>NC_138088.1:15314400-17882733 GCF_964212035.1 Myotis nattereri | reverse complement strand
TGAGAACTATTTAGGAAGACAAACTATATTTAATAGAACTGAGACTAACTTGTATCTTGATTATGAATCCTATTTCTTTAGTGAACATAGAACAGTTTAAATAAGAGTTTTATATTGATTCTATGTCAAAGTGCTTTACAATTGATCGATCATGTGTGCCCCATAGGTACGAATTGAGATTAGCAGAAAAGCTGAGAAGAGGACCACTTTGGTGCTATGGGGTGGACTTGCTTACATGGCCACACAGTTTGGCATTTTGGCCCGGCTTACCTGGTGGGAATACTCCTGGGACATTATGGAGCCTGTCACCTATTTCATCACTTATGGAAGTGCCATGGCAATGTATGCATATTTTGTAATAACACGCCAGGTAAGAATTCTTCTCCAAGTAACTTTTTATGAGATAGTAATGAAGTTTTGGTTGTCAAAGTAGTTCTCTTTTCTCTCATATTCTTTCTTTTTTGTTTTTGTTTTTAAATACGTTTTCATTGATTTCAGAGAGGAAGGGAGAAGAGAGAGATAGAAACATCAATTATGAGAATCATTGATCAGCTGCCTCCTGCACACCCCCTACTAAAGATTGAGCTCACAACCCGGGCATGTGCCCTGACAGGAATTGAACCGTGACCTCTTGGTTCATAGGTCAACGCTCAACCACTGAGCCATACCAGCTGGGATCTCATATTCTTTCTAAGGCCAGTTCCCTTTAAGTACTCATTTATCCTTTATACACACACACACACACACACACACACACACACGTAGGTGCACATGCATGCCAATTATGTATCAGGCACTATTTTATTTTTTAAAGGTTTTATTTTTATTACATGTATACATCCTATATAATAAAAGCCTAATATGTTAAGTGTCCAACCATTCGACCAAGTCGCTATGACATGCATTGACCACCAGGGGGCAGACGCTCCGACCAGTAGGTTAGCTTACTGCTGGGGTTGGGCAGATTGGGACTGGGGGAGATGGGCCGGACACGCCCTGGAGCTTTCCCTGTGCTCCCTTCCCAGCCCCAATTATGCACCAGTGGGGTCCCTCAGCCTGGCCTGTGCCCTCTCACAATTCGGGACCCCTCAGGGGATGTTGAAGAGCTGGTTTCACCCTGATCCCCACAGGCTAGGCCGAGGGACCCCACCAGTGCATGAATCCGTGCACCGGGCCTCTAATGTATATACATAAAAGCCAAGCAACCGGAACAACCAGAATGATAGGAACAACCGGTCACTGTGACATGCACTGCAGCCCTCCACTGGTCCAATCGGGGGCAGGGCCGGCTAGCTAACCTCCTGCGTTCCCTCCCCCCAGCCAACTGGCTCCAATTGGCCCGAATCAGGGTGGGCCGGCTGGACCCCACCTGTGCACGAATTCGTGCACTGGGCCTCTAGTCCTATCTAATAATAGACAAACATGGTAATTAACTGTACCTTCACTACCATCGCCATTGGCTGATCAGCACGATATGCAAATTAACCACCAACAAAGATGGCTAATTTGCATACTGCAGGCAGGGCGGGACACCGGGAGCCACCATTCCAGGCCCCTATGTGTGACCCCAGGAGCCGCCGGAAAGCCAGGCCACAGGCAAGGCGGCCCCCGGGACCCAGGAGCCGCCTTGCCTGCGGCCCGTGATCGTGATCGTGATCGAAAAGCCGGGATGCAGGCAAGGCGGCCCCCAGGGACCCAGGAGCCTGTCGGCAAGGTCTGCAGGTGAAGCAGCGATCAAGCTATGAGGGGGAGGGTGGGGGGCGGAAGGAGCTACAGGAGCAGCTCTGGCCGGAGACTTAAGACTCCGGCTGGAGTGAGGAGCAAAGACTGAAGGCTCCAGCCACAGCGAAGACTGTGTCCAGAGCGAAGATGGAAGGCGGTAGCCAGAGTGAAGGTCTGAGTCCCGGGTGCAAGAGGAAAACTGGTGCTGGCAGGCTGGAGAAAGGAGGCCTATTGCATGAATCTTTGTGCAACGGGCCTCTAGTATATATATATTTTGAGAGAGGGGGAGAAGGATAGAGAGATAGAAACATCATCGATTGGCTGCCTCCTACAAACCCCTACTGGGGATCAAGCCCATAACCTGGGCATGTGCCCTGACAGGAATTGAACCAGCGACCTCTTGGTTCATGAGTTGATGCTCAACCACTGAGCCACATCAGCTGGGCATCAGGCACTATTTTAGATGCTAAAGAGACAGATAGAAGATATGGCTTCTGCCATCATGAAGCTCACAGACTATAAAAAGAGCCATATAAACCATTAAATTCGGAAAACTATATTACAGTAAGTTATAGAATAAGAGGACAAGTGAGAAGAGTGGCCAGTGGTAGGATAACTTGTTCAGCTAAGTTGGTTGACCTTTTATGTACTGTGTAATTAATTTAACGGTCAGATGGAGTAGTCCCAAGCTTTTGGTTTTTGTTAAATTCTTGGAATGAAGAATTGGTGATACCTAAACAAACAGTTTAAACTAGCCCAGCCAGCATGGCTCAGTGGTTGAATGTCAACCTATGACGGTTCAATTCCTGGTTCGATTCTCAATCAGGGCACATGCCCAGGTTTCGGGCTCGATCCCCAGTGTGGGGCGTGCAGGAGGCAGTTGATCAATGATTTTCATTATTGATGTTTCTATCTCTTTTTCCCTCTCTGAAATCAATACAAAAAAAATATTTTCAAATAGTTAAACTAAACTCTGGGCTACTTTTCAGTATGTTAAGCGAATACATGGGGTTTTTTGTTACTGTTTTAACTTCATGGAAGAGAGGCAAAAATTAGATATCTAATCATTTTATACTCTTGGGCCTATTCTTTATCAACCAAGGCTCATTTATTACTTATCAGTAGCTATTAAAGACACTGTTTGAATTGGTGGAATTTTTTTCTTTGAAATAACAGAAGCTCATTTCATATTTTCTCTCATTAAATAACTGTACTTACTTCAAATTCAACCTGCAATACTTTATTTTCTTATGAAGCCAATGAAATAGTCATTAATTATTAATAACACTGTCTCCTTAATAAATAGCTAATTGTCACTCCTTAAGTAAGTATCAGTAGCTAGGACTAATTTTTGTTGCCAGTGATTTTTTTTTTTTTTGGAACTTGGAAATTTATAGTGTCACTTTAGAAAGTATGAGGGATTTATTATCACTTATTATATATGTGATACCACCACAGATCCAACCTCCCTTAATAAAAAAGAAACATTTGAAATAGCTGAGACATGTTTCTATTTCCTTAGGAAACAGAAGAAAGCTAAGAATTGTTTATCTTATATTTTTAATGGCTGCTATAAACTATTGGCATTTTTCTTCTGTTGTTGTTAGACCAGTGGTCATGAGTCTGTTTATATGTAGAAAAATGAAAGCCCAAGTGTATTATTAAGCCTTTTTGTCCTCCTAAACTTGTCTGTAGAGAAGAGAGATGGTAAACCGTTCATGTCTGCCATTGTTCGCTCAGTGTCTCCAGCACCTAGTTCCATGTCTGGCTTATAATACTCACTCTTGAACAGAACTGAACAGCTCTGGACAGGGCTTGCATATGTCTATCTGTCTATGTGTGGGTCTTTCCCTCTCCCCTCACTCATCTTCCCTCTTCCCTCTTCTCTCTCTCTTCCCCTTAGATTCATACCCCTTTAATGGGTTCTTTTTATGTGTTTATTGATTGAAGTCCAGACCCCTTAGCCTGCTATTGCCTTTGCTGTTGCTTTCTGTCTTTTCCAAATGTCTATCAACCCCGCTGTGTATGTACTGTGTTCTAAAAAAATCAAATTATATTCTTTATTTCGCCACAAATACCGAGTTGTTTAAACCCTCATTCCTTACTTCACACATTCTATCAACTGAAAAAGTTCCCTCTGTTGATCTCTACCTGTCATATTTCAAGATCTACTTAACTGCCTATCTTTCATGAACCTTTGACCTACAGCCAACTTCAAATTCTTCAGAATTCCTATAAGCACATGTGCCTCTCATTTCACTCATCCTGTGCTATCTTGTATTATAATTGTTCATGTACAATGTCTTTTCCCTCCTACTAGACTATGATATCTTTTGAGGCTTGGCATTTAGTTTTTTCCATTTTTATTGCCTAACACTGTGCTTATATCTTTAATAGCCTATCTGCCATACTAGTTAAATGCTATACTAGTACTTCTGTGATTCCAAAACATTTTTGCTGCCCCCAAGTGACAAATTGAAAAATAGCAGTAGTAAATAATCTTGTCATTTGTGACTAAGAATACTTGACCAAATAAAATATAGATTCTCAAGTTAAATATCCATATTCACAGTTAACATCCATGAAGCAAAATGTTTGTTCAACATCATTTAAATTCTTCTAAACTCTTGTTACAATGAGATGCTGCATTTGTTAGCAACCTAAATGTATTCCAATAGTATATTAAGTTCACAAGAATCTTTATAAAATAACAAGCTCCTTTAATTCATAAAATCAAGTGGAAAATTGAATTTTACTGACTAATATTTCAGTGGAACCCGAGTCTCCATTTCTGTTATGGAAAAAAGAAGCCTGACTACATAAGAATTGCCATTCTGAGCTACTTCAGCATGCATGTGGATTGCCCATCTAACACCCTGCATTTTCTTTCTTTATTTTAAAGCGAGAGGGAGAGGGAGAGGGGAAAGAGAAAGAAACATCAATTTGTTGTTCCACTTATTTATGCAGTCATTGCTAGATTCTTGTATATGCCCTACCTAGGAATTGAACCCACAATCTTAGCTTGTCAGGACAACACTCTAACCAACTGAACTACCCAGCCAGGGTGCCCATGCATTTTCATCAAAGGGGATATTGCCTCCAAGGGGAAGAAAATTGGTTCTTGAAGAGTAAAACATCTTAGATGTTTATAATATATCAATAAATATACAGTGTATTCGTGGTATTAAACCTTTTTGGGAATGAGGGTAATCAAGAAAAAAAATACCTAAAAAGGCTACTTAGGGGGACAGTAATGAAAAAAGAAAAGTAGCTTTTAATACCCTTGTCATCTTTATTTCAACAACTGTCATTTATATTCTACTTCAGCAATCACTTCAATGATTGTTCAGGACCTTCTTTCCTTGAACTGCCCTACTTATATACCAACTTCTGACCACAATTTATTTTCTTTCTAGCCCTTTAGTTCACTCACTTTCTCCTTTGACTTCATCCAGATCTTGGGCTTCTGATAGCTCTCACTCTTAATTTTTTACTATCACCTTCCTCATGTGTTGCTTTCTTTTCTATCAAACTTAGATCATATTGCCCTTCTCTTCTTAGTATTTTACAATCCTTACCCCATTGTCTTTCCACCATAGGTACTCTATAAATTCCTAATCTTAGCCATTTATCCTATATCCAGACTACTGCACATGGCTAGAGAAAAATCATAGTGTGCAATAGGCCACTGCTTAGATTTTCTTCCCCGATACTCCCACAGTATTTATTCTAAGACTTTACATTAAACTCCCCATGTCACCCTTAACCTTGCCTCCTACTTATAAGAAATTCACATAGCTAAGATCTGGAAACAGCCTAAGTGCCCATTAGTAGATGAATGGATTAGAAAACTGTGGTACATCTACACAATGGAATACTATGCTTCTATAAAAAGGAAGGAACTCTTACCATTTGCAACGGCATGGATGGAACTGGAGAGCATTATGCTAAGTGAAATAAGCCAGTCAATGAAGGAAAAATACCACATGATCTCACTCATTCATGGATAATAGAGACCATTATAAACTTTTGAACAATAATAGATACAGAGGCAGAGCTGCCTCAAACAGACTGTCAAACTGCAGCGGGAAGGCCGGGGAGGGTTGGGGGGCAGGAGGGAGGGGGGTAAGAGATCAACCAAAGGACTTGTATGCATGCATATAAGCATAACCAATGGACATAAGACACTGGGGGATAGGGGAGGCTAGGGGACTGTCAAGGGCGGGGGGGAAAATGGACACATATGTAATACCCTTTGTAATACTTTAAGCAATAAAAAAATAAAAATTAAAAAAATAAATAAATAAATAAATAAATTCAGATAACAAATATAAGCTTTCTAATTCCTAAATTTATATGTTTAACAATATTTGTACTTACTGTCATCCTATTTCCTTTAAGCTCAAATAAGAGGTATCATTTCCCTGTTCAGGGCTAGCTCCTCTACCTGTTTTTAGCCCCACTCTCCACCCCTACTTCTAGTATCTTACTCTGGTTTATTGTTTGTGTTCCCTGTGTTATCAACCATCTTCCTCTCTGAATTTCTTCCCAAGCTGTCTGCATCTCTTCTCACTAATTATCAAATCATCAGATTTCTAAAATAGAGTCTAGTACATAGTTGCTTAGTAAATGCTTGTTGCCCAAAAGAGGGAGCAAAGAATAAAATTGAATAAATTTAAGTTTGTGTATATAGTTACATTCTAAGTGAAGATAGGTAAGTAACCTAGTAACTGCAATTTAGATGAAAGTAAAGGGCTTTCCCTCAAGTTTTTAATCCAACAGTTATCCCTTCAGTTAATATTTATCTATTATCTGTCATCATCAATAATTGAATATTTACTTCAACTTCTAGTATGGCATACTAGGTAATCAGACTCCCATTAGGAAAAATTAAAATAAGCAGGCAAAATGTAAAATGCATCTGACAGTGGACATGGGAGAGCCAACAAGATAGAAACAATTACCAGGCAAGGACCTGAAGAAGTAGAGTGCTGGGAAAGTGAACCTGATACTAGGTTTGCTTATTCCTCTGGAGATTTACATTAATTAAGGATGGTAAAGCTGAGAGGCCAAGAAGCTGAGCCATCTTTGATAATTTAAAACGGGTGGGGAACATCTGGCCCTCGGGCCATATAAGGCCTGAGAAATCATTTGGTCTGGTCCTCCAAGGCATTGGGGGTGAGTTAATTAAATGTTTGACCAAATATAGCAGGATCATTTTTAAGTTGATTATTTTGTATGGCCTGCAAATGATGTTATAAATATCCAAATGGCCCTTGACAGAATAAAGGTTCCCCACCCCTGATCTAAAGGATCAAAGCCATAGAAATTGGTGTCCAGGAAATCACTAAAGTAGGTTCTTTCAGAGACTGTAGCTCATCTTCAATCATTTCAATCCCAAAATTAGATTGAAGTAGTCCTAGAATTCTGGTCACTCCAGAATGCTAATGCTCACAAGTTCTAGGCAGAAGCAAACAAATCATCCCTGAGCAGAGAAGTCAAGAAAAAGAAAAGCTGTAAAGATTGGAAAGAAAACTGATGTGATTAATAGATTTATACATTAAAAAAATACAAAAATATCTACACTAATAAAAAACAAGCAAATTGACTGCACCTTTGCTACACCTTAAGCCACACCCACCAGCCAATCAGAGCAACTATATGCAAATTAACCCAACCAAGATGGTAGCCAGCAGCCACAGAGCTGGAGCAAGCAGGAGGCTTTGTTGCCACAGTGATGGAGGAAGCCAAGCTTCCCGTCTGCTGTGGCTGGCTCTGAGCTCCACTCAAGGCAAAAAAGTTTCAGTTATAGAAGATAAATAAACCCCAGATATCTGCTTTCAACCGGCCTTGGCCACGGAGCTGGAGCGAGCAGGAGGCTTGGGTTGCCCCTGGCAATGGAGGAAGCCAAGCTTCCTGCCCGGCCTGGCTGGCTCTGAGCTCCACTCAAGGCTACAAAGTTTCAATTATAGAAGGTAAATAAATCCCAGAATAAAAAAAAGAAAAAAAGGAGAGGCTGGGAGCTTCCATCGCCAGGGGTCTTGGCCAGCCTGAAAACAGCCCTCAGCCCCTCACCCACACTGACCAGGCACCCCAGTGGGGACCCCCCACCCTAAAGGGGCTGTAGCCAGCCTGAAAACAGCCATCAGCCCCTCACCCAGGCTGGCCAAACCTCCATGGGGTGAGGGTCCCCACTGGGGAGGGCTTGATCAGCCTGCAAACAGCCATCAGCCCCTCACCCAGGCTGGCCACACACCCCAATGGGGACCCCCACCCTGAAGGGGGTGTGACCAGCCTGCAAACACCCACCAGCCCCTCACCCAGGCTGGCCAGGCACCCCAGCGGGACCCCCACCCTGATCCGGGACACCCTTCAGGGAAAACCAGCCAGGCCCCACCCATGCACCAGGCCTCTATCCTATATAATAAAAAGGTAACATGCAAATTGACCCTAACAGCAGAAGGACTGGGAATGACTGGTCACTATGACTCACACTGACCACCAGGGGGCAGATGCTCAATGCAGGAGCTGTCCCCTGGTGGTCAGTGCACTCCCACAGGGGGAGCTCTGCTCAGCCACAAGCCAGGCTGATGGCTGCCAGCACAGTGGTGGTGGCAGGAGCCTCTCCCGCCTCCTCAGCAGCACTAAGGATGTTCGACTGCAGCTTAGGTCTGCTCCCTGCTGGTAAGTGTATCATCCCCCGAGGGCTGCTGGGCTACCAGAGGTATGTCTGACTGCCAGGTTGGGCCCGATCCCCCAGGGAGCAGGCCTAAGCCAGCAGGTGGACATCCTCCGAGGGGTCCCAGACTGCAAGAGGGCATAGGCCGGGTGAGGGACCCCCCAGAGTGCACAAATTTTTTTGTGCACCGGGCCTCTAGTGTAAAGATAATCCCTAAGTGAGTTTCATAAGGTTACTGGATACAAGGTCAATATACATAAATCAGTTGCTTTACTATATGCCAGCAACAGTTAGAAAATGAAACTTTATAAAAGATGCAACTTAAAAATACCAGGAAATAAATTATGCAAAGACCTCTATGCAGTAGAAACACAAAATTAAAGAAGACTTAATGGAATAATATAGCATGTTCACAGACTAGAAAAGTAAGTATTACAGAAATGTCAATCAGTTCTATCCAAACTGATCTATTTGATTCAGTGCAATCCCAGTCAAACGCAACAAATTTGCGGATGGGGGAAGATATTTGAATAAGCTGCTTCTAAAATATATATATGGTTATGTAAGACTAAGAAAAGCCAGGAAACTCTTGAAGCAAAACTAGGTAAATCAATTTGTTTTATCAGATATGGAAGACTATATAGCTTTAGTTATAACAATTAAGTTATAGTAATTAAGATAGTGGAATAATGATAGACAAATAGTACAAAGGGATAGAAGAGAGAATGTAGAAAACAGCATAAATGAACTTTCAATTTTAAAAAGATGGCACTGCAAAGAAAGGAAAGTCTTTTTTGATAAATGGTGCAAGGATAATTGAATATCTGTATTAAAAATGAACCGACCCCATCCTTATACTGTAAACAAAATTAGTTCCAGATGGATTGTAGATCTAAATATGTAAAATAGCACAATAAATAAAGCTCCTGAAAGATAATATAGAAGAATATTTCAATTACTGTGAAAAGGAAATTATTTCTTAAGTAGAATAAAAAATGATAACCATAAAGATAAGAATGATAAATTAGACTGTTAAAATTAAAAATGTCTGTTATTAAAGTACACCATAAAGAGGGTGAACAGACTGGGAGGAGATCTTTGCAGCACATATATCGAATAAAGGATCCATATCTATAATATCTATAATAATAAAAGCATAATATGCTAATTAGACCAGACATCTTTCTGGGCATCCTTCTGGACAAAGCTAGGGCTGTGAGAGCCAAGCCCCTTGCACAAATTTCATGGATCAGGCCTCTAGTATATCTCTAAGAGATATAAAAACATAATGTGCACACAAAAACTTGTACATGAATGTTCATAGCAGCCTTATTCATAGTAGTCAAAAAGTAGAAACAACCTGTATGTCTATTAATTGGTGAATGGATGAATTGTGGTATATCCAGTCAATGGAATATTATTTGGCAGTAAAAAGAAGTAGTACTGATACATGACACAAATGGATGAACCTTGAAAAAAGCCAGACACAAAAGGCTAAACATCGAATAATTCCATTTATATGTAATGTCCAGAATATGCAAATCTATAGAGTTAGAAAGTAGATTAGTAGTTGCCTAGAACTGGAGGTGTTGAGGAAGATAGGAAGTAACTATTAGAGTATGGGGCTTCTTTGGGGGATGATGAAAATGTTCTAAAATTGACTGTAGTAATGGTGGTGTAACTTTGTGAATATACTAAAAACCATTGAATATTATACTTTAAATGAGTGAATTGTATGGTATGTAAATTATATCTTTGTAAAGCTGTTTTTAAAAAATGAGGTAATGCTTCAGCACTCACACAGTAGAATTCCTGTTTAAAAAACTGGTAATACCAGCATTTACAAGGATGTAGAGTGATGGAAACTCTCGTACTCCGCTGATGGGAGTATAATTGATACAATGATTTTAGAAATCTGTTTGATATCACTTTTTAAATTTGAACATATGCATAAACTATGATGTAGGATTTCTACTCATACATATATACCCAACAGAAGAGATAAGTCCAGAAATGTTCTTGGCAGCATTATTCATAATAGCCTAAACCTAGAAACAACTCAAAAGTCTATCAATAGTCCAATGGATAACTAAATTGTGATGTAGTCATACAATAGAATATAACATGGCAAGAGAAATGAAGAGACTACAACTACATACAAAAGATGAATCTCATAAACATAACATTGAGTGAAAGTAGTCATATACACACTATCTAACTTCATTTTTATAAAATTCAAAGAACAGGTAAAACTAAGCTGTAGAGTTCAGGGGAGGGGGGGATGCTTAAATGGAGAAGCTATAAGGAAAACCAGAAAATAATTATCATGAAAGTCAAGATATTTATTACTTTGGGAGGAAGGAGGGTTAGTAATTGGGAAGGGGCAGGAAGGGGACTGCTGGGTTGTTGGCAGTGTTCTGTGTTGTTTTTTTTAAGCTGGTAATGGTTAGCATGTTCAGTATGTGATGATTTGTTGTGATGCACATTTTTAGTTTGTGTGCTCTTCTGTGTGTGTTTCCCAATAGAAATGTTTATGAAATAATTAAATATTGAATACAACACATGTCAGCATATACTTTTTTCTGCCAAGGGCCAGATATTTAATTAATTCACCCCTAATGCTTTGGCCAGACTTCCCCCCCCCCCCCCCCCCCGCTTTATATGTATGCATATGTGTTGAATCTTATCAACAGTATGTAAATGATTACTTTGTGAAGATGGTATGCTAAGGACTAATAATTTAATTTCTCCTTTATTTTGCAGGAGTATGTTTATCCAGAAGCCAGAGACAGACAATACTTATTATTTTTCCATAAAGGAGCCAAAAAGACACGTTTTGACCTAGAGAAATATAATCAACTCAAGGATGCAATTGCTCAGGTAAGTTTTCAAAAATAAAATTTAATAAATTTCAGCCCCATTTTGTATGGCATTATCATTATTATTTTTTTTAATCCTCATCTGAGGATATTTTCTCCATTGATTTCTAGAGAGAGTGGAAGGGAGGCAAAAGAGAAAGAGAGAGAGAGACATCAACATGAGAGAGAGAGAGACATCGATTGGTTGTCTCCAGCAACTGCTCCTTCTCAGGGCTGGGGAACTGCAACCTAGGTACATGCCCTTGACCAGGAATCAAAGCTGTGACCCATCTGTCTGCAGGATGACACTAACCACTGAGCAACTAGCTAGGGCCGGCATTATTATTATAATTATCCATAACGACAGTACTTCAATGGGTAAACTGAAAGAATGACCCAACCCTCTTCTTCCTATATAAATTATTCCTCAGCTATAATAATAAATGGGTAATATGCTAACTAGACCTGATGATCTTCTGGACAAAGCCAGGGCTGAGAGGGAAACCCAGATTCCTGGTGCCTGCCTGCGGTCGGAGGGAAGCCCGGGTCCCAGGTGCCGGAGGGAAGCCGGTGCCAGCAGCCGGGGAAAGGAAGGCCTACTCTTGCACGAATTTCATGCATTGGGCCTCTAGTTTGATATAAATCACTATTTTAGCATAGATACCTCTAAAAGTCTTATAATACAAGCAGATGAAAAGATGGTGAGTCCTAGCTATCCTATTAACACTAGCATATTGAATTTCTTAGACCTATTTTTACTTTTTCATTTTGTTTCTTTAGAGTTGTCTTTTTTTACTTTTCTCTCTTTTTAAATCTTTCTTCAATAATTGACACAGAAGTTTCTCACCTAAAGAGTGTGGTAGCAATGGGGCAAAAATAAAATCCAGGTAAGAGAGAGAGATTACTAGGAATCTTTGCCCGGAGCAGGTGAGAAATTATTGAACTAGAAGATGCTTTTTAAAAAAGATTGATACAGCCCTAACCGGTTTGGCGCAGTGGATAGAGCGTCAGCCTGCGGATTGAAAGCTCCCAGGTTTGATTCCGGTCAAGGGCATGTACCTTGGTTGCAGGCACATCCCCAGTAGGGAGTTGCAGGAGGCAGCTGATGGATGTTTCTCTCTCATCGATGTTTCTAACTCTCTATCCCTCTCCCTTCCTCTCTGTAAAAAAAAAAAATCAATAAAATATATTTAAAAAAAAAAAAAAGATTGATACAGCCCTAGCTGATCTGGCTCAGTGGATAGAGCATCGGCCTGTAGACTGAAGGGTCCCAGGTTCGATTCTGGTCAAGGGCACATACCTGGGTTTTGGGCTTGATCCCCAAGAGGAGGGCGTGCAGGAGGCAGCCAATCAATGATCCTTTTCATAATTGATGTTTCTATCTCTCTCTCCCTCTCCCTTCCTCTCTGAAATCAATAAAAATATATTTTTTATAAAAGATTGATACATTTTATTTTTCATAATCTTTACCACTTTCAGATTTCTGAGTGTGCCTTCCTCACTCTGAGATATTAGAGTTTGGTGAATAAATCCTCATCTTATTTTCCATAGTCTTTTATGACTTTAGAGGTGTGGTGTTTTTTTAGTCCCCAAAAGCTCTGCCATCCCCTTCTCTGGACCTTCTCTGCCTTCTCTATCTTCTCTGTCCCTTATTGGTGATGGAGTTGTGCTTTGAATAAGCTTAACCCATCTTCCTGCGTTGGCCTAAGTGGACTCAGGTCTTCTGTTGCTCTGGGTGGTGGTTCAGCTGGAGGGACTGCACCACAATCCTCCCTGGAGCTATTAAACATGCAGATGCTGCAGCCTCACCCTAAGCCTTTTAATCCAGCTCCTCAGGAGTGAGGGTTCAGCCTGTGTGAGTTTTAAAAGTGCTGCATTGACTGACTACAAATCCTTGTTTTAAAAGTCTGTAGCTATTGAAGAACTTAAACAACTATTGGATACACAACAAAAGTCTTTGAGGAGCCAAATTAAACTTCTGGCTCCAGGCAAAGGTTCGTGAAAGGGCAAAACAGCAAGGTGCATCAGGTGCTCCCCATATTCTTGAGCCTGAGTCCTCCCTATTGATAGCAGGTCACTCTGGAGGCTCTGTTGGCAGCTGAAACTGCCAGCCTTTGGCACTGGTCCCCCTTTGTTGCCCTTTGTCTCTGAGGCACTCTTATTTTGAGAGTAATTGAGATGATTTCTTTGACACACAGTGATGGAGGGAAGACAGTTTCCTTTTCTTGGGAGACACTAATATTGAAAGCTTCATTAGCAAGTTTTTCTCACCTTTTGTTTCTATTTTAGGCAGAAATGGACCTTAAGAGACTGAGAGACCCATTACAAGTACATCTGCCCCTCCGACAAATTGGTGAAAAAGATTGATCTGCAAAGAGCCTCTGAATCCCAGCAGAAAGAACACTTGTTTATAACTATTGCCTTTTTAATTAAAACATTACAGGTGGAAGCTGGGAGCCATGTTGGGGTGGAGGGTTTTTACCTTTAATTAAAAACAAAACAACAAGGAAGTTAGGGAAGAAAGGAATATTAAAATCTGAAGATCAAGCTTTGTGAAATATAAGCTCAAAGGGCTTAGTTAATATTGTCTTAATCAAGCATCTCAGTTCCTGGATGAAATAAGTTATATATTTGAGAGATTCAGAAAGAGTAAATGATGCTGGGGTGTTAGTTTCTTGCATCTTCTTTGCAGGTCAGCAAAACAGTAACACACCAGCACCCCACTCAGCTCTATTTTTTTTTTTTATTTAACTTTTCTTATTTTTGACATAGGAGTCAATAAACAGACCAGAAAAGCATATCCTCAAGATATGTGGGTGGCAAACAGAGTCTGAGCCCAGACATTAGCATTTATTTTAAATTGGACCCAGCCTCTACAAGTAAACAGGAATCTGCCCCGCTTGTGCCCCTTTTCTGACCACCCACCCCTGTTGGTTACATTAATTTTATCCATATGATCATTGGAACCAATTTATGACTGTTTGATGATTGACACTCTGGATTAAGCCTTCTTACATGTCTTTATATTCCAGTGCTCTGGATCAGTATCTAGGAATCATTGGCAACACTGCATGAAGTTTTCTTGTTCTGTTTTGTTTTGTTTTGTTTTGTTTACTAATTAATTTTTGAGGGGAGGCAGAACTTCCCTCCTTTAACTACCCCATTGATATTCCACTCTCCCTCCATAACTCAAATTGGAGGGGGAGTGTTCAGCTGTATTACCAAATCAGAAAGATGAAAGGTTTACAAAGTGGCTAAAAATCATGTCTGTGTAGCCATTTCAGAACCAGAATGATTTCATTGCTGTTAATCTGCTTGTGTGACAGCTTTCAAGGCCAGGCCACCAGATGCCACTGTCTCATCTGGAGGCTATGTCAGTCTCGAAGGACACACACACTTGAACCCTGTTTGTGAGCCCTCTCACCTCCACCACTTCAGGAGTTGTAAATCAAGTGTGTGGATCACAAAGGGTGCAATTTATCTTTATACAGGCATACATTTCTATGGCTCCTTTCGGCCTACCTTCTTCACCCAATTTTTTCTTAAATTGAGAGAAAGAAGCATTAATCTTATACTCTATCAAATATTTTCTACCATATTTCCAGTTGACATGTGCACTTGAAAATCAAAGGCATCTGTCCAATATTCTGTTTTTAATTACTGTGGGGGCAGGAGGGGGAGGAAGATGGGGCTTGCCACACAGCTGATTGGCTTTTTTTCTTTCACGTGATTCATCCCTCCTCTTTGTGGCATGGGATTCCTTTCTCTTTTTCTTTCTCCTTTGGGATCATTGTGTATGAAAAGAAGAATTTTTAATGACAAACCCAGACTCCAGGTGCCTTGCAGAGGTTGAAGGCCAGCCAGGATTGCTGCTGCTGCTCCTGCCACCACCCCTTCCACTGGCATGATGGAATAAAAGGATGCATGTCTCCACTTCCCAGCCCCTCCCCACTTCCTTCCCCTGCCCGCTCCCCCCCCACACACACCCCCGTTGCAACCTCTTCCTTCATTTATTTTTAAGTTGTGTGAATTATTTTTAAACCATTTATCCTGTTTGTGCACAGGGTTTTTAAGAAGAAACAGCACAGTGCAATGAGCAAATCCTTTCAGGATGTGTGGGAGGCAAGGGAGGGAGGATGGATGGGGAGAAAAGTCCTTTAAACAAATAGTAAAATATTGAACATGTGTAAAATCCTGTATCATTTATGAAATATGTATAAAATCAATGTAACTTCTGGAACAATAAATACTTATTCAATTTTTGAACTGTAGCATCTCATTGTTTAAAGCAAAACCAAAAAAAGAAAAACAAAAAAACTTATTTTCCTGTGATTCTAGGTGGAAAGCTTTTTACTTCTGAAATAATTTTTATAAAAATACCATTTTGAAAAGATTTGTTCCTAGAACCTATATTCTTAAAAGAGACATTTCATTAATTTTTCCTGAACTAAGATGGTCAGTAGCTTCCTCATTTTCCAGTGCCACCCAAGGGTAAGTGTCTGGACCGGCCATAATAAAGCTAGTGGCAACACAGAGACTATTATCACTATCTCCTGATTAAGAGGAAAATCCTATCAGACCACTAGATTGCCCAGTGGTCTCTTAGACTCCAGAAGTTGTTCAAGGATGAGTCAAGATTAAATATTCATTATTTTAAGAGTTTGTGTCAAATTTATAATGATCACCAAACAAGAAAGGGCCACATGCTGCCTCGTCCATCAAAGGCATATCAAAAAGCACGTATTAAATAAAAGAATAAAATCATGTGATCTTAGTGGATTCAGAAAAAGCATTTGGCAAGATACAACACTAATTTACGATTAAAACACTCAAAATGGGTATAGAAGGAAAGTACCTCAAGATAATAAAGGCCATATATGACAAACCCTCAGTTCATATAATGATGAAGAAGCTTTCCTCTAAGATCAGGAAGAAGACAAGGATGCCCACTCTGATCACTGTTATATAGTCCTGAAAGTCCTAGTCAGAGCAGTCCGGCAACAACAAAAAATAAAAGGCATCCACATTCGGAATAAAGAAGTAAAACTCACTGCAGATGACATGGTTCTACAGGACTCCACCAAAAGACTATTAGAAACAATATATTGCAGGATATAAAATCAACATACAAAAATCAGTTGTGTTCTTATATATTAAAATGAAATATCAGAAAAAGAAATGAAGAAAACAATTGAAACAAAAAAATGATAAGTTGCTATCATGCGCACTGACCACCAGGGGACAGACGCTCCAACAGGTAGGTTAGCTTGCTGCTGGAGTCCAGCTGATTGGGACTGAGCAAGAGGGGGCAGACATGCCCTGGAGCCCTCCTGAGGTCCTTCCCTGGCCAGCCAGCTCCCATCGGCCCCAATCGGGACTGGGCAAGATGCCCTGATCTGCCCCAATTGCTGCCCAGGCCAAGGGACTCCACTGGTGCATGAATTCATGCACCAGGCCTCTAGTAGAATATAATTAAAAGCCCACAAATAAACCCACACATATATAGGCTACTTTTTTTTTTTTTCACCAAGGAGCCAAAGCATACAGTGGAGAAAGGAAAGCCTTTTCAATAAATGGTGTTGGAAAAATTGGAAAGCCACATACAAAAGAATGTAACTAGATTGCTATCTGACACCATGCACAAAAGTTAACTCAAAATGGATTAAGTACTTGAATATAAGACCTAAAACAATAGAATACATAGAAGAAAACATAGGCACTAAATTTATGGACTTTGGTCTCAGAGGGATTTTTGTGAACTTGACTCCAAAAGCAAGGGAAACAAAAGCAAAACTTAAATGAATGGAACTACATCTAACTAAAAAGCTTCTACACTGCAGAGAAACCATCAACAAAAAGAGAACCAATCAAAAGGAAGAAGATACTTACAAATGATACTTCTAATGAGCTAATATCCAAAATATATAAGTAACTCATACAACTCAACAAAAAACAATCAAATTAAAAAATTATCAAAGGACCTGAATAGACACTTCTCCAAAGAGGATATACAGATAGCCAATAGATATATGGAAAGATGCTCAATGTCACTAATCATCAAAGAAATTTAAACCACAGTGAGATATCACCTCACACCTGTTAGAATGGCTATCAATAAATCAACAAACAACAAGAGCTGGAGAGGATGTGAAGAAAAGGGAACCTTCATACACTGCTGGTGGGAATGTAAATTGGTACAACCTCTATGGGAAACAGGATGGAGGTTCTTAAAAAAATAAAGAATAGAGCCACCATATGATCCAGCAATCCCTCCCCTGGTTATCTACCCCCAGTATTGAAAACACTTATTTGCTATCTGTACCCCAGCGTTCATTGGAGCATTATTCACAATAGCCAAGTCATGGAAAGAACTAAGTGTCCTTTGACGGATGATTGGATAAAGAAGATGTGGTACATATATACAGTAGAATACTAAGCCATAAAAATGATGAAATATTGCCATTTCAATGGATGAATCTTGACAGTATCATGCTAAGTGAAATAAGTCATGTGGAAAAGGACGAGAACCTATGATTTCACTCATGTGGGACCTAAAAGAAAGCAACAAATGAACAAACAAAACAAGCTCATAGACACAACAGTATGGTCGTTACCAGAGGGGAAGTGGGGTGGAAGAAGGATGTCGAGGATAAAGAGGGTCAAATATATGGTGACAAAAGGAGACCAGACTCTGGGTGGTGTGCACACAATGCAATGTACAGATTCGTATTACAGAATTGTCCACTTGGAATTTACATAATGTTATTAACCAATATCACCCCCAATAAATTTAAAGGGGGGAAAAAGCATGTAGTAAATGTCTGACTGCATATAGTGTGGTATGAGATATCAAAGGACCTCCTTAGCTATCTATAGTCCTGCCTCCTGGCAACTTACAGCAACCTAACACAGACATCCCCAGGACGTTTATAAAGTGCAAGATGATAAAAGATTGAAAATGTTAAGCTCTTGTTTGCATTCAACAAATAATGTCTGCATATTCCATGACATTCTGTTAGGCTTTAGTGGGTTTTCAGTGGAGATAGTGGAGCGTGTTAAATCCATTAGTGAGTGTAGGTAATGCTGTTTTGCTAAGAGATCATGGACTTTTAGAGCTGGAAAAATAAAAGGATTCTTAGGGGATGATCCCTGCAGCAGCAGCGTGGCATTCCTTGTTAGAAATGCAAGTTCTCTCGTCCCTACTGAATTATAAACTAGGAGGGGGACCAGCAATAACAAGCCCTCCTGGTGATTCTGATGTAAGCCATTGATGTAATCAAACCATTGCTTTGAAGAGAAGGAAACTGAGGCCAAGAGCACAGCTATGTCAGAACCACCATTAAATCCCGCCATCAAACACAGCCAAGTGCCTGAAGGGCGGTCAGTGTGGTGAGCATGGCTAATGGAAAGAATAGAAGTCATGCCTCGTGTACTGTCGCATCTTCCTTGCCAGGGTGCAGTGGTAAACACATAGTAGATTATTACAAGAGCAAATGCAAACAGGTTGAATTTTTACAATGTATCTGGAAAGATTTTTCATAAAAGTGGAACTTCTTAGATTTTGGAACTCAGTTTCACCAAAACTGTTAAGGGTTGTCATTCATTTTTATCACAGCTAACAACCTTTAATTCGTTGCTCTCCTATATATCCAAACTCCTTGTCTCCAAAATGTTGTTATATCCTTAGGATAAATGTATAGGTTAATCTTATTGTAGCCTACTGAATATAAACGACTCGCCATAAAATTTCATTTCATTTTATGTGTTATAAATGAATCCTCCACTGAGCAATCCCTCCTCCTCAAAATCGCCCTCAGCTCCTGTAACTCTGCTCTTGAGTTTCCTTCTGTAAATCTCTACCTCCCAGTCTCTTTTGCAGCGTCCCCTTCCTCTGCCCACATCTCTGACCCCATCTTGGACCCCATTTTCCATGGATGATCTCATCCCCTCCTCTCCCCCAATTTCTGTTCCTCTTTTTGTGCCGGTGGCTCTCAAACTGTTATTGTAGCTCGGCTCCATCCTGAATAGCAGATTGCTTTACCCACCTCCTAACTGATCTATTTCTAGCACTCCCCTCTATGCTTTCAATTCCTTCAGTATCACCAGCGTATTTTTGTTTTTAATTTATAATAGCACAGACTTTAGAAAAATAAGAAAATATGAAAAAGATAAGGGAGGCTAAAAGACACCACAAAAAGTAGTCGGCCAAATCTAGACTGTGGGTCATTCATTCTATAAGGCAAATGTCGGGGTTTCTTCAACAAATGGGGGTGTGGTGGGGGGAACCATTATAGATTAAAAAAAACTTAAGAGACACGAGCATGGCTCTTGTTTGAATCCTGACTGACTCAAACCAGCAATACAAAGAAATTTTTGAAACACTTGGGAAAAATTAAATAGGGAATGGGTATTAGATATTAGATTATGACTAGTTTTTGAAGTACTAGAAATGTTACAATTCTGTAAAGTGGAAAGGTCATGTTAGAAATGCATGCTGGTACAAATGAAATAAGAATGGCAGTGTTAGTAATTGCAGCGGGGTGTTCATTATTGTTTACTTTTCTATATATTTGAAATTTTTCATCATAAAAAGTCAAAATGAAAGGGCATTTCAACTGAAAAGGAAAAAAATAGGAATAAGGGGGGGAAAAATCCTGCCATATTGGGAATGCTTGTTTACAGAACCAGCAGCTAGCTATCTGGTAAAAGTCCTTGACTCAGGCAGCCCATCCGGGCAGCAAGTCTGGTTTATCTCACGTAGACGTCCTCTGTTCCTCTGCAGCCGTGTGAAGCACTCGGTGGCTTCTCGGAGACAGGAAACTGCAGGGGTTGTTTTTTCTGTCAAGGGCACTGACCCTTAACAGCACTACCCTGCAAGGAGACAGTCCTCAGCCCCAACGTCATCCATTGCTGACACCACATTGCAACTTACACTAATGGCCAAATTGCCTGTGTTCTGCTAGCATTAGCAATGAACTACCTAACTCCAATCTTAACTCAATGGAAATCCCTTGCTAGACTGCAAACTCTGTGCTTGCAGGTACCACTTTTACCTTCAGTGTCAAAAACCAGTGACCAGGGTGGCTTCTGACCATGAGCATTAATGTTTCATTGAACTGAAACCCGGAAAGGGGCCACAGTCATTTGAGTGCCACGTAGCATAGTAAAAATGATGAAGGTATTATAAAGACAAGTTTAAGGACTACTTCCTAAAGATGATAATATTCCTTTCCCAGACACTAGAAATTTTGTTATTAGGAAAAGAAACAGGTGCGAAGAAATATAGGGACACTAGAAGCCCAGAGTATCTGGTCAAGGTAAAACCAGGAGAGAAAAATTTTGGGTTTTCCTCAGATCCTTGTTGAATATAGTATTTAAAAACAAACTTACAAAAAGCTTTTCCCTAGCCCTGAAAATTACCTTTTGTAACGTGTGTGCCAATGTTCAGGTGTCCACACAGCGGAATGTCAGGGAGCTGGCAACCTTCAGATCTGTAATCACCAAGGTCATGTCTGGGGCATGTTAATATACAGGTCCTTATGTTTTCTTGCTTTTGTCTAAAAGTGAAACTCTAGTAAACTTTGTCACTTACTTTCCAGTATTGTTAATAATGAGTAGGTTTAGATTTGAAGCCCCTGCCCCTATGTTAGCATGAAAATAGTAAAATAAAAAATACTAAACTATTTTATTTTAGTAGACACTATGAAAGACACTATGAAAACATAAGGTATTTATTGTTGCCTGAATGGATAAAAGCACAAATTAAACCTTTCTCTTCATGAAGTTTTAAAATATATTTTTATTGATTTTTAGAGAGAGTAGAAGGAAGAGGGAGAGAAAGAGAGAAAGATCTATCAGCTGCCTCCTCCTGTCTCCCCCTCTCCCCCTCTCCCCCCACTAGGGATTAAGCCAGCAACCCAGGCATGTGCCCTGACTGGGAATCAAACTAGAAACCTTTTGGTGCATAGGACAATGCCCAACCAACCGAGCCACACCAACCAGGGCTCTTTAGGAACTTCTGAGGCCAAAGACCATAATAAAAGACTTAGGAGCTTGCTTTAGGAGACTATCGTCCCCATTCCACACCTGTTCTTACTACTTTCCCATGTGCTCTTATAAACTCCTTTCTTAATGACCAGTTCCGCGAGCTTGGCTCTATCCCATCCTCATTTAGCATGCAGTGGTATGGCTGCAGCATCATGAAATAAGATTCTGACATGAGGGGATGTCCCTCATTTAGAATCCCCTTCTGGATAAGATACTGAAGGCCGCATTGCAGGGAATTCTTGAGAGAAAACAATAGGAGGATGAGGGGTTGTGAGTATTTTTTCCCTAAAGAAAAATATCAATAAAATAACCCTGTTGACAGTGTAAAGCAATGTTTCTCTCTGGGGTCAAGGCCAGAGCAATGGACACCTTATCCCACTCATCCTTTTCCTCTGATAAAGCCCCAACCAGTGCTGAAAAGTCTTTCTTCTCCAGGCTTCTGTTTTTAAAGAAGGGGACAGAGGAAAACTGGAATTAAGAGGATTTTCCAGTCGGTGTCTGGTGGCTCATTCAGAAGGATGCCTCAGTTCCTGCTTCTCACCTGCCTCCTCATCACAATTACACCTGCAGCACCAATGGGTGAGTCTAGTATCAAGTACTTGGCATACTGAGCATTTTGTTGTAGGAAATTGCTGTTATGCACAGGTTACTAAGAGCTCGAATCCAGTATCTACAGTACTGGGTCCAGTCATTGATAACCTATGAGGATATATTGTCAGAGAATTGCTGTTTCATGTTCCATTTAGTCCCTTGTCTGGGCAGCCAAAATTTCCACGGATCAGCCATATCCAGCAGCTTTCCACTAGCTAAATATGTGTAAAAGGACTTCTAACCTTTTATGTGCAAGGCACTTTTATAGCTACAACTTCAAGAGCAAAACAATGATTTTTAGAGTTAAGGATAGGTTTCTTTTTTCTTTAATGATTTCCAGGGACTGACTGAAAGCTATAGCCCCATGAAAGGTACAGATCTGGTAAATCAAACTCCGTAGTCTTGACATCTGAAAATAGGACTTTTTGCACAGACTGAGTGAATCGTAAACTGTCTCTCCTCAAGCTTGGCACAAAACTGGCCAACAAGGCAAAGCTGCAGTTCCACTTACTAATAGATGGCTCTCTCCTTTCTCCAACAGAATTTAAGTTCTACTTAGAGGAGAGTGTGGGGGCAGGTTGAGATGGAGAGAACAGTCCTTCTTTTGAGTAGCTCAGTATTTTATTGACCCTGATTTACATCTTCAAAGGAACTCAGGCCTTGCTCTAGTACCTTTATGGATACACATTAAAAATAGGCTTGAAAAAAACCACCAAAACAGTAACTCAATACTATCTAATATCTAGTCCATATTTAAATTTTTTAAAAAAAATAGGCTTGAGACCCCAAGGACATGAAAACTAAATGCAATGTGGTACCCTGGATGAAATCCTGGAACAGAGAAAGACCAAGGCAAAACTGAAGAAAATCTAAAAAACTATGTACTCAAGTTAATAATAATGTAGCAACATTGGTTCATTGATTGTGGCAAAGGTACCACGTATGATGTATCATAATAGGGAAACCAGGTGGGGGTGGGGGAACTCTTTGTACCATCTTCTCCATTATTCTCTAAGTCTGAAGCTGTTTTAATCGTCTGTTTTAAAAAGATGGGGCTGAGCTCAATTTAATCGTCCTGAATCTGCTGCTAGGACAACCAAGAGCCTCTTAAGCAAAAGTCATCCTCCCCTCAACATCCATTCCCCTTCCCATTCTCTTTCCTTTCTTACTCTCCTCAGTGCCTCCTGCACCTCCCAATGATACACCTGTCCCTCCCCAGGCTTATGCTACACACACACACACACACACACACACACACACACCTGCTGCACCTCCCAATGATACACCTGTCCCTCCCCAGGCTTCTAACACACACACACACACACACACACACACACACACACACACACACACCTCCTGCACCTCCCAATGATACACCTGTCCCTCCCCAGGCTTCTAACACACACACACACACACACACACACAAACACACACACACACACCTCCTGCACCTCCCAATGATACACCTGTCCCTCCCCAGGCTTCTAACACACACACACACACACACACACACACACACACACACACACACACACACGGTGCTCAAGGGAGAACTGGGGAAGGAGGGGAAGGGCAGTGGGGGGAGGGGCGGGGAATGTTTGTCCTGGTTGGAGAGGGAAATGAGGAAAGAAGTAGGGAAGGAAAAGAAGGGGGGGGGGAGGGAAGCCCAGTGGTTGACAGGGAAGAAGGCAGGGAGGCAAGGAGAAGGAAGGGAGGAGAGAGGGGCTCCAGCACTGAGCCTGATGGGAGGCTGGGGTGAGGAGGATGTAAGGGTTGGAGGCTCTGGCTCTGCAAACCTCAGAACGAAGGGCGGGACTTGACATTATCTCTCCCTGCTGGGTCACGGTGAGGTGCCGACCCTGGGGGTGCACAGGCGTCCCTGCGTCCCCGGAGTGGGGACCCCAGAGGGGTGGCTGGCAGGGCGGCTGGCAGGCGAGAGGGCGAAGGGGGAGTTGGGGGGGGGGAGCAAAGGTGGCTCCTGACTTGACATTTGAAAGGGAACCACGGGGCTGTTCTTCCTGCAGCGCTTCCATCTGAGGGGTACATATGTCCACAATTTAGGGTGCCATAGGCATTGTACCAAGCTCTGTGCTCCATGATGAGAGCTGAGCACAGGAATTAACAGCTGATTAAAGGATGGAAGTGCTGCCTTAAAAGGGGTTGGAGATGAAAAGATGAATGTGTATATTTAATGTAAGAAATATTGGGTGGGTAACTTTTTAAAATATATCATTTATTTATTTTCAAGGAGATCATAGGGAAATTTTTCCTGTTTGTGCCATATCTCCCCTACAACAGGAGAGAAAGCGAATTTTTAACAAACAGCACAAGAAATGACAGCTGAATTTAAGGAAAAACTTTATAATTCATGAAATAGTTATTGAGAAGTTTAGGAATGTCTGTAAAAGCCATTACAAGTTGAGTACCTAACCATTTCTTATAAAATTAGAGCCAAGGAAATGAACCAAATATTTCTATGAATTTATGATCACCTGTGAAATTCCCTGAAAACCCACAGCTGGGAGAGCTGATGACGGAATTTTTCCCTTTTGAGAGGGAGAGAGTCTAAATGAGGACACTTCTTCCCCTGAAGGGGGACAGCAAACTATAAACTAGGGCTCAGTTGGGGTCCCACAGGGACCTGGTAAAAGAGATGGTTGCTCCTGCCATAGGCAACTCTGCAAATGTGTTATTTCCAGAAAGTGCAGTATCCTAGTTATTTCCTGTCTCAAACTGTCATATGCTGGTTGGCCATTAGCACTAAGCTACACACTCCTCTATATACAGGTGAAGTTTAGAGAGCAAATTTGAGTTTGAAATGTAGACTGGGAAAATCCAAAATACTTTCTAGACAACTTAGATTTTATGATCATGGTCCATTTACATTTAATTATTGTGCCTTGTTTGCTAAAACTGAAATTCCTGCCCACAAAATGTATCAGCCGTCATGTGAATTCCCTGCCTACAATATCAGTTAGGTCAGCCTGACATGCATTAAAAAGAACAGTACTCTATGGCTGGTCTCCTTTCTAGAACTTCTGGGTTTTATAGGTTCATACAGACAATTTGCCTACATTAATTCAATGTTTCTCTGAAACTGAGGGAAACAGTGAGAATATTGGGGATATTGATGTGTTTGGTCCTTAAAATGTTTTTGATGAGACATTTGTCCACGTGCTAAAAATGCATGCTTGAAAATTCTACTCTATTATCCACAGTAATGCCATGGCTAGTGGTGAATATATAAAGTTTACAACATTTTCAATAAGCTGATGGAATATACCCACTTTGAAACTACCTTTGGTAACTACTTGCCAGTATTCTGTGTATTTCAAAGCAGCTGACATGTGCCAGAGACCTTTTCCTTTTCAGTGGAATGAGTTTTACACATTTGTTATCAAATCAAGCTTCCCGCTAGTGCAAGATTCCATCTTGCCTACAAATGGCCATCCAAATATTTTTTGAAAATTTCCAAAGACTCATCCATTCCTCTCCATTACTGAGTAACTGAACGAAATGTGCTTCCCCATAACAATTTGTTCTTGTTTTTGTAACAGTATACCTATTCCTCTTCCACAAGCCCAGTCCAGATGTTTGAAAAGTGATATGTATATTCTTCAGTCTTCTTTTCTCCGAACTATAGTTCTCAGCTTCTTCCCCAGTAAATAATTTTAGGCTTCCTTCTAAGTCTGGTCACCTGCCTCTGGATACCAAGTTTGTCCATTACTTTCACAAAGTATAGCCTCCAGGTGTGGACACAATACTGTGTCTGACCAGGGCAGAGTTCAATGAGACTGCAACCCTAACCTCCCTGGTTCTGAACAACTCTCTTTCCATCAACTGATTACCATGGATGAAAAACTTAGCCCAGTGCTGACACTGAGCCTTAGATAGATTTGAAGTAATTTAAGAAAAGGCATTTGTGAAACATGTGTGAGTCAGCATGGGGAATCTTAAACAGCTACTTTTGGGAACTTGAGATTATTTCTTTCTGAACCCCAGAAAGCCAAAATGCAGGACCAAGGGGGTGGACCCAGGACGTTGTCTCTGTGAACTGAAATAGCACAAGGTGCCCCTGAGGTGTCCTTTTCCTTCCCAGCCCTAGATCCCTGTTCTGCTTACATCAGTCTGAATGAGCCCTGGAGGAACACTGACCACCAGTTGGATGAATCTCAAGGTCCACCTCTCTGTGACAACCATGTGGATGGGGAGTGGTACCGCTTCACGGGCATGGCGGGGGATGCCATGCCCACCTTTTGCATCCCGGAAAACCACTGTGGAACCCACGCACCTGTCTGGCTCAATGGCAGCCACCCTCTAGAAGGTGATGGCATCGTGCAACGCCAGGCCTGCGCGAGCTTCAGTAGGAACTGCTGCCTCTGGAACACCACGGTGGAGGTCAAGGCCTGCCCCGGAGGCTACTACGTGTATCGTCTGACCAAGCCCAGTGTCTGCTTTCACGTCTACTGTGGCCGTGAGTACCTTCTCTGTGCTCTTTATCCTCCCCCGCAAGGCATCAAGGAGAAAAGCGCCATGGGAAATTCAGTGATGGTAGAATCTCAGAGTCCGAACAGCACGGATTTAGGGCCGCATATACCTCCAGGTTGTGATTTCTGAGTTCTCTTCTTAAGTTTCTGAAAAATTTCTGGAGACTAGAAAGGGGCTATGCCTTTGATCATTTTTGCTTTATTTTGTCTTCACTCCTTTTGAACAAGTCATTAGAAAATGAAATGTTGATTTAGGTTATCTAAGTAGAGGATTTCCAACATTTTTTGAGTGTGGAGAATCCCTTTTTAAATATATATTAGACATCCATGTGATAGCATTGTGCTTAGTATCCATTGATTTTTTTAAAAATTATATGGGAAGAAGCTACTTTAGGTCAGTAATACTTTTAAATAAATTTTTGTTTTCTCAGTCTCTTCAAATTATATATATTTAAAAATAGAGTACATAGAGAAGTAGGAGATAATGTTAATTTATTTTTAAAATTTATCTTTATTATTGAAAGTATTACAAATGTCCCTCTTTCCCCCCATTGACTCTCTCCTCCTCACTCCTGTCCCCTCCCAGGCCTTCACCGCACTATTGTCTGTGTCCATGGGTTATGTGATATGAGATAATGTTTATTTAACCCATAGCTCGTATTTGTGAGGTATTAGATTTGCAGAATCTATGGCCAACCAAGGGCCTGTGGATCTGAAGCTGGGAATCATTGATGTAAATGACAAAAGATGTTCCTGGGTGGTATGTCTTCCCATTGGGTTTATGTAATCCCTGAACTATGAGCGTTCTCTGGGTGTTGGCTAGAAGCTAGTATCCCATGATTGAACTCAGGAATGAGGGTCCTCTGGTCCTAGTCTGTCACAAAAGGTCATCTTTATCCTTCCATAGATTTTTATGACATCTGCGATGAGGACTGCCACGGCAGCTGCTCGGATACCAGCGAGTGCAGGTGCGCTCCAGGGACCGTGCTGGGCCCCGACAGGCAGACATGCTTTGGTAAGAAACTAATTTTGAAGTAGAAACAGACTATTTAAAGATCAAAGGGACAAATCAAAAACTCTTCCTGACTCAGACCTCCATCGTTTCTCCAGTCTGTGCCTCAGAACACCTGGAATGGTGTTTGCCCTTGTAGTTCATAACTAAAGCTTTAAGCCAGATTTATGGCACGGTTAGGTGTAGTCTAGAATCGTTCTGTGCAATACAGGAGTCCCTGGCCATGAGTGGTTATGGAGCTCTTGAAATAGAGTGACTGAAAAACGGAATTTTAATTTTACTTAATTTTAATTTAAAAACTGATACTTGATTCAGTCATTGAAAAACTGAAAATATTTGGAATAACTTGAGTAGCCAACTGTAAATTTTATGACTCTATACAGATTAAGTATTTCTCATGAAAATTTAGCATCCAAATTGAGACAGGCTATAAGTATAAAATATACACTGGATTTTGAAGACTAGTTTTAAAAATGTAAAATATCTCAATAATTTTAATATTGATTATATATTGAGATGAAACATTATGGACATAGTGGATTGAATCAAGTATTTATTAAAGTTAATTTTACCATTTTCTTTTAAGAAATGTTTAAATATAACTACAAGAAAGATTTTAATTACTTGTGTAGCTTGCTTTGTATTTCTATTGGATAGCTCTGGTCTACAATTATCTAAGGACAGACTCCTACAGCTTCATTAATATACTTTTGGTTTCTCTGAGTGGCAAGAAAGAGGAGTTGGATTGCTTGTGGGAAATCCAGAGTTGTTTAATTGTTGCTTTGTTGTTGAAAAACCCAAGACTGAAGATCCCTTCTTTTCCCTTTAATGTTATGAGTCTTTTTGTATTCAGACGCAAATGGACTTAAAAGAAGTCTAGTGAGGAAGGGGAGGCCTGCCCCACACCTTCTCAAGAAGAACGGCAGCAGGTTAGAATGGGATAGGGAATTAGAGCGAAAGGCATATAAATGGCTTAAGAAAAGCTGTTGTTCTTCAGTCTCCTAAATGAGCCCCACTGACCAGGCTATGGAGCATGGTTAGCCCTCCCACAACAGCTGTTAGCGCTCTTACAAGGTCCATTTTGACTGTGTGACTTCATGCTAAAATGTTTGGGTGCAGGAGACAATGGTTCCTGTAATTTCCCCTCTCCCCTCACACAACACACGCATGGACACACATCTGTTGGAAAATATTTGGCTTTTATTTAAAGGCAGGACTTTTTCATTCATTTCTCTTATTTTTGGTTTTTAAATATAATTGACATACAATATTATGTTAGTTTCATATGTACAACGTAAGGATTCGACATTTATAGACTTTACAATGTGATCGCCACAATAAGTCTAATTCATTCATTTTTTTTGCTTTTATTTTAATATAACTTTGAAAAGCTAATATATTTAAACTAGAGGCCCGGTGCACAAAATTCATGCATTCGAGGGGTTCCTCGGCCCAGCCTGCACCCTCTCACAGTCTGGGAGCCCTCAGGGCATGTCCAGCTGATGGTGGGGAGCGGGCCTAACCTGGCAGTCGGACATTCTTAGCGTGCCGCCGAGGTGGGAGAGGCTCCTGCCACTGCCACTGCGCTCCCCAGCTGTGAGCCCAGCTTCTGGCGCACTGACCACTAGGGGGCAGCTCCTGAGTGTCTTCCCCCTGGTGGTCAGTGCACATCATAGCGACCGGTCATTCTGCTGTTCGGTCAAGTTGCATATTAGCTTATTATTATATAGGATAGTTCCTAAATTAAATAGCATGAAAGGTATACAGTGTAATGTCTAGCTCTCTCCATTTGTCCCATTTCCTCCTCACCCCATTCCAAGTAAACTCTTGTATTATTTCCTTATGTGCTTCCAGTTTTTTCTCAGGCAGGTATAAAAATGCAAATATAGATATTAATATCTATTTCCCCCTTTTTTACACCAAAGGTCAAATATCATACACATCATACATGCCTCTTGCTTAATAGTTTATCTTGGACACCTTTGCCTACCAGTACCTAGGGAACAGACTGCAGTTCCTACCTGGAGTCTGTCCATCAGTTTCAGGGAGATCATGAATTCCCTGAAATTACAGGCAAAGTTTATGTGCATGTGTCAATTTTCTCCTAGTTTTTTTTTTTTTTCTCTTTGATGTAATATAGTTTTTATTATTTAGTTTAAATTATGTAATTTTTTTCAGGCAGAGAGAAGAGTATCCTATCTAATAAAAGAGAAACATGGTAATTGGCGTACGACTGCTACCCTTCCCATTGGCTAATCAGGGCGATATGCAAATTAACTGCCAGCCAAGATGGCGTCCGGCAGCCAGGCAGCTTGAAACTAACATGAGGCTTGCTTGCTTCAGTGACGGAGGACTCCAACGTTCCCCGCCTGCCGCTGGAGGCCTCTGAGCTGGCAGTTTGAAACATAGTTACAAAAATAGAAGCTAAACAAAACCCCAGAAACCAGCTTTCAGCTAGCCGGGATCTCAGACCTGGAGTTGATACAGAGTTTCAATCGTAGAACCTAAACAAACCAGATACCTGCTTTCAGGAGCGGAGCCTCAGAGCTAAAGCTGGCTCAGAATAAAAAAAAAAAAAAAGAAAAAAAGAAGCAGTTGGGAGCTTCAGTCCCAACCTGAAAACAGCCCTCAGGCCCTCACCCAGACTGGCCAGGCACCCCAGTGGGGACCCCCACCCTGAAGGGTGTGTGACCAGCTGCAAACAGCCATTATCCCCTCACCCAGGCTGGCCAGGCACCCCAGTGGGGACCCCCACCCTGATCCGGGACACCCTTCAGGGCAAACCAGCCAGCCCCCACCCATGCACCAGGCCTCTATTCTATATAGTAAAAGGGTAATATGCCTCCCAGCACCGGGATCAGCGGAGCCGCGAGGTCTCCCGGCACCGGGATCAGCATGACAGGGGGCAGCGCCCAAACCCCCTGATCGCCCTGCGGCTCTGTGTGTGACAGGGGGCGGGGCCACAACCTCCCTATCGGCACTGCTCTGTTCCTGACAGGGGAAGGCGCCCCAACCCCCTGATTGGCCCTGCTCTGTGCCTGATGCGGGGAGCTCCCCAACCTCCTGATCGCCCTGCGGCTCTGTGTGTGACAGGGTGCGGCGCCCCAACCCCCCCACCCCACGGGCCCTGCTCTGTGTGTGACGGGGTAGAGCCATAACATCCCCATTGGCCCTGCCCTGAGTGTGACAGTGGCGGCGCCCCAACCCCCTGATTGGCCCTACTCTGTGGGTGATAGACGGCGGTGCCCCAACCCCCTGATCGGCCCTGCTCTGTGCGTGACAGGGAGGAGCTCCCCAACCCCCTGATGGGCCCTGCTCTGTGCATGACAGGGGGGAGCGCCCCAACCCCCTGATTGGCCCTGCTCTGTGCGTGAAAGGGGGTAGCTCCCCAAACCCCTAATTGGCCCTGCTCTGTGCGTGAAAGGGGGTAGCTCCCCAACCCCCTGATTGGCCCTGCTCTGTGCGTGAAAGGAGGGAGCTCCCCAACCCCCTGATCAGCCCTGCTCTGTGCATGACAGGGGGCAGCGCCCCAACCCCCTGATTGGCCCTGCTCTGTGCGTGTCAGGGGGTGGCGCCGCAACCTCCCCATCAACCCTGCCTTGAGTGTGACAGGGGGCGGTACCCCAACCCCCCAATCGGCCCTACCCTGAGCATGACTGAGGGTGGCATCGCAACCTCCCAATCCGCCCTGCTCTGTGCATGACAGGGGATGGCGCCCCAATTCCCCAGTCGGCCCTGCTCTGAGCCCGACCAGGGGCTGCACCTAGGGATTAGGCCTGCCCTCTGCCACCCGGGAGCAGGCCTAAGCCAGCAGGTCGTTATCTCCCGAGGGGTCCCAGACTGTGAGAGGGCACAGGCCGGGCTGAGGGACCCCCCACCCCGCCCCCCCCGAGTGCACAAATTTTTGTGCACTGGGCCTCTAGTAGGAAAATAATATAACAGATACTCATGTACCCAGATTTGACTATGGTTAAGTTTTTCTCTTTTTTTTAAATAAAATTTTACTGATACAAGTAAAATCATCTCAGTCCATCTCATTTTTCTCTCTTGCCCTCCAGGGGGAGTCAGTGTTTTGAAGTTAGTGTGTGTTCTTCTGGTCCCTGTTTTTATGCTTTTATTATTCATATGTGTACCCATAACAATATGTAGCAGTGCTTTGTGTGTTCTTAAAATTAACATAAAAATTATACCTGACCCCATAAAGGTGGAATTGCTGGGGCATAGGATCAAAGTCAGGCTGTAAATAACAACAGACCCCCAAATAACAATGGCTTAAATAACAGTGGCTTAAATAATAGAAGCTCATTTCTCCTTCACATCGAACAATCAGGCTTGAGGTAAGCAGGTCAGCCCTGCCACAGAGGCCTGGCCTGAGCACTGGTGTGGCCACCTCCAGGAGGGCCGCCGGTGCCTCTTACCACCCACGGAAGGTTCTAATCTCATTGACTATATTTTCAACATGTTCAACATGTTTGTTTCTCAATTCTGTTTTATCCTTTTACACACTTATTTTGGTTGCTATCTTTTTTTAAAAAAAACAACAACAGCATGTTTTATTGATTTTTTTAAAGAGAGGAAGGCAAAGGGATGTATGGAAACATTCGTCTGCCTCCTGCACACCCCCTACTGGGGATCGAGCCTGCAACTTGGGCATGTGCCCTGACCAGGACTTGAACTAGGGACCTCTTGGTTTATGGGTTGGCGCTCAACCACAGAGCCACACCAACTGGGCAACTATCCTTCCTTTTATCTGTTTGGTGATTTTTTAAAATCCTCGTATTATGGATTTTTCTGGATCATTTTGTTTATCTCCAATCCAAAGCCCCTTGTTTGTTATCTTGCCAACTCTCTCTTATAGGAAATTATTTCCTCATGGTTAGTATTTCATGGCAAACCATTTTCTGATGTAATTGTTGTTTTCGGGGCAGTGGGTGGGGAGATTCTATTCTTATCACCCAGTTTATGGAAGTTTTACTGCAGAACAGTTTTCCAAATGCTCTGTCAGGCATCACAGAAACTTCACAGTCCAGGCCAAGTTTTACATCCATTTCTGGCTACAATATCCCCACAACATGTGGGAAGTGTAAGTTCACACGTCAGCCGTGGCAGGACTGGGCGTGGGGCTCCTGCGGTTTCTGGAGGCTTTTTCTCTCCTAGAGCTTCAGGCCGAGAGCTTCCTTACTGCCTCCCTGGGCCTCGCAGCAAATGCTTCTCCCCAACTCATTATGGGGATACCTTTGCCAGGGTCCCAGACAGGGTTTCAGTTCCTGCTCATCTCCGCCCCTGGGCCCAAGGCCATGCTTCCTCCCACCTCGGGGGTGTTTAAACCCCGCTCCCTGGCTTCGGTCCTATGTCCCAGCCATGACAAACTTAGCTCCACGCTTCCTTTTCTTTTGTTTGTAGAAGGAAGGGGGTCGACATTTATTGCCAGTTGTGCATTTTTTTATGGCAAGAGTCCCTTCTTTCGTCAGATCCTTACAATGACTTAACAATCGTGAAGTACAATGTGAGAATATTCCAACATTTAAGAGAGATTTCGAGGGCAGTTGCTCATGTATGGCAGAAGACTGCCTCAGAAACGTCAGATATTTTCTTCTGCAATGTACGTTCCTTTAATGCCTTTAGAACACGGTTTGATTTATAAGTTTTTATTTATTTGGCAAATCTTCAGGAGCTCATTGGAGTAAGTGAGATTCTCACCAATGCAAATAAATAGGTGAACGTAGGCGACAAAAGGAACTTTATTTCCCACAGTTTTGCCCTTAGGAGGGAATTGGCGAGGGCGTAGGTGCCTTCTGCTTCAGCAGAGGGCAGATGGACAAATAACTTGGTTGAGGAGTCCTGGTTGATAGAAGTGATTATACTGGATCTCAGCAAGGGGGTTGGGCTGTGGAAAGTGTATCAGGAGGAACTGAAAAGATGTGGAGATTCTGCTAAGGGGGTTGAGAGTTTAAGTTGCTCAGCACCATGTACATGGTGTGTTTCTTTTCTACAGATGAAAATGAATGTGAACAAAACAATGGTGGCTGTAGTGAGATCTGTGTAAACCTCAAAAATTCATATCGCTGTGAGTGTGGGGCTGGCCGTGTGCTAAGAAGTGATGGCAAGACTTGTGAAGGTGAGAATGGGTAAGAAGGATTCAAATCGGGAGCCCAGGCCATTGGCTTATTCTCTGCTGTCCATGAAACTGCCCAGTGTCAGAAGAGAGTAACAGTGCGGCTGTGTAAGGAAATGACAGAGGGGTTCATCATCATCAAGGATGCTTGCAGATGGAAGTCACTGTTAACTTTGTCTCCAAGGTTTCACAGAAGGGAGTTGCATTTTGCAAGAGGTAAAGAGCCACATATTTGGAAAATAAAACTGTGTTTCTCAAACTTTAACATGCCCACAAATCACCTGGGTTCTTGTTAGAATGCAGATTCTGGTTTAGTAGGTCTGGCATTGGGCCAAGACATTTCTAAATAACCAACTTCAAGGTGACACCTATGCTTTGACTCCAAGGAGCACACTGGGAGTAGCAAGGTAATAGAGACGGGTAACATAACAAGTGGTTTAGAGCAGCGATGGGGATACAGAAGGACTGATGAGCCAACCAACTGGCAAGAACTCCGATCCATCTAGCTGGTCCAATCAAATTCTATTCTGTTCCTTTTACACCAGTAATACTCTCATAGAATTTTGAATTGAGCAAACTAAATATTACAGCAATTAAGAAATGACTTTCCCCCAAACATAGTAACCATTAAAATACAAACAAATCCAGATTGAAGGGAATTCTACAAAATGACCAGCTTAAGAGTGTAGAGCTGTGGGTATTGTAAGATTGCTCTTTGTAGCTCTAACATTTAATACCCATATTTTGTGGGCTTTCCTACATGTCTCAGTGACTGTTAGGCCCCAGTGATACTGTGACGAGTTAAGTTAAGCCCCAATGCAAAGTGCCATCCCAAGACCCAGAATTTCGGGGAAAAGAGGGCTCCAAGATCATCCCCCCCCCTTTTTTTTTATTGCAGACATTGAAGGATGCCACAACAGCAATGGCGGCTGCAGCCATTCTTGCCTTGTGACTGAGCAGGGCTATCAGTGTGAATGTCCGCGGGGCTTGGTGCTGTCTGAGGACAACCGCACTTGCCAAGGTAGTACTTGCAGGGATTGACCTCCGCCCTGATTCATGCTTCCTCTCCCCGTCCCACCTCCCTGCCTTCCTCACCCACATGTGTCAAGATTCTCATCTTTTAGAACGCCAGCTCTTTCAGCAGCGTGTGTTCCTGCATCTTCATCCTGGAAACATTCAAAACAGAAAAGACCTAAGAAAAGATTACAAAAAAACAAAACAAAACAATTTTACTTTGCTTTTTTAAAAAGTGTGTTGGAAAATATATAACATAAAATGTATCATCCAAACCAATTTGAAGTGTATAGTTCAGTAGTGTTAAGTATATTCACAATGTTGTGTAACACATCTCCAGAACTTGCCCACCTTGCAAATCTGCAACTCTACACCCATTTAATAACTTCCCATCTCCCTCTCCCCCAGCATACAGTATTTGTCTTCTTGTGACTGACTTATTGCACTTAGCATAGTGGCCACAATGTTCATCCATGTTGTAGCATATGACAGGATTTCCTTCCTTTATAAGGCTGAGTAATATCCCATTGTATGGATATACCACATTTGTTTACTCAGTCATTCATGGATGGGCATTTGGGTTGCTTCTACCTCTTGACCATTGTGAATGGCGCTGCTATGGATGTGGGTGTGCAAATATCTCTTTGAGATCCTGTTTTTCATTCTTTTTGATGAATGCCCAGAAATGGGATTTCTAGATCATTCGGTTTCCTTTGCTTTTTTCCCATCTTTGATTTTTTCCCTCTAATTTCTGTTACTAATTGTAAGGCGAATACTCAATTTAGACGTGTAAGACATCGAAGCAGTTCTTCTGTTTTCTAGCAGATTATTGGGCTGTGAAACTTAGTGGAAAGCCCTAGAGAACTGGTTCTTCTCCCTGCACTTACAATACGAGCCTCAATAATCCTCTGAGAACTGTTTTCTGGAAATCTGGTTATTTCTGTCCAGAACATTATTTTATTCATCCAGCAAATATTTAGTGAGCAACTATCTCTGACTTCTTTTTACTATACCATTTGTTATGGTATGTCCTCAAATATTGATATTCTCCTCAGATATTTCCAGACGGTACCCATACATATTCCTTTTAGGGTATTTGTAGAGTTGGAAGAAATGAACATGGGAACGCTGAGGGAAAGCAACCTTTTTATATTCAGTGCAAGTGCAATTTATAGCCAGAGTTATGGCTTACTGAACAGTACAAAGACAATTTAGAACTCCTCCCCAAGTGCACCAACACTGCTTTTATTACCTGTTTTATGGAGCAGTAATTAACAGTAAAGTCAAAGCAGGACCATTATATAATTTAAGCCTGTATCCAAGCAGTCATTTTCTGGATTGCCAATAAATTGTGTTTGTGCTAAAAGTTAATCCTCCAGGTGCCTCAGTTCATGGAGTTATGCTAGCCAGACTTTGAAATGTCTGTCGAATTGAAACTTGAACATACTAGTTCCTCATTTGCGAGGTAATATACTCAGGAGCATTATTTGACCACAGCTTTGGGAGTTAAGAGTCCTGGTTTTATTCACCAACTTGTTTAGAGCCTCATAGATTTCCTTGAGGATAGAACAAATAGCTGAAGCTGCATGATGGTGAAATTAATTCTTCTAGAAGCCTTCCCTCAGGTTCTCGGTTCTAACAGCAGCCCCTTTCTGCCGCAGTGCCCGTGTTGTGCAAGACCAACACCATCGAAGTGAGCGTCCCCAGGGACCTGGTGGGCGGTCTGGAGCTCTTCCTGACCAACACCTCCTGCCGAGGAGTGTCCAATGGCACCCACGTCAACATCCTCTTCTCCCTCAAGACGTGTGGCACCGTGGTCGATGTAGGTTCCTCCTGGAGGACCCTGGGGAATGACCAAAAGCCGGTCGTTGGGGGGGTAGTAGACAGAGGTATGCGGTACGGCTTGTCTGAAAGGAGATATTTCCACATGAAAGAATGGATTTCAAAAAATCTAATGCCACTCATTTAACCAATCTATTATTGCGCATGTGCTGTGGTCCTGGCACCATGGGGATAGAAAGTTAAAACAAATTCTGCTATTTCTGTTCTCAAATTGCCTGACCTCCAACATGGGTAGACCTTGTCCTGAGTGCATCAGCACCAGTATCGTCTTACATGAAGAAAGCGACTGATACACATGGTGGTCCATTTATGAGGCAGCAATGAGTCCAAGTATTGAACCATGTGGAGGCAAAAGGTTTGTACTTTCATCCAGGAATCTGTGTACATCCCTCTGCGGGGGAGCCTAAGGGATACGAAATAAAGATTCCTGGTTTTTAGAAACATATACAGTAGTATTGAGATGACAATACACATGAAATATAAAAAAAGAGATAGTGATCCAGGTGAGAGGGGCTGTAGGAAGCCAGAAAGGGACAGACCCTGGAGCAGCCAAGACAAGTAGGACTGGACCTGGGGCGGAAGCATGAGTGTGGTTGATGTGTGGTTGACAGGCAGAGAGCAGAAGAACGGGCATTTCAGATGGGAAACAAATGAGCCAGTCCCAGAGACGGGAATCCCTACGCTTATGCTGGGCATGGGCCTGACTGGCAAGGAATTCATTTTGGAAGAGAAAACGAAGAGAGATGCTCCCAGAGATGTGCCTTGTGCGCTAGGGTGAGGACTTGGGGTTCAGCAGGCCCTGTCGTGATGACATCAGACGTGTGCAGGAAGGAGGGGAAAAGAGGACCTGGATCCTGGGGAGCAGTGCAGAGGCCCTTGTCATCATTTAGTTAAACAGTTTTTTATTGAATCTGATGAAGAAAAAATCAGAGCGCTAGTAAGACCTGGGGTGAGATATGGAGGAGATGTTCCAGGAGAAGGCGGTTGTGTTTATTCGATCTGTGCACAATGGCATGGAAATGCCCGCTGAGGCGCCAGACGAGGCTGGACATAAAGAACTGAAAATCAAGTAGCAGCTGAAGTTCTGCGTGTGGATGAGGTCAGCACCAGGTTGTGCTGCAGCAGGATCAGCAGGTCTAGACTTACAGAAAACCTAACACACAGAAGCTGCTCTCTCCCAAAACATACGAGCTTTGAATTTGCTGATTCTGCATAGCTCGGGTTTTCTGAGTAATATTCCAAAGGAATGTGTGGGTTGACCACGAAGTAGTATGCAAAAAATTATTAAAAGCTTCAGGCTTCAGCAACCAAATTTCTAACGTGTTTTGAGGTTTGGAGATGGTTATGATTAAGAGGAGGGGGAAAAAACTGTAGAAATGAATGTAAAATCTCTTTCCTCTCTTACCCCCGGCCTGGCTCAGGTGGTAAATGACAAGATCGTGGCCAGCAACCTTGTGACAGGTCTACCCAAGCAGACCCCAGGGAGCAGCGGGGACATCATCATCCGAACCAGCAAACTGCTGATCCCCGTGACCTGCGAGTTCCCACGCCTGTACACCATTTCCGAAGGATACGTTCCCAACCTTCGAAACGCCCCGCTGGAAATCATGGGCCGCAGTCACGGCATCTTCCCGTTCACTCTGGAGATCTTCAAGGACCATGAGTTTGAAGAGCCTTACCGGGAAGCGTTGCCCACCCTCAAGCTTCGAGACTCCCTCTACTTTGGCATCGAGCCCTTGGTGCACGTGAACGGCTTGGAAAGCCTGGTGGAGAGCTGTTTTGCCACCCCCACTTCCAAGATCGACGAGATCCTGAAGTACTACCTTATCCGGGATGGGTAATTATGCTGCTTACACCGTCTATTCCTCCCAGTTCACATCCGACCTCTAAGTGCACCAGTATGCTCAGTCATTTCCCAGAATGGCTCTGCGCTCTTGCGAGCTCTTAATTAATTCAGAAACCATTTATTGACATTTTGGAGGTGGAAACTGGTGAGGGAGAGAGAGTCAAAAATGACTCCATGGGATCTGGCTCAGATGGCCACCTAGATGCATCAATCAAGACAAGAGGATATAAGTAGAAAAGCAGATTTGAGGTTAAAATACTGAGTGTGATAATTCTAAATAACAATATTGAATTGTAAACGCCAGGAGGATGCACAGGACAAGAAGTTCAGGGGGCATTGGGAAGTGCCTATCAGTTAGACCCAGGAACAAGGTCAGGACCAGAGATAAAAGAGAGAATCACCCTGTTTGTGATTGAAACTGTGGGATTGATTAACCTGCTCAGAGAGGGCAGAGCGTGAGTGCCAGGTGGGGGCTGACAAGTGCAAGGGGATGAGGAACTGGAAGCAGCCAATGTAGACGCCCCTTTTAAGACGCTGGTTTGATGAAGAAGTAGTTGGTAGCTTTTAGGAGAAGAAAGACAAAGCAAATGTACTTTTGGTAGCTTGCTTTATACAAAGGGGACTTGCGTATTTCCTAAGGCCCCTTGGATTAAGAACCGTGTGTGTCTCAAGGTATCATTGGCAGCTCAGTAGTTATCACGCCCTTTGCTCACGTTCCCAGGGTGTGCACACTGAAACCCACGCTCAGTGTGGCAGCTCATCAGTGTCCTCCTTGTCCTCATGTCAGGGGGCATATCTCAGGCAGGTCGGGAGCTGCAGTGTAAAGGGAAATGGCCTAGTAAGGTCGCAGCAGTGTGCCTCCTGCCGTGCACGTCACTACCTGGCCCAATAGACCCTTGGGAACATCTGCTTTGCTTTTACTTCTCCACATCTCTCACCACTGCTGCTAACAATCTCTTGCTAAGTGATTTTCAATTTCTGCTGCACATTAGAATCAACTGAGAAACTTAAAAAAAAAAAAAAAAAGCCCAGCTGGTGTGGCTCAGTGGTTGCATGTCAACCAGGCAATCATGGTTCAATTCCCAGTCAGGGCACATGCCCAGGTTGCAGGCTTGATCCCCAGTAGGGGGCATGCAGGAGGCAGCTGATCAATGATTCTCTCTCATCATTGATGTTTCTCTCTCTCTCCCTTCCTCTCTGAAATCAATAAAAATATATTTAAAAATAATAATAACAAAGCCCAAGCCTCATTCTCTCTATTCCACTCTTACTGGCTTAATTCCAGCCCTCGTTATCTTTCAAGGGGAAGCTAATACAGCCACCAACAGCACAGCCTCCCAAATCTCAGTTCTCGGCTCCAGGGTCCCCGGGTAGCCAGTCAAAAGGAAAACACACAGATTGTCACACCCCCGTTGAAAACTTTTTAATGGCTCTTGATTTCCTTTGGGTGGTAACTGTTTACCAGAGGGAATGCTCTGGCTTCAGATTCCTGCCGTCCCCTTGGCGTGCTTTTAGAGGATGGAAATCTGTCATTCTGAGCTGCAGCGGATAGCCAGTGGCAGGTCTCACAGGGACCCACAGTCCTTCGGATTTATTGCCATCGTAGAGTGATCGCCAGAAAGTTTTAAAAGGAAAAGTAGAAGTATCCTTTTTTATTTCTTTTTTTTAGTCACATATTCAATGCTATGTAGATTGGGGAATTGATTTCCTTTCACGAGAAGAGTGGATTTTGGCTCCTTTTTGATTTTTTTTTTACAGTTTTATTGGAGTACTATTGGCATACAATAAATACCCATATTTAAAGTATACAGTTTGTATATATTCATGAAGCTATGACTACCATCAAAATAGTGAGCATTTCTCTAACATCAAGAGTTCTCTTCTGCCTCATATTTCCTTTGCAAAAATAAATGTAAAATCATTCCTCACTTACTGGGAAAACATGTAATCTGCAACCTCAATTAAGCTTGTGAAGTTTATTAATATATTCATTATTCAGACTCTCAGTTAAGGACATCTTTTAAAATTCAGACAGTTCTAAGAAGCTGTGCTACTTAATTTTCCAGCCCTCGGTGCATACAAAGCAGAAAAAAGAAAGCTGTGGAAGAAATTAAAATGCTTAAAAAGTAGAAGGCAAGAACTCAAAGACACAGCTGTGGAGGCCAATTTAGTAAACAGGCAAACAGTCCCATCTCCAGTACAGTAATGGGGCACATGAGGTAATCCCTCAAAATAAAACCCAGCCCTCAGCGTGGCTCACTGTGCCTCCCCCTCTGACCTCTACCCTCTCCAGTTTCTGCTCAGGCCAAAGGGAACGGTGAGCAAGTCCCAAACGCTCTTGTTCCTCACACCCTCCTGCCTCTGCGCCTGCTGTTCCTCTGCCTGCAGTCTTCTTTCTTCCTGTGTGGTTTTTACCGGTCCTTCAAGATTCAGCAAGGTTATTTCCTCCATGCAGCCTTCCGGGATTCCTCCCAACCTGACTAGAAACCATTTTTCCTTCTACTTCCGCCTCAATGCCTAGCCTACAGTGAGGCTCACTGAATATTTGCGTAATGAATTATTTTTTTAATGTTATTTTCCATCTCCATTTATCTCCCCTTTGCCTTCTTCCACCTCTTCCCACACCCCCTTCCCTCTGACAATCACCATACTGTTGTCTGTGTTCATGAGTCTCTCTTTGTTTTTGCTTAATTTCTTCACCTTTCTCACCCAGCCCCCCAACCTCCCACCCCTCTGACAGTAATCAGTCTTGTTTTGTAACTATGAAGTCTAATGAGTCTGAATAAGTATTTATCATAATAGTGCAGAGCCCTTAAATAAACATAATGTAGTTTACTTACACTTATAAATTGTTTGATGATTCATTGTCCTCAGCTTAAATTTAAATGAGGCTGGTTTCCCCTGATATTTATTTAACACACGACTCACCTCCCTCTAGTTTGAGTTGATATATGCTCCGAGAATACAAAATAATTTCATACCAGCCTAGGCAAAGTAGAATTAGAAAGTTAATCTCCAGAAAAAGAATCTATTGAATTCCAAAATCAAATATTGGGCAACTTTTGGATGATCAATTTCTTTGGGTTGTCATATATCATTGGCCTTTCTTTTAGCACACGAACTTAAAGCTGATAGGACTAGCGTTATCTAATCACAATAAAAAACAAATCAAGAGCCAGAATTTGTCCTGGGTCTTATCTGCAATGTGTTACCCAGACACAGCTCTTTCTGCCTCATTTTCTCTCTTAAGGAAAAAGTGTAGTATGTTTATTTATTTTTAAATTTAATAGTATATTTTTTAAATATATTTTATTGAATTTTTACAGAGAGGAAGGGAGAGAGATAGAGTTAGAAACATCGATGAGAGAGAATCATCGATCAGCTGCCTCCTGCACATCTCCTGCTGGGGATGTGCCAGCAACCTAGGTACATGCCCTTGACTGGAATCGAACCTGGGACCTTTCAGTTCGCAGGCCGACGCTCTATCCACTGAGCCAAACCGGTTTCAGCTTAATAGTATATTTTATTCAACCAAGTTTCTCCAAAATATTACCATTTCAACATCTAATCAATAAAAAATTTATTAGTGATTATTTTAATTAGACTGCTAAGTCTTTGAAATCTAGTGTATATTTACACTATAAATACATCTCAATTCATTTTTATTTTTTGTTTGGGTTTTTTTTGGTTAATCCTCAACTGAGTATATATAATTTTCCATTGCTTTTTTGTGTTGTTGTTTTTTCATAGAGAGTGGGGAGAGAGAGGAGGTGAGAGAGAGAGAAAGAAACATCAACATGAGAGAGCCGCATCAACTGCTTGCCTCTTGCACACACCCCAACAAGGAGTGGAGAGTGAGCCTGCAACCCAGGAACGTGTCCCTTGACTGGGAATCAAACTCATGACCCTTCAATGGGCAGGCTGATGCTCTAACCACTAAGAACACCGGCCAGGGCTATTTTATTTTATTTTTATAATTGATTTGAGAGAGAGAAAGGGAGAGAGACAGAGAGAGAGAAACACCAATTTGTTGTTTCACTTAGTTATGCCTTCATTGGTTGATTTTTGTATGTGCCTTGACCAGGGATCGAACCTGTAACCTTGATGTATCAGAACAATGCTCTTACCAACTAAGCTACCTGGCCAGGGCCTTTATGTTTTTATTCCCAATTTCCCAGCCCTACTACTTTCAGATAAAGAAAATTTGAAAATGCTGAAAGTGCCATTTTAATATTGTTACATTATTATAATAAATATTGGACTATAAGCTTTTGATTTCATAGACCATATTATTCATCTTTATATCCTCTGCAGCACCCAGCAGAGTGTATTGCACAGATTAGATGTGCAATAGGATTTACCAGGGAACATAATTAGAAGATGATAAAAATTAATTTCACCTAAGAAAAATGAAAATTAACACAAGAAATAATAGAAACTCATTATACGTTTAGGTCCTCTTCAATTCAGAGGCATAAGATAGTCATAGAAATACAAGTCAAGATGCCTTATTTTTAAACACTTTCATTGGGCTTTTTCATTGCACTGAAAGAGCAATTAGCAATTCCTAGAAAGTGGCCTGTCAGCACAAGGAGCAGGTATCCAGTTTCACAGGCTTTTCATCTGATTCCCCCCTTTCCCCTGGCCTGGTAGACAGGAACTATTAGGTATCCAAAAGAAGGAAAATATACTTATAAAAAGAAAGTTCACTTAGACTTCATAATGGAAAAGATAATACAAGTCTGACCCATGGCCTTTCATCTTCAAGGAGAAAAGGTTCGTAATGCTAAACCTTGGCCTCAACCTGGAGAATCCATAATACTTATTTTCCCCCAGCTAACCCTGAGGTGAGCCTGAGTTCACTTTAAGCAGTAGATCTGAGATTAAAACCCCAAAACCCTGCCAAGCTACAAGTTAGTATTAAATTGGGAAGAAGAATTAAAACAATTTGGAAGTGAATGACTTTTCCCCAATAGAACCCGTTATTTATTCTCTAAGAAACTTGGATCTTTATGCAGCTCTTTGATGCATGAATTGGGGTTGGCTCACCCTTGAATTCTCTTCAGGGGTGACTATCTATTAGGTACTCATAAATATTTATGAAATCTAAAGAAAGGCCTTCTCAAACCAATAATAAAGTATGGGAATGCAGAATTCCTGCAACATATTACGGATGAAAATACAAAAGATACCCTTGAAATAAATACTGTTGCTGTTGCTAATACTTGAATACACTGACTTAACAGGAGGTCCTTGTGCCCAGTTTGTGGGTACAGTGAATGACAGATGGGACAGACAGTGCTAACGAGCAGGGCTGGGTCTGAAGGGAATTTCCTTTTTCCTTCATTCTTAAAAAGCTTGAGTGCAGCCCAGCCTCCTCCACCCAGTTTCCCTCTCCTTGGACCGAACACGTTGGCCTGGGTTGTTTTTCCACCCCTGCTTAAGCAATCAAGTCTTACGTGCCACCCTGCCCTACGTTCAGCTGTGTTTCAGATGACTCCGTGAAGCAGTACACATCACGGGATCACCTAGCAAAGCACTTCCAGGTCCCTGTCTTCAAGTTTGTGGGCAAAGACCACAAGGTAAGCTGCACTCCACCCCCCACCCACTACCTGAGCCTTCCCTCTTAATATCCCAACTTGGTGACATTCTCTGAGCTACATTTATCATCTGCATTTCCTCTATGAAAAAATGCTGTAAAGTTGGCCATCTAGAAGCTTAGCACCTTCATGAATGTCACAATTATCTGCCCCTCCCAATAAAATAGCTGTGTTTGTTCAAAGAAGGTACTATATGATCACAATTTTAAATCCTTGTGGGCAGGTATGGGTGAAAAAGCCTGTGTGGTGGTCACATGGCAAAAAATATGGACAGGAAATTCACAGAAAACACAAACAGTGAAATACTCAGTGAAAGTAGTACTTAAAATGCCAATTAAAACCATTATAAGACTCTATTAATACATATTAGTCTATAAAATTATAAATCACAACACACTAAATTATAAAAAGTATACAGTGGCCTTATAAATTGGTACACTTTCTGGAAAGTTGCCTGACAATATTTAATAACTAGAAGCCCAGTGCACAAAATTCATGCACTTGAGGGGGTAGGGTCCCCCAGCCTGGCCTGTGCCCTCTCGCAGTCTGGGAGCCCTCGGGGGATGTGTGACTGACGTCACATGGCTTAAGCTACAGTTTGATATCCTTAGCACTGCCGTGGAGACAGACTGCTGCACTTGCCAGCCATGAGCCTGGCTTCTGGCTAAGAGGTGCTCTCCTTGTGTGAGCGCACTGACACCAGGGGGCAGTTCCTGCATTGAGTGTCTGCCCCCTGGTGGTCAGTGTGTGTCATAGCGACCGGTCATTCCACCATTTGATCGATTTGCATATTAGCCTTTTATTATATAGGATAACCATAAAATAATCATGTTCTTTTTCCTAAAAATTCCAATTCTGACAATTTCTCAAAAAACAAGCAAGCAAAAGAAGAAAAGCAAGACTTGTAGGATATGTTTATAGAGCATTGTATAAGGGGAGTGAAAAAAAAAAAAGCCCCCAAACAAACAGGGCTGCAGTATATCAATTAGCACAGTGTTGAGCAGTTATTAAAGTGGTATAGAAATATGGAAATATAGAAAAGGGAGACATGAAAAGACTTGTCATAACAATTTGCATGCGTGTTGAAAATGCTACATTTTTAAAATGTACATACATAGCTATAGAGGTTATAAGCAGCTATCTATAATAGGGTAAGGAGGAAGATTTTTGTTTGAATAGAGTTGTTGAAACATTTCAACAAAAAGAAGTTTCAGAGACCAGTGATCTTTCCCATGCTGCATGTAAGTGCATTGATGTGCTTCCCAGCTACCTCACCACCCCAGGAGAGCCCACTAGGGTGGCTGATCCTGATCTCCCTCCTCAGCTAGGCAGCATGCTTGGAAAGTCACCTGCCGGAAGCAGCTCAGAGAAAGGACCAACCTTACACAGAAGTGCATGGGGGCTGATGTCATTCCTCACTCTGACGTGAGGAGTGAAGAGGTTGCCGTTATTAGGTGTTGCCTTCACAAAGGCCTCTCCGGGCCCTCCACAAGTGCATAAACTATGCATGTGGTGTTTTCAATCTCCCACAGGACTCTGTGTTTGCCACATTACTAAGTGTGTGAATTTGAGCGAATTCCCTAACCTCTCTCTCAGTTCCCTCATCTGTAAAATGGGCATGATAACATCTACCTCAAAGGGTTGTTGTTTAGATGAAATGAGATGACATATATGAAATATTTGGTATAGTGTCTGGCTTCTAGAAAGTGCCCCACAAGCGATCGCTGTTGTCATTGTTTTTGTTCATTACGACATGGCCTTTCCAGGAAGTGTTCCTGCACTGCCGGGTCCTGGTGTGTGGCAGGCTGGAGGAGCGCTCCCGCTGTGCCCAGGGCTGCCACCGGAGAATGCGGCGAGAGGCAGGAGGGGAGGACGCAGCTGGTCTGCAGAGCCAGATGCTGACGGGCGGCCCAATCAGCATCGACTGGGAGGACTAGGACACCGAACGCCCAGGCCTGGCTTCCGGCTGCCCGCCTGTTTGGAACTTCTCCCCGTGACCTCTGAGGACATCAGTCAACACGCTAGATCACTGCCCTTCTTTAAACATCATGCTGTGGGTTTAGACAGACTCGCAGGACTGACGCCCTCTGATCTGGCCCAAAGGTCGGGAGAGGTCAGCTCACTGCGGACCAACCTGACCCTGTTAGGGCTTCATCCTCCCAAGGTCAAAAGCTATGCTGTCCACACAGAAGGCAGCTCACCCTTTTCTCCCATTTCTTTTCTACAATAAATAACCTTTTATACGATGCAATAAAATCAGAAGTTGGGTATGATATTTCAAATTAAGAACTTTAAAAAATTAAATAGTTGCTTGAAACTATGACTTAAATACCCAATGATTCCTTAGCTATGTAAATAATATAATACCCTGAAATTTCAAGTCAAATACAGAATAGTTACCGGGAATTCAGAAGTTTATCAATATAAGTGTGTACTAAAAAATACTATTTGGTTTTTCTCTTGCACAATATTTTCTTTTGACATTTTTATGTTGTCTTAAGAAATATCTTCAATTAATAAATGTTATTAAATTTATTATAACATGCATTTAAGTGGTTCAATGACTGAACTTTAGATAAAATTAAAATGTGGTGTCATATGCCCTGTTATTTGGCATTCTGTGCCCTCAGACTGATAAGTGAATAGAAAAAGGTATAAAATTATACCATACTCTATTTTGTAGGTGCTTAATTAATTTTATTGAAATAAACCACAGAGATAAATTTTATCTGCTGTTAAATCCAGTTTCTTACTAAGCCAGTTAATTTCATGGGTTTACATAAGACCAGAAAACAACTTTTCTTCTTTTTCTTTTTAGAAATGGCTGCAACCAACAATTCTTAATGGAACCAGTGAAATTAACAAAAGGAAAGGAAAGGAGAAAGTGAACTCCATCAGGGGTTTGCCGAATTTTTCTGTAAGGGCCTCATGGTAACTGTTTTAGGCTTGCTGGGCCATGCCGTCTCGGCCACAACTCTGCTCTGGCAGCCCGGGCGCAGCCATGAACACACGTGGGCATGGTTATGTTCCAGGAACACCTCCCAGCAGCAGGTGCTGGGCCCGATTCAGTCCGTGGGCTTTCATTTGCCAGCCCCTGACCTTGGTGGCCCTCAGGCCTCACGGGGCATCACAGTCACTTTATAAATTACCAGCAGAGGCAAACCTCAGAGGTATTTCCAGTCTGCTCCCAGATCACGACAATAAACTGAGTCTCACAACAAAGCCAGTCATAATCTTTTTCTTGGTGGAAGGTCTTGCCTTCAATTTGTAGAAAACGCAACACCTGTGAAGGGCAAGAAAGCCAAGCGCAATGAAAGGTATGCCTGCCTGTAGATACCACCCCTGGAGACGCTGTTGCTAGTGCTCCTCCGGTGATTCTAATTTGCCGTCAGGGCTGAGAACCACTCTCTGGGAATGGCCATTTGTCTCTCATGCCCTCAGATTTCAGGGGCTTTTCTAAGTTATCGTTAGTGTCAGTTTTGACCCAGTGCTCCTCAGATCTTCACACGACACGGAGACCACCTAGTACTTGAGGGTATCAACAGGAATAGTTGACTGAATGAAGAAAATGGAACCTCCGACCCAACTCCACCTGATCTCCACCTCCGTGGCTTTGATCAGGTAAACCTCTGCCCACCGGTTCCAATCTCTTCAGCACCAGCGGGAATAACATATCATCGGTGGAACTTACCAGGTTGGTTCTGTTTTCTTCTAAGTGAAAAGGAAGCGTGTTGGTGATAATGAGATTCATTCATCTCTTTTCAAATTTTCTAAAAAGTACACTTTATTATATGTGAGATGCTTACTGGCAACTGAAACATGGACCAGAGGAAAGTCATTGCCTCCCAAATGGCTGGACTCTCCAAAATTTCACTTGTGAATAGAATTATCAAGTCCAAGAATCCCAGTAGTTAGTCTTTATTTTGGTCTTTAAGTTAAGAACTGAATTTCCAGGCAAATGTGTCTTGGTTGGAGAGACCAGTGTTAAAGTGACGAGTCGCCTTCAGTTCACTCCACGTCTTTTTTCCAATTATCCTCAAAGGATGGGGCTCACTTTTCGGCTGTAGACTATTTCCTTTCTCCTGCTTGGTGGTATCCAAATCCTTGGAAGAAAGGATGAGACGCATCTGCCACACTACCATCTCCGAGACTGACAGCCGTGGTGTCAACACAAAACCAAAAAGGAAACACCTCTTCCCTATAACTCCTCTTTCTCCTCTTCTGCACAGATGCAGGCTGCCCGTTGACTATTCATAAAGGGTCGGCAGCCCAAGGTCCATACAGTATTAAACACTGTATCAGCCAGGGAATCACATGCTACTTGAAAAAGATGTAGAGAAACAGAGAGGTTAATACTGGTACATAGAACTGCCTCCAAGTAGTATGAGTAATTTTAAAGAGTCAATGTAGCTCCAAGATTGACATGATACCCAGAGGAAAGTAGAGACAATAATCTGAATACAGAATTCAAAGGAAAAGCATACATTTAAAAGGAGGTTTTTTTCAGAACAGCTTCTATCCAATCTAGTAGAGCAGAATACATTTTGGCCACTGGCCGAGTAGCTCAGTTGGTTTGAGTATCATTTTAATATACTGTCCCAATAGGCCAGGGTTGTGGATTCGATTCCTGGTCAGGGCACATACAAGAATCAACCAATGAATGCATAAATAAGTGGAACAACAAATTGATGTTTCTCTATCTCTCTAAAAATCAATCAATAAAATAATAATACATTTTGGGGTGCCCTCTTTTTATGGGTCTCCAGGTCAAAACCATGATTAGCAATCAGCATCTTCCATACCACTATGCTCACTCCATGGCAAATTTACAATTTTTGCAGAATACTTGCTCAAATAACACTACTGTGTTTCCTGTGGCTTTCCCTGTTCGAGTGTGGGATGAATAACCTTTTACTTGTTGAAAATTCAAGTGTGCCTGATGGATATGTTGGCCAGCCACTGTAAGGCATCAGGGGCACGGAGACCAAAGGGATCTCAACTCAGGGATCTCACAGTTTGGACAGAGAGGAGGATAGGATAGACAGATAAACATATAGTTACACTACACCATAATGGAAGTTACCCCGCTGTGGTATGGGAGCCCACAGTAAGGGTCTCTATCCCTTTGTGAGTAAGGACTGTTATGGAAGGGTCTCAGAGCCCTTGGAAGTTTGATAGGGACTGCATTAAATCTATAGATTCCTTTGGGTAGTATGGACATTTTTAAAAGTTTATTGAGCCCTAGCTGGTTTGGCTCAGTGAATAGAGTGTCGACCAATGGACTGAAGGGTCTCAGGTTTGATTCAGGTTAAGGGCAAGTACCTCGGTTGCAGGCTCAATTCCTGGCCTGACTAGGAAGCAACCAATCAATGTGTCTCTCTCACATTGATGTTCCTCTCTCTCTGTTTCCCCTCCTCCTTGCATACTCTCTAAAAAAATCAATGGAAAAATATCCTCCAATGATAATTAACAACGACAAAAAAGCTTATTGATTTCAGAGAGAGAGAGAGGAAGAGAGAGAGAGAGAGAGAGAGAGAGAGAGAGAGAGAGAGACATTGATCTGTTGCTCCATTCCCATCAATGCATTCATTCATTGCTTCTTGCATATGCCCTGACCAGGGATCAAACAGCAACCTTGGTGTATAGGGATGACACTCTAACCAACTGAACTACCAACGAGGGCCATGGACATTTTTAACAATTCATTAATTCTTCCAGTCCATGAGCATGAACTATCTTTCCATTTATTTGTGTCTTCTTCAATTTTTTTCATCAAAGTCTTATAGTTTTCAGTATGTAGGTCCTTCACCTCCTTGATTAAATCTATTCCTAGGTATTGTATTATTTTGATGCAATTATAAATGGGATTTTTAAAAAAAATTTATTTCTGATAGTTTGTTATTAGTATATAGAAATGCAACAGATTTTTGTATGTTAATTTTTTATCCTGCAACGTTACTGAATTATTTATTAGTTCTAACAGTTTTTTGGAAAAGTTTTTGGGTTTTCTATATATAATGCCACATGAAATGGTGACAGTTTTAGGTCTTTCATTCCTATTTGGATGGCTTTTATTTCTTCTTCTGACCTAATTTTTCTGGCTAGGACTCCCCATACTATGTTGGATACAAGTGGTGAGAATGGGTATCCGTGACTTGTTCATAATTTTAGAGGAAAAGCTTTCAGCTTTTCACCATTGATAACACTGTCTGAACAACAATAAAACATGAATTATAAGAGTGTTCCAAGCAGAGGGAACTGCAGACACAGAAAGCTATGGACCATCAACCCAAGTGGTTGGGAATGGCAGGGGTCAGGAGAGAAATCAGGAATAAGCAAGTTGGTGCTGAAGAGGTAGCTAGCAGTGAACATATGTATGTCATATGAAGGAGCTTGGGTTTACTCTTAATGAAAAGGAAGGTGACCAGATTTTTGTGGTATAAAAATATATCTGGTCCCTTTGGGGAGAATAAATTTGATGGGACCCAGAGATTGGTTAATTTGCAGTAACCAGGCAAGTTACCAAAGAGAATTTGGGGGAAAGAATCAATAGGACATTGCTTGAAGGAAGTAACCTGACCTGACCCTAGATTCGCAGCAGGCACTTTCTCACCCTTTGTAGGTACAGATAGGGGGATGCTCCCTTTTGCAGAGCCCAAGCAACTACCCATCTTTTCAAGCCCTCACAGATTCACTTTAGGACTATACCCTAGACATGGACCTTTGAACAAGATCCAAGATTTTCCCATCCCTGTGTCATATAGTCAGCTCTATATATGCCCGACTTTCAAACATCACTATCTAAAAATATATAATGCTAATACCTGGATGTGATTTTCTGGCTTCAGAAACTAAGGTATTAAAACTTTTCCTAAAGTGAATTAAGAAAAGGAAATTACAGAATCAATGCTAGAAATTAGCTAAATAGGCTGTTAAAACAAAATAAAACAAACAAAAAAAACACCTATCCTCTCCCAGCCGGTGTGGCTCAGTGGTTGAGCCTTGACCTATGTATGAACCAGGAGGTCACGGTTGATTCCAGGTCAGGGTTCATGCCTGGGTTGTGGGCTCCATCCCCAATGGGGAGGGGGCGTGCAAGAGGCAGTGGATCAATATTTCTCTCATCATTGTTTCTATCTCTCTCCCTCTCCCTTCCTCTCTGAAATCAATAAAAATATACTTTTTAAGAAATAACTATCCTGAAGCATATGTAGACCTTTACACAAAAAGGTGTTTTTTTATTATTATTTCCCTGACTGAGAACAAAAGAAGGTAATAGCCAAACCAGTGGTCCCATACAAAATAACTTCTTCTATGGCAAATGATTTAACAGTGGAATGGGTAACTAAAGCCAACTGGGCAACTCTCTCTCCAGCCTTAAAGGACACATTTTTATATCTCTGGAAGGGGTTGGTGCGGCGCTGTCCATGGGGAGTGGGGCCAGCAGCTCCTGGGCAGGACAGCAGGAACTTCAGCCAGCGAGGGCCGGCACCCTCCCCGCGGCCTGTGCATTGCTCCGTGTCCCATAACGTTCCGGGAGCCTTAATGGCCTCTGTGAGTAAAGGGGCTCTGGCTGCATGTCTGTGTGAAAACAGGAACAAGCTTCCTGCTCAGAGGCAGATGCCCTTACGGTACCTACTTGCCACGTTGGAGACGAAGCCCAGACTTCGCTTAAGGTCAGAGCAGATAGAGTGGAGGCACCATCGGAATTTTGCATCACAGCGATACTTGTTGGCACCGCAGGTGTCATAACAGGCATCCAGCTGGTTGCAGCACTTGGTCATTGCTGGGATGCCCAAGTCCATCTGGGGAAAGAGGGAAGAAAATGCCACGTTTAGACCGAGGACCTCAGGCAACCTTGCCCATGTACTTGGCGAGCCAGTTCTCAAATTCCTGCTACACTTTCGGATCAACTGAGAAACACCAGTGAGTTGAGAGAATACAGCAGGTTGATAGGATGCTAAATTTCAATCACAATTTACTTGTTAATTCACAGGTCACTATGGTGATGAAAATAGAAATCAGAACACCAACCCAGAAAGCAGAGTTTCAAAACATCCAAATTCAACTAAAACTTACATGAGATTTTGTCTAAGCAAAGGATCCCAAGGCTCAGAATTAGGAAAACTAAAGTCTTAGTTCATCATTCGGGCACCTGCATTTATCAGAAATCCACCCCATACAGCGCTGTGTTAATGGGGTGTGTGTCTGTACATGTTGGGGAGCAGAGTCAGGAATAGGACACAGAGTTCCTGAAGACAAGGGCACTCTGGTCAAACGGCAATATCTAATGCACACCCGGACATGCGTTTATTAAGTGTCCTATAAGCCATTGTAAATGTGGCATAAGCTGAGCAAATTCATAGAATGCCATCTGTAAAGTAATAAAACGGGAATTTTTTTATTTTATTTTATTGATTTTTTACAGAGAGGAAGGGAGAGAGATAGAGAGTTAGAAACATCGATGAGAGAGAAACATCGATCAGCTGCCTCCTGCACATCTCCTACTGGGGATGTGCCCGCAACCCAGGTACATGCCCCTGACCAGAATCGAACCTGGGACCCTTCAGTCCACAGGCCAACGCTCTATCCACTGAGCCAAACCGGTTTCGGCAAAACGGGAATTTTTTAGAGGATTTTGAAAGAAGATGAAGAGAGGGTTAACAGAAATAAGGATAGCCTTAGAACAGCCGTGGGCAAACTACGGCCCGCGGGCCGGATCCGGCCAGTTTGAAATGAATAAAACTATTGAAAAAAAAGACCGTACCCTTTTATGTAATGATGTTTACTTTGAATTTATATTAGTTCACACAAACACTCCATCCATGCTTTTGTTCCGGCCCTCCAGTCCAGTTTAAGAACCCATTGTGGCCCTCGAGTCACAAAGTTTGCCCACCCCTGCCTTAGAACATAGCAAGTAATGAAAGGAAATAATGAGCAAATCATATTGTGAGTGAATTTGTTTGTTTAGTCTTTCAAGAGTCTCTCCAGGGAAATACATACATGTAAAAAGTTTTCCTTAGAGCCCTAGCTGGTTTGGCTCAGTGGATAGAGCAACGGCCTGCGGACTGAAGGGTCCCGGGTTCAATTCCAGTCAAGGGCACATGCCTGTTTTGCAGACTCGATCCCTAATGGGGGGTACGGGGGGCGGGGGGGAGTGTACAAGAGGCAGCCGATTAATTATTCTCTCTCATCATTGATGTTTCTATCTCTCTCTCCCTCTTCCTGCCTTTCTGAAATCAATAAAAAATATATTTTTTAAAAAAGTTTTCCTTAGAGAGAAGAGTAAGTTGATGGATGACCTTGACTTCCAAAGTAACTAGTTAGATTTGATAAACACTCTTGAGCAAGGAAGGCACATGATACAAAAAGTGATCAAAGAAGAGTAATTGCTTTACTACCTGGCCCTGGCCAGGTAGTTCAGTTGGTTAGAGCATCATCCTGATACACCAGGGTTGCAGGTTTGATCCCCCGTCAGGGTGTATACAAGAAATAACCAGTGAATGAATGCATAAATAAGTGGAACAACAAATTGATGTCTCTCTCTCTCTCTCTCTCTCTCTCTCTCTCTCTTTCTTACACATCAATCAATAAAAAAATAGACAGGAACAGGGTGGGTCTATATGTAGATAGAGCATCTTAGGATCTTGCAGTTTTTCTGATTATATATACTTGGATAGACTGTGAAAATCTGGTTTCAGGCATGGTTGGGGAATTATAGTCAGTGATTATAGGTCCTTTCCTCTTAGGTCTCCGTAAGTGTTCTCATTTAAACTTTTATTCCAAGGCCACTTAAAGCAGAATATGGAGTTTGGCAGTTTACAATGTCCTTTTAAGCAACATTAAGAGGTTATCTAACTCATTATTAGACTAGGCAAAGGCCTGGACTCTGCAATTCTGGGTAAATTCCATTATCTGATACCTGAAGTAAACTACTTTGCTTGTACCTCACCTCTAAAACTACAAATATATCACAACAGAGGTAACTGAGAATTAGATGAGTACAGTGGCTACCATTCAATTCAGTACAATTCAATTGGAAATTCTTGAACTAGTTTTTGATGATATTTGTATCAGCGAACAAAATGACATTACTTCCAAAATATGGTGCATACCACTTCCATAGCTGCTAAATTGATAGCAAGTAAAATATATTGGCTGGAAATAGGTGGTTTCTCTATGTATATGCAGAGTAGGGCAAAAGTAGGCACCCAAAACACAAAGTTTATTCCTGTGTTATTATTTATGAACTGTTGTATTACTTTCCATACAAACAACTGTAAACCTACTTTTGCTCCACCTTTTATTATTTTAAATGATTGTCTTCTGCATCCATACACATTCTGCTTATTGTGGACGAGGATGGGTGTTCAGCTGTGCAGGTTGTTCAAAGCACAAGAGGGTCAGATCTAAGAGGGTCATATCTTCCCACAAGACATCATATTTATTATGAAATGTCTAGCCAATCACAGTCAAGTTTCCTCTTCTAACAAAATCAGTATCTATCTATATAAAAGGCTAATATACAAAGTGTCCCCTCAGGAGTTCGACCGGGAGTTTGATCGCTCGCTATGACGTGTGCTGACCACCAGCAGGTGGCACAGAATGAAGGAGGCCCCAGCCAGCAGCCAGAAGGCCCTGATTGGCTCTGATCGCTGGCCAGGCCTAGGGACCCTACCAGTGCTCAATTTTGTGCACTGGGCCTCTAGTATTAAAATAAATTTCTGACAAATGGAAGAAAACTGTCTTGAGGAAAGAGGACCTCTTTCCAATTTGCATAAAAATGCCTCATGGGTGAGCAGGATCTTATAATAAACATTATGCCACTTAGAAAATTATTACAAAGTAAAATCTTTTGAATCATCAGAAAAGTGAAGTTGAGCCTGGTTAAGATATAAGTCAAAAATCACAGTTCAGATATGAAATCCCTGTACCTACATTTTACATAGGGCCTCTTGTCCAAAGAAGTCTTAAAAGAAATTATAACATGAATGTTTAGCCAGTGACTGGAGGTGTGCATGGAGGTTTTTCTTGGGGGTGGGGTATGAGGGTGCGTTTGCAGAGTTCTATGATGTTAATACTCCAAACACAGCTGATTTGGCATGAGAAATCCTGACAATACCGTAGCAGTCAGCTCTCACTGGTCAGTCCCAGCTGGCTCCACACGTCAGACCTCTCAGATCTATTTCCTATTTAGTTCTGTTTGATCCCTTAAAGCTCAGCTGATGTTTGCCATGGTGATTCACAAGTTCACTTTACAAGGGCTTATCTGAGGGACAGCTGCCTCTGACAAAAGGAAGTCAAATTCTTCTTTTAAAAATTATCTCCTTTCCTCCGTCTCCAATTTAAACTGCTCAATCACATTGCCCAGCTATATTCTATATGCGGTCACTTCCATCAGCAATAACTCTTGAATGTGTCTCAGTTAAAACCGGTCAGCGGAGAAGACGATGGTGGTGGTACATACACTTTCTGGTACCTTGAGACCCAGGAAGTAGGAGCTGCAGCCATTGGGCTCCTGCGGCTTGTAGTGAGGTCTGGGCATTGGTGCCTTTCCTACCGGAGAAAGAAGAGGAAGAAGCGGGAAGGAATATTTAGAAATTAAGCATTTGGAAACATTCGTGAAATAAAAAATATCTAAAAGCGCGATCAGTTTTTCCTTTGAAAGTCATTGTTCCTCAGCAGATATTCACATCCAAATTAGGTGGTGGTGATGGTAACAGTGATAATGATGTCCTAAAAGAGTACTAACCCTCAGGCCGGTTTGGCATTTCTCTCCTAATCTCAAAGAATTTCTAATGTTTCTTAAGTGCATGATCTTGAAGATAAGGTCCTTGGCAAAACCGAACTGAAACTCAAGATTTCTTACTCCCCTATCCACTGTCCGGCCACACTCCTCGCACAGAAAAAGGAAAACACGACCTGATCACACAGTCAGGAACCAGAATTGTAACAGTTCCGCAAAGTTTTTCCCAGAATCACTAGAATGGAACTTTGCAAAATTCTATAAATATAGGCAAACCATTATTGCCCAAAGGACAAAGAAAACACCCTATTTAGGTATTTCTATCATAGAACTAAGCAGAGATTATCTGAAAAACTTTTAATTTCTTGGTTTCTCCTACATAGCTTTTGAGTTATTTTATGATCTTGCCAATACGTACCAGGATTCTTTGTCAGTTGTCTCAATGGTGGTCATGCATCATAAAGATAACCTTGACCTGAGGTGACCTCAGGGCAGTCACTCCAGTGAGTATTTTTATCTATTATCTGGTTAAGAAAATTGGGCGGAGAGCTTAATGTAACGCTTAAGTCATGAAGTAAGTGGGGGAAGTAAGGTGTAAATCCAGATTTCTTGTTTTTCTCCAAAGCTCATGTTCTTCCTCCACATTCCTTTGCCTCTTTTTAGGACAAGATATAGCATAAGACTGAGGAAATAAGCCAAGAATTAATCCTCGGAGTGAGGTACCTGGCATTTCTATTTTCTTTATTTTTATTTTTATTATGAAATTTCAAAACTGAAGAAAAGGCAAAAAAAACACCCATGAACCCACTACATAAACATAGTAAAGGTTAACATTACCAAACTTTCCATAAATATATTTTCTGATTAATTAATGTTGCAAGTATAGTTGAAGCCCCTTTGCCCCCCATTTTCCTGTTTTAATTTTTAAATACTAAGTCTATGCTTTAAAGCCCAAAATTGTCTTGATTATTCTTGGCCCTTCGCTCTTGCATATGAATTAGTACATTCTATAAGAGATTGTCAGAATTTTGCTTGAACATACATTGAATTTATAGATTAATTTGGAAACAACTGACTTTCGTAGAATATTCTGTCTTCCCAAACATGGGCATAGTATAGCTTTTCATTTACTTAGTCCTCCTGTATATCCTTCAATAGAGTGTTATAATTTTCTCCGTGTATCTATTATCTCTCCAACATGCTGGACTATTCAGATGCTTACACAATATAGGATATCTCGTAAAACGCCAGAATTATGGATCATAAGGCTGATATAGTACATCTGCACTTTTCTGGATCCCAGGCTGCTTCTAGCTTTCTGCTCTACCAGCCCTAGAATGAAGCCCTGGCTCTCATGGTCCAAGACGGAGCTTCAGCCAACACCTTCCTATTGTAAGCAGCACATGGAAGAAGGAAGTAGAAGGATCACAGCCTCCCTCTTGAACAAACACACTCCAGAATGTTATACACATCACTTCCTCTTTCTCCCTTTGGCCAGATCTTAATCAAATGACAACACCTAGTTGCAAAGGTGGGCAATGGAAATGACGTTTTTATTCAATGGGGGCAACCTGTTTTCTTCAGTAGCTGCATCATTTACATTCCCATCTGCACTGCACAAGGGTTCCAATTTCTCCACATCCTCACAGTTTCACTACAATGTACCTAGATGTGAAGTGTATATCCTTATCCTGCTCTGAACAATCTGAAGATTCGGGTTTCTTTGACCTCTGGAGACTCCACAGCCATTGTCTGAATACAGGAAAGCCTCGCTATAGCAGACTAATTCAGGAGAGGGGGGTGTCCATTAAAGCCGAAAGTCCATTATATATTAATATATAATATAATTTCTCCCACATGCATATGTTAAAAAAAATGACAAATTAGTTTACATGTTTTTACTTACGTAGACATATTTGTGTAATTACAATTAAGTATGTCTGAAAAGTTTAATTTCACAGAAAAGTATGCTATATGTGTTACTGTGATTTTAAATGTATACTGAACAGGTCTAGTAAATGGATGCATTCACCAGTCACCACAAGCAAACAAATGTACACGGCTGGGGGGTGGCTGGGCCTGCAATGGGACCTCCCTGGCATAAGTTAGAACTGCTGCAGAAAGTCCACCACGTGACAATGGAACCAATAACTCCAAAAGAGGCAATGTGAGCACATGCTAATCATTCCACAAACATTGTCCACAAGCGGTGACTCTAGGATTTAAATATGTAGACTATAGTTGTAGACATGTAATATTCATTTATGTCGGCAAAATTACTACAGAGTTTTTTCCAACATATGGCCTATTTGCTAAAATTTGATTAATAACAAGAAAACACCTGTTAATTTAATTATGAGCAAATTTTGGTTAAAGGCATTTCTAAATTAATTTTCACATATGACATACAGATTTTGCTTGTTAAGTCTGCAGTCCATTAAATCAAGGTCTGCAAAACTGAGGGTTTACTGTATTTTATTTTCCTCATTCTCTCTAGTTTCTCCTTCTGGGCCTCTGACTACTGAACAGTGAATCTTTTTAATCCTATACTTTACACATCTTAACCTCTCTTTTACATTTTATATATGTTTCTCTCTGTACTGATTTTTTATTAACTTCATCAAGTCTATTTACCATTTTCCTAATTCTCTCTAACCTACTGAGTTTTTTTTCAATGACTGTAAGTTTCATTTCTTAGAATTCTTCTTTTAAATCTGTGTATTCATTTTCATTGAGTTTTTTTTCTTCAATATATTTTTATTGATTTTAGAGAGAGGAAGGGAGTTAGAGAGATAGAAACATCAATGAGAGTGAAACATCAATTGGCTGCCTACTGCACACCCCCTGCTGGGGATCGAGCCACAACGCGGACATGTGCCCTGACTTGAAATTGAGCCATAACCTCCTGGTTCATGGGCCAAGACCAACCACTGAACCACAGCGATGGGCTTTGTTGGGTGCTTTTTATATGCCTTCTATTCCTTTTTATTTCTTTAAATAATTTCAAATATTCTTGTTTATATTATTTATATCTATTATGTTATTTTAATGTTTTTATTTATCCTCACCCAATGATGTTTTTTTATTGATTTTAGAGAGAGGAAGAGAGGGGTTAGGGCAGGGGTGGGCAAACTTTGTGACTCGAGGGCCACAATGGGTTCTTAAACTGGACCGGAGGGCCGGAACAAAAGCATGGATGGAGTGTTTGTGTGAACTAATATAAATTCAAAGTAAACACCATTACATAAAAGGGTACGGTCTTTTTTTTCTTTAGTTTTATTCATTTCAAATAGGCCGGATCCGGCCCGCGGGCCGTAGTTTGCCCACGGCTGGGTTAGGGAGAGAAGTAGAGGAATAGAGAAAGAGAGAGAGAAAGAGAGAGAAACATAGATACTTGAGAGAAACATCAATCAGTTGCCTCCCAAAAGTGCCTTGACTGGGGATCAAACCCCCAACCTTTTGGTGCATAGGATGATGCTCCAACCAACTGAGCCACACCAGCCAGGGCCTAAGCCTTTCATTTTTAAATGTCTACTAACTCTCACTCATGGTGGATTCTTTTTTCACATGTTGTGTCTCTTCAGAGGGGCTGTTTTTCTAAAACATTCCTGTGCCCTGCATCGTACACTACAGAGCAGTTCCTCGACTGCTTTTGCCGTGGCTGTAGGAGTCTCAAGATACTTCATGTTAATTTCTGGATTCCTCGCCTGTGCATAGAATATGCTTGGAGTAGCGGATTTTTAGTGTTATTTGTCCTTCAAGCCCTAGCCCTGGGTGAATGGAAAGCATCCTTGCTACTTCCTTGGAATATGGATAGAGGTTTTCTAATCTTTTTAAAACAGACTGGGCAGCCCACCAGGCTCTAAGCTTTATGCAAACTGTCCAGTTCCAACTTCTTGGGAAAAGTGAAAAGTTACTTTTCCTCTCTTTGCCTGAGCATTAACACCGATTCCTCAGTCCCTGGGTCTACATATGTTCCAGACTGAAAACCCAAGGGCCACAGCAGCAGCCAGCTCACCACTTTGCTTTTGTGTTTTCTCTGTATTTCTGGAACTTGAGAGGTTGCCTTTATTTCATTCTGGTTTGAGTGTGTACTTTTAAAAAATATTTTATTTTTACAGTGTTTCTTATTTATAATGGAGAGGCGCTGTACATGTTGATGGAGTCCGCCAGCCCACCCGTAATTCCTGCATTACTTTTCAAAGGTTTTGAGAAAGATAATTTACCATTGACAACTGTGAGTGTGTGTGTGAGTGTGTGTGTGTGTGTGTGTGTGTGTGTGTGTGGCTCTGGGAGTGGGAGAATGCATGAAGTGTGTTAAATAATATTAGTAATCAAATTACACTTATGAAAAATAATCACATTGTGTATTTAATCTTGGAGATGACATCAAATATGCACTTAATCTTAGAGGTGAGATTACAGTAATTTTATTTTTCCTTCGGATTGTTCTTTTACAAATGTCCTATATATATCAGCCTTAAAGAAATCAGAAAAAAATTGAATAAAAAAACAAATGTCTAAATTTGATGGTAAAATTCGCTTTTTGATAATTTTGTTGATAAAGGGCTTTTGCGGCAGACTCAGTGCGGTTTCCTGGGTCCTTCTGCTTTGTTTGCACCTGAGAGCTTAACCTGAGAACAAACCGGGAACTCTGAGCTTCCGGTTTGAAAGATGACGAAACACCAATTATAGTCACTTCCTAACTGGCCTGCTACTGATGAAGGTTATTTTCATTGTGTTTAATATTTATGATAGCTGCAGAAATTCTATTTAGGAATGAAGCTTAGAAAAAAATTGATGGTTTGAGTCTAAGCTGAAATAATATACTACATCCTCAAGTTACAGTCTGAGTCATTTTGAGTTGTGTGGAGTCCTTACAGTTTGATGTTTTGAGTCTAGGCACTAATAACGTACAAGTTGATTTTATTTTCCTGGTTTTGGCTATTTATAGGAGTGGGAGGCTGACAACCTGATCCTATAGCTTATAGGTTGGCAAACATGGCCCACGTCTAGTCCATGGCCTGCTTTTGTATAGTCTGCCAGCCAAACATGGTTTTATCAAAACAAGGATAATATTTTGTGACATGAAAATGATATTAAATTCAAATTATAATATCCAATAAAATGTTTTATTGGAACATAGCAACACTCACTACCTATTGGCTATGCCTGCTTCCCCAGAAAAAAATAGCAGAACATTCTTATAATCTTGATGGGAGTATGGTTTTCTAAGCAAGACAACAACTTCAGAAAACATAAAGAAAAAGACAGGCAGACTTGACGTTATGAAAATTAAAAACTTCTGAATAAAGTAAAATGCAAGAAAAGAAGTAAAACACTTAAAAATGAGAGCGATTTCGGGAGAGTTAGCCATGAAGCTCCTGTTCTGCCCACAGCTGTGCACGCTGCCTCCCGGTCCCAGCCTTCTTCTGTTTTGTCGCTGAGAAGAGCAGTAAACCGTCTGGGGCTTTCTTACCCAGGTCAAGGGTTCAGTCTTCCGGGAGGGTGTGTCTGTTCTCCCCGCCCGCCGGATCCTGCCGAAGCAGCCCTGTGCCTCCCCCAGGTCTCCCTAGGAGGCAGACTGCATTTGAAATGATGTCTGCTTACTTCCAGAAGCACTCAGATGCGGCACATCAGGGAACGAAGCAGAACTGTGACAGTTTTATTGAAGCAATAAATTCTGTTTCAGTTGCTAAAGCAGGGTAAGTTGCTGCATGAGGTGAACTGACCAAGTTGACCTAGTTTGCCTGGGACTGCCGCTGGGTTAGTCCCACACCCCAGGGACCCCAGACTCTCCATTCAGTCCCCAGCAAACCGGGACAACTGGTCACCCCAGTATGAGAACAACTTTGCCTCTAAACCAGTAGCTCTAAATGAAAAAAAGAAGACTGACATTTAGAGAACTTTTTTCCTTAGAACTAAACCCAAGAAGAAATCCATCATGAAGTCCTTTTACCCACGTGTGACAGTGTGGACAGTGTCTTCCACGATGATTCATAAGACACCGAGACCTTCATAAAGACACAGAGACTTAATCAGGCGATGGTGTCTTCCTGACGCTGAGGCTGTTGTCCAGCCGCTGGGATTTCTGAGTTTAATGTTGAAAGAGAACTGGAAGCATCTGAATGCACAGTAACCTGTGCACCAGACCATCTTTCTCATAACATTTATAAAATGTGTTTGGTGCATGTCGTGCGCCATACATGGCACTAATTCTTTGTATATATTCTCTTTAATTCTTCAACAACCTTACAAAGTAGGTAAGGTCGGTGTTACTAACTTACTTATAAACATGAGGAAACAAAGGCTGATCATTAGGTAACTTGTGCAAGGTCACCAGCAATGAGATTACCCAACTCCAACCCCACCCCCCACCCCACCACCAACAACAACAACCCTGCTCAGTTCAAACCCATGAGTTTTCCATTACTGGTATTTCGCTAAGTCTAGTTCAAGGACCACCTGTGCAGGCCCAGGGTCCACCACAGACCTACTGAGTCAGAATCTCTGGGGCGGGGGGGGGGGGGGGGGGATCTTGTCCACCCAGTGCAGGTCGCTCTGCATGCTGTTGATACCATGTTCTGCATCTCCTTGTACTATTTATAGCCTGATCCTTTGGCCAGACTTTGGGTGCTGACATGAAAATAAATGTTGTAGATATAAGAAGTGTGAAGAGCAATGTTGACGCATGATTGTAGGTTACCAGGGTACAAACACACCTTTACCTGTCTGAACAACCTACAGTCTGAAGTTCTCCAAGAATGACCTCCCAACCTGTGCTCCAAACCTTGGCTGCACTTGGTAATCACCTGGGAAATGTTAAAAATGCGTACGTCTGGGTCTAATCCATGGAGAGTCTGATTTCACTGGTTTGGGTGGCAGGAGTGTATAAAGCCCCCCAGGTGATTGTAAGTGCCCGGCTGAGGTAGGGAACCTTGTTTTAAGTACAGGCACACCTCGTTTCATTGCACGTGGCTTTATTGTGCTTCACACACGTGCTTTTTACAAATTGAACGCAAGACCTGCCACCAGCAAAATGATTACAGCTGGTTTTATTGCAAAACTTGCTTTATTGCTGTGGTGTGGAAAGGAACCTGCAATATCTCCGAGGTATGCCTGATTGTGGTAAGTACTTATAAAACAGAAAAAAATTTTCTTATAGATTAATTCTTACTAAATTGTTGTTTCTGGCCAAAGCTTGCAGCCTTTAAGGCAGTTTTTTCTCTCGAAGCGCGGTCCCTGGACCAGCAGCAGTGGGATCACCTGGGAACCCTTAGAAATGCAAATTTCCCGGCCACGCCAAAGCAACAAATCAGAAGCAGGCGGGGTGGGGGCCCAGCCTCGGGAGTTTGAGAACCACCGCTTTAAAGAGGGGGGGAAACACGCTGCCAGGAGGTGTATCCGAAAGCAAACTGGAAGCGCACACCCAGCCAGCTACGAGGTGCTATCTGTTCGGGAGAGCGTGATTCACAGTCAGCTCGAAGAGAAGATATTCGTAGGGTTGGGCCCCGCATCCAGGTGCTCCTCTCCGCTGGGTTCCAAAGGTAACAAGGCTTAACCCCCTGTTCCCCGCGTTTCCAGGCCGCTCTGTTTGCAGGCTGAGTGGCGTCCTTTGCCTTCCTGCCCTCGCTGTTGACTGTTCCCATCCCCCACTGGCACTGACTTGCCCAGGTAGAGGCTTGCAGTCAAACGTTGCTGAAATCTTTTGACACCGTGTTGCTGGAGAAGGAAGAGAGGGTTTGACCCTTGTTTCCCTAAGAGACTCCTGTTCTCATCCACCTGCTGAGCCGCGGACCTACAGCTCGTGTTGTCTCTAGGAAGGGAACGCGACCTGTGTTGGTATCTGCAGGGAGTGAGCCCCTTTCCGGCCCCCTTGGTGCCCACTAGGTGAGAAGAGACCAGGGACAGGGACAGGGACAGGGACAAGGCCAGGGCGCCTCTGCGGCTGTCCTCCCGCCTCGCACAAAGCCAAGGCCAGGGGTTCAGGTGGGCCTGGCCTAGACCAGGCTTTTCACCACAAGGCAACGTCACAGACAAAACGCAGCTTCCTTTTTCACCGTATCCCTATGTACCTAAAATTCTGTGTCACAAAACTTCTGGTTCTGGCGCAATGGTTTCCCATTGCCTCCTAGTCGGTCGCGTCTAGTAAGGAAGCAGCCCCCAACCCCCCTCGAAGGTAAAAAGAGAGAGAGAGAGCCTGGGAGAGTCTCTCTCAAAGCTGAGCTCTATCTGTGGACAGTTTGGAGAAAACATGTCTCCAGTGCTTTCCTGTGGCTGCACTGGCTCCCCATTTTCATCTCCAACCCCACGATGAAACCCCAGGACCGCTGCTGTATGAGGCTGTGCATAATTTTGAAAACGTTTGCGTTTGAATTACCCCTGCCCCTCAGCCGCGAGGTCCAGGGCCCGCATTCTGCCCCCAGGGCCTGGGCTTCCAGGGCCTGAGGAAGAGCTGGCCCCACGGTCTCTGTGGACCTGAGGCTCCTCCCCGTTCCCAGCCCTGCACCTGGCACCAGGCCCCACCCCAGGTGGGCAGCGGCAGCTGGCGGTGGGCTTTGCCAGCGCTGCCCCGGAGTCAGCAAGGTGAGCCCAGCAGAGACGACAAAGCTGGGAGGAAGGTGTGAGCAGCACCCGGGGAACCCATTCCAGGCTTAGCACAGAGTGACTCAAGGAGCTGTTTCCACAGCCCCTCTTCCCCTGCAAAATTTCCTCTGAAAGTTCAGCTTCATTTTCATCCTAGCAATTCTCAAACAGCTCTCGTGTTCTTCCTCCCGCCCATGCGGCCTCTCCCTGAAGTACCACCTCACAGCAAACCATTAAAATGGCCCCAGCGAACAGGTCTCGGAGCTTCTGGGAGCTGGGGTGCCAGATCAAATAGAGGCAGTCCAGGGGTATTTGATTTTTAGATAAACAACCAACAGTTTGTCAGTATAAGTGGCCCCACGTATTTCAAATGTGCCGACACACTATTTGTTGTTTATTTGAGATTCAGATGTCACTGGGTGTCTTATATTTTCACTTGCTGAGTCTGGCAATCCTACCCAAGAGGAGGATGACAGCAAAAAAGTTCATGATCGGCTGTGACCCTGCACAAGTCCACCGGCAAGAGTCTACAGGAGGAGAAACAGTGCACTCACCGTATCGGCACCGGTACTGACATACCCCGTTCTTCCCTCCCAGCAGCTCCAGAAAGGAATCGAAGTAGCTGTTGACAGACTCAAAGCTGCCCCGGATGTGCCGGAGGCCCCAGTTGGAATAGGACTCCTCTGCGTCAGGGCTGGTGTCGCTCTGTGCCAGGCCACCTCCCAGGCTCAGCCACAGAATCAGGGAGCTGGTGGCCAGCTTCATCCTGCAGCCAGGTAGGCGCCGAGGTCTCTCCTCGAACCCCAGCCACAGTCCCAGGAAGCCCAGGTACGCAGCCCCTAGGCCTGCTGTCCGGCAGGACTGGGAAAGGGATTATCGGGAACACTCAATCTCTGCTCCCCAGAGGTGGACTTTAAACACAGCTGTGGAGGTTGGGATGAGATCAGAGCAATTAGAAAGGGCAAAGGTTAGGCAGTGGGAGGGATGGCCAGTGAGAGAGAGCGCTGCAAAGTGGATTCACAGCCCTGGAGGTGGGAGATGTTGGCCAACTTCTGGGAGGCCTGAGCAGTGGAGCAATTGGAATCCTACCCCCAACCGGCTCATTAACCTATTGATCAGTTACAAGCTTGGCCCTTTAGTCGGGCCCTTGACATAAGAGCTTGTCCTAAAGTCCTAGCCTCACCCCTATGCCAGTCATGTACACGTGGTCTCTGGGGAGACTCGGGAGTTTGTCTAAAGGATTCAGAGAAACCCCCAAGGCAGTGGGTTAACAGTGTCACCTGTCCCAGTGTCCGGATGTGTGTGGTCAGAGACGGTGTGCAGAGGGGCATTCGGGCCTGGGACCCCGGCTTCTGCTTGCTCCCTGCTTGGCGCTCAGACTCTGTGCTCTAACCTGGCAGAGCTCCTGGTAGGCAGCCTGGTGCGGGGCGTTTGTGCCCTGTCTTTACAGCAGTGTTTTTGCTTACACTCAGCATGTGTGATATCTGGGATCGCCCAGGGATGGTCCTGGGGGAACTCAGCTCTCCTAGTGTTGGTTTTATGTTGAGTTGCTAAAAGTCAGAGGGTTGCCCCAGCTGGTTTGGCTCAGTGGATAGAGCATCGGCCTGCGGACTGAAGGGTCCCAGGTTTGATTCCGGTCAAGGGCACATGCCCAGGTTGTGGGCTCGATCCCCAGTGGGGGTGCTGCAGGAGGCAGCCAATCAATGATTCCCTCTCATCATTGATGTTTCTATCTCTCCCCTCTCCCTTCCTCTCTGAAATCAATAAAAAAAATATATACTTTTAAAAGTCAGAGTGTTTATCAGAAACACTATTTGAAATTTGAGGCTTCATGAGTGTTGACTGAAGTCTAGTGTTTGGGCATCACTTTTAGTTTATACTTTGCTTTTAGTCAGAGAAGAAATGAATTCCATCCTGAAATCACTAGTCTATAAAAAATGATACACTTTTTGACCAAGTGTAACTTCTCTCAAAAGTCTAGAAAGCCTCATAGAAGATGAATTAAGTGTCTTCATTTTAGATAAGAAGTGTATTTGTTTAAAGACTTTGAATCAAGAAAGAATAATGGTTAAAAAATATTTCATATGAACAACAGTACCACCAATATTTGAAAGCACCTATACTTTTTCAAACCACAGTGTGTGTGCTATATATACTATATATATATATATATATATATATATATATATATATATATATCCCAACTGCACATCAATTTTACAAAGCAGGGTAAATGTCATTCCCATTTGAGAGGTGAGAAAACTGAGCTACAAAGATTAAATGATTCAATCAAGAATGGCCAGGCTTTCAGTGGTAAAGCTGGAATCAGGGCCAGATACTTAATTCGTGTGTCCCAGTCAAAATGAAAATGTGGAACTCCTTTTCAAAAAGCAGAAAAAGGTGCCATTAAAGAAACTGAAATACAACCCTGGCCAGTGTGGCTCAGTTGGTTGAGCATCGTCCCATGTACTGAAGGGTCAACAGTTGAATTCCTAGTCAGGCACATGCCCGGGTTCCAGGCTCAATCCCGTGCAAGAGTCAGCTGATCTACATTTCTCTCTCTCTAACTTCCCCTTCTTCTCTTTCTAAAAGTCAATAAAAACTTTTTTAAAAAAGGAACTGAAATATAAATATAAAGCTTTTCCTTAAGAATATAACGGGGTTATAGTGATACCTGAGTAACACTATAAAGTTATAAATTGCAAAAGTATTTTGGTGTCATAATTTATATAATACAATATGTGATACTGTGAAAAGCTACGTCCCTCATGGCTTGGATTCAGGATCTGGAGAACGGCCGTGTGCAAGAAGGGCCGTGTGCAAATGACGAGGCTAGACAAGAAATATGAATTTGGAAACGGGACCAGGCAGAGAGTCTTTCTCAAGAAGAAAGGCTTTGCTGGTGCCCAGGCCCTGTCACCTTTTATTCAATTTTAGATACACATATTGCCCTTAGTCAGGCAGGCAATTCCGGTAGCAGACAGACTCTCTTAAAGGCCAGTAAATATTAGTAAAGGTTTACTTTGAGACTATTTGGTCAGGAAATTGCTTGAGCCACCATTATCTCAACTAAACAATCGGTGCATAGCTTCGGCCTTTGCCAGAGCTGAAGGCCCACCAACATTCCAGGTTCCTTGTTTACACTTTTCTGATAGTAAAGACAATGGGTAGCTTCCAACATGATACTTTATTAATATGTGATATTTCAATTGATCATAAGATTTTCTGACTTGCTTTTCTGCAAATTCATTTATCAGATCATCAAAATTTCTACGTCAGTTAACATTTTCAATTTCAATTGAGAGTAATGCCAGTTGCTCTTGACAAAGGCAAGGTCACAAATAATATTTTTTCTTTATTTTCATTATAGTTGTTATACAATATTACATTAGTTTCAGGTGTACAACTCAGCGATTAGACATCTATAAAACTCATGAAGTGATCACATGGATAAATCTAGTACCCATCTGACACCATATGTAATTATTATAATACTAGAGGCCCGGTGTACAAAAATTTGTGCATTTGGGGGGGAGGGGGGTCCCCTCAGCCCGACCTGTGCCCTCTCGCAGTCTGGGACCCCTCGGGAGATAACGACCTGCTGGCTTAGGCCTGCTCACGGGTGGCAGAGGGCAGGCCTAATCCCTAGGTGCAGCCCCTGGTCGGGCTCAGAGCAGGGCCGATTGGGGAATTGGGGTGCCGCCCTCTGTCATGCACAGAGCAGGGCGGATTGGGAGGTTGCGATGCCACCCTCAGTCACGCTCAGGGTAGGGCCGATTGGGGGGTTGGGGCACCGCGCCCTGTCACACTCAAGGCAGGGTCGATGGGGAGGTTGCGGTGCCACCCCCTGTCACGAACAGAGCAGGGCCAATTAGGGGGTTGGGGCGCTGCCCCCTGTCACACACAGAGCAGGGCCGATCAGGGGGTTGGGGAGCTCCCCCCTGTCATGCACAGAGCATGGTCAATCAGAGGGTTGGGGAGCTCCCCCCTCTCACGCACAGAGCAGGGCCAATCAAGGGGTTGGGGAGCTCCCTCCTGTCACGCACAGAGCAGGGCCCATCAGGGGGTTGGGGAGCTCCCCCCTGTCATGCACAGAGCAGGGCGGATCAGGGGATTGGGGCACCGCCCTCTATCACCCACACAGCAGGGCCGATCAGGGGGTTGGGGCGCCACCACTGTCACACTCAGGGCAGGGCCGATGGGGAGGTTATGGCTCTACCCCGTCACACACAGAGCAGGGCCCGTGGGGTGGGGGGGTTGGGGCGCCTCACCCTGTCACACACAGAGCCGCAGGGTGATAAGGAGGTTGGGGAGCTCCCCTCTATCAGGCACAGAGTAGGGCCAATCAGGGGTTGGGGTGCCTTCCCCTGTCAGGAACAGAGCAGGGCCGATAGGGAGGTTGTGGCCTCGCCCCCTGTCACACACAGAGCCACAGGGCAATCAGGGGGTTTGGGCGCTGCCCCCTGTCATGCTGATCCCAGTGCCGGGAGACCTCGCGGCTCCGCTGATCCTGGTGCTGGGAGGCATATTACCCTTTTACTATATAGAATAGAGGCCTGGTGCATGGGTGGGGGCTGGCTGGTTTGCCCTGAAGGGTGTCCTGGATCAGGGTGGGGGTCCCCACTGGGGTGCCTGGCCAGCCTGGATGAGGAGATGATGGCTGTTTGCAGCTGGTCACACACCCTTCAGGGTGGGGGTCCCCACTGGGGTGCCTGGCCAGTCTGGGTGAGGGGCTGAGGGCTGTTTTCAGGCTGGGACTGAAGCTCCCAACTGCTCCTTTTTTTTTTTTTTTTTTTTTTTTTTTTAATTATGAGCCAGCTTTAGCTCTGAGGCTCCAGCTCTTAGGCCTCCGCTCCTGAAAGCAGGTATCTGGTTTGTTTAGGTTCTACAATCGAAACTCTGTACCAACTCCAGGTCTGAGATCCCGGCTTGCTGAAAACTGGTTTCTGGGGTTTTGTTTAGCTTCTGTTTTTGTAACTATGTTTCAAACTGCCAGCTCAGAGGCCTGCAGCGGCAGGCGGGAATGTTGGAGACCTCCGTCACTGAAGCAAGCAAGCCTCATGTTAGTTTCAAGCTGCCTGGCTGCCGGCCGCCATCTTGGCTGACAGTTAATTTGCATATTGCCCTGATTAGCCAATGGGAAGGGTAGCGGTCGTACGCCAATTACCATGTTTCTCTTTTATTAGATAGGACTAGAGGCCCGGTGCACAAAAATTTGTGCACTCGGGGGGAAGAGGGGTCCCTCAGCCCGGCCTGTGCCCTCTCGCAGTATGGGACCCCTTGGGAGATAATGCCCTGCTGGCTTAGGCCTGCTCCCGGGTGGCAGAGGGCAGGCCCAATCCCTAGGTGCAGCCCCTAGTCGGGCTCAGAGCAGGGCCAATTGGGGAGTTGGGGTGCCGCCCCTGTCATGCACAGAGCAGGGTGGATCGGGAGGTTTCGATGCCACCCTCAGTCACGCTCAGGGTAGGGCTGATTGGGGGGTTGGGGCACCGCGCCCTGTCACACTCAAGGCAGGTCGATGGGGAGGTTGCGGCGCCACCCCCTGTCACGCACAGAGCAGGGCTCATCAGGGAGTTGGGGAGCTCCCCCTGTCACGCACAGAGCAGGGCCGATAGAGGAGTTGGGGCACCGCCCACTGTCACACACAGAGCAGGGCAGATCAGGGGGTTGGGATGCCGCACCCTGTCACACTCAGGGCAGGGCCGATGGGGAGGTTATGGCTCTACCCCGTCACACACAGAGCAGGTCCCAAGGGGGGGGGGGCATTGGGGCGCCGCACCGTCACTCACAGAGTAGGGCCGATCAGTGGGTTAGGGTGCTGCACCCTGTCACACACAGAGCTGCAGGGTGATCAGGGGGTTGGGGAGCTCCCCCCTATCAGGCACAGAGCAGGGCTGATCAGGGGGTTGGGGCGCCTTCCCCTGTCACGAACAGAGCAGGGCAGATAGGGAGGTTGTGGCCTCACCCCCTGTCACACACAGAGCCGCAGGGCGATCAGGGGGTTTGGGCGTTGCCCCTGTCACGCTGTTCCCAGTGCCAGGAGGCCTCGCGGCTCCGCTGATCCCGGTGCTGGGAGGCCTCGCGACTCCACTGATCCCAGTGCTGGGAGGCATATTACCCTTTTACTATATAGGATAGAGGCCTGGTGCACGTTTGGGGGCCGGCTGGTTTGCCCTGAAGGGTGTCCTGGATCAGGGTGGGGGTCCCCACTGGGGTGCCTGGCCAGCCTGGGTGAGGGGATGATGGCTGTTTGCAGCTGGTCACACACCCTTCAGGGTTGGGGTCCCCACTGGGGTGCCTGGCCAGTCTGGGTGAAGGGCTGAGGGCTGTTTTCAGGCTGGCGGGTGACGGAAGCTCCCAACCGCTCCTTTTTTTCTTTTTCTTTTTTTTTATTCTGAGCCAGCTTTAGCTCTGAGGCTTGGCTCCAGCTCTGAGGCCTCTGCTCCTGAAAGCAGGTTTCTGGCCTTTGTTTACAATGTTGCAATCCTGCTGGCTGAAGCCCGGCGGACTAAAAGAGGTTTCTGGGGTTTTGTTTAGCTTCTATATTTGTTACATAGTTGCTTAGAGTTGCAGCTCAGAGGCCTGCAGCAGCAGGCGGGGAACATTGGAGTCCTCCGTCACTGAAGCAAGCAAGCCTCATGTTAGTTTCAAGCTGCCTGGCTGCCGGCCGCCATCTTGGCTGGCAGTTAATTTGCATATCTCGCTGATTAGCCAATGGGAAGGGTAGCGGTCGTACGCCAATTACCATGTTTCTCTTTTATTAGATAGGATTATTAACTACTAGAGGCCCAATGTATGAAATTTGTGCAAGGGGCTTGGCCCTTAGAGCCCTGCAGCCCCAGCTTCATCTGGAAGGTCTTCTGAATGGTGGTCTGAACTGTGTTCTGCTGTTGGTCTAATTAGCATATTAACTCTTTATTATATAGGATATTCCCTATGCTGCACTTTACATCCCCATGACTATTCTGTAACAACCAATGTTTCTTAATCCCTTCATCTTTATCACCCAGTCCCTCAACCCCATCCTACCTGTAACTGTCAAAATGTTTTCTGTATCTATGAGTCTATTTCTGTTCTGCTTGTTTGATTTTTTTTTTTTTTTTTTTAGATTCCACATATAAGTGAAATCATCTGGCATTTGTCTATCTCTATGTGACTTATTTCACTCAGCACAATACCCTTAGGCCCACCCATGTTGTTGCAGATGGCAAGATTTTATTCTTTTTCATGACTGAGTCATACTCCATTGCATATATGCAGTATTTTTTTATCCAATATCTATTGATGGACACCTATGTTGCTTCCATATCTTGACTATTGTAAATAATACTGCGATGAACATATGGATGTGTGTGTGTGTGTGTGTGTGTGTGTGTGTGTGTGTATACTAGAGGTCCAGTGCACAAAAATTTGTGCACTCGGTGGGGGAGGGGGGTCCCTCAGCCCGGACTGTGCCCTCTCGCAGTCTGGGACCCCTCGGGAGATAATGACCTGCTGGCTTGGCCTGCTCCCGGGTGGCAGAGGGCAGGCCCAATCTCTAGGTGCAGCCCCTGGTTGGGCTCAGAGCAGGGCCGATTGGGGAGTTGTGGCCCTGCCCCCTGTCACACACAGAGCAGGGCGCTCAGGGGGTTTGGTCGCTGCCCCCTGTCACGCTGATCCTGGTGCCAGGAGGCCTCGCTGCTCCACTGATCCCGGTGCTGGGAGGCATATTACTCTTTTACTATCTAGGATAGAGGCCTGGTGCACGGGTGGGGGCCAGCTGGTTTTCCCTGAAGGGTGTCCTGGTTCAGGGTTGGGGTCCCGCTTGGGTGCCTGGCCAGCCTGGATGAGAGGATGATGGCTGTTTGCAGCTGGTCACACCCCCTTCAGGGTTGGGGTCCCACTTGGGTGCCTGGCCAGTCTGGATGAGGGGCTGAGGGCCGTTTTCAGGCTGGCAGGTGACTGAAGCTCCCAACCTGTCCTTTTTTTCTTTTTTTTATTCTGGGCCAGCTTTATCTCTGAGGCTTGGCTCTAGCTCTGAGGCCTCGGCTGCTGAAAGCAGGTATCTGGTTTGTTTGGGTTCTATAATTGAAACAATGTTGTGGTCCTGCTGGCTGAAGCCTGGCTGGCTGAAAGCAGGTTTCTGGGGTTTTGTTTAGCTTCTATATTTGTAACAATGTTTCTTAAACTGCAAGCTCAGAGGCTGGCAAGATAGGCGGGGAACGTCACTGGCTTCCTTCGTCACTGAAGCAAGCAAGCCTCCTGTTCGCTTCAGTGCCTGGCTGCCAGCCACCAGCTTGGGTGGCAGTTAATTTGCATATCGCCCTGATTAACCAATGGGAAGGGTAGCGGAGGTATGGCTAATTACCATGTTTCTCTATTATTAGATAGGATTAGTATTTTGGGTTTCTTTGGATAAATACCCAGAATCTTTAGTTACAGACTTTGTTTTTAATTCTATTTTGTCTGGTATAAGTATTGCTACCCCAGCTTTTTTTGTTTTGTTTACATTTTCATGACTTATCCTTTTCTATCCCTTTACTTTCAGTCTGTGTGTATCTTTAAATCTGAAGTGAGTCTTTTGTAGACAGCATGTGTGAGGGTCTTGTTTTGCTATTCAGTCATCATCTGTCTTTTTATTTGGAGCATTTAATCCATTTGCATATAATTATTGATAGACATGTATTTATTGCTATTTTATTATTCATATTTTCTTCTTCATTTTCTTAGAGAAGACTAACATTTCTTGTCATACTGGTGATGAAGTCCTTTTGCTTTTTCTTTTCTTTCTGTCCTTTGATTCTAAATGATAGCCTTGCTGTGTACAGTAATCTTGGTTGCAGGTCCTTGCTTTTTATCACTTTGAATATTTTGTGCCAATCCCTCGGGCCTGGAAAGTTTCTATTGATAAATCCACTAGAAGCCTTTGGGAGCTTCCTTGTAGGTAACTACTTTTCTCTTGCTGTTTTTAAGATTCTCTCTTTGTCTTTAACTCTTAGCATTTTCATTATGATGTGTCTTGCTGTGGGCTTCTTTGGGTTCATTTTGCTTGGAACACTCTGTGCTTCCAAGACTTATATGTCTATTTCCTTCACCAGGTTAGAGAATTTTTTCAAATATGTTTTCGATTTCTTCTTCTCCCTCTTCTCCTTCTGGCACCCCCATGATGTAAATGCTGGTACTCTTGAAGTTGTTCCAGAGGCTACTTACACTACTTCATTTTTATTTGGATTCTTTTTCTTTTTGCTATCGTGCCTGGGTACTTTCTGCTTCTTCAACTTCCAAGCCATCTGATTTCTGCTTCATCTACTCTACTGTTAGTTCCCTACCATGTATTTTTCATTTCAGTTAGTGTATCCTTTATTTCTGACTGGTTCTTTTTTATGGTTTTCATGTCCTTTGTTATGCTTTTGAAGTTCTCACTAAATGCCTTCAGCATCCTTATAACCAGTGTTTTGAACTCAGTATCTGGAGGTTTGCTTGCCTCCACTTGTCTCTTTGTCTCATTTTGGCAGCCACCCTGTGTGTGTTTCACTTTATTAGGTGGAGCTGCTACTTCTCCAAGTCCTAGTAGAGTGGCCTTATATAGTAGATGTCCTGTAGGGCCCAGTGGCACAGCCTCCCCAGTCAACTGCACCAGCAACTCCAGGTCTGTTCCTTGTGTGGGCTGTGTGCATCCTACTGTTGTAGTTGGGCATGGATTGCTGCTGGCATCACTGGGAGGGATTAACCCCCAGGCCTTTAGCTCTAAGGATCCACTGGAACTACAGGGGAGGACCTGCCACACAGGGCCAACCCCATGGAGCAGGACTCACTTCAGTAAATCTTTTGTGCCCAGTGAGTCTGCCCCTTTAGTGTATATCTCATGGAAGTTGTTAGGTTTTAATTTGGTGTGGTCTGAAGCTGTCCATCAGGTGTGCTGGCTCAGGGGCCTCCCAGAAGGTGCAGACCAAGGTCAGCCACCACCTGTGCCCTGCCCAGGGCCACCCATCATGAGCTACAGAGTCATCTGCAGATGCTGCTACTTGTGCTAGGCTTAGAGGTGCCCTGGAGAGGCCATGCTGTGAAGCGAGGCTGGCTGCCCCTAGTCCCAGGCCTGGAGCCACTTAGTAAATGGTGCAAGGTATGTAGAGGCCAGACACTGCTCTTTTAAAAAATTCATTTTAGAGAGGGAGAGAAAATGAGAGAAACATTAATGTGAAAGAGATACATCGATTAGTTGCCTCCTGCATACAACCTGGCCTGCTGCCACCTGTGCCAGGCCTAGAGCCACTTAGCAAGAGGTATGGGGCATGCAGAGATCAAATGCTGCTTATTTGAGAGATTTTAGGAAAGTCCAAAGCATGAGCCAAGAGAGGCCGTGTATATGAAAAAGTCACTGGAAATGACTTGGGTGGGTACACAAGTTGGGTGGGGCAGGGTCTCAGGGAATCACCAGGGTAGAGCAAACAGTGTTAACCATGTTGATGGAGACCCAGATATGGCATCTGCCTTCTGCCTTTGGTTGGAGGGATTGGCTCAGCAAAGGAACAATGTTCTCTGCCATCACTTCTCTCTGAGAGAAAGCTGTCTCTGCAGCCCTTGTCCTGAAGCCAGACAACTCAGTTCCTATCAAAATGTACCCAGTGCTTTCAAGCAACTGTTCCAGTGCTGGAGCTCAGAAAGAGTGAGTCTGTGCATGGCTCTTTAAGAAAAATTCCTGGGACTCCAGCAGCCCTCTGTCTCACCCAGCCAAAATCTCTGCTGATTTTTACAGCCAGAAGTTGTGGGGACTTCTCTTCCCAACACTGGAACGCTGGCCTGAGGGCTCTGGTGTGGGCTGGGACCCCTCGCTCCTCATGGGATTCCTCCACAGCCGAGATATCCCTCCTGATTTTCATCTGCCACCCTCCTGATTTTCATCTGCCACGTGTATGTGGGACCAGTCTCAATGTTGCTCTTCTTTATATCTTAAGTTACTTGGCTTCTATTCAGCTAGATTTCAGGCAGTTTTGAAAGATGATTTTTCTGTAATTTAGTTGTAATTTTGATGTGATTGTGAGAGGTTACTGCCATCTTGACCAGAACTTTAAGTAATATTTGATCATTGTTAACCTTGAGGAGGATTTTTCTGCTGATGCAGCTGTTACTGGAGCTATTAATAGTATTTTTTCTATTTTGTGATACTTAAATATACATAATATATAGCATTTTAACCATTTTTAAATGTACAATGCAGTGGCATTAGTACATTAACAATGTTCTTCAACTGTCATCACTATCCATCTCCAGAACTTTTTCATCATCCAGAGTTGAAACTTTATACACATTAAATAATTCCCCATTTCCCTCTTCTGGCAACTACTACCCTACTTCTTGTCCTTATGAATTTTCCTAGTCTAGGTACTTCACAGAAGTGGAATCATAAAATATCTGTGTCTGGCTGACTTAACTTAGCATAATGGTTTTTTTTTAAACTTTTTTTTTATTGCTTAAAATATTACAAAGAGGAGTACATTTGTCTCCTTCCCCCCCCCCCTTGATCTTCCCCCAGCCTCCCCTACCCCCCAGTGTCTTGTGTCCACTGGTTATTAGCATGATGTTTTTAAGGTTCACTCATGTGGTGGCATATATCAATACTTAATTTTTTAAAAAATATATTTTATTGATTTTTCACAGAGAGGAAGGGAGAGAGATAGAGAGTTAGAAACATCAATCAGCTGCCTCCTGCACATCTCCCACCGGGGACGTGCCCGCAACCCAGGCACATGCCCCGGACCGGGATCGAACCTGGGACCTTTCAGTCCGCAGGGTGACGCTCTATCCACTGAGCCAAACCGGTTTCGGCAATATTTAATTTTTGTGAATAATGCTGCTGTGAGTGTTGATGTTCAAATATCCATTTGAGTTCCTACTTTCAATTCTTTTGGGTATACATCTAGAATCGGATTTGCTAGACCATATGGTAATTCTGAGTTTAACTTTTTGAGAAACCATCATACTGTTTTCCAACCTGGCTGCACATTTACATTCTCCCAGCAGTGCACAGGGTTCCGGTTTGTCCACACCCTCACCAAAATCTCTGCTGAATTTTACAGTCAGAAGTTATGGGGACTTCTCTTCCCGACACTGGAACCCTGGGCTGGGACCCCTCGCTCCTCACGGGATTGATTCCTCCACAGCCGAGACATCCCTCCTGATTTTCATCTGCCACGTGTATGTGGGACCAGTCTCAACGTTGCTTCTTCTTTATATCTTTAGGTATTTGACTTCTGTTCAGCCAGATTTCATTTGCCTTTTATAACAATAGCCATCCTACTGGTATGCGGTAGTATTTCATTGTGGTTTTGATTTGTGTTCTCTAATGATTAGTGATGTTGAGCATCTTTTCTCGTGCTCTTGGGTCATTTGTATATATCCTTGGAGAAATGTCTATTCACGCTTTGCCCAGTTTCCCTCCCCCCGCCCCCACCCCCGCGTTATTGAACTGTAGTTGACATAACATTGTGTTTAAGATGTACATTGTATTGATTTGATACACTTATGTATTGTGAAATGATTACCACAGTAGGGTTAGTTAACACTTCCATCACCTCACATAATTACGTGGGGGGAGGGGGGGGGAGAACATTTAACATCAGTTTTCTTAGCAACTTTCAAGTATTTAATACAATATTATTAACCATGGTCACCATGCTGTATATTACACCCCCAGAACTTACTCATCTTAAAACTGCAAGTTTGTACTCTCTGATATCACCTCAGCTTTCCCAGCCTCCAGCAATCACTTTTCTACTCTGGGTTTGTATGAGTTCAGCTCTTTTAGATTCCACATACGTGATATCATACGGTATTTATCTTGCTCTGTCTTATATTACTTAACATAATGCCCTCAAGGTCCATCCATGTTGTCACAAATGCATGGTTCATTTCTTTCTCGTGGCTAAATATGTCATTGTGTATGTGTGTATGGTGTGTGTGTGCACATCTCACATTTTCTGTGTCCATTCCTCTGTAGATGGACACAGGTTGTTTTCCTGTATTGGTGATTGTGAATAATGCTGAAGTGAACGTGGGAGATCCTGATTCCATTTCCTTTGGATAGATACACCCAGAAGCGTGATGCTGGGTCCTGTGGTAGTTCTACTTTTACATCCTGTTGTATGTAGCGGCTGAACCAATTTACCTTTTCACTACTAGTTCACGTGTTCCCTTTTCTCCACATCCTCACTAACACTTGCTATTTCTTGCCTTTTTTATAATAGCCATTCCCACAAGTGCGAAGTGGTCTCTTGTGGAAGTGGTATCATTGGCATTTCCCTGGTGATTAGTTATGTTGAGCACTTTCTCATGTATCTGTTGGCTCTCTGTATGTCTTTGGGAAAATGTCTATTCAGATCCTCTGCCCGTTAAAAAAATCAGATTTATTTATTTTGCTATTGAGTTGTATGAGTTCCTTATATATTTTGGGTATTAATTTCTTATCAGATATATAAATTGCAAGTATTTTTCCCATTCCATAGGTTGACTTTGCAGTTTTTAGGTGGTTTCCTTTGCTGTATAGAATATTTTTAGTTTGCTGTAGTCCCACTAGTTTATTTTTTGCTTTTGTGGTCTTTGCTTTGAGTGTCAAATCAAAAAAAAAATTATTGCCAAGACCAATGTCATAGAGCTTACTGCCCATGTTTTTCTCTGCAGGTTTTATGGTTTCAGGTCTTATATTCAAGTCTTTAATCCATTTTGAGTTAATTTTTACTTATGGTATAAGATAGTGGTCCTGTTTCATTCTTTTTCAATTGGCCGTCCAGTTTTCCCAGCATCATTTATTGAAGAGACTGTCCTTTCCCCACTATATCTTCTTGGCTCCTTTGCTGGTAATTAATTAACCCTTAATGCATGGGTTTATTTCTGTGGTCTCTATTCTGGTACACTGATCTATGTTTTTTGCCAGTACTATAATGTTTTGAGTTCTATAACTTTATAATATAGTTTGGAATCAAGAAGTGCTATGCCTCCAGCTTTACTATTCTATCTCAAGATAACTTTAGCTATTCAGGATCTATTGTGGTTCCATACAAATTATAGAATTATTTGTTCTATTTCTGTGAAAAATGCCGTTGGAATTTTGATAGGGATTCCATTGAATCTAGATCTGTTTGGGTAGTATGGACATCTTAACAATATTAATTCTTTCAATCCATGAGCACGGGACATCTTCCTATTTGTTGGTGTCACCTTCAGTTTCTTTAATCCAAGCCTTGCAGTTTTCAGTGTACAGATCTTTCACCTCCTTGATTAAATTTATTCCTAAGTATGTCATTGTATCTGATGCTATTGTGAATTAAATTGTTTTCTTTATTTCTTTTGCAGATGTTTCATTGTTAGTGAATAGAAATGCAACTTTATTTCTGTATGTTGATTTTTGTATTTCACAACTTTTGTTGATTATTTCTAATATTTTTGGTGAATTCTTTAGGATTTTCTATATATAAGATCATATAATCTTCAAACAGAGACAAATTTACTTCTTCCTTTCTGATTTGGATGCCTTTGTTTCTCTCACCTGATTGATCTTGCTAGGACTTACAAAGCAACGTTGAATAAAAGTGGAGAGAGTGGGCACAGTTGTCTTGTTCCTGATCTTAGAGGAAACTTTTCAGGTTTTCATCACTGAATATGCTGTTAGCTGTGGACTTTTCATGTATGGCCTATATGATGTTGAGGTACATTCCTTTTATTCCCAATTTATTGCGAGTTTTTATAATAAATGGATGTATTTAGATGACTGCTTTTTCTGTGTCTATGAGATGATCATATTTTTATTATTTGTATTATTAATGTGGTGTATCACATTGATTTGCATGTATTAAATCATCCTTGCATCTCTGGAATAAATCCCACTTGATCATGACATATGATTCTTTCAGTGTATTGTTGGATTCAGTTTGCTAATTTTTTTTTGAGAATTCTTGACTCTTTGTTCATCAGGGATATTAGCCAGTACTGTTCTTTCCTTGTAGTGTCCTTCTTTGGTTTTGTTATCAGGGCAAATGCTGTCCTTGTGAAATGACTTTGGGAGTGTTCCCTCCTCTTCAATTTTTTGGAAGAGTTTGAGAAGGATCAGCATTAATTCTTCCTTAAATGTTTGCTAAAATTTACCTGTGAGCCCTGTTTGGTGGCTCACTTGATTGGAGCGTCGTCCTGAAATGCCATAGTTGTGGGTTCAACCCCTGGTCCGGGCACATACAGGAATCAACCAGTGAATATATGGGCGAGTGAAGCAACAGATCAAAGTTTCTCTCTCTCTCTCTCTCTCTCTCTCTCTCTCTCTCTCTCTCTCTCTCTCTCTCTCTCCTCCCTTCCCCTCTCTCTCTCCCTCCCCCTCTCTCTCCCCACCTCTGTCTCTTTCTCTCCTTCCTTCCCTCCCTCCCTCCCTCCTTCCTCCCTTCTTCTTCTCTCTAAAACAGTGGTTCTCAACCATCCTAATGCCACGACTCTTTAATACAGTTCCTCATGTTGTGGTGACCCCCAATTTCATTGTTACAAATTGAGCATAATTAAAGCATAGTGATTAATCACAAAAACAATATGTAATTATATATGTGTTTTCTGATGGTCTTAGGCGACCCCTGTGAAAGGGTCGTTCGACCACCAAAGGGGTCGCGACCCACAGGTTGAGAACCGCTGCTCTAAAACAATCAATTAAAATTACCTGGGAAAACATCTGTTCCTGGGATTTTCTTTTTCTTTTTTTTAAATATATTTTTATTTCAGAGAGGAAGAGAGATAGAAACATCATTGATGATAGGGAATCATTGATTGGCTGCCTCCTGCACGTTGGACCGAGCCCGCAACCCAGGCATGTGCCCTTGACTGGAATCGAACCTGGGACCTTTGGGTCCACAGGCTGACGCTCTATCCACTGAGCCAAACCAGCTAGGGCGGGGATTTTTTTTATACATAATTTTTTTTTAAGAGAGAGAGAGGAAGAATGAGGGATAAAGAGACAGAAACATCTATGAGAAGGCAAGCTCTCATCATCAATCAGCTGCCTCCTGCATGCCCCATACAGGGATCGAGCCCACAACCTGGGCATGTTCCTTCACCGGGAATCTAACTGGTGGCCACTCAGTTCATGGGTTGGTGCTCAACCACTGAGCCACACTGTCCACGTTGTTGGGAGATTTTTGATAACTTATTTATCTCCTTATTAATTGATTTGTTCAGAGTTTCTATTTCATGATTCAGTCTTGATAGGTAGTATGATTTTAGGACTTTATCTATTTCTTCTAGGTTATCCAATTTGCTGCTGTGTCATTGTTCACAGTAGTATCTTATGATCCTTTGTACTTCTGTGGTATCAATTGTAATGTCTCCTTTCATTTGTGATGTTATTTTTTTTCTTAGTCTAGCTAAAGGTTTATCATCTTTGTTTTAATTTTTAAAAAACAAACCTGATTTCATTGATATTTTCTATTTTCTGGCCTCTATTTGATTTATTTCTGCTCTTTATTTCCTTCCTTCTTCTAACTTTGGGCTTTATTCTACTTCTTCTAATTCCTTGAGGCTTACGTAGGTTGTTTATTTCAGATGTTTCTTTTTCTTTATGCAGCTGCTTATTGACATAAATTTTTCTCTGAGAACTGCTTTTGCTGCATCCCATAAGTTTAATTTATTTCAAAATATTTTATTTCTCCTTTGATTTCTTCTTTGATACATTGTTTGTTCAGGAGTGTGGTGTTTAATTTCTACATATCCATGCCTTCTCCAGTTTTCCTCTTGTTAATGATTTCTAGTTTCACACCACTGAAATCATACCAGGTATCTTTTGTAACTGCAATATTCTTAAATTGGCGAAGACTTGTTTTGTGACCTGTCGTGTGAACTATCCTGGAGAATGATCCAGGTGTGCTTGAGAAAAATATATTTTCTGCTGCTGGTGAAGGGAATTTTCTGTTTGTGTCTGTTAGGTTCATTTGGTCTAAAATATAGTTCAAATCCAATGTTTTTCTTATTGATTTTCTTCCTGGATGATCTATTCATCTATTGTTGAAAATAGGATATTGAAGTTTATTATTATTGTTTTCTATTTCTCTTCTTTGTAAATTAATCCTATTATTATTTAATAACCCATATAATGGACATCACTGTCTTGATCATAGAAAATAAACTTTCAGACTTTTACCATTAATACGATGTTAACTGTGGAGTTTTTATTGATGTACCCATCATGTTTATTCCTAGTTTGTTGAGTTGTGTTGTTTTGTGAGTTTTTGTTTGTTTTTTCTAGGGAAAGGTGTTGAAATTTTTCAAATGCCTTTTCTATATCAATTGGAATTATCACATGAACTTTTCCTCCATTGTATTAATGTGGTATATCACATTTTACTTATTATATCATCCTTGCATTTCAAGAACAGATTCCACTTGAAAAATCTTTAGCTGAAATAACTAAGGGAAAGATAGAATGCAAGTGACTAAATCATAAAGGCAAGTGGAACATTACTATCAATTTTACAGAAATAAAAATGGTTCTAAGAGTGCTGTGAACAGTTGTGCTCCAACAATTGGATAACCTAGATGAAAGGGACAAATTACTTAAACACAGGCTGAGGACTGAATAATAACAAAATGGAAAAATCTGAATAGACCTGTGACTAGTTGCAATTGAATCTTTAATCAAAATCCTCCCAACAAAGGAAAGCCCTGGGCCAGATGGCTTCACTGTCGAATACTAAAAACATTTAAAGGAGAACCAGCACCAATTCTTCTTACTCCTCCAAAAGATTTTGCAGAGGAAAAACACTTTTTAACTCGGTCTAAGAGTCCAGTTTCACTCCGATACCAATGAGAGACAAAGACATTACAAGGAAAGAAAAGTTCAGACCAATATACCTTACGAATACTGATGCAAATGTCCTCAAAATACTAGCAAATGGAATTCATCAGCATATAAAGGATTGTACACCAACACAGTGTGCCTCCCACTTCTCACCATCCTCGGACTGCCACTGAGCTTTCAAAGCTAGACATTCTTTTCCTCTTGAACATAAGCAGCACTTTATTTCTTCTTTTACAACAGCCTTTCAACCCAGTATGATAGTTATTTGTATATAGCATGTTTCCCATAATTTCCTCTATACTCAATCATATAATCTGCAAACTATGATAAATTAATTTGTTTCCTTTTAATCATGTTTTCTTTCCTTGGCCAAGACTTTTAGCTTCTTATAACATAGCACTTTATCTAATTTAAGCAAAAATATTATTTAAAATACTAGTTAGGTAGCAAAACCTACAGGGGTAAGGGATGCTGAGCTTGGATGCTACCCAGCAAGGAAAAATGCTGCCACTCGCAATTTATGAATAAATGTCCAATACTCTTCCATAGAAGCCACAGAAGAGCCACCGTGATGCATGCCCAAGATTCACTCTTCCCAGTACAAATGTTTATGTTCTTGTCATTATTTTTACTTCATTTGTGTGAATGTATTTGTTATTATCTGTTAATGTATTATTATAGTTATACATGATATTCCTACTTTTGCATTTTGACCTTTGTACGTGCCTTGGTTTCTCCACTGCCTTTACTAAATGTTCGCCCTTGTCAATGAGCATTTTTTTCTACATTTTCTTATTCACATTTTTTATCTTTGTTTTTTGCTTAAAGAAGTCCTTTTAACATTTCTGATAATACCGGTTTAGTGATAATGAACTTCTTCAGTTTTTTGGGAGGGGTCTGGGAAATTCTTTATCTCTCTTTCAATTCTAAAGGATAGCCTTGTTGTGTAGACTAATCTTGGTTGTAGATGTTTACTTTTTATCACTTTGAATATTTTGTGCCACTCCCTTAAAGAGTTTATGTTGAGAAATCTGACAATCTTATGAGAGCTCTTTTATTTATTCATTCATTTTTAAATCTTTATTGTTGAAAGTATTACAAATGTCCCCGTTTTTCCCCCATTGACCCCTTCTAGCTCATCCCTGCCTTCTGCAGGCCTTCACCACCCTATTGTCTGTGTCCATGGGGTTATACATATATGCATACAAGTTCTTTGATCTCTTTCTACCCACCTTTTTCCCCTGCCTTCCCTCTGAGATTCTGCAGTATGTTCTATGTTTCCATGTCTCTGGATCTATTTTGTTTATCAGTTTATTTTGTTCATTAGATTCCACATAGGAGTGAGATCATGTGATACTTGTCTTTCTCTGACTGGCTTATTTCACTTAGCATAATACCCTCCAGGTCCCTCCATGCTGTGTCAAAGGATAAGAGACCCTTCTTTACTGCTGCATAGTATTCCATGGTGTAAATGTACCACCACTTTTTTATCCACTCACCTACTGATGAGCACTTAGGCTATTTCCAGATCTTAGCTATTGTAGATTATGCTGCTATGAACATAGGGGTGCATATATTCTTTCTGATTGGTGTTTCAGTTTTCTTAGAATGTATTCCTAGAAGGTAGATCACTGGATCAAATGGCAGTTTCATATTTAATTTTTTGAGGAAACTCCATACTGTTTTCCACAGTGGCTGCACCAGTTTGCATTCCCAGCAGCAATGGACTAGGGTTCCCTTTTCTCCACATCCTCGCCGGCACTCGTCATCTGTTGATTTGTTGACCGTAGCCATTCTGACAGGTGTGAGATGGTACCTCATTGTTTTGATTTGCATCTCTCTGATCTGCGATTTTGAGCATTTTTCATTTGTCTCTTGGCCATCTGTATGTCCCCGTTGGAGAAGTGTTTATTTAGGTCCTTTGCCCATTTTTTAATTGGATTGTTTGTCTTCCTTTTGTTAAGTTGTATGAGTTCCTTATATATTTTGGATAGTAACCCTTTATCAGATGTATCATTGCCAAATATGTTCTCCCATACAGTGGACTCTCTTTTCATTTTATTAATGGTTTATTTTGCTGTGCAGAAGCTTTTTATTTTGATACAGTCCCACTTGTTTATTTTCTCCTTAGTTTCCTTTGCCCTAGAAGATGTATCTGCAAACAAATTACTACAAGAGATGTCTGAGATATGGTTTCACGATTTACATTTAAGTCTTTTATCCATTTTGAGTTTATTTTTGTGTATGATATAAATTGGTGGTCTAGTTTCATTTTTGTTTTTGCATTTATCCAATTTTCCTAACACCATTTATTTTTTTTAAATTTAAATTCCTTATTGTTGAAAGTATTACATATGTCTCCTTTTTCCCCCATTGACCTCTCCTCAGCTGTTCCCACCCCCCACCAGCACATGCCCTCACCCCCCTACTGTCTGTGTCCATTAGTTATGCTTATATGCATGCATACAAGTCCTGTGGTTGATCTCTTCCCCCCCCCCCCCCCCCGCCTTCCCTCTGAGGTTTGATGGTCTGTTCGATGTTCCTATGTCTCTGGCCCTATTTTTGTTCATCAGTTTACGTTCATTATATTCCACAAATGGGTGAGATCATGTGATACTCATCCTTCTCTGACTAGCTTATTTCACTTAGCATAATGCTCTCCAGTTCCATCTATGCTGTTGCATAGATGGTAGAAGTTCCTTCTTTTTCATAGCAGCATAATATTCTATTGGGTAGATGTACCACAGTTTTTTCATCCACTCATTGCTAATAGGCACTTAGGTTGTTTCCAAATCTTAGCTATTGTAAATTGTGCTGCTATGAAATATAGGGGTGAATATATCCTTTCTGATTTCTTGGGATATATTCCTAGAAGTGGGATCACTGGGTCAAATGGGAGTTCCATTTTTTAATTATCTGAGGAAACTCCATACTGTCTTCCATAGTGGCTGCACCAGTCTGCATTCTCACCAGCAGTGTACGAGGGTTCCTTTTTCTCCACATCCTCACCAGCACTTGTCATTTGTTGATTTGTTGATGATAGCCATTCTGACAGGTGTGAGATGGTACCTCATTGTCATTTTGATTTGCATCTCTCAGATGACTAGTGACTTTGAGCATTTATTCATGTCTCTTGGCCTTTTGTATGTCCACTTTCAAGAAGTATCAATTTAGGTCCTTTGCCCATTTTTTTATTGGATTGTTTATCTTCCCTTTGTTAAGTTGTATGAGTTCCCTATAAATTTTGGAGATTAAACCCTTATCGCAGCGGTTCTCAACCTGTGGGTTGCGACCCCTTTGGGGGTCGAATGACCCTTTCACAGGGGTTACCAAGACCATCGGAAAACACATATATGATTACATATTGTTTTTGTGATTAATCACCATGCTTTAATTATGTTCAATTTGTAACAATGAAAATACATCCTGCATATCAGATATTTACATTACGATTCATAACAGTAGCAAAATTACAGTTATGAAGTAACAACGAAAATAATTTTATGGTTGGGGGTCACCACAACATGAGGAACTGTATTAAAGGGTCGCGGCATTAGGAAGGCTGAGAACCACTGTCTTATCGGATGTCACATTGGCAAATATGTTCTCCCATGCAATGGGCTTTCTTGTTACTTTGTTGGTGGTTTCTTTTACTGTGCAGAAGCTTTTTATTTTGATGTAGTACCAGTTGTTTATTTTCTTCTTAGTTTCTATTGTCCTAGAAGATGTGCCGGTAAACATATTGCTACATGATATGTCTGATATTTTGCTGCTTATGGATTCTTCTAAGATTTTTATGGTTCCCCAGCTTACATTTAAGTTTTTTATCTATCTTGAGTTTATTCTTGTGTATGGTGTAAGTCGGTGGTCTAGTTTCATTTTTTACATGTATCTGTCCAATTTTCTCAACACCATTTATTGAAGAGACTGTCTTGACTCCATTGTATGCTCTTGCCTTCTTTGACAAATATTGAGCATAATGGCGTGGGTCGATTTCTGGGTTCTCTGTTCTGTTCCATTGATCTATATGCCTGTTCATGTACCAGGCTGTTTTGATTATATATGGTGGCTTTGTAGTATAACATGGTATCTGGTATTGTGATCCCTCCCGACTTTATTCTTTCTCAAGATTGCGGCAGCTATTTTGGTGTTTGTTTTTTGGTTCCATATAAATTTTTGGAGTATTTGTTCTAGATCTGTGAAATATGCCATTGGTACTTTAACAGGGATTGCATTTTATCTGTAGATTGCTTTGGGGAGCATGGACATTTTAATGATGTTCTTCCACTTGTTTATATCTTCCTCTATCTCTTTTTTCAACGTCCTGTAGTTTTCCGAGTACAAGTTTTTTACCTCCTTGGTTAAGTTTATTCCTAAGTATCTTAATTTTTGTTGCTATGGTAAATTGGATTGTTTGTTTAATTTTTTTGTCTGAGTATTCATTAATGATGTATAAAAATAGCCATTGATTTTTGGGTGTTGATTTTGTATCCTGCGACATTGCCAAATTCATTTATTAAATCTAGTAGTTTTTTGGTGGAATTTTTAGGGTTTTCTATGTACAGTATTATGTCATCTGCAAATAATGAGAGTTTTACTTCCTCTTTTCCAATTTGGATGACTTTTACTTTTTCTTCTTGTCTGATTAGTGGCTGTGGCTAGGACTTCCAGTACTGTGTTGAATAAGAGTGTTAGAAGCAGACATCGTGTCTTATTCCTGTTCTTAGGGGAAATGGTTTTAATTTTTGCCCAGTGAATATTGTGAGAAATACTCACCTGTCTGAATTCAAATAACAGACTCAGAGACAGAAATATGGCGAAAATGAAACTTTTAATATGTTCTCGAGAGCGGGTGTCCTTTGTTGCAGGCACACCTGGGGCAGCGAACACAGCCTATTTATTCAGTCCCTCCTCCAGTTCCTCATTGGCAGAGCACTATGGGGTCACCTGTTTTCTCATATGTCGCCTAGGTCTTGCTGTCTCCTATTGGGCCATTTAAAAAAATTGGTCTGAGGCCTTTCTAGCTGTCTCCACTTCCCCCTGTCTATCTGAGGCAGGCACCTGCGGGGGGGCGGGGGATGGTTTCCCACTGTGATACTGGCCCACGTGTACAGTTCTTTGTTCTTACATCCTTTTCCCTCCTCCCTACATTCTGTTTGCCCTGGGAAAAGTCAGCAAATTCCAACAAAAGCCACCCATGCTGGAGATAGATCACAGAGGTCATTTCCTACAATATGTCATTTGCTATAGGTTTGTCATATATGGCCTTTATTATGTTGAGATATGCTCCCTCTATTCCCACTTTGCTGAGTTTTTATCAAACATGGGTGTTGGGTTTATTGAATGCTTTTTCTGCATCTATTCATATGACCATGTGATTTCTGTCTTTCAATTTGTTTATGTGATGTATCACGTTTATTGATTTGTGAATATTGTACCAGCCTTGTATCCCTGGAATAAATCCCACTTGGTCATGGTGTATGATCTTTTAAATATATTGCTGGATCTGATTTGCTTATATTTTGTTGAGCATTTTAGCATCTATGTTCATCAGGGATATTGGCCTGTAATTCTCTCTCTTTGTAGTGTCTTTAGCTGGTTTTGGAATTAGGGTAATGCTGGCATAAAAAGAGCTTGGAGGTGTTCCTTCCTCTTGGATTTTTTGGATTTGTTTGAGGAGGACAGGTGTTAGTTCTTTGAATGTTTGGTAAAACTCCCCTGTGAAGCCAACCAGACCAGTGCTTTTGTTTGCTGGGAGTTTTTTTTATTTTATTACTGCTTCTATTTCCTCAGGTGTTATTGGCCTATTTAGGTTTTCTGATTCTTTCTGATTCAGTTTTGGGAGATTGTATTTTTCTAGAAATTTTTCCATTTTGTCCACATTGTCTAGTTTGTTGGCATATAGTTTTTCATAGTATGTTCTTACAATCCTTTGTATTTCTGTGGTGTCAGTTGTTACTTCACTACTTTCATTTCTGATTTCATTTATTTGGGTCCGCTCTGTTTCTTGATGAGTCTGACTAATGGTTCATCAATCTTATTTATCTTGTCAAAGAAGCAGCTATTGGTTTCATTGACTTTTTTGGGGGGAGGGGGATTTTTTTAGTATCTATGTCATTTATTTCTGCTGTAATTTTTATTATTTTCTTCCTTCTACTTACTCCAGGCTTTTCTTACTATTATCTCTCTAATTCTTTAAGTTGTGGGGTTAAATAGTTTATTATTAATTTTTCTTGTTTTTTGAGGTAAGCCTGTAGTGCTATGAACTTCCCTCTCAGGACTGCTTTTGCTGTGTCTCCTCATTTTTTTTTTTGTCTCCTCGTTTTGGCTGCCTGTTTGGGTTTGTGACTATGTATTAGGTAGATCTACATGCCTCTCAATCTGTAGTGCAGGACAGTGTCAAACCCTGTTTCTGACTAATTGGATCAGACCAAGACTCAAAGCCTCCCCACCTCTGCCTGCAGACTGATTTGGATTTGGATTTGAGTAGCCCCATGCAATCCTCCACAGGAAGGGTGAGAGGTTTTACAACAAGGTGGGGCAATTGCTTCTGCCTGGAGGATAATTGTTATTCTCAGGTCTCTTAATGGACCTCAGAAACTTCACACTGTGGGGCAACTGACTTCCCCCAGGCAAAACCTCCTGGATAACAAAGGTCTGCCTGAGAAAGATGTCCTCTACAGTGTGAGGGAATGACTCAGCACAGGAAACCGGGGTGTCTACCTTCTGAGCTCTAATCCTAGAGCCCCCAATCCTGGCTTCTGCTAACACAACTCCAGTCCACTCTGCCCTCCCTCTGCCGGAGCCCAAGATGAGTGGCTGGAAACAAAATTTTGTGTGTTGGCCCTTTAAGAGGGTGCCTGAATTTCCAGCTGTCTCTCCCTAGCAGACAGCAACCCTGCTGCTTTTCAAGGCCAGGTATTTTGTGGACACCTTTCTCAGTTCTGGTGCTCTCTGCTGGGGGGGTGGTGTCAAGCTTGGGGTTTAGACCCGTGAGTTCTCAGTGGCAACCCCCCACAGCTGTCATCTCTCTCCAGAACTTGAGCTATCGCCACACAGTTACAATTTTTCCTTATGAGAACTTTTAAGATTTACTATCTCAGCACATTTCAAATATATATTACGGTATTGTTAACTGTAGTCACTATGTTGTACATTACATCCCCAGTACTTACTTATTTTTTAACTGGAAATTTGTACCCTTGACCACTTTTCACCCACTTCATCCCCCACACCCACCCCTCACATCTGGCAACTAGTAATCTGTGCTCTGTATCTATAAGTTCTTTTGTTTTTAGATTCCATGTATAAGTGAAATCATACAGTATTTATCTTTCTCTGTCTGGCTTAATTCACTTACCATAATGCCCTCAAGGTCCATCAATGTTATTAACAAATGGGAAGATTTTCTTCTTTTTTATGGCTAAATAAGATTCCATTTTGTATACAGTTGGCCTTCTATATCTGCGCCCATGGAGTCAACCAATGGCAGATTGAAAATATTCAAAAGAAAATGTCTCATTGTTGCTGATGTGTACTATGTAGTTAGACTATGATGGTTGTGACTATGATGGTTGTGTCTTACTGAACATACACAGACCTTTTTCTTGTCCTTGTTGCCTAAACAATATAGTATAACAGTTATTTACATGTAGTAAGTATGTTAAGTAATCTAGAGATGATTTAGAGTAGATGTGTTTAGGTTATATGCAAATACTGTGCCATTGTATATAAGGGACTTGCATATCTGTGGATTTTGGTATCAAAAATTGGTCCTGGAAAAAAAGTGGTCCTGGAAGCAATCCCCCGTGGAGACTGATGAATGACTGTATAATCACATTCTCTTTCTTCCAGTCGTCCATTGATAGACATGTAGATGCTTCCATGTGTTGGCTATTGTAAATGATGCTGCGATGAACATGAGGCTACATGTATCTTTCAAATTAGTGCTTTCATCTTATTCAGATAAATATCCAGAAATGGAATGCTGGATCATGATTCTATTTTTAATTTTTTGAGGAATCTCCATACTGTTTTCCATAGTGGCTGTACCATGAATACAATCATTTTAAATCTTTTTGGTATTATACTATAAACACTAAAAGCTAAATGTTTTCCTGTAGCTGCTGCTATATCTCACGTTTGATAATTAGTGCTTCATTGCTTTTCATATCTATTTTATGAATTTTCATTCTGTGTGTAAAGCTCATTCTCTAGACTCCTTGGGAAGGAATTATAGGAACAGTATTTTCTGAGTTCCTGCACACACGTAGATTTTTCTGTGCCCTTTATATTTGAAAGTTGGTTATGCTGGATAAAAACATCCTTACCTCACACTTTCTTTCCTTGACTCTCTTAAATATATCAATCTATTTTCTTCTGGGATAAAGTGTTGCTGTCAACAACTGATGATGATCTAATTTTCTCTCCCTTATAAGTAATGAAGTCTTTGGTCAAAATGCTCAAAGGAATTGTCCCCTCCTTTAAAATCTAGTAATTTTACAGGAATGTTTTGGTGTTGGTCAGTCTTATTATTCTCAGGTAGACGGTGGGCTTTTTCCATACGTAGTTTTAAATATTTTTCTCTTAAGAACGTGTGTCATGTTTTTGGCTAGGAATGCTATTGGCTAGGAATGCTGAGACACTTGCCTGGGTCTATGCCGGGAGCCGGTCCATGCTTGCTGTTTCAAGGGACCTGGCATATATGGCATACTGTTCTTAATATGTTTGTTCACCTTCTTGGCACTATGTGTTTTAACCAAGGTCTCTGAGAAAGGTTGTTTCCCCAAGTAGGGATTTTCCCCTGAAGTTAGGGAGGGAATAAAACCTCTTAACTAAATGCCAGGTGGGTAATTAATCACTTTAACTACAAACAATCATGCTTAAGCTACATAATCTTTACTCCCTGGAATGGAGATAAGAAACGCCCTAACCTTTGAAATAGAGATTGATAGGATTGGGATCAACTGGTATAAATACAGATGTAAGAAGACAGAACGAAGAGAGACAGAAATTGGCACAGAACCTACACAGAACGTTCTCTAGAGACAGAAGAACTTCGCTGGAGAGAACATGGCAAAAGATCCTGGACAGAAACTGGCCTCAGAACCTAGAGACAGAACCTAGCGAGAGAACATGGCAAAAGATCCTGGACTGAACCTGACTACAGAAATTGGCAAGAGAACCTGACTAGAACCTGGTGACTGAACCTGGCTGGAGAACCTAGCGAGGGAACTTGGCTACAGAACCGGGCTGGAGAACCTGGAGAACCTAGCAAGAGAACATGGACACAGAACCTGACTGGAGATCCTAACCAGAACTTCGCTGGAGATCCAGGCTAGAGATCCTGGCAAGGCTGCTGATCAACTGAACGCTGTCTCCGTGTCATTCCTTCTTCGCCGACTCCGTCCACACCTTTGGGGACCCCTGGACCCGCTGGGGTTGGACCCCGGCAGGTCTATATTACTTGTGGGGAGCCCCTCCAGCCATGTCCTGGGCTTGAGCCAGTGTTGTGCCTGGAATAGCCCTCATGGCTCCTGTTATGACTGCGGGGCACAACTCAGCAAAAACCATCAGGAATCCTTAGAGAACAAAATGTATTATTCACAGACCCTGGAGGCTACAGGGCCTGGCTAGAAAGGACAGGATCACAGACCTGGCTTTATTAGGGATTGAGGGTAGGGTACCTAGAGTTTCAAGGGTTTATTTATTGGCAAATTTCAAGTATAAGAACAAATTTTAAAAGAACATAAATTAGTTCACGGGAAGGGGAAGGCGGGGACACTCGCGCGGTCAGTTTTCTAGCTTATCCACGGTTTCGAAAAGGGGAGCTTCGTGAGTCGGGAAGCCTGGTCCTTGTCTGGTTGTTTTGCTTGTTGCTGTCACACAGTGGGTGAGTTTATTCAAGATGGACGGCTCTGAAACGGATGCCTCGGCGATCCAAAGCGTAATGTCAGGCACTTACACTATGGAGTGTTCTTAGAACATAACTTCTAAGCAGTATTCTCTTCACTTGGTTTTATTTAGGAATCCTATTGTCTTTGTTAGATCTTCTTTGCTTATTTTCAGTTTGTCATTTTCTTCTAAATTCTTTCTTTCTTTTTTTACTGTAAAAGTTGTCCTCGCCCTAGCTGGTTTGGCTCAGTGGATAGAGCAACAGCCTGCGGACTGAAGGGTCCCAGGGTCCCATGTTTGATTCTGGACAGGGCACAAGCCTGGGTTGTGGGCTCGATCCCCAGTAGGGGGCGTGTAGGAGGCAGCCGATCAATGATTCTCAACATTGATGTTTCTATCTCTTTCTCTCCCTCTCCCTTCCTCTCTGAAATCAATGAAAATATATATAAGTTGTCCTCCATTATATCTTTATTTACCCATTCAGCTTGACTATTATGAATAATGCTGCTATGAACATGGCTGTACAAATCTCTTTGAGTCTCTGCTTTTGATTCTTTTGTGTTATACCCACAAGAGCAATTATTGGATTGTAGGGTAATTTTGTGCTTAAATTTTTTTCAAGCATTTTTATTATAATAAAATATATATAACAAAATTTATAATTTTTAACCTTTAAATATACAATTTAATGTCTTAGTGGCATTAAGCACATTACATTGTTGTGTAACGGCTACCACCATTCATCTCTAGAAATTCTTTACCTTCTCCAAATTCTGTATTTAAGCAATAGCTCTCCATTTGCCCCCTCCCCTCAGCCCCTAGCAATCACCATTCTACTGTCTGTCTCTGTGAATTTGATTTTTCTAGGTACCTCATATAAGTGAAAGCACACATTTGTCCTTTTGTCTTTGTCTTATTTCACGCAGCATGTTTCCAAGTTTCATCCATGTTGTAGCTTGTGTCAGAATATCCTTCCTTTTTAAGCTATTGATTAATATTCCATTTATGTATATGCTACATGTTATTTATCCATCCATCTGTTGATAGACACATGGGTTGCCTTGTGAATAATGCTATTAAAATTAGTGTACAAGTGGGTCTCTTCATCCCCTGCTTTCATTACTTTTGGATATGTATCCAGAAATGAAATTGCTAGATCATATGGTAACTATTTACATTTTTGATAAATCACCATACCATTTGCCACAGTGGCTATACCATTTTACATTGCTGTGCACATGGATTCCAATTTCTTGATAGCCTCATCACACTCATTTCTATTTTTTTATGATAATAGCTATCTTAAAGGGTATGAGGTAGCAGCTTATCGTGGCTTTGATTTGCATTTCTCAAATGGTAAGTGATGAACATCTTTTCATGTGTTTATTTGTGTATCTTCTTGAATTGCCTATTCAAATCCTTGATCCATTTAAAAAATCAGGTATTTTGGGTTATTGTTGAGTTACGAGGGTTTATTTCTGGGCTTTCTCCTTTTTTATTATTTATTTAAAATAATTCTTTATTGTTGAAAGTATTATGTGTTCCCTTTTTCCCCCCATTGACCCCCTCCAGACCCCAGGCCTTCAGCACCTTATTGTCTGTGTCCATGGGTTCTGCATATATGCATACAAGGTCTTTGGTTAATTATCTCCCACCCACCCTCCCCCGGCTTCCCTCAGATTCCACACTCTGTTCTATGCTTCCATGTCTCTGGGTCCACTCTGTTCATCAGGTAATTTTGTTACTTAGATTCCACATGAGTGAGATCATGTGATACTTGTCTTTCTCTGACTGACTTACTAGTATTTCACTTAGCATCATACTCTCCAGATTCCTCCATGCTGTCTCAAAGGGTAAGAGATTCTTTTTTACTGCTGCATAATATTCCATGGTATAAATGTACCACAGCTGTTTTATCCACTCATCTACTGATGGACACTTGGGCTATTTCCAGATCTTAGCTATTGTAAGTTGTGCTGCTATGCAGTAGGGGTGCATATATTCTTTTTGATTGGTGTTTTGAGTTTCTTAGGATATATTCCTATAAGTGGGATCACTGAGTCAAATGGCAGATCTATATTTAATTTTTTGAGGAACCTCCATACTATTTTCCATAATGGTTGCACCAGTCTGCATTCCACCAGCAGTGTATGAGGGTTCCCTTTTCTCCAAATCTGCGCCAGCACTTGTCATTTGTTTATTTGTTGATGGTAGCCATTCTGACAGGTGTGAGATGGTACCTCATTGTTGTTTTGATTTGCATCTCTTGGATGATTAGTGACTTTGGGCATTTTTTCATATGTCTGTTGGCCATTTGTATGTCCTCTTTCGAGAAGTGTCTATTTAGGTCCTTTGCCCATTTTTTAATTAGGTTGTCTCTTTATATTTTTTTTAATTCTTTATTGTTTAAAGTATTACATATGTCTCCTTTTTCCCCATTGACCTCTCCCCGGCCACCCCTACCCACCCCCACCCTCCCCACAGCACATGCCCTCACCCCCCTAGTGTCTGTGTCCATTGGTTATGCTTATATGCATGCATACAAATCCTTTGTCTTCCTTTTAAGTTGCATGAGTTCCTTATATATTTTGGATGTTAGCCATTTATCAGATGTAACATTGCCAATTATGTTATTCCAGAAAGTGGGCTCTCTCTTCTTTTTGTTGATGGTTTCTTTTGCTGTGCAGAAGCTTTTTATTTTGATGTAGTGCCATTTGTTTATTTTCTTAGTTTCCTTTGGCTTAGGAGATGTATCAGTAAACATATTGCTACGAAAGATGTCTGAGATCTTGCTGCCTATGGTTTCTTAACCTACATTTAAGTCTATCCATTTTGAGTTTATTCTTGTGTATGGGGTAAGTTGGTGGTCTAGTTTCTTTCTTTCTTTTTTTTGCATGTATCTGCCCAATTTTCCCAACGCTAGTTATTGAAGAGATTCTTTTGACTCCCTTGTATGCTCTTGCCTCCTTTGTCAAATATCAATTGAGTGTAATGGCTTGGGTTGATTTCTGGGTTCCCTTTTCTGTTCCTTTGATCTATATGCCTATTCTTGTCTGGGCTCTCTATTCTATTCCCGTTGTCTATATGTCTGTCCTTATTCCAGTACAAGGCTTTTTATTTTATTTTACTGGCATTAAGTTTTGGATTCAGGAAGTGTAAGACCTCTATTGCTACCTTTTCAAGATTGTTTTGGCTGTTTAGGATCTGTTGAGAGTCCATATTAATTTTAGGGTGGATTTTTCTATTTTTGTAAAAAAAATCATTGGGATTTTGATAGGGATATAGTTCCCTCTTTCACTTACAATTGGTGCATGTCTTTAGATCTAAAGTGAGTCTCTCTTAACCTTAGCCAGTTTTGCTCAGTGGGTAGAGCGTCAGCCTGCAAACTGAAGGGTCCCAGTTTCAATTTCAATCAAAGGCACATGCCCAGGTTGTGGGCTGCATCCCCCAGAGCAGCTGGATCAATGATTCTCATCATTGATGTTTCTATCCCTCTCCCTTCCTCTCTGAAATCAATTTAAAAATAAGTATATAAAAGTCTCTCTCAGGCTCAGGTAATGTTTTTTATCCATTATGTCAATTTATGCCTTTTGATTAGGGAGTTTAATCTGTTTACATTTAAAGTAATTACTGATAGGTATGGGCTTACTTTTGCCATTTCGTTTTCTTTCCTACAGCGTTTTTGTCCCTAATTTCCTCCATTACTGCTGTCCTTTGTCTTCAGTTGATTTTTTGTAACAACCTGTTTTGATTACTTGTCCCGTCCTTTCGTATATGTTCAGTAGATCATTTTCTTGGTGGTTACTATGGGGATTACACATAGCATCCTAAAAGTATAACAATCTAATTTGAATTGATACCAACTTCAGTTGCACACACAACTCTACTCATTTACAGCTCCAACACCTTTGTTAGTGAAGTCACAAATTACATCTTTATACATTGTGTACCCATTGACATAGATTTATAATTTTTTATGCAGCTTTTAAATCATATAGAAGTTGCAAAACAAAATTACAATGTTGGTTTTTCTATTGCCCATATATTTTTATTGTAGCTCTTTATATTTCGTTATGGCTTTAAGTCAATGTCTGGTGTCTTTTCAACTTGCATTTCTTATAGGGCAGGTTTAGTGGGAATGAACTCCCTCAGCTTTGTTTACCTGGGAATGTCTTAAATTCCCCCTCATTTTTATAGGGCACATGGACTATAGAATTCTCTATTGACATGTTTTTTTCTTTCAGCATTTTAAATGTGTTATCTTACTGCCTTCTGGCCTTATAGGAGGATTCTGCCAAGAAATTCATTGATAATTTTATTCAGAATTCCTTTTATATGATGTTAGTTTCCTCTTGCTGCTTTCAAGGTTCTGTTTGGATTTCAAGAGTTTGATTATAATGTGTCTGTGTTATCTTTAAATTTATGCTACTTGGAATTAAGTTTCTGGGATTTGTAGATCCACAACTTCAACTTTGGAAAGTTATTGACCATTATTATTATTATTTTTAATGACCTCTCAGCAACTATCTTCCCCAGAGGTTCATATAATTCATATACTGGGGTGCTTGACAGTGTCCTATATGACCCTCATTCTTTCTTTTTGTTCTTCAGAGTTGCTATTTTAAATCCCTGTTTTCAAGTTTGCTGACTTATTCTTCTGACTATTTAAGCCTGCTATTGAACCCCTCCAGCAAATTTTTCAATTCAGTTATTGTATTTTTCAGCTCCAGAGTTTTTGTTTGGTTCTTTGTTATCCTTTTGTTGATAATTCTCATTTTGTTCATATAACATTTTCCTCTCTTTAGTTCTTTGTCCATATTTCTCTGTAGCTCTTTGAGCATATTTAAACAGGTGTTTTAAAGCTTTTGTTTAGCATCCCATTTCTTCAAAAGTGGTTTTTTCCACATCATTTTTTCTCCATTTGAATGGGCCATGTTTTCCTGTTCCTTTGCATACTTGGTAATTTTGCTTTTTGGTTGAAAATTAAGTATTTGAAAAGACACCTACCTCTCCCAGTCTTTGCAGACTGGCACTATGCTGAGGAAGACCTTCAGTAATTAGGGCATTTTCTCATCCTTAGAATCAGCTTGGGATGGTAGCTTAAGGTCTCTTCTTGACATGTATCTTGCCCTACCCTGGATTTGTCCTTTATTTTTTTATCTCCCCAAACATGTGGCCACTTTTTAATGTCTTACTTTCCCTAAAAGTCTGCCCCCAGTCTTTTTTTAAGGCCTCCTATTGCATTCCACTCCCTCTAATCCCTTGCCTCCACCACCTGCAAGTCTGCATTCCCCCTGAAGCTTTAACAAGTAGTGCCGGATGCTTCTAGCTCCACCCTTTCCCCTATCTGAGCCCTGAGTTAGGTTAAACCAGGGGTTGGAAACTTTTTTTCTGCCAAGGGCCATCATTTGCAGGCCACACAAAATTATCAACTTAGAAGTTATCTTGCTATATTTGGTCAAACATTAACTCACCCCTAATGCCTTGGCAAGGTCATACCAAATGATTTTAGGGCCTTATACGGCCCACAGGCCGGACATTCCCCACCCCTGGAAACAGACCAGCTTCCAAACAGACTAGAACATTATAAACAGGGTCTGCTCTGCTCACTTTGGTTCAAGAGAGGGAACTGGGTATTAGATAGCTACTTCCTCCCAGCTAAACTGCAATAGATTTGGGGTAGGGTACGGATAAATAAAAGCACCATGAGAATTCCTACAATTTTGAATGTGGATTTTACTTGAATGGGTCTTCACTTGGTTTCTGTAAACCTCTGGCTGTTTTCCGGGTCTCTATAAAGTTACTTTACCCCAGTTCTAGTTGTTAGTTTCATGTTCCCGTGGGGGAATGCTGTCTGGAGCTTCTAGTCCAGTGTCTTCCTCTAGCACTGATATTCTGGTTGGTATAAGACATTTAAAAAATAGTCATATTAAGTGGTCTTTGAACTAGAGGAAATGTTGATCCAAACCTATCACCTTAAGGACAGAATGCTAAAATGTAAACATGTTGATTCCTTGAAACATATGCAAAGCTAAATAATATTCTGAATTATCTTTCTCATTTTGCTAGGACATATAAAGTCTTTCTTTCCTACCCCAAGATCCAAACCATGCATATGAAACTCTTAGTGCTCTTAAAAAATGTAGAATCAAAACAATTTGTACTGTTTTAGAGCAGTGCTATTTAAAGCTGGTTCTCACTGGTATTTTAAAACTTATACTACAATGTAAATAACACACTGTTTTCTTCATCATGAAAAGCTTGCTATGTAAAAAGCCAACCACCGGCCAGTGTTGCTCAGTGGTTGAGCATTGACCCATGCACGAGGAGGTCACCGATTCTGTTCCCAGTCAGGGCACATGGGTTTCAGGCTTCATCCCCAGTGGGGGGCGTGCAGGAGGCACCCAATTGATACTGATTCTCTACCATCGATGTTTCTATCTCACCCTCTCCCTTCCTCTCTTCCTAAAAAAAAAAAAAAAAAAAAAAAAAAATCAATAAAAAAAACATTTTTTAAAAAAGCCAGCTGAACGAAACCATGTACTCTTTGATGTAGCTTATTTCTATTTTGACATAATCTCCTTATATCATTGTGGAACAATAACAAGCCCCATGCCAATTCCTCTGCAAACCACTCCAAGGGCACTCTTCCAGAACACTTGTAATTATTACTGTACTTGAACCTCCCATAGTCTATAAGTAAAAGTGGAATATGGGAAAGATAATACCGATTATTTTTACTCAAAACCACTTTTTTTCTATCTCAGATAAAAATTTTAGAGGTGTTTCATGTCACAGCACCCTTTTTGCTTCTTAAATGTAAAGTAAAAATAGAACATGAACTAAATTCAATTATTATGTTATTTCATCTACTAAGAACTAATAACTACAGTGCTTCATTATACAGGTATCAAATAATAAGGTATCTGTCATTAGATGTTAACCATTATGTAGTTATTTACATAATATGGTTTAACACCTGATATACCCAAACCCATATAGAAACCTACATTACAGTGGAGTTTAATTACATGTATGGCTTTCAAGTCAATATTACAATAACAACCCTGGCTCTCCGTGGACTTATAAAAATAAGAGAAAGCCTCTTCTAGAAAAGGTTGACTCAATACATGATTCATCAACATAAAAAGCCCTGAAATGCAAAAGTGCACATCACGCTACATGTTGTATGTCAGGGGTCCTCAATCTTTTTAAACAGGGGGCCAGTTCACTGTCCCTCAGACCGTTGGAGGGCCGGACTATAGTTTAAAAAAAACTATGAACAAATTCCTATGCACACTGCACATATCTTATTTTGAAGTAAAAAAACAAAACGGGAACAAATACAATATTTATATTTGCATGTGGCCCGCGGGCCTTAGTTTGAGGACCCCTGTTGTATGTAAAGTGTTCTATTCTGAGTCTTTTAAGGTGCTAAGCCCAAGACATATTTGTGTTAGAAATAAGCCTGTTAGGAAATTGGAACAATCAAATAACAAAATCGAAGGGTTTTCTTTTTTCATATATTGTAGGGCCTATTCTATCTGTGATTATCTTGCTTTGTAAACCAATTTCAACAGCAACGTGCTGTGGTGGGGACTCAGCAGGTCTCCAACAGCAGACTGAGGACCCCCACGCCCTGTGGTCATCCTTTTATTTAAAATCTGCTTTTACATTTGATAGGGCTTCCTTACTATTAATGTGGGTTTTTTAGTAACCTGCTCTTCCTGCATCAAAATACAGTTATATATTTAAGTGAAGGCTACATTTACACAAAAAGTAAACTCTACAGTCCATAAATAAAGGTTAATAAAGCAGGCAGCCAAGAACTTTACTAGTACATTACAGTTCATTTTGCAAAACTCATCAATATTCAAGGACATTAGAATAGGAATGTGAAATTTGACCATTTGGTCCTCTAGTGTTAATTCATTCCTTTTTCTCTAAGCAATCTAATGTCGTTCTTCTAAAACACCAACTCTTACCACACTGAAGTGCTAGCCATACAGACGAGGTGTCATTTTCATCCTGCCTCCTCCTAGCTATCTCTGGTTTGTAATTCTGTTTTGTTCTGCCTCAAGTGACTTATAGTTATTTAATCATGGTTGGGTGTTTCTTATTGTGTTGTTTTGGTATGATACTGTGAATTTCTTAATGCGAGATCCAGTGATTCAATTGTTTAGCCGATGGGGCCCTGCATGTAAGTTGTTTATTCTTCAGTAGACAGACTTAAGTGGACACCTTGTATACACACAACCAGTCAACACATGGCTCTAAGGATATTTAGGTTCTTCTCAGCAGCAATAAGATCACACACATATACACACACTAGTTTACATATTATTTATGTCTTTTCACTTTCATTAACTCTTCTCAATCCTCTTACACTGTAATTACCATTTGATTATATTTTTAACAAAGTAGATAGTTGATTACTTCTTTTTTTTGTTAATTAAATCTTTATTGTTCAGATTATTACATTTGTTCCTCTTTCCCCACCCCCATAACTCCCCTCCTCCCAGTTCCCGCCCCACCCTCCGCCCTCACTCCCCACCCACTGTCCTCATCCATAGGTGCACGATTTTTGTCCAGTCTCTTCCCGCATCTCCCACACCCCTTTCCCCCCAAGAATAGTCAGTCCATTCCCTTTCTATGTCCCTGATTCTATTATAATCACCAGTTCATTCTGTTCATCAGATTATTTATTCACTTGTTGATAGATGCATATTTGTTGTTCATAATTTGTATCTTTACCTTTTTCTTCTTCTTCCTCTTCTTAAAGGATACCTTTCAGCATTTCATATAATCCTGGTTTGGTGGTGGTGAACTCCTTTAGCTTTTCCTTATCTGTGAAGTTCTTTATCTGACCTTCAATTCTGAATGATAGGTTTGCTGGATAAAGTAATCTTGGTTGTAGGTTCTTGGTATTCATCACTTTGAATATTTCTTGCCACTCCCTTCTGGCCTGCAAAGTTTCTGTTGAGAAATCAGCTGACAGTCGTATGGGTATTCCCTTGTAGGTAACTGAGTTTCTTTCTCTTGCTGCTTTTAAGAGTCTCTCTTTGTCTTTTGCTCTTGGCATTTTAATTATGATGTGTCTTGGTGTGGTCCTCTTTGGATTCCTTTTGTTTGGGGTTCTCCGCACTTCTTGGACCTGTAAGTCCATTTCTTTCACCAGGTGGGGGAAGTTTTCTGTCACTATTTCTTCAAATAGGTTTTCAATATCTTGCTCTCTCTCATCTTCTGGCACCCCTATAATTCTGATGTTGGTACGCTTGAAGCTGTCCCAGAGGCTCCTTACACTATCCTCGCATTTTTGGATTCTTTTTTCATTCTGCCCCTCTGGTTGGGTGTTTTTTGCTTCCTCGCATTTCAAATCATTGACTTGATTCTTGCGCTCCTCTGGTCTGCTGTCGGGAGTCTGTATAATATTCGTTATTTCAGTCCGTGTATGCTTAATTTCTAGTTGGTTCCCCAACATAACATCGAGGGTCTCATTAGTTTTCTTGTAGATCTCATTAAGTTTATCGGCGGCTTCTAAACAGTTCTTGAGAGACCTTGAAAGTGTGGTTCTGAACTCTATATCTTCCATTGACAATTTTGTCCTGTTTCTTTGTCTCCGCATTTTGTTATGCTTTCTTGGTGCACCCCCTAGTGGTCTTTGTGCGCAGTCTAGTAGTTAAGCCTTGATTGTTGTAGCTAATACCAGGGAGGGTTTGACCTCCAGGCCAAGTGGCTGTGAGAATCAGCTGTGTCTGCAGTGAGAGAACTTCTGTCCTCTAGGGAGGTGCTAATCTAGCCTTTGCCTGAGGCTATCCGGCAAATGCCTCTGTGCAGGGTTTGGGCGGGGCGGGTCGCACAGGATCAACAGGGTGGGCCGGAGAGAGCAGTAATGGCGGCTCTCCGTCCTGTCCCCAGGGGCTCTGCCTCTCTGAGTCCCAGCAAACCGCTGCAAACCTCGGAGAGAAAGCTGCACTCGCTCTGACCGAAGCCAGACAGTCCCGCTTCTCCCGTTTGAGTCTGGGTCCCTAAAGACTCACCCGTATCTGGAGCTCAGAGTCTGCGACTCCCTCCCGATTGAAAACGCCAACCGCGCCCTCCGCCGCCAGCCTGCTCCACGCACTCCGCACCTCAGAATTTGACTTCAGCACTGCGCCTCCTCTGAGTGTCCGTATGCGTTTCTCTTTCCTCCTAGTTGTAGGACTTCCACTCAGCCAGCGTTCCTGTGGTTCTGGGTGATGTCCGTTCCGTCTTTTAGTTTCACTTTTGAAGTAGTTGTTCAAGGCAGGCAACTCCGGCATTAACCTATGCCGCCATCTTGGTTCTGATCTGATTACTTCTTTCATCATTGCATTTACTGTTTCGCTTTCCTGAGAATGCTAGTCGTTAAATTTAAAAAAAATCCTACCAAGTTATCACATGGTTACCACACTCACTCACTCACCCTGCTGGTCAGTGTTCCGGTGGTTATTTCAGTTCGCTGCATGCTGGTGATGGCTGTGATGACTCCATGCTTAAGTGATGAAGGACAGGCACTTCGGGTTGATGAGGAAACCAGTTTCCACATTTCCCATGACAGCCCTCAGTAATTTGAAAGTTCACCATTAAACAACAACAAAAAGGATTGCAAAGATTACTGGATCCAAAGCTTTATACTGGAATTTTGTTCTTTTCATTTGGAGAGAAAAATAGTAATTATGAAACTTGAGAGGTTCTGTAAGATCTAACACTGAAAAGTTTATCAATCCCCACATGGGGTTGAATATACCAAGAAAATCTAAGAGTATGGAATGTTATTTCTTTCTGACACCACCTGCTTAAACACATGGCAATAAAGGTTGGTTTCCATCCTTTGAACCCTATTATATTACTATATATATTTTTATTTATTTCAGACAGGAAGGGAGAGGGAGAGATAGAAACATCAGTCAGCTGGCTCCTGCATGCCCCCTACTGGGGATCAAGCCCGCAACCAGGGCATGTGCCCTGACCCGGAATGGAACAGTGACCTCCTAGGAGGTCTGTGCTCAACCACACAAGCTGGGCTATTTCTGAATTTTTGAAGTAATGTTGCTTCCTTCTAAAAAAATTTTTTTAAAAACATTTATGGCCACAAAATCTGAGTAGATTGAAGTACTGAACTTAATTCTCTTAGTATTTTTTATAAAGTAGTCGTGGTGGAACAAAAGGGTAGCTGGGAAAAGGATCATTGACTTTTTTTTTTTTAATTGGTAAAAGTAATACCTTCTTTGCCAGAGAATCAAATTTTTTCTTAAATATTTAAATATTGCATAAAGGAAAACGAGCCCTTGTATGAGCTAGGATTCACCATAAGAAATGTAAAAAGTTAGTCTAAGGGGTCACTAACATACTTCAATAGGTCCACAGCTTTATACTACCACACCATGTATTTTAATAAGAGAAAGTCTTAAGTACCATTACTGTAATAACCCCATTATCATAGAGCTCCCTTTAAAGGAAACATATTTAGGTTGATTAAATAGCTGAGAGTTCTGAAAGCCTAGATTTTTCTTCCATAAAAATGAGATACCAGAGTGAATGGAAGCCAAGAGGATAAACCCAAGTCCTGTGTATTAAAAAATTAAATAGAAGTAACCTGTTGTCACTATAGTGTGCATTCACATATAAAAATACGACACAGAAAACAGAAACATTTTTAAAAAAGATTTAAGATCATAAATATGTCATCATTGTCACAACACATTTCAGAATTGAAAAAAAAATTTTGGCTTTTTAGGAAAAAAGATCTTTTTAAAAAAAAAATCAATTTCTCATCATTGAAAGGACTTGTACATTTTTAAATTTCCAGTCTCCTAAGGCACAATATTTAATCAGAAAGCCAGTATCACCACCCTGCTGTAGCAAGAATAAGAGGCAAGGTATTAGCATTAAGAAAAACAGCAAATTTTATGGACAAAATCATCAGTCATTTAGGAAAAGGACAAAGAAACAGACCAAATGATGATCAGTTTAGTTAAGAAGCCCCACTGTTGTTATATAGGACTTTATGTTAATTTTTAAATCAAAGTATTTTACCTCAAACAGATTTAATTCTCCTCAAAGGAGCTACAAGAGGAAAGGGGGATTGGTAAAATACAGTATAGTTTCTTTAAAAATGACTTGGGAGGAAAAAATCTACTTAGAAAGTGGAGGGAGGAGCACACACTGTATGGAACCAAGATTAGAGGCCTAGTTTATGCCTAGTCTTCGGCAGATCCGGAAAATCAGACAGACTATGTAAGCACAGTACCAGGTCCATACTACAGGCATCTCTTCCTTAATCGCACGGCCCATTCTACCCGACCACCTACCAACTGAAATGCAGTGCTATGCTACAATCAGATGCGTAAGGTGTATTTTTTTATCTAACCAGAATGTTCTTTAACAAATGTAAAAATTCCTCATTTTTAACTGCCTTGCTTTGTCCTCTGTGATACCAACTGAACTTTAAGGTTTTATATTGTACAATGTGGTGATTTAGTGTTACTTTTAAAAGAAAAAACCCACAAAGTTAGTGATTGTCCACAGATGAAACACGGGATGAGGTTCATAATGAATCAGTCATGGAGTGTATGTTAGTCACTTGTAAACTCTTGACAGTTAAGACGGGGAACTGTGCATCAGACACATCCGAGTGCAGCAGGAGAGGAAGAGACGCCTACGTCATTCCAATTCCGACAAGGTGCACGGTCTGCGGAATTCTTGTCCACGTTCATGGAGCCATTTATTGGACACTGTGAGAGAACAAAATGTGTTAATTTCTCCACTAACTAGTATTTAATTCATCGATAAGAGCAAGTTCTAGAATAAAATTTTTACAGGGTCTAAAAGTTCAAGACCAAAACTAGAGAAAGGCAGATGCTACTTAGTCTTTTAAATATGTCACTAAATGTTAGAAACACAGATGATTTTATTTTTTAACCCTCACATGAGGATTTTTAATTTTTGAGAGAGAGAGAGGAAGGGGGAGAGAGAAACATCAATTGGTTGCCGCCTGTAAGCACCCAGGCTGGGGATATAACCCACTACCTTTTGGTGCACAGGACGATGCTCCAACTATAATTAAGCCACAGAAGATTTTAGAAATGACAGTCTACGTATGTGTGTATCCTATTTCTAATGTCCAATATAATTCTTGAAATGAAATTAAAATGGAGGTACAAATGGAACAGAACACTGTTTTCACCTGTTTGCAAAACACAAACCTCTAATCAAAGACATTTTTAAATGAACATAGGCTTCACTCTAAAGGAGCAGCTCTATGATCGGTCCCCATTATTAAATGCTCACTAAGTTTCCTGGGTTCCAAGATACTGTTTTCTAATGTAACCCCAAGTTAATTAATTTCCTATTCCTTCTCCTATATCACAGAATCTAATCAATGGCATTCACATGTACAAGATATTGGAACTAGGACCCATAATTCTTAACTACTCGTTTACCTTTCTCAGCTCCTATACCCAATCTTTTATTCATCACACCTGCTGATTTTCTTTGCTCTCCAATCTTTTTGCTGCTAAGTCCAGGCTTTTATCGTCATCCACTTAGACCCACATGTGGCTCTTTGGCCCCTTGAGTACCCTAATTAAGTTAATAACAATGTACCTACCTATATAGTTTAAGTTTAAAAAATTTGGCTCTCAAAAGAAATTTCAATCATTGTACTGTTGATGTTTGGCTCTATTGACTAATGAGTTTGCCGACCACCGACTTAGACAATGGAAAAATCTTTCTAAACTGATCTCCTTCACTAGGCTCTCTTCATTCACATCCAGTGGTTCCCAAACATAATCATCAGGGAAGATTTTTAAAATCCTGATGATCAGGTGTCACTCCTTAATCTTCCTATGTCTCATACGGTAGGCACTAGACCAGCGGTGGGCAAACTTTTTGACTCGAGGGCCACAATGGGTTCTTAAACTGGACCGGAGGGCCGGAACAAAAGCATGGATGGAGTGTTTGTGTGAACTAATATAAATTCAAAGTAAACATCATTACATAAAAGGGTACGGTCTTTTTTTTTTAGTTTTATTCATTTCAAACGGGCCGTAGTTTGCCCATGGCTGCACTAGACACACTGGGCACTTGAAATTTGGCTAGTGACACACTAAAATATTAAAATGGGGGTTAAAATATATATTAAAATAACTTGTTTCTTTTTTTTTTTTAATGTGGCAAATCCTGCACTTCATGACCTTGACAGTGAGTGCCCCTCACCCCTAACAGTCCTGGACCTGGTTCCTAGCATGCCTGGAAAAGTATCTTCTATCCCCAAGACCAAATTTAAAAATGAGGCTTTGAAGAAGCCTCCTCAAGTGTAAGGAGTCGCCATCTTCCATTTACATCTTTGTACTAGTCTGTGCGACACGGTAAGTGATCCATTAGCAAGTCTCAGAGACAACTGTGAACCCTTAAGGGGAAGATACTGTCTTATTCAACTTTGAGTCAATTAATGATTCTTAGAGTAACAAGTAGAAATAATCTGTCATCAAAATTCTGATCTATTAAAAGTAAATTTATATTAAGATCAGTACCTTGCCCTGGCCAGGTGGCTCCGCTGGTGGGAGCATTGTCCCTTACAGGAAAAGGTCACAGGTTTGATTATTGATCAGGGCACATACCTAGGTTTCGGGTTCAATCCCCAGACAGGGCGAGTACGGGAGGCAACTGATTGATGTTTCTCTCTCCCCCACCCTCCCTTTTTACAAATCAATAGAAAATATATCCTTGGATGAGGATTAAAAAAAAAAGATCGGTAACTTGCTTGGTTGAATCCATTCAATGTTAAAGTCATAGCAGGCAAATCTGTTGAAAGTTTTGTTTTCAATTTCTTTAAGATATAGATTATAATAATTTCCAAATATGGAACAATAATCACAAATTCTGTTCAGAGAATATAGAAAATATTTACCCCATTTGTTTCCAACTAGCACTGGACACGCTGCATGCCGTGTGCTATAATCTCCTTCTCCACTGGCAAATAGGTTATACCAGAAAACAGCAGTTCCCTGTGGAGAATACATAATTACCCCCAAATAAAATTCCAGGTTATTATAACTCTTTGCAGTAATTACATTTTTTCCTGCTCCCCTGAAAGTACTCCTCTATGGCAGCCATATCTTCCTCAAATATAATTCTGAAAATATGATCGTCATTTATAAAATTCTGGTGATCACATGAAAACACGACTGTCCAGCTGCTTGACAAAACTAACATTAGCAGGATGGAGAGGGAAACTCATCTGGAACCTATCTTAGAAATGACAACTTTTAAACACTAATTGGTGGTTCATTACTCTAGGCCAGTGGTTCTCAACCCTGGCTGCACATTAGAATCACTAGGGAATCTTTAAAATCCTGATTTCTGGGCCTCATCCTCCGGAAATTCTGTTTCTTTGTTACTAATGTTGTGGCCCCACCCCATAACAAACAATTTTTGGAGGATGTGGCCCAGAAATCAGGATTTTAAAAAGTGCAGTCAAGGTTGAGAACCACTGCTCTAGGCAGTCATGGTAAATGGTGCCATAGAAGAATCCATAGTCTTACCTAGAGATAAATATACTACCTTTAAACATTTATTTTGTGGTTTAATGAATTACAGATGCATCTGACACAAACCAAGTTTACCTTTTTGGGCCAAACACTCGCTCCTACTTCGGGAAAAACAGTGGCTCCTCCTGCGGACACATCACTCATCTGTAAGAGGTAAGGGTATTACCAAAGTGCTGATGGAATAAAGTTAAACGTGCTACTGTGTGGCAGATAGAATACTGAATACTAGAATACATTAACATCTGGAATTCTACTTACATAGATGGGTTTGTACATGATACTCAGTTTTTAGAAAACAAAAGATGCTTTTTACGTTTGCATACGTAAGTAAAAAAATATATAAAGCAAAGGAATTATAAAGTTAGGAAGAGAAATGGGACTATAATTTGGGAAAGGCACTTATAGACAGATAAAAAGGATGGTTTAAAATTGATAAGCCAAGTAATACAGGGGTATAATACATATTTTATTACACTAGAATATAATCTCCATGGACAGGAATTTTCATGTTTTGTTCATTGCTGAGCTTTAGTGTCTAGAAACAGTATCAAGAATGAAATAAAAACCAAGAGAAAAAGAACAAACTAAAATCAGTTTTGTCATTTCTTGTGGTAGGGAATCAACATATATATTAACTGAGAAGTAGAAGAGGAAAGGATTCTATAGTTATAGTCTTAAAGGTAACCTAAAATAAAAACACAAACCTTCCAAATTAACTGAAGCACATGCACAAAACATGGCAAAGGAAACAAACCCTATTGTGATTTTTTCAAAAGCACATAGAAGGTATCGACAGATTAAACCCCCACTCTATGCTATGTCCACAAGTCACATCTAACAGGAGTACTTACAAACACTGAAAACATAAGATTTGTCAGGCAAATGCTGTACAAAGAAAACACCAAGAAGTAGGTGTTTCCTTTAATATCTGCCAAAGGTTCAAACAGTGTGAGTTTAAAGTGGGATTGTCCCCAGGAGGAGTGGCAGGAGGCTGTGGGTACGGCTCACATCCTGGGCATTCCTAAGCATTTTACTTGTGAATAGAAGTGGAGCAAGCCAAGAATGAACACACTAGGACAGAGTGAATCTGACATTCAGAGCTATGCTCAAAGAGAGAGAGTGAAAAAATGTGCTGGGGGAAGCAGGCCTCACAGGACTTTGTGCCCAACAGGTACCAAGGCCCTGTTCTCAGAGTCCCATGTTGTGGGCCAACATGAACTGATGGAAGGACCAGGAAAGAGGAGTAGAAGATGAACTTCCACAGCTGTGGTGCTCCCAAACCACACCACCCTTGCAGGCTGGATCACCTCTGAACAGAATGACCTTAAGGTAAAAACATTAAAAGTGAGAGAAAAAAGGGTATTTTACCATGAAAACTATATAACCAGTAACAAAGAACTAACAGCTCTTAAAAACTAATAGCAGCAAAAATAACTTTGGGGCCTGGCCAGCGTGGCTCAGTGGTTGAGCACTGACCTATGAACCAGGAGGTCACATGCCTAGGTTGCAGGCTTGACCCCCAGTGGGGGCATGCAGGAGGCAACCGATCAATGATTCTCACTCTCTGAAATCATTAAAAAGACTTATTAAAAAATAAATAACTTTGGAGAAATTATTTGAATACTATTCCTAGGTGAGCCACATAAAGAGGGGGGATGAATATTGGACCAAATAATATAGCATCATGCTATTCATAAAACGAAGAAACAAATGCAGCCAAAACAAATGTTTAATGGCTCTTAAACATCTGAAAAGATACTCAACCTCCCTAATCAGAGAAATGCTAATTAAAACCACAATAACTGCCAATCTGATAAGTGAAAGGGGTACAGATCAAGAAGTTTGACATATATATCACACTTAAAGGTGGGATATAAATTAATACAATCTCTGGAGATTTCATCTCTAAAAAGTAGAGAAGACTCACAGCATAATTTTTATATACTGTATCAACTTCTCTACTAGTTTTCCCTTTGTGATAATTTTCTCTCACTTAAAAAATGTATAAATCTCCTCCCTCCTCCTCCAATGGCATCTTAGATCTTTTTGGCAACAAAATGGAGTTATGAGAGGATGGAAATGGTGAAGAGGTTGGGTTGGATACAGGAAAGGTTGCAGGGAGCAAGAAAGAGATTTTGGCAGGGAGTGAGATACAATAGTTATATAATTTACTTGGGGGTGGGGGATGGAAAGAATGAGAAAATAAGTAAAAAATTAACTTTTGTTAAAAAAATCCTCACTTAAGTATATATTTATCAATTTCAGAGAGAGAAGGGAGAAAGAAAAACATTGATGTGAGAGAGCAACAACGATCAGTTACTTCCTGTACTCACCGCGACTAGGGATTGAACCTGAACCTCGGTGTGTGCCCTGACCTCGAACTGAGCCCACACCATTTAGGGTACAGCATGAGGCTCCAACCAGCTGAGCCACCCAGTCTAAGATATCCTTTTATAAGCTAACAAAGATTACAACACTGAAGACTGTATTTTCCAAATATAATATTCTTACATGCTCTTTTTACATGACATTCTGCCTGAGTGGTTAGGTCTGTGTCCCCTCTCCTTGAACTTTGGCAGTTGCCTCAATTAATAAAATAGAGCAGAAGTGACACTCTCTGACTTCTGAGGATAGGCACTAAAAGTGCCCCACACTTTCTGCCTTGTTTTGGGGGGGACACCTGTTCGTGAAGTCACCATGTGAGGAAGCCCAAGCCCCATGGATGTCTTCTGGCCAACAGCCAGCCTCCAAGATGGACCCTACCTCTCATCATCATCTGACTGCACACGCATGAGAGAGCCAGAAGAACTCAAGCAAAACCCAGTGAGCCTCACAACAGTGGGGTAAAATAAAATCATTTTAAACAACCCGGCCAGAGTGGCTTGGTGATTGAGCATTGACCTATGAACCAGGAAGTAATGGTTCAATTCCTGGTCAGGGCACATGCCCGGTTGCAAGCTCGATCCCCAGTAGGGGGCATGCAATCAATGATTCTCTCTTATCATTATTTTAAAACATTCAGTTTTTGGATGATTTGTTATGCAGCAATAGTTAACTAGGGCAAATATTATGATCAAAGCTTAATTTTTTTCTATATATACTTAAAAGTAAAGAGCACACTGTTTTTGAAACTTTAATAATGTGAGAATGGTTCCCTTGATGGGCGTCTAGGGTGCTACTTCTTGATCTGAACACTGACTATACGAGGTGTTCACTCTCTGAAAATTTACTGTTGATATACATCATATCAGAAAAGTATACAACAGAAATTATGAAAATGTGAGTATCTGCAGTCACCATCTGCTGCAAATATATAAATTCATATGAACATATGGAGAAGCTTAGATGACTAAACAGTCCATACAACAAAAGATCAACAATGACTGTCTCCAAGAAGTGAAACTATCAGTGTAACTTCCTTCTTTAGGTTGTAATATTATAATTGAAAAAAAAATATTTTTTAACTCTTTACTAGGATGATAAGAGCAAACATCTGAACACATCAAAATAAAAGAGTCATGTGGTCAAGTCCCAACTTAAAATGAAAATTTTAGCTATAACTTACATAAAACAGCCATGTTGCAATTCTATTTCCTGTCCCCAGCTCTTTGAAAGCATCTGGCTCGTCTTTCTGTAAATAAAACAGAACTAATTCAATGGCGAAAAATTCAGTAATGCAAATTTTCTAGTGGCAACTGAACATGGGTAATATACTGAAGGGTATGCCAAAAACAACCCTAAAAGGTTCCTATATAATATCTAATGCACAACAGCAGTAGGCATTCAAATTATTGATTCAGCCCTAACCAGTTTGGCTCAGTGGATAGAGTGTCAGACTGAAGGGTCCCAGGTTCGATTCTGGTCAAGGGCATGTACCCTGGTTGCAGGCAAGTCCCAAGTGGAGGGTGTGCAGGAGGCAGCTGATCAATGTTTCTAACTCTCTATCCCTCTCCCTTCCTCTCTGTAAAAAATCAAAAAAATATATTAAAAACAAAAATTATTGGTTCAGCTTGTATACTGATTACTTTTGATAAGACCACTGGGGGGTAAAAAAACAGATTAACCTAAACAATGAGAACCAATAGCTACTATTCACAGAATATTTAAAACATTAACATCTGTAGTTTTAGCTTCCCCCATACTTTATAGCTCAATATGTTAAATAAAAAAGATCCAATATTTATTAATCTTAAAAATATTTAGGCAATGACAGCTTTTTAGGATCCTGCTTTGATACTATTTATTCTTCAGTTTCTTTACATCTATTTTATATTTTTTACCTTCCTGTCTCTCAAAACTTATTCTTAGAATCTCTTTAGCTTTATCAGCCAATTCACTTATTTACCTCAGCTGTCTCTAATATGTTTTCAACTGGAACTTCATTTTCAATATGTTAAATCATTTTGAGAGGTTAATTTTATCCTACCTTTTATTTTCTTAATGTTATATAGTTATTTTATATTCTGCACCTGATAATTCAGGTATCTAATATCCTACAATGTCTCAATCTGTTGGTTGCTTTAGTCTCACCAATGGTGTCTTATTACCACTTGGTCATTTAAAAAAAAAAAGAGTTCATATTTAGATGCTTAATCTTTAAAATCCTCAAAGTGCTAGAATGAGGATGCCTCTCTTCAGGGAGCCCAGCGCCAAGGAGCACTACTAAGTGGAACAACTTTGAATTAACTTTTCCTCTTCCAGGGAGTACAGCTTGAAACCCAAGCTTCATGTGAAGGCGGGCCGATGCTTGAACTCCCAGGAGCAGCTCCCCAGACACACCCCTCCAGCCAGGACAGTGAGAGGCAGCCCTCCCCACGGCTCCTGACTCAAGGCCATCTGTCTGTCTCTGAAGGTGTAATCCTTCTGAAGATCTAGGTTTTATGCAGGCATCTCAGGTTCAGTAGCTTACACATGGCTGTTAATCCCCAAAACTCTAGTTTCCTGAAATACATGTCCTCAGCCTCAGCTTTTTTTGTCCCCCTTTAGCCCTCCTAATTTTAGTCTCCAGATTTTCTTTGTTCAGTTTGCCTTTGGGAATTTCCTCTACTTTCTTCCAGGTTCAGCAATGCACTTAAAACTATTCTTAATTATTTTATTGTGCATCTAGGTGTTTTTTACTGCTAAAAAGGCTTTACAGAGTATTTATTCCACCGTGCATCCATGAATTCTAAATAGGCTATGGAATTTTTTCCTTTGTATTGAATTTATTGGGGTGACACTAGCTAACAAAATTATACTGGTTTCAGGTGCACAATTCTACAGCACATCACCTGTACACTGTATTGTGTGTTCACCACCCCAAGTCAAGTCTCCTTCCATCACCATTTATCCCCTCTATACCCTCCTCCACCTCCCCCAACAATCACCACAGTATGGGCCTTGTCCATGAGTTTTCTCCTTTTTTCCATTTTTGCTCAATCTTGCCACTCCCCCAGCCCCTCCCCGCTGAACGAACAGCTGTCAGCCTGCTCTCTCTCTATGAGTCTGTCTCTATTTGGCTTGTTAGTTCATTTTGTTCATTAGATTCCACATGAGTGAAATCATACATTACTTGTCTTTCTCTGACTGGCTTATTTCATTTAGCATAATGCTCTCCAGGTCCATCCATACTGTCTCAAAGAGTAAGATTTCCTTCTTTTGTATGGCCGAGTAGTATTCCATGGTGTACATGTACCACAGATTTTTATCCACTCATCTCCTGATGGCACTTGGACTAGGCAACTAACATGTCATACCTAAGCTTCAGTGGAACTACATTCTCTATTGTTTTTACTTACCCGTGCAAAATCAAAATGGGGTTCATACTGTCCTCCCACTCCATAATTTGCTACCTGAAGGAGAGAAACAAACCATGAATGAACTACCAAGATGACTATTCAAAATATCTACCAGCCCCATTTTGGTCTAAGGAACCAAAAGTGAAAAACTACGGGTAGCTACTATATGCTATTGTAGAACCTTAATATGCTTTTCTTTAGCAAATGTTTGGGGGACATATTTTTCTTTAATATATAAAAAACTAAATTTTGAATTAGAATTAAAATTTTCTAGAACTAGAATTATGAGGTTTTTATGATTAATTTTCACTAAACACTTTTCTTTGGAATTTAAATAAAGACTTGTTTTCCAAAGCCCAAAATGCTAACCAAATCCCAATATTCTCTAATAAAGTCCCCCTTCCCTCGAATGTAAAGAAGGGAAGAAGGTAACACCAACTTAACTATTCCTGCTGGATGGCTCCAACTTCAGTTGGTTAGGACAATGTCCTAATGTGAAGCAGCAAAAGAAAGTTAACACCTTTCGTACCGCATAGAAATCTCTACGACATATGCCAGGGACCGCACGTTTTTGGGCAAACTGCATGTTATTTAAATCATCATAACTACAGATCATAATGCACTTTAGGTGTTGTTTTTCAATAATTATAACAGTTTTATTTACAAAAACAAATAAACAATTAAAGTTCCTAGTACTTTTTTAACGTATGGTACTGCGTAAAACATTTTCTAAAAGCGCCAGGAACTTGAAGACGAAGACTATTCGAATGACCAAAATACAATGTAACTGCAACGCTTTATGGGTTCGTGCAATTATATAGTTTTTCGTAGATTGACCTGCACGGTTTCCACCAATGAGATCGCTTCATTCGATGTGGACAAGACAGTGTGTTGACATCTAAGGTCCTCAACAGATGGCACGTGAAACACGAGAAAGCTCGTGAGCAGTACAAAAGGTGTTAAGAAAAACATTTGGTCTAAGTTCAAGTTCCAGCTTTCTCAGTTATAACTTTGGATAAAACCTCACTTGTAAAATAAGAAATATGACACCTTCCTTTACTCCCTCCTTCCATCCCAATATGATAAAATACTGACAAAAATAAAAGGAAAAATGTAAAGAGTAATGCTGATCAGCCCTAGCCAGTTTGGTTCAGTGGCTAGAGCATCGGCCTGCAGACCAAAGGGTCCTGGGTTCAATTCTAGTCAAAGGCATGCACCTTGGTTGCAGGCTCCTCCCCGGCCTGGGGCCCTGGTGCATGCAGGAGGCAACCAATCGATGTGTTTCTCTCACATCGATGTTTCTCTCTCTTTTGCTCTCTCTTCCACTCACAGTGGAAAAATATCCTTAGGTGAGGATTAACAAAGAGTAATGCTGATCAAATGAAATGAGAAAATATTTATAAGAGTGTTGCCCACAGCAAAGTCCAAGTCCTATATAAATTACTATTACTCTGCATAGTTAACTTATGTTACAGACACCTTGAATTGGATCAGCCTATTAAGTAGAAATATATCAAGTAGCCTAAAAGAGCCTGTGAGGGCTAAACAGGGAAAGAAAAAGACATATCAAAGAGTTTCTAGGAATAATTGACAACTTAATTAAGCAAGCTTAAATATAGGCAGTCCTGCTTTGCCCAATTCCAAAATGCACATATTGAGGAAACGAAGATGGCGGCATAGATTAACGCCGGAGTTTGCTGCCTCGAACAACCACTTCAAAAATACAACTAAAAGACGGAACGGACATCACCCAGAACCACAGGAACGCTGGCTGAGTGGAAGTTCTACAACTAGGAGGAAAGAGAATAGAATACCGAGACTCAGAGGAGGCGCAATGCTGAAGTCAAGTACTAAGGTGCAGAGTGCATGCAGAGAGGGCTGGCGGCTGAGGGCGTGGTTGTCTGTTTCAATCGGGAGGGAGTCTCAGACTGAGCTCCAGATCTGGGTGAGTCTCTAGGGACCCAGTCTCAAACGGGAAAAGCGGGACTGTCAGGCTTCGGTTGGAACTCGAAGGCAGCTTTCTCTCCGAGGTTTGCAGCGGTTGCTGGGACTCTGAGAGGCAGAGTCCCTGGGGACGGGACTGAGAGCAGCCATAACTGCTCGCTCTGGCCCGCCCTGTAGATCCCCTGGGACCCACCCCGCCCAAGCCCTGCAGAGAGGCATTTGCCGGATAGCCTCAGGCAAAGGCTAGATTAGCACCTCCCTAGAGGACAGAAGTTCTCTCACTGCAGACACAGCTGATTCTCACAGCCACTTGGCCTGAGGGCAAATCCCCCCTAGTATTACCTACAACAATCAAGGCTTAACTACAACAAGACTGCGCACAAAGACCACTAGGGGGTGCACCAAGAAAGCATAAAAAAATGCGGAGACAAAGAAACAGGACGCAAATGTCAGAAATGGAAGATATAGAGCTCAAAACCACACTTTTAAGATCTTTCAATAATTTCCTAGAAACTGCCGATAAATGTAGTGAGATCCTCAAGAAATCTAAATGAGACCCTCGATGTTATGTTGGGGAACCAACTAGAAATTAAGCATACACTGACTGAAATAAAGAATATTATACAGACTCCCAACAGCAGACCAGAGGAGCACAAGAATCAAGTCAAAGATCTGAAATGCAAAGAAGCAAAAAATACCCAACCGGAAAAGCAAAATGAAAAAAGAATCCGAAAATACGAAGATAGTATAAGAAGCCTCTGGGACAGCTTCAAGCGTACCAACATCAGAATTATAGGGGTGCCAGAGGATGAGAGAGAGCAAGATATTGAAAACCTATTTGAAGAAATAATGACAGAAAATTTCCCCCACCTGGTGAAAGAAATGGACTTACAGGTCCAAGAAGCGCGGAGAACCCCAAACAAAAGGAATCCAAAGAGGACCACACCAAGACACATCATAATTAAAATGCCAAGAGCAAAAGACAAAGAGAGAATCTTAAAAGCAGCAAGAGAAAGAAACTCAGTTACCTACAAGGGAATACCCATACAACTGTCAGCGGATTTCTCAACAGAAACTTTGCAGGCCAGAAGAGAGTGGCAAGATATTCAAAGTGATAAATACCAAGAACCTACAACCAAGATTACTTTATCAGCTATCATTCAGAATTGGAGGTCAGATAAAGAGCTTCACGGATAAGGAAAAGCTAAAGGAGTTCATCACCACCAAACCAGGATTATATGAAATGCTGAAAGGTATCCTTTAAGAAGAGGAAGAAGAAGAAAAAGGTAAAGATACAAATTATGAACAACAAATACGCATCTATCAACAAGTGAATCTAAGAATCAAGTGAATAAATTATCTGATGAACAGAATGAACTGGTGATTATAATAGAATCAGGGACATAGAAAGGGAATGGACTGACTATTCTTGGGGGGGGAAAGGGATGTGGGAGAGGCGGGAAGAAACTGGACAAAAATCGTGCACCTATGGATGAGGACAGTGGGTGGAGGGTGGGGCGGAAACTGGGAGGAGGGGAGTTATGGGGGGAAAAAAGAGGAACAAATGTAACAATCTGAACAATAAAGACTTAATTTAAAAATATAATAAAATTTTACAAATTGAAAAAAACAAAAAACAAAATGCACATATCTCAGATAACATGGTTAGCTAACCATTAACACCAGACCCCAACACACAGTTGAAATTTCAGTTGCCATGTACATTGTGAGTAATGTATAAAGTACAAATGTCACTGCTAGGTCTTCAGTCCCCAGGTTCCTATGTAAATAACAGCTGCACATCATGATCAATGACCAACCACATCCCTTCTTTCAAAGTCTATCCGTGATTATCACTGTACATCTATTATGCGGTATAACATACTAAATATAACATACTAAATGACATACTGGATGAATAACATGCAGACAGCAAATCATGCAATTATGTTGCCTCCTTATCTCCCAGGGAAAACCCATGTGATATTTTACAAGAATATATAATTGGAAAAGGGACTTGCCCAACAAAGATAAAGTACAACAGAAATGGAAAGCAATAATGCTTTAACTGAAAATCAAATCAAACAAATGGAGATTTAGAAGAAATAGCTACAGGAAATGCTTCTACTTTTGCTGTTCAAAAACTCTACATATTTTGAAGATGGCCACAGAGTAGGTGGAAGCTACACTCACCTCCTCCCAGTGCCAAACCAGATTTACAGCTAAATTATAGAGCAATCAACCTAAATAACCAGCTACACAGAAGTATTATAACCAAGGGTTTACAGAAGAAGTCACATAGAGACTGGTAGGAAGGGTACAGACACGAAAGGGCCCAGCCGTACCCTTTTATGTAATGTTTACTTTGAATTTATATTAGTTCACACAAACACTCCATCCATGCTTTTGTTCCGGCCCTCCAGTCCAGTTTAAGAACCCATTGTGGCCCTCGAGTCAAAAAGTTTGCCCACCCCTGGGCTAGACCCAGCTTATTCTCCTTTTGTCTTTTCTACATCCTTCGCCGCCGCCCCCACCCCACAGGCTCACCGAACCCTTGGCTGAGCTGGCTCGGCACACATTATAGTGTGCTTAATAAATATTAAGATTACATTTTTCTCATTTCCCTATAAGTTTATACTCGACAGTAAGAGTTTTTAATGTTTTTTTAATATTTTTTTTATTGATTTCAGAGAGGAGAGGAGAGGGAGAGAGATAAAAACATTAATGATGAGAGAGAATCACTGATGGGCTGCCTCCTGTGAAGCCCCTACTGGGGATCGAGCCCACAACCGGGGGTTGTGCCCTTGCCTGGAATCGAACCTGAGACCCTTCAGTTCATAGGCTGATGCTCTATCCACTAAACCAAACCAGCTAGGGCAAGAGTTTTCAATGTTTTGATAAATTTTAACACAGAACAATCATATAATTTTCCCACGGATTATTAAAATCACTACTTTGTGATTAAATTGAGTACTGCCTGTGCAGTATCAGGAAATCTCATCTGAAAATGAAGGGACAGAACGCAACTGATAGCTGTGTCCCTAACAAAAGGACAGAACGGAACTGATAGCTGTGTCCCTAACTCCTCTCCCAGGAAAGCCACAGAATGTATCAGTTACCCAGCCTGCCCTTATCTCAGCCAATGGGAAAGCAAGGGAAACTAGCCCCCGGTCCTCACTCAACCAACCGGAATCGACCAAGTGCCTCCACCCCCCTCCCCAAGCCCTATAAATTCTTTGTTCTCTTGGGACTCGGGGCTCTCTTGCATCCAGTAATGGAGGCAGAGAGACCAAGCTAGCTTGAATAAAAGACTCTATGCTTTTGCATCGGACTCGGCGCTCCCTGGTGGTTCTGTGGGGGGTCTTGAAATCTGGGCATAACAAAGCATCTTTTGAAAAAGTGTAAAGATAATTTAAGGATAGTGTCATAGCACATAATTCAACGATAATGTGACTACCCACCTGTAATTCCTCTGCTGTGGAAACATCTAGTCCTGTTAGATCTTGTATTCTCATATTAATTCGAGACACCACAGGGTTTTCATAGCCAGAGAGCCAGGCACTATGAACAAGAAGAAATAGTCTTATTGATAATGTTTCAATACATGAAGACCAACAGCTGTCATTTAAAAAGCTGTAATATATGGGACAATAAGTCCTTATCTATAGGCATTTAGTTGATTTGCTTGTTTAATATGATTTTTACTAATGAATGTTGCATTTTTACAAAAACATGTTATATTTTACAGTTAGAAGCTGGAAAGGAAAAATTAACCTCATTGTGGTTTCTATCAAAATAAGTGGATTAATGTAAGAAGGTTATAGAGTGCTATTTACATTGAGATTTTTTTTTTTTTTGTAAATTCTGGAAAAATCCATACCAAACTTAAAACAACTGCTCCTGCTAGGTAAGGTATAGGAATTGACTGGAGTGGAGGTCATAGGGTTTGAGGCCTGATTTATACAATGCTAATATTTATAAGAAAAAAATTTCACATGTTACTTGCATAAATAAAATTTTTTTTTTTTTGGTTAATCCTTACGCAAGGATATTTTTTCCATTGACTTTTTTCTTTTTTTCTTTTTAGAGAGAAAGTAAAAGACAGGGAGGAGGGGAAGGGAAGAGAGAAAAACATCAATGTGAAAGAGACACACCGACTGGTTGCCTCCTGCATGTGCCCAGATCAGGGCAGGGACCTAATCTGCAACCCAGGTATGTGCCCTTACGGTAACCAGGAATCAAACCCGAGACCCTTCAGTTCATGGCCGACACTCCAACCACTGAGCAACACCAGCCAGGGCTCAACATTCTTGCTAACAGCTGCAATTCAACTGACTGGCAAAAACACAATCATGAATGAATTATTTTCTCCACACTTACACCTGTGTCATGGAACCCTACTGAAGAAAGTCATGGAACAGGGTGGCTGTGTCCCACTAGAAATGCATGACCACCAACCCTTCCCAGGGCCCTTATCTCACTCCCTCCTCTACTCTGCACCCCAACCTACCTCAGCCTCTCCCTTCCCTCAGAAGATAGCATATCTCCTACGTCACAGAGAACACAGAAACCATAGAATCTACCTACATTTGCATCTACCTGCTCCTTAGATTCTACTATCTCCTGCATTTTAGGAGCGGTAAGTCACTGATTAGTCCTGTCTCTATTATATAATTAACCTCCCTTCTCTATAACTCCTCCCACAGCTTTTAACTGAGCTTAAGTCTCTCCCATTAAGTAAATAAATAAAATTTAAAAGATTTCCCCTTAACTCTTCATCTCCTTCCAGCTGCCAACCTCTTTCTCCTCCCTCTTCAAGTCAACTTTTTCAGAGACTTCTCATTTCTCAATCTATTCCATCAAAAATATTCTTACTAATATCACCCATAACTCTAACTAGGTTTTCCAATTCTTGTTGTATTTGCTCTTCCAGTAACATATCACCATGTCCCTCCTTCTTAAAACTCTCCTCGCTCACTCGTTCTCCCAGTATCTCTTCAGTCTCTGGCTGCTGCCTCCCGGTCTCCCTTACAGCCTCTGCCACTACGTCCTGCCTCCCCCGCTGTGCCCAGCAACACTTCCAAAACATGCTTCCTCTAGCCCTAAGGCGAGTGGCACATGCTCTTCTCTCTGCCCAGAATAGTCATTTTCACTTTGCAAAGTGAAGCCTTTGGATTATCACTCTTGTCATCTCTCCTTCCTTGACTCTTCCCCATGCCATGCTCTGTCAAAGCTTCCTAATGGTTTTTTTGAGGAAGAGGTTGGAGGAAGTGGTTACTACTAATCATAACATGAAAATGATGTGACATGATACTGCTATAAAATTCTCACATCCATTTCAGAGGAAAATATATTAGGATTCTCTTTCATGGACTGACTGACTTCAGTAAAGTCATTTTTTAAAATAGTAACATTTTCTCAACTGTGGTATGAAGTTGTCAGAAAGACCACTATAAAACCTATAATAATAATAATTGACAGGATTAAGAACCACGTTAGTGTACCTTTTTCACTGGTAAGGCAATTGTTTGCTATGAGTGCCACAATGATTAGCAATTTTCTCCTTAAATAACAGATACTCAATTGTTCAAGACAGAAATGAGTTCTCTAATTTTGCCCTCTTTTGGAGCACAAGCAAATATCTTTGTTTTTTGTGTATGTAGGGAAATATTGTAAAATGCAGCTGTTGTAGTCTTCTAAATTTTTCCCTCACAATTAAACAGCAGTAATTGTTAGGAACATACCTTTGTAACATTTACAGTTTTTAAAATAGCAAGACTTCTAAATAACTTCTCCTCGCTCACTCACTAGGCTTTCTATTTTGGCACATGACCTGTAACATTACACATGTGATATGTATTTTAGAAGTTTCTTCTACTGACTATAGTTTGCCCTCAATAAGGGTTAGTATTGCGGTTTCAAACATTTTTACATGTTACAGACGTTTTCATTTCACTGAACTGAGTTTTTTTTTCACTCGGGTACTTATGAAAAGGGTTTGAGCACACACATATTTGCATACATAGGTGTATATGTATTTTTAAAGTAAGACTCCAAGGCCAACTATGAGAAACAATTTTTCTTCCTTAGAAATCCTTTTCTAGGTTGAGAAGGGTAACTACTGTTTGCTAAAGGGTTTTTTGAGGCTATCGTCTCTTTATCATCTATTAACACCACATTGCCATGTTTTACTGCCTACATGCAGGTCCATTTCCTCAGCAGCACTAGCCTCTTAGAGCAGCAATTTTCAACTGAATTTTAAAAACATGCGATACCTGACTAGTCAGGGGCACTGACCTCTCTTCCCTTAGACTGTCAAATAAAAGGTAAATTTTAAAAAGGACACCTGCCAACACAATAGCCATCCAGTGTGAATGAGTCAAATTATACCTTTTTGGTCAGATAAACAAAAAACATATTTTTTGTTGTGCCACAGAATTTTAGTAGTTTGTGTGCCATGAAGTGAAAAGGTTTGAAAATCGCATCTTAGAGTACTGTGTCAGAAACAGGATGTTGTTGACTTGAGCACCCAATGCTGTTTGCATCTTTCAATAACTCATTCTCCACTTTAGGCCCAATCTTGGTACCAAAGTAACTATCAACAAAGCTCAAGAATATCTTCGTCTGTAGAACACCAAGTATGTAACAGTTTCCATGCCTCTATGCACTCTGAATAGCTATACACCTTCACTCCAACCCCTCTGCTTTCCGAACTACATCTCCAGAGAACGCTTCCACTTACCCAGCTGTGAATGCTGCCCTCCGCCCAGAGCCCTGTGTTGTTTCAGAACCATGGTCTTTCGGCCTAGGGACACCTGCCAGCACGTTATCTACCACAGCCCAATCACCTATGACAGTCATCCACCCCATTCCCAGGTGCTGCAGGGATCAGAGCACCCCAACCCCGTGGGAACCCTCTTCAGCCTATTTCCTCAAAAGGTTGAGGACTGGCTGGCACCCACTTCTTTCCCAGAAGTGTCTTTGCCTGCATATACTCTTAACATTTTCTTTGATGTAATGAAATAAAATTCTTTATACCTTTGACACTTCATGGATCACGGTGACTTTGGTGGGCACCTGCTGAATGATACCAGGGGCCTCTCCTAGTGGTAGGGAGGGTGGAGAACCATGCCCCTGTAGCCCTAGAACAGTGGTTCTCAACCTTCTGGCCCTTTAAATACAGTTCCTCATGTTGTGGCCCAACCATAAAATTATTTTCGTTGCTACTTCATAACTGTAATGTTGCTATTGTTATAAATCGTAATGTAAATATCTGATATGCAGGACCTGTGGAAGGTTCGTTTGACTGCCAAAGGGGTTGCGACCCACAGGTTGAGAACCACTGCCCTATGCCTTTATCAACCCTTTCTAACCCATAGGCCTATTTCCGCCATTACTGCCTCCTCATTATAGTTCATCTTTTCCTTGACATTGGTTGCTCATTCTTCAGTCTGACATCTCCTTCCCTTTGCCATTCTAGCAACTACCATTTCAGTCTTTTACTTTACACTTTGCAAAAGCAAGAAATGCTTGTTATAGTCAACAAATGGTTCTGGGACACTGGATAAGCACATTCAAAAGAAAGAAGTTAGACCTGTAACTCTCACCATATGAAAAATAATTAACTAAGGTTTTAAAGACAGAAATGTAAGAGCTAAAATTATAGAACTCTTAGAAAAAAGCATAGGCATATATCTTTGTGACCTTAGATTCAACAGTGGTTTAGCTGTGATATCAAAAGTACAAGCAACAATAAACAATAAATAAACTCTTTACCTCTTTAAAACTATAACTGAAAATGTCAAGTAAATTTTGAAGTGTTTTTCCATAAAACACAATTTTTTGCCAAGAGCAAAGCAGAACTCTTTGTCCAGATAATTTTATGCTTCCCTTTTTCCACTTAATAATGAGATAACCCAAAATAGCTTCCTTTTGGTCTTATCGACAGAACCTAAGAGTTAAGTTGTACATACAGAGCAACATTTCAACATTTTTTTCTTTCTAATGATTTTCTGTTGTTAAGAAAACCTCTTATTCTTTTAATATACAATGCTTTAAAGTATCACTGGAATGCTTTCTTTGAGTAAGGAGCAATATTCTCACACTGCATGACTATATTTCTAATACATTAGTAAGGAAGGCAAGCTCACATAAACAGACAGACATACCATTTTGGAGGTTTTAAAGACTGTTACAAAACCCCCAAAAGGAAAATATGAGTGATATAATTTGAATATTATCACTATCTTCTTCTTCTATGTCAACAGATATGGAAAATGAACATTTCACAATCAGCTAACAAAACCACTATGTAATTTTTTTTAAATCTTCACCCGAGGATATTTTTCCATTGATTTTCAGAGAGAGTGGAAGGGAAAGGGAAAGACAGAGAGAAATATTGATGTGAGAGAAACACATCAATTGGTTGCCTCCTGCATGCACCCCAACCAGGGTCTGGGCTGGGGAGGAGCCTGCAACCAAGGTACATTTCCTTAACAGGAATCGAACCCAGGACCCTTTGATCCTCAGGCCAACACTCTATCCACTGAGCCAGACCGGCTAGGGCCACTATGTGATTTTTTAAACATTCATTCATTCATTCATTCATTCAATTACAGTTTACATTCATTGTTTTGTATTAGTTTTGGGTATATAGCACAACATGTGATTTTCCCCCAAAAAATCACTCAGAGCCCAAAGTGCCAGTTACAGAGGACAAAACTTGCCAAATTTTTATCTCTAAATGCTTGAGTTAACTATGAAAGGCTAACCATCCAGACTGGTCCCTTTGACCTTAGTGGTCAATTACACAGTAATACTATAGATCTGTCCAGTTCTGTTATCTGAGAAGCACTGATCAACCCAATAGAGTCTAATACTGTTGTTAAAAGTTATTCCAGCCCTAACTGGTTTGGCTCAGTGGATAGAGCGTCGACCTGCGGACTGAAGGGTCCCAGGTTCGAATCCAGTCAAGGGCATGTACCTTGGTTGCGGGCACATCCCCAGTAGGGGTGTGCAGGAGGCAGCTGATCGATGTTCCTCTCTCATTGATGTTTCTAACTCTCTATCCCTCTCCCTTCCTCTCTGTAAAAAATCAATAAAATATATATATTTTTTTAAAAGTTATTCCAATTTTTTAAAAACTGAAACCATTCAAAGCTATTTATCTATCTCTATATTGTAAAAATATTAATATACTTTTATACTATACTTGTTCCTTATTAACATGGGTAAATTAAATTTCAAGCACAATAAAGTATCTTATTGTAGAAAATCTGTACTCCAGTGTAAAAAAGGAACACTTCCAAGAATAACCCAACAGAAACAAAGAAGCTTTTACTACCACACAAAATAGATTATTTATTTGCATATCTCATTTATATTACTCTAACTGGATTTTATGAGCTCATGGTTCAACTGTCTTTTCGGTACACATAACTGAATGCTTACCTTTCAAAATACTAAATTCCATTCCTCTGATTTAGCCAAAATTATTAGCTCCTCCATTAAATAGCTGTAGTAAATATTTAGGGTTTCTTTAAAATATTGGCAAAGACAGAGATGGTGTGCTAAAAGTTCATAGTCAGTCAATAAAGTAAATAAAAACTTTATGGTTTTTAAAGAGTAATGGATTTCCACACATACTTTTCCCCTCAAAAAAATCTATTTGTTAGTACACTGGAACATGTTTTTACTTCCAGAGAAGGTGACATAATCACTTAGAAATTTCTCAAAATATGGATATTTGAAATTCCCTTCTGACCCTTTCAAAATACAGATGTTCCCAGTACAAGAGAGATTAATTAACATCAATACACAAATTCTTTTACTTTGCATTTAGATGCCTTTTTCAGAGGTTTAATTTATGAAGGAAACATAAAACACTTATTTTGCTTGTAGGAATCTTCAAAATTCAGATTTACAGTGATGGTTAGAAAATATCTCAACATAGCTATTAAATCCCCAAAATAGTAAAATCTTTTTTTGTTGTTGTTAAAATGTGAATTGTATTGGACATTTTATGGAGTAAAATCCTCTTTAACAGGTAAGACTCTCTCTTTCAACATGTATTTTTTAAATGTGTTTACTTACTTCAGAGAGAGGGAGGGTAGAGAGAGGGATAGAAACATCAATGATGAAAAAGAATAAATTATTGGCTGCCCCCTGTACACCTGCTACGGGGGACTGAACCCGCAACCCGGGCATGTGCCCTAACCCGAAATTGAACCATGACTTCCTGGTTCATGGGCCAACGCTCAACCACTGAGCCACACTGGCTGGGCATATATTTTATTTTTAAAAGTGTTTTCCCGACAGAACCAAGATGGCGGCATAGGTAAACACTAGAAATTGCTGCCTCACACAACAACTTCAAAAATACAACTAAAAGACAAAACGGACATCCAGAACCACGGGAAGGCTGGCTGAATGGAAATTCTACAACTAGAAGGAAAGAGAAAAGCACACTGAGACTCAGAGGAGGAGCGGTGTGGAAGTAAAGTGCAGAGGTACAGAGGCGCACACAGCAAGAGCTGGCGACTGAGGACACGGGTGTCTTTTTCAATCCGGAGGGAGTCTCAAGCTCCCAAATGCTCTGAACTCCAGTTCCGGGCAAGTCTCTGGGTACCCAGACTCATACGGGGAGAAACTGGACTGTCTGGTATCGGTTGGAACTCACAGGCGGCTTTCTCTCAGAGGTGCTTACAGCGATTACCAGGACACTGAGACTCGGGGCCTCTTAGGGCAGGACTGAGGATAAGCCATAGCTGCTTGCTCCACCCTGTTGATCCCGAGACCCTGCCCCAACCAAGCTGTGCGCAGAGGCTTTTGCATATGAATGCCCTGGCCCTTTGCAATCTGAAAATTACCTAACAAACTGCAGCTGGGTCAGAGAGACCCAGAACTTCCAAAAGAAGGCCCAAGGCCCCACAGCAGCTTGCATTGCTTCACAGCTGGGCCTCATCTGGGCACCTCCAAACCCCAAACAAAGAAGAGGAATCTGCAGATCTCTCCATACCTCCTGCTGGGTAGCCTTAGGCAAAGGCTAAATTAGCACCTCCTTAGAGACCCAAGAGCCAGTGTACCCAGTGGTCAGAGTGGGACCATCCAGATTACAACTCCTCAGATCCATAAGGGACACATTCAGGGGGCAGACTCAGTAAGCACCAAAGCCCCACTGAAGCAAGTCTTGCCCCAGAACAGTGTCTCCAGCACAGAAGTTCTCCCACTGCAGACACAGCTGATTCTCACAGCCAATTGGCTTGGAGGTCAATTCCTCCCAGTGATACCTACAACAATCAAGGCTTAACTACAACAAGACTGGGCACAAAGCCCACAAAGGGGTGCACCAAGAGTGTCCACCTCAGGTAATTGGGGAGGCTGAGCCACTGGGTCCTATAGGACACCTAGCACAGAAAGCCACTCCATCAACACAGGGAAGCAGCCAAAATGCGGAGAAAAAGGAACAGGTCACAAATGACAGAAATGGAGGAAAGCAAACTACTGGATATAGAGTTCAAAACCACACTTATAAGGTTTTTCAAGAATTTTCTAGAAACCACTGATAAATTTAGTGAGGCCCTCCATAAATCTAGTGAGACCCTTGAGGTTATGAAAAAGGACCAACTAGAAATTAAGCATACACTGACTGAAATAAAGGATATTATACAGAGTTCCAACAGCAGACCAGAGGATCACAAGAATCAAGTCAAAGATTGAAATACAAAGATGCAAAAAACACCCAACCGGAAAAACAAAAAGAAAAAAGAATCCAAAAATATGAAGATAGTGTAAGGAGCCTCTGGGACAACTTTAAGGGTACCAACATCCGAATTATGGGGGTGCCAGAAGAAGAGAGAGAGCAAGATATTGAAAACCTATTTGAAGAAATAATGACAGAAAACTTCCCCTACCTGGTGAAAGAAATAGACCTACAAGTCCAGGAAGCGTAGAGAACCCCAAACAAAAGGAATCCAAAGAGGACCACACCAAGACACATCATAATTAAAATGCCAAGAGCAAAAGACAACGAGAGAATCTTAAAAGCAGCAAGAGAAAAACAGTCAGTTACCTACAAGGGAGTATACCCATACGACTGTCAGCTGATTTCTCAACAGAAACTTTGCAGGCCAGAAGGGAGTGGCAAGAAATATTCAAAGTGATGAATACCAAGAACCTACAACCAAGATTACTTTACCCAGCAAAGCTATCATTCAGAATTGAAGGTCAGATAAAGAGCTTCACAGATAAGAAAAAGCTAAAGGAGTTCATCACCACCAAACCAGTATTATATGGAATTCTGAAAGGTATCCTTTAAGAAGAGGAAGAAGAAAAAGGTAAAGATACAAATTATAAACAAATACACATCTATCAACAAGTGAATCTAAAAATCAAGTGAATAATCTGATGAACAGAATAAACTGGTGAATATAATAGAATCAGGGGCATAGAAAGGGAGTGGATTGACTATTCTTGGGGGGGCAGGGAAGGGGTGTGGGTGGGGGGCGGGAAGAGACTGGACAAAAATCGTACACCTATGGATGAGGACAGTGGGGGGGGGGGGGTAAGGGCAGAGGGTGGGGTGGGAACCGGGTGGAGGGGAACTATGGGGGGGGAAAAGAGGAACAACTGTAATAATCTGAACAATAAAGATTTAGTTTTTAAAAAAAAAATGTTTTCCCAAGAGTAAAGATAAAATCACTGTGCTATGGAATTCCCTTTTAACTAGGATGTTTTAAACAGAAATACTCACATACTTCATATAATTTTCCAAGGCTGGGTGAATTTATTCTGGTGTTACTCAGTCTTCTAATGCTACTCATTAAGCATTTTTTGCTGCTATATATAATATAAAGTATGGTTGTGCCTTTCTCAAAAACTTAGTAAAATTGCTTCTCAGAGCTATAAAATTAGAATATTTAAAAAATAATTTCAAAATGTTTAGAAATATTTAGTTCTCAATGAAAAAATGTTTGTAGGTCACCTTTCCAAGAATAATTTATACTGATTTGTTGGTAAGAGTCCAATGACACTGTGGGCTGGATATTTCTTCAAAAGGTGCACTGAATATATGAAAAATGACTTCCAAAACTCTAAATTCATTAAATTTTGGTTCACATGCTTCCTAAAAGCATCCAAATCTGGAGAATTTGGATATTTATAACCTTTATGACAGTAAAAATGCCTAAAAACCATGCAGTAATCTCTGATAAAATACATAATGGCTTAAGTTACTATTTTCAAAAATAGATGAGGTTAATTTTTTTAGACATGACACATACTACAAATTAGTTTCTGCAAATCCTTATCATCTATTAGTGCTCCTGAATCAAAATAATATTATAGAAAATTTTAATTATGTCTTTTAACTGGGGTAAGGGCGAAGGCAGTAGTATAGGGCAGTCAAGAAACCAGGATATGTTTGTGGGGATGATGAAAGTTAATATATGAAGAACATATAGCTCTGCCCCAAAAGAATAAGGAAACATATCAACACAATCCCTCCAGCCTTCCTAGTACTTCTGCTGTGACTTACAGCAGTAATATTCAAATCCTTTTCATCTGAGTACCTCCTAAAATAGTTTTTAAAATCTATGTACTATTGTGTACAATTTTCTAGTTGACAACTAAAATTTTTTAACATAATAGTTTCAAAGGATGAAAATAGTGGTAATTTCTGAAAAATGATGATTTTAATATATCCAATGGACTCTACCATAATGATTTGATGCCCTCCACCATCCACTTAAAAAAAAAAATTCATTAATAGCCCTAGCCAGTTTGGCTTAGTGGATAAAGCATCGGCCTGCGGACTGAAGGGTCCTGGGTTCAATTCTGATCAAGGGCATGTGTCCGTGTTGCGGGCTCAATCCCCAGTAATGGGTGCGCAGGAGGCAGCCAATCAGTGATTCTCTCTCATCACTGATGTTTCTCTCTCTCTCTCTCCCCCTCTCCCTTCCTCTCGCAAACCAATAAAAAACATATACATATTTTTAAAATACATGAATAAAGTGCTACTTAACAATTTTACATCACTTTTTCCCTTGGACTTTCATTTTAATTCCATTCTTATCCTAGAACAGCGGTTCTCAATAGGGTGGAGAGGTGAAGTCCTGGGGGATGGTGGTGGAGATTTTGCCTACCAGGGTAGAGTGTCTGGAGCAGCCGTGGGCAAACTACGGCCCGCGGGCCGGATCCGGCCAGTTTGAAATGAATAAAACTAAAAAAAAAAAAAAAAAAAAAAAGACCATACTCTTTTACGTAATGATGTTTACTTTGAATTTATATTAGTTCACACAAACACTCCATCCATGCTTTTGTTCCGGCCCTCCGGTCCAGTTTAAGAACCCATTGTGGCCCTCGAGTCAAAAAGTTTGCCCACCCCTGGTCTGGAGACATTGTTGATTGTCACAACTGGGGTGAAGGGTGTTACGGGCATTGAGTGGGTACAGATAGAGATGCTGTTCAACATCCTACAAAGCTCAGGACAGCCTCCAATGACAAAGAATTATCTGATCCAAAATACCAGTAGTGCTGAGGTTGAGAAGCCCTGTCCTAGAGTGATATATTTCTATGCCTAAAAGTTTTTTATCATATTACTAGAGGCCCAGTGCACGAAAATTCATGCACTCGGGGGGAGGTCCCTCAGCCCAGCCTGTGCCCTCTCACAGTCTGGGAGTCCCCAGGGGATGTCCAACTGACAGCTTAGGCCTGCTCCTGGAGAGGGTCTAAGCCTCAGTCTGGCCTCCCTCTGCGGGAGGCTACCAGATGGGCTGATGAGGGGACAGCACCAACCGGCGAGCAGGCCACCCCCCATCACCCCTCTGTGGCAGCTGGCTGCCGCCACATCCCCCCATCACCATCCCCTCCCTCTGCCCACTAGTATGCGCCTTAGCTGGCCTGGCGCTGCTTGCTCGCTGGTCCACCCCCCGTTGACTGGTCATTCCACCATTTGGTTGATTTGCATATTATACTTTCATTACATAGAACTTCTCTACAAAAATATCTATGCAAATTGATAAAGTATAAATCTATAACATAAAGGCCTGTTAAAAATGTCTTCTGGAATGACTTATAATTATTGGTAACACAGTTAATCTAAATAACACAGTTAAACAGTCATTATCAAATATAAAAAAAATAAATTAAAACTAGTGACCCAGTGCGTGAAATTGTGCAGCCCCGCCCACCCGCACACTGCTCCACCTTGACACCCTAACCCAGCCGTGGGCAAACTACGGCCCGCGGGCCAGATCCGGCCCGTTTGAAATGAATAAAACTAAAAAAAAAAAAGACCGTACCCTTTTATGTAATGATGTTTACTTTGAATTTATATTAGTTCACACAAACACTCCATCCATGCTTTTGTTCCAGCCCTCTCTGGTCCAGTTTAAGAACCTATTGTGGCCCTCGAGTCAAAAAGTTTGCCCACCCCTGCCCTAACCTCTCCACCCAGAGCTTGAGCGCTCCTGGCCCCGCCCCCAACCCCTCCAGCCTTCTCTAGCCGCTTCAAGCCCCACCCTCGGTCCCATGAGTCACCTCGGGCTGGTCCCGCCTCCTCACTTCCACCGGGTCTCCGGAGCAATGAGACGGCTCCGCCCTGTCATGGCACTGGAGGAGTTTGTGGAAGCCTCCCACCTACTCCAGAGTTTCAAGCGCCACTTCCTGGCAGCACACGCACTGTGCTCCTTCCCCTGGCAGGTAGGCGGCAGCATGCTGAATGCAAGCGGTGGGTAGCGAAGGGCTGGTGAGTGGGGGCACTATGGGCTCTCACCCCTGCCCTCCCTGCCACGGGATGGTCCCGCCTCCTCCAGGTGCCTCCCGCTTCCGCCCCATCTCTGGAGCAATGCAGCAGCTCTGCCCTATGGCACACACAGCCTCCTGCTGAATGGTCGTTACGGCGTGAGGGTGTCACGACCATTAGCATAGTAGCTCTTTATTATATAGGATGTTCCTATTGAGATGGATTGGGCTTATTTTGTAATTGTCAATTAGGTATTGTACCTGTGGATAAATATTACTTGTTGCTAGAATGAGACTGAATTCAGCTCAATTATATTTCTATTTTCATTTTTATGATATTTAAGAAACCTAATTAACATACTTAAGTAGATGGAAAATGAGTTCTGTTGGAATAATATAACTCATTCTGTGAGCTCCTTTTAGCTTAAATACATAAATTACAGTTATCTATTAAAAATTATTTCAGTGATCTAGACTTTGGTAGATTCTCTTTAAACATTGTACACATGAAAGAATTTAAAACCAATGGATTTGCAAATGATTTGTTATATAATCTTTAAAAGCATTTACTTTCTTAATACCTATAGCTACTGGGTTACCCAGAGATGTTTAAACCCCTGCTTTACTATATACAGACCAAGTCAGGCCTTGTTCTATGAAGTCTTTGGGAACCCCCTTCAATATGAGAATACAACTTCACTTAGCTGGCAGGGTTTGGGGAGTCACAGCAGGGTGTTGTTTTTTTTATTATTGATTTTAGAGAGAGAGGAAGATAAAGAAGGAAGGAAGGAAAGGAAGAGGAAGAGGAAAAGGAAAGGGGAGGGAGGGAAGGAAAGAGCGAAACATCTATCGGTTGTCTCTCTTATGCACCAGGACTGGAATTGAACTGCAACCTGGGTATGTGCCCTGATGGGGAATTGAACCCGCAACCTTTCAATGCTTCAACCAACTGAGCCACACTGGCCAGGGAAGGATTTTGAAATTTAATAAATCTCTATTAATTTCCCCATAACCATGTTTGTTTATTAGTCCATCATGAAAATTCAGGTGTGGTTGTCATCAAACACCTATGCCTAACAGCCTAGGTCTCTGAAACCATATCATGAGTTTTATGAAAATTAGATTTTCAATAAAGAAAATGGTCCAAATATGACTAAAGTTCTCTCCATTACTCCCTTACCTCTTAGATACTCTGTACTGTGCTGTGGTCAATTTTCCAGTCTCAGGGTCATGTACTGTAGCTCGGCTCAGCTACAAAAAAAGAGAAAGGACAAGCACTTACTCACGTAGCAGGCAATTTTGGACTTTTGTTTTATTTTGTTTTGCCAAGCCACAGGTGATTGGAAGGGTTCAGATTGGTCTGGATGGTAGATAATGGTTTCAAATCAGCAAAAACATTTAGAAAGGTGGCAATTAGAAAAGCCACTTCCAAATCAAGAGAAAACGAGTTGACAAATTTTTGTTGTGTATTTATTGTCCTTTCACTTTTTTTAAAAAAAAATCATTTGAAGCTGTATGTAAATGACTTATATAGCACTGGGTTTCACAGGAACTTTCTCAAATTTAGAAGTTTAATGTTCTTTAAATATTATAACAAAAGAATAATTAGTAGTCTCTTTGAATTCATTTTTTTAAACTCTCACCAAGACAAAACTGTTGTTAAGTCTCTCTGGCAAAATAAAAGGCAACTAAATTCACAAGTAATAGCAATTGGAAGAGAAATCAGAAAAATAACCCTGTTCTTTCCATCGCCAACTTTTAAGTCAGCAAGGTTTTTAAAATAAAAACTCCAACAGGAGGAATACAGATTACTCCAAAATGACAATGGTATTTTACAAGACGTATGAACAAATGCCAATACAATCACCATGAAGGCTGATGTAAATTCACAGCATTTATGAATGTTAAGAGAGCTGCATAAACAAAGACCGCTGCTTTTGCTTTTTCTCCCCTTTGGCAAGAAAGGGGAAAAAGAAAACAAGTATCAAGCCATTTCTTGGATATTTAATTCCTGACCAGAACAGAGACGCAACGCCTATTAATTCCCTAAAAATAACAGACCAATTAAAAATTAAAAACAGAACTTCTAGTTAATGGGAAAGACCTGTGAAACACGAAGCAGTTTATCCATGTGTATATAAACAGGCGGTGACTGGAGCTGGAGACTGAAAATGACCTATTTCCTTGACATGAATAATTCCTGTAGGATGTACAAAACACTCATTAGGGATCAAGATATGCAGCATACACAGCTCTTACCTTTTGCTAATTCTGTAATGTACCGTCTCCAAGTCTCCTGTTATTGGATTGGAAATGGTGGCTCGCCTCAGCTGTGAAGCCAACCATCAAAATACTCGCATTACAAAACAAACATGTATCACATTTACCCAACCAGTCAGAATTCTAGGATTGTTTATAACGGAAGCTGAAAAGAGAAAACAGCTCCATAGACTTCCAATCACCTTGTGTTGAGCTTTGAAAGCCCATGTGGTTTTTTTAGGTTTTTATATATTTTTTAAGTTATTTTAAAAAATGTTTTGTTTTGCATAAATAGAGGGTACTTGAAGAGATTAAAAATTTAATTTCTCTCATGGTTAGAGCATGTGACAGTGAGAAAAAGAGAAATTTCTAAAATTTGAAGTCTAATTTATAGTTATAAAAATGGTTATTTGCAATTAATGATCCATTCCAAACTTCTGACTTTAATTTTTTTTAGTGATACTATTTCACAAAGGTTAATGTTCAAAATTTATTTCAAGGTCCATCTTTTCTTCCTTCAAGATATCTGCTCATATATTTCACTTATACTGGTAAATAATCTTGGACTGAGCACAATGCAAGTGAAAAGAACTCATAAATGTAAAAATCATTTAAAAACATGACAGTCGAGACAATGACTTTACACTTCTTTTTTAAAGGAGGATGATTCTGAGGTTATCAAAACAAACATGAAATTCTTACTGCCACTGAATCTGTTGACATATTAAAAATAAAACCACTGAGGCATCCCTTTGGAAGACTTTGGCCTCCATACCTAGAGACATAAGACAATCTCCAGGATGAAATGAACTCTTTATAAATATTCTACCAAGATACTTTAGTTTACTGGGCTTATTGACTACAAATTATGGACTACAATAGAAATCTTGGACTACAAGAGAATGATAGAATATTATGTAATTATTAAACAGAAATTTTTAAGGATTCACTTGTAAAGCAACCATATTTATTAGACTGCCTTTTCCATTTAAAATGTAATCTTTGGTAAAAAAACAAAAACAAAAAGTAGCAATTTGGAAAAGCAGTAAAACTTAACAACAATTCTAACTCTGTCATTCTGCAGTACAACTATCCAGATAATTCAATCTTTATGATATAACTAGGATCAGCACATGATGCCATGGGCCAAATTCAGCCTGCCACCTGCTTTTGGAAATGAAGTTTTCTTGGAATACAGCCATACTCATTATATGCTATGGCTGCCTTTGCACTACAACAGCAGAGTTGAGTGGTTTTGACAGACTGTATGGCCTGCAAAGCCCAAAAAGTATTTACTACCTGGACCTATAAAGAAGAAATTTGATAACTCCTGTGTAATAAAAGAGCAAAAATATGCCGTGTGTATTAAACAATCTCTGTATGAAAGCAATGGCAGTTTGTACTTTACAATGAAGACTACACATGTTAAAAACAAGCTGATGGTAAAAATAAATAAATAATAAATAACGCAAGAGCATAAAGGGCAGTCTTTCTCATATTCTCACAAAAGAAGAATTTCTACACTAAACACTAAGTTTATAGGATTGCATTTACATAAAATTGTTTTTCTTATTAAGATAAATGATGTAGGTTGAAGTCAGAAAGCTATGATGTTATTATTTAAAATTAGCCTGATGCTTGTGCCTAACTACATATTTCCAGTAATAATGTGCCTAAAAAGGAATAAAAATACTTTAAATATTCTTTCAGATAAAAATAATAGAAGAATGAAAAATTTGATTTTTGATTAGTCTCTGAGACTAAAAAGCTCCAAAGTACTTAGAAAACTTTTCAGGAGGATGCTGAAACAAATTTGTTAAGTGTGAAATAAAAATCTCATCTATTATTTTCATAATTAAAAGTTTAAAATCTATTTCCATATAATGCTATTAAACAATGTCACCCCAATAAACTTAATTTTTAAAAAACCAATTTGCAAGATATATTATTTGTTTTGATAACAAACTAAGGAAAAACTGGTATAAATACAGTTTAGTTAACAACTCCATTATGATGTGGTGATGATATCTAAAACTATCTGTGGGGTTAGTGCCATATCAATGATCTTTCCTGTAATCTTACAAAGGAAAAACTGATACATAGTTATATAAATTAAGAGGGGGAAAAAAGTTATTTACCCTTGGTTTTGCTAGATCTTTGACAATTTCAATTTCTGCATCAGAAATAATATCATGGAAGCGAATAATACGAGGCTTGTCCCACTCATCCTCCTGTTTGGCTGGAGCCAGAATAAATTTAGGATTCCGGTTTCCATCATGGTAACGGCAAAAGAGTTTTTTCTGTCTCCGAGGAGTCTAAACATAATGTTAAAAAGATGATGAATATATTAGAGTAATAATATTTTTAATGCTTATTCCTATGCAGATAAGAAACAGTAATCATGCTCATGAATACACAAAGTTATCTGCAGAAGACGACCAAAAAAACCAGTTCTTTACAAATACTTTGCATCAAACAGGACCTTCAGGATTTTTTTTTAAATATACATTTTTATTGATTTGAGAGAGGAAGGGAGAGGAAGAGAGAGAGAGAGAGAGAGAGAAACAGCAATGATGAGAATCATTGATCGGCTGCCTCCTGCACACTCCCTACTGGGATCGAGCCTGCAACCCGGGCGTGTGCCCTTGACTGGAATCAAACCCAGGACCCTTCAGTCTGAGGCCAACACTCTATCCACTGAGTCCAACCAGCTAGGAGAGGACCTTCAGGATTTAAATTTTTTTTATTAATGGTTATTTTCTGGGAGCGAGATGGTAGACCTTAAGAAAAAATGGAGGGTTTTTTTACCCTCCTCTCATCAAAATGAAGTTCAGTTGTTATAAATATGAAATAAATGTTATGGAAATATGAAATAAATTATCAGCATTGCTCTAAACTTCACAAAGTAACTGGACAACATTCTGAAAGAAAAAGTTTCTAAAAGGAAAACAAAACAAAAACTAAAAACCTAACCAGGTTTTGATAAAAAACAAACAAACAAAAAAAAAACCTCTCAGTTAAATGCTTATGGCCAAAAAAAATTTTTTTAAAGGTTGGTTTTTTTTTAAAGCCAAGATAAAAATGGGTAGCTCTAAACAAGAGAAAATAAATTATTAAACTAAGGTATCAGGTGCTTTTATTAGTGGGTATTTAAAATAGAGCGGACAACAAAGCAAATAAAAGTTTCTTTCAATCACCTATGTAGTATTAATAATTAAGTTAATGCATTGCTGATTGCTCTCTTGATTAAACAAGTATGACATATGTGAAGTAGGAATAATATTAGTTTTGTTTTAATTATTAGTTAACATACTAAAACAAACAATGATTCATGTTTATTCTCCATGTACTTTATTTACCTAAAATAAAATCCAAAGTTTCATATCAAATAAATGTTTTACATAATAATTATATGAACTTATTCTGAGAAAAAGAATGCTCCTTTGATCTTGGGCAGGTTTGGCATGTGTGTGTTACATTAACAAACTGACAAATTAGCAGACTAATGTTTTATACTTAAAAGATCTATTTTGCTCTCTTCTTTAAGAGTTATTAAGAGCAATAAAACACATGTGCTGTCCTACCCTTTTTGGCTCAGTGGATAGAGCGCCGGCCTGCGGACTGAAGGGTCCCAGGTTCAATTCTGGTCAAGGGCACGTACCTCAGTTGCAAGCTCCTCCCTGCCCCAGGCTCATGCAAGAGGCAACCAATTGATGGGTCTCTTTCATGTCGATGTTTCTCTGTCTTTCCCTCTCTCTTCTACTCTCTCTAAAAATCAATGGAAAAATATTCTTGGGTGAAGATTAAAAAAAAATAAAACAAACATGTACTATTTGAAATTTGAATACTTAACTAGATTTTGATGATATAATGGAACCACTGTGAATTCTTTTAGGTGTGGTAATGGTATTGTGGTTATTTTTTTAATAGTCCTTATTTATAAAAGATACTAAAATATTTAGATGTAAGTTTTTTAAAATGTTTCATGAGTCTAGCAAAGTGTTATAATCCTTGTCTTTACTATTAGCTCCCAAAGAAAGAGTAGACTTGTTCTTCCAGGATTTCATCAACTTAGAACACCCAAAGGTGTCAACAAAAATATGATCGACATTTTGATGTCAGAGGTTATGCTGTCAACAGTAAATCATCAAATATCAAAAAGTCATCAATACCAAAACATAAAGCCCCGCCTGAGTTTATCAGTAGTAGAGAAAAAGTTAAACACTACGTATTCAAATGTTTACACTTAAAAATACTTACTTTGAAAATTCACTAATACACTTCCTCCCACTTATGCTCACCTTCAACTGAACACTAGTACCTAAAGAGAGGGTTCCATTACCAGTTAATGTTGGGAAGCAATGTATACCATATCCAGAATGCACAGTAACATAAAAGGGCTCTGAAAAGTACTGAGGCTGAACAAAAACCTATGTTTCCCAGACTTGAATGCTTTTGTTTTTGGCCTATTATCTAGAACCATCCTAAAGTACAATATTCTAAGTTACAAATGCATAAATATAAGTACACAATAAACAAAGGGATATTTATAGATATATTTTATTTTAAAGAAAAATAAAGCCAAAATCTCTTAAAAGTCTTTCTGCATTTTAAATATTTCTGAAATAGACAAATGTTTCACTGAACAATCCCGTCAAGGTGGAATAGGAGCAAAACCACAAGAGATTATTGTATAGATGAATGCATTGTTTCAGAGGATAGATTAGGAAGGGATATTATTTCTATTTAAGACTGCTGAAACCTCTTTTGCATTAAGATATAAGAAGCCCTGGCTGGTGTGGCTCAGTGGCTGTAGTGTCGTCCCATGCACCAGAAGGTTGTGGGTTCAATCCCAAGTCAGGGCACAAACAGGAAGCAACCAATCAATGTATCTCTCTCACATCAATATTTCTCTCTTTCTCTCTCTCTTCCCCTTTCTTCCTCTCTAAAACCAATTTTTTTAAAGATATAAGAAAAAAACTTTATCACTTCCCTTGTATTATCAGATCCTTCACTTTTTAATCTATGAAAAGGGTAATATTACCAAAATTGCATGAATGTTGTATGTGATTCACAGGCTTTATTTTAAAGCTATTTTATTAGCACTTGGAGCATTTTGTGTGAGCCTCACAATAAGGTGATGTGGCACACTATAACACTTTATGCAGTAATTCTGATTTTATCACACAGACTTAAATATAAAAGAACTTGATTCTCTCTAGAGCTTTGTACAAACACATACACACACACACACACACACTCACACACACACAATTGGCTTTTCCACTTTACCATTTTGATACCCTCCCCACGGCACAGCATTTCGTACTTCTGTCTCTCTGGCAGGTAATCCGCGGCAACCCCTTTTTTCTTCAGCGTGGTTTTCTGATCAGACTGGTCATCTGAAGCAGATTTATTGGCATCTTTTTCTTTAGCCATTATATACTCAAAATATTTTAAGTTACCATTAGCTCTCTGATGTTCAGGATCTATTGGAAGAGAAAGAGCACACCCATGAATAAGCTTATTATTGTGCAAACATCAGAATACAGTAATAAAAAACAGAGGGCCATACAATTTACCTTCCAAACCAGTATGCTTCCGAGAGTGAAAGAAGGCACTAGTAAAAATTATTATGCCAAACAACAGGTGTAAACCAGTACTGCCCCAAGTAAAGCAGGACATACAGTCACCCTCTACCAAGTTCTGGAGACAAAAGTGGCCTTTTTTTTTTTCAAAGTAGCAATTACTGCTTCTACTTTGAGAACTTACTAATTAGCCAAAGGAACTATGTCTGATCATTGTGGTGTCAAATGAGTTTTTTAAATTTCTCATTTTTTTCTTTTCAGCAATGGAAAAGATGTTTTCTGAGACTGAAATGTAACTACGATGGGGAAGACACTGTGTAAGTTCAAAAGCAACCTTTACCACAGATAAATTATAAATGTAGAACACAGCCTACTTCTGAGGGCTGAGTGGATTTTAGTCCCAAAATTCTAAATGAGACCAAAAACAGAAACTAAAGATGTAATTTTCAAATAAGCCGGAATCCACTAATTACCTCTGAATTGCTAGTCATGATTTTTAGCTATGTCTCAGTAGAGGAAAGAGGACTTACTCCACCCATCCAGGAGGAAAAACCACCACCACACACACAAATAAAAGCGGCAGAAGAGTTTGTAGAAACTTCACTTGTGACGTTAGTTGACATATTTAGGAAATCTACTCTTATTTCTAAAACATTTCTTGTCTTTGAGAAACTGCTCCCAATATATGTTATGGTATACAACATGAGCCTCATTTTGTAAAAGAAAGGGAAAGTGTGTGTGTGTGAAGCGGGTATATACAACAAGGAAACAAAAAAAGTTTGTAGGTGTCTTTGGGTGATTGGCTTATGGATGACTTCTATATCTTTTCCTATTTTAAAACTTTCCTACAATGAAATATATCCTAAGAAATGAGAAACACCAATCAGAAAGGACATATGCACCCCTATTGCATAGCAGCACAATTTACAATAGCTAAGATCTGGAAATAGCCCAAGTGCCCACCAGTAGGTGAGTGGATAAAAAAGCTGTGGTACATTTATACCATGGAATACTATGCAGCAGTAAAAAAGAAGAATCTCTTACCCTTTGAGACAGCATGGAGGGACCTGGAGAGTATCATGCTAAGTGAAATAAGTCAGTCAAAGAAAGACAAGTATCACATGATCTCACCCAGATGTGGAATCTAAGTAACAAAATAACCTGATGAATGGAGTGGATCCAGAGACATGGAAGCATGGAACAGAGTGTGGAATCTCAGAGGGAAGGCGGGGGAGGGTGGGTGGGTGGGAGGTAATCAACCAAAGACCTTGTATACATATATGCATAACCCATGGACACAGACAATAGGGTGGTGAAGACCTGGGGTGGGGGGCAGGGGTAGGCTGGAGGGGATCAATGGGGGCAAAAAGGGAACATATGTAATATTTTCAACAATAAAGAATTATTTTTAAAAGAAGAAAGAAAAAGCAACTTTCCTACAATGAGTAAAGTTTTTTTTTAAGTCAAGAGGGGGGAAAAATCACTAAAAAATACTGGGGGGAAAAAGGGTACTAGGACCAATATTTCCATTTATTCATTCAACTAAGATATAATAATCTAATTATCAAAAGTTCACTTTCTGATGGCCAATCCTTTTGAACTGTTTCACTCTTCTAACATATATATTTATCTATTCATAAAAATATTAACTTTAAAGTTTAAAGCTTCATTATATACCAAAGGCCACCAGAATCTATTGGCACACCACTTTACCTCCAGAGATTCTGATTTATAGGTCTGGGGTGGAGCTCAAGGAATTTTCATTTCTAATATGTATCCAAGTAGTTCTGAGGCACATGGTCCCTGGATCATACGCAGAGAAACACTACAACTCTGTTCAAAATACTAGTTGTGAAATCCTCATAAGCTATTACATTTTTCTATCATTTTTTTTATTTTTTTTTATTTTTCTATCATTTTAATATGAAATGCAATTAACCAAAAACACCCTTCAAAGGAAACTAGTTAATATTTAATATAGCAACATGGTAAATAAACATTTTTACTGAGTTAGCTAGATTAGGTCCAATTTTGAAATTCCCGAAGAGCAGAGCAGAGAAACACAGCCACTGTTGTAGTACTACTAGGTGAGAAAAATCAATTGCCATTTAGAGGCTAATCAGAAAGAGGATCAAGTATGTCTGACAAACAAGGTGCTTGAATTCTAACAAAAAGTACCACAGCTATATGATGATATATATATCTATAACCCTGAACCATGTCAAGTTAACATACCTAGTTCAAGAAGCTTCTTTGTAAGCAGAAGTGCCTTATCGAGGTCTCCCTGCTGGTACACCGCGTAGCTCAAATAATCTAGAACAGAGACTTTATCAGTGGTAGAAACCTCGCCTTCATCCAGCTGCCTGAGCGCCTGCTCCATCCACAGTTCTGTATGGTAATAATCTGCTTCTGTATAGGCCACTTTGCCCAACTCAAAACAGTCCTCAACTGTTAGGAAAGATTTGTGTTTTACTCCTATGGAAAGAAAATACAGAGCACTTTAGGATTCTTAATACTAATTCTCCATATTTATTTAGGACTATACAGCTTTCAAAGTGTTATCTCACTTTCATTTGATTTTCACAACAATCCTCTGAGGGAGGAAAGCATGAATAATCCTAAATTTATAAACCGAGAAAAAATTTACAAGGTAATGAAACATGGCAAGAACCTAGCGGACAAGGGACCTAGATATCCCAAGATTTCAATTATCAGCATCATACCAAAAGGAAACATCAATGAAGTCGAAACGTGCAATTTTCTAACAGAGCAGGACTCATCAGGTGAGATATATCCATCTTCCTCCTACCAACCATCTGGGCAAGAGATGGCTGGACAGGAAGAGAAGCAAACCTGTCAATTGGTTCCCTTACCTCCTCCTTCTCCTTCCCTTCCCACATTAATGATATGTAATTTACATACCATAAAGTCACCCATTTAAAAAATATAATAGTTCTTAGTATATTCACAGAGTTGTGCAACCATCACCATAATCCAATTTTAAAGCATTTTCATCACCCCAAAAAGGAAACCTGTAACCATTAGCAGTCACTACTCATCTTTTCCCCTTCCCCCCGCCCATCCCAGCCCTAGACAACCACTAATCTACTTTGTGTATCTATAGATTTGCCTATTATGGTTATGTCATATAAATAATATCATGAAACATATGTTCTTTTTTGACTGGCCTTTTTCACTCAAAACAATGTTTTCAAGGTTCATCCATGTTGTAGCATCCTTTTTATTGCCAAATAGTCCACTGTATGGAGAGACTATATTAGTTGTTTCCATTTATTTGGCTTTTATGAATGTTACTATGAACACTGGTGTACAAGTTTTTATGTGGACAAATGTTTTCATTACTCTTAAGTAGAATTGCTGGGTCCTATGGCAACTCTATGTTTAACATTTTCAGGAACTGCCAAAACTATTTTCCAAAGTGGCTACCCCATTTTACAATCCCAACAGCAATATATGAGGGTTCCAATTTCTCCACACCCTCTCCAATACTTGTCATTGTCCGTATTTTTTATTATAGCCATTCTGGCAGGAATGAAGTAGTATTTCACTGTGGTTTTGATAGTATTTCCCTAATGATGAAGTTGAATATCTGTCCACACACTTATTGTCCATTTGTGTATCATCTCTGGAAAAATGTATATTTGAATCCTTTGTTCATTTAAAAATTTGGTTATTTGTCTTTTCATTACTAATTGTTAGAGTTCTTTACATACTCTAGATACAAGTTCCTTATCAGACATACGATTTTCAAATATTCTTTACCCACACTGTGGGTTGTCTTTTCATTTTCTTTTAACTATTCTTGATTTTTTTAAATCTTCACCCAATGATAGTCTTTCCATTGATTTTTAGAGAGTGGAGGGGAGGAAGAGAGGGGGAAAGGGAAGGGGGAGAGGGAGAGGGAGAGGGAGAGACATTGGTATGAGAGAGACACATCGATCAGCTGCCTCCTATATGCAGCCTGACTGGGGCCAGGGATTGAATCTGCAACCCAGGCACATGCCCTTGACTGGGAATCAAATCCACAACTCGTCAGTGTACAGTCCGACACTCAAACCTCTGATCAACACTGGCCAGGGCTACTCTTTTTTCATCCTCACCTGAGGATATTTGTTCCATTGGATTTTTTTTTAGACAGAGTAGAAGAAAGAGAGGGAGAGGGAGAGAGGGAGAGAAAAACATCGATGTGAGAGAGACATATTGATTTGTCGTCTCCCGTTCGTACCTCATCCAAGGCAGGAGATGAGCCTGCAACCGAGATAAATCCCCTCAACTGGAAATCGAAGCCATGACCCTTCAATCTGAGGGCTGACGTTCTAACCACTGAGCAAACCAGCCAGGATGACCAAGGCTATTCTTGATGTTTTATTCCAGTGTCTTTTCACTTTCTTGATGGTGTACTTAGAAGTATAGAAGTTTTAATTTTGATAAGTCTAAGTATTCACATTTTAAAAAACAAACATCAATCCTTTCTGCCTACCATACCAAAAAAAAAAATCACTCAGATTTTGCAATATTCCCACATACAATCTGAACAAGTGCACACTCTCCATGAATACAAAGCACAAGATGAAAAAGCCATACACCATACACCAAATCCTCTCCTCTTGTGTTCTCTATTTTCCTGAATGGAACCATCTAGCTGTTGAAGCCAGAAACCCATATCCAGTCCATCATCAGATTGTACCATTCCATCTCCTATGCAGCTTGACAACCTACCCACTTCTCTCCATACCCACGAGCTACGAATGTCATCTCTTGCTCGAATTTTTACAACAGCCTCCTCCATGATTTGTCCCTTCCCCCAGATCTCAATCCAATCTCCATTCTGCAGCCAGAATATTACTAAAAAAGAAAATCATGTAACTTCCCTCTTTAAAACTTCTCAGTGATTCCTTGTTGCACTCAAAATAGTGCAAATCCCACATGGCTTACAAAGTCCTTCAAGAAAATAGCAAGCGTTGGTAAGGATGTTGAGAAATTGTGCACCAGTTGTGGAATGTAAAATGGTATATCTACTATGGAAGTATGGCAGTTCTTCAAGAAATTAAAAATACAATTATCATATGACCCAGCACTTCCATTTCTGGGTATATACTAAAAGAATGGAAGGCAGGGTCTTGAAGAGACATTTACACATTCATTTTCGCAAAAGAACTATTTATAATAGCCAAAATGTGAAAGAAATCCAAGTGTCCATTAATGAATGAATGGATAAGCAAAATGCAGTATACACATAAAATGGATTATTATTCAGCCTTAAAAAGTAAGGAAATTCTGACATTTGCTACAACAAGGATGACCTTTGAGGTCATTATGCTAAGTGATATAATCCAGTAACAAAAAGACAAATACTATATAAGGTACTCAAGTAATCAAAATCATAGAGACAGAAAGTAGAATGATGATTTCCAGGGTCTGGGGGTAGGGGGAAATGGGAGTTATTATTTAATGGGTATATAGTTTCCATTTTACAAGATCAAAAGAGGTATCGAGATGGATGGTGATGATGGTTATACAACAAAGCGAATGTACTTAATACCACTAAACTAAACATTTAAAATTGGTTAAGGCCCTAGCCTGTTTGGCTCAGTGGATAGAGCGTCGGCCTGCGGACTGAAGGGTTCCAGGTTTGAGTCATACCTTGGTTGCAGGCTCCTCCCTGCCCAGCAGGAGGCAACCAATTGATGTGTTTCTCTCACATCAATGTTTTTCTCTGTGTTTCCCTCTCTCTTCCAGTCTCTCTAAAATCAAGGGAAAAACATCCTCAGGTGAGAATTAAAAATTTTTTTAAATAAATAAAACTGGTTAAGACAGTAAATTTTGTTGTATGATAAAAAATAATGTAAAGCAAATTATTACAAAATAATCAGCTATAACAACAACAAAAGAACTTTTTGCCAAAAATACTGGGTCAGAAAGCAGGATGTTCTACACTGCAGGACATTTTAAAAATTTACATTTACCCAACAGGTCTTGGTTTTTAATCACCGAACACATAAACTTTGATTATCAATTCCCTCATAACTTTATATACAAACATTGGGTATTATAAAAAAACATTTGGAAAAATTATTGTTTCTTTTTCTTACACACTAAAATTGCCTACTTAACTTTAGTCCCTATAATTATAAGCTTTCAAAATAACAAGCAAGAAGCTTATCCACAACTATTAAGCGCTACTGAAATGGAGGGTTGTTTTGTTTTCAAGGCTGTGAAACAAACTGAAGTTAAAAATCTTAAAATACAGAAGTCTTTTTTACGTTTACACTGTCCTACTGGACTGCACAGAGAAGCCAGGTGTTAGGTATTTTATAGACTAAGAATTCTTACCTGGAAGATTACCCTTTGAGATAGTATCTGTATCCAAATTGTAGGTGTCCTGGAGGCGCAACAGAGCTTTGGCGGCCCCAACCTGATCTTCATCATTAGGGAAGTACTGTCTCTGAATGGTTAGGTTAGAGATGAAGCCTTGAAATAAGAGAGAGACTCTAGAAATTCAGAGACTTCAAATTTCCAAATCAGATTTCTCAAAACTGATTTTGTTTTAATTTTCCACATGCTCAACGAGAAAAAAGCTGCACTGAATCAGACTTGACATGCCTCTAACTCAATCAGTCTTCCTGAACCCTTTCCAATGTTGCTTACCTGAAGTCAATGCATAAATTATGTCTGTGTATAAGTAAAGATCAACTAACATAATAATTGAGCTTTTAGTTATACAACATAGGCTCCACTAAGCTTGAAAAATGAACAGATTTATGGATTTGAAAATGATATTCAATTAGCAACCAATTATACTTTCATATAACAGTTGGTAAGTAAAATGTATGCTCTTAAAGTCTATTTTTTCTTCTTCCATGTGCCACACATTATATAAATAAATATAAAAATACAAAGTGCGGTGGAATTCTTTAAGGGGAGGAAGAATTATTAATTATATGTTTAAGATTATCAGGTAAGCTAGTTTATTAAAATATATTTGGATATAATTATTGAATATAGTGTTCATCAAGTATACTTTTTTAGTTTTAAGGGCAACTCTCCGTCACAATATCCACATGGAATTTTATAAGCAAGTTTTATAGATAACTATATTTTTTAGGCCCCAAAACAAAATCCTCTCTTGAATGACTACCACAATTAAAATGTCAAAGTCTCAAGGTTTACCTTATAAAAGAGCTCAGGATATACAGATCATTATTTGAGAATTTTAAAATTAAATAAATGAATGAATATTTCTTCATGACCTTTATAATGTTCTCATGGTGTTATATAAGAGTAAAAATAATCACAGTTATTTCCTCTCATCATGAATAAGTATTCATAGTTCTTGCCTTAATTTTTCTTTTCAAGGTTTCCTATCCTATGCAAAATAATTTAGTTTACTGCTCACAAACACTTGTAAGCACCCTTGCAGTATTTCATCTATACAGCTAGCTCAATTTTCTCCCTTCTCTTTAAAAAAATAATTTTCTGCAACCTTCAGTAATTCAACAGACATTTGAGCTTCTACTATGTACTAAGCATAATCCCTTTACTTCCTTAAACTTCTAGTTTTCTGTGTCTGTATTAAAATACCTTAAACTACAATTTATTGTTTCAACTACAAAAACATTAATTATTACTGTTTGCAGCCTCTGTTTTAAAACTTACTATCTACGTTAAGTAAAACAATCCTAAGTTTCAAAATACTATGTTGAACACTGCTAACACTTTTTCTTATAAAGTACCACTACTTCCAATATATTAAAAATTGATTAGAAAATAAAGTTTACCCCAAATTTTTAAAATAATAAACAGAATTACAAAACCACCATTAACACTGGAATTCTTCAATTAGATGCAACTATATATAGTTCATGATAAAGTACATTTTTGAAGATTTATTTGGGATCATTCATACCCTTCAATACAATTAATATAATATGCTGACTTTATAAATACATTTTTAAAGGTTAAATAGTCCTTTCAATGCGCAGGAAAAGAACAGACATAGCTCTAGCACAAGTCAAAGCCAATACCCTTCCATTTCTACAGTCTGAAGGCAATCCTAAAATTGCCCTTGCCAGTTTCGCTCAGAGGACTGAGCGTTGGCCTGCGGACTGAAGGGTGGGGTTCAATTCCTCCAGAAAAGGGCTCATGCCCGGGTTGCGGGTTCGGTACCCAGTAGGGGGAGTGCAGGAGGCAGCAATTCAATGATTCTCTCTCATCATTAATGTTTCAATCCCTCCCACTCCCTTCCTCTCTGAAATCAAAAAATAAAAATATTTTTAAAAAATAAAATAAAATGAAAATGACTATCTTCAGAAATGAAGCTATATCCCAAATAATCAATTCACATTTGTAGATCTCAAAACAAAAAGCAGCAGTGTTAGTCACTAACAGCAAAAATTACTTTTTTTGACAATGAAGTTTTATTTTTATTTCTTTGTTTCCAGTTTTTATTCATCTTTTATTTTTTTATCAAGAAATTTGGGATTAAAATAAATTAACTCTGATCAGAACAAATATACCCCAGCAATAATTCAGTTATAACAATAAACACTTGATGTTCTGGGAACTGAATATATCGCTATTTTTGGCATTTCTACAGGTGGTAGCAATAGTGCCTTACTTTTTGGGCTCATTAGTCTTACCATCTGACATATCCTTAAGGACGAGATTCTCCAACTCACTCCACTCAGTATTCAGACGTTTCATTAACTTGAATGCATTTACAGGGTGCCCGACAAATCCTTCTGGATCTTTTGTCGCTGTGCTAGTTAGCCGATCTAACTTCTCTGCCCATCTATACATGTAAGGTGTATAAAAAGAAAAACACAATTTAGTAAAGCACTAAAAAAATAAAAAGAGGCTAGATTACAGGTTTTTTAATTAAAACAATATCTAAAAATTATTTTTAAAAGTATAATTATGAAGGTTTTTAAAAAAGCAAAATTCTCTTATGGGTAAAATCTAGAATGGCAAAATCAAAATATAACTACAAGACTTCTTTTTTTTTTTTTTTTTAAATATATTTTATTGATTTTTTATAGAGAGGAAAGGAGAGAGATAGATAGTTAGAAACATCGATGGGAGAGAAACATCGATCAGCTGCCTCCTGCACATCTCCCACTGGGGATGTGCCCGCAACCCAGGTACATGCCCTTGACCGGAATCGAACCTGGGACCTTTCAGTCCGCAGGCCGACGCTCTATCCACTGAGCCAAACCGGTTTCGGCAAGACTTCTTTTTTAGTTTTATTTCTCCCTAGTTACAGTAAATGAAGTCTATCTTAGTAAAAGTTATGATTGGATCCCTCTAATAATAGTCTAAAAATTCATTTCCCCTCAGGTCCTTAAAGCCAAATAACTAATTATTACAAAGTATAAATTAGCTCAATCCAAATTCGGTTATATCTCCATTTAAATCAAACATTCACCAAAAGTTCACATTCATTACATAGAAACTATATTTTAAAACAAAAACTGATTACTTAGCTACTCGTTAAACAAAAAATAATAATTCTCAAGTTAGGATTAACTATGAACCTGAGTCAATTAAAAATAAATTACCATTTGAGGAAAAACTATATAAATTAAATAATACTAACTACACTTATCCTGTAATCTCTAGAATGGAACCATAAGAGTGAAGGATAAATAGAATTGGGGAACTGCTCCAGAAAGTGGCTTGATTAGGGAGGTTATAGAACAGAAGCTATTAGGAAACATTAAAAAAAAATTGTCAGTCAACAACCCATACCCATTTATATTATCTCAATCCATGTTCTTCCATGTGAACAATTGGCCCAGGCCTAACTATTGTTTTCTGTATTCCTATTTAAGCCATTTCAGCTGGCTTTTTAAGACTGACTGATGGCTTTAATTTCTACTCAAATGTTTAGCTTTAGAAAGAAGTCATAATAAATAAAACACTTTGCTTACTTTTTTATTTGTTCTAATTTGTCTTCTTCTGCCTTAATATAGTCTTTCAGGGAAATCACCAGATCTTTCTCTGTATGAATCAAATCAGTCATCTGACCTAAAGAGAAGGAGGAAAGATTAGCAAATACCCATATTCCATCAGCACAAGTATTTTAGACTAATCCTATATAATAAAAGGCTAATATGCAAATAGATCAAATGGGGGGAACGACCGGTGGCTATGACATGCACTGACCACCAGGGGACAGATGCTCAATGCAGAAGCTATCCCCTGGTGGTCAGTGTGCTCCAACAGAGGAAGCACTGCTCAGCCAGAAGCCCTGAGCCCAGCTCACAGCTGGCAAGCATGGCGGCGGTGGCGGCAGCCTCTCCCGCCTCCACGGCAGTGCTAAGGATGTCTGACTGACAGGCCTAAGCCATCAGTTGGACATCCCCTGAAGGGTCCCAGACTGTGAGAGGGTGCAGGCCAATTATTAGTTTAACTGGGGGCCCGGTGCACGAAATTCGTGCACTGGGTGGTGGTGGGGGGGGGGGGAGTGTCCCTCAGCCCAGCCTGCCCCCTCTCACATACTGGGAGCCCTCAGGCGTTGACCCCCCATCACCCTCCAATCGCAGGATCGGCCCCTTGCCCAGGCCTGACGCCTCTGCCAGAGGTGTCAGGCCTGAGCAGGAGACCCGCATTTCCCCCCATCACTGGTTCTGCCCCCAGCCCAGGCCTGATGCCTCTGGCCCAGGCGTCAGGCTTGGACAGGGGACCCCCATCTCCCCCCATCACTGGCTCTGACCCCCGCCCAGGCCTGATGCCCACCCCCATCTCCCCCCCATCACTGGCTCTGACCCCCGCCCAGGCCTGATGCCTCTGGCCCAGGAATCATGCCTGGGCAGGGGACCCCCATCTCCCTCTGATCGCTTGCTCCACCCCCCGCCCAAGCCTGATGCCTCTGACCCAGGCTTCAGGCCTGGGCAAGGGGACCATCATATCCACCCAATCCCCAGCTCCACCCCCCCCCCAGGCCTGATGTCTCAGGCCCAGGCATCAGGCCTGGGCAGGGGACCCCCAGCCCCCTCCAATTGCTGGCTCCGCCCCCCGCCCAGGCCTGATGCTTCGGCCAGAGGAGTTGACCCTCATCACCCTCCAATCGCCCGATCACCGGATTGGCCCCTTGCCCAGGCCTGAGGCCTCCGGCAGAGGTGTCAGGCCTGGGCAGGGGACCCCCCAGCTCCCCGCGGTTGCAGGCTCCGCCCCTGCCCAGGCCTAACGCCTCTGGCCGAGGCGTCCAGCCTGGGCAGCGGGGACCCGCAGCGGCAGCGGCTCCGCGATCTCCCACTCTGCCCCTGCCCAGGCCTAACGCCTCTGGCCGAGGCATTAGGACTGGGCAGCGGGGATCACCAGCTCCCCTCGATCTCCCGCTCTGCCCCTGCCCAGGCCTAACGCCTCTGGCGAAGGCATTAGGCCTGGGCAGGGGACCCCCAGCTCCCTGCGGTTGCAGGCTCCGCCCCTGCCCAGACCTAACGCCTCTGGCCGAGGCATTAGGCCTGGGCAGGGGACCCCCAGCTCCCCGCGGTTGCAGGCTCAGCCCCTGCCGAGGCGTCCGGCCCGGGCAGCAGGGACCCGCAGCTGCAGCGGCCCCACGATCGCGGGCTCCACTTTAGGCCCAGGCAAGGGACCCCTAGCTCCCGGGACTGCCAGCTTCGACCGTGCCCAGCTCCCATCACTGGCTCCACCCTACTTCCTGCTATCACTGGCCAGGGCGGCAAAGGCACCCGATTCTCCGATCATGGCTGGGGGGCAGGGCAGCCCTGCCCCCCGGCTCTTAGCTGCCCCCTGGGTTTCCGATCACTGTCAGTGGCAGGGGGCTTCTTCCTGCTTTCCCTTTCACCTCCCTGCATTGTGCCTATATATCAAATTAACCGCCATCTTTGTTGGCAGTTAACCGCCATCTTAGTTGGCAGTTAATTTGCATATCGCCCTGATTAGCCAATGAAAAGGGTAGCGGTCGTACGCCAATTACCATGTTTCTCTTTTATTAGTGTAAATAATAATCAGAATGCTTCATGCTGAGTCAATTTAACTGGCATGAATCAGATATGTTGGAGAGAGCATATTTTTCATCCTTTTTTTAAAAACCAGATAAATAAAAATAAGGCCAAAACTTTTTCTACTCATGTGTTCCAATTCTAATTTTCAAGCTACTTAGTTTTACAAGCTTGAACTCTATTGGCAAATTATCTTTTCATTTGAAAATGTAACAACAGCTCTAGCTGGTTTGGTTCAGTGGATAGAGTGTCGGCCTATGGACTAAAGAGTCCTGGGTTCGATTCTAGTCAAGGGCACATGCCTGGGCTGTGTGCTTGATCCCCAAGAGGGGGGCATGTAGAAAGCAGCCAATCAATGATTCTCTCTCATTACTGATGTTTCTATCTCTCTCTCCATCTCCCTTCCTCTCTGAAATCAATAAAAATATCTATACTAATAAAAGGGTAATATGCTAATTAGACCAGGTCGACCGGACATCTTCCAGACTTCCAACTTCCTTCCAAAGCCACAGGGGCAGGTGAGGCAGAGGTGGTTAGGGGTGATCAGGCTGGCTGGGGAGCAAGCAGTTAGGGGTGAGATCAGGCCAGAACGGGGGAGCAAGCAGTTAGGAGTAAGATAAGGCCGGCATGGGGGAGCAAGCAGTTAGGGGGTGATCAGGCCAGCAGGGGAGAGCAGTTAGGAGGCGATCAGGCCAGCAGGAGAAGGCAGTTGGGGCAATCAATCAGGCAGGCAGGGGAGGACAGTTGGGGGCAATCAGACCAGCAGGGGAGGGCAGTTGGGGGCAATTAGGCCAGTAGGGGAGGACAGTTGGAGGTGGGTGATCAGGCCAGCATGAGAGGGCAGTTGGGGGCGATCAGGCCAGCAGGGGAGCAGTTAGGGCGCAATTAGGCTGGCAGGCAGAGGCGGTTAGGGGCGATCAGGCAGGCAGACAGGCAGGTGAGTGGTTAGGAACCAGCAGTCCCGAATTGTGAGAGCGATGTAAGACTGCTGGTTTAGGCCCGATCCCGCAGGCTGCCTACTTCATGCCCCCTGGGGATATGACCTGACTGGGAATAGAACCAAGTGACCTCTTGATCCATGGGTCAATGCACAACCACTGAACCACACTGGATGGGCCTACATCATAATTTTTTAAAATCTTTTAAGTATTGTAAAAATAACATATTGATTAAAAGGGAAAAATCAGAGTACATGGAATATTAGACATCCAATGTCCGCAGGATCGTGCCTAAACCAGCAGTCTGACATCCCCCGAGGGGTCCCAGATTGAAGAGGGTGCAGGCTGGGCTGAGGGACACCCCACACCACCGCCATGCACAAATTTCATGCACCGGACCCTCTAGTATTTAACAAAAATATAACAACACTACTTTCCAAGGATCAATGTCTCTTCTTCCCCAACTCCTCCCTCACCTTTTATTTAGTTGTTTGTTTAAAATATGTTTTTATTTATTTAAAGGAGAGAGAGGGAGAAACATCAATGAGAGAAACATCCTTCAGCTGTCTGCTGCATGCCACCTCCTGGGACCAAGCCCGAAATCTGAGCATGTACCCTGACTGGAAATCGAACTGGAAACCTCTGGTTGCAAAGGACAATGCTCAACCACACCAGCCAGGGCACCTTTTTAAAAAACTTCTGAAGCTAATTAGAATTAAATTTTTATTCCATAAGTAAAAACTACACTAACAAAAGAGTATTCTTCACAACTGAAAATCAAATAATCCATACTTATTTATAATGGGATGAGAGAATTCATCATTTTATATCCTGAAATTACTTGTGTTTTAGTTAGCTCTACAATCACTCAAGGACTGGTCACCAGAGGGAAGGAAAACATCGGCTTTAAGACAAAGGAAGTATGCATACAGGAAAATATAAGAGGATGTACATCAACCCACGAGGAATTATTTCTGGGGAAAGAGGACATGTGGATGTCTAATATTCCATGTACTCTGATTTTTCCCCTTTAACCAATATGTTATTTTTACAATACTTAAAAGATTTTAAAAAAATTATGATGTAGGCCCATCCAGTGTGGTTCAGTGGTTGTGCATCAACCCATGGTTCAAGAGATCACTTGGTTCTATTCCCAGTCAGGTCATATCCCCAGGGGGCATGAAGTAGGCAGCCGATCAATGATGTTTCTATCTCTCTATCCCTCTCCCTTCCTCTCTAAAAAAAAAAAAAAAAAAAAAAAAAATCAATAAAAAATATTTTTAAAATATACATTATTAGTGTAATGATATTGGTGTCTATATTTTTAAAAATTATATTATGATATAGGAAAAAATACATTGTATTCATAGTAGGTTCTTAAATGGAGTATATGCATTAAATTATATGCTCAGTGGCCCATTAATAGAATTTTCTTTGTTATGTTTTCCTAAATGTTCATTAGTTTCTAACCTGTAAATGTATTACTTTTGAAATCAGAAAAAAATATTTAAAGAAAAACAAGCTCTAGCCAGTTTGGGTCAGTGGATAGAGCATTGGCCTGCACACCAAAGAGTCCTGGGTTCGATTCCACTCAAGGGCACATACCTTGGTTGCAGGTTCCTCCCCAGCCTGGGCTCTGGTCAGGGCTTGTGCAGGAGGCAACCAATCAATGTTTCTCTGTCTTCCCTCTCTTCTACTCTCTCTAAAAATCAATGAAAAAATATCCTCGGGTGAGGATTAACAAAAAAGAGAGGGAGGGAGGCAAAGAGGGAGGGAGGAAGGGAAAGAAGGGAGAGGGAAAGAGGGAAAGAGGGAAAGAGGAAGGAAGGAAGGAAGGAAGGAAGGAAGGAAGGAAGGAAGGAAGGAAGGAAGGAAGGAAGGAAGGAATTTAAAAAAGAGAGTATCTTTTAGCAGGGCAGGGACTAAAGCAGTGATGGTGAACCTTTTGAGCTCTGCATGTCAGCATTTTGAAAAACCCTAACTTAACTCTGGTGCCGTGTCACATGTAGAAATATTTTGATATTTGCAACCATTGTAAAACAAAGATTTATATTTTTTATAAAGAAAAATCAATCAAAAAAATGAGTTCGCGTGTCACCTCTGACACACATGTCATAGGTTCGCCATCACTGGACCAAAGCAATGCTTCAGTCTCTGGAAAGACAGTGTATTTCTTTTAACTGATTTAAAACACTAAAAAATGGAAATTTTTAAATGCAAAAACAATACAAACCAAGAAAGAGTTCAGACTTACCAATTGAAGTAAAAAAGCCTGGATGGGCCAAAGACTGGGAAAGTAGAATCCCTACAATTAAAATATACCGGATCATCTTGGAAGTCATAATTTTACAGGTTCACACACCTACAAGAAAAATATGGCCATTACAAAAATTTTTTAAAAGGGTAGGAAAAGTTCCTAACTTATCCTTCCTATCTAATAAAAGAGTAATATGCAAATTAACTATCACTCCACAACAAAGATGGCGGCGGCCATAGCGGCTGGGGCAGGATGCTGGCAACGTCACCCCGGCAACTGAGCCCAGCAGGAAAGTGTGCCAGCAGGCAGCACCCAGCAGGGCCTGCTTGCCCATCCCCATGGTGTGGAGCAGGCAGGCCCCGCAAAGAGCAGAGAACCACGGGGAGTGGGTCCAAGCCGTCAGTAGGACATCCCCTGAGGGCTCCCGAATTGGAGAGGGTGCAGGTCAGGCCGAGGGACCCCCCGGCCCCCACACAAATTTCATGCACCAGGCCTCTAGTTTTTCTTATAAACAAAAATGTAAGTCAGACCCCAGGGTTGCCCATGGAACTGTTGCTAATTCTTGTAAATTGATTTAGTTATTTAATAAGCGCCATTATCTTATTTTTCATATAATTAAAGTACTAACTTGAGTTTTCATATTTAAAAAAGACGTTTGTTATCACCTGATAATTTATGCTTAACCAGTCAACCTGAGTTTATTTTCTCCTTAATACTAACTACTACAATTAGAGTAAATGGGTAACAGCTTTCACATAGCCTGAAAAATAACTGTGACCTGAGTTAAACCACTGATTTCCCATAAAATAGTCTACTTTATTAAAGTAACTTAAATATCACCGAAATGCATTCTAAAATGTTAACAGTATGTTTTAAAGGGAAGGAAGGTTTCAGAGATTTCTGATTAATCCTCTAATTTCCAACCTGATCCATCCTTTCCCTATATAGTATTAATATTTTCTTTTTTATTTCAGAAAGGAAGGGAGAGGGAGAGAAAGAAGTATCAATGATGGGAGAGAAGCATTGATCGGCTGCCGCCTACACACCCACTACTGGGGATCAAGGCTGCAACCCAGCATGTGCCCTGACAGGAATCGAACCCGGGACCCTTCGGTACGCAGGCCGACACTCTATCCACTGACCCACATCAGCCAGACAGTATTAAATTTTAAAATAAGTTCAATTAGCCAGGCCAGCGTGGCTCAGTGGTTGAGTGTTCATCTATGAATCAGGAGGTCACAGTTCGATTCCGTCAGGGCACATGCCCAGTTTGCGGGCTTGGTCCCCAGTAGGGTGTGTGCAGGAAGTAGCCAATCAGTGATTCTCTCTCATCATTAATGTTTCTCTCTCTCTCTCTCCCTCTCCCTTCCTCACTGAAATCAATAAAAATATATTTTAAGAAATAAGTTAAAAGTTGTGGATTTGCGGGTGATGAAAGTCTTTTAAACTGACTGTACAGTGATTCTCAACATTCTGGCCCTTTAAATACAGTTCCTCATGTTGTGACCCATCGATAAAATTAATTTTGTTGCTACTTCATAACTGTAATGTTGCTACTGTTATGAATAGTAATGTAAATATCTGATATGCAGGATGGTCTTAGGCAACCCCTGTGAAAGGGTCGTTTGACTGCCAAAGGGGTCGCGACCCACAGGTTGAGAACTGCTGGTATAGACTGATAGTTGAAGAACATTGTGAAAGTACTAAATTATGAACATATAATTTGTATGGAGTATGAATTATATCTCAAAAAAGCTGTTATTTTTAAAAAATTGTACAGAATCCAAAAAGAATAAACAGCGCTGTCAATTTAAGCTAGTAATTTCTCTCAAAAGACTCAATGTTGAGTTTCTTTCTCTTATCCACTGTGTTCTATGTAAAAATCCTCAGCCACATAGCTGTGGCTTTTTTTTTTTTTTAACCTGGCAGCAAAGCCGCTCTTTTAAATTCATCCCTGGTAGCATTGTCTTTCTAGAATGTATTCTTCATAGTGGATGCAGATATCAATAACCAACAGAAGGATTTTACCCTGCTTTCCCAAAATGCCCTGTTGGCATTCTTCTCTTACTCCTTTTCCATCATATACATGGACTTTAAGTCCTTCTTATTACCTTACAGGAGAATAAGTTACCATTACAGTTCCATTTGCCCCAGCAACAAGCCACTGGTTACTCTGACTTGTCATCCTATTTTTTTTGTACAGACACCTCTGTCTGACCCTTCCCGAGAGACTTCATCTAAACCAGCAGGTTCAAGTCCACCTTGGAAAGCAACCTGTTCCAAAAACAAAGTAGAGCCCACTTTCCTAACTTGAATCTCAATAAAATAGATCACCAGCGAAACCGACATTCTGGAAGTCCTCCTAAGGCTCCTCCCTCAAGTCTGCTGCAAGCTTCCAGATACTTCCAGAACCACACAGTAGTAAAATCCACTGCTCGCTTGGCTGCTTGACAGTAAGTCTTTTGGAAAGCTTCTAGAATGCCGCAGCTGCAGACACTTCCTCTCCTGGGCTCCGGCCAAAGCACAAGGCTTTTTCAAACTCCTGGACTATCTGAAGAGTCTAGAATCTTCTCACTTTAAATAGGCTTCTGACATAATTTTCTTCATAAGTAAATGTTATTTCCAGAAAATACAGATGCTTTTGCTGTACTAGCTGTAGGCTAAATCAGAAATGTTGTCTAATATTTAACTGTAATAAGAAAGTATAGATTTGTCAGATAAGAGGTTATCATTTTTTCATTGCTAAAATGTATTCTGTCACTAAAATTTCTGTCATCTTTCCTCATCCTTAAACCTCACAATGAATCAAGAACCAATTAGCCTACATACATTACTAAAAAGAAGCTTGAAAATTGCATTTTAAAATAATACAGCTGCCCTAGCTGGTTTTGCTCAGTGGATAGAGCATCTGCCTGTGGATTGAAGGGTCCCAGGTTCGATTCTGATCAGGGCACATGCCTGGTTGTGGGCTCGATACCCAGTAGGGGGTGTGCAGGCGGCAGAAGATAAATGATTCTCATATTGATGTTTCTCTCTCTTCCTCTCTGAAATCAATAAAAATATATTTTAAAAATAAAATGATAGAGCTAATATTAAAAGCATTAATCATATGGAGACTAAACATACCTTTACCTTACATCATGCTGCAAAGTAAATTCTACATGGACCTGACCAGTTTGGATCAGTGGCTAGAACGTCGGCCTGTGGACTGAAGAGTCCCAGGTTCGATTCCGGTCAAGGACATGTACCTTGGTTGCGGGCACATCCCCAGTAGGGGGTGTGCAGGAGGCAGCTGATCGATATTTCTCTCTCAATGATGTTTCTAACTCTCTATCCCTCTCCTTTACTCTCTGTAAAAAATCAATATAATATATTTTTAAAAATAAATAAATAAATAAATTCTAGATGGATTAAAGAGTTAAAATCAAGAACAACAACAAAAAAGATATTGGATCTCTCAAAGCAGAGAATTCCTAAATTTAAAAATGAGTAAACAACCTACTGAAAGTCGGATGGTATTTAAATACACAAAACAGCCCTGGCCAGTGTAGCTCTGTTGGTTGGGTATCATCCCATGCACGGAAAGGTTGCTGGTTCAATTCCCGGTCAGACACATGCCCAGGATGCAGCCTCCATCCCTAGGTAAGGGGGTGCAGGAGGCAGCTGATGGATGTTTTGCTCTCACATTGATGTTTTTCTCTCTCTCCCTTTTCCTCCCTTCTCTCCCTTAAAAAAAAAAAAATCAATAAATACACAAAATAATTTAGGTTTATATACGTTTTAAAAAACAACTATAAATCCTAGCCAGTTTGGCCTGCGGACCAGAGTCCCTGGTTGGATTCCGGTCCAGGTCAAGTACCTCAGTTGCAGGCTCCTCCCCACCAGAACTGGGCTCATGCAGGAGGCAACCAATCGATGTGTTCCTCTCACATCGATGTTTCTCTCTCTTTCCCTCTCTCTTCTACTCTCCCTAAAAATCAGTGGGAAAATATCGTCAGGTGAGGATTAACAACAACAAAAAAAAGAACTATAAACTATAAACTGGGAAACTAAAGAAAATAGAGGTCATTAAAGACACTCTTACAACTCAATAAGAAAACCACTGACATGTTAATAGAAAAGTGGATTAGAAATGTAGAAAATCACAAAAGAGGAACTATAGATAACCAAATAAAAAAACCCTCAGTAATCAAGCACACAAAATATTGAAATAAGATAGCTACTTTCTGCCCATTGAATAAACAAACAAATTAACAATTAAAAATATCTAATGATGGTGCTGTGTGCAGACACTTAAAATGAACATATCCTTCAATTTGTGAATTTAAACAAAAAAATAAGGTTTGGACATTAACATCAATTTTCATTCATTACTGGTGGGAATAAAAAATGTTACAGCCACTTTGGAAGATAGTTTGGCAGTTTCTTAAAAAATTAAACATACATTTACCATACAATCCAGCAATCATGCTCCTTGGTATTAACTCAAGGAATTGAAAACATGTTCACATAAAAACCTGCACACAGATGTCTACAGCATCTTTATTCATAATGGCCAAAACTTGGAAGCAACCAAGATAAACTGTGAATGGATAAACTGCGGTATATCCAGACAATGAAATATTATTCATTGCTGAAAAGAAATTAACTATCAAGCCATGAAAAGACATGGAGGAACTTTAAATGCCTATTAGTAAGTGAAAGAAGACAATCTGAAAAGGCTATATACTATATGATTTCAAGTATATGACATTCTGGAAAACACAAAACTATTAAGACAGTAAAAAGATTAGTATGTGTTGGAGGTGAATAGGTGGAGCAGAGAGTATTTTTAGGGCAGTGAAAATACTCATGATAAATACACACCATTATGCATTTGTCCAAAACCACAGACTACGCAACACCTAGAGCAGTGGTTCTCAACCTTCTGGCCCTTTAAATACAGTTCCTCATGTTGTGACCCAACCATAAAATTATTTTCGTTGCTACTTCATAACTGTAATGTTGCTACTGTTATGAATAGTAATGTAAATATCTGATATGCAGGATGGTCTTAGGCGACCCCTGGGAAAGGGTCGTTCAACTGCCAGAGGGGTCGCGACCCACAGGTTGAGAACCGCTGACTAGAGTGAAGGAGTAATGAGCTTTGTGCAATATGACGTGTCAATGTAGATTCACTAATTGTAACAAATGTACCACTCCGGTGGGGGATGTTCTTATGCCTGTGTGTGGGCAGGGAGTATATGGGAAATCTCTGTACAATCCTAAAACTGCTCTAAAATAAATAAAATCTTAAATAAATAAAAATGAACATCATACAATACTCTAGTGCAGCAGTCGCCAACCTTTTTGGACCTCACGGACCACGGGTTGGCGACCGCTGCTCTAGTGGCATCTGTATTGAATGAGATTCAGTTCCTACTACTCTGACATTAAGTTATAAATATTGATCAAAACCAATTTTAAAAATTAACGTGTTCATAACTATGCAAGAAAATATGCAGAGAAAATTCACCAAAATGCAGTTGTCTCTGGACAGCAGAACACTAGGTAATGGTGGGCAAACTCATTAGTCAACAGAGCCAAATATCAACAGTACAACGATGAAAATTTCTTTTGAGAGCCAAATTTTTAAACTTAAACTATATAGCAGTGATGGCGAACCTTTTGAGCTCGGCGTGTCAGCATTTTGAAAAACCCTAACTTAACTCTGGTGCCGTGTCACATACAGAAATTTTTTGATATTTGCAACCATAGTAAAACAAAGATTTATATTTTTGATATTTATTTTATATATTTAAATGCCATTGAACAAAGAAAAATCAACCAAAAAAATGAGTTCGCATGTCACCTCTGACACGCGTGTCATAGGTTCGCCATCACTGCTATATAGGTAGGTACATTGTTATTAACTTAATTAGGGTACTCCTAAGCTGGCCTTTCCTAAAAACGTCCTCAATCTGAGGGGTCGACCTCAGCGAACGTACCTCCACTTCTTCTAATGCCACTTCTTCAAAATAGACTCGCCCAGGCGGAAAACCGACTTCTGCGCACGGGCCACGAAGTTTCATCGCACTGTACGTGCGCGCTCACACATGGTATTTTGTGGAAGAGCCACACTCAAGGGGCCAAAGAGCCGCATGTAGCTCACGAGCTGCGATTTGCCAACCACTGCACTAGGTGATTTGTTTTGTTTATCTGTATTTTCCAGCACCCTAGGGTATATTAACTTTTATAATGACAAAAAATTAACTCTATACAAAATAATAAATCTAAAACATTAACTCCCATATTATGGCACCCTATGCCTTTACTGGAGTGGTTAGCTACTCTCTAACACAAAAAAGTAGCTAACTACACATGTTTAAACATGTTCCACATGTTCCATTTTCCAGCTCTGCAGGACTCCAGACTTCTCTCCCTGCTTCAAAGACAGTTAAGCTCATTTGAAAGTAACCCAGATATCTAGCAGTGAGTTATATTTCAATATAATAGGATAGCACACTTTTCTATTTTCCTTCTTCCCAGAGATGAACACATGACCCAGGCTAAGCAGTCACTGGCCCTCATTCCCACGAACGTAACTGTTGAGGAGTGGGATTTGGGAAATGGTCAAAGCAGCTATTACTGCAGTTGCTAAGCTCAGAGAATATGAATTTGGAGCTGCCTGTGACCATCTTTCCACTTGCCAAGGATACATAGGAACCCAACCTACAAACAGGAAAAAGTCCTGAGAGAGAAGCAGTTCCCAGCTCCTCAGTACTGATTCTTCCAATTATTGCTTTGAAACTGTGAGCTACCCAAATAATCTTCCAACCCAGCTAAGGGAGCCTCTAAGTCCCCTCCCTTTTTTTACCCAAGTGCCAATCAGGGCCTACTCTGAGTCCCCGGAGTCCCTCTTGCAGGGGCCAGATCAGTTCGAACCTTATAAATCCAGGACTGTAACAGTTGGGGCTGTTCCCGTTTGGCTCTATAATTAACCCTCACCCAAATCACTTGGTAAAGCTGAGGACCAAGGCTGTTCACTCCTCCTCCTCCCTCACGCACCCCCAACAGGATTTCTGTCATTTGCAACAGGAATTTCAGACACATATAGCATTATTCCCAGCTGCCATGCCAACCTAAGCTAGTTAAAAAATAATAATAAAGACAGCCCGGTAGAGCAATGCTTCCCAAACTTGAGCTATATTGGAATCACCCACAGGTCTGAGGTATCAAGACAATTTATTCAAGTTCTCAGGTGATGCTGAGGCTACTAGCCTGGGGATCAAACTTTGAGAAATGCTATAAACATCCCTTCAAATCACACAAAAAGTGCTCTCTGCCTTTAAAATACATCACTGAATTTCTAATTACTCTAGGGAATGGTTCCTCTAACCTGTTTTAATATTATATTTCACCCATATTCCTTCAGAAACCTTAAGGGCATGTATGACATGACATAATATGTAAGTATATCTTTATCAATGAGGGGTTTTTGAAACACGATGGTTTTCTTCTTTTTTAAAAAAAAATATATTTTATTGATTTTTTACAGAGAGGAAGGGAGAGAGATAGAGAGTCAGAAACATCGATGAGAGAGAAACATCGATCAGCCGCCTCCTGCACATCTCCTACTGGGAATGTGCCCGCAACCCAGGTACATGCTCTTGACGGGAATCGAACCTGCGACCCTTCAGTCCGCAGGCCGACGCTCTAGCCACTGAGCCAAACCGGTTTCGGCGGATGGTTTTCTTATTAATGAAGTCTCACATTAATTTCCATCTTCATTCAGTTAGCAGCTTGTAAAGCAAATCATATTTACAAGTATCTAGTCAAACATCCCAGAGACATTAGGGTTTTACCAAAAACAGTAAGACATAAATGTCTCCTGTTTTAATGCTCAAACAAGCTTGAAAGAGAATTGAAATGGGTTTAAGAGATTGCAATCTCCTTTAAAAGTAAGGTAAATCACAGCTCCCTGAGAAGAGGAACAGGAAAGAGAAATAGAGAGGAAGAAACCCAAAGAAGAGTCAGAGATAAAAAGATAAATTTATACTGGAATAAAATTTACTATGAAACAGTATGGACCAGCGGCCACCAACATTTTGGACTTCACAGACCACCAGTGGTACACGGACCACCGGTTGGCGACTGCTGGTATGGATAATATTTAGTTCTCAGCCAAATAGTAAGTTCATGGGTGTTTATTATCTAATTTTTATAACATACATGCATATTACATATCACGTTTGGTATGCATGAATATTACTGTTTTAAAAACTGTTAGGGGGTAAGATGATATGGAAAAAAAATATTCCTGGGAAACATTTTCTCAGGTGAGCCTGGATAAAAATAAATTTAAAAAGTGTATTATTAATCCAAATCTCTCCTAGAGTCTTTCTTCCAGGAAAGTCTAGTCCCCATACACTCAAAGGTCAATAAGCCTGGGAGCAGATTTTAAAACAGTTCCATTACATTATAAATATTTACAACTTTGAGTTGTCAGAATTCACTGAATTGTACAAGTTATTCAATGAATTACTAGAACAGGGCATCCAGCAAATAATTCTATTAGCCTTTCAGTCTAACATTTTTCTTCCAAGAAAAACATTACAACATTTCTAAAAGTTTGTCTTTCCCAAACAAATCATTCAAAAATTAATAAAGCAGACTAAAGAATGCTTGATATTCTAATCTAAACTTTCTGACACTAAAAATTTTCCACAAGGCTCCTTCCAACTCTTAGCATACCTCCCACAACTGTTCCAACCCTGCTTTTGGAGGATTCCAGCTTTAGGTCTGTTTTTCCTATAGATAGCCCATATTCAACTGCTGGTCTTCCTGACATCTGTGTTAGATTTTAATCTTTTTGACAGTTGTTATGACCAATGCATAAAAAACATAATTCAGGCTTTTAAATCAGGCCAATACAATGTGGTATATATAAAAAAAAAAAAAATGTGGCATGTCTCTTTCATAAAAGCAGGATGGATTTTCCAAGACTACTAAGAGTGATTACTAGTTATATTCCTGTTCTTCCCAATAATCCCCTCTGCAAATTGCCATTTGTTTTAACTTAATTCCCTGAATTCCAGTCATATTTCTGATCCCAAAGAGAGTGAGTTACATCTTTAGTACTTACAATCTGATGGACAAGTACTTTAATGGTATAACCAACTTTTCTATCAAAAACTCAAAAATCATGCTCGCCTCTTTCCCACAGCTTTCTGTACTTGAGCAGTGAACCCAGTCATTGGCATAATCCCAATTGAACAGCATTTCAAGCTTCGGTTAGAAAGAAGCTTTAAATCAAGATATTGTCCTTAACTGAAAGTGCTGCACAAGCTGTATTTTGGAGGTTCCTCCAAAGTTCAAAACTGCCCTTTCCTTTCCTGTCAGAGAATAAAACTAAAGATAACTTCAAAAATACCTCTGCTTTTTACTATATAACACCCCTACTCCCTTCCTTATGAAAAACGCCCCTTTCTGACATTTTTACTGCCCCATTCCATCTTTAATTCATCCCTAAATTTCAACAGTCGTTTTATATAGCATAACACTTCCCCTTACCAAATAGCTAGCCAAAGTTCCTTACAGAAATTCTGAAAATGAAACAGAAAGAAATGGGGGGGGGGGGTTCTCTCTCTCTCTCTCTCTCTCTCTCTCAATGCCTGAACTATATAAATAAAGCACAGGAGAAGTCAGGGACCACGTTTTGACATATAGGTCAAAAAGTGAACAGAGCATATCGAAAAAGATTAAAAATGAAGCAGATATGCAGAGAGGAAGACAGATGAGAGACAGAGGAAAACACTGTGATGTCCCTGTTATTCTTGAAGTCTAATCACACCCCTGACCTCTGGTTGCTGAGACAGCTCCCTATCCCCACAATATTTAAATAAATTCCACTAAATGCTAATATGACTTAGGTTCCTGTTTAACCTAGAGTCCTAATTAATATAGTTTCTCTCATCAACCCTGTAGTTAATATTTCAACTGCAAAATAAATAATACTTATGTTTTTATTCCTCTCTCTTCCCTATCACCAGAAAGCAGTATTTTTTTCAATGATATTTTAATTCTTTTTGCTTAATTGTTGAGAGCCAATAAATGCTACTCCTTCTATACCACAGATACAGAGTTTAAGAATAAATGTGGGCCAGGTTGGAGTGGCTCAGTGGTTGAGCATCGACCTATGAACCAGGAGGTCACGGTTTGATTCCAGGTCAGGACACGGGATGCAGGCTCGATCTCCAGTGTGGGGCGTGCAGGAGGCAGCAATCAATGATTCTCTCTCATCATTGATGTTTCTCTCTCTCTCTATCTTCTTTCCTTTCTGAAATCAATAAAAATACATTTTTTAAAAAAGAATAAATGTGATTTTAATCTATTAAAGATTTAAATTGAAATTTGAATTCACAATTGAAGTTAAAACTCAATATTTAAAGTTTCTGTTTCAACTATGAAAGTCAAGCTCCCCTACACCAGAAACATTTTACAAATAAATGTTGGCTAATGAGGAAGATTTGAGAAAGAAATTAATCTTTATTATTATTAAAATGGTGCCATTCTTCGCTGACTTTTAAACTATATAATATACTTCTCCACTATTTTGAACACTTTAAAAATATGTTTATTTATTTTAGAGAAAGAGAGGAAGAATGGGAGTGAGAGAGAGAAACATCAATGATGAAAGAGACTCATTGATCGGCTGCCTCCTACATGCTCCCTACTGGGGATCGAGCCCGCAACCCCGGCATGTGCCCTGACCAGGAATCAAACTAGCGACTTCTTAGTGCATGGGTCAACAACGATCAATTATTTCAAAACGTTAGTTAGAAATGCACCCATTTGGTCAGTCTCTTCCATGTTTCTATGTCTCTGGATCTGTTTTGTTCACCGGTTTTTTTGTTCATTCGATTCCTCCTATAATTGAGATCCTGTGATACTTCTTTCTCTGACTGGCTTATTTCACTCAGCATAATACTCTCCAGGTGCCTCCATGGTGTCTGAAAGGCTCCACAATGGCCAACTGTATTAGACTGAAAAGCTTATCACTGAGAATCAGGCCCAGGACCTAAAAACCAGCACCACCAGCAACCACGGACCACCTCCAGCATCCACTCTGTGCTCGGGATTGTGGCTCCCACCCGACCACAAGGAGCCTCTTGCATCAGCTTAAAATAACCTCTTGCTTAGCCTGCCCTGTAGGAACTGATAAATTGAGTGAGGTTTCTGTTCTCCTGCAGCCTTAGTGAAAAGGGTAGCTGCCTCTCCTTGGTTCAGTGTTAGAATGAAGAGCTGGTGCTCACTCAGAATAATGGTGTGAGTTATTGTGTCTCCTCTCCACTCTACCCCTCTTCAGTAGCTCATCACCACTTATACAGGGCATCTCTAGACTTTGTTTCTTAGTCCTCAACAATAAACAGAATTGCCTCACAGGCATAAAGGAAGGAAGGAAGGAAAGAAGGGAGGGAGGGAGGGAGGGAGGGAGGGAGGGAGGGAGGAAGGAAGGAAGGAAGGAATGAATTCCCCAATGTAGGAAAAAGATCAGGATTACTGTTCCCAGGATAGAGAATACAAAAAAATTACAAGTGTTATGAAGAATCCCAAATTAGTAAGATTCATCAGGAATGTCCACCTTTATCAGACAGGAAGCATAGCATAATAAGCGTAAAGGTAAGGTTATCAAAATGTGAGGTCCAATTTGACCACCAGCAAGTAACCAAAAAAACAACTGTAATTTAGAAGTACCTAGGATGATACCTCCATTGTGGAGCCTTTCAGACACCATGGAGGCACCTGGAGAGTATTATGCTGAGTGAAATAAGCCAGTCAGAGAAAGAAGTATCACAGGATCTCAATTATAGGAGGAATCGAATAGAAGACACTTAAGAAATGTTATTTCTGAATGCGGGGCAAGAGCTCAATAGCTGGACTTGTTGCCAAGAGCATCTCGAAGCACGCTGGTTAAGAAAAGGCTTGGAGAATGGTGGGAAGCCCACACAACCTCAAACCAGGGCTAAGTGAGAAGAAACAAGTAGCCCAGTCTATTAGCAGACAGGTCAGGCTCTTTATCGTTTAGGAATTCATGTGGGAAAAGAGAGTGGACAGAGACAGTGGAAGGGAAGAAGGAAAACAACATAAAATTGTACATGCTTCCTTGTTGCTTATAAATGTTGGTATTTCCAAATGTTAACATATATATTTCTCATTTTAAGAAAGAATTTGCAGTATCTTCTCTTGGTTGTATTAATGAAACTGTATTTCATAACATGACTATCTAAACACTGGTTAAGTATTTAAAAAGCAGTAATATAAAAAGCAGCAATCCTTTAGAGATATAAACTTGTAAAACTAGGTTTGTTTTCTAATTTGGAGATTGCTAAATATATATATGGAAAGTTTTAAAGCCTGATTTCTAAGTTTAAAGAACATATTTAGATATATACATAAAAACTTTAAAACTATACACAGCAGCCGAAACCGGTTTGGCTCAGTGGATAGAGCGTCAGCCTGCGGACTGAAAGGTCCCAGGTTCGATTCCGGTCAAGGGCATGTACCTGGGTTGCGGGCACATCCCCGGTAGGAGATGTGCAGGAAGCAGCTGATCGATGTTTCTCTCTCATCGATGTTTCTAACTCTCTATCTCTCTCCCTTCCTCTCTGTAAAAAATCAATAAAATATATTTAAAAAAAAAAAACTATACACAGCAATTAAGAGAACTCCAAAAATATTAACAATGTCTGAGAAATGGGTTCATAATCACTTCTCTTCACTCAACTTCTGCCTTTTCTTTAATAAACATATTGTTAATAGACTATTTCTATAAATAAATAAATGAGCTAAAAATCAAAGTCAAAGTAGCACTAAAGTGAACAAATTCGAATCATGGACGGAGTTCACAAAATCCAAATGATTAACTCCACAGCTCTACTAGTTGGCATGATACCACTACCAGTCCCTTTTGCTCCAAAACAAATTTTATCTATTCTGATTTACAAAGAAGTCCTGATAAAAGAACTTCAGTGTCTTCACCACCCTAAAGGCACAAATGAAAAGTAAAATTTTGTACAATATATATTTTAGATTTTTTAAGCTTCAGTAAGGAGTATGAAGTGAAGTCCAACTATTCCCAAAGTAGTTTTCAATAAAACATCATTAAAGACTGAATTTTTAAAGCAAGTTATATTACTTAAAAAAATAATCATTTGAAAAAAGTGGCATTCCCTTTAGAAAAGAATGTTTTTATACAAATAATAACCAATCACAGAAAGCAATAAAAAGCTACCTCATGCCCTAACCGGTTTGGCTCAGAGGATAGAGCGTCGGCCTGCGGACTGAAGGGTCCCGGGTTCCATTCTGGTCAAGGGCATGTACCTTGGTTGCAGGCAAATCCCCAGTAGGGAGTGTGCAGGAGGCAGCTGGTCGATGTTTCTCTCTCATCGATATTTCTAACTCTCTATCCCTCTCCCTTCCTCTCTGTAAAAAATCAATAAAATGTGTATTAAAAAAAAAAGCTACCTCATTTGTAATACCAATAAATACATAATTATCTGAGAATAAACTTAAGAAAATTTAAATTGATCCTAAAATGTTTAACTCAAAATGGATTAAAGACTACTTTGAAGTTTAAAACTATAAGCCTCTTAGGGGGAAAAAGGTATAGACACTCATAATCTTGATTAAGCAACTGGATATAATGCCCAGGTAAGTTTCTTAGATATGACACCTAAAGCGCAAATTTAAAACTTTTGTCCTTCAAGAAAAGTAAAAGTCAATCCACAGAATATGGAAAAAATTTGCAAATCATATTTCTAACAGACCTTTAGGGCCTGGAATATATATAAAATTAATATAAAATATTAATTGGATATAAAAATAATCCAATTTTAAAATGGGAAAAGGATTTTTTATTTACTTATTTTTCAGAGAGAGAGGAAAGGAGAGAGAAATACCAATTTGTTGTTCCACTTATTTATGCATTCACTGATTCTTGTATGTGCCCTGACCAGAGATCAACAATGCTCTAACCAACTGAACCACCCAGCCAGGGCTTAAATGGGAAAAGGACTTGAAGAGACATTTCTCCAAAGAAGATATATAAAAGGCCCATAAATACATGAAAAAAAAAACACTCAACATCATTTCATGGGACTGCAAATCAATACCACAAAGGATATCACTTCACAAGCCCCTAGGACAGTGATGGCGAACCTTTTGAGCTCGGCATGTCAGCATTTTGAAAAACTCTAACTTAACTCTGGTTCCATGTCACATATAGAAATTTTTTGATATTTGCAATGATAGTAAAACAAAGATTTATATTTTTGATGTTTTATATATTTAAATGCCATTTAACAAAGAAAATCCAAACAAAAAAATGAGTTCATGTGTCACCTCTGACACGCGTGTCCTAGGTTCGCCATCACTGCCCTAGGATAACTATAATGAGGGGAAAAAAGTTGATGAGGATGTGGAGAAACTGACCCTCATACATTGCTGGTAGGCATGTAAAATGGTATAGCTACTTTGGAAAAGTTTTTCAGTTCCTCAAAAAAGTTAAACACAGCCCTAGCTGGTTTGGCTCAGTAGATAGAGCATTGGCCTGTGGACTGAAGGATCCCAGTTCCATTCTGGTCAAAGGCACATGTCCGGGTTGCAGGCTCGATCCCCAGTAGGGGGCATGCAGAAGGCAGACGAACAATAATCCTCTCTCATCATTAATCTATCTCTCCCTCTCCCTTCCTCTCTGAAATCAATAAAAAAAAAAATTTTAAGTTAAACATGGAATTACCATATGACTCCACAATTCCACTCCTAGATTTATACCTGAAATTAAAACTCATGTCCATACAAATATTTGTACATGACTGTTCATAGAAGCATTATTCATAATAGTCAAAGAGATGAAAACAACCCAAATGCCCATCAGTTGATGAATGGATAAACAAAATATGATATATCCATACAATGGACTATTATGCACTGGTAAAAAGAAATGAAGTGTTGATACATGCCACAACACAAATGAACCACTAAAACATTTTGCTAAGTGAAAAAATCTATAGAGATAAAAAGTAGATTAGTGGCTGCCTAGGGGAGGGGGACAGGAGTAATTGCTAATGAATATGGGTTTTCATTTTGGAGTGATAAAAATGTTCTAAAATTAATTGTTGTGATGGTCACACAACCCTGTGCGTATTTTAAAAGCCATTGAATTGTACACTATAAAAGGTCAATTGTATAGCATCTGAATTATACCTCAATATAGCTGTTTAAAAAAAATCAACATACATTCTCATTTCACTGGGTCAATACTTAGGAATAGGAATGCTGAGTTGTACCTATTACCATGCTAATAGTTAAGTGTAAGTTTGTTTACCTTTATAAAGAACTGCCAAGTGTTTTTCTAAAGTCACACCACCACTGCATTGCCATCAGCAATGGAAGAAAGTACCAATTGCTTCACATTCTCATTAGCATTTGATATTGTCATTTTTCCTTTTTTCCTTCACTTTTTTAATTTATTGATTTTCTCAATAGGTATACGGTGATATCTCGCTCTGGTTTTAATTTGCAATTCCAAAATTACTAATGATGTTTAATATCTTTGGGTGTGTTTATTTGCTGTCCATACACCTTGTTTGGTAGTTTGTACTTATATCTTTTGCCAAATTTTTAACTAGGCTGTTTACCAATTATTAAATTTTCTGAGTTCTTTTTGTTGTTGTTGTTAATCCTCACCTGAGGATTTTTTTCCATTGATCTTTTAGAGAGGGGAAAACAAAAACATCAATGTGAGAGAAACACATCGATTGGTTGCCTCCTGCACACACCCTGATCAGGGCCCAGGCTGGGGAGGAGCCTGCAACCAAGGTACATGCTCTTGACCAGAATTGAACCCGGGAGCCTTTAGTCCACAGGCTGACGCTCTATCCACTGAGCCAAACCAGTTAGGGCGTGAGTTCTTTATATACTAAAGGCCCAATGCACGAAATTTGTGCAAGAGTAGGCCTTCCTTCCCCCAGCTGCAGGCACCGGCTTCCCTCTGGCACCCAGGACCCAGGCTTCCCTCTGGCCGCCAGCAGGCACCCAGGACCTGGGCTTCCCTCACAGCCTCCACTTCGTCCAGAAGGAGGTCCGGTCCAATTAGCATATCACGCTTTTATTATTATAGATAAGTCCTTTGTCAGGTATGTGAAAGAGGAATATTTACTACCAGTGTGCAGCTTGTCTTTCATTTCCATAGCACTATTTCCAAAACCAGAAGTTGTTAATTTGGCTGAAGTTGAATTTATCAATTTATTCATCTTATCTAATAAAGAGGGAATATGCAAATTGACCATCACACCATAATGGTCAAGATGGCTGCGCAAACAGCGGAGGCTGAGTTCCCATAATGAGCCTTAACAAGCAATCAGCAGGGACATGAGGCTGCCCCCCCACTCCCTGTGGGGCTTGACAGGGGACCTCAGGCCGCAACCCCTGCCCCGGCACCGGGCTGGGGCACCTCAGGCTGCGCTCCCTGCCCAGCATGCGCCGGGGGACCTGAGGCTGCACCCCCGCCCAGCAGGGCTTGATGGGGGACCTGAGGCTGCACCCTCCCCCCCGGCACCAGGCCAGGGGATCTGAGGCTGCGCCCCCCGCCCAGCGGGGCTTGACAAGGGTAGGGCCAGCCAGGTCTGGGTCTCACCCAATTGGGGTGGGGCCAACTGGGTCTGGGTCTCACACGATTTTGAGGCACCGCCAGTATGCAGGGACTTGATTCTGGATCCCGCAGCACGCCCCAGACTCTGACAGTAGTAATATTTTCATATACATTTTACTAATTTTCTTTCATCTCTGACACTTCTATTATAAAGGGCAAATAGCAATATCAAAATATTTCCTCTAATTAATCCCCTTTTAATGTGCACGAATTTCATGCACCGGGCCACTAGTTTATAGATAATGCTTTTGGTGTCATATCTAAGAAATCTTTGCTTGATCCAAGGTGAAAAAGATTTTGTCTATATTTTCTTCAAGATATTTTATAGCTTTAGGTCTTACCTTGAGGTCTATGAATCATTTGTAACTAGTTTTGACATAAAGTATGAAGTATTTTTTGCATTGAGGCTATAATAAAGGAAAAGATTCTACTTTATGTGTGAGTGCTGACTGCTCTGAAATCCTGCTTCCCTCCCTCTTTTGACCCACATCTGGGTAAAGCAATAAGAAAGCCCAGCCATTCACTCCTTCTGTGTTGGTGGGAAGTTAAACCCATATAAATCCCACACATGGGAACCATCAAACAGATCCCTCCTCTGAGCCACAATAAAACTAAAGCCAGCACCCTGCTTCACTCTTGCTTCAGTCTAGACTCTAGACTAAACCTATGCCATTGTCCTTGAAGAATCCTTTTGCACTTTATTGTGCAAGTAAACTTTATTTCATATTTCATATCCACTGGTGTCTTTGTGTCACTTGTCTGAACATTTAATAAATTCCTAGGCAGGGGCTGACTAGTGTCTAATAGGGGATACTAGGTGCCCAAATAAAACAGATTTTTTTTGTATGAGTATCCAATTATTCCATACTACCCTTTCTGTACTGAACTGCCTTTATACCTTTGCCAAAAACAAATTGACAATTTTTGTGTGGATTCTCTACTTTGTTCTATTAATCTGTATGTTTATCTTTTCTCCAATACCACACTGTCTTGAGTACTGGCAGCTACACAATAAGTTGAAATCAGGTAGTGTAAGTTTTCCAACTTCATTCTTCTTTTTCAAAACTGTTCTGCCTTTTCTACTTCCTTTTTATTATATCAATTTTAGATTCAGCTTGTCAGTTTCTATAAGAAATCCTACTGATATTTGGACTAGAATTGTATTGAATCTATAGATCAGTTGGAAAAGAATGGAAATCTCAACAAGAATGAGTCTTCCAATCCATGAATATGATATATATCTCCATTTATGTTGGTACTCTTTGGTTTCATTCATTGGCGTTTTATAATTTTCAGTATACAAATCTTGGACATATTTTTCAATACTTAAATATTTTATGGATTTGGGTGATACTGCAATGGTACTTTAAAATTTTAATTTTCCATTGTTCTTGCTAGTATCAAGAAATATAGTTGAGCCCGGCCAGCATGGCCCAGTGGCTGAGGATCAGGAGGTCGTGGATCAATCCCAGTCAGGGCACATGCACAGTATTTCCATACCACATACGCATTTTTGTTGTTGTTATTAATCCTCACCCGAGGATATTTTTTCCATTAATTTTTTAAATGTTTATAATAAAACCCAAGCTAATATTTTTAAATCTGTTTTTATTGATTTTTAGAGAGAGAGGAAGGGAGAGAGAGAGAGAAACCCCTGAGAAGTAGCATCGATCAGCTGCCTCCTGCCTACCCCCTACTAAGGATCATGCACACAACCTGTGTAGGTGCCCTGACTGGGAATCCAACCAGGGACCTCTTGGTTCATGGATCCATGCTCAACCACTGAGCCACACCAGCCTGGCTTTTTATAGAAAGTGGAAGACCCCTATGTTCATAGCAGCACAGTTTACAATAGCCAAGATTTGGAAACAGCCTAAATGCCCATCAACAGATGAGTGGATTAGAAAACTATGGTACATCTACACAATAGAATACTATGCTGCTATAAAAAAGAAGGAATTCTTACCATTTGACAGCATGGATGGAACTAGAGAGCATATGATAAGTGAAATAAGCCAGGAAGTGAAAGAAAAACACCACATGATCTCACTCATTTATGGATAATAAAGAACAGTATAACCTGATGAACAAAAAGATAGATACAGAGGCAGAGAAGCATGAAACAGACTGTCAAATTACAGCAGGAAGGCTGGGGAGTGTTGGGGGGAAGGCGGGGTAAGAGATCAACCGAAGGACTTGTATGCATACATATTAGTATAACCAGTGGACACAAGACACTGGGGGGCGGGAGGTGAGGGCATGTGCTGGGGGGTAGGGGAGGCTGGGGGAAGGTCAATGAGGGGGGGGGGGAAGGAGACATATGTACTATTATCTGTAAACAATAAAATAAAATTTAAAAGAAAAAAAAAAGAAAGTGGAAGAGAGGGAGAATAAGGGGGGAGGGGAAGAGAAGGGAAGAGAAAGAGAAACATCAATGTGAGAGAGATACAGCAATTGATTGCCTCCCGCATGCACCTGGGCAGGGATGAAACCTGCAACCCAGGTACATGCCCTTGACCAGAAATCAAACCCAAGACTCTTCTATGCTTGGGTGGGCATGCTAACCACTGAACCACACTGGCCAGGTCTGTACTTACATTTTTTGACCCAGGGTTCACACCTATTAGATTCTCAATGGATTCATGACCTCAAAAGAAGTTGAAAATTGCTATGTATTTCACAGGGTACACTTTTCAAATGTAATTAAAATCGGTGGGGGCTTGCCCAAGGTGGGAATGGCTGGGGGGTGGGGCGGTCAATTGGGGGAAGTGGAGACTTATGGAAAACTTTAGACCATAGAAAAATAATTAAAAAATAAATATAAATAAAAGGAGTAATTAAATCCGTTTATTATTAATTGCTAAGTAAAATCAGACTTTCCATTCACAGAAATGAAGGTTCAGAAGCTTAAAGACTACATCCCTGGAATAAAAGCAGGAGTTTGAACTTAATTGCCCTATGAAAGATACTGCTTGTCAGTATACAACCCACCCTGCAGTTTTAGAAAAGGTTAACATCTCCTTACCAAAAAGCCAAGCTTCACCTGCAACTACCTGAACTACCTAGCTGATATAAACCTCTTTTTTTAATAGTCTTTTGCACTGCCTAAATAATTACTATTCTGCAATAATTAAAAGTTATACACAATCTGTCATCTATTTAACTACCTTAGTTATTACTAAGACACAAAGTGGCTATTGTAATTACATGTTTACCAAAGCCCTGGCTTTCGGTACTTCAAAATAAAATTCATTTTAAGAGGTCAAAGGAAACAGCATTAGCCATCTAAAAAAAAAGACAAAGTAGTCCTTTTTTCCAGTTAGTCTATGTTAAATTTATAAGAAACATTTGCCATCAGCTATTTAAATGTTCCAAAGCAAAAAAAAAAAAAAAGCAAAAAAAATGACATAACTTTTAAAGGTAAGTGATAACACCTCTGTTTCCCACAGAACCAATATTTAAATTTCATATTAAAATTCCAAAATTACACTCAGGCTAAAACCAAAGTTAAAGAAAAATCATGAAGTGTCTATTTAAATTTCAAATCAAGGCTAAGCATATTCAAGATTGTCCACTTTCAGCTTCTTGAATATTTTCTGCTAAGGTATCCACTTTCTCCATAGAAACTTGATCAGAAAAAAATCCCTTTGAAATGTTTTATAAATTAAATTCCAGTGTTCCTGCTATGCGGAATGAATATTTCATTTGATTATTTTAGGAAAAGACTAGCCTCATTCATAAACCACGTCTAAACCTAAAAGGGGAAATAGGTTTCTTTCCAGAACCTTAAAAAAAAAAAAAAAAGGCCAAAAAGTTGATGAAAGCACACGGTGCCACGTCCTTCCCCCTCCCCCACTCGCGTAGTGGCTACTCCATCCCTTAGCGAGCATGGGGGGGGGGGGGGGGTTCGGAGCCAGGCTCCGGGGGAACCAGAAACAGTTAAGCTGGCAAGCTCGCCTCTCAGATCAGTTCCTAAAAGGAGAACCAGCTTCTTACTCATCCCTTTCTAAAGCAGACAGTGCAAAACTCCAAGTCTGCTCCATCCACCCCCACGATGGCAAAAGATGGTTTAGTGTCTAAAAACTGAATTGTGTGTGTGCAGGGGGGGAGGGGTGTGGCAATGGGGAGATAAGGACACATATTTAATACCTTAATAAAGAAATTTTAAAAAATTTTAAAAATAAAAACTGAATTGTATTTATTTATTTTTTTTACTTATTTACTTTTTTTTTATTTTTCCCCTCTGTGCCCTCCTCCACCTCCCCCCTGCCACCGCAAAAAAAACACCACCGGATTGTAATTAATACATTCAATTCTTTCGGAAAATAGTCTCCTATTTACGGTGCCATCCTTTCTCCCCCTTCAGGCATAGACCTGGGGGCCACTCGTGTACCCTAACTCCAAGCTCTCACACACCCATGGAATGCGGTGGGCTTTAAAGGCAGCTAACTGTGCGAGGAGCTCACGTGCCTTTGCAGAAACCTGGGTGAAAAGAGGGACGGGAGGAGCCGAGCCTCCCCGACGGGGGGCTGCGCTGACAGCGACTTCCTCCACCCGCACGTCGGAAACGCGCCGCCCCAGCCGCCCCGCTGCGCGCAGCCCGGGAGCGAAGCCCCGACTTCTCCCCCGACCCGCGGGCTTCCCGGAGGGTGGACTTGCCCGCAGAGCCTCCGCTCCCCACGGCCACACGCGAACCAGCTGTGCCCTGAAGGCCCCAACCCCCGCCCGCTCGCGCGTCCCCATCCGCCCCGCCGGCCGGGAGGGCCAGGTATGCGCGGAGCTCGGGAAATCAACAGGGTGATTCCTCCCGGGAAGAAACATTCAAGAAAGTTCTGGTCCTCGGGGCGGGGACTGAGGCTGCCGCTGCCCGAACGGCCGGGGGCGCCCACCGGGTCGGAGGCGCGAAGGGGCGCACCGACGCGGGCAGAGGGGCCTCTGGGCCGGCCGGGGGTCCGCGCGCGGCGCAGGGCGAGGGGCCGAGCCCCCAGAGAAGAGACGGAGGCCGCCGCGGAAAACTGGGGACCCCCGCCCCCCAAACCATCCCCCCGGAGGGGGCAGGGGCCGGGCCACCGGGGCCGGGGAGAAGGACCACGGCTGCCCAAGAGCCTCGGCCTCGGTCTCCAGGGTCCGGGGCGCGTCTCACCTGGGAAGCGGGGCGCGAGCGCGTTCCTCCGTGCCCTGCTGCCGGCACCGGGCGGGCCACCGCCTCCGTCCTCTGCCCGCTGGCGGCGCGACTGGGCAGCAGAGGGAGCCCGTAAGCCTTTTATAACCCCAGGCGCCGGCCGCGGGGAGAGGAGGCGACCGCAGCCTCTACGTGAGCGCGAGCACACCCGCGCCCGCCGACCGCGCAGGCGCCACGGGCCGCCCGCCCCGCCCACTCCCGCGGCCCACACCCGCTCTGCCCACGAGCTCGTGGAATCTGCGGCCGGAGGTGGGGCCGGCGGCGGGCCGGGACGCAACGCGCCTGCGCAAGGCTCTCGCCACGCCACCGTCACCGTGGTTACCGCGAACTGGCCCAGCGCCTTTTCATCGGGCTCTTTAGCGCCTTCATTTCAGCATCAGCCTCTTATCACCTGGAGGGAGACACCGCAAACGTGAGAAGAGGAACAGAGTAGCGTAGAAAATGAAGCAGAAAGCTAGCTTCTGCTGCATCCTGGGCATCTCAGCTGTCCTGGCCCTGAGCCTTTTTGCTTTACTAACCTCCCTCTTTCACCTCTACTGTCGTGCAAATCTCTCGTCACCTTTATATTTTATCAGTTGGTAATGGACTCTGTGCTCCAGAAACAGATTTATTTTTTTAATGAAATCTTTATTGTTGAAAGTATTACATATGTCCCCTTTTTCCCCCTCATTGACCCCTTCTAGCCCGCCCCACCGCCTGCCCGGGCCTTCACCACCCTATGGTCTGTGTCCATGGGTTATGCATATATGCATACAAGTTCTTTGATCTCTTCCCACCCAGCCAGCCTCCCCCGCCTTCCCCCTGAGGTTCCGCAGTCTGCTCTATGCTTCTATGTCTCTGGATCTATTTTTTTTCCATAAGTTTATTTTGTCCATTAGATTCCACGTAGGAGTGAGATGTGATACTTGTCTTTCTCTGCCTTATTTCGCTTAGCATAATACTCTCCAGGTCCCTCCATGCTGAGACAGATTTTTATTTTTTTGGTTCAGTTCCTGGCCTAGTCCCCTATAAGGTTGGGCATTAACCCCTGTGTACCCCAGTTTCCTCATCTATGAGGGTAGCTGCCTCAGAGGATTATTGTGAGAATTAAATGATAATGTATGTAAAGCAGCACAAGCCTAGCACACAGAAAGGACTTGGTAAACAGATTGTGTTGTTGTAGCACAGCATGTCAAACTGTGGACCCACGCATGCGGCCCACAACAAATATATTTGCGGCCCAGCCAATATAACGGTATGTATGAAACATTTTAATAAAAATTTTGTAACTTAATTTTACAGTATCCTGTTATACATAATTATTAATAACGAACTACAATGTCCGCTAATGGCTGATTACTATAATAGTGTTGCATTCATTTCCCTTATGCACCTTATGTGCCGGCGCACCATTTCTCTCCACTAATACTAGCAGCGAATATTTTAGCAGCCGATTGCCACATCATTAGTCTTGTACTGACTTGTTTGGTGTGTGCAACAGGAAGTATTTCGCTTTCGGAGAACAAGAAAAATAGGTTTATTTGCGTTATTAATTTGTGCAGTTATTCAGTGGTAAGTTAATGTTCAAGAAAAAATATTAATTTTTATTTAAAAGTTCTATTATTTTATGTTAACGATTACTCATTTATTTCAGCCCTTTGTATTCAGCATGTCTCTATCTAAATAAACCTACGTTTCTATGAAAATTGAAGCTTTTGGGGTTTTTTTGTGGCCCACATAAACTTAAACCGTGTTTATTTGGCCCGTGTTAGCCTTTGAGTTTGACATGCTTGTTGTAGCATATAAGGCACCAATGTTGTCTTAGTCTTCCTCAAGCATTTGCCTTGGTCATTATGTTGCTAAAAGAAGAAAGCCTAGCCCTGACCGGTTTGGCTCAGTGGATAGAGCGTCGGCCTGCGGACTCAAGGGTCCCAGGTTCGATTCCGGTCAAGGGCATGTACCTCGGTTGCGGGCACATCCCCAGTGGGGAGTGTGCAGGAGGCAGCTGATGGATGTTTCTCTCTCATTCATGTTTCTAGCTCTCTGTCCCTCTTCCTTCCTCTCTGTAAAAAATCAATAAAATATATTTTAAAAAAAAAAAAAACACAAAAAAGGAGAAAGCCTAGCTATCAGGAAGCATACAATGAAGGAGGTAATCTTTCCCTTGTCAGTGAAAGGGAAGAAGGACTTCTCTAAGACTTATTCTTTAAAAAGTGCTTCTAAAGTTTTCCATTGTTGCTAAAAAGCATAGTGATTAAACATTAGCATTTGACTCTTACATAGGAAGAGGGGTGAATAACACAGATACAGAAATAGAGGGAGGGTACTTGGGGAGCCCCCCTTACCTGAGATTTCGCTTTCTGCAGTTTCGGTGGTTCCTACAGTTGTGGTCTGAAAATATTAAATGGAAAATTCCAGAAATAAACAATTCATAAAGTTTAAATTGCACGCTTCTGGATGCCATAATGAAATCTTGAGCCATCCTGCTCCATCCCTCCCAGGTCATGAATCATCCTTTGTCCAGCTTATCTTCGAGGGATATCCTTCCCGCCCATTAGTCACTTTGTAGCCCTCCCGGATCCGCTGTCACGGTATCACAGTACTTATGTTCAAGTAAACTTTTTTTCTTAATGGCCCCAAAGCACAAGAGTAGTGAGGCTGGCAATCCGGATATGCCAAAGAGAAGCTGCAAAGTGCTTCCCTTAAGTGAAGAGGTGAAAGTTCTCCACTTAAATACGGAAAGTAAGAAAATCATATTTTGAGATTGCTGAGAATGAAACTTCTGTCTGTGAAATTGTAAAAAAGGGAAAAAGAAATGCATGCTAATTTTGCTGTTGCACCTCAAACTGCAGAAGTTACAGCCACAGTATGTGACAAGAGCTTGGCTAAGATGAAAAGGCATTTAATTTGTGGGTGGAAGATGTGAACAGAAAACCTTGTGTTCCGATTGACAGCAACATGTTACACCAGAAAGCATGGAGCCTCAGCCAGGGATCCCCTGGGATGAGTGACCATAGTAACATAACTTTTATTACAGTACATTGTTATAACTATTCTATTTTTTATTAGTTGTTAATATCTTACTGTGTCTAATTTACAAATTGAATTTTATCTGAGTATGTATGTATTGGGACAAAACACAGTGTATATAGGGTTTGTTGCTATCTGTGGTTTCAGGCATCTACTGGAGATTTTGAAACGTATCCCCCATGTACTGTGTAGTGTTGATTAAATCAGCCGTTCTCAAAGCATGGTTGGGGGTTCCTAGGGTCAAAATTATTTCATATTAAGACTTTACTTGCCTTTTACACTGTAATTAAAGTACAGTGGGGTTTTCCAGAGAGAACATGTTCTGTGCAACAGGTTGAATGCAGAAGCAGATATGAGAATTAGGCCAGATACTAAAGAGGTTTGCAGAAATGTAAAATAATGCCACTCTTCTCACTAAACTCTTTTTGCTTTGGAAAATATAGTTTGTTTTTTTCATTTTTAAAATGTCATTTATGTTAACATGTAACAGATTTATTATTGTTTTAAATGAATTAATAAAAAGTATTTTATGTTTGTTTTGTCTCCTGATATAGTAAATGTTGATAGATATGAGCCACATAAAAGCTTTTGGGAGTCCTCAATACCTTTTTTTTTTAATATATTTTTATTGATTTCAGAGAGGAAGGGAGAGGGAGAGAGAAATAGAAACATCAGTAATGAGAGAGAATCATTGATCAGCTGCACGCCCCCAACTGGGGATTGAGCCCGCAACCCAGGCATGTGCCCTTGACCGGAATCGAATCCAGGACCTTTCAGTCCACAGGCTGACACTCTATCCACTGAGCTAAACCGCTAGAGCCTCAATACCTTTTAGGAGTGTGAAATGATCATAAGACCAAAGAGTTTGAGAACCACTAGTCTAAACAAAGGGCAGTGAACCAGCCCCGTGGCACAGGAGGCCAAGATTTGCTAGAAAATCTTTGCCTCAAATAGAGTTGTAACCAACTTATCCATTGGCCCTGTACAGACCTGACTGGTGAAAATTGACAATTTTCCCTGTAAATAAAATAGCTCCAAGCCTTGAGGCAGATTTCCTGTGACGCTAAGAGGCCCCAGCAATGTGTAAACATTTTAACTGCGACCTTTGGACGGCTCATTCCTTCTTCACCGAGTTCCCCTCTGCCAGGCTTCCTCGTGTCTAGTGGTGTTGGAGTGGCTATCAGGCATTTAAAAAATTTAGCTGAAAGGAAGTTGAATTAGAATACATTTGGTATGAGTTTAATGGGGTATATTTTTGTAATTTATAGTCACTTCCATGTATAGTTACGACATTGCCAGCTGTCCCGGTGTAGGAGTGGCAAGCAAGAATACTTCTACCATTCGTGGTGCTGACCCACCCAGCATTGTAAAACTAAGGTGAAGGGCCAGACATGCATAGCTGTTTTAAGGTGTCCTGTGTTCTAGCATCAAAAATAGATGGATAGTGGAGGAGAAGCAAAGTTGAAAGGGTAGGGAGCCTGAAGCTAATCTATGGGAAATTCTTCCAATTATTGGATGTGAGAAATTTTAATTAAAGATTTAGTATTTATCAATGCTTAGTCAATAAAAGGAAATATTTTTTAATATATATTTTATTGATTTTTTACAGAGAGGAAGGGAGAAGGATAGAGAGTTAGAAACATCGATGAGTGAGAAACATCAATCAGCCGCCTCCTGCACACCCCGCACTGGGGATGTGCCCGCAACCAAGGTACATGCCCTTGACCGGAATCGAACCCGGGACCCTCCAGTCCACAGGCCGACGCTCTATCCACTGAGCCAAACCAGCTACGGCAGAAGGAAATATTTTGTCAGAATTTAATGAGGACACCCACAACAGACTGGTTAGTGTCATCATCTTAAAGAAAACTGCGGCATGGCTCAGTGGTTGAACATCAACCTATAAACCAGGAGGTCACGTTGGGATTCCCAGTCAGGGCATTTGCCTGGGTTGCAGGCTCCATCCCCGTTATGGGGTGTACAGGAGGCAGCCCATCAATGATTCTCATCATTGATGTTTCTAACTCTCTCCCTTTCTCTCTGAAATCAATAAAAAAAAAATCAACAAAAAGACTGTCAAACAAGCATAGTTTTTCTACACATAGAAAATAATAAAAAGAGCTTTCATTTCGCATTTTAAATGGTGTTTCTTTCTTTGGCATTGAGCACCTGTATGGTTAACAAAAAAGGGAAGCCAACATGGAAGACTCTGTTATTGACGGTGCTGTTAACCAAACTGCATTCACACATATGAAACAGTTAAAAATCATTGAAGAACACGGATAACTTTTAATTGTGAAGATTATAAAATACGACATAGCTTTACTTGAGAGTTAGGAGAATGAAGTTGATTTTTATGAATAGGTGATAGTGGATAGGTTTTGTTATCTGGGGATTAAGATGATGGAAACAATATTTTAGAAATATTATGCTATGTGAATTAGAAAAAGAAAGTAGAGTCTGGGCTAGAAATCCAAGATTCATTGACTAAATATTTATGGACACCTAGTTACTGCATCCTAGACCCTGCCTACTGGGCTATGGAAGATCAAATTTTAATTAATCTATGTTTTTAAGGAGTTTATAATGTTATTGGATAGAGTTAAGACCTGCACTTGTGGCTATCAGAATATGTTCATCCAACAAATATTTGCATGCCTATATGAGCCAGACTATGCTAAGTGCTGGGTATGTGAATCCTGCTGTCATTGAATCTAGAGTCCTTTGAAGGAAACCAGCAATACACCAAATAAGTAACTAAGTAATTAAATAAAAAAATAAATATCGATAAGTGTAATTAAAAAATAAAATGCTATGAAAAAAAAATAATAGGAAGAACATAATTTAGACTGGTTACATGGGGAGAGTGTCTCTAAAGAAGTGATAGTGGACTAAGACCTCAGTTATCCAGGTGAAAGGTGTGAATAAGAGCATTCAAAAGGAAGAGAATAGCATATGTGAGGACTGTGTGGCAGGAGAAAGCTTGGTGCGTTTGAGAAGCAAAAAGAAATTCAGCATAATTGTAATGCAGTAAGCAAGGGAGGAACCGGTAAGATAGGTATGCAAACGGATAGGTTTTTAGTTCAGGGCCTGTGGCAAGTACATTGGGAAGGCACCGACATATTTTAAACAGTTGAGTAACATTATGTATTTTATCTTTAACAAAATAAATGCAATGTAGGAATATGGGTTTTCCTATGACTGACATGCCACTGGGTGTAGAACTAGCCCTTGGGACTATGACTGATAGGGACTTCTTAATCATGAGGAGGGACATGAAAGTAAAGAAATGAGGGATTCTGGAAGGTAGCTGGAACTGGAATCACTCTAGCCATTAACATCCTGTCAGCATGGCATGGAGGACACTGGCTGCAATGGAGTAGCCAGCCGCCTACATCATGTGGCCTCAATAGGGATGCTCACAGAATAATGGCCCCACATCCTAATTCCTAAAACCTGTGAATATATTCCCTTACTTGGCAAAATAATTTTGCAGGTGTGGTTAAATTAAGGCCCTTTACATAGGGAGACTATCCGGGTGGGCCCAGTCTGCTTAAATAAAGTTGAGAGACTATCCTGGCTCTAATCAGAGAAAGAGAAGTGAGGATGAAAGCACAGTCAGATTTTGCTACATTACTCATTTAAGATGGAGAGAGGGGGGCATGAACCAAAGAATGTGGGAGGCCTCTAGAAATTGGAAAAGTCAAACAGAATCTCCTCGGAGGCCTCCAGAAAGAAATGTAGATTTTTCCTTTTGATTTTAGCTCCGTGAGACCCATGTCAGAGTTCTGAGCTGTAAGACAATAAATCTGCATTGTTTAAGCCACCAAGTTTGTGGTAATTTGTCATAGCAGCAGTAAGAAAGCAATACCCTCTCACATGTGATCATGATTGAAGCAATGGCTGAAGACAATGACATTTTTCAAGTCTGAGTAAATTTCCTAATGTTTTCTCCTAAAGGAGAATGTGGTGATTAGAACTGACCCGACTCCAGTTAAGCATTCTTGAGATAATGAAAATTATCTGAGGACGACGACGCTAGGAAGAAAGACCTCTCAAGAAGCAGGACAAAAGCATTGAGACCTTTGATTTTAATATTGAAAAGCACATGAACCAGAAGATTATGGTCCAATTCACGGTCAGGGCACATGCTCGGGTTGCAGGCAGGGTCCCCAGTGTGGGGTGCGCAGGAGGCAGCCAATCAATGGTTCTCTCTCATCATTGATGTTTCTCTCTCTCTCTCTCCCTCTCCCTGCTTCTCTGAAATCAATAAATATACATAGCCCTAGCTGGTTTGGCTCAGTGGATAGAGCGTCAGCCTGTGGACTGAAGGGTCCTGGGTTCGATTCCAGTCAAGGGCACATGCTTGGGTTGCAGGATCGATCACCAGTAGGGGGCGTGCAGGAGGTAACCGATCAATGATTCTCATCATTGATGTTTCTATCCCTCCTCCCTTCCTCTCTGAAATCAATAAAAATATATTCTTAAAAATAGCTTCAGATAATGTGTGATCTATCGATGACATTGCTAAATTAGAAAAAAAATCTTTCTTAAAATAAATAAAATGTATATTTATATCTATGTATGTGGATATATAGATATATATATTTAAAAGCATATGACCTCATATTGTACCTTCAAATTCATAAAGCAGGACATACTAGTTACATAAAAATTGTGCCATAGTCTCTCGCTTGAAAAACTGGCAGAATAGTGTTATCAACAACCAAAATAAGGAAGCTCAGAAAGTGAGCCAAATTTGTAGAGAAGCTGAAGATTTGAATCTTATTGGATTTGAAATGACAGGGGCCATCATAGGCTTCAATCAATAATCAGTTTAATATTAAGCAGATTTCCATATTGCAATAGAAAATTATGTAAAGGCTAAAATTCTGACTATCTACTTACAGTTCTAACTTAAAATTAATATGTGATTTCTTTAGATTTCATTCTCCTCAACTTGAGTTAACCACTGTTAACTACATGTGTTTTTCTGCTGTTAGTTGGCAGGGAAGGCTACCTGTGATATTTATTAGTGTTGTTCACCAAATATTTCTAGGACTTTTCTCTTCCCAGACTGAAAAGTCTGTTCTTCTCCACCTTCTTTGACATTAGTTGTGGCCAACTAACTTGCTTTGGCCAATGAAAGTGACATGTTTGAAAATCAAATTGTGTTTCACCACGTTCCCTCCCCACTGCTGTAGTTGCCATGAAAGTTTGTACCAAGCCTTCATCCGTCCAGGTCTCTGAGTTCCTACAGTGAACAGAGCCCCAAACGCTGCCCTGCCCTGACAATCTCCACTGGATATGTAGCCTGACTAAAAAGTCAACTTCTGTTATGCTGACTCATTAAAACTTAGAGTTGTTTATAACTGCAGCGTTACCTCGTCTATATTAACTTATATACTGCCTGAACAAAGAAACTCAGACTTTTCCTTTATAAAACCTATTACCAGAATTGTATTTATTGATTATATTTTGTACCTGAAATGCCCATTGTGGGTTGCCTACCTGATAGTATTCATCTCTCCCTTCTCCAATCTTGTTAAGACTTTGCAAATTGCCCAGCCTTTCCGTTTAGGTTTGACTTCTACCTCTGCTTAGGGTGTAGAAAACTGCAAAAAAATTTTGCTCCTACCTTCACAATGAGAAAAAAGCCAGATAATCTACAAAATCACAAAATCTCTTGAGCATATCAGACTGCTGAGGTTGAAAGACAGGTAACCTGAGATCCAAGGAGAAATGAGGATACCCATTTGAGATCCTTAACAGAGTAAGAAAAAACTAAAAATTTTAACAAACGTTAAAGGCCATTGTAGGTCAGCATTTCAGCTGGGAACCTCAGACAAAGTGGAGATTGCTCTCCTAAGTTCTTCCCACAGTCTTCGTGGTGCTCAGAGGAATGATTATGGGCAGGGCAGGAGGCCAGGAAGAACCCCTCAATGGTGCAAGCATAGAGATAATTGGTAGCTGCTGAGAGTTGAACATGAAGCCTCCCCCCACTCTTTTTCTTACCTTTTTTTAAATGTTTTTATTGATTTCAGAGAGGAAGGGAGAAAGAGAGAGAGAAACATCGATGATGAGAGAGAATCATCGATTGGCTGCCTCCTGCACGCCATACATTGGGGATCGAGCCTACAACCCGGGCATGTGCCCCTGACTGGAACTGAACCCGGGACTCCTCCAGTCCACAGGCCGATGCTCTATCCGCTGAGCCAAACCAGCCAGGGCTTCTTTTTCCTGCCTTATAAACCAAAGCCCTAAGCCTCTGGAGAAGAGGCAGCAAACTCTCAGGCCTCCAGGGCACAGGTAACGATCTCTTGTAAATGGGGGGAATATAGAGGAAAAGGCCTATATCTTTGGGGAAGAGGCAGGAAATCCTCTTTTCCTCAGGCTCCTACACTAATCGCAAGCTGAAGTCCACTATTGCTGAAGGAGGAGTAGGAAATTCTTGCCCAAAACAAACCATAGATAAAAGGCTGAGTTGGCTGCCACAGAGAGGAGTAGACTAAAAAAGTCCCACCTCCCAAGGCACAGGCACACAAGGCCTAAGATTGAGACTGAACCAGGACAACAGAGAATCTCCATCCAAACCCATTCTAAAGCTGCGTGTGGAGAGAGCCTCTCTGGTGGCATAAGAATGTATGGACAATCAAAAGCCCAGGGGAAAGCAGGACCCTGAGCAAAATCCTCTGGCACCCCAGCCATCACACTAAACCCCAGGAAACAGCACCTTCCTGCTTAAAAAAGTAAAATGAAAATTGAAGTCTGTGACTTAATAAAGATAACTATAGCAACAACAAAGCCCCAGCCCAACTCAACTAATTAGATTGGTCCAACCCCCCACAAAATAACCTGACAGAAGAAGAAGTGTGTTCATTGCCAGGTATGGACAATACTTGCCAGAAAATAGTGCTGTTCTGCACACAATGTCCAGCACTCATCAGAAAAGCATGAAACCCAAAACAAAAAATTCCATTGTCAAGAGATAAAATAGTAAACAGAAATGGACTCAGAGATGAGCCAGATGTTGGAATCAATCAGATAAGGATTGAAAAAAAATGAACAACATGCATGAGTAAACGGAGAATTTCAGTAGAGAGATGGAAATTATAAGAGTCAAATGAAAATACTAGGAGGGAAAAAGCCCATGGTATTCAGAGATGAATAATCCTTTTGATGGACTTATGGTGTACTCTACACAGCTGAGGAGAAAAAGATAAAATCATCCAAACAAATATACAGAAGGAAAAAAAGTGAAAAACACATGGAATAGAACATCCAGAAACTGGGATAATATCGAACAATCCTACATAGGTGTAGTTGGAATTCCAGAAAAAGAGAGAGAAAATGGGGCTTTAGAAATGTTTGCAAGTGAGAGGCATCAGCAGCCATGGCTCCCAACATGCCCTTGGCTGAACTGGCCCCAGAGAGTCCTAAGGCATCCAGGCCATGCTGCTGGGGAAAGAGAAGCTTGATTCTGTGATTGAATTCCACATCCCAGACTGTTGATCTGAGAATCATAGGAAGCCTGATTCACCCCCTAAGGGGCTATTCCTACCACAAGGCATTCAACCCCCCGAAAAAGGCCTATGAAAGATGACATCACTGGGTCTGCTGATCAGATGACAATGAGAAGGCCCTGAAAATCCACCTTGAGACCTACATTCCTTTGACCTCAGGAATTGTTTGGGGCTCAGAACGTAGAGGTTATAGCCTAAATTGATCCAAATAAAGTAGAGACCAATACTTTTGTTTCATGTCTGAGGGTGGACATACTCCTGGAAAAGAACAAGATCTCCGGGCAGCCACTTTCCTACCATGATAGAAGCCAACTTGCGGATAAAGCCAACATATGAAAGAGGTCAGAGCTAAGATAAACCGAGTAAAATCTTAATTCAAGAGTATCTGAGGCCTAACCTATAGTTGGATGTTTTAACTTGGCAATCCAATAAATGTCCTTTTTATTTAAGCAAATTAAACTTGAGTTTTCTCAATTCTCAATCGCAAGTAACCAAACATACCTTAATTGATGTAGTATCCTAGCGCTAGTATTATGAGTCATTTTTAGAGGGGGCTCCAACTCAGCTCTCAACTGTTCTCTTGTTCTAAAAAAAATTTCTAATTCCCAAAGGAGATGTATTTGTTTTCCAAAAGTAAAACAGTGGTGTCAGAAGAATATTATAACAAGCAACTGTTGTAATAAAGAAGCCTATTTTAGTTATTTATTTGTTCCTTCATTCAGTTGTTTACTGAGCACCTACACTATGCCAGGCATTATATCAGGCATTGGAAATATATTAATAAGTTATATATTAATTTTTAATCCTCCGAGGATATTTTTCCACTGATTTTTAGAGAGAGAATGGAAGAGAGAGGGAAAGATAGAGAGAAATAAAGATGTGAGAGAAACACATCGATTGGTTGCTTCTTGCACGAGCCCTGACCAGGGCCCGGGCCAGGAAGGAGCCTGCAACCAAGGTTTATGCCCTTGAGCAGAATTGAAGCAGGGACCCTTCAGTCCTGCATGCTCTACCCACTGAGCCAAACCAGCTAGGGCGATAAGTTATTTATTAATGTTGGCTGTGAATGATTTATGAATAACATAACCACTATATCAGATTCCATTTACTCCTTTTCCACTTTCTGGTATCTTTCCTTAGCAATGTATCACTCTTCGAATATAAGCAGCTTGAATCCTAAATATTTTCAAGTGCTATAGCTTTCATGGGAATATCCAACAACTATTCTGTCAAGCATAGGAAATGTTTACAAATTTTTAAAAAATTTTACAAAAAACCGCCCTAACCGGTTTGGCTCAGTGGATAGAGCGTCGGCCTGCGGACTGAAGGGTCCCAGGTTCGAATCCGGTCAAGGGCATGTACCTGGGTTGCGGGCACATCCCCAGTAAGGGGCGTGCAGGAGGCAGCTGATCGATGTTTCTCTCTCATCGATGTTTCTAACTCTGTATCCCTCTCCCTTCCTCTCTGTAAAAAATCAATAAAATATATTAAAAAAAAATTTACAAAAAACAATAAGTTACATTTCATAAAAATATTTCTGTTTATAAACATACATTTGACTTGGCTGTCTGAAAGATTTGTAGTATCCTTGCAATCCATGCATTCTTCCACCCAAATGAACGTGTTAACAGCTCAAACAAACCAGGCAAGGATGCCAGAAATCTCAACTTGATTTAGTGAAGCAAGATTCGAGAATCTAGGATCTAGGATTAATTCAGTCACAGAGGTACAGTATTTGGTCGGAAGAAAAATATTTGGTCTGGAAGGAACACTGGTAGAATCGGTGAGCCTTGGTTCTTCCAGTCCACCATTAACAGTAAAGCTTTAATTTTTATGCTGAAATTCTCTTCTTCTACCATATAGGCAAAAGAAAGTCATTTTGAGAATCAATTGAGATGGTTATTTTGAAAGTTCTTGGAAAAGTATGAGGTATTTACTATATTTATGTAAGTAATCATCACTGAACGCTATAGTATAGAATTGTATGAGGTTTCATTCTGTTGTGGGTTTTTTTAAGATTTTTTATTGACTTTGAGAGAGAGAGAGAGAGAGAGAGAGAGAGAGAGAGAGAGAAACATGGACGTGAGAGTGAAACATTGACGGGCTGCCTCCTGCATGCCCCCTACTGGGGATTGAGTCCAAAACCTAGGCATGTGCCCTGACTGAGAATTGAGCCAGCAACCTATCAGTGCAGGGGATGATGCCCAACTAACTGAGCCAGGCTGCAGGGCTTGTTTTGTTGTTTTTTAATCATAGAACCAAAGTGGATGAATTTTACACCTATTTCATTGACTTTGGAGAAAGTTATAATACGGCATGATTAGTTTTGATCTTAATGGATACGAGGGATAAAGAGAAGGATGCTTTCTTATAGAGTCTATAATTAGTCTATGGTTAATGTTAGCTCTGAAGTCAGTCCTGATGTTAAAGAACACTGCTTCATACCCTTTACCAATTTAAGGAATACTTTTTTTAAAAAAAAATCCTCACCTGGGGACATGCTTTTTATTGATTTTTTTTTTTTTTTTTTTAAGAGAGTGAGGAAAGGAGAGGGAAAGAGAAACATCGATCAGTTGCCTCCACTATGCATCCTGACCGGGGATGGAACCCACAACCTGGGTATGTGTCCTGACCAGGAATAGAACCTGCGATCTTTCGTTGTATGGGATGACGCTCCAACCAGAGCAGGAATACTTTTCATAGATCTACTGTGCTAGACTGGTTGCACTAATAGTCCCAATTCTTCCCTCCTTTCTGTATCCACTCCTGTGTGGTTTAAAAAAAAAAAAAATGCTTACCTTGCCCCAAATGATGTCTGCCTTTTGCCCTCAGTTTCTGGGAGGTAATCTCATAGCTGATGGGCGTGCTCTTATTTGCTTGGGAGCCTTGGGTCACACAGGATAGCCTAACAATGTGATTTAGGGTGGGAGTTGGCCACACCCAACACTGTGACTTAGGGTGAGGACTTTGGGTGGCAGAACCTCAGCACAGATTCTGGACACCAGCGCTTGGGTGAGTGTCCTTGGTTGGCACATCCTATATGTATCGTCACACATTGACGCTGGGGAAGTAATGCATCCTGGCTATGGAAAGAGAACAATGGAAGCTTCACATTTAATACTTCCCTAGACTGCCCTGGTCTGATCTAACCTGTGCCCTTTCCCTGATAAGCCATCTCCATGAGTATAAGAGCTTTCAGTGAGTTCCATGAGGCCTATTGAAAGGGGTCTTGGGAACCCCTTGAACTTGCAGTTGGTATCAGAAGTGAGGGGATCGCTTGTGGGGTCTGTTCCCTCTACCTTTGCAGTCAGCCTAAACCCCTCACAACACCCTTTGCCACGTAACCTTGCAATACCCTCTCATTTTAACGCTGAGTCTGACTGTAAAATATGCTTTGTGATGCAAGCAGACGTGCATATTTCTACCTGAGCTTTTGCCCTCTGCCATCATCATCAAAAGAATGTGCTCATGCCCTAGCTGGTTTAGCTCAATGGATAGAGCCTGCAGACTGAAGGGTCCCAGATTTGATTCCGGCCAAGGGCACATGCCTGGGTTGCAGGCTCAATCCCTAGTGGGGGGCATGCAGGAGGCAGCCAATCAGTGATTCTCATCATTGATGTTTCTATCTCTCTCTCCCTCCCTTCCTCTCTCTGAAAATCAATAAAAACATGTTAAAAAAAAAACTATGAGGATTGTAGTTATCTATACTTTTGTTGCATTTATTAACCATGCATTATGATTAACACAGCTAATATTTGGTTAAATATTTTAACAGCTTTATTGACCTATCTATATATATAAAAGCCTAAGCAACCGAACAACCATACGACCAGATGACCAAACGACCAGTTGACCGGTTGCTATAACATGCACTGACCACCAGCGGGCAGTCTCTCAACACAGGAGCTGCCTTCTGGTGGTCAGTGTGCTCCCACAGCCAACCTCCCACGCCTGGCCAACCTCCTATGCTGGCATGCCCCCCCAATTGGCCCCAATTTGGGGGCCAGCCAGCCAACCTCCCGTGGTCCCTCCCCCAGACCAGACGCCCCCTCCCCCCAATCAGCCCCGATCGCTGTCCAGGCTGAGGGACCCCACCTGTGTACGAATTTGTGCACTGGGCCTCTAGTAATTCAAATAATGTACCACTTACTTAAAGTATGTAATTCAATATTCTTAAGTAGGTTCACAGAATTGTGTAATTATTAAAATCAATTTTACATTTTCATCACTTAAAAAAACAACCTCTGTTCCCATTAGTAGTCATCCCCCTTCTTCCCAGCACTTCCCTAACCCCCACCCCTAGGCAACCTCTAAATCTACTTTCTGTGTTTACAGATTTGCCAATTCTGAACATTTTATACAAATGCAATATGTGATTTTTTGCAAATGGATTCTTTCACTTAGTGTAATGTTTCATGCTTCATCCAGTACTTCATTGCAGTCCTTCATTCCCTTATATTGCCAAATAAAGTACCACTGTATGGATATACCACATTCTGCTCACCATTCATAAGTTCATGGACATGGGAGTTGTTTCCACTTTTTGGCTATTTTGAATGATGCTGGCACGAAACTTTGTGTACAAGTTTTTATGTGGACATATGTTTTCAATTCTCTTGGAAATATACTCAGGAGTGAAAATGCTGGGTCATTTGGTAACTCTATATTTAACTTTTTGAGGAACTGCCAAGCTGTTTTCCAAAGCAGCTACACCATTTACAATCCCACAAGCAGTGTATAGGGATTCCGTTTCCTCCATATCCTCACCACTCCTTGTCATTATCTGCCTTTTTGATGTGGCCAACCTAGTGGGTATGAAATGGTATCTCGTGATTTTGATGTGTATTTCCCTGGGCCAATGAGCCATCGTTTGGTACTTATTGGTCATTTTTCTATCTCCTTTGGATAAATGTCTATGCAGATCCTTTGCTCCCTTTAAAATTCAGTTATTTATCTTTTTGTTATGAGGTATAAGTGTTCTTTGTGTGTTCTAAGGACAAGTCCCTTATCAAATGTATGATTGGCAGTAATGTTTCCCATTCTGTGGATTGTCTTTTCAAATTCTTGATGTTATTGTTTGTAGCACAAACGTTTTTTAATTGTGATGAAGTCTGATTTTTTTCTTTTGTTGTGAAAAAAAAGTTACTGGGCTTTTGGCAGGAATGCATTGAATCTGTAGATCAATTTGGGGAATATTACCCTCTTAATAAAATTAAGTCTTTCAATCTGTGAACACGCGATTCTTTCTGTCATTCCAATATTTTCCCATGTGTATGTCAGCTTCCCTGCCCCACACACCCAGTCAGATATAACCCAGGTCTATAGCACATTATGGTAGTCAAAGGTATAGCCTCTGTTCTCTCATCAGTCAAGTGCAAATAATAATACATATCTCATAGGACGTAAGGATTAATGATAAATATGCAGAACACTTTGCCTAGGGCACAGTAAATGCTCAGTTAATTTTGTCTTAGTCTGTTTGGGCTGCTATAATAAAATACCACAGACTAGGTGGCTTACAAACAATGGAAATTTATTCCTCACAACTCTGGAGGCTAGAAGTCAAAGATCAGGGAGCCAGCATGGTCTGTTCTGGTGAAGGCCCTCTCCCAGGCTGCAGACTGCAGGCTTCCCCCTGTATCCTCAGGTGCTGAAAGGGCCCAGGGAGCTGTCTCAGGCCTCTTTATTAAGGACATTGAGCTCATTCAACAGGGTCCCGCCCACGTGACCTTAAGTACCTCCCAGAGACTTCACCTCCTAATCGTATCACCTTGGGCATTGGGATTTCAGCATAGGAGTTTTGGGGGATGTAAACATTCAGACCATAACACTATTTTTATTATATGGCACTTAATGTTTACTTGCTCAAAAACTGTTATTTTGATTTTAAAAAAATTTTGTTTAGAGCTCTAACTTTCCCTAAGTATGCGCCCCCATCTCTTTGGAATTCTTTGACTTCATGTTTTGTTTCCCTCACATTTTCTCTGCCTTCCTTAAGGATTGTCAAAAGCATGATTCTGCCACCCCACACTCCCCAAATCCTCCCAGAGATGCACTCTGATAAAAAGTATGGGTGCTACTTGGAAAGGTCCCAAAGAAATAGCTGGTCAACTAATCAGAACTATTACTCTCCCTTCCCATGTAACGTAGGTACATCTTAACAGTGACACTCAGAATTTAATAACTCTTATCTCTTACAGTCTAATGTTCACACTGAGAGAGTTTCTTTTAAAGTGTAAGTTAAATCATTCCACGTTTCAGTTCTAACTCTTCTGTAAAATCCCATCCCTCAGAATTTAAAAAAAAAAAAAAAGCATTGGCACTCAAAAAAATATCAATGGCTCTGTAAGAATGATAAGACCTGCTTTTTCTCCACAGGTTTGCTGCCAGAACACAGGTGTCGTGAAAACCACCAGTAACTCAAACCCAAGATGGGAAAGGAAAACACTCACATCAACATCGTCGTCATCGGACACGTGGATTCCGGCAAGTCCACCCCGACTGACCATCTGATCTACAAACGTGGGGGCATCGACAAGAGAACCGTCGAGAAATTTGAGAAGGAGGCTGCTGAGATGGGGAAGGGCTCCTTCAAGTATGCCTGGGTCTTGGATAAACTGTAAGCTGAACAGGAGCGAGGTATCACCATGGACATCTCCCTGTGGAAATTCGAGACCAGCAGGTATTACGTGACCATCATCGATGCCCCGGGGCACAGAGACTTCATCAAAAACATGATTTCAGGCCCATCTCAGGCTGCCTGTGCTGTCCTGATGGTTGCTGCTGGTGTTGGTGGATTTGAGGCAGGCATCTCCAAGAATGGACAGGCCCGTGAGCACGCCCTTCTGGCCTACACACTGGGTGTGAAACAGCTGATGGCTGGTGTCAACAAAATGGATTCCACCGAGCCACCCTACAGCCAGAAAAGATACGAGGAAATTGTTAAAGAAGTCAGCACCTACATTAAGAAAATTGGCTACAACCCTGACACAGTAGCATTTGTGCCAATTTCTGGTTGGAATGGTGACAACATGCTGGAGCCAAGTGCTAATATGCCTTGGTTCAAGGGATGGAAGGTCACCCGTAAAGATGGCAATGCCAGTGAAACCACGCTGCTTGGAGCTCTGGATTGCATCCTGCCACTAACTCATCCAACTGACAAGCCCCTGCGTCTGCCCCTCAGGACGTCTACAAAGTTGGCGGTGTTGGTCCTGTCCCTGTGGGCTGAATGCAGACTGGTGTTCTCAAACCTGGCCTGGTGGTCACTTTGCTCCAGTCAACGTTACAACTGAAGTGAAGCCTATTGAGATGCACCATGAAGCTTTGAGTGAAGCTCTTCCTGGGGACCATGTGGGCTTCAACGTCAAGAACGTGCCTGTCAAAGATGTTCGCCGTGGCCATGTGGCTGGTGACAGCGAAAATGGCCACCAATGGAAGCAGCTGGCTTCACAGCTCAGGTGATTATCCTGAGCCACCCAGGCCAGATCAATGCTGGAGATGCCCCTGTGCTGGATTGTCACACAGCTCACATCACTTGCAAATTTCCTGAGCTGAAGGAGAAGATTGATCGTCATTCTGGGAAAAAGCTGGAAGATGGCCCCAAGTTTTTGAAATCTGGTGATGCTGCCATCGTTGATATGATTCCTGGCAAGCCTATGAGTGTTGAGAGCTTCTCTGACTACCCTCCTCTGGGCCGTTTCGCTGTTCGTGCCATGAGACAGACAGTTGCTGTGGGTGTCATCAAAGCAGTGGACAAGAAGGCAACTGGAGCTGGCAAAGCCACCAAGTCTGCCCAGAAAGCTCAGAAGGCTAAATGAATATTATTTCCAACACCTGCCACCCCAGTCTTACTCAGTGGTGGAAGAACGGTCTCCGAACTGTGTGTCTCAATTGGCCATTTAAGTTTAACCAAGTAAAAGACTGGTTAATGATTACAATGCATCGTAAAACCTTCAGAACGAAAGGAGAATGTTTTGTGGACCATTTGGTTCTTTTGTGTGTGTGGCAGTTTTTAAGTTATTAGTTTTTAAAATCAGTACTTTTTAATGGAAACAACATGACCAAAAATCTGTCACAGAATTTTGAGACCCATTAAAATAACAAAGTTTAATGAGAAACCTGTGTGTTCTTTTGGTCAACACTGTAACTTTCTGTTATACTACTTAGGTAAAAGACTTCAGAGTTGCCCATGACCTCTTTCCAGGGTTATATCTGCTGATACGTTACAGTTGGATAGTTCTGTTAACATTTTTTTCTGGGTGGGAACTTTGGGGGTTTTTGTGGGATTTTTTCCCCCACTGAATCACCTGTCACTTCATGGTAAAAGCTATGGGAAAGGGGGTCTGTTGGTGTAACATTAAATAGGTTAGGACAGGTAAGCAAAGAGTAACTTTTTGTTTGTAAGCTAGTTTCTAAAGGCCAAATTCTGTAAAGGCCACATGTTAAACATAAAATTTTGTAGTTACATCAATATTGAGTAAATTTGTTTGTATGTCAAATTTTAGTTTTCCAGTTTACGGGAACTTGAATTCACATTTACAAATGCTGAGGTAGTTTAAGAACCTTAAGTGAGGTTTGAATAGTATTGAGCACTGTCTTGCAGTTATTGTATCCAAATTCTAGGAAAAATACATTGATGCTGGAAGTTGAAAAAAAAAAAAGAATTATAAGACCTGTAAGACCTTATGTGCTCTGGTGTTTGGCTACTCTTTGACCTCATCTCTGATCACGCTTTCTTATATATAGCCTTTCTTCTAATCTGCCAGGCACACTTCCTCCCCAGGGTCTTTGCATTTGTTGTGTTGTGGGTTTTTTTCTGCCTACAAATCTCTTCCCATAGATATCTAATAGGGTTGCCAAAGGAGGAATGCATGAGGCCAAAAGGGGTATAGAATTATGAATTTATTAGGTCATCTGGAAAACCAGATGGGCTGAGCCACGAAATGGCACCAGCACCCAGCGACAGGGAATTAGAGATTTTAAAGGACTCTAGGCAGGTTTTTTCTGGGCGGAGAATTCTCTGGGCTGATCCAGAGAGGGAGAGACTATGGTCTTAGCAAGTGGAATGTGGTCTTAGCAAGTGGAATGTGGTCTAAGGGAAAGGGAATGTTGGTTGTGAAGTGGTCTAAAGATCAGTTCCCAGGGGAGGGGATATTGATTCAATTATTTGATCTAACAATATCCACTTAGTTTTTTTGTGTGTTTTTTAAGTTCCTTCATGGTCTATGCTTAAATATCACCTTATCAATGAGGCTGACCACCATATATAAAATAGCAAAATCCTTCCTCGTATCTTGCTTTATTTTTTTTTCCTAGCACTCATAACCACTTGACACATTGTACAGTATATTTACTTTCCTGTTTTGTTTTCTGTGATATCATGTGCCTATAACAATTCTGGGCGTATTTGGTACTCATTAAATATATGTTGATTGGATGGCCTTTATACTGTCTTTTCATATCAGTAAGTAACTTTAGTAGTGAGAAGAGAACAGCACTAGAGTGGTTTTGCTTTCAGTCAGATGGAATCCTCTTGCCCTGGTTGATCAAGGAATGCATTCTATCATTAGTGCAAATACATGTAGACACAGTCATGTCTGTTGAAATTGGCAGAATTTCATAAAATGTTAGAGCTAGTTCTAAAGTGGGCAGACAGAGAATTAGAGATACAGAGAAGTTGAAAGGTATCTTATTTCCTGCCCCAAACACCTCCCCTTCCCCCACAAAATATGCTTTCTGTGCATGATTAGTTTAATAATGTTATCCTTTTGTTATTAAAAAAAAAATGGATCTTATGCTGATCTGCCTTCTCCAAAGACACAGAAGTTCTGATAATGGACTTAAAAGATTCTGGCATTAGGAAGGTTGAGAACCACTGTCTTGACAGCTACGGTTAACTTTGCAGTTGGAGGGCATAGCAGCACACCTGCAGATTGAACTACATTTCCCAGAATGCACCTCTAGGAGGATTCTGGGAAGTGTGGCAGAGGCAGCCACGGTCCCTCTGGGCTGGGGAAGCGCAACTTCCCGGGAACACTTGGAATTTCCTGATTTCTGCTGATTGTTGAGGCCTAGGACGGCACCCCAGCACAGCTCGGAGTGAGTACAGAGGGACGACACTGTTCCGGTTCTAAGTGCAGGAGGCATAATCAGGATCGGAAACAACCTCTGTTACAGCATTTTGCCATTTTAGCTTGGCCCGTCTCCTTCTTACAGAAACCAGGAGTGACCACAGCTTTGCATCATGACCTGTAGCACTATCTTACTAACTACACGTAATACTTTTTTGGAGAGTCACTTAAAAATGGAATTTGCTAACTTCTCTGATGGTGCCTGGATTATTTTTGAATTAAGGGAGGAAACATTAGTTTTCAGGAAGTAAATTAGGGTTCCGAAAAGAAAGCTGGTCTGAGAGACCTCGAAACCTGTATCCCAGCGGCTCCTTGGTTCTGCTTCTGTCCCAGCCCATCCCGGCCCGTCCGCTGTCATGAGGAGACAGACTCTGCAAAGGCTCCTCTCAAACACCGCGGAGCCCGGCCTCTTGGCAAATGAGCCAGAGCGTCACAGGGGGCTTTTGTCATGCTGCAGTGCTGTACAAATGCATCTTTCCAGTGTTAAGATGGACAGGATGAGAAATGTGTGAATCTTTCATTACAGGGGGATTTGCCTCCTCATTTAATAGTTTTCAGTAAAAACAATATTACCTTTTATCTCTATCAGTATTTGTATTTAAAAACATAAATAATATGGGGGGGAAAAGGGGACATAGGTATTACTTTCAACAATAAAGATTAAAGAAAAAGAAAAAAAGATGAGCTTTAGAGCCAGATAGCCCCTGGGTTTGACTGCTGCTCTCTAGATTGTGATCTCAGATTGGCCAACTTCTCAAAGCTTTGTCTTCCTGTAAAATGAGATAAATGCATTCATTCATTCTTCATTGGTGTATAGTGTATTTACACTGTGCTAGCTGCTGTAGAGAATGGAAGGCACAACCCTAACCTTGAAGCATTTCACAGTCTAACAGACCTGAGAATATGCCAAAGCTGACATAGTTGTAATTCACCTGAGGTCCAGAGTCTCTCCTTCCCCTGTGAGAAGTAAGACTTTGCAAAACCAAGCCGACAAGTAAGGTGAGAGCCCCAGGTCGCAAAGTCAGCCAGTGGGAGCGCCAGGAATAAAAGGACCCGCGTCTCTGGTGCTCGCTTCGCCGTTCCTTCCTGGCTTTGGAGACACGCATTTGTACTGTGAAAACAGAAGGCAGTCCTACTGGTAAGCTTGCCATGTAAAGTAGTGGTGCTGCCAAAAGTACAAGGAGTGGCAAGGGTAGGTTTACAGTTGTTTGTATGGGAAATAACACAATAATTAATAAATAATAACACAAGAGCCAAAACCGGTTTGGCCCAGCGGATAGAGCATCAGCCTGCGGACTGAAGGGTCCCAGGTTCCATTCCAGTCAAGGGCATGTACCTGGGTTGCGGGCACATCCCCAGTAGGAGATGTGCAGGAGGCAGCTGATCGATGTTTCTCTCTCATTGATGTTTCTGACTATCTCTCTCCCTTCCTCTCTGTAAAAAATCAATTTTATATATATATATATATATATATATATATATATATATATATATATATAATAACACAAGAACAAATCGTGTTTCACGGACTCAACACTGTAAACCTCCGTCTGCCTCACCCTGTATTTTGTGAATAGTGAACTTTTATCCTCAGTGTGCAGTCAGGCATTAAACTATGACGATAGTTGCCAATTCAACAATAACAGTTACTCTGTCTGTGATGTGGCATTTGAGCAGACGGATGTGAGTATGGCAGCATGTTTACTAAATCTGAGCCCCTGGGCCAAGACACTTTGAATTATGCATCACACTGAAGACCCCCCCCCCCCCCACAAAAGATAGCGAAAAATCACAAATATTTCAGAAAAAGAAAATAGCAAATTGTTCCTGCACTAGATTTCTGAATAGTATAGGACGAAATTATATTTGCATCCTAAAACAATCTCACATATCCTCCTGACTGCTAAAATAACCTTTGTTTGTTTGTTTGTTTATACTGAGGTTCTGTCTGAATGACTACTTCACAGAGAAAGACAATACATATAGCAGTTGGTTCCTGTAGTGCACTTTGGTGATCAAATTGTGGAACACACTGCAGATGTACTATAATATTTTAAAAAATTAGAATGGTCAAATGCAGAGTAAAATCACAATTAATGAATGAGCACAGAACATCAGACATTTTACAAAAGGAGAACAAGGACTATTAAATCTGAAAACACTTTCAAGGTCTATAGCAGTGGTTCTCAACCTTCCTAGTGCCGCGACCCTTTAATACAGTTCCTCATGTTGTGGTGACCGCCAATTTCATTGTTACAAATTGAACATAATTTAAGTATAGTGATTAATCACAAAAACAATATGTAATGATATATGTATTTTCCGATGGTCTTAGGCGACCCCTGTGAAAGGGTCGTTCGACCCCCAAAGGGGTCGCGATCCACAAGTTGAGAACCGCTGGTCTATAGTGATCAAAGAAAGAGAAATGTGGCCGAAACCGGTTTGGCTCAGTGGATAGAGCGTCGGCCTGCGGACTGAGGGGTCCCAGGTTAGATTCTGGTCAAGGGCATGTACCTTGGTTGCGGGCACATCCCCAGTGGGAGATGTGCAGGAGGCAGCTGATCGATGTTTCTAACTCTCTATCTCTCTCCCTTCCTCTCTGTAAAAAATCAATAAAATATATTAAAAAAAAAAGAGAAATGTGTTTTTTTTAACCGAATGCTATTGAATATTGTTAAGTGCAATAATGTGTAGAAAGACCATTGGTTTTAAAATAAATCTACTTGGGATAACTTATGTTAAAGAAAGAACTTAAAAATATCTGCACAGAGGTATTTAGGTGGTATTTCTGGTATTTAAAATCAGAGTAACTTAAATGTCTAAAATCAGGTGAGTGTTTAGCAAAATCAGTGTGAGTATGCTTGAAAGTAATATTATGTAGCCAAAAAATTATGAAGCTTTTATAAAAACATAGAAAACTGCTTATATCATGTTTCATGAAAGCAAGCTGAAAAAAAAGTGTACTCTGACTATAAAGATGTAAAAATTATATGTGTACAAAAGACTAGAAAATACATGTTAAATTATAAGTTACATTTATGTGGTGATATGGGTACTCTCACAATTCTGTTTTGCAGATGTCCCGTAAGTGATATTAATTTTGTAATTTAAATGATCCATTTAAAAGAGAAAAATACAGATAAAACTGAATTTTAAGAAAATCATTTTTGCTTCTTTGACTTTTAAGTAGTCTCTATACTGCTTTTATGTAAGATGTCTATGAAAATTACAAGGAAAAATAAAGTTAAAAAATACCTAAGGGCCCATTTAGGAAAGGAATTAGACTTAATCTTTATCTACTAGGCTTATGACTGTACCAATCAAGGTACAATTCTCTATTAAAAGAAGTCTGTTTTTCCTCTTGATTATTGACATTTTCTTCAAAGCTACATTAAGAACTTTACCATGTTTTCTACAAGCTTTGCAGCCCCCATCCCTTGCATCAGCAGGTCACCCCATGAGTCAGCAGGTCACGATACCTCACAAGGGGCAGTATGTAGTAGCAGGAAGTAGGCAAAACATCAGGCAGTCAAGTGCATTGGGCCACACAGATTAGCTGGTAGTCATAACTACAACCAAAAAGCTCGTACAGTTTTCAGGATTCAAAGAATTTATCAAAGGAATTCCTTTTGGCTCCGGGAGGGTGCGGGAGTTGGGGAATGTGATGAGGTACTTACTAGAAACAGTGGCTTGGAAATAGCCTCATTGTGCAGTTAGTCCCGGGAATTATTATTTATTATACTTTATTTGATTGTAAAGGAGTATGTACACTGGTTAAAATTTTTGTAGTACAGGAATGTATAGAGTAAAAATTACAGGTACCTTTTTCAATATCTTCATTCCACTCTACCAAATTAGTCATTGATAACCATTTGATATGTGTACTTCTAGTCACTTTTAAAATATAAATAAAGGTTGGCTGGCGTGGCTTAGCAGTTGAGTGTCGATCTATGAACTAGGAGGTCATGGTTCAATTCCCGGTCAGGGCACATGCTGGGGTTGCGGGCTCCATCCCCAGTGTGGAGTGTGCAGGAGGCAGCCAATCAGTGATTCTCTCTTATCACTGATGTTTCTCTCTCTCTCCCTCTCCCTTCCTGTCTGAAATCGATAAAAATATATTTAAAAATATAAATAAATACGTATCTAATTTATGTATTCTGGTATGTATATGTATATGCCTTTTCTTTATAAATTAATTAGATGAGGCTAAAACAACCCAAAACTACTTGCTTTTCTTACTTAATATATTCTGAATATATTCCCCTCTTACTACATATATAGCCTTCCACTGTTAACAGCTGTGTATTATTCCTTACTATCATAATTTTCAGTGAACATTCTTATACATAGCCTTTCCTTCTTAGGATAAATTCCTAGAAGTGGAATTTCTAGGCGAAAGGAATGTTTATTACATTCTCAGAGCTGCATATGAGGCAGCAATATTGACTTTAAATACATTTCTTCCAGTAATAACACAAGTCTGGTCACTTTAATACTTTCCTAGGGCGCTTTTAACCCACATGCCACATATTCCTTCTGTGAAGTTACTTGTTTTCTCTCTCCTGCTAGAGTCCCTTGAGGGCAGGACTTTATCCTGTGCATTTTTTGTATTTCTTAACGGCCCTTGCATAAAGTCAGGACTCAGTAAATACTTTGTTGAATGTCATTTGCTAAATATAATTTACCCTTGTCCAGGACAAAGTTAGCCAAAACTGTCCAAGGATTAGTCATCAGCATTTCGTAATTATGCAACCAAGAAGTAGGCCTAAACTTTAGATGGTCTTCAGTACTTTAGTGTCAAAGTTTGTTTCCCTTGGGCAAAGTTAAAAGTGTGGTTGATTATTTGACTTGTACTGATTTTTTCATTTCAGTGGAACTTCTTGCCTCCTCTATTGCTAATATGAAATGTACTTCTCATGGGAAATAAAATGCTTACTGACATACAATTTAAAAGGAACCACCTTCTACAGAATTTATTCTTTTCCCTTCCCATTGTATATTCTTAAGATAGAGCATTTTTTTCCTCTCACAATGAGATGCAAAAAAATAGAAAATATCTTAGATCCATGTATTGCTGCCTTTTAAAAAATATATACATATTTTTATTGATTTCAGAGAAGAAGGGAGAGGGAGATAGAAATGTCAATGATGAAAGAGAAATCACTGGTCGGCTGCCTCCTGCATACTCCCTACTGGGGATCGAACCCCTAACCTGGGCATGTGCCCTTGACGGGAATCAAACCCGGGACCCTTCAGTCTACAGGCTGACGCTCGCTCTCTCCACTGAGCAAAACCAGCTAGGGCTTTTGCTGCCTTTTAAAATACTTCCTTAATGGCCATGATTTTATATTTTTATTATTTATAGGATTCATCCTGTTTCATATTCTGAGAAATGTGGTTCCATTACTCTGGAGACCCTCCCAGGCTTCCTTGGTCTATCAGAGTTCTGCTAGCTGCTGTAACAAACTTTGAAATGTCAGTGGCTTAATATGGTAGAAGTTAATTTCTCACTCACAAATTGTCCAAGGCTGGGGGGTGGGGGAGGCTTGGTTGACAGGTGGCTTTTCCCATGGAATGATTCAAGGATGTAATGGTGTGCCATTCTAGAATCTTCCAAACAGACGGGGAAAAAGAGAATGGAAAAGGCATCCCCACTTTTTAACTGCTTCAGCCACTCACATTCCATTGGTTTTGGCTCTACTTACATGCAAGGGAGGAGAGAAATGTAGGCCTCAGCTCCCCAGCTACCTCCCAGCAACAGTTCCCCAGTCTGGAAGGACAGCACCCATTTCTCGTGGATAGCTAGCTGAATCTCATAACAGAGTAGGTAGGCAGAACAGGTTTTAATTTTGTAAATTAGGGAAAAGGTATTGAAAAGTTAAAATCCCACAGCTAGTTAGTGGTAGAAATGCAATTTACAAACCAGATCATCTGACTCCTATTCAGTTTCTCTTTCCTTAATATTTAAAAAGTAATATTATTCTGGCTTAAAGTATAACCCTTTTGGTGATTCATTATTTTAAATTGCGTACTATGATCTTTTTTTTTTTTTTTTTTTTTAACTCCTCTTTCCTCTAAGGACCTGACAATGTCTCTGTATTGTGGAATTGCTTGCAGGAGAAAATCTTTTTGGTGCTATCGGCTGCTCTCAACCTATGTCGCTAAGACCCGGTGAGTTAACCAACCTAAGCTCTGATTACTCAATCTTTGGCCCATTAAATTATAAAATTCTTAAAATCCTATATTGAGGATTATGATTATATGATTAAGATGTACATATAAGGATGTTCACTGAGAATTATTTATACTTGGAAAAATTCTAAATAAATTTCCAATAATATCTAAAATACCTGACTTACTTAAATATAAGTTCTAGTAAGATAGGAACTTTGTCTTTTCCACTATGGTACCCCTAGTGCACAAGACAGAACCTGGCACATAGTAGGCATTGAAGCTTTATTGAATGGCTGAATGAACAGGGAGAAGCTAATTAAATCATGGTACACCCATATGATGGCATTAAAAACTATACTGAATAATAGTTCATGACGTTTCCTGAAAATAAGGTAAATAACTCCAATCTTGGTACCCACCGCCACCAAAAAACTAAACTTCAGTGGAAGGTAGACTAGAAAAAAGAAATCTACACCAGTACTGGAAAATGATAAATGACTTCTTTGTCTCAGCCTGGGCAAATTTGATATCAATGAATTTGAAATCACTAGCCTGCTCTCATACAGTTTTGGAGTTTAAATTTGCACCATTGATATGGTGTGGTCCAAAGACCCCCTACCGAAGAAATGGATATAAGTAGTATCCTAGACTGATACCTCTGGGGCAGCTGGCAGGAGCAAATGCAATCCTCCCATGGAGGGAACACTCACAACCACTGCTTCCCTTGCAGGAAGCTCTGCCAATGGCAGTGCCCATCCGAAACGAAAGGCACACAAGCATAGTATCTTACAGGAGCAAGGTGAGGACGCCACACAATTGCAATTCTTGTTTCAGTGTTGTTGGGCATTTAGTTTATTTGCAGCTCTCAAAACATGATAGAATTATTGAATAGTCTAAAAAATGAGTATGTTAATGGGATTAAATATATTAAAAATAAAAAATCATGAGAAAAGAAAATTCTATTAATAAGGAATACAGTGTAAAAATGATAATATGTTTAAGAAAAAAGGCTACAAATCAGTAAGTAGGTCTGACTAAATAGACCTAAATATGTATAGATGCATAATATTAATAAATAGTTTGGAGAATTTCAAGCTGTGAACAGTATTTGAGTGGTGGGGTTCTTAATGATTTCCTTTTTTGAAAAAATTGATGATTGTATTTCCTGATTTTTATAGAAGGACTATTTTTTACTTTTATAATAAGAAAAAAACAGTTTAAGTTTTATCTTAGTTTTATGGTTTCCATGCTATTATAACCAAATGGGGAAAATGAATTTTAAAAAATAGTGTTTCTCATTAAGAAATGTGTAAGAAACTTTTGGACCTCAGTTCCAGTTCCAGTGAGGCCCCAGGCTTAAGGCCTTCACCTCGGTGTTTTTCTTGTCAGGGTCATTAGGGCAAAGCACAGGTTGTACCACTCGTTCTGTTCTTTTGTGAAGGCAGCTGTGTTTGTTCTATTGTTTCTGTTTGGGAACTTCTGAGTGGCACATGTCTCTCCTTTGACATACATCGAGTCTTTGCCCTGGGAGGCTGCAGCCACTCATATTAAGTTTAAAAATATCACAAGTATTAAAATCTCAGGTTTCCTCTGCTTCTGTCTATAAAGAGATCATTGTAAGCCCTTTCATCACGCAGTCAAAAACGGTTTCTAAGAATGTTGCTTGGGGTGTGTCTATCATTTTGCTTTGTGGTTTTTCATGTTGAGTCAACTCTGCCTACTGGGGTTACACAAGCTTGCAGATCCTACAGAAAATATCTGTAAACCTGGTTTCCTGGTTAAGTGACAAATATGCCATATACCCAAGAGTCTGTTTTAGGGCTTTCAACAGGCAAGAATGGCTATCCCTAAGGCCCAGAAAGAGAATCCACATTCAGTCCCCCTCCCCTCCCCAGAACCCCCACATCATAGGAACATTGATTTGATTCTCAAGGCTCTTATTAAAAGGTTAGACCAGCGGTCGGCAAACTCATTAGTCAACAGAGCCAAATAGCAACAGTACAATGATTGAAATTTCTTTTGAGAGCCAAATTTTTAAACTTAAACTATATAGGTAGGCACATTGTTATTGACTTAACTAGGGTACTCCTAAGGCTTAAGAAGAGCCACACTCAAGGGGCCAAAGAGCCGCATGTGGCTCGAATAAGGCCACCCTTAATGAGGGTACCAGAAAAGCCTAGAACTTGCCACCATATGATTTCTTTTACAACAGAAGCTAATTATAGAATACTAGTGGCCTGGTGCATGAATTCATGCACATTGAAAGGAAATGAATCGGAATATTTTAATAGCGCTATTCGCCCTTTCTCTATAATAGAAATGTCAACCAAATTCATGATTGACAATGACAGATGGAAACACACGCGTGATTGGCGCGAGCTTTATATGTATCATGCATGAGCTAGTGAACTTAGCCTATATATAGATAGTCTAAGATAGCTATAGAACAAACTTGCTTAATTAGACCTGCTTTCTGATTTAGCTAAACTTTTTCCAGCCCAGTGAAGCATCCTAACTTCTCTTTCAGGTAATTGTCAGCAACACAGCAGTAAATATCAACACGAAGCAGATTATTATTGTAGATCACGCAGGGAGAACAAAGGGTAAAATATTTAACTGCAGCAGTGTTTGACTATATTCTGTGCAGTGAGAAAACCTGAAGTCATTTTCAAGGTCCACCATTTCTTACTTTTCAGTCGGGTCAAGTTTCTAAACTTTCTAAATCTCCATTTTCCGGCTAATGAAAAGAAAATAGGATTCCACCGAGTCTCCTATCTACCTGCCCCAGGATTTCTGTGAGGATCAAATGAGATGGGGCACGGGAAAACGCTTCAGAGACATTTGGTTACAGTGTAAAGTGTTTGCATCTGGCTATAAAGCAAGTTGTGGTCCTGGGCTGAAGAAACTGCAAGGAGGCTCGTCATGGCTAGGGAGAGGAAGCCGGACATTGCTACGTGACGTCATTACCCGGATGGAGGGAAGGACACTTACATATTAGCCTTTTATATATATACAGAGATTCTCTGTTCTGCATTTTTATTTTGGCTAATGAAAATATTACCCTCACTAAATAAAACAAGTAATGGCTTCACTTGGTGCCTTCAGTAAAGATATGGAGCAAATGGTGTCCACCTGGGAGCTAGATGTTTGAAACAAGGGTGCATGTGCATTGAAGATAAACTTGGCACTTTATCTTCCCTAGATCGAAGGCGAGTTACTGAAGGTATAATGTTTTTACTCTTTGTCTGCAGTAATGCAGTCTGCTTGCATCTCTAGGTATTCTGTGGTTGATGTTTTATCACTGTACTTGTTTTCCTCTCACTCCACTGCATGTAAATTCTTGCTTCACAGTGTAATATGGGCAAAGTGCCTTGAGGTTCAATTCAGTAAATATTTATTACCCTTGAAGTTCAATTCAATAAGTATTTATGGAATTGAGCCATAATTACTGGAGATACAGAAGTAAGGCAGACCCTGCCCATAAGGAGGTCATAGTCTTTTGGGAGAGACAGACAAATGAACAGAGAGTACAACGTAAGTGCAACCACAGAAGTGCTGGCAAGGTATGCAATAAGATAAGACAAAGGAGGGACTGATGGCCTGCAGCCACCTCGAATCCTTCCCAGAGCAATTTAGTGTGTAAATAAATAAGAGGAAATAAGCGTGGTAGGAGAGGGATGCGGGAACAGGTGAATGCTGTCACGTAACTAAAGGTGGTTTTGTAATGCTTTATTTCCCCAAATACAGGTATTTATTTGAACTGAAGGAAGACGATGATGCATGTAGAAAAGCCCAGCAGACGGGAGCATTTTACCTCTTTCATAACCTGGCTCCTTTGCTTCAGCAATCAGAACATCAGTACCTGCCCCCCCAGCACAGCCTATTAGGTAAGCCCAGAGTGAACCAGTAGAGTAGACCAACCTGTGGCTACTGAGCAGAATTCCGTCCATATTGATCCCTGAGAAGGATCCTCCAAGTTTAGAGTCCAGATCAGGGGTCCTCAAAATATGGCCTGCGGGCCACATGCAAATACAAATATTGTATTTGTTCCCATTTTGTTTTTTTACTTCAAAATAAGATATGTGCAGTGTGCATAGGAATTTGTTCATAGTTTTTTTTTAAACTATAGTCCGGCCCTCCAACGGTCTGAGGGACAGTGAACTGGCCCCCTGTTTAAAAAGTTTGAGGACCCCTGGTCCAGATTGTCTCAAAGTCCTCTGCCAATTAAATACTTCGTGTATACACCTGTGTTGCCCAGGAAACTGTTATTTAGTGATGGTATGAACCACTACTGCCTTAAACCAGGGGTAGGCTAAACTGCTGTCCACATTGGAACCCCTTACATTTTGTAAATAAATTTTCATTGGACCACAGCCACGCTCATTCATTTATACTAGTAGATTGTCTGTGGCTGCTTTTGCATTATAATGGCAGAGCAGAGGAGTTGACAGAGCTTAAAAGCCTAAAAGGTCTTGCCAACCCCTGCCTTGGGCTGGTGATTTCCAGCCTCCATGGAGTTGCACAGTGTCTTACTGGCCAGGATTTGCACTGTGACTTCATTTCTCCTAGAAGGGTCAAAATTAATAGTGAATTAATTAATGTAACTAGAGATATTTAAACTATTGGGATTTGGCTTTCAAGATACTGTCTGTTTTCTATGATGTCACTCTACACTGACTAACTTCTAAATACATTGCCAGTGAATTTCCTTCATGGGTTGGATGTTGGAGACCTAGATAGGTAGCTTCCAGCACTGCAGAAGAATATGAGGATGCCTCGGAGGCACTACACATTTAGAGATGTAGCAACGTTCTACTGTATTATGAATAAATAAATGAGTCGTTCATGCACAGGATAGGTTTTCTCCTTATGCAGCACTTACGTTACACATACTGGGATCTCAGATGACTATTCTACTCTGGCCCACAAGAACAGCATAACCTGGAGATCAAAGTATAGAACTGATTTGGTCTCTACCATATTAAATGTGACACATTTTTTTCCATGCCATAATAAGTTAACTATCACGAATCTTTTGAAGTAGGGGATATGCTCTTTCATGATACAATCATAGAGTAATACAGGGCTATGCAGAGAGAATTCTTTTTATAGTCTAAATTCCTCAGATTGCTGGTGAGAAAATGGAGGCTTAGAGAGGTTAAATGATTAGACCAAGTTTACATAGCTAATGAGCTGCAGGGCAGCGACTGGAAGCCAGGTGTACCTACTTCAAGCTGGAGTTACTGCTCTCCGGTAAGTTTAAGATGGCTCTGCTGGTTTAATTAAAACTCTTGTTTTTTCCCCTTCTTTTGTTTCTCAGAGTTGGAAAAGCTCCTGGCTAAGTTTGGACAGGATGCACAAAGAATAGAAGATTCTGTGCTGATTGGATGCTCCGAACAGCATGAAGCATGGTTTGCTCTGGATCTAGGTCTAAATAGCTCCTCTTCTGTAAATGGTACACGTTTTTCCTAATGGGTATTTATTTCCCTGTGGTTCTCAGACTTTGTGATTTTACTTGATAGTAAATTAAAATAAAAAATTTTGGAATACAGAAATATCAACTTTGTATTTTAAGTTAGAACATAAAAAGGCACTACCATCGCCCAGCTGGCGTGGCTCATGGTTGAGTGGTGACCTATGAACCAGGAGGTCATGGTTCGATTCCCGGTCAGGGCACATGCTTCAGTTGCGGCTCGATCCCCAGTACAGAAGGTAGCCGATCAATGATTCTTTCTCATTGACGTTTCTCTCTCTCTCCCTTGCCCCTCCTCTCTGGAAAAGAAACAAAAACCCACTACCATCTACTATCATTTAAAAGAAAATAAAGGAATTTTAATACTTTCTAAGGTAGATGGTGAGTACAAAGATGTTCATTGTATTATTCTCTGTCCCTTTATACACTTAATGTCATACACATTTCATAAGAAACGATTTTCAATTTATGACATCATTTTTGTATCTCTTATCAATGCAAATGAATAAACATGTTACCTTGAAGTCGCTCTGGGTCTTCCGACCTGCGTCTGGGAACCAGTTTGCTGTAGGCTCATGGCTCCTATCAGGCCTTTCTTCTCTCTTCAGGGTGCGGATGCGAATGTAATGATGCTGAGTGAGGTTCAGAGAGTTTAGAGGTCCCCTGTCATCTTTTTTCCAGGGAGAGTGTGTGGCTAGTACAACTGTTCTTATTGCCTGAAGGCAATCTTGTGAAATAGCACTATGCTGATTCCCAAATTTGCCTGAATATGAGAATCACCTGGTACTTGTTAAAAAAATAAAGATTTCTGGCCTCACTCACTTGTTCAGAATTTCCACGTGGGGGCTTGAAAGCCTGTATATAAAGGGTGTCCCCAAAAATGTATACACAATAACAGCTAATTTCTATCACATTTTGAAAATGAAATGTATTCTAATTAACACTGCCTTTATAATTATTTAAAGTGTGTATACATTTTGGGGGGACACACTTTGAATAGTTATAAAGGCAGTGTTTATTAGGATACATTTCATATTCAAAATGTGAACTACCAGCTGTTAAAGTGTGTATACTTTTTTGGGGACACCCTATATATTGATTTTAGAGAAACATTGATTTGTTGTCCCATTTATGCATTCATTGGTTGATTCTTGTACGTGCCCTGACCGGGGATTGAACCCAAAACCTTGGTGTATCGGGGATGACGCTCTAACCAAGTGAGCTACCCGGCCAGGGCTGAGAATCTGTATATTTTTTATTTTTCCTAGTTGCGTCTTATTAGGCGAGTTTGGGAAACACTGTTCTAACAGATATACCTGAGGAGGGGCCCCGAGGCAGTTTGACATTTGTTTCATTTCATTCTCTTTTCTAACTTCCTAGCTTCCTTACAGAAACCTGAAATGGAGACGGAACTCCAGGGGTCTTTCATTGAGCTGCGGAAGGCTCTCTTTCGGCTGAACGTGAAGGATGCCTCCTTGCTGTCCACGGTAGGTGCCGATTCCTCAGCTCATAGGAAATAGTGAAGCCGTGCGTAAGGGCAAATGCATGCACAAGCGAGAGCTACGCTCGATTTCTTCCTTTGCAGATTCTAGCTCTTCCTACAGACCGTGGCAGAAGGACACTGTGCTGTGGGGAGAGTGCCTGTTCCTTTCTTTCGCCCGGTGTTTGGCAAGATTGCCATCAGGAACACTTTCCCCTCAGGACATGCCGGTCTGTGGTATCGATCAACCTCCTAAACATGTTCAGTGACCCACAGCATGTCACATGCATTTTGTTTTCCTATGAGAAATTATGTTTTATTGCTTTGACTCATCCTCACAGCTTTACACTTCACTTGCTAAAGTGCTTTTGATTATCTATTTAATTTAGAGATATCGCTAAACATTTTTTATTTGCAAGAACACCCCAACTTTATTGAGGAGGAATACATGTTGGAATGTTTCATATTGGAAATGTTTTATTTTTAAACTGGGTCATAGGTACATGGAGTGTTTCATACTTTATATATTACATTTTTAAAAATAATTCATAATATACTTGAACTATACTTTTATTCATGTTTCAGATGATGGAGGGATATGCTCAGTAGTTTCCTTACTTTAACGTTTAGACAGTTAATAAACCATTTAGAATAGAGGAACTGAAAAGGCACTGGCATTTCCCACCGAGTTGCCCAGCACTGTCCTAGATGAGCCCCACACTCTCTAAACGAAACCAAGCCCACCTTCGCATTCCTAGGCGCAGGCTCTCCTCCGCTGGCATGATGCTCATCAGTTCTGCAGCAGAAGTGGGCAGCCCACCAAGAAGAATGTAGCTGGCAGCAAGCGTGTGTGCCCTTCCAGTAAGATCATCTATTATCCACAGGTGAGTGCAGCTGCGGGACAGGAGTCCCAGAAGCTGTGCGGCTCTGTCCTGGGGATGGAGCCTGTGCGATACAAGGCTTTCCTTAGTGACTCATTCCTTCCTCCTCCTTCCAGGCGCCATAGCCCGCCTGTCTAAGTTGCCATCCCCTTTTCCTAGATGGCTCCCGTGGTGATCACTCTGGTGTCAGACGGGACTCGATGCCTGCTTGCCCGCCAGAGTTCCTTTCCCAAGGGGATGTACTCTGCCCTGGCAGGTTTCTGTGACATAGGTAAGGAGTTTAGAGACACGACAGCATATCGACAGTAGTTATTTCTCTGTGTTGCTGTCATAGTGCTTGGAGCCTCAAGCACCTTCTTCCCTGTCATGTCAAGAAAACGGCCCCTGGCATTATAATTTTCCAATATTTTACAGGCAAACTTTCAAACATGCAGCATAGTTGAAAGAACTATACAGTGAAAACCCATACACTCACCACCTAGGTTCTATAATCTCTTATATTTACTTTATCACATATCTGTCCATCCATTGCTCTATCCATCAGTCCTCCTTATTTTTTGATGCACAGATTGCAGACATTAGTACACATCTCCCTAAATATTTTAGCGTGCATAATATTAACTAGAATTAGTTTTCTCAGTCTATTGGGGTAAAATTTGCAAATGGTGGTATGTCGCATTAGAATTTTATGAAAACTGACAGCAGCAGTAACCACGCCCATTGCCCCTCTATTTTGCGTTATAACTACCCTAGTAGGTTTAAGTATTGCAGTTCAACACCCAACTCTAGACTTGATTCCCATTGTTGGAGAGACTCAGAGATTTCAGGCTCTCCCAAGAGTATTTTCATTGAAGCTTTGGGGCCAGTTTTGCGCTCGTTCACAAATGGGCACCTGTATCATCCCTCCTGCTGCAGGGCTGTCCTGAATTAATCTGCGTGCTTGTAGGTGAAACTCTGGAAGAGGCTGTCCGGCGAGAAGTCGCAGAAGAGGTGGGATTGGAGGTGGACAGACTGCAGTACTCTGCATCCCAGCACTGGCCCTTTCCCAATAGCTCACTCATGATTGCTTGTCATGCAATTGTGAAACCAGGGCAGACGGAGGTAAGTGCTGCCTCCCGAATGCTCTGACATTTCCTTTGCCTCAGCTAAGCTTGTCAGTAGGTACTTAAACAACGTCTAGTTTAACACTGTCTAGATTGTACAGAGATGCATAAGAAATGATTTATATCCTTAAGGAATTTTCAATCTCGTAAAGAAAAGAATCACCACGAAAACTGGGAGTGCCAACATGGTCACCGTCCTTCCTTGTACATATCTCAGTCACGAGACAACTTACCTTTCATCATCAGGACTTAACAGAGCATCTCGCATAGACTAGGCACATCATATATCAAATTTAATTATTGATTTCAAGATTGATGTTATTGCTCAAGTCAATCAGGATGTTGAGCACTGATTATTATTATTATCATTACATAATAATGATGATTATGGGAACTTCTGGTTGAAAGGCACTTATCCAACCTCATCTTCTACAGCATCCCTTACAGATGGCATTGTGGTCCCTATCTACTAAGTCTGTCTATTGTGTTTTGGTTTCTATGGAATGAATACTATCTAATCTGCCTCAGCTTCCTGTGGATTCAGTTTGTTCTACTTTGCTCCTTGCAAAGATACAATGATTTTGATTATCATTAAAGAAGAGTCGCCGAAACCGGTTTGGCTCAGTGGATAGAGCGTCAGCCTGTGGACTGAAAGGTCCCAGGTTCGATTCCGGTCAAGGGCATGTACCTGGGTTGCGGGCACATCCCCAGTAGGAGATGTGCAGGAGGCGGCTGATCGATGTTTCTCTCTCATCGATGTTTCTAACTATCTCTCTCCCTTCCTCTCTGTTAAAAAAAATCAATAAAATATATTTAAAAAAAAAAAAAAAGAAGAGAAACATTTGTATGTTTATACAAGCAATTGAGGCACAAAGCAAAACAAGTATTATTCATAATTTACCCCTCTATGCTAACCACTCTTAATATTTTAGTATTTGTACTTCTGGGTTTTTACTATTAAAAATATATTTAACTCTCATCTCTTATGTATGCCTCTTTTGCTGCTGGGCAATATCTAGAATTGATTTGTCCCCAGCCTATGGATCCCAGGTAATACCTTCTAAGATAGCTCAGTTCTAGAACTGTTTTCTCACCTTTGGCCATAGAAGTCTAACTTTTGTAGCTCCCAATCTTACATTCTGTTTTTCCTTATGTCTTTCAGATCCAGGTGAACTTGAGAGAACTAGAAGCAGCTGCCTGGTTTAGTCATGATGAGGTGGTCGCAGCCCTGAGGAGAGACCGCCCGTATGCTCAGCAACAGGATGGGGCTTTCCCGTTCTGGCTGCCCCCTAAGTTAGCCATCGCCCACCAGCTGATTAAGGAGTGGGTGGAAAAACCGACCTGCCCCTCCCTGCCTGCTTAGCTCAGATCACCTAGGTCCCTCCTCAGTATCCCGGGGGGAGGGAGGGCACATCAGAGATCTGCTGAAAAGGGGAAGGTGACAAAAGGCCATACCCAACCAAATTCATATTAAGGCAGAGCAGGTGAGCCTACAGCAAGACACCTCTACCAGCAGAGTTAATGAAAGAAGTTCCTACTCCCAGGCAACCAAAAACGCCAGCGTGAGAAGAAAAGCGAATGAGATGGCAATTGTCACAATCAGAGGGAAGGTGAAGCTTTACTTTAGATGTGGGCCCTTGTTTACCCATTTTCTCCGAGGCCTTGGGAGTAAACATCTTTTGGCATGTGGCTTGTTAATGCTGGGTTTATATCTAACTGCCAAAATGTGCCTGGTGTAATTTTGGTTAAAACTTTTCTCTGAGTATTGAAAATATGTAGCAAATCTCAACCCACTGAATTACTTTTTGTCCTCATAGAATTAAGACAAATAGCACAACCTAACATTTTTGAAATCATGTACAGGTAATTATTTTGTTCATGGTAGTTAAATAGAAGTCCTGTTTCTTTAAGTCACCTGAAGGGATGCGGAAGGTGGGAGCTAAGGTCTCCCCAGGGTCCTCTGTAATACATCGGGTGCAATGAGGTTCTGTTGACATAAGTGCATCCCAGTGGGCCACAAGGCGGTAAGTCTTTTTTTGCTGTTACTTGCTCAGTTTGTAACGTAAGGAAGTGATTATCACTTTGCCATTCGTTTCCCTAAGTGTAAAATGGTTGCTGCTATTTGCATATCCAGTAAGTGTTGTAACTTAAACTAAGGGATTAGTGAGGATGAACCATTTCTTGAGTTTTATGGGACAAACTAAATTTAGGAATTCTCATCTTTCATATATGCCATTTTATACCTTGTCATAGGGGAGAAGAATTTATCTGGAGGAAATAAAATAAATTTATATACCTCTGTTTAGATGTATTTTTCTGTCTTATGAAGAGAGGAAATTGCAGAAAGTGAGAATCTGGAGGGGGCGGGAGAAAAGGAATCTCTGTATTAGTGTGACAGGTGTTCAAGTCCAGGTTCCAAGTCTGTGGAAACTGAAGCAATGTGCAGAAGAAACGCTGTCGGAGGCCAGTTTGAAAAGAATGGATGTCTGGGGAAAGAGCTGTATCCTCAGATGATTTCAGGCACTACCTTGTGATTAAATACATGAGTGCCAGAAAACCCAAGATGATGCATACATCAAAGTTCCACAGGACTAAGAAAAAGAGCTTCTAGAACTAGAAAAGTTAAAGCACTGAATTTCCTATTGAAACCAAAAGGTTACTGCTGTCACTGTTGCCAGCAAACCATCATTGCTTTGGAAATCAAAGTACCTTCGTCAGGAAATGGCGAGGGATAGTATGAGATGGGACTTGCTTGTCCTGCTAGATTGGCAGCTTGCGCTGACCCGAGCTGAACCCAGCAAGTAGACGGGAAAAGCACTCTCCAAAGAGAGGTCCCGAGATTTCCCCATATCTTGCAGTCAGAAGAAAACAGTTCAGGGTCCATGTGTATTACCGTCTCCCAATCTTTTCTATCTCTATGTGGGTGTGTTTGTGAGCACATGTGTACACATCCCTGGTCTGAAAATACAGGATAGGAAGGGGAGGGTGTGTGTTTCTCAAATGTACCATGGAGTAACTGTTTGCTTTTGGATTAATGTGTTGTTTTGGAAAAGAAAAGATGAGAGTGGCTAACAGGAGGAGCTGCACCATTGAACTTTGTTTACCAGCAATGAGTGGGAAGAGAGCTTTGCTTTTCACAACTCTAAGGATATCTGAAAGTTGAGGCAAAAGAGGACAAGGTTAGGATACTGCAATTGACATAAATAGAAGGAACTTTGGTACAGGGCTTACCTGGCTGGAGAATATTTATGTGGCAATTAATGATGAAGGTGCTAAGGATAAAAAGAACCCACTGGGTCTATGAAGTAGAATAGTAAAAACAAGTTAAACATTAAAATCAGTGTATTTGTCACCAGAGTGAGCCTGGCTCAAGGTCATTCCTGGTAACTGGAACAAAAAAAGCAACTCATTCATTCCTTATTTTTTACTATCTTCCTTTCTCTACCCAACATTTAGTCCTCAATAAAAATAAATAATGTTCTAAACATGGGCTATGTGAATGTCATCTCTTCTTCTGACTTCAAAACCTGTGCGGCCTCCTGGAGATCACAAAGACCCTGGCAGAGAGGGCAACATTAGAGAAGTCAACCTGTGAAACTTGTAATGAGGAAATATATTTTTTTAAAAAAATATATTTTTTTATTTTATAGAGAGGAAGGGAGAGGGATAATCAGAACTATCGATGAGAGAGAAACATCGATCAGCTGCCTCCTGCATGCCCTCTACTGGGGATGTGCCTGCAACCAAGGTACATGCTCTTGACCAGAAACCAGGGACTCTTCAGTTCGGGGGCTGACTCTCTATCCACTGAGCCAAACCGGTTAGGGCTGAAGAAATATTTTTTACTAAATGAGTACTCTAAACTAGAAAGGAGCACACTCCGGTTCAATATTTATTTAAAAGAGAAACGACAGGCTCGATGGGCTGGTTAGTCTTCCGCTGGCTTACGTGTGGGTCTGGGGTCAGTGTTGTCCGGCAGCTGCACTCCCATGCTCTGTAAGAGGTTGGAAGCCGGTCCGGCCAGTCCGGCCTGGGAACTGTACGATTCCAATATATTTGAAACCAGGTTTAGGTCTACATCCACCGGCGTCATACCAGAGTCTCCTGCACCAGAATCTTCCTCATCTGAATTGCTATTGGTAGGCTGGGCTAGAGATTCCTTATTCATGGAGGGAAAGAAAATCATGGGATAATATGTCAATAGGCTGTGGTAGTTACAATGCAAACCTAACCAACAATGGAAAATTGAATTCCAAATTACTCTTCTTGATAGAAAATAAAAACGAAGTCTAGTAAACTATTTAATTTAACACATGTATTAAAATTTGGTTCCAAAGACTATAATACACTCCTTTGTAGTAAAAGTTTCAGGCACTACAAATTGAATGACTTTCTTCCCTATTCTGAAATAGCCTAAGGGAGATAACCAGGGTTAAAGACGTATATTTATTTATACGATGCCTAACAGTTTTAAAAAAATAAACATAAAAACAAACATTTTAAAAAAGAATGTAAATTTTTTCCTAAGTAAAAGAAACTAAATTTTCTTTTCTTTTTCCCAATGAAAAAGCAAAGTAAAAACCTGACACTTCTGCCAAAACCGGTTTGGCTCAGTGGATAGAGCGTCGGCCTGCGGACTGAAGGGTCCCAGGTTCGATTCCGGTCAAGGGCATGTACCTGGGTTGCGGGCACATCCCCAGTAGGAGATGTGCAGGAGGCAGCTGATCGATGTTTCTCTCTCATCGATGTTTCTAACTCTCTATCTCTTTCCCTTCCTCTCTGTAAAAAATCAATAAAATATATTAAAAAAAAAAACAACAAAAAAAACCCTGACGCTTCTTGGGGTTGAACCACAAAGACTCTGAATTGTTACTCAAGCCTCTGATTTCACAGGTTGGGGAAAGGATTTGAAAGATGCAGCTTGATCTACTCCAAGTGGTCCATGGACCAGTAGCATGTGCATCGCTTCAGAGCTTGTTAAAAATGTAAAATCTGAGGCCACACCTCAGACATACTTAACCAGAATCTATATTTTAATATGGTTAGGTGATTCATATTCACACTACCACTTAAGAAACACTACTTTAGATAAATCTAATGTATGGTTTCTATTAGGTTCTGGCAATATTAAAAGTGGTTATAATTTGCCCTGACCAGTTTGGCTCAGTGGCTAGAGCATCAGCCTGTGGACTGAAGAGTCCCAGGTTCGATACTGGTCAAGGGCATGTACCTTGGTTGCGGGCACATCCCTAGTAGGGGGTGTGCGGGAGGCAGCTGATGGATGTTTCTCTCTCATGGATGTTTCTAACTCTCTATCCCTCTCCCTCTCTGTAAAAAAATCAATAAAATATATATTTTTAAAAAAAGTGGTTATAATTTTAAATGTGGTTTAGATGATCAAAACAAGGGAATAACATTAAGGTCCATTATGAGTTTTACTGTTGTCTCATTTGGTTCTATGACATGAGGATTATTTATTAATGGACAGTCACAGAGATGGATTTCAAACACTCATCCATGAGACGCCTCTTTGTCTAGTATTATAGTGCTGGTATAATCAGTGGGATTAAAACACGAATGGGAGATGAATTCTACATTTGGCTCTAAATTAGGGAAACTTACAAATCAAATACTATTAAGATTTCAAAAATATTTGGGTATTTAGAGACATTTCTTCTTTTTAAAAAAATCAATGTAAGCTCTTAGTATCACATACTAATTTCAACACATCACATGACATTATTTTAAATCCTGAGAGATAACAAAGTAATATAATTAAGCTTATTTTAGGAAAATAAAGTTAATAATCCCTCATCCAACCAGAGTTAGGAAAAATTATTATTCTTATTTATTTCAAATTTAAAAAATCAAATTTATCACAAAAAAAATGATCACAAACAAAAAAACCCACTAAGATAACATATGTTTTTAGCTATCCTTTGTAATAGACTCAGAAAGGAAAAGAAGTTAAACACACACATACCATTTGCTTCTGGGTGGCGAAACTTTTGCCAATGCTGGTATGTGCCAGTTCCCGGTCCATCTGGGCCATGTATGACTTGAGATCATCAAGTGTTCCTTTTACAGATGCTTCTTCCCCAGGTTCCTGTGTTTCAAAATCCAAGTCATCATCACTTTCTAAAGATTCAAAGTCTTCCTCATCCTGGTCATCGGAGTCTGATTCAGGAGGCCTTGGTCCTACATACCAACACAGAAAATGCCACTTGGTAAAAAATTTTGAGTGATTACATCTCCCAAAAGACTTAGAATATTATTTGCAGGAAAGAACCAATATACACAGGCAAACTCCTTCACAAAAATCACTTCCAGAAAATGGTACTGCTGGCAGATATTTTCAGAAAAGCACACAAGCTGAAATGAAAGATTCAACTCTTTTTTTTAAAGTGAATTAATTCACTTAAAAATTTAAAAACTATGATATGCATGAATAGATTTTTAAAAAAAATATATTTTTATTCGTTTCAGAGAGGAAAGGAGAGAGAGAGAAAGAGACATCAATGAGAGAGACTCATTGATCGGCTGCTTCTTGCATGCCCTCTACTGGAGATCAAGCCTGCAACCCAGGCATATGCCCTTGACCAGGAATTGAACTGTGACCTCTTGGTTCACAGGTCAACGCTTACTCAGCCAATGAACTACACCAGCTGGGCTGCATAATACACTTTGATGTGAACATTCATGTGAACTGTCTCGGCAGGCTAGGGGCATGCAGACGGGATGCTCAGAATTACTGCCTCACATTTCACTCTCTTCCTTGAGTTAGGCATCTTTTAACAGTTTGGTGGCTATCCAGACCTTTATGCAGCTCTGTCCTCATTACCAAGCATTTCATAAAAGGGTATACAGCTGACCCTTGGACAATGCATAAAACTTTCGACTTCCCGAAAACATTACTAATAGCCTACTGTGGACCAGAAGCCTTACCGATGACACACACAGTTGATTAACATATATTTTGTATGTTATATGTATTATATACTGAATTCTTATGATAAAGAAGGCTGGAGAAAAGAAAGTGTTAAGAAAATCATAAGGCAGAGAAAATACATTTACAGTATTTTTTTTTAAATATATTTTATTGATTTTTTACAGAGAGGAAGGGAGAGAGATAGAGAGTTAGAAACATCGATGAGAGAGAAACATCGATCAGCTGCCTCTTGCACACCTCCTACTGGGGATGTGCCCGCAACCCAAGTACATGCCCTTGACCGGAATCGAACCCGGGACCTTTCAGTCCGCAGGCCAACGCTCCATCCACTGAGCCAAACCGGTTTCGGCACATTTACAGTATTTACGTGTAAGTGGACCCATATGGTTTAGTCCCATGTTGTTCAAGGGTCAGCTGTACTATAATTTATTTAACCATTTCCCTTGTGATAGACATTTAGGATATTCCAATTTTTCTGCTACTACAATGCTGCAGTCGTCATCTTAGCACATATATCTTTTTCATAAATTCCCGGAATCGAAATTGTTAAGGCAGCCCTAATCAGTTTGGCTCAGTGGATAGAGCATTCATTGGCCTGCGGACTCAAGGGTCCCAGGTTTGATTCCAGCCAAGGGCATGTACCTTGGTTTCAGGCACATACCCAGTAGGGAGTGTGCAGGAGGCAGCTGATCGATGTTTCTCTCTCATCGATGTTTCTAACTCTCTATCCCTCTCCCTTCCTCTCTGTAAAAAATGAATAAAATATATTTTAAAAAAAAGAAATTGCTAATGCAAAGGTTATAAACATTCTAGAGTACCAAACTGTCCTGAGGAAAGATGACTTACACTTCGCCCCCCTCCCCCGCTTTGAACAGTGCTAATTTCTCTAACTCCTGAGAAAACTGGTTATCATCATTCTTTTAAATTTTTGCCAATATGGTGGGCAAAAAAGTAATCTCTTATTTTTACTGTGTATTTACTTGCATACGAGAAACAGTTAACTGTTTTCAAATATTTATTAACTATACTTCTTCTTCAAGGCTATACCTTTTCATATCCATTGTTGATTTCTCTTATTAGGCTATTTGGCTATTATTAGTATGTAAGTGCTGTAAGTATAAAAGAGAAAAAATAATGTAATCTGGGAGCCAAGGTAAACTCTAACACACAGCATTCACTCATTCAACAAATCCTATATAATAAAGAGCTAATATGCTAATTAGACCGGACAGCGGAACGACCTTTTGGACCACCTTCTGGACTAGTGGGCAGGGCTGTGAGACAGCTGGGGCTGCGATGGGCCGAGCCTCTTGCACGAATTTCACGCATCTGGCTTCTAGTATTTAAGCAACTACTATGTTAAGCACTGAGCTAAACATCCTCTGCAGAATCATTCAAGACAGCAGGAATTCATTGTTGAAAGCAACTCAAAATTATGAAGAGAAAGCATTGTTTTGTCTTCCGAAAGATCTAATGATCCACTTCCCTACCCATACTACTTTCAAAATGAAAACAAACATCACACTGTAACTTACCTAAAATCTTATCAAAATAATTAAGGAAAGAATCTGCATCAAAAGTGATTGGAGTTTCAGAAGGGTCTCTGCAAAATTAAATGAAAAAAACAATTTATCTAGAACATAACTCTTTGAAACTTTTTCTAAAGTCCCATTCTTAGGAACACTACTAGAGATATAACCTCAAAAGAGGTGCAACAAGAAAACTGTAGTTTAAATTTTATTTATTTATTTAAAAAACATATATTTAAATATATTCTTATTGATGTTAGAGAAGGGAGAGGTAGAGAGAGAAACAACAAAGAGAGAGAATAATTGATTGGCTGCCTCCTGCACGCCCCCCAGTGGGGATCAAGCCAGCAACTCGCTCGGAATTGAACCCAGGACCCTTTAGTCCGCAGGTCAACACTCTATCCACTGAGCCAAACAGGCTAGGGCTAAAATATATTTTTTAAAAAATATATATTTTTTTATTGATTTCATAGAGGAAGGGAGAGGGAGAGATAGAAACATCAACGATGAGAGGAAATCATTGATCGGCTGCCTCCTGCACACCCCCTACTGGGGATTGAGCCCAAAACCTGGGCATGTGCCCTGATCGGGAATCAAACTAGTAATCTTCTGGTGCACGGGCTGACGCTCAACCAACTGAGCTACACTAGCTGGGCAGTAGTTTAAATTTTAAAAATCCTTATACTTACTGGTCTTGCAGGGCAACAGAAATGGGAAATACTGATAAAATCAAAGTAAAAACTGCACTTTGTTTATGCACATTTAACTTTAAGCTCATTTAAGGATCTACCCACCCTTTTCAAACTCCTACAAGATATAGCTAACATTAGCCAAAAAAAGTTCTTTAAGAACCAAATCTTTAAAAATGATTAAGAACAAACTTTCCTTTACCCCTGCTGTTTTGAAGAGAGAATATTGAACATAAATTGTAGTCATCTCATGAGCTCCATAGCATCAACATTGATAAAGATATTTTTGCTGTGCAAGTAACAATTCCATCTATCTTTTTTCCCCATTACTTGCCAAATATAACTTCCTAATTCTTCTATTATTTCCTCCCACTCTTTTGAGTTTGAAGCTTCCAATATGCAGGTGGGAGATGAGAAGTCTGAGCTTGCTGAGAGCTGGATGTGAGGAGCCCATAAGGTTCTGAGTAAAAGTTGAAAGAGTAAAATGCACAGTTGCTCTGAACCACTCTGAGATGGTGGCTTTGAGATTGCAAAGGATAAGATCACTAGAAACCTGACTCCAGATAAGTAAATTATGCTACTAGATACCAAAACAGGGAAACAAAGCATTACAAACCATTTACTTAAAAAAAAAGTGTGCACTTGGCAGTGATGGATGACTTCAACATCTTGGTTATGACTATAGGTATGTACTTTAACACAAATTACCGAGGCAGCTCTGCTCCTTTGTGGGTGGAAACTTTGGATATGAAAGCTTTCATGCTCTTTGAGACTTGAGTTAAGTCGTAGTGCTCCTTCTCCTCGGAAATGGGCTCTGGGTCTTTTTTGCCAGCAGCTTCTTGCAGGAGCTGGTCCAGCTGATCTGGTGAGAGATCTAACCACTGGTCATCTGAAAGGAGAAAGCGTGATGCTGCCATACCACATTCACGTGAAAGCTTCTCTCGGGAAAGGACTCTCTGAGACTTAGTGGAATGTTTTAATTTTTCCTAACCCATCTGCTCTCTCCTGGCCCTTCACTTACCATCTTCTGGGGGAAGATTAGCTTCTTCTTTCTTAAGCTCTTCGATATCAAATGGTAATGTCTGTAATAAGGTTAAGATTTCTTCACCTGGGCTCATAGCAACAGAGCTATAAAAAAAAAGTAATTTTTTTTTATAAGAGCACTTGCTCAGAATAATAATCACAAAAACATAGCATTTTAAAGTTGCAAGGAATTACCTAGTCTAATTTGCTTTTAAAATACAGACCCCAACCTAGCCAGTGTTGCTCAATGGATAGAGCATCGGCTGGCAGACCAAAGGGTTCCAGGCTCGATTCCGATCAAGGGCATGTACGTTGGTTGCAGGCTCCTCCCTGCCCGGAGCCCTGATCAGGCAGATGCAGGAGGCAACCAATAAATGTGTTTCTCTCACACATCGATGTTTCTCTCTGTCTTTCCCTCTCTCTTCCACTCTCTCTAAAAGTCAATGGAAAAATATCTTCCAGTGAGGATTAACAGAAAAGATACAGACCTCCTTTTCTCAAATAAAATTTACCAAGAACTCTAAAATATAAAAAAGCTCAAAGCAAAACTGCTTTATACAGCAAATAAAACCATCAACAAAATGAAAAGGCAGCCTGCTAAGTGGGAGAAAATGCTTGTAAAACATATATCTGATAAGGGATTAACATCCAAGATATATACAGAATTCATACAACTCAAAAGTGAAAAAAAAACCCAAACAATCCAATTTTAAAAATGAGGGGAATGGGGGATATCTGTAACACTTTCAACAATAAAGATAAATTTAAAAAAATTAAAAATGGGCAAAGGGAGAAAGAAATAAAACTGTCATTATTTGCAGATGACATGATTATAGAGAAACCTAAATATTCCACCAAAAAACTACCAGAACTGATCAATGAATTCAGTAAAGTAGCAGGATACTAAATAAATATCTAGAGATCAGTTGCATTTTTATTCAACAATAATGAAGTATCAGAAAGGGAAACCAAGAGAACAATCCCATTTACAATTACATCAAAAAAAAGAGAAAAGATTTAGGTATAATTTAACCAAGAATGTAAAAGACCTACACTTGGAAAATTATAAGACCCTGAAGAAAGAAACTGAAGAAGATACAAATAAGTGGAACAAATAAGTGTTCATGAATAGGAAGAATTAACATCATTAAAATGTTCATACTACCCAAAGCAATCTATAGATTCAACACAATTCCTAGCAAGTGTATTTCACAGAACTAGAAAAAATATTCCAAAAATTTATGTGGAACCATAAAGGAACCCAAATAGGCTCAGCAATCTTAAGAAAGAAGAACAAAGTCAGGGGAATCATGCTACCTGATATCAAACTATACTATAAGGCCATAGTAATCAAAACAGCATGGGTGAAAAAGGTGAAGGGATTAAACAACAAAAAGACCTCACATACACACACACACAAACAAAAAACATGCAACAACAAAACTCATAGACAAAGACAACAGTATGGCAATTACCAGAGGGAAAGGGTGGTGGAGGAGGCAGAAGAGGGTAAAGGGAGGATAAATGGTAATGGAAGGAGACTTGACTTGGGGCTTGAACACACAATACAATATTCAGATGATGTATCATAAAATTTTACCGCTGAGAACTAAATATTTTTATTAACCAACTAGAGGCCCGGTGCACAAAATTTGTGCACGGTAGGGGGCTGTCCCTCAGCCCAGCCTGCACCCTCTCCAATCTGGGACCCCTTGGGAGATGTCTACCTGCTGGTTTAGGCCTGATCCCAGATGAGGCCTAAATTGGCCGGTGGACATCCCTCTCACAATCCTGGACCGCTGGCTCCTAATTGCTCACCTGCCTGCCTGCCTGGTCGCCCCTAACTGCCCCACTTGCCTGCCTGCCTGCCTGATCGCCCCCTAACCGCTCCCCTGCCGGCCTGATTGATGCCTAACTGCTCCCCTGCCGGCCCGGTCGCCCCCAACTGCCCTCCTCTGCCAGCCTGATGGCCCCCACTACCCTCCCCTGCCGGCCTAGTCACCCCTAATTGCCCTCCCCTGCTGGCCTGATCGCCCACAACTGCCCTCCCCAGCCGGCCATCTTGTGATGACGTGAGGGCATCACGCGAGGGCACGAGGGCCACCTAGGTTTTATTAGTATAAATGTCACCCAAATAAATTCAATTAAAATTTTTTTTTAAATGGGCAGAGGAACTAAATAGATATTTTTCCAAAGAAGACATACAAATGGCTAACAGGTACATGAAGAGGTGCTTAACATCACTAATCATCAGGGAAATGGAAATTAAAGCCACAATAAGATATTACCGCATAACTTTTAGCATGGCTTATCTAAAAGACCAGACGTAACAAGTGCTGGCAAGGCTGTGGAGAAGAGGGAACCCTGTGCACATTTGGGGGGGATGTAAATTGGTATAGCCACTACAGAATACAGCACGGAGACTCCTCGAAAATTAAAACCAGAGCTCCCACATGAACCAGCAAGTCCACTTCTAGGTATTTATTCAAAGGAAATGAAAATAGAATACTGAAAATATGCCTGCACGCCCATGTTCATTGCTGCATTATTCACAGTAGCCAAGATATGGAAACAACCTAAATGTCCATCAACAGATGAGTGAACGAAGATGTGTGTGTGTGTGTGTGTGTGTGTGTGTGTGTGTGTGTGTGTATATATATATATAGAATGTTACTCAGCCATGAGAGAGAAGGAATCCTGCCATTAGCTACAACATGATGGAACCTGAGGGCATTATGCTAAATGGAGTAAGCCGGATAAAGAAATGCAGATACTGCATGGTATCACCTATATATGGAATCTAAAACACAAAGTCCAACTCATAGGAACACAGAGTAGAAGAGTGGATGAGGCAAACAGGAAGGAGCTGGCAAGAGGGTAAACTTTTAGCTAGAAGATGGCTTTTGGCTTAGGAGCTAATGTAAAACATGACTACAGCTGATAGGACTGTATTATGTAATTGAAATCTGCTAAAACAACAGACCTTAAATTTTTTCACCAAATAAATAAATAATTGAGGTGATAGATGTGTTAAATAACTGGTTGGGGGAATCCTTTCATAATGTGTACACATATTAAATCACCACAATGTATGCTTCAAAGATCTTACAATTTTGTCAATAAAGCTGGAAAAAGGTCTCGCTTTGGTTGAAATGGAGGCTGGAGACTCAGAGACCTACCTACTCGGTCTTCCCTCTGTCTCTGTGAGCTCCATAGAAGATCATTATGAAGCTGCTGATCTAGTATAACACCTTTTTCAATTTGTATTTATATTATATATGAGGAAAGAAAACCCAGAGGGAAGTATGAACAAAAAGTAAAACAGGTATTATATGTTAGACTAGCACTTAAAAAATACATTTTCTTATTCAGTCCTCTAATTACTATCCTCTTTTAAAGATGAGAAAATCAAAGTCCAGTGAGTTCTACAACTTTTGGGAAGTCACTTCAGCAGTCTGTGGACCGCTGGTGGTCTGTGAGGTCCGAAAGGTTGGCGACTGCTGAAAGTGGCCTGAAATCAAGCCTTCTGACGCTAGTTTGTGCTCCTCCTACTAAATACTGATGAGGAAATATGCACTGAGATTGTTTACATGAATGAGCTATTTTATGACGGTGATGTGACTTGTTATATAAATTCATAGAACCCTGTCTGAGCTATTCAGAAAGGAACAAATCAAGTTATATAATGAACTTGCCTTCATTTGATAAATATTTGCATGCCTTGCTAAATCACATTGGTGATAAAAATATTGTCCCTACTCCATATTAGGTAAATATGACTAGGGGAGGAAAAAATTTACAAATAATCATAATAAATGATAAAATATAAAATCATACAGGAATACCACATGATAGGGAAAGTCATTCACTGAGATGAAAGCAGAGAAGTTAAAAAAAAAAAGTAAGAGATGCCCTAGCTCCGTGGTCGGCAAACCGCGGCTCGCGAGCCACATGCGGCTCTTTGGCCCCTTGAGTGTGGCTCTTCCACAAAATACCACATGTGGACATGCACGTACAGTGCAATTGAAACTTCGTGGCCCATGCAGAGAAGTCGGTATTTTGTGGAAGAGCCGGTATTTTGTGGAAGAGCCACACTCAAGGGGCCAAAGAGCCGTATGTGGCTCGTGAGCCACGGTTTGCCGAGCTGCAGTTTGCTGACCACTGTGCTGGTTTGGCCTAATGGATAGAGCGCCAGCCTGTGAACCAAAGGGTCCCAGGTTCAATTCCGGCCAAGGGCACATGCCTGGGTTGCAGGCTCAATCCCCATAGGGGGCATGTAGGAGGCAGCCAGTCAATGATTCTCTCTCATCATTGATGTTTCTATCTCTCCCCCCCTCTCCCTTCCTTTCTAAAATCAATAAAATATGTATTTTTTTAAAAAGTAAGAGAATGGAAGTAATTGAGTTAGGCCGTAAAGAATGGGGAGGATTTTGACAGGTAAGATAGGTTAGAGAAGCTTTAGGCAAGAGAAAAAAAAAGAGCATTTGTATAGAGGCAGAGAAGTGAGGAATATGTTCAGAGAGCAAGCGGCAGTTGGTTTGGCTTAAGTGTGGAAGATGAGCCTGAACAGATGGATGGACTGAGATGAGAGCACAGTGAGCCTAAAAAGGTTAAGAAGTTTGGGCACAATGAAATAAGCAGTGGGTGATCAATGATGACTTCTTTGCTATTTTTACTTTTAGTTTAAGAGATTTGAATACAAACTAGTACAAAAGATAATATAACAAATGTCCATATTCCTACGACCCAGAATTATAATATTGTTATATTTACTTCTAAATACATGGTTATATTTATACATTTAACATTAAAAATATCAAACTAGTAACATGTATATGTACTTTATTTTTTAAAAAATATGTCTTTATTAATTTTTAGAGAGAGGGGAAGAGAGAAACATTGATTGGCTGCCTCCTGTGCACACTCCAACTGGGGAGCAATCCTGCAATATGGGTATGTGCCCTGACCAGGACTCGAACTTGCAACCTTTCAGTGCACAGAGCCAGGCTTTTATCTATTAAAAACATAAATAAAGCTACTGTTTCCTGTGATGACCAGCACCACCAGTTCCAATCCACTCTCTGCTCTAACAAGTATCATTCTGGGCCCCTGTGTGTGTTTGTGGGGGTATTTCTATGTTGCATTTGCGGTTTGTTCTCTTTACCTGGAACATTATTCCCACAAAGACGTGTATGCCTCATTCCCTCACTTCGCTCATGTCTCTTCTCATTGGAAGGGCCTCCTTACCCAACCTAGCTAAAATAGCAGCCCACTTCTCTCTCCCATAGACAGCTTTTTCTTCAAAGCACTTATCACCATCTAATATCATGTAGTGGTTAACCATCGTTCTCCTACGCTAGTGTGTAAGCTCTATAAGGGCAGGCAGACTTCGGGTTTATTGGATTCCCCAGTGTCCGGAATAGGGTCTAGTACATAGGAGATACCTAAATTTATTTGTTGAATAAATGAATATATATGAGGTTTTCAACGGGGGTCAATTTTGTCCCCCAGGGGACATTTGACAATGTGTGGTGACACTTTCGGTTGCCACAACTGGGGTTGGAGGGAGTCCGAATGGCATTTACTGGGTAGAGGCCAAGGCAGGGGTGGGCAAACTTTTTGACTCGAGGGCCACAATGGGTTCTTAAACTGGACTGGAGGGCCGGAACAAAAGCATGGATGGAGTGTTTGTGTGAACTAATATAAATTCAAAGTAAACATCATTACATAAAAGGGTACGATCTTTTTTTTCAATAGTTTTATTCATTTCGTAGTTTGCCCACGGCTGGGCCAAGGGATGCTGCTAAATATACTATGATGCACAGGAGAGTCACCCACAACAAAGAATTATCAGGTCCAAAATGTAAATAGTGCTGAGACTGTGAAATCCTGAATTAGACTTATGTGTATTTAGCTAATCTCTAAATAAAGACATTGTAATTCATGTATCTATTATTGATAGACACTTAGATTGTGTGTAATTTTTCACTATCACAATCCCAAATACTTTTTTAGGAGAGGAGATTTATTTCAAACAGATTTTCCTGGCTCTAATAGTTGAATTGAAAGAGAAAGTAACTAGAAATTGAGAAACACATAGATATTGTCATAGCTCAAGGAATAAATAATTAGTGTAGGTGGGCAGTAAGAAAGAGGAATGCAGACACAAGATATTTAACAGGCTGTGGGGTCTCAGATTCAAGGACAGCCCAGAGGTCTGGGTGATAGAAGAATGGGGGTCCTATTAAAAAACAGTGGGGCCCGACCAGTGTGGCTCAATGGATGAGCATCAACCCATGAATGGGAGGTCATTGGTTTGGTTTCCGGTCAGGGCACATGCTTAGGTTGCCGGCTCCATCCCCAGTAGGTGGCGTGCAGGAGGCAGCCGACTGATGGTTCTCTCTCATCACTGATGTTTCTCTCTCTCCCTCTCCTTTCCTGTCTCTGAAATCAATAAAAAAATTTTTTTAACAAAGACACTGGGAGGTAGTCTATGATATTAATTCAGCTATTTAAAAAATTTCAGCTATTCAAAAAATTGGAAATTCAAGAATAGGTCTGAAGGGAGATGTGAGGTTGGTTTTAAACTATTTAGAAATTATCTGGTTGAGGGAATGAAGGTCTCTCCTGCAACATAATTGAAATTTTAGACATTTAAGCTACATGCAATTTTTTGCCAATAGTAAAAATGTTGAGCCTTGATTTGGAAGCTGCCTGCTTCATCCTGTTTTATTTTTTAAGAATATATTTAAAAAAAGAAAGAATATATTTTCATTGATTTCTTTACAGAGAGGCAGGGAGAGGACAGAGAGTCAGAAACATCAATGAGAAACACCCATCAGCTGCCTCCTGCATGCCCCCTACTGGGAATAGAGCCCGCAACCGAGGTACATGCCCTTGATCAGAATCAAACCCGGGACCCTTCAGTCCGCGGGCCAGCACTCTATCCTAAACCAAACCAGCCAGGGATTCATCCTGTGTTTTAGACCTCCCTAAAATAGCTAACCACAGCCCAGAACTCCCACAGGAATTAAGCACATGGCTGGATACCAAAGTGTCTGAGTGTGAGTCTTAGCTCTGTCACTTATTAGCTCTGTGTGACCCCTGGCCAATTACTTAATCTCTCTTGGCCTCAGCTTCTCAGCTGTAAATGGGGAACAATAACAATCATACTTATTTCATAGGGTTGTAAGGGGGAACTAAACGAGTTTAAAGTGGCCTATGCTTTGTAAGTACTGAATACGTGTTAGCTATTATCCAATGATGATGATGGTAATAGCAATCAGTGCCAAGGATCAAATGCACAGCACCTCTCCCCCAGCCCCAACCCCTTCAGTCATCATGATCCTTGCCATTAACTGTCTAAATATGTAAACTCCAATTTCTGCAACTATTCTTAAGGGAAAGCAACTTGTTAACTTCTGGCAGTTACCTTTCTGCTGCCATGATTAAGTAGTGACACACTCACCTTTCTGGCCGGTTTACTGAGAGTTGGAAGTAGTTCTTTGCCATTTCTAGTCTCTCCTGGTACTGTGCAGAACCTTCTATCAGTCCCTAAAAGATAATAACAGCCTATCAGAACATTATTTACAGTGTCATTTACCCATTGTACGCCATAAGCATCTGTAGACGCAAGCAGCGGACCTTCTCCACGCCACGTGCGTCTATTAAAAAAAATGTTTTCCCTAAGTGGCAGCCCTGACCAACTTTAAAATCATTTTTCGTGAGAATTTTCAGCTGAAAATATTCAAGAACAACCAAACTGTAATATATTTATTTTTATAATATTCATGCAAATTGATTTTTTAAATTAAACTCAAAATATCGTGGCGTGTGGGGATGGTTTCCGTGACCTGCTTACCAGCAACTTTCCGGGAGGCAGAACATAGCCTATTGCTCAGGAATCATGAGGCCCGAGTCCGAGTCCCTGTCTCGTCATTAATGTACCTGTTTGGGCTCTGGGTTCTTCAAATAAGGGACTAGGTTAGAGGTAATGGTTCCTAATCATTTTCACTGTTAAGGGTCTCTTTCCAATTTGGAAGGTTTTCTACCATTTTCTATTAATTAATTATTAAGAAATCATTGATTTATAATTTATAAGATAAAGTACAAATAGAACCAAAATAACAGTATAATCCCACCTTAACTATGATTTTTCACATACATTCTTATAGTGGCATTTATACTTAATATTTTATACTCATTAAAAATATACGCCGAAACCGGTTTGGCTCAGTGGATAGAGTGTCGGCCTGCGGACTGAGGGGTCCCGGGTTCGATTCCGGTCAAGGGCACGTACCTGGGTTGCGGGCACATCCCCAGTGGGAGATGTGCGTGAGGCAGCTGATCGATGTTTCTAACTCTCTATCTCTCTCCCTTCCTCTCTGTAAAAAATCAATAAAATATATTTAAAAAAAAATATTTATAAATATACTATAGCCCGGCTGGTGTGGCACAGTGGTTGAGCGTTGACCTAAGAATTAGGAGGTCATGGTTCGATTCCTGGGTTGCAGGCTCGATCCTCAGCGTGGGGTGTGCAAGAGGCAGCTGATCAATGATTCTCTCTCATCACTGATGTTTCTATCTCTCTCTCCCTTGTCCTTCCTCTCTGAAATCAATAAAAAATTTAAAAATATAGATATATATACTATAAGTGCTTTTACATATTGGTACACAATCTTTATAATCATATTTGTATGGACTTTTCTATTGCTTTGATGTTTCCTTAAACTACACTGTTCAAAGTGAAGGCTCTGAGTTTGAATCTTTCTTTAGCTCTTGGGACACACTACTAAATTACTTTGTAGCTAAGGTTCTGTATATTAATTTACAATGTTACCAGCAATGTATAGGAGTATTAATTTCACTATACTCTCAGCAACACTGAATACCACTCATATCCTTTTTTACCTAAATGAAAACAGTCTTTATTACTGTGCTCACATGCATATATTTACTACTGTGAGAGTGAATATGTTAAAATAAATTTACTAGTTGGTTTTTTGTAATTTTTTAAATCCCTATCTTTGCTAATTTTGTTATTTGGTGTCTTCATGTTTGCTTTACAGATTTGTGACAATCGTTCAATAGATACAAATAACTTTTATCCCTTTAGAGAAATGTTATTAACTTTTCTAATACTGGCAACGATTCATGGACACCCCATCATTACCACTGAATTAGAATGGTTCCTTTAAATTCTAGCTCCTATAATTATGTTCCACATTAAACTTGGACCATAGGACTTTGAATCACTGGCTTGATTTTCCGTGAACAGTACAATTTAAAAAAGCATTGCCAAGTCCTACCTTAAAGTAATCGTTCTTCTTCAGACTGTCCAGGAAGCCAGCCCAGAGTGGTGAGGAAGTCACAGGGGATTTCTTGGAGTCAGAAAAATGTGGGTGACATTTGGAGCACAGAATCTCAAACCCGTGAGCCTAGATGGAACAGACAATATTTTTATTATCAGGTTACTTTCTTTCCCTTTAGACACTCCCAAGAATTAGGTGACTGGACACAAGAACATATGGACATTTATAACACTTTTTGAAATTTATGAAAAATCCGACTCTATTTCCAAGTTTCTCAACCTCCGTAGATTACTAAAAATTATAGAGGAGAAGTAAGTAATACAAAACAAGATTGTTCTCTTCAAAGAGATTTCTTGCTGATGATTAAACTAGAATTTAAATTCATTTGTTTGCTTAAAAAAAGGCTTGCAGGCTTCTCGTCAAACAGAAATTATCAATGAATTGATCATGGTCTCAGACATAATAAAGGGAGAAAAGTCACTTCATTTTAAGAATCCTTTCATTAAAAAAATATAAATGCACATGGCAAAATAATTCCAACAGGGAGCTTCCCTGGTCACTGCAGAGGAAACGGCTGTTACCGATTTATTGCACATCACCTCAGAAGTAATCCATGCACTCAGCGGATAGGGTGTAGCTGTGTATGCACATCCTCCTGCTCCATCCCTTTTGTCACTCAAGGGCAACATACACACTGCTCTAAACCTGCTTTTTCTTTTTGTCATATGCCTTGAAGATCATTTTCTATGAGCACACATGAATTTAATCCTCTCATTTCATAGATAGACCATAATTTATCCGTTTCCCTACTAATAGACATGTAGGTAGTTCTCAATCTTTGCTACTACAAACAATGTTCATGAGTATCCTCGATGTCTCTGTGCACATATAAAGTATATGGAGGAGAGATTTCTAGAAGCGAAGATGCTGAGCAGAAGGGTTTGTGCATTTTAAATGTTGAAGGATACTGACAAAGTTTGTTCCAAAACACTGAATCAATTTATATACCCATCAATGTTTGATAGTACTATCTCTTTCTCTATATAGTTTTACTAATCCAGTATCTATTATCAAACTCTTTGATACTTGCCAATCAAATGGTGAAAATATTACTTTGTATGTTTAATTGGTATTTATTTTATCATATGAGCAAGGGTCAACATGTTTCATGTTTGGATTAAAAATCTGTAGTATTTCCTATTCTCTGGACTATCTTTTTATGTTTCTGAACATTTTTTATTAATTGATTTGTATTTTTTTCATATTAACTTGTAGGAACACTATATATATTAGAGAAATCAGCTTTGTCATTTAAATTGAAAATACAGTATTTTCTCCATGTTTACTTTCTTTTGACTTTACATATGGGTGTTGTTTTTTTTCCACACAGAGAAATGTTTACTTTTTACACAATCAAATTTATCAATCTTTTCTAGCTTATGATTTCAAGTCATGCTTAGAAAGCCTTTCCTACACAGATTATCAAAATTTCAAATTTTATGGTTTCAATTTTTTCATTTAAATACTTGGTCCAATTAGAATTTACTTTGGTACAGGTGTGAGGGAATCAACTTTAATATTCAGACGGCTTCATAGTAGTCCTATCATCATTTACTGAGTAATCCATTTTTCCTTCTTATTTGAAATGCCATGTTTTACCACATTTTTGCATAAATAGGATATATTTCTAAACTTTATATGCTGTGCCATTATTCTCTTAAGAGCCCTTATATACACAGGAAGAAAATAAAATTTTCCTGTTCTACTTTACCAGCTTCATGCCCAATTCATGGGCTCGGTACTGGGGATGAGATGGAGGAGGCAGTTTGAATCCACTCCGCCGGTCTGGCATAAACCTTTGTTGCATCAACTGTGCATACAGACATTTGGTGAAGGTGACCTAGACATTGAGACACAAAAAGACATAAGTCTTTTCTTAAAATTAAAATTTGAATATTATTTCATAGTTAATAACTAGCTTCATTTATGAGCTTCAAATTCATATGAAAGGCAAAGGCCCCACCTATTCACTGCCAATATTTCATAGTAGTGGCTTTATTGAGATATAATTCACATGCCATAAAATGGACCCGCACTGTCTGCTTTTTAGTTATCACTAATGAAATTCTTATTAGTTACATCATATGGCAATTTTGATGGGTAGAAGATAAAAATAATTCTTTTTTTAAATGATTTTTAAAAAATATATTTTTATTGATTTCAGAGAGGAAGGGAGAGGGAGAGAGAAATAGAAACATCAGTGATGAGAGAGAATCACTGATTGGCTGCTTCCTGCACGCCCCCTACCAGGGATTGAGCCCGCAACTGCATGTGCCCTGACCAGGAATCCAACCATGACCTCTGGATTCATAGGTTAATGCTCAACCACTGAGCGACACCGGCCATGCTAACTGAATTTTTTAGAGAGGGAAACATCTAATTAGTATCAATCAGTTGCCTCCCTTACACACCCTGACTGGGAATAGAACCTGCAACCTGGGTATGTGCCCTGACTGGGAATCGAACCCGCCACCTTTTGGTGCATGGGATGACACTCCCACCAACAGAGCCATGCCGGCCAGAGCTAAAAAATAATTCTCAATTCTCTAAAAGAAATAAAAAAAAATCTGTTTTGTTTTTTAAAAAATATATTTTTATTCATTTCAGAGAGGAAGGGAGAAACATCAATTATGAGAATCATTGATCGGCTGCCTCCTGCACAGCCCCACTGGGCATTGAGCCTGCAACCGAGGCATATGCCCCGACCAGGAATCAAACCGTGACCTCCTGGTTCATAGGTCAATGCACAATTACTGAACCACACTGGCCAGGCAAGAAATGAAATGTTTTATGTTATGACAATATGACCAAAAATAGCTAGGAAACATTGGGATATAAAATAGGGAGTCAGGTCTCTAAATCTTTCACTGGATGGGAGGAAAGAAAAAAGGGGAAAAAAGCATATTAACTTACAATGAGGAAACAGAATATTTCCATTTTTTTCAAGTGAACTATTAAAATAACATTCAACTCTCCAGTGAGACAAACGAAATGATCAAGAGTGATATCTTACCGATGTCATTATTCGTGTTTCAGGCAAGAATGTCTTGAAAATACGACAGGCTCGCAGGTCAATGGGGTCACGCAGGTAAAAGGCCTGGACTCCTGCGGCCACCAGTCGGGGGCGCTGCTTTAGCACGGCCACGATGCCAGCTGGAAGGAAGCAGTGAGCTCGATGGAGGGAGGCTTGAATTTTTTCTGGGTATCTGTGACAAGTAACATTATTACTTTTACTTTATAATATGTAAATATCTAGAATTTTTATACCATTTACTTCTCTCTTAACATCTTATCTTGGTTCATCAACTGTGAGATAGAAAGAGTGACAAAAGAGTTAAAGATAAAAATGCTGTGTATACTAAAAACTGCAGGAAAGAAGAGAGGAAAAGAGAAAAGTTGGGAGGAAATTGAATATTTAAAAAAAGAACTAAGGTGGTTCAATAAAAACAAAACGAAAACTCTACTATACTTTTTTTACTTGTTTTTTTACTCTATTATACTTTAGAACAAGGATAAAATCAAATATTCTTCTAAAAATGGTTCAAAATATACTGAAACAAAGCTAAGTGATTTATTTAAAAATATTTTAAAATTGATTTTTAGAGAGAGGAAGGAAGAGGGAGAGAGAAACATCGATCAGCTGCCCCCTGCATACCCTCTACTGGGGACTGAGCCCGCTAGGGCATGTGCCCTGACTGAGAATCGAACCGCAACGATGATGCCCAACCAACTGACCCACGCTGGCCAGGGCTAAAAGAAATTTTTAATATTGTTAAGACCTGGTGGTGCTAAATATTTAATAAGTACTAAAATTTGAATAAATTACTATGTTATTGGACCTAGGCTTTCTCTTCTGACTAGAAGCTAAAGTGTCCCACACAGGTGAAAGAATTCCACAAATAGCCCCAGAACCACTGAAAAAACCTGAGCACATTGGCTCCTTTAAGTTTTTATTTCTAAAGCACTCAGAATTCTAATCTATGGATATAAATACTACTTTCTAAGGTAAATAATGTAAAAATATTTAGACTAAATTATAACGTTTTTAAATGGGAATTAAAAGATATATTATTTCTTGATTTTAAATTATCCTATTTAATAAGCCTAATATGCAAATTTACTGAACAGCAGAACGACCGGCAGAACAATGCGCACTGACAACCAGGGGACAGACACTCAATGCAGGAGCTGCCCCCAGCCCGCAGGCCCCAGGCCAGCCATGGCTGGTGCCAGTGGGGTCCCCCGATCACCTTATGATCAGCCCTGATCACCGGCCAGGCCTAGGGACCCTATCCGTGCACAAATTTCGTGCACTGAGCCTCTAGTTTAAGTATAATTTGGTAGTCAATTTCATGAAGGATGAAGACAGAATGAAAATTAGTATTAATCTAGGTGAAATTCTACATTCAATGAAAGACCTGAACTGCCCTAAAGCATAAGGCTCCTTGACTAGCAATGAAAATGTTATTTTTTTTTACCCTCTGATACGCCTATTCACAGCAGCTCGTATAGATTCTGAAGCCAAAATTTTTTCTGGGTGTGTTGAGATTATATTCAGTGCTTGTGGGATTGTTGGGGGTGCAGTCGGTAACCAGGATACTGCTCCAGGTTTCCTCGGTGCAGGAATAATGCACAATTCCCCATGGTAGAAAAACACCTGCAAAATATGACATTTTAGTTTTCATACGAGGCACTGCAACATGATTTTATCTCCCTAAGTTTTCCACATTTGTGTGTACTTACCCTATTAGCACTATTATCAGGATCCAACCATTTAGGGAGGTAGTCAGCAGCTTCTATTAACAAGAATTCACCATCATTGTCTTCAATCCTAATGCAAAAAAAGTTCCACTTTTGCATTCATAAAGCACATATTTGCCAGTAATGATACAGATTTTTTGATTAATATACTTGTTTATTCTAATATGCTTTTTCATTCATCTTAGTAAATATCTAGGTATGTAGAGTGTGTAGATTGCTATTGTTTAAGCAAATGTTTAAGATATTAAGTTTGTTTTTTTAAATATGGAACGCTTCACTGAAAAAGACTGTAAGATTGTATGGGGGAGTTGGAGAGAAAATAAGTATACAAATAAATAACAGTAGACAAAAGTATGAAAAAATATACAAAGTACCATAGGGTTTTAAAAGAAAAAAAATCACATATAGCCAAGATTAGTTAACTCTTTATAGAAGAGGTATTATTTGGGCCTTGAAAGATAATTTTATTTTGCCTCAATTGTACAACTTTTATTTTATTTTTTAAATATGTTTTTATTGATTTCAGATAGGGAGAGATATATTATATATATATTATAGATATATAAAATACATATAATATTTATATACTTTATGTATTTTTATCAATATATAAAATAGCCCTGACCGGTTTGGCTCAGTGGATGGAGCATCGGCCTGCGGACTGAAGGGTCCCGGGTTCGATTCCAGTCAGGGGTATGTACCTTGGTTGCGGGCACATCCCCAGTAGGAGGTGTGCAGGAGGCTGCTGATTGATGTTTCTTTCTCATCGATGTTTCTAACTCTCTATCCCTCTCCTTTCCTCTCTGTAAAAAACCAATAAAATATTTAAAAAAGAAAAAATATATATAATATATATTAAAATACCTACAATTTAAAGAGCTTTTATAGGCCTGGTGTTTAGATATGAACCATCAATATGTAAATATCAGAATCTACACGTAAAAGGTATTGCCCCTGCCCCGCGGTGTGGCTGAGTTGGTTGAGCGTCCTCTCCCATGACCTGGAGGTCACCGGTTTGATTCCTGGTCAGAGCACATGCCTGGGTTGCAGGCTGGATCCCCAGTAGGGGGTGTGCAGGAGGCAGCAGATTGATGTTTTTCTCTCTCTCTTCCTCTCCCTTCCTCTCTCTGAAATCAATAAAAACATTTTTTTAAAAAGGTATTGCCCCCTCATTATACTTGTAAAGACAGAAACTAATATATTTTATTTGTTCATCTAAAATTCTATCATTTATTAAGAAATTATTGCTAATTATTTGTAGGTGTGATAACAGTAGTGTTTATTTTTATTTATTTATTTATTTATTTATTTAATTTTTTTAAAAAAATCCTCACTCCGGGACATGTTTTTCATTGGAGAGAGAGGAAGGGAGAAAGAGAGAGAGAAGCATGACCGGTTGCCTCCCACAAGCACTGAACCCATCACCTTTTGGTGCATCGGAAGACACTCCAATCAACTGAGCCATACCAGCCAGGGCAGCAGTGTTTAAAATAACAGTTTGTACCGCTTAGACTTACTTCCTTAAGTATTTAAAGACCAAATGGCATAGCATTGGAGATTTGCTTTAAAATAATCTTATGTGATATGGAAGTAAGGGACAGGTATAGCTAGAATAACCATGAGTTAATAATTTTTGAAGCTGTGTGACGGGTACACAGGAATTCATTTTTCCTACTTTTATGTATGTTTGAAATTTCTATATTATATGAATTTTTCAAATTTGTCGTTTTTTTTTTCATTCTGCTGGGGAAGAGTTTGGGTGGATAGAAAAAGATCAGAATTTGAGAGGTTAGAAACTAGGACAAGTGGTAAGTGGGTGAAACACCCTCTGCTGGTACAACTCGGTCATTACAGAGAACTATCAGTTCCCATTTTTTAAAACTGAATTAGAATTTACTTTGCTATCTACACAATTGTTCACTGATATCTCTTTGAATTTCTTACACATATAATTTCTCAAACAAATGTTTAGCTATGGTCTAATAGACAAAGACATGGTAAAGATGTATGTGAAATATGTGGGACATGTATGTGTATATGGAATTATTTTTAAAGATCTACAAGAAATCGGATGATGATTACTTCTGAGAAATCAAAGCAGTACACCCTTTGTATTGTTTAAATTTTGTTTAGCATGTGTATTTGCTGTTTCATGAGAATTAAAAAAAGAAAAGAAAACCTAAAACAAGTCGGTTTTGTTTGAAATATTCTGGAAGGTGAACTCTCCATTGATACTTTCATTCTTCCTCGAGCAAAGGAAGTCACAAAAGGAAAGAAAGAAAACACAGAAGTCATTTTAAAAATCATCCCAAATCTGTAAAATTTCTACCAGACCACAGAAAAAAATTTACTAAATGGATAAAAATGTCATAGTTTACAAGAATAAAGTAACTATAATACCTTGCTACCAATTCTGGAAATTCCTTTGTAATTTGCTTTACTATATAAACAATAAACCATTCATCCTCAATGTTATCCCCAAACTTTGTCATGCCAAACATATGAGCAGGAACACCTCCTAAAAACAAGAGAAAAGTAATCATATAAACAAATTAATTTGCCAGTGCAAACAAAAATACAAAGAATCATTCAATTAAACAAACATTCCTTGGTTGTGCTCTGGGTACTATACTAGGATCTGGGGTTGCAATCCCCAGCTCCTTGTATCTGAATAAGATACAAGCAGCCTATTCTTGAGGAGTTGAGGATCCCAACAACAATAGACAACCAAGTGATCTCAAAACAAGACGATAAACAGAGGTATGCACTGAGGACTATGGGAACATAAAGGATGTGATATCTGAGTTATGCTCATCAGAGGAATGACCACAAAGAAGCAGGCTTTCCAGGAAGACAGAATAGTATGTGCAAAGGCACAGAGGTTCTGTGAATATTAGGTAGCTAGATTTGGATGGGACAGAATTTTTACTAGTAAACAAGCATCCAATTATATGTAGAAATTAAACAACATACTCTTTTTAAAATATATATTTTTTTTTATTGATTTCAGAGAGGAGGGGAGAAAGAGAGAGAGATGGAAACATCAATGATGGTAGAGAATCATTGATCAACTGCCTCCTACATGCCCTGCACTGGGGATCAAGCCTGCAAACCCAGGCCTGTGCCCTGACTGGGAATCGAACTGTGACCTCCTGGTTCATAGGTCTACGCCAGCCGTGGGCAAACTACGGCCCGCGGGCCGGATCCGGCCCGTTTGAAATGAATAAAACTATTGAAATAAAAGACCGTACCCTTTTATGAAATGATGTTTACTTTGAATTTATATTAGTTCACACAAACACTCCAACCATGCTTTTGTTCTGGCCCTCCGGTCCAGCTTAAGAACCCATTGTGGCCCTCGAGTCAAAAAGTTTGCCCACCCCTGGTCTACGCTCAACCCCTTAGCCATGCCGGCCATAAACAACATATGGGTCAAAGAAAAAATCATAAGAGAATTTAGAAAATATCTTGAGGAAATAAAAACAAAAACTCAACATACCAAAACTTATGAGATTTGGTGAAAACAGTGCTAAAAGAGTGTATAGTTATAAAAGGTCTCAAATCAACAACCTAACTTTACACCTTAAGGAACTAGAAAAGAACAAACTAAATCCTAAGCTAGCAGAAGGAAGGAAATAATAAAGATTAGAGCACAGATTTAAAAAAAAAAAAGATAACAAAAACACAGTAGAAAAAAATCAACATAAACTGAGTTGGTTTGTTAGAAAGATCAACAAAATTGACAAAATGTTAGTTAGATTAACTAAAATAAAAGAGAGAAGACTCAAAAATGAAAGAGGGGATATTATCACCTATTTCACAGAAATAAAAGGACCATAAGAGAACACTATGAATGATTTCATATCAACAAACTGGATAACAAACATGCAATCTATCTAGACTGGTCGAGAAGAAAGAGAAAATCTAAATAGACCTATAACTTGTAAGAAAATTGAATCAGTAATCAAAATTTCCCAACAACAAAAAAATGCCCAGGACCAAATGGACTTCACTGGAGGATTCTACCAACCATATAAAAAAGAATTAACATCAACACTCCTCAAACACTTACCAAAAAACTGAAGAGGAGCAAATACTCCCAAACTCATTTTATGAGGCCAGCATTACTCTAATACCAGACAAAAGACAATATAAGAAAACTAGGATCAATATCCCTGGTGAATATTGATGCAGAAATCCTCACCAAAATACTAGCAACCTGAATTCAGTAACACCAGGACCATGTGGAACATAATCCTGAAATGCAAGGATGGTTCAACATATGAAAATCAATCAATGCAATATAGCACATTAACAGAATGAGATCAAACAAGTGCATGGTGGAGTGTCTCAAAAGCTGCCGAGGCAAAAAACAGGTGGGAAGAAGAGCCCAGTCAACTCTTCTTATCCTCACCCCAGGCCTCCCAAGTTTGTTAAGCTAGAGAAACTCCAATTAGGCTATCTATCTCTATCTATCTGATGTATTAAACTTGAATTTGAACTTCACCCAGAAGCAATGTGGAGCTGTTCAAAACGTTAGGTAGGTGAGTCACATGATCAAATTAGTGTTCTTCAAAAGTAAATTTAACAGCATGAGGAAACTGGAGATGCCTAAACTGGAGAGGTTAGTTAGGTGGCTAACATAATCTTCCAGATGAAGAGAGAAAAAGGGCCTATACAGCCCTAGCTGGTTTGGCTCAGTGGACAGAGCGTCGGCCTGCAGGCTGAAGGGTAGCAGGTTCAATTCCGGCCAAGGGCACATGCCCAGGTTGCGGGCTCAATCCCAAGTGTGGGGTGTGCAAGAGGCAGCTGATCAATGATCTCTCTCAGCATTGATGTTTCTATCTCTCTTTCCCTCTGAAATCAATAAACTACATATATATATATTGTGTGTATATATATATATATATATATATACACATATATATACACACATATATATACACAATATATATATGTGCAATAAACTATATATATATATATATGTATATATATTATTTTTTTTTAAAGGGGCCTATACTGTAGCCAAACAGATGTAGAGAAGGGGTCACATTTTAGGAGAATTCACTCTAGGACTTAGTCCCTGACTGAACATGGTGAAGTGAGGAATTGAGTATGATTTTGAATGACTACCTAACTTGGATAAGTAGGTAGATAGCAAAGCCTTTAAGCAAGATGAGTAGGTAGATAGCAAAGCCATTAAGCAAGATGGATAAAAATGATTTTCTAGAAAAAAGAGTTGGTTTTGCATGTGCTGCACTAACGTGACAGTGTTCTTGCCAATAAATACATGCATTTCAGTAAATAGGAATTCAATAAAATTAACAGTAAAGAAGACATCTGACAACCAATTGAGAGCCAGGCTTATGGTCTCACAAGATGCCATGCTCCTGATCGGAAACAAGACCTCAGACAAGTCACTATATAAGGAGAGCCTGGTCACCAATCCATGATTCACTTTTGTAAAGCTAAAGAAGTCATAGGGCAAAGAGCCATATTTGGCTAGAGGTCAGACCTCAACAACCAACAACACAGGGAAGACAATGAAAAATCTCAAAATGCTTCTGAGTGGCAAATAATGGTTATAAAGCCCAATTATTTCTCTTTATAAGCCAGGCAGAGCTACTCTTATCACTACCAAAAGAACCTTATAAAACAAGGCAGCCTACTAATCACACCATCAATAGTGAGAAATACAGAGTAACAGCTAAAGATGCCTGAATCTGTTAAGTATAGGTACCTAGATACTTTATGGCATAGAAAAGTAAAGCTTAAAAGAATAGCCCCACGTTTAATAACGTTGCTTAGTTCCTAAGGTAGTGACTATTAGAATGTTTTCATCAATATGAATGAAAAAAATTTTAAGGGCTTAACTTAATATAGGCAAGCATCACTAATCTAAATCTCCTGACAACACTGAATAAACTGTAGGCTATTATATGTCACTGTTATCAGAATGACCTTAAAGGCCACCATATAAAATCAAAGTAAGTAAAAGAGCCTTCCTTACCTTTCTCAGGTTTGTATTTGAGATTGAAAGGCTGATTCTGCCAGATATAATGGACCAGCATAGGTGCAAACTGGGTCATTATTCTCTCAATATACTTCTGAAGAATCTCCTTGTGTTCTTCTGCATCCCTTGGTTCATCTGGTATCAGGAACAGGCGGTACTCCACAGCATCTTCCACTGTAGCAAGCTTCATATTCTCCTCCATTCTTCTTTGAAACCTACATTTAAAGTTTCAATAATATAAACCACCTAGAACAATGTAGAAGTAATATACCGTTCCCTGAATTATTTTAGGTGATTCCATTAACATTGTTTCCCAAAATTCAAAAATTATCCACATACCATCATCATGATTTTTGTCTTGATCATTTATCAAATATAATAACACTTATTTAATGTTCTTTCAATGACCATTTTGTACTTAAAATTATGTTCTTTACACTTAAAATTATGTTACAGGAACTTGTGATATAATACAATGAATGGGCTCTAACCGGGTTGGCTCAGTGGATAGAGGTCAGCCTGCGGACTCAAGGGTCCCAGGTTCGATTCCGGTCAAGGGCATGTACCTTGGTTGTGGGCACATACCCAGTGGGGAGTGTGCAGGAGGCAGCTGATTGATGTTTCTCTCTCATCGATGTTTCTAACTCTCTATTCCTCTCCCTTCCTCTCTGTAAAAAATCAATAAAATATATTTTTAAAAAAATACAATGAATAGAAATCCAGTATCACATTCCCAAATTATGTAAGAACAAAATAAAAAAATATTTGCCCTTGTAGTTGCAGTGGCGTGTGTCACACACACAATTTGAGAACACTGCACTAACATCTTCTGTTTAAATACTATCCAAAGTTGCAGCTCTGCCACTAAATTAGTTGTCATTTTGGGCACTATCTCTTTCTGGGGCTTTTTCTTTCATTGTAGAATTAAATTGTTACTCTACCATCTCTAGAATCCTGCCCCAATTTAACTTTTTAATATTTAAACCCTCTGAAAAGCAATTTGCCTTACTCTGCAGAATTTTGATCTTTCTCTTTTATAAACACTGTGTATGACACAGGGGAATTAAAAACTACAAAACGTTCATGTCTTATCCCAAAACAATTTGCCCATGGTTCTTGACCCTACAACTACCTCTCCAAAATGTGCCCCTTTTTCAGGTCTCAGGGGGGCACAGCTCTGTCATACCAGGAGGTGGTAGATATCTCTTTATCTTCTAAGAGTTCCCATTACAAACAAAAGTAGTAGTTTAGCACTGCTGCCGGGTGATGCTTTGTAAACAATGGCACAGCCCTGGATGGCCCACGTGACCCGATTTTTCTATCTCCTCGGCTTTCTATCGGACTAATATGAGATGGAGAGGAACCTCTTCTTCTCTCCACGCCCTTTCACCGCGGGCTGTCCAAATCCTCACCTGGCCTTTCCGCCCAGAGGGGCAGACGGTAATGCCACCCACCTAACCACCCATGGAGCCAAGCACACCTGATGATGAAGAACTCCGTGTCAGAACCAGGAGGGGCTTGCAGGTCACGCGAGCTAAGCCCTCGCTGTACAGATGGCAACGCCGGGAGCACAGAAAAGAGAAGCGTCCCTCCTTGCGTCTGACAAAATGAAGCCAATTCCTCTTACGGTTGAGGGCCTCTCCGACGCGTCTCTGCTGCGGCACCTCCCCTCGGCCGCCCCTCCCACCGCGTGAGCTGGTCGGGAGCCGGGAACAGCCAGCCGCCGCCAAAGCCTGGCCCCTCGGCTCAGCCCAGACACGCGTGTGGGACCCGAGGCCCGCTCAGCGCCGGAACCCCGCGTCGTCACCGCTGCGCTCGGACGGGAGCCTTAGGCGGGTGCGCGATGCCTCCGTCACTTCCGCCCCCGCGGGAAGTAGGGAGGACGGAAGATCGGAGAGGTGGGGAGTCCGAGGAGGCGGCGGTCCGGAGTCTAGGCGACGGGGCGTGACGGGGCTGGAAGGTGGCGGGAGGGGGCCGGGCAGGAGCCGCCCGGAGGGCCCGGCCTGGAGGCCCCCACCCTGGCGTGCCCGTGCCGGCCGCGAATGAGGAGGCGGCGGAGGATGATCTCCAGATACACTCGGAAGGCGGTGCCGCAGAGCTTGGAGCTGTGAGTGATGCTCGGCCATCCCCGCCGCGGCCAGGGGAGGCGAGGTGGGGCGCGGGCGCTCCGGGGCCCTTCGTGACCAGCCCCTCGCTCCTTTCCTTCCCAGGCGGGAGGAAGGAAGTTTTCTTCGGCGTTCTGTCCTTGCTGCCTGGCTGGACTTTGTCCCTTCCGCGCCCATTTCCAGCTAAGAGAGTGTCACTGTCCTGTCCCAGGGCCTGGCCCCCTTGGGCGGCGTTTCCAGAGCTCGGGTCCCCTAAGGCTTTGGTGGTTTCGGCAGCTTCACGCCGCACTGTCCTGGCCACTGACCACCCAGGAAGTTGTTAGTCGCTGACTGAGTGTTAGAGTAAAGGTGAATATACCCAGTGCCGGGCACCGTGCAAAGATGCTTACATGTACTTGCTCGCTTAATCCGACCCAACAAGCGTAGCAGGTGGGGACTGTAATTTTGCATTCTACATGGAAAGACCCGTTTAAAGACTGTGCTCAGCCTGAAAGTGGTGGAGCTGAAGTCACCCCCGGTGGCCACCGGATTCTGCAGCCTGTGGTCATAGCCATTACATATACTGCCTCTCCATCGCTACAGTTGAGCATCTGAATCCATAAGGATCAGTTCGCTTTGAGACTTGTTTAACTTTTATTTGTAAATGTTTATTGCTGAAAGTATTACATATGTCCCCCTTATTCCTCCAGTGACCCCTTCTAGCCGCCCTCCCCCACCCCCATTTCGGGATGATACTCTAACAACTGAGCCAGTGCCAGTCAGAATGCATCTTTAAAAATAATATGCATTTTCTGTGTAACCACAATGCTGTTATCAAATTTAATATTTTTGGTATTATCTAAGTGTCAATCCATAATCCACTTTCACCATCCTATTGTCAGTGTCCATGGGTTATGCACATAATTTGCTTTGAGACTTTAGAGAGCGAATATTTCTGGCTGAAAGACACACCTCCCACCCCTAGTGCAGTGTTGTAATTTAGTTAGTAATGATAATGTCACACATTTTCTAATGCAGACTTGCACATCTTGACCCTTGTAGCGGCTCAATAAGATGGGTATGATTATCTTCAGTTTTTCAGAAGATGCTATATCAGACAGTTTACACATCTTAAGATTATATAACCAATAGGTTTTGAGCTTGGGTGTTTGTTTTTAACTCCAATCCCTCCACCCCCTTTCTCCAATGAGCTATGTAATTTTAGCAACCATACCATTTATTATTAATTATACATGGTAATAACAAGCCTATTATTTTTCAGTTATATCTGGGTTTCTGGCTAGGGTCTTTTCTGGCCGGGTGATTTTTAGGCAAATTACTAAATTTTTGATCCTTCCTTTCTGTAATTTAGGGATAAGACCTTATCTAAAAGCGCATCTAAAGTGATGGCACAAAGCTTGACACATAGTTGGTCCTCAGAAAGTGGTAATTTCCTGTCCCTTCCCACCTTTACTTGGTCAATAGCCATACAAAGAAAATTCCTCTGTGATACCTCCTTCTTTCAGAAGCTTATTATCCACAAAGTAATAGGATATCTACACAGTAGCAATATAGATAATAAGCTTTTTAGAAATTAGGAAGAAGAAAGTTATTTCTAATAAAGCAAATAGGGTTTAGCTAGAAATCTGCTTTTATAATAAATTCTGACCATTCAGAAAGTAAAAACTACTATGGAAAAAAGTGATCCAGTATCGTTATGTTACTTGTTCTCTGTTGTTAATTTGATACTCCCTAAGATAACTCTCCCAAAAGATGATTCTCTGGAGGAGTCAAGGTGATTTGAATAGTGAAAATAATGGGGATTATATGCATCTAAATGACTACAAATTAAAAGCAATTTTTACATTAGTTGTTATAATGGTAATTTGCTTTGAAGCAGTAACTTTAGTTTTCTACCTAACACTTCTAAATCAGACATATTGGAAAGAATTTGGATAAAGAATGATTTTCAACATACAGCTTAACATTTTTATGCCAAATTTCAAACATAAATATAATGAGGCACCAAGCACCCACATTAAACATTTATCAAAATTTTAATATATTTGCTTCATCTATATTTTCTTTATTGTTCATCTGTGAAATAAGGGAGCAAAACAAAACTCCTGACACTATCATTTTACCCCTATATATTCAGTATGCATCTTTAAAATTTTTTTATTGATTGACTGACTTTACAGAGAGAGGATAGGGGAGAGAGAGAGGGAAAGAGAAACATCGATTTGTTGTTCCACTTATTGATACATGTATTGGCTGATTCTTGTATGTGCCTTGGCTGGGGATTGAACCTGCAACCTTGGCATTTTGGGATGATACTCTAACAACTGAGCCAGTGCCAGACAGAATGCATGTTTAAAAATTATATGCATTTTCTCTGTAACCACAATGCTGTTATCAAATTTAATATTTTTGGTATTATCTAAGTGTCAATCCATAATCCACTTTCTCTGACAGACTGAAAAAGGTCTTAAGTTTCTATTTTATAACTGGAATCCTTATTTCTGACCCCTACCACTATTTCAAAGACAAATTTTTAGTTGTAGGATCACTGAATAAAAGAAGTACCAATAGCTCTACACAAGTCCATCCCCACCATTTAGAAATAATTTAAAGTACAAGCTCCACTAACTGGGCCCTTACCTTTATATTTGTATACAAAAAAAAAAAAAATGGTACAGTTCACTAAAATCTCAAACTATTCAATTGTTCTGAGAAGCCTCAGAGCCCTGGCCCATCACTTACTGGCCCTAAGACTTAAGCAGGTTACTTACTCCCTCTGTGCCTCAGTTTCCTTTCCTGGGAAATAAGAGTATTAGAGATTTATAATACACATTTGCATATAAAAGGCCCTGGGAAGACCTCTTGTAAAGAAACCTGTGTAACTTGGTTTAACCTATCGTGTTTCCTAAATTTATGACTAAAGAATTTTGTGGGGCCCTAACCAGTTTGGCGCAGTGGATAGAGCATCAGCCTGCGCACTGAAAGGTCCCAGGTTTGATTCCGGTCAAGGGCATGTACCTGGGTTGCGGGCACATCCCCAGTAGGGGGTGTGCAGGAGGCAGCTGTTCGATGTTTCTCTCTCATCGATGCTTCTAACTCTCTATCCCTCTTCCTTACTCTCTGTAAAAAATCAATAAAATATATTTTTTTAAAAAGAATTTTGTGGAGAAGGAAAGTCTACTGTAGATGATTAGGATTGAAATATATAATTAACCCCATAGTTTATTCTCATGCACACATTGAACTCTACAGCAGCACTGTCCAATCTATATATATAAAAGCCTATGCCGAAACCGGTTTGGCTCAGTGGATGGAGTGTCAGCCTGCGGACTGAAAGGTCCCAGGTTTGATTCCGGTCAAGGGCATATACCTGGGTTGCAGGCACATCCCCAGTGGGAGATGTGCAGGAGGCAGCTGATCGATGTTTCTCATCGATGTTTCTAACTCTCTATCTCTTTCCCTTCCTCTCTGTAAAAAATCAATAAAATATATTAAAAAAAAAAAAAGCCTAAGTGACCGAACAACTGGTCTACTGGTCATGATGATGCGCACTGACCACCAGGGGGCAGATGCTCAATGCAGGAGCTTCCCCCTGGTGGTCAGTGTGTTCCCACAGTGGGAATGCTGCTTAGCTGACCTACTCGTCCGTCCTAGTGGCCCACCAGCCCGGTGGCAGCCACTCACTCCCTTAGTAGTCCTGCAGGTCCAAACTCTGGAGAACGGGCCAGGCACCGACAGGCTGGCACCACTGGCACGATCCCAATAGCACCACTGGCCTCCTGGAAGTCAGCCTTGGGCACCACGGCCACTTCCCTTCCCTATATGCTCTGCAAGGAAGAAATGATGTAAAAGTGGCCACCAGGTGGCTCCTGACAACCAGCACAAACATCAGCAGGACAGATCTGGATCTTGGGCCGGCAAGGGCATCCCACAGCCTGCCTGGAAGGCCGATAGCATCCCAACCCCGCCCCCCCTCGGGATGGGCACCAGAGGCAGGGCTCTCCTGATCGGGACTGAGTGGGCACGAGCCTGCAGCAGGTGCAGCGGGGCTGGGATGAGTCGGAGCAGTAGGCAGGAGCGGCAGGGAGCGTTGGACTGTGGGTTTTGGCCCAATTCCCACAGGCCACGCAAGGGACCCCACCCATACACGAATTCATGCACCGGGCCTCTAGTAGGAATATAATACAAGCCACATATGTAATTTTAAATTTCAGGTAGTCACATTAAAAAAAAAACAACTAGAAACAGGTGAATTTAAAGTTTTTATTTTGAAATAATTATAGCCTCACAGGAAGTTATAAAAATAGTGCATAGAGTTCCATGAACCCTTCCTTCACCCAGCTTTGCCCAATGATGACATCTTATATAACTACTAGAGGCCTGGTGCATGGATTCGTGCACTGGTGGGGTCCCTCGGCCTAGCCTGTGCCCTCTCGCAATCCAGGACCCCTCAGGGCCTGTCAGACTGCCGGTTTTGGCCTGATCCCAGGCCAGGCCAAGGGACCCCACCAGAGCACAAATCTGGTGCATCTCTGGTTAATCTCTTCCCGCCCTTCCCCCTCCCCCTTCCCTCTGAGATCAGTCTGTTCCATGTTTCCATGCCTATGCGTTGAGCATCTGCCCCCTGGTGTTCAAGTGTTTGTATCATAGCTAACAGTTGAATGGTCACTTAGGCATATATATATACATAAAATAACGGTCACTTAGGCTTTTATATATATAGTTAATATAATTTCAAAGCCTGGCATTGGTACAGTACTATTGGACCATATTCCTTAACACATTGCAGATGGATCACGAGAATTCTCACTTCATGTTACACAGTGTTTTACAAAGTATCATACTTTAAAAAGATATTAGCTTGTAAGAACATGTAATAAATAACTTCAAAATGCAATGGGTATTTAATTTTAAAGCGTGCCTTTAACATTTATGTAAAACCTTTTTTGTACTCATTCAATAGAAACTTATCTGGCACTGGGTAAAGCTAGCAATGAAACTATTGGTCCACAATGTGTTAGTTCACTTTTCACCAGTTTTTATGTCCACTCCTTTGTGTGTGTGTGTTTGTTTAGTCTCATATACCAATTTGTGTAACCACCTGTAAAATCAAGATAGAGAGATATTTCATTACCACCAAGGAACAGTTTTGTGTATCACCTTCTAGTCATATCCACTCCTTTCTCCATCTCCTGATAACTAATCTTTTCTCGGCCTCTGTAGTTTTGTAATTTGTGGATGTTACATGAATGGAATCATACAGTGTGTGACCTTTGGGATTGGCTTTTTCTACTAAGCATGATTCCCTTGAAATCCATCTAAGTTGTTGCACGTATCAATAATTCACTTCTCTTTCTTTCCTTTTTTTTTTTTTTCTGGATTATATTCCGTTGTGGATATACCAGAGTTTAACCCTTCACCCATCTAAAGACATTTCAGTTATATTAAAATTATAATGTGAATATTTATATACATATTTTTGTGTGAACATAAGTTTTCATTTCTCTGGGATCAATGCCCAAGAATGCAATGGCCAGGTCTTATAATAAATGCATATGCTAGTTTTATAAGAAAACAAAACTATTGCAAAGTGGCTGTACCATTTCACATTCCCCACCAGCAGTATATGAGAGACACATCCAGTTTCTCCACATCCTCATTTTGTGTTATCACCATATTTTATTTTAGCTGTTCTAATAGTTGTGTGGTTATACCTTATTATATTTTAAATTTACTGTGAAATTAATTTTTTTTTATATTTTATTGATTTTCCACAGAGAGGAAGGGAGAGGGATAGAGAGTTAGAAACATCGATGGGACAGAAACATCGATCAGCTGCCTCCTGAACACCCCCTACTGGGGATGTGCCCACAACCAAGGTACATGCCCTTGACCAGAATCGAACCTGGGACCTTTGAGTCCGCAGGCCCACGCTGTATCCACTGAGCCAAACCAGTCAGGGCTTTTTTTATTTTTATTTTTTTTTTTAAGTTTTTATTGATTTCAGAAAGGAAGGTAGAGAGAGAGAGATGGAAATATCAATAATGAGAGAGAATCATTGATTGGCTGCCTCCTGCACACCCCACACTGAGGATCCAACCCACAACCCACGCATGTGCTCTATGACTGGAATCGAACCCAGGACCCTTCAGTCTGCAGGCTGATACTTTATCCACTGAGCCAAACCAGCTAGGGTGAAATTAATTTTAATAATATATTTTGTTTAACTCACATCCAAAACACTATCACTTTAACATATAATCAAGATAAAATGATTAGTGAGATACTGTATATTCTGGTACTAAGAGTTCAAAATCCTGTGTGTTTATACTTAAAATGCATCTGTGCATCTCATTTCTGAGTAACCACATTTTAACTGCTAGTGGCTAATGTATTGGACAATGCATTTCCAGAGCAGCAAGAAGTAGTTGACCAACTTCTAGACTAAGTTTCTGACAGGTATATTTTTTGTTTGTAGGAAATATAACTTTCTTTTTATCTTTCATAGGAAAGGAATAACAAAATATGCTCTTAATCATCATCCCCTTCCAGAGCAGCTAGATGAAATTTCTTCTACCAATGACAGCCATGAAAAAGATACAAGTTCCCAAAGGTAGTAACACAATGTGTATTTGTTTGTTTTTATACTTGATAATGGCAAAGGTTTTGTTTTTTTAGCTTATGATTGGTATCAAGCCTTGTACTAATGACACAACAAATTTCAGAGTCTTTGTCTTTAAAATGGCATTGAATTCTGCATCACCAGGTTGTTGTGAGGGTAAAAGGGGATTAATATTTGTAAATGTTTCTTGGTAAACTGTGAAAGTGACAAACAAGTTCAGATATTACCAATATTTCTGAAATGTCTTTAGTTGTCAAAGGTACATGTTACAGGTGTAATGTTCAAGTATTCATTATAAACTATGACTAGAAGAATTATGTACAATGACTGCCATCAATTCTATAGGAATTAGGACTTTTTCATGATGTTTAAATTTCAAGTTCTTCACTGATTTTTTGCTTCTTTGGATATATTTTTACATATGCTTATCACATAATTGCTGAGTAGTTAATGTTTTCTCTCTTCCTTCCAAATTCTGCCTTTAGTGAGTCAGACATCACACAAGAATCACCTTTTACATCAACTGACACTGGGGATTCAAGGTCTGCTTTTCCAAGTTATACAGGCACGGGGATCTCTACTGAAGGCAGCTCGGACTTCTCCTGGGGATATGGTGTGAGTTTATGTTATTGGTCTGAGGGAGCACTTGGGAGATTATTCTGGGAGTTAGGATTTATCAGTATTTTTCATTCCTTCACTCTCCTCCATTGTTTCTTTACATTTCAATGCTTAACTTTACCATACTTTATAACATTTGTAAAGAAGCATAATCTTCACCCTCTCGGTGTATGTTTTATTTTATAGATATAGTAGTTGATTTTTAGGTCTGCTTACGTAAACAACTGTGGGTTAGTATGGATCTGGGCCTATATTTACTCCTTTGCTGTGCTCAGGTCACTAATGTGTCTCTCCACCAATGTAACACTAATTTTACTTTGTTTAAAATATTTTTGAAAGTTTATTATTCAGCCATTATATATTGTTAAATGAAAAAGAGCAGGTTAAAACAATTTTTATAGTTCTAATTTTATATATTTTTTTCTTATATATATTAAAGGACTAAAGATATTTCTCAAAATGTTATTCATTTCTTATTAATTGGGTGTTGAGATTTACTTACTTACTTCTTCATTTATTTATTTATGGCTATCTCCCATTGTAAAATATTATTTTTAAAAGATCAGCAATTTTTTAAAAATTTAAGACAAATTTTATACACATCTATCACCTTGATGCAATAGGTATTTTTTTTCTGTATCCTCTTTCAATCTATATTTAATTTGGCCTAGCCATAATCATGGTGTACATACAATGTTATGCTCTATTTTTCACTTAATATTTTGTAAGTACTTTTCCACAGTACGGACTTTATACTATATTGTTGTCAGCAACCTCCTTCCTTTGCAAAATGTCTGCTAATTGTTAAAACCTATTATCACCATGAATTATTTTCCAGGCATTTTAATTTAAATGTATATATACTTTCTTTACAGAGTTATACGATATGTGCATCCTAGTGGTCTAGTTTCTCATTCTCCATTATTTCATATAAGTATTTTATTTTATTTTTTCCATATCTGTCAGTTTGAATAGTTATATAACATTTCCTTGTTTTAATGTATCATAATTGAGTTTTCCCTCATTACTGATACTTAGGTTTTCAGTTTTTCTTTATTTATTCAACAAGTATTGAGCATATTTCCTAGCAGATATGTACTTGGGGATATGGGACAATAGAACTCTAAGAAGATGAAAGGGTGCTGAAATAGAACATTATAAGGGTGATTCACTTTATTTCATTTTTTAAGGTTTCAATATATGCATTTTTTTAATCCTCAACTGAGAATATTTTTCCCCATTGTTTTTGGTTTTTTTAGATTGAGGGGAAGGGAGAGAGAGGAGAGAGAAAGAGAAACATTGATTGGTTGCCTCCTGCACATGCCCCAACAGAGGCCAGGGACAAACCTGCAACCAAGGTGCATGCCCTTGGCTGAGAATCAAACCAGAGACCCTGTGGTCCATGGGCTGATGCTCTAACTGGTGAGCAAAACTGGCCAGGGTGGATTTCAATATTTTATTCAAGTTTTAAGTGATGTTAATTACAACATTTGAAAGGGAGGATCTAATTCCACACCAAATGGAAGACTCTAAAATGTACCCATTAGCCTTAGCTGGTTTGGCTAGTGGTTAGAGCTCCAGCCTACAGACTGAAGGGTCTCAGGTTTGATTCTGGTCAAGGGCACGTACCTCGGTTGCAGGCTTGATCATACCCTACCACCCATCCTCCCTCCTTGAGGCATTCAATCAATGTATCTTTGTCACATTGATGTCTCTCTCTCTCTCTCTCTCTCTCTCTCTCTCTCTCTCTCTCCCCCCCCCCCCTTCCCTTCCCTTCCCTTCCCTTCCCTTCCACTCTCTCTCTCAAAAAACAATGGAAAAAATATCCTCGGTTGAGGATTAACAAAATAAAATAAAATGTACCCATTAAATTGCTAAAAAATAAACTGAGTAGTGAGTCTGTAACAGAAGTCTAACTTAGGTTTCAAGTGTTGTCACCATGTTATTACAGTCACCGAGATTCTTCCCAGCTTGCATCTGGAGCTTTTAGAAGCTATTTCATATACTCTGGTGCAAAAGCAAAAAAACACAACATGAGAGGGAATTGAGTCCTGAATTACTGGCTTCATTACATCCACCTTCTCCACCCCAAAATGTCACAAAAGAAACAACTACCATTACCTGCAGACTACTTTTGGTGTAAAAGAAGTGATGGACGGGGGTGGAAACAGCTCATGAAGATGTCTTAAAACCTTCCTTCAGATTAATTTGTACACACCATCGAACAGTGAGCCTCTCTCAGGTAAGGTAGGAAATCATGGTTCAGGTCTCAGGAAGTCACAAGAAGCAATACAAATTTCCAAAATGCTTACAAAAATCAGCCTCCACTTCTGGCCATTTCTATATAAAGAAACCTGGCATATCTAGAGAGACTGCCAAGTTCCTGCGAGGGGGATTCACTTTACATAGGGTTATCTGGTAGAGTAGATAGGAGATTCTCATAGAGAAAGCTCTAGGCTCAGGTGGTTTCACTACGGAATTATATAGTTATAGAAGAAATCAGTTACACAAAATTTTTCTGATAAATAGGAGCATTTTCAATTCACTTTATGAACCCAGCATAAGCCCTAGCCAGTTTGGCTCAGTGGATAGAGTGTCAGCCTACAGACTGAAAGATCCCAGTTTGATTCCAGTTGAGGGCACATGCCCAGGTTGGGGCTCAATCCCCAGTAGGGGGCGTGCAGGAGGCAGCTGATCAGTGATTCTCTCTCATCACTGATGTTTCTGTCTCTCCTCCCGTCCTCTCTGAAATCAATAAAAATACATTAAAAAAAAATGAACCCAGCATAATATTGATGCCCAAACCTGACAAAGACAATATAATAAAAGAACATTATGTCTGAGGTGGGACTTCTAGTATGGCAGAGTGAGTAGCTGGGCAAATCCTTTTCCGAAAAAGCAACAATAACACTGGATAAAGTGATAAAAAGCAACCATTTCAGGACTCTGAAAACTGAACAAAGGTACATAACAAATATAGTAATAGTTATTCATGAAAATCAGTAGAACTTTGAGTTAGGAACAGTGAGCATCTGTTCAACTACAAAGGCACAAGCTGTGAAAATTAGCAGCTTCAACACCAGAGAGGACTCAGTAGATTTGGAGTGGAACTTGGATGAACCCTATACCCAACAGCATTGTCAATAACAGTAGCAAACTTAGTGGCACATGAACAAGTAAAAACAGTGGCTCAGATAGCCTGAGGCTTCAGAACTGTTTGGGGCAATCAGTGGATTGGCAGACTATTGAGAAATTTATCAAGGAGATCTTAAAAATTAGCCATAGGAGGCCCTGAGAAGCTCTCCACATATCCATGCAGAAGAGATCAGACAGGCCCAAGCTGTCTATACATCCCTGGCTGGCAATGAGTCAGCATGCAGATGCAGATGCAGAGGAGACATGAGAGGGTCCAAAAATGAAAAGCCAAGGCAATGGGGATCCCAGAATGGCTGTCATTAATAAATCAAGAAACAAGTGTTGGCAAGGATGTGGAGAAAAAGGAACCCTTGTACACTGTTGGTGGGAATGCAGACTGGTGCAGCCTCTGTAGAAAGTGTGTGGAGTTACCTCAGAACATTTAAAATGGAACTGCCTTATGACCCCGTGATTCCATTTTTGGGAATATATATGCAAAGAAAAGCAAAACACTATTTCAGTAACATCCATTGCAGCATTTACAACTAGAGGCCCAGTGCACAAAATCTGTGCAGGGGGTGGGGGTGTCTGCGGGGCGATCATGGGGCGATGGCGGGGCCCCCCGACCAGTTGCATCACACCCGCTTTGGCTGGCCTGGCGCCAGGGCGTGTCATAGCGTGGTCGTCCAGATGATCAATCTGCTGTTCAGTCGTTTGGTCGATTTGCATATTACGCCTTTATTATTATAGATAGTCAAGATTTGCAAGCAGGCCAAGTAGCCATTGGTGGATGAGTGCATTAAAGAGCTGTGGTAATTTACACAATGGAATACCACTCAAACATAAAAAAGAATGAAATCTTACCCTTTACAACAGCATGGGTAGACCTGGAGAACATTATGCTAAATAAATGAAGTAAGCCCATCAGAGTAAGACATGTACCATATGATTTCACTCATATGTGGAATCTAATGAACAAAATAAAAATATAGAAACAGACTAATAGATACAGAGAATAGACTGATAGCTGTTGGAGAGAATGGGGGTTAGAGGGCTTGGTGAAAATGGTGAAGGGTTCAAGCAAAAAAACCATAATAATACACAGTTATAGACTCAGATACCAGTATGGTAATTACCAGGAAAAGGGGGTAGAGGGAGGTAAAAAGGGGATAGAGGGGATAAATGGTGGTGAACACACAATACAATATACAGATGATGTATTATAGAACTGTACACCTGAAATCTATATAATTTTATTAACCAATGTCACCCCAATAAATTCAATAAAAAATAAAATAAATCTTAAAAAGAAAAGCCAAGGTAGCCATAAAAATTCCTTAAATTTGACTTCAAACAAAATAAACTTTAGGATAAAATTCTACTAGAAACATAGTCATTTCATAATGAAAAAAGTCCAATTCATCAGGAAAATAAAGCAGTTATCCTGTATAATAAAAGCCTAATATGCAAATCGATCAAAAAGTAGAACGACCGGTCGCTACTATGCGCACTGACCACCAGGGGGCATATGCTCAACACAGGAGCTGCCCCAAGCCGGCAGGCCACAGGCCAGCCAAGATGGGTGCAGTGGGGGCCCCCTGATTGCCCCTCTGGTCGCTTCACAGATCAGCCCTGATTGCCAGCCTGGCCTAGAGACCCTACCAGTGCACGAATTGCGTGCACCGGGCCTCTAGTAAATGTATACACATGTAATAATCAAAGTCTTAATGTACAGGAAGCAAAATTTGACAGCATTGAATGCAGAAGTAGACAATGCAACAGTTATAGCCAGAAACATCAATACCGTACTTTCAATATTTGATAGAACAACTAGACAGAAAATCGGCAAGGATATTGAAGACTTGAACAACACTATCTACCCACTTAACCTGACATTTCACCCAATGGCAGCAAGAATATATACTCTTTAAACACACATAAAGCAAATTTGGTAAATCTAAAAGGATTGAAATTATACCAAGCATGTTTTCCAAGATGTTGGAATTAAGTTAGAAATCAACAAGATAGAAATTTGGATATCCTCAAATACAGACATATCTGGAAGATATTTCAGTTTCAGAATACCATAATAAAGTGAGTGTCACAATAAACAAGTCACATGAATTTGGGGGTTTACCAGTACACGTGACAGTTATGCTTATACTGTGCAGTAATCTATTAAGTGTGCAATAGCATTATGTCTAAAATATTTACATACCTTAAACTAAAAATACTTAATTGCTAAAAAAAAAAAAAAAAAAAAGTGTTATCATCTGAGCCTGTTGCCACAAACCTTTAATTTGTAAAAAACAAAACAAAAACCCCCACAGTATATGTGAAGTGTAAGATATTGAAGCATATGAAAATGAGGTGTGCCTGTATTTGGAAATTAAACAATACCCGTTTAAATCACTGTTGGTTTGAAGAAGAAATCTATAAGGGAAATTGGAAAATATTTTGAATTGAATGAAAAAGGAAAGGCAAAATATCAAAATGTATAAGATGTATATTTTAATAAGTGGTACTTAGAGAAAAATTAGTAACTTTAATGCCTATAGGAAAAAATTCCAAGCTCATAGAACACAGAGAACAGATTGGTGTTTGCAAGAGGTGGGAGTTAAAGAGTGGGAAAAATGGGTGAAGGGAGTCAAAAGGTGCAAACTTCCACTTATCCTATCTAATAAAAGAGAAACATGGTAATTGGCGTAAGACCGCTACCCTTCCCCTTGGCTAATCAGGGCGATATGCAAATTAACTGTCAGCCAAGATGGCGGCCGGCAGCCAGGCAGCTTGAAACTAACATGAGGCTTGCTTGCTTCAGTGACGGAGGAAACCAACGTTCCCCGCCTGCCGCTGCAGGCCTCTGAGCTGCAAGCAACTATGTAACAAACATAGAAGCTAAACAAAACCCCAGAAACCTGCCGGGCTTCAGCCGGCCGGATCACAACATTGTAAGCAAAGGCCAGAAACCTACTTTCAGCAGCGGAGGCCTAAGAGCTGGAGCCAAGCCTCAAAGCTAAAGCTGGCCCAGAATAAAAAAAAAGAAAAGAAAAAAAAGAGCGGTTGGGAGCTTCATTCACCCCCAGCCTGAAAACAGCCCTCAGCCCCTCATCCAGACTGGCCAGGCACCCCAGTGGGGACCCCCACCCTGAAGGATGTGTGACCAGCTGCAAACAGCCATCAGCCCCTCACCCAGGTTGGCCAGGCACCCCAGTGGGGACCCCCAACCTGAAGGATGTGTGACCAGCTGCAAACAGCCATCAGCCCCTCACCCAGGTTGGCCAGGCACCCCAGTGGGGACCCCCACCCTGATCCAGGACACCCTTCAGGGCAAACCAGCCGGCACCCACCCGTGCACCAGGCCTCTACCCTATATAGTAAAAGGGTAATATGCCTCCCAGCACCGGGATCAGCGTGACAGGGGGCAGCGCCCAAACCCTCTGATCGCCCTGCGGCTCTGTGACAGGGTGCGGCGCCCCAACCCCCTGATCGGCCCTGCTCTGTGTGTGACAGGGTGCGGCGTCCCAACCCCCCCCCCTCCCCCACGGGCCCTGCTCTGTGTGTGACGGGGTAGAGCCATAACCTCCCCATCGGCCCTGCCCTGAGTGTGAGAGTGGTGGCACCCCAACCCCCTGATGGGCCCTGCTCTGTGCGTGACAGGGTACAGAGCCCCAACCCCCCTGATGGGCCCTGCTCTGTGAGTGACAGGGGGAAATGCCCCAACCCCCTGATCGGCCCTGCTCTGTGTGTGACAGGGTGCGGCGCCCCAACGCCCCCCTCCCCCACGGGCCCTGCTCTGTGTGTGACGGGGTAGAGCCATAACCTCCCCATCGGCCCTGCCCTGAGTGTGAGAGTGGTGGCACCCCAACCCCCTGATGGGCCCTGCTCTGTGTGTGACAGGGTACAGAGCCCCAACCCCCCTGATGGGCCCTGCTCTGTGAGTGACAGGGGGAAATGCCCCAACCCCCTGATTGGCCCTGCTCTGTGCATGACGGGTTGGCGCCGCAACCTCCCCATCAACCCTGCCTTGAGTGTGACGGGATGGTGCCCCAACCCCCCAATCAGCCCTACCCTGAGCGTGACTGAGGGTGGAATCACAACCTCCCGATCCGCCCTGCTCTGTGTATGACAGGGGGCGGCACCCCAACTCCCCAATCGGCCCTGCTCTGAGCCCGACCAGGGGCTGCACCTAGGGATTGGGCCTGCCCTCTGCCACCCAGGAGCAGGCCTAAGCCAGCAGGTCGTTATCTCCCGAGAGGTCCCAGACTGCAAGAGGGCACAGGCCGGGCTGAGGGGCCCCCCTCCCCCCCGAGTGCACAAATTTTTGTGCACTGGGCCTCTAGTAAAATAAATAATGGGGAAATAATGTACAGCATGGTGACTATAGTTAATACTGTGTTGCACATACGAAAGTTGCTGAGAGAGTAGATCTTAAAATTTCTCATCAAAATATAACTGTGTGGTGATGGATGTTACCTAGACTTATGATTATTTTGCAGTATATACAAATATTGAATCATCATGATGTACACCAAATTATGTTATATGTCAATTATACCTCAATTTAAAAAAGAAAAATATACCTTCAGAAATAAGGATGGTCTCAAATCAACAACATAAGCTTCCACTTTTAGAAACTAAGAGGCAAACTAAATCTAAAGCAAGCAGAGGAAGGAAATAATACAGATTAGAGTAGAAATTAATGAAATAGAAAACAATAGAAAAAAATCACTAAAGTAAAAAGTTGGTTCTTTGACACCTGGCTGGTGTGTCCAAGTGGTTAGAGTGTTGACCCACGCACTGAAAGGTCTCGGGTTCCAATTCCTGGTCAAAGGCACATACCTGCATTGCAGGTTGGATCCCCGCCCCAATCAATGTGTCTTTCTCACATTGAAGTTTCTTTCTTTTTCTCTCTCCCCCCTCCCTTCCACTCTTTCTAAAAATCAATGGAAAAATTTCCTAGGGTGAGGATTAACAATAAAAGGTTGGTTCTTTGAAAAAAGTCAACAAAATTTATAAATCTTTAGCTAGTTTGACCAAGAAAAAAAAAAAAAGACAAATGAATATGTTTAGAAATGAAAGCAGGGACATTGACCCTACAGAAAGTAAAAGGACTAAGGGACTATAGATATTATAAGCAACTCCATGCCAAGAAATTAGAAATCTTAGATGTAATAGACAAATTTCTAGAAAAATATAATTTCCACTGACTCAAAAAGAAAAAAATCCATATAGACCTATAACAATCAAAGAAATAAAATTAGCAATTAAAAATCTTCCTACAGCCAAAACCGGTTTGGCTCAGTGGATAGAGTGTCGGCCTGCGGACTGAGGGGTCCCAGGTTCGGTTCCGGTCAAGGGCATGTGCCTGGGTTGCGGGCACATCCCCAGTGGGAGATGTGCAGGAGGCAGCTGATCGATGTTTCTCTCTCATCGATGTTTCTAACTCTCTATCTCTCTCCCTTCCTCTCTGTGAAAAATCAATAAAATATATTTAAAAAAAAAAATCTTCCTACAAATATAAGCCCAGTCCTAGCTGGTTTGGCTCAGTGGATAGAGCGTCGGCCTGCGGACTGAAGGGTCCAGGTTCAATTCTAGTCAAGGGCACATGCCCAGGTTGCGGACTCAATCCCCAGTGGGGGCATGCAGGAGGCAACCGATCAATGATTCTCTCTAATCATTGATGTCTTTCTTTCTCCCTCTCCCTTCTTCTCTGAAACCAATAAAAATATATTAAAACAAACAAAAAAAGATAAGCCCAGGTACATATGGCTTTACTGGTAAATCCTACCAAATATTTAAAGAATAAGTAACTTTTCATAAACTTTTTCAGAAAATGAGGAAGGAACATGTCCTAGTTCATTCCATGAGCCCACTATTACCCTGATACCAAGCCAGATAATCACAAGGAAAGAATTCTGTATGTAAAAATTCTAAGGAATCTGCAAAAGAAACAAAACTGATTGTAACTAATACATGCGTTTAAGAAGGCCCTGAGAATATAAATGGGGGGCTGGGTGAAAAAGGTGAAGGGCTTAAGAAGTATAAACTGGTAGTTACAAAATAGTCATGGGAATGTAAAGTACAGCACTGGAAATATACTCAATAATCTATGTAGGGTGCCAGGTGGGAACTAGAATTATCAGGGGGTCATTTCATAAATTATATAAATATCTAACCACTATACTACACACCTGAAACTGATATAAAATACTTATTGAATGTTAACTGTAATTGAAAAATAAAAAACAGCCCAGCTGGTGTGACTCAGTGGTTGAGCATTGACCTATGAACCAGGAAGTCACAGTTAGAATCCCAGTCGGGGTACATGCCCGGGTTGCTGGCTCGATCTCCAGTAGGGGACCAGCAGGAAGCAGCCGATCAGTGATTCTCATCATTGATGTTTCCCTCTCTCTCTCTCTCTCTCTCTCTCTCTCTCTCTCTCTCCCCCTTCCTCTCTGAAATCAATACAAATATATTTCATAATAAAAAATAAAAATCTAAAGCAAGAAAACATTGCTGAGAAAAATGAAACATAAATAAAGACATTCATGAACATCTTTAAAAGATGTTCACGAATTGGAAGACTAAATATTAAGATGGCATTTCTCTCCAAATTGATCTATATATTCATTGCATTCCTTATCAAAATCCTGGCAGGCTTTTTGTAGAAATTAATAAGCTGATCCTAAGATTGTTACAGAATTGCAAAGGACCTAGATTAGTCAACAATTTTGAAACAGATAAAGAAAGTTAAGAGACTTACAATATCACAAATGACAATGAAAACACAACAATCCAAAATCTATGGGACACAATGAAAGCAGTCTTGAGAGGGAAGTTTATAGCTCTACAGACCTACCTCAAAAAAACAAGAAAAAATGTTAGTAAATCATCTAACTCTACAACTTAAAGAATTAGAAAGTGAGCAAAAGAAAAGCCCAGAGTGAGCTGAGGAAGGAGATAATAAAGATCAGAGCAGAAATAAATGACATAGAGACAAAAAAAAATACAAAAGATCAATGAAACCAAGAGCGGGTTCTTTTTTTTTTTTCCCATATATTTTATTGATTTTTTACAGAGAGGAAGGGAGAGGGGTAGAGAGCTAGAAACATCGATGAGAGAGAAGCAAGAAGCATCTATCAGCTGCCTCCTGCACACCCCCCACCGAGGATGTGCCCGCAACCAAGGCACATGCCCTTGACCGGAATCGAACCTGGGACTCTTTAGTCCCCAGGCCGACACTCTATCCAGTGAGCCAAACCGGCCAGGGCAAGAGCGGGTTCTTTGAAAGGATAAACGAGATTGATGAACCTCTAGCCAGGCTCACCAAAAAGCAAAGAAAGAGGACCCAAATAAACAAAATCAAAAATGAAAGAGGCGAAATAACAACAGACCCCACAGAAATACAAAGGATTGTTAAAAAAAAATACTATGAACAACTCTATTCCAACAAACTAGACAACCTGGAGGAACAGCTATATGCTCTTTAAAGAAACATGTTAAAAATGGAAAAACTCCCGAATGTTGAAAATAAAGGGATGGGACAGACTGACAACTATTATAGAGGAGGAGAGAGGAGGGAACTGGATGAAAGACGGTGAAGGGATTAGCCAAAGAACATGCATGCATAACCCAGAGACACAGACAACAGTGTGGTGATGGACAAAGGGAAGCGGGGGCAGGGGTTTGGTGGAAGTGGGCATGGTGCGGGGGGAGAGGGGGAACGGGGACATCTGTGATAGTGCCAACAATAAAGATGAAGTTAAAAAAATAAAGGGATGGGAAAAGTTATAATAGGCAAATACCAGCAAAAGTGAACAGGCATAAGTAGAATTTAAGTGGGTAAGTATTTAGTAGTAAAGAATAACAGAGTTGCCCAGCCAGCATGGCTCATTGGTTGAATGTCGACCTATGAACCAGGAAGTCATGGTTTGATTCCCTGTGAGGGCACATGCCCAGGTTGCAGACTCAATCCCCTGTGTGGGGCAAGCAGGAGACAGCTGATCAATGATTCTCTCTTATCATTGATGTTTCTCTCTCTCCTTTTCCCTCTCTAAAAATCAATAAAAATATATATTTTTTAAAGAACTAAGTTAACTGAGACTAAGGAAGTCTCATCTTACCCCCCAGGAGCTTGAAAAACAGTAATTCCTAAAAACATACGTATTGTCTTTACAGTTAATCTTCATATCTACTTAGCAAGCCCTTTCTTACTGTATAGAAGCTGATGTTCATTTTTATAGTGAAAATATGTATTTCTCATGTTATACTTTTAAACAATATTTTTTATTTATTTTTGTATATATTTCTTTATTGATTTCAGAGAGGGAGAAGGAGAGATAGAAACATAAATGGTGAGAGAGAATCATTGATCGGCTGCCTCCTGCACGCCCCCCACCGAGGATTGAGCCCGCAGCTCAGGCATGTGCCCTTGGCCGGAATTGAACCAGGGATACCTCAGTCTGCAGGCTGACGCTCTATCCATTGAGCCAAGCCGGCCAGGGCGTAAACAATATTTTTAATATGTTTTTTATTGATTTCAGAGACAGGAAGGAAGAGAGAGATAGAAACATTAATGATGAGAGAGAATCAGCCTTAGGCTGCCTCCTGCACACTCCCTACTGGGGATTGAGCCCACAACCTGGGCATGTGCCCTGTCCAGGAATTGAACCGTAGCCTCCTGGTTCATAGGTTGACACTCAACCTCTGAACCACATCAGACAGACTCTCATGTTATACTTTTATTTATTTTAAAAAATATTTTTTTATTGATTTCAGAGAGGAAGAGGGAGAGATAGAAACATCAATGATGAGGGAGAATCATTGATTGGCTGCCTCCTGCACGCCCCACATGGGGGATCAAGCCTGCGACCCAGGCACATGCCCTTGGTTGGAATCGAACCCGGGAACCTTCAGTCCGCAGGCTGATGCTCTACTCACTGAGTCAAACCGGCTAGGTCTCATGTTATACTTTTAAAAGAAGGTATAACTTTTCTTACGTTGGAATGTAAGAAGGTGAATAAGTACAGATAAAGTAGAGAGTAAGTAGAGATTCAGATAATATCATAACACTAGAGGCCCGGTGCACAAATTTGTGCACGGGGGTTGGGGGGGTAACCACGGGAGGTTGGCTGCCGGCTCTGAGGAGGGAGCTGGTCCTTGGCTTCCCTGGGAAAGGGACCACGTTTGCTGCCACCCACCCCTGGTTCCCTGTTCCAGCCCAGGGCCCGAAGGCCCCAGCGGAGTTGGTAGAGGAGGTGACAGTCACCAGTCTGGGTGTATAAGGAATGGATGCAGGACACCGCCTCCGCCCCACCACTGCACAGTTCCTCACCTCCCCCCCAGGGAAGGGAGAGGATGGGAGCAAGACAAACCCTTGTGTCAAGGACTGACTTTTTTTTTTTTTATTAAATATATTTTATTGATTTTTACAGAGAGGAAAGGAGAGGGATAGAGAGTTAGAAACATCAATCAGCTGCCTCCTGTACACCCCCTACTGGGGATGAGCCCGCAACCAAGGTACATGCCCTTGACTGGAATCGAACCTGGGACCCTTGAGTCCGCAGGCTGATGCTCTATCCACTGAGCCAAACCGGTTAGGGCTAGGACTGACTTTCAATAGATCACAGCAAGGGAGCTGCTCTGCTACGTACAAAACCCCAACCCAGAAGTAGGTCATCTACAAATGGTTTAGCACCAGGGGCTGATGGTAGCTGGCTGTCCAGGGTGAGGGACCACGGGCAGTTGGCTGGCCGTGGGAGGTTGGCTGTGGGAGCGCACTGACCACCATGGGGCAGCTCCTGCATTGAGCGTCTGCCCCCTGGTGGTCAGTGTACATCATAGCAACTGGTTGGTCATTCTGGTAGTTCGGTCATAACGGTCACTTGGGCTTTTATATATATATATAGACTCGAGGCCCCGTGCACAGGATTCGTGCACTGGTGAGGCGTGGCCTGTGGGGATCGGTCTGTTGTGGAAGCGCTGCTCATTCCAGTCAGCTAAGCAGCTGCTCCCGCTGTGGGCTTTTATATAGGACTGGAGGCCCAGTGCATGAAATTCATGCACGAGTAAGGTCCCTAGGCCTGGCTGGCGACCAGGGCCAATCTGTGAGGTGACCAGTGGGGCAATTGGGAGCCCCCACTGGCACCCACCTTGGCTGGCCTGGCGCTGCCTGCCCACTGACCCCACCCCCTGCCTCCACCACTGGTCACCTTCCTCTGCCTTGGCTGGCCTGAGGCCTGCGGGCTGGGGGCAGCTCCTGCGTTGAGCATCTGCCCCCTGGTGGTCAGCGTGTGTCATAGCGACTGGTCATTCCACCAGAGTAGGCCTTCCTTCCCCCCAGCTACTGGCACCGGCTTCTCTCTGGCACCTGGCACCCAGGCTTCCCTCTGGCACCTGGGACCGGGACCCCGGGCTTCCCTCCAGCCACTGGCAGGCACCCAGGAACCCGGGCTTCCTTCGCAGCCCCGGCATCGTACGGAAGGACATCTGGTCTAATTAGCATATTACACTTTTATTATTATAGATATATCTAGAGATGATCAGATTAACATTTTATAGCCAAACCTTTGGCTGCTGCTAAAGTATAGATTATAGGGGACAAGGATATGATCTAAATTGCCAAGTGAAAAATGCACACTACAAAGAAATATAATAAAAGCCTAAGCAACCATTACAGCAGAACGACCGGAACGACCGGTCACTATGATGCCCACTGACCGCCCGGGGGCAGACGCTCAACGCAGGAGCTGCCCCCGGGTGGTCAGTGCGCTCCCACAGGGGGAGTGCTGCTCAGCCAGAAGCCGGGCTCACGGCTGGCGAGCGCAGCTGCCACGGCTGGAGCCTCTCCCGACTCTGCAGCAGCTCTACTGAGGAGCAGCAGTAGGTGCAGTGGGTCAGGATGAGCACGAGCAGCATGGCACCTGGCCCCAATTCAGGCTCCTTCTGGCCACCTGCCACTTGGTGCACTGCTACATCCCCCGAGGGGTCCTGAACTGTGAGAGGGGACCTCTCTCCCCCAGTGCATGAAATTCATGCACTGGGCTTCTAGTATATACTGAATTGTCTACCTTAAGCTCTAAAAAAATATTGGAATATCTCCAAGCACCTATATCAAAATTAGCAATAATTATGTTGAGTGGTAGAATTATTGGTAATTTTTCTTTTTCTTTATATTTTCTGGATTTTTCAAAATGATTACAATACAGTATTTTTATTATGAAGAAAATGTTACTTTAAAAAGGTAGATATTTCTATACGTTTTCGTTAAATAGAAATAGGGAATATTCTAAGATCTGAAAACAGTAACTTTAATGGAAATTCAAAAGTATTTCAAATGGACTAAATATTGAAAACAAAACAAAATCTGATTGCTTTCAATCTTTATGACTTTTAATGGAGATTGAAGTTCACCTAAATATTTTGGGGTGATATTTTCTTCTAGAAACTTGATCAAAATGCCACTGAAAAAGTCCAGGCAATGTTTATAGCCATTGACGAGCTCTTGTATGAACAGAAGTTGAGCATACATACTAAGAGTCTACAAGAAGAGTGCCAACAGTGGACATGTAGTTTCCCTCACCTCAGGTATTGAAGCCCTAACATTAACATATTCATGGATAATACTAAAACTTGAAAAGTAGATTTCAAAAAAGCTCTTATTATGAATCTTTATGGGCATAGTTTTGATGAACGTAAATAAGGCCAGGCAGTGTAAAGCTTCAGTTGAGAGAAAACTAAGTTGATTTGATGGAAGTTTCTTGGAGTTTTCATAACTATCAATTTCTGTACCTGTAACACAGTTTCTGTACCTGCAGCTGAGATATGTGTATCATGGCTGTCCAAAAGCCCTTCTTCTGAGTAAGACAGTCAGAAAATGTAAATATTTACACTCTTACCTACAGGTAAATTCTTAATTATAGTTGAAAGCACATATAAGCTGTTCGGAATCTTACTTCAGAAACCTTATTAGTGCACTTAACACACATACTAATTTATAAAGCTTCATGTTCTAAAGAACATAATTCATGGTTTTCATTAATTTGGTCTGGCTGTCACCCATTTTGACAGGTTTAATACAGAGGATGGAGGAAAAAATTACAAATGTTTGCTCAGTTTCCCTGGATTTTTTATGGGGGGAGGGGTTGGCTATAATAGCGTTATCTTTTCCATGTCTATTCTATAGAAGATACATAAATCATTCTTAGTATCAGAATAAGGGTATAGTAGACCTCTATTAGAGCCCAGCTACTTGTTCTGAAAATATCTACATTTTTTTATTCATGCCAGGTAAAGGTGCTTAATTGTCTTTTTATGTTCATTTTGAAGGATTTTGGGTAAGCAGATAATCACTCCAAGTGAAGGTTATGAACTATACCCTAGATCTCCTTCTGCTATTTCAGCTTCACATGAGGCAACACTGTCTCAAGAAAGAGATTCTACTATGTAAGTATTCTGATATGTAAGTATTTATGTATCTGAATGCTCAAGTATTATATTCTACCAGTATATTAAGGAATTAAAATACTTCCTACTTGTTTTTATAAGAGTATTTATTTATGCATCTTAAGCTTGACAACTTATTCTTTAAATATTTTTTAATGTTTTTATTGATTTGAGAGAGAGAAACATCAACCGACCACCTCCTGCATTCTCCCCCCACTCCCCACCCGCCACGGGGATGGAGCCGCAAACCTAGCCTGTACCCTGACCAGGAATTGAACCCTGACCTTTCAGTTCATGAGATGACGCTCAACTAATTGAGCCACTCTGGCTGGACACTTCCTACTTTTTGATATTTAATAAAGCACAGCAAATTCTGTAAGGTTGACTATAGTCTTTGTGCATATTAGAATGCTGTTAACATAATTTTTTTGTTCAAAAAGACATTCCCTAGGATTTAGGGATATTTTTGTTATGTAAATCTATATATTATCTATATCTATATACATCTATCTACAGATACAGGAAGTTCCCTCTTGGAATAAATGTGTAGCTAGACCAGTTTAAAGAAGTTCAGAGGCCTAAGAAATTGACCTTAAAATTTTTTTGAAAAAGTAATTTTGTGGTTTAAATGTGTAGTGTTAGTTACAACTTAATCTTTTTATAGACGTTAAACTGCTGTTAGTTTTTTAGCTTAAAAGGGTTATATTAGTTAAAATGGGTAATTCTTTTGAACAATTCAAGCTCTTTAAATAGCAGCAAAATATACCCAAATAGGTTTATATCAAAACCTATGCTTACCTTAAATCTTTGTTAAAAAAAAAAAAAATCACAGTTTTAATTCATTTTTTTATTATTTCTGTACTTTTTCCTAAGACTGTAGTTTTATTTACTTGTTATCATCTAAGAGTTGTCATACTTACTTTGGAAGGTTCTTTTGCTTCCTGTCATTTCCTCAGACCACAAAGTAAAGCATTACTGCTTTAGGTGTTAGGGTTATAGGATCTGATTATCAACTAATTGACTTTTCATCAGAAATGGGATTTGTTTGCTTTTCTCAAAGTGATTTAACCTCAAGGTTCTGGTCACTAGGCTGAGCTTTCTTTTTAATTTAAACCTCCATATTGCATCAATAAGCCTTTTTAAGTTTATTCCTTGTATATAAATTTCAGATTTTTACAAACTAATATATCCCACAGAGATGAAGTACACATTCATTAATACTCATTGACAAAAATTGCATAGCTCATGTGATGTCATTAAGATATATTTTCTGATCTGTCAGTATCAACTTTATATATACCTTATTCTTAATTTTATAACTATAATCAGTAGTTTCATTTTGAGATTTGATCTCAAAGGAAATAAGGAATCAAGACTGAGCAGTTATCTCCTCCGAGGGGCTGACTCATCATTTTGTAACATACTACAGACCTTTCTTTTCTTTCTACCTGCTCCCACCACTGCTTATTTTTGGTTCTGCTTTTATTGACTATTTGACTTACAGTTCTCAATGATGACTTTTCTTACTATAGCACCGATAAAACAAATACCTATCTATGCTGATATATACTTAGATGAAACAAATTATCCAGCTATATTAGCATACCACTACTTATGGAAAGCAATAACAAATTAAACATAATCTTTGATATTTACTTCCATGTAACTACTACTTTGTCCACATGTGATATTTTCTCTCTTGAGTACCATTATGAACTCATAGCATTTCGAAGTATTTACATGTTTTGGGGCCATTTAAGTAAAATAAGGATTACTTGATCACAAAAGCACTGCAATTCCATCATGTTACTCAGAATGGCATGTAATTTAAAACTTAAGAATTGTTTATTTCTGGAATTTGCTGCTATTTAAAGAGCTTGAATTGTTCAAAAGAATTACCCATTTTAACTAATATAACCCTTTTAAGCTAATTGTCAGACCACAATTGCTTTGGGTAATTGAAACGGCAGAAAGTTAAACCATGGGTAAGGGGGACCCATTATATCTAAAGTAGTCAAGATCATAGAAACAAAAGTAAAAATGTGATTACCGAGAGGGGGGAGGGGCAATTAGTTTTTAATGGGTATTAGCGTTTAAGTTTTACAAGATGAAAAAGTTCAAAAGAATAATATAAAGCATATCTTGGTTATATCTGATATTTAGTTAAACTAAGAGCCATTTTTAAAAATTGTATTACTCAAATGATCAAATACCTCCTACCCTGGAACTGATTAATCAGTAGAGACCATGACCTTGACCATAACTCAACTCCTTTAGTCACCATGATTAATGTCATTCCCCTATATAACCCATCCTCTGAAAGCCAGGTCTTTAAGCAAATTTCCTCACCTGGTACTCTGGGCGTGGTGCCAATTCCTCAACTAATAAACCTTACTTTCTTTGCTGGAAAAAAAAGTTGTATTGCTCAGATCTGACTGACTTTCTCCACAGTAAGCTTGCTGAAGTGAATGAGTCATCACATATTCATTGAATACCTGGGTTTGAAGAGAAATTTAAAAGTAAATAAGAGAAGATGCCTGCCTTTAAGGAGCATGCATTTTGAACAATGATGGAATTATTGAAATAATCACATAACCTCCTGAGGTGCCTTTAAAGATGTAATTATGAATGTAAATATTCTCAGATTTTTTAAAAAATTTATTTTATAGCCACAGCTGTTGCATCTGAAAAGATAAGCAGTATGCAATACTACATAATATACCTAAGCAGAGTATGCCTATGGCTAGTATTTATCCTTTCTGCTCTGAGAATTAATAAGCATTAAGGTTTATAGTAGTCAAGGGAAGTGTCACCAGGGCAAGGGAGTTTGAACTGTGAGAACTATTTATATTAATTAATATTTTCTTTTTCTTTCTCCCAGATTTGGTATTAGGGGGAAGAAGTTACATTTTTCAACTTCTTATGTTCATAAAGCATCTTCCATTGTCAAATCCCCTAGCCTGTGTTCTGTGGAAAACGAAGAGGAAGACTGTGTAATCCTCTCTGAAGGCGTCATGGAGGAATACTTAGCATTCGACCACACAGATATGTGAGTATTATGTTTTTTAAGCTTCTTTCTCATCTCTTATTTTATGTATTAATCCCTATTTTTTCTAAAGTATACTACCAACATTACCTATAATTGTCACTTTTTGTTACATCTTTTTTTGTTGTTGTTACATCTTTTCTATTACCTCTCAGAGTTCATGTGCTTAGTTGATATAAATCCCTGCTGCTGCCACAAACCAGACATCCTGGTGTGTTTTCCTCCTGCACATGTCATTTGCCTCTTCTTGACATTAAACATTTTTAAATGAGTTAATTTTTTCCTCCACATAATTTGATTTTACCCTTTGTAAATTATCACCAGCAATTCATGGAATCACTGAAAAATTTTAAAAGAGCAGTTCAAGAGGTGTGAACTTCATTTACATAAATCTGTTTAAAAAAGGGTATATACAGTTTATATAAAAATCTTATACTCAGCACATACTTTATAATTGATAATGCTTATGTATATCTATCCTTGTAGTCTTGACAGTAGTCCTGTGACATAGATATTATTTACCCTCTTGACAGGATAAGTGAGAGTCAGAGTAGTTAAGTGATTTGTCTGAGAAAAAGCTAAAAATAAAACCTGTCCGATTCTAGGTCGAGGGTTCTCTACACTATTCCACGCTACCTTTCTGAAACAACCTCTTAAACTATTCTTTTAGCTTTCATAGTCACAGCAGCATATCTGGAAGTGAGAGAATTTCATTTTAGGCTATGAGGGTTTGGTTAGGACTAGTTAGTATTGTGTCAAATGATTCTGGACTCTTTTTCCCATCATATTTCCTACCGAGCCATGCTTACTCATGTGCTCAATGCACACATTCTAGGGCCAGCTAAACATAACCCAAATTCCTGTACATAACACCTTGAACTAGCTCCTTGTTGCAAAAGAATCGCAATTAGGTTCTTTGGTTTTCTAGAGTCTGCCCCCTCTCCCTTTATTTCACCTGGTGTGGGTCAGATTGTCTATGTTTTCTCTTCCTTTTTCCTCTAGCCAGTCTTCTCCCTTGGTGCAGTACAGTATGTAATGTAACTGTTTCTCTGGATGGATGTATAATGTTTCCTTTTAGAAATGCACATTGGGGGACAGAGATGTAGGAGACTTATTTTTCACTACATGCATACATTTCTACAATATGAATTTTTCATCATATGAATGTGTTATCTCTTCTAAAAAGAAATAGAGATAGATTTGACTCACTGAGAGTTTCTGGGTTACAGATAGTCTCCAGAAGAGACTCAAGAGTAGCTTCCTGTGCTTTTGAGCTCTTTTTTCTTTCCAGGCAATTACCAAATGTTTATTTGGATTAATAAAAGTTTTTAAATAATCTATGTGGACTCTTTCCCTAATGAATCAGTGCCTTCATTGTGCAGCATCATCACAGTTACATGCACATCATTAAATGTCACATTAATATTAGTCTAAATGTTACTCAGTTACAACAAAAGATTATTTCTGTATGCTTAGTTGTCACAGCTTGTTACTCAATTGACAATGCTCATCTGTTTAAAGCTAAAAAATCAGTGATTCTCAGGCTTCTATTTCTTGTTCTGTTTTGTTGGCAAAGTAGTGGGGTGGGGATAATAAGGGAAATGCAGTCTCCTCTGTTGAGAACTCCCTTAGTTCACAAGGCAGCTTAATACATGTGCTACATATGCTGGGCCAGGGGCAGGGAAACACGGGGTACAGATCACACTTCTAAGGAGCACAGGACAGTGGTGAGCATTCAGTGAATAACCACAAAGTCTTTCCATCTTGCTTCTGTCACAGGGAAGAGGGTTTTCATGGAAAGAAATCAGAAGCAGCTACAGAGAAACAGAAATTAGGGTACCCTCCCATTGCTCCATTTTACTGCATGAAAGAGGATGTCCTTGCTTATGTGTTCGATGAAGTGTGGAGCAAGGTCCTGAGCTGTATGGAGCAGTTGACACGCAGTCACTGGGAGGGATTTGCTTCTGGTAAGGTTCTTTGTGAAAAAAATATAAAAAGGTAATTGTTTATGATTTCCAGGCCCTAGCCAGTCGACTAAATTATATGCTTCATTAATGCAAAAGACTCATATTTGTATTTCCCACAGAAACTAAGAGATATTTAGAAATATTTGAGAGGAGCAAAAAGGCCTAGTCTATGATGACTAGACAGAGACTGTGCTTTCTCTTTGAATATAATTATTTGTGAGAAAAAAACATGTACAAGTGGCAAGTACATCTTTAAACTGCTTTATTAAAGGATAATTGATATGTAACAAATCATACATATTTAAAGTGTATAAGTTGATAAGTTGACCTGTGTATACACACATGAAACAGCCGATCGAGTGAACATAAAAACCATTACCCCCAAAATTACCTTGCCCGACCCACCATCCCCAAGTGACAGTTAATCTGCTGTCACTATAGTTTTTGTTCTGCAGAATTTCATATAAATGGAATCATATGGTATTTACTCTTTTTCTATCAGTTTCTTTCACTCACCATGATCATTTTGAGATTCATCCATGTCCCCGTGTGTGCAATCATTTATTCCTTTTATTGCTAAGTAGTATTCCACCGTTCCATAATGTATCCATTTATCAGTTGATGGGAATTTGGATTGTTTTCACCTTTGGACTGTTAGATGTAAAGATATTATGAACACCAGTGTACAAGAATTTTTTGGAAATATATTTTCTTTTCTCTTGGATAAATTTGTATGAGTGGAATAGTTCAATTACATGGTTAAATGTATATTTAACTTTTAAAGAACTGATTGTATTGGTTTTCTATGTTATACAAAAAATTATCACAGATTTGTGGGTCAGAAATCCAGGAACAGTCCTCTACTTGGGATCTCAAAAGGCTGCAATCAAGGTGTTGACTGGGCTGAGTTCTCATGTAGAGGCTCAACTAGAAAAGGATCTACTTTCCCTTTTGTGTGTTCTTGGAAGGATCTGGTTTCTTGTAGTCAGAGCAGCTTTCTTCTTAAAAAATAGCAAGAAAGACTGAGAACTAGTTTACTAGCAAGACAGGCTAATATAATGTAATATAATAATGGGAATCACATCCCATCACTTTTACCATCACCTATTGGTCTGAAAAAGTCACAGGTCCTGCCCACATTCAAAGGGCAGGGATTACACAAAGGTGAACACCAAAAGGTGAGCATCAGGGGAGCCACCTTAGAGTCTGTCCACTACTACCCTCCCACTGGCGCCCAATGATCATATGCTCCCACAGGAAAAACACTTTCAACTCCTCCCAAGGTTTCCAAGAGACTCCTCTTATTACAGCCAGCAGCCCAGAAGTCTAAAATATACCATCTAAATCAGGTCCGTCTATGAATCAAGTGCTTGGATGTAATACATTAAGTAAAGTTACTGCGGTACAGTTTCTTTCCATTCATACACCTGTGAAACTAAAGGTTATATGCACCGATATTTAAACATCTAACTATGTAATCTAACCATTCCATTCCTAGAGACAAGTTATCTGACTCCACACCCAACATACAATAGTGGGCCGAGAAAGGATAACAGTTATAGACATTCCAGTTTAAAGAGTGGGGGTGGGAGGACGGAAAGTAAAAAAGGGTCCATGTCAATTCTGAAATCCAATTGGGAAAATATTGGGAGTTCATTCATCAAGTTTCAAGGCCTGGAAATAATCCTCTCAACTCTCTGCTCCACTGCCCGGGCTCTTTGTTTGACTATCTGAGTCATCTTTCGTTTTTCATGAAAGGTAGCACATGTTTGCAGCTAAGTAGTTTTATCAGGCTGCTTCCTGCCAGTAGAATTTTGGGGTTCTGACAGCCTTCTTCCATTTAGAATCTTTTGCCATCTAGAGAGACTGAGAATTTCTAAAAATCATCAGGTACTGGTTTATTTATGCTTAATAATTTTTTCTTCAATGTATCTCCCTCATCTCATATTTTATTATAAGCAGCAGGCCTCACCTTCAACAATTTGATTGGAAATCTCCTTAGCTATATAACCAAGACTATCACTTAAAAGTTCTGCTTTTCACATGACCACAGGAGACCACTTCATTAACCTTCCTGCCACCAGATAACAAGCATCTCCCTCCCACCTTCTATAAATATATATTTGACTTCAGAGAGGAAGGGAAAGAGAGAAATAGAAACATCAATGATGAGAGAGAAACTTCATCAATTGGCTGCTTTCTGCATGCCCCCCACTGGGGATCCAGCCTGTAACCCGTACATGTGCCCTGACTGGGAATTGAACCGTGACCTCCTGGTTCATAGGTTGATGCTCAATCACTGAACCACACCAGACAGGCCCTTCTAATAAAATGTTCCTCATTTCCTTCAGAGCCCTTCCCTCCAAATCCAGATTTCCACTAAGTCTGTTCAAGGCAATTTATGCCTTCTCCATCATGCTTCTCTCCAGCCTCTTATCAATGAACAATTGAAAATGAAATTAAGAAAACAATCCTATATAATAAAAGGCTAATATGCAAATTGTCCCTTCATCGACCAGTTAAACCGGCCAACCACCACAGCCCCTACCCCCGGCCGGCCCTGCCCCCAATCGGCCCCCCCACCCTGATCAGAGGCGGAGCCAGCCAGCCAACCTCTTGTGTCCCCTCCCCACAGCTCGCCTGGCCCCATCGGCTCCCATCAGGGTGAGCCAGCCGGACCCCACTGGTGCACTAATTTGTGCTCCAGGCCTCTAGTTCATTTATAATAGCATCAGAAAGAATAAAATAAACTTAACCAAGGAAGTGCAAGACTTGTACACTGAAAACTACAAAATATTATTAAGAGAAATTAGAAAAGACCTAAAGAAATGGAAGGACAACTGTGTTTATGGATTGAAAGACTTAAAATCGTTAAGATGGCAATATCCCCCAAATAGATCTACAGGTTGACTATAATTCATATCAAAATTCCAAATGCCTGTTTTGCAGAAATTGGATAAGCTGATCCAAAAATTCAGATGGAAATACAAATACCCTGAATATACAAAACAATATTAAAAAAGAAAAAAGTGGGAGGACTCACACACTTCCTGACTTTGAAACTTAATACAAAGCTACAGTAATCAAAACAGTGTGATACTGGCATAGGACAGACATAGAAATCAATGGAATACAATCAAAAGTCCAGAAATAAACCCACACTCTATGTCCAATTGATTTTAAACAAGGATGCCAAGATCATTCAATGGGGTTAAGTAGGGTATAAGAACAACTGGATAGCCACATGGAAAAGAGAAGGAAGTTGGACCCTTACTTGACACCATATACAAAATATCAACTAAAAATGGAAAAAAAAGACACACATTTAAGAGCTAAAACTATATAACTCTTAGAAGAAAACATTAGAGTATGTTTTCATGAGCTTGTGTGTTGAAGTGATTTTCATGTTACTTCTTGGAGTTTGTTGAGCTATTTGCATCTGCAAGTTTATTATTTGGTTTGGCAGAGATTCTTAGATATGACACCAAACCCACAAATGACGAAAGAAAAAATAGATAAATTGGACTTCATCAGAATAAACTTTTTGTATCAAACACATTATCAGGAAGAGAAAACCACCTACAGAATGGGAGCAAATATGTACAAATCGTACAACTCATAAGAATCTAGTAGCCACAATATGTAAAGAACTACAGTTCACCTTGGCTGGTGTGGCTCAGTTGGTTGGAGCATCATCCTGTGCACCAAATGGTGGCAATGTCAATTCTCAGCCAGGGCACTTATCCAGGTTACAGGTTTGATCCCCAGTCGGGGCGTGTGCTGTAGGCAACCAATCAATGTTTCACATCAGTGTTTCTCTCTACCTCCTCTCCTTCCCTTCCTTTCTCAGAAACAAATAAAACTACAATTCAACAACAAAAGGACAAACAACCCAACTGTAAAAATGGGCAAATAACCTGACTAGACCTTTCCCCAGAGAAGATATACAAATGACCAATAAATACTACATGAAGAGATGTTCAAATGCAGTTGGTTTGAGGATTTTGGCAGTGTTTTTTTGAACCATGCAGGTAGTATGAAATTGGACTGCAAAGATGAGTGAAGCCTAGCTCAAGACAGAACTCTCAGAGACTGTTTTTCATGGTACTGTTGCTGTGGGTCTGGAGATGATAACATTCTGTTTCTTTGCTCAGATGATGAGAGTAATGTTGCCATCACCAAATCGGCTCCAGAAAGCCCGTGTGCGCTGAGTGAACCACAACCTCTGGTCTTACCTCAAGTGCCACAGTCCAAGGTGCTGTCCATCACCTCAAATCCGGTAAGCCCCACAGGGGAATATACTAGAGAACCTAGGACTGTTTTTGCCAGAAGTTTGCTCAGTTATTTGCCTGAACTGTATTACTTATGACTCAATTTTTTCAGTAAAGTTATGTGTTTATCACTATAATCCAGTGATTCTATGTATTGACAAATTTAATTTCAGTTTTAAAAATCAATAGTAAATTAGGGTTAAATTATTCTCAGTCAGCTCTTTTGAAAAGGCGGGTATAAGCAGTACAATCTAGACTCAACTATGTGTCAGCCTGTTCTGGGAAGAAGGAAGGGTATGATGAAAAGAGAGACCAAATCTCAGATTTTTTAAGGCCGTAACATTCTGTCCTTTGAATTTGATTCCTTCTTTCTTTTTTTCTTGTCACTGTCTACTTGGCTTTTGTGTTCTTCCCCCAAGTATTTGAGTCTGTTGACTTGTTCCATACTGTGTGTTTTCCTTTGGGGTGTTTTAGCACTTAGGTGTAAAAGGCAAACCAGAGAGGACAAAGAGAAGAGGTCCCAAGTCTATGGGCAGCATAAAGATGGCCATTTCTGGCAGGTTGATGGGCCTGCTGACGACTGTTTTCATCCCTGTGTAATGATTATGTAGAACCAGTTCCTACGTGATAGTTTCTCAGTGTTACTTGTGGCAAAAGAGTTGGGATAAAGGGAGCGCAGTGGGAAGGGAAGAAAAGACTGTAATCTTTGTGTGCCATGCTCATCAACCCTGTATTTTATGGCCAGATCGAATATGTGGTTTGTTGGTATACTGAGCAGATATTGTGCAGCTGGATTTATAAACATGTTATTTAAAAATAAAATCAGCCCTAACCAGTTTGGCTCAGTGGATAGAGCGTCGGCCTACGGACTCAAGGGTCCCAGGTTCGATTCTGGTTAAGGGCATGTATCTGGGTTGCGGGCACATCCCCAGTAGGGGGTGTTCAGGAGGCAGCTGATCAGTGTTTCTGTCCCATCAATGTTTCTAACTCTCTATCCTTCTCCCTTCCTCTCTGTGGAAAATCAATAAAATATATTAAAAAATAAAAATAAAAAAATAAAAATAAATCAGCAAGGTTCATACCTCATCACATTAAAGGGTGAACCAGGTGAAATTATGTTCCTTGGATAGTAATAAAATACTTCTACATGTTGAACTGGTTTGGCAATGGTTTAGGAAACCTAAGCCCTAATCAGTTGACTTCAATGGTTCTGCTTACTGATAAAAGTAATAAGTGTTAATCCAAACATTCTTGAAAGAAAAAGCAAGAGGAAAATGCATGGCAAAGGAGATGACCTGAGAGAGAAAAGAAACAGTACTCTGAGGTAGTGATGTGCGTCCAAGTAAGATTAAATCCTGCTAAAGTTGCAACAATAGGATTAACTCCTTCCAATAAATAGTCTTCAGAATTTTGGTTATCATTGAGAGCTGACGACTCCAGCGGTAGTGAAGGAGAAAGGATTAGTTTGTGTAGAGCAATGGTGAAAAACCATGTTATAGTTTACCTTTATTTTTTTCTTCTTTTAAGCCATTTATTGGATTCTATAATTACAATTTAGGGGGCAAAAATGGCACCAGGTGTTAGACCAGTGGAGTCAGACCAGACCTTGGTTCAGCCTCCTCAGTACTTGAGTTCTGGCTAAGAAAGAATTCAGAGCCAAGATTCAAACTATAAGGTAAAGTTTATTTAGAAAGTTACAAAGATAAAAACATCAAAATAAAAAGCTTTTGCACAGCAAAGGAAACCATCAACAAAACAACAAGAAAGGCCACTGCATGGGAGTACATATTTGCAAATGTTATCACCAATAAGGGTTTAATCTCCAACATTTACAGGGAACTCATACAACTTAACAAAAGGAAGGTAAACAACCCAATCAAAAAATGGGCAACAGACCTAAATAGATACTTTTCGAAAGAGGAGAGAAGAAAGGCCAAGAGACATGAAAACATGTTCAAAGTCACTAATCATCCGAGAAATGCAAATCAAAACAATGCGGTACTATCTCACACCTGTCAGAATGGCTATCAACAAATCAACAAATGACAAGTGCTGGCGAGGATGTGGAGAAAAAGGAACCCTCGTGCACTGCTGGTGGGAATGCAGACTGGTGCAGCCACTGTGGAAAACAGTATGGAGTTTCCTCAAAAAACTAAAAATGGAACTCCCATTTGACCCAGTGATCCCACTTCTAGGAATATATCCCAAGAAACTAGAAACACCAATCAGAAAGGATATATGCACCCCTATGTTCACAGCAGCACAATTCACCATAGCTAAGATTTGGAAACAGCGTAAGTGCCCATCAATAGATGAGTGGATTAAAAAACTGTGGTACATCTACAGAATGGAATACTACGCTGCGGTAAAAAAGAAGAAGTCCTTACCATTTGCAATAGCATGGATGGAACTGGAGAGCATTATGCTAAGTGAAATAAGCCAGTAAGAGAAAGATAAATAATACATGATCTCACTCATTTGTGGAATATAATGAACAACATAAACTGATGAACAAAAACAGATCCAGAGACAGAAGCATCAATCAGACCGTCAAACCTCAGAGGGAAGGTAGGGGAGGGTGGGAGTAAGGGAGAGAGATTAACCAAAGGACTTATATGCTAGCATATAGGCCTAACCAATGGACACAGACAACAGCCGGGTGAGGGCATGAGTAGGGGGAGTTGAGGGGTTTGTGGGGATAAGGACACATATGTAATAACTTAATAAAAATTTTTTTTAAAAAAGTGAGCTGTAGAAGGAATGGGATTAGGAAACAAGTTCCCGAGGCAAAAGAAGGGCCCTTTAACTGGTAGAAGAAATGGGCTTAGGAGAAAGAGAATGAGGCAAAGAAAATGCACCTGGGGGAAGAGGGTTGGGAAAGGCACTGGCATGCTCCCTAGAGAGTCGCATTCCTTTTTTTTTTTTTTTTTTGGCTCCATACTTGTGTTTTCTTTTCTAATAACAATAATAATAAAGGTCCTCTCTCCCTTTTAACAGTGGCTGCTAAGTGCTTTCGTCTAGGTCAGGGGTGGGCAAACTTTTTGACTCGAGGGCCACAATGGGTTCTTAAACTGGACCGGAGGGCTGGAACAAAAGCATGGATGGAGTGTTTGTGTGAACTAATATAAATTCAAAGTAAACATCATTACATAAAAGGGTACGGTCTTTTTTTTTTTTTTTTTTTTTTTAGTTTTATTCATTTCAAACTGGCTGGCCCGCGGGCCGTAGTTTGCCCACGGCTGGTCTAGGTTGATCAGGCTTCTCCCACCTGCTGTCATTTAGGAAAAGAACTATGACCTTGTTGTCATCTTTACGGTGAACTTGGGGCCCCAAGCTGGATTATTGGCAAAGATATTACAAAAGTTAAGGCACAGGAGAAAAATGTATATGTGACCTAATTTGGAAATAATAACTTTTGGCAAAGTTGGGAAACTTAGCAGGTATCTTCACCAACTAATAATGAGTAACATCCACTTTTAATATGTAGATGAGTCTCTGTCAAGCAACAGGTGGTCATCAGCCAAATGTCAATGGTCTCTTGGTTCATGGGATGCCTCTACAGCCAAGAAATCTCTCCCTAATGGATAAACTTCTGTAAGTAGTACAAAATTCTAATAGTCTATAAAGTTTAAGTAGAAGAAAAATCAGTCAATCAACATGTACGTGTTGAATAGCTACCAGGCAATCAGACATCTTGGGAATATAAACATCTAAGGCAGTGATGGCGAACCTATGACACCTCTGACACGCGAACTCATTTTTTTGGTTGATTTTTCTTTGTTAAATGGCATTTAAATATATAAACTAAGTATCAAAAATATAAATCTTTGTTTTACTATGGTTGCAAATATCAAAAAATTTCTCTATGTGACACAGCACCAGAGTTAAGTTAGGGTTTTTCAAAATGCTGACACGCCGAGCTCAAAAGGTTCGCCATCACTGATCTAAGGGAAATGGTCTCCACCCCCAAAGAGCTGATAATATAACTGGAGAAATAAAACACACACAGGTAGAAAGAGACCTAGCCTTATAGGGCATTTTTATGACTTAGTGCCAAGTGTGAGGTACCCAGAGGAAGTACTATGGCAACCCCAAAGAAGGAAGGCATTTTGGTGGATAAGTGTACATTTTAAACTCTTCCTTGAAAAATGGAGTTTGGATAAGCAATGAAAAGCAGTAAGGCTATTTTTGGTAGGAGAATTGATGTGGGAAAAGATTTTGAGAAGGAAAAATACAAAATATTTAAAAGGACCATTTTTGCTATAATAGGATAGGAGATAGGTCAGAACTTTAATGCTTCTGACCAAAGATTATTGACAATCTTTGAGAATTAAAATAGACCATAGTGCAATTAGCGGGAAAGAAAAAACTATGAAATTAATGAAGGTTGGTAATAAATTATGGAAGGTATTGAATGCCATGTTTCTGATATCCATCCATGATGCATGTTACCTTCTCTTTTATTGCCAAGCAATATGCTATTCTAAGAATATATAATCTGTTCATCCATTCTTCTGTTAATGAACATTTGGGCTGTTTCCACATTGGGACTGGTCTGCATAAAAACACTGTAAATATTCTTGCACAGGTTTTGTAGACCTATGTTCTAATTTCTCTTGGGTGATTATCTGGAAGTGAAACTGCCATACAGTTTTCCAAAGTAATGTACCATTTTATACTCCTACCAGCAATGTATGAGTTTCAGTTGGGAAGCACATATATTTAAATCAGGAATTTGAAAGATTTCAAGCAGTAAAACATATATTGGATTGAAATGGTAAGACTGAGGGTAAGGAATCTAATGCAAGAGTTCAAGCATGAGCCACTAATGGTCTGCATTCAAGTTGTAGCAAAGCATGAGAAAAGAATGAAATGTACTAGGATATACTGTAAGAAATCAAATTCTATAAAAACAGAGGAATCACTTTCAGCTCTGAATTTTCAAACTCAAGGGAAGCTTGTTTGGGAAGATGAGTTGGTTTGGGATGTGTTGAAAGAGGTCAGTTTTGGCAGTTGATCTAAAGTCACTTGGCTAGAGGTGATAATCGAATCCAGAAGTATGAAAGTAGGGTGTATAAAGAAAATGCCTAAGTGAGTGGTTAGGCAAGCAGGAAGACCAGAAAGACCTCTTGTAATGCTCAAGGCTTAGCCCTAATTCCTTGATGCGTACTTTCCCTTCAAAGTTTTCCAAACACTGAGGCACATTTTGCACTAGAGGACACCAATGGGGCCCGAAAGGTTGAGCAGGAATTTGCTGAAAGCCAAAGAGTACATGGCAGAGCTTTCATTTCCCCTTCATTTCATTGTGCAAATACTGTCTTCTTAGGTGCCTTACAATAGAGCCAAACATCCTCCCCTCTGCTTAAAAAACAAATACAATAACCCTGAATCTGCAGGGCAGAGTTTAAGCTACTGAACTATTTGGAAAAGGTATTTTATATAACCGAGTACTAACATAAAAATGTCTGTTTCGCCCTAACCGGTTTGGCTCAGTGGATAGAGCGTCAGTCAGCCTGCGGACTCAAGGGTCCCAGGTTCGATTCCGGTCAAGGGCATGTACCTTGGTTGCAGGCACATCCCCGGTGGGCAGTGTGCAGGAGGCAGCTGATCGATGTTTCTCTCATTGATGTTTCTAACTTTCTGTCCCTCTCCCTTCCTCTCTGTAAGAAATCAATAAAACATATTTTTTAAAAAATGTCTGTTTCACAGTTGTTTATGCAAATGAGGACCACAGTTGTTTATGCAAATGTGGTCCTACTGCCCTTGGCAGCACAAGGCTCTGGACCTTTTGCCTGCTCTGAGATTTCCAAAGAACCCAAACCTCTACCCATGCAAGCTCCAGAATAGCTCAGCAGCTTAAGCTCTGCAGAGGGAGCCACATTGCTCCCAAGCAGCAGGGTTTACCTTTCAACTGTCTTTCTGATGCCATTACTGTAGCACAAGGCCATGCCTGACATATGGTGGGAATCTCAGTCCCTGAGGTAAACTGTTGGGAAGCACTTCAGAGAAGGTACCTTTCAGATTAGCCTTCGCTAGTAACTGAAGAAAGTGACGGTGATGGCAGGTGGATAAAGGACTTGATTTTCCAAATCTTCATTCTACTGAATTACATGTATGACTGAAATCATGTCCCTTTTTTTATTTTTTTTTAAATATATTTTATTGATTTTTTACAGAGAGGAAGGGAGAGAGATAGAGAGTTAGAAACATCGATGAGAGAGAAACATTGATCAGCTGCCCTCTGCACATCTCCTACTGGGGATGTGCCCCCAACCGAGGTACATGCCCTTGACCGGAATCGAACCTGGGACCCTTCAGTCCGCAGGCCGACGCTCTATCCACTGAGCCAAACCGGTTTGGGCCATGTCCCTTTTTTTAAAAAAAAAGATGTTTGAATTGCTTTTTAGAGAGAGAGGAAGGGAGTGGGAGAGAAACATCGACATGAAAGCAAAACATTGCTCGGCTGCCTCCTACCAGGGATCCAGTCTGCAACTCGGGCATGTGCCCTGATGGGGAACGGAACCCGCAATCTCTCGGTGCACGGGACAGTGCCCAACTGAGCAACACCGGCCAGGGCATCATGTCCTCCCTTTAAGAATACATTCCTGTGCCTGAGCTACGTTATGTAACTTCGGAAAACTAGGTTACTTTTGAACAATTTTTACTTTTGCACTTTTCTCCCTTGAATGTATTTTATAGTCTGTTTTTTACCCTTTGAGTTGTATCTCCCAGTACAGAGTAATCTTGATTTCACTGTGGGTTTCTGATTTGGCCACTAGAGATCTCGATGACAAGCTACTTATGAGGCCTGGGTCCAGTACCATCTTTTCAACCCGAAATTGGTCAAATCGAGCCCTAGAGCTTTGTACATCATCTCTGTCATATACAGTGCAGTCCGCCAGGAGACGCAATCCCCCACCACGCACCCTTCATCCCATCAGCACAAGCCGCTCACAAGCTGGAACTCCAAGACCCACGGAAGAAATCTTCAGAGGATCCCGAGTGTAGGTTTCAAAAACAGAATTTCTGGAAACTAGTACAACTAATCAAGAACTTTACATACAGAATGAATTTAAATGTAATATTGAAATATATGTATAGAAACTATCATTACGTATTCTTATGATGATTGCACACTGGTTTAAATCTATCCACTACAGATTTTAAAATGAGCTTAAATATTAATTAAATACAGATACTGGGTCTGTTGATTTAGCTAGAGATTTCTATTTCTACAAATAAAATGTTGGCTAGAATACTTCGTGACACCAAAGAAATAAAAGATATATAATAATATAGATATATGTATTATTCAACATTTTCCTTAGTGGGAACATGTTCAGTGAAATTCATCCCAAAATAATAGTTAATTCTTCTTTAATGTTTTTCTGTGTCATTGGGTGCTGCTTATTCCATTGACAACTAAAACTGCATAAACCTCAGAGAAGTAGTTGCTTATAGCTTATATTCCAGGAAAATATCCCTTAGTAATTCTTAGGAAATAATACTGAACATATTCTCTCCCCTTTTCCCACCCTTCATTCAGTGGACACTCTGAGCCTCATTGTACAAAAAATATGTATAAGCCAATTTCTAAAATAAAATTCTTTAGTTAATTCACAAAACATCTTAGAACAGCTTATTTCTAAGACTATGATAAAAGGTATGAAATAATAAGGCCATAACTCTGTTGTGAATTCAGCTTCTGAATTAAGTACATGTCACTATACTTATCTCCCAACATGTTATTTCTTGATTTTGATTTCTCAATTTCTCATTATAATTTATTCAAATAGTCTCACTAAAAGAAATGTCCAAAACCACCAAGTCTTTATCAGGACACCAGGGTTACACCTCACATGATCACTATTTTATTATGTTGCTGAGGCTATATCTATACCGAGATAGCTATAGATTCATTTAGAGATGAGTGGTATTGATGTATAGTTAATCTCTCATCCCTTCTGACAATGCTTTTTTTCAAAGTGGAAAAAGAAGTTGCTTTGTTTTTTTCTGGGACAAGGAAGTATCATTCAGTTCCAATTACTGTTTTGGGTATGAGTAATATAGCAAACTGTTCCAAATCCCATGGAAGAAAATGCAAGTTTAGGAGCTTTACAGAGGATTATAGTTAATAGTTAAAAGGATAATCAGAAAGCCCAGAACAGTGGAGAAATCCATCAGATGTGAAATTACAAATCCATTATTGATAGAGAACTGCAACACCAGATAGGAAAAGCTGTTTTGTTCTAGTTTTCTGTGAGAGAAAGATTCAACTTCTGCTCTGTGTCCAGGATAGTTTCAACAAAAATTATGAAATACTATGAAAAAAACCCAAAATCCTTTTCTTGAGATCTCATTACTTAAAAACTTAGTTTAAAGCTTTGTGTGCTTCATGTTTCAATTGTTTTTTATTCTGATCAGTTTTCTTGTATTGTTCTAACTTTATGCTTTCGTGTCCTGGTGTTCACTGGTGGGATCTGCAGCCCAGTGATGGCCAATTACCTCTCTTCTCCCTCACCAATGCCCCTGAGTCGAAATAATCTGCTGCCACCTATTGGCACAGCTGAAGAGGAACACATGAGCACTGTGGGGACACAAAGGCAAATGGTATGTCTCTTTCCTATTGCTTTTCCATGTGCTTCCTCATGGGTAATAAATAATTCGGTAGGATTTGTATTCTGATCTTAATTTATACTATATTTTATCAAAAGTACATAATTAATTCTGTTTAATGACAATGGAATTGGAGGTACTTGGCCTGCAGTTACCATACCCAGTAGGGTTGATATAGGACATGCACAATAAATGGTTTTAATTGTTTCTGTAATTTTGCCTCCTCCACAGAAAACCCATGGCGATTCTAATCGAGCTCGAAGTGCAGTGGTGAATGAGCCTAAACATCAGCAGCCCCAGGAGAGGCTCCTTTTACCTGACTTTTTCTCCAGGCCCAATACAACTCAGTCATTTCTGGTAGTGACGTGTTTCCTCTATGGTCTTGGTAGTTGGGGAAAGGAAAAAACTAGTTTGGCAGACTAAGACATTACATAGTGGCTTCATCAACTCCAAGCTAAAAGTTGAGGTTCTAACAATAAAAAGTGTTGTAAGTACATTTTGTTGAAATTCTAACTGGTCTTTGCAACTCACTTTTTTAACTTATAGAATAAGGTAAAGTATAAATTAAACCTGAAATATCACTCTAGGCCAAAATGACAAACTGAAGCTATCCTATTTTTGGCACATTATGAGAGGTCAGGGTTTTTTGGAAAGGACAGTAATGTTGGGAAAAATAAAAGGCAGCTGGAATAGAGGAAAACCAAATATGAGATGAACTGACTCCATAACAGAAACCACAGGCATAAGTCGACAGGAGCTGAGCAGGGCCGCTGAGGACAGAACACTGTGGATACCACTCATTCATAGGGTCACCAGGAGTCAGTGCCAACTCAGCAGCATGTAACACACACAAATGCCTGATGTATAAATTACAAATTCTAAACAAAATTGAAGTTAGATATTTCTGAGAATAAGCAAAAAAAAAAAAAAGAAAGTGTTAAACCCCAGTGCATATCAGATCAGCATAACTTCATTCTCTAACACTGCTCTCATGGAATTATACCAATAGTGGTGTCAGATGATGATGTGGACTGGTGGATGGGCTTTTAGTTGAGATGCTAACATTGCCTTACTACTTCGTACCTTTCCTAGCCCTTTACCTTTAAGCAGTAATAGAAGAAACTTGGTTGGGAGATTGGTCATGCACTGACCTTGCCCGGTTGTATGCCAGGAGCTCAGCCCCACCTCCTCTGCTTTGTGACAAGAGGGCTTGTTGAGCCAGGAAAGTGCCTGGGGCCACATTTACAGCCCAGGAACCAGTGGCTGCACAACCTATACCAGTTTTCAGGATGGTGTTTAGCCCACTTATCCCAACTCATAACTCTGGAACTGTTAGAGTCTAAAACACCATACAGTCTTTCCTCCACTAGAATGAGAATGAATGGACGGACACTATTAATTTCCTAGGGCTGTCATAACAAATTATGACAAACTGGGTGGCTTAAGACAATAGAAATTTATTTTGTTCCAGAGCCTGTAAGTCTAAAATTAAGGTGTCAGCAGAGCCATGTTCCCTTTGCAGACTCTAGGGAAGAATCTCTTCTGGCTTCTGATGGCTGCCAGCAGTCCTTGGTATTTCTTGGCCTGCAGATGCCTCACTCCAATTCCTGCTGTCTTCACATAGCCTTCTTCCAAATTCCCCTCTTATAAAGATACCAGTCACTGAGTTTAGGCCTGAAATTCAGTATGACCCTAATCCAGTATGACCTCAACTTAACTTGATTATATCTGTATAGATACTATTTCCAAATAAAGTCACATTCACAAGTCCCAGGCAGATATAAACTTGGGGGGGAACATTTCACCCCAATGGACCTCAGAAGGCTTGATTTAGGGTGAGATTCATCTAAAACATGGGCAAAAGGGAACTCTGAGCATTTCTAATTCTTACTAGATGTGAATCCTAAGAAGTTTGAAAACCTTTATTACATTTGTATTCTCATAATTTGATCCAGATCATTTGTTAAGCAGTGTTTAATGATTATATTCTATAGCTAGAGTCATATCAAATATTTAATTTTGGTTACCTTAGGAGTAAAGCTGAACACCTGAAAAAAATTCAGTTTCATTTTCATGGTTTGTAATAATAAAAGTAAAAATGTCTTACCATAGCCATTTCTCTCCCAAGTTGCTCTCATGAAAGGGGATGAGCTAGTAGCTCAGTGTAACTGAGACCACTAGTTCAGAGGCCTGGCCAGGCACTGCCAGCCAGCACTGTTCTCACCCAGAACGGGAGTCCATAAGCTACGTTCATGAGCCATTTGACTTACTCCCTGCTTTTGTTTTGTTTTATTAGGTTTTATGAGGGCAGAGCCACCACGCTCATTCGCGTACTCTCTGGCTGCTTTCCATTACAAATGCAGAGTTGAGTAGTTCCAACAGCAGCAGTGTGTGCCTCGAAGTCTAGAACATTTACAGTCTGGCCCTCTGCAAATACGAAGTTTGTGCTAACACCTGATCAAAAACATGGGGCTTCACCAGAAAAAAATTCCTGAAATCTCTTGATTTTAGTGCTCTGACATGGAACTGAGGGAGGTTTCTTTTATCCCAGAAGTGCCAGCGAGATGGCATGGATAGCTTTTTTCGTTATTTTGCATTTCAATATTTTAGACCTTAAAATCTTTAAATCCCTTGTGGTAACTTTGTAATGTTTGAGATTCATATCGAGAGTCCTATTTCAAGTATACAAGGCATGGATATTTCAATGCTACTGAAAAGGCTCTGTTCTGTTGTCTTAAACAGTCAGCAGGCAATAGAAATTGGATGACATTCCCTGGGCAGCCAATTATATTTAGAAACATTAAACCACATGGGTTATTTATCAATGCTAAGATTTTTAAAAGGCATATTAATAAAATTATAGAACTTGCCATTTTTACAAGTTAACAAATGGCTTTATGGGCTTCTGGCTTGGGATTTTTTTCCTTGGAATATAACAGAATGCACTCAGCCAACCTATCTATAGAATTAGCAGATAATGCCATTTAAATTGTTGTCTGATTTCAAGGTTTTCTCTTGTGAATCTACTAACATATTATCCGTTGGGAGACATAGCACTGAAAAAAGTGTCTCCACTTTTTCTTTTCAGCCGGACACGCAGTATCGTCATTCATGTGCTGTTGAGTATCCTCATCAGGCCCGACCGGGTAGGGGATATGGAGGGACAGGTGGGGCCATGACTTATTTTACTACTATGCGGCTATGTTAAGACCCTGCCTTTCTTTGTCTTATATATTTTTTCCTATGCTTATTTTCCTTTCCTCCAGGTTTGATTATATTTTGTTTTCCTACATTTTCTAAGTCACCTCAAATTCATTTTGGAAGATGGGGTATAATAAAGAGAAGAGCGCTATAGTTCAGAGCCAAAAAAATCTGGATTTCTGTTTTCTTATATGTAAATCAACCTCTCACCACTCTGGCAAAGTATACAGAACTTTTTAAAATCTAAAAATAATTCAGCCAAATAAATCACTTTCCTAACATTTAAACACTGCTTTATGTAGGCAAATTCACATTGCTATAGGTGAAATGCTTTGGTTCGTTCCCTGCTAGGCAAGGTAAGACGGAAGGAATTCCAAAATGTCAAGATATGCTGCCGGGTCTGGGTCTTTCCCATTTACTTTTTGGTTTCTAAGTTACATTCTGTTGCTTCTATTTTTGCATAAGTGGTGGGAGAAAATTTAAGAATGTCTTAATTCTTCCTAAAATGATCTTCTTACCACCACCAGGTCATTCTCATTATGTTGTAGGTGAAACTTAGAAATGGGGTAGTTGGTGTTTGCTGTTAATAAGATTAATCAGCTCGTATATTAAAAAATAACCTGCCTACAACGATCTCTGCAGTCCAAGTGAATTCTCCTAGTTCAGTTTCTAGTGGCAGTGAGGTAGTCTTTGAATACTTTCAGTGGAGGATTTTATTGGATCAGTCATCAGAGAAGCAATCCTGCCTCTGAACTAAATTATTACATTCAGCCATGCTGGTGGTCAGATGTAACTAGTGTAACATTTACTTACGTGAAACACATTTTAGTCTTTTTCAATTAGTGGACTCCTCTCTAAAACTGTTACTGCTTTCATATCTTAGTATAGATTTTTGTTTTTCCATATAATATGCAAGGTTTTTATTGCCTTGGTAAATATATACTTTACTACTTGTTCCCAGTCTCCAAATTTAAATCCCAGCTGATTATTGGAGCAACAAAGCCCTTAGGTATGAATTTGAGTTTACCAAATCTAGACTGTCTACTAATGTTACTCTGTGATTGTCCTTTGTCTGACAGGTTCTCAATCACATGGGTCTACAAAAACTCAAAACAGAAGTGGACCAGTCTCTAGAACCAGGCAGGGACCTTAGAGCAAATGAGGACCTCTTTCAGGCTACAGGGAACACGTGGGAAGACGTCATAAATCAGTGTTCACTCATCGTGTGATGCAGTTTGTTTACAAGAGACAACTTGAAGCTATCTTCATGAAGAGTTATTTTGGTAAAACTGACTGAGAAAACATAGTATCTGCCAAAGATTATATGGGAACTATTTCTATCCCCAGTTACTGTCTTCTTTCAGCATTAACTATTCCACTAGACAGTAAAGTTCTGTACCCAAAAGAGTAACTACTCCCAAATCACTGCTCATGTTGTCTGTTAACAATGAACAGTTCAATTATTATAGGATTCTCTGAAAGTACACATACACAGAAAACAGCAAATGATTAATAACATTAAGCTGTCACTGGCATTGGAATACTGCTTATATTAATTTCTGGAGTTGTACTCAGTTTTGAATCATTTTCAGGAGACAGGACTGACAAAAATTTGAGCTACTCATCAAACAGATGTCATTCCTAAAGCTTTCTCTTTGCATGTCCAATCCCATAAGAAGAAAGATATGGAAGGGTTAATTAAAAACAAAAATGTTGAACACTAGTGTAAAGTAGCATATGTAATAAATCGTAATGCATATTACTTTTTTCAGATAGGACAGCTCAACCTCACAATGCCTGCTTAATATCAGATTACACTTCTTTCTTAAAGTAATTTAGTGGTCACATTTTTTTTCCAAATATTAAACTCAACTTGCCAGACTTTCTCCTGTAGCTCTAAAAGTCAATTAAAAAATTTATAGAATCTTTCTGTTAGTGAGCCAGCAAGATACAATTCCCTAAAATTTCAGACACCTGGCGATTATTCCAGTATCAACATATCCTAAGAGCAGAAGTAGAGAATTTCGGCATTCTTCTCATTTTACCACGGACCTTTTCCTGAGTGTACTCATGAACGCAGCAATGGTTTTAACTATGGCTTAAATTTATTTTATTTAAATTTCATTGAACTTTAGTTTTGATGATCATACCAGTGTTTTTATTTTTAATCTTATTGTTAATCTTCAGAGGGATAAATTCAAGTGATCATAAATTGGGGTAATTTTTTTTATATCAAAGTGTTCTAATGCTATTATATGAAGAAAGATGCTTCAAACAATCTGCATTAAATTATATTTTAATACAATTAAAGAGTATTTTTTTAACCTTGTTTATAATCACAAACTGAAAACATGTCATGTGCTTATATCGCTGATAAATCATGATACATAAAGGTACCAGGCTTGTTTCGGGGATATGGCATTGAATATATTAGTCTAAAATCAGAGATTTTAAGTTGAACAGTCCCTTAAAAACTTCCACATATTCTAATGAATACATACAATTTGACTAAATATAAATGAAAATCTCTGTACTATTTTCACAAATCAATACCACAAGCACATGAAAACAAACCACTGATGGGCTTGCCTTTCAGAGTTAGCATTAAGTCAGGGGAGCCTCTAAGAAGTCGTTTACCCAAACTCCCTCACCCTTTCATAGATGAGAAAACAAGTTCAGACAAGCTTAGTGACCTACCCAAGGACATTCAGCAGTAATAGCCCAGTGATCATTAAAAATTTAAGTCATTTTTTACTTGTTTAGTTTAATCATGTATTAAGTCATAAAGATGCTTGAAGTAATGTGAACATCTGTTTCTCCTATACTTGAAGCAGAGTACAAAAACCTGTTTGAGTAAAAAAACAAAAAAACAAAACAAAAAGAGAGGATGTACTCAAGAGTTTTAAGACTGAAAGCACTGTCAAGTATTTAGAAGACAATGTCCAGCAAGTGTTCTGAAGACATTCTAGCCAGGTACTTGTTCTAATAAACACACACATCGCTCTGAATACTCTGCAGCTCATTCTTGTGGCAAAATGACAGCTGTTAACGGAAGTATGGACAGATCCACATTCTAGGTAAAGTTCCTTGTACAAAAGATCCACAGAAGCAAGTGCTGTCAGAAGTATACCAACCTCCCCCCCTTTCCTCAATGACCATCACCAAATTCCTTCTCAGGAGGACTGGACTTCACAGACTGTCAGGGGATTTCTAGGATATAAGATCAGGTTGAGAGACTGGTTTACATTCTCAATCTGAATAGTTTAGGTGGAAGAGAATTTTTCTCAAGGGTTGAATTGACTTTTGTCTTCAGATCTTGACTTTACCTTTCCTACAATGGCACTAATTAACCCCTAACAACCTTTGAAGAGTAAATTCCATTATTTCTTTTCTTTCTTGAGAGCTGTTTTTTTCCCTCCTCCTTTGGAAGGTTTGCAGTACTTTGCTTCCATCTGAGCCAGAAAATTGTCCATTTCCTTTTGCCGATCCTTTTGTCTGTTCTGTTTGAGAGTTAAAACACAAGCTTTCAAAACACAAGACTATTGAAAGAGAAAGAAGTACTTAGTGGTGGGAAGGAAGAATGGGGAGTGCGTGACTGCTAATGGGTAAAGAGATTCTTTTTAGGGTGATGAAATGTTCTGGAATTGGTGCTGATGGTTGTACAACTGGATGAATATATTAAAAACCATTGAATTATACACTTCAAAAAGGTGAATATGATATACGAATTAGGTCTTAAAAAAAAACACAGTACACATATAGTCCAAAATAGCTGTAGGAATCAGAACAAGAACATAAAGAAATGGCAATGGCAGCAAACCTTCACAGACAGCTGCCGAGTTTACCTGAATGAGTGCTTTCAAATTATCTTCGTCATCAAGTCCTAACTCCTTCCTGCTCATTTCTGCTTCTTTAGCCTCTTCCTGGGCCTAAAACAGATGTTCACATGTGACTCCATGGCATCCTAAAAATATACCCTTTGCCAAAAGCAAATTTATAAGACCCTTTCAATTTGAGGATTATTTAGAATAAAATTACATTAATACAGCATTCATTAAAAGGCAAAATTGCTGACAGCAAGCGGTATATCCTCTGATTCCAGTAAGCATTTCTGAGTTTTCCCCATTTCAGTTTGTTAGGGGTAGCAAGTAGTTTGGTATTAACACATTAAGCGCCCATCCTGTTTTGTCTTCAGGACAGAAAGTATAGTGTCAGTCACCAGTGACTGGGCGCTTAACAGGTTAATAACCATGTGATGATAGGAAGGAAAACAAAATGCATGGAGAGCTTAACCAAGGATGTCCTCAAAAATGTTGCCGGGATAAAGGCACCTCAGATTCTTCCTCTGGAAACCCAATTTACTACATGTGACTGGTGGCAGCTTTGAAAGCAACCCTAGTTTAAAATTTCCCAAGTAGTCAGAATAAACGCTAACAAATTCAGTTTTAACTTCTCTTTACCTGATTTCAAAGCCACTTTTTTTTGGCCAAAATTTACTAGGGCACTGATTCCAAAATACCACTAGAATACCTTGGTAAAGGTTAATAAGTTGTTTTTTCCTTCAGGGCAACAGCTAAAATTATTAAGAGGTCCCAACCCCAGTGAATTTTCTAAATAGTAATAAATACTATTAATAGTGGGAATGATGATATATTAGGACCTTGTTATTCCAATAAAGAGACAGTTTCCTTTCTACTTTCTACTTTACTATCTACTTTCAGTCTTTATCCAATTTCTTTTGATATTGTATCCCCCTTCCCAAGTTCGTTTGCTGGAATCACTCTCAAAACTGCCAACCCCTCCTCACAATACTCTAGAGAAGTTTCTCAAGCTAATATCCTACTACTAGATACTGCTGTGCTAAGTTTCACCTGAGAAAATAATCACCAGCTTGAACTGCTTGAGTCTAAATAAAGGTGAGTCAAAACGATAGCTCTTATACACATTCCACTTCTCAACATACTTCAGCTTTCCTTTGTGTCATCTTGTATCTAAATGCTGCAGACCTACGTTCACCCCCAATTCAGCCATACAAACTAAGGGCAGTATCTGCCTCTTACACTGTACACTCTCCATGGAGTTCCCATTACGAAAGCCAGGTCGAAGCAATGGTTACTTGGGTACCAGTCTGGTTTTTCCCCAGACCAGAGGGACAGATGTTTGCAACTTTGAATCTACTCCCTCCCAGAACCCCTGCTGTCCTTGAGTTCCTTTCCCCTACCACCATCCCTACCTCCACCGGCCCTAGTTTCATATGGGTGTAAAGGACATACAGGTCTCAATCCCTGATTCTCCAAAAACTGTTCCTCAAAGTAAATTTGGAATTTAAAAAGTAAACGCAATTGTTTTTAACATGTTTATTCAGGACCCAAATCACAAATCAACCTGGGCAAGAGCAAAGGAATCTGTATTAAGCAGACACAGTATTTTCTTTTTAAGAGTCTCGGTTGTCCTCTCCCTCACCCCTTAACTGAGAACCACTGTGTAAGCCTAGGTATCTGAACCCCACTAATGAGAAAAGCCTCAGCAAAGGTACAAGAATCGGCCCATATGACAAATATTTCAAGATGATATTATTTAAATAATCAGTAGTAAAATCCTCTGAAGCACAACATACCAGGGAAAACAAGTTTCTCCCGATGAACTGATATGCTCATTTTATTAGATGAGAACTACATAGCGAGCTAGTCCTTATCCTTATTTCACAGTTTTGTCTATATTTCAATTACTGTCAACATCCTCAAATTCTTTTTGGAAGCAGTCAATATGTAAATAATAAATAGCATTCAGAGTCTTACCCTCCTTTTCCTAGCATTCATCTTTTGCTTCGATTCTTTGACAAAGGCCTTATAGGATGGGACTTCTCCAGCGTCAATGGCTTGCTGAATAAGGTTCCTTATCCTGGGTTCGTCCGTGTACTGCACGCACAGCACCGACTCCATGATCTGACCCATGTCCCCTCTGAAGTCCAGGTAGGCCTGTTTAATATCAGCCAGCTCTTCTTCAGAACCTTTGTATGTCTTTTCAAAAGCTTGAATGTCTTCTAGAGATATCTAAACAAATAAGAAACATATGCTTAAACTTTATTTTAAAAGGTATTCTAGGAAAGCTAAATTTAGGTGTTGAAAGTTTCTCCTAAAATACAACAGTTGCTTGAGCTGAAACTGGATGTAAAGGACATACAGGTCTCAATCCCTGATTCTCCAAAAAGTGTTCCAAAAATTTTCTCAGCCGAAGCTTTTCCATAGTTCTCCCTACTCAGACCTTCACACCTACTAAATTATGGACCAGGAAATTTTAAGTGAAGTTTCCAGGGGTGGGAAGGGATCCAGAGAAACACTCAAGACTGACAAGCAAGCACTCTACATCAACAGGCATCCAAGGCCCATCTCAGTAAGAGGGCCTGTGCATGTAGAAAACACCCGGGGTTCACCAGCGGTTAAATACATTTGTTCTGCATCAAAGACGCACGGCACAGTGTGCATCTCCTGGGGAATGCCTGTGTGTGCGTGTGTGTGTGTGTGTGTGTGTGTATTTCAAGGCCAAACAAATTCCCCCTCCTCCACACACAATTCAACGCCTCAGAGGCATTCAATAAACATTTGTCGAGTAAATAATAGGAATGAATCGTCGCGAAAAAGTCTCCAGAGTCTTTTTCTACCTTTTTAAAGAGTAACCTCCAATACGTCTCCCAGTCCCGATCCTGGCTGAGCACATCCGAGTCCTCGTCCACGGTCCCCTGCTCATCGTACACGGCCCTCTGCTCCTGGTCACTCAGGACGGAGTAGACTTTCCCGAGGATCTGCGGGGAAAGAGCATTCAAGTCACCCTCGCCCCTTCACTGCTGCCGGCGAGAAACAGAAAACACCAGGCCGGGCTCCGGGCATTTCCCGGGAGGGCCGGCCGGCCGGCCATTAGACCGCAGCACAGACGCCCGGGGCCGCTGGGGCAGGGGCTCGCGCACCTGGAAGCGGCGGGTGGCACCCTCCTTGTCGTCCTCGCCCACCCGGTCCGGGTGCACCTGCAGGGACACCTTGTGGTAGCCGCGTCGGACCTCGCCGTCCGAGGCCTCGCGCCGCACCCCCAGCACCCGGTAAAGGTCGGCGGTACCGAACACCTGCTCGCACTGCTCCAGCAGCCCCATGGCCGGCAGAGGCGCGGGGCCAGCGGCGGACTCCGCGAAAACAGTGGGTCCCAGCGGCCCCGGCTAGTTCCGAACTGCTGCCTTTTCCCGCGCAAAAAGCCCAGGACGCCTGCGTCACAAGAGCCGCGAGAAAGGGCGTGGTCACGACACCGCACTTTACGGCTGCTGTAAAATGGGGCGTGGAAAGCCCAGCGTCAACGTGCCAAGGGGCGTAGTAGAGCAGGCGTAAGCGGAAGTAGCGCCCGGGACGCCACTCCCCATACTCTAGACACCTGGCACTTATCTTCATCGCCGAATCTTTCCCTTTCATTTTTTTTTTTTTAAACATATTTTATTGGGTTTTCTTTCCAGAGAGGAAGGGAGAGGGATAGAGAGTTAGAAACATCGAGAGAGAAATATCGATCAGCCGCCTCCTGCACATCTCCTACTGGGGATGTGCCCGCAACCCAGGTACATGCCCCTGACCCGAATCCAACCTGGGACCCTTCAGTCCGCAGGCCGACGCTCTATCCACTGAGCCAGACCGGTCAGGGCGAGGAAATCTTTTTCAATACGTGAAAGTCCGTATTAGGTTGAACCTATACGCTGTTTGTTTTTTAGCAAAATAACAGCACAGCATCGGCATTTGGCAATTTCACATGGTTCATATACAAGTATTTTTTCAAAGAACAATAATTTTTTCAAAGACGGTACTGATAGTACATAGAGCTCTAAGGCCCAAATAATTGTGCAGCCTACAGGGTAGGTACTTCCCTAGAGGCCTGCAAGAAAAAGTCTACATGAAACAAAAACCTCTTTAAAAAATTCTTTATCTGACAGCACTTACAGAATCATTCCCACTCACCCTCCAGCTCCTGAATCACCTTCCACTTTGGTGGAGGTAACATGACCCAAACCCTCATAATAAAAATACAAGCTGCTGAAGCAAAGGTGGGTTTTTTTTGTTTTTTAATGCTTTCTAAAGTGCAGAGAAGAGCCCTAACCGGTTTGGCTCAGTGGATAGAGCGTCGGCTTGCGGACTGAAGGGTCCCGGGTTCGGTTCCGGTCAGGGGCATGTACCTGGGTTGCGGGCACATCCCCAGTGGGAGATGTGCAGGAGGTGGCTGATCGATGTCATCGATGTTTCTAACTCTTTATCCCTCTCCCTTTCTCTCTGTAAAAAGTCAACAGAATATATTTAAAAAAATAAAGTGCACAGATGAATTTTGAGTATTTTAGATTTGAAGGTGGTATCAAGATAGGCTGAGGCAATCATCCAGACATGGTGATAAATAGGGGCCTGGAGATCCAAAGCAAGGCTAGGGCTAGAGAAAACTGGAAATCAGGGAGCAGATACGCTCCCACAGGAAATATGGGTATAGATCTTAGACAAAGGACAGACAAGGGCACAAAGTAGACACATGAGGTGACAAACTCAGTAGCTACTAGTAAAAATAAATACCTTAACCCATTTCACAGTAGTTCCCCCCACTGATCAATACTTTTCAAAATCACATTCTCTCCTGCACTATCAATTAAAGCTTCTCCCACCAAACTCTCCAGGGTATCTTTTAAACTTCCAGAGTTCCTATCATTTTCAAATCATTTCTTTCCCATGTCCAAGATCAAACCCAGGGACAGTCAATTCCTTTGTTTGCCCTGCCTTCCACATATCCTCCTCAAAGCAAGTGGAGGCCAACCAGTAACAATCCTGGGGAGACACAACCCCACAATTTGAGGTGGCTGTTAGTTGTTCTCAGAATATAAAATCCAGAGGATAATATTAGTTGGTATATTCTTGGGGCTTAAGAATCTCCTCTATAAGTCTCCTACATCCTAGCCTTGTGCCAGAATTTGAAATCTTCATTATCTAGCATGGGCACTAAAACCATCTAATCCATGCTTGTGGATGAAGAATCCCGAGGTTAATTAGGGTGGAGCAGATAAAGTAATATTTTGTGGGGGGTTTTTTGGCACATGATCCCTAAGCCTGATTCTATCTCCGACGTTTTAAGTAGACATCTGAAAAGTCCCTCATCCCTGCTTATTCCCCCACCCCAGGCAGGCAGACTGCAGTCTAAATCTTAGCTCTGCCAAGATTAAACTGGGGCCATGGCCACGTTGGTTGGGGACTCAGAAACGGAAGTTGTGGAAGGCAGCAGACTGTAAAGCTGCCCAACCCACTCCACAGCCAGTGTCTCCCCGGCGAAGGCTGAGAAGGTGAATCAGCAGCCCCGTGTCACACAAGAGCAAACCTCTCCCTGGACCCGCTCAGGCCAGAACATGGATGACACGGAAAACGCCGTTTATTGACCTCTACATCGAGCAAGAGAAGGCTGCACAGGTGTCTGAGGAGGACGGTGACCTTGTTCTTGCTGCTGTGCTCACTGGCGTCAGCTGGCTTCCGCTTCCGCAGCCTCTGCCTCTGTTTTCTGAGATGCCAAGAGGATCTCACGCGCCCGTTTCCGCCGAAGCCTCTCAGCGTTTGTGATTAGCATGGGATGCAGAGGGAAAAAACCAGCAAGGCCTGAAAACAACAGGGTTTGCGCTCATTACCACACAGGACAAGCCAGTGTTTCCCTGGCCATGCAGCCTCACAGGATCTCCGTCTAACAGCGACCTGACCCAGAGCACGGATTTCAAACATGCTCCTCACCTCTTCCACCTGCTCCTGACTGCAAGGAGACAATCGGTGTTATCTCCGTCCTAACACGAGTTTCCTTACCTGAGAAAGATGAGCTGACAGCCCTTCAAGACACACAGTTCCCACTTTTAGAATAAAATCTCAGCCTCATAAAGGAGTCCCACGGAAGTCACCAGATTCAAAATGGCAATGCGATCACAAGCCCCTTCACCTCTCATCAAGCCCCAGCAGCCCAAGGGTAATGGGAATCATTCTGAGTTCTCATCCCCCTGTAATGCACTTCAATGGAAAATCTCTGCAGCGTGGGCAAACTACGGCCCGCGGGCCGGATCCGCCCGTTTGAAATGAATAAAACTAAAAAAAAAAAAAGGCCGTACCCTTTCGTGTAATGATGTTTACGTTGAATTTATATTAGTTCACACAAACCCTCCGGCCCAGTTTAAGAACCCATTGTGGCCCTCGAGTCCAAAAGTGTGCCCACCCCTGGTAGAGCCACGTTACCCAGAAGCTTTTCCACGGGTTGGGAGAGGTGGGCGCCGCAGCCGAGCCAATGCCGGATCCGCTCCAGGTTGAGCGACACCAGCTTCTCTCCGTGGGTGTTGGGCAGCGGGTCGTAGGAGCCCAGCTGCTCCACGAAGCGGCCATCCCTGGGGAACTTGTTGTGCGCGGCCACGATGCGGTAGAAAGGCCGGTTGGTGCAGCCGCCCAGGGCGAGACGGATGGTCAGGCGGCCTCCATGGTAGGCCTTGCGGAGGACAGCAGCTGTGGAGAAGCAAGTGGTCACGGCACAAAATGGGCAAAACCAGGTACAGGAGACAATCCTCTTCCTCCAGTGAAAGCCCTTCCTTCTACTCAACTCGGGCCGCCCGGCTTAGAAAACAGCTTCTTTGTGAAACCTTCCCATGCACTCGGGCCAGAGGCAACGTCCTCCCCCGCCCGCCCAGCGCGGGCCTGCCTGCCACCCACTGGCTCCGCAGCTGCCTCATCCATATACAGTGGGGCCTTGACTTACGAGTTTAATTCGTTCCGAGACCGAGCTCGTTAAGGAGCTCGTTAACTCAAATTGCTCTATCAACTCGATGCAAAAAATCCGCCGAGAGACAGCTGGTATCTCAAAAAACTCGTTAGTCGGGACACTCGTAAGTCAAGGCCCCACTGTATAAGATGCTACACTGTCACACGGTGTCAGGGGGATTCAAGGAGAAAATCGGGCTGGGGGCGGGGGGCGGGGGGCGGGGGGAGAACCCAACGTAAGGCCCTGAGGCCATTCCCGGCTCGGACGGCCTCCAGCTCCCCTAGGACGCCCGCTGCACCGGGTCCTGCCCGCCCCGCGGCGCCCGCGCCCGCCAGCAGGCCTCCCGGGGCCGCCACTCACTGAGCTGGACCATGGTGCGGCCCGAGCGGCCCGCCGCCCGCAAGGACCCCGTTACCGCCTCTGGCGGGGCGGAGGACGGACGGGCAGGGCCCACGCTGCGAAACCGCGGGCTGCCGGCGCCCCGAGCGAAGCCTGTGCGCCTCGGCGGCGGAAGTGAACGGTCCACTCGCCCAGCCCTTTCCGCCCCCACAGTTCCCGTGATGCAACACGGTGGACTCCGTGTCCTCACTCCAGCGGCTGCGGGGATGGCCGTGCTGCGCGAGTCATCCGGGGCCGAGGAGGCTCGGAGGAGCCGGGAGCGGCCGGGGCAGGCGCCGCAGGGCCCGCCAGTCCCTCCTGCAGCCGGCGTTCCGGGGGCACCTGCTCGCGCCCAGGCGCAGCCGGAAACGCGGAGATGAAAGGGCGCTGCAGTCCCAGCCCGGTGGGGCACGGTGGGTGACACCGGACTAGAAAAGGACTCTGCATGAGCGCACAGTTTACCCTTCTGTGTTTACTGTATGCCTCTCACCTTCCCTCCTAGTCTCTGAACCTTCTCCAAAAAATAAAGGAGGGGGGCCTTTTTCCTGGTTTTGCTGTGCAGTGAGTGGTCCAGAACAGGGGTGCAGTGTGCGTCCTTGGTCATCTTTAGCCCGAGAATAATTACCTCCTTTGCGAGGTTTGCATCTGTGAGAAGGTGGTTAGAGGGAGTACCTCCGCCTTCAGCAAAGACTTCCCTATTTAGAGTCGCTGTTCACCGTTGGATCCAAAGGTCCTGCCCACAACTAATAATCTTGCCCTAATACAGCGGCCCGAATAGCTTTCTCCCTTTAGTTCCACCTTAGAAACGGGTGCCTTCATTCCCAAGTGCCATTAGGTACACCTGGCCAGGGACCTTAGCAGTTGACTTCCTACAAGAGTTATCCTGATTAGCTTTCATCAGAAACCCTCATAATGAACCCATTATGCCTTAATTACATATAATTATATTCTTATATATACTCCAGTATGCCTTAAATCCAGAATCACACTGATGAATTTTGAATCTCTTATTTTCATTTTTTATTGTCATCCAGTTGACAGTCAACAAGTAAGACCAACCAGTAGCATTTGATAACCCAGTAAGATAGCAGTGGAAATAAATGAATGGGTTTCTGTTTGTGGCAGAGATTCTCTTGTCTTTATTCCCAGGTCTCATACAGTAAAACATCCAGGATTTAATTTCTCTGGGAAGGAAAAAGCTCACAGTCCCATACAGAAAATTCTTCAGCTGGAAGGAGTCAGAAAGATGGATTTCCAAAGCCAACAGTCTCCTGTAACATGTGGATCTCTGCAATCAGTCTCTCATCTTTCAATTTTAGCTGTAATGGAGGAAGGAAGGGGACACATGTCATATCTGATATACCTATGTGGAGACCCCTAATTTCTTTTCTCTCTCTCTCTCTTTTTTTTTTTTAATGGGTTTTTTACAGAGAGGAAGAGAGGAATAGAGAGAAACATCAATCAGCTGCCTCCTGCACACCCCCTACCGGGGATGTGCCCGCAACCAAGGTACATGCCCTTGACTGGAATCAAACCTGAGACCCTTCAGTCGGCAGGCCGACGTTCTATCCACTGAGCCAAACCCGTTAGGGCGAGACCCCTAATTTCTAGGTTCATAGCTAAAGAACACAGTTCCTTGGGATGGAATTTGGCTGTATTTCCCTATTTCATGTTAATTCCATTAAAAGACCTCAGAACATTGTGCTGGTTACATGGATATTTTCACTCTATGAAAATTCATCAAGTGGTATGAACATTCACAGTTTGCATTCTTTGTAAAAGAACTTTAATAAAGTTTATTTTGAAAAGGTTCACATCACCCAATACACCTTGACTAATATATACTATTCCTATTTGGCAAGTGACAGAAAGGAATCAAAGACATAGATCTGAATTTAATTTTAGAATCTAGATGTGTAGTAGAGACATCTAGTTGCCTACCCACTATCTCCTTTCTTTACTAAAAAAGTCTTCATTACTTTTCAGGGTAGCAATGCAGCCAGCTAAAAAGCTACATTTCCTGCTTCCCTTGCAAGGGAAGTGTTTATGATCAAATTGGCCACTGAAATGCAAATTGAAATCATTGCTCATTAAAAGGAGGTGAAATAACCAGCATGACACCTTTGTCCTTTCCTTCCATTTGGTTTTTTATTGTGCCTGAAACATGGATATGGTGGGTGGAGCTGTATTGGCTGTTTTCCACTCTGAGGGATGGGCACTGTGTGCTGTGGTTGCTGGAGCAGAAAGGCGGAAAGCGGGTGGGTCTCGGGTGGTCGCTGTGGGGCTGTGACACCAGCTCTGAGCTCTGCCTTAGATGAGAAAAAGAAAACTCCTCATTGGTTTAAGTCTTTCAGGTGGCTTACAATTCATGTGATGGGAGTTGGCAGACCACTGCTCACGAGCCAAATCTAGCACGCTTCCTGTTTTTGTAAATAAAGTTTTATTTGAGCCCTAGCCGGTTTGGTTCAGTGGAGAGAGTGACAGCCTGCAGACTGAAGGGTACCAGGCTGGATTCCGGTCAAGGGCACATGCCCAGGTTGTGGGCTCGATTCCCAGTAGGGGGCGTGCAGGAGGCAGCTGGTCAGTGATTCTCTCTCATCATTTCTATCCCTTTCTCCCTCTCCCTTCCTCTCTGAAATCAATAAAATTTTTAAAAGTTTCATTTGAAGCACACCCATGTTCATTTGTTTATGAATTGTTTATGGCTGCTTTTTCACTACAAGTCAGAGTGTACTAGTTTCAACAGAGACTGTTTGGCCCACTAAGCTTAAAATATTTCCTATTTTGCCATTTACAGGGAAAATTTGTTGACCCCTAGCTAGACCAATACCTTCATTTTACACATGAGGAAATGAGGCCCAGAGAGGTTAACACAATATGTTAATGGCAAAACTAGAACCATAATTCAGGTCTACTGAATCCCTGGCCAACTATCTTTCCATTAACCCATATTCTCTAAAGAAATAAAAAAAAATATCCCCCATGGGGCACTCTCCCTCCAGGGAGCATGCCCATACCATCCCCTTCCTCCCTTCCTTCACCCATAGGCATGTATCTCCTAAACTTCAAGGGGACCACAGGAGACTTGCAACCAGGGGAGCAATGAGCAGCAGAAGCCTGTCCTGGGCTAACTCCCTGAACTTGTCTCTAAGGCCCCCTTTTCTCTGACTTCCCAGTGAGCCAAGGCAGCCCAGCCTAGGCCCTCTGGTTGCTTCTTCTATGCCCCTCTTTGTTTCACTATTCTAAGTGTGTTTTTGCTGCAGTCCATAAATTCTTGCTTGCTTTACTACCAAGAAAAAAAAAAGAGACCCCCCCACCCCCCATGTAATATGTGGGTTATTCCTACAAACCCAGAAGCCCTATGATGATGGGAAAGATGGCAAGAAAAGCTTCTAGAAAAATATTCACATCATAAAATGCTAAAAAGTTCTGAGTTAAACTAGTACCTTCTTCTCAGTTTCTTAACCTCAGTACAGTGCAGACAAACAGCAAGAGGCATCTGCATATCATACCTTCATCGTGTACTTGTAGGCTTGCTCAGCTTCCAGTTGCCGTCCAGCCTGAAAAAAAGAGGAGCATCTGGTGACAATGATATCCCAAAACATGATGATGGCAAAGTCCATTACCAAAAACTTCTACTTGAAGCAGAGGAGTCCATACCTTCTTAGTTAGGAAACTGTGAATTCACAAGTGAAGCAGGAAAATGAAAAGTGGTAGGAAAAAGCACATATAAGATACACATCCCTTTTTTTATTTCAAAATCTTAAAGGTAACTTGGCCTTTCATTTTTTTTTTTTCTGAAAGCACCATGAGTCATTTGTTCCTCTCATGATTGAAGCCATCCAGTTAATAAGAACACATACAGTGTTTACTTTGTGGTTCAATTGTTTACATTGTTTTAAGTGCTTTACATACTTTCATCTTGATCCTCAAAACAACCTTAGGAGATAACTATTTATAATTCCCAGTTTACAGATAGAAAAATCTGGGCACAGAGAGGATAAATAACTTGCAGATTATGAAGCTAATAAGTGGAGGAGCCAGATTTTAAGATAACTTAGTTTGGCACCAGAGTCTAAGTTTTAAACTTTATCTTGTCTCTGTGCATTAGAAAAAGCAGATACTGGAATTACTTCCATGCAGATCTGGATATGAGATGAGAACACTACTCCCAGTTATTCTTACATGAAGGAATTAAATGAGAATAACATGAATTCACTATTATACTTCACAAGTTTGTGCATAACAAATTAGAGTATGGAAAGTCACTTGGGAAAGCTTAAATACATAAATATGAATGCTCAGGCTAGAATGGAACTTAGAGAATTATCTAGTCCAGGGGTCCTCAAACTTTTTAAACAGGGGGCCAGTTCACTGTCCCTCAGACCGTTGGAGGGCCGGACTATAGTTTAAAAAAAACTATGAACAAATTCCTATGCACACTGCACATATCTTATTTTGAAGTAAAAAACCAAAATGGGAACAAATACAATATTTGTATTTGCATGTGGCCCGCGAGCTGTAGTTTGAGGACTCCGATCTAGTCCAATTTCCATTGATTTTTTTTTTTTTTTAGAGAGATTGAAAGGGAGGGAGAGACAGAAACATCGATGTGAGAGACACACAGATTGGTTACCTACCACACATGCCCTAATGAGGGCCAGGGATCAAGCCTGCAACCAACACTGAGCCAAACTGGCTAGGGCTAATTTCCTTTTTCTTTAAAAAAAATTTTTTTATTGATTTCAGAGAGGAAGGGAAAGAGAGATAGAAACATCAATGATGAGAATCATTGATTGGCTGCCTCCTGCATGCCCCCTACTGAGGATTGAGCCTGCAACCCAGATATGTGCCCTTGACTGGAATTGAACCCAGGACCCTTCAGTCCCCAGGCCGACTATCTACTGAGCCAAACCAGCTAGGGCTAGGGCTAATTTCTTGATTTAACTGCTTAATCCATTGATATTTCAGTTCTCTTTTCTAAAATATGTATTTAAGGCTATAAATTACCCTCTCCATATTGCTTTAATTCCATATTTCTAACATATAATAGCTTTGTTTTTATTCAGTCCCATTTCAATTATCTATTGAAGTGTAACAAGCCATCTCAAAACTTAATGGTTTAATACACAATATATTAAATTGTGTATTCCTCAAAATTCTTTGGGCTATCTGGACCATTCTGCTGATTTTCCTGGGTTCATTCATGCAGTTGTAGACATCTGACAATTTGGTTAAGGGCTGGGGGGCTAAGATCTCACTCAAAGAGTGAAGTTGGCTGTTAACCAGGGTGCTTCAGTTATCCTCCAGGTGGACTTTGAGCCTCCTATAGGCTAAATTGGGTTTCTTCACAGCATGTGGTCCCAGGGTTTCAAGAGAGCAAGAGTAGTAGCTACAGGATCTTTAAAGGCCTAGTCTCTGAGAACTTACACAATGTCACTTCCATCATATTCTACTGATCAAAGTAATTCACAAGTGCAGCTCAAATTCCAGGAAGTGGAGAATGAGGAGACATTACTTCTTGATGGGAAAAATGGCATTACATTACAAAGGGGTGTACATGAAAGTATAATTAAATGGGAGACATTATTATAAAAACCTACTGAAAGGCCTGCATTATTTTTCTACAGCCGTGTAACAAATTACCACAAATTAAGTGGCTTAAAACAATAGCCACTTATCATCTCATAATTTCCACTAGTTAGAAGTCTGGCATGGCTCAACCGGTTCTCTGCTTAGGGTCTCATGAGGCCAAAATCAAGGTGTCAGTCGGGGTGGGTTCTTATGTGGAATCTACTCGCAACCTCATTCAGGTTTTCGGCAGAATTCAGTTCCTTGTACTTGCAGGATGGAGGTCCCATTGCCTTACTGGCTGTGAGCAGGGAATGCTTTCAGCTTCTGGAGGCCATCCACATTCCTTGATGGTTCCTCTCCATCTTTAAGGCAGCAATTGTGTGTTGAATCTTTCTTGGGCTTTGAGTCTCTCTGACTTCCCTTCACAGCAGTACCTATATTAGTATTTTATGTAATAATCTTGAGAGATCATCTTCAGAATTCTACCTACCACAAGACAGTATCATGATTTACTCTTTGACTCATGAATTAATTACAAACATGTTTTAAGTTTACAAATGTATGAGTCTTTTGGCCTATCTTTTCATTGTTGCTTTATAATTTTATTGCAGTGTGATCTACATGCATTTGTTGAATCTGTCATTGTGGTCTAGCATATGAATAATTAATTCATTTGTGATTGAAAAGAATATGCATTCTCTAATTGTTGGGTGCAGAGTTCTATGTTGTTTGAGCTCAACATTGTTAACTGCCCCCCCCCCTTTTTTCTCATCCTCATCTGAGGGTATGCTTTTTTTAGAGGGAGGAAATGAGAAACAGAAACATTGATTGAACTCCCAACATAGGTATGTGTGCAACCTAGGTATGTGCTCTGACTGGGAATCCAAGCTGCAACCTTTTTTTGTGTGTATGGGACAATGCTCCAACCAACTGAGCCACCTGGCCAGGGCACCCTGTTGTTTTATTGAAATCTCACATACCTTTAATTTTTTCCTATTTGATCTATCAGTTTTTGCAAGAAATGTATTAAAATCTTCCATTTTGACACGTTTAGTTTAAAGATGAAGAAACTGCCTGGCCAGTATAGTTCAGTGGTTGAGCACTGACCTATCAACCAGGAGATCAGGGTTCGATTTCCGGTCAGGGCACATGCCTGGGTTGCAGGTTCAGTCCCCTGTGTGGGGTGTGCATGAGGCAGACAGTCAGTGAGTCTCATCATTGATGTTTCTATCTCTCTCCCTCTCTGAAATAAATAAAAAATATATTTTTAAACAAATAAAATAATAAAGATAAAAAAACTGAGGCCCAGTGAGTTTAAGTGACTCGCCCAGGATTTCACAGCCAATTGTGACAGAGCTGGGGTAAGAATACAGGTATTGTCATGTTGATATTCAGGAAGAAGATCCAGTAATTTTTCTTTTGTTCATTTCTCTTACAATCAAAATATTCCCTATCAGTTTGGTGTCATATTGGCTAATAGAAAAACTGAGGGACAATCTCATTCCAAATTTGACTTTAGACCGATGTGTAAGTCATTTAAGCAAGTTATTTAATTTTGGGAGAGTTATTTTCTATAGGTAAAGCAGCTATCACAAACTTGCACAATACTCCTCCCAAATTTTCCATCTATATCAAGGATAAACACCTCAGCCAGCAGTTCAATATGAAGGAATGGTTCAAAAAGACTAGTAGAACTTCTGCACTGTTCTTGACTTTGTTTACATTCTGATATAATATCACTTCCATCTTTTAAAGAAGGTTAACTTTAAAAAATGTTTTTATTGATTTCAGAGAAGAAGGGAAAGGCAGAGAGAGGTAGAAACATCAATGATGAGAGAGAATCACTGGCCAGCTGCCTCCTGCACGCCCTCTAATGGGGATTGAGCCCACAACCCAGGCCGGAAATCAAACCCATGACCTCCTGGTTCATGGGTCGACACTCAATCACTGAGCAGCCAGCCAGGCATCACTCCCATTTTTAAAAACTTATTTTTTTGAAATGAAAACTATAGTAATGAAAAAGGAACTCAGGAATGAGGTTGTTAAATACATTTAAAATAAAAATACCATGTATTTCCTGATTAGTATCAGGTAAATAGCTAAACTATCTATCCTGAATTCTGGTCTCAAATAAAACAAAGTCAGAGACAATTACAAAGAAGATGAATCACAGTATCAGGTTCATTTTTAAAACAATGGAATCTTTGAGTCAATCATGTAGTCTATCAGAGGTATCTGTTGGTCCTTTTGTTGGTAGTCCATATTTATCTACACCCTAATGGCCTAGTTTGCCTTTATTTTTATCATTGGATTCTTATCTAGGTTTTCTAGGACATACATAACTTACAACGAAGGCAATCAGAGGGTATATGTATGGCTCCAGGAACTTTTTGTAGATCCAGAGCATAACTGGATGACTATACGAGTAATACATACTATTGTCCCAGGCTTGAGCTCCTAAACATGAGAGCACAGACAGGTGGGGAGAGATACCCAGCAGGGAAAAGGAGAAAGGCTCACTGCCCCCAAGTCTAATCTGCTGTCCAACTGCACTGACAGCCACTGCCCTTGCACAGCTCCCCATTCAGTGTCCCAACCCCAACCCTAGGCAGGCCACACTGTGCTGGGCCTGTGGAGTAGCTTGAAAGTGCTACAGGGAGCTTCCCCCACCCAGAATCCTTGCCCAGGAGTCATCCCTGGCCCACCCTACTCCTGCTCACCCATGACCACCAAGTCCACATGGCCCACTTCCATTTTTAGAATCTCCTTTCCAGACAAACATACCTGAGTATATAATTTTTAAGCACACTTCAAGTAAATGCTTCCCAGACTTGGCCTCTCCTTTGTCATTCACATAAGGATCAAATCTGAAGCTCATCAAACCTCAACTGTCATGCATTAATGGCCATCCCAATTATCTCTTCTTTTATTTAGTTCCTTATCTCTTTGCCTAAGAGGGCATTGTAAAAGGATAGCAAGCACTCACTTTCAGGCTGACCAGGGCCAGATATGCCCATACTTCAGCATTGTTGTTGTTCAATGCATTGGCTTCAGAGAGAGCATCCTCTGCCTCCGAGATCTCCTCCAGCTTGACAAAAAAAGATGTATGAGTTCTTAAGTCAATATAGTTTTGTTTTTTTGTTTTTTTAAATATTTTATTGATTTTTTACAGAGAGGAAGGGAGAGGGATAGAAAGTTAGAAACATCGATGAGAGAGAAACACCGACCAGCTGCCTCCTGCACACCCCACACTGGGGATGTGCCCGCAACCAAGGTACACGCCCTTGACTGGAATCGAACCTGGGACGCTTGAGCCCACAGGCCGATGCTCTATCCACTGAGCCAAACCGGTTAGGGCTAGTTTTGGTTTTTTAAATATATTTTTTATTGATTTTTTACAGAGAGGAAGGGAGAGGAATAGAGAGTTAGAAACATCGATGAGAGAGAAACATCCATCAGCTGCCTCTTGCACACCCCCTACTGGGGATGTGCCCGCAACCAAGGTACATGCCCTTGACTGGAATCGAACCTGGGACCTTTCAGTCTGCAGGCCGACGTTCTATCCACTGAGCCAAACCAACTAGGGCAAGTCAATATAGTTTTTACTTAAGTCAGCTGAGTCAGCTTAGCTGAAAATACTATGTCCAAATAACATTGGTGTACATGGCCTATACCAATGGCTTTCAACTTTTTTTTTTTTAAGCAACAGAACTTTTTCTTCAAACAAAATCCTGTGTGGTGGCCCAATATATAAACCAGTTAAAAGTAAAACTGCTCTGCTTAAAAAGCCAGGTAGGGGAATCTGAAGCCTGCTTTCTAGGCTTTCTTCCTCTTTTCTCTACAGCAGTCCCAGCAGGGCATCCATGAACCGTGGAGCTTTGGCGGCAGGGTTGGGAAACCAGAAGTATTTACTGTTGTGTGTGCATCATTCAGTGATTTCCCCATACACAATGGGCTATCAGATACAGTTGTAGTTTTCCCCTTTACATTCTACATCCCTTTCTTAAGGTAAAAGTCCTGTCAAAATACTATCATTCAGAAAGATTCCTTTCCCCTGAAATTAGTTATTAACACCACAGTCTTGAACAATCAATACAATACTCAGTGACTCTAGGGTGCTTCCTGAGCTCTGGCTACATGGATATAATTTTTGCTTCCTAAAACTGTGAATTTGCTTTGTAAAATCTTCCAAAAGGCCAGCCAAGGAAAGAATAGATACTCCTTTCCCCAATAAAATAGTTCTTCATAGTTTCTGCTTCAGAAAATAATGGATTCCTAGGCCCAAGACAATATGAAGAATGATCTTTCAGCAAATCCTATACCTTGGCCTACATTTTAAATGTCTCTGAAATACTGATTCATTATTTATTCAACATATATGTCCTAAGGATTTACTCTCTGTCAGGCAGCATGTTAGATACTGGGAATACAAACAGTTCACTACAGGAGGGAAAGAGGAGGTGGGAAAAACTCAAACACATAAATAGTTCCAGTACAGAATAAACATTACTAATAATAAAAGCACTTATATTTTCTAGTGGAGGGACAAAGGAAAATAGTAATAATTCTATTCTGAGAATAAAGGATACTCTCAGAAGAAACATTGCTAAAGAAAATCTTGAAAGATAAATAGGAGTTTGTTAACTGTACAAGGTGAAGAAAGGCATTCCAGGTAAAAGGAATACTATATATAAATGCAAAAATAATGGCATCTCAGAAAACTCTTAAATATACCTGTGTGTGGGGGGGGGGGAGAGAAAGAGAGAGAGAGAGAGAGAGAGAGAGAGGAAGAGGAGAGGGGAGAGGGGAGAGAAAGTGGAAGACTAAAGGATTTGGCAGAGACCAGATCATATTACCAGTTAGTCTAACCTCTTTCAAACATTAAGCAGTGGTTCTCAACCTTCCTAATGCTGCAACCCTTTAATACAGTTCCTCATGTTGTGGTGAACCCCAACCATAAAATTGTTTTCGTTGCTACTTCATAACTGTAATTTTGCTACTGTTATGAATCGTAATGTAAATACTGATATGCTATATGTGTTTTCCGATGGTCGCGACCCATAGGTTGAGAACCACTGCATTAGAGCGAAGGAAAGAAGGGTAGCTCTGGAGTTTCAGGGGTGGTAGAGCAAAGAGTGCAAAGGCCTACCCGAAGCTGTAGCAGCTACTTCTGCATATGGAAAGGCACAGAACTTAATAAATATCAACCAATTTCTTTAATTAAATAGATTCTTTATATCCCATATTACTTTTTTTCTTATAGATATTATAAAACTAGAGGCCCAGTGCACGAATTCATGCATGGGTGGGGTCCCTCAGCCTGGCCAGCAATCGAGGCCTATCAGGGTCCGGCCAGCAGGGGGCAGGGGGCAGGGACCCCGGGAGGTTGGCTAGCCAGGAGGAGGGACCATGGGAGGTTGGCTGGCTGGCCCCCTGATTGGGACTGATGGGGGGGCCGGCCAGGCTGGGGGGGAAGGGAGGGTCACGGGAGGTTGGTTGTGGGAGTGCACTGACCACCAGGGGGCAGTTCCTGCATTGAGCATCTGCCCCCTGGTGATCAGTGTGCATCGCAGCGACTGGTTGACCGGTCGTTCTGGTCATTCGGTTATAACAGTCACTTAGGCTTTTATATATATAGATTATGAGCTTCTTTATGAAATAACATGAAATTTTTATTATATAGCTTCCTAGTTCCGGTTTTTGTGGTATTTTTCTACTTCAGATTGACCTTCAGTTTACTAAACTGCTTTGAAGAGCAATTTTGCATTAGAGAAAACTGCCCTGATTGGCATTTCACTGTCATCCTTGAAAGAACAAGGAATCAAGGTCAGCTCTATGCACAGGGTTAGTGTCAAGCCCTCACCCTCTTACCCGATAACAGGCAATTCCCAGTCCCAGCCAGGTAAGGCATGAAGGTGATCTCTTACAGGCTTGCAGGTAGGTTTTCTTTGCCTTTTCATACTGTAGAAAGAAAGCACCCCTAAACTATTGTTCTTGTAGAAGCATCAAACACTGCATGGCTATGATAATTACGGTGCTTCTGCAGTTGATCTCCAGACCAATCTAATTCCAATGAAGTTATATGTTTTTCTTAAAACTTAATTGGGAGGGGGAAGTTTTAGGTTCACAGCAAAATTGAAAGCTCAGAGATTCCCCTTATATATGATCTAGTGGAGGGACAAAGGGTAATTGGCCATCTAAATCCTGTGTGGTGGCCCAATATATGAACCAGTTAAAAGTAAAACTAGTTTTACTTTAGCCTCCCCCACTACCAACATCCCCCAGCAGACTGGTACATTTGTTACAACTGACAAACCTACATTGACACTTCATCATCACCCAAAGTCCATACTTCACCTTAGGGTTCGCCCTTGGTGGTGTACATTCTATGGGTTTGAACACATGTGTAATGACATATGTATATCCCTCATTAGAGTATTTTTTCTGCCCTAAACATCTCCGTGCTCCACCTCATCATCACTCCCCTTCTCCAACTCCTGGAAACCACTGATCTCTTTACTCTCTCTATAGGTTTGCCCTTTTCAGAATGTGATACAGTTAGAATCATGTAGTATGTAGACTTCTCAGATTGGTTCCTTTCACTTAGTAATATGCATTTAAGGTTCCTTTGTATTTTTTCATGGCTGGATAGCTTATTTCCTTCTAGCGCTAAGTAGTAGTATTCCATCGTCTGGATGTACCACAGATTATTTATCTATTCACCTACTGAAGGATGTCGTCTGTTGCTTCCAAGTTTTTCCCATTATGAATCAAGCTACCATAAACACCTTTTTGCAGATTTTGTGTGGATATAAGTTCTCAATTCCTTTGGGTAAATATTTAGGAGAACAATCGTTGCAAGGTATGGTAAGAATATTCTTAGTTTTGTAAAATATCACCTAATTGTCATCCAAAGTGGCTGTACCATTTTGCATTCCCACCAGCAACAAATCAGAGTTCCTGTTGCTCTACATTCTTGTCAGTGTTTGATGTTGTCGGTGTTCTAGATTTTGGCCAGATTTGGGTGTGTAGTGGTATTTCATCTTTTTAATTTGCATTTCCCTGATGACATATTATGTGGAGCATCTTTTCATATGCTTATTTGTCATCTACATATCTTTGGTGAGGTACCTTTAAGATCTTTCACCCATTTTTAAATCAGGTTATTTTCTTATCATTGAGTTTTAAGACTTCTTTGTATATTTTAGATAACAGTCCTTTATCAAATATGTCTTTTGCAGGTATTTTTCTCCCAGTTTGTGGTTTGTCCTCTCATTCTCTTCATATTGTCTTTTGCAGAGCTTAAGTTTTTCATTTCAATGAAGTCTAACTTAAAATGTTTTTTTCATGGCTCATGCCCTTGGTGTTGTACCTAAAAAGTCACAACTATTCCCAATATCATATAGGTTTTCTTCTATATCATCTTCTAGGAGTTTTATAGTTTTGCATTTTACATTTATTCTATGATTCATTCTGAGTTAATTTTGAAGGTATCAGGTCTTGTGTCTAGACTTATTTTTTTGCATATGGGTATCCAGTTGTTCCACCACCATTTGTTGAAAAGATTTTCTTTGCTCAATTGTATTGCCTTTGTTCCTTTGTCAAAGATCAGTTGACTATATTTATGTGAGTCTATTTCCAGGCTCTCTCTTCTGTTCCATTGATCTGTTTGCCTATTCTTTCACTTTTACCACCCTGTCTTGATTATTGTTCTAGTTTATAGTGTGTCTTGTAGTCAGGTAGGGGGTCTGTCCTCTACCTTTGTTCTTCTCTTTCAATGTAGTACTGGCTATTCTGGGCTTGGATTGTATTTTATGTCTATTTTCAGGGAAATATTACAAGAAGACTGGTGAGAGGAGAAGGAAAGACTAAATTAAAGGGCAAACTTTGCTGTGAAAGCAGTTCCAAAAACATTTATAGTCTCTTTAAGAGTTGAGGCAAGGAGTTACACAGAAAATTCTGGGTGATCACAGTGATTACCAGAATTCCACCTAGATGTTATGGATTACCCCTTTTTGCTTAAAAGTGACATCATGTGGCGGGATGATAGATACAGAATCCCTGAACTAAGGCTTTTACTTGGTAGAGCCTCATTATTCTGAGAGTCTGCTCCCTTATTATAAAACATCTTAGAAGCTTTCGGTAGTACAGGAGACATTTAGAAAAACTAAAAAAAATTTTAAAAAAAGTAATAGGCCCCAAAGGACCACTTTTTGTTCTGTATCTTCAGTGTGAGATATGGAACTATAGCTGAGCCTCAGCAAATAGCCTATGAACTCCTTGCCTAGTGACTGCATAAGTCAGCAGTTCTGTGAAGATGCAGCTTGCAATGACATCAGAAAGCTTTCTATTATTTACTTCACTGTAATTTTTCCCTTTTAAACCTATGTGAGCTTTCCTACTTAAATTATAAGGCATTGTAACTTCTTGTTGCTGTTGTTTAATTTTAAATATAAAGAAAACTAGGTATTCGGGGGGTGGGAGTGGGGTCAGGGGGAAGATGGAATAAAGTAAAAACAAAAGCACAGAATCAAAAGGCCTTTGGGAGAATGTTGATAATTGTTGAAATGGGATGATGAGTCCACGTTGGCTCATTCTACTAATCTTTTTACTTTGTGTGTATTTGAAATTTTCCATAAAAGAACATTTCTTTTAGAAAGCTTTGGGTATTTCCTAAAATATGGATATGAATTACTAAAGAGTCAAGTCAGAGTACCCTGTGAAACGGGGTTAGCCTTAGCTGAATTAAATATAATCCTTTGTGTTGAGGAGAAAGTTTGGAGGATTTATTTTAAAGCCCATAACACTTTCCATTAGTTAAAGCAAGATGAGAATATTTCCACTACTGCTAACAAAGAAAAATAGCTAAAATAAAATTTATTGAGTTTTTTCATCTTTATTGTTGAAAGTATTACATAGGTCCTCCCCCACACCCCCAATTAACCCCTTCCAGCTCGCAAATTTATTGAGTTCTTTATAACTTTAGTGTCGTAATGGTTAAAACCACAGACTAGTATGAGACTGCCTTGTTTAAATCCTGTTCCTAGTAATTGCTGGTTATCTGATGTTGGGCAAGCTACTTTACCTTTCGATGTAAAAGCGCCACCATCATGTTACTATTTTTAGTCCACAGGGATGTTAACACTTGACTAGTCAGGTCCCAGACCATGACCCGATTTACATGGTTACTCCCCTTCCTCTATCCCTCACCTCTTTCTCTTCCAGATAGATGTGCCCCAGTCGCAGGAAGATGAAGTGCATCTCAGAAGCATCCACTACAAAACTAATGGTTCTCTCATAGCATGCCTTGGCCTCAGCATGATCTCCTCTCAGAAAATAGAGATGGCCCTTTAGACCCCAGACGTTAGGGTTCTGAAAAAGGAAAGAACAAGTCATACATGGGATGAGGTGGCATTTAAAAGTACATTAATGAGCTTTGTCTAACATTTAAATGTAGGTTACATCTGTTTTCTTTTTCTAGCACAGTTAGAAAGAGGGCCCCCTTCAGTTGCACTAAAAGAGATTCTTCTAGTCTGCCCTCTCACTTCTATCTTGCATTCTTCAAAGCTATTTTTGTCTTTGGGGTAAATATTAAGAAAAACAGTGAAGCATACAATGGTAGGGTTCACAATGAGAAAAACAAAAGTCCAAAAAAACTTGAATAGATAAACTATCTGCGAATGAGCTGTCCTTCCTTATCTTTTCTCTGCCCTTTGCAAAACTCATGAGTGCTTAAGAAAAACAAATGGAAGGAAATAGATGAGTTAACTGACAAATGATGACCCCACCTCTCTCGTGTAACCAGAAATCTACCTGTGATATAGCAACACCACCTCTAAGAAAGCCTGCTGACCCCTTGCCCAAACTAAAGTCAAGAGGCTCTAGCAAAAGTTATTACCAGGTAGTCCATCTGGGCTGCTTGTTGAAGGCATTCCTCTACCTTGACAAAGTCCTTCTTGAGAAGGTGTGTCTGAGCCAGCACCAAGTAATACTCACAGCTGGGGCCTCCTTGAGGACATAACAGCTCATGTGCAAGGACTCTGTGCACATACTGCAAAAAATCAGATTATAAGGGACATGTAAATGGCTGCACTATGTCAGTTCCATAGCTCGTATGGTCAAAGGTTCTGTTTCTGATAATAATAAGGAACATATTACAGAATGAAATGATTATCTATTTCAAAAGGTTAGAGGTGAATTATAAACATTCAGCACATCATGGTTCCATTACCAGTTATTCACTTAGTCACAAATGTAGACTTTTTCAAGTGAATAATCACAATATTATACAATGCTAGTCATACTAGATGGGTTTTAACTTGTAATCTGTTATGCAACGGACGAAGACACTTCATTTACATTTATTCATGAGGTAACATTTTCAGGCAGCTGTAATTGTAAGGAAATTTAAAGTGAGGCAAAACCTCCCTTTCTAAAATTCTAGACTTAGGATATTGGAAACAGTGTGTCTGTTTCTGGCACACTCTCAAACATTTGTTATGTTCATAAGTTTTTACTTAGAGCTGTTCTTTATTTTTAGTACTATACAAGGCCTGCAAATTTGACAAAATCACATTGACTGGCTAAACAGAGGGGGAAACCCTTCTTTTCTCTCCCCTTTGCTCCTATCTCAGTCTAGTAGTTGTACCAGTTAATAATGCGGATTTTGTAATCAAAGACGACACGATAATTTCAAGAGAAACATCAAAAGTGCTTTATTCAATAATATCCATGGCTCGCTACACATTTCCCCCATCTTTAGGTAATTTGTGGATACCGTTCCAATAGAACTTTTCTTGTTTTGACGCAAACCATTCAGTGACCCAATTTTCCACTTCTTCGTACGTTTTGAAGTGCTGCTCAGAAAGTGCATGTGCCATCGATCGGAACAAGTGGTAATCTGAAGGAGCAAGGTCTGGTGGATACAGAGGGTGGGTTAATACTTCCCTGGCAAGATCTTTTAATGTGTTTTTAACCGGTTTTGAAGTGTGTGATGGTGCATTATCATGAAGCAAAATTACTTTGCCGTGTCTTCTGGCACATTCTGGTCATTTCATGATAAAAGCGTGGTTCAAATTGATTACAGTGGGGCCTTGACTTACAAGTTTAATTCGTTCCAAGACTGAGCTTCTTAAGGAGCTCGTTAACTCAAATTACTCTATCAACTCAATGCAAAAAATCGGCCGAGAGACAGCTGGTATCTCAAAAAACTCGTTAGTCGGGACACTCGTAAGTCAAGGCCCCACTGTAGTTGTTGTCGGCAGCGATCAGTATTAACGGTTTCACCTGGTTTTAGAAGCTCATAATACACCACACCTTCCTGATCCCACCAAACGCAGAGCATTGTCTTTTTTCAGAAGCAATTTGGCCTTTCAGTTGACGTTGATGGTTGACCTGGATCAACCCATGATTTTGTGCATTTGGGATTCTCAAAATGAATCCACTTTTCATTGCCAGTCACAATTCTATGTAAAAGACTTTCTTTCGTGCCGTTGAAGTAACATTTTACTGATTTCGGTTTTCCATTTGCCTTTCATTCAGTTGATGTGGCACCCATTTTCCTTCCTTTAAAATCTTTCCCATTGCTTGTAAACGATCAGAAATTGTTTGTTGAGCAACATTGAAACTTTTTGCAAGTTTGTTTTTGAGTTTGACATGAATCTTCATCCAATAATGCTTGTAATTGTTGGTCTTCAAACTTTTTCCGTTGACCTGGACGCTCTTTGTCCTTCACATCAAAATCATCACTTTCAAAGTGTTTAAACCAGTGTTCACAAGTATCTTAAGATGGATCATGTTAACCATAAGCTTCCCAAAGTATACAATAACTTTTTCTTCAAAATAAAGTAATGAATTAAAACTTCCCGCAAATGCTCTTTTTTTGGCACAACATTCGACATTTTTAAGTGTAAAAATATCTATGGCCCTAACTAGTTTGGCTCAGTAGATAGTCAGCCTGCAGACTGAAGGGTCCCAGGTTAGATTCCAGTCAAGGGCATGTACCTTGGTTGAGGGCACATCCCCAGTAGAGAGTGTGCAGGAAGCAGCTGATTGATGTTTCTCTTTCATTGATGTTTCTAACTTTCTATCCCTCTCCCTTCCTCTCTAAAATAATCAATAAAAATATATATTTTTAAAAATCTATGATGTTAACACCTTCAGCAAATTTGACATATGAAGCTTTGAAGCTTGCTGTCAATACAACAAAATAGCATACATATCAAATCGCATATATATCAACATATGTGTACTCCATCTATTAAAAAAATCCGCATTATTAACTAGTACACCTAGTATAATATAGAAACTTCCACTAGTACTTCTACCATCTTAGGAAGTAATGAGGGGAGGCTCCACCTGCATTCTGGCTCTTTGACATGGGTGGCAGGGAGAAAGCCTGTTTCTCTATTGGGAAAGTTGAGTGTGGCCCACTCCCACTGAGCCAACATTCTTGCCCTTTTTTAAGCTTGCCCATATTCCAGTGGAGCACGCACACTGCAGGATCAGGCCAACTCTTTGGCTTCTGAATCTTGCTCTCACTCTCCCCTACTGCTTGCTTCATGGATCTATTTCTTGTTTCCCATGTGGTAGATAGACCTTTGGGGATGGTCTTCTGTGGGAGGAGGCTGCCATTCTCTAGCTGTTCCACTGGTGACAGCATGGGTAAGTCAAATCTTGAACTAGTCATATCTCCAGCTCAGTTTTTTTGTTTGTTTCTTTGTTAATCCTCACCTGAGGATATTTTTTCCATTGACTTTTAGTGAGAGTGGAAGGGAGGGGAGAGACAGGAAGAGAAACATTGATGAGAGAAAGAAACATTCATGTGAGAGAGACACATTGATTATGGTTGCTTCCTGCACATGCCCCAACCAGGGCAGAGATTGAGCCCTTGATTGGAATAGAACCCTTGACCCTTCAGTCCGAGGGCCAACGCTCTAACCACTGAGCAACCGGCTAGGGCCAGTTCAATTTTACCAATAAAAATTTTAAATATTTTTATCCCCCATTTAGCACTGTGTATCTGTTCCAGTTGGTTCAGAACCTGAAAGGGAAAAAGGGTATGCTGAGGTGCCCGTGAACCCTCAACACTCACACAATGAATCCTCATAATAAAGTGAAATCAGTCTACATATGACTCAAGAGTCTGAGTTTGCTCTGCTGGGATTCTACAGGGAGCAGTCTTGCAGTGAGGTCTCAAAAGCATATTTGATTTTTGTGTCATACACATTTAAGCCTGCAAAGATCATTATGAATCGAATAGGTAGCTCATTAAAATCTTTCCATTAACTTTCTGTTTTCCAAATATTCTGACCTGTACAGCATTGACCTTCATCAAGAAGCGTATGGTCTCCATGAAGATGGTGGTAGGAGTTTGGGAAACACTATCAGGGGTAGGATGCAGAAAAACTGATGAACCCAGACATTTTGATGCGTCTGAAGATACATTAAAAGAATAGATGATTAGATATAAAGGAAAAACGTACGAAGCTCAGGCATACTAATGTAGCAGGGAGAGTATTGTAATCTAATATATGAGAGAGGTTATAATCTGGCAAGCAATAGGTTGCTCCATATCGATGGTCTCCAAAGAGGAGATCTCAAAGATTCTTAAGGTTAGTCTACACTGTTTTCAAATGAAGTCACAACCAAATAAAAGGATTTTTAAAGTATTCAGATCTTCCTGAATGTGAAACAAAATCTATAAATATTCTAAAAATAAAGAATCATTGTTAGAAAATCACAGGTCTGTAGTTGGCTACTTTTCTGAGCTAAATATAAATCCTTGTTTATTGAAAGTGTTGAATTTCAGAGCCCTAGCCTCATATGAAGGCACTTAGGCAAAATGATAGATAAATAATCAACTTCAAACAAGTTAAAAAGTGCCATTTTGGTAATCATAGGGATTTTCATTCTTGTCTATATCCCTCTTTCGATTGGAAATCTTTATCCCTAATTACCTCTTTTTAGTGTCTCCTTGGGAAATAAGTTGGATGGATTTGGGTTGACTGCTGGATCCTGAGATGGTACAGGAAAAATTCGTTCTTGTGAATGTGACTGCAGTTTGGAGGATTCTTCAAGAAATCCATCTAGAACAGACAACGGAGCTCCTGATCCTAAATAGATTAAATTTTAATGGAAAAAAACAACAACACACAATGTCTTGCTACACTGAATGTTAAAAGATTATTACAGAAAATAAAATACAATTAATTTTCAAATCATAAAAAACATTCCTGAAATATTGCATCGACAGACTTGTTTTCCAGACTTGCTATATTTCTGAATAATTTAAAGAGTACAAGCTAAACTGATAGCACATCTTCTGTCACTATAACTCCTAGTTCAATCCTGCTGGTGGCCCATGTCATAATAATGTCAAACAGATACCTCTTATAAAAGTTACTTATTAGCCCTAACCGGTTTGGCTCAGTGGATAGAGTGTCGGCCTGCGGACTCAAGGGTCCCAGGTTTGATTCCCGGTCAAGGGCATGTACCTTGGTTGCAGGCACATCCCCAGTGGGGGGCATGCAGGAGGCAGCTGATCCATGTTTCTCTCTCATCGATGTTTCTGACTCTCTATCCCTCTCCCATCCTCTCTGTAAGAAAATCAATAAAATATATATAAAAAAAAAACACACAACTTTTTTTTTTTTTAAAGTTACTTATTAAATCCAGATTCTCAAAAATCCAGATGAGCCAGGCCAGTGTGTCTCCGTGATTGAGGGTCACTGGTTCAATTCCAAGTCAGGGCACACACCTGGGTTATGAGCTCAATCCCCAGTGCGGGTAGTGCAGGAGGCAGCCCATCAGTAATGTTTAGCTGTCATTGATGTTTCTATCTCTCTATCCCTCTCCTTCCTCTCTCTCTAAAAATAAATTAAAGTACATATATTTTAAAATCCAGATGAAAAGATTAATATATTTTTAGATATTAAAATCCCTGAAGGGCAGGAATTCTAATAAACTTATCTCAGTGTTTAATAAAAAAATAACAATTATAATAATGTAGCTGTATTTGATCATGACTATATGCCAGGTATTACACTAAAGTCTTTAATATATAATCTCACTTATTTTTCACAACATTATGAGATATTTTATTTACTATGCTCCTTTAAACCAAGTGAATCACAGAGAAGTTAGTTTCCAAAGCTCTTAAACATGCCTGGCTGCCTCTCAAACAAACACTGTTTGAAGAATACTAGTAAAAAAAAAAAAAAGCAGCCAGACCAGTGTGGCTAAGTGGTTGAACGTCAACCCAGGAACCATTAGGTCACTGGTTCGATTCCCAGTCAGGGCACATGCCTGGGTTTTAGGCTCGATCCCCAGTGGGGGCATGCAGGAGGCAGCTGATTGATGAAGTTTCTCATCGATGTTTCTATCTCTCTATCCCTCTCCCTTACTCTCTCTCTAAAATAATAAATAAAAACATATTTTAAAAATAAAAAAATAAAAAGCAATGCCAGGCAGGAAATGAACAGTGCCGGCTGGCTCCAATTAGGAGAGGTCACTCATCTAGAGCAAAAGATATGGCTTTGGAAAATAGGTAGAAATTGAATAGCTAGAGAGGGAGAAACATTCAAGGCTGGGGCAAGCCACTGGCAAAAGCATGGAAGTAATGAGCTCATTTATTTTACTGGATATTGAGGAAATTAAGGAAAAGGCAGGTTGGGGCTACACTTCTGATATTTGACATTTGAATGTTAGGATGTTGTTCATATAGGCAAAAGCAGAGGGTTACAAAGAAGAGTATTGAGCAGAAAATTTAGCTAAACCTAATATTTTATGAAGATTACTCTAGCAGTGCAATGTAGCAAGGAGAAAAAAAATGTGGATGGAGACAAAGAGGGTGTTACAACAGTATGGACATTTGGTAGTAGAAAGATGCAAGGAGCATTTCGAAAGAGAACCAGCTGGTCTCAGGAGTTACGCTGATACAGAGATGTGGGAAGCTCCAGCAAGAAAGGAAGAGGACCAGGGATGAGATCATGAACTTGGGTGCCTAATATAGGGATGTAGAATCAACTTAGAAGATGCGGAGTTTACTCGTAGAATAATCCAGCTGCTGGTTTCTGGAGGGATGTCAGTGTTAAGGACAGACATGTGAGCGTTCTCAGTAGTGAAATAGAAACCATGAGGGCAGGTGGCCTCTTAGAAAGTCACATGGTGTTATTGGGAAGTGATTATATCCAATGAGTGTGACGAGAAAGAGACACTAACAAAGGAAACCCAAACTGTCAGAGATGGAGGAGGCAATCCGACAAGTATTTTAGAAAGGAGAGTGTTAAATACTGCAGACTGATCACTGAAGGGTAAGTGATGATCTTAATGAAAAAGACTGTTAGTATTCAGCTTTTCTGAGGTGTAATTTACATATTATAAAGTGTTCACTTTTAAGTATATATTTCAATGTGTTTTAACAAATACATATACTATGTAAGCACTATCACAATCAATGTATAAAAGATTATAATGTCCCCAAAAGCTCCCGTGTGCCCTTTTCAGATAGTCCCCAACTCCCAGCCCTAGGCCACCACTGATCTGCTTTCTATATATGCTTTTTCTAGAATTTAATTTAAATGAAACCATACAGCATGTACTCTTTTCTGCCTTATTCACTTAGCATAATGCTTTTGAGAGCCATCCATGTTGTGTCTATCAGTAATTTGTTTATTTTTATTGCTGAGTGGTTTTTGATTATGTGGTTATAAGTAACTTTACTGGCCACTCACTTATCTTTAGGCGACTGGGTTGTTTTCAGTTTTTGCCTACTATAAATAAATCTGCTATGAACATCTGTATATAAATCTTTGCAAGGACATGTTTCCATTTCTCTTGTGTCAATACCTAGGAGTGAAATTGCTGGCATATATATATATAACTTTATTTTTTTTAAATATATTTTATTCATTTTTTACAGAGAGGAAGGGAGAGGGATAGAGAGTTAGAAACATCAATGAGAGAGAAACATCGATCAGCTGCCTCTTGCACACCCCCTACTGGGGATGTGCCCACAACCAAGGTACATGCCCTTGACTGGAATCGAACCTGGGACCCTTCAGTCCACAGGCAGACACTCTATCCACTAAGCTAAACCAGTTAGGGCTAACTTTATTTTTTTAAAAATATGTTTTATTGATTTTACAGAGAGGAAAGGAGAGGGCGAGTTGGAGAGAGAAAAACATCAATCAGCTGCCTCCCATACACACCACAATAGGGGATTCTACCTGCAACCTGGGTATGTGCCCCAACTGGGAACGAACTGGCAATCCTTTGGTACACAGGATGACGCTCAACCAACTGAACCACTCCTGCCAGGGCTGTTTAACTTTGTCTTAAAATGCCTGGTTGGCTTCTTGGAAGAAGTGTCTGTTCAGGTCCTCTGCTCATTTTTAAATGGGGTTGTTTTGTTTTTCATGTTCAGTTGCCTAAGCTCTTTATATATTTTGGGTATTAAGGTCTCATCGGAGGTGCAGATATCACCTCCCATCTGGTTGACTGCCTTTTTGTTTCTCTCCTGGTTTCTTCTGCTGCACAGGTTTTTAGTTTGATATAGTCCCATTTATTTAATTTTACTTTTGCTTCCTTTGCCTTTGAGGACAAATAAAATCCTTCCTAAGACCAAGGTCCATAAGTTTAGTACCTATGTTTTCTTCTATGTAATTTATTATTTCAGGTCTTATATTTAGGTCTTTGGTCCATTTTGAGTTAGTTATTTTTGTATATGATAACAAGTAGCAATCTAGTTTCAGTCTTTTGCATACAGCTTTCCAGTTTTCCCAGCACCATTAATGGAAGAGCCTTTCTTTTCTCCATTATATGTTTTTAGCTCCTTTTTAAAAAATTAGTTGCCCAAGTACATGTGGGGGGTGGGGGGGTGGGAGGTAATCAACTAAAGATTTTGCATGCATATACACATAACTTCTGGATGCAGACAGGGGGGTGGTGAGGGCCTGGATGCGGGGGGCGGGGCTGGGATGGAGGAGGTCCATGGGGGGAAAAAAGGGACATATGTAATACTTTCAACAATAAAGATTAAAACCATAGAATAAAATAAAACAAGACTCATATACTGCCTAAAAGAGACTCACTTCAAATCTAAAGGCACACAGACTGAAAGTAAAGGGACGAAAAAAGATATTTCATGCAAACAAAAATGAAAACAAAAAAAGCTGAGGTAGCAGTATTTATATCAAACAAAATAGACTTTGCATTATAAGAGTCAAAGAAGGACCCATCAATTAAAAAAAAAAGAAAAGAAAGCCCTGGTCGGTTTGTTCAGTGGTTAGAGTGGATCATAGGTTTGATTCCCAGTCAATGACATGTACCTGGGTTACAGGTTCGATCTGGACAGGTCAGGGTACATGTGGGAGGAAACTGATTGATGTGTGTCTCTCACATCAATGTTTTCCCCTCTCTCTCTCTCTCTCTCCCTCTCTCTCTCCCTCTCCCTCCCTCCCTCCCTCCCTCCCTCCCTCCCTCCTTCCCTACCTCTTTCTCTCCTCTCCTCTTTCTCTAAAAATCAATGGGAAAATCCTCAGGTGAGGATTAAAAAAAAAAAAAAAAGAACAAAAAAAAAGGGAGTGTACAAATAAATAAATTTAAGAATCACAAGAGAGGGACCTACATGTTGGGAAGAGAGTGAGGTGGGGGAAATTTACTCTGCTAGAACGGTACTCCTTTTAGGGGTGCACAGGGACAGTAAATTATCTAAGATTTTTTAAAAAAACTGAATAGCAACAGTAAAAGCTTCAGACTTTCAATCACATGAATGGGGAAATATTTTGGAAGATTCTTCCCTGGTATCCCTGGAACAACTCAAAATTCCACTCATTTTTTTCATTTCACGAATAACCACTGAGTACCTACTGTGTGCCTGCTTCTGCTCCTAAGGCCAGTAATTTTTCCAGCAGCCACTGATCATCCCCATTCGCTGGTCCTACCTGCTGGCGGTTCCGCCTTGCTTGCTATTGTAGAAGAACCACTAGTGACTCCCCAAGGTCCTAAACTGGATTCTGCTTTTACGCCTTCTTCAACGTGCTCCACCGCACCAGTGCTCTTCTGCCCGGATACTTTGGTTTCAACGTCTACGGTACCAGCATTCTTCACTAATTGTGCCTGAAGCATTCGTGCCTGAAGCTGTTTGAAGGCCTCGTGAAATGCCATTTCCATTCGAATATCATTGTTTTGAATTTCATAGTATAAACCTGAAGAAAGAAAGATGCTGAAAATAAATGTGACTAATTTGCCACCATCAGCTACTAGGAATTGTAATATTTCACTTCATGTTTCCCACATTTTTACCAAAGTTTAAGTACTATATGAAGAGTGATTAAAGAGTGGGGCAGACAGCCCAAGCTGGTTTGACTCAGTGAATAGAGTGTTGGCCTGAGGACTGAAGGGTCCCGGGTTCGATTCCGGTCAACTGCACATGCCCGGGTTGCAGGTTCGATCCCCAGTAGGGGGCATGCAGGAGGCAGCTGATCAATGATTCTCTCTCATCATTGATGTTTCTATCTCTCTCTCCTTCTCCCTTCCTCTCTGAAATCAATAAAAAAAAAATTTTTTTTAAAAAAGAATGGGAAGACAAAGGGAGAATCTTATAATGGAATAAAAACATATTCAGACCACAGGAAAATATCATACCAAGTAAAGTCCAGGCTACAACACTGGTTGGCTCCAAGCAAGTAGCATCCTCAAAGAAAATTTCTGCCTGTTCATAGTTCTCCATCAGGACAGCCAGGACACCACACAGCAGCAAGCTGAGAAGAGACCACCAACATGATTAACAACATGGTCCCATGTCACCGTCCTGGAATCAAGACAACTTCACTTAGTAGCTTATCTGCTCCTCCTCATTCCCCATCTCCCCTCACCCATACCTGTGGATATGATTCTGGTTGAGGGAAAGGGCTTTCCGAAAACACTCCTGAGCTTTGATGTTGTCCTCAGTTAGGAGGCAGAAGGCACCATAGTCCAGCCAGTGTTCCAGGTTCTGGGGCTCACGAACCAACCTCTACCAATGAAATATCAGAAGGACCAACGTTATTGTGTCACTATGTCATATTTTTTTTTAATGCACATAACCCAGAAGCACTCTAAAAATACTATAAGCTCTATGAAAGCAGAAACTATGACTTTTTTTGTTTGTTTACCACTGAATTCTGAATGCCTAGCACAGTCAATGTTCTGGCTTATAGTAAAGTCAGTAAATATTTATTGAAATAATCTAAAAATTGATTACTTTCTAGTGTTAGTGTCTGGTCCCTATAAGCTCCTCCAATTACTTAGAAGCCTAAAGATCAATTTTTATGGTTTATTTTAAAAATTCACATATAACCATCTTTGTCATAGTCTTGAGATGGCAAATATAAGTTTATCTACAAATTTGTTTTTAAAAAGCACCTCAAAAAAATAAAAAATAAAAAAGCACCTCAATATATTGTAGTGAAAACTACAAAATATTGCTGAAAGAAGTTAAAGCAGACATAAATAAATGGAAACACATCCCATGTCCATAGATTGGAAGACTCATGTCAATACTTCCCAAATCAATTTACATATGCAATCTCTATCAAAATCCCAATTTTTCTTTTGCAGAAATAGAAAAACCTGACCTAAAATTCATTTGGAATGCCCAGGAATCTGAATAGCCAAAACAATCTTTAAAAAGAAAAACAGCCCTGCCCAGTTTGGCTCAGTGGATAGAGCATCGGCCTGTGGACTGAAGGGTCCCAGGTTCGATTCTGGTCAGGGGCATGTACCTTGGTTGCGGGCACATCCCCAGTGGGGGGTGTGCGGGAGGCAGCTGATCGATGTTTCTCTCTCATCGATGTTTCTAACTATCTCTCTCCCTTCCTCTCTGTAAAAAAATCAATTAAAAAAAAAAAAGACAGCCAGTTGCTGTGGGCTTCATCAAAGCAGTAGATTGGCAAAGTCACCGTCTGCCCAGAAGATTAAGAAGGCTAAATGAATAGTATTCCTAATACTTGCCACCCCAGTCTTAATCAGTGGTGGAAGAATGGTCTCAGAACTGTTTGTGTCAATTGGTTATTTAAGTTTAATAGTAAGAGACTGGTTAATGATTTCAATGCATCATAAAACCTTCAGAAGGAAAGGAAAATGTTTCAGGGACCATTTGGTGTGTGTGTGTGTGTGTGTGTGGCAGTTTTTAAGTTATTCGGGGTTTGGGGGTTTTTTGGGGTTTTTTGTTTGTTTTTTTAGAGGAAGAAGAAGGGAGAGGGATAGATAGAAACATCAAGAGAAACATCCATCAGTTGCCTCGTGCATGCCCCTTATTGAAGATCAAGCCCATAACCCGGGCATATGCCTTCACTGGGAATCAAACCAGTGACCTCTTGGTCCATGGATCAACACTCAACCACTGAGTCACACCAGCCTGGCAAGTTATTAGTTTTTTTAAAATATATTTTTATTTATTTCAGAGAGAAAGGGAGAGGGAAACAGAGAGAAACATCAATGATGAGAGAGAATCATTGATTGGCTGCCTCTTGAACACCTCCCACTGGGGATTGAGCCAGCAATCCAGGCATGTGCCCTTGACTGGAATCAAACCTAAGACCCTTTAGTCCACAGGCCGACGCTCTATCCACTGAGCCAAACCAGATAGGGCTGGTTTTCAAAATCAGTACTTTTCAATAGAAACAACTTGACCAAAAATCTGTCACAGAATTTTGAGACCCATTAAAACAAAGTTTAATGAGGAAAAGAACTTACAAAGCTATAGTAACCAGTCTGGTACTGGTATAAAGACACACATTTAGACCAATGGAATAGAATAGAGAGCCCAGAAATAAACCATTGCATATATGGTCAAACTATTGTTGATAAAGGTGCCAAGACCATTCAATAGGGAAAAGGGCAGTCTTCAACAAGTGGTGCTAGAAAGTGGATATCTACATACCAAGGAATGAAGTTGCACCTAACCTTACCTAATACTACATACACAATAAGTATCTCAAAATGGATCAAAGACCTAAACATAAGACCTAAAACTATAAATCTTTGAGAAGAAAACTTAGGACAATAGCTTCATGACATTGGACTTAGCAATGATTTCTTGGATATGATACCAAAGGCACAGGCCATTAAAGAAAAAATAGACAAATTGGACTCTACTAAAAAAAAAAACTTTTGTACATCAACAGAAACTACCTTTTGATGTACTCTTTTACATCAAAGAGTAAAAGAGTGGTTTGGGGAGAATGGGAAAAATATTTGCAAATTATATATTTGGTAAGGGGTTAATATTCAGAATACTGTATATAAAGAATTCCTAAAACTCAACAAGAAAATAGTAAACAACATGACTCAAAAATGGGCAATATTTTTGAATAAATATTTTGAATAAATATGTTCCCAAAGATCTACAAATGGCCATAAAACATAGGAAGAGATCCTCCACATCACTAATCATCAAGGAATCAAACCACAATGAAATATCAGCTCTCACCGATTAGGACAGCCACTATCAACAAAACACAAATAACAATTGTTGAGGAGGAGGTGGAAAAATTAGAAGTCTTGCTGGAATGTAAAATGGTACAGCCACTTTGGAAAACAACAAGGTAGTTCCTCATAAAATTAAAAATAAAATGATACAGCAATCCCACTTCTGTGTATATACCCACGAGAACTGAAATCAGAGTTTCAAAGAGACATTTGTACATCCATGTTCAAAGTAGTGTTATTCATAATAGCTAAAAGATACAAGCAACCCAAATGTCCACTGACAGATGGATAAGCAAAATGTAGTATATACATACAATGGAATATTACTTAGCCCTAAAAAGGAAGGAAATTCTGACATATGCTTCAACATAGATGAATCCTTGAGGGCATATACTGAGTAAAATAAGCCACTCACAATGGGACATAACAATTTATTCAGATAGACTGATGTTTTAAACTTGTTGTAGTCTAAATTTTCCTATCAATTAATTTAAAAAATATTTCCTCTTGAAAAAAATCATAAATGTGAAAAGATGTTCAAAGTCACTAGAATTTAATTTGCATTCCCTAATGGCATTGAACATCTTTTTTTTTTTTTTTAAATATATTTTATTGATTTTTTACAGAGAGAAAGGGAGAGGGAGAGAGAGAAACATCGATGAGAGAGAAACATCGACCAGCCGCCTCCTGCACACCCCCTACTAGGGATGTGCCCGCAACCGAGATACGTGCCCTTGACCGGAATCGAACCTGGGACCTTTCAGTCCGCAGGCCGACGCTCTATCCACTGAGCCAAACCGGTTTGGCGGCATTGAACATCTTTTCATGTTTTTATTTAGCATCCTTAATTCCTCCTTAGCAAAGTGTCTGTTCAATTTCTTTGCCCATTTTTATTTGGTTGTTTTTCTATTATTGAGTTTGAGGTTCTTAATATTCTGGAAACAAATCCTTTGTCAGATATACGTTTTGTAGATATTTTTTTAGTCTGTACCTTTTATATTCTTTTTCTTAACAGTGTTTCTCACAGAGCATATGTTTTTAATTTTGATGAAGTTCCATTTATCAATTTTTAAAAAAAATCATGCTTTGTCTCATGTCTAAGAATTCCTTACCTAACTTTAGGTCATGAAGATTTTCTCCTAAAAGTTTCTTAGTTTTATATTTTACATTCAGATTGACAATCTACTTTCAGTTGATTTTTAAAAAATATGTTTTTATTGAATTCAGAGAGAGGAAGGGAGAGGGAGAAAGGGAGAAACATCAATTGATTGCCTTCTGTATGCCCCCTACTGGGGACTGGGAATTTAACCAGCGACCTCCTGGTGCATGAGCCACACCAGCCGGGCCTGAATTGATTTTTATACAGCGTTTGAGGTTTCAGTCAAATGTTTTTGTTTGTTTGTTTATTTTTTGTATATGATTACCAACTATTCTAACACCATTTTGTGAAAAGACTATACTTTGTCCATTGAACTTCTTTTACACTTTTGTCAAAAATATAATAACCTTATGTGTGTGGACCTATTTTTGGACTCTGTTTTATTGATCTATGTGTCTATCCTTTCACTAATCAAGTTGGATTTTAAATAATAAAATACTACTATTTATTATACCCATATTGTACAAATTACAGTAACAACAACCACTGGGAAGATGTTTAATTACCTCTTCATAATACACTGCTGCCATTTCGAAGTTCTCATTGACTTCTGCTTCAAATGCAAAGAGTCGAAGCTGTTCACTACTCTTATGAATGGTTGGGACAGCACCTTGGATATCATCTGGCATGGTCTTGTCAACATCAAAATGTTAAGCAGACAAAATAAAACAATTAAAAGTAGAGAACTTTTAGAAGTATAAACCAGATGTGGGACTCCAGTCATGAGGTCTAAAATTATATTGACGTTTCTTAAGTCTAGCCAATACAATAAGAGGGTGAGAGTGAACCAAGAGAGAACTATCAGTGGTGAAAGAGAAGCTCTTGTATTTAAATACCAACAGATTGAGCTCATGGAAATGAGTAAAAATTACTGCTCTCCTCAGTCCTCAGGGCAGTCAGTATCCCTAAGCAAGTTGCCTCTGGCCTCAAACAGATTTCTTTATTTTCTCTGGTGTATGGAACATTATTATCATATTTAGGTCCCATACATGAAAAAGGTTCACACATACTAACTAGAGTCATCAAATATCAAGAAAACAGGAGACGAAGGTTAAAGCTTTGGAAGCTTCTAGTGGGATATATAGACAGATAGACTCTACAAAGGATACATTATAGAAATAGCCAGAAAGGTAGGAGGACACCCAGAAAAATAATATATTCTATACACCCAGATAGAAAAGCAAGTCTGGTGTATTAAGTAATATCCTGGATCAGAAACTTTGGCCAAGGAAGACACCCCCAAATTCTTTAATTAGAAGTAAAAATAATATCAGTGACTTTAACAAGTAAAGCTGCTTAGGGATGTGAAGAGTAAAGTAAATTTGAGATGGGCCAAAGAGAGCTGCTGATAATTGACTTATGCCTCTGTTCTTTGTTCTTTTAATTATGATGATCTTGACCTCAAAATCCCTTCAGCAAACACACTTCCATACCCAAACCCAAAATACTCTGCCTCTACTATCCCATTCCCAGAACCCACATTTCAAGTCTTCTACCCTTTGGTCACTTAATCCCCTTAAAACTGCTCTCTGACTTCATTTCCTTCACTTCCAATATGCCCTCATTTCCCAAGTAGATAAGCCTAGACCCCATGAGCATCCACACATACTACTCTATCACCAGCATACTCAAGTCCCAGGCATCCTTCTCCTTCTCCTGTACTGGTCCTGAAAACTCCCAAATTAGAGTACTCCTATAACCTGACCCCATTTTTAGATAGGGGCTGCTATCTGGTCCTGAGGAAAACTACCTACACATAGAGATATCTGAGCTGCCACAGACTCTTCTAGCAATAAGTCGTGGCTGAATATATTATTGATTTCAGAGAGGAAGGGGGGGGGGAGAGAGAGAGAGAGAGAGAGAGAGAGAGAGAGAGAGAGAGAGATCAATGATGAGAGAGAATCATTGATAAGCTGCCTCCTACACACCCCTTATCGGGGATCAAGCCCAAAACCCAGGCATGTGCCCCTGACAGGAATTGAACCTGGGACCCTTCAGTCCACAGGCTGATGCTCTATCCACTGAGCCAAAACCGGCTAGGGCAAAATCCCTCAGCTTTTGAACCCCACACCTAAATTGTTTATTTCTGCATCCATCATATCTCTTCATTTCAGTCTCAAGAGAAAGAGGCATAGTATCCTTCCATGTTATAAGGCTAATCCTTCCACGTTTAAACTCTTAATCCTTTCCCACTTACATACCATCGATTATCTCCTTTCCCTCTGTTTTCACATTCTCCCAACCTGCTGACACCTTTTCCCAAATCTGTGAACACGCTAAATAAAGGCTTTTCCACCATAAAAAAAAATCTCTTTAATTTCTAGCTACTACTTTCCTACTTCTTCCCTTCATCTTTGAATTTTTTGAGTTTATATTTACCCGTTTCCTAAGCACTCATTTACTCCTCAATGTGTTATAATTGAAATCCATTCCATTAGCCCAAAGAAATCGCTATGTAAAGGTTAACAATAACCTCCTTACTGTCAAATCCAATGAAAAAATTTCCAATTGTTTATCCCCCCAGTCTTATTGAGATATAATTGTCATATATCACTGTATAAGTTTAAGATGCACAGCATGATGGCTTGCCTTACATATATTGTGAAGTGATTACTGCAATAAGTTTAGTTCAAATACATCACCTCATATCCTATATAATAAAGAGCTAATATGCTAATTAGACCGGATGGCAGAACGACCTTCTGGATGACTTTCTGAATGACCAGTGGGCAGGGCTGTGGGGCCTTGAGGCAGCCGGGGCTGTGAGGGCCAAGCCCCTTGCATGAATTTCATGTATCAGGCCTCTAGTAGATACAATAAAAAGAAAGGGCAAAAAAGAAAAAAGTACTTTTTTCCTTGTGATGAGGATTCTTAACATAAACGTTCATATATATTATATAGCAGAGTTAACTATGTTCATCATACTGTATATTGTATCCCTAGTATTTATTTATCTTATAACTGGAAGTTTGTACCTTTTAACCAACTCCTCCTCTTCCCACCACAGAATTTTGTTTTTCTTGAATTCCTAAGGATATTTGATAATGTTGACCTCTTTTTCTTCTTAAAAATTTCTTCTCTGAGCTTCTGGCTGTCTTGCCATTTTTACAATTCACCTGCCTCTTTCCTTAATTTTTTTTACTCACCATCCTCTAAATGTTGGTTTTCCTAGGGCTCCACCAGCAGCTCGTTCCTCTCTCTACTTATGTTTTTCTAGGCAGCTTCATCTATGACCATAGTTTAACTAGCATCTATACACTCATGGCTCCCAAATTTGCTTTTGCTCTCTCGTGAACAAAACCCCACTAAAACCAATGTTCAAAATTTAATTCAACATCAATTGCCTCCCACCAGATTTACTCAGGTTGTATTTCTTGTCCTGGTCAATGGTACTACCAGCTACCCAATCACTAAGCCTTAAAGTTAAGAAGTTTTTATTTCTTTTCCTCTATACAATGTAAGAATCAGTTAACATCACCAGTTTCACCACCTCTAACCCATCCTACATACTTCTATTAGAGTGTTTTATACAAAGCCCACTCCACACTACACTCCCACACCAGGAACTGGCTTCATCTCCTGTTTCTTTGTCCCTTACCACTTCAACTTCCACTCCTGAACTGTATGCAGTTTCTATCCTATATAATAAAAGGGTAATATGCAAATCAAAAGAACAGCAGAGCGACCAGTCGCTATGACACGCATTGACCACCAGGGGGCAGACACTCAACACAGGAGCTGCCCCCTGGTGGTCAATGCGCTCCCATAGGGGGAGCACCACTCAGCCACAAGCTGGGCTGACGCCTGGTGTGCACAGTGGCCTGCCTCTGCAGCAGTGCTAAGGATGTCCAACTGTGGCTTAGGCCCTGAGGAGCAGGCCTAAGCCATCAGTCAGACATCCCCGAGGGCTCCCAGACTGCAAAAGGGCACAGGCCGGACTGAGGTACCCTCCCTCCCCACCGAGTGCACAAATGTCATGCACCGGGCCTCTAGTCATCATAATAAAAGGCTAATATGCAAATGGTCATCACGCTGTGACGCCGTAAGGCCGTAGTGCCATGATGCCTTAAGGACCAATCAGCAGGGACCTGAGGTTGCGCCCTCCACCGCCCCAGTGGCGGGGCCTGGGGACATGAGGCTGTGCCCCCCCGAAGCCAAACCCCCGAGGCAATGCCCCCCTGCCCCAGCCCAGGGACGTGAAGTTGAGTCTCCCACCCTCCGGGGCTTGATGGGGGTGGGGCTGGCCGTGTCTTGGTGTTGCCCAATGGGGGTGGGGCCGGCCAGACACTTCTATTATAGAGAAAGGGCAAATAGCAATATTAAAATATTTCCTCTAATTAATTTCCTTTTAATGTACACGAATTTCATGCACCGGGCCACTAGTATATATCATATTCTTCCAAGTTTCCAAGCCTTTTTGATGTTCCCTATGACTCCAATGCTCTGAAACGTCCCCATGGATAACTTCCTTTTAGCCATCAAAGCCCAATTCAAAATGCAGCTCCTCTGTAAAACCTTCCCTGAAAGGTCTCAGAGTAAAGTTTACTACTTTTTCTTTAGGCATCCCCTAACCTGCTCTCCCACGGACACCTTTCTGTCACAGCACTTACCTCACTCTACCACAGTTATTTGTATTTTATGCCTATCTCTACTAGATAGGGGCTCCTTGGAGTCATAAGGCAACAGTAATTGCCATGTCATGCTCAACTGCTTTCCAACTCAAATCATCCAAATCATCTGTGCCCAAGGCAGAATTGTACTCTTAGTCCTAGAATACTAGAGACTCCTCGCCTACCTCTTCAGGGAGGCTAAAGAAAGTGAGAGAGGCCTGGCCGGCATGGCTCAGTGGTTAGAGCACTGGCGCCCAGTCCAAAGGGCCCCGGGTTCAATTCCCTGTAAAGGGCACATACCTGGATTGCAGATTTCCTGCCCCAGTTCAGGACATATGTGGAAGCAACCAATTGATGTGGCTCTCTCATATCGATGTTTCTCTCTCTCCCTCCCTCTTTCCCCCAACCTCCTTCCCTTCCACTCAGTCTAAAATTAATGGAAAACATATCGTCAGGTGAGGATTAACAACAACAAAAAAAGAAAGTGAGAAAAGTGATGGTGGCAGTGAAGAAAGAAACAGTGAAGGAAAGAGCAAGGAGAATAGGGGGTTTGAGGAAGCATAGCTGGTTAGAGACAGACTACCAGGGGGCGGAAAAAGACTGATTTTGTTTTCAAATAAACCACAACTGCAAGAATTAAAAAATGAGCAAATGAAGGCAAGATGCAAGCTGTGCAAATAATAGATATAAACAGACAAGTGGGAGGAAAGCAGACCAGCACCCTCAAATAGAAAAGGCATATTTGAGGTATTATTGTCATTCAGGTATAATGTCTGAAAACTCATAGTTTTTTATTTTGATGATCAGTCTTAAAGACAAAAAAGTGAGAATTGCACATATTCACAGAATAAACAATGCTCATTTCATCATTTAAATAGCCTATTTTACCTCTTTTTATCTATCACATTTATGACAGTTATGAAATTAATTTTCTAGGAAGCTGAAAGAGCATACAGATGGTTCTCCCCCACATAATTTAGGCATTTTCATATTCGTCTTTCTGTTTTAGTCCCTAGCAGAGAGCAGGTACCTCACTAAACATCTGTAGACTTCAGGAAGAGAAGAAGCAAGGAAGAAAGGAATCATTCAGGGGAAACCATGATGCCCTACTAAGAAAAGGAAGAGCTCTTCGTTCTTGAATACCTACCTGGTTTAAGGCCACATGCATTTGATCCACCAAGAACACATAGAGCTCACTAATGAATGTCTGCAGTTCCTCTTGGTTTTCAAATGGTATTGTTTTCAAGTACTTCTCTCTCACAATCTTTACCACAGCATGCTGCAAGAGACACACATCACTGGGCTAATAGCACAGGCAGCACAGGCCTTCCTGAGTTTCTCGTCTAAGGTTCATCAGAATTTCAGACGGTAATTGATTTCTCCCTGGTGACTGCTAAACTGCTGGCTCACAGATTTCTCCCTAATCAACATACTCTATATGACTTCTTTTCTTGGTGTTATCATCATCTCTAATGTGGTCAATTCAGGACTCATACTGTGTGAAGAGAGTCATAAAGCTGAAGAAAACCTTAGCATTATGTTTATGCATTATGTCTCTTATGATGGCCACATGATTTAAGGGGAAAAGGCCTGATTTGAGAATCTGGAGAATGGAATTCTGGTTCTAATTCTGCCACTGTACAATCTCATAAGTTATTTTATACTTGGCATCTCAGTTTCCTCATGTGTTAAATAGATATGTACTTTTGGTACTACTATCTTATTTCAGAAGTTAGTTGAGAAGCCAGAAGAAATAACAGGTGGTAATGCTTAAGATGCATTACATATTGCATCTTATAACAAATAACATATTGCTATAGCCAGGACAACTGCTGCTTCTCTCCCCCTGCTCCCACTCCCCAAGCTAACATCATTGCCAGGATTTATACCATAAGGTTTTTTTAAAACTATTTTTATTGATTTCAGAGCAGAAGGGGGGAGAAAAGGGAGGGAGGGAAGGAGGGAGGGAGGGAGGGAGGGAGGGAGGGAGGGAGGGAGGGAGGGAGGGAGAGAGAGAGAGAGAGAGAGAGAGAGAGAGAGAGAGAGAGAGAGAGAAATGATGAGAGAGAATCATCAGTCGGTTGCCTCCTGCATGCCCCACAATGGGGATCGAGCCCGCAACCTGGACACATGCCCTGACTGGGAACTGAACCATGACCTCCTGGTTCATAGATTGACACTCAACCACTGAGCCATGCCAGTCAGGCCCATAAAGTTTTTTTTAACATAAAGCATTTTCCATGCATTATGTTATTTGATGCTCATAATAACCCCATGTAATAATGTTAATATTATCTCTCATTGCTAGGCAAAGAAATTGAGGCTCAGAGAAGTAAAGTCACTAACTAAGGCCATCCAGCTAGTAACAGAACCAGAATCAAACTGAGATGTGACCCTGCCACCTACTGAGAATGGCCTCTTGCCCCCACAAGCATCTGCTATTTTTTACTTTATTACTTCGATGTGATTTCTTTGTGTTTGTTTATACAGTACAGGGCGCATAATAAATGCACACAGAGAGGCAGTGCAGCACTGCAGTTAAGAACATGATTTCTGGAACCAGGCTGCCAGATGTGAGGCCCATCTTTGACCTTTACTAGCTCTGTGATCTTGGGCAAATTACTTAGCCAACTAATATTGCATTTCTTCATCTGTAAAATGGGGAGCACCTCATAGGGTTGTTGTGAGGGTTAAATTCGTAAGCATTTTAAAATTTGGTATACAGCAAACACTCAATAAATGTTAGCCATTATTATTCAGGAAATTATTATTAAGTAAATATTTCTCAAATTTTAGTAATTCTATGGACTAGGGAAAGGTTTATAATAGGAGACAGAGATCATTAGTCATGGAATCAGTCCCAGGTATAGAGTTTCTGCCTGCTAAAGCAACATGAAATCTGACTCAAAATCTGGCCTAGCCTCAAGAGAAGAATCAGTTTATTAAGAGCTCACACTCGGAAAGCATACGGAACTGTTCTATGGCTCCGTAGGAGTGGAGCTTCTCCCAACATTCTATCATGGAGAACATAGCTCTCTGCACCAGTAGCAAGACAGGTGGGAACATAGCCAAACATAACCATAGGAAAAATGACAACAAGGTAAGTAGATGCTTCATAAAACCCATAGAATAATTAAATAAATGAATATTTACCTTGAGTTGTTCTTTGAAAGCAAAGTATTTTCCAGAACAATTAAGTTCATAGTTGAGCTGGCATTTCTGCTCCTCCAGGGTTTCACTATCTATATCACCCTCCAGTTTGGCCACCTGTTTGCCAAACATGCCGTGATACTCATCCAGAATGGCTCTAGAAATGTTCTTGATCTGCATGTGGTAGTCACTTACTGCCTAGGAAAATATATAATGCCTGGTAAAGAGACCTCAAAGAGGTCAAGATGTGGAATGGAATTCTGAACTGAATTGTGTTTTATATTCAATATACTTTAGGTATAAATTGCTCTCTTCTTCTCAGAGACCACCAGCCAAAGATCAAACACTGAATACTATTCCTTGTAAGCCACTGGTCACAAATAGATACAGGAAGATATAGATGAGAAGCTACAATTTCTCACCCCTTCTGAAAAACCCCTTCTGAAAAAGCCTTATTTTCAAATGATGCACTCAATACCTTATTACTTATAGTTTCACCTTGACTTTGACACTTGCCTTCTGAGCTCCTCCTGTCCTGCGGGTAAGAGGTGGCCTTGGAGGAATCATTTCCTTGACCCTGTATCAGGAAACAACAACTTTATTATCTGCAGATTTATGTTCTTTTATTTCCCACCACCAAAGAGTCTCAGTGGGGGAGATCTAAGGTTTGTTCCCCCATCATACTTGAGCACTGTGCTATTCTCTCACATAAAAGCCAAGACATGAACCCCAGAACATTATATAGCTATGGACTAGATAGGAAAGAAGCAGAGAAGCAGCTACTCAGAGAGTAGCTAAGTTGCAATTTTGGCTAATATGAGCCCTGGCTTTTCCATTACATATTTTTAAAAAGTTTTGGAAATATAAATGGTATAGGCAAATGAAAGCTTCCCCCCACCCCCTCTAAATCTAGGTCATAATTCACAAGACTGCTTTTAATTACAATAATGATATCAGGCTTTATGGTGAGTAAAAAATATATATTTTGTCACTATCAAACTACTTACACCAAAACTTCTACCTTCCATGTTTATGACTGTTTACAAGAACCTAGATGTAATTAAGTTATAGATTTTCCTTCTTATAATTTCAGATTTCTGCTGAAGTAAATTGTATTGCCATAGAGTTTACATTCAAATTCACTAAGAAAACAATCCCATTTATAATTGCATCAAAAAATAAAATACCTTGGAATAAATTTAACCAAGAATGTTAAACAGACTGACAGCTGTTAGAATGGAGCTAAGAAAATTATAAGACAATGAAGAAAGAAATTGAAGAATATACAAATAAGTAGAAGTATATACCATGTTCATGGTTAGGAAGAATTAACATCATTAAAATTTCCATACTACTCAACGCAATCTATAGATTCAATGCAATTCCTATCAAGATATCAATGGTGGAGAACTAAGATGGCGGCATAGGTAAACACCGGAGTTTGCTGCCTCGAACAACCACTTCAAAAATACAACTAAAAGACGGAACGGACATCATCCAGAACCACAGGAAGGCTGGCTGAGTGGAAATTCTACAACTAGAAGGAAAGAGAAAAGCATACCAAGACTCAGAGGAGGCGCAGTGCGGAAGTAAAATACTAAGGTGCGGAGTGCATGCGGAGTGGGCTGGCGGCTGAGGGCACGGTTGTCGTTTTCAATCAGGAGGGAGTCTCAGGCTCTGAGCTCCAGTTCCGGGCGAGTCTATAGGGACCCAGACTCATACGGGAGAAAGGGGACTGTCTGGCAGCAGTCAGAACCTGAGGGCAGCTTTCTCTCTGAGGGGCTTGCAGCCATTACCAGGACACTGAGAAGCAGAGCCTCTGAGGGCAAGACTGAGAGCAGCCATAACTGCTAGCCCCGCCCTGTTGATCCCATGGGACCTGCCCCACCCAAGCCCTGCAGGAAGGCTTTTGCTGGATAGCCTCAGGCAAAGGCTAGATTAGCACCTCCCTAGAGATCCAGGAGCCAGGAAGCCCAGAGGTCAGAGTGGGACCATCCAGTTTGCAGCTCCATGGAACCATAAAAGACACACTCAGGGGGCAGACTCAGTAAGCACCAAAGCCCCATTGAAGCAAGTCTAGCCCCAGAGGGGTGTCTCCAGCACAGAAGTTCTCCCACTGCAGACACAGCTGATTCTCACAGCCAATTGGCCTGGAGGTCAATTCTTCCCAGGGATAATTACAAAAATCAAGGCTTAATTATAACAAGACTGTGCACATAGCCCACAAGGGGGTGCAGCAAGAGTGTCTACCTCAGGTAATTGGGACACTTAGCACAGAAAGGCACTCTATCGACACAGCGAAGCACAAAAATGCCGAGACAAAGAAACAGGACACAAATGACAGAAATGGAGGAAAGCAAACTGCTGGATATAGAGTTCAAAAACCACACTTTTAAGGTCTCTCAAGAACTGTCTAGAAGCCACCAATAAATTTAGCAAGGCCCTCGAAAAGACTGGTGAGACCGCCGATAAATGTAGTGAGATCTTCAAGAAATCTAGTGAAGCCGAAACCGGTTTGGCTCAGTGGATAGAGCGTCGGCCTGCGAACTGAAGGGTCCCGGGTTTGATTCCGGTCAAGGGCATGTGCCTGGGTTGCGGGCATATCCCCAGTGGGAGATGTGCAGGAGGCAGCTGATCGATGTTTCTCTCTCATCGATGTTTCTAACTCTCTATCTCCTCCCTTCCTCTCTGTAAAAAATCAATAAAATATATATATATAAAAAAAAAGAAATCTAGTGAAACCCTTGATGTTGTGATAAAGAATCAACTAGAAATTAAGCATACACTGACTGAAATAAAGAATATTATACAGACTCCCAACAGCAGATGAGAGGATCGCAAGAATCAAGTCAAAGATTTGAAATACGAAGAAGCAAAAAACACCCAACCAGAAAAGCAAAATGAAAAAGAATCCCAAAATACAAAGATAGTGTAAGGAGCCTCTGGGACAGCTTCAAGCATACCAACATCAGAATTATAGGGGTGCCAGAAGATGAGAGAGAGCAAGATATTGAAAACCTATTTGAAGAAATAATGACAGAAAACTTCCCCTACTTGGTGAAAGAAATAGACTTCCAAGTCCAGGAAGCGCAGAGAACCCCAAACAAAAGGAATCCAAAGAGGACCACACCAAGACACATCATCATTAAAATGCCAAGAGCAAAAGACAAAGAGAGAATCCTAAAAGCAGCAAGAAAAAGAAAATCAGTTACCTACAAGGGAGTACCCATATGAATGTCAGCTGATTTCTCAACAGAAACTTTGCAGGCCAGAAGGGAGTGGCAAGAAATATTCAAAGTGATGAATACCAAGAACCTACAACCAAGATTACTTTATCCAGCAAAGCTATCATTCAGAAGTGAAGGTCAGATAAAGAGCTTCACAGATAAGAAAAAGCTAAAGGAGTTCATCACCACCAAACCAGTATTATATGAAATGCTGAAAGGCATCCTTTAAGAAGAGGAAGAAGAAGAAAAAGGTAAAGATACAAATTATGAACAACAAATACACATCTATCAACAAGTGAATCTAAAAATCAAGTGAATAAATAATCTGATGAACAGTATGAACTGGTGATTGTAATAGAATCAGGGACATAGAAAGGGAATGGACTGACTATTCTTGCGGGGGGGGGTGGGGTGGGGGAAGGGGTGTGGGGGGTGCAGAAAGAGATTGGACAATAATTGTGCACCTATGGATGAGGTCAGTGGGTGGGGAGTGAGGGCGGAGGGTGGGGTGGGAACTGGGTGGAGGGGATTTATGGTGGGAAAAAAGAGGAACAAATGTAATAATCTGAACAATAAAGATTTAATTAAAAAAATATCAATGGCATATTTCACAGAGCTAGAACGAATATTTCAAAAATTATATGGAACCACAAAAGACCCTGCATAGCCACAGCAATCTTGAGAAAGAAAAGCAAAGGTAGAGGAATCATGCTACTGGTATCAAACTTATACTACAAGGCCATACTAATCAAAACAGCAAGGTACTGGCATAAAAACAAACATATAGATCTATCAAATAGAATAGAGAGCTCAGAAATAAACCCACACCTTTATGGTCAATCAATATTCAACAAAGGAGACAAGAAGATACAATGGGGTAAAGATAGTTATAAATGTTGTTGGGAACATTGGACAGATGCATACAAAAAAACCGAAATTAGACCACCTTCTTACACCATACACAATAATAAACTCAAAATGTATAAAAGACTTAAATGTAAGAGTCAAAACAATAAAAATCCTAGAAGAAAACATAGGCAGTAAAATCTCAAACATTTCTCATAGCAATATTTTGTCTGATATGTCCTCTTGGGCAAGGGAAACAAAGAAAACAAACAAACAAATGAGACTACATCAAACTAAAAAGTTTTTCAACATCAAAGGAAACCATCAACAAAAATACACAGGGAGCCCTTTGAATGGAAGAACATATTCAGCAATGATACATCTGATAAAGGCTTCATATCTAAAATTTATAAAGAATGTACACAACTCTACACTAAAAACAAACAAACAAATAATCCAACTAAAAAATGAGCAAATGACCTGAATACACAATTCTCCAAAGAGGACATATAAATGGCCAATAGACATATTAAAAGGTGCTCAATGTCATGAATCATCAGAGAAATACAAATTAAAACCACAATGAAATATCACCTCAGACCTGTCAGAAAGGCTATCATCAATAAGTCAACAAACAACAGTTGTTGGCAAGGATGCAGAGAAAAGGGAACCCTGTGCAGTTAGTTGGAATGTAGGTTGGTGCAGTCACTGTGGACAACAATATGGAGTTTCCTCGAAAAATTAAAAATGTAACTGCCTTATGACTTAGCAATTCCACATCTGAGAATATATCTGAAGAAGCCTGAAACAGTGATTCAAAAGAATATATGCACCCCTCCGTTCACTGTAGAGTTAGTTATAACAGCCAAGATTTGGAAGTAGCCCAAGTGCCTATCAGCGGCTTAGTGAATAAAAAAGTGGTGGTAACCCTGGCCGGTGTGGCTCATTGTGGCTCAACCAACCACAAGTTGGTTGAGCATTGTCCCATGCACCAACAGTTTGAGGATTCAATTCCAGGTCTAGACACATGCCCAGATTGTGGGCTCAATCTCCAGTAGGGGGTGTGCAGGAGATAGCCTATCAATGTTTCTCTTTCACATCAACATTTCTCTCTACCTCTCCCTTCCTCTCTTCTCTAAAAAATCAATAAAAACATATTTTCAAAAAAGTGATGGTACATTACACAATAATACTACTTGGCCATAAAAACGAAGGACATCTTACCTTTTGTGGCAGCATTATGGTCCTGGAGAGTATTATGCTAAGTGAAAATAAGCCAGTCAGAGAAAGACAAATACCATATGATTTCACTTATATGTGGAATCTAATGAACAAAATAGAAACAGACTCATAAATATAAGAAAACAGACTGACAGCTATTAGAGCGGAGCAGTTAGGGAGGATGGATGAAAAAGGTGAAGGGATTAAGCAAAAACAACAACAAAAAAACACTCATGGCCTGGCCGGTGTGGCTCAGTGGTTGAGGCTCGACCCATGAACCAACAGGTCATCAGTATGAGTCCCCCAGTCAGGGCACATACCCAGGTTGCATGCTCAATCCCCAATAGCAGGCATGCAGGAAGCACCCGATCGATGTTTCTATCTCTCTATCCCTGTTTCTCTTAAAATCAGTAAAAATATATTTAAAACACACACTCATAGATGCAGACAACAGCATGGTGATTACCAGAGGAGGAGGAGGGTGGGGGGGGGAGGGTAGAAGACGGTAAAGGAAGGATAAATGGTGATGGAAGAAGGCTTGACTTTAGGTGGTAAACCCACAATACAATATAGAGATGATGTATTACAGAATTGTACACCTGTAAACTATATAATTTTATTAACCAATGTCATCCCAATAAATTCAATGAATATTAAAATTTAAAAAGTATAAAAGATAGTATAAGCCCTGGCCAGTGTGGCTCAGTTGGTTGAGTGTCATCCCAAGCACCAAAAAGTCACCAGTTCGATTCCTGGTCATTGTACATACCTGGGTTATGGGTTTAATCCCCAGTAGAGGGGGTTGCAGGAGGCAGTTGACAGATGTTTCTCTCCCATATCAATGTTTCTCTCTTTCTCCCCATCTCTTCCTCTCTCTCTAAAAGTCAATAAAAACTTTTTTTTAAAGGTGGTATAAAAGATCCAGGTAATTCTCAAAAGGAGACTTCCAGCCCAGCCAGTGTAGCTCAGTAAAGCAACAAAAATATTTTTTTAAAAAAAGGAGAATTCCAATGACTAATAAATATCTTCAAATGTTTACTCTTACTAAAGCATCTTTAATGTAGCTTAAAATTAAAATGAGAAACTTTCTTTCCCTGTTAAAATAGCATAAATAAAAAATTATTGTGTTGGTGAATGTATGAAGGAATAATAGTCTCATACATCACTTGTAGAACTGCAAACTTTTGGAAAGGCAATGCAGGAATGTTTATCAAAACTCTTAAAAAATATCTGTAGTGAATAGCCTACAAGATAAAAGCTATCATTTCCTTTCACTCTTGAGCATGGTGCTTCTCACATCAAAAAGTGAAGTCTAAACATCAGCAAAATGGCAGAGTAGATAATTCCAAACTTCCATCTCTCCATAGAAATATTGAAAAACAGAACCAGAAAAATGTCAGAACCAACTTTGTCAGAACTCTGGAAAACAGTCAAAGGTTTAAGGCAATTTAAAGAGTAGAAAAGCTTTATACATTTTTACTGACCCTTGTCCCACTCCATCTCCAGTTTAGTGGCTGTCTTAAGGATAGGACCCTGCATTTCCAGTGTGGCACACTGGTCCCTGCTTCTGGAGGAACAGAGCAGATCTTATTTGCAAGTTACTGTGTTCTAACCTGTCAGGGACTACCTGCAGGGCTGACATAAAGCACTCAGTTCTGTTTTTCCTAATTCGAAACCCACTGAGGGTAGAAAAACAATGATTAGGAATTGCTCAAAAACACTGTAAGGTTATGAAAAACTCACAGCTCTGTGGGGAGAATATGGTTAAGACATACAACACAGCACACGGTTTAGGAGGAAAGCCAGAGATGGATGATCTTTAGGAAATTAGGGTATTCAAATGCAGTTGTATGTATTGCACATGCCCAGGATTGGAACTGTGCTCAGAAAAAAACCTGAGAAGACCCTAAGTTTCACCAATGACTGATATATAACCTCAGTGCAAGCAGGAAGTGAAAGATGAAATAGAATTATAAAGAGCCTGATTAAGTGTTAAAAGAATGGCCCAGCCTGGCCACTGTGGCTCAGTGGTTGAGCATCAACCTGTGAACCAGGAGGTCATGGTACGAATCCTGGTCAGGGCACATACCCAGGTTGCTGGCTTGATCCCGTGTGGAGGTGGGTTGCAGGAGGCAGCTGATCAATGATTGATTCTCTCTCATCATTGACGTTTCTCTCTCTCTCCCTTCCTCTCTGAAATCAATAAAAAATACATAGCCCAGCACAGTCATCTTCAAAGACAAAAAAAAAATTTTTAAGTTTTGGTTTTGTTAGTTTGTTTATATTAAGGTACTGGCATTCAAGGAAATCTCAAGTCAAAACACTAGCTATAACTTAATGAAAAAACAGCAAATCCTGGGAAAGGATAAACTTTTATTTCCAATATTCCCTCATTCTAGTAAACAAATGTCCAGTTTTCAACAACAAAAAAATCACCAAATATACCAAGAAACACAAAACTATGGCATCTTCAAAATAAAAAATAAATTGACAGGAACTATTCTTGAAGAAGCCCAGACATTGGACTTGCTACAAAAAGATGTTAAATAAACATGCTCAAAGAGCTAAAGAAAACAACAGACAAAGGGCTAAAAGAAACCAGAAAAATGATGTATGAACAAAGTGAGAATACCAGTAAAGAGATAGAAATCATAAAAAAGGAACCAAATAGACATAGCTGGTTTGGCTCAGTGGCTAGAGCATCAGCCCACAGACTGAAGGGTCCCAGATCTGATTCTAGTCAAGGCATGTACCTCAGTTGCAGGCTCGATCTCTAGCCCTGGTCGGGGTGAGTGCAGGAGGCAGCCAATTGATGTGTCTTTCTCACATCGATACCTCTCCCCCTTCTTTCCACACTCTCTAAAAATCAATGGAAAAATATCCTTGGGAGAGGATTAACAACAACAACAAAAGGAACCAGAAAGAAAGTTTGGAGTTGAAAAGAACAATAACTGAAATGAAAAAGTCACTAGAGGGTTCAATAAATTTGATCAAGCAGAAGAAAGAACCAAGACAATTGAAATTATTCAGCCTAAGGAAACAGTAAGAAAAATGAAAAAAATTAACACAGTCTAAAATCTGGGGAACATCGTCAACACACATATTTGTATCAACAAACGCATTATGGGAATACAAAGAGAAAATAGAGGGAAAGCGGCAGAAAAAAATTTTGAAGAACTGATGGCCAAAACCTCTAAATTTGACGAAATATATGAATCTAAACAACCAAGAAGCTTATCAAACTCCAAGAAGGATAAAACTAAAGAGCTCTCCACTAAGACACATTATAGTAGAACTGTCAAAAGAAAAGAAAAGGAGAAAATCTCCAAGGCAGTGAGAGGAGTGACTCATCACATAAGATTAATAGATAGTTTCAATAATCTCAATACAGATCATTTCTCATCAGAAACCATGGAGGCCAGAAGGCATTTGGGTAACATTTAAAGTTCTGGGGGGGAAAAAACTGCCAACAAGAATTCTACATCCAGCAAACTATCCTTCAACAATGAAGGAAAAATTAAGACAACCCCAGATAAACAAAAGTTAAGAGAGTGTTACTAAGATCTACCTTATAAGAAATACTAAATGAAGCCCTTCAGGCTAAAATGAAAGGAACTCAAAAGTAAATGAGGAAATGAAGAACACTGGTAAATGTAATTATGAAAGCCATTATTATTGTACTTTTGGTTTGTAACCCCTCCTTACCTCTTTTTTTAGAAGGCAAATGCATAAAGGAAAAATCATAAATATTTGTTAATAGGTATACAGTGTATAAACTATAATCTGTGACAATAATAATACAAAGAGGAAGGGATAGAGATATATAGGAGGAACCAAGTGTATAATATTAAAGCTAAATTGTTACAAGTTTAAGATGATCATTGTAATCCCCAAGGTAACCACTAAGAAAATAAAGAGAAAGAAAGAAGAAGGAAATCGAAATGGTACATTTTAAAAATCCAATCAAATATTAAAAAGGCGGTAATGAAGGAATTCAAGAACAGACAAGCAGATAAGAAATAGATATGTAGTAGAAGTAAATCCTTTATCAGTAATTGCATTAAATATAAATGGATTAAACTTTCCTATTAAAAGGCAGAGATTAGTGGTTTGGATTTATATTTTTATGTCCCTGTTTTTCCCCCATTCATCCCTCCTCCCCATTTCTGCCCCTTCCCCAGGCCTTCACCACACTATTGCCTGTGTCCATAGGTTACGCATATATGCATATGTTCTTTGGTTAATATCTTCCCACCTCTCCCCCGCTTCCCTCTGAGAATCATCAGTTTGTTGCATGCTTCCATGTCTCTGGATCTATTTCATTTGTCAGTTTCTTTTGTTCATTAGATTCCACATATAAGTGAGATCCTGTGACTGGCTTAGCATAATATTCTCCAGATCCCTCCATGCTGTCTCAATGGGTAAGAAATTCTTTTTACAGCTGCATAGTATTCCATTGTGTATATGTACCACAGCTTTTTTACCCACTCATCTACTGAAGATCATTTGGGCTGTTTCCAGATCTTAGCTATTGTAAATGATGCTGCAGTGAACATAGGGGTGCATATTTTCTTTCTGACTGGTGTTTCAGGCTTCTTCGAACATATTCCTAGAACTAGGATGACAGGGTCAAATGGCAGTTCCATTTTTAATTTTTAAAGGTAACTAAAAAAACAAAAACAGTGTCCATCTGTCTGCTGTCTACAAGATACTTCCTTTAGATATAAGAACACCAAAAAAATTGAAAGTAGGAGGATAAAAAAAAGACATCCTATGCAAATAGTAACCAAAACAGAGTTGGGGTGGTTATATTTCTTGAGAAAATAGACTTGAAATAAAAAAGATAATAAGAGATAAAGAAGAACAATATAGATAGATGTTGGGGGGCCAGATGTAAGCTGGCAAGGTCTTTGCACCTGTAGGGGCTAGCAAGGCTGGGACCCTTACCCATAGTGTTTTCCCAGACTTGTTTGGATGGCGATTATCAGTAGAATGAGAGCAACATTTGTAGAATGAGAACAGCCTTTCATAGCTTACCAAGAAGTCTGTAACTATTTACTGAGATATGCTGTACTGAGAACTTTTCCTTCTGCTGTGTCCCTCCCTTAGAGATTAAGAGGAACAAAGAATACATTCCTCTTGACAGACCTCCGATTCAGTGTGTTGTGTATAAATAGGATTGTGTGGCTAATAAAGTTGCTTCAGTTCGAGAGAACTGGGGTCCTCCCGACCCCGCTTTCCTGTCTTTCTTTCTTTTCTCAATTCCCACCTCCCTGCCTCAGCCCGGCTCAACCCTGTCAGGCTGGCCCTGACAGAGAGATGATAGATAGATACCTAAAAGGTTTCAGACAGCAATAAAATATAACAATAATAAACATATATGTACCTAATAATAGAGACCCAAAATATATAAAGCAAAAATTGAGACAACTGAAGGGAGAATTAGACAGATCTTTAATAACAGAGATTTTAATACCCCACTTCAAAAATGGGTCGAACAATCAGACAGAAGATCAATCTACACTAATAAAAGAGAAACATGCAAATCAGTGTCACTCCACTATGCCCACCAGACAATCAGAGTGACTATGAAAATTAACCTGACAAAGATGGTGGTTAATTTGCATACACAGGCACGGAGCAAAGACTGAAGGCTCTGGCCAGACTGAAGACTGAAGACTGAAGAGGCTTGGCTTCTCCACTGCAGCCGCAGAGGAGAAGCCAAGCCTCACTGCAGCCACAGAGGAGAAGCCAAGCCTCACTGCAGCCGCAGAGGAGAAGCCAAGCCTCACTGCAGCCGCAGAGGAGAAGCCAAGCCTCACTGCAGCTGCAGCGGAGAAGCCAAGCCGCTGAGGCCAGGCCAAAGGCCTGGGTCCTGGGTGCCGGAGGAAAACCAGTGCTGGCAGCCAAGGGAAGGAAGGCCTATTGCACACATCTCTTCGTGCAATGGGCCTCTACGTAGAACATAAAAGACTTAACAGTATAAAGCAATTTGATCTAACAGACATATACAGAACATTCCTCTTAACATCACAGAATACACATTCTTCTCAAGTGCACATGGAACATTCTGCAGGATAGACTATATGTCAGGCCACAAAATAAATCTCAATCAATTTTAAAAGATTGAAACCATATAAAATATATTTTCTAATTACAATGAAATGAGAATAGAAATCAATAACTGGAAGAAAACTGGAAAACAGGAAAAGTCACAAATATGTGGAAATTAAGCAACATGCTTTAAAATAATAGGTCAAAGAAAAAAATCATAGGCAAATGAGAAAATACTTTGAGATGAATGAAAACAAAAACACAGCATACCAAAACTTATGGAATGCAGTGAAAGAAGTGTTCAGAGGGAAATTTACAGCTCTAACTCACACAATAATATAATACACAATTTAATTGTATATCTTAAGGGACTAGAAAAAGAGAGCAAACTGAACCCAAAGCTCACAGAAGGAAGGAAATAATAGAATTAGAGTAAAGATAAATGAAAGAGAAAAGAAACACAATAGGGAAAATCAATAAGACAAAAAAGACTGCTTCTTTGAAAAGATCAACAAAATGATAATTCTTAGATAGATGGACTAAGAAAAAAGAAAACAGACTCAAATTACTAAAATCAGAAATGAGAAAAAGAAAAAAGAATGCCATGAACAACTGTACATCAACAAATTGGATAACCTAGATAAAATGGCAATTTCCTAGAAAAATGATCAAAGGACTCTGGTACAATTTAAAAATAGTTTCTTAAAAATTACATACTAGTATATTAATGTGACATGGAATATGTGTTCATATAGTAGAGTGGCTTTACAATAATTCTAGAAAGATAAATACCAAGGCATTAAAAGCAGTTATCAATGGGTGAGTAGAAATCTGTGTGTCTTTATACTTTGTGGCTAATCTCAATTTCTCAAATTTTTTATAATAGGCATATACTGCTTTTATAGTAAGAAAATATAAGAAACTTTATCTGGAGGGGCGGGCGGAGAGCAGAAAATTGATGTGTGGCCTAGGGAAGATTACATTTATGGTCACAAGCTGACTTCCTTTTACTTATACCTAAATTGCTTTTGCAAAACAAGTATGAGAACATTGCTACACACCGTCTGGCCAGCTCCTCTGGCAATCGCTTTGGAACCAAGGCTTTGTTCAGCTGAATCTCCAACACGATGTATGTCCCTGCTTCTACATATTGCTGTAAAGACATTTTTTTCTAATTTATTCTTTTCAGTAAAAAATATTTATGAAAAAAATCGTAACATAAGGTAATATTCACAATATAATAAGTGAGAAAAGTGCATCGACAGCTATAAATATAGTGTAATCTTAACTTAAAATATGTTTTACATAGAAAAATAACCGGATAGAAAAATAACAACAGTGGCTATCTCTTGCAGGGAACCACTTTCAATTTTATTCTTGGAAACTTCTACCCCAGCTGAAGCCCTGTCCAACTTGTTCAATACCTTTCTTGGAACTATTTTAGGTGAGTGCCATTCTTTCTTCCACCAAAACTCTTTCATGAGTTCTGCAGAAATATTCTCCTCATAACCTCCCGACATTCCCACTCACAGCCTACTCACCACCATCTACCAACTGCAACCTGATGGACATTTCTACCCAGAATTTTGCTAGCATCTTAAATGCAACGTGTCCAAAGTCCAACTTATCATTCCCCCTATATCAGCCTCTCTTTTAAAGTTTCTCTTAATGATTGTGTCACCCTTCCAGAAAGAAAGGCTTGAAACCTGAGTTACCTTTAACTTTTCTTCATCACCTCAAAGCTTCCCAGTTCCACCGTGCCTCTGCAGGTTTCTGACTTTCTCTATGATCTCTTCCTTAACTCAAACTGTCATCAATACTCATCTGTACTCTCAGAAAAACCTATCAACTGACATCTGAAGTCCCTACTCTACGTTCTGTTTCTCTTTTTCACATCCTTGCAAGAGTTTTGCCTTCAAACACACATTAAGGTCTTATTTCCACATAAGTTTAAAAACCTTTAATGTGAGTCCCTAAAATGAGGCTCAAGAGCCTTATTACTTACTAGAAGCCTGGTGCATGGATTTGTGCACATTGAAAGTAAATTAATTAGAAGGTGGCCGGTGGGGCAGGACTGGGTGAGACGGGCCAGACATGCCCTGGAGCCAACCTCCTGTGGTACTGCCCAGGCCGGCTGCACCTGGGGTGGTGCCAGGGCTCAAAGGGCATCTGTGGAGTGAGCAGGGTCCCTCTGGCAGGTGGGGTCCCTTGGCCCGGCCTGCGGGGATCGGACCAAAACTGACAGTCCAACATCCTCTGAGCGGTCTCAGAATGCAAGGGCACTCTACAAAGTTGCTGTCGCTCTGTTGCTCGGCAGCTCCTGCATTGAGCGTCTGCCCCCCGGTGGTCAGTGTGCATCATAGCTACCGGCCAGTCAGTTGGTCGTTTAGGCTTTTATATATATACTAGAGGCCCAGTGCACAAAATTTGTGCACTCGGGGGGGGGCGGGGGAGGGTCCCTCAGCCCGGCCTTTGCCCTCGCAGTCTGGGACCCCTCGGGAGATAACGCCCTGCTGGCTTAGGCCTGCTCCCGGGTGGCAGCGGGCAGGCCCAATACCTAGGTGCAGCCCCTAGTCGGGCTCAGAGCAGGGCTGATTGGGGAGTTGGGGCGCCTTCCCCTGTCATGCACAGAGCAGGGCAGATTGGGAGGTTGCGATGCCACCCTCAGTCACGCTCAGGGTAGGACCGATTGGGGGGTTGGGGCACCATCCCCTGTCACGCACAGAGCAGGGCCAATCAGGGGTGTTGGGGCTCTGTACCCTGTCATGCACAGAGCAGGGCCCGTCAGGAGGTTGGGGCACCGCCCCCTGTCACACACAGAGCAGGGCAGATCAGAGGGTTGGGGCGCCGCCACTGTCACACTCAGGGCAGGGCCAATGGGGAGGTTATGGCTCTACCCCATCACACACAGAGCAGGGCCCGTGGGGTGGGGGTTGGGGCACCGCCTTCTATCACCCACAGAGCAGGGCCGATCAGGGGGTTGGGGCACCGCCACTCTCACACTCAGGGCAGGGCCGATGGGGAAGTTAAGGCTCTACCCCGTCACACACAGAGCAGAGCCAATCAGGGGGTTGGGGCACCGCACCCTGTCACACACAGAGCCGCAGGGCAATCAGGGGGTTTGGGTGCTGCCCCCTGTCACACTGATCCCAGTGCCAGGAGGCCTCTCGGCTCCGCTGATCCTGGTGCTGGGAGGCATATTACCCTTTTACTATATAGGATAGAGGCCTGGTGCACGCGTGGGGGCCGGCTGGTTTGCCCTGAAGGGTGTCCTGGATCAGGGTGGGGGTCCCCACTGGGGTGCCTGGCCAGCCTGGGTGAGGAGATGATGGCTGTTTGCAGCTGGTCACACACCCTTCAGGGTGGGGGTCCCCACTGGGGTGCCTGGCCAGTCTGGGTGAGGGGCTGAGGGCTGTTTTCAGGCTGGCGGGTGACTGAAGCTCCCAACTGCTCCTTTTTTTCTTTTTATTTTATTCTGGGCCAGCTTTAGCTTTGAGGCTTGGCTCCAGCTCTTAGGCCTCTGCTGCTGAAAGCAGGTTTCTGGGGTTTTGTTTAGCTTCTATATTTGTAACATAGTTGCTTAGAGTTGCAGCTCAGAGGCCTGCAGCGGCAGGTGGGGAACGTTGGTTTCCTCCGTCACTGAAGCAAGCAAGCCTCATGTTCACTTTAAGCTGCCTGGCTGCCGGCCGCCATCTTGGCTGGCAGTTAATTTGCATATTGCCCTGTTTAGCCAATGGGAAGGGTAGCGGTCGTACGCTAATTACCATGTTTCTCTTTTATTAGATAGGACTAGAGGCCTGGTGCATGACATTCGTGCACTCACCTCAGCTCAGCCTGCACCCTCTCACAGTCCAGGAGCCCTTGAGGGATGTCCAACTGTTGGCTTAGGTTCGCTCCCCTTAAGCGGGACTAAGTCTGAAGTTGCACATCCTTAGCACTGCCACAGAGGCAGGGGAGGCTCCCACCATCACCACTGCGCTTGCCAGCTGTGAGCCTGGTCTCTGGCTGAGTGGCATCCCCCTGTGGGAGCCCACTGACCACCAGGGGGAAGCTCCTGCATTGAGCATCTTCCCCCTGGTGGTCAGTGCGTGTCATAGCAACCAGTCATTCCACTGTTCAGTTGATTTGCATATTATCCTTTTATTATAAAGGACTAGAGGCCTGGTGCATGAAATTCGTGCACTGGAGGGAGGGGGTCCCTCAGCCTGGCCTGCACCCTCTCCAATCTGGGACTCCTTGGGGGATGTCAGGCTGCCAGTTTAGGCCCGATCCTGCACCAGCAGTCGGACAACCCTCTCGCAATTCAGGACTGCTGGCTCTTAACCACTCACCTGACTGCCTGCCTGCCTGATTGGCCCTAACCACTCTGTTTGCCAGCCTGATCACCCCCAACTGCCTCCCCTGCCAGCCTGTTTGCCCCAAGTACCCCCTGCCACCGGACTGATTGCTCCCAACTGCCCCTGATTGGGGTTGGGGGGCTGATTGGGGGTGGGGCTGGCCATGGGGAGGGGCTGTGGTTGGTGGGCTGGGCAGCCACCCCCCCAAATGGGTTGGGGGGTGGCGATCGGGGCCAGTGGCCTGGGGGAGGAGCCATGGGTGGTTGGCCAGCCAGCCCTGCCCCTGATTGCAGTGGGGGGGGGGGGGGCAATCTGGGGTGGGGCTGGGCAAGTGGAGAGGCTGAAGGAGATTGGCTGGCCAGCCCTGACCCCTATTGGGGTGGGGGGATCAGGGGTGAGGCCAGTCTGGGGAGGGGCTGCAGGACGCTGGCTGCCCAGCCCTGCCCCCTCTTGGGGTGGGGGGGTGCAATCAGGGGCAGACAGCCACGGGGAGGGGCTGTGGGCCTATTGTGGTGGGGCAGGTTGATCAAGGGCGGGGCTGGCGGGGGGGGGGAAGAGAGGGGGTATTTGGCCAGCCAGCCTGCTCTTTTTTTGGGGGGGCAACTTCACAACTTTTACTTGTGGTGCCTGTGCTATGTCTGAAAAATACCTTCTCCCCCTGCCCGGGACAACGATGGGAAGGGGGCAGCAAAAAATAGAAGACATCCCTTCCTATTGCACACGGACCCTATATACAGGCTCACCTGGCCCAGGCCGGCAGGATGCTTGGCACATTCTAGGATCCCTGCTCAGGGGCTGGAGGGGTGACTGGTGGCAGCACATGTGAGAGGGGACCTCTGGGTGGCCACTCTGGTCCTGGCTACTGGTCTTGGCACTTCCTGGTCCCCAGGTCCTTTCTGGTCCTGCCTGCAGCCCTGGTCCCCCTACCTGGCTCAGCCTCCCATCTCCATCCTGGCCTCAGATGGCCCCCTTGGCTCCTGGGGGCTCTGTCCTCCCCTCCTAACCTGGATATCTCAAGGAAGGTTATGGCTTCTCAGAGACTCCTCGACAGCCCTGTCACTCATGTTCACACAGGGAAGGGGTGCATGTGGCAAAAGCAGCTGTATAAATGCAGGTGCAGAGGCAAGTCCTCCGGGGTCACTTGGACAGTTTGCTGATGACGCAGATCAGGGCCACATTCTCATCCTTGAGGCGCTGGTTGTCAGCTCGGAGATTGGACAGGCCCTTCAGCTCCTCTTCCAGTTCAGCGGCCTTGCCCTCCAGGGCCCTGCGCTCAAATCTTGCCAGCTCCAGGAGGGCCGGCCTCTCTGCAAAGTAAGTGCTCTTGCCTCTGCACGGCGCGCTCCAGCTCCACCTTGAGCTGCTCCAGCCGCAGCGTGGTCTGGGTCAGGGCCTCACGAAGTCTCTCGTTCTCAATGTGCAGCTTTGCGTAGAGCTTCCTGAAGCTCCCTCAGGCTCTTCCAATTTGGGCTGGGGTTCTGGGTTTAGGTCCTGCTGCCTCTGGAGGGGAAGGGCTGGATTCTGGGCTGATGTCCACTGGCTTCACCTTCTCCCCCTTCACAGGCCCTCTCCTCTCATCGCCAACTCTGCAGTGCTCCCTGGAGGCCTGTGGTCCCTGTCCCTGCCACTCAGGCACCTCTACTCTCTGGGCAGGGCCACCAGAATTCTCAACCCCACAGACTCGGGGCTGCCAGGAAGGGTTCAGGCTCTGAGCGCCCTGCTCTTGATGTGGATGGGAGAGTCTGATCAGGGGAAGGCCTGCAGAGGGGAGGGGCTGCGAGGTTGGCTGCTGGCCCCACCCCCTGATCAGGCAGTGTGCTGGCTACAGTGGGTGTTATAGCGACTGGCCCAGTCAGGGCCATGTTCTACCCGCTCACCACTCCCCAGTCCCAACACTGCCTTCACTGCCGGGCTATCAGGCCTTTGGGATCACCAGCTCACAGCGCCTGCTTTCCCACAGGCCTGAGACTCTCAGGCCTTGGGAAAGCAGGCACAGGTGACTTCACCTGCATGCATGTGCGCCTGGGCAGCGGCTGATGGAACGCACTGCCCGCTTGGGGCCGCTCACACCTGGGCGGGCAGGTTGCGGGCACTGCCGCCACCGCTACTGCCACTGCCGCTGCCACTGCTGCTGTTGGGGCTTGAGGCACTGACGGAGGCTGCCGGGCATGCCCGCGACCTACCCACCCCGGGTTGGGTGGCACATGGGATACCTACCCACCCCAGGTTGGGTGGCACATGGGATGCGCTGGGTCCCATTGCACAGGGGATACTGGGGCGGGTACCTGATCGCTGGGGTCCCACTCACCAACCCCAGGTCCCCCACGGGAGGGCCGGATGAGGACGGGGCGGGTGCCTGATTGCCAGGGTACCACCCGCCAACCCCGGGTCCCCTGCAGGAGGGCCAGATGAGGGCGGTGACCTCTGCCGCCAGCCCCGGATGGAGGCGAGCTGGCGGTTGGCACTGTCCCGCCCTGCCTGCAGTATGCAAATTAGCCGCCATCTTGGCTGGTGGTTAATTTGCATATCTCACTGATTAGCCAATGGGAAGAGTAGCGAAGTTACGGTTAATTACCATGTTTCTCTATTATTAGATAGGATAGGTAGAATTAAGCCCAAACTTTTTAGCAAGCCTTTCTACAACCCAGATCACACTCTCTCATTTCTCACCTCCTAGAACCTCTTCTTTTTTTCATTTCTCTATACCAGCAGTCACCAACCTTATGAACCTCATGGAACACCAGTGGTTCACAGACCACTGGTTAGCGACCACTGCTCCCAACGTTTCCTTAAACCAGCGGTTGCCAACCTTTCAGACCTCACGGACCACCAGTGGTCTGCGGACCACCAGTTGGCGACCGCTGCTCTATGCCATACATTGAATTAATTGATGTACCCCAAATTCTGCTATCTTCTTTGTGCCTTGACTCCAGCTGTTCCCTGACCCTGAAATGCCTCTTCTTCCATCTTTATCTGGCAAAGGCTTCTCTTCTTCTTTCACTACTTAGCTTGGATGCCACCTCTTCCATGAAGATTTCTGAGATTGCCCCATTCTAGTAGCTACTAATCTGTTTTGTTGGAGCCCACACAGCACTTTTATGCATTCCTCTACTACAGCATTCATCAAAATTCTGTATTGCCATTAGTTATGTACCAATTGTATTTCACCCACCAGACCGCTGAGTGTCCTGAGAGCAGACGAATAAATGCTGCAGATGATGCATCCTTGCATCCCTCATAGTGCTCAAAATAGTAGCATTAATAAAAGACATAAATTTGTAATGCTGGAACAGTCCTTAAAGTTAATCTGGTACCTATTTGTTTCAGTAAGTCTCAGCAAGATAAAGAAATTTACCCAACATCAGAAACCAGTCATGGTAAATAAGGATGGTAACTCAATGAGCATTTTCCTGAGCATTTCCCACTACAACATACTACCTTACTCAGTAAAGGACTGATGAATGTAAACTTAATTTTCCAACTCTTTATGCATAGTTACCTGTCCTTCTGGATTGTAGTTTAGAGTGGCATCCAGAATTTCCACAGCAGTATCTGAGCTCTGAGATTTTACACTAGTTGCTGGCTGAAAGAAATGAACATACCTTAAAAATGAAATTCTTATATGGTCTTTACAATGGCAGGAATACTAATCATTATGTTGCATCAAAATGCAAATCAAATTGAGGAAATTCACCAAATGACAAATAAGTGTAAGCCTCTGGAATGTAACAAAATCAGCAAAATCATCACCTTCTCAACAACCTACCATATCCCCAGATCTAGGCCTTCCTTTTATATCCTTTTCTTACTATTTTATCTTCTTTCAGGTTCTTAGAAACAACTGGTTTGGACAATGGAGAATTAACTCCTCCTACTTTGTTATTATGAAGCAAATTATGCCCAGTATCCCGGAACAAGCTAAATGAACATTTGGTCTGAAAAACAAACAAACAAAAATTTCAATGAATCATAGGCAAATAAAAGAAATCTACATTATTCTTTAACATCACTTAGTTTTCTAGATAATTTCAACATTGTAGAAACAAAGAGAGATGGGGGAATTAAAAAACTCTATTGCACCCATACTTGTTGAGCAAGTGAAACCATCACAGAAGCTAGCTGTCTATCCCATTATTTAAATTCTTAAGAGAAGACTTTTCAACTCGGCTTGATTTTGTATCTCATTAACTTGTTACCAGAGAGCTTTTCATCTTTGACACATAATTTCAAATTAACTTTAAATGGTTGAATTTATTTCTGTACAAGAAATATTATTTAATTACTGGTTTATCAATTATGATTAGAAGAAGAGGGGCAAGTTTACAGTTCAAAATAATAACTTTGCATGGGAAAATTCAACTACAATGCCTGGAAAAGAGTCTTACAGAAATTTTAAAATTAAACAATATGGATGAATGTAAATATAATTTATACTGAGTGAAAGAAGCCAGACTCCCCCCACCCCCACCCTCCCCCCCAAAAAAACCCAGAGGGATTGAACAGAAGTAGGAGAGAAGGATAACAGGAAAGGTCACGAGAAAACTTTGGCCAGTAATGGGTATTTTTACTATCATGATTGTGGTGATAGTGCCACAGATGGATACCTATGTCAAAAGCTTTAAATTGTGCCCCTTAGGTATACGTCAGTTGTACCTCAATAATGCTGCTAAGAACATGGTCCCACAATTTTAAAGAAAAAATTATAAATACTAATCATCACTCAAAGTCCTAAATTACTGTATTTCATAGAGTCTAAAATGCAAACTTTTTCAAATTTTAACATCTCTAGGAAATGAGAACATTTCACGTAAGTGATATTGTACAATATGTAGTCATTTGTGTCTTTCTTCTTTTACTTTGTATAAAAATTTTGAGGTTCATCCATGTTATAGAATGTATCAGTAGCCCATTCCTTTTTTTTAACAAAACAACTTTATTGAGATATAATTCACATTTCACATAATTCACCGAAAATACAATGATTCTGGCATATTATATTATTTGTAATCCATTCTTTTTCATTGCTGAATAATATTCCTTTGTATAGATATACCACATTTTGTTTATCAACTCATCAGTTGTGGACATAGGATGGTTATGAGTTTTAGGCTACTGTGAATAATGCTGTTCACAGTAGCCTAAAACATTCACATACATGTGTTTGTATAAATTCAGGTTTTCAATTTTCTTGAGTAGATTCCTAGGAATGATTTGCTGGGTTGCATGGTAAGCTTATATTTAGTATAGATTTTTAAATAATATAGCTGTTCTATTAAATATTGAGAGTACAATATTGAAATTTCTAAATGTTACTATCGAATTGTCTATTTCTCCTTTCAATTCTGTTGGGGTTTGCTTCATGTATTATGAGGTTCTCTTATTAGTGGTGTATACATTTATAATCTATGTATACACTTATTTTATGTAATAATTTATAATTTATAAATTCTATCTTTCTGATTAATTGACCTTTACTCATTATGGCATGCCACTCTTATGTCTTTAGTAATGTTTCTTGCCTTGAAGTCTATTTTATATGATACAAATATTGCCACTTAGCTCTGTTACATTTTCTACTTGCATAGTATGTCTTTTCCATTCTTTTACTTCAACTTATGTATGTCTAAATCTAAGGCATGTTTGTTTTAGACTGCATATCATTGAATCTTGATATTTTAAAATCCAAGTCTCATAATCTCTGTCCTTTCATTGGGGTGGTTAGACTACTCACATATAATATTATTGTTGAAATATTTGGCCTAAAGTTTTTGAGATTCAATGGCAGAATGACAGCAAGGCTCTATATTTAAAATCCCAGTATATCAATTGGTTCCAAACATCCATTGCAAAGATGTATTATCTTTAGCATGTACATGTAAAGTAAGCAAATATAAAGAATAAACTGGTACAGATAATATCTCCTATACAATTTTTCTGACCTTTTCATAGACAGTGCTGTCTAGATAAGGGTAAACACGAAAAGCTCCCCGAATCCTCTTCACACCTGGATACAGCAATGGGACCATATTAACGTAAGCCACACCATGAAATGAAAGCGCATTTTCATCATCCATCTAAAGGAATAAAACCAGAGACCTATTAGTACCATAGAGCAATGTAGTATATAAGGTATGGAGCTCTGACTCAGCAATTCAAAGACCTGGCTTTAGAAACTAGCTATGCTACTTAAGTAGTTGACTTTGGGGCAATAGCATAGACATTTTGGGTCTTCACTTCTTCTTCTTCTTTTTTTCAAATTATAAGGGAAAGTTTATTTAGAAAGTTACAGAGATAGTAGAAGGGCCCTTGGAGCCTATGAGAAAAGGAAGAGAGATATGCACCTTGAGGGATGAAAGAGGGAAGACTGACCCTGGGATGTGCTACAGAAAAAAGAGGAAAGGGGAAAGGAAGAGGTGGGGAAAGGTACAGGCATGCTCCATAGAGAAAGCTGTGGGGTCTTCATTTCTTTATTTTCAAAATGGGTTTAATAATACCATGATCACTGAAATAATGCATATAAACAGTATTAATGAATAGTAAAGGCAGTTGAATAAACACACTCAAATTCATTAATATATATATTCAACAAAAAAATCAATTTTACCATGTAAAACTGTAAAAAAAACCAACAACAACAAAAATTGAAAAGAAATCAGAAGCTGTGGCTTTTAGTTCTAGTTCATAGACTCATATGAATGAAAGTGTCTTACAGATCATCTGGACCAGTGTTGACAAATAGGCTTTAGCTAATTCCTACATTCTAATAAATTAGAGTACTGTGCTGAGAAAGATTCTGTATCTTTATCTGGATTCAGAAGGAAAAAAATCCTTTGATTGATCAGTATTATCTGCCATGGATGAAGGAGGATGAATGCCATCATGTATTTGCCATCCCTAATTTTATCTAAATTCTCATTACAAAGATGAAGAATATGTAAAAAAAAAAAAAAAAATAGATCTTAACATCATTTTAATGGCTATATGGTTTGCCATAAAAAACTTTTATAAGAAAAAAAACTGAAAGAAAACCCATTTAATTCCCACAAGATTAAAAGTAATCTCTTTGATTTTACCTATTAAAATAATTAGAAATTAGGTTAAAGTCCTATGATCATATAATAATATTATGTTCTTTAGAAAGCTAACGAACCTTGTTTTATATATTACAAAGGGAAAAGCAACAGTATTTTTATTCTTCCAAAAAGTCCATTTTAAAATCAATAAAAATCATTTAGGTACTTAAGTGTATGGTGTATGCCATGAATCATGCTAGGTAACTGTGGAGGATACCAAGCAGTCTACAAGAGGATCAGACACAAAAGACCAGACATGCACAAGTAAAACAATAGAGATCATGTTCTAGGCCTGTGGTCAGCAAACTGCGGCTCGCAAGCCACATGCAGCTCTTTGGCCCCTTGAGTGTGGCTCTTCCTAAGCCAGGGGTGGGCAACTCCTGGCATGTGTGCCAAACATGGCAAGCCAGTAACTTTTGCTGGCACACGAAACCCTCTTTTATAATCTTCCATTTACAATTTTTGTGAACATTTGAATGACTTAAATGTTAAATTACAAGGAACTGGCAAGACACTTGATGTTATATTTGGTTACATAAAGGCTTTTGAAAAGAAACTGGAAGTCTTTAAGAGGGATGTGGATGATGAGAGATTTAGATATTTCTCAAACCTCAAGAGGCACATCAAAGACCTCCCAAAATAAGACAGAACAGACTGTCAAAGCCTTCAAAAGCTGTTTTTAAACATCATCAAGTCAACTACTGAGCAGTTCTTCTCAAGATTTGTGAAATTCAGAGAACTGGAAGAGACAGCAAAATTCATGAGGTTTCCAGACAGCATGAAACTGGAGGAACTAAACTTACAAATGTTTTCATGGATAGCCATGGCTGCCTTTGAAATGCAATTGATTGAATTTCAGAGTAGCTCAATTTGGAAGCAGAAATTTATTGACCTTAGAGTTGACTTAAAAAACATTGAAAAAAAGTGATTAGAGACAGGAGTACCAGAGAGAAGTGTCAAAAACGAACTATTGAGGACTTGGAATGCCATTCCGGAAAATTTTTTCTTTTTAAAAAACTTTGCAACAGCATTACACTCCATGTTTTCATCCACATATTTTTGTGAATCTTTGTTCTCAGTGATGAATTTTGTTAAGTCTCGTAATAGGAGTAGCCTGACGGATGAAAGTAGTAGCTCGTGCATATCTCTGAAGGTCACGAAATATAAACCTGATGTAAAATCTCTGTCATCAGTGATGCAGCAGCAAAACTCCCACTGATAATATCAAATGGAGTCATAAAGTTTTCTTTCGGACTATCAGTGTACATGTATACATTAAAAATAAATGTATTTTTCATCATCATATACTGTGTTTTTGTCGCTCAAATGAATTTTATTATTTCTTCAAGGTTCTTCACATACGTACACCTTAAGAGAGATCAAGTAGGCATAACATGTTCTCAAAAAATTAGGGTGGGCATGCAGAAGAATTTTGAGTCAGAGATTTTGCTGATTTTGGCATGCACTCACAAAAAGGTTGCCCACCCCTGTCTTAAGCCCTAATTAATTAGGGAGTACCCTAATTAAGTTAATAACAATGTACCTACCTATATAGTTTAAGTTTAAAAAATTTGGCTCTCAAAAGAAATTTCAATCATTGTACTGTTGATATTTGGCTCTGTTGACTAATGAGTTTGCCAACCACTGTTCTAGGCTCATCAAAGCTATATCTTTTTCAGAACAGTAGTACATCTATGAACCCTATTACTCTAATAATTAGCAGGCTAAAAACATTGTAAGTCCAAAGTCTAAAAGAAATTCAGAAAGATGTATTAGGATGAACCATATTGCCAATATTTAACTACTTTTGACCTGTAAAAAAAGCTATTTTGTAAGATTTTACCTATGGTAAACTGTCATGAAAGGCTAAAGGGAAATAGGATGCCTGGGAATAAAGGCTAAATATTTAGTGGACATTAGGGAGCTACGGTGATCAGTCATCCTGATTTGCCATGGACAGGGGAGTTTCCTGGTACATGAGACTTTCAGCACTAAAGTCAGGAAACTATTAAACAAATAAGAATCAGTTGGTTACCCTATGGAGTAGCCACAACAGTTCATATTTTCCATTGGTATTAGAATTAGAGGCAGCATTTCTTATATAAAATGTTTTTCAATTCTCACCGGAAGCTATTTTTCCATTGGTTTTTTTGTGTTTTTTTTTAGAGAGAGTGGAAAGGAGGGAGAGAGACAGAGAGAAACACTGATGTGAGAGAGACACATCCATTGGCTGCCTCCTGTATGCACCTTCCCCCCACCAGGCCTGGGAATGAGCCTTAACCAAGGTACCCACCCTTGGCCAGAATCAACCCTGGTGTCAGTCTGTGGGCTGACACTCTATCCATGGAGCCAAACTGGCCAGGACTATAAATATTTCTAACTGGACAAATTTACCTTATCAAATTTGGCAGCTTTCCCTTTGGGTGCAGTAACTAGAGGAACTCTGGTGATCTCTACAGGCCACAATCGGCAATCAGCAATTCGCTTCTGAAAACTGCATGTCAAGAATCAGACCATTAGCATTGCGTGTAAAAATGGAGTTAGTATAATTTAGGTTAAAGGAAAGTATTCCCCTCTTTTAAAAAGTAATGGAATACACATATCTAAATGATTATTAGGTAAGTGGATTTTTTTAACCTTCTCAAATCTATAAAACTCTTGAAAATAATTCTGTACTGCTAGCAGAAGCAAATTATACATTTTTGAGAGCAATTTGGTAATATGAATCAAAAGCCTTAAAATGTGCATAATCTTTGACCCAGAAATTCCACTCCTAGTGATATTTTCTAAAGAAATAATCAAACAAATATGCAAAAATAGTAGAAAATATGTTAATCTCTACTGTGATAATGGAGAAGGGCTTCGAGTATCAGCTGACTGGCAACTAAAGAGCTTAGAAGTTTCATTACTTTCCTTACAACAAACAAAAAAAAAGGTGATCAAACTGAAAAATCAACAACTTGTCTTAGATCCATCTAAGAAACAAGGTCACAGGGCAAATTGCCACTTCGAAGTTTGGAGAGACAGTCAAGTACAGAGAATCACAGCTGAGATCAGAAGCCGCTGGAGTCCTGTTACAGATAGAAACAATTAAGGGTAATTTTGACACATTGCTGGAGGCTGAGTGTGGTTAAGCCAGAGAGTTAAAAACTCCTGGGGGCCCATTCCTAGGGGTTCCCCACACTTTTTTAGATTTTAAAACAAGGAGCTCAGCAGTTTCTCACAGTGAAGGTAAGATTAAAAATCCTCTTACGTAGAGAGAAGGAAAAGTAACCATTTTGAAATATGCCGAGTGTTCTCCATAACAAAGGCCTACTCTTTCAGGGAAACTACCAGAGCTTTATCTGACTCGGGGAAGGGCCATTAGGTACCGCCAGCCGCTTCTAGGTTTCCTGCCTCACATAAGGACAGAAAGAAAAAAAGGCTATTAAACGTTCTGAAGGTCAGAACCCAGAGACTCAAACCTATTAAAATACTGATATTTGATCATAGGGCTATAGAACAATCCTCCTCCCCAATACCTTGCCACTACATCAACAGAATTTCACTACAATAACAATGGATTATAACTGAGAGACTGCAAAACACAGACCCTATCTGAGAAAGAGTTCTTAGGCAAACTCACAGACAGCAGGGGAAGGACAAAAAGAAAGGAACTGAAGCCTTTAGCACCTACAACTAGAGCAAACATTAAGCGCAGCCCAGCTACTAGCCGATTAACATAAAATCGCACATTAAGAAACCTAATTGTCAAAAAAAATTACTCAGTACATAATGTCCAGCTTTCAATAAAAAATTACAAGATCAAGAGTACTGTCATTAAATAATTAAAAAATGGGCAAAAAACTTACATAGACACTTCTCTAAAGTAGACATACAAATGGCCAAGAGACATATGAAAAAAAATGCTCAAAGTCACTGATCATCAAAGGGATGCAAATTAAAAGATCAATGAGGTATCACCTCACACCTGTCAAAATGGCTATCATCAACAAATCAACAAATGACAAGTACTGCTGAGGATGAGAAGAAAAGGGAACCCTAGCACACTGCTGGTGGGAATGCAGACTCGTGCAGCCACTGTGGAAAACAGTATGAAGTTTTCTCAAAAAATTAAATATGGCCCTGGCTGGTTTGGCTCAGTGAATAGAGCATCTGCCTGGGGACTGAAGGGTCCCGGGTTCAATTCCAGCCAAGGGCATATGCCTGGGTTGTGGGCTTGGTCCCCAGTGGGGGGCGTGCAGGAGGCAGCCAATTAATGATTCTCATCACTGATGTTTCAATTTCTCTCTCTCCCCCTCTTCCTTCCTTTCTGAAATCAATAAAAACATTTATTTTTCAAAAAAATTGCCCTAACCGGTTTGGCTCAGTGGATAGAGTGTCGGTCTGCGGACTCAAGGGTCCCAGGTTCGATTCTGGTCAAGGGCATGTACCTTGGTTGCAGGCACATCCTCAGTAGGGGATGTGCAGGAGGCAACTGATCAATGTTTCTCTCTCATTGATGTTTCTAACTCTCTACCCCTCTCCCTTCCTCTCTGTAAAAAATCAATAAAATATATTAAATATATATATATATTCTTTTAAATTAAATATGGATCTGCCATTTGACCCAATGACCCTACTTCTAGGACTATATCCCAAGAAACCCGAAACACCAATCAGAAAGAATGTATGCCCCTATGTTCACAGCAGCAGAATCTATAATAGTTAAGATCTGTAAACAACCCAAGTGCCCATCAGTAGATGAGTAGATAAAAAAGCAGTGGTACATTAATACCATGGAATACTATGCAGCAGGAAAGGAGAAGAATCTCTTACCCTCTGAGACAGCATGGAGGGACCTGGAGAGTATCATGCTAAGTAAAATAAGTCCTTCAGAGAAAGACAAGTATCACATGATCTCACTCATATGTGGAATCTAATTAACAAAATAAACTGATGAATGTAGTGGATCCAGAGACATGGAAGCATGGAACAGAGTGAGGTATCTGAAAGGGTGGGTGGGTGGGAGGTAATCAATCAAAGACCTTGCATGCATATGTGCATAACCCATGAAAACAGGCAATAGGGTGGTAAGGCCTGAAGTGGTGTGTGTGTGTGTGTGTGGGGGGGGGCTGGAGGAGGTCAATGAGGGCAAAAAGGAGACATATGTAATACTTTCAACAATAGAGATTTATAAAAACAAAACAAAAAGAGTGCTGTCATTAATAAATTATCATGTTCATAAACTTTAAAAAAATTAAATTAAAAATTACATGGAATCCTAAAAGGCAAGAAAAAATACAGTTTTAAGAGATAAAGCTGGCATAAGAACTATTCTCAGTTATGACACAGATCTTGGAATTATGATACAGATAGGGAATTTAAAATGACTATGATTAACATGTTAAGGGTTCTAATGGAAAAAGCGGACAACATGCAAGAATAGATGGGTAATGTAAGCAGAGAGAGATTGGAAACTCTATGAAAGAATCAAAAGAAAATGCTAGATATAAAAAACACTGCAACAAATATAAAGAATTCATTTGATGGGCTTATCAATAGACTGGATATAACTGAGGAAAGAATTAGTTAGTTTGAAGATATGTCAATAAAAACTTCCCAAACTGAAGTGGGAAGGGAAACAATTGAAAAAAATCATAACAGAATATCTAAGAACTATGGGACAATTACAAAAGATGCAACAGATATACCAGAAAGAGAGAAAGGAGCAAAAGATATATTTGAGGTCACAATGGCTAAGAATTTTACCAAAGTAATGGCAGACACCAAACCATAGATCCAGGAAGCTCAGAGAACACCAAGCATAATAAATGCTAAAAAATCTACACCTAGGTATATATTATTCAAACCGTAGAAAACCAAAGAGAGAGTAAAAATCTTGAAAGAAGCCAGAGTGGGAAAGGGGGAGGAGAGATACCTTTCCTATAGAGGAACAAAGATAAGAACTACATTGGACTCCTCTTCAGAATCCATGCAAGTAAGAAGAGAGCAGAGTGAAATATTTAAAGTATTGAAAAAGACAAACCACCATCCTAGAATTCTGTATCCAGTGGAATTATCCTCCAAAAGTGAAGAAAAAATCAAGAATAAAGATTTTCTCAAACAAAAATGGAGGGAATTTGTGGCCAGTAGACCTGCCTTACAAGAAATGCTACAAGTATTCAGAGATAAGAAAAATGATGAGTCAGAAATTTGAATCTATATAAAGAAAGGAAAAGAATCAAAGAATGAAATAAAGGTGAAATTTTTTATTTATTTTTATTTATTTTTCATCCTCGCCTGAGGATATATTTTCCATTGATGTTTTTAGAGAGAGGAGGAGGGAATGAGGGAGGGATGGAGGAAGAAAAAGAGAGAGAAATAAAAAAAGAAACATAGATGTGAGAGAGACACATAGATTGGCTTCCTCCTGCATGCACCCCAACAGGGGCTGGGGATCAGACCTGCAACCCTTCGGTGCACAGGCCGATGCTCCAACCACTGAGCAACACCAGCCAGGTCTATTTCTTTTTCTTTTCTTTTCTTTTCTTTTTTTTTAAATATATATATTTTATTGATTTTTTTTACAGAGAGGAAGGGAGAGAGATAGAGAGCTAGAAACATCGATGAGAGAGAAACATTGATCAACTGCCTCCTGCACATCTCCCACTGGGGATGTGCCCGCAACCCAGGCACATGCCCTTGACCGGAATCGAACCCGGGACCCCTCAGTCCGCAGGCCGACGCTCTATCCACTGAGCCAAACCGGTTCCGGCTATTTTATTTTTAATTTTTAATTGATCAAGTTGATAATTGTTTGTTCAAAGTAATGAGCAACAGTGTTGTCTTAACAAAATATCAGCAAATCAAATCCATCATGTATATTTAGTTATACATTTGATCAAGTGGGGAACTAGAGGTATACTGGAACTTCCAAAATATCTGCTCAATTAATTCTAAAAATAATCTATTAATTGAAAATAAAATAGTTGTACATTCAGATTATAAATATATTGATAATTCTCTATTTCTCATCTTCCCCTGATTGCCAGGTCAGAGACTAATAGTTACCCATACAATATCAATAGTGTTTTTAGTATCTAAATCCTGATTTAATCTGGACAACAATGTATCCAACAAAAACATATTTTCTAGCCTCTTTTGCATATAGAGTTGACCAATGAGAAATAAACAGAGGTTGTCAGATTCCAGGAAGACTCCATAAGAGGGGCTAAGACAGCCAGCATGTGTCCTTTTTTTTTTTTTAATCTATAAGCACTACCCTCTTCTTCCAACTTTCTGCCAGGAATGTGAGTGTGTAGATTGGAACTCTCACAGCCATTCTGGACCATGAGACGACCTTGTGGAGGGAAGGCACATGCCAAGGAAGGTAGAGCAAAAAGACACACTGAGCTTAGATACCTCTTAACACTGAGGAGCCACCATACATACCAACTCTGAAGTTCTTTTATCTGAAAGGGAGATAAGAACCTACCGTGGTTAAGTTACCATCACTAGAAGCCTCTGTTATCAGCAGATGCGATGAAAGAGTCTCAGTTCACCTTAACTCAAATGTAGATAAAGCTAACAAAAGCAACATTTCTTCCCACCTACAGTCTTTGCTGTTTAGATTCCCCTCCTCTTCCTACCTGACCACTGCAGGAGGATCAAGATAGCAACGACTTTCCAAGTCCCAAGTAATCCTTTTCTTTAAGCACTCTGATTGGATCCTCATTTCCCTGTCCTGTAAAATAATAAGAGACTTTTGTTCTCCCAATGTGCCATGGTTTCATCTTGCTCAATTAGTGGGGCATTCTTTTAGGTAATTTGATCACAGTACTTTTATTACTACTACTATTATTACCATAAGTACACCTACAACTGTAGATACTGCACAACCTTAAATTTTAGGGTGCTTTATTACTACAGTACATAAATTACTTATATTATCCTTATAGCGATCCAGTACTAATTCACATAACTTCAATCAGTGATTCTCAACCCTGAATGCATGTTAGAATTATTCGAGAGTGTCTTTAAAAAAATAATCAACATCTGGACATTGGTATTATATTAAAAGTAAATTCTTATGTAATTGATCTGGGTTAAGGCTTGGCCATTGTTATTGTTTTAAAAGCTTTCCAGGTGATTCTAATGAGCAACGAGGTTTGAGAATTAATGATTTAAACTAAAATATAACATAAAATCTAAGTATCTAAAATAAAATATCTGCTCTAAATGAAAATATAAACCTAAGAACAATATAAATTTCCAATAATCACAATAATGAGAAAAGACACTGCAGAATGTTTTTCAAATATTTTAGCCTTATCTCTATTATTTAAAATATTTAGTGTCAGATTGAAAAGTAATTCAACCATCCCCATCTTACAAATTATATCACTGAAACTGAAAGAAACTATAAAAAGGTGGCTACTGGGTGGTGATCTGGGAAGGAATTAGGAGGAAGGAGGGAGACTTTAACAGCATATTTCTTAATTTTTTTATTTCTCCCTGTGACTGTATTATTACCTACTCAAAAATAAATAAATATAAAACAAAATAAAGGGTAAATTTGAATTAATTCAATTATTTTGTTTGCTGGACTGAGGATGTCAGGAGACTTTTAAATCAGAATTAGATAACTATTATTTTTGTTGTTGTTAATCCTCACCTGAGGATATTTTTCCATTGATTTTTAGAGAGTGTGGAAGGGAGGGGGTGGGACAGAGAGAGAGAGAAACATCGATATGAGAGAGACACCGACTGGTTGTCTCCCAGGGACTGGGGATAGAGCCTGCAATCGAGGTATGTGCCATTGACTGGACTTGAACCCGTGACCCTTTAGTTCAAAGACAGAAACTCTACCTGGGCCAAACAGGCGAGGGTGAAAACTGTATTATTGGCATATAATTGTTCCATTTTAACAGGTAATAATGCAAATAAATTATAGTGATTCACAAAATATTTTATCTTATGTCACACTGAATTTATCACAGAAAAGCTGAATAACTCCTTCACCTCAGGGTGGTTGAGTTCTCCATCTTCTTCCTCGTAGGGCCCACCAACAATGAATGCATCAGGAATGTTATTAGCTCCTGGAGCCAGAATGTTGGCAATAGGCCATTTTTTGGGCCGGGGAGTAGGTTCTCTTTCCCCTCCAAGCTTCAGAGTTCCATTCTTGAAGAAAATAGGATAGTCCTTCTGCAGAAATAAATACATCAGGAGATTTTGTAAAAGACTCTGAAATGGACAAAATGGATTAATGAAATGTCATATTATTGTTTTTGTTAATCCTTACCCAAGGATATTTTTTCCACTGATTTTTAGAGAACGTGGAAGGGATGGGGAGAGACACAGAAACATCAATGTGAGGCAAACACATCAATTGGTTAACGCCCTCACGAGCCCTGATCAGGGCCAGGGATTGAATCTGCAACCCAGGTACCTGCCCTTGACCAGAAATCAAACCCATTTGGCGTGCAGGTCGACGCTCTAACCATCTAACCACACTAGTCAGGGCCTGAAGTGTCTTCAATGCAATGCTGGGTATTATCTAACAGACCCTTCTGTGATTATCTGATTCTGTAGAAGCGCCTGTGCCCTTCATTGTCTTTGTGCTATTTTGTAATTCTGTAATTTATTAAAAATTTATGATAACCCAAAATATTCTTGTCTATAGATATGCAAAGTACTTTGTCCAGTGGAGATGTAACTGATTATTGTCCTGTGGCTGATAACAAGGTTTGAATTATTAGCAGATTCATTTCACCCACCCAGTGTTGTTCAGAAGTTGAACATTGATCCAGGAACCAAGAGGTTCGATTCTCCATCAGGGCACATGCCTGGGTTGCAGGCTCAATCCCCAGTAGGGGGTGTGCAGGAGGCAGCTGATCTATGATGTTTCTCTCTCAGCGATGTTTCTCTCTATCCCTCTTCCTTCCTCTCTCTTTAACAATCAATAAAGAAAAAAAAAACTTCATTTCAACAGTCCTGATTGCTTGCCTATGGGTCATTTCTTCAGATTCTCATTTAAACTGATTTAAACCCTTTTTGTCATTTTATACTTATATAAGGGTTATGATTTAGCTTTTTAAAAATTATCTTTTAAAAACAAATTTGACAAAGACCTAAAATATAGGTACTTCCATATTTATAATTTATCTAAAATGTATTTGCAATAGGAAACTGGTAAAGATGTAAATAAAAAATTTATAGAAAGAAAAATTAGAAAATATAACATTTAAATAAAAACATGTTAGATATCATTAATAGTAAGTGAAATGCACATTAAAACAATGACATACCATTTTAAACCATACACTGGCAAAGTCAAAGCCTGAAAATATCAAGTATAAATATTGTTAAGGGAATGGTATTTTTATATATAGTTGATGGAACTATGGAAAGTTTGTAGTATCTAGTAAAATTTAAAATTGGCGTACCCTGTTACTCAGCTATTCTAGTTCTTTATTTTAAGTTTAAAAATGTTTGTGAAGAAGGGACATTACTGGAATGGCAGACTAAGGACTTCTAAAAACCTGCTCCTCTATAAAAACAATATAAATATTGGCAAAAATTATAAAATTAATGGTGCCAAGACCATTCAATGGGTACAGAACAGTCTTTTCAACAAATAGTGCTAAGAAACTAGTTATCTACATGCAAAAGAATGAAGTTGGACCCTTACCTTACATCATATAGAAAAATTAACTCAAAATGAATCAAAGGCCTAACACTAAACTATACAACTCTTAGAAGAAAACAGAGTGGGGAAGATTCATGACATTGGGTTTAACAATGATTGATTGGTTATGAACAACAAAAGAAAACATGGACAAACTGCACTTCATCAAAATTAAAATCTTTTGTAGATCAAAAGATACTGGGGTGATATCAGAAGAATGGCAGTGTGAGAGATCCCCTTGGCCTCTCCCCTTGAAGTTTCAACAATTTGAACAGCTATTACTCAACAAAGGATTCCCTGCTCAATGTACAAATACACCTGGAAGATTCATGCATTGAAATACCTAGAGGTGGGCAAGTGGAGCAAAAGGGGGAGGCGAAAAGGGAGAGGAGCTGTTACAAGCTAGGAATGTAGTTGGCAGCTGGGAGCTCATGGTGGGGCTCTGTCTAGAGAGGAGAGGAATCCAGTCATGGCTCACACTCCTTCAGCCAGGAGGAGCAAAGAGACTCAGTGAGCACTCCTGCAGAAGTGAGCAGTATGATCTGCAGCTGGACAGAGAGACCTGGGCAAGGCACAGGAGTGCGGCCACAGTTGTTAGGCCATCAGCAATTCAGACACAGAAACAAAGCCACAAAGTCTGACTATCTCATCTTAACCTCCCAGAGTTTGCCTCCCTTTGTCCTTGGTTTTGGGTTATGGAGCACATTATCTGTAAATCTGAGAACCAGTATTATAGAATCACATTTCTCCCTGAGCAAAGGGTACACTCTATGACCCATCTCAGGATTGGGTCAGAGTGGGGACCCCACGGAGGACACAATGTCACCGTTACTGGGAGGGCAAAACAACAAAGAAGCTGATGGCAGCCAGAAACTTGGGGTTGGCACTAGGATTTCACGAGCTAAAAACGCTTGTGGTTCAATGTCATCTACCAGAAAAGAATATAAAGACCTCTTTGTATTAATCTACTAGAGAAATGCCACTCACACATTGATGCCTAGACAGAGAAGGAATCCTTCAAATACCATGAATAACCAAGGTAGCGAGGCAGCTTGGAAAGAAAATGAAAAATATCCTGTAAACAACCTAACATTACATGTTAAAGTACTAGAAAAAGAAGAACAAAAGGAACCCAAAGTCAACAGAAGAAAGGAAGTAATAAAAATTAGAGCAGAACTGAATGAAATAGAGAACAAAAAGACTATGCCAAAAAAAGTTAATACAATAAAAAACTGGTTCTTTGAAAAAATTAGCCTGGCTGATGTGTCTCAGTGGTTGAGCATCAACCTATGAACCAGGAGGTCATAATTTTATTTCAGTCCGGGCACATGCCTGGGTTGCAGGCTTGATCCCCAGTAGGGGGCATGCAGGAGTCAGCCCATTGATGATTCTTTCTCATCATTGATATTTCTGTGTCTCTCTCCCTTTCTCTGAAATCAATAAAAATATATTTTAAAAAGAGAAGATTAATAAAATTGATAAACCCCTGGCTAGACTCACTAGGAAAAAAGAGAAAAGACTCATATAAACAAAACTGAAAGTGAAAAAGGAGAAGTTAGCACAGACATCAATGATATACAAAGAATCATACTAGAATACCATGAAAGATTATATGCCACCAAATTCAAAAACCTAGAAGACATAGATAAGTTTCTAGAAATCTATAAACTTCCTAGACTGACTCATGAAGAAATGGAAAATTGAAATAGACTGATAAATAGTGAGAATATTAAAACAACCATCAAATACCTCCCTTTTATTTTCAAAAAATAAAAGTCCAGGACCATATGGTTCCACTAGTGAATTCTACCAAATATTCAAAGAAGATTTGACACCTATCCTTCTCAAACTCTTCCAAAAAATTTGGAGAGGCAAAACTTCCCAACATTTTATGAGGCTATCATAACCCTGATACCAAAACCTGGTAAGAATGACACTAAAAAAGAAAACTACAGACCAATATCTCTGATGACTATACATGCAAAAATCTTAAACACAATACTAACAATTCGAATACAACAATTCACTAAAAATATAATACATCACAATCAGGAGGGGTTCATTCCAGAGGCACAAGGATGGTTCAACATATGCAAATCGAACAATATATACCACATTAATAAAACAAAGGATAAAATCATATCTTATCAATAGATGCAGAAAAAGCATTTGATAAGATAAAACACCCATTTATTATTAAAACACTCAATAAAATAGGCATAGAAGAAAAGTACCTCAACATGATAAAGGCTATATGTGACAAACCCTCAGCCAATGTCATACTCAATGGTGAAAAACTGAAAGCTTTTCCTCTAAGATCAGGAACAAAACAAGGATGTCCACTCTCATTATTCTTATTCAAGATACTTCTGGAAGTCCTAGCCAGAGCAATCAGGTAAGAGAAAGAAATAAAAGGCATCCAAATTAGGAAAGACTAAATAAAAGTGTTATTTTTTGCAGATGACATGATTCTGTATATGTAAAATTCTAAAGACTCCACCAAAAACTATAAGAAACAATAAACTTGCAGGATGCAAAATCAATGTACAAAAATTCACTGTTTTTCTATATACTAACAATGAAACTTCAGGAAAAAAAACCAAACATTTTCTTTTGCAATTGCAACCAACAGAATAAAATACCTAGCAATATACTTAATAAAGGATGTGAATAACTTATATACTAAAAAGACACAATGAAATGGAAAGACATTCTGTGTTCATGAATTGGAAGAATCAATATAGTTAAACATTGCAACAGATTTTTTAAAATATATTTTATTGATTTTTTACAGAGAAGAAGGGAGAGGGACAGAGAGTTAGAAACACTGATCAGCTGCCTGCTGCACACTCCCCACTGGGATGTGCCTGCAACCAAAGTACATGCCCTTGACCGGAATCGAACCTGGGACCCTTCAGTCCGCAGGCCGATGCTCTATCCTCTGAGCCAAACTGGTCAGGGCACATTGCAACAGATTTAATGCAATTCCCATAAAAACCCCAATGTCATTTTTTAGAGAAATAGAACAAAAAATCATCAGATTGTATGGAACCTCAAAAAACCCTGATTAGCCAAAGCAATCCTGAGAAAAAAGAACTAAGCCAGAGGTATCACACTACTTGACTTCAAATTATACTACAAAGCAACAATAATCAAAACAGCTTGGTATTGAAGCAACAGCCATATAGGTTGCTTGGTGTAAAAACAAACAAACAAACAACAACAAAAACCCAACCTGGTATTGACAGAGAAGCAGTCATACAGACCAATGGAATAGAATTGAGAGCCCAGAAATAAACCCACATGTATTTGGTCAAGTAATTTTTGACAAAGGAGCCAAAAATATATAATAGAGAAAAGAACGCCTCTTCAATAAATGGTGCTGGGGAAATTGGAAAGCTACATGTAAAAGAATGAAACTAAACTGCTACTTGTCACCATATACAAAAATTAACTCAAAATGGATCAAAGACCTAAATATAATAAAGCACATAGAAGAAAACATAGGTACTAAACTTATAGACCTTGGTCATAGAGAACATTTTATTAATTTGACCCCAAAAGCAAGGGAAGTAAAGGCAACAATAAATGAATGGAACTATATCAAATTAAAAAGCTTCTGCACAGCAAAATAAACCAACTGGGAGATTATATTTGCAAACAACAGCTCAGACAGGGGGTTAATGTCTAAAATATATAAAGAATTCATACAACTCATCACCAAACACACTATCCAATTAAAAAATGGACAGAGGACCTGAACAGACACCTCTCCCAAGAAGACATACAAAATAGCCATCAGATATATGAAAAGATGTTCAACTTCACTAGCTATCTAATCTAATAAAAGAAACATGCAAATTGACCATACCTCCACTATACCCATAAGCCACACCCACAAGCCAATCAGGAGTGGATATGCAAATTAACCCAACTAAGATGGCAACGGCCACAGAGCTGAAGCAAGCAGGAGGCTTGGGTTACCCCGGCAATGGAGGAAGCCAAGCTTCCCGCCTGCCCTGCCAGCCCTGAGCTCTGCTCAAGGCTACAAAGTTTCAGTTATAGAAGATAAATAAATCCCAGATATCTGCTTCCAGCCCGCAGCCGTGGCCAACCTGAAAACGGCTATCAGCCCCTCACCCAGGCTGGCCAGGCACCCCAGTAGGGCCCACCACCCTGAAGGAGCTGTGGCCAACCTGAAAATGGCCCGCAAACCCTCACCCAGGCTGGCCAGGCACCCCAGCAGGACCCCCACGCTGATCCAGGACATCCTTCAGGGCAAATCAGCCAGCCCCCACCCACGCACCATGACTCTATCCTATATAATAAAAATATGCAAATTGACCCTAACAGCAGAACGACTGGAAATGACTGGTCACTATGACACATACTGACCACCAGGGGGCAGATGCTCAATGCAGGAGCTGGCCCCTGGTGGTCAGTACGCTCCCACAGGGGGAGCGCTGCTCGGCCAGAAGCCAGGTTCATGCCTGGCTAGCGCAGTGGTGGTGGCGGCAGCCTCTCCTGCCTCGGCAGCAGTCGGACATCCCCTGAGGGCTCCTGGACTGCAAGAGGAGGGTGCAGGCCGACCTGAGGAACCCCCCCCCCCAAGTGCACAAATTTCATACAGTGGGCCTCTAGTTAGTAATACACAAATCAAAACTACAATGAAATACTACCTCACATCTGTTAGAATGGCTATTATCAACAACACAGGTAATAACAAGTGTTGGAGAGGATGTGGAGAAAAAGGAACCCTCACTCACTGCTGGTGGGAATGTAAACTAGTACAACCACTATGAAAAACAGTATGGTGGTTCCTCAAAAAATTAAAAATAGAGTTACCATATGACCCAGGAATACCTCTTCTGGGTATCTACCCAAAAAACTAGAAAACGTTTATTTGCAAAGATTTATATACCTTTATGTTAACTGCAGTATTAGTCACAGTGACTAAGACATGTAGACAAAGTGTCCTTCAATAGACAGTTGAATAAAGAAGATATGGTACATATATACTATGGAATACTACTCAGCCATAAGATGAAATACTGAGTGTTGCAACAACATGGATGGACCTTGAGAATATGTGTTAAACAAAATAAGACAGTCAGAAAAAGCTAAGAACCATATGATTTCATTCATAGGTGGGATATAAAACTGAAACTCATAGACACAGAAAGACCACAGTATGGTGGCTACCAGAGGGAAGAGGGTGAGGGGGTAATAAAAGTAAAGGAGTCAAATATATGGTGACAGAAGATGACCTGATTTTGGCTGGTGGGCACATAATGCAATATGCAGAGCATGTATTATAGAAATGTACACTTGAAACCTATATGACCCTATTAACCAATGTCACCCCAATATGTTTAATAAAATAAAAAAGATACAACAGAGTAAAAAAGATAACCCATAGAGTAGGAGAAAATATTTGCAAATTACATACCTGATAAGGGATTAATAGTTAAAATATACAGAGAACTCCAAAGACTCAACAAGAACAAAAATGATTCAAGAATGGGCAAAGGACTTGAATATATATCCGCGCCCCCTCCCCCACCACCACCAAAAAAATACAAATGGCCAATAAGCACATGAAAAGATGTTCAAAACCATTAGTCATTTGAAAATGCTAATCAAAACCATAAGGAGATGCCACCTCACACCTGTGATGTTGTCTTTTATTAAAAAAAAACAAAAAACAAAAACAGAAAATAAGCATTAGCAAGGATGTGGAGAAAGTGGAACCTTGTGCATAGGATGTAAAATACTGAAGAGGAATTGGAGGGTTCTGTACTGAAAAATTTTTTTTCTTTAGTTTTATTGCTTAAAGTATTACAAAGAGTATTAAATATGTCTCCTTTTCCCCCCCACCCTTGACAATCCCCTGGCCTCCCCTACCCCGCAGTGTCTTATGTCCATTGGTTATGCTTATATGCATGCATATAATCCTTCAGTTGATCTCTTACCCCCCCTTCTGCCCCCCTACCCTCCCCGGCTGTCCCGCTGCAGTTTGACAGTCTGTTTGAGGCAGCTCTGCCTCTGTATCTATTTTTGTTCATACGTTTATAATGGTCTTTATTATCCATGAATGAGTGAGATCATGTGGTATTTTTCCTTCATTGACTGGCTTATTTCACTTAGCATAATGCTCTCCAGTTCCATCCATGCCATTGCAAATGGTAAGAGTTCCTTCTTTTTTACAGCAGCATAATATTCTATCCTGTAGATGTACCACAGTTTTCTAACCCATTCATCTACTGATGGGTCTGTACTGAAAATTTAAAGTGGCAATACAACAGGTGGGAGTATTAACTAATTACTCCCTTTTAGTGAGCAGTTTGGAAATCTCTATCAAGGGCCTCAAAAGACCCATACACCATCATTCTATAGAAATTTGGACTAAGAAAATAATCTGGAATTAAGGGAAAGTTGTTGTTTTTGTTTTTGGTTTTTTTTTTAAATAATTTTTATTGCTAGAAGTATTACAAAGGGTATTACATATGTCTCCTTTCCCCCCCACCCCACCCTTGACATGCCTCCGGCCTCTACCCCCTAGTGCAGCCGTGGGCAAACTACGGCCCATGGGCCGGATCCAGCCTGTTTGAAATGAATAAAACTAAAAAAAAAAAAAAGAAGACTGGACCCTTTTATGTAATGATGTTTACTTTGAATTTATATTAGTTCACACAAACACTCCATCCATGCTTTTGTTCTGGCCCTCCGGTCCAGTTTAAGAACCCATTGTGGCCCTCGAGTCAAAAAGTTTGCTCACCCCTGCCCTAGTGTCTTGTGTCCATTGGTTATTCTTATATGCATGCATATAAGTCCTTCGGTTGATCTCTTAACCCTCCCTCCCCAAACCCTCCCCAGGCTTCCCACTGTAGTTTGACAGTCTGTTCAATGCTGCTCTACCTCTGCATCTACCCCTGTTCATCAGTCTATACTGGTCCCCATTATATGTCCCAACCTCAATGGAGCTGTCCCAGCCTCATCGGGGCCGTTTCGTCCTCACCAGGGCCATTTCAGCCTCACCAGGGCCATTTCAACCCCACCAAGGCCGTCCCGACCTCACCGGGGCCGTCTCGACCTCCCCGGGGCCATTCCGACTTCACCGGGGACGTCTTGGCCTCACCAGGGCCGTCCCAGCCTCACTGGAGCCTCACCGGGGCCATTTCAACCTCACCAGGGCCATCCCGACCTCACCGAGTTGTTGTTTTTTTAATCCTCACTGACGGCATGCTTTTATTGATTTTAGAGAGGGAGGACAGGAGAGAGAGTGAATGAAACATTGATGTGTGAGTGAACATAGATTAGTTGCCTCCTGCCCCCACCCCGACCAAGGATCAACCTGGCAACCTGGGTATGTGCCCTGACAGGGAATTGAACCCGTGACCTTTCAAGTGTCCAGGATGGTACTCCAACCAACTGAGCCACACTGGCCAGGGCAAGAGGGAGTTTTTTACATAAAGTACATTATACAAAATCCACAAAACATATGCATAAGGTAATCTGTGTAGAAATACATCCAAAAGTTGTCAATTTAAAGATGTTCTACATATAGCCCATCATAAAGCATTTATTGATATAAATTATATTTAATCTATACTATATTATATATAATATATAAACTATAAACATAAACATCTATTCATAAAACAGAAGTAAACTTTATTTTTTAAACCTAAAATAAATCTCAGACATTAGCAGAGCTTGATTTGAATGAAATCTTAGCAGGTGAAGAAGAGATGCCTATATGAGTGTTTAAATATATATAAATATGTAGCTATAGGGCTTTACCTCTCCAGTTGATGGAACTTGCAGACCAACCATGTAGTTCTGCACAGGCCCTGCTGGCACGAAGGATTCAGGCACAGAGTAGGCAGCCTCCAATGTGACCTTCAGTAGATTTCCTCCTGAGATCTGGGCTGCTGTCAATAATGGCTCTGCCACAGATACTTTAACTTCCAGACTGCACTGCTGGAGATGAGATTAAAAATGGCGGCAGAGTCAGTGGATGCTGCACGGACATGCTCCCAGGAACAAACTGGAATTACAACTAAAATACAGAAAGACTGCACTGCTGTCAAAAATAACATTATGCAACATTTTGAAAATGCCAGAGACCTCCTTATCTCGCTTGAATATTTTTTCCTTATCTCACTTGAATATTACATCACTGTTCAAGATAAAAATGGCCAAGTTTACTTCATACAGAGGATTCAAATAACTTTCTCTTGTTATTTGGACAGAGATAGAGCCAAGAAAAGACCTTATCCTTAGCTAGAGTGCTTCCCTTCTACCATGTTCAGGTCAAGTATGTATACAAATACATATAGAAGAGGAATTGGAAGGTTCTATACTGAAAAGTTAATAGTGGTTGCACATGAGTGAGTGAGACTGGGGTACTTTTTTGCTAGTCTAAATTTTATGTTTATTCTGTAATTCAAATGTAGTGCTTATAAAAAAATTTTAGTTTTATGAAATATTTGAAAATCATATTCTTTAATATATTGTTATTTTTCAAATATAAAAAGGTGTTTGTGCCCTATCCAGTTTGGCTCAGTGGATACAGCGTCAGCCTGGGGACCGAAGGGTCCCAGGTTTGATTCCAGTCAAGGGCATGTACCTTGGTTGCGGGCACATCCCCAGTTGGGGGTGTACAGGAGGCAGCTGATTGATGTATCTCTCTCATCGATATTTCCAACTCTCTATCCTTCTCCCTTCCTCTCTGTAAAAAAATCTATAAAATATATATATATATTTTTTTTAATCTGAACAATAAAGATTTAATTAAAAAAAAAAGATATTTTCCCAGAGAAATTTCTGAATATCATAGACAAATATAACTCAATAATTCAATGTTCCCATTTAGCCTGCTTCCTATAAATGTAAGAACAGAAAAGAGGTAAAATTTGTTTGTTTGTGTGTTGTTTTTTCAGTATAAATTAAATAGCCCACTAAGGCCTAAAAGAATAAAAATTTCCTTGTACAGTACTTTATTATTTTCAGTGCTTTCACATAAGATTATCTAGTTTGCTCTATCAAAAACTAATAAAAAATAGACCAATTCAAACTTTCATTGTAGAGAAAAACAGAAACCCACCTGAGATTTGAGTTTGTGTTATGGGAAAATACACAAACCAAAGAAGCACAAGATCTATTTTAGGCATGATTTGCACAAAATTCCTCAAACAGTGTGTGTGTGTGTTTGCATGTGTAAAGTCAATAAAATCTAAAATTAAGACCTGAATTGAACAGGCTGGCTACTATAAAGCAGTCTTTAAGCCATAAAGTTTTCTTATCTAGAGAGCGTCCCAGTATCGGGTCCAGCATACACCCCAAAGCTCAATCACCAACACTGAGACTCAACCATAACTTTACATAAGTTTATCTTATTCCTCATAAGAGCAAAAGTTAATTGACATAAGATGTTTATGATTTCACTTGGAATTTACCCGAGTCCAATTTCTGATATTAAGAAAAGACAACTTTAGCCGAAACCGGTTTGGCTCAGTGGATAGAGCGTCGGCCTATGGACTGAAAGGTCCTAGGTTCAATTCCGGTAAAGGGCATGTACCTGGGTTGCGGACACATCCCCAGTAGGAGATGTGCAGGAGGCGGCTGATCGATGTTTCTCTCTCATCAATGTTTCTGGCTCTCTGTCTCTCTCCCTTCCTCTCTGTAAAAAATCAATAAAATATATTTTTAAAAAAAGAAAAGAAAAGAAAAGAAAAGACAACTTTGGCCTGATCGGTGTGGCTCAGTGGTTGAGTATCCACCTATGAACCAGGAGGTCCTGGTTCAATTCCCAGTCAGGGAACATGCAGGTTGCAGGCACAATCCCCAACTGGTGCAGGAGGCGCCAATAACTGATGCTTCTATCTCTTTCTCCCTCTCCCTTCCTCTCTGAAATCAACAGAAATATATATTATTTTTTTTAAAAAAAAAGAGAGAGAGAAAGGACAACTTTGAGAAAATACACTTGATTTTGGCCATAAGCTCTCTAGACAGACTCCAATTTACAAATAAGCTTATAAAGGTTATTAGTATACTGGAGGTGAAGTAGTTTTTTTGAAATTTGTGAATATACTTTTCCATAAGAATAACAGGGTAAATGGTAAGGTTATCAGGTTATCTCACAAATACCTATTTAATCCATAATACTGATGAAATGTGGATCATGTAGATTTTTAAAAAATAAAATAAAAAGGTGTTTGTTGGCAGCATGAGTAAGCAAAAGGAATGAATTTTTTCGAGGGGCTGCCAAGGATTTGATGTTAATAATGTACCCAAGTAGGGCAGTCAAGACAACTAGTGTTTTTTTTAAAAAAAAAAACAAAAACAGGAGACAAGAATTTGTTCATTTTCTTTTTTTTTTTTTTAAATATATTTTATTGACTTTTTACAGAGAGGAAGGGAGAGAGATAGAGAGTTAGAAACATCGATGAGAGAGAATCATCGATCAGCTGCCTCCTGCACATCTCCCACTGGGGATATGACCACAACCCAGGTACATGCCCTTGACCGGAACTGAACCTGGGACCTCTCAGTCCGCAGGCCGACGCTCTATCCACTGAGCCAAACCGGTTTCGGCGAATTTGTTCATTTTCATTTTATTTCTTAGAAGTCAACATTAATAAGAATAATTAATATTATTATTAAAGAATTTAGTATCCGTGCTAATGGGAAATTCCCAAGTTATTTCTCCAATAGAACTTCTGATGTGGTAAATGTAGTGCTTTTTTAATAAGAACTATTTTTTCAAATATATATATATATCCATATGTAGGTATAGACATATATGAATATATGATATTTTTATATAGTATACAATAAAAAGTAGGTTTAAAATGTGTAATTATATGTCAGGCACTTTATTATAGCACTAGGAATATATAGATGAAGAAGACGTGGCCTCATTCATCATGGAATTCATGTTATAATTCCATGATTTATGATAAAGACCTGTACAAAATGCCCAATGAGGAAGTGAATAATGAATTATTGGGGTGGGGAGGGATAAGAGACGGTAACATCTGAATTAACTTTTACAAGATGAACAGGAATTCAGAATCTGGATAAGCAGAGGAAGAAAAGAGAAAATAATTCTGAACAAAAAGAAGAGTTTTGTGTAAAGTGATATTGAAACAGCATGTTGTACTCAGTTCAGGTGTAAGTAAGTAGTTCAGGATTTTAGAATATAAAGTACAAGGAGGAGAGTGCTGAGAGATGAGATTAAACAAATGGCAGGCTCATGTCGTAAAGCCTGCTAAGGAATCTGGGCTTTAACATGTAAGCAGCAGGTGAATCTGCAAACTGCACAGAGCTAAGCTAGGAAGAGATGTGATCATATTCATTTTTAAGTCTCTCTGCAAGGAGTGGGAAAGCTGAACTAGAGGGAAGTAAGGGCAGTTACAAGGCTACTTGTAATGTTTCAGGTGAACAATTATCTATACTAATAAAAGGGTAATATGCTAATTAGACCAGGAGACCTTCCAGACATCCTTCCAGACAAAGCCATGGTGGCTGGGCTGAGGCAGAGGCAGTTAACGGTGATCAGGCCAGGAGGGGAGGGCAGTTGGGGGTGATCAGGTCGGCAGGGGGGGAAGTTGGGGGCAAGAAGGCCGGCGGAGGGGGAAGTTGGGGGCGAGCAGGCCGGCAGGCAGAGTGTTAGGGGCGATCAGGCAGGCAGGCCGGTGAGCGGTTAGGAGCCAGTGGTCCCAGATTGCGAGAGGGATGTTTGACTGCCGGTTAAGGCCCGATCCCTGTGGGGTCCCAGTTTGGAGAGGGTGCAGGCCGGGCTGAGGGACACCCCCCCGCCCCCATGCATGAATTTTGTGCACCAGGCCACTAGTCCTATATAACAAAAGCCTAACATGCTAAGTGTCCGGTTGTCTGGTCAGCCATTCAACCAATCGAAGCGTAATATGCTAATGATATGCTAAGGCCACTCAACCCCTCGCTATGACATACACTGACCACTGGGGGCAGATTGTCAACCAGTCAACCAGTCGCTATGATGTGCACTGACCACCTGGAGCCCTCCCACAGTCCCTCCCCAGCTGACCAACCTCCCATCCTTCCCTGGCCCGATCGTGCACTGGTGGGGTCCCTCAGCCTGCCCTGTGCCCTCTCACAATCCGGGACCCCTCGGGGTCCAGTTTCTGAGAACCAGTTTTGGCCCAACAGCAGAACGACCAGTCGCTATGATGTGCACTGACCATCTGAAGGCAGATGCTCAATGCAGGAGCTGCCCCCTGGTGGTCAGTGCACCCCCACAAGGGGAGAACCGCTCAGCCAGAAGCAGGGCTCAAGGTTGGCAAGTGCAGCAGTGGTGGCAGGAGCCTCTCCCACCTCCACGGCAGTTGGACATCCCCCGAGGGCTCCCAGACTGCGAGAGGGCACAGGCCAGGATGAGGGGACTCCCCTCCCTGAGTGCATGGATTTCGTGCACTGGGCCTCTAGTAAGACAATAAAGTATGAATGAAGCTAAGGAGACAGAGTCCAAAGGTGCTTAGGATATAGAAAAGGCTGAATTTGGTGAGAGACAGATTTGGAAATTGGTTGTACTTAGGGTCTGGAGGAGCAGTCATGGATGTAACATAGGTTCTGTGTATGTTCTATGATTTCACAAGTGGGTGATGCCATTAGTCAAAATAACTAAGATAAAAGTAAGAGTAAGTTTAATGGAGGATATTGAGTTTAGTTCTGGAATGTTGAGGTTTGGGTGCTATGTGATATCATTAGAGAAATCCAGCAGGTGGTTGTAAAGGCTGACATTCTGGAATTCTGGAGAGGGGTCTGGGCTGGAACTGTTGAATTAAAAGTCTTCAACATACTGGTGGCTTTTAAAATCATGGATGACTCCCACCACCCCCAGGAGTATGCACACAGACTAAGAACAGATGGTGGCCACGAATAGACCTTTTGTACTTAAGGGACAGGCAGAGGAGAGATCTAGTGCAGGAATATGAAAAGGCTACAGTAAGTGAGTAGGAAATCAGAACACCAAAGGAAGGAAAGATTTTAAGAGAGTCACTGAAGAATCTGACACCTCTGGTCAATATGTCTCTGAGAAAAGAAGCAAATGTCCCTAAGATTTCTAATTTGTATTATACAAGACAGGGAATATTGGAAGGTGAACTGGAATCTCCTTTCCAAGTGCAGGTTTTATATCATTTTAGTCTCTGAGTCTCGCTTAAATATAAAATTAATGAGAACTCTCAAGCAAATGGAAATTAACTGTCATATATTTTTTCTTTGAGTATATAAAACAAGTAAACAGGAATATTATGAGCAAAGGTCATGAGGACTGACAATCCATTTTACTAACTTTTCTTCTATAGGTACCTAAGGAAAATCAAGAGTACATAGGCTGTGAGACTGAACCAAGGAAGTCAGACTGAGCTCAAATATATACCTCTTTCCAGCACAAATCATATGAAATGACAGATAGATATTGAATTGTATCTTTACTAGAGGCCCAGTGCATGAAATTCATGAACGGGTAGGGTCCCTAAGCCTGGCTGGCGATCAGGGCCGATCTGTGGGGAGACCAGTGGGATGATGGGGGGGGGGGGTGCTGGTACCTGCCTCGGCAGGCCTAATGCTGCCTGCTTTCCAGCCCTGCCCCCTGCCACTCCTGCTGCTGCCGGTCACCTCTCTCTGTGGGGTGACTGGCGGGGTGATCAGGGGGCCCCCACGGGCACCTGCCTTGGCTGGCCTGGGGCCTGCGGGCTGGGGGCGGCTCCTGCATTGAGCATCTGCCCCCTGGTGGTCAGTGCACATCATAGTGCCCTTTTGTTTTGCATATTAGGCTTTTATTATATAGGACTAGAGGCCCGGTGCACAAAAATTTGTGCACTCGGGCGGGGGGGGGGTGGTGGTCCCTCAGCTCGGCCTGTGCCCTCTCACAGTCTGGAACCCCTCGGCAGATGACCATCTGCTGGCTGAGGCCTGCTCCCCAGGGGATTGGGCCTAAGCTGGCAATCAGACAACCCTCTGGCAGCCCGGCTGCCATCGGGGGATGTCCACTTGCCAGCGGGGAGCAGACCTAAGCTGCAGTCGGACATCCTTAGCGCTGCTGAGGAGGCAGGAGAGGCTCCCACCACCACCGTTGTACTGGCAGCCATCAGCCTGACTTGTGGCTGAGCAGAGTTCCTCCATGTTGGAGCTCAATGACCACCAGAGGGCAGCTCCTGCATTGAGCGTCTGCCCCCTGGTGGTCAGTGTGTGTCATAGTGACCAGTCATTCCCATTCTTTCTGCTGTTAGGGTCAGTTTGCATATTACCCTTTTACTATATAGGATAGAGGCCTGGTGCATGGGTGGGGCCAGCTGGTTTGCCCTGAATGGTGTCCCAGATCAGGGTGGGGGTACCGCTTGGGTGAGGGGCTGATGGCTGTTTTCAGGCTGCCCGCACCCCCTTTAGGGTGGGGGTCCCCACTGGGGTGCCTGGCCAGCCTGGATGAGGGGCTGATGGCTGTTTTCAGGCTGCCTGCACCCCCTTCAGGGTGGGGGTCCCCACTGGGGTGCCTGGCCAGCCTGGATGAGGGGCTGATGGCTGTTTTCAGGCTGCCTGCACCCCCTCAGGGTGGGCGTCCCCACTGGGGTGTCTGGCCAGCCTGGATGAGGGGCTGATGGCTGTTTTCAGGTGGGCCACACCCCCTTTAGGGTGGGCGTCCCCACTGGGGTGCCTGGCCAGCCTGGATGAGGGGCTGAGGGCTGTTCTCAGGCGGGCCACACCCCCTTTAGGGTGGGGGTCCCCACTGGGGTGCCTTGCCAGCCTGGATGAGGGGCTGAGGGCTGTTTTCAGGCGGGCCAAGCCTGCAACTGAAGCTCCCAGTCTTTCCTTTTTTTCTTTTCTTTTTTTTTTATTCTGGGATTTATTTACCGTCTGTAATTGAAACTTTGTTGCGGCTCCAGCTCTGAGGCCGGCTGGCTGAAAGCAGGTATCTGGGGTTTGTTTAGCTTCTATAATTCCAACATTGTTGCTTAGACTGGAGCTCAGAGCCTCGCTGCGGCAGGCGGGGAACCTTGGCTTCCTCCCTCACTGAAGCAAGCAAGCCTCATGTTCGCACAGCTGCCTGGCTGCCGGCCGCCATCTTTGTTGGCAGTTAATTTGCATATCACCCTGATTAGCCAATCAGAAGCGTAGCAGAGGTATGGTTAATTACCATGTTTGTCTATTATTAGATAGGATATCCAATTAAAAGATAATGTTATAATAACTCCAGAAAACAAGAAATGCCATCAGCCCTAGCTGGTTTGGCCTAGTGGATAAAGCGTCAGCCTGCAGACTGAAGGGTCCTGGGTTCTACTCCAGTCAAGGGCACATGCCCAGGTTGTAGGTTCGATCCCCAGTGGGGGACATTCAGGAGGCAGCCAATCAATGATTTTCATCATTGATGTTTCTATCTCTCTCTCCTTCTCCCTTCCTTTCTGAAATCAATAAAAATGTATTTTAAAAAAAGAAATGCCATCACTAAACTATATGTTTTTAGGAATCATTGAAAGATATTTAGAAATCAAATCAAATCAGATCTAAAAACAAACACACATACAGAGAGAGAGAGAGAGAGAGAGAGAGAGAGAGAGAGAGAGAGAGAAGAAACCGATCACATCCTAAAATAAGAAGCCCACAGCAGATTCAGGAGTGGATTGTGGCAGCTCCAAGGTCAGAATCAACAAGCAGCAGAAAGGGGCCTATAGTGATGGTTAATTAGAGAACTGCAGTCAGAACAGTTGGATCAGTTGGGCCCTCCTTTATCCTTTAGTTGTCAAAACAGAAGGCAGCTGTAGTATCTGCTGAGAGTGAGTGCACCAGCACCAGGATGGCAAACAGTGCCCCCAGAGGCTACTGATCCCCTGGGGGAATGGGAAACACAGTCAAGACAAACCAGTGACACATCCCACCAATCCATGCTTCTTCCCCTACTCCAATAACTAGAGACAGGCTACCATGCCAGAAAGTATGTTACCTGCATTCATGTACTGTTTAATCCATCAGACATAGCTCAAGAGGCATTTCCATGGTTAAGCCTTCCCTACAGCTACCTCTGGGCAAAGTAACTGATACCTATTGTGTGCCCAGGTGCCTTGGCCCACCACTTAATCACACTGGGTTAAAATCAATAATGTGTAGATTATGGACTCCTAAACTAGGACTCTGCCTTATTTATCTTTGTTTCCCAGAACCCAGCACTATGTGTGCCTATAAAAAGAAGGAGCCTGATAACTTGGACTCAAAGCAATTGCACCTTAATACCAGACAGATTTGTTAGACTGAATGGCAGGCTGAAATGTTCATAGTTAAAACTCTGATTACCTTAACACCTGGTTGAAGGGGCTCTAAGGGAGAGCCTGGAACAGGGTGCAGTGGGACGATTGTTCCAAATGAACTCTCTCCTGTAAAAAGAAGACCAAGTCAAGCCAAAAAGGAAGGGCTAGGCGAAGATAAATGTGCTCTTCTTTTCATCAAATCCCTCAAATTCAATGAGGCTGAATTTTTTTCATTTCACTAAATTTTATGAAGCTTGTTATATCTGCTTTTGAGCGAATCATACATCTCACCTTCCACTAAAGGAAGCAGGTCCACCACAGCTTGACCAAGGACTAAGGTCTTCTCATCTTTCTGCTTCTTTTCCTTTGGTAAAACTTCAGTCATAGTTACTAGGAAAATCAAAACAAAGAAATGAGAACATGTCTAGCTCATCTATCAGATAACTGAGATGCAATAAACAGTGCATTATCAAAAAAATTTAAGAGAAATGAATGTGACATCCAAGAAGGCACCATTATTGGTGGAAAACACTAGACCACCTTAGCGATTTTTTTCTGTGACAACTCTGTAATTTTAAAAAAAGTTATAGCCCTAACCGGTTTGGCTCAGTGGATAGAGTGTTGGCCTTCGGACTCAAGGGTCCCCGATTCGATTCCGGTCAAGGGCATGTACCTTGGTTGCAGGCACATCCCCAGTGGGGAGCGTGCAGGAGGCAGCTGATTGATGTTTCTCTCTCATTGATGCTTCTAACTCTCTATCCCTCTCCCTTCCTCTCTGTAAAAAACCAATAAAATATATTTTTTTAAAAAGTTTATATATATATATATATATATATATATATATATATATGTATATATGTGTGTGTGTGTGTGTGTGTATATATATATATATATATATATATATATATATATAGCAGATTCTATAAATCACATTAAACTTACAGGTAAGTTTAGTGGAAATGACATCTTTATAATGTTGAGCATGCCTGCCTAAGAACATGGTACTTCTTTTCTTTTATTCAACCTTATGTCTCTCAATAGCATTTTCTTTAAGTTTGCTTGTAAGGCTCACACATTGAAATCAATTAATGTCCCTTAAGTTTCTTTTACTCCATAAGTTTCCCTTCAATTTCATTAGATTTTTTCCATTTTTATTTCTCTAAGAAATTGTCCATTTTATCTAAGTTTTCAAAAGCAATAGCAGAATATTCTTTTATGTCTTTTTTAAATTGTGGTAAAATACACATTACATAAAATTTACCTTCACAACCATTTTTAAATGCACAGTCCAGTGGTATTAAAAACATATCACTACCATCCATCTCCAAAACTTCTATACTCACTAAACAACTACTCGCCATCCTCCTCTTCCCCTGGCAACCACGAGGGTACTTCCTGTCCCTATGTATTTGACCACTCTAAGTACCTCCTATAAGTGGAATTACAAAGTACTTGCCTTTTTTATGACTGACATTTCATTTAGTACAATGTCCTCAAAGTTAATCCATGTTGCAGCACATTAGAATTTCTTTTTAAAAAATTTTTTTAAAAATATATTTTATTGGGTTTTTACAGAGAGGAAGGGAGAGAGAGAGAGAGTTAGAAACATCGATGAGAGAGAAACATCGATCAGCTGCCTCCTGCACATCTCCCACTGGGGAGGTGCCCGCAACCCAGGTACATGCCCTTGACCGGAATCGAACCTGGGACCCCTCAGTCCGCAGGCCGACGCTCCATCCACTGAGCCAAACCGGTTTTGGCAGAATTTCCTTTTTGTTATGACTAATATTCCACTGTATGCATATACCACATATTGCTTATCCATTCATCCACTGATGAACACCTGGGCTGCTTCCATGTTTTACTTTTTGTGAATAATACTGCTATGAACACAAGTTTAAAATATCTCTTTGAGAACTGCTTTCAGTTCTTTTGTATGTATTCTCAGAAGTGGAATCACTAGGTCATAGGGTAATTCTATTTTTAACTTTTTGAGGAACCACCAGTTTCCACAATTACTGTACTGTTTTACAGTCCCACCAAAAGTACACAAGGGTTCCAATCTGTCCACATCCTTACCCAAACTTGTTTTTTGTGTTGTTGTTTTTCTAGAAGCCCTCTAATGTATATGTGGGGGTATGAGTTTTCATTTCCCTAACAATTAGTGATATTGAGCATATTTTTATGTGCTTTATGGTCATTTGTAGATTTTTTTTGGAGAAATATCTATTCAAGTCCTTTGCCCATTTTTTAATCAGGTTGTTTTTCTGCTGTTGAGTTTTAGGATTTCTCTATATATTCTGGATATTAATCCCTTATCAGCTATATAACTGGCAAATATTTTTTCCCATTCTGTGGGTTGCTTTTTTACTTTTTTACTCTGTGAATAGTGTCTTTTGATGCAAAAAAAAATGTTTTTAATGTTTTTTTAATTGATTTTAAAGAGAGGAAGGGAGAGAAAGAGAAACATAATGATGCCAGAGAATCATCGATCGGCTGCCTCATGCATGCCCCTTAGTGGGGATCAAGCCTGTAACCCGGGCATGTTTCCTGGCTGGGAATCAAACTTTGACCTCCTGGTTCATGGGTTGATGCTCAACCACTGAGCCACACAAACTGGGCTGGTGCACAATTTTTTTAAAGTTTCATTAAGTGTAACTTCTCTATTTTTTTCCTTTGTTATCCTGTGTCTTTGGTATCATATCCAATAATTTATTGCCAAATTTAATGTCATGAAATTTTGTCCTATATCTTTTTAGGACTCACATTTAGGTTTTTGACTCAATTTGAGGTAATTTTTTAAATCTGGTGTTAAGTATGGGTCCAACTCCATTCTTTTGCATGTGGATATCCAGTTATCCTAGCACCACTTGTTGAAAAGGTTGTCCTTTCCCCCACTGAATGATCTGGGCACCCTTATAAAGAATGATTTGAGCATATATGTGAGAGTTTATTTCTGAGCTCTCTATGCTATTTCATTGTTATATATGTTTATCTTTATGCCAATACCACACTGTTTTGGTTGCTGTAAATCTGTAATAAGTTTTGAAATCAGAAAGTGTGAAACCTCCAATTTTTCAAGGTTGTTTTGGCTATTTGGAGTCTCTTGAAATTCCATATGACTTTTAAGATGGGTTTTTCAATTTCTGCAAAAAAAATAACGTTGACATTTTTATAGGAAAATTGCACTGAATCCATATATTTCTTTGAGTAATAGTGACATTTTTAAATATATATATATATATACATTATATATATACATTATATATATATATATATATATATATATTCCCCCCCCCCCCCCCCCAGAGAGGAAGGGGGAGATGGAAACATCAATGGTGAGAGAGAATCATTGTTCTGTGTTTCCCATTCCTACTACATGTCCACCACTGGGGATCAAGTCCCCAACAGGGGTATGTGACCTGACCAGGAATCAACGAACCATGACCCCCTGGTTCATAGTTGATGCTCAACCACTGAGCCATGGGGGTCGGCCAATATTGACATTTTATTAATATTAAGTCTTTCAATCCATGAACATAGAATGTTTTTCATTTATTTGTACCCTGACCAGAGCTCAGTCTGGGGAAGAGCCTGCAACAGAGGTATGTGGCCTTGACTGGAATTAAACCCAGGACCCTTTGGCCTGCAGGCCGTCACTCTATCCACTGAGCCAAACCAGCTAGGGCATGTTCTTCGTTTTCTACATCCTTAAGTTGAAAAATTAGATTGTTGAGGTCTTTCTTGTTTCTTAATGTTAGCATTTTGAGATATCAATGTCCTCCTTAGTACCACTTTTGCTACATCTCCTACGTTTTGGTATGTTGTGTTTCCATTTTATAACTTTCTTTGTGATTTCTTCTTTAAACCATTTGTTTAAAAGTGTGTTAATTTTCATAATTTTGTGAATTTTTCAGTTTTCTATTGTTATTGATTTCTAACTTCATGACACTGTATTTGTAGAAGATACTTTGTAAGTTATCTTTTTAAATGTATTAAGACTTAATATGTAGCCCAACATATGGTCTGTACTTGAAATATCCCATGTGCACTTGAGAAGAGTGTGCATTCTGTGCTTGTTGGGTAAAGTGTTCTGAATGTCATTTAGATCTAAGTAGTTTATTGTATTGTTTAAGACCCCTATTTCTTTACTTATCTTCTATCTGGTTGTTCTATCCATTACTATGAGTGGGCTATCTGAAGTCCCCAACTAGTGTTGCAATACTATCCATTTCTCCCTTCAATCCTGTCAGTTTTTGCTTTATATATTTTAACTAGAGGCCTGATGCATGAAATTTATGCATGGAGTTGGGAGGCAGGGGGTCCCTCAGTCCAGCCTGAACCCTCTTGCAATCTGGGATGACTGGCTCCTAACCACTTGCCTGCCTGCCTGACCCCTAACTATTCACTTGCCTGATCACCCCTAACCACTCTGCCTGCTTACCTGATCTCCCCTGCTTGTCTGCCTGCCTGATCGCCCCTAACCACTCACCTGCCTGCTTGATCACCCCGAACTGCTCACCTGCCTGCTTGATCACCCCTAACTGCTCACCTGCCTGCCTGATCGCCCCTAACTGCCTCTGCTTTGGCCCCCGGCGCTGCGGCTTTGTCCAGAAGGACGTCTGGAATGACATCTGAAGGTCGTTCAGCTGTCCGGTCTAATTAGCATATTACACTTTTATTATTATAGATGATCTGTCATTAGGTACATAAGTATTTATAAATATTTTATTTTCTTTCTGCATTGAATCTTTTGTTAATATATAATGTCTTATTTTAACTTATAACCTTTTTTATCTTAATTTTGTCTGATATTAGCATAGCCATACCTGCTCTCTTTTGATTACTATTTGCATGAAATATCTTTTTCACCCTTTCATTTTCAACCTGATTGTGTCTTTAGATCTAAAGTGAGTCTCTTCTAGACAGCATATAGTTGGATCCTATGTTTTTACCCATGCTGCCAATCTTTGTCTCTTGATTGTACAGTTTAATCAATTTATACCTAAATTATTTATAAGATTAATTAATTAATGGTGTTATTGTGCTATTTGTTTTGTTTTTTTATGCCTCATAACACTTTGGCCCCTCATTTCCTGCATTACTGTCTTCTTTTGTGTTTAGATGTTTCTTTTTTTAAATGACATGTTTAAATTCCTTTCTCATTTTCTTTGTGTATATTCTATAGCTGTTTTCTTTGGGGCTACCATGGATATTACATTTTGCATCCTAAAGTTACAACACTCTAATTTGAATTTATAGCAGCTTAATTTTAATAAAATATAGAAAGTGCTTTTTTAGCAAAATTGTTGAAGAAGACATACCTCATGATTTCTCCATCGCAAAAAACAAAAACAAAAACTGGCATCCATCCACAGGCAACAGTCCCTTTGGAGGAGCTCTGGGATCCGATACCAATGCCAAAACACTCAGGAGTTTCACATACCCATGTGTCAGGTACTAGGCAGACTTAAGTCCCAGCTGTGGACCCTGCAGTGGCCCACGAATCAGCTCCAGCCACACTCACCTGGAGTCCAGGAATCCCTGGAAACTCCTGCCGTAAACAATCACCCACAGATGAGAGAACCTTTGTACAGGTTCCCAATAGAGAAGTTCCAGCATACCACTGGAGCAAAAAATAAAAAATAAAAAAATAAAGGGGGAGGAGAGGGAAGGGGAGGGGAAGGGAGAGTTTGCGTGCATTGGAGAAGGTAAGAGCTGCACTTTGACTTTAGCTGCATCCCCCAGCCCCAAGGCAGCACAGCTCAGAGCCAACAGAGATCTTCTTTGCCCATGATTGCTCCTATGGAGGAAAGTTAGAGTGTGTGAATGAGCACCCATTTCCCCATCTGTACAGGATGCTGTCACATGGGCCAATTTCTCTCTTGTCCCATCCAGACTACTAAACATGAGCTGCATCACCCCGGGGTGGAGGTAGGGAGGGAGGAAGGAAGAATCTGGGAGAGTGGCAGATAGGATGCCTAGAGAACATTAAAGAGATATGGATCCTACAAATTATACCATGGACTCCATTAGGAAGCCCATCCACCAGCTGTGTGGGGTGCCTTGCCTTTGGATCCCAAAACCAGCCCATGGGCACCCTCATTATTCCATGTGCCACACACACACCCCCTCCATGCAGTGGCTGGCTCCCTATGAGCTCCTCTTTCTGTTTTTAATATGTTTGTTATTGATTTCAGAGAGGAACGGAGAGGGAGAGAGAGGGAGAAACCTCAATGATGAGAGAGAATCATTGATCGGCTGCCTCCTGCTCGCCCCCTACTGTGGATGGAGCCCGCAACCCGGGCATGTGCCCTTGACTAGAATCAAACCTGGGGACCTTTAGTCCGCAGACCGATATTCTATCCACAGAACCAAACCCGCTAGGGCCCTATGAGCTCTCTTGATAGCAGCTGCAAGAGTAAGCTATGGCAGATGGTTAGTAAGCGCATGTAAAAAGCTGGTCTGAATCTGTGGGCAAGGGGGAGATACCACAAACTTGAACTTTAGCACCGCTCTTTTTAGAAAACAAAAGGGGATAGGGGCTGACAGCACTCAGCCTGGTGGTTTGCATTATCCAGAGAATGCATACAGCCCGGCCCGTTGTGGCTCAGCAGTTGAACATCAACCCATGAACAGGATCACAGTACAATTCCAGGTCAGGGCACATACATGGGTTCTGGGCTTGACCTGGGTTGGGGGCGTGCAGGAGACAGCTGATCAATGACTCTCTCTCATCATTGCTGTTTCTATTTCTTTATCCCTCTCCTTTCCTCTCTCTGAAATCAATAAAAATATATTGAGAGAGAGAGAGAATCCAAACACATTTAAAAATTCTGCCACAAGAGGGTGCAAGAAGCATGCATGTCCATAGAAGGTCTGCGAAAGCCTCAGAATCCCTAGCAGGGAAAATGGAAGGTATTTCACTCTCCTAAAGGCAGTAAACAATGACTGGAGGGAGTGACTGCTACTTCAAATGCAAAGACTGCAATGCAAAACTGCAAGGAATATAAAAAAAAAATCAAAGAAAAATGAAACCACAAAAGGATCACAGTAATCTTCCAGGAACTGACCCCAAACACGTAGATCTGTGTATTACCCAATAAATAATTCAAAATACAAATTTTAAGGGAACTCAATGAGTTAAAGGAAAACACAGAAAGACAATTCAAAGAAACCCAGAGAAGAAAGCATGAACAAAATAAGTTTGACAAAGAGATAGAAATCATAAAAAGAACCAAACAGCCCAGCAAGCATGGCTCAATGGGTGAGCGTTGACCTATGAACCAGGAGGTCACGGTTTGATTCCAGGTCAAGACATATGCTGGTTGTGAAAGGGCGAGTCGTCGCGGGGCCTACGTGGGCCGGCAGCCGGGCCCCATGAGGCACAGCCTGACCACGCTGCTGGCGGCCTCGGGCACCGACTCCCCAGCCCACGGCGGGAGCCCGGCGCAGGCCACCACCCACCCGCAGCCCCTGGACCGGACCCGCGTGGCAGTGGCTGCGGGGCGGGGCGGGGCGCGTGCCCTCGCCCGAAGAGATGGAGGAGGAGGCGATCGCCGGCACCCCCGGGGACAAGACGGAGGACATGGACTTCCTGTCTGGGCTGGAACTGGTCGATCTGCTGGACCCCCGGCAACCTGACTGGCCCCTGGAGCCCGGGCTCAGCTCGCCCTGGGGGGGCTAGGACTGCGCCCTCCATCTTGCCCTGGGTTCTCCATTTTTGGGGCAGCTGCCATGTGCTCAGGAGAGTACCTTCTTCCCGGAAGCCCAGGCCCCTGCTGGCCACGCCTGGGATTTCTTTAAACTAACCAATGACAATCAAGGGACATGCGCGCCATAGAGATGACCACATCCTGTGTAACAAGACCCCACTCGCGCCTGGCCAATCGGAGGAGCCCACAGTCCCCTCCCCTGCCCTTACTATAAAACCCACAATCCCATCAGGCCTCGCTCTGTCACTGGGCTTACCGTTGCATCGGTGAGTATGGTCAGGGAGCCGAACTAGTTCGAAATGAAGGACTCTTTGCTTTTGCATCGGACTCGCTGGCTCCCTGGTGGGCTTTTTGGGAACCTTGAAATCTGGGCACAACAGTTGCAGACTTGATCCCCAGTGGAGGGTGTGCAGGAGGCAGCTGATCAATGATTCTCTGTCATCATTGATGTTTCTATCTCTCTCCCCCTCTCCCTTCCTCTCTAAAATCAATATATATATATATATATCCTAACTGATTCTACAGCTGGAGAGTACAACGAATAAAATGAAAAATGCAATAGACAGCACCAACAGAAGAATGAATCAAGCAGAAGAAAGAATCTGTGAGTTAGAATACAGGAACGTTGAAATTATCCAGTTAGAGAAGAACAAAGATTAAAAAATGAAAAAGAGTAAAGAAAGCCTATGTAATCATGGGATACCATCAAAAGAAATAATTTGTGAAATACTGGAGTTACAGAAGAGAGTGAGAAAGGGGAAAGACAGGTAATTTTTTTTAAAATATATTTTATTGATTTTTTACAGAAAGGAAGGGAGAGAGATAGAGAGTTAGAAACATTGATGAGAGAGAAACATCGATCAGCTGCCTCCTGCACATCTCCTACCGGGGATGTGCCCGCAACCCAGGTACATGCCCTTGACCGGAACCGAACCTGGGACCTTTCAGTCCGCAGGCGGACGCTCTATCCACTGAGCCAAACCGGTTTCGGCAAGACAGGTTATTAAAAGAAGTAATGGCTGAGAACTTTCCAAATTAGGGAAACAATTTGAATATCCCAGTTCATGAACCTCACATGTCACAAAAGAAACTCAAAAAGATCTCTCCAAGATACACCACAATAAAACTGTCAAAAATCAAAGACAAAGAGGTATCTTAAAAGTAGCTAGAGAAAAGAAGCTTGTAGAATTCTCCAGTGAAACTGTCTGGTTCTGGAGAATTCTAATTATGAATTCAATTTCCTTAATAGTTATAGGCCAACTTTATTTCATATAGGATGAGTTGTGGTTAGTGGATCTTACTTAAACCGTCTCTTTTAGCTGGTTTTTTTTTTGTTTTTGTTTTTTTTTTACAGAACTCCAACAGAGGAACAGGAGGGGCACTGCCTCATTATTGCCAGGTGGAGATAGAAGTATAGGTTCCCCACTCAGCCTCCATACCTGAGGGGGAGAGCTCCTCTTTACTGCTGAGGGGGAATGGGAGTTCTGGTTTTTTGCTGTTCTCCACTGATACCACAGTGGTGTAGACTCATTACCACTAGTGTGTGTGTGTGTGTGTGTGTGTGTGTGTGTGTGTGTGTGTGTGTGTGTATGTGTGTATAGTGTTCAGTGAAAAGTCTTGACTGACACTATGTCTCCTATGACACCATCCTGGTGGGGAATAGAGGAGCACCTTGTTACTACCAGACTGGGCAGAAGTCTAGATTCTCCATGTGCTCTCCACTAAAACCACATGGTGGAAGAGGGAGCTCATTACCAGAGGGCATAAAAGTCCTAGCTCCCTACTGGATCTTTTCTGACACCACCTAGCTAGGGTATTGGGGCACCTAATTTTCAGCTTTATGAGAGTGTAAGTCTAGGTTCCCCACTTATATTGGAGGTGGATGGGACCACAGTTTCTTTGTGACATTTGGCTGGAGTGGAGCAGTTGCTGTCTAAAAGTTTTGTCTTTCTAGACTGCCCCTTTCCTGGTCTTTTGGTTAGAGACAGCAGATTTTTGTTGGGCTTTTTGGTTTGCACCATTAGGGTTTTCCAGACTGCTGGCTTCTTCAGCTTCAAATCTGGGACATAGAAGCAAAAAGAAAACCCGAGGACCTCCCCACTGTGCAATTTCTCAGCCTCAGATTTCCTTCTCTCCACCGTTCAGTCTCCCTGTTGGTTTTATATAGAATGTCTAAGATTTGTAGCTGTACTTAGTGGGAGGAATAGGAAAAAGTATGTCTATTCCATCTTCTTGGAGATACAATTTCTGTTTTAAATCCTTTTGATTTCTAATGACTGCATTTAAGATTATACAGTAGTCCCCCTTACCCATGGTTTCATGTTCTATGGTTTCAGTGACCCAAGGTCAACCACAGTCTGAAAATATTAAATGAAAATTTCCAAAAACAAATAATGAGTTTTCAATTTCATACCATTCTGAATAGCATAATGAAATCTCGTGCCATCCCACTCTGTCCCACTCAAGATGGGAACCATCCCTTTGTCCAGCCTGTCCACATTGTGTATGCCACCTGCCCAATAGGCACTTATTTGCCACCTCCATAACATACCAACTGTATCAGAGTATCACAGTACTTGCTTTAAGAAACCACTATTTCACATAACTTTTATTACAGTATATTGTTACAATTGCTCCATTTTAATATTAGTTATTGCTGTTAATCTCTTTCTGTGACAATTTATAAAGTGTATCATAGGTATATATGCATAGAGAAAAGCATAGTATATATAGTGTTCAGTACTATCTGAGGTTTCAGGTATCACTGGGAGTCTTGGATAAGGACAGACTACTGTATCTCAGTAAGCACTATGTCAGTTAAATCCCACAAGATTTGGTATTTACTATTGATTCTAAATGTTTTACAGTTTTTATTATTTTTTTATTTTTTCCTATGAATTATTCATAAGTGTGCCTTAATTTTTCCTAATGGATTTTTTTTATCTTTTCGTTATTGATTTCTAACGTTGATGGTTGTATTCTGATCAGAACACGTGGTCTGTATGCTACTGATAATACTGTGTAGTTAGAAATTGTAGCAGTATGAATAAGGAACCCATCCATCCATTTACTCAGTCATTCATTCAACAAACACTTTTTTAGCTCTTTTATGTTCCAGATATTTCTGGGCAGTAGAAATTCTGAAATAAATAAGATCCAGGCCAGATTTCAAAAACTGCCTCCTCTAGCAAAGGAGGCAAATTAATAACAATATGGTGAGTATACAGAAGTATAGTGAGTATACAGAAGTATAGATAAGGTTGCCAAGTAAAATACAAGATGCCCATTAAAATTTTTGAATTTCAGATAAACAATGAATAATTTTTTTAGTATAAGTATGTCCCAATTTTGTTTTTTTAAAATCTGGCAACCCTAAAGACAAGAATACAAAAGAAAAGCGCCTAACTCAGCTTAGGAGGTAAGGGCTGCAAAGTTTAGTCATATAGCAATAGGTCTTTGATATAAACTCGCTAAAACTAGTAGGTCAGAACCAGAGCAGGTAGCTCTCAAAGTATACCATGTTATACCTAGATTAAAAAGGTAAGGTGTCCATCTGTCCCAACAACAGCTACTATGCACCTCAGAATCTCCTCATAACATACTCATATAATTAACATTTTTACAGCCACAAAGACTTACAGAACACAGGTTTGTGGGCGAGGTCATCTAACGTGATTCCTCCTTCAGGATTGAACTCAAAACTGCAGGTGAAGTTGTATTTTGCAGTTCCTTCTGAAGAAACAGTAATTTTTGCAGAGTCTCCCAGAACTGCCTGATTAAACTCTGCACGAATAAAGGTAACTGGGGTATCTCCTTTAGAACCTTTCTGTTGACAGAAACATACTACTTTACAATTATACTCAAATAGAGAATTTTTCTACACATCTGGCAACCCATTTTTACTTGTACTAAATAGCATTTTCCACGTTCCCGTATCAAGCTATATTACAAATACAAAAGAAGTAGGAAGTCATTAAACAAATCTAACTGTAGTATTTAAATGTCAACATTGTATTTAAAGCCATTATGTTGAAGTTTTAAAAAAATAACACTATGTTTATAAAATTATATTGTAGAACATGTAGAAAAGTGAGAAAAGCACATAAAAAAATAAATTACCTGTAATCTCTAATATGCAAGCACCATTAACATTTTCAAATATTTTTCTAGTGTTTTGTTGTGAATACGTATGTGTATTTCCCTGTGTGTGTGTATATATGCACACATACTTATGTATACCTTTTAAAACAATGTAGAGGACATATATTACATCCTGCTTGGAAAGAGCTTTTTTACTTAATACTGAATGAATATTTTGCCATTTCATTAGTATTATAATTTTTAGTAGTTATATCATATTGTAGTTTTATTATTTAAATTCATCAAAAGAAATTAATCATAAAGGAAACTCTGGAAGACTTCAGATCCTTTTCAGGAAAAGGGGATGAATTGCTGTCTAGGAAAACAAAAACAACTTCTTATTTTACCTGTTAGATTTAATTTTCAAATTGCCAGGCATTTTATACACACAGTAATCTGAACTGCTGATTCTGGACCATCCATGAGCAACAACGAGAAGGAAGGGCCATTGCTCTGTAAAGCCAGTAGATTTGGTGGTTCAGGATGATGCAGAACTCCATTCCTTCCTGCTGTGCTCCCAACACAGCTTCCCCAACCCACAGATTTTTGACAGAGAGATCTGAGCTCAAAGACAAGTATACTTTCAAGAAGTATGAATAAACTAGGGATTTCTCAGATTTCCAAAAATAACTTTACCAGTTCATAGCCACCTATCACAGTGATCTGCACAGGCTTTCCTGCTGATGCGATCTGTTCCATATCTGCGCTTCACCAAAGTCCCTCTGGTCTTCTTTGGTCCCTGCAAACATAATGAATGAACCTGTCCCCTCATGTCCCATCGCTGCATAAGTACTCACATTACTCATAACCAACACCAGGGGAGAACTGAAGGAATTGCAATAGTCCAGCACTGTTTTGTGGCCTTTCCAACCTTTGCTGCTAGACAGGCAGGGCTTTAGGAAGCTGGTCACAAGGATGATTCCACTGATTAGTGCTAAAAAGATCCTTATACATGTAACTTACCCATTAAGCACAAATTATCACAAGACAGAGAGGGTAGAATGCCATCTCCCCAACTCCCATTCCCCAAATCCTCCATAGTGTTCTTTGGTAGCTTTTATTTTAATGTGCAAAACTACACTTGAAGGTTATTTAATCTCTCAGAGAGAAATAGAAAGATAGATAGATAGATATAGATATATATGGAAAGAAGCAGACACATCGAATGATTAGTCCACTGGAAAAAGTCCTGACATATGTCTTATTTAGTCAAAGATGTTTTCTAATTATTTTACAACACCGAGGACACCATTTCAAAAATAAATTGGATATCTGTGTTTTTTTTAAGGTCATGTTTTCTGACTCAATTCAAAGTAGAACTTAATGCAATTCAAACGTTTACTTAGGATATACTATGCCAGGGGTCCTCAAACTTTTTAAACAGGGGGCCAGTTCACTGACCCTCAGACCGTTGGAGGGCCGGACTATAGTTAAAAAAAAAAACTATGAACAAATTCCTGTGCACACTGCACATATCTTATTTTGAAGTAAAAAAACAAAATGGGAACAAATACAATATTTGTATTTGCATGTGGCCCGTGGGCCGTAGTTTGAGGGCCCCCGTCTATGCTAATTGTGTCTAGTACTGGTGGTACAAAATAATGAGATACCTTCTTGCTGCCCCCAGACTTGAAAATTATTCTGCCTCTTCACAGCTCCGCCTTCATTTTCCCATTCACCTAAAAGTCTCATATCACTTGTTCAACACCATGTCTCCAGGCCTAATGGCCCTGACAACCTAGCATGGCTTACATTTGAAATGACCTTTTGCATTCGTTTTCTTCTTTCCTTTTCAAGAGCACCACATGAACTAGGTCTTTACTAGCCTGACCCTGGACAAATGCCTAATTTCTCTGATCCTCAGTTTCACCTTCTGTAAAATGGATAACAAAATTTCTGACCTGTTTCGCCTTTGTCGTGAATAGCCACTGTAATAGTAAACGTGTTTAACCTATGAAGCAAAGCACAAATGGCATTATTAATATTCACTGCTTTTCTGAATGCTCAGCTACCCCCTTCAGGACAAGTAGTCGCCCTAGCTGGTGTGGCTCAGTGGACAGAGCCTCCGCCTGCGGACTGAGGGGTGTCCCGATTGGATTCCGGTCAAGGGCATGTACCTCGGTGGTAGGCTCAAACCCTGGCCCTGGTCAGGGCGTGTAGGGGAGGCAACCAATCGCTGTGTCTCTCTCACATCAATGTTTCTCTCTGTGTGTGTATCTCCCCGCTCCTTCCCGCTCTCTGTAAAAATCAATGAAAAAATATCCTTGGGTGAGGAGTAACAAAAAATAAAAATAAAAAACAAGTAATCTGTCATTCATATTCACAGCCTCTCAGGGCCTGGCACCACGCCTGTTCTGCAAGAGGCATTAGCGGCATATTGTTGAGTAATGAATGCAAGAATACGGCTCATTACAAGTAATGGTCAGGGCCGTCAGGCGGGGACTCCTAGCGGCCACACCCGGCTAGGCTTGGCGGGGCGTCGCTTTAGCTGGGTCGGCGGCGTTTGGGTGCGTTTGGGGGGGTGCAGCCGCGCAGGGATGCGCTTCAGCTCAGCCACTGCTGAGAGCGGAGGCTGCGGTAACTGGGCACGGCCGCGGGGCGGGGTGGGGAGCCCGGGAAGAAGGGGTTTTCTGAGGAGACAGCTGTCTTACCTGCGACAGCCACAGCTGTGTTTTCGCAACTATAGCAACCAATTACCTCTCGCGAGAACTTAGTTTCTGCAGTTACCAGACGTTTTCCCAAGACTCGCGATAACGTGTGTGGGCCGACTCGGCCGGGTGGGAATGTGAGTTTCTGCGCCTGCGCGCCGGAACGCGTGCTGATTGGCCCCCGCAGTCCTGTCTCCGCGGCGGCACTTTCCCTCGGCCAAAGGTAGGGTTCGGTGCAAGGTTTCCCGCCTTTTAATTTTGCTTTCTCAGCCCTTGTCTTTCACTACCCCTACGTAAATAGAAGGGGTGGAAAAGGAAATTTATGTAAAGATAAAACCTTTGTTAAATGTTTGTGAAAACAGGTCACTTAAATCTTTCTCCGTGAAAAACGCAGATAAGACAGTATTTTAAAAGCGAGCCTGACTCTCAGAGTGCAAAACGCTGCTTCTAGTGCTTAGTATTTATACAATACACGGCCTTGAAGTACATGATGTTATGAAAGATTTCAATACAGTTCAAGTGTAACATTAGACTTGAAATAGCAAAACACAATAGCAAACACCTGGGGAGAACCCAAGTGCCCATCAGCAGAGGAGTGGATGAAGAAGAAACACATATTCACAAAATAGCATCTTGCAAAGCAGTCACAGCACGGAGGAACCTTAGCAGGATACATCCATTAAAATGTTGCAGTCTTAACAGCCAGCTGGAAGGGTCCCCACAAGCCAAATCTGAGCATCGGAATAAGCAGTGATAAGAACGAATGACAATCCATTAAGTAAAATAAGAATACACAAGTTCACATTGATCTAAATACAGGGAAAGGACAGCTCTAACCGTAGGATGCCACTCAATAATGAAGAGGAGATGGTGGAAATAGAGAATTACCATTTGGCACCCACTATACAGGTGTTAATGATTCAGGCAGAAATCTTCAATGGTTGATGGGAGGAGGTTTGATGAGGGATAGGATAGTAGCATGATTTTTGAAATACTAATCAATCACAAAGGGGAAAACTAGATAGTTGAAGAAACCAACATGATCAGGTTATCAAGGTTAACATCACCAATGTTGGGAGGAGCCTGATGAGACTCACAGAGAAAAGGCAGAGCATCATCTTTTGGTTTTCCTGCCACGAGGGACCCAAATTTGGAGGCCATGCTATAGGCCAGTGATGGCGAACCTTTTGAGCTCGGCGTGTCAGCATTTTGAAAAACCCTAACTTAACGCTGGTGCCGTGTCACATATAGAAATGTTTTGATATTTGCAACCATAGTAAAACAAAGACATATTTTTGATATTTATTTTATATATTTAAGTGCCATTTAACAAAGAAAAATCAACCAAAAAAATGAGTTCGCGTGTCACCTCTGACACGTGTGTCATAGGTTCGCCATCACTGTCCTAGAAAGTAAGGCCTGTACTCTTTAACACTGTCAAGGATATGAAAGACCTGGAACTGCTCCAGACTAAAGGAGTCTCAAAATACATGACAACTAAATGCAATATGTATTCTCCTAGAGCTTCCTGGGTGAGAAATGAAAAGGGACATTGCTGGGACGGTGGGGGAAATGTGAATAGGCTTCGTGGACTGGATGGTAGTGTTGTGCCAATATTGATTTCCTGATGTGGAAGGTCATTGACTGTCATGTAGGAGAGTGACCCTGTTTGGGGGGAAATACACATGGGAGTGATGAGGAGTGACAGGACGCCATGTCTGCTGTGGGCTCTGTTAACCCTCCAAAAATCCAGAGATTGGCTAACAACAAGAGTTATGCACACGTACACGTACAGAGTGAGCAATCAACCAGTAAAATGTTAACTACTTCAAAACCTGGGTGAATAGGGACATGGGAGTTCTTTACACTGTTTCGGGCACTTTTCTATACGTTTGAAATTACTTTAAAACAAAATTTTAAACAATGCATACCACTCTGTGATAAGTGAATTCTAAAATTAATATGGAGATGCAAGGGACCCAGAATAGCCAACACAATCTTGAAAAAGGACATAGTTGGAAGACACACACTTCCCAATTTCTAACTTATTATAAAGCTCCTGTTAGCAAGTAATCTAGTACAGAAATCAAGGTCTAAGGATAAAAATATAAATGGAATCAAACGGAGAGTTCAGAAATAAACCTTTATATTTATGGTTGATTTTTGGCATAATGGTGTCAAGACAATTCAATGGGGAAAGAATAGTCTTTTCAATAATGCTGGAACAACTGGATGTAGAAATGCAAAAGAAAGAAGATAACACCTACCTCACACCACGTATAAATATTAACTAAAATGTCAAGGACTTCAATATAAGAACCAAAACTATAAAAGTTTTGAAAAAAACATAAGGGTAAATCATCCTGAGCTTACATTAGGCAATGGTTTCTTAGACATAACCCCAAAAATACAAGTAACAAAAAAAAAATAAGAGAAATTGTACTTCGTCAAAATTTTAAAGTTCTGTGTATCAAAGGACACAATCGAGAAAGTTAAGACAACCCACAGAATGGGAGAAAATATTTGTAAATCTAAATTGTGTGTGCACGTGTGTGTGTGTATACAGGGTGGGGCAAAAGTAGGTTTACAGTTGTGAATACATTAAAGTTTATTTTTGTATTATTAATTATTGTACTATTTTCCAAATGAAAACTGTAAACCTGCTTTTGCCCAACCTGTACATAATTTTTAATATTTTTAAAATCGATTTCAGAGAAGAAGAAAGAGGGAGAAAGGGATCGAAACATCAATGACAATCATTGATCTGCTGCCTCCTGCACGCCCCCTACTGGGGATCAAGCCTGAAACCTGGGCATGTGTTCTGACCGGGAATCAAACCGGTAACCTCCTGGTGCCTGGGTCAGTGCTCAACCACCGAGACACACAGGCCAGGCGTATATGATTTTTTGTATGTTAATTTGCATCATAAAAAAAGTATTCTAGATAGGAGATCCCCTCTCTGAGAAGCCAGTTCTTACAGATGGCAAAGGGCCCAGCCAGGAGCATGTCTTTGATATGCAAACTAGCCAATCCAGAGCTACACCTCCAGTATCTGGCTCTGCACCCCAGGAAGCTATCATTTCTCTACCTTAATCAGCCCAGGGCCAGTTACCAGGCAACTGAAGGACACCCACATTTATTCAAACTAGCCAACCCTAATCTGCTTGCCTCGCCCTCCCTCGCCTTTCCCGCAGACACCCCAATAAAGGCCATTCTTAAGTACTCCCCCAGGCTCCTGACCACCCTGGCATCTTCCCCATGTGACCCTGTGTGTGCAGTGCCTCCCGTCTCTAGGATATTTGAGTATAATAAATTGTTTTTCTGAGCCTCTATTGTGTTTCCTTTTGTGGCTGCACCTGTCAGTAAACCAAAATTAATTTTAGACTGTAATAAAGAAAAGCATTTATGTGAGCAAAAGGAGTTGCCGCGTGGAGACAGATTCAAGTAACAACCTAAATTGTGCTCCACCAAGACAAAGGGGTGGGCCACCTTTTATAGCAAAAGCTCCCGCCCAGGTTCTGAATTAGGTCAGTTTTTTGCACATGAGGTATCCAAATTGTACAGTTCTGATTGGAGGGCAGGTCTCGGTCCATTGGTAGAAAAATGAAACCAGGGTTTCCCTGCAGTGGTTGACACAGGCAAGTCATAGTGTGGGAAGCCAAGAGTTCAGTCTGAGGTTCTTCCTGGTATACAGAGCAGGGGCGACGCCCCTGACAAAGAACCCTTACCAGTGGTTCTCAACCTTCTGGCCCTTTAAATACAGTTCCTCATGTTGTGACCCAACCATAAAATTATTTCCGTTGCTACTTCGTAACTGTAATGTTGCTGTTATGAATCGTAGTGTAAATATCTGATATGCAGGATGGTCTTAGGCGACCCCTGTGAAAGGGTCGTTCGACCCCCAAAGGGGTCACGACCCTACAGGTTGAGAACCGCTGCCTTAGACTCTTACTATGCATAAAATTCGGGCCTTCAGTTTAAAGCAGGTTAGTAAAAAACTAGGAAAATTCCCTGGCAAGTGGAATGGGGAAACTGAGACAGTTAAACATCCGAGCAGTTAACAGCCAGCTAATAAATCACAAGACCCCGTCCACCCTAACCAAGTGTTACTGGAAAGGGACCAGGACCAAGGCAGGTCTGCCCTGGCACAATCTGTGATGTGTGGGTTCTTGACTTCACGCAGGGAAGATTTCATGAAATGAGTCCAGGCAGTTTTGAGAGTACGTTTATTAAAGCTGGGGGCAGTGAAACAAAGCAAGGGCTTGAGATGGAAGAGGCAAGATCTTAGCAACAGGAGTGAGCCTAGGTGGAGCTGCCTTGGCCCTTCGGAAACATGAGTGAGGAAGAGCCAGGCCTAGGCAAGGCTGCCTCAGCCCTTGAGAAAGGAAATCACAGAGGCAGAAGGGACCCATGCGGGGCGGCACGGACTCAGGAAGCAAGTTAGAGGCAAAAGGAGGGACCTTGGAGACAGGTTCAGGGAGTTAGCCCGAGAGGAGTTGTCGCTGCTCACTGCTCCCCCAGGTTGCGAGTCTCCTGGGAACCTTTAGAGCTTAAGGAAAAGAAAGCAAAGATACATGCCTGAGGAAAGAAGGGGGGGGGGGGATGAAGGCACAGGCCTGCTCAAGGGAGAGAGTGTGCTGGGTCCTTTGATATGCTGGTGCATCAAAATGGTCATTCTCTGGTCAGTTTCACCTTCAAAGAATGTCACCAGTTCCTGCAGGTTTGGCTCAGTGGATTGGGCATGGGCCCTCAAACTGAAGGGTCCCAGGTTCGATTTCAGTCAAGGGCATAAACCTCAGTTGCAGGCTCAATCCCTGGCCCTGGTTGGGGCATATGTGGGAGGCAACCAATTGATGTTTCTCTGTCTCCCCATCCCTCCACTCCCCCCCCCCCACACTCTCTAAAAGTCAATGGAAAAATAACCTTGGGTGAGGATTAACAACAACAAAAAAGAATGTCACCAGAAAGGGACTGGGATCAAGGCTGGTCTGCCCTCTGCACTGTCTGGAATGTGTAAACCATTTGCTTCTAAGTGTCCTTGGTTAGGGAAGATAAGACCTTGTAATTTTATTAGCTGCTGCAAATTCCTGGGCCATCTGTTTAGCCATCTATCTGAGTTTCCCCAATCCACTTGCCAGGGAATTTTCCTAGCTTCTTACTAACCTTCCTCACAAGGACACTTAGGAACAAATGGTTTACATCTCTCCTCCCCAACCAGAGAGAGCGACTTAAATCAGCCTGGTCAGGGCGGTAACAGAGACCCAGTTAGTGCCATTAGTGCCAGCCAAACGGAAGAATGGATTAAGTCAGAGGAATAAATAACAAAACAACAACAAAACATCAGAGCCAGACAAATCCGAGATAGAGGTGAAGCTGACCAGAGGATGATCTGAAACCCCTCCATACACTCGTTTTGGTGCGTCAGCATATTAGAGGACACACCAGGGAAGGCTGATGAACAGTCTGTTGAGATCCTCCCCTGAGACTCCCCTAAAATTCTCACCTCTAGCAAACAGATACAAACCCTCAAGACAAAGGTCCCAGTGCATGTGCATGCATGCTCTCCCTTGAGCGTGCCCAGGGCTCCCTTTCTTCAGGTGTGAACTTCCGTTCTCCTAAGCTCCAAGGACCCTCCTCTTGCCTAGCTTTTCAGCGAGCCAAAAGCAGCCCCACCTTGGCTCACTTCTGTGACTATGACTTTCATTATTGAGTCTAGGCAGCCCAGCCTAGCTCACTTCTGTTACTGTGACCTCCTTTCCCAAGTCCACTTCTATCCTAAGGCCTACCTTTGTTTAACTATCCCAAGCGTTAATAAACATGCTCTAAAAAACACCTGGACTGGTGCCTTCAATTCTTTCCTTGAAGAAGTCAAGAACCCACATATCTCAGACCATGCCACAGCAGACCTGCCTCAGCCCAGTCCCTTCCTGGTGATAAGTTGACCATGGGGAGTACATCTCAGGAGATAAATTTCTTGAGCCCACATGACTGACCGTATCATTAAATAATACAAAACAAAATCATATCTGATAAGTGTCTACTATCCAGAATATATAAATAACCCTACAACTCAACAATAAAAAGACAACACAATCTAAAAATGGGCAAGGTATTTGAATAGACATTTTTCTAAAGGAGATATGCAAATGGCCAATAAACACAAGGAAATAGCTCATTAGTCATTAGGGAAATGCAAATCAAAACCACAAAGATACCCTAGACAGTTTGGCTCAGTGGATAGAGCATCGGCCTGCGGACTGAAAGGTCCTGGGTTCAATTCTAGTCAAGAACACATGCTCAGGTTTCGGGCTCAATCCCCAGTAGGGGGCATGCAGGAGGCAGCCAATCAATGATTCTCTCATCACTGATGTTTTCTCTCTCTCCCTCTCTGAAATCAATAAAAATACATTAAAAAAACAAAAACACAAGAGATAGATAATGATAGTGATGGTGAAAATGAGGAGAAATTAGAAACCTCATTTGTTGCTGGTAGATGCTACTGCTTTGGAAAACCGTTTAGCAGATCCTCAAAAAGTTAAACATGAAGATATCATATGATCCAGCCAGCAATTCCTAGTTCCATAGCCAAGAGAAGTGAAACATGTATCCTTCCAAAATTTGTACAAGAATGTTCATAACAGTATTATTCATAATAACCAAAAAGTGAAAACAACCCAAATGTCTATCAATTAATGAAGATATAAAATGTATATATAATCTAAACAATGGATTATTCAGCCATTAAATACATGAAGTATTGATTTATGTAACAGATCTTAAAAAACAGTATGCTAATTGGAAGAAGCCAGACATAAAGGGCCACATATTATATTATTTCATTCAGCTGAAAAGCCCCAAATAGGCAAATCCAGAGAGAGAGACAGTATAGATTAGTGATTGCCATGAGCTGGACAGGAGCGGGAATGAGGAGTGATTGCTAATGGGTATAAAGTTAATTGAACCTGGGACTCTTCAGTTCGAGGGCCACTGCTCTATCAAACTGGCTAGGGCTAAATATATATATATTTTAAATCAGGGGTCAATAAAGATATTTAGGGGGTTTTAATAGACATAAAAGTAGGCTATATATTTTATGCATATAATACTGAATCCCTTTTAAAAGTTGCTACAGGCAATACTAATCTATTTTCTCTGTGTAAAGATTAGTGTTTATGAGTATAGAATACTAATTTATATAAAACCAATGGCCCGGTGCACAAAATTCATGCACTCGGGGGGGTCCCCCAGCCTGGCCTGTGCCCTGTCACAGTGTGGGAGCCCCACAATCCATCACCCCAAAGAGGTAGGCCCCGCCCACCCATCCAGGGCTCCTTGATGGATTGCCCCAAAGAGGCAGGCCGGAGCCAGTGCAGACCTGCGGACCCCTGGCGCAGGCGCACAAAGGCCTCCCTGTCCCCAACGCTGCAAGTTCCCACCCACAAGCACCTGCTGCGCACACAGCCTCCAGCTGATCAGTCGTTGTGTGTGAGGGTGTCCCAACCATTTGCATATTATCCTTTTACTAGTATAGATAAGATGTAAATTATTCTAGGTTAAAAGAGCTAAATTTATTTTTTTTTTAAGTAATAGTTTTAAAATACCATCAATTATAACTGCCTGATGGACCTAGTAGGACTTGGGCAGGCAGAATTTTTAGCAACCTTTATAAAAATTCAGTATCATTACACAGAATTAGAGATTGTTGTGATTTTTATTCAATTTGGTATTCTGATTAGAATAAGTGCAGTGAGAAAAGTATACTTTACAAACAGTCCATTAAATCTACATTATGATTATGGCTTTACATTGATTGTATAGAGAGAAAAATAACATTGGAATTAAGGCAATAACCGCATGTGCAAAACAAGCACAAGCCTGACACAGTCTTCAATAAAACGTTCTTTTGGTTACATGATGGTTGACATCGCTGCATGCAGGTCAGCACTGCTTTGAAAGATAAGCTTTGAACAGCTTCATTCATTTAAAAAAATCCCTCCTACTGGCCCACGATGGCGAGCAGCAGCTTTCGGTAATCTCCGCTCGTGTCACTGGCAATCATGGTGCCCAGGGTCTTCTGGTACATCTGGCAGAACATCTGTTTTATTTGTACAAGATCAATCTGCGCGCAAGAGATGATATTGTTAATGTCAGAAAAAGCTGCCAAGGCATTTATTCGAATTGTTTTCTGAGAGTGAAAAGGTCCTAATTAGAATCAAAGCAGAGGGAAAATAACACCAAGCGACTGACACTTTATGGTTAGCAACTACCCAGGAAGGTCTGATTCACTGACTGTAAAAATATCGGATAAGGATGGTACGAGTCTCCTCTATTATTCCAACAGTATTAGTCATTTAAAAACCATTTGATAATCAAATCGCTATTATCAAAAACACAGAAAATAACAAGTGTGGGCCAGGATGTGAAGTCGGAACCCTTGTGGATTGCTAGCAGGGCTGTAAAATAGGCAACCACTGTGGAAAATGGTATGGCGGTTCCTTAAAACAGTAACAAAATATAATTGCCAGATGAAACGGCAATTCCACTTCCGGGTATATACACAAAAATGAAAAGCAGGGACTCAAAATATATGTACCCATGCTCAGAGCAGCATCGTTCACAACAGCCAAAAGGTGGGAGCAACCTGAGTGTCCACTGACAGATGAAAGGATAAACGAAAGGTGGGATATACAGACAATAAATACCACTCAGTCCTAAAAGGGAAGGAAATTCTGACACAAGATACAACATGAATGAACTCTGAAGACATTATCCTAAGTAAAAAAAACAGTCACAACAGGACAAATACAGGATATTTCCACTTATTTAAGGTACCTAGGGGTAATCAATTATAGGGACAGAAAACAGAATGGTGGTTGCCAGGGGTTGTGGAGAAAGAATGGTGAATTATTGTTTAACGAGTGGGGAATTTCAGGTGAAAAAATTCTGGCGGTGGTAGTTGCACAACAATGTGAATGTACTTAATGCCACTGAACTGTATTAAAAAAAATGGTTAAAATGGTAAGTTTTACATTATGTATATTTTATTGCAACTAAAAAAAATAGCTTGCATAGAAAATTTAGGTCTATGAACAAATACATAAAGAGCTTTTATAAAACACCCTATTCAGGCCTGGCTGGTGTGGCTCAGAGTTTGAGCTTCGTCTCATGAACCAGGAGGTTAAGGGTTCAATTCCTAGTCAGGGCACATGCCTGGGTTGCAGGCTCAATCCCCAGTAGGGGGTGTGCAAGAGGCAGCCAATTGATGATTCTTTCTCATCACTGATGTTTCCATCTCTCTCCCTCTTCCTCTCTCTGAAATCAATTAAAAAAAAAAAAAGATAAAACACCCTATTCTGGTTGTCCTTTTAAAAATAATTTACCTTTTTTAGTATAATTTAGTTGGATATGTATGTTTTCTTTCAATAAAAAATACCCAATAAATATTTAAAAATCAAAGAAAACATTTGAAGCTATATTTAGGTAAAGAGACAAAGATACATTTTTTGTTTTATGATTAGGAAGGTATGCTAAATTTCAGGAATTTTTCATAACCAATAAAATTAAATAGGTCTTTTAGACAATTTTTTACCTAAGTAAAATGAAAACCAAAAACCATCTTCCAACTTGCCTTCAACTAGTAACCTAGTCCCTCCAGACCTTCTCAGGTGGGCACACCTCTTGGCACTGCCGCCGCCCCGAGGACAGTACAGCGGTCCCCTTCACTAAGCAAGCCTCTCTCCTGGAGGAGGAAAGGGACCGACGACCACTGCTCACACGAGGCAGTGACAACGACAGCTTCTCCTTAACGTCTTCCTGGGGGACTGACAACCAACTGAGGCACTTTTAAGAAATCAACATTCAAAATTAACTGAGATCAGACAAGAAGAGAAAGGCTCACCTCACTGCGCGTGACCACGATCCTGACCAGGGTGGAGTCGTCGGTGCCGGCGCCCTTCATGGAGCAGTACAGCCTCTCAGCGAAGAAGGCCTGGCGGTTCAGGGCGCACTGCACTGCAAGGCAGAGAGGCTTCAGGAACGCCCCGCGCCCGGGCTCCCCGCTCCCCGCTCGCCTGCCCCTGGTCCTTCCCCACGCCATCCTCTCAGAAACCCGAAGCTGAAAACATTCTCCCCCTGGATTTGTATCACCTTTCTTTCTAGATGCACCCGACAAGCTACTTTCAATTCTAAAAGACTCCTCCTGGCCCCCCCAAAACCCCATTTCCTCTCCACAGATGCAACAGCTTAGATTCTTTGTATTTTTGCCCCTCACAATGAGAAGATATATAGCAACTCGGCCTTAGCAGTATCTCACTGAAAAGCAATGATGAATTCTGAATTCTAGGAGTCAAATAGAACATTTTCCCAGAGAAGGATACGAGATACAAATAATATAAAAGAGAAAACACAGATCTGAGCAACGATTTCAGAATAAGAAATCTGCCCTGGCCAGTGTGGCTCTGTGGTAAAAAAATCTAACAGGCATTTCTTAGTAAAATTAACTTAGCAAAGGCTCTTCCTGCAGATGGTAGAGAATGGTTCATTAATAATTTAGCTACAATACTATAGTATTATTTGTAAGACATTCAATTGCTAATACCAATGTGTTACTAATACTCTCTTTAGTCCTATATTCTCCATGAGAATAATAGTTCCAGTTCATTAGGCTGAATATCAGGACACCAGAGATTTGGTATTTAATTCCAAAAGGGAAAAGAGTCTCCTTGGGCTGAGTACTTGAGAAGTGGTTTTTTGTTTGTTTGTTTGTTTGGGGGGGGGGGCCTCAAAAATGATGCTTTGTGTAGTGGCACTCATAGCTGCATAGTGCTTTCCCAGCCACCTTAATGGAAATGTTACAATCTATCATATATATGTGTGTGTGTGTGTGTGTATATATATATATATGTATATGTATATATGTATATATATACATATATATGTATTTATAACATGTATTTTTAAAAATAAACATGTATAAACACATATAAACATATATTTACATATAAACATGTATTTTTAAAAAATTTTTATTGACTGATTTTTAGAGAGAGAAAGGAAGGGAAAGGTGAGGCGGAGGAGGAGGAAAAGGGAAAGAGAAAGAAGGAGGAAGGGATGGATGGAGAGATGGAGAGAGAGAGAGAGAGAGAGAGAGGAGAGAGATATTGTTCTCTTATTGATGCCTTCATTGGCTGATTCTTATATGTGCCCTGACCGGGGACTGAACTCACAACCTTGACTTATCAGGACGACGCTCTAACCAACTGAGCTATTTGGCCAGGGCTACCAGATATTCTTGCATAGTTCTCAAGAAGGGCATACAGAATAAACATCAAATAATTCTGAAACAACCCCAACTGATCCTGCCATCAACCATTCACAGACTGGCTCAGCATTTGCTTAAGCAGATTCCCGGGAGGCTATATTATCATTACTTAATAGGAACAAAAAATACTCAAAAGCTCACTCATTGAGAAGCAAAATAAAGCAAAACACAAAAGAATCTTACAGATGGCCTTCAAACCGCTTTCCACGCTTCCGGAAAACTCGCGGGCAACACTGCTTAACAAATCTCGATTAGCCACCTGCAGACAAAACGTTATCGGGTTAAAATACTTCCACACGTTAAAATAGAAGCCAGGCCTGCAAAATAAAGGCTCATACCCTGGAATAAGCCTCCATGGTAGCTCTCAGCTGAGGAAAGCTTCTTGTGGCAAGAATCATGTTAAAGCAAGATTCGTCTGTCCCCAGCTTCCCCTCGCCAGCTTGATAGAGTCGCTGAGCATCTTCCTGAGCCATCTGGTGGTTCACATTCTGGTTCTCATCACGGTTTCCCTACAAAAGGCGGCAGAAATTGGAAGGAAGCGGTACAAGTCCTATTAAAAATGTTCTTTCCAATCTCGTCATTTATTAAAGATGAATGCCTAGCCCTGGCTGGTGGCTCAGTTAGTTGGAGCGTCATCCTGTACACCAAAAGGTGGAGGGTTCAATTCCTAGTCAGGGCACATTCCCTGGTTGGGGTGTGAGCCCCGACTGGGGGTGTGTGTGGGAAGCAGCTGATCAATATTTATTTCTCACATTAATGTTTCCCTCTCTCTCTCTCTCCCTCTCTCTCTCCCTCTCTCTCTCAAATCAATTTTAAAAAGTTTTAAATAGAAAGATTAATGCATCGAGTTTGTCATGCATAGTTTTCATTTCCAAACGAACTACATTGCACTGCCAACTTTGAATTTGAGAGTATGTGATCATGATTTAATGAGATTATGTTAAAATGAGAAATTTTCAGGGCTTTGAGGTCTAAATTAAACCAGAAAAGGTTTCCATAAAAAATCATATACACATACATATGATTTATACACATACACACACACACACACACACACACATACACAAATCTCTACTCGGAGACATAAGCTACCACTTAAATAAAGACGTTATTCTCCTCCTCAGCAAGGATTTAAGATCAGTATGCATTACACTTAACTCCTCTTTGTATTCATTAATGCAACCTAAAGTAGGGAGCACTTGCTCTCTGCCAGCCCATATTCTCCAGAGAAACAAACCGATGGGATGTGCTACATGGCAGGAACAAGGTCTCTGCCTCAGGAATTTAAGTTAAGGGAGGGAACATATAATACGGAGGCTTCATAAACTTCCTTTCCTTTCCAAGTGTAATCTTAATACGTTAAGTATTTATTATGAATGTATAAATGAAAATGATGCATGAACTTTTAAGAAGAAGGTATAAATAACTCAAATTCTGCTAGATTGTGCCGATTTGTATGCCAAACTCTCCCGTAGGATAGGAGGGAGGGAAGGAGAGGGAGGGAGGGAGGGAGGAAGGCAGCTGTGAGCCTGAGCAAGGGTAAAGCTTAGATGGGCAGTTGGTTTCACTCCAAAACAGAAACACAAGGGAAAGGCTGTCCTCTAGAGTCTCGGTGTCTGAGGAGCGACACGGAGAGGGCTCCCTGGGGTGAGAAACTGTCTTCCCAAGAACCCTGGGCACAGGGGCGTGTAGGAGCAGATTCCAAGCAGACACCTGACTACAGCACAGGAGGCGGTGCTCAGGGACATTCCTCCCTTCTGCCTTTAGACTCAAACACACGCACGGCCCGGTTTCCTAGGAAGCCGTCCCTCTGCTTACGCCCTGGAAGAGGTCCCTTTGCTTTATACACCGGCTGGGCCTGGAACCCTGCAGACACACTCCACACCTCATATAAAGTCTTCACCATTTTTTAGTGTTAAATCCGTTCCTGCTCGTTTTCTTCTTCTCGTTCTTTCTAAACGCCAACCTCCTCCCCTGCTCCGTTACTCTGTTGTAGGTAAATTCCGTTTCCTCTCATCCACCTGTGTTCTTTTCTCACGTCCACACACACCCACTCACTCTGGCTCACTGCTTTTCCTGCAACTACCTTCCTTGCCCTGAAGAGCCTCTCTACTTCGAGGCCCTTCAGGGCTGTCCGACCTTGTGCACTAGCAGGAGAGCCAGTAACGGCTGATACTGAATCAGCATGCTAGTCTTTTGCATCATCTTGCTCAAATAAACCCTCACTGTCTCGTTCCAAGCGTGTTTATAATGTCATTCCAAATACCCTATTTGGAGAATTTTCTGTCCCCTCTCCAGCACATCTGGGGAATCAGAATAAGGAAGGTGCCAATCACAATAGTTCTGTGAATCCTGAAGCACTTTTCTGCATTTCTGGCTCTCCTCACGCAGTTCTTGCCCTACAGCACTTCCATGGCACTCCTGCGTATCCGTCGTTAGTGGTAGAACTTAATAGGCTAAGCTCAAAAGTACAGCTTCATCCCATCCCACGACACAGCTTCAAATTGATTTCTGATTCCTTTCAAAGCCAGATCTACAGAAATAAATCTCAATAGTGACTACAGAGAAATTTGTATACTGGGTTCTGTGTTGTCCCTCTTAAAAGCGGCAGGATTCCAAGGGGGCTCAATATTAAAAGAAATGCAGGATGCTCACTGGCAACAGGCAGCAAAGAATGCCCCCTCCACCCTCACACAAACATCCACACTGTACTCACCTGGCACATGGATACAAGCAAACGTTCAAAATGCCCTGATGTATCTGACCTAATGTCCTTCTCAAGGTCTCGCCCAAATTCCGACTGATAACATCGGACAATTTCTTGGATTTCCCGATTAGTTCTTGTGCATAAAATTTCAATCAATACACGTTCCTGAGTTCCTGCTCCCTATGTGAAATAATGAAAGGAAGAATTACACAAAAGAAAAACAAAATCTCCGTAAGTTATTAAATCTTACTGTTCCATCAAATATTTCTTTGGCCTCCAGACCTAAAAAGCTCTATATAGCCAGAGATATGAAAGAATGTATGATTTAGTTGTCACTATGAATACAGAACTGCCACAATTTGGGGGGGGGGGGGTGTTTAAATTAGATAAAACATTCAAAGTAAATGACATATAGTACCTTCATTGCATTCCGTAAACTCCAGGCATCATAATATGTGCTTGGCATGAACAGGGCAAGGATCAGTTCTTCCATATTCCCACTTAACTCTGACTTGAGATCTTTGATTAAATCCTGTTTAATTACAAGTAAAACCAAGTATATGTGCTCTCCAAATTTTGTTATTTACATTTTTAAAGAAAAATATAGAAAATGGAATTGAATTGTTTATGAAAACCTAAATTTCAAATCTGAATATTATACAATAATAAATATGTAAATATATACATTTAAAGTTTGTTATACTCAAGTAGATGTATTTTATTCATTCTATAAATATTTTATTTATTCAATAAAAACTTAAATTCTTACTGTAGTTCCATCACTATACCAGGTACAAAAACAAGAAATACATGAAACAAAGAACAATTCAAATGAACAAAACGATGAACAGATATTTATTAGTATAAGAAATTGTTCTTGTTCTATGAGGAAGTAGAAATCCTCATGGTGTTCTTATTTGAAAAATAAGATAAACATCTAAAAAGAGACACCAGTATAAGGCAGCCGGTACTCCAGCACCGGATGAGTAGGTAGGACAGAAATAAATAACAGAAAAAGTCAAAGTGAGCGACAGGATGCAAAGAAAGCTTTCAGTCCAGATCTTGACGAGGACATAGAAATTAGCAGGCACAGTGGGGCCAGGATTTGGCAGCTGGCGCTGAAAGAAAACCCTTGAGTGCATTTTTTTCCTGGGACTGTGCCAGTGGTAGCTGTCACTCAATGGCACAGAGGGAAAAAAAAAAAATTAGCAGGCAAAGAGGAAGAAAGGTATTTCAGGCAAGAAGGAAAAACAAACATGGAATAGAAAAATGGTTTCCCGCCTTGGCTATGCATTAAAATCATCTGTGGAATTTTTCTTAAAAACAAACAAAAATTGATGTTGAGGAAAATACTCAGATTCTACATATGGTGTTTTTTTGTTTTGTTGTTTTAATTTTTATCAGAGTCATTTGAGCCAAACTGACGACTCGCCAGGGAGCAAGGTCTCAAATGCTCCTCTGCACGTGTTTTTAAGTTCTAAAGGGGATTATGATGATGAGCTAAAGCTGAGAATCACTAATGCAGGGGCAAGAATGACCAAAGCGAGTTCAGTGGGACAATAAGACAACCAATTCTGTTAGAGGGGAACATTTTCACAGGTGAGTAAATCCAAGTTATAACTATATGCTTGGCATATTACCTTGAAGACTAAGCTAGAGAATGCTGAATTTGATTCTGCGTGCTGCAGGAGCCGCTGGAAACGTGTATGCAGGCAAATGGCACGGACGTGGCAACAACAGGCAGTATGGACTATGATGGCAAAAGAGGCTACAGAAGAGAACATTCAGCAATGAGGGAAACTGCACAGAGTAGCTAATTGAAGCCAAACCCTGGAGTTGTCGTGCAGAAAAAGGAAATAAGGTCTTCTCGGCCAAGAGAACAACGTAGACTAAGCACAGAAGTATACAAGGTCATGGTGTGGGCAGAGAATGGCGAGAAGTTCCATGCAATCGTAAACAGAGGATATGTTTAGAGGGAGGGGAAGGAGTGGAAGATGATGCCAAGGAGCAAGAACAAGAGGGGCTCTGTAGAGAAGCCCGTGGATCCCAGTCCACAGAGAGGATGGAGACCCACGCTACTGATGCTGACCGTGGTCATCATCTACTTTCTACGGAACATCTACCACACACCAGACCTAGTGTGAGGTGCGACATCATGGCCAAGGACTACTCTAGAATTAGAAAGTCTTTTAAGAGAAAAAAACGAATACACTACTCCCTGGGCCTCTGGAACGGAGCTGTTTTGTTCATCAGTAATAGTAAGACAACAGTGTGCAACCTGACATGGATGCAGGGTCTACAGGTCACTGTTCACGCTCACTTAAGAAAAAAATTACCTTTCCATACATGGTCTTAAAGGCTGCTTTAATTTTTTGCCTTTGATCATTGGACCGGGTGGACACGACATCCACAATTGCCTGTTCGTCTGTCCCTGAAAGAACCAAACATGTTTAAGTAAGAATAAGTGCACTGGATGTTCCTTGAGGAAATCGCTTAAATGTTTATAAGGTAACTGGTGCCAGATCAAACGGAGGAATGTGCCCACGGGCTGACACATAAAGTTGGTTTATGATAGAAAGCTTATTTTTACTTTAATCACTTAAACTTATTATAAATAAGACAAAAATCCATTTTCCTTACCAAAGCCCTTCATTGCTTTACGAAGAATTTCTGCATCTCTCATAGGATCGAAGTTGGCAGCTGGTCGAATTGTTCCTTGAGTTCCCTGAGTCATGGCGGCAGGCTGAGAACAAGAGGCATAACATCCAAGTCCGTTACTGGGGCAATTATTTCACAAGATGTACATATACCAAATCATCATGCTGTGCACCTAAAACTAATACGGTTATCTGTCAATTACATCGCAATAAAACTGGGGAGGGGGGGGGGATATGAAAAAAATGTTCACCTTCTTTAATTTAAAAAAAAATACAAATTAAAAATAAAAATCGAGGAACATTTGAAATCTTGCTCCCTGGCATATGTCCTCAGCTTGGCTCAAATAAACTCAGAAAAATTAAAAAAATTAAAAATTAAAACCCAAGTCAGGATTTTCTGTTGGAAAGACAACAACTCAAGACTTCCCAGTCAAAACTCTTAGGCAAAGAGGCCAGTGTTTGCGTTTCAGGCCAAGGATATGAGCAATGGTTGTCAGAGCTCATACTGGAACAGGCAGGAAAGACTTATCTCCCTCCTGCCAATAGACAGTCAGCTACCACACTTTCAGGAGTCTAGTAAAGCTGGCAAAATTAGTGACAATCTTCCTGTGCCTTGCATCCCACTTGGGATTCCTTGGGATATAGGATATGTTTAGAGGCAAGGAGAGGAGTGGAAGATGATGCGAAGGATCAAGAATAAGCAGGGGCTATATAATGTGTCCTTGAATCCCACAGTAAAGAAAAGATTGAGAACCATCAAATTGTACTTGGAATTCCTTCTTGGTAAAATGGGAAGAGAAAAAGAAATGATCCCTGGATAGTGTGAGATGAGTAGCAGTGTTTGGTTTAAAGACAAGAATATAATAATGGCTTTAGTAAAATAGAACACGAGTAGCCCAATGAGGTTTTGAATAAGCAATATAATTTGGTTAATATCTCTTAAGTTCCTCTAAGAGCCCTGATTATTAGACATGAAATATAACATCGTATATTAAGAAAAGCACAAAAGGCAGCAGCTTCCTCTAGCCTGCCGGCTCTCTCTCTCTCTCTCTCTAGAGTGTACTTTTTCTTTTTTCTTTTGGTCTAGTGCTTAGGCTAGAAGTTTATTATCCGAGAGTATACTTTCGCTTTTTGCTTTAATAAACCTTGCCACTATTAAACTTCTCCTAAAAAAGGCACAAATGAAAGTGATGATTAGAGATTCCAGGAGGTACAATATTCTTCATAGATTTTATAAGGAAATAAACCAGAAAGCAAAGTAGATACTATATTTTTAAAACAGAAATCTATTAAGAAATTTTAAAAAATTACCAGATGACAATACCACAGTAATAATTGTTTCAGGCAAGAACCATCAATGGATGTTAAAATTAGTGGGTAAAAGTTTGATCAAAATCAATTATTACCAGTAAAAGAATAAGTCAACAGTAAGTGCCTACTGGTAGGATACAGTGGGAACACAACATCATTTCTGTGGTATTCTTGTCCAAATGGCATAACCTGAATTTAATCACGAGGAAATATCAGATAAACCCAAATTAAGGAATATGACACAAAATAACTAGTACTCTTTGAAAGTGTCAAGATCATGAACAACAAAAACTAAAGATTGTTTCATATTAAAGGAAATTTAAAACACATGACAACAAATGCAATATTTCATCCTGGATTTGATTCTGAACCAGAAAAGGGCATTGCAGGGGCAATTAGTGAAATGGTTGGATAATAGTATCATATCAATGTAATTTCTTGATTTTGATCATTGTATTATTTTTATGTAAGAAATTAACATTTGAAGGATCTGAGTCTAAAGGGTTTACAGGAATTCTATGTATATTTTTTGCAATTTTTTTAAGTGTAAAATTACTTCAAAATTAAAAGGAAAACAAATTAAAAATGCAAAACTATGAAACAATTCAATAGTTTTCCTTTTTTAAAAATATATTTTTATTGATTTCAGAGAGGAAGAGAGAGGGAGAGAGAGAGAGAGAAACATCGAACCTGGGAACCTTCAGTCCAGAGGCTGTCACTCTGTCTACTGAGGGCATCAATAGTTTTCTTAAAATAGTCACATCAGAGCTTAAGAATAGATGGCTTGGCTGGCGTGGCTCAGTGGTTGAACATCGACCTATGAACCAGGAGGTCCCAGTTCGATTCCCAGTCAGGACACATGCCTGGGATTCGGGTTCAATCCCCAAGTGGGAGGCATGCAGGAGGCAACCAGTCAACGATTCTCTCTCATCACTGATGTTTCTCTCTCTCTCTCTCTCCCTCTCCCTTCTCTCTGAAATCAATAAAAAATATATTTTTTTTAAAAAAAGAATGGAATGAAACAAGATGATATCCTACCACATTTTTTTAAATTCAATTTTAATAATGTATTTTATTTTACCCAGTAAGATGTTTATTTAATTTTGTTTATTCTCTAAAATATCATTTAAATATGCAACTGACATAATTTCAAATACAAAACAATTCCATTGCTCTTTAGGTCACAGAAGCTGTGTTTATTAGACTCATACCCATCAAATACAGTAATGTGCCAGCACCTGTGGGGCAAAGTAAATGGGATGAAGGGGACCAAGCCATCATTCAACGAACATTTGCGGTCAATAATTCCTCCCACTCATTCACACTCTTACAGCAACATTTTCGCCTACCAATTAGCTTTACCAACCAATCCTTCACTAGTTTCTAAGCCAGGAATGTTAAGTAGAAAACTAACAAGAGCTGTGTGTATAGTGGTTTTAGGAAAAAACTAAAATTATTTTACTTGTTGAGAATATCCAAGTATAAATTTTTTTTCAACATATTGCCTTTACATGAGTCTTTAATGCATCAGGAAACTAAGGAAATTTCCTGTGATGTAATCACTGTCACTAACATCCTAAGTAGGAAAGAAGCCTTTGTTTATAATATACCGGACGAGATAGTGAACCTAACCCCCATCAATTACTGTCTAATTATTCTCATATTCCGTCATCTCATTCTTTCTTAAAAAAAAAAAACAAAACTATTCCACTTTGCATCTCTAGGAAAAACTGGTTTTGTTTATTCTTTGTTGAAAGTCTAATTTGAAGTGAATCTTCATCAAGGATACTCTCATCCTTTCGGCGTTATACTAAGTTCAAAGAAATCAGGGTCCATGCTGTTGAGGTTAAAACTCTAAGGGGAGATTTCTCAGCACGGCAAAGTCTACACTGTCTGCCACCAAAAGTTCCAACCTTTGATACCCATTTGATTTCAATCTCCCTGCTGAAAAACTACCATAAACTTACTACTGGGTTCATCAAAAGAGGTTACCTGACCCAACTGCCCAAATAAGACAGAAACTTTCCTTACATCTTCACACACACACACACACACACACACACACACACACACACACCCCTACCTCTACCGGAAGATTCTCAGTGGCAGGGAAGTCACCCCTCACAAGGTAACCTAACCCACTCCCACCTAAAAGCTCTTCAAAACATGCCACTCTGCTAATTCCATCTATTAGTTTTAGCTCTACCTTAAGATGGTAATTGTTACACAAAATAAGCTGCATGTGTATGTTTTACTTTTAGTGCTTTATGTTTAAAAATCTTCTCTCTTTCAGTCATAAAATGACGTCTCTAAAATTATATGGATACTTCAACTAAAATTTAAAAATTCTCATACGAATTATCAAAAATACCTAAAGACTTATAACATAACTCACAACTGCAACAATGACAAAAGGGCTGAAAACAATCTACTACATGCTTTGGAGGAATGCCATTTGCTCTATCAGCAAAGCCGCACTGTGTAACGGGAAAGCCACTGGTCTGAGAGTCAGAACAGTGAGGATCTGGGCTCAGCTTTGTCTTTCACTAGCTGTGGGGTGTGGCCCTGGACAAGTTTCTTAATCCATCTGGAGCTAAAATTCCTCAAATCAGGAAAGTAAGCCAGAAAATGGATAAGGTATTTTTCTTCTAATACTGTAATCAATCCCTCTCCCACCTTAGCCTTAAAAACACTTGAAAATGCTAATCTTTATGAAAAGACAGGATAAAAATAAATAAGCATATTGCCTTGGCCAGGTGGCTCAGTTGGTTGGAGCGTCATCCTGTACACCAAAGGTGGGGGATTTGATTCCCAGTCAGGCACATACCCAGGCTAGGGGTTCCATCTCAGGTCGGGGCACATACAAGAGGCAGCCTATCGATGTTCCCCCCACCCTCCTCTCTCCTCCCCAGCTTCTTCCCCGCCCCTCCACCTCCCTCTCCTTCTTTCTCTCTCTAAAATAAATAAACAGCCCTAGCAGGTTTGGCTCAGTGGATACAGTATTCTCGGCCTGCAGGCCAAAGGATCCCGGATTCGATTCCAGTTAAGGGCACATACCTTGGTTGCAGGCTCCTCCCCAACCCAGGCCCTGGTTGGGGTGCGTGCAGGAGGCAACCAACCCATGTGTTGCTCTCTCTCTTTCCCTCTCTCTTCCACTCTCCCTAAAATATCAATGGAAAAATACCCTCAGGTGAGGATTAACAAAAAAATAAAAAACAAAATAAAATCAATGAACATATCCTTTGGCAAGAATAAATAAATAAAAGAAAGCATACAAGCACACTGCTTACGTTCCTGGTAACTTGCAAAAGATATAAAGAATTAACATTGCAATTAAAGAATAAAAATGTTAAAACAAGGAGCTATAGAGATGAGGCAAAGATTTGACATACAGGAGACTTTCTGGGGCTATTGAGAAATCAATTCAACAATTAATTGGTTACCATGTTTAAAGCGCTGCCAAGCACTACAGGGACATAAAGGTAAACCAGAATACAGTTGAGCCCCAGGAAGTGGTTAGAGACAAATACACAAGAAATCAGAAACAAATGAAGGCTTACGTAGGGAAACTAGAAATTAGTGAACATCAGAAAACCTTACTCACTTCACTGCTATTATCCAAAGAAACAGGAGAGAAAACAGGATAGGAAGGAAAGGATTCTGTATTGATCTGAAAGAAGAGTGGAGAGTTATAAAGGTAAAAATGGAAGACAAAACCACACTATATGAAACAGTGGCAGAAACACCAGTCACCCAAGTTGATATTTATAACTGCCAGTGGAGGAAGAGAAAAAAGACTAAAACCCATGCTAAGAGCCCAAGCGAATCTCTATGAAAAAATTATAAGTATCAGCACCTGTGAGAAGGGACCTAGGTTTGTCTTATCAAAGTCATCAGGCCACTACTCACAGCAGAGAAACCAAAGAGAGCATGGAGTCTATCAGAAGCAAAGTTTACAGTCTTAGGTGATGGTATAGAACAGCGACTTTCAACCTTTTCATCTCATGGCACACACAAACTGATTACTAAAATTCTGCAGCACACCAAAAAACATACTATCTTTTTTGCTGATCTGACAAAAAAAAGGTATAATTTTTATTCATTCACACTGGGTGGCTATGGTTGTGTTGGCTGTTGTCGTTTTTTTATTTGACAATCTAAGGGAGAAGAGGTCAGTGTCCCTGACTAAAGAGTCAGACACTGCGTGTTTCAAAAATTCCTGTGGCTCCTGCCCCGGTTGAAAATCGCTGTTATGGACCATCTCATCCGCTTCCTGTGGTGCTCTAATGTGGCCAAGGAGAGGGGCTCTTCTTTGGCATTAGTCAGTTACCCCGACTAAACTTAAAAGGCAGGAGCAGCCCTGGCCGGTTTGGCTCAGTGGATAGAGCGTCAGCCTGCGGACTGAAGGGTCCCAGGTTTGATTCTGGCCAAGGGCATGTACCTGGGTTGCAGGCACATCCCCAGTGGAGGGCGTGCAGGAGGCAGCTGATCGATGCTTCTCTCTCATTGATGTTTCTAACTCTTTATCCCTCTCCCTTCCTCTCTGTAAAAAATCAATAAAATATTTTTTTTAAAAAAAAGGCAGGAGCAACAATACCTGAGAAGAGTAAGGAGCTTGTCCTCCAGGATACTGAGAAGGCATCTGTCCTCCGGGATAGCCACCTACACGTTTGAAAACATCCAGAAAAACAGGTTTTATATGGCTTAATTTTTCAAAACAGCACTGGTTATTATGAATTATGTAAATACATAAGAACATTCCCATGTTATTCACTAGGATAATTTTTTAGTATAACTTACTAAATCTACAACAAACTAGGTCATAAGAGCCTTTTAAAATATTCCATGTCCTACATCATATCCTAACAAATACACTTTTCTTTAAAACACTTGAGTCAGATTAAATTCTGATTCCATCTGGAGAAGATGTTCCGGGGGTGGTTTCATCTGTGGTACAGGAGTCAGCAGAGAAGTTCCACAAGGTTTTGCTTTTTTGGCTTTGGGACATTCTTTTTTTAATTGAAAAAGTGGGTCTTATTTCAATCTTACTAATTATATTTTTCCACCAAATTAATACATCTCATGAAACCATGTACTTAAATTTATTTACAAAGGTACTTAAGATAAATGTTTGTTGACAAACAGAAACTAATCTCTCTCAGTGGCAACTGAAAAATTCACGCTATCATGCTGTGGCTGTCTCTGCACAGCAGGTACATACCAGGTAGGGGGCCCTGTGCTGGGACGCCACCAAAAGGCTGTGCATAGCCAGGAAAGCCTGCTCCACCTGGCGGGGCTCCAAACCCTTGGCCTGGAGGAACTAGAGAAAGAATCAACTAAGGTGACAGTTCCCATGACTAAAGAGAAAACTTCAGAAAAATATCTACTATTAACAGTGAGGAGGGGGGAAAAAGGTGCTATTAATGCTTCTGGCCCCTATTGGTCTAAATTCAATTTCTCACCAACTCCTTCCCCATTAAAAAATAAACTTAAGCCGAAACCGGTTTGGCTCAGTGGATAGAGCGCTGGCTTGCGGACTGAAAGGTCCCAGGTTCGATTCCGGTCAAGGGCATGTACCTGGGTTGCGGGCACATCCCCAGTGGGAGATGTGCAGGAGGCAGCTGATCGATGTTTCTAACTCTCTATCCCTCTCCCTTCCTCTCTGTAAAAAATCAATAAAATATATTTTAAAAAATAAATAAATAAATAAAAATAAACTTAAAATTTTACTTCATTCATTTGCCTTAGTAAATTACCATATAAAAATGCTAAGTTACTTTTTTCCCCTCTGGACAAAGCTATTCTAAAGGTCACAATCATGCTAACTGAAATGCCTTAATCTGCCTTGGCTGGTGTGGCTCCGTTGATTGAAGCACATCATCCCATGCACCAAAAGGTGGCTGGTTTGATGCCCAGTCAGGGCACATACCTAGGTTGCGGGTTCGATCCCATCCCCGGAAAGGGCACAACAGGAGGCAACAGATCGATGTTTCTCTTATACATCAATGTCTCTCTCTCTCTCTCTCTCTCCCCTTTTCTAAAATCAGTAAAAATATATCCTCCGGTGAGGATTAGGGGGAAAAAAAGCCTTAATAACTTCTAAGATTATAAATAATCAAACTGTTATATATTGATCTTTTATTACCATGAGATTTCTTCCAATTTCTTTCCTAATTTTTGAGCTTGCTCCCAGTTGCTAGGCCCCCTGAGAACATTTACCTTCTATGTTGCCAGCTGTGTCCTTGCTGTCTAAGGCAGAAAGTAGGCCAAGAGCTATTCTGACCTCATACAAAACAAGCAGGAATGAGAAGGATAAAGGGGAGAAGGAAAAAGTGCTGTAGCAACCAAACCACCACGATGCCTCGACCCATCACTCACCTCCTGGATAGGATGGGGCCCCTCCTGGCTGTGGGGCGCCAGGGTAGCCCCCAGGGGCTGGATAGCCACCGGGAGCAGGGTAGCCTCCAGCTCCGGGGTAGCCACTACCTGGCGCTGCGGGGTAGGCACCTCCTCCCATGGGAGGAAAGCCACTAGGATAAGGATACTGCCCAGGAGGGGGAAACGATGACTCCTGACCCGCCGGCTGCAAAACCAGAAAAGTATTTTCAAATGAATGTGACCCTAGAGAAATACGACCCACCTAAAGAAGGGAACCAACAGCTGTAACTGTTAAGGTCTAGCTTGTTCTTTTACATATTAAAAGCCCCATTAGAAGTCTTGGTATCTTACCCTAGTTTATGAATATCCTATATTTTTCAGGACACTTGTCTCTCAGAACTCAGTTAAATTTCATTCTACGTTGTCGGGGCGTCTGTTTCTCTATTTGGGAGTAAGAACCAGGCTCCTTCCAAACCCTCAGGAACAAGTCACAAAGCTCATTAGTTCCTTCAATTTCCTAGCACCTAGAAATATGAGAAAGATCCACCTCTCCACCCTAAAGTAAGAAATTCCTCGTTCGCCTGCAACACACCTGGACCTGTTACACAACAGAAAAATAAAGGTGACCTGAGTCACACGTGGGTTCAGAACAGACAACGTCTAAGTGAGGCAGAGACTGTCAGGTGTTCACTCAACTTCCTCCCCTGGCCACAAAGCTGGACTACATTTCCCAGACCTCCCTGCAGTTCAGTAGGACCGTGTGACTGAATACCGGTGAATGAATGCAGGCAGTGATACACACCACTTCCAGCCTGGCCCCTAAAAACCTACTCTCTTTCCTCCTCTCTCTTTTCCTTCATCTGCAGCTGAAGCAGAGGGTCCAAGTGGAGGACTCCAAGGTGCTAGGGTGACAGAGCCAATACTTGGAAGGAGCCTGGGAACCTGAAGACCACCTGGAACAAAGGCTTCTCCCCGCCCCCTCCCTCACCCCCACGGGCTTCCAGGAGCCGGAAGGAAGAAATGAGCTTTTCTTGAGTCCAGTCACTGGGGTGGCTGAGTTGTCTGTTTCAGCAATTACCCTACACTGACAAAAATGACTGCCAGAGCCCAGTGTAGTACATAGGCATCTGGAAACACAGCAGTAATTCTCATCTCTCCTCTGATAAATCCAGCTATATATTCACTTTACATAAGGATACACACAGTATCATTAATCTGCAGGCCCCTCTTCCTACTCTCTGTCAGAAACAAGCCCTGCATTCTTATGAGCGTAAAACTGAAATGTATGATTCTCACTTAGGCCTCAGCTGTAAGTTTAGTCCTCAGAGTGCAGACATCAACCAGGCAGAACTTGACAGCACGTTGGTAAAATGTACTCCAAACACGAGTCTCAGGACTACAAATCAAGGACCCTCGAATCCACTGCAATCTGTTATCTCGGAGTCAAGGCCTTCCTAGTTATTCTAAACCTTCTAACACAAAGGTTAAAAACAGTGACTCAAAAAAACAACCAACACCAACCAAACGGTGACTCACGGGATGAATTTAGCTTACACACATTTGACTGACTCATACAGCATTTAACATTTAAAGAAAGTAATTCCCCCATAGAGAGCCAAGTGTGAAAGGCCACCACATTGGGGGGGGGGGGGGGGGCAGGGGGGGGGGAAGGGATGGAGCCAAATGGGAAGAAATAAAAAAAAATTATTTTCCCTATTTTTCAAATTGGGTCAATTTCAACAAAATCCAGATTGCTTGTTTTACTTGACGAAATGCAGGGCCTGGCCTCACTGGGCCTGCCTCCCCGCGTGGCCGTATCAGACCGAGGCCGAGAGCTGCTGGCTTTCCGCAGGGCATGCAGATGCTCTGTCCCCCACAGCACCCTCCTGCACTCGGGCACGCGGATTGATGAGCCCTGCTCTGGCCTATCTGTCAGCTCAGTCAAGGGCTAGTCCTACAGCACCTGCTCCAGGGAATGAGCCATTTTAGTATTTAAGGGGCAATACTTACAGGGTATCCAGGGAAAGGCGGGTAGCCCGTGGGGGGATAGCCTGGATAGGACATTCTGTAACAATAAAAAAAGTCCTCTGTGATTTCTTATACAAGTTACGGCCTTTGTAGACACATACTGTCATAGGATCTTATAAAAAAAATACACCTTCTTTCAAGAGTCTGGCTGGCATTCAAATGTGGGTATTGGGGCTGGTAAAAGCAACGCTGATAACATGTTTCTTCATCTCATCATTGGTACCAATTGGGTCAGGATAGCAGAGCAAGCGTTCCAACACCATTCTCCTCATACCATACAATTCTTGTCGTATCTCAATACTACCAGTACTTCTATTTATGAACTATTTTCTTTTAAGCCAATTTATTTTTCACTTAAAACTATTTTTAAAGTTGTTTTATATTACTTCCATACAGGGAAAACGTGAAATAGTCTTCTTGCCACAAAGAGGAGGTCACATGGCCCCCGCCCAGCCCACCCCCCTCGGTGGGAGCCCGCGGGCGCCTCGGCTTCCCCCAGCCTCGCGGGGACCGGGCAGCTTCGGGGTGATCCAACTTCGGGGTGATCGGCCAGAAGCCGCTCTCCTCCCAAGCCCCCAGCCCCGCCAGGAAGCCACGTGCCCGCAGCCCCAAGCCGGCCGACCCGAGAGCAGGGACGCAGCGGGGAGCCCCGCCGAGAAGGCCCGGGCGGAGCAGGAGGGCCCGGCACACCCACCGCCCCAGCAGTCGGTCCGCATCCGGAACAAGGCCGCCGACCAGCTGAGACTCGCGGCTCGCAACCCGCCGGCGGGTTTCGGCGCGAGTTGGAAGCAGCACCGAGCGACGGGTTCGGAAGCCGTGTTTTACGAAGCGAATGGGATTTGCTGCAGAAGAAGCCATCACAGTGTATCCACGCCACGGCGTCTTCACGTGCACCCGAATGTGCAGCACAGGAGCCGTGCAGGGGTCACCCTGGGCCGGGATCCCTGTCATGGGCCCAGTCAAGCTCACGGCTGCTCCTCCTCCGCGCGGCGTGGAGGACATTCATGGCGCGCCGTCCACAGACATGGATGGTGCTGTGCGTCCTGGCCGTGGAGAGGCGCCTGGGCGGGCCAGGGAAGGTGTTCTCCTCAGCGCTGTCCTCTCAGCCTCCGCGCATCAGGCCAGGGCTCGTACGGAGAAGGGCTGGGCGCAGTTCCCCCGAGGCGGGTGTGTCCTGGCTAAATCACAACTCGAGTGGCCTCGTCTTCATGCTCTGGGGCTCCCATGCGCAGAGGAAGGGCAGTGCCATCCACAGGAAGCACCATCGCACCTGCAGACGGCCCACCCCTGCCCATCCCTGCCCACTGTCCGGTGTACAGAGGGTTCTCTGGGGGCAGACATTTCTCTAAAACCAACGAGCTGCTGCAAAAATCTGGCAAGGAGCCCATCAACTGGAAGGATCTGTGACCCTGAAAAGGGGGGTGGGAGGGTCCTCCGGGCAGTTTCTAGAAGCTGCTGTTGAAGTATTTGTCTGTGACGAAGTTGAACTGAGAAAATAACTGCCCTAGTGATCCTTACGCACGATGCACACCAGGGAGAACGGTTCAGTAAAGGGGCCATGCGCCAGGCTGCCCAGGAGGCCAGGCTGCCCAGGAGCGGCAGCGCTATCCGGCAGAAACTCTGCCCTGTGCCCACGTGTCTGTCTCAGGAACTTGGCTTTGGCTTAGAAGACACATCGAAGTTTTGGGAAAGGAGAGGAGGTCAAATTCTTTTCTGAACTCTCCTCCCCTCTGTTTCCTTTATGGCTAAAGATGGGGAGATAAGCACCTTTTTCGTATCTAAGTCAGCTGCTGCTCGCTTTTACCTGTAGGTTCAACGTTAGGTTATAAAGTGGGTGTTTTTATACAGAAAGGACCCCTTGGCACATGGGCCAGGTCCACTGCCCTTCGATCCTTTAGAGCCCTCAGGCCCCTCCTGTAAGGAAATGGGATTTTTGTTGGCCGGTTCCCAGAAATTAGGGGTCAGTTTCCTGATAGTAGCAAAGAAAATTCCTCAGGAACAATCCCTGCTGTGAGCCTTCGGACTGGTGAGGCCAGGAGAGAAGTGGGCCGGGCCTTGTTTATATTGTTCTCTGGGTGTTTCTAGGAATACGCAGTGGAAGTTGAACAGGAGGAGAAAGGGTTTTGTTTTGTTTTGTTTTAAGAAGGGAAATGGTTTTCTTCCATGTGTATCTTGAACTGGGAGAAAAAGCAGCATAGTGCTAAATGCTGTTTTTTTTTTTCCTGGACTGAAATCACTTTAGGATACCATTTTCTGCAACACTGGGGAATTTCACTCTTAAAAAATACTTATATGCTCGGCCGATGTGGCTCAGTGGTTGAGGGCTGACCTATTTCTATGTGGATGTTTTGTATTTTTTTAATCCTTTAAGAGACCATCTTTATTAGGGCTGAACCTCCATCCTAGGTCCTGTTAGAGATGCTGTTAGCTGGGCTCAAAGTTAGACCTGCAACAGTTTGGTAATAAAAAGTTGTTGAAGTTTAAAAAAAAAAAAGAGAAGGTAACATTGAGATGAATATATAAATATTAAAATACTCCCCACATGCCACAGAAATCCTCTTAGGTATAAGAGTTAACATATAGTCATAGATACCTGGATTAAACCCTACCTTTACTTTTGTAAACTTCAGATTTTGGAAAATTTCAAACTTATTAAAAAATAAAAGTAACATATAAGAAACCCCACAGCCCTGGCCAGTTTTGCTCAGTGGATAGAGCATCGGCCTACAGACTGAAGGATCCCAGGTTCGAGTCCCGGTCAGGGCACATTTCCGGATTCCAGGCTCCATCCCCAGTAGGGGACATGTGGGAGGCAGCCGATCAATGATTCTCTCTCATCATTGATGTTTCTATCTCTCTCTCCCTCTCCCTTCCTCTCTGAAATCAATAAAAATATATATATTTTTAAAAATGAGGATAGTGTATGGAGCCTCTGGGACAACTTTAAGCATACCAACGTTCACAACATGTAGTGCTGGAAGGAAAAGGGAGAGAGCCCGACTGGTGTGGCTCAGTGGTTGAGTGTCAACCTATGAACCAGGAGGTCACTGTTCAATCCTGTCAGGGCACATGCGGGCTTAATCCCACATGGGGGGCATGCGAGAGGCAGCCTATCAATGATTCTCTCTCATCATTAATGTTTCTGTCTCTCTCTCTCCTTCTTCATTCCTCTCTGAAATCAATTTTTTTAAAAAAAAAGAAATTGAAAACCTATTTGAAAAAATGACAGAAAACTTCCCTAACTTGGTGAAGGAAGTACACATACTAGTACAAGTCCAGGAAGTGCGCCCTAACCGGTTTGGCTCAGTGGCTAGAGTGTCGGCCTGCAGACTGAAGGGTCCCTGGTTTGATTCCGGACAAGGGCATATACCTGTGTTGAGGGCACATCCCCAGTGGGGGGTGTGCAGGAGGCAGGTGGTCGATGTTTCTAACTCTCTATCTCTCTCCCTTCCTCTCTGTAAAAAATCAATAAAATATATTTTAAAAAAAAAAGATTGACCTTGTGAAGATAAAAATAGAAGCTAGTTAGGAGGTTTTTGTGTGCAATTAAATACTCAATCCCCACCAGATCACTCTTAATATCCCATATCTGTCAATAGTACCGCTACTTAAATTACCTATTACTCCAATATAGTAAGTAACCCAATACTATTTTTCTCTTCTTCTTTGAAATGCCTCTCCTATTCTTTCAGTCATTTCTATTCTCACGGCCATATCCTTAGACCAGGTTTTCATTGCTTGATGCCTACTTTACTAAAATTACTTCATTTATTTCCTTGTTTATACTCTCACACTTCCAGTTTTCCTGGGCACCATCACTAGGTGAACGTTCCTAAAATGCTGCTCTTTCGGCGTATTACTTTTCAGGTCAAAACTCCTTAATGACTACTGCTAGAGTATCGAATGAAAATTCATTAGCCTGACAGTCAGATCTCCTTACTACCGGTTACAATTTATCTATTCAATTTATCTTTACCAACACCTAACTCCCAGTGCGAAATCTCTACCACCTGAACCACTCTTAGCACATCTCTGCTTAAACCGTTATCTTTAGCTGACCTGGCCTCAAGCCTGAGCTCACTCACCTCTCCTCACTCATGCAGCTCAAATCTTTTCTCCCTTCTTTGAACAATGTACTAGATAAAACAGTACTTCTTTAACTTTAATATATATGTGAGCCCCTTTGGGAATCTTGTTAAAATGCAGACTCTGATTCAGCAGTTTTGAGATGGAGCCTGAGATTCTGCATTTATAACTAAGCTTCCAGATGCTGCTGCTGCTGGTCTGAGAGTCATATTTTGGTACTAGAATATTGACATTTCCAGATCTACCATCTAATTTGCTGATTTTTTCAATATGTGTTTTGGCTCTTCTCCCCAATATGGCTGTAAAGGATTTGTATTATTTTTATATAAAGACCCCAAACAAATCAAAATCAAAATTTATAAAAACCCACTATGTAATATGCACTGTCCTAGGTGCTGATAAAGATGGGGAGAAGGTATCATGCCTTTTGAGTATACAATATAGGAAAATGAAGTAATAAATTTAAGTTATTATAGTGTCTCTTATGACATAAGCACAGGATAGAAGCTGAAAACTTGCTAAATTTAGAATAAATGGACATATACTGAGTCAAATTTATCCTATATAATCAAAGTCTAATATGCTAAGTGTCCGGTCATCTGTTCAACCAAAGCATAATATGTTAATGATATGCTAAGGATGCTCTACTGCTCGCTATGACGTGCACTGACCACCACGGGGAGCACCACTCAGCCAGACTGCTGTGGGGAGCAGGCCTAAGCCGGCAGTCAGACATACCCCAAGGGCTCCCAGACTATGAAAGGGCACAGGCTGGGCTGAGGGATGCCCCCCAAGTGCATGAATTTCGTGCACCAGGCCTCTAGTAAGTTAATAAAAAAGATAGTAAGATATTAAGAAAACTGATTCAGTTCTAAAATAGTTATTTGATATACAAAGGCCTGGATGTAAAAACAGGAACAAACTAAAATGTTTTTGGCTCTCTTCTTCTCTAAGCCTGGGTGGTATATGGAGTAAAGGGACAACAACATCTAACAACAGTCAGACCATTTGAAAATAAGTTATGGAACACATACATAACATTTTTAAGGCAACAAGTAGTTACCGTACCAAAGACTACAAAAAACAATTAAATTTCTAAATCCCAGGAATTGTTCCAGTGACAAAGTCCTATTTCTGCATTTCTTAAATTTTACCTTTAAAGGGCTAGAGGAATTATGTCAACAAGAGTTTAAAAACAGAATGAAAATAAAGACTATCTGCACATGAGAAAACTTAATGCAATTTTTAAGAAAGTGAATCTGGTTACATTTTGAAAAATGTAATTACATAAAGAACTAGAACGCAATTCCATTTCCAGAGATGTATCTTATAGAAATATTTGCACAAATACAACACATATATGTACAAGACTATTAATTACAGCACTATCTATAATAGAAAAAAGTTAAAAACAACCTAAAAGTCCAACAGTAAGGGACAGGTTAAATAGATTATGGATAGTCATACAATGAAGTGTTATGCAACTACTGAAAATGAGCAGCTTTTTTTTTTCTTATATATTAAATTATCCCTAAGTCCTAGTAAGGGGGTGTTGAAAATGACATAGGTCATTTGCACCCAAATGTGGAAAGAAATACGTTTACTTCCCGCGCCTTCCTGAAAGTCCCCTCAAGGAAGTTGAAAACCAGTGGCTGCCTCCAGGAAGGAGAGCTAGGACATAATGTACCTTTAACTCTTTTGGAATTGGGCAAGTATCATCTATTCAAAAGGTACATTTCAAAAGCGTGTGTAAAAAAACTTACACAAACCCCAGGGTGACTTAAGAAATTACTCAACTTTGCCCAAAGCATAATAAGGCCATCCTGGTGAAGCAGAGCTTTTCTTTTTAACATTCTCCCTGGGAAACTGCATTTAAAAGACTAGAAAATCATTCTTGGTTCTCCAAAACCACCTCCACCCAGTGAGTCAGCAGCGAAAAGGGGTGGGCCTCACTATGGGAGTGTCCGATGGCATGAAGCCCAGGAGCCCAAGAGGCAGCTGCTGGAAGTTTAGGAAACAAATAGGAAAAGGAGTGAACGATACTATAATGGCCAAGAGCAGATACAATTTCCAAAACCTGCCTCTCGGAAGGGCCATTTCCATCAGTCAGCAAGGGCCACGGGGTACAGGGCAGGAGGCACCGCTGGCTTCTGCGTGGACAGGCAGGCAGCCACCGTGGAGTGAAAAGCGGCGTCCACTTGCCGCGGCCAGAGGAACCCTGCCCCGCGCCTGCCCGTCTCCAGCCGGCGGCACTCATGACACTCAGCACACGTAGCTGGGCCGATCGCTTTATCAGAGCAGCTCCCTCTCGGCCGCTGGGCCAGGGAGCTCACAGGCAGTGGGATGACTTCTCTCCACCCGCCACGCGCGGCGGACGCGGCCATTTCCCCTGCGCGCAGCGCTCGCGGGGACGGGCTGGTGCGCAGAACACGCGCGGGTGGCGCCGCTCCGGGCGCGGGATCGGATGGGAACGCGCCTTCCCGCAAGTTTCCAACAACTGCCCGCCGGGGCCGGCGCACGCGCTGCGTCCGGCGTCCACTCGGTGAGCACAGCGCGCATTTCCCGAGTTTCCCCAAACCTGCTGTGTCACCGGGAAGTCCCGTCCCCAGGCCGGCTCGGCTCTGCGCGCTGCCCGCCGCTCCTCCCAGCCGCCCCGAGGCCCCGGCCCGCGCCGCAGCCCCGCACCTGCGGGCCACCTGCCCGCGCGCGCCCCGGCCCCCCGGCCTCCGCCCGGCGAGCGGCCCCGAGAACCGGCGAGCAGGGCTTCCCGTCTCCGCCCGCCGGGCGGCCGCCGCGCCTAGCCCACCCCAAGGCGCCCCCGCCGGGCAGGGGGTCCGGAGACGCGCACCCCGAGTCGCCCGCCACCCGGGAGGCCCGCGGGCCCCTGCACCGCCCCGGGAGCGGGGACGCGCGCGGGGCCCCATTTCCCCGACGGCCCGGCGCGGGGCCCCGAGCGGCCGGGGCGAGGGGGCGAGGGGGGAAGGGGTGGCCGGGGCAGGGGGCACCGCTCCTCACCTGACACCGGGAGCAGCGTCACAGCCCAGCCCAGTCGGCGGCAAGATGGAGCCGGGGGCGGGCCGCGGAGGGCGGGGCGCGGGGGCCGCCGCGCGGCCCGTTAGCAGCGCCGCCGCCGCAGGGAACGCCCCTGGGCGGGGCCCCGCCAGGGGTGGCCGGACCCCAGCCCCTGCCTCTCCCGGCCCCGCCCGCCCGCCGCTCCACCTGCGATGGGCCAACCAGTTCCACCGTGTGTCTCCACCCGGACCGCGCCCGGTCCCGCTGGGCTCCGGCAGGTCGCGGGGGCAGTTTCCGCGGCTTTGAGGGGTCCCCGAGCCCCTGCAGTGTGGGGGGCGGGAAGGGCTGAGACTGGAGGCCTGGTGCGGCCGCTCCGCCTGGGTAAGCCGTCCTCCCGTGTATCCTCAGGGACTAGGACGGTGTGGTTATTTGCCCTCTGAGAAATGAGTGTTTCTAGAGTCGGAACGCCCCAAACCGGAAGGGGGTCGTTGGGGGTTGCTAGGCTCCCCGTATGCGAGATGGAGCCCTGTCATCTGACACACACGTGTGTGCAGGAAACGGGGCACATGCTAACCTGGCAGCTCATGGGAGGCCTGCCTGGCCGCCTTGCAAACTCAAGAGACCTAAAGGGGCCACAAGGGATGGTCTGAAGTTAAAACGTTAGGTTAGCTGGTTTGGCTCAGTGGATAGAGCATCCGCCTATGGACTGAAGGGACTCGGTTTCAATTGAGGCAAAGGACACGTGCCCTGTTTGCGGGCTTGGTCCCCAGAGAGGGGGAGGGGGCAGGAGGCAGCCGATCAATGATTCTTTCCATCGTTGATGTTTCTCCCTCTCCCTTCCTCTCTGAAATCAATAAAAAAATTTTTTTTTAACTTTAATTAAAAAGCAGTCTATGGTGGGTAGTCATGTCCTAGGCCAGTATCTTCCCTGACAAAGATCGCGTTCTATCTTTACTGAGCCTATTGTCTTTTTGCATCTAAGATAAGGTACCTGTGGAATGTCAGGGTAACTTGAACCTTAGCTTTTTCTGGACCTCTCAGGGCACGGCCAATGGGGTGGAGTCCAACCACTAATTTCCTGACTTTATTGTTATCTGTTAATTGTTGACTATTAACTATCCTGTACTCACCTGTGTCTGGCACTGAATAGAGCAGTGGTTCTCAATCTTGGCTGCACATTAGAATCACCTGGGAATCTTTTTAAAATCCTGATTTCTGGGCCTCATCCTCCGGAAATTCTGTTTCTTTGTTACTAATGTTGTGGCCCCACCCCATAACAAAGAAACAGAATTTCCAGAGGATGAGGCCCAGAAATCAGGATTTTAAAAAGATTCCCAGGTGATTCTAATGTGCAGCCAAGGTTGAGAACCACTGGGATAGAGCATCCACCTTCAGACTGAAGGGTCCCAGGTTCGAAGCATGTGTCTATCATTTTACTTTTTATCCAATCACAGAAGTTTCCCCCGTTTTGCTTTCTCCCGCCTCTCTATCACCAATGGATGTCATGTAACTCCTTTGTAAAGTATAAAACAAGGTGAAAAACCACCATTCTCTGGAGCATTATCGTAATTCGTTGAAATTCTGCTTCCAGGCAATTGTCGACAGTTTGGCTCAAATAAACTCACAAAAATTATTCACAGGTTTGAATGTTTCTTAAGTTAACACTAGCATTAAACATTTGAGGCAATTTCTAGGCCCCAGACCAGTGTCTTCAACTCATTCAGAGAGTTTGTATTCCACAGCAGAAACCAGTCTGTTACCTTTACAGTGGTTCTCAAGTTGTGGTCCCAGACGGGCAACATCACTTGGGAACTTGATAGGAATGCAAATTATTGGATTTCACCTTAGATCTACCTAGTCAAACTCTAGGGGTGGAGCCCAGCAATCCGCTAGTGTTTTTGTTTTTTAGTTTATTGGTTGATTTTAGAGAGAGAAATAGCTATTTGTTTTTCCACTTATTTATGCATTCATTGGTTGATTCTTGTTCGGGTCCTGACTGGGATCAAACCCACAACGTTGGTATATAGGGATCATGTTCTAACCAACTGAGCTACCCAGCCAGAGCCCAGCAATCTTTTGTTTTTTTCAGGGTTGTTTGTGTGTTTTTTTCTTTTAATTAATGTTAAAGAGAGAGGGAAAGAGAGAGAGAAAAATATCAATGTGAGAGAGAAACATCAACCAGTTGCCTCCCACACTCACCCCAACTGGGGTTTGAACCCACAACTTGGGTATGTGCCCTGACTGGGGATTGAACCAGCAACCTTTCAGTGCAGGGGACAATGCTCAACCAACTAAGCCACACCAGACATGGTCCAGCAATCTGTTTTAACAAGCCCTTCTGGTGACTCTGATGCACACTAAAGTTTGAAAGCCATCTTCCTATTACTCTACATGCTTCTCTACCTAAACGCTTCCTCAGGGGAGTGGGAGAGGGTAGGTTAAAATTTTAAATGGGGCATGCGCTCTCTCTAGGGGGCACACAAGAGCGTTTCCCTTCCCACTCTTCTTCTTCCCCCTAGGTCAGTGGTCGGCAAACTCATTAGTCAACAGAGCCAAATATCAACAGTACGACGATTGAAATTTCTTTTGAGAGCCAAATTTTTTAAACTTAAACTATATAGGTAGGTACATTGTTGGTAACTTAATTAGGGTCCTCCTAAGGCTTAGGAAGAGCCACACTCAAGGGGCCAAAGAGCCTTTATCTCTCCTTAAGTCCCAAGGGTCCTTCTACTACTTGTGGAACTTTCTAAATAAACTTTCTCTTATAATTTGGGGGGAAACGTTTTTGTTTTATTTTTTCAGTGGAAAGAGCAAGCTATACATGTCCCCAAAAGAGGAGTGAAGTGAAAAACCTGAGGAAAGTCACTGTCAAATTTAAATAAACTGCACAACACTTTGGGTCCCCAGCATTTTTCTTCAGATCCCACCAGTCTGTTTATCTGGCAAATAGCGGGCTTTCTGTCCAATCTGCCCCAGAGACCTCCGGGATTTAGGCATTCCCTAAGAAGCCTGTCTTTACTCATCTTCGATCAATCGTCACTATTCCCCTTGGTGAGTTCAGCCCCACCCCTCCCTCTGCCTTAACGATCACCTTAAGAGAATATTTCCCAAACCTCTGCTTTCCAGCCCACTCTCCTGAGCTATAGGCCCAAACATCCAACAGCCTGTTCAGACACTCCCTCTAGATTTCCCACTTCATCCTTTCGATTTGCCCTTCTTCCTTTCCTCATGCTTCCTCTGCCTAGAAATCATGGCCTGCCTTTGAACATTTAGACAATTCAAAGACTTCCCACCTCCTTCCTGCTTCAAAAACGTTTCCTGTTTCCTAACCTCCTCCTGCTGCTCCTTCCCTTCCCCTGGGTAGACATGGTTACTCCCCTTTTGCACCCAACGAAACCTTTACTGATGTCTACTGTGGCACATTCAACAGCAGTCATAGCACACGGGCGTTTATCTTACCTGCTGTATTCAACCACATACACTTCGCAAAAACAAAACAAAACAGCTCTGAAGATCGTCATCCGCTCCAGAATTCATGTGACATAGGAGCCATTATGCTCCTCATAATGTGAGCATTCCATCGTGTCAGAGTCTACTTTCTGTGCCATTAGAGCAGTCATTTTGTCCCCCAGGGAACAGTTCACAGCGTCTGAAGATATTTTGGTTGTCACAACTGGGATGGGGAGGTGTTACTAATATCAAATGGGTAGAGGCCAGGATGTTACTAAGCATTCTACAATACACTGGATAACCCTCTACAACAAATACTTTTTCAACCCAAAATCTGTATAATCTTTCTAAAAAATAAATTGGGTCAGATGATTCCCTTGATTAAACTCCTCCATAGCTTGCCACTGGAACTGGAATAAAATCCAACTTCCTGGCCATGGTCTAGTACAGGGGTGGGCAAACTTTTTGACTCGAGGGCCACATCATTACATAAGAGGGTCTTTTTTTTCAATAGTTTTATTCATTTCAAATGGGCCGGATCCGGCCCGCGGGCCGTAGTCTACCCACGGCTGGTCTAGTAGGTCCTCTGTAATCTGGCCCCTGCCTACCTCTCTGACCTCTCCCTCTTCAACTTCCCCCTCAATCACTAAATCTAGTCAAAGTGGTCTTCTATCCAAACATCCCAAGTTTGTGCCCAAACACACCAGAGATTCTCTGGATCTCCGCACTTGTTATTGCTACTACTGGGAATGTTCTCCAGTGTACGTGTCCTCTCAGATGTTATCCATCTCCTCAAAGAGGTAGGTATTCCCTAAACATTGTAACATGAGTAGCCACCACTGCCATCAACACAACTACCAGTTATAGACACTCATTATTCTATTTAACTTTTAAAAATCTGATATTCTGCATGTTTACTGTTTATTTCCCCCTACTAGAATGTAAGCTCCTTGAGAACAAGGATATTTCTAGAGTCTAGTAATAAATGTTTAATAGATATTTGCTTGACTACAACAGGGCCCCCAAAACTCAAGCAAACTACTTCATCTGGTAATGAAATAAACAGAGATTTGTTTCCAATACTGGAGGAAAAACTGATGGACTGTTGAGATAAGGAGATGTTGGAATTCAATGTAATGTTACCCTATGGGATTTTTCAATGTTTTTTTTTTTAATATATTTTTATTGATTTCAGAGAAAAAGGGAAAGGGGGAGAGAGAGAGAAAGGGAGAGAGAGAGAGAGATATTAAAACATCAATGATGAGAGAGAATCATTGATCAGCTGCCTCCTGCGTGCCTCCTACTAGGGATTGACACCTCAACCCAGGCATGTGCCCTGACTGCGAATTGAACATCGACCTCCTGGTTCATAGGTCGACACTCAACCTCTGAGCCACATGGGCCGGGCCCAATGTAGTTTTGAAGATACTGCGGGTTTGTGTTTTTTGTTTTTTTTTCACTTAATCTGCTGACTTTAGATATATAACTATTATTCTGCCCTTGCTTATGTCAGTCTTCTGTTAAACTGTAAACACTTTAATGTACTATTTTACTGACTTACGTCTGTCCTATGCCAGTACCATGTTGTCTTACCATTCTTTGAAGTAAGTTTTGAAACAGGGTTGTGTACATCCTCCAACTTTGCAAGCAATCTCATTTAACGCTTAATGAAACTCTGGGTACTACACATTATCCCCATTTTACAAATGAGGAAATTAAAGAAACTTAAAGAAGTTTGGCTTTCCCACAGGCACAAAATATTTGGTCGTTGCCCCAGGATTCATACTCAGCTCTATATAAAGCTGACCTGTTGGCTATGTTCCTATAAACTCGTCCCAATCTACCTTCCAGACTTAATTTATGCTAATCCCCCAATGTACCCTAAAATAAATACCTCCGATGCTTTTCTGTGGAGTGCCTTGCTCTCCATCTGTTTCTAATTCACAAAATCTTCACCTTAGCAAAGTCCCTCTTTTCACTCTATTTCCTTAGCACTACAAGGTTTTTATTCCACATTACATCTTGTAATAAAGATATCTGTGTATATGTATTATTTCCCTTCCTAGGCTAAGAATAAGGACAGTGTCTCATTCAACTTTGTATATCCCCAAAGCCCTAATACCTTTTACATGATAGGTACTAACTGAGTGCTTTGAATGAATAAATGAATTCTGACATTACCCTATCAAAGCAGGCAATAAGAATGCATAGGTGTGTGTTAGGGTGGGGGTTATGGTGTTGAGGTCCTGGCAAGGTTATAGGAATGAATACCTAGGGAATATCCTAATCCTGAGAGTGTGATAAAAGAAGGAAGACATGCCTGGCTGGTGTGGCGAGGTGGTTGATCATCAACCTATGAACCAGGAGTTCACGGTTTGAATCCTGGTCAGGGCACATTCCCTGGTTACAGGCTCAGTCCCCAGTGTGGGGCATGCAGGAGGCAACCTATCCATGATTCTCTCTCATCATTGATGTTTCTATCTCTCTTTCCCTCTCCCTTCCTTTTTGAAATCAATAAAAATATATTGGGGGGGAAAAAAAAACAAGAAAAGAAGGAAGACATGAGACAGGGTGTGGTAGACCGGCAGGCCTGAACAGGTAGCTGATGTTAATCACTCTCTTGACAAGAGAGAAACCTCCAATTGTGAGGTGGTGTGTGTGTAGACAAGTAATACTTGCCAGTGAATAGGAATTAAGATAAAAACAAGTGACTTAAGATGCCCCAAACTGAGTTTATTGTGGTATAGACCAGATGATAACAAATAACTCAAGTATATTTAAGTAAAGTCTGATATAACTGGAATATCTAAAATATAATGCCAGGGCAAAATGCTGCTTGCTCTAGGGTTAAAAGTCCCCAACAGAAAATACCAACATGAGCTACTTATCTTGAAAATGCCAAGAAATAGAACAGTGTGCCAGTCCTCACAACCTCCCCAGGTTCCCAACCACTTCTCTGACTTGCCCCTTCTTGCACCACCTCACGTCATTAACACCTCTCCATTTTTTAGACCAAATTGCTGGACAAGAAGTCTTTCAAAATAAGGTGCCATGCTTCTCCTTGGTGCCATCTGGTTCAAGTCAAAAGGTATAACTTTTGCACAAAGGAAACTGTTAGGACTTTAGGCTCTGGAAAGACTGACACCGAGGCCTCTTGCCGCACACCGAAGCTAGAACCCTGACTCTGGAAGCTGCCTGTGGCTAACCTCTCAGAAATGAGTCACATCGTATAGGAGTTCCCATGCTGCTTAGAAGCTTTACTTGGACAATGAGGTTTAATGTTGGCAATAAACTGGCATCAGCAGGGTAATTTTATCAGCCACCCCTTTTCTAGGTATCCAGTGAGAATCTGGCTCAGCTATTTAATCCCCACCATCTACTTTCTCTTCCAACTGCCTCTTATCCAGCTGGCAGGAGCTCCCAAGAAACGTGATATAGTAGGCGCTGCCGTAAACTGGCTGCTTGTTGGGGTTGGAATAGACCTGTTCAGGTTTGAGGGACGTGAAAGGGTTGGCTCCATAGGCAATGATGTGTATATCCAGGTCCACCAGAATCTGCAAAGAGGCTGCCAACTCCTGGTGGCTAAGGGAGACAGAAGAAAAATTGCTCTGCTGATGAGAGAGATAGGAGAGAAAGTGCTCAGAACTTGACATTTCTGGGCTCATCAAGCCCCCAAATTACCTCAGGCTGGAGTCGGCAAAGGCTATCCTTCCCTCCCAGATGTCTCACTAATTACCAATTTACTAACACAGGCCTTTGTTCCAAGGGGACGAGAAAGCCAAGTGTGAGAAGAAAGAAAATCCTCACCAGAAGGCAAAAGATGAGCAAAGGAGAGAGAAATTAGCTCATCTCTATAAATAGAGGCCTAAGTGAGTCAGGGAGGTATCACAAATAGGAAGAGATCCAAACCTGTAAACAGTCATCAATGTAGGGATTTCATAATCTCGAAGTAGCAGAAGGGTGGGCAGCCAAGCCTCCATCAAGTCTGGGGAAGCGTGAAAACCTATGGAATAGAGAGGGGAAAGGCTGAGGTAGGTACTTCTCTGACTATGTCCATCCTAACCTTCACCTCGCTCACTGCTAATGCTCATTTACCACTATCACCCACCCCAGGTTCTTCAATGGAAAATTCTGAACCCAGGTATAGCACATAAGGCTAACGACCAACAAGGTCATCATCATATTGTGTTTAACCTGACCTTATGAATGTGGCTCCAAAGATAGAAAATACGAGTCAGAATAGAAAATTCCCAGAGGACCCACCCAGTATTTCCCCGAACCACTCTTACCTGGATGGAATGCCACCACCAAATCTGGATAGGCTGTCCGCCCAGTCTCTACCTGCTCCTCCCAGAAGTTATGGTAGAGGCCCCTATGGCCACTAAGCTGAACTGTGCCAGGTTCCACAGTTGAAGTTGAGGTGCTCTGTGAAAAGCCAGTAGCGACGTCTACACCCACCATTATTATACGGAGGCCAAGGTGACCAGGAAACATGTAACCAAGCTCATCATAGTCCCCGGGGCGCGTGAGAAATGTCTCTGCGTGGGAAGCACCAACTACATGCACTGTGCTCCCTCCGATCTTCTTCACATTTATCCCCAAGGCCCGAAGCCCCAAGCCCAGGGTCAAAGGCCGTGACAGGACATCTGTCAGGAGTCGCTTCAAAGAGCCCTGCAGGACATCTGGGTCTGGCTTTGGCCTCCCTGCACTGGCCCACAGGGTGGTCATGGCATGACTACCTAGCACAGCAGCCAGTATAGCATCTAGCTGTAGGCGCCGCATTGAAAACCAGGTGTCCCAGCCCTGTACAACTTCCGGAAGCCATGGCCAGGGTCCTGTGGGTAGGACAAAATCTCCTGCAGGAAAGAAGGAACAACAAAGAAGTGACCTAATTCTTCTCTGGCTTCAATGTTCCGTCTAGGTTCATTCTCCCAACCTGTGACCAGGGAGGCCTCACCACCCTGCCCCTCTCCGTTCTTCATTTTCCCCTCATAGCAACATGCTTTCAACTCTGACCATTATGGCAGAGTTCCCCAACACCACCGCTCCACCTGTGACCAGAAGCCATTCCATGAGACGGTCCACAGCTACAAGACGCAGCTCTTGACAAACCTTCCTGTGGGCGGGCCAATCTGACCTCTGGCACTCTGGACCACAGTAATAGACATTTCTGCACCTGAGAGAATGAGCCCCAGAAATATTGGTTCCTATATTTCAAAGGTGATTGGGAGAATATCTGGGGAAGAGAATTGATATTCCTGTTCTTAGAAAAAAAAATTACTGGGTAAGGAAGGCAGGGAGACGAATGTCAGCTATTTGCAACCAAATTTGGGGACTACATTAGAAGGGGAGGCGGGAGAGATTGGGAATGTCGTTTTTCTCGTGGGTCAGAGTAACACCTCAGTCTCTATCTGCAACAACTCACTTTTTACATCCCTTAAAGAAAAAAATAACTCCAGAAGTTTGTGGCTGCCCTCTTACCACGCATATGTCTCAACCCTAACCTGCCCAGAACAGATTGTGGTCTTACCCCTCAAGTTCTCAGGAGGAAGAAGGTAGAATAGTACTAGGATCTCTGTGTGACTTCCCCATAGCACCAAAACAAGCAGGAGCCCAACCCTCTTCTAATCTGTCTGTGGCCTGGATCACATGGAATGAGGAGGAGGCCTTATGTTTTTGTGAAAACGCTGACCTTTCCTCCTACCATGAGGTCTTAGAACAGGGTCGTTTCTGGATCTCTCCCCTATTTGCCCCTGATGAGTCACCTCTTGCAGTGCCGGAGGACCTTGGAGTCTGAAAGGCCATTGGGGAGCGCTCTGCAGTGAGCACAGAATCGGAACGTGTCCTCCATCTTCTGGAACATTTCTCGAGGGCATCGAAATCCAAAGCCTGATACAGGAGTATCCCCATCTATCACCAACCTGCGGAGACAGCATGCAACGGTACAGCAATAGGGAAAAGAGTATCTCCAAAGTCTCTCAGGACCCCTCCTTTGCCTCCTACATGTTGTATTTCTACCTACTCCCATCATTTTGACTTAATAATAATAATAATAATATATTTTTAATATGCACTTTTATTTTCATTTTCTTTTTTATTGACTTTTATAGAGAGAAAGACAGAGATAGAAACATCAATGTGAGAGAAACATCGATTGGCTGCCTCCTGCACACACCCTGACTGGGGATTGAACCCCTGGTATGTTCCGTGACTGGGAATTGAACCTGTTACTTTTTGGTATATGGGACAATGCTCCAGCCTAATGAGCCACACCAACCATGGCACAAATTATATTTTTTAATTTCTATAGTAATGAACTGGCAAAAGTCAGGATGAGAAAAATCCCTTGTTGCAAATACTTCATTATTCCCAAGTTATACTCCCTCTCCACCTTTTGAAATCATTTCTAAGGGTGACTACAAATGGCCCTTTCACAGAGCTAGTCACTCACTTGTATTCTTCATAGCTTTTCATGTTCAGCTTCTGAAGAATCAGCTGGGATAGGCCAGGAACATTATTGTCCAAGGAGTAGAAGCCAAGTGCATCAATGCTAGGGCCAGGTTTTGAGAGGGTCAAAGGCACAGGGGTCACAGCTGTGGGAGGGGTCACAGCTGTAGGCTGGGTCACAGCTGTGGGAGCCACTGATGAGGACGATTTCTTGTGCCTTCGTCGCCGGGGCCGTGGAGCCATGGCCTGTCCACTGACACCTGGGGACTATATGTAGACAAGATATAGAACGGAATTTTGCAAGCTGGATGATGTGTTTTCACACATTTGACCTTTCACTTCTCATTCTAGTCTTTCAGACCCAGGTATCAGTAAGACTTATTTCTGATCTACTGATTATTGATCACTACAAAGAAAAACAAAGGGGGAAATATTACATATGATGTTCTATATCTCTATATAAAAGCCTAAGTGACTGTTCGACTGTTCGACTGGTAGCTATGATGCACCCTGACCACCAGGGGGCAGATTCTCAATGCATAGGCATGGAAACATGGAACAGACTGATGAATCTCAGAGGGAAGTGGGGTGAGGGCGAGAAGAGATTAACCAAAGATCTTATATAAATACTAGGGGCCCGGTGCACGAAATTTGTGCACTGGGTGTGGGGGGAGGGGGGGAGAGTGTCCCTCAGCCCAGCCTGCCCCCTCTCACATACTGGGAGCCCTCAGGCATTGACCCCCATCACCCTCCGATCGCCTGATCGGCCCCTTGCCCAGACCTGACGCCTCCGCCAGAGGTGTCAGGCTTGGACAGGGGACTCCCATCTCCCCCCGATCACTGGCTCTGGCCCCTGCCCAGGCCTGAGGCCTCTGGCCCAGGAATCATGCCTGGGCAGGGGACTCCCATCTCCCTCTGATCACTTGTTCCACCCCCCGCCCAAGCTTGACGCCTCTGACCCAGGCTTCAGGCCTGGGCAAGGGGACCATCATATCCCCCCAATCCCCGGCTCCGCCCCCCACCCAGGCCTGATGCCTCAGCCAGAGGAGTTGACCCTCATCACCCTCCGATCACCAATCACCGGATTGGCCCCTTGACCAGGCCTGAGGCCTCCGGCAGAGGTGTCAGGTCTGGGCAGGGGACCCCCAGCTCCCCGTGGTTGCAGGCTCCGCCCCTGCCCAGGCCTAACGCCTCTGGCCTAGGCGTCCGGCCCAGGCAGCGGGGACCTGCAGTGGCAGCGGGGGGCGCCGCGATCGTGGGCTTCGCTTTAGGCCCAGGCAAGGGACCTCTAGCTCCTGGGACTGCCAGCTTCGACCGCGCCCAGCTCCCATCGCTGGCTCCACCCCTACTTCCTGCTATCACTGGCCAGGGCGGCAAAGGCGCCTGATTCTCCGATCATGGCTGGGGGGCAGGGCAAAGGCGGCCCTGCCCCCCAGCTCTTAGCTCCCCACTGGGTTTCCGATCACTGTCAGTGGCAGGGGGCTTCTTCCTGCTTTCCCTTTCGCCTCCCTGCATTGTGCCTACATATGCAAATTAGCCGCCATCTTGTTGGCAGTTAACTGCCAATCTTAGTTGGCAGTTAATTTGCATATAGCCCTGATTAGCCAATGAAAAAGGTATCGCCGTACGCCAATTACCATTTTTCTCTTTTATTAGTGTAGATTAGAGGCCCGCCCTAACCAGTTTGGCTCAGAGGATAGAGTGTCAGCCTGCGGACTCAAGGGTCCCAGGTTTGATTCCGGTCAAAGGCATGGCATGTACCTTGGTTGCGGGCACATCCCCAGTGGGGAGTGTGCAGGAGGCAGCTGATCGATGTTTCTCCCTCATCAATGTTTCTAACTCTCTATCCCTCTCCCTTCCTCTCTGTAAAAAATCAATAAAATATATTAAAAACAAAAACAAAAACAGCAACTCTTACAGTATGTGGCAGAGTGCAAGCTATGTGCTGGGCAAGTGCTGAGTCCCTTTATTCATTAAAAAAAAAAAAAAAATACTAGAGGCCCGGTGCATGTATTTGTGCACTGGTGGGTTCCCTCAGCCTGGCCTGTGAGGATCTGGCTGAAATTGGCAGTCTAACATCCCCCGAGGGGACCCAGATTGGGAGAGGGTGCATGAATCTGTGCACCAGTCCTCTAGTAAAATCTAAATATGTCTGTAAGTAATGCATAGAAAAAGGTCTGGAAGGGCTCCTCTAAAACCAATAACAGTGATTAACTGGGGGGAAGAGGCTCTAGGATAGGAACTGAGTTGATCAAAGGCAACTTTAGACTTAAAGGCAACTTTTGACTTTTTTATACAAAAAATATCTATAATAATAAGAGCGCAATATGCTAATTAGACCAGACATCCTTCCGGATGACCTTCCAGATGAAGCTGGGGCTGCGAGGGAAGCTTGGGTCCCAGGTGCCAGAGGGAAGCCTGTGCAGGCAGCCGGGAGAAGGAAGGCTTACTCTTGCATGAATTTCATGCACCAGGCCTCTAGTATTCATATATGAGTATATTTCAAAAAATCAACTTAGAAGAAAAAGCAACAGAAGTTTGGGCTGTCACAAACTACCATCTAATTGAATAAGTCAATCTAATTTAGTTGGGAAAGTAAAACATTCATTTTAAAAGGCTTGTCATCACACTTATAGGCAATAAATCAAGACATGAAAATTAAATGATCACCAGAATGCTAAGAGTTACATAGTTAACACAAGTAATGCAAGTTATGAGAAAAATTTCTTAAAGAGATGAGTTTGTATTTTTTTTATAATATATTTTTATTGATTTCAGAGAGGAAGGGAGAGGGAGAGAGAGATAGAAACATCAATGACGAGAGAGAATCATTGATCAGCTGCCTCCTGCACACCCCAACTGGGGATAGAGCCCATAACCTGGGCATGTGCCTTGACTGGGAATTGAACGATGACCTCTTGGTTCATAGGTCAACACTCAACCACTGAGGCACGCCAGCTGGGCAAGAAGTGAGTTTTGAAGTAGAACTAACCCTGCAACCACACCCATACCTACACCAACACCTACCCCCTACCCAGCAGGAACTCTGTGATGGCCGCCCTCCTTGGCTTACCATTTCTTCTCCGAGTGCCAAGTAAACCAAAAGAACTACATTGACAAAAATAAAATCATCCATTCATTAAACAAATATTTATTTATAAACATATAAAATAATGTACAAAATACTATAATGAAAAAACTTGTGAAAAATATACTTAACATCTAGATATCTTATAGAGGGATTAAATGTAAACTATAGTATAAGGCAGTATATATATATATATATATATATATATATATACACATATATATATATACATACTGTTTTGTTCAAAATTGGGAAATCTCTGAAATTGAATAAAAAAGTAAAACAGAGAGACATACTTTTTGAAAAAATAAAATTGTATTGATATCCTATAAGAAAAGTGAAACTAAAGCACTAATAGGAAATCAGAAGAAGTGAGTTTCTTCAAGGAAGACTTTACAAAGCAGGGAGCAAAAAAATAAAATAAAAAGCAGGGAGCAGTTGGAATAGACCAGCAATTTTCAACCGGTGTGCCACAAGGATTTTTAAAACATGCAATACTGGACTATTTAGTCAAGTGCACTAACCTCTCTTCCGTTAGATTGTCAATTTTAAAAATAACAACCGCCCTGACCAGTTTGGCTCAGTGGATAGAGCATCGGCCTGCAGACTGAAGGGTCCCGAGTTCGATTCCGGTCGGGGGCATGTACCTTGGTTGCGGACACATCCCCAGTAGGGGGTGTGCAGGAGGCAGCTGATCGATGTTTCTCTCTCGTCAATGTTTCTAACTCTCTATCCCTCTCCCTTCCTCTCTGTAAAAAATCAATAATATATATATATTTTTAAAAATGACAACAACCAATACAAGAGCCATCCAGTGTGGATGAATCAAAATCACATATTTTTTATCAGATCGGCAAATATATTTTTTGATGTGCTGCAGAATTTTAGTAATTAGTTTATGTGTGTCATAAGATTAAAAAGGTTGAAATTGCTACAAGAGTAGCAATGAAAGATGGTAATACTTTGTATTAACATGAAAGATGGTAATACTTTGAATACAAGGAGATAGGAAAAAGGATTTCTGAACACAGAGAAGAGCATGAGCATAGAAATGTAGATGGGAACATTCTGTGGAATTAATGAAATAGAATGGATTGAGCTTGATGACTGAGTCTAAAGACCTAAACCTAAGAGCTAAAATTACAGTCTTATAACAACACATAGGGGGAAAACTTCATGATATTGGATTTGGCAATTTCGTGGATAAAGCACCAAAAGTACAGGCAACAAAAGAAAAACAGATAAATTGGACTACATCAAAATTAAAAACTTTTGTGCAGCAAAGGACAGAATGAAATAGAAATCCATAGAATGGGAGAAAGTATTTGCAAATCACATTCCTGATAAGAGATGAATAGCCTGAACATGTGAAGAACTTCTAAGACTCAACACCACCAAACAACCCAATTCAAAAATGGGCAAAAGATCTGACCAGACATTTCTCCAAAGAAAACACAGAAACTGCCAAAAAGCACATGAAAAGATGTTCAATATCACTAATGTTGACAAAAGAATGTCCAGCCAAAGAAAAAAATTTTATGAGTTTACTGGGGGGCGGGTGGGGGAGAGTTTATTTGAACCAATCTGAGGACAATTGCCAGAAAGTAAACTCTCAACAGATAGAAATAAAATGCTCCAGAGAATGACAGTTTTGCAGCTTATTTTATACATTAGAATAAAATAAAGGAAGAGATAGAGGAAGGTTTACATGAAATCCACCAGTGGTGATAGGGGAGGGGCACATAATAGGAACAGAATCATCGTTGTTTAGTATTATTCACCTTACTAACTATAGGTAAGAGGTTTTCTTACAGAACCTGCGAATGCAGTGTGAAAAAGGAAAACGGTCGTAAGATAAATCGACCTTGAAGTCCAGGTGGCCCCATCACTCAGAAAGAAGATACATTCTGAGAGCAGACCAAGGAAAGAGACAAAGGCTGAGAGCTAACCTTTTCAGGACAATGCTAGGGAGCAGACCCTGGGAACTCACTTAGTTGTTAGATTTCCACCCTCCATCCTTTAGCCTTATATAACACTGACTTGAGCGTCTTTTCAGGGCGTTACACCTGCCGCTCTCTCAGATTGTCGGCTGATTAAATAAACGCATCATAAAGACTCAACTCAACCGGGTCTCTACTTAATTGACTCAGGTAGCAGCAGGCAGCACAGACCCTTTCATTTCCAGTTTCAGTGGTAGATTAAGGGGGAGGAAGAAAGCAAAATATAGAAATCTGTGGAATTGAATAAAAAAGTAAAACAGAGAGACATACTTAAAAAAATTGTATTGATTTCAGAGAGGAATGGAGAGGGAGAGATAGAAACATCAATGATGAGAGAAAATCATTGATCAGCTGCTTCCTGCATGCCCCTTACTGGGGATTGAGCTGGCAACCAGGGCATGTGCCCTGATCAGGAATCAAACTGTGAACTCCTGGTTCATAGGTCAATGCTTACCCCCCTGGCCGCACCAGCCGGGCGAGACAAATCTCTTTTACATAGGTGGGTGCAGGATCATTAATAATTAATATTTACAATACATAGAGATGGTATTCAGGAAAGTGAGATAATGATGGGTTCTCTGGTCTCCTGCTCTGGTGCAGTGGGTGTGCCCTCGGGGGTCTGGAACAGACCATTACTCTGACATTACAGAGGTATGTTATTTTAGATGCAAAAAGACTACAGGCTCACTTTGTCAAGGAAGACTGACCTTTGTCAAGGAAACCACAGGTCTAGGACATGCCTACCAGCATAACCCACTGTTAGTTAGAAATTTTTATGCTCAGACTATCCTATGTGGTTGGTTACTTTTGGTCTCTGAGGTTGCAAAGCCCACCATACTGTTCTCTCCTGAGTTTGTCAGGTTTGGTACGTGGCCCCTTTCTCATCTACGCTAATCAGGAAAATGCAAATCAAAACCACGAGATACCACTTCACACCCTTTAGGATGACTATTATAAAGAAAACCACAGAAAATAACAAGTGTTGGTGAGGTGTGGAAAAATTGGAACATTTGTGCACTGATAGGAGGAATGTAAAATAGTATAGTCACTATGGAAAACAGCATGGCGGCTCTGCAAAAAGTTAAACACATAGTAACTACTATATGACCCAGCAATATCACTCTTAGTATATACTCAAAATAATTGGAAACAGGTACTTAAACAATGCTTATACATAAATGTTCATAGTACCACTATGCACAATATCTCAAAAGTATAAAACCCCAAAAGTCCACCAACAGATGAATGAATAATGTGAAAAAAGTGGGGGAGAGGGTTCTATGGAAATTAACCTCACAGGGTGATCTGATCATAAATTCCTAACTGGGTAGGTCACTACAGGCATACAACTTTTTAGGAAAAGAGTTATCTTTGCCTTGCCCAGTTGGTGTGGCTCAGTGGTTGAGTGCCAACCTATGAACCAGGAGGTCACGGTTCAATTCCAGTCAGGGCACATGCCTGGGTTGTGAACTCGATCCCCAGGAGGGGGCATGCTGATCGGGGAATTCTCTCTCCTCATTGATGCTTCTATCTCTCCCTCTCCCTTCTTCTCAGAAATCAATAAAAAAATATTTTTAAAAAAGTATTTATTTTTGCCTTAAGGAAGCTGTCCATTGTTTCTATGCACCTAGGTTAACACACCTATGAAATAAGCCTTACCACCTCATAAGAGCACATAATCTTGTTAACTATCCTGTAATCCAATCCCCATCTTGCTTTTTTCCCATCTCCATGTAATCTTCCTTAATTGCCTCCTTAATTTCAGTTGCAAAACTGTTATTCTCCAGAGCTTTTGAGATCTTGTTCCTCAGTTTGGCTCAAATAAACTCATAACTGTGACAGGTTTGGACGTTTCTTACTTTGACAATAAATTGGGTTATGTATATAATAGAATATTATTCAGACATAAAAAGAAATGAAGTACTGATATATGCTACATGGATGAACCTCAAAAAGATTATGCTAGTGAAAGAAGCCAGACATAAAAGGTCACGCTATATGATTACATTTATATAAAATATCAAGAATAGGTAAATTCAGTCCTGGCCAGTGTGGCTCAGTGGCTAAAGTGTTGGCCCCCGTGCACCGAAGGGTCGGGGGTTTGACTCCCAGCCAAGGGCACATATCTGGGTTGCAGGCTCAATCTCCAGCCCCAGTTGGGACACTTGTGGGAGGCAACCAACCAGTGTCTCTCTCACATCAATGTTTTTCTCTGTCTCTCTCCCCCCTCCCCTTTCCTTCCACTCTCTCTAAAAATCAGTAGGAAAAAATATTCTCAGGTGAGGATTAACAAGAACAAAATTTTAAGAATAGGTAAATCCAGAAAAAGAAAGCAAATTGCAGTGGCAGAGTGGGAGGGGCATGGGGAGTATGCTTCATGGATATGGGGTTTCCCTTCGGGGTCGATGAAACTGTTTCAGAACTAAAGAGAGGTTGTGGTTACACAACAATATGAATGTACTAAATGCCATTTAATTGCTCACTTTAAAAGGATTAATTTAGTTTTGTGAATTTCACCTCAATTTTTAAAAAAGGTATCCATAGAGATTGAGAAACTAAAACATTATTACCCCCCAGATTAATTGTCTCCAGGCACAGGGAAATATGAGAGGATAAAAATACTGACAGTGGTTGGTTTGAATGAGGTAACTAACTATTAAAGTTCAAACCAGGGATCATGTTTTGTTACAAAAATGGTCTGACATTTAATCCTTCCAGACCAAATTTGTTAGGAAAAAAACCTCCAGGTCATCATTCAGCTGAGATGTAGGTAGCAGAACAAACAAAAATAAAAAACTCCCCAGAATCATCTAGCTAATACCCATTAGCTACGAACCCTTCCTCAGGTTAATGGAGAACTAATTTATATTTTCCTTTGTATTTTTTTTCTCCTCATCCTTTCATTCCATCCCTTTAAGCTCTCCCTTTGACCCAGAGATGAATGGATGATTTCAGAGTCTACAGAACAGATAGCTAATCTCATCTGCATAACCTATCTTCTAAAATCCTACCAATAAAGAAGAAATTAGACCTAAGGATAGATTATTTTAGGACTTAAGAGTCATAGCCCTTAACTAAAGGTAAATGGAATTGCCTTCATGTCTTCACATCTTTGGATCCTAACTAGCTTAACTCTTCCCTACACTATATATATATTTGATTTTTTACAGAGAGGAAGGGAGACGGATAGAGAGTAGAAACATCAATGAGAGAGAAACATCGATCAGCTGCCTCCTACACACCCCTTACTGGGGATGTGCCCGCGACCAAGGTACATGCCCTTGACCGGAATCGAACCTGGGACCCTTCAGTCTGCAGGCCGACATTCTATCCACTGAGCCAAACTGGTCAGGGCTTCCCTGCACTTTTTTATCCTCACCCTAGGATATGTTTATTGATTTTAAAGAGAGAGGTAGGAAAAGATAGATAGATAGACAGACAGAGAGACAGACAGGCAGACAGACAGACATTGACCTGAGAGAGTAACATCAATTGGCACCAGGAATCAAACCCACAACCAAGATATGTGAAACTGACCGGAATCCAGCCTGCAACCTTCTGGTGTAGGGGACAACACTCCACCCAACTGAGCCACACTGGCCAGGGCCCCTCCACTTTTAAAGACCACACACTTCCATCACATTTCTATAAAACCATTGCATTTCTAGAAGCAGCATTCATCTGCTCTACCCAGCCCCCTCAGGCAAGATAAGCCTTGAGAGAATGAGCTCATCTTTTGTTTATAGGTAGGGAGGAAAAGTATCTTTGAGACAACTCAAGAGTCTTAAAATCACAAAAATAACAATAAATACCTTCTTGATGTTCAATGAAGAACCTTTATGCTACAATGGAAGCCAAATAAGACCAGGGAGGTACTTATCTGCCTTTGCAAAGAGAGGTCTTCCTCCAATAAGAGGTTAACTCTTGGCTCTCTGGGGGTTGGTGGAACTGCCTGGAAGTCAAGGGATTACACAGCTTGGGGAGGAGGAGTGGTGCTGGTGAAACCCCTGCTGCCATAGTTTCCTGTGATTACAGCAGATTCGTGATACAGAGGAATTAAATAAGGGGCCTGGTCTCTGCACTTGCACCTACAAACTCGAACTCATGTGTGAGTTGGTATGTCCCAGCCCCAGAATCCTCCCCGTTCATGTTGTTGGGGCAGGGACAGTTACTGAGAGAAAGGCAAAAAAAACAGAGGGGGCCAGGGAGACGTTGGAAAGAATTACAGCAAGCTTTCAGCATTTTCCAGAGTTCAGTCTACTCCACTGAGAAAGGGAACCATTTAAACTTTTTTCTGTCTCCGGTGACTTGGGCTCTAATTTATTCCCAGTTTATATGAGAGGAAACACCAAGGAATGGAGAGAGGACAAACTGGGTGGCCTCGATCCTTCACCACCAATCCCCCTAAATTAGTAGTTTATTCCCAGACCTAGTTCTCCCATCTTTTCCCCTCCTTACCACAAAAAGCCTTACATCTCACCTTCAGACCAGGAAGGCCCATTTAATTTTCTGTAATTCACCAGCAAATATAAAATGCCCTTGGAGAGGTAGGGAGGAGAAGGGGAGTGAAGTTAGTCACTGGGGAGCCTCAAAAAGGGCCGAGAAAAAGAAAGAGAAAAGGAGAAATACATTGGGAGCACTGCTATTATGACCACACTCAGCTGCTTGAGCAGTGATTAACACTCCCTGAGGTGCTAATGCTTTGGTCAACTATAAACTAAGCCAGCAAACTGGTTGATGAAAAAGTTACTTACCTTGCTAAGCCCTCAGCTTCCTTCTTCTCTATTTCTTCCAAGTGAAGTGAGTTTGACCTCCTCAGATCCAGGTTGTGGTTGACTTGAAGCTGTCCCTTCCTATCACTTTCCTTGCCAACTGCTGAAATGCTGTGTCTCTGTAATTACGTGTGGCCTGCCAGCCAGACATGCTTAATTCTCACTAAGGAAGCAAGCAGGGACCTGGCCCTCTGCCTATCGACCTCTCTTTCTGACCTTCCTTTTCTGCCAAGAAGGCTCAGAACGCTGTCAACACTCCCATACTTGTCAAAGGCCAGGCAGGTTGAAGAAAGATGAAGCCTACTAGTTCCTGGACCTCTCTCACTAAGGCAGCATTCTGTTCTTAGAACACAGCATCAGGAAAAAACCCTTGGGATTAGTTCAGATATCAATATTTGGTTGGAAAGGCTAAGCACTAGCCCAGGGCAAAAGGGAACCCTTTGGTTTCTAGATGTCAATATAGACCCAGGAGGAGCTCCCCCAAGCCCAAAGTATGTTTCAGCATAACACTGCTCAAACAACCCAGCGATGACCAATCTAGGCTTAAGTACAATACCCAAGAAAAGCTCTGCCAGGGTAACTCAGTTGGTTGGAGTGTCCTCCAGATACACCAAGGTTGCAGGTTCGATCCCCAGTCAGGGGATCCCTATCAACCAATAAATGCATAAATAAGTGGAACAACAAATTTCTCTCTCTCTCTCTCCCTCTCCCTCCCATTTTCACCCCCTTTCTCTCTAAGATCAATAAATAAAAATTAAAATAATAATAACCAAGAAAGACAACAAATGGTCATTTGATGGTACAGAAGGAAATCAATTATAGGGGAAGCAATCAATAATTAATTTTTAAAATTCACTCTCCCTGAAAAGAGAGCAAGGCACTTTCTGAGTGAATGTCATCAGAGGCACTCCCCTGTTTATTTCAAAAGAGAAATATAGTAGTCCCCTTACTCACTGGGTATATATTCCAAGACCCTCATTAGATGCCTGAAACCAACAGTTAATTTATAAATCAGGTACAGTAAGAGATTAACAGCAATAATAAAATAGAACAATTATAATATTACAAGTTATGTGAATGTGGCATTAAGTAAAATAGGGTTACTTGAACAAATACTGCAATATCTTTTTTTAAATATTTTTTTTTATTGATTTGAGAGGGATAGATGGAAACATCAATGATGAGAATCATTGATCAGCTGCCTCCTGCACGCCCCCCACAGGGGATGGAGCCCACAACCCAGGCCTGTGCTCTTGACTGGAATCGAACCTGGGACCCTTCAGTCTGCAGGCCGACGCTCTATCCACTGAGCCGAACCGGCTAGGACAGTACTGCAATATCTTGATAGTCCATCTGATAACCAAGAAGAGAAGGCTAGGGAGGCCAGGGGATTGTCTAGGGCGGGGTGGGGGTGGGGGGAAGGACACATATATAATACCCTTTGTAATACTTTAAGCAAAAAACAATAAAAAAAAAAAAAAGAAGAAGAGAAGGCTATTAAGTGACTCATGGGAGTGATAGTGTGGATATGCTGGACAAAGGGATGATTGGTGTCCTGGACAGGATGGAGCATGAGTTTTCATCATGCTACTCAGAATTGTGAGCAATCTAAAACTTATAAATTGTTTATTTGTGGAATTTTCCATGAATATTTTGGATCACAGTTCACTGAAACCATGGAAAGTGAGATCATGGATCGGGGGGTGGGGGTGGGGGGTGGGAGGGGAAGGGCTACTGTAAATATTAAAAACCAAAATATTAATAACTAAAAATGCATACTATTTTTAAAAATAAATCTTTATTGTTGAAAGTATTATATTAGTATATGTCCTCCTCCTTCCCCCATTGACCCCCTCCAGCCTGCCCCAGGCCTTGCACCATCCTATTGTCTGTGTCCATGGGTTATGCATATATGTATACAAGGTCTTTGGTTGATTACTTCCCACCCATCTGCCCTTCCTGCCTTCCCTCTGAGATTCCGCAGTCTGTTCCATGCTTCCATGTTTCTGGATCCACTCTGTTCATCAGTTTATTTTGTTAATTAGATTCCACATATGAGTGAGATCCTGTGATACTTGTCTTTCTCTGACTTATTTCACTTAGCATGATACACTCCAGGTCCCTACATGCTGTCTCAAAGGGTAAGAGATTCTTCTTTTTTACTGCTGCATAGTATTCCATGGTATAAATGTACCACAGCTTTTTTATCCACTCATCTACTGATGGGCACTTGGGCTGTTTCCAGGTATTAGCTATTGTAAATTGTTAAAAATGCATACTATTTCAATGAACATAAAATAAGAATCAACTCAAACACCTTATTCCTTCCTTTAATGGATGCTGACTCAGGGAATTTATTTCCACATTCCTAGCTCCTTTTCACTTAGAGCTACGAAACTCTAGAACCTTGTGAGCGTGGTCCTATATGACTGTAAGATCATTCTGCTTATACCTGACCCCAGCTATGTCACTTACCTGTCACTGTGAACATGACTGGGGAACAGTCCACTTACAATGAAGACCTGGAATGTGGAAAATCAAATCTACATATGAACAGACTCTGAGAATGGATTTAAAAAACAAGCAAACAAAACAAAAAACCCAAATGGTAGCAAGCACAAACTACAGCAGGGAAGGTGGAAGAGTTAAGGACACAACAAAATGTTACATAACATTATGTAGAACAGGTGTGGACAAAAGAACACCAGTTGCAATGGACAAAAATCCTGAAAAAAATAGGGGTGATTAATTTTAAGCAAAGGTTTCAGACCAATTTAAAATGTTACTGGCAGAACATTTAAAGTTCTGTTAATAATGCCTGAACTGAAGAAGGTCCAAGAAGTCAAAGATTATCTTTTTTTAATTCAGAAGAATCATCTTTGAATGTAAAGGGAGATCATATATAGAAAAAATTTGATATTGAAAAGTAGCTTACATTTTATCATCACTACTACTTGCTCTGGTAGATACAATTTGCATTCATCATGGGATAGATATAATATCCTTTATATTGAATTTATTGGGGATTAGGATGAGGGATATATATATTTTTTTAACTTAAAAATACTTCTATTTATGAAGAAAGACTAGAAAGAGGTAGGAAGTGGTCTGTGGGGCACAGGGTGATACAGTAAAACCTTAATATAATGGACTAATTAGGGTGAGGGGGTGTCCCATTAAGCCAAAAGTCCACTATATAATAAAGTAGGTTTTCCAATGCATATGTTAAAAAATTGACAAATTGGCCCTGACCGGTTTGGCTCAATGGATAGAGCGTCAGCCTGCGGACTCAAGGGTCCCGGGTTCAATTCCGGTCAAGGGCATATTGCCTTGGTTGCGGGCACATACCCAGTGGGGAGTGTGCAGGAGGCAGTTGATCAATCTTTCTCTCTCATTAATGTTTCTAACTCTCTATCCCTTTCCATTCCTCTCTGTAAAAAATCAATAACACATATTTTTAAAAAATTGACAAATTGGTTAGTTTACCTCTTTTTACTTATGTAAGCATGTTTGTGTACTTAAAATTAAGTACGCATGAAAAGTTTAATTTCACAGAAAAGCTGTCTATATGTATTGCTGTAATTTTAAATTTATATGAATAAGTCTAGTAAATGTGTGCATTCACCAGTCACCACGAGTGAACAAATGCACAAGGCTGGGGCGTGGCTTAGCATACATGGGAACATTGGCTGGCACACATTCAAACTGCTGCAGAACGTCACGCCACAGGACAACAGAACCAATTACCTCAAGAGATGTGGTGTGAGCACATGCTAATCATTCCATGACCATTGTTCATGAGCAGTGACTCTTGGATTTAAATATGTAGACTATAGTTGTAGACATTTAATAATTATTTATGTCAGCAAAATTACTAGTGTCTTATCCAACATATGGCTATTTGCTAAAATTTGTTAAAAATAACAGTGAATTAATGTAAAAAATAACCTATTAATTTAACTATAAGCAAATCTTGGTTACAAGTATTTTAAAATGAACAGGGTGCTAATTTTTATATATGACATACAGATCAGAAATGTTCTCTGTTACACTCAGTCTGTTAAATCAAGGTCCACAAAATTGAGGGTTTACTGCAGTGGTTCTCAACCTTCTGGCCCTTTAAATACAATTCCTCATGTTGTGACCCAACCATAAAATTATTTTCGTTGCTACTTCATAACTGTAATTTTGCTACTGTTATGAATCGTAATGTAAATATCTCTTATGCAGGACGGTCTTAGGCGACCCCTGTGAAAGGGTCGTTCAACTGCTAAAGGGGTCGCGTCCCACAGGTTGAGAACCGCTGGTTTACTGTAATCTACCACTCTTCATGTATACCAGTTTGTCTGAGTTCCACTCCTTTCTCTTATTTTCTCCTTTTTAATTAAAAAAATAGATTTCAGAGAGGAATGGAGAGGGCGAGAGAGAGACATCAATGGTGAGATTCATTGAACGGCTGCCTCCTGTATGCCCCCTACTGGGGATCAAGCCCACAACCTGGGCATATGCCCTTGACTGGAATTGAACCAGGGACCCTTCAATCTGCAGGCTGATGCTCTCCCCACTGAGCTAAACCAGCTAGGGCTCCTTTTTAATTCTTACTATGAACATGTAATTCTTCTTAGTTTGCTAATTATGCTTTATGTTTACCCATCATTCCCACAAACACTATATAACCCTACTGATGGACTTAAGGAAGGGCTAAGGAAATCTCTAGTACCTGATATACTCGTTAAGCACAAGAGGCAGTTTTCATAAAACAGTAATATCAAGAAGAATCTTCAAGGTATGCAGTGTGTAATAACTTTAAAGGCAGCTCTTGAACTGGTAGGCAAGTAGAAGCTGCAATAGGAAATCCAAGATGGCAGTGGAGTAGGTGGAAGCTACATTCACCTGCTCCCAAGACCAAACTGGAATTACAACTAAATTATAGAACAATCATCCTGAATATCCAAATGAACATTAGCTGAAGAGAAGTCTAAAAACCAAGGATTATAGAAGAAGCTGCACTGAGACTAGTAAGAAGGGCAGAGACACGAAAAGGGCTGGCCCTGCTCCCAAGGTGGCTGAGATTCCGGAGAATATCTCAGCTGCAAAGCATGAGGTCTAACCTCCAAGCCACGCTCTCCAGCCTAGAGCACCAGAACTGGGAAAGACGCCCACATAACACAGGGCTGTGAAAAGCAGCAGGGTTTCTGTCCATCAGGGAGAGATGGGAGTCAGCCAGAGACACAGCACCTTCTTAAAGGGCCAATGCAAAAATTTCATTTGCAGCCACTCACCCTGGGCTCCAGCAGAGGGAGGGCAGAGCAGACTAGAGTCTCATGAGGAGAGTGGAATTTGTTTGTGGCTCTGGGGAGAAAGCTGAAGGGACAGCCTCCAGGATCCCTGTGCTGAGTCATTCTCCCATATGGTAGATGCCATCTTTCTTACATGGCATCTACTCCCCTCCCTGTGGCAATAGCCTGGGGGAATGTAATAGCCCCACTCTCTGGACTGCCTCCTACCCACCCGGTGGAGCTTAGGCCCTGCTGAGGAGTCAGTTGTCTTAGAATATAGAGGTCTGGGCAGACTTAGGTTGTGTCAGTGACTGAGCTGTGTGGCTTCAGGGTGGGGGAATTCCCCCCACTTTTCCGTGAAACTGACTGGTGCTTTCCTCTCACAGGGGATCTGCTGGAACCACCCTCTGGGCTTCAGGCATCCCACCCTCTGGGCTGTGACTCTGGAGTTACCACAGGCCTGATTCCTAGTGGCTCCACTCTGCCGAGGTTAGGGCAAAATCCAGGACAGACTGAGTTGTGTCTGGGGTGACGGCCACACCCCAGAAGCCTGATCCACACCTCCCCCTCACAGGACATAGCCCCATCCTTTGACTCCTCGAGGACCCATCTTGCTGAGCTCCCTCTCCTGGCAGAATCTGGGACAGATTCTGTGACTAGAACAGGGCCATTTTCCCCTCACATTCCTGAGCAGTGCAGAGCCCTCCCTAAAAGGGCCAAATCTTGGTCTGTTTGGGCCTGATAAACTCTGTTGGCCTCACCCTGACGACTCCCTGTGACCCTCCCGAACACAAAAGTGTGTGAGCACCCAGTGGGTGGTAGCTAGACTTGGTAAACCTGGGGACAATTGCCTAGTGGCCTTGGACCCTGCACTGGCACTGAGTTTGAGCCTGTATCACTCTGGTGAACATCACTCACCCCTACCTGGTGACTCACTGTGAACCTACCTTATGCACCTCGGATACTGCCAGAGGCTCTTTCAGTGACAGAGCCTAACAGACAGCTGGCAGGCAAAGGCAGGGGGAGGCAAATCCTGGGGTGCCTTGGGAAACTTGCTGACCGACCCCTGGGCCCAGTGCCTGCCTTGGTGTGCAGCTTGGTCCTTCCTGTGCACACCCTGGCCCAGCAGAGGCAGCCACAACCTGTGAATCACTTGCAGCTCTAATAGGCTGCCCAGGGCCAGACACAGGCAACATCTAACATTGACCTGCACCAGAGTCCCTCCCAAAAGGCCCAGAACCAACACACTCAGTGGCCAGCTTCAGACAACTCAGAGCAGGATACAATTAGCTTCACAAGCAGTATATCCAAAGGGAGATCTCGGCAGGCACCAGACCCTCCTAGGCAAACTCTGCTTCATGTGGGCAGCACCTGCACAGCAGCTTGCATGCTGTGGTTGGGATTGAGCCTCACAGTCAGCCAGCCTGAGGGTTGATCCCATGCATGAATGGGCCAATAGCAATCAAGACTCAATTACAAAAGGAAGGCCCACATAACCCACACAAGGGACATTCCTGGAGCAGCCAGTTCAGGTGATCAAGGAGACTGCACCTCTGAACCCCACAGGACACATACTACATAAGGCCACCCAGCAAGACTGAGAGTCATAGCATATCTACCTCATACATAGAAACAAACACAAAGAGACAGCTAAAACAGGGAGACAAAGAAACAGGCCCCAAGTCAAAGAACAAGAGAAATTTCCAGAAAGAGAGCTAAATAAAACAGAAGCAAGCAATTTATCAGATAGAGTTCAAAGTAAGGGTTATGAGGGTGCACAATAGTATGAAAAAGGACACAGAAACGTAAAAAAGGACCAGTCAAAAGTGAAGAATACATTGGAAGAAATAAACAGTAGGTTGGATAAAGCAGAGGATCAAATCAGCACTTTGGAAAACAAGGTAGAAAATCATTTAAGGTACCTTTGTGACAACATAAAGCATAACATCCACATCATAAGGGTACCAGAAGGAGAAGAGAGACTGCAAGGGATTGAGAAACTATTTGAAGAAATAATGACTAAAAATTTCCCTAACCTGATGAAGGAAAAAGTCACACAAATCCAGCAAGCACAGAAAGTTCCAAACAAATGAACCCAAAGAGGCCCACACCAAGACACATCATAATTAAAATGCAAAAGGTTAATGACAAAGAGAGAATTTTAAAAGTAGCAGTTAGTTAACTACAAGGGAGCTCCCATAAGATTGTCAGTTTATTTCTCAAAATATTTCAGGCCAGAAGGGATTGGCATGAAATATTTAAAGTGATGAAAAGCAAGGACCTACAATCCAGACTACTTTGCTCAGCAAGGCTAACATTTAAAATTGAAGTAGAAATAAAGAGCTTTCCAAACAAGAAAAAGCTAAAGGAGTTTGTTACCACCAAAACAGTATGAAAAAATGTTAAAGAGCCTCCTTTAAGAAGAGGAAGAGGGAGAAAAAGGAGGAGGAAGAGAAAGGATAGGCAAGAGGAGGAGAAGAAGCAAAGGAATAGGGAGGGGGAGAGGAGGAGAAAGAGGAGTAGCAGGGGTAAGAGGAAGGGAAGGAGAAGACGAAACAAAAAAAAAAACATGGAACATAGTTAAAAGAATAAAATGGCAATAAACATGTACCTATTAATGATCACTTTAAATGTAAATGGCTGAAATGCTTCAATCAAAAGATATAGGGTAGTTGAATGGATAAGAAAATAAGACCCATACATATGCTGTCTACACCTCAGAACAGAAAATACAGAGTACATGTAAAGGGTTGTAAAAAGATATTTCATGCAAATGGAAAGGAAAAAAAGCAGGGGTAGCAATATTTATTTCTGACAAAATAGACTTTAAAACAGAGGCTATAGTAAGAGACAAAGAAGGACACTAGGAATACTAAAGGCAGCAATCTGCCCTAACTGGTTTGGCTCACTGGATAGAGTGTCGGCCTGCGGACTGAAGGGTCCCGGGTTCGATTGTGGTCAAGGGAATGTACCTTGGTTGCAGGCACATCCCCAGTAGAGGGTGTGCAGGAGGCAGCTGATTGGTGTTTCTCTCTCATCGATGTTTCTAACTCTCTATCCCTCTCCCTTCCTCCCTGTAAAAACATCAATAAAATATATTTATATAAAGGCAGCAATCTAACAAGAGGATATAACCCTTGTAAACATTTATGCACCCAACAGTGCCCCTAAATGTATAAAGCAAATCTTGATGGACATAAAATGATAGAATGACAGTATTACAATCACAGTAGAGAATTTTACCAGTAACACCCCATTGACATCAATGAATATATCTTACTGGACAGAAAATCAATAAGGAAATAGTGGCCTTAAATGCCACACTAGAATTCAGTGGTTCTCAACCTTCTTAATGCCGTGACCCTTTAATACAGTTCCTCATGTTGTGGTGACCCCCATCCATAAAATTATTTTCGTTGTTACTGTAACTGTAATTTTGCTACTGTTATGAATCGTAATGTAAATATCTGATATGCAGGATGTATTTTCATTGTTCGCGACCCACAGGTTGAGAACAGCTGCACTAGATCAAATGAATTTAACTGATATCTTCAGAGCATTTCATCCCAAAGCAGGAGAATATACATTCTTTTTAAGTGCACATGAAACATTTTCTAGGATGGACCATATGTTTAGGACACAAAACAAGTCTCAATAAATTTAAAAGGATTGAAATCATATCAAGCATCTTCTCTGAGCATAATACTATGAAAGCAGAAATCAATCACAAAACTAAAAACCAAACAAAGACATGGAGGCTAAATTACATGTTACTAAACAAAGAATGGGTTAATGATAAGATAAAGGAAGAAATCAAAATATACCTTGAAACAAATGATGAGAACACAACCACTCAAAATTTATGGGGAACCGGGAAAGCAGTCTTAAGAGGGAAAGTCATGTCTGGCCCATGTGGCTCAGTGGTTGAGCAGTGACCTATGAACCAGGAGGTCACGGTTAGATTCCGTCAGAGCCCGTGCATGAGTTGCAGGCTTCATCCCCAGTAGGAAGCGTGTAGGAGGCAGCCAATCAATGAGTCTCTCTCATCACTGATGTTTCTCTCTCTCTTGCTCTTCCTTCCTCCCTGAAATCAATAAAAATGTATGTTTTTTTAAAAGAGGGAAAGTCATAGTGAGAGTAGTTAGCTTGACAGACAGGCAGGGGTTCAGTGGAAAACAAAAGCATGTGGAACACAGGCAGGGCAGACACGGCAGTTTGAGAAAGCCTAATCACAGGAACCAACGATGCAGAAATAATAGAATGTTTTTGGACTCAGAGCAGGAGGCATGTGAAACTAGGGAGGGTTTGCAGCAATAAGGTGAACTGATGCATAGGAACAGGGAAAGTTCAGGCCCATTGCTGGGCAAGAACAATTGAGGGAATCAAGCAGGTGGTGACACGGGTAGATATTGAGCAGGCTTGTAGTAAATATATACTGCTAGACTACAAGGCTTCACTGACAACCCATTATTTGGGTTGGGAGTCTGAATCTGCTTATAATAAATTTTCCACGCTTTTGCTTTGATCTTCTGGTCTGTGGAGTTCACTCTTTAGAGTCATGAGACATGACCCTGAGAACAAAACCTCAGCTTGCCGTTCTAGTTATCAGTAGTATTACAGGTCTATCTCAAGAAACAAGAAAAATCTCAGATAAACAATCTAACTTTAGCCCGGCTGGTGTAGCTCAGTGGTTGAGTGTCGACCTATGAACCAGGAGATCAGGGTTCGATTCCCAGTCAGGGCACAAGCCCAGGTTGTGAGCGCAATCCCCAGTGGGCAGGAGGGCGGGGGGAGGGGGTGCAGGAGGCAGCCAATCAATAATCCTCTCTCAACATTGATATTTCTATCTCTCCTCCCTTCCTCTCTGAAATCAATAAAAATATATTAAAACAACAACTACACTTTACACTTAAGGAACTTGAAAAAGAACAACAAACAAAGCCCAAAGTGAGTAGAAGGAAGAAAATTTAAAAAAAAAACATAAACAAAACATAGTCTAAAATTCAATGAAACCAAGACCTGGTTCTTTTTTTTTTTTATATATATATATATATTTTTTTTATTGATTTTTTACAGAGAGGAAGGGAGAAGGATAGAGAGCTAGAAACATCGATGAGAGAGAATCATCGACCAGCTGCCTCCTGCACACCCCCCACTGGGGATGTGCCTGCAACCAAGGTACATGCCCTTGACCGGAATCAAACCCGGGACCCTTCAGTCCCCAGGCCGACGCTCTATCCAGTGAGCCAAACCGGCTAGGGCAAGACCTGGTTCTTTTAAAAGATAAACAGGATTTACAAACCTTTAAACAGACTCATCAAAAAAAAAAAAAAAAAAAAAAAGGACCCAAATAAAACCAGAAATGAAAGAGAAGTAACAATAGACATAAAGAAATACAGAGGATTGTAAGAAAATATTACAAACAACTATATGCCAACAAATTGGACAATCTGGAAGAAATGGACAAATTCTTAGGAACATACAATCTTCCAAAACTGAATCAGGAAGAATCAGAGAATCTGACTACAACTAATGAAATCGAAGTAGTAATAAAAAAGCTCCCAACGAAAGAAGTCCTCAGTGGATGGTTTTATAGATGAATTTTACCAAACATTCAAAGAAAAACTGCCCTGGCTGGGCAGCTCAGTTGGTTAGAGTGTCATCCTGATACACCAAGGTTATGGGTTCAATTCCTTGTCAGGGCACATACAAGAATAAAGCAAGCAATGTTCCTGTCAAGGGCACATGGCTCCATCCCCAGCCTTGGTCAGAGTGCATGTGAGGAGCAACCAATGGATGTGTCTCTCTCATGTCGATGTTAGTCTCTGTCTCTCCCTCTCCCTTCCACTCTCTCTAAAAATCAATGGAAAAATATCCTCGGGTGTGGATTAACAAACAAACAAAAACAAACAAACAAACAAAAAAAGCCCTAGCTGGTTTGGCTCAATGGATGGAGCATCGGCCTGCAGACTGAAGGATCCCAGGTTCGATTCCGGTCAAGGGCACATGCATGGGTTGCGGGCTCGATCCCCAGTGGGGGGTGTGCAGGAGGCAGCCGATCAGTGATTCTCTCTCATCATTGATGTTTCTAGCTCTCTCTCCCTTTTCCTTCCTCTCTAAAATCAATAAAAATATATTTTTTTAAAAAAAGAAAGAAAAAAATCAACCAATGAATGCATAAATAAGCAGAACAAACTGATGTTTCTCTCTTTCTCCCACCTTTTCTCTCGCTATCTAAAAATCAATCAAAACAATTAAAAAATACTAGCAAAAAAGAAGAACAACAACAACAACTAGCAGTCACTAGGTGGAGGGAATAGGTGAAGGTATGGAAGGCAACAACAACAACAACAACAACTAGCAGTCACTAGGTGGAGGGAATAGGTGAAGGTATGGGAGGCACTGGTGCCAGCACCAGACTTGGAGTGAAGGAGCCACCGAGCCAGTGCTGAGCCACCCAGGCGGCCACATGGCCACCAAGGACACCCATGAGGACCATACCTCCATTGAGAATGCAGATGAGTCCAACCACAACCCTCAGTTTAAGCCTATAGTTTCTCTTCCTGAGCAAGAAATTAAAACACTAGAAGATGAAGAGAAGCTTTTCAAAATGAGGGCAAAGCTGTTCAGATTCACTTCAGAGAACAATTTCCCAGAATGGGAGGAACAAGGCACTGGTGATGTCAAGTCCTGAAGCATAAGGGAAAAGGGACCATTAAGACTCCTCATGAGGAGGGATAAGACCTTGAAGATATGTGCCAACAACTATATCATGCCAATGATGGAGCTAAAGCCAACACAGGCAATGACCTAGGTCTGACTTTGCTGACGAGCTCCCCAAGCAGGAGCTACTGGCCATCTGCTTCCTCAGTACTGAAAATGCACAGAAATTCAAGACAAAGTTTGAAGAATGCTAGAAAGAGATCAAAGAGAGAGAAAAGAGAAGAGGATTGGGCAAAAAGGATAATGCTGAGAAAGTGGCTGAAAAGCTAGAAGCTCTTTTGGTGGAGGAGAGCAAGGAGTCTGAAGACGAGGACACCAAGGAGAAAGCTGAGGAGAAGCAATGCTTTTTTTTCCTTTTACTTTTTAAAAAAGTTTGCCCTGTCCTTCTTTTCGGTTTGTTTTTACAAGGGAACTGAATTCCAACAAAAATTTTGAAAAATACTAAAAAATTAAAAAAGAGCCCTAACTGGTTTGGCTCAGTGGATAGAGCGTCAGCCTGTGGACTGAAGGGTCCCAGGTTCGATTCCGGTCAAGGGCATGTACCTTGGTTGTGGGCACATCCCCAGTAGGTGGTGTGCAGGAGGCAGCTGATCGATGTTTCTAAATCTCTATCCGTCTCCCTTCCTCTCCGTAAAAAATCAATAAAATATATTAAAAAAATAAAATAAGATAAAAAAAGAAACAACCACCTATCCTTCTCAAACTATTCCAAAAAATTCAAAGGAGGGAAGATTAATCGGGGAAACCAAGATGGCGGCATAGGTTAACGCCGGAGATTGCTGCCTCGAACAACCAATCAAAAATACAACTAAAAGACGGAACGGACATCATCCAGAACCACAGGAAGGCTGGCTGAGTGGAAATTCTACAACTAGGAGGAAAGAGAATATCATACCCAGACTCAGAGGAGGCGCAGTGCTGAAGTGAATGAAATACTAAGGTTCGGAGTGCGCGCGGAGTGGGCTGGCGGCGGAGGGCGCGGTTGTTGTTTTCAATCAGGAGGGAGTTTCAGACTCTGAGCTCCAGATCCAGGCGAGTCTCTAGGGACCCAGACTGAAACGGGAGAAGTGGGACTGTCTGGCTTTGGTCGGAAATCGAAGGCGGCTTTCTCTCTGAGGTTTGCAGCGGTTGCTGGGACTCTGTGAGGCAGAGCCCCTAGGGACGGAACTGAGAGCAGCCATAACTCCTCGCTCCACCCACCCTGTAGATCCCTGGGGACCCGCCCCACCCAAGCCCTGCACAAAGCCATTTACCGGATAGCCTCAGGCAAACGCCAGATTAGCACCGCCCTAGAGATCCAGCACAGAAGCTCTCCCACTGCAGACACAGCTGACTCTCATAGCCAGTTGGCCTGGAGTTCAAATCCCCCCAGTATTAACTACAACAATCAAGGCTTAACTACAACAAGACTGCACACAAAGACCATTAGGGGGTGCACCAAGAAAAGATAAAAAAATGCGGAGACAAAGAAAAAGGGCGCAAATGTCAGAAATGGAAGATATAGGGCTCAAAACCACACTTTTAAGGTCTCTCAGGAACTGTCTAGAAGCTGCCGATAAACTTAGTAAGGCCCTCGAAAAGACTGGTGAGACCGCCGATAAATGTAGTGAGATCCTCAAGAAATCTAATGAGACCCTCGATGTTGTGATAAAGAACCAACTAGAAATTAAGCATACACTGGCTGAAATAAAGAATATTATACAGACACCCAACAGCAGACCAGAGGACCGCAAGAATCAAGTCAAAGATTCGAAATGCGAAGAAGCAAAATACACCCAACTAGAAAAGCAAAATGAAAAAAGAATCCGAAAATACGAAGATAGTGTAAGGAGCCTCTGGGACAGCTTCAAGCGTACCAACATCAGAATTATAGGGGTGCCAGAAGATGAGAGAGAGCAAGGTATTGAAAACCTATTTGAAGAAATAATGACAGAAAACTTCCCCCACCTGGTGAAAGAAATAGACTTACAAGTCCAGGAAGCGCGGAGAACCCCAAACAAAAGGAATCCAAAGAGGACCACACCAAGACACATCATAATTAAAATGCCAAGAGCAAAAGACAAAGAGAGACTCTAAAGAGCAGCAAGAGAAAGAAACTCAGTTACCTACAAGGGAGTACCCATCCGACTGTCAGCTGATTTCTCAACAGAAACCATGCAGGCCAGAAGGGAGTGGCAAGAAATATTCAAAGTGATGAATGCCAAGAACCTACAACCAAGATTACTTTATCCAGCAAAGCTATCATTCAGAACTGAAGGTCAGATAAAGAGCTTCACATATAGGAAAAGCTAAAGGAGTTCATCACCACCAAACCAGTATTATATGAAATGCTGAAAGGTATCCTTTAAGAAGAGGAAGAAGAAGAAAAAGGTAAAGATACAAATTATGAACAACAAACATGCATCTATCAACAAGTGAATCTAAGAATCAAGTGAATAAATAATCTGGTGATCATAATAGAATCAGGGACATAGAAAGGGAGTGGACTGACTATTCTTGGGGGGGAAAGGGGTGTGGGAGATGCGGGAAGAGACTGGACAAAAATCATGCACCTATGGATGAGGACAGTGGGTGGGGAGTGAGGGCGGAGGGTGGGGCGGGAACTGGGAGGAGGGGAGTTATGGGGGGGAAAAGACGAACAAATGTAATAATCTGAACAATAAAGATTTAATTAAAAAAAAAATTCAAAGGAGGGAAGACTCTCAAACTCATTTTACCAGGCCAGCATTATCCTAATTCTAAAACCAGATAAAAACACGACAAAGAAAGAAAATTATAGGCCAGTATCCATGATGAACTCAGATGCAAAAATCCTCAAGAAAATATTAACAAACCAGATCCAGCAATTCATTAATAAATTCATACACCATGATTAAGTCAGATTTATTCTGGGGGTACAAGCTTTGGTACAATATCTGAAATCAATAAACATGATACACCACATAAACAAAATGAAGGATGAAACCACATGATCATATCAATTGATGCAGAAAAGCTTTTTATAAAATCCACCACTCATTTATGATAAAAAATCTCAGCAAAGTAGGAATAGAGGGAACATAATTCAACAAACACATAGCCAACATCATACTCATTGGACAAAAACTACAAGCATTTCTGTTAATATCAAGAACAAGAAAGGAATGTCCACTTTCACCACTCTTATTCAACATAGTACTGGAAGTCCTAGCCATAGCAATCAGACAAGAAAAAGTAATAAAAGACCTCCAAATTGGAAAAAAATAAGTAAAACTGTCATTTGCAGAAGACATGATACTGTATATAGAGAACCCTGAAGAATCCACCAACTCCTCCCCTCAAAAAACACTATTAGAAATGATTAATGAATTCAGTAAAATAGCAGGATATAAATATCCAGAAATCAGTTGCATTTTAAATTTTTATTTATTTATTTTTTAAAAATTTTAATTGATTTTGAGAGATAGAGGGAGAGAGACACACAGAGAGAAACATCAATGTGAGAATGAAACTTCAATCAGCGGCCTCCTGCACACCTACTACTGGGGATCGAGCCTGCAACCAGGGCATATGCCCTGAGCGGTAATCGAATCGGCATGGGTCAACATCCAACCAACTGAGTCACACTGGGCCAGGGTAGATGCATTTTTATACACCAATAATAAACTTTCAGAAAGGAAAACTAAGAAAACAATCCCATTCACAATTGCTTCAAAAAGAATCCAAGATACCTAGGAATAAATTTAACCAAGGATATAAAAGACCTGTATTTGGAAAATTGTAAGATACTGAAGAAAGAAACTGAAGAAGATACAAATAAATAGAAGCATATACCGTGTTCACAGAGAGGAAGAATTAATATCATTAAAATGTCCATAATACCCAAAGCAATCTATAGATTCAACGCAATTCCTATCAAAATACCACTGACGTATTTCACGGAACTAGAACAAATATCCTAAAAATTTATATGGAACCACTAAAGACTCTGAATAGCCAGAGCAATCTTGAGAAAGAACAAAGTTGTAGGTATCATGCTGCCTGATATCAAATTATACTACAAGGCCGCAGTAATCAAACAGCAGGGTACTAGCATAAAAACGGATATACAGATCAATGACATAGAATACAGAGACCAAAAATAAACCCTCGCCTTTATAGTGAATTAATATTTCATGAAGGAGGCAAGAGCACACAATGGGGGCCCTGGCCAGCACTGCTCAGTGGTTAGAGTGTTGGCCTGTGGAGAGAAACACAGAGAGAAACATCAATGTGAGAATGAAACTTCAATCAGCGGCCTCCTGCACACCTACTACTGTACCTTGGTTGATTCCAGTCAAGGGCACGTACTGGGGTTGCAGGTTCGATTCTGGTCAGGCTGAGTATGGGAGGCAACTAATCGATGTGTCTCTGTCACATCAATGTTTCTCTCTCTCCTCTCCCACCATCCTCCTCCCTTCCACTCTCTCTAAAAATCAATGGAAAAAATATCCTCACTCCTTGGGTGAGGCATTAAGAAAAAAAAAAAAAGGAACACACAATGGGGTAAAAATAGTCTATTTAATAAATGGTGTTGGGAAAATTGAACAGATATGTGGGAAAAGAATGAAATCAGATCCTTCTTATACCATATACAAGAATAAACTAAAAATAAATCAGAGACTTAAATGTTAGACTCAAAACCATAAAAATCTTAGAAGAAAACATAGGCAGTAAAATCTTTCTCTTAGCAATATTTTTTCTGATATCTTGTCTTAAGCAAGGGAAACAAAAGAAAAAAATAAACAAATGGGACCACATCAAACTAAAATATTTTTGCACAGCAAAGGAAACCATCAACAAAATGAAAAGACAAACCACTGAATGGGAGAATACATTTGCCAATGATGCATCTGATAAGGGGCTAGTGTCCAAAATTTATTAAGAACTTACACAACTCAACACACACACACAAGAAACCCATCTAGTTATAAAACGAGCAAAAGACCCAGGTAGACACTTCACCAGAGGGCATATAGATATCCAACAGACATATGAAAAGATGTTCAACATCACTAATCATCAGAGAAATGCAAATTTAAAGCATAATGAAATAATCACCTTCTACCTGTTAGAATGGCTACCATCAATAAATCAACAAACAAGTGTTGGCAGAACATGGAAAAAGAGAACCCTCATGCACCACCAGTGGGACTGCAGATTGGTGCTGCCATAGTGGAAAACAGTATGGTATGACCTCCAAAAATTAAAAATGGAACTGCCTTATGATCCAGCATTCTACTTCTGGGAATATATTCGAAGAAACCCAAAACATTAATTCAAAAGAATATATGAACCCTTATGTTCATTGCAATATTATTTACAACCAACCTGGAAATGCCTAGGTGTCTATCAGTAGATGAGTGGATAAAAAAGCATTTACACAGTGGAATACTACTTGGCCATAAAAAAAAAGAGGAAATCTTACCTTTTGTGACAGTATGGATGGACTTAGAGAGCATATACTACGTGAAATAAGCCAAAGAGAAGTACCATATGATTTCACTTATATGTGGAATCTAATGAACAAAATAAGCTAAGAAAATAGAAACACAGTTATAGATAGAAAACAGACATCTGTCAGAGGGGAGGGGAGTTGCAGGGCTGGGTAAAAAAGTGAAGGGATGAAGCAAAAACAAAACCAAACCAAAACAAAAAACTCTCATAGACACAGACAACAATATGGTGATTACCAGAGAAAAAAGGGTGTGGGAGAGGTAGAAAATGGTATAAGGGGGATAAATGGTAATGGAAGGAGACTTGACTTGGGTGATGAACACACAATACAATATACAGACTATGTATTATAGAATTGTACACCTGAACCCTATATAACTTTATTAATCAATGTCACCCCACTGGTCAATAAAGAAAAAGAAGTTATAATAGTCAACAATTTGAGCTCTGTTTGCTACCTGCAAGTAGGCAAATTATATACATTTTTACTAAAATTAATGCTTTAGAATGTGTATTATAATCATTGTTGAAAACTGTAATTAAAGCTGTTACATAATCAGATTAGTATAAAATGTCAAAAAATATTCTAATTTCCCTCAATTTTCAAAATTCTATACCAATTTTTATTATGGGGGGAAAAAAGGAATATGATGGCAGGAAAACTCAGTATCACTAATATCATTTTTTCTTACTGTTAAAACACCCAGTAAATTTCCAATCATATTGTAACAAAATTCTAGACAATAAGATTTTCTTTCAATTAAAAGTTAAGTGAAACAGTGATTTTAAACGTTAGATTCAGAAGGCCTATCTATATAAGAGGCACCCAGTCCTCTCATGCTCAGTTACTATTGCTCATGCAAAACAAGTGTAACAAAAATTTCTTGAAGAGCAAAATTTATGAAGACAAGAATTTAATTCATTAAATTACCAGGAACTGTTCATGAGATAATCTTCTCTGAAAGATATATCCCAGTTCTATTAACAGGATTTTCTGATATGCATGAGAAGGTCAAATCAGACTACATCCAAATAAAACCCAACACAGAGATAGGAGCAGCGGCCCATGCATGGAATTTATTGTGTGCTACTATTTATAAAATACTCAGATAGTCCTGCACATGCATAATATTTCCAACTCAGACAGGAGACCATACAGGATACACTTTCTGGCAAACAAAACAATAGATGGTTCCGCTGCCTGGAGCTCTGAGTTGTATTCCAGGGCATGAGGGAAGCAGGCCACCAAAGTAAAGGGAAATACCAAACTACAGTGGCAATCAATACAGTTCAATAATTGTGAAAAATGAGCACATGGTTCCATTTAATTTAACCAAGCAGTTCTGTAGCTATCAAAAGAAAATGTTCAACATGCAGTCTTGACTTTTATGCCTCCATTAACATCTGAATGATTGAATAGAACCATTGTTGCTTCTATGCTGCACTGCTTAATCAAAAACATTTCCAGATCATTTTAAAATTTCCTTTGCATCGAAACATAAAAAAATGATAAAAAGCCAGCAGCAAATCATCCTGGTGGCTATTTAAGCAACTTGAGTACTCACAATAAACTAAAATTTCTCATAACATCTAGGTAACTTATACATGTTGTACCTGTACATCATAGGTCTATATATTAAATATTTGCAAAATGAAAACATGCATACACAAAATACGTCAAGTTTTACAGACATGATTTGAATTAAAATTTACTTTGACAATGTACAAATTTCTTCTAATGTATCTTAAATGAGTAATTCTGTAATTCTGTATTAATTTTGAAATTTAGAGGTTTTCTTTTTAAATCTCTGGGATGTAAATCTCAGAAGATCTGGACAAAAAGATTCTGAATTAGTTTTTGGATTTGTGTTCAAGTAAGAGAGTCTGTCTAGAAATAGGTTGTGCATTCATAATTAAAAAATACCAAGACTATATTACAGAATTAGCCACATTTAAGAACTATAGACCTGAGGTCAGCATTTTGTATAAACACCAACTGGGTTTCTCAGCATTTCTCAGACCATAATTCAAAATACAGCTTAGTAACCTCAGAAATGTATTTTAAGACCATGCTAGTTCACCCTTTAAAGACATTCCATGGGGGAAAATGTCCACGTTAGCTCTTAGGATTGCATTTGAAGTCATGTTTGAAAAAGAAAATCTAATTCTACTGAAGGGAAAAAGAAATCTCATTTGTAAACTTAAATGTGTGAACCACAAGCATAAATGGAGGTGCAGTGGCCCTCCAACGGAAATTGCCCCAAGCCCCTTGCTCACTGCTCTCTACCTTGGCAGCGATGACCCCCTCTTATCAGATAGCACAAGATGTCCCAGGGCCCTCAAGCCTTCATCCAGGAAGGGGGCTGAGGTCTCAAAAGCACAATGGTTTCTCCAGAGGGATTGTGACATTTACAGTCAGCTTGGCCAACCCCTCCAGCTTCTCGGGTAATCTGTCCATTTGGGGCCCGAGATGTGAGTCCCTGGGAAGCCGTGGGTCACTGGGCACTATGGTTGCCAGTCCCGTGGTTCTCAGTGGCATGTGCGGTGTTCAGAGAATTGAAACCATCTGGTTGTACTGCATCTTTCCGGGGTGGCATTCTCTCATTGATCCTATCCAAACCCTTTGCCTCTTCAAAACTGCAGATTCTATGTGGTGGAGAGAATCCTCGTATTGCTTAACAAAATGCAAATTTGATAAGTCAGTAAATGAAAAACATTTGAGATTTCAAAAACATAATCAATAAGTTTTAAGAAGACATTAGCTGTACGTAGTAACATTTAAATCTTATTTAATCCTATCCCCATTCCAGACTTCCCCTTAAAATGTGAAATGTTTAAAACTAAATATAGACATGATAGCATCATAGATGACAAGTGTTAGCAGAGCCTTTAAAAAAACACACACAAAAATAACCCTCCCGTCTCCAAAATCAACCTCTAGGCAATGGTCTCAGGGTCTCAGTCTGATTTCTACTACACCAATTATCCCCTACCTCAGACCCCAACATCACCAGGACCATCACAGTAAGGCAGCATCCATAATAGACAAGTGAGGAGGCTAAACAAGGTTAATCCTCAACATACAAATCTGTGTCAAAAGCTTGGGAGGAGAAAAGTAAAGTTAAAATTTAGCAGATCAGACCTATCTTTAAGGCCAAGGTATCATCACTCCATCACCACCAATATGAAAAGAAAAAGGTGGGAAATGACTCCAGGAGTTAGATCTGTGTTTGGTTGATAGCAAAAAAATATTTATAGTTTCATATTTTAGAAGATGTCATCTTTAATTCACTGGCCATCCACTGCATGTTCATAAAAATAAATGGTAATTCTCCTCCAATTGTTATAGTTTCTCATTTACTTCATCTGGAATGATGTATCCTACATTAAAATGTGCATAGAAAAGATTTCCATACTACTGATTGTAATCTGGTTGCTTTAATATGTGTAAATCCTGGGACTCAAGAGTCAGCAAAGCATCTGCCAATGTGTAATTTTAAGGCAATATGTGAATATATTATTATTATTAGCAAACACTAGCCCAAACTGCAACAACAACAAAATCATAGTGACAGCTTCTGCACTTATGTCTAGAGTGGGTTTAACTTAGGGGAAAAATCTGAGTAGCACAGAATCATGCAAAATATGGAACAGATTTTTATATGCAACTTTAAATGCTATAATATTATAGCATAACATGATGTACTCTAAAGAATTCAGAAACATTAAATGCTAGTTGGATAATATACTATAAAAGGGGTAAACCCACATTGTCATTATGGAAATCAGTCCTTGTGATTAAAAAGAGAGAGAGAGAAAGAGAGAGAGAGAGAAATGTGACAAACTGGATGAGTCAGTGAGTCTGATTCATCTTGGGTTGTGCAAGGTAGGAGTAAGACACACCCACAGGACATTCTCTGATGCCCACCCACACACCACAGTTCCCTGCCCAGCGCAAGGACTCTGATCGTACCTTTTTCAGCCTCAATAGCCTCAACTGTGGCTGTACAGAAGTGAGCAGAGGCATGCAAAATGAATGAGAGAGATGAGAAGGGTCATATTGTACAGCAGAAAAGGCAATGATCACTTAAAACATCACAGTACCCCATACTACATCATCATTTACAATTTAACATAATACCCATATTAGAAAGCCCCATCCAATCCCCCTTCCTGATACAGCACAGTTTACACACAGCACTATGACAACATTGCTGAGAGCACAGAACACACAGACCTTCTGTATACACAGACACCTCAGCACCCATGCAAATGCACTCCAGTATTAATTACCCATCTTGAGTACAGTATTCTGATGGCCTTAGAATTTTCCAAGTTTATTATATCATACCCTTCACAATCGCAAGGAAATTCTCTAGGGTGAAATTATGATGGTAGAATTGTAGCAGGAGAACAAACAAGAGATTCTTTACTTTCTAAAAAGTTGGTATGGCTACAATGAAATTTAAGGGCAGTAAACTTGGTGAATTGCATTAAGTAGAACAGTTCTGTAGCTCTGTTGCTTGTGGGTAACCTAAAAGGACCCCCCTCTTGTCTACGAGGAACTTCCTTCCTATTCTAACATTGGTGTTCCAAATATCTAAAGATATTAATATCTATAGCCTTAATAAAATCCACTTATGTTCAGTTTATCATGAACTCAAATCTGCCACAGGTACTAATAACTTACATTCTCAAGTAAAGACAGATAAATGGCTATTAACATCTTTTCAAACCCAGCTACCAACTAGAGAGGAATCAAGAGAATGAACTGAGGTCTTATGGGCAATAAAATCTAATTATTTCATGATATGAACATATACATAGGTCATATAAATAAGAGATGCATTCTTGGTAAAGCTTGTCTCTACCTCATTTAGAGAATTTCAACATATTTAGTTATACATTTTATAGTCAAAGATTCCTTTAGCTCACTTCTGGGTTCAAATTGTATAAAACACATTGAGAATGAGGACAATACTGCCTGACAATATTGCCAATCATCCACATTACCCATATAAACACACTGAGAATATTTACAACAATAATGGCATATCCCTTCTATTTTGTTTCTTCTAGAATAGGCCACTTAGGAGAATTATTCTTGAAACAACCTTTTAGCGGTACATATCATTTAGAAATAAATTTTATCCAAAACAATTTTTAATGTGAAAGGACATTGGTGAGTCTAAGGAATTAAAGTAGACTAAATTACAAAAGGTTGTTGATCTCAGCCAGATACTAAAATGAAATGGGGACCCAAAAGAAGTAGGATGAACACTGAATAAGAAAGAGAAGAATTCTCCTTAACCATTAAATGTAAATCAAAGCAGACATACTTATTGTATACCACTGTACAAATCACCATTTACAAAATCTAGCCCTGTACATTTGGACAATACTCTTGGAATTTTCCCAGACCGAAAACTGGGATAAATGACCTATCTTTTCTTGGCCAGCCTTAGAAAACCTATTCTTCAAAATATGGACTATTTATTAATTATATTTAGAAACTGAACGGGGGGAAAATGCCAATCAGAATATTTTTAGAGTTTGTAGTAACAGAAGTAATTTTACATGAAATATTTTATAACTTGTATTATATGTGGCAATTAAAAATAAAAACATGTCACTAAAAGAATTAGTATTTATTTGAGCGTGTCAATAGTTTTTTTTTAAGTTTTAAGGATGTCATGTGTCCTTTTTTTTTTTTGAGTGTGTCAATAGTTTAAGTCTGCTAATAAACTTTAAAAATGATGAAATGTGACATTATACTTTTGAAATTGTTCTATGGGCTTTTAATTTGATATATAAAAATGTTTTCTAGGTCAAATGATAATCTCTGTCCTTTCCTGAGGCCTCTAAATGCTTCCAAATTCTTTGCAGAATACAAAATAGCTATCATACTCAAAACTGCATACCATGTCAAACTTGAATGTCAAACTTAGAATTAAAAGTTAATTTGAAGCAAACATTAAAGTGAAAAGAAACAGATCTGACAATGGCAAAATTCTATCTGAAAGGCACTATTTTTCCTTTCTTGGTTTTCAGTTTTATAGACAATCTTGACATGGCCTTAAAAAGTTTGAGTATAGTGCTGTCTCAAATTGTGTTCCACAGTATTACACAAGTAAATGATCAAGAGGAATTAGACATTACTAAAAACAGAGATGGCCATATATTTTCTCATATAGGTCTTGATGAAGTTAGCAATAAAGAGCTAGATCTCCATCAAATTTCCATGAAGAAAATGCACAAAAAATATGAATATTAAATACGACTGCAATAGAGTTGTGCAATTTGTAGTAACACTTGAGAAATATCACAAATTAACATTAAAGTTATTGAGAACATAATTTTTGTTTTCTGACAACAGAACTGAGTTCTTAGAATTTAAAAACTTCCTTTTTGCAATAGTTAATTCTCAGTTATTCACATCAGGAAATGTGTCTACTAAAATTCAAAATGTTAGATAAGCTTGTAAACAAACACAAAATTGCAGCTTTTGTATGAGTTTCATGATTTGTTTCAAAACAAGTTAATCTTATGCTGGGAAATCACTTCAACCAAATGGTCAAACCACTCTATCAAGACCCATCACTGACAGAACTAGGGAGCTATCTAGTTTTTCAAATTGGACCCCATTAGCTCAGCACCAACCAGTAACTCACTCTATGCTAGAAACAGACAGTTCCTTCAGTAGAGTTGTCTTTCAATCCTTCCCTGAAGTTGAGGGTGATTTCAAAGTGGAAAACTGAGCTTCAGGCTGCATGCAAATTTAAAAAAACAGAAGTGCCAACTGCCAACAAAGCACTAATTAGCAGGTGCCAATTGTGAAATCTGAAAGAAAGGTTTGTTGTGGAAACAACGTAAAAGTAATAATATATCCAAGGATGATTCAGTTATGTATGAAACCCTTTCAGTTTTCTTTTTCTTTTCTGAACGAAGAAGGGGAAGGGTATAACATTTTTCAAGCTTATTAAAATTCATCCTTTTTCTATTAACACTGTTACAAGTTTTATTGAATGTTTAAGATTTTAGTTTGTTTCAATCAAATTCTTTTTAGTTCATTTGTCTAATGTTTGCAATATAATAAAAAATGGAAGGCAAGGGATATAAAAAAAATAAAAGCAGATTTGTAAATAAATAAAAAAAGAAGACCTCATCCAGAATAAAAATTTGAAACTACAATTTCAAAACATAGCTGTATTTCTCACATATGCCAGTGGTGGTAGCAGACAACACAATAACATATAAAATACAACATAAATAGGCTGCAAGTAGAAATTATTTGTCTACAGGAAATACTATTTTTATTTATTTAAGCATTTATTATGAGATTGAGTGAAATGAAATTGTGAAAAACCAATCTAATTTAAATTTATCTTAAACTTTAAATTAAAATTTCCTTTTGTTTTTGCTTTAGACATTTCCTAATTATAACACCAAAAAGAAATTGTTAATCATGACTAAGGAAAACATTGGATCTGTTGCTGCCTGTTTTAATAGAGCAGTGACCCTTGGAGGGCTGTCAAAAGTGGCTACAATAAAACATCAATTAAGCTTTCATATCACATTTTTGCTTTCCAACCACAAGGGAAAGAAATCTAGACTTTGAGTTACTGTGCATAGTCTACAACATTCACAACACTCTCTTCTATTTAATCTGTAATGGGCTTTCAAAAAGTTAACCCAGTGTTTTACACAAATATTTACTAAAAAAAAAAAAAAAAAAAAAAAAGTTTTTTTAAAAAATATAAAATATTCAATGAGCCAGATTACAGGAATGCTTTACGTATAATTCTTTTTATTTTCATGCAAAATAAAGGCACACTTAATAACACCCTTTCGATTTTGACTTACAGGATTTAAATTTAACCCCTTATAACAATGACTTAATATCTAATGTTACATTCATGTTCAGAATGCACAAAGTGCAGCAACTGGAATGCAGCAAACTTCAAAACAAGGTGCTACAAGTTGCTTCTACATCAAAAGGCAGACAAGTGTCTGATAGAGTAATTTAACATACTTTTACAGACATACAGCTAACCTAAAGAAAGACAGACAGATTTAGGAAAGCAGCTACATCTGCAGAGGAAGAAAACAGCATGTTACAGACAGTCGATTATACATAGAACATTTGACAAACACCACAGAAAACAAACTTTGGCATCATTTACCAGGGTACAAAACCTTGCACAAATCTTTTAGCAAGTAAGTGCATAAGTAATGTTCTGGGGCCCAAGCATATTATTACTTCTAAAATTAAGTATCTGATAATAAAAGCATAGTCGAATACAATTACATAAATTAAAAAAAATAAGAAAGTTGAAATTACATTTCCATTTTAGTAATACGGTATAGCATATCCTGGATTCACATTCTGAAACTGGGGCTTTTAAAAGAAAAGGGTGAATGAAATCGATAAATAAATAAAGTAAATAAATATTTCAGACATTATGATATGATCTGCTCCCATATCATTTTATGAAAAGCTGAGAGACTATTATTTTCAATTGAAATGAATACTCATTCTGTCAATTTTCTGCCCTGCTCACGTTATTAATCAGATACTACCTATCATAGAGTATTCCACCTATGTCAGCTGCTGAGACAGGAACTAAAAAGCAGAAGGAATTCCCTGCATGCATTATGTGTATTGTTAGCAAAAGAGTGAGGTGTGCCCCAGTCCATCTGAGGCACAGCAAGTTGCATAACATCATTACCACTTTGCAGGGTCTGCCGTCCTCCAGCCAACACTCCACTAGGCAACATTCCTGTGGGAGTCAGACCCTTGAGTGTCAGCACACTTTCACTCTCCTCCCTATAGCAGAGATATAACAAACATCAGAGACATCCAATAAGTTCTTAGTTTAAAAGAGAAGGCAGGCCCAGATATAGCCCATGTATGTAATTTATTATGTGCATTACTATTACCATATTTTCCTCAATTGCAAGATATACGTTTTCCCCTATTCTAAATGCTTCAGATATGAGGTTGTACCTTACTACTGAGGCATACATTGTTTTTTCTGAAAACCTTTATTAAATAAATATATGGTAAGGTTTATCATCAGTGGGACTGACCCATTCATGTGTACCCTTCCTAGATGAGCCCCAGGAAGACAATTTGTGGCTCCAACAAAAGGGACTTCTTATACAGATGAGCAAGTTCATAAAAAATACTCTAAGAAGTGGCCCTTTCCTTCTTAGCTTGCTTTAATTTTCAATGTATAGATTCTTTTATCACAAAGGACAAGAGATACCAAAGGTGAATAATAGTAATCACAAGGGTCAAAAACCCTAGTTTCAAAGGAACCTGTTCCCCTCTTCAATGTGTAAATGTAGAACTTCTTTACAGGGAGAATACTACTATACTGCTTTTAGATGACAAACAGGACACTGCTTGTTAACAAAGTACAATACAAATAATTTCTCTGAAACAAATAATTAGAAAAATGTATCATTACCTGAGAACAGAGAAGACTCTTGCCATCTTGCCAATTGCTCGAATTTTGTTTCTTATGATTTCTTTCCGAGCGGCAGCTGAACCTACTTTCAATGGAATAAATAAAGACTCAGGTTTAGGGCATTGACTTGCACCATTCTATTAGGCCAGGGGTTCTCAACCTTCTGACCCTTTAAATACAGTTACTTATGCTGTGACCCCAACCATAAAATTATTTTCGTTGCTACTTCATAACTGTAATAGTGCTACTGTTATGAATCGTAATGTAAATATCTGATATGCAGGATGGTCTTAGGCGAACCCTGTGAAAGGGTCGTTTGACTGCCAAATGGGTCGCGACCCACAGGTTGAGAATCGCTGTATTAGCCTGTTCCACACTCATATGAACCAACACCAGGCCCCTGCCACCAGCTCAAATGGAGGAGACTAGATAAACTCATGTCAAAAAGCTTCTTACTCCTTTAATGTTTAGCTCGGCATTGATCTAATACTGGGATCTGATACAGATGAAAATGAAAAGTAACCCATAAACTTTATGACTCTCGCACTACTGAATAATTAATAAAACGGCAATGGGAAAGAAACTACAACCCAACCTGTATCACAAAACAAATGACAAAAAAAATGATAACAACCCTACAGTCTTTGTTTAATTCTCATGAGAGCCAATGGCATGCAGACTAACAGAAAAAACTGGTAGTAGCCTATAATTTTCTGTCTAACTATAATAAGAGCCTTTGACATGCAGGCTGGGGAAATATCTCATTATGCTATGACAAAATAAGCTCCCTTGCTCTCTAAAAATAATGGTATGAAGCCACTACTATGCAGGTGACCCAGAACTAAGGGCCATACAAGGCATTTCAACAACAATGTGCATCTCAACCTCATAAACTATGTATCTTCTAAGGTCATACAAATATATACAAGTTCTTCCCTCCCTAAGTGAGTATGGCACAAAGAGAGTGAGCAATGAGAAAAGACTCCCTAAAAAATATCTAAAGGATCACTAATACTTCATTTCTTCTTTCTTTCTTTCTTTCATATTTCGTTTTCTCTTTCTCCTTCCTTTTGAGAATTTTTATTACTTTATTTGAGCCAAAAATGAGGACAATTGCTGAGGAGCAAGATCTCATATGCTCTCTAATGCTTCATTTCTAAAGGGTTAGCTGTGCTGTCTATCACTGATACAGAAGAGAACATACCAAAATAACTGAATATTTAGCTGATGAAACACTAAAAAGAACAACAATCTCAGTCCTGTCATCTCATATACAGCATCTAGAATCACTCTGAACCCAAGAGTGTGGTTTCTTAGAGCTGTGCTTCAGCATGATGAAAACACACATAGGGAAGCACCATGGTTGAGAAGAAAGTTAAGGAAAGGTTAAAGACACTGGACCAAAAGGGGCCTTAGGTATACAAAGATCTGAACAATTATAGTCTTCTGGGCTAGAGCATCTCATTTAAAATTCAAGCATCCCACAAACATATATAATTAAAAACTAAGACGATGACTGGACCTTACTGCAAGGAAACAGGAAAAAAAAATCCAATCTCAAAGATGAAAACAAAAGACACATTTTAGAGAAAATAGGCTCCATGACCATCTTTATGGTGCTATGAAGGGCAATATTATGAGTACTAAAGCTACAGCTTTTACAAGTCCAAAATGGTGCTGGTACCATGGCACCACACAGGTATTTTTAAGATGAAACAAAACAAAACAAAAACTAAAAGTCTCAGAATTGTAGAATATTAGAATTTGAAAAGACATTAAAGATATTGCAAAGTTCAATCTCCTCATTTTATAGACAAATAAATCAAGTTTACTAAGTATTTTATCCAAGGATATAAAGTAAGTCTGATTCTCCTAAAATAAATTAATATATACATTTTGTTTTAAAATTGACAAAATTTTTTAAATAGCTAGGAAAGGGGTATGAGGATGGGGGAAGATGACTGTAATGAAGTATACTGAATTTTCAGTCTTAATTTATATACCTGTAAAACTGAATACTATGTAAACTACGGATTTCAAATTTAAAAATTCATTGGAATATAAACGCATTGTACAAATCAGGATTTTAAATCAGTCTACAAACACATCATGCATAATATTAAAGTAAATGTCCACAGTAAAATTACTTTGGGGAATAGACAGACAATCAAACACCCCTAATCATGCAGGGAAAAGTACAAAACATTACAAATAAGCAAAAGAATGAAATTTAAAAACAAGAGGGATGAAAAAGAGGGGAAAATATTTTCATGCACAGAAAGACAGATATCTTGGAATATGACTTCTAAAAATATCAAATTCTAACTTAGATAAAACTTAAACTAAATTTTCACAAGGCCCAAGAGGACTCTGCATAAATAGTACTCAATGAATGTGCTGACTTACATGGACATGAGGACAACTTATGAAGTCATATTTCAAAACAATGTTACTCTGTCTGGTCTGTACCTTTTTTATTGCCATATATGAGCCGTTCTTCAGATGGAGAGTCCAGAAAAAAGGAAGTGAATGATGGAAAAAAGGTGGTTGAGACAAATAAAAAGATAGAAATTTAACTTGGCAGTGGTACTGAAGAATGAATGTAGAAAGAGAGAAAAATGAAGACCCTCATATTTGAAATTTGAAAAATGTAGTATTGTAGGATGTGGTAAATAAAAGAAGGATGCCACTGTATAGAGCTCTAAAGGAAAGATTCTTAAAAGATATGTGTTCAGAAGAAATTAGGGACAGAATGAGTATAATATTTAGTGAGAGTAGACAAATTAGGGACAAAAATACATGTGAAAACACATAAGACTGATAAAAGACTGTGCTAACAACAATTGCACATTTATATTAATACCCCTAAAGAAATGTATCACTCATGGAAGTATGTTAAGTGAAAGGTAATGACACAAATATGATACAAACTCATGTGGTTCTTCAAGGACACCAACATCTGCAAAATCTGTAGTATATACAGAGAAATGTAGGTAACTTTATTAACTACCTCGGTGGAAAACCTCACCCACTCCCAATGAAGGAAAGACTAAGCCTCCCGCGCTTCATAATAACAAGAGCACACAACTTCTTGAATCTGAAGCGTAGAATCTTTGCTCATACTCAGGATCAATAGTATGTGCTTTTTGTTCCTAACAGAATCTGGAAGTTTGAGGGACAACTTTTTGCAGAAATAGTGACAGACTGTTTCAAAGCAAGTAATAGCTCTAAGAGTAGGCAGCAGAGATGTTTCATCTGGGCTTTCCATATCTTCCATTCTAATGCTGAGTGAGATACATGATTCCAATTATAGGAAATGCAAAGTTTTAGTTTAGTAAAACTAAAGTACATATGAGTTATGTATTTTCTTTACAAAACTCAAGATATCACAAAAATCAGTGTTCAAAAATTCTTTAAAGATTAAATAATACCTCTAAAATGAATGCTATGTGCATTTATACATGCAATATGTTTATGCAAATATTTGACTTAACAATAACCCCACACATACATTATTAAACAATACAGAAAACCAAAGGCCATAACTTAAAAAGGAAAAGAATCTTATTCCTTCACTCAATTTCAAACCTGAATATGCAAAAATTACTCTTTCCTTCCTGCTACTGGGAAATCTCCAATCTTGCTCTCTCCCTTTTCCCACAGAAAAGCTAAACCCTTATTCTGTCTCTACAGAAATCCCTGCCCAACCAAGTTTTAGTTCTAAGTTGGATTTCTCCCCAGGCCCAGTCCATAGGATGGTTCCATTGCTGAATAGAAAAAGGAGGAGAGGACAGAAGACATGCTATCATGGTGAAAAGAAAGAAGAAAAGATGGACAGAGTTTTGGGAAAGAAATGAAGAAATATGAGTAAGAAAGAAAAATAAACCTACTTCCCGAAGCTCTTTTCCCTGTCCCGGCCCAGCACCTATCCTAATTTTCTCCCCCTTTCCTCATTCCTCAGTGTTCTTCCTCCACTACTCACTCTCATTCCCCCATGCAGACTCTAAGACCCATACTCTTAAGATTTTCTTGGGAGTCCTTGCTTCTAATACCTGAGTATAAAGGTGAAGAAAAAAGGAATTCATTTTATTTTCTTATAGACACACTGTCATAAATAGTGCTACCAATTTTTAAATTACTTAAGAGTGGGAAAGAATCTTCATCCTCTCTATTATTCCCTCAATCTACAGATGAGAAGATCCTGAGAAATTAGGTAACTTTTTCAGGATTACACAGCTAGAAGTATAATGGTAGCGCTGAGACACCTGACCCACTGATCCTTTCCACACTGCCTCTTTAATAATCAAATGTGATTCATCCCCGGAGGGTAAGAATGATATAACAATTGCATGAATAAGCATAATTTATCACTGACAGGGAAAATACTGATAAGACACATTAAATCTCAGAACTATAATAATAGTACTTTATATTTCCAATCAAATTTCCAAAAAAGATTTAGTGTCTATATTCATATAAATCATAGGTATTTAAACCACATACTATCCTAGACTTAACAGAAACTTCTTTTCTTTTTATTATAGGAAGAGGACTGAAGCATTACCTATCATCACTCCTATTTAACATACTATTAGCAATATTGATATAATTTTTAAAGAATAAAAGGGAACAATATAGAAAATAAATAGTATCAGCTTTTTGATAATGACTTATTTTTAAGTTAAGAGAAACAAAATAAAAATTATCATAGGAAATAATTTTTCTGATCTAAGCTGTTGAACACTGGATAAACCCACAAATATGTCATTACTTTATATATTCTCAGAGATAACCAGTTATAATAGTAATAGTAATAAGAATATAAAATACTAAAGTATTAATTTAACTTAATAACAGATTTTTTTCAAAGAAAAATTGTAATTTTAAATGGAATAATTATGTATTAAATAGAGTAATTATAGTAAGATAGTAAGTGAACTAATTATATAGAGCAAAAGAGCTTGATCTTAGTTTGGAAAACTAAATTTTTTTAAACTTCCTAGATTTAGATATTGTTTTTTGTTAATCCTCACCCAAGGATATTTTTCTGTTGATTTTTAGAGAGAGTGGAGGGGGAAGAGACAGAGAGAAACATCAATGTGAGAGAGACACCTCAACTGGTTTTCTCCCGCATGAGCTCCGACCAGAGCCAGGGATAGAACCTGCAACCGAGCTAAGTGCCCTTGACCGTAATCAAACCCAGGACCCTTCAGTCTGAGGGCCGACGCTCTATCCACTGACCCAAACAGGCTAGGGCTAGATATGGTTTTAATATAACCCAATGAAAACTCACACTAGGTATTTCACAGAATTTGGCAAATTAACACAAAAATGTATCTGAAAATATTAGTGGCTATGTACCAAAAATTATTTCAGTCATATCAATACCTATAACATTATGAAGTAGTTACCATTATCTTCACTTAGAAGATAAGAAAATTGAGGCTCAGAAAGGTTGAGTAACTTACTGAGGCCACACAGCCATTATAAGGAACTAGAATCTGAACCCAGACCTAGCCTTAAAAAGGTGGTAGCAGAACAGGGAAAAGAAATACTTAATTAGAACTATTTAAAAACTGTATAGCCCAGCCAGGGTGGCTCAGTGGTTTAGCATCAACCTCGGAACAAGGAGGTCACAGTTTGATTCCTGGTGTGGGCACATGCCTGGGTTGTGGGCTTGGTCCCCAGTGGGGGTCATGCAGGAGGCAGTCAATCAGTAATGACTGCTCATCATTGATGTTTCTATCTTTCTCTCCTCCTTTCCTCTCTGAAATGAATAAAAAATATTTTTAAAAAATTGTATGGAAAAGACAAATATGAAACATGTTAAAATTAAAAACTTGTACACAAACATGAAAAAGAGAGATAATCAAAATAAGGAAAAATAAGTATTATTCAGTAAAGCCCCCCCCCCCCAAAAAAAACTACATAATTTATTTTACTCTGTTATAACAAACTAGAGTGAAAAAAAGCATATCTCTGCCTGCCACCAACAGATGGCAACTGCAGACACTTGCACACGGACACTTTGAACAGACGGGCTTACAACAGGGTTTAAGAATCAAACCTGTTTGTAAATAGAGAAATATCACAATAGTTTTTACTCAGATTTTACTTGATAAGTGGTCAACTGAAATGGATGGTTTACACTGTTAGAAAAGTAGACAGTAATTTCTTCCCTTAACTTCAAGAAAATGTAAATTAAATGTAAATTAAACCAACTATAATTTCTTACTATATAGCCACCAAACAAAATAAGTAAAAATGAGCAAAATCCAATGAGGTGGGCCTGTGGAGAAATAGATCTATGGATTTGTTGCTAGAAGCACTTTATACTGGTTCAGTTCTTCTGCAAAGTAATCTGGCAATTCATAGCTAAAATAATAAAGCTAAAATTTATATTCTTTACTCTATAATGCTCTTCTAGAAATTTATTCCAAGAAGGAAAATAAAAACTATTGTACAAATGTTTATTATGTTATTCATAATAGGATATCTTAAGTTACCCAAATGCCAAAAAATATGAAATTAACTATGAAAACTATTATATATTAATACTTAGAAATAAATAGTCATTAAATTTTACCAATATACAAACCATGTTTAATACATGGGAACATTTTATATACTGCTTATAACTATGAAAAGTATGCTACAACAAAGAGATGAAGGGATATGGAAGAAAATGAAGTTTTTAGCTTATAAGTTATTTATGTACTTATTTACTCAATGAATTAAGTTTAAATAAATATTTAAATTTAAAAGTTTAAAATAAAAATTTCAAAACAAAAAATAAAAGGAATTTTGTTTCTGTATCTGTAGTATTTATACTACAAATGCACATTAGGTACAAAGGCTGATTGGCTTTCATAAGAACTAACAACCCTGTATTGGTATAACCTTGTTTCTATGGAAAATATGCTTTCTGAATCTCAAACTTAACCAGCATGTGATTTCTTAGAACACAACTACTCACTCATAAGTTGGGACAGCCTACTTTTCTTTTTGGAAAGAAGTAACAACAAAATTTTGATGCACTAAGCAATATTGTGCCAATAAAACAAAGAGCATTTTTATCCTTCCTTCTCTAAGCAGTGTCTATATTCATGAAGAACCACATCCTTTTACACCTTCAGTTTTCCTTTCCTTCTGTGCTTTCTTCCAAATTCTCCTTTCCCCAAAATTCATCTTCTTCCCCATACAAATGAACAAAAATAAAATCATTAAAGTTATTTTAAAAATCTTAAAATAAATAGTATCTGAAAAAGTGACTGTTATTTATCAAATAGCATAGTCATTTGAGATCAATGACTATATTTTGCAAAAGAGTGTGTACTGAAGCTGGCAGTTCAAAAGATACCATTTCACAATGAAAAAAATAGTAAAATGAATAATCATACCATCAAACTGGTCTTCACCTTCAGTCATCAGTTCATCATCAGAGCAAATACTAAGAACATTCACCAACATTTCTGTCACTATTCCAAAGGAAAAAAAGAAAACACAAAGTTACACATTAACTGCTTACATTCAACTATCTACATATATATACACACAGCAACTACTTATATAAATGGTCAAATGATTGACCTAAGACTAACACATTCTGATAGAAGGAATGACAAAATTAAAAGACATAAAGGCTTTCAAAATGAAAGAAATTCAATGGATAACAACTCTGAGAGAGATTCTTTATGGAATAAATTTTTAGGTCTCTCAGGGGGAAAAAAAGAAGTCCTACAGAGATAAAAAAAAAAAAAACCCACAAAAAAAAACAACAATGAAAAAAACACCATCTACGTATATACATTTAAATTCCTCATTTATGGATACATCATTAAGGAGTAAGAAAAAAATCATAGCACAGTTCCACTGTTGCAAAAAAGTCCTAGGATTCAATCTCTCTCTTAAAATTTATTTATTTTAATTTAAATTATTTATAGTTTAAAGTATTACACATCTCCTTTTACCCCCATTGACCTCTCCCCGGAGGACTCTTAAAATCTGGCTCCAACAACTCTCCTGAAATTTAATTCTTAAGATTATCAATGACTATCTAACAATCTGAATCCATAATTTGTTCTTAGGCTTAATTCACCTTTACCATTCTATATATTTTTCTCTTGGTTTCCAGAATTCTACTCTTATGGTTTTTCTACCTTTAGATTACCCCCCTCCCCAAATTTGGATATTCTGAAGACTCTCTCTGCAGTCATGTTCTTTTTATATACTCAAATTTCTTAGTGATTTTATTACTATACAGTTTAAAGTATCAACTTTTTGAAGACAATTTCAAATTCTGTATCACCAGTCTTGACCCCCTTTCTTGCAAAATGGATTTCCTTGCTGGTTTTATTGGCAACCATCCAACTATTTGTATATTGTCTGTTTCCCCCTACTGGAATGAAAGCTTCATGAGTGCAGGGGACTGTTTTGTTTGCTGCTGTATCCCCAGAGCCTAGAACAGTGCCTGGCACATGACAGGTATTCAATAAGTATCTGACAGATGAGTAAATAAAAAAGAAAGGTATAATAAATTTCAATTAATAAATAAAAATGTCTATTCAATCTTCTGATGGCAACTAGAAATGGACAGCTCTGGGATTCATATATGAAAGTCCAATCCCTACTCTCCAAAAGCTTACTAACTACTGAAGAATATATATGTGTGTATATTATATATGCATGCCACAGAAGAGTGATGAGCACAGCACTATGCTGTAAGTATATAGAGGTATGCCAAAGATATGCTAGGGAAAGGAAAGCTTTTGGTAAAAGAATCATGAAGTAGTTTACCCAGGTGGAAAGGGCAGATAAGACATTCTAAAACAAAAGTTAGAAAAACATGAAGTAGTCATATAGATCAATGGGATACAACTGAGAGTTCAGACATAAAACCTCACATTTAAGATCAATTGATTTTTTGACAGGGGTGCTAAAAAAATTCAGTGGGGAAACAATAGTCTCTTCAACAAATGGTGTGGAGGAACTGAATATCCACATGCAAAGAATGAAACTGCACATACTTACCACTTCACATCATACACAAAAATTTACTCAAATTGGATCAAAGACCTAAATATATCTGATAAGGGACTTGCATCTAAAATATATAAAGAATTCTTACAACTAAATAATAAGACAAATAATCCATTAAAATGAATAAAGGATTCAAATAAACATTTCTTTTTTAAAAAATATATTTTTATTGATTTCAGAGAGGAAGAGAGAGAGTGAGAGAAACATCAATGATGAGAGAGAATCATTGATCAACTGCTTCCTGCATGCCCCACACTGGGGATCAAGCCAGGAACCCGAGCATATGCCCCGATAGGGAATCAAACCATGACTCCTGGTTCATAGGTCAACACTCAACCACTGGCCATGCTGGCTGGGCCAAATAAACATTTCTTCAAAGAAAATATTCAAATGGCCAATAGGCACATGAAAATATATTCAACATCATTATTCATTAGGAAAATACAAATCAAAGCTACAGTGACAGATAACTTCATATCCAATATGATGACTATAATAACATGATAAATAATAAGTAAAAGTTGGCAAGTAAATGAAAATATTGGAACTATTATATACTGCCAGAGAGACTGTAAAATGGTACAGCTGCTTTGGAAAAGAGTTTGGTCAATCCTCCAAAGGTTAAACATCCATATGACCCAGCAATTTTACTCCCAGTTCTATACCTAAGAAAAGTGAAAACATATATCCACACAAATACTTGTACACAAATGTTTATCACAGCATCCATATATATACATATATATATATGTGTATATATATATATATATATATATATATATATATATGTATATGTGTGTGTGTGTGTGTGTGTGTATATATATATGTATATGTATATGTATATATATATATATATATATATATATATATATATATATATATAAAAGCCAAGCAACTGGAACGACCGGAATGACCAGTTGCTATGATGCTATGACGTGCACTGCAGCTAGGCTGGCCAGAGGAAGGGCCATGTGAGGTTGGGGGGCCCCAATCGGCACCCCTCAACCTCCCATGGCCCCTCCCCCAACCAGCCCAGCCCTGATCGGCCCCCATCAAGATAGGCCGGCCAGACCTCACCCATGCATGAATTCGTGCACTGGGCCTCTAGTTATTCACAATAGTCAAAAAGTGGAAACAACCAACTGTCCATCCGCGGTTGAATGGATAAACAAAATGTGGTATAGCCATACAACAGAATATTATTTGGTCACAAAAAGGAATGAAGTACTTATTCATGCTACAACAGGGGTGAACCTTGAAAATATTATGGAAAGAAGCCAGTCACAAAAGACCACATATTGATTATATGATTCCGTTTATATAAAATGTTCAGAATAGGCAAATCTATGAAGACAGAAAGTAGATTAGTGGTTGTTCAGGGCTGGCAAGGAGAGGTGGAAGGAAATGAGGAGTGACTGCTAATGGATACAGGGTTTCTTTGAAGAATGATGAAAATGTTTCAAAATTGATTGTGTTAAAAGATGCACAATTCTGTGAATATAGTAAGAAAACATTGGATCGTACAATTTGAACAGGTTAACTGTACAGCATATGAATTACCTCCATGAAACTATTATGAAAACATACAGAAAAAGTGTGAAGGCGTGAAACTGAGAGAGCACAATACATTTAGGAGATTGGCTGTGCTGTGCTGTGTTATGGCTAGAACATAGAGAATATGAAATAGAAAGGCAAGAAATGGGGCTAAAGAGAAAGTAGGTAACGTCCAAAAACCTTGTGTGACAGGTTAAAGTTTATCTTGAAAGCTACCAGAGGGAGAGGAAGCTGACTAGTGACATAAAGGATGTTTGAGTGCTATTAAGAGCCCAGCTAGCCCAGCTGGAATGGCTCTGTGGTTGAGCATTGACCTATGAGCCAGGAGGTCACTGGTCCCATTCCTGGTCAGGGCAAATGCCCAGTAGGGGGTGTGCAAGAGATAGCTGATCAATGATTTTTTTATCATTGATATTTCTATCTCTCTCTCCGTCTTCCTTCCTCTCTGAAATCAATTAAAAGAAAAAAATATATATTTTTTATATGTATAAAAATATATACATATAATAAATATATATATATATATGTATGTATATATATATATATATATATATATATATATATATATATATATTAACAGCCCAGCTAATGCTAGAAATCAAAGGGTGGTACCTATTTATAAGGCTGTATAAATATCTTCAGCAGTGCTCTATACCCTGGCTATAAGAACAGAGATAATGGATGGCTGGACTTCACTGGGGCCGAGTTATAGGACAAGTGAAATAGAAAAACAAGAGATAAAGGAGTTTGAGGGTGTACTAAGAAGGAAGAGAGGGAAGGAGGGCTCTGACTAAAAAGAATAGACATGGTCAAAGGCTGAGTGATTCCAATGAAGCTTATATAACCAGAATGAGGGATTGCTAGAATAACAGGGGTTTTCATCAGAGGGTGTTAATGATAGTGTCATATCATTATCAGATTCAAAACATCCAAGTTATCTTTAACCATTCCCTCCCCTTAAACATGCATTAGTGTTAAGTCTCACTGATTCTACTTCTACAATTCTTACAGTTCTCCCCTGCTTTCCATTCCTAATCCTACCAGAGCTTCATTATGTTTCCATTTGATTCTTGGTGTAGCTTCATAACAGGTCTCCCAACCTTTAGTCTTTCTTCCAGTCCATTTCACCAAAATAATTTTTCTAAGTAACTATCATGGTCATATTCTGTTTCAATTGCTCCCCACCACTTATGAAAGTTCCAAATTCTCTGAATGGTGATCAAGAGCCTCATGACCTAGACATGACTTAGCTTTTCATTATTTTCCTCTACTGTCCTCCATACATCTTACTATCTAATCAGACTGAACCCCTCAACATTTGTCAGTGGCCTTATGCTTTCTTGCTTTCAGACTCAGGTTCAGGAAGTTCTCTTACCTAGAATTCTCATGCCCTTATGTACCAGCACAATTCCACCATTCTTCCAGTCCCAGACCAATGATACTTTAATCCCTCTGACAAATATAATCTCCTTTCTCTCTTAATTGCTATAAAACTATGCTTGTCTAAGACTGCTCACTGTATTATATTTTATCATTATTTATGTAGCTTAAATCCCTTATTAATCTGCAAAGAATCATATCTTACTTTATTTTTGTATCCTAAGTACCTTGAATAAAACACACTTTCAAAAGAACATCTGGTAAAGGAATAAATCTTACAAGTATGACCTTCTATGGAAGATCACAACATAGTGGATCCTCTAGAACAGAGAGGTTCTTAAATTGGAGCCAATAAACTCGAGGGGACTAACCAATTGACTTCAGCGTCCTGAAGATGTTATGTGTATGTACAAATGTAAGCATATTTGTACATGAATTTTTCTGGGGCAAAAGTCCCTTTCATCAGATTCTCAAAAGGGTTTTAGCTCAACCAGTGTGGCTCAGTGACTGAGCATTGACCAATGAACCAAAAGGTCACAGTTCGATTCCAGGTCAGGGCACATGCCCGGGTTGAGGGCTCGATCACCAGTGGGGGGTGTGCAGGAAGCTTGATTCTCTCTCATCATTGGCGTTTCTATCTCTCCCTCTCCCCTACCTCTCTGAAATAAATTTTTAAAAAATTGTTTTATATTTAAAAATTGTTTGTGCAGTTACGTTAGTCTAAAAAGGAATCCTGCCGAAACCGGTTTGGCTCAGTGGATAGAGCATCGGCCTGCGGACTGAAAGGTCCCAGGTTCGATTTCGGTCAAGGGCATGTACCTGGGTTGCGGGCATATCCCCAGTAGGAGATGTGCAGGAGGCAGCTGATCGATGTTTCTCTCTCATCGATGTTTCTAACTCTCTCTCTCCCTTCCTCTCTGTAAAAAATCAATAAAATATATTAAAAAAAATAAAAATAAAAAGGAATCCTTACTATAAACGCTTTTCCATTTTCTAAAACATTTATAGATATAAAAAAAAAACCCAGATGAGATTTGATTACAAATATCTGAAGTGTGTGTTGGGGAGCAGTGGAAGGGGATATAAATGACACAATATTGGCCATGATAACTGTTGGAGTAATTGGGAACTCATCTTATTAGTCACTCTGCCTTTGTACATGTTGGAAATTCCAACTTTATTTTTCAATGAAAAATAAAAGCCCTCAAAAGGTTAAAAACACAGCTTGTATCAAACTTTAGGATTAAACCAGCCTCTCAGGAAGGCTCTGGCTTATGTTAGTTGCTTCCCAGGAACTAGACCAAAGTCACACTGGCTTATTTGAAGTAGAACAAATGAAACATCATTTGCTGCTTTCCATACCAAAAGAAAAGTTTTACTAGAATCAAGTAGTTAGGCTATCTAAATAAATAACATGCATTAAAATGAAAAAATATGCAACAAGTTTGAGAAAATTTTCTTACTGTGCTCAACATTGCATATAATATTAAATTTTAAGCTTCACGTTTTTATTTTTATTTATTTTTAGTATTTTTATTGATTTTTAGAGAGAGGAAGAAAGAGGGAGAAAGCATCCATCAGCTGCCTCCTGCACGCCCTCTACCAAGGATCGAGCCCACAATCCATGCATGTGATCTAACTGGGAACTGAACCAGCAATCTTTTGGGGCACAAGATGACGCCCAACCAACTGAGCCACACCAGCCAGGGCCTGAGCTTCACATTTTTAGAAAGACATGAGTAATTTAGAGAAGATTCGTAGATATACAATAAAAATGGTCAAGATGAATACTTCCTGATCTTATAATAGAGACCCAGTGCATGAATTCATGCATGGGTGGGGTCTGGCCGGCCCACCTTGATCAGGGCCTATTGGGCCAGGCCGACCGGAGGGAGGGGCCACAGGCGGTTGGCTGGCTGGCCCCACCTACTGATTGAACTCTGGGTTGAAGGGGACAATTTGCATATTAGCCTTTTATTATATAGGACTAGTGGCCCGGTGCACAAAATTTGTGCATGGGTGGGGGGGTGTTCCTCAGCCCGGCCTGCACTCTCTCCAATCTGGGACCCCTCGGGGGATGTCCAACTGCCGGTTTAAACTGACCGTCGGACATCCCTTTCGCAATCCGGGACCACTGGCTCCTAACCACTCACCTGCCTGCCTGATCGCCCCTAACCACTCTGCCTGCCAACCTGCTCGCTCCCAACTGCCCCTGCACTGGCCTTCTCACCCCGAACTGCCCCCCAATGCTGGCCTGATCTCCCCCAACTGCCCCCCAATGCCGGCTTCATGGCCACCAACTGCCCCCCTCGGCCAGCCTGCTCGCCCCCAACTGCCCTCCTTGCCGGCCTCATAGTCCCCAACTGCCCTCCCTTGCCAGCCTCATGGCCCCCAACTGCTCCTCACTGCCGGCCTGATTGCCCCCAACTGCCGGCCTGCTGCCCTCATGGCCCCCAACTGACCCCCCTGCCAGCCTGCTCACCCGAAACTGCCCTCCCCTCCTGGCCTGATTGCCCCTAACCACCTCTGCCTCGGCCCGCCACCATGGCTTTGTCTGGAAGGTCTTCTGGTCTAATTAGCATATTACCCTTTTATTAGTATAGACTAGAGGCCCGGTGCACAAAAACTTGTGCACTCGGCAGGGGGGGTGTGGGGGGGGTGGGGTCCCTCAGCCCGGCCTGTGCCCTCTCGCAGTCTGGGACCCCTTGGGAGATAACGACCTGCTGGCTTAGGCCTGCTCCTGGGTAGCAGAGGGCAGGCCCAATCCCTAGGTGCAGCCCCTGGTCGGGCTCAGAGCAGGGCTGATTGGGGAGTTGGGGTGCCGCCCCTGTCATGCACAGAGCAGGGCGGATCGGAGGTTTCGATGCCACCCTCAGTCACGCTCAGGGTAGGGCTGATTGGGGGGTTGGGGCACTGCCCCTGTCACACACAGAGCTGGGTGGATCAGGGGGTTGGGGCGCCGCACCCTGTCACACTCAGGGCAGGGCCGATGGAGAGGTTATGGCTCTACCCCATCATACACAGAGCAGGGCCCGTGGGGGGGGGGGGCGGTTGGGGCGCTGCACCCTGTCACACACAGAGCAGGGCCGATCAGGGGGTTGGGGCGCCGCACCCTGTCACAAACAGAGCAGGGTGGATAGGAAGGTTGTGGCCCCGCCCCATCACACAGAGCCGCAGGGCGATCAGGGGGTTTGGGTGCTGCCCCGTCACGCTGATCCCGGTGTCGGAGGCCTCGTGGCTCCGCTGATCCCAGTGCTGGGAGGCATATTACCCTTTTACTATATAGGATAGAGGCCTGGTGCACGCGTGGGGGCCGGCTGGTTTGCCCTGAAGGGTGTCCTGGATCAGGGTGGGGGTCCCCACTAGGGTGCCTGGCCAGCCTGGGTGAGGGGATGATGGCTGTTTGCAGCTGGTCACACCCCCTTCAGGGTGGGGGTCCCCACTGGGGTGCCTGGCCAGTCTGGGTGAGGGGCTGAGGGCTGTTTTCAGGCTGGCGGGTGACTGAAGCTCCCAACCGCTCCTTTTTTTCTTTTTTTTAAAATTCTGGGCCAGCTTTAGCTCTGAGGCTCCAGCTCTTAGGCCTCCGCTGCTGAAAGCAGGTTTCTGGCCTTTGTTTACCTTCTGTATTTGAAACAATGTTGCGATCCTGCTGGCTGAAGCCCGGTGACTAAAGCAGGTTTCTGGGGTTTTGTTTAGCTTCTATATTTGTAACATAGTTGCTTAGAGTTGCAGCTCAGAGGCCGGCAGCGGCAGGCGGGGAACGTTGGAGTCCTCCATCACTGAAGCAAGCAAGCCTCATGTTCGCTTCCAGCTGCCTGGCTGCCGGCCGCCATCTTGGCTGGCAGTTAATTTGCATATCGCCCTGATTAGCCAATGGGAAGGGTAGCGGTCGTACACTAATTACCATGTTTCTCTTTTATTAGATAGGATAAGATGATTTAGAGTGGCAAAAGAAAGCCCTGGATGGTGTGGCTCAGTTGGTTGGGGCATCATTCTGTACACCAGAAGGTGGCAGGTTTGATTCCAGGTCAGGGCACATGCCCAGGTTGTGGGTTCAATCCCCAGTCAGGGCCCATGCAGGAGACAACCAACTAATGTTTCTCTCTCTCTTTTCCTCTTCCTCTCTCTATAAGTAAAAAATTAGAGTGGCAAAAGAAGAATAAAAGATCACTTAGTAACAGACTTCAAATGTAGAAATACTGATAGAAATCTGTTCTCCATCTTCATTTATGAGAGATCAACTGAAAGATTAAATTTTCTCATCTTTCAAAAGGAGTTAGGCTACATGATTGTTAAGTTCATCATGAGCTCTAAAATTCTGTGATGTCCTGGTTTTTTGGTCTCCCCCCCCCCTTTTTTTTTGATGTCCTGATTTTTTATAGATACATTACTTGAGAAAAACTATTCTCAACTAGTTCTTTCCTTGTTTAAACACTTATAGCAATTAGGTGTAAATATTTCCTTATTGTGGAAACATCAGAGAATCAAATTAGAATTTATAAAATGTCCATATTCCTTTTACTTTATCCTTCCTGCTCTCTCTACCCCCCATTCCACTGATATTATCCTATATAATAAAAGCCTAATATGCTACATGTCCGACCATTCAACCAGCCGCTATGACATGCACTGACCACCAGAGGGCAGACGCTCCGACTGGTAGGTTAGCTTGCTGCTGGGGTCTGGCCAATTGGGATTGGGCAAGACGGGCCGGACACGCCCTGGAGCCCTCCTGTGGTCCCTCCCCAGCCCTAATCGTGCACTGGTGGGGTCCCTCGGCCTGGCCTGTGCCCTCTTGCAATCCAGGACCCTCGGGGGATGTAGGAGAGCCAGTTTTGGCCCGATCCCTGCAGGCCAGGCCGAGGGACCCTACCAGTGCACAAACCTGTGCACCGGGCCTCTAGTATTGGAATAGTTGAGTTGCAGTCTAGCTTGGAGATAGGAGAATGAGCAAGATGAATTCTTAAATTACTTTAGCCTGATGATGCTATGATTGAACTATTTCTCATATACCAAAGATAGAAGGTTATAGTGTAATCCATCCCTTGCACCTAAGCCCTTTACTGGCCCCCTTCTCAAATGCTAAAGTGGGTAATTCTATCTCTATATTAATTTAATGCTGACCTATTAAGTAACTGACAAAGACTGAAAGCAATCTAAAAAAAACAAAACAAAAAAACCAGTTTGACATGCACAGTTTAAGTATTAACTCTAAATTTTAGAACCAAAAATTGCCGGCAAAAATACCATATCTAAAACAGAAAGAAACATTTTGTAACATGAAAGAGGTGAGAAAAAATAGAGAAGGTTATAGAACAAAATGTTTTCCAATCATGTCTGTACTCTCATACTCTTCCACATATGGAAACTAAGGCATTGCCTTGTGGAAAAATTAACGCAAAATTGGAAAAGGAGAATGTGATAATGTAAGCTTAAGAATTCTATAGAACAAGGACAAAATATAGAAACAAAACTTCTTAAATAGCATTTATATTCTCTTTAAAAGCCTATTAAGTATATACCAATAGATATTCTTCTAAATTATTAGAGAAGCACCACTAAAATTGCATACATGCATATTTTTATATAAAATATTAAGTTAGAACCCGAATTTTTCTTTATTTTTCTCAGAGTACAGAATTGCTATAAAATGACTAACATTGCCCAAAACAAGGCCTATTAAATTCTCCCATGAATTGCTGTCACATTCCCAAAAATTGTTGTTAAAACATACAACAGTGTCTTTTACAAAGCAAAGCTATCCCTCTACAACTTCATAAAAGATTTAAGCTAAAGAAAAAAAGATAGAAAACCCAACAGCTGAAGACAACATTGGGCTATTTATAAGTCTTCTCCCAATCCCCCAGACACACTCCCATGGAGGCTGTAAACAGCTAACTAAAATATCTTTGAGGCCTTCATATCCACACCCACTGACACAAGTAGAGTTGTACCCACAGTGAAACTAGACTTCAGCTTCTTTAGCAAGTATATGCCTGCAATAGCAAACTGGAGTAAATGTAACAGTAATAAAACAATTTTTTAAAATTAAAATTATACCTTTTTCTCCAACAAATGGTAAAGACCACGTGAAGACATCCATAAAATTGGGCAACCAGTAAGGATGTGGAGAACAGTTAAATTGTCGAATATTCATCACATTATTTTCATACTTTAATACAGCAGCTGCAAGATAAGTATAAATGTCAATGTAACAATTTGTGTTTAGCTCCAAAAGTCTAAAACACATAAAAGCAGAAAAATATCTTTTTAATGGGGTGAGGAATCAAGGGGTGAGTAGAATGAGGGCTAGTAGAGGGAGGTAGGCACTAATTTTTAATAACACATTTTCTGTTTTTTAACACTTTTATTTAGGGCATAGTCAAATTTTGTTATTATTAATAAATATTCTATTCTTTTCTAAATGTTTGTTTTACTTTATAATCCAATGATAAATATACACTTTTATTAAATCCAAAATTGTGAAAACTCAATTTACAGAGGAAACACAGAATGGCAATGAACAATTTTCTAGGTTTAAAAGTTCATTTAAGTTACGGGAATTTAAGAGGGTCTTTTTAGTTGTAGGCAACTTGAATAGGATAGCTGAATGGTAATAAAGAAAAACAAAACAGAAAACAAAAAAATGTAATGTGAAACATTTTATTTATAAATGTAAATATATTTATTTCATTTAATATGGAAAATCAAGTGAAACTACTACAAAGAAATATTTTACTTCATTTAGAAAAACCCACCCCTACAGTACCAGAAGAGGGAATAGTATAGCCAAATAACTTAAAGATAACATATTCATCTCAATTTTAGGTATCTTTCTTATGTTTCAATATATTAATATAAATATTATCTTAAATTAATTGATGTATGTTAGATGGGCTAGGTTCTAATCTAAGCTACAGTACATACTAGCTTCACCATGCTTGGTAAATTATTTAATTAATCTATTTCTCATTTACATAAAGGACTAGTATGTCCAACCTGCCTACCTCAGAGGTTTGTTTTAAGATCAGAGAAAAATGTATTTTGCATGAAAATACATAAAAGTATAAAATACTTTGCAGGTATTATAATTATGTGGAGACTTTTTTTCATTTGAATAAAAAGCACTGAAATGCAGATGTTAAATTCCAAGATTTGAGATTCTGGCTAATATAGAATCACAACTAACATGTCTGTTTCTTTTATGAAATTCCCATGAAATAAAAGTATTTTAAATTTAGCCTCAGAAATTAAAAGCTGATACCAACCTTTCAGCTTTAAAAAAAAAAGGAGAATCTAGAAAATTGTCTTACATGGAGAATGAAACATTACAAACATACGCATACCACATAAGCACTCAAATCATTAACACTATGTACAGACTCAGAACTACCAAGAGACATTTGATTTTGACAAGACAGATTCAATGGTTTGAGTTTCTTTTCTGAGTACTAAGAAAAGTGATCCCTTAACCTCCTGAGTCAATCTGGCAAAGGACAACTGTAAGGTAGTGGTCAAACGAGCACTGAACACTAGCTTCGTTAATACTGACAAGGGCAAGTCACAGTTAAGAAATGAGGGCACTAGTAGAAAGTTAAATGTAACATTTGATTCTGTTCTTGAAAATGTAATAAAAACTTAAGGTTGGTTTCTCCTAAAAAATGAAGACATACCTCATAAGGTATCTTTACAAAAGTCTAAAAATTTACAAACCAAAATACAATTTTAAATATTTTAGCACTGGCACAATTGTTAGAGGCTGCATTGATACCAGCTTCTAAAGATGAACAACTCAATTAGCATCAATAGTTTGGTTGATTTGGTAATTAACATAGTATTAAGTTCCTGCAGCACATTCTGTATCAAAGTTATTATATAGCATTCTAAAGTTTGATCACCTCTGGCAAATGGTTTAATCTTTTAACCATCACCTCCAATCATCCAAAGAACTCCTTCTCACACTCTGCTCCTCTTCTGAACTCAAACCAGGACCCATATTTAACAATGACCTCATTATCTCCCTAAATGTACTTTTATAGTCTGTTCTTTCTTCCTGGCACATCCACTCCAGTCTGATCCTTGAAACTATGGCATAGTACACTGAATTCCAGACACATCAAGAGAGAATAGGAGCTGACTTAATATCCTCTTCTGAAAATGTGAACTACGTAAACATACTCAAGCTCATCTTCAATGACCTTGGCACACACTTAACTAGATTAAAATCTTTTGATATCATCTGTCAAATAGCAATGTTCAAAGTTAAGTGAAACCCAATTACTATTATGCACAGCTCAAATTTGAAGGGAAGGAGGGGGAATGGAAACCAATGGAATAGAAGGTAAAAAAAAAAAATTAATAAAAAGGAAGACAAAACAGTAAAAAGAAAGGGAAGAATGTATCACTGAAAGGAGGTCTGAGCAAATGAATCAAAGAAAGCTCAATTACAAATCTTCATGGGGCAGTGATAAGACTGTGGAGGTAAAAGAAGGAAATAAGAAAGGGAAAGAGAACCCAGATCAGTGAACATAAAACAAGAAACATGATAAACTAAACAACTATACAATATAAACACACGAAATGGTCAAAGCAGCAGCAGTAGCTTTATGTAAACAAGAAAACATTCTCTTGATTATAAGGGGAAAGATTTAAGAAAGGGAAGTTTGAAAAAAATCATATTTGGTTTTGCTTGACGTACTTAACTTAGCATTCTTTTACAAGACAGCTTTTGTAAGTAACAAGTTGTGGAATGGTTACATATGACTTAAGTTTTACATTTTGGATTTTTATTTCTTGATCTCACCCCTCCCTTATATCTTACACCTTTTTATAAGGAGATTTGGGTAGTTATAGATTCAAACAATGCCCGCTTTCTATTATATTTTTTTAAAAAATAAAGTCAATTAAAATGCTAAGTTGTTTAACAATTTTTTTTTTATCAACAACATCTTACCTTTATTATTGTAGACATCTAAGTAATTAGGTGCCGAAAAAATTGTTATTAATGAAGGGAACCCTGTAGTTTGACTTTTTCTGTACATTCTATAGCTGCAAAACAAATAGCTTAATATGCATCGTAAAGCATCAATCATTGTTACTAAGTTTGATTTGTACATAAGGTGTTAATTTGGGTCAGGGAAACAGAATTCTTACCCTGCATCTTGAGCTTCATGAGCTCTAATAATCGATAACAAATTATTGTTTTGCAAAAATTCACATACTGCTGGATAGCTGTGGGGGGAAAAGAGTAAATTAAGTAAAATAATGGTTTTCTATGTGAAGCATATTCTATTTTAACAACTAAAACTTGATTAAGCTTGGATATTTTTCCTTACTTATAAAAATAAGAACATCCTCGAACTGTATTGTGACTAAAATGTTCCTGTGATTTTTCATTTCCAAAATCTTCAGAAGGATCAGACCATAACAAGTCACACATTGGTCCAAATGCAGGTGGCTCTTTGAATCTATCTAACTGTGAAAGAAAGAAAAGAAAGAAAGAAACAGAAATAACTTGTCAAAAAGTGAGAACAGAATAGACATAGGAAAGCGATACCAACTTTGAATACTGTCCATACCACATTGTTTTGAATGGTTAGAAGGTATTTCCTTAAAATATCAGTATACTAATTTTTATCATACCTAATATTAGCAGTGAAGAGAAGTTTGAAGCATCTACTTTCCATCCAACAAAGTACTAAAGATAGGAGTCAACCTTGGAATTAAACTATGTACTTACTCTCCTAATATCATCCAGTGTGTGGATTTCTGGTGAAAGTCCACCATGAACACAAAGAAATTGTTGGTTTAGAAGTGCAGCAAGAGGCAGGCTATCAAAAGCTTCCATACAAGCTTCATAGACTCTTTCTGAATATTTAATTTTACCTAGAAAAAGAAAAAATTAAATTGAAAATTATATTACTAGTTGATCATTTTGAAAACATGTGTACTTGACTATTAACACAAAGGCAAGGAAACTAAAGACAGAGAATAGCCAAGTGGGGGCCAGAGGTTGAGAACACGTGAAGGGGTGACTATAAAAGGCAGCAAGAGGAATTTATAAAATGGTATCATGACTGTGATGATGAGCAAAATCTCAGAATTAAACACAATAAAGAGTGAAGCAAGCATCTTGCTCTATAAAAATCAACAAAGATAATCAATGTTATCGGTCTTATACAAAATATTTGCTCTTCTAAATTTATTTTGGGTATGCAGCAGATAGTCATAAAATATTACTAAAAATAAGTTCAATCTCTAAAAATAGCTCAACCCTTCACCTTTCAGGCCAAGTAAAGCAAAATTAGAACTATACTTAAAGCTAAAACAGTTTTAATATTTTATTTTATTCTAAGTGTCAGTGACTACTTTGTTGTTATAAGCAAGACTACTACATCATAACTACAAAACTCAAGGTCAATCCAATTAAAACATAAATAAAAGAAATATCTTTTTCATATGTTGAAGAAACAAAGGGGTTCAAGTCCATAACCAATGCTTAAAATGGGCAGTGAAGCTGAAAGTCAATATAACACAAGACAAAACTCTACCAAATCAAACTTGTCATTTACTTTTAAGATAGCATACTATTCTTTTACTCTTTTATACCTTTAAATGCCTAGATAGTTTGTTTTTGGTGGAATTTGGGTGAGTAGTTTGTTAATTATTTAAGGAGAGGGAGCTTAGCTCCTATTTTCCTTTTTAATATTGTAACATTCAAATGAGAAAATCTATATCCAGCCACCAGAGGTCCTAAATGGATAGTCTATTAGACCTGTTTTCCAGCATTATCCTATATAATAAAAGCCTAATATGCTAAGTGTCTTGTCATCTGTTCAACCAAAGTGTAATATGCTAATGATATGCTAAGGCCGCTCAACCACTCGCTATGATGTGCACTGACCACCAGGGGGCAGACAGTCAACCGGTCGACCAGTCACTATGACGTGCACTGACTACCAGGGGGAAGATGCTCTAACTGGTAGGTTAGCTTGCTGCTGGGGTCTGGTCGATCGGGACTGAGCAGATGGGCCAGACATGCCCTGGAGCCCTCCCATGGTTCCTCCCTGGCTGGCCAACCGCCCATGTCCCTCCTGAATCCCGATCGTGCACCGGTGGGGTCCCTTGGCCCGGCCTGCGCCCTCTCACAATTTGGGACCCTTCAGGGGATGTCGGAGAGCTGGTTTTGGCCCGATCCCGCAGGCCAGACTGAGAGACCCCACTGGTGCAGGAATTCGTGCACCAAGCCTCTAGTGATTTAATAAACATTTTAATTTGATTGCTTGGTTGCTTTTAGGGCAAATTTTAATTTGATTGCTTTTAGGTAAGGCATGGACTTTCTCATATTTATTTAGATTATCTGCCTGATCCTTGAAGTTATATGACTTTGCCTCGTCTGCAATTACCTACCACTTTTTCTTCCTTTACTGGAAGTCTCTACTAATATGATCTTTACTGAATCATGTCTGAGTCTCAATAATTCTGAAATTACCTATTTTTAGAACTTAACTCTGAGGTTTAATTATTAACTTAACAACCACACAGCTAGCTATAAGGTGTGAAAAATGGCCAAACATTGTTCTATACCATGTGATTGCTTATAACTATTCGATTACCACTGCTATAATAATTTAAGAGAGAAATGGGGTACACATTACAGGCTAAGAATGCCAATTCATTAATAGCATGTTTCAAAAAATCTGCAATGATGACAGGATGAACAATTTGTTAAGAAATTTCATAGGAATGCCTCAATATTGGGGGACAATAATTGTCAATGCAACAACAATTTCATTTTAGTTTTATCCTTCCTGTTAATATTACTATATATAAAACTCAAAACTGTTCTTAAGTACATATGTTAGAATAAAATGCCATTAAACACTAGAGAGTTCCTGACAATCTTCCTCAATTCTTTACATGTTTGTACACAAAATCTGTTCTTATATATTATACTACAAAATCATCAAACTCTTACTATCCATGTCACCCAAAAAGAATGAGGAAGTGAAAATATTTCTGATGGCAGTACTCACATTCCTGTTTAAAGGTAAAATATTCAGTAAGGTGTCTGCATTCATGATTGCCTCTCAGAAGAAATAATGTGCTTGGGTATAGTATCTTCAGGACCCATAAATATAAGACACACTGCAAAAGAAAATGTTTCCAGTGAATTTATCTTATATTTGTGTTTAACTTAGTTGCTTGATCATTGCTCCTTTTCCTCTAACCCTATTACACTTACATTCTCTATTACTCATTATTATCTTCTTTCTTTGTTCCTAACTAAAATGTAAACTCCTAGAAAAGTACCTAGCCAACAGAAAAAGATCAATAAATATTTGTTGAATGAATGAGTCAATCTATTTAACTACTTTAGATTTACAAATTGTTTGCTGTAAAAGCAATTAGCAGGTTGGTCTCTTTCTTAGGTAGATCAACAAATAATAATGTAAAAAATTATAGCCGCTAACATTTATTGAGTACTTACAATGTATCAAGCACTGTAAAATTAATCCTGCTCACTTATTTCTCTAACCCTATGATGTAATATTATTTCTATTTTACAACTGAGGAAACTAAAGCAGAGTTTAAGTAACTTGTCCAAAATCATGAAGCTTGTAAGTAATGGAGATAATATTCTGATCCTCTGATGTTAAGCATTAGGCCATGCTACCTAATGAAGGAAATAGCCATGTTTATGTTTATTTTGTAATAAACTAATACTTTCTCTAAATAGATTTAACATAAGAAACAGAGTCACATTTTACTTATTTGGTTAAAAAAATAAGGAAGGACTATTTACTATGGAAATAATCTTGGTTTATATTACATATATAAAAAGAAAAAAACAAACTTTATTTTTAACAAGTTAAGGTCTACTGAAATATGTAACTATTCACACCTTCATTTTATTCACAAGAAGAATTAAACCAGAAAAATACTTATTAAAAAATATTTATTAAAGAATTACCTGTCCTTGCATATTTTGATTTTTTGTTATTTTCCTTTTATAACAAAATGTATTAAGAGTCAGCTACAAGGGCATACATACCACCATGTTCAGTTACCAACTAAGTTTCCTAAAAATGTTTATTGTTTTTGTCAAAGCCCCCAGTCTTTTTGTTAAAGACTATTATCTGTTTTTCTTGAAGCCTTGAGGGAAGATTGAGGGGGCTGATAATGAAACTATGAATGGGAGGAAGTACTCAGGATAATCAAGTTCCTAAGCGAATTTCAGTGGACAGAGTGCTGAACCCCCTTGGCCACTAGGTATCCTAGCATACTTCAGGGAGGTTGACAAAAAAACTGAAGAAAGGGATATAAACAATGGTAATCAGCATGGAAAGTCACCAGGTTAAGTCTTCAATATTTACCAGGAGAGGTGGGTTAAGAGCATAGGCTTGGAGTCAGATTGCCTGACTGCAGCTATTACTAACAATGTGACCTTGGGCAAGTTTACTTAACCTTTCCAAGCCTGCAATTCCTCATCCCTAAAGTGGATAAAATAGCAGTACTCACCTCGTAACATTGTTGTAAGGATGAAATTAATCAATGTGTGTTAAGTCCTTAGAACATGCTTGGAACATATAAAATGCTCAACACAAGTATCTATTGGTAGACCTTTTATCCAGCAACTTTACCTTTAGGAATCTGTCCTACAGAAATAATTGGGCAAGTATGCAAAGATGCATAAATAACTTGGCTTAATGAAGCATCATTTGTAATGGAAAAAAACTGCAGAACACCTTAAGTATCTAACAATAAGGAGCTTATTAAATCTATTGTGGTTTGTTTATTCAATGGGACACAATGCAGCTATTAAAAATGATGCTGTATAGAACAGACTGTCAAATCGCAGAGGGAAGGTGGATGTGAGTGGATGGGAAGAGATCAACAAAAGAACTTGTATTACATATGCATAACCCATGGACATAGACAATAGGTGGTGAAGGCCTGGGAAGGGGGGAGGCGGCAATAGGGCAGACTAGAAGGGGCCAATGGGAGAAAAAAGGGGACGTATGTAATACTTTCAACAATAAAGACTTACATTTTTAAAAAAAGAAAAAATGATGCTTTAAATTTATATTTACTGACTTGGAATACATCGCAGTATAAGGGTGTGTGAAAAAAAGCTAGTTACAGAAAAATATTATAATATAGTCTCATTTTCATTCAAAAAAGGAGAGTATATAAATGTCAAATTATGTTATATGCCCGAAATGTAATCTTATAAATTTTTTAAAAATTTTAAAAAGGAGATATATTAGAAAATACATATTGTTCTATTTTAACCTGATTTTATTTATATAATTAGAAAAGTAAAAGTAGAAAAAGAATCATCTACCATTAAGTGATAATCAACGGGTCATTTTAATGCCTCTTAAGTTTTTAAAAACAAATGAATAATTTCAGAATACACAGGATTCCATATGATATACTAGGGGTCTTAAGAGCTACAGGAGGAGGAATAGAAGTACTAGGGTTTAAGCAATAAACGCATTATAATGTGCTTTATTTAATCAGAGAAAATTCAATTACTCTTCTTTCACACAGGTTAATTAATACCTTTAGGGCTAAGAGAGAGAAATAGCACTAACTCCTTAGGGCTACTAGATAACAGGGCAATATAGACCCCTCAGTTTGCTTATAATTTCCACTGAGAAAAATGGCAATTATATAAACAGAGTAATACAGGGAAATTAATAGATTATTTTGAATAACAGAAGAGGAATAAATAGTAGCTTTAACTAAAAACATCAGAAAATACTGAGGTATTAAGAAGAACCCAACACAGGTACTTTAAGAAATTTATTTTACTAGGAATTAATGAAAATCATCTATGATAACACTTAAAAGCAAATCAAATGACAGTACATGATTATTACCTCTATACTAAAATAACCTCTGTCCACATAATCACCAAGAAAAAGGTATCGTGTATTAGCAGGGGATCCTCCTACTTCAAAAAGTTTCATCAGATCAAAAAATTGGCCATGGATGTCACCACACACTGAAACAAGAAGATTATTAGATATGAAAAAAAACCACACTCTGAAATAACAAATTTTACTTAAATTTTAATTTATTTTACATAAGGGATAGTATAAATTCTATCAAGACATGTCTGAGAAGGCAGTCATCTATGAAGAATCATGATAGGGATGCTGTGTACCCAAGTGTTCATGTGCTCAAGATATAGAACAAGATGTAACAAAAGTAATAAACTTGAAGCCAGCAACAAAATTTTCATCTATATTTTCTAAAGCTTCTCTTTAGAAAATCAGCCATGTGTGTCTTAGGATGACAAAATTATAATGATGGCAGTAAAAACGCCAGTCTAACTCAATACTTTCTGTAGACTTCTAAATAATTATCTTTGGTATCTGATATGATATTTAGGTATTTGTCCCTAATGACAGAAAGCAAAGTAAATAAGTATTTATTGAATCAAACTGAATTATGGCCAATACAACCAATGAAACCTTCAAAATAGCATATTAGACTAACTTCTGCACTCAGATTATTTAGGATCATATTTATTCACTGAAAATAGGGGAAAACTTTAAAAAATAATGTAAATTTCAAGATAATGTCCATGTAATATTAATTTAGTATGTGCTATGATTAAAAAGGAGACAGCTCTATATCGAGGCAATTAAATAATGGTGTGATAAAAAAATAATATCCAAAACATAAATAAATGTACCTGTAATTGGAGCCTCTACTTCTATCATTGTTTTTTCTCTCCGAAGGATGGCAGCACCCTCATTGATAATTCTAAGTGCAATTTCTTCATCTACTCGACCTTCTTTTACTAAATGGTTCTTCAGAACATCAACCCTAGGTATCCCATCCATATCAAATACTTCTTCAGATGTCAAGCGATGTGTTGGGGGGAAAGGGACAGCTGCAATTTTATTTTAATTAAGAAAAAATAAATCACTATATATTATATTAACATAAAACTAATAAATAGATCTAAGTAAATAAGAGTAAAAAATAAAAAGGTGGTTTTTGTTCTTCATTTATTGGATAGAAGTCTTAATTTTTTAAAAGCCTTTAAAAAAAGAGCAAAGTATACTTCTTTTTATTAATCAGTATATAACATTTTGTATGTTGAGAATTATTAGAGAAATGAATTGTCTCACAAAATTAAAGTTCTTTCAGGATAACCAGAGCTTTTTTCTTTAAGATAAAACATTTTTTTGGTAGAACTCTCAAAACATATCATACACTTTTCACCTTATATGAAGTACAATAAATATAACTTAATACTACATAAGCCTGAATAGACAGAAATCCCAAATATAAGGTGATCCACCATGTTCCTAATAAGAATATAAAAAACATTGTTTTCTGGCCAACTTGAATAGAAACTTTTAGGGATATAGATAAAACAGCCAAATGCTTTCTTATGAAATTTAAATTAATTTAGATGCATGCATAGATTTCAAACATTAATAAATCATGACAATTTTGAAATACTGCTTTTCTCTTACCTTCATGTTTCACAAAACACCCATTTGAAATAGTTATACACACCTTCAACATCAGTATATTCCTTACCATGGAGTCATTTTTTTAAGTCATCTAATACTTTTAAAAATATATATATATTTTATTGATTTTTTTTACAGAGAGGAAGGGAGAGGGATAGAAAGCTAGAAACATCCATGAGAGAGAAACATTGATCAGCTGCCTCCTGCACACTCCCTACTGGGGATGTGCCCGCAACCAAGGCACATGCCCTTGACTGGAATAGAACCTGGGACCCTTGAGTCTGCAGGCACTCAAGGCTCTATCCACTGAGCCAAACCAGTTAGGGCTCTAATACTTTTTAAAAGCAAATTATCTTCACTTCCATTTAAGTTGTTTGAGAAAAAGCACTTTTTGAATATATGTAAAAGTGATCATTGAAAATTTATCCTAAGCTACAGTCTTAACTACTGAAATAATTGGCCTTTTTACTCCTGTAGTACATATATATATATAGTTTACACAAGTAATCACCGACTATACTGTTTTAAGCTGATATTTTTTAAATGGAACAGAAAACAGGAAGGTATATATATATTTTTTAATATATTTTATTGATTTTTTACAGAGAGGAAGGGAGAGAGACAGAGAGTTAGAAACATCGATGAGAGAGAAACATCGATCAGCTGCCTCTTGCACATCTCCTACTGGGGATATGCCCGCAACCCAGGTACATGCCCTTGACCGGAATCGAACCTGGGACCTTTCAGTCCGCAGGCCGACGCTCTATCCACTGAGTCAAACCGGTTTCGGCAGGAAGGTATATTTTCAATGGTATCTAGCACAATTTGAAGTCATATATCTAGCAAAAATTACTATATATCTGTTAAGTTTATTTGATGCATTTTTCACTGAATCCAACAAGTGAGTTCTTTATGCATTCAAGATCACTGAAGTTGTTTTAGGCTCTTTATCAAATACTACTTTGTTTTTCAAAATAAAGAGAAATTTATAGTAAGAGTCTACATACAGACCAAATGTAAGGCAGCTCCCTCTTTTCTGAACTAAAACTTTTTGGGGGGAAAAAAACTCATATGTCTATACAGTTTACAGTATTTTCTTAATGTTTCATTGTGATTAGCAATTATTATATAGAAGACTGGAAATATATAGGAACAACTGCTTCTTCATATTTCATAACTTGGAGTAACTAAAGAAGGGGGCTGGGCTAGAATTACATTAATTATGGAAGGAAGAATAATAAATAAGCACGTTCTCATACAAGGGAAAAAAAGAACTCGATCCTTTAAAAGTGCATATGAGGAAAAAAATTTTAGGAAAAACTCAATCCCTTAGAAGTGAGATAAGAACTGATGTAGAGGGACTGTCAACCACTTCTAAAAGATTCTGAAATCACCAATCCCTCTTGCTTTCTTCTTCTTTGTTTTGACACTTAGTAAAACAAAACTTGAACTTGCTTTTTTCCCCTTGATTAGAATACATTTATTCCCATTTCTTTTTACTACCTGAAACAGGCATTGAATACATTTAATTCCCCCAAATATACTATTTCTAGATTCTAGTAAAATAAAAACCTCTGCTAAAATATGTTTTTCTCCAACTAAAGATTAAAAAATCCAGCTGGTATGGCTCTGTGGTTGAGCACTGACCTATGAACCAGGAGGTCATTGGTTCCATTCCCGGTCAGGGCACAAGCCCAAGGTTTCAGGCTCAATCCCCAAAGGGGGGTGCAAGAGGCAGCCAATCAATGATTCTCATTGTTAATGTTTCTCTCCCTCTTTCCCTCTCCCTGATATCAATAAAAATGTATTTTAAGGCTGAAACTGGTTTGGCTCAGTGGATAGAGCGTCGGCCTGTGGACTGAAGGGTCCCAGGTTCGATTCCAGTCAAGGGCATGTGCCTGGGTTGCAGGCACATCCCCAGTGGGAGATGTGAAGGCGGCTGATTGATGTTTCTCTCTCATCAATGTTTCTAACTCTCTATCTCTCTCCCTTCCTCTCTGTAAAAAATCAATAAAATATATTTAAAAAAATGTATTTTAAAAAATTACACAAACTATTATATACGAGTGGCCCGGTGCATGAAATTTGTGCACATTAAAAGGGAATAATTAGAGGAAATGTATTAACATTGCTATTTGCCCTTTCTCTATAATAGAAGTGTCAGAGATGAAAGAAAATTAGTAAAATGTATATGAAAATCTTCCTCCTGTCAGAGTCTGGGGCACACCGTGGGACCCAGAGTCAAGCCCCCGTCCACCTGCGTGCACCTTGAAATCACGTGAGACCCAGACCCAGCTGGCCCCACCCCCGTCAAGCCCCACTGGGCAGGGAGTGCAACCTCAGGTCCCCCGTCAAGCCCCGCCGGGTAGGGGGCGCAGCCTCAGGTCCCCCATCAAGCCCCACTGGGTCGGGGGGCACAGCCTGAGGTCCCCCAGCCCAGCGCCTGGCATGGGGTGCGGCCTGAGGTCTCCCAGCCTGGCGCTGGGGCAGGGGGCGTGGCCTGAGGTCCTCCTTCAAGCCCTGCTGGGCAGGGGCGCAGCCTGAGGTCCCCCATTAAGCCCGCTGGGCCGGGGGCACAACCTCAGGTCCCCCAGCCTGGCACCAGGACGGGGGGTGCGGCCTGAGGTTCCCCGGCCCGGTGCCACGCAACCTCAGGTCCCTACTGATCACTTGTTATGGCTCGTTATGGGAATCCTGCCTCCACTGTGGTCATAGCCATCTTGTGTTACGGGAACCCTGACTCTGCTGCGAGCACAGCCATCTTGTGACGGCATATGGAGTGAGGGTCAATTTGCATATTACCTCTTTATTATATAGGATGATATAACTAAATTTGCCTTCATCAGTAAACCAACTGTTTAAAAGCTACAGAAATTAACAATTGTTTACTCAGTAAATCAAAAGTTACTTTGGGGACACAAAAATGAGAAGTTTAAATATTTCTTAAATATAAATTTCTGAGATCAAGATAAAATCATATTTTTCTCATTAGGCCAAGAGAATTTCTCAACACATTGTATGCGGGAAACGTATTTATACGTTTTAAGTATTTATACATTCTACCAGTGTAGTAGAGTGCGGGACATGTATTAATACGTTTTTTATAGACTAGCGGTAGGATGCGGGTAACGTATAAATACCTAAACTAAAGTTATTGTAATTTTACTGAACGTTGCCATTTGCGCAAAAAATTAGCAAAAATGGCCCGTGCCACCTGTTAGCGTGCGATAAAAACTACCCGAAAACAATGTGTTAATCACTTTACTTAGGAAAACAGGCACTATTTAAGAGGTTGCATTCTAGATTATGTATACTTAGTAATAATCAACAATTCCACTAATAAATGAATTCTGTCAAAATATAGAACTTCTTAAAAATCTATCTGGAAGCCCCCACCCATCTTGGTCCAGTCAGCCAGTCATCAGTTGACACTGCATGTTTTCATGCATGTTGTGAAAGTCACACTGAGGTATTACCCCCTCTTTAACCAAGAGCCAAAATGTATTTATGGGGTGGGGGGTGCGGGAGTGGAGTATAAACTGCCTCCATGCTCATCAGTAAGTTATCTACAGACCTATGCTTTTTCACTTCTTTTTCAACTCAAGGCACACTTTTACATTTCAGGACCAGCTGGGATACCTTTTATTTATTTACTAGAGGCCGAATTTCGTGCACGGAGGAGGGGGTCCCTCAGCTTGGCCTGCACCCTCTCGTTATCTGGGACCACTGACTCCTAACTGCTCGCCTGCCTGCCTGCCTAATCACTCCCAACACCTCTGTCTGCCTGCCTCATCGCCCCTAACACCTCTGCCAGCCTGCCTGACTGCCCCTAACCGCTCTCCCCTGCCAGCCTGATTGCCCCTAACCACTCTACCTACTGCCTGATTGCCCCTAACCACCTCTGCCTCAGCCCCTACCACCAGGGCTTTGTCCGGAAGGACGTCTGGAAGAAATCTGGTCTAAATAGCATATTACCCTTTTATTAATATAGATTTTTTTAAGTCCTCAACTGAGGATATTTTTTCCATTGATTTTTGTGGAGAGTGGAGGGGAAGAGAGAAACATTGATGTGGGAGAGACACAACGAGTGGTTGCCTGGGCTGGGGATTGAGCCCTACAACCAGGTATGTGCCCTTGACTGGGAATAGAACCCACAGCCCTTCAGTCTGCAGGCCAAAGCTCTATCCACTGAGAAAACCAGGCCAGGGCTGGAATACTTTTAAGGAATGGTTACAAGTTAAGGAGTGAAGAAATGCCACCCTAGATAAAAGTTAGGTAAAAATTATGGAAGATCAGTGTTGTTCTAACAACATAAACTGAAAGTGGAGAACAGGGAGTTTCAAAATAATATGTTTTAATATATCAGTACATAAGAAAATAAGAGGAAAAAGGCATGTGCTCTTTGGCAGGTAGGAAAGGAGCTTTAGCAAGTGGTCTAATCAGGCAAAAGAAAACTTACCAAATAGAATTTGGCCTAATAAGGTATTAATTATTGACCCTATTGGTCAATAGAGGGTTCAATATTTTTCATCAAAAATTAATATTATCACCCTAGCTGGGTAATTCAGTTCGTTAGAGCATTATTCCAATATGCTAAGATTTCAAGTTTGATCCCTCGGTAGGGCACATACAAGAATCAACCAATGAATACCTAAGTAAAACAACAAATCGATGTTTCAGGCGCTCTTTCTCTCTAAAATCAATCAATAAAAATATTTTAAAAATTAATATTCTCAAATTACTACTTTGTTTGGCAACTTCTAATTTTAAAGCATTTCCATCTATTTTCAGGCTTTTAAGAGGTTTTTCTTTTTTATTTCTAATTCATCTTCAGTCCATTATTCCTGCTTTCCTAGGTTTTTCTTCCTATACATTTTTTCTCCTTATTTTCAGAGTATTTTTCCTGCTCTTCTATATTTGTGATAGGGAAAAAACAGAACATAAATGTATGTAATTGTAATGTAAATGATCAATAATTGAAATGGCTAAAATGGAGGATTAGCTGGAACAACCTAAAGGGCTATAAAATCACATCAAATCACCAAGTTTCTAACACTAGCAAACCTGATTTGATAATACTCATTTTGACCAAACTGTCCTGTTCAAAAACTTTCTTTAACCCAAATTTTACCATGATGAGCATATCTTCTTAGTAATCAATAACATTCACAGGGTATTTCATTCAGATTTAATGTACTGGTGCTAAAAAAGATTTAATTTAGGAAGTTGGAAAAATAAACCAGGAACACAGATTGATCAGGGATGTGGGAGGGACAGAGATCTTACTTTTTCTACTACTGAGTAAGAAATCCTGAAAATTAATCCTGTTCCCCAAGTATAAGCAAAGGCTGCAAACGATTAGGCCCCCTGAGGCTTCCAACACCAATTGGGTTGCAGCCGGTGCCAAATGAACAACTTTACTCCAAAGTGCCATTCAGATGCATGTGCTATTGGCAACGACGTAAAATGAAGTCCCCCCTGTCATCTATACTTCTGAATTTTTCTTTGTATTTTTTTTTAACTTAAAAAATTTTTTTTTATTGATTTCAGAGAGGAAGGGAGGGGGATGAGAGAGATAGAAACATCAATGATGAGCATTATTGATTGGATGCCTCCTGCATGCTCCCTACAGGGGATAAAGCCCACAACCAGGACATGTGCCCTGATGGGGAATCAAACCATGACCTTCTGGTTCATAGGTCAACTTTCAACCACTGAGCCACACTGGCTGGGCTCTCTGTATTTCTTTCACTTATTCCATGCCATCCTCTGGCTGTTCTCCTCTCTCTGAATCTTTTTTACTGAGGCCTCTAAAATTCCCATCACAAGCAAAAAACAAAAACAACAAAAAAAAATCCACCCCTCCCCGCCCCCATTTTACTCTTTGTTCAAAGAACTCTTGTCTTCATCTCTCTAGCTTAATTAAATCTTAGTTCCCCTGAAGGACATTTTCTCAAACACATTTTTCAAAGTGAACACTCCTCATTAATCCACACTCCACTACTCCAGCAGAGAAAAAAAGTTCAGTCTTTAGCTCCCCATTACCACTTCCAACATCATCACTTCACTGAGGCAAAAAACACCTCCTCCTTTGAAGTCCCTGCCTTTGTTAAACTTCTAGTCATCTCTCATATGAAACTCACAATATATAGGAATGAGGAGTAAGGGAGAATTACTTGTTTTGTGTTGTTTTTTCATGTTTTTATTGATTTTAGGGAGAGAAGAAGGGAAAAGGATAAAGAGATAGAAACTTTGGTCAGCTGCCTCCTGCACGTCCCCTACTGAGGATTGAGCCCAGGCATATGCCCTGACCAGGAATCAAACTGGCGACCTCTTGATTCATAGGTTGATGCTTAACCACAGAGCCACACCGGCTGGGCTGGGTTATTTTTAAGATCAGAGACTTAACTATGTTTATCTGCTCAAAGGAAAGACCCAATGGAGAGTCAGAGGCAGAAGAAACAGAATAGGGGGACATGCGTGGGGTATGGGATTCAGAGCACAGATAGAATGTTTAGTATTGGATGGGAGGAATACCTCTTCCCTGAGATAGGAAGAAATATAAAGGTAGCTATCCCTTATCTTGACAACTAAGCTTCTTGAAAAAGTAATCTACAACGGATATCTTCATCTTCTCACTTTTTGTCTATTTTCCTTTGGTCCTGGAAAACTGGGGAGGGAATTTCCCCCACTCCTCCTGGAATTACTACGACCTTTTCAATTATTCCCATACTCCACAATAATCAGAATACTTATTCCAAAATTCAACATTCTTGCCCTGGCTGGTGTGGCTCAGCTGGTTGAGCACCAAAGGGTTGCCAGTTCAATTCTCAGTCAGGGCACATACCCAGGGCTGTAGGCTCAATCCCCAGTTGGGGGCAAGCAGGAGGTAGCCAATTGATATTACTCTCTCACACAGATGTTTCTCTCTCTCTCCCTTCCTCTTTCTCTAAAATCAATAAAAACATTTTAAAAAATTCAGCATTCTCTTGTTTCAAGACAGGTTTCATGACATAATATCTAAATTCTTTATCCAAACATGGCATACAAGATTCTGTGATCTGACCCTTCCCTACATTTCCAACCCTCATCTTTTGCACTATCTCACGTTCCACATACATCCTACACTATGGACACTTTATTTTCATTTTTTAAATTACATCGTTTTATTTAAAATGTTTACCTTGCATGCCTGTTTGGGGGTACACTATTCCTATCTTTTGCCTAATTTCTCCTTGTACTTAAACTCATTTCAGTGTTCCCATTATTGAAAAATTTTCCTAATGTTTCCAGACAAGGTTAAGGTCACCACCTCCTGTGTGGTTCCATAGCATAACATTAGATGCACACCTATATCATGGCACTTAGCAACTGCACTGTAAATATGTTTCCCCCATGAGCTTATGAGCTCCTTGAAGGGAGAGGGCTGTCTTTCATCTCTACATACCTAGAGATTGGAACATAGGTAACTAGTAAGTGTTTACTGAATTGAAGATATACTACAGCTCCTAAAATATTTGTATATCTTGATACTAATTTATAGCGATAAAAACATAGTGCTTTATTTATAAAGTATTTTCACATACATAATCCTGTATGATTCTCAGAGACATCCTGTGTGTTTATAGGGCAGGTTTTATCTCCATCTCACAAATGAGGTAACAGTTTTGACTCAAAGTATTTCAACTAACTGGGTTTGAATCCTAGCTCTACCTTAACAACCATGGTAGGGCCATGATTGCAACTGAGATCTTCAAATGCTAATCCAGTACCATCTGTCTTATACTAACACAATGACAATGCTTTTGTAACTAAAAGATTCATCAGAAGTCTTCTTAATCATGAAAAACGGTCGCCAGAGGTAGAAGCATGCATTGGCCACATGCTCTTAAAGGAAAAGGTTCAATAAATCCTATAGTACTGTATTCAAAATTTCAAAGTATCCTTCGGGTTCCTTTTAATTTGTGGTGGTTTTGTGAATACAATACCTTCCCATCAAAACTGATTCCCTTTCCCAGCTTATTTTTGTTATATTACCATTCTCTGTCACTCAGACTTAAAATTTTAGTGTCGTTTTTTTAAGCTCCAAGTCCTACTGGTTCTTCATATGCTCATTTTCTTACATCTCCATTACTGCAATCAATGTTAGCTAAGTCAAGGTCTTACCACTTTGTGTACTAGAAAAATCTAAGCTCTACTTTTTCTCCCCCTTGACTGTGTAAAGCACAGCTCGATTAACCAACTCAAAAACTTTGGGTAGTTTCTTAAAGGGGAAAAAAGCCTGAAACTTATTTTCTTTTTTAAAAAAATTTTTGTCTGATTTTGAGAGAGAGAGGAAGAGAGAGAAACATCAATCTGTTGTTCCACTTGTTTATGCATTCATTGACTGATTTTTGTATGTGTCCTGAATAGGGATGGAACCCACAACCTTGGCGTATTGAGACAACACTATAACCAAGCTACCCGGCCAGGGCCTGGAACTTATTTTCAGGGGCCTTCTCAATTTGTCTTCACATGTCATTCTAATCTCTGCCTCTAAATTTAATCAATGTAATCAATTCCTAAAGCAAAATTAGCTGGATTATTGTTTCCTTTAAAAAGTTTTGCTCTTCCACCTCTTTCATTCCCATATCCAATAACTGATCCAATATATATCTACCATTTAATATTACTCATAAGTTGTGTCATATCTGGTTTCTCTCTTTCCATTAATTCATGCCTTGGTCATTCTGTATTTGAACTACACCATTAATCTTCTGACACCCTGATTTAAGCCTCTCTTCTAACATTTTGTTCTACACAATACCATATTAGCTTTCAAAACTAAGATATTGGATCATTCCTCTACTTTGAAACCTTCAACAATAATAATGGTGATGGCTACCATTGCTGAATACTTATCATGTGCCAGGCCAGACACTGTGGTACATACTCTACCTCGACTATCTTCATTAATCCACCAAAACCCCCATAATATTACTTCATTACCTCTACTTCACAGATGAGAAAATTGAGGCTTAATGATATTAAGAATATTGTCCACAGTAAAAAGGTTATTAAGGTAGAGCTAGGATTCGAACCCAGTCAGCCTAACTCTAGAACCTGTGTTAATCATTCAGAGGTTATACTGTTTATTAGCTCAAGTCCTAGCTTTTCAGCTGGTGTACAAAAGATCCCTCCAACTTCATCTCCTGCCATTACTTGCCAAGCACTTTACACACTGTCACATATTTCACGCTTAAGAAAAAACACAACTCCATGCCTTCCTGCTGTTGTTTGTGCTACCAGAAAATATTTTCTCTACCCAGACCTAACTTCTACCTAGAGAAATTCTACTTGTCCATTAAGGCCCACCTCAAAACATAAGACTTGGTGATGCTTTCTCTCCAGGTAAGATAGTCAATCCCTTTTTTACAGCTCCAACCGCACTTTGTACCTAGTTCACTGTATTATTTATTACAATAATGTCTCCTCCTCTAGACTGCCAGCACTCCAAGAGAATCTATCTAACTTAATATATTTAATTCCCCAATGTCTAATATAATACCTGGTGCAAAGCAGGTACTTAATAAATGTTGCACAAATAACTGGTTCCAATCCTCTACTTATCTGAAACCTACCCATCCTTCAAGGCCTTTTTACTCCTATACAAACTCTTGCTAGACCACTCCAGTCCAGAGTCATCACAGCCTCCTTTGAACTCAAATAATTGCTGGTTCTGCCCCTTAGCTCACATTTATCAAATACACCTGTCCATATGACATATAACCTTTCATGAGTACTTATTTCTTCAAGAACCAATACTGTATTTTATCTTTTTACACTTGTTTTTCTACAGTTTTAGCATATAGCAGGCATTTAACAAATATCTCCCATTTGATTATCTGAGGTATCAAAATAAATTTTACATACCAAACAAGGATATCCAATTAGCTTCAGCTTATCTTATCTCTGTGTATAAGCATTTTTATGATGAAATAATGTCATATGATTGGCAGTAAAACATAACTCATTTAATAAATCAAGGTTCTTTTCACTAAACTTCCTTACAACTTTTTTGAAAATGTTTTTATTTCAGAGAGAGGGAGCGGGAGATAGAAACATCAATGATGAAAGAGAATCATTGATCAACTGCCTCCTGCATACCCCCTATTCGGGCTCGAGCCTGCAACTGGGGCATGTGCACTAACCAGGAATCAACCGAACTGCAACCTCCTGGTTCACAGGTCGACGTGGAACCACTGAGCAATACCAGCCTGGTGTTTACAACTTCTACCAATTCATTCAATGGCTCTGGAACCTGAAACCTTTGCCTCACTAGTAAGCAGCTGTATTTCCTCCTTGGCATGTTCCTTCTAAGATGTCTTGTTACCACAGTGTGTTCTCTCTCTCATACACACACACACACACACACACACACACACACACACACACACTATTCTCTGTTCTTTTGCTTTCTCTAGGACACATAGTACTGAAGAATTATTTTAGTAGGCTTAAGAATTTAATGGGGGTAGAAAAAAAATTAAAAATCAATTTTAAGAGTTATCTTTTTACATAGGCAAGTCCACAAAATACCTCTAGTAAACAAAAATTAAAATTCAAGTTGGTTTAAAATATAATGAAATAGAATTAGCAAGAAACACTGAAGTAGCTATGTGACCCCAAGACCTATGTGTTTCATCTAAAAATCTGTAATGAGCCGGGCCAGTGGTGCTTAGTGGTTGAGCATCATCTATGAACCAGGGGGTCACGGTTCAATTCCTGGTCAGGGCACATGCCAGGGTTGTGGGCTTGATCCCCTGTGTGGGAGGTGCAGCAGGCAGCCAGTCAATGATTCTCTCTCATTATTGATGTTTCTATTTCTATCTCCCTCTCCCTCTCCCTTCCTCTCTGAAATAAATACAAATATTAAAAAAATAAAAATAAAAATCTGTAATGAAAAATAAGCAATCCTAATAAAGCTAAGGTACTGGAAAACACTTTAGCCAAATGACCTAAGCAGGGCAGGCTAGCAACAGAACCTAAGTAAATCAAAGGTTGCCCATTAGAAATATATCAGCTTTAAAAAATTTAAAACACATACTCTTCAGTGTTTTGGTTTAATCAGTAAATCTGATAATTTAAGAAATGAGGTTAAAAATATTTATATTGAATGCAAAAGAAAGTCATATTTTGTGTGCTAAAATGAACATACACACAATATAGACCAGTGATGGTGAACCTATGACACGCGTGTCAGAGGTGGCACGTGAACTCATTTTTTTGGTTGATTTTCCTTTGTTAAATGGCATTTAAATATATAAAATAAATATCAAAAATATAAGTCTTTGTTTTATTATGGTTGCAAATATCAAAAAATTTCTATATGTAACACGGCACCAGAGTTAAGTTAGGGTTTTTCAAAATGCTGACATGCCGAGCTCAAAAGGTTTGCCATCACTGATATAGACAATGCACTGTAAGTGATAAAGTACACTTTTTAAAAAAATTAAGACTAAAAGATTCAATCATCTCAAGGGACAATCTAGTCTTACAAATCTGGGTACATTTTTAAAGTATCTGGAAAGAAAAGGAAGTGTCTGTACAATTTAGGTCAAGCAAATTTGCGGGGGAGGAGGGAGAGCAAAATACATAAAATTCAAAGTTTTATGCTTTAATTAATTACCCATACCAACTTTGTTGATGTGGCAGTAAGGCACTTATGGAGATGCAGTTAGCTATTTTTCCTAGTTTGTTTCTATTTTCTTATTTCCAACTTCTTATCTAAAAGAATAGAAAAATGCTTAACAGAAAATAGTTAAAGAAGGCATACTATTCTCACCTAAAGCACTTGGGCTACATAAACTTTAAAAGAGAAGAATTATACCAGAGCCATCAGCTGGAGTGGGCTCAGAACTAAATTTGCTTTAACTAACCAGAAAACCTAATTACTCTTTATTAGTGATATGGAATTACCACTAATAATTTCAGTGAAGAGCTAATTACATTTATACATGAATCATCTATAGTATTCCAATATCTCAAACTTCACATGAAGTGAATTTCAGACACCTGAATATTCAACGCTGAAAGACCTATCTCCTCCCTTTAAAATCCATGTGACTATAAAATACAGGCCTCTTGACTAGAAGTGTTAAGAGTATAAAATTGAGAAAAGTTCCAGGGTATAAATGACTACTTGTATTTGATACCAATGATGGTCTCCATAATATTACTAATATGAAATGGTATAACCGCAAAACTAGCACATATTGTACTTTGTAAAAAATCTGGATTTTAACAAGTTTTAAAATTGATTGAATGAACACTGTGGATATCTTCTCTGTCATCAAATGTAACATTATGGTATGCAATTATTGAATGAGGAATGCAAGAAAGAAGCTGAAATCTAAAAGTGGGTTTCTGTATGAAAGGTGAATTTCCGCCGAAACTGGTTTGGCTCAGTGGATAGAGCGTCGACCTGCGGACTGAAAGGTCCCAGGTTCGATTCCGGTCAAGGGCATGTACCTGGGTTGCAGGCACATCTTCAGTAGGAGATGTGCAGGAGGCAGCTGATCGATGTTTCTCTCTCATCGATGTTTCTAAATCTCTATCTCTCTCCCTTCCTCTCTGTAAAAAATCAATAAAATGCCAAAACCGGTTTGGCTCAGTGGATGGAGCGTCGGCTTGCGGACTGAAAGGTCCCAGGTTCGATTCCGGTCAAGGGCATGTACCTGGGTTGCGGGCACATCCCCAGTAGGAGATGTGCAGGAGGCAGCTGATCGATGTTTCTCTCTCATCGATGTTTCTAACTCTCTATCTCTCTCCCTTCCTCTCTGTAAAAAAATCAATAAAATATATTAAAAAAAAAATCAATAAAATATATTAAAAAAAAAAAAAAAAAAAAAGAAAGGTGAATTTCCCAGTAATTTCTGAGTAAGCCAGGGATGAGACTCCATGTGCAAACTAGTCTGTTGCAAACTATCTCTATAAACATGTGATCCATATCAGGCATTCCAACTGGCTAACAAACACAATAAAGAAATGAAAGTTGTCTTGATGAAAAATATACTATTGAGTACATGAGATCTTATACCTATAAACTCTATTTAACTATGATTTTCTATTTACTAAATCAAATTATTTTTATTCTATATTCAAATATGACTGTTTTGGAATCACATCTTACCCCCAGAATACACCTTGCTTGAAATCTTATTTTTACTGTATTTAAATAGTATAGGGAAAACATTACCATATATATCTACACTAATAAAAGACAAACATGCAAATTGACAACACCTTTGCTACATCTTAAGCCACGCCCACCAACCAATCAGAGCAACTATATGCAAATTAACCCAACCAAGATGGCGGCCAGCAGCCACAGAGCTGGAGCAAGCAGGAGGCTTGGTTACCCCAATGATGCAGGAGGCCAAGCTTCCCACTTGCTGCGGCCTGGCTCTGAGCGCCAGTCAAAGCAACAAAGTTTCAATTATAGAAGGTAAATAAACCCCAGATACCTGCTTTCAGCCTTGGCCACAGAGCTGGAGCGAGCAGGAGGCTTCCCTCCCACCCGCCCTGGCCTGCTCTGAGCTCCTCTCAAAGCTACAAAGTTTCAATTATAGAAGGTAATAAATCCCAGAACAAAAAAAAAAAGAAAAAGAAAAAAAGGAGAGGCTGGGAGCTTCCGTTGCTGGAGGGGCTTGGCCAGCCTGAAAACGGAACTCAGCCCCTCACCCAGACTGGCCAGGCACCCCAGTGGGGACCCCCACCCTGATCCGGGACACCCTTCAGGGCAAACTAGCTGGCCCCCACCCGTGCACCAGGCCTCTATCCTATATAATAAAAGGGTAATATGCAAATGACCCTAACAGCAGAATGACTGGGAATGACTGGTCACTATGACACACACTGACCACCAGGGGCCACTCAATGCAGGAGCTGTCCTCTGGTGGTCAGTGCGCTCCCACAGGGGGAGCTCTGCTCAGCCACAAGCCAGGCTGACGGCTGCCAGTACAGTGGTGGTGGTGGGAGCCTCTCCCGCCTCCTCAGCAGCACTAAGGATGTCCCACTGCAGCTTAGGCCTGCTCCCTGCTGGCAAGTGGACATCCCCCGAGGGCTCCCAGGCTGCCAGAGGGATGTCTGACTGCCAGCTTAGGCCCAGTCCCCCAGGGAGTGGGCCTAAGCCAGCAGGTGGTCATCCCCCGAGGGGTCCCAGACTGTGAGAGGACACAGGCCGGGCTGAGGGACCCCCTTCCCCCCCCCAGTGCACAAATTTTTGTGCACCAGGCCTCTAATACATACACACACACACACACAGATATATATATATACAAGAAACAAGAAGATACACAGCGTAAGAATAGCATAAACTCATTGTTCAGGAATGTGATTGGTTGCCCCATCCAATAATAGGGTGGAAGTGCCCAGGAAATGAACATATAACACAGATAAATAATCAGAAAATGAAGAGGTAGCCCATGTCTCCTGTGCCCACCCAGACAAAAACTCCAGTATTTCATAATAGGATGAATGCCTGACCTACCAATCTTCCTCTCTTTCTTTTTAAGAAGATTTCACAGGACCAGGATCCCATAAACTCTTTATTCAACTCATTCCAATGCCTGGCCCAGTCGGATATACTACTAACTTTTAAAAATTATCTGCAGAAGCCTGGATACAAATTAGTGTTATTATTAAAGGAGGCTCAAATTGAAAACTTAAAATAACACAAAGGAAAAACTTTCTCTTGTTTTTAAATATTTTAATGGAAACATACCTGGTCACTAGGCTTAACAGTGTTTAACCATTGTGCCAGTATATTTGAGAAACTAAACTAAATAAATAAATAAACAAAAGAAGTATCTATCTTTCAAGAATAAACGTAATACAATAAAAAAAAAAACTTTATCCTATAATGATTTCAATTTATTGACCAAGCTACATGGTAAAGAAAAAAATCATTCCAAATCGTTTTTCACCTCCACGGAAGTGTTTGCAGTTGATGGGCTCGCCCAGAAAGCATGGAAATCGAAGTAACTCTCAACTAGCCCTTTATTTTTTTTTTTCTATTTTAAATGCATCTGCTGACCTGTTGTGGGTAAACATCCATAAATTCGGCCCCAGCTGAGAAACATTTAACTTTTCCTTCCACGGGGAGTGTATGGGTGTGCGCTCGAAGGGCAGGGGTAACCCTTAGGCCTTTGACCAGTGTTGATGGTTTTCTAAATTTTGTAAACGCTTCTTTCTATCCACGAGGCTTTTTTTTGTCTTTTCTCCATCCGTTCTGCACCTAAAGCCGGGTCCCCAATCCTGCCTCGTCCCTTCACCCTGGTCTAACCCCACATGGTTCCCCCGCGCGGGGTGGCCGCGGAGTCCCGGAGCGAACCCGGGGAGCCGGCTCTAACTGGGGGCGCGCGGGGCGGGAGGCTGTCACCGGGGCGGCGGGCGGCTGTCACCGGGGCGCGGGCGCGGCCAGAGCCGGGATGTCTGACGGCTCAGCCCCCGCCCCGCGTGGCGGGCGGCCGGCGCCCCTCGGTCCGTCCCGGCAGCCGGGCGTGCAGCTGTCGCCGAGCAGGAAGCGCATCGCGGCCCCGGGCCGCTCGGACGGGCCCAGCGGGAAAAGGAAGGGGCTCGTCGCGGCGCCCAGCGGCCCCAGCCTTTCGGCTCCGAGGCCGAGCGCGAAACCCCCGCCCCGGCCCGCAGGCCGGAGAGACCGCGGAGCCGCCGCCACCGGCTCAGCCCAGCCCAGCAGGGGCCCGCCCAGGGGCCACTCCCCGAGGGAGGCAGCCAGTCACTCGCCCGCCCTTCCGGGCCGCTCGGGAGGGACGGTCTCCGCCCGCCCTCACTCAGCGCCTCGGGCCGGGCCCCCAGGGCTCCGTCCACCTCTCACCTTTGACGACGCGGTCAGCCCCGGGAGGGGGCGGCGGGGGCGGGGGCGGGGGCGGTGCGGCCCGGGCCGGCTCCGGGGCGGCCATGCTGGGCCCGGGGCTCGGCTCGGCGTTGGGCCGGGCGGGGTTGGGGGCGGGGGCGGCGGCTACCCGAGCCAAGCGGCGGCGCCGCCGGGGAACATGGCGGACCCTCTTTCCCTACAGAGGGGCTCGGACCGGCATGCACCGCGCGGGCGGGGGCGGGGGCGGGGGCGGGGCTGGCTCTAGGGACCTGATCAAAATTACTGCGGCTGGAGCAGCAGGACGCGGCCAAGGGATCAAGTTAAAATTCTGGGCAGGCGAAAACCGAAGCGTGAGGAGCGAGGGCTGCCCGTGGCTAGCTGCTGCGGTGAAAGGAGAGCCAGAAAGCAGGACGGGCTCTCATGGAGCTGCCAGTAAGAGGGAAGACGTGATGAAATCTCAGACTCTCCTACTAATAGGAAAACAAGTGTATAACAGTTTGGCTACCGGATCTGGGCACTTTGGTTGGTAAGGGACGAGAGAAATAGAGGAGGCATTGCAGGTTCCACAAAGCGATCGTTCACAGTGGCGTTTGAGAGGGAATCTGGCCCGTGTGTGTAGAGCCTGGGATTGTTAAGACGGATGGCACAGAGTAAGAATGAATGCAGGTAGGGAAGGTTAGGCTCCGAGGTTAAGGACCAAATAGGTAAGGGAAAGGAAGGGGTGACTTCAAACGATACTCCAAGAGAGTACAGATTCACCTGAAAAGAGCACGCCTGCCTCTTGGTTCATTCAGAAGTTCGATTTGGAAGGCCGAGGAACAAGTAGAGAATTGGAAATTAGTTCCTCGTAAGAAATACCTCATGTGGTGTTTCCGTGCACGTACAGAATCCGCGCACAGGTGACCTATGAAACCTAAATAGGGACGGATATTCATGGGGAAGAGGACAGTGGGACAAGAACTGATTGAGGCCTGGCTGGCCCAGTGGTTGAGCCTCAACCTATGAACCAGGAGGTCACGGTTCGATTCCCGGTGCGGGCACATGCCAGGGTTGTGGGCTTGCGGGGGGGGGGGGGGGGGGGGGGGCGGGCATGCTGATCAATGATTCTCTCTCATTGATGTTTCTATCTCTCCTTCTCCCTTCCTCTCTGAAATAAATAAAAAATATGTTTAAAAAAGATTGATTGCCCTGACTGGTTTGGCTCAGCGGATAGAGCGTCAGTCGGCCTGCGAACTGAAGGGTCCCGGGTTCAATTCCATTCAAGGGCATGTACCTTGGTTGCGGGCACATCCCCAGTAGGGGGTGTGCAGGAAGCAGCTGATGGATGTTTCTCTCTAATTCATGTTTCTAACTCTCTATCCCTCTCCCTTCCTCTCTGTAAAAAATCAATAAAATATATTTTTTTAAAAAACAAACAAAAAAAAGAACTGATTGACTACTCAATAATTATCACCAGTAGATGTACTGGATCATGGATAGAGACCAGCACATCCACTAAGATGTATGTATCTTGATGGCACAGGATGCAAGTGGGAGGGGTGAGAAATTCCTGCCCATCCTCCTGCTCAGCACTGCATGTGCTCAGAATCTGTTCATAACGGGTGATAATTAGGTAAGCAGCAGTCCAAAGGTCTTAAAGAGCACATTCTACCTCTTCTTTTTGTCAGACTCAATGATCCTGAGCCCTGGGGTAAAAGAGAAGAGGAATACCCAATAGGTATTCTTTGCAAAGGGAACCCACGAAATATCTTTTAGAGGGAGGAGAATTTGGGAGTGGGACAGGGTAAAAATGATTTCAGGCATGGAAGTGCAATAATTGCACTGGGGAAGGGAAGGGAGGAGCAGCCATGGAAAGAAAACAAGGGAGGGAGAGGAGGCACATCACAAACTTATAGAGGGAGGGCACCAAGAATACATAGATCAAGAGTGAATTTATAAAAGGAATTCAAATCTCTAGAAAATCTCCCTAAGGAGGTATGGAGAAAGCAGGTGATGTATTTAGTGCCTCTTGGAAAGGGGTAGGAGATATACTGGCAGCAGCAATAACAAGGAAAGTCACTCCATTTTAGGGCACATTGACTTCTACCTTGAATATATATCCTTCAACTATCCTTCAACCCTTAAACTCGTTGGCTCCTCACTTTCACTGATATAAAAGCCATATATATCCTATATAACCAAAGCCGAATATGCTAAGTGTCCGGTCATCCGGTCAACCAATTAAAGTGTAATATACTAATGATATGCTAAGGCCGCTCAACCGCTCACTATGACGTGCACTGACCACCAGGGGTAAGATGCTCTGATTGGTAGGTTAGCTTGCTGCTGGGGTCTAGCCAATCGGGACTGAGCGAGACGGGCCGGACACACCCTGGAGCCCTCCCGCAGTCCCTCCCCGGCTGGCCAACCTCCCATGTCTCTCCCCTGCCGTGATCATGCACCGGTGGGGTCCCTCGGCCTGGCCTGCGCCCTCTCGCAATCCAGGACCCCTCAGAGGATGTCAGAGAGGGGACTTCGGCCCAATCCCACAGGGGGAGCACCACTCAGCCAGAACCTGGGCTCACAGCTGGCAAGCGCAGCGGCAGTGGTGGCAGCGCTAAGGATGTCTGTCAGCTTAGGCCCACTCCCCCCTAAGCCATCAGTCAGACATCTCCCAAGGGCTCCCGGACTGCGAGAGGGTGCAGGCTAGGCTGAGGGATCCCTCCCCCCCGCCCCCCCCCCCCCCCCGCGCTCAGTGCATGAATTTCGTGCACAAAGCATCTAATTAATATATATATATATGCCAGCCCACACCAATATAAAAGAACAAGAGCATAAAAAAGGGCTTTAAAAGACAATTAAATGACAAGGAATTAAATAGAACTATATTATAGATTTATTAATGAAAAATACTTTACAAAAACAGTATGTTTGGCCCTAAAATAGGTCAGCTGACTCTGAGGGTTTACAATGGGGACTGAGCAAGTGGCAGTAATGGCTCTGCTGCTGAGACAAGAGGGTGTGTTAGTGTGCCCGACTCCATCTGTTCAGAGGGCAAATGTTGGCAGTTCCGCATTCTAGGCCTAAGGTTTGGGAGCACAGGAAAGACTGACAGTCTATAACACTTGGGTAGATGGGCTGCCCTGTGGTCAGGACAATGACCATAGGGCTTCATGTCCCTTCAAGAACGGGGGATGGGGAAGACAGGTAATATGGACAGGTAGATAAAACGAAGGGTAGGATTTGGTAATATAGTAGAGGAACAGAGGATGAGGGCTCAGGAACAGGTATGGGCATAAAGTATCCAGGACTAAAACAATGACCTAAGGAATGGCTAGTGTCCAGAGTAATATGGATTCATTTTTAAAGTGGCTCAAATAAAGCCCTAAATAGCAGCTGCTTCCTTTTGCTAGGTGAATGGAAATTAGAATTTCAAATATTCCTTCTAAAAAAGCCACATCACATTAGAAATTCCTGGCACCCTTAGGAGAAACTGCCAGCTCTATGATGAGATGAGATTAGCACAACCCTGGCAGGGATGTAGGGTATGAACTCTGCACAGTACTGTTTAAAAAGAAAGCCGTGGCTCTCGGAGAAGAAAGGGGTGACCCTTACCACCTGCTGTGCTGCAGGGCTCTAGCCCTGGTCTGCTCTCTTCTAGGGGCATCTGCTAGAGCATACAGAAACTCCTGTCCCCCTGTCCTCCTGGGCCCAGGTTGCGGGGTATAACTGCTTTGCCTCCAGTCATCATCTGGGGGCATATCTACTCTCCGAGGACCAGGGGATCGAGATCCTGGAACAGGACCCAAATTCCAAGCTGACCTCATGGGAACATGAAGACTGCTTAATGGTGGGGACACAGGGTGAACAATGGGAGCAGGGGAAGGTGAATGGAAAAGATCTCCCCATGACTGAGCATGAGGAACATGATGGCCCTGGTGTCTTTCTGGTAGTGTGGCAGAGGGGGTTAGCTGAGGCTTGTACCCTGGAGTAGTCAGGAATCTAGCCCCAATACGCTGGTTGGCCTCTGACCACAGTCCCCAAGAGGCATCTGTTCTGTTACGATGGGGGAGACTCCGGTAGTTCAAAGTCGTTCCTGCGTACTTGACCCGTTGGGAAGTTTCATCCCTGTCACACATAGCCAGAAACGGCTGGACACTCCTTGAAGTTCCTGGGAAGAGAAAAGAACCAAAGACTGAGCATCTTCAGTAAATCATTCTCCTTCCCAGACGACCCTTCTTGGCTGTTCCTTCCAACTCTCCACCCCTCTAAGAGCATACACACAAGGGGAAGGAGGAGCCTACCTTTGCTTTTAATTTCATTTTTAATTACATCAAAATCAAGTCTCTTACCTTCAACCTTGGCAAATAAAGTAGTCTCCTGGATGCTGCCATACCTCATTCCACTACACACACACACACACACACACACACACACACACACACACACACTAGAATGTCTCCCTAATATTGCAAATGTATACTCTCATTGTGACAGCTCTACTCCTAGAGCCACCACTCCAAAACATCACTCGTTTTCTTAACATGGTACCTTCACTCCAGTTAAGCTGTCTCTGCTACATTCTTGCACATTCTGAGATCTCTGCTTTTATTCTTACCTCCCAAATATGCAATGTGAAATGTCTTTTCTATATACTAATTCTCCTTTATGTAAAAGAAACAAAATAACTAACTTCAAAAATCACTTCTAAAAAATACTTCTCATTCTTCAATTTTATATCCCATCAACATCTGTACTATATGTCATATGATGTATGTATGCATATTTTGATTTAAACACTGAGCTTTTTAAGAGTAGAGAGCGGCCTTCGTTCTCCTCTGAATTCACTATACCATTTGGTGCAGAACAGGCAGCAACAAATGCTGACTGTATGATCAGACGCCTTTAACAATTGTGAAAGGAAGCTGGCTAGCTGGCTGCTCCACAGAATAATAGAAAGTCCATCTATCCGGAAGGCCTGCTTATCCAAAGCTCGCTAAAATGTGGACCCAGCCCTAGCTGGTTTGGCTCAGTGGATAGAACACCGGACTGCAGACTGAAGAGTCCCAGGTTCAATTCCAGACAAGGGCATGTATCTCGGTTGCAGGCTCAATCCCCAGGCCTGGTCGGGCCGTGTGGGAGGAAACCAATTGATGTGTCTCTCTCACATGGGAAGTTTTTTTTTCTCTCTCTCTCTAAAAAATGAATTGTAAAATATCCTCGGGTGAGGATTAACAACGACAACAAAAATGTGGACACAAATATCAACAATATTACTCTATCTTCTGTTCTAGATCCACAACCATCCCCTGCCCTAAGGCATTTATATCCATAAGCCAACGTTTCTTAACCTTAGAACTACTGATATTTGGGGCTGATAATTCTTTGTTTGGGGGATAAAGGAGTGCAGGGAAACTGCCCTGTGCATTGCAGGATGTTTAGCAACAACCCAGGCCTCTACCAATTAGATGCTAGTATCACTTCCCCTTTCCCATGAGAATCAGTGCCTTAAACTGTAGATTCAGCCCATGAAGAGGAAAGGAAGCAAATCTCACTATGTACTAGTAGAAAGCCAGATGGATGCTGCCCACCTTCCCCAGGATTGTTTGGATCTGTATATGTGGCATGGATATTCCATGTACAGGGTCTTCCCAAGACTCCCATTCACTCCACGTCCTCCTAGACCAGTGGTTCTCAACCTTCTGACCCTTTAAATACAGTTCCTCATGTTGTGACCCAACCCTAAAATTATTTTCGTTGCTACCTCATAACTGTAATGTTGCTACTGTTATGAATCATAATGTAAATATCTGATATGCAGGATGGTCTTAGGCGACCCCTGTGAAAGGGTCGTTCGACCGCCAAAGGGGTCACGACCCACAGGTTGAGAACCGCTGACCTAGACCATCCTTCAACTAAAACTTAGGGGATACAAGGAGAGAAAACTAATAGAGATGATACTTTGTTTTGGGGGGGATCCTAAAGACTGGGTATTAACTACCCTGGGTCACTTAAAAGCTTATTCTATCAGGACTGAAGCAGTTCATTTTCATGGGTCGTTAGATTATGGGAACTCTGGTTTAGACCCTCAGTCTAAGAACCATATTGCCCAAGAAATGACTCAATCACAATTCATCTAGCTTAATGCTTGATCTTAAAACAATAATTTATATCCTTTTACAATCCCACCTTGAGACACACACACACACACACACACACATACACACACACACACACAAACACCACTACCTATAGTTTGACTAGTTTGAACCTTAGGTCCCTGGAAAGGTACCACATTCTGGCACATAATATTAGACTTGGGGAGAGTTACCTGGGGGTCTATGGGGCTCCCCTGCTATGCTGGGCATCAAGACTTCTGGGGACAGGAGCTGTGGTTGGGGTGGGTAGAGCTGGGGACCAAGGAGAAACACAGGAGGGTCATGAGTGACAGGGAGGGAAGAGGAGCTGGAACAACGGTGCCGGGTTTCCAAAGCCTTTTTCCTTGCGTTTGATGAATCCTTATAATGAGACGACAAAAAACACAGAGATGAGAATTAACACATAGCAGGATATGGTTAGGTAAACACAGTGAGGCAATGAGAGGGAGATGGAGGGAACTAAAGTGCAAACATGCCTTGTTCTGGAAAGGACTCAGTTTACTCAGTCACTCTCCCTGTTAGTCTTATTAGAAACTCCTTAGAAACTGTAAACTGGAGACACCAAACTAGATCCTCTCCTCTTAACTTATCTTCCTCATAGCCTTCACCTTCCCAACCCTACCATCTATGTCTTTAGCAAACTCCTTAATGCTAACAGTAGAATTAGAGAGAGAAATAGAAATTTAAAAATAAAGAAAGAGAGCCGAGGCCGGTTTGGCCCAGTGGATGGAGCGTCGGCCTGCGGACTGGGGGGTCCCGGGTTCGATTCCGGTCAGGGGCATGTGCCTGGGTTGCGGGCGCATCCCCGGTGGGGGATGTGCAGGAGGCGGCTGGTCGATGTTTCTCTCTCATCGATGTTTCTGACTCTCTATCTCTCTCCCTTCCTCTCTGTAAAAAATCAATAAAATATATTTAAAAAAATAATAAAGAATGAGAGAAATTATGAAAGCCTGAGAGATTGAAAAAGGAAATTCTATTTTCTAAATATTGGGAACCAAAATATATATCCTTAAGTGTACAATCAAGAACTCTACTACTAGATTTTCTTTCCTCTCACTGCTACATTCCACAATCTCCTTTTTTGCCTGTCAAGTTTGCACCCATTGGTGCTTACCAGTATACCCTGCTTTATACTCCATTAGTCACTCACTTTTGTGGCAAAATCTCAGAAATTTCCCCTTTAACATTTGAAACACTAATATGTACACAAGTGAACCAACATTCTTCCAAACTCCTCCTCCAGGTATCACATTTTTTTAAGTCATCTATACTCAAATGTTGACATTGCCCTTAATTTTGCACCTTTTATCCACAATTCCATTAGTTCCCTTTGCCAAGGACTGTTATTTCTACCAATAGGTTCCATATTTCAACTTAACTGGGCCCTGGAGACAACCTCCGATCTGATCTTCCTATCTCCACTATAGCCCGCTACCTCATTCCTGTGGCCTGCCCGTTCCTATATGATATGGCAATGCCAATCTTTCTCACTGATCTCCAACACCATGCCTGCACCTTTTACACTCTCACCTTCTTACTGTTCCTCAAACACGCCACGCTCATTTCACCTTGGGCTCTTTACACTAAGTGCTTCTGTTACCTGGAATGCTCTTCCCATGGCGCACACCTTCATATCACCGAGGCCTCTGATCAAATATTACTTCCTTAGAGCCAATTTCCCTCCCTACTCTATCAAAAATAACCCTGAGGCCCTGGCTGGTTTGGCTCAGTGGGTAGAGCGTTGGACTGCGGACTGAAGGGTCCCGGGTTCAATTCCAGTCAAGGGCACATGCCCGGGTTGCGGGCTCGATCCTCACTGGGGGACATGCAGGAGGCGACAGATCAATGATTCTCTCTCATCATTGATGTTTCTATTTCTCTCTCCCTCTCCCTTTTTCTCTAAAATCAATAAAAATATATTTTAAAAAAATAACCCTGAGAATAACCAGTTACCTCCTTACTCCTTTTCTCCTCTTGCTTTGTATTATTCTTCTTTATCATACATTGTCTAGGATTAACTTGTTTATTGTCTTTCTCTCCTAGTAGAATACATTTCTTTTTACTCCAGTATCCCCAGCACCTTGAACATCACCTGGAATATTACAGGCACTTTATAAGTATTAAACAAAATAATCTATATGCCAGTATATCTTATTTCCTTTACTAGATTGCAAGTTATTCAAGGACAGAATTTGTGTTGTTTTACCAGTATGCTCACAGCATCTACCATAGCATGGCACACAGGCATTTACCACACAGCCTAAGGACCAGGCACTCATAGCATGTGACACAAACAACCGTTCCTTTCTTCTGGACAGAAGTGAACCACACTTCCCTGTTTTCCCTCTATCTCTTTGGTCCCTTTTGCCAAGTCCCCTTTTTGAGTTCTTCAGAAGAACTACCTTGAATCTGATACTCTTCAGGGATATATCCTGGTCTTCTTGTTAACAATATTCTTTTCCTCTTTTCAATGGCTGTGATGCTCAAATCTCAACATCAAGCCTATTATGTCTCACATCCAAAGTCTTACCACATATCTCCACTCAAGCTTAACATAGGATGGGCAAAAGCAGACTTACATTTATGACTACACAAAACACAGAGTTTATTCTTGTATTATTTATTAACTAGAGACCCGGTGCACAAAATTCGTGCACGGGGGAGGTGGGGTTCCCCCAGCCCAGCTTGCACCCTCTCCAATCTGGGACCCCTCGAAAGCAGTCAGACATCCCTCTCACAATCCAGGACTGCTGGCTCCCAACTGCTCACCTGCCTGCCTGCCTGATTGCCCCTAACCACTTCTGCCTGCCAGCCTGATCACCACCTAACCACTCCCCTACCAGCCTGATAGATGCCTAACTGCACCCCTGCCGACCTGATTGTCCCTAATTGCCCTCCCCTGCTGGCCCAGCCACCCCTAACTGCCCTCCCCTGCCAGCCCGATTGCCCCTAACTGCCCTCCCTTGCCAGCCTGGTCACCCCCAACTGCCCTCCCCTGCAGGCCTGGTCCCCCCAACTGCCCTCCCCTGCATGCCTGGTTGCCCCCATCTGCCCTCCCCTGCAGGCCTGGTCCCCCCCAACTGCCCTCCCTTTCAGGCCTGGTCTCTCCCAACTGCGCTCCCCTGCAGGCCATCTTGTGTCCACATGGGGGCCGCCATCTTGTGTTGGAGTCATGATCAATTTGCATATTGCCTCTTTATTATATAGGATTCCCATATGAGCTATAAACCTACTTTTGCCCCACCCTATATATCCAAAATTGTATAATTCTCTTCCCTCAAATATATTCTTACTTCTCTTCCCTTAAATATATCATTATCAATCAACTCATAATTCCTGGATATGATCTTTGATTCTCCTTTCCCCATATCCAGGCAGGCAAGCATCAACCCATTGATTTTTGCTTCCTAATTGGCTCTCCAGTATGTCCACTTCTATCTTCCCAAACTTCTTACTGTGGTTCATGATATAACCCTTGTTTATATTCTGTCCAGTCTCACTTGTCAACACTCTCCATTCTTCCCTTGTCAGACTCTAATCTTGCCATACCAAAGTAGCTTCTTTTAATTCAGTTAGCATCTGCTTCAGGTCCCTTTACCTGCTATATACATACTAGAGGCCCGGTGCACCAAATTCATGCATGGCAAGGGGGGGAGGGGGTTCCCCACTGACTGGCCTGCACCCTCTCGCAATCCGGGACCCCTTTGGGGATGTCCAATTGCCGGTTTAAGCCCGATCCCCATGGAATTGTGCCTAAACCAGCAGTCAGACATCCCTCTCACAATCCGGGATGCTGCATGCACCAGTGACCATACTTTTCACACAGGTGAAAGGCATCTTGCTGTTGTATGGGCAGCTATATTTTTTTGCCCTGATTATAAAAAGTAGTACATAACATGATCCTTCTGAGACAGTAGTACCATTTTCCCCAGCCAAGTAATTGGCTTTGTCACACAGTTATAAGTGTCAGCATCAGGGCTGACCACAAAATGTGCAAGCCGGAGTACATGGATGTCATTGCTGCATCATCCTGTTTTTCAGTGTTAGAATAGCCTTGCCAAGTTTTAATTTTTAAATCTAAGGGATTGTTCCCAATATATAGAGTAGGGTCCCTAGGCCTGGCTGGCGATCAGGGCTGATCTGTGGGGCAACCAGCAGGGCAATTGGGGGGCCCCCACTGGCACCCGCCTTGGCTGGCGGCCTGGCGCCACCCGCTCACCGGCCCCAGTTTCATTAGTTCTTTTTATTTTTATACCACATATTTAAAACCTGTTTTTAAATCTATATTGAACTAATCTGGTGAACAAGGTTCAATGCACTGGTGCTTTGCATCTTGACCGCTATTGTAACGAGAAAACAACTTGCTTTGGGCATTGTGTGAACTTCTCAAAAGGCACAATTTATAAACCCAGCCACTGAAACTATTTGAGTTTGTGATCTCTGTTAATGTGGATGTCCCCGTCCCTTTCACCTACAGATTACCGCATTAATTATGTAAGAAAGGCCTCAGGCCTGGCTGGCATGGCTCAGTGGTTGAGTATCGACCTATGAACCAGGAGGTCACGGTTCAATCCCCAGTCAGGGCACATACAAGAATCAACCAATGAATGCATAAATAAGTGGAATGACAAATTGATCTTTCTTTCTCTTTCTCTCTCATTAATAAAGAACAAATTAAATAAAGAAAGGCCTCAGAAGGAGGATTTTAAAATCATTTTTATTTTTTTTGCTAATGCAAATGCTTCATTTCAACTTGAAAGCACACTGGACTTCACTCAATCATGTACTGAGATGGAGAGGAAAAGGCAAAACAACATTCCATCCCATCTCTTTGTTTGATTAGTGCAATGGGTTCTGACCCAAATCAGCAGCCATTGCTTCTTAGAAACCCCTCTCAAGCTACTAGGATTCTTCTCACCCTGGGCAGCCCTATAATACACCTTGCAGAACTGCTACAGGGAAGGGACATTCCTCTGAGCTCCAACTAAATGTGTGTCAATAAAATCATAATTATGTGTCCTCATTTTTGCTGAGTGCACATAGCTTTCCCCCAAATTACAACCTTCAGTTTCTTCTTCCCCTTCACTTACACCATATTTTACCTAGCAAGAGAAAGAGGTGCTCTGAATAGACACACACTTATAAAACTGTGAGAAGAGACTGGGACCTCCGCCCTCTCTAAGACAACAGTGCCGCTGAGATTACATGAGATGCAGCAAAAATTCTCTGCACTGTGTTTATCCCCATACTCCCTGCTGGGGCCTCAGCAAGGGGTAGCCTTCAAATACACAGACACACATAGATAAACACATAAAACCAGACCTATGGTTTCCCCACAGATCCTGTCCCCAGGGATTTGGGAGAGAATAAGGTAAGAGTTAATAGTAGAGACCTGAATTAGATGTATTTGAAAGGTAGTGCCCAAGTGGCAATCTCCTCTCACTCAAAAGAAGCTCAATCATAGACCTTGTTTTCATCTAATAGCCCCATGTTACCATGCCCTTGCCTTACAACCAAGCCAACTGCTCATATTGCCACAATTTCTTCCCCAACATACCACCCCATGCCCAGCACTTTAGCACCTGAAACTGCTACCTGAGAAGCTGGCACTGTGCTGGCTTCATGGAGACTCTGCTCCATTTCTGCTGTTGGGGTCTTTGAGAGGCCAAGGCCAGGGGCTGAGTGCAGCCTTCTTCCCATGTCATCTGCAGAGCCTGAGGAGGGAAAGGTAAATACAAGTTGAAGCCATCCCTTTTCTTGGAGCCTAAACTCTGTGCCTCACAGCACAAAATTCAGGAGTTGTTTCATTAAATAACAAATATGCATCCCAAAATCTAATTGAGGGTATGCTCTTCGAATGTAGAAACAGGAGTTTCAGAATATGGGTTGTTTCTTATAGGTCACAGAAGGTCTCAGATCACAGGCCTTGAAGAACCTCGTAGAGAAGGGGCTCTGTGGAGAGATAGCTTAATGTCCCATCTTGCCTCATTTCATTTTTGTAAACATTAACTTTGCTTCTTTCAAGACTTGGGCCCAAGACAAATATATATATATATACAGAGGAAATTTTCCAACACAATGATTCTCTAGAGCATCTGTGATGACAAAGAAACTGTTATCTATAGTCTAGTTAGAAACTGAAATGATTGAATAATCATCTATCAAACCTCCTCATTTTACATTATGGGAAAATAAGTTCCATGGTCTGACAGGTAGTAAGTCCTTTAACCAGTATTAAAATTCAAGTCTCTCAATTTTTTAATTTTATGAATAGGAGCTCTTCAGTAATATTTTGTATGTGTAATGCTCTTTTATTTCCATTAGCTTCTCTCAGTTACTTAAATTTTTTTACTAGAGGCCCGGTGCACAAAATTCGTGCATGGGGGTGTGTGTATCCCTCAGCCCAGCCTGCACCCTCTCCAATCTGGGACCCCTCGAGGGATGTGTGACTGCCCGTTTAGGCCCGATCCCGGTGGGCAGTCGGACATCCCTCTCACAATCCAGGACTGCTAGCTCCCAACCACTCGCCTGCCTGCCTGCCTGATTGCCATAACCGCTTCTGCCTTCCAGCCTGATCACCCCAGAACCACTCCCCTGCCAGCCTGATCGATGCCTAACTGCTCCCCTGCCAGCCCAATAGCCCCTAACTGCCCTCCCTTGCAGGCCTGGTCGCCCCCAACTGCCCTCCCCTGCTGGCCATCTTGTGGCCACATGGGGGAGGCCATCTTGTGTGTTGGAGTGATGGTCAATTTGCATATTACCTCTTTATTATATAGTATTGATTTCAGAGAAAAAGGGGGGGAGAGGAGGGGAGAGAGAGAGAGAGAGAGAGAAACATCAATGATCATAGAGAATCACTGATTGGCTGCCTCCTACACACCCCACACTAGAAATCGAGCCTGTAACCCGGGCATGTGCCCTGATCAGGTATCCAACTGTGACCTCCTGGTTCATAGGTTGAAGCTTAACCCCTGAGCTATGCCAGCTGGGCTCAATCATTTATGTTCTAAACAATCACTAAATGCTTACCTCTTCCTCAAAATCTTGCTAGACTGTTAAGAACTGCTACAAACTGGATATGTGACTTCCAAGGGGCTTGCCCCAATATAACTAAATAAGCCTTCCATTCTGAAGATGTACATGCCCTTGACCTGTATTTTATATATCTATGCCTATTGCCAATTCCTGTCTTGATTTGGTATTTTGATTTTATATGCTATCAGGCTGACACATGTTATTGCTGATATTATGCTAGAAGACCAGTTATTTTTTAATGTTTCCTGGAGCTTAAACATAGTTGTTCTAAAACTACCTCAGATTCATCTAGGAGCTTTAAAAAATACAGCTTCCTGTACCTCTCCACAGACCTACTGAATCGGAATCTTTGTGGTTAGAGCATAGAAATATTTACTTATTTATTTTAAATATGTTTTTATTGATTTGAGAGAGAGAGAAAGGGAGGAAAGAGAGAGAGAAATATTGATGAGAGAGAAACATCAAACGGCTGCATCCTGCATACCCACTACTGGGGATTGAGCCCGCAACCTTGGCATCCACTCCAACTTGGGAGGGATTTTCATGAAGTATTGTTAAGATGAAAAAAACAACAACCTGTAATATTATCCCCCCCAAAAAACACTATATGTCAATCTACATAAGATTTTATGAACAGTAAACTACAGAAATATGCACATTACATTATTACCTGGGAAGGTGGGAATAAAAGGTAGGGATTAATGTGAGGGGAGGAGAGAGAAACAGTAAAATTATCCATAATAAAAACAGCATGTGTGCTATGATCCCATTTATATAAAATTATTTCTTTGTTTTTTTTTTAAAAGCTACTCATCAGGTGACTATGATGGGCAGTCAGATTTAAGAATTACAGCTACGATGATTAGAATCTGGTGCTCCGCTAGTCAAGTCAAGCATGATTCCCTAGACAGGAGGTGGCTATTGAAACCTCCTGAAGCAGCGGTCACCAACCGGTGGTGCGTGAAGTCCAAAAGGTTGGTGACCGCTGTCCTGAAGGGAGTAGACTCTGATTCCTTTAAAGATATTTAAGCAGAGGTGGAGGTGGCCATCTGTTAAGAGTACTGTTGAGGGATTTCTGGATTTGATAGATGGTAGAATTAGGATAATGTCTACTACCGATAAAGAGTAACAAGAAAGACTACCAGATATTATGTACTTTCTGATATAAGAAGTTTAAAGTCCTACCTATGAAATTTTTTTTTAAATGGAATCTGATTTTAATCAATCCTCTAGCCCTAAGGATTCCAGGTTATAGGAAAATCAGAGGCTAGAAGAACATGTTTAGAAAATTTTAAAAAAGCTCTTCTAGAATATAATCAATAAAATCTAGAATGCAGAGGATAAATGATGAAATTTTTTCAACAAATAAATGGGGGTAAAAGATAAAGGATATCTTACAGGCCTTAAGAAAAAAAAAAGCCTTGAAGCAAATCAGCAAAATGCAATGTGAGAATCTTCTTTGGATTCTGATTTGAAGTAAACTAACTGTGAAAAACATCAATGGGACAACTGAAAAAATATGAATACTGGTAACTGCATTATATTAAGAAATTATTGTTACTTTTATGTGTAATGTTATAGTTTTGCCTTTTAAAAGTCTTTATTTCTTTGAGATAGATTCTAAATTATCTATAATAATAAAAGCATAATACGCTAATTAGACCAGACAGCTGAACGACCTTCCAGACGTCCTTCCGGACGAAGCCGGGCTGCGAGTACTGAGGGAGCCACTGCGGCTGCGAGGGCTGAGCCCCTTGCACGAATTTTGTGCATTGGGCCTCTAGTCTATAATAATAAAAGAGTAATAAACTAGCCGAAACCGGTTTGGCTCAGTGGATAGAGCGTCGGCCTGCGGACTCAAGGGTCCCAGGTTCGATTCCGGTCAAGGGCATGTGCCTGGGTTGCGGGCACATCCCCAGTAGGAGATGTGCAGGAGGCAGCTGATTGATGTTTCTCTCTCATCGATGTTTCTGACTCTCTGTCTCTCTCCCTTCCTCTCTGTAAAAAAATCAATAAAATATATTTAAAAAAAAAAGAGTAATAAACTAATTAGACCAGACATCCTTCCAGATGACCTTCCAAACGAAGCCGGGGCTGCAGCCACAGGATCAAGGCAACCGCCGCGGCTGTGAGGGAGAAATCCAGGCAGCCGCTGTGGCTGTGAAGGCTTACTCTTGCATGAATTTCGTGCATCAGGCCTCTAGTTTATAGATGAAATGTCTGGGGATTTGCATTAAAATAATCCAGTGGGAAAGGGGAAGGGGAGGGTGCTATACCTAAATCAATTATTGGCCATCCTATCTAATAAAAGACAAAAAGGGTAATTAACCATACCTCTGCTACACTTCCCATTGGCTAATTAGGGTGATATGCAAATTAACTGTCAACAAAGATGGCAGTTAATTTGCATATGTAGGCACAATGATGGGAGGCGAAAGGAGAAGGATGGAAGAACAGTGATCGGAAACCCAGGCAGCAGGCAAGAGCCCAGTGGCATGTCAAAGGCGCCCCCCCCCCCCCCTGGCCGGTGATCGCCATCGGAAAGCCAGGTTGCAGGCCAGGCAGCACCCCTGGCATCTGGGGTCCTATGGTTGCCATGGCGATCAGAGGGAGAGAGAGCCGGGGCACAGGCCCGGTGGTCACCATGCAGGTAGAGAGAGCCACATCGGGATCGGAGAGCCGCAGGCGAGGTGGCACCCCGGCACCCCAGCACCTGACATGCAAACGTCGGGGATGAAATGACTTTTCCCAACCACATCTGCAAATATCCTGGGGAAGGCATCACTGAAGAGTTCACAACAACTCTCTTACTTGGCAAGGAAGAAAACAGTTGGCAACGGAAACAATCCCTTACATCAAAGTTAAGGTCCCTCTGAGTAAAATAGAGTATTTCCAACGTAAAGGAAGGAGCAGGCAAAAATAATAGGTTCTCATGACTTCTACTGAAGTTTGAACATATTACAGAGTCAAAACGAACATACAAATTAAAACAGACAGTGGACATTCAAATGACCCGAATCAACTGTCACTGTTTGTCCCAATAGCAGCAATGCTTATGTGATAATATAGTTTAACAAACATACAAAACAAGTCACATGATAAGCGAGGTTCGGCTTCTAAAGTAAATTGAATATGTTCTTTAAAAATTCTCATGTCCTCCCCTCTGACTATAATTCTTAATTTTCCAATCAGAAAATTACCCCAGGTGATCCAGTAACATGTAGAACTCCAGTAACCTAACTTATTTAAAAAAACAAACATCCCAACCATTTTTAAAATATTTAAATTGATATTTTAGAGTTAAAATTATAGAAGATATTTAGATCCAAATATATTTTCTGAATGGAAAACATTTCAGTTTTTGATTAAAAAAAATAAACATAAAAAAATATATGTGACACATTTTCCCAAGGAACTCTGAATTAGTACCTTTCCCTCTAACTTTCTTCAAATTAAGAGAATCTATGGAGTTCCCTATACTGCACAAGTTTTAATGAAAGAAAATAAGACTTTCTAAGAGCATCAAATACTTGTTTTCTTATTTACAAACATATATACTCTTCTCTCTCTCTCTCTCTCTCTCTCTCTCTCTCTCTCTCTCTCTCTTTCCCTCTCTCTTTAAAATATATTCTTACTGATTCAGAGAGGAAGGGAGAGGGAGAGAGATAGAAACATCAATGATGAGAGAGAATCATTGATCGGCTGCCTCCTACACGCCCTGTACTGGGGATCAAGCCCACAACCCGGGCATGTGGCCTGACCTGGAATCAAACTGTGATTTCCTGGTTCATAGGTCGATGCTAAAGCACTGAGTCACACCGGCCGGGCTCAATTCTTATTTATAAATTCATTCCAAGGACATATACAGCTTGAAAAGCTTTGGAAGTAGTTTCAAAAAAACTAGCTTTTAAGTAACAAGAAAACAGCTATAGAAGAAAGTTTAAATTAAAAGAAAAAAATTGTTTTAATTTATTCAAGAGTAGGAACATCCTCCATGAAAATGTGTGTACCTGACTGTGGATGGCTGGGTGGCCTTATCACAAGGAATTCAAATGCTTTTTACAATGAAAAGAAAGAGAGTTTCATCTCATTTCTCTCCCAGGGTAGATGTCTGTCAATAGAAGGTGGACATCAATAAAAGGAGGGCTTGCACAATCAATCCAGAAAGTCAGCAATCTATGAATAATCCAGAACTGAGTTTTATCTCCTCTGCCACACACCCTCCCTCCCAGCCAGTGAGCAAGATAATTATTCTCAAGTCAAGCTAAGTGCCCCCCAGTCACAGTGGCCCAATGCTGACATACAAAGCATACAAATAATTCTCACTCTGGCATAAAAGTGACAACTTTCTTGGAAGAAAAGCAGATACTGTAAATTTCTCAAAGTCTTCCTGAAACATTTTTTAAAGTAATTTTTACTTCTTTAGAAAAAATGCATACATGGCAAACCATCTGTAATAAAAGGCCCATTCTATAAAATTTTACCTGGTCCTACTCATATCTGCAATCATAACCAAATTTACAGACAAATATATCTATACTAATAAAAGAGTAATATGCTAATTAGACTAGGAGACCTTCCAGATGTTCTTCTGGACAAAGCCATGGTGGTGGGGCCGAGGTAGAGGTGGTTAGAGGCCAAGAGGGGAGAGCAGTTGTGGGTGATCAGGCTGGTGGAGGGCAGGGCCATTGGGGTAAGCAGACCATCAGTGGGGGTTAGTTGGAGATGATCAGGACAGCAGGGGGGGCAGTTTGGAGTGAGCAGGCCAGCAGGGGGATAATTGAGGATGAGCAGGCCAGTGGGGAGGGAAGGAAGGGGCGAGCAGGCCAGCAGGGGGGGCAGTTTGGGGTGATCAGGCTGGCGGGGGGGCATTTGGGGGCAAGCAGGCTGGCAGCAGGGGGGGGCCGTTGGGGACGAGCAGGCCGGCAGGCAGAGTGGTTAGAGGCAATCAGGCAGGCAGGCAGGCAGGTGAGCGGTTAGGAGCCAGCAGTCCCGGATTGCGAGAGGGATGTCCGACTGCTGGTTTAGGCCTGATCCCTGTAAACTGGCAGTAGGACATTCTTCGAGGGGGTCCCAAATTGGAGAGGGTGCAGGAACACACCCTCCCCCGTGCACGAATTTCGTGCACCGGGCCACTAGTCCTATATAATAAAAGCCTAATATGCTAAGTGTCCAACCATTCGTTCAACTGTTCAACCAGTCACAATGATGTGCACTGACCATCAGAGGGCAGACGTTCCGACCAGTTTCAGCCCAATCCCCACAGGCCAGGCTGAGGGACCCCACTGGTGCACCAATCCGTGCATTGGCCTCTAGTATGTTAATAATTGGCCAAAATAATCACCATCCATTAGTGATAAGTCTAATATGCTCAGTCCTGATCAGCCCAACCGCAGCACCAAGCTAACCTACTGGTTGGAGTGTCTGCCCGCTGGTGATCAGTGTACATCATAGCAACTGGTCAACCAGTCGACTATCTGGCCCCTGGTGGTCAGTGTACGTTATAGCAAGCAGTTGAGCAGCCTTAGCATATCATTAGCATATTATGCTTTGATTGGTTGAATGGACAACTGGACACTTAGCATATTAGACTTTTATTATATAGGATTGACCTTGACCTGTATTCTTTCTTTGAAGTTGGGCAGACCTTATCCAAAAAATAAAAAATAACCTTTCGTCATGGAAAATTTTCAAATATATTTAAAAGAGTAAAATGTTATAATACTCCCCACTCCCATGTACTTATCACTAATGGATGGTGATTATTTTGGCCAATTATTAACATACTAGAGGCCCGATGCATGGATTGGTGCACCAGTGGGGTCCCTCGGCCTGGCCTGTGGGGATTGAGCCAAAACCGGCTCTCCAACATCCCCCGAGGGGTCCAGGATTGTGAGAGGGTGCAGGCCAGGCCAAGGGACCCCATTGGTGCATGACTGGAGTCAGGGAAGGACTGTGGGAGGGCTCCAGGGCGTGTCTGGCCCATCTCCCTCAGTCCTGATCGGCCCAACCCAAGCAGCAAGCTAACCTACCGGTAGGAACGTCTGCCCTCTGGTGGTCAGTGCGCATCATTGCGACTGGTTGAACAGTCGAACGAATGGTCCCTCCCTGGCTCGCCAATCTCCCACGTCCCTCCCTGGCCCCAATCGTGCACCAGTGGGGTCACTCGGCCTGGCCTACACCCTCTCGCAATGAGACCGCTTGGGGTATGTCAGAGAGCCGATTTTGGCCTGATCCCGCAGGCCAGGCCGATGGACCCCACTGGTGCACGAATTCGTGCACTGGGCCTCTAGTGTTTTTATAAATCTTTAGGTACTTCTGGTCACAAAAACAGTATATTATATTATCCCATTTATATAAAATGTCATAAAATGTCCCAAACAGGCAAATCTACACACAGAAAATAGATTAGAGGTTGCCTGGGCTGGGGAAAAGGGGTAGGAGGAAATGGGTAGTGATCACTAATGGATACAGGCTTTCTTTTTGGGGTGATGAAAACACTTTAAAATTGTGGTGATGGACGATTCTGTGAATACAATAAAAACCTCTGAATTGTACAGTTTAAGTTAATTGTATGGTATGTAAATTATCTATAATAATAAAAGTGTAATATGCTAATTAGACCAGATGTCCTTCTAGACAAAGAGGGGCTGCGAGGGAAGCCCGAGTCCTGGGTGCCTGCTGGCGGCCAGAGGGAAGCCCAGGTCCAGGGTGCCTGCCAGTGACTGGAGGGAAGCCCAGGTCCCAGGTGTCAGAGGGAAGCCTGAGCCAGCAGCCGGGGGAAGGAAGGCCTACTCTTGCACGAATTTCATGCATCGGGCCTCTACTTGTATTATATACCTGAAAGTTGCTAAGAGAGTAGATCTTAAATGTTCTCAATACAAAAGACATTGTAATTATGTGTGGTGATGGTTGTTAACTAACCTTATTGTGGTAATCATTTCATAATATAGACATGTATCAAACCATCACATTATACATTTTAAATGTACACGATGTTATCTGTTATTTTATGTATCAATAAAGATGTGGGGGGGAAAGTAATTTGGTGTTTAATAAATACTCTCTAATAAGGACTCCCCCAAAGATGTATTTTGTCATATATGAATGGTAATTGGCATTTTCCTTCATCAGTAACTACCTGATTTATTCCACTTCATCATTTTTATGTCATGTCAGTTCTTTGTTTTTTAAACACATCAGCTTTTTTTTCTCTCACCAGAGGACACGCTTTTATTTATTTTAGAGAGAGGGGAACATTGATGTGAGAGGGAAACATCAACTGATTACCTTGTGCATGACCCCGACTGGGGATTGAACCCACAACCTGGGTATGTGCCTGAACCAGGAATTGAATCTGTGGCCTTTCAACAGACGATGCTCCAAGCATATAGGACAATGCTCCAACCAATTGAGCCACACCAGCCAGGGTTCATGTCAGTTCTTAAAAGACACAATTTAAAACAGACTCTAACCAAAATAAAGGCTAGTTTAGTTTGGCAAGTATTTTGAGAACTGACTCATTAGATGGATTTTTAAAATTTGTTTTTGTTCAGTGTTAAAGAAAAAAAATTAATGATTGGTAGGTACTCTTTCATATTGATTTTAGGAGTATAATCCTTGAACTTCTGAGTTTAGAAGGCTAATTTGTCTATATATCAAGAGAGTTTTTAAAAGTTTATAACCTTCAACTAGGTTATTACTCTTCTAAAAGTTATTCTAAGGAGCTTATCAGAAATATGGTCAAATACTTAAGTTTAAAGATATTCACCAAAGGATATTATTAAAATATTGGAAATAGCCTAAATAATCAACCATATCATAATGATCCTACTTCTTGTAAAAGTAAAACAAAATACAGTATATAGTAAATATGTATGAAAAACAAAGCCAGGCCCTGGCCAGTTTTGCTCAGTGGTCAGAGCATCAGCCTGAGGACCAAAGGGTTAAGGGTTCAATTCCGGTCAAGGGCATGTACCTCAATTACAGGTTCAAACCTGACCCCAGTTGGGGCGTGTGTGGGAGGCAACCAATCAGTGTCTCTCTCACATCAATGTTTTTTTCTCTCTCTCTCTCTCTCCTCTCTCTCTCTCTCTCTCTCTCTCTCTCTCTCTCTCTCTCTCTCTTCCCTCCCTCTCTCCCTCCCTTCCACTCACTCTCAAAAAAAAAAAAATCAATGGAAAAATATCCTTACTCCTGGGGTGAGGATTAAAAAATAATAATAAAACAAAGCCAGAAGTAAACTCATGAAATTTTAAGAGTGGGATTATGGGATTATCAATAATGTTTATTACTTTCTATATTTTACAACTATTCACAGTGAAAAATGTTGCTATTTTGGGTAATATAAGTTCTTTATTGTTTTGTTTTTTTTATAATATAATGTTTGACAGTAAATTAGTTAATTATATTTTAACTAGAGGTCCAGTGCACAGGTTTGTGCACTGGTGGGGTCCCTTGGCATGGCCTGCAGGGATTGGGCCAAAACTGGCAGTCCAACGACACCTGCCACTCCTGCTCATCCCAGCCCACCTGCCGTCGCCACCAGTCGGTAGCCTCGCTGTCATTCTGCTGTGTTCTCCAGGCTGCGGCAGCCAGCCGTGAGCCCTGCATCTGGCGCCCATCTGTCAGCTGAGCGGCGCTCCTGCTGTGGAGCACACTGACCACCAAGGGGCAGCTCCTGCTTTGAGAGTCTTCCCCCTGGTAGTTAGTGCGCATCATAGCAACTGGTCGACCGGTCATTTGGTCGGTTAGGCTTTTATTTATATAGACTAGAGCAGCAGTCACCAACCGGTGGTCCGTAGATCACTGGTGGTCCATGCAGTCCAAAAGGTTGGCGACCACTGGACTAGAGGCCCGGTGCATGGATTGGTGCACATTGAAAGGAAATTAATTAGAAGGTGGCTGGCAGGGCGGGACAGGGCGGGACAGGGCGAGACGGGCCGGACACTCCCTGGAGCCAACCTCCCACGGTCCCTCCCTGGTCTTCCAGGCTCAAAGGGCATCTGTGGAGTGAACGGGATCCCTCCGGCAGGTGGGGTCCCTCAGCCTGGGCTGCAGGGGATTGGGCCAAAACTGGCAGTCTGACATCCCCCGAGGGGTCCCAGAGTGCAAGAGGGCACTCTGTAATGTTACTGTCACTCAGCAGCTCCTGCGTTGAGCATCTGCCTCCTGGTGGTCAGTGTGTGTCATAGCTACCAGTCGAATGGTCGCCTAGGCATTTATATACATATAGATTACAATGTAATTTTATGTGTTTATGATTATTAAGACACTTGACATTTGTTTATTCTTTCTCCATTACATTATACAGGAAGCTAACTAAGGCAGACTCCAGCTTTCCCTCATTCTTTAGAATCTTCTTATATTGTCCTGCCCCCATGTACCTGAGGAGCACTTAAGAAATGTTATTGTAAAGTCTACACTAGGATGCACATCCTAAAAATCATATCAAATTTCATATTTATGTGATATCTCCCCACAGCTCCTTGGAGCATAGTAGGTACTCATTGAACACTTGTTTGGCTGTAATTAAACATTGGTTGGCAGCATGTAAGGAACCCATACTATTATAGAAACTGCTAGGCCCGAGCTGAAGATAAAGTTCTCTGAGTTCAATTTTATAGAATCATACATATTTTAAGAGTTGGAAGGTATCTTAAAAAAAAATCATTGAACTAATTTTCCCTTTTTATAGGTAAAAACCTGATACTGGGATATTAAGTGACTTGTCCAAATGTATACTGACAGTTAATGATAGTTCAGGCTTTGAAATTCTTAAGTTCATGAATCTAAGCTATAAATATTCTTTCTTTATTCAATATCTAGAACTAAGTCTGTAATATGCATTTAATGTATAGAATTCACATAATAAAATCTCATGAAAAGTCAGCGAGCGGGTACCCTAAAGGCATACTACCTTGAAAATTCTAAACTGGACAGTTCCTGGAGGGATCAGGGAAGGTCTTGATATTTATTGCTGGTTCAGTGTGATCTGATAATGCCCTTTGCAGACTTAACGGGCACATCCTCACTGCAAGTTGGATCTGGAAGCTGGATCTTGGGATTAGTTTAGCTTCTAAGCCATGGAAGTCTCCCTCACCCATGTCACACCAGTTACTTTCAAAGACATATGTGCCATTCCTTAGTGTATATTGAAGAAGCTCTGGCATATACTCAATGGTTTCTCTCTTTAGAAGGAGGGAATGGGCCCATGAGTGATGATTCTGCCCCCATTCTTCACTCTAGCCAGAAAATATCTAGCCCTTGTCCTGAAGTCTTTACAAATAAAGTCAAAAGTTTTACTACCACCTCCTAAGCTGGGGATACTATTTGGACAGAACACCACCCCACCTCTGATCTTGTCCTCATGCTTTCAGCTTTTATATGTTCCCCAACCCCCCACCCCTGGTAGCACGCTTACCTGTTTGGCTAGGTGGATGCCAGGCCACATCCTGCTGCCCCCATCCAGACCAGCCTGCTTGAGAAGCCTGAAGACTGGCCTGGTAGAGAGACTCCAATTCTGAGGTCTCCTGCTCTGTATCTTGGTTCCAATGTGGATGAAAAAAGATGTGGTTTCTGTCTGGATAGGCTACACAAGTATGGGGATTTTTCAGGGAGGACTTCATTTCTGGCCCAGGGGCTCCATGTTTAAGCTGAGAATCAGAGAGCCTTGTGACATTCACCCAGGAATCCAAAGGCAAGGGAGTCCCCAAGTCAACATTGCTGCCCAATTCCTTAGGCCTAGCATCTCTTACTTGAGATGGCTTCCTTTGGTACATATCTGGCTCTGCCAACCTGGGTTGTCCTCCCCAAGAAGTTTCACCATTAGGTAGCCCAGAGTTCATCGCAAGGGAAGGATGATCAGGAGTTTCTTCCCGGGAAGGCAGTCTGTTCCTACCATCCACAGAGGGCTGCTGTTTAGCCCAAGGCCAATGGCCTTTCCCTTGACCTTGTGGGAAAGGAGGTTGAGAGTCAGAAGGAGAAGAGTTCTTCTTCCGACTATTTGGAAAACTTCTATCCTGGGTGCCTGTGCCATCCTTCGTGGTGGCGCCTTGCATCCTTTGGAACTGTTCTGTCAGAGAGCGAACAAGCCCCTTTGTGCCTGGAAACTCTGGCCTACAGGGCTCCTCACTGCTTCCGTCCACTTTTGACGTCAACAAAGTTGTGAGGCTGTTGGCTTGGAGGCATTGGTTAGTTTTCTGCACAGTATCAGGAGAGTGAAACACAGATGAGGAAGCAGCAGGCATTATAGGGTGGCAGGCTCTGTAAAGGGGGAGGCCAGGCTGAGCTGATGAACTTGCAGGACTACAGCTTAGGGTGTGTGCATCTCCTCTCTCACACCCAGCTGTTCCAGTTGGATGTGACCAAGGCATCACCTGGGATGAGCCAGAAGTATCCCTCTTTTCTTGAAATAGCTCTTCTTGATCAATGCCTCTTCCTTCTTGAGGGGGGAACCTGTTGCAGCTGCTGTTGTCATCCCTGTAGCCTTGCAGCTTACCCTCTTGTACATCCAATGGTTCCCAAGTATGATGAGAGTTCTTCTCAGTCCTCCCTGGTGTTTTAGGTAAGCCCTGCCTGTGGAACACAGAGGGGTCAATGCTATCTACCTCAACTGAATTAAGAAGGTTCGAGGCAGACCTACTGGGGGAATTATGCTGTGGGGCAGAGAGGGCAGGTGACTCTGAGAACAGTGATGAGTGTGACTCATGGCAGGAAGCAGATGAGTAGACGAAAGAACTGGCCCCAAACTCTGTATTCGTGTAGGGTTCCAGTTGGGCCTCCCGGGTTAACAGTACTTGGAGCGGGATAGGCTGTTCACTGAAATAAAGGGAGAGAGCCAGTTGTAAGCTGTCTTGATTGACAAGATCACTTACAAAAAAAACTGTTCATTCAGTTCCAAGTTCTAGCTATCCACCAAGGGAATGGTGAAAATAAATGGAAAGACAAGCACAACTAAGTCAACAGTTCAGAGGCTCACAAGAGAAGGCACATGGTCTGCTCACACCCAATTAAATATTAATCCTCTTTATTACATGCCCTCACCAAAACTGCACTCAGTAATATTAAGTAAAGCCCTTGCCAATATTCTTTACTACCCACACAGTCCTATTCCAATCATATATTACTTGAAAATTTAAAAAAAATTTCTAGTCCCACATGCAGATGACCTGGGAAGTAAGCAAAAGCTAGAAATCACTCATACCTGGGGTCCTAAGAGGCAGAATAGCCAAAAGAACCAAAAGGCCATAGTACAGGGTAACTTGGGTTCATGGGGTTACATAAAAATCAACCGTTTCAAATATGTTCTCATAATCTGAATTTGGTTGTATTACGCACCGAGATGTTTCCCCAAAGTAAGGTACTGTGACTGTCTTGGAATTTGGGAGTGGAAGTCAGGATTAACTGTATTTATTGGTTTCTTACTAATTGTTTTGTATTTCTGACCTAAAAATTGTGTTAGAAGAACTAAAATAAAACCTCAGTAACTCACATACATCAAGTGGCATAAATTTTCTGGAAAGAGTTTAGTTGCCTAAATTGCTTATATTCAAAACATATCTGATCAGGTTCTCATAACAACATTCTGCTGGTGGAGTATACGACGAAAGAATTACATTTAAATGACAATATGCTATAAACTTTTGTGGGTACAGTCACTCAGTTACTCTTACAATATTATGGAAAATATGATATTATATTTATATGAGAAGCCTAATGAAGTCAAATAGACCTACCTGAATTTGAATTCCACACTTTTACCACTTATTAGCTGAATAATACTGAATACCTTACTTATCTTATCCTCTAAGTCTGATTTCTTTATTTATACAGTATCACTAAATAATAGTACCTTACTTATCTTATCCTCTAAGTCTGATTTCTTTATTTATACAGTATCACTAAATAACAGTCCTTATCCTAAGTTTATTGTGAGAATTAAATACAATAAAACATAAAGTACTTAAACTTAGTGCCTGAGCATAGGCAGATGTCCAAAAAATGCTAGCTGCTATAATGTTTATGTTCTGAAAACTACTCAGGTTTATTAACAGCCAATATTTACTTTTACTTAAATCTACCTATTCTGAGGAACAGCCAAATTCAAGGGCTAAAATGTGAGAACTACACTAATGGCCAGTCCTAACCATAGCAAAGCAAAACAAAGGAAATCTTCGTGTCACTTCTCTATGGTTTCATCAGAGCAAGAAAGACTCTTTTCTCTGCTTCCATGAGGGACAATAAGCCACTGAGATCCCAAAATAATTCACATGGCTGCTACTGCAACATGAAATATAGCTTGGATTGCCATGTCTAAGAATGCCATATGTACAAATTTAATAATCATGTTACTACACAAATCCAGGGACAAATGCCCCCACAGGAAATACGAACAAATGGTCTATTTATTATACTACATTTCCTACATCTTTCCAGGAACTATTAAGAAAAGAACCAGCAGTGAGATGAACTTTCACTGTATGTCTAACCTAAGAGAATTTTTTTCAGAGGAGTCTTCTCTCCCCTGTAGTTGCCAAGACAATGAGAGCTCTGGCTATGGAGCACCCCTGGGCTCTTCCTCCCCTGGCAAACATGAACTACTGTGGTTCCCAGGCACTACCTTGTTGGCTGAGGGAGGGCCCCTGCCTGTGAGGGGAGGCAGGCTGAGGGCTGCGACGGCTGCTGCGATGATTGCTGCTGCTGCATGCGATCCTGCAGGCTCCGTGCTTTTCGAATACTGATTTGCAACTTCTTATCGACTAGGGCTCTGCTGTGCGTGCTAGAGCTGGCACCATGCAGGGCAAGTCTTAGTTTAGCTAAAATGCAAAAGAAAATATAGCAGAAACAGAACACAAAATACAAACAAAAATAAAAAGAATAAAATTGAACCAAAAATGAGCAAAGATATGCAGTAAAACTCAAAAGATGCAGCAGAAATGTAAGGCGTGGACCATGCATATGCTGTCAGGGCACAGAGCTGGCCCTGGCTATAAGGAACATTCGCAGAAGCCATGGAGGCTAAACAGGTTAATTCAAATTTTAAAAACAAACAAAAAGTTAAACTAAAATGAATTAGGAAGGTAAATCGGTGCTTCCATCTTAGAGGTTGCCACTCTTGTCCTTTGCACCTGATCTGTCCGACTTTGGTCTCCACACTCTGCTCCCAACTCCCCCTTCCTGGAGGCCAACAGCAGAAATAAGATCCACTCCTACATGTGTCTTTACAGAACACAGCTTCTTGTGGGTCCCACTTACGAACCAGATACAACTTCTAAGCCTTAGTCCCTTGCTGTACCCTAATGATGTGGCACACCAGAAAGGCAGGGGAAAAACATAAAGAACCACATATGCAGTGCAAAGTCACAGGCCTGGGAAGTCGCAGTCAATTCATTCCTTCTTTCCTACCATAAGCTGCACCTCACTAGTCAGTGACTAGAGAAAGAGCAAGCCAACCTCACATCTGAGGTCTAACTTATCCTGGGATAAGAAGGTAGGCCTGGCTGGGTGATTCATCTGTGGACTCGTGCTGAGATGATTCCAGTAAATATCCATAGGCCACAGTGCCTGGCACACTGACTAGTAGAACTCCGAAGGGCAAAGATAGCTAAAGAGCCTCTCACTTTGGGAGAGTGAATGAGGAGACATAAAAGCTGCTTTTATCCCACCTGAGTGGGACGACACTAATACCTGTTATGAAGTTAATCAAAAGTGCCATAGGCATAGTGGTTAGAGTTACTTACAGATGGCTTCGTTACAGAGAGCCAAGGCTGCAGCACAGTCTCCCTTCTGTTCCAGATGCAGTGACTCTTCAAATATTGAATCTGCCTCCTTCAGGGACCTCTCAAAGCCGTCACTCCTCCCTGAAAGGGCCAGCACTTTTCATTTTCATTACAATTGCTTCCAACTTTTCCTATGTACTGTTGTTTCCCTTCAATGCACAGAGATCCCTGCTGCTGAGCCTTCGGTCTACCCTTATTCCAACTGTCCATTGCTATTAAGAATTCTCTGAAACATGTAGAACATCCATTTTTGCCTTAACTGACACCTTACCCAAGGCCATGAAAGAGGGTATGTCATTGTCCACCACATATTCCAACTCCAAGACCTCAAGGAAAGAATAAAGCACTGTCTAGAGCAGAAGGTAGATTCTTATGCCTGAATTGACCATCCTTTCCACAATCTTGCCAACTAGTATCAGAACACCCCAGATCTCCAAGAAACCTCAGCTGCTGTGTTAAGGCAAAAGTGGCTTCACTATTCTGAAAAGCCATCTGTTAACACTTCCTTCCTACATTAATTCACAGTCCTTTCTAAACACCCTCATCTGGAAGACCAGGACACCTCTTGGGCACAGGGAGTCTACAATTCCTAACCTCAATATATCTGTTGAAATGCCTTTGTTGTTGGTTTGCATCCACATATCTTTCATCAGCACAGCTAAGTATTTACTTTTATCATGTCCTTGCTCACCAAACCTACCTCACAAAAGTTACATTCCCATACAGAGAGCATGAGATACTCCTTCCTCCCCTGAAAGTGAATGCGTGCCAAAGCAGGTGCAGGAGAGTCCAAGTACAGAGCCAGATGAAAAAGCAAGAAAGTACTGTAAGGGCAACTTCTGCAAAAGGTTCCTCAAGTTTAGGTACCCCTTTGCCTTCAATAACCATCGATTGGTAGTAAGCTGTAATATAAGTTCATTTACAAATGGGATTAGTGGTGAGTTTCCCCAAGCTCACACACACACACACACACACAAAAATCAAAATGTCACTCATTTCTCCCATAATGTCTTAATCCTCCACTGACCTTTAGTTGGACATGAAAGAAAGGCTCTTCCACATCCCTAACGTTCACTCCCTAACTCACCATGGCTCTTGAAGAGTAATGGGAAGGTGGTGGAAGTAGCAAGTTGGTTCTGAAGAACTTAGCATTCAGGTTCTATGCCACCTCCAGAGACGTAATCCCCCGACCTCCAGGCCTGAATTCCTCATTTTATTTGAAATCAACTGACTCTATTCAACCTTTATAATAACAGGTGGTGGCTACAGTCATTAAAGTTTTCTACAGAGATATAGGGAAACTACAGTTGACCAATCGCTGTACTACATTTTAATTCGTATCCTCTAGAATCTTAGCACTCCATTTCTTGCTTTTTCAAAAGATACTGAATCAAAGTGTATGGAAAATTGAAAATGAAATATAGCCAGAGGAATTCCATCTCAACTTTAATGTACTTACTACCCTACAGACAAAGGGAAGTAAAAAGGCAAGGGAGGGAGATGAAAAGGCTCCTCTTTCAAAAGCAGCATAAACCTGAGATCCAATGCAATACATCTTGAGGATAAACAGGGAGAAAAGACTATCCTTAGGGATAGCTAAGGAATGAGGAATTTAAAACTGATAAATACAATGCCTTGGTAAATAAAAGTCAACAATAGACTTAAATCAAAAGACTGCAAGATTACAGGAGAAAAGTGGCCCCCAAATTAGCCCAGGAAACTTCTCTAAGTAAAAAGGGGAAAGTGATCAACAGAAAGCAGCCACCCAAAATAGCATTGACTCCTATTCTTTATGCTGGTTTAGCACAATTTGTTACATCCAGGAATTCTGAATAATGAGAATAATAAATTCATTTTATGAAAAAATACACAACAGAGATATAGGTTTCAGGGCCTAAATAGATAGCTCAGCTTTTTTGAACTCCTGTTTTGAAGGTTAGTCTGACCTTGGACAAAGAGACATCCTAAAGCAATTGAAGGAAAAAAGTGACAGATGTGGGGCAGTTAAGAAATTTAAGTAAAGCTCATGAAAATCATATGAGATTGGGAAATGTATCATAGAGGACCAGAAGGCAATCAGGTTCTATGTTCCTAGAGCCTGTTTGTTAGATTGACTTCCCTAGAACTCCCGGTGGGAAATCCTGAAGGTATGTTTCTGCCCAGCAAGTAGAATTCTCCAGTCAGTGTGGCTTGCACACTGCCCTTTTCTGCTGTCTGAACTGTGACTAGTTTTATTTACACCTTCTATAGATGTTCATGGGAAATATTTTTCACAAACAATATACTATCTCTAATCTATAAGCCTTAAATAGATGGGCCCCAAAGCAGTGCCTGTCTCCAATCAAGAGGCCTGTTACCTCCTATTTTAACTAGCTCTCATGAAAATGGCGGAATTAAAATAAAATATAACTTTGCTAATAAAATGAAGACAGGAAATTTATGAGCTTGAATATTTTTTCTTCCCTCTCTCGCTGACCCCATCACCAATAATCTAATGCTCACAACAATTACCCTGATTCTGCAGTTCATCCAAGTCCATAAAGCGGCTGGGATGAGGGTTAAACCCTTTAGCTGCTTCTAATTCCTTCTCTTGTTTCTTTCGAAGTTCCTGTTCCTGGGCCCTCCTGGCCACCTCTTCCTGCAATTCATCCAGTTCACTTTTGGCAGGTGTCTCCCCACCTGGAATGCAAGCAAGGGAGAAGGGAAGTTACCACATTTCCATAACCAAGACTAAATCTCTGCAGCAGTTAGAGCCACTGTACTGCTTTTCCCTTGGAACTCTTAGCTCCATGTGAAATTCATGTTTTGAATATTGCTTTCCAGATCAGATTCAGTGTGAGACCTGGGCTGTGAATAATAATAATCCTATATAATAAAAGGGCAATATACCAATTGACTGAATGGCGGAACAACTGGTCACTATGATGTGCACTGATCACCAGGGGGCAGATGCTCAATGCAGGAGCTACCCCTGGTGGTCAGTGCGCTCCCACAGGGGAGCACTGCTCAGCCAGAGGCCAGAGTGACAGTTGGCGAGCACAGCGGTGCTGCAGTGGCAGTGGCGGGAGCCTTTCCTGCCTCTGCAGCAGACCGACATCCCCCAAGGCTCCTGGACTGCAAAAGGACGCAGGCCGGGCTAAGGCCGCACCCCCTCAGTGCATGAATGTCGCGCACCGGGTCTCTAGTAATAATAATAAAAAACATTTATTGAGTGTTTTGTAACAACATGACAAATAACATTTGTTGAGCATTTACTATAACAGTGCACAGTTTTAAGCACTTTTACATATAGTATTCCATTTAATTCTCACAACAAACTATGAGGTAAATACTATTACTGCCCACATTTTAGGAATGAAGAAACTAAGTCAAAAAGAGGGTAAATAATTGCCCAAGGTAACACTGATGGTAAATGGTAGAATGAATTAAAGTCAAGCAAGTCAAATTCATAATCCATGCTCTTAACCATTAGGGAGCATTCTCTACCACATGGTGTCACTGATACATTGGGAAGCTTCGAGCAAGTCAATTCCGCATCCTTACTTTCTACCTTCTCTTTAATGAGTTTGTAAAATGTCCACAGTAGTAAAAATTTAATTTTATCAGTGTTCATAGATCTAAAGGATGTTCATGCTATATTTAGTGAAAAATCAAAATAACAGATTAATAGCTATAGTATGACTTCATTTTATTTTTTTAAGAAACAGTAGTAATAAACTTAATTATATACTTATATTAGCATAGAGAAAGATGTAGAGAGATAGATACCATAATCATATCACTGGTACCCTGAATTTGAAAAGGCAATGGGCAGGTTACTGAATCGTTGGATCAATTTTACTTATGTAATTTTTTACAAGAGTGATCAGGCCTAGCTAGTTTGGCTCAGTGGATAGAGCGTTGGCCCGTTGGCCTGAAGGGTCCCGGGTTCAATTCCAGTCAAGGGCACATGCCTGGTTTGCAGACTCGAACCCCAATAGGGGGCATGCAGGAGGCAGCCAATCAATGATTCTTTCTCATCACTGATGTCTCTTTCTCTCTCCTTATTCCTTCCTCATTTGGACTGGGTCTCTACTTAAGTGAAATATGCACTAGAAGTATATGTGTGTTGTGAGAGAAATGTAAAAAGGAGCTAAAACCTATGATTACCTCAAATCTCTATCTGAAACTCCAGTATTCCCTTATCTTCAGATTTTGACTTGTTAAAATGCTAGTTATTCTTAGAGAAAGCATATTTTAAACTATTTTCAGTCACTTATATTTAATATGAGGGAGTCACATCATTCCTTCAGAGCTTGTTTTGAGGAATAGGGAGCATGAGGAAACAAGGCAACTCAAGAAGGAAAGAGAACAAGGGTACTGCACAGGGTATGGAGGCAGGGGTAAGGGTAGGTTTGACCTACTTATTTCTCAGTTTTGTCCACAGTCTACATGTCCCCCTGTGTTATCTCAATTCATAGTACTAAACAATAAGAAATACATTCCCAAGAAGCTGCCTCTACACCAAGGAAAGCCCTAGACTTATTTTTCTGCGGAATGCAGATACTACTGACACCATTCACCAAATTTCTGTTCCTTCTTGCTCCCACAAGGGGTCTTTCCAAGGTAGAAAGAAACAATCAGGCAAGCTGTGATAAACCAAAAATAGATCATCCAAAGCAGCTCAAATGCCTCCACATTTACATTCTGATGGAATACTCAAAGTGTAATTGTCTTCTAATTTCATATGTTCTCAGGTAAGGCTGTTTCCCAAATAAAATTGGCAGACAAATCAAGTCCTCCAAATCCATTGTCCTTTTGCTTACCTGATAGGGGCTGATTCTTTGTCCAGACACTCCTAGAGTCCGCCTCCAGGATGCTACTGCTGTGAGATTTTGGGATGTGACGCCAGGAAGGTGCCAACCCAGCTGATCTCTTAGCACTTGGATCCCTTCAAAAGAGAAACTAGAGTCTAGTGAAAGCAGTAGAAGAGTGATAACTAGCAACTTTCTTAGGACAAAATTCCCTCAAAAAACCAACAAATTATTGAATTAGTGTAATTAAAGTATCTGCTAAACTATTTCTGAAAAAAATGAAATACTCACTTATTCCCCATCTTATTTCACCTCAATCCCATTTTGTGCATCTAGCACAAACCTTATTTAATGAATTAATAAACATATGCTCTAATATGGATTGCCTTCTTCTTTCTTATTCCTTTGTAACATATTCTCATGAGTAAAACTGAACAAGGTTTGCCTAGCTGGTGTGACTCAGTGGCTGGGCATTGACCTATGAGCCAGGAGATTGTGGTTCAATTCCTGGTCAGTGCATATCCCCGGATTGTGGGCTCAGTCCCCAGTGTGGAGCATGCAGGAGGCAACTAATCAATGATTCTCTCTCATCATTGATGTTTCTATCTCTCTATCCCTCTCTCTTCCTCTTTGAAATCAATAAACATATATTTTATATATATATATATATATATAAACATATATATATGTGCGTGTGTGTGTGTGTTTATATATATTATATATATATAATAAAAACCCAGTGGCCCTAATGCCATAATGACCAAATACGGGTCACCAGGAGGCTGCATGCGCGGTGAGGCACGTGCGGGTGGGTGAGGCTGCGTGCACAGCGAGGCATGCATGGGTGGGCGGAGATTTGACTCTGGGTCTCGCAGCGCAGCAGGACTTGTCTCACAGCGTGGCGGTGTCTGGGGTCCCGGGTCTCGGGCGATTTCCTGCAGGTCTTGGTCTCACGCAATTTCGCACACAGGGTCACTAATATATATGTATATATTAAAAAAAACTGAACAGGGTCCAGTGGACAGAGAAGAGCAGTGGGAAAGTATGAGGATGTGGTTATCACCCCTGCAGAAGATATAATCACTCCTTTCAAAGTTGTTGTACTGTTAGGAAACTTGCCTCTGTGACAACTCAGTAAAAACAATATATAGAGAGCTAAAATTTATAAAGCAAACTGGGCCCTATGGACAAGATGCAAGGGCACTATTTATTTTTATTTATTGATTTTTAGAGAGAGTTATGCATTCATTGGTTGATGCTTGTATGTGCCCTGAGTGGGGACTGAACTTGCAACCTTGGCATATCAGGACGATGTTCTAACCAACTGAGCTACGCAGCCAATGAGCAATATTAAATTGTCATTGTTACCTTATGTAATTATGAATATGATTGGCTTTATAAAACACAGGGTCCCCCAAAAGCAAGAACCTATCCTAAAATGAAAGGCAAGAATAAGTAACAATTGGGTTTTATCTCTGATCTTAGGACTCTATAAGTTTTGATTCACTAATCCATTTTTTATTAAAAATTATTTACTAAACAATTATTTTATACATAATACTTTAAAAGTTGTCTCTCCTACCACATCTTAGGACACAAAGTAAGTCTTAACAAATTCAAAAAGATTGAAATCATATCAAGCATCTTCTTGGATAACAGTGGCATGAAACTACACATCAATTACAATAAAAGAAACTCAAAAATATTCAAACACATGGAGACGAAATAGTACATGATTAAACAATGCATGGGTTACCAATGAGATCAAAGAAGAAATAAAAAACTTCCTGGAAACAAATGAAAACAAACACACAACAAACCAAAAATCTATGGGATACAGTAAAAGCAGTCCTGAAAGGGAAGTTCATAGCATTACAGGCCTATCTTAAAAAACAAGAAAAATCTCAAGTAAACAATCTAACCCTACAACTAAAAGAACTAGAAAAAAAAATATGAGAAAAGCTCAGAGTAAGTAGAAGGAAGAAAAGATTAGAGCGGAAATAAATAACATAGAGACTAAAAAAAACCCCAACAATACAAAAGATCAACAAAACCAAGAGCTGGTTCTTTGAAAAGATAAACAAGATGAACTGTTAGCCAGACTCATTAAGAAATAAAGAGCCGAAACCGGTTTGGCTCAGTGGATAGAGCGTCGGCCTGCGGACTGAGAGGTCCCAGGTTCGGTTCTGGTCAAGGGCATGTACCTGGGTTGCGGGCATATCCCCAGTGGGGGATGTGCAGGAGGCAGCTGATCGATGTTTCTCTCTCATCGATGTTTCTAAATCTCTATCTCTTTCCCTTCCTCTCTGTAAAAAATCAATAAAATATATTTTAAAAAAAAAAAGAAAGAAAGAAATAAAGAGAGAAGACTCAAATAAAATCAGAAATGAAAGAGGTAAAGTAACAACTGACATCATAGAAATACAAAGGATTGTAAAAAAAAATACTATGAGCAACTATATGCCAATAATTGGACAGTCTGGGTGAAATGGACAAATTCTTAGAAGCATACACTCTTCCAAAACTGAATCAGGAAGAATTAGAAAACGTGAATGTACTAATAACAACTAATGAAATTGAAGCAATAATAATAAAATAAAATAACTCCCAGTAAACAAAAGTCCTGGACCAGATGGCTTCACAGGTGATTTTTACCAAACAGTCAAAGAAGACCTAACCCCTATCCTTCTCAAAGTATTCCAAAAAATTAAAGAGGAAGGAAGACTTCTAAACCCTTTTTACGATGCCAGCATTATCCTAATTCCAAAACCAGACAAAGATACTACACAGAAAGAAATTATAGGCCAATATCCCTGATGAACATAAATGCTAAAATCCTCAACAAAATATTAGCAAATCACATCTAGCAACACATTAAAAAGATCATACAATGGGACCAAGTGGGATTTATGCTGGGGATGTAGTCAAATCACAAATCAATAAATTTGATACATCACATACATAAAATGAAGGATAAAAATCACACGATCATATCTATAGACACAAAAAAGAAGCAGTTGACAGAATCCAGCACCCGTTTTTGATAAAAACTCTTAGCAAGGTGGGAATAGAGGGATCATAGTTCAATATAATAAAAATCATATATGAAAAACCTACAGCCAGCATCATACTCAATGGGCAAAAACTAAAAGTGTTTCTCTTAAGCTCAGGAACAAAACAGGGATATTCGCTTTCTCCACTCTTATGCAACATAGTGCTGGAAGTCCTAGCCATAGTGATCAGAGAAGAAGAAAAAAATAAAACACATCCAAATTGGAAAGGAGGAAGTAGAACTGTCATTATTCATAGATGACATGATATTGTATATAGAAAACCCTAAAGACTCCACCAAAAAAACTACTACATTTAAAAAATTTGCCAAAGTATCAGGGTACAAAATTAATATTCAGAAATCGGTAGCATTTTATACACCAATAATGAATTCTCAGAAAGAGAAACCAAGAAAACAATCCAATTACTATTGCAACAACAATGAAAATAAGGTACACCTAGGAATAAACTTAACCAAGGAGGTAAAAGACCTGTACTCGGAAAATTACAGGTCACTAAAAAAAGAAATAGAGGAAGATATAAACAAGTGGACTCATATACTGTTTTCGTGGATTGGAAGGATCAACATCATTAAAATGTCAATGCTACCCAAAGTAATCTATAGATTCAAAGTAATCCCTATTAAAATACCAATGGTATATTTCACAGATCTAGAACAAACACTCCAAAAATTTATATGGAACAAAAAATACCCCGAATAGCCTCAGCATTCTTTTCTCTTTTTTAAATATATTTTACTGATTTTTTACAGAGAGGAAGGTAGTGGGATAGAGAGTTAGAAACATCGATGAGAGAGAAACATCGATCAGCTGCCTTCTGCACACCCCCCACTGGGGATGTGCCTGCAACCATGGCACATGCCCTTGACCAGAATCGAACCTGGGACCCCTCAGTCCGCAGGCTGATGCTCTATCCACTGAGCCAAACTGGTTAGGGCTAGGCTCAGCATTCTTGAGAGAGAAGAACAAAGTTAGAGGGATCACAATACCCGATATTACACTATACTACAAAGCCAATGTAATCAAAACAGCCTGGTACTGGCACAAGAACAGGCATATAGATCAATGGAACAGAACAGAGAGCCTATAACTAAACCCATGCCTTTATGGTCAATTAATATTTGACAAAGGAGGCAAGAGCATACAATGGAGTAAAAATAGTCTCTTCAATAATGGTGCTGGGAAAATTGGACAGATATATGCAAAAAATGTAACTAGACCAACAACTTATACCATATACAAGAATAAAGTCAAAATGATACAAGACCTAAATGTAAGTCATGAATCCATAAAAATCCTAGAAGAAAACATAGGCAGTAAAATCTCACGGAGTAATTATTTTTGCCGATATGTCTCCAAGAAAAAGGGAAACATAAGAAAAAAAATAAACAAATTGGACTACATCAGACTAAAAAGCTTCTTCACAGCAAAAGAAATCACCAACAAAACAAAAAGGGAACATATGAGAGAACATATTCGCTAGTGATCCATCACATAAGGGGTTAATCTTCAAAATATATAAAGAACTTATATATCTCATGACGCAATCCTACTAAAAAATGGGCAAACGACCTGAACAGACACTTCTCCAAAGAGGTCATACAGATGGGCAATAGACATATGAAAAAATGCTCAAGGTCACTAATCATCAGAGAGATGCAAATAAAAACTACAATGAGGCATCACCGCACACTGGTCAAAATAGCAACTATCAATAAATCAACAAACAACAAGTGCTGGCGAGGATGTGGAGAAAAGGGAACCCTCCTGCACTGCTGGTGGGAATGCAGACTGGTGCAGTCACTGTGGAAAACAGTTTGGAGTTTCCTCAAAAAATTAAAAATGAAACTGCCTTTTGACCCAGCAATCCTACTTCTGGGTACATATCCTAAGAATCCCAAAACACCAATCAGAAAGAATATATGCACCCCTATGTTCATAGAAGCATTATTTACAATAGCCACGATCTGGAAACAGCCCAAGTGCCCTGGCTGTAAAAAAGGAGGAACTCTTACACTTTGAGACAGCATAGATGGACCTGGAGATTATTATTCTAAGCGAAATACACCATTCAGAGAAAGACTAGTATCACATGATCTCACTTATATGTGGAATCTAAAGAAAAAAATAAACTGACAAAATGGGGACTAGAAGCTAATGAATAAATGGAACAGACTAACAGATCTCAGAGGGGAGGGGAGTGGGAAGTGCGGGAAGAGATCAACCCCGATAGCCCCTGGACACAGACAATAATGGGGTGAAGGCCTAGGGGGACGGGAGTAGGGTAAAGAGAGGCAAAGTTGAGAGGGGAGGAAGGGAGAAATGGGGGACATCTGTAATAGAGTCAACAATAAAAATAAAGTAGTCTCTCCTCTCTTCTTTCTCAAATGCCATTGCTCTTTCTCCCAGCAGAGGGGGCTGTTGTCATAGAAGGTTGATAGAGCACAATACTTTGCTTGCCCACAAGATGGTAATAAAATGCCCCCTCTACTTGCCTGAGTTGATAAGCCTCTTGGTGGCTCATACTGCTGCTAGGGACAATGCCGCTATTCAGAGGTCAAACAATACCTGCAGACACTGGAGCTCTCAGGCAGGGCTGCATCCAGGCTGACAGGGCTGCTGCTGTTCCTCTCACTGCTCTCATAGCCAGATTCCATTCGCTGGATTAGGCGTGGGTGCTGCTCTAACAGGTAAGAGCCTGGCCGTGCTGGGCCCCAAGGCTTGTATTGGGGGCTTGGTCCACCAGTTTTAAGGTCGTAAGCAGGTGGCTTGCTTAGGTCATCTGGTGTAAATTCTTTCGCTATCCCGATCAAAGCACAAGTATGAAAAAGGAGGGAGAGTTAGCAGCTGCTTCAAATGAAGACATGACTAACACCTCCCTCCAGCTATTCATTTACTAAAAAAAATTATATCCCAAAAGACCCAACAATGGGGTGAAAATGGACCTTGTCAAGTCTACCAGGAAACCCAGGTTTTTTTAATCTATACTAATAAAAGCATAATATGCTAATTAGACCAGACGTCCTTCAGGATGTTTCTCCATCCTTCTGGATGAAGCCAGGGCTGTGAGGGAAGCCCGGGTCCCGGGTGCCAGAGGGAAGCCAGTGCTGGCAGCCGGGGGAAGGAAGGCCTACTCTTGCACAAATTTCGTGCATCGGGCCTCTAGTACATAAATAAACTTTATTCAAAAGCCCAGTTCTTCCCTAATTATCTCCTCACCTGAATCCTCAGAAAATGGGCTGAGCTGAGTATAGCCACAATGCTTCCTTTTGTCTTTACTAAAAATACTGTCAATATTCAGAGACTCTCGTTTGGGTCTCCATGTTGGACGATACTTGCTAGAAGAACTGGATTTTGACTCACTGCTAGTACTCTCTACTTCCCAGTCATGAGAGTGTAAAAGCAGGTTCTTGGGAGGTTTTCTGTCCATCTGGTCTCCTCCTTTCCCCCCACAGGGAGACCCTAGGTTGGTCTGAGAAGCCAGGGATGGTCTGTTATGGATCATATTGCTGACTGTCTCTTTAAAATCCCTTAGTCTGTTGGTGCTGCTGGATGGTTTAGAGGCATTCCTAGGAGCCTGCTTCTCTTTCAGTGTTTCTCCTAAAAACACAAAGAATGAAACAAATATAAATGTTTAAAGTGCTCATGGATACCAGATCCCAAAGTTAAGAAAGCAAGGAAAGCCCTTTGAGCAGAAAAGAGAAGCCATGGTCTGGAGTGTGACAAGTTTGGATTTAGGAGAGAAGCAATGCAGAGTGGCTTGCCTTCACTGTGGTACCCTGAGGCCTGGGGCTCATCGCCTTTCCTCCTAAGCCGGCCAGAGCTCCTCTTGCGCTCTATCAGCGACCCTTTCTTGGATGTGAGTTTCTGATTACATTCACTATCAGTCAGGTGCCCTAAAAGAAAAAGAAAATGGGGGTAAGCTGGTATCTGAGACTGACCTCCATCCTCTTGAGAAACTAGTCTCCCTTTGGGATTCATGGCAGTGGCACAAATTTAGTGTACCCATGGTTGAAAGCTGAAAGGGCCATGGCTACCTGATTTAAGTGTAGCAGGAATCTCTCAACAGATAAATGCAAAGAAGCTCAAGTAGTTAATGGGAGCTTCCAAATTTACAAGTTTCCTGAGCAATTACCAGTCTCAATCCCACTCATAAATGTTCCCAGTAACCTGAGGGGCCTATTACTTGAAACTTATTAAAAGGTGAAAGTTTTAAAGATTGCATAAAAATGTCATGTACCGATATATTTTCACTCTCATAAGTAGAACACAGAGCTTTCCTTTTACTTATTTAGCAACACATATCAAGTCTAATTTTTATTATATCTGGTATTATCCCAGGTGTTTCAGCCTCTGCTCATAAGAGCTCTGACTGTGTATGGCTTTGAGACCCAGTTCCATACCTTCCTTAAATGTGAGTCATTTAAAAGAACATTTGAACTTTGAATAATTCTCATTCTCAACCCCAACCATGCTTCACCAAAATTGGCAAAACCCAGAGATTATACTTCACAGTTCCTCAATACTAATTGCTGGGAAACCCAGGAGGTCTGGGCTTTTTATGGAACTTGCCTTATTTCATGCCCAGTGTATGTGAATGTACGAGGGTGATTTGACAACAGCAAAGGTCAGATTATAAAGGATATAATCATCTAAGCTGCTGGAGGCCAGAGGTGAATTAAGCAACTGAACTTAATTGGAAGACAGACTTAGAACAATTACTTATTCAGGTATCAGCAATATAATTATATGGCTATATTTTCCAGTGCAATATTTTATTGCTTTTATCTGATCCCTTGCTACCTCTGGACCCATAAGAAGGATTTAAGAAATAAGGAAATCACTTGGAGCTACGAGAACTACAAATACTAAACCAATGGGGATATGTTCCCCTACCCTCAGCCATTCACAAACCTTAATATAAACCTGATTCTCCTGGAAAATATGTTTTATTTATCCTGTGACTTAATTCCTCCATGGTTCACAGTTTCAGAAATATGGTTTTAAAAATATCACATTGCCCTGGCTGGATGGCTAAGTTGGTTAGAGTATCATCCCATGCACCAAAAGGGTGCAGGTTCAAATCCTGGTCAGGGCACATTATCTATGTTGCAGGTTCAATCCCGATCGGGGTGCATACGGGAGGAAACCAATTGATGTCTCTCTCTTTCTCTCTCTCCCTTCCTCTTTCTCTAAAAATCAATAAACAAACCCTCGTGTGAAGACTAAAAAAATAAAATATATCACACTTTGAAGTAGTCATTTGTGCAATATCATCGAAAATATTCAACATGGTCGAAACCGGTTTGGCTCAGTGGATAGAGCGTCGGCCTGCAGACTGAAGAGTCCCAGGTTCGATTCCAGTCAAGGGCATGTACTTGGGTTGTGGGCACATCCCCAGTAGGAGATGTGCAGGAGGCGGCTGATCGATGTTTCTCTCTCATCGATGTTTCTAACGCTCTATCTCTCTCCCTTCCTCTCTGTAAAAAATCAACAAAATATATTTAAAAAAAAAAGAAAGAAAAGAAAATATTCAACATGAATCTGAACAAACCTCTAGGTACAACTACCAACTTACAAAAAACACAGAGCACAAACAAACATGCTAAAGTTTACCATAGGAACATAATCAACAAAATTTAGAATGCAGAATCTATAGGACAAACTGCCTACTTCTTCAACAATAAATTGCAAGAAAAAAACAGAGGAGAAACCTACAGAGTAAAAGAAATTCAAAAGACTCATCAACCCATTGCAATGTGTAGATCTGATTTCAATTCTGAGTCAAGCAAACAAATAAACCATTAAAAAGTTATGATATTTAAAAGAAAATTTGATATTTAAACACTTATTGATTATTTAGAGTTTAAAGGAATCGCTAATATTTTTAACTGCACTAATGGTATGTTTAAAAATTATTTCTTATATTTTAGAGATACATACTAAAATATTTCTGAAAAAAGTGACATGTCTGGGAGTGGGGGAAGTGGGTAGAGGTACAGATAAAACTAGATTGGCCATGAGTTATAATTATTGAAAATAGGTGATGGGTATGTGGAAGAGCAGTATGCTATTCGGTATACTTCTGAATATATTTGAAATTCTCTATTTTTTTTAAAGGCCATGCACAAAATATAAACCCCAATCTGAAGCCATGAGCTCACTAATCCCCAAGTTTCTAAAAGTATGGGCATTTTTCTAAGCCGGTGATGGCGAACCTTTTGAGCTCGGCGTGTCAGCATTTTGAAGAACCCTAACTTAATTCTGGTGCCGTGTCACATATAGAAATTTTTTGATATTTGCAACCATAGTAAAACAAAGACTTATATTTTTTATATTTATTTTATATATTTAAATGCCATTTAACAAAGAAAAATCAACCAAAAAAATGAGTTCGCGTGTCACCTCTGACACACGTGTCATAGGTTCACCATCACTGTTCTAAGCCTTGGGTGATTACCATTTCATCTCAGCAGTCAATTATTCACTGTTCTTCCTTTTATGCCCTGTATTGATTTTTTTCCACTGACACTGGCACACTTTCCGTAGATAAACAAAAAAATTTAAAAATGTTCTATGCATGGAACTCACAACAACAAACAAGCAAGTTTTCATTCTTTTGTGTCTCTGTTCTTCAGGAAGCCTAGCAAGTGATAAGCAGGTACCCCTGCCTATAACACGCCCCTCCACTCAAAGCCCTTAACTTGGGACAAAGCCTGGCATAAGAACCTTATGAGGTACAAGACCACAATAATTTAATGGAGCATTATTAGAAGGGTGGGGATTAAGAGCATAGCAGGGGAAAAGCAGATTTCAGAATAAACAATCACATCAATAATCACATTACAATGGTCCTTACTGATATGCTGCTGTTGACAGGAATATATGCAATGGAACATCATCATTTATTCAGAACAGTGTTGCTTCTTTCGATCCCACTCAATTACCCATGTTCTGTGCCTTCCTCCCTTTGCATGACAAACATTTCTGACTTGCCCCAGTTTCTTTTCCTTGGATACACTCTATGCAGGAACAAGCAGGACCCACTGCATAAGTCCCTACCTGTGTCCCGACTGCTCTGAGACGTGGAATCATTCTCCACATTATAGATGACTGTCCCCTGAGACTCAGAAGAGAAGTGACTGACCACAGACTCATGGTGGGAGTGTTTGTAGGGATAGCTCTCCGTTGAGGAATCTGTTCGAGTATCACTTGAGATGGAGGGCTCCCTCCCTGAGAGAAGGAGGAGACACATAGGCAAAAGTGAGGAAAGAGAGAAGGACAGTGGCAAAGAGGGGCAAAGAGCTGGATGGCAACAAAGATCCGTAAGGCAAGAAAGTCCTAGATGGAACATGAAAAGGATATACCAGAGCCATTCTTCCCAACACCCAACTTCCAGATAACCCAGACACACAAACAATTCTTCCCACTCCTGCCCCTACCTTGCTGAAGCCCTCACTTTGCCTGCCACTGTGAAAAACTTTGGGGCTTTTAGAAAACCTATGGGGGGAAAAGTGGAAGAAAGGAAAAAGGTGTGAAAAATAAAATCTACTTAGATAAAGAGTCCCAGGCTGACCTGGCATATATAACCACTATCCTCTAAGTTTTCTCCTGTACTGTCAGAAATGTCGCTTAAATTTTTTTAATTGACATTATAAGCATTTTTAATATCTCTGAGAAGTTAATAGGGCTGTTATTTATACTTTAGTGTGAATTAGACTACATTTCTCTAAACACCTAGCTAAGATAAGTAGTGGAAATCGGTGTTTGATTGAAGAGAAAAGTAGAGCAAGTTTGGATAGGGTTACAAAGGTGGGAAGAAGCCCAGTTACCAACCAGGATGGAGATACAAAAGGGAAGGAAAAAGAATCCAAAGACAAATGTCTTCTCTTTCAAAATTATACTTAGGGCCAGCCCTAAAAATAGAAATGAAAAAGAACATTTCTTTTTCCTCCTTTTAAGAAATCAAGCCAAAACCACTAGGGCTATATTTCTAATGTATTATGAGCCTCTGTGGGCTAACCTGAGACTAACCATCAAGTGGCAAATTGTTTCTACAGGAAAATATAATTTGGGTTCCAAACAACTGAATTCGAAGTAAACAACTAATTCATAAGCTGAAGAATATCACTACAGCACTTGGCATTTTAAAACAAAAATCTCTTATCCCTAACAATATGACTACCTTTGTAGTAACATATCATTTCTCTTGGTCTTAACTCTCTTAAGTCACTGTTAAATTGCTAGTAAAAAAATCTGTCATCTTTACCAATATTATAAAGTTAAATGCTGAGGTTTCCCTCACAAATTTATTATCAGTCTCAATCAACATAATTTCCCTTGAACTTTTGAACTGGGGCTGCATTGAATACAGGCAACGCATTCGTGGAGGCTGAAGGAAACAAAGCCTGGAGCAAGTTGGGCTTCAGCATGAGTTGGCATTTCCTCTTTTCTCAATGCAGTGGTTCTCAACCTTCCTAATGCCGTGGCCCTTTAATACAGTTTCTCATGTTGTGGTGACCTCCAACCATAAAATTACTTTCGTTGCTACTTCATAACTGTAATTTTGCTACTGTTATGAATCGTAATGTAAATATCTGACATGCAGGATGTATTTAGGCGACCCCTGTGAAAGGGTCGTTTGACCCCCAAAGGGGTCACGACCCACAGGTTGAGAACCGCTGCTCTAATGGGTCCTCTTTCTCCAAGCTGGTTGTGTGCTAGGCTCATGATCAAAAGTCCCAAATATGCAATGATCACATTGGAGAGAGAAAGGGGGAGGTAAGAGCTAGGCTTCTCACCTGAATCTTCACTATCGTAGCACATCCTGCTGTATGACTGGAATTCAACTTGGGGAGGCAGGTCCTGGGTGGACACTGGGGTACCCTGCGGGTCTGCATAAAGCAGCAGCAAAGGCTGGTAATGCCCCTTGATGCATTTGGTCACCACATCCTTCCATTTGGGCCCAATCTGAACCAAAAACAATCAGAAGAACATAATTATATTTCATACCAACAATTCAAAACATAACTTCCTGTCTGTTTCTCTAAAGAAAATAAAAGATGAAAAGACAAGAATTAGGTAAAGAGACACAACAGAGATTTTATAGCTACACTTAATAATTTTTTTTGTTAAATCCTTTTAGAAAGCATTAAAACCCCATACAAGACAGGAATGATGAATAAAATTACTCTTATTCTCATGAAACATCAATTCAGTTGTGAAATATGAATAACAGTTCTCAAAGGTGAATATGCTATGTGAGGGGACATCAGCTGCCTTGGTGATCTTTCCCTTTTCACAGACATCAATTCAAAACCCTTTCTTGAAATTTGCTTTTCTAAAATTTCTCCTAAATATTAAAATCACTTTTAGGAAGTTAAAGAAGAGATAGAAACCCTTTCACAGGCTTCCTTAGAAATAATGACATTCTGTGTCAGTTCACACATGACAGGACATAAAACGTCAAACTGCTTAGGATAGACATCTGGACCTCTCTGCCTTGGCTATGTGCTGGATTCAGTGCTGCCACGGCAGTGGGGAAAGTACCTGAATAGCCATGGAAATAACAACCCAGTCAAATCCTCAAAGTCACCCTCTCTCACACTTAAACTAGTAACAATGTTAGGTGTATTCTTGGAGTCAGATAACTATCATAGTCCTGATTTATAATAGATGTTTAGTAAATTTATAACTGGGTTATCATTATTTTAACTAAAACACATTTATATGCTTCTTATATAATCTTATATAATATCTTATAAGGCATGTAGCATTATTCAAATAAAAATCCTAACTCTGGCTGGTAAGGTCCAAGTGTCATCCGGTATAAATTTGATTCCCAGTCAGGGGGAGGGAGCTGATCGATGTTTCACTCTCACATCAATGTTTCTCTCTCACACCAATATTTCTCTCTCACACCAATATTTCTCTCTCACATCAATGTTTCTCTCTCTCTCTCTCTCAAAATCAATAAAATAAAATAAACAAAAGTTAAAGCTCAAAGAATTTATATGCTGCCCGAAATGACAACAGCAAAAAAGAGATGAAGAAGAGAATTTGACAAAGACTACTATTTGTGGAAGATGCTGCTTAAGGTCCATGGATTGGTGTAGGATGAATAAGTAGTCTCCTAGCTGCTAACCTAATCACAACTGTCTTTCTAACTCATGCAAATCACCTAAACTATTTCATCTGGACTCTGTGGTTTAGAGCAGTGATGGCAAACCTATGACACGTGTGTCAGAGGTGACAGTTGAACTCATTTTTTTGGTTGATTTTTCTTTGTTAAATGGCATTTAAATATATAAAATAAATATCAAAAATATAAGTCTTTGTTTTACTATGGTTGCAAATATCAAAAAATTTCTATATGTGACACAGCACCAGAGTTAAGTTAGGGTTTTTCAAAATGCTGACACACCGAGCTCAAAAGGTTCACCATCACTGACTTAGAGAGTACCAAGTTTCCAGCTTTAAATATCATCATAACCCCATTTTTTCTATGCTATCTCAAAATCATGTTAATTGGTGATAGGGTACTTCAGGGAGCTAACAATCAGATACTATTTTATAGCAGCCTGAGATAAAGTATTACCCACTAATAATTCCAAAATTTGGAATTCTGAACTTGTTGCTATCCTTATAATCTAATCTGATTTACTAGACTGTTGTCGCTCAAATCAATTAATTAACACATTTTAAAAAATAATTTGTCAATATAAATGTTAACTGTGCTGAATGCCATGTGAAGGCATTTAGAGACAACAACAGAAGATATATTCACCCTGTCCTTGAGAAACTTGCCATTTATTGGGGAAGACAAAACTAATACTCTCATAAATCCAATAGATAAGTGATAGACACTAAAATTATGAAAATAAAACATTGAAGATAAATAATTATCCTTAGTTTTTTGTTGCAGTCACCAAACACTTTAAGCAGGGCTTGAATATTCCTACCTCCTTGACATGAGCATCATCAAAATACATCCATTTGCGGATCTTTGTTTGGAAAAAGAATGTAGAATAATGTTTGCCGTAGTAACAGATCATTCCTACTAAGTACAGTTCAGACTGCTTGGCCCGGTCATCTGTCACTCTGAAAAATAGCTGCAGGGAAAGAAGAGAAAGGAAAGAGCCGTGACATAACCCTCTCACATCTGCCAGCAGACTGACTCCATCATTTCTTAAGATACCGACTTGCTTCTCTGCCCATCAGTATAAGATTTTTTTGCTGATCCAATTAGTCATCAGAAATGAACCCAAAAAGGCAAAATGTAGGGAAAAGCAAAATAGTGGCCAATAACTGGTAAGGTGATGATGTTCCCCCATAACTCCCAATAATATTTTCTTGATGGGGCCGATCACAAGAGGAGTCAGAAAAAGTTGACAAACCAAACCAAAACAAAACAAAACAAAAACATTCTCAAGTTTCAAAAGTTATTTATCAGCTGGCACCACAAATATAAATTTCCTGCTGAGTCCCTAAGTAGGGGGTAAGAAAGCCCTTAGGAGAAGCAATACCAGCATTTCAATTCCTACATGTCCAACACTGTCCTAGGTGCAAAGAGACATACAAAGAAAAAAAAATGAAGAAAATTATTCTTGCATGAGGAACTTATTTGGTTGGAAAAACAATCATAAAAATAAAACTAGAACAGTGCAGAATATACTGTAGGCTACAGAATTTTAGAAAAAGGAGATTTTGTTATATATAGCCTACTCATGTCAGAGATTTCTTAGGAAGAAGACCTAAAATAAGATCACAAAGAATTCACTTATTCTCAGTAGTGGTTTAATGAAACTAAAACACAACAATAGGAATCTCCTTAGTCATAATACTATCCCAGAGCAAAACTATGAAAGAAAACCACAGAGTTTCTGGTTCTTCTCTTAAACCAAAGGAAAACCATGGCTGTCCCTGCACCAGGGCATGGAGCTGATGAGGTTAAGCCCCCCGGTGTGACGTCTGTTTCCCTGTGTATTTTCCTAACTAGACCCACGGAAAACCACTAACCCACCAAATTCTCTGCCAAGCTACCTCATTACCTTCTCAACAGATATTGGTTCCTCACTGTGAATTCCGTACTGTAGGACCCAAGCCACCAACTTTCACCTCCGTCACCCCCCCAAGCAGCTTTAGTCAGGATTGCTCACTTCTTTGACCTTACCACCTCCCGTGGTTGAATACAACTCCCTGTTCTACAGTGGTATGAACTAATAGTGAGTAGAGCACACTTTATAAACTTTATAAATTGCATGATTTTTACCAGTACCTAAGCTCGGCCTATCTTGTCTTTCAAGGCCATGGTCATCCCACTTTTTATAAAAAGCCTTTGCTGCCTACCCAAAGGAGGTAAGTGAGCATTTACATGCATGTACATATATGCATATACATATACAGTAGTGCCCCTTATCTACAGGGGATAACATTACAAGACTCCCCTGGCGGATGTCTGAAACTGCAGATAGTACTAAACCCTATATATGCTATGTTTTTTTCCTTTACAGTTTAATTTATAAATTGGGCACAGAGGAGATGAACAATAATAACTAATAATAAAGTAGAACAATTATAACAATATACTGCAATAAAGTTATATGAATGTGGTCTTTCCCTCTCTCAAAATCTTCTTGTACTGTACTCACCCTTCTTGTGATGTAAGATGATACAATAACTAGTTAATGAGAAGAAGTGAAATGAATGACATAGGTCGACACTGTGATGTAACATTAGGCTACTTTAAGGGTTACTTGAATATAAACACTGCTGCACTGTAATAACCACTGTATATGTATATGTACCAGTATATGTACCGGTATATGTATATATACAGATACATAAAAGTGTGGCTACACTGGACAAAGGGATTATCCAATTCCCAGGAAGCAGGGAGTGAAAACAGGGTGAGATTTCACCACACAACTCAGAACTACACGTGACTTAAAATTTACGAATGGTTTACTTTTGGAATTTTCCATTTAATATTTTCAAGACCATGGTTGACTGTGGGTAAGTGAAACCACAGAAAACGAAACCATGGATAAGGGGGGATTACTGTACACAGGTATGATTGTCCAAAACTCTGTAATATTAGTCATTTAGGATATACTTTTGTGTTCAGTGTTCACACCCTTGAGCAAGAATAAGACGCAATAACGCTACGAGTTAAACTAACACTCACATCACCCAGCTTGAGGCAGGTGCCCAGGCTATGAATGACATCCTCTGCCAAGTCTGAGTGGTCCGAGTCCCACACCAGTCCAATTGTGATAATCTGCGGAGCATTCATCAGCACGCGGCGAATCCGAATCCTCTCCCCACAGTTGCTCTGGAATACATACATGAGGCTAGTCTGACGTTTCCCACTGGCTCCACTTCAATTCCACGAATCCCAGGGTCCCCTCTCCACCCAAACCCCACCACTGACTTACTCACCGGACAGTTCCGGAGATCCCCCATGGTGCTGGCATTCTGCAGCAACTCACCAAACATGCTTGGGGAGGGTTTTTCTCGTCTTTCCAGCATACAAATAGCCTGATTGCTTCAAGATGGGGAATAAAAGGGTGATGATGGTGAGAGTTACAACTAAATCAAATAAATCATTCATGCAAACTCCTAACTCATATGTTTGACTTTCTTCCTCTGCCCACTAAACTGAAGCCCCGTGTCCTGACCAGCCTCAGTGTCCCACAAACACAGTGAGTGCCTCTGCCTGTCCCCAGATCCAAAGCTCATAGAATCCCCATTCCTCCTCCCACTTTGCTGGACAGAACTAAGCCTAGGAAAAAATGAAGGATGGAAAGGAAGGAGAACAAAGGTTATTTTAAAATTATAGTTCTGGCCGAAACCGGTTTGGCTCAGTGGATAGAGCATCAGCCTGCGGACTGAGAGGTCCCGGGTTCGATTCCGGTCAAGGGCATGTACCTGGGTTGCGGGCACATCCCCAGTAGGAGATGTGCAGGAGGCGCCTGATCGATGTTTCTCTCTCATCGATGTTTCTAACTCTCTATCTTTCTCCCTTCCTCTCTGTAAAAAATCAATAAAATATATTTAAAAAAAAAAATTATAGTTCTGAGTTCCTACAATATAGCATAGACTCAGCAATAAGGATATAAGCTATTTGGATGCTTCCAGTTAAAACCCAATCAACTGTATGCATGCCTCAGGGGACAGAGAACCCTGTAAGACTCACCAAAGGGAAGTGGTAGAGATGTAATGCACCATCTGGATGAAAGGCAGCGGATCAGACGTGGCACCACAGCTAGTACATACACACTGGGCCCAGGAAGGAAAAAGCAAAACCAAGCAGCCACAGTCATTAATTGTTTTGGCACCCATCTAACACCCCACATCTCAGGATAAACTGTCCTTGAAGAAAAGGTACAAGAAGTGATGGGGTCCAGCCAGTGTTGCTCAATGGTTGAGCATCGTCAACCTATGAACCAGGAGGTCATGGTTTGATTCCCGGTCAGGGCACATACCCAGGTTCTGGGCTCAATCCCCAGTGGGGGGCATACAGTAGGTAGCCAATCAATGATTCTCTCTCATCATTGATGTTTCCAATTCTCTCTCCCTCTGCCTTCCTCTCTGAAAACTATTCTATATATATATATACTAGAGGCCCGGTGCACAAAAATTTGTGCACTCGGGGGGGAGGGGGGGGTCCCTCAGCCCAGCCTGTGCCCTTTCGCAGTCTGGGACCCCTTGGGAGATAACGACCTGCTGGCTTAGGCCTGCTCCCGGGTGGCAGAGGGCAGGCCCAATCCCTAAGTGCAGCCCCTGATCGGGCTCAGAGCAGGGCCGATTGGGGAGTTGGGGCACCGCCCCCTCTCATGCACAGAGCAGGGTGGATTGGGAGGTTGCGATGCCACCCCCAGTCACACTCAGGGTAGGGCGGATTGTGGGGTTGGGGCACCGCCCCCTGTCACACTCAAGGCAAGGTAGATGGGGAGTTTGCAGCGCCACCCCCTGTCACGCACAGAGCAGGGCCAATCAGGGGGTTGGGGCGCTGCTCCCTGTCACTCACAGAGCAGGGCCCATCATGGGGGTTGGGGCTCCGTACACTGTCATGCACAGAGCAGGGCCGATCAGGGGGTTGAGGAGCTCCCCACTGTCACTCACAGAGTAGGGCCGATAGGGGAGCTGGGGCACCGCCCCCCGTCACACACAGAGCAGGGCGGATCAGGGGGTTGGGGCGCCACACCCTGTCACACTCAGGGCAGGGCCGATGGGGAGGTTATGGCTCTACCCTGTCACACACAGAGCAGGGCCCGTGGGGGGCGGTTGGGGCGCCGCCCTCTATCACCCACAGAGCAGGGCCGATCAGGGGGTTGGGGCGCCGCCACTGTCACACTCAGGGCAGGGCCGATGGGGAGGTTATGGCTCTACCCCGTCACACACAGAGCAGGGCCCATGGGGGGAGGGAGGGGAGTTGGGGCGCCGCACCCTGTCACACACAGAGCCGCAGGGCGATCAGGGGGTTGGGGAGCTACCCCCTATCAGGCACAGAGCAGGGCTGATCAGGGGGTTGGGGCGCCTTCCCCTGTCACGAACAGAGCAGGGCAGATAGGGAGGTTGTGGCCCCGCCCCCTGTCACACACAGAGCCACAGGGCAATCAGGGGGTTTGGGCGCTGCCCCCTGTCACACTGATCCCGGTGCCGGGAGGCCTTGCGGCTCCGCTGATCCCGGTGCTGGGAGGCATATTACCCTTTTACTATATAGGATAGAGGCCTGGTGCACGGGTGAGGGCTGGCTGGTTTGCCCTGAAGGGTGTCCTGGATCAGGGTGGGGGTCCCCACTGGGGTGCCTGGCCAGCCTGGATGAGGGGATGATGGCTGTTTGCAGTTGGTCACACACCCTTCAGGGTGGGGGTCCCCACTGGGGTGCCTGGCCAGTCTGGGTGAGGGGCTGAGGGCTGTTTTCAGGCTGGCAGGTGACTGAAGCTCCCAACTGCTCCTTTTTTTTCTTTTTTCTTTTTTATTCTGGGCCAGCTTTAGCTCTGAGGCTTGGCTCCAGCTCTTAGGCCTTGGCTGCTGAAAGCAGGTATCTGGTTTGTTTGGGTTCTATAATCGAAACACTGTTTCATCTCCAGCTCTGAGATCCCGTCTGGCTGAAAGCAGGTTTCTGGGGTTTTGTTTAGCTTCTATATTTGTAACAATGCTTCAAACTGCAAGCTCAGAGGCCGGCAGCAGCAGGCAGGGAACATTGGAGTCCTCCATCACTGAAGCAAGCAAGCCTCATGTTCGCTTCAAGCTGCCTGGCTGCCGGCCACCATCTTGGCTGGCAGTTAATTTTCATATCGCCCTGATTAGCCAATGGGAAGGGTAGTGGAGGTACGGCTAATTACCATGTTTCTCTTTTATTAGATAGGATATATATATATATATATATATATATATGTGTGTGTGTGTGTGTGTGTGTGTGTGTGTGTATATGTATATATGTATACATTTTAAGTGATAGGGATAGAAATAAGGTTCACCTGCTCAAACAATGTCATTGCAAATTTCTGGTGGGAGATGCAGTGTTGGGCAGTACATATATCCTCTTTGGTTTCATCAGCAATATGGAAGTGAATTCTCATCAGCAGGTTTTCCTAATAGGGAAAGAACAAAAGCAGTATATCAACAATACTTAATAGACAAATGTACAAATTGGTTGTCAGTTTACTCAGAGAAATAGCAACCCTTCTGGAAGATAGGAATACTTCTGATTTTTTTAACTCTTTAATTTGAAATAACTATAAATTCTCAGGAAGTTTCAAAAAAATTATATAGGAATTCAAATGTACCTTTCACCTAGATTCCTCCAATGGTAACATGTTGCATAACTATAATACAATATCCAAATCAGGAATTGATTGGACATCAATACAATCCAGAGTGTATTCAGGTTTCCTCATTTGTGTTTATGTATAGCTCTGTACAATTTTATCTCAGTTATACAGTCATGGAACCACAACCATAATCTAAATACAAAACTGTTCCACCCCCACAAGGCTCCTTCATGCTATTCTTTTATAGTTTTACCCACCCAATTCCAAACCTAATCCCTAGAAAACAACGATCTATTCTCCAAATAGATTCTCTAATAGAATTCTCCAAATTCTCTAAAAAAATTTGTTATTTTTTAAATGCTAGCCCAGCCAGTATAACTCAGCCTTTGAGCATTGACGTAGGAACCAAGAGGTCACCGATTCAATTCCCAGTCAGGGCACATGCCCAGATTGCGGCTCGATCCCCATTAGGGAATGTGCAGGAGGCAGCTGATCAATGATGTTCCCTTCTCATCGGTGTTTCTATCTCTCTATCCCTATCCCTTACCCTCTCTCTAAAAATCAATAAAAATATTTTTTTAAAAAATAAAGTGCTACATAAATGGGACCATATAATATATAACCTTTTGCTATTGTGTTTTTTACTCAGCATAATTCCCTTTAAAAAATTTTTATTGATTGATTTTAAGAAAAAGAAACATTGATTTAGTGTTCCACTTATTTATGCAATCACTGGCTGATTCCTGTATATACCCTGAGCAGGGATCAAACACACAACCTTGGCATATCAGGCTAACCAACTGAGCTACTCGGCCAGGCTTAGCCTAATTCCCTTCAGACCCATCCTGAAGACTACATAAATCAAGAGTTAATTCCTTTTTATTCCTGCATAGTATTCCACAGTGTGGCCGTACACAGTTTATAACACCATTCACCTATTAAAGGCATCTGGGTTGTTTCCAGTTTGGGGCTATTATGAATAAATCTTCTATGAATATTCATATACAGGTTTTGTATGAACATAAATTTTCATTTCTCTGGGATACAGGTCCAGGAAGGCAACTGCAGAATCATATGGTAGTTTGCAAGTTTCATTTTTTAAGAAACTGCCAAACTTTTCCAAAGTAGCATTATCATTTTATAATCTCACCAGCAATACAGCAATGATCCAGATTCTCAGGGGTACCTCTGATTTTGGCCTACATTTTACCCTGTAATGGGATGTATATCATTCTGAGTTGTTTAATAAATGCACAGTCTTTTGGAGGTTGATGGATAGAACCCGGCGGTCAAAAGAGTTAGGGTTTTCTACCAAAAATCACTGGGAGAAATGTAGTTATCCAAATAGCACAGTACACTTGTGCTAAGAATTCAGTTATTCTCTGTTTAATTATCTTTAGTAATACAGGGGTTCTCAAAGTGTGGTCCCCAAACCAGTAGCATCAGTGTTAGCATCACCTGGGCACTTGTCAGAGATAGATATTTTGGGTCTTTATTCCAGAACTATTGAATCATAACCTCAAGGGGATAGGAGCCAGCAATTTGTATTTTAATGAGCCCTGTCTGCTCTGAAGGTGACAGCACTGTTTTATGCAATGGCAAGCACAAAACTACCCTAAGCCTACAGGAAAAAGAGTAAGCCTGCAAAGCTATCCCTACTGCATTAGCAGGGATACACTTGAGCTCTGAGAAACTAGGGAAATGTCTAGTTCTAACTGTAGAGACCAGGGGCACAGTAAGTAGCCACAATACAGTAGCCAATCCCTGATGGAGACCATCAATAGTCCCACCCCAAATCAGAGAGAGGCCAGAGGCCAGCACTTACAAAGCACTCCGCAGCATCATCCATAATTCCCAGCTGGAAGCGCTGTTCATCCTGGAAAGTCTTTGCCAGAGCACTGCGGAGAGTGTCAGATGGAAGGACTTTTTCGCTACTACACTGAAACTGGTTAAAGATTCCCTGCAGGGAAGAGGTTAGACAAAGGGGAAAGCAACAATGCTGTTATTAAGCTTCTAAACATCCCAGTCTGTCATGCTAGCAACTCCATGCTTATAGCTGTGGAACCAAATGTACCTCCTACAGGTTGATAAGCTTGCAGTTAGTAATAAAAAATAAATAAATAAATAAATAAGTAAAAAATGAGTCAGAATAAAGGGCATGATCCTAATGAGAATAAGGATTCTTGCTCTTCCAACTGAGTATGATACCATCAAAGACACATTAGGAGAGACCACTGTCATGAGTTAATACAATTCAATCACCTCACTTCCTCTGATATAGACAGAGGTGGGTGTTCTTCAGTAAATAGAGATAAATTATATGTAAGTGGATAGGTAAATTATTCTCTGGGGGCTCATTCTATGAAACTTGGCTCCCTTCTTTTTTAATTGTTTAGCTAATTCAAAATTACCCAAAAGTGCAAATAATAATATAACAAACACCTACATGTCTAACACCAAAAAATAAACATTCCATCATTTTTACTTCCAATCTACAGAATAAAGCTAACGTCCCATTTGAGACTGCCCACTCTCCACCAGCCACTCACTATCATGAGTTTGTTGCATAATCTTTTGTTTTTAATACTTTTACATATATACATATACATATATACACACTCTGTATATTTAGGGATATATATATATATATACATATACATATATACATATATATATATACATATATATATACACACATATATATACATATATATACATATATATACATATATATACATATATAGAGAGAGTGGGTTAAAAGTAGGATTACAGTTGTTCATATAGAAAATAATACAATAATTAATAAATAAAAGTACAAGTATTTCACATATATACCTTTGTGTGTGTGTATTTTTTGTTCATGTACAAAGTATCACACTGAATTTAACTTTTTTAAAAAATTCAGCATTGTTTTGAAATCTGCCCATAATGATATAATATATATACCTGGTTTATCCCTTTTCCCTGCAGTGTTGTATTTTGTCAGGTGACAATACCACATGTATTTATCCATCTCTTTATTGGCAGATATTTTGGCAGTCTCCAATTTTTTGCTATTATAAAGTCTGTGCAAACTTTTACTTCCACCAGTGAATGACTATAAATAAATTTCCCCATATCCTTATCAGCAACTAATACAAACAGACTGATTCATTTTAGTCTTTCTAGCTACATTTGGTTTTTCTAGGTCTTTGTAAGTATTACTGTGGCAAATATCTTATTCCAGTCGCTAGTGTCTTTTATGTGCAGCAGTTTTTTATTTTGGTGTAATTAAATGCATCTGTCTTCTCCATCTTTACCTACATCTGAAACAAAGATGAGTGTTATGTCCACAGAATGGAAACAAAGAGTGGCAACGAGTAGCACCTGGCTTGATGAGTCCTTCCCAAGTGGTATTGAATCTTACCCACAGAGACTAGAATGCACTCCTTGACAGCAGCAGCTCATGGCCCAGATCCTCACTAAACCACCCAGATAAACACCTCACTCAACAATGAGTTACATATCAAAGAATGTCATTTGTTTAAAATTCTTGCCAGTAACTTCTTCAAATAAAAAAAAAATCCCAGGGTCATTTTTCAGACTTACTAATGAGACCATAAGTCTATAGTTTATAGTATCACTTTATAAACCTACCTAAGTGATCTAAGAATAAAAGGCCCCACCCACCTAGAATGGTCAATTCTTGGTCCTCATTTTACTTGACCTATCAGTAGCTCAGTCACTGATTCCCTTCAGGTTTTTATCCAAATATTATCTTCTCAATATAGTATTTCCTGATCACCCTATTTAAAATTGCAAACTCCACCCCCTCTTCCTAAATCTCCCACCCTTGCCAGTTTTATTTTTCTCCATGGCACTTATTACCATCTGTCATAGCATGTATTTTACATATTTATTGTCTGATTGCACTCTCTAGAATATAAATATGAGGACATAAATTTCTGTCCTTTAATTCCCTGCTATCCTCCCAGCACCTTGAAAGGTACTGGCATACAGAGGGCAACCAATAACTAGTTTTAAATAAATAAATGAAGAATTGAACAAATTAATCAATCATGTGATGTGGGTAGATATTATTAAGGGAATATATATTTTATTTATTTATTTTTAAAATATATTTTATTGACTTTTTACAGAGAGGAAGGGAGAAGGATAGAGTTAGAAACATCAATGAGAGAGAAACATCAACCAGCTGCCTCCTGCACACTCCCTACTGGGGATATGCCCGCAACCAAGGTACATGCCCTTGACTGGAATCGAACCTGGGACCCTTGAGTCCGTAGGCTGACTCTCTATCCATTGAGCCAAACCGGTCAGGGCAGGGAATATATTTTTAAGTCCCCCCTCTTTTTAAAAATATGTTTTTATTGATTTCAGAGAGGAAGGAAGAGGGAGAGAGAGAGAAACATCGATGATGAGAATCACTGATTAGCTGCCTCCTGTACCCTCCCTACTGGTGATTGAGCCCAAAACCCAGGCATATGCCCTGATTGGGAATCGAACTGTCACCTCCTGGTTCAACCACTGAATCACACCGGCCAAGTCTCTCTCTCTTTCTCTTTTTAAAGCAGGTAAAGAATTCACTAGAAAAGGTGAACATTTTTCTTAAGGTAATATAACTGGCTAGAACAAAATGGGACTAAACCTCATTCTGCTCATTTCAAGTAGGAACTGTTTCCTCATTCTACTCTCTTACTAGCATCATTTCTCCTCATACACATGGAGCATCCATCCCTATAGCAGTTTAAGAATATATTACTGTGTAACCTGCTAGTATTTCCCTACATATAATTTTATATGCTGTGGAGAAAGCAGTACCAGCAATACATATTTAGTATTATTTAATAAGCTAGGAGCTGGGAGGGAAATCCTATATAAAAAAGGCTAATATGCAAATTGTTCCCTTGGGCATTTGACCAACTAAGGACAGTGGCCAGCAAACCGGCTCGGCAAACCATGGCTCACGAGCCACATGCGGCTCTTTGGCCCCTTGAGTGTGGCTCTTCCACAAAATACCGGCTCTTCCACAAAATACCGACTTCTGTGCATGGGCCACTAAGTTTCAATCGCACTGTACATGCACACCCACACATGGTATTTTGTGGAAGAGCCACACTCAAGGGGCCAAAGAGCCGCATGTGGCTCGCGAGCTGCGGTTTGCCGAACACGGGACTAGGAGTTCGACTGCTCACTATGATGTGCACTGACCACCAGGGGGTGGCTCGGAATGAAGGAAGCCCCTGGCCAGCAGCCGGCAGCCAAGGGAAGGAAGGCCCTGATCAGCCCTGATGACCGGCCAGGCCTAAGGAGCCTACCCATGCACAAATTCCGTGCACTGGGACTCTAGTCCATTATAATTACTCCAAGTATTCACGTCTATTATAAATGTAGGGCCAGACCTTCCATAATTTTTTGCTGGAAGTAGAATAATATCTATGAGTAACCTCTTAAATAGACCAAAAGGAAAGGCCTAGGTCCATAGTTAAACTCTCCCAGAGGGCAACTGGATATCTGCCAAGTGACCTCTGGGATTTTGAAACTTGGGGAATTTGAAGAAACAAAGGAAAACGATGGTGGGAAAGAAGCAGTGACTACTTCTATAAATAAATAGGGGTCTGAGCACTTGAGTTGCTGAAAGTCACCTCAGCTTGGCAAATCTTAGTAACCACTATCATAAGCCAACCTGCTGCTCTTCTCAATTGTTAATGGTAGGACATTACTTCTGATGAAGGCTCTATCTCTACAGGTTTGATGTATTAGGTTTCGTCCTTTTTGTTCAGAGTTCAAAACTGGTTCCAAAACAAAGTAACGATAAATTAGTTCCAGAATACTTTATATAAATGTATTTGCAAACTATAGCTCCTTTAATCTTTATCAACTGGGTTTCCTCAAGAAGTAAGCCCTAATACTCTAAGGCAGTGGTTCTCAACCTTCTGGCCCTTTAAATACAGTTCCTCATGTTATGACCCAACCATAAAATTATTTTCATTGCTACTTCATAACTGTAATGTTGCTACTGTTATGAATCATAATGTAAATATCTGATATGCAGGATGGTCTTAGGCGATCCCTGTGAAAGGGTCGTTCGACCGCCAAAGGGGTTGCGACCCACAGGTTGAGAACCACTGTTCTAAGGCATCAACAGTTCCTAATGAATTAACTTCTCTCCCAGCATAGTACTAGTTATGTTAACATTCTAGAGAGAAAATAGTAACTTTCTTTGTCCTATGGTTCAGTCTGAGGAAGAACAGGGCTCCACTAAAGGATGGTGTAGTAGTATAACAGTTAAAGAAGATGAACTCTGGAACCAAACTATCTGAGTTCAAAATACCAGCCCTGTTACTTACCATTTTTATGATCTTGAACGAGTTACTTAACTTCTTAAGGCTTTAGTTTCCTCTTTTAAAAAGATAATTTATAATAGTATTTACCTCCTTGGGTTACTTAAGGATTAATAAGTTATCTGTATACCCAAAGCTTAGACTAATTCCTGGCAATATGATAAGTGCTATCTCAGTGTTAGTTGTTATTATATTATCATCTACACTAATAAAAGAGAAACATGCAAATTGGTGTCACTCCGCTACACCCACCAGCCAATTGGATGAGTATGCAAATTAACCCAACAAAGACGGTGGTTAATTTGCATACGCAGGCGTGGAGCGAAGACTGAAGGCTCCGGCCGGACTAAAGACTGAAGACTGAAGACTGAAGACTGAAGAAGCTTGGCTTCTCCGCTGCAGCCAGACCAAAGGCCGGGTCCCAGGTGCCAGAGGAAAACCAGTGCCAGCAGTCAGGGGAAGGAAGGCCTATTGCGCGAATCTTCGTACAACGGGCTTCTAGTTATTATTATATTTAAGAGTCCTTTTAGGTTGCTAAGAAACATGTCTGCCACTGACCTCTCCTGACAAAGAGCCTTGACTCAGAAATGCTTCTACCTTCAGCTACCTCCCCAGTCTCTGAGATCTGGGTAGGAAAGACCAAACTTCTCATTCCATTGCTGCTATTCAAGAGAGGAAGATTTCCCATGACCTAGATACAAGGGTTTCAGCAGACAGGGAAAAAACCTAAGGTAAGAGCTCTGCCTGCACCCACAGTGGATATGCAACAACAGCTCTGGCTCTTGTGTTCCATGGCATCCATCTCTCCATGCTATACTCTTAATTAAGCTCCACCGCTTAGTTACGGACAGCTTTCTCCATACACATTGAGTATTTGAATGCATTCAGAATGGCCTCTGCCTGCATCTTCTTTATTTTTTTATGTTAATTATTGTTATCAGTCTTGCTGTGCTATTGTCAGAAAGATGCAAGTGTATCAGGGATGAAGCTGCCTGAGCCTGCTCTGCCTGCATCTTCTTTATTTTTTTATGTTAATTATTGTTACCAGTCTTGCTCTGCTATTGTCAGAAAGAAGCAAGTGTATCAGGGATGGAGATGCCTGAGCCTGCCCAGCATGCATCTGTAGAGCCCCAGCTCTGGAAGAAGCTAGAGCACAAAGCCCCTCTGTTAGGGCAGCACACTAACCCCTGTGTGTCCCTCTCACATGAGCACAGGGCTGCAATGGGCCTCCTCCTGTTCCCTTTTTCACCCTCCTCCCACCTTTCCCAGAGGGAGATCCTGTTCACACCAAAGAAAGCCAAGAACATTTAGTTCAGCAGTAAGAACAGGTGGTAGCACCAATAAGGAACAAAAACTGGTATTCTTCCAATTGCTGAGTTCTATGGCAGGGAGGAAGAAAGGGCAGGAAGAACCAAAACCCAGGAATTTTTCACTGTGGGGTCCCTGATGGTTTCATTTCAATAAACAGAGAAAACCCACCTTTGAGGTTTCTCTTTACTTTTCTTCACAGGATGAAACCAAAGAGGTCTTCCTTTTCATTCATAGGAAAAGGCAAATCACTTTTTGTCTGTTAACTATTTTCTTGGATGCAGTGCAAAAGCAACATGACTTTAATGGCTAAAAGCAGGTGCTGCCCCACCCATCTCTCTTGGATCCAAACAATTCTACCACATGAGCACGTAATTATTTGGATTAGCAAAAAAACATGTAAATACGAGAGAAGTGCCATAAAGGCAGAAAGTCTTTGTGCTTTGGCAACTACAAATGCAGCTGTTGCTTAAGTTTTTGCCCCCCCTCCCCCCTCCCCTCTCCCCCCTCCCGCCTCTAAAACAGAGACTTTTATCTGTAGGCAGGGAACAGCTGCTTATTTCTCTTCCAGGACATCCCAGCCTTGCAACTAGAAGAAATCATGGTTACAGAAAATGGGGAGAAGGGCTGTCACCAAATTTGATGCTTTATGGGCCTGAGGTTTTTGGAAAGTGCCCTAGTCAGCAGTCCAGCTTATCCCTGAGAGGTGACACATTATGCCCCGCTCTCTTCAGTTCCTAGGCTTTTCTTATTCATCTGGGCTTCCCAAATCTCTCATCATTTTGGCTCTCATAATTAGTCCTTTTCTCCACACCTCCTAGAAATCATAGACCTAAATATTATAAACCTAAATGTGGCCAATCAACCCTCTGAAAGTAAGATAAAGGAGTTAATCCTTGACTGTTACTGACTGCTGGAAGAGAACTTCACACTAGTTTTGTGTTAAAAGAATGTTAAATGTTCTCTTTCAAGAGGAAAAAGAATATGTAACTGTTTAACATTATGGCACCCAAAACAATAATATTGGATTTTCAACATTTTATTGCAGAAAATTTCAAAAATACAAGGGTAGACAAAATAGCACAATAAACTCCCATGCACCTATCATCCATCTTGATGATAGCCAATCTCATTTCATATATACAACCCACTCACTCCACTCCCAGATCATTTTGAAGCAAATTGCAGATAATATTCATCTATAAATATTTGAGAATATGCCTCTAAAAATTAAGAAGTCAGCCCTAGCCGATTTGGCTCAGTGAATAGAGCGTCAGCCTGTGAACTGAAAGGACCCAGGTTCGATTCCGGTCAAGGGCACATGCCCGGGTTGCAGGCTCAATCCCAGTAGGGGGTGTGCAAAAGGCAGCTGATGATGTTTCTATCTTTCTCCCTCTCCCTTCCTCTCTGAAATCAATAAAAATATATTTAAATATATATATATATATAAAGAAATCTTTTTATTTAAAACATAACCATAATATCATTACAACACACAGAAAAACATAAAAATTCCTTAAATATATAATTATATAAATATAATTCATTAAATATACAGTCAGTTTAATAGAGATTCTTGCTCCAACTTTGGGAAAAGCAGAAAACAGCTGGCTAGTTTCTCTCTTGGGACTCTTTAACCTTATGTCTAAAAATAGCTACCTTCTGAACTTCTTGATCAGAAAATTGCCCACATATGCTCTACCAGTGCCTTTAAATTAAATTCAGTTAATGTCATATCTTCCCATGAGTTTAGGATTTTATTTGCCCCCAGTGGAAACTTGCACCACTTTATCTGCCATAAAGTTAAAGATCATCATAAGCTACCACACTCATTCCTGTTATCTACAAAAAACAGACAGACACCTACACACACACAGATATAGACATAGGTAGAGAGAAACACCAAGATTTCAAGACACTGAACAGAGACACACAAGGCAGAGGCAAGCCAAATTCATCAGAGAATCATATTGCTTTCAGTGGGAAATCACAAACTAATGTAGAGATTTTTATAAAATATAATACTCAATTTGCTAATTTTTGCCCAGATAAAAAATATAGGATCTTATAGAGTACTGACAGTATTGAAATCAAATTTTGAGGATTAATACTATAACCACTTCCCCCACAGGGAAAATTAAAAGGGGGCCCTTCTGGACAAACACAAATATTTTAAGATTATATAAGTTTCAGGTTCTTCCATAAACTGGGAAGGAGAGACTCATGATGACCTATTTTTTTCCTTGCAGTCATATCCCTCTATAAGACTATCATGTGAAATTCTGAACTCCAAACTTTAAAAAGAATAAAAGACTCAGAGTTATATTATCCCAGTTATGTCAGTGGTAAAATTTGTTGAAAATATTTAGGTTACAGCCTACTAGGATTTTAAAACTAAGAAAGCTTAACCAAAAGACCACACAAATACATTTGTATCCCATAGGTAAGCAAAACAAAAAAGTTCAACTCAAGGTGATATATTCATTAAATATAAGGACATATCTTCCTATTTTATTTTTTATTTTTCAATTACTGTTAACATTCAATATTATTTTATATTATTTTCAGGTATACAGCACACTGATTAGACAATTATATAATTTACAAAGTGATTCCCCGATAATTCTAGTACCCACCTGGCATCATACATAGTTATTACAATATTATTGACTATATTCCCTATGCTGAACTTTACTTCCCTGTGACTATTTTGTAACTACCAATTTGTACTTCTTATTTAAAAATATGTTTTTATTTATTTTTTTGAGAATTTTTTAATAAATCTTTATTGTTCAGATTATCACATTTGTTCCTCTTTTTTCCCCCATAACTCCCCTCCTCCCAGTTCCCACCCCACCCTCCGCCCTCACTCCCCACCCACTGTCCTCATCCATAGGTGCACGATTTTTGTCTAGTCTCTTCCCGCATCTCCCACACCCCTTTCCCCCCAAAGAATAGTCAGTCCATTAAAAATATGTTTTTACTGATTTTAGAGAGAGGAAGGGAGAGGGATAAAGAAATAGAAACACCGATGAGAGGGAAACATCGATTGGCCACCTCCCACACGCCCCCTACCAGGGATCAAACCCCCAACCCAGGCATGTGTCATGACCAGGAATTGAACCAACCTCCCTCCCATCTGGCAACTCTCAGTTTGTTCTCTGTACCTATGAGTCTGTTTCTGTTTTGTTTGTTCATTTATTTTGTTCTTTAGATTCCACATACAAATGAAATCATATGGTATTTGTCTTTGACTGACTTATTTCACTGAGTATAATACCGTGACGGCTGTTTATTACAAGCTAAAATTTCCAGGGAACATACTAGAAATCTAATTTCTTGGTTTAAATAGTCCAGGATAATGGGTTGAGTCCTCTGACACTGGCCATGAGTACAGGACAATGAGGAGCCTTCCATACCTGTAATCCACCAAAAAAAAAAAAAAAAAAAAAGCAAAGAAAAAGAAGACTGGATTGCTAATGAATGATATGTAGCTTCTTTTTTTTTTTAATTTAAATTCTTTATTGTTAAAAGTATTACATAAGTCGTCTTTTTCCCCCATTGACATCTCCCAGGCCACTCCCATCCCTCAGCACATGCCCTCACCCCGCTACTGTCTGTGTCCATGGGTTATGCTTATATGCGTGCATACAGGTCCTTTGGTTGATCTCTTACCCCCCACCCCCACCCTCCCCTGCCTTCCCTCTGAGGTTTGACAGTGTGTTTGATGTTTCTAGGTCTCTGGATCTATTTTTGTTCATTCACCTGCATTGTTCATTTTATTCCACAAATGGGTGAGATCATGTGATACTTATCCTTCTCTGACTGGCTTATTTCACTTAGCATAATGCTCTCCAGGTCCATCCATGCTGTTGCAAATGGTAAGAGTTAAAAAAAAAAAAAAAAGACTGGATTGCTAATGAATGATATATAGTTTCTTATACCACTTTAACTCCCTGTGCTTATGCTTCAGTACCCAAGAGAGGAACAGCTACATGGAACATGCTCAAAAATATTGAGGGATTTGTTCCCTGAACTCTCAAATTTCCCCCAATTAACAAGTGGGCTATTAACAGAACACAGACTTTCCTGCCCCTTCAGAACAGTCATACTGTTCTACAGAAACAGACTTATGTTGGGGAGACCTATATACAAAAGCCTATTTCCTCCCTGTCCACCATTCCCTGGGATTTATGTCTTACACTAGCATTCTTAAAAGAAAAATGACTAATTGAAATTTGTTGAATTTAATCAATCAATGCAACATTCTTCTTAGCTTATAACAAAAAACACTCTGTCCTACATCCTGGCACTGCAAAGCCTCTAGTACAATCCCTGGAAGGAGAACAAAATCTTTGTGGCATACTAAGTACAGAGGACGGATTTCCTCCCCTGGACTGAGATAAATAAATAAGCCAACACCAAAGTAAAGTCATACCCTGAGGGTGTAAGAGTAGATTCAATATGAATGATAACTAAGAGCTCTAAGCTATAGGGCATGACAACAGTTGAGGTCAGGAAAAATCTTTTAGTAACACTAGACGGAAATAAATTTGGGATTTTAGAAGGGACAAGGTAACTAGCACACATCTCTTCTACTGTCTCAAAGTGGAAAGGCGTTGTAGTTCAAAGTAAGCAGAAAGACAGACTGACACAAATTCTTTTTAATGAAAGTCATCATTAAAAATTCCAATGGCCCTAGACGGTTTGGCTCAATGGAGAGCATCGGCCTGTGGACTGAAGGGTCCCGGGTTCGATTGTGATCAAGGGCACATGCCCCGGTTACGGGCTTGATTCCCAGTAGGGGGCATGCAGGAGGCAGCCGATCAATGATTCTCTTTCATCATTGATGTTTCTTTCTCTCTCTTCCTCTCCCTTCTTCTCTGAAATCAATAAAAATATATTAAAAAAGAAATTCCTATGCAAGATTCTGAGGCTGAAATTACATTAGGGACTTCAAATAACATCGAAAAAACTCAATACATTTTGCAGGACAAAAAGTAACGGATTATCAATACTACTGTGTACAAACTACCAAAAAGCAATATTAAGCACTGGATACAACATGTACTATGGTACCTGGTGAAGATCACACAGCACCAGAATAGTGACAGACATTCATAGAGCAGAAGAGAAAAATATATATATATATATATATATTAAACAAAGACATGAACCAAGAGGTGTTCCTATAAGGCCAACAGTATATGCAGTTTAAGGGTTGGTGCAAAAGAAAGTAAACAACTGAAGAAAAAGCAGATATACATAAGTTTCAACCAAAGTTGGAAGGGCAAATCCTTCATCCAAACATCAAATTAAGGGCAAGCTGTCTAGCTTCTGATGCATCTAAGAACATGTTTGTGTTTCTCTTTGTCCTTAATAATGGGTTCTGGAGCTAAAAAATTATGTTCTAACATAAAAAATTTGGACTTCATAGAATTGGCAAGTGTTTAACAAAGTACTCAAATTCAGGAATTTTGGAGTTTCCTGGATTTGTTTGGTTTTTGTTATGTTTATTGTGTCCATGCACTACAGAATACTTTTATCCAAGAATTCATAGAAGAATGCCACTAGTATGTAATTATCTAAAGGATACTCAGACCATTCAGCCTCTTGAATAGCATATAATCACATGGAAAAGGGTGATTACTTTAGACTGGAGTATCCTGTTTTAAAATAAATCTTTGAAATAAAAATTTTACATATCAACCTTACCATTAAAGAATATAAACAGGACATGAAGTATAAGCAAAAAAGAATACTTACTAGCCTCATCAACTATCCCTCTACTTTTTAAATAGGGGGCAGAGGAAAGTGAGAAAGAAAATATAGAATTACATCCACAAAGAAAAAACAACACATAGAATTACACCCACACTGTGACACCCCAAAGTCAACATGTAACTTAACTACAGGATACCAGATAACTCCTTTGCTGACAGACTCCAAGCTTTTTCCTTCAGCAGATCTTTCCACCATCAACACTGGCCACACACACACACACACACACACACACACACACACACCCCGCACCCTTCCCTTACTAAGTGAGGCATGAAGGCCTAGATTAGCAGACCTACCTAAAAAATATGTGAGACCAAAAGTCACAATATGAAAAAGGAAAGTACCCAAAACTCCATAACTAAAATCCAAGATGTACTAAAACAATATATGAACCCAGAAAAGTTAAGTGTTTTTGTTATGGTGCAGGCACTGTAAGGAACACCAAGAGGGAAGAAAAGCTGTGCCACCTTCCCAAAAACTCACTCCATGGTAACCACTGTGAAGTCAAACAATCATGGACCTGGACAGAGACAGTGTTTTTAAAACTTCATGAAGATAAATTTCTGAAGTGGAGTTCTGAAAGTTGGATGTGGTTTGGATTAAAAGGGATGTGTTATTGTTTTGTTCATTGTTGTTACTGTTTTGGGTACCAAGGGATCCAGGCAAAGTGAACAATATCTGTAATGTCTACGGGGTAGCCATAACAATTACACCATCTGCTATCATAGCTTACATGGAGAGTGCCTGGGGAAGGAAAAGAAGGGAAAAGAAAGTAGTTTTTTTTTTAATGTCTATCATCATGCATTTTGAAGTGATTTAAGAGACAATTAGGAGCCACTTCAAGGTTTTAAGAAGAGAGTAACTCTAGGGTAATTCTTAAGTTAGAACAAATGAAATAGGAAGATACTAGAGATAGAGAAGCAATTTAGGAGTCTAAAAAAAGTATTATTTTTACTAAAATGGTGAGCAAAAAAACTTATTACTAGAAGTGTCATAGACCAGAGAGGAAGCATAAAGAGAAATGATAATCTCTGTAGTAGAATTAGGAAATTTTCAGTTTTTCTCTTTACACTTTAGTGTACTTTCTAGAATGATAGCAAACATTTTTTTATACTTACAATAAAATCATCATTCAAATAAAGAAAAAACATGACATGTATATAGCCAAAGAATAATAAATAAATGCCCATGTGCCCACCACCCAATTTAAGAAATAGAAAAATTGGCCCTGACCGGTTTGGCTCAGTGGATAGAGCGTCGACCTGTGGACTGAAGGGTCCCAGGTTCGATTCCGGTCAAGGGCATGTACCTTGGTTGTGGGCACATCCCCAGTAGGGGGTGTGCAGGAGGCAGCTGATTGATGTTTCTCTCTCATCGATATTTCTAACTCTCTATCCCTCTCCCTTCCTCTCTGTAAAATATCAATAATATATATATAAAAAAAAGAAATAGAAAAATTAACAATGAGTTTGAGACTTCCCAATTGATTACATCCTCCTCCCTCCATCTTCCAGAGATAAACACTATCCTGAATTTTGTGAATCATTCTTTTTTCTCTAGTTTTATCACACATATATATCCCTAACAATATGTTTAGTTTGCCTGTTTTTGATTAGTGTACTAATGGAATCATTCTTTACGTAGTTTTCTATGACTTGCTTTTTTCATTCAGTATATTTTTGTGATTAATCCAAGTTGATATACGTAGCTGCAGGCTATTCATTTTCACTACTATATAGTATTTTACTTTAGAAATAAACCATAATTTTTTAAATCCATTCTATTATAGTTGGAATGGGTTGTTTCCACTTTTCTGTAATCATAGAAACTACTAATACTTTGAACATTCTCAAGTATATCTTCTGGTAGGTATGTATGTATATATTGCATGTACTTGTTTTCCGCAGTATATATGTAGGAGTGCAATTCACTGAGTGGTAGGATATATGCTAGTTCAATTTTACTAGAAAAATGACAAACTGTTTTACTAAGTAGTAATATCAGTTTATATTCCAAGCAGCAATGTATGTAAATTTTCATTACTGCACCTTTTAGATAACAGTTTTATCTAATTTTTAAATTTCTACTTATCTAAAGGGTGTGGTCTAATTTATATTCTTAGATTACTAAACAGGGTAAGCATTTTTCATATACTTCTTTTAAAGCCTGTTTATGCCTTTTGCCCATTTTCCTGTTGACACATTTATCTTTTTTTGTTTGTTAATCCTCACCCGAGAATATTTTCTCATTGATTTTTAGAGAGAGAGGAAGGTAGGGGGAGAGACAGAAACATTGATGTGAGGAAAACACATTGATTGGTTGCCTCCTGCACATGCCTGACAGAGCCCACACCCCACGTGACCTTGACCTGAATCGAATCCAAGACCCTTCAGTCCATGGGCCAACACTCTTACTTATTCTTTGTAAGATTTCTTCTCTGAAGTTCTATGCTTGATACCAGTTCTTTGTTGGTTATTTGTACCATAGATATTTTTTATATTTTTTTATTGATTTCAGAGAGGGGAAAGGGAGATGGAAATGTCAATGATGAGAGAATCATTGATTGGCTGCCTCTTGCATGCCCCCTACTGGGGATCAAGCCAGCAACCCAGGTGTTTGCCTTGACTGGAATCGAACCATGACCTCCTGGTTCATAGGTTGATGCTCAACCACTGAGCCACGCCAGCCGGCTGTACTACAGATATTTCTCCCAACTTGTAGCCTTATGTTTTTATTCTCTTTATGAAAGGGAGTCATCTGTGAACATTAAATTTTTTTTGTACTGAAATATATCAATACTTTTCACTTTGTATTTTTCATGTCTTATTGTGGGAAAGAGGCAGTTCCATGACATGACTGCTGTGTGTCCCACAAGCTGGACCTCGGCCAGAAAGGGGGTTGCTTTCTGCAAAGCCCACTTAGAAAGTGATTATAATTGCTGTTCATTCTGACATAAATCAGCCCTTGCCCCCTGCTATGTACTGGTTCTTGGAACAGGTTGTTGTCCTGACCTAGTCAAGCATGTGAAGTAATTTCTCACACCTGGTAGCATTCATGTACTAGTACCTGTGACTATCCCTCTCCTCTTACCCTACATCATTCTTTGGCATCTGCCAAATGGCAGATAGATACATTTCATCCTACAGCCACCCAAAATATGCCTCATATGTAAGTTTCCCTTAATAAATTCGATTAAATACTACACTGGAGTGGCTAACCTTTTTCTTCGGTCTTTCTCTGCCCTCCACTTATGGAGGTAGATTTTCAGTCTCAAGGCTTTTCCCTGGATCTGCGTGTACTAACACTCATATAATAAATCCTCTCTATCCCTGATGTCATGTTATTTTCTCATATTTCCTTCTAAATCTTGAAAAATTTTGCCTTTCACATTTTGTCCTTAATTCATCTGAAATTCTTAATTTTGGTATAATATGAGATAGGGATATAATTTCCTTTATTTTTTTCTTATATGCATAACCAATTATCTAAGCTCCATTTATTGAAAAGTCCACTTTCTTCTTTGATTGGCAGGACAACGAGCAAATTTCCCTATGTCTGTTTCTGAACTCTTGATTTTGCTCCATTGGTTTATTAGTCAAACTGTGTTGATACCACATTATCGTAATGACTATAGTTTTATAAGTCTTGATATCTGATAAAGTATGGTAGTCATTAGTGTTGCCTACCAACTATTTCTGGTTCTCCCTTCTCCCAAAAAGTATAATAGGATCATACTTCCTGGCCCCCTTGTGATTCATTAGAGCCACATGATTAGCTCTGGTCAATGAGTTGTGAGCAGAAGTGACCTGCTGAGCAAACAAAACTGTCTGTGTAAAACCCTCCAGAGCTCTTTCTCCCTTTGGCTTAGCAACTAGTAATATTCACTTTGGTTATAACATTGGCACCTCAATTCCCGAATGACTATCATCTATAGGGTTTTCCTACTAACCTGCAGTGGACAAGTAACATGAATAAAAAATAAATCTTTTGCATGTTTATCACTGAGGTTTTAGTTTGTTACCACAACATAACTTAGTCTATTCTGACTGATACTGATACACAAAGTAAGTTACTCATTTTGTTATTATTCTCCCAAAGTGTCCTATCTATTCTTCACTGTTTGTCATGAATTTTAGAATTGAATTTTCTCAACTTCCAGAAAAAAGCTGCTGGTCAAAGTGTATATTATTACCACCACTTTGGAAAACATGGAAATACTGGAAAACAGTTGGCATTATCTAAAAAAGTTGAAGATGCCCTAACTGGTTTGGCTCAGTGGATAGAGCGTCGGCCTGTGGACTGAAAGGTCCCAGGTTTGATTCCGGTCAAGGGCATGTACCTGGGTTGTGGGCACATCCCCAGTGGGAGATGTGCAGGAGGCAGCTGATCGATGTTTCTCTCTCACCGATGTTTCTAACTCTCTATCTCTCTCCCCTTCCTCTCTGTAAAAAATCAATAAAATATATTTGGAAAAAAAAAGAAAAGTGTACACATTTGTAGATGTGTACAAGAATGTTCTTGGCAATATTATTCATAAAAAATTAAAAAAAACTGGAGCCCTGGCCCATGTTGCTCAGTGGAGGGTGTCAGCCTTCACACCAAAGGGTCTCGGATTCAATTCCTGGTCGGTCAAGGGCACCTACCTGGATTGCAGGTTTACTCTCCGGTCCCGGTCAGGTTATGTGCAGGAGGCAACCAATCAATGTGTCTCTTTCACATAGATGTTTCTCTCCCCCACCCCCACCCCCCCACCCCCCTCCACTCTCTCTATAAATCAATGGAAAACATAGTCTTGGGTGAGATTAACAAAAAATAAATAAAATAAATAAACTGGAAATAACCCAAATGACTGCCAGCAGAAGAATGGATAAACAGTGATTTACTTTATACAATGAAATACCATATGATAATGAAAATAAACAAACTCAATCTGCAAACAACATGATGACCTTATAAACAAATTGCTGAGCTAAATAAGACACATACACACACACATTTATACAATAAAGTTTCAAAAACAGGTAATTTTTAAATTAGGTTAAGAATGGACACATAGGTAGTACAACTATCAGCTAAAACAGGAAGTGATTACCACAACATTAGGAAAGTGGTTACCCATGGGAGAAAGAAGAAGATGTGATTGAGAAAGAAAGGAGGGTGAATGACTATGGTACTGGCAATGTTCTATTTTTTTAAAATATTTTTTATTGATTTTTTACAAAGAGGGAGGGAGAAGAACAGAGAGTTAGAAATATCAATGAAACATCGATCAGCTGCCTCCTGCACACCCCTTACTGGGGATGTGCCCGCAACCAAGGTACATGCCCTTGACTGGAATCGAACCTGGGACCCTTCAGTCCACAGGCCGACGCTATCCACTAAGCCAAACCAGTTAGAGCTGGCAGTGTTCTATTTTGACCTAAATAGTTGTTACAAGGATGTTCACTTGATGATGATATTGGATCTCTGCTGGGATTTTATATCATATATCTCTTTTGTTAAATTTATTCATATCTACTTTATATCTCTTGTTGCTATTATAAAAGTTCTTTTTACACTGAATTTTCTGTTAGTTTCCAGTATATATAAATGTAATTGAATGTTATACTTTGACCTTATTAGCAACAACCTGCTAAATTCTCTTATTGATTCTACTGATTTATCAGTAGATTCTTTGAGATTTGTTTAAATAGCCAATCACATCATCTACAAACAATGACAACTTTCTAATATATGCTTCCTTTGTCTTTCTTGCCTTATTATACTGATTTAACCTAGTTTAATGATATGTTATTTTCATGTTCTATAAAAATATTTCTAAAGTAGGGAACAAAAGATACATCCTATAGGAGGGCCCAGGTTTTGATGGTCTATCCCAGGGCTGCTCCTCCATACTCTCATCATCCTTTCTCTTCTCACAGAAAATGAAGCCCTCCGGTATGAATAAAGGACTATGTCTTAGAGACTATGGCTAGTCTAACAATTAAAATTTCTCAGTTATTAGAAAAGTTCAGCTCATACATATGGTCAAATTAATCCATCTGCATTATAAATCTATTTCAAATTTTCAAATTAAGAATATAATAATTAAAAGAATGCAAACAATGTCATCTAAAACATGAAATGTGTGCAAACTAAAACCTAATTATTTAACATTTATATAGCACTAAAGGATTGAAAAGCACTTTAGTGGGGAAATCAAAATTTTTAATAAACTCCCAATATAACAAAAGAAAGAGTAAAGGAAAAGAAATCTAATGGATAGATCAGGCAGTGATGTGATGAGGAAAGTACCACAATTCCAACACAGGCTCAGAACAATGAAGATGCAAAATACAGCCTTTGATCCCCTCAACCCACTTATCTATCTATCATAAGCAACTGCTTCTCTGAAAGACTCCCAATATATATCCTCAGCCCCTACAGGTTGAAAAACAACTTCCCTTCTGTACTTAGATATCTCAGGAGGTGTCCCATAAAGTCTGGTGGTTGGTTTTCTTCATTTCTCTGGCTTATATAATGGTATCCTATCTAATAAAAGACAAACATGGTAATTAGCGTACATCCGCTACCCTTCCCATTGGCTAATCAGGGAGATATGCAAATTAACTGTCAGCCAAGATGGCGGCCGGCAGCCAGGCAGCTTGAAGTGAACATGAGGCTTGCTTGCTTCAGTGATGGAGGAAACCAACGTTCCACGCCTGCCTTGCCGGCCTCTGAGCCTGCAGTTTGAAACATTGTTACAAATACAGAAGCTAAACAAAACCCCAGAAACCAGCTTTCAGCAGGCCAGGATCTCAGAGCTGGAATTGATACAGTGTTTCAATTATAGAACCCAAAAAAACAAGATACCTGCTTTCAGCAGCAGAGGCCTCAGAGCTGGAGCCAGAGCTAAAGCTGGCCCAGATTAAAAAAAAAGAAAAAAAGGAGCAGTTGGGAGCTTCAGTCACCCGCCAGCCTGAAAACAGCCCTCAGCCCCTCACCCAGACTGGCCAGGCACCCCAGTGAGGACCCCCACCCGGAAGGGGGTGTGACCAGCTGCAAACAACCATCATCCCCTCATCTAGGCTGGCCAGGCACCCCAGTGGGGACCCCCACCCTGATCCACGACACCCTTCAGGGCAAACCAGCCGGCCCCCACCTGTGCACCAGGCCTCCATCCTATATAGTAAAAGGGTAATATGCCTCCCAGCACCGGGATCAGCGGAGCCGCGAGGACTCCTGGCACCGGGATCAGCATGACAGGGGGCAGCGCCCAAACCCCCTGATTGCCCTGTGGCTCTGTGTGTGACAGGGGGCGGGGCCACAACCTCCCTATCTGCCCTGCTCTGTTCGTGACAGGGGAAGGCGCCCCAATCCCCTAATCAGCCCTGCTCTGTGCCTGATAGGAGGGAGCTCTCCAACCCCCTGATCGCCCTGCGGCTCTGTGTGTGACAGGGTGCAGTGCCCCAACCCCCTAATCGGCCCTGCTCTGTGTGTGACAGGGTGCAGCGCCCCAACCCCCCCACCCCATGGGCCCTGCTCTGTGTGTGACGGGGTAGAGCCATAACCTCCCCATCGGCCCTGCCCTGAGTGTGACAGTGGCAGCGCCCCAACCCCCTGATCAGCCCTGCTCTGTGGGTGATAGAGGGCGGTGCCCCAACCCCCTGATCCGCCGTGCTCTGTGTGTGACAGGGGTCGGTGCCCCAACTCCCCTATCAGCCCTACTCTGTGAGTGACAGGGGGGAGCTCCTCAACCCCCTGATCAGCCCTGCTCTGTGCGTTCAGGGGGGAGCTCCCCAAACCCCTGCTGGGCCCTGCTCTGTGCGTGACAGGGGGGAGCTCCCCAACTCCCTGATTGATCCTGCTCTGTGCGTGACAGGGGGCAGCGCCCCAACCCCCTGATTGGCCCAGCTCCTTGCGTGACAGGGTACGGAGCCCCAACCCCCCGATCGGCCCTGCTCTGTGCATGACAGGGGGCAGCGCCCCAACCCCCTGATCAGCCCTGCTCTGTGCGTGACAGGGGGTGGCCCGCAACCTCCCCCATCAACCTGCCTTGAGTGTGACAGGGGGCGGTGCCCCAACCCCCCAGTCGGCCCTACCCTGAGCGTAACTGAGGGTGGCATCGCAACCTCCCGATCCGCCCTGCTTTGTGCATGACAGGGGGCGGTGCCCCAACTCCCCAATCGGCCCTGCTCTGAGCCCAACCAGGGCTGCACCTAGGGATTGGGCCTGCCCTCTGCCAACCAGGAGCAGGCCTAAGCCAGCAGGTCATTATCTCCCGAGGGGTCCCAGCCTGTGAGAGGGCACAGGCTGGGCTGAGGGACCCCCCTCTCCCCCCCGAGTGCACAAATTTTTGTGCACCGGGCCTCTAGTCTATATAATAAAAGCCTAAGCAACCGTTAGGGCAGAACGACCAGTCACTATGATGCGCACTGACCACCAGGGGGCAGACACTCAATGCAGGAGCTGCCCCCTGGTGGTCAGTGCACTCCCCTAGGGGGAGCACTGCTCAGCCAGAAACCGGGCTCACAGCTGGTGAGCACAGTGGCGGTGGCAGGAGCCTCTCCCACCTCCGCAGCAGCGCTAAAGAGCAGCAAGCTGAGCGGTACGAAGCAGCAAGCAGGCAGGTGGTAAGGAGTGAAGGCTCCTGAACTGCGGACATCCCCCAAGGGGTCCCAAACTGTGAGGGTACAGGCCGGACTGAGGGCCCCTCTCCCCCAGTGCATGAATTCTGTGCACCAGGCCTCTAGTTTATTTATATAAGCGTTAACAATTTGTCCCTATGGAAAGTGAAATATAATAAGTGTCAATGAAAAGAATATGGCGCAGTCCTGACTAATCAAAGACATGCCAAGGGGTCATATAAGTTCTTATTATCCCTTCCTCGTATAGATAAGAATTTCCAGTTTTAGGAGATTCTTCTACTGGGGATTTCTTCAGTGGTCAAATCTCTCTAGCAAGTATCATGCCTTAGTATTTTGCTTTTAATGCGATGAACTTAATTCCCTTTGACTTGCTGACCAAAGATCACTATATTTTTTGTTTATCTAAAACTAGATATTTCAGCTCGGCGGACTTAAATAGTTGAGCATTGGCCTATGAACGAGGAGGTCACGATTCGATTCCAGGTCAGGGTATATGCCCGGGTTATGAGCTCAATCCCCAGTGTGGGGTGTGCAGGAGGCAGCCGATCAATGATTCTCTCATCATTGATCTCTCTCTCTCTCTCTCCCCCCTTCCTCTCTAAAATCAATGAAAAATATATTTAAAATTAGAATTCAATGTCAATATACCTCCCAGAAAATCAAGCCAAATGCTCTTTTGAATAGAATTCTGTCTGAATGAGCACAGTAAGAAACCTTACAATTTGTAAAGAATTTGATTTTATTAAAATTTCATACTTAAACTCCTAATTAACCAATAATTTATATTCTATATTTTGCTAAAAGTTACGGTGGTTCCAAACAAAGGGTGGAGAAAAAAAAGATACTTGTGACACAAGTAGCAAAAGTTCAGAAGACTCAGTTATTTCTTTTTAAAGATATCTACCTATCATGGGCTTAAAACTCATGCTGGTTAAAAAACTGTTTTGAGTCAGTTGTTGCAATAACCAATATTACTGGGAAATTCTGAATTTTTGGGTCACAATTCATTTGGTCACAAGCAACTAAACATATAGTCATCGCATCCCAGTATCCCTGTGACAAACCAGGAATTCAGACTTGGCTTTTCTTAGTAGGAAGAATTTATTGCTAAATTTAGCTTTAACAGACAATAGTTAATTACATTAAGAATACTTGGGTTGTTTATGCTTTCAAAATAAAAATTTAGAATTAGCTTTTCAGTTAAACACTCAAAGTATAAGCACATTTTAATACTATCCTATCACCTTAAATAGAGCTGCATAGGCAAAAAGGTTAAAAAAAAAAAAAAGACTAAAAAAAAAAAAAAAAAAAAAATAGAGAACCAAGATGGCGGCATAGGTTAACGCCAGAGTTTGCTGCTTTGAACAACTACTTCAAAAGTGAAACTAAAAGACGGAGGGACATCACCAGAACCACAGGAACGCTGGCTGAGTGGAAGTCCTACAACTAGGAGGAAAGAGAAACGCATACGGACACTCAGAGGAGGCGCAGTGCTGAAGTCAAATTCTGAGGTGCGGAGTGCGCGGAGCGGGCTGGCGGCGGAGGGCGCGGTTGGCATTTTCAATCGGGAGGGAGTCGCAGACTCTGAGCTCCAGATACAGGCAAGTCTTTAGGGACCCAGACTCAAACGGGAGAAGCGGGTCTGCCTGGCTTCGGTCAGAGCGAGTGCAGCTTTCTCTCCGAGCTTTGCAGCCATTGCTGGGACTCAGAGAGGCAGAGCCCCTGGGGACAGGACTGAGAGCGGCCATAACTGCTCTCTCAGGCCCACCCTGTTGATCCTGTGCGACCCGCCCCGCCCAAGCCCTGCACAGAGGCATTTGCCGGATAGCCTCAGGCAAAGGCTAGATTAGCACCTCCCTAGAGGACAGAAGTTCTCTCACTGCAGACACAGCTGATCCTCATAGCCACTTGGCCTGGAGGTCAAACCCTCCCTGGAATTAGCTACAACAATCAAAATTTAACTATAAGACCACGAACAAAGACCACTAGGGGGTGCATCAAGGAAGCATAACAAAATGCGGAGACAAAGAAACAGGACAAAATTGTCAATGGAAGATATAGAGTTCAGAACCACACTTTTAAGGTCTCTCAAGAACTGTTTAGAAGCCGCCGATAAACTTAATGAGATCTACAAGAAAACTAATGAGACCCTCGATGTTATATTGGGGAACCAACTAGAAATTAAGCATACACTGACTGAAATAAAGAATATTATACAGACTCCCGACAGCAGAACAGAGGAGCGCAAGAATCAAGTCAATGATTTGAAATGCGAGGAAGCAAAAAACACCCAACCGGAAAAGCAAAATGAAAAAAGAATCCAAAAATGCGAGGATAGTGTAAGGAGCCTCTGGGACAGCTTCAAGCGTACCAACATCAGAATTATAGGGGTGCCAGAAGATGAGAGAGAGCAAGATATTGAAAACCTATTTGAAGAAATAATGACAGAAAACTTCCCTCACCTGGTGAAAGAAATGGACTTACAGGTCCAAGAAGCGCGGAGAACCCCAAACAAAAGGAATCCAAAGAGGACCACACCAAGACACATCATCATTAAAATGCCAAGAGCAAAAGATAAAGAGAGAATCTTAAAAACAGCAAGAGAAAGAAACTCAGTTACCTACAAGGGAATACCCATACGACTGTCAGCTGATTTCTCAACAGAAACTTTGCAGGCCAGAAGGGAGTGGCAAGAAATATTCAAAGTGATGAACACCAAGAACCTACAACCAAGATTACTTTATCCAGCAAAGCTATCATTCAGAATTGAAGGTCAGATAAAGAGCTTCACAGATAAGGAAAAGCTAAAGGAGTTCATCACCACCAAACCAGGATTATATGAAATGCTGAAAGGTATCCTTTAAGAAGAGGAAGAGGAAGAAAAAGGTAAAGATACAAATTATGAACAACAAATATGCATCTATCAACAAGTGAATGTAAGAATCAAGTGAATAAATAATCCGATGAACAGAATGAACTGTTGATTATAATAGAATCAGGGACATAGAAAGGGAATGGACTGACTATTCTTGGGGGGGAAAGGGGTGTGGGAGATGCGGGAAGAGACTGGACAAAAATCGTGCACCTATGGATGAGGACAGTGGGTGGGGAGTGAGGGCGGAGGGTGGGGCGGGAACTGGGAGGAGGGGAGTTATGGGGGGGAAAAAAGAGGAACAAATGTAATAATCTGAACAATAAAGATTTAATTAAAAAAAAAAAAAAAAAAAAAGACTACTTAAGCCAAGTAGTAATTCTTTGAAGAAAAATAAAACTAATGATAGTCATCCTTTACACTGAACCATAGGCAAATAACTTTGATTAATCAAAAGCATCCTCAATATTGACCATTTGGCAACCTAATGATAGTGAGAAGAATCAAATTTGAGGTACTTACCTTGAGAGCACAAAAGATGCAGGAATCTCCCATGCATTTGTGAGTTGTAAGCTGCCTAAAGCTACGTCGGAAGATGTCCAAGTGCCATAAAACCTGGCAAAGGAGGGAAAACACATTACTCTATAAGAAGCCACCATTTAATTTTAAATTCAAGAGTTCAAGCGAATATTGGTAATGACTGCAGAATATATCTTTATTCCCAAGCGCAAAGTTTATTCTAGTATATTAAATGTCAAAAAAAAATGAAGAGGCATCTAACAAGAGAGAGAGACGACCATATTCCGGAAAAGACAGTAATTTGAACACGAAGGAAGGTCACACAGAAAATATGGTATGACATACATCAAATGTGAACCTGAAGAGGATATTTATGGGTTAATAGCTGCAGAGTAAGATTTTATTTTAATGGTCCACAAAAAAGCACGAATATTTAAAACGTATTTAGAGCCCTAACCGATTTGGCTCAGTGGATAGTGTCGGCCTGCGGACTCAAGGGTCCCAGGTTCGATTCCGGTCAAGGGCATATACCTTGGTTGTGTGCACATCCCCAGTAGGGGGTGTGCAGGAGGCAGCTGATCGATGTTTCTCTCTCATCGATGTTTCTGACTCTCTATCCCTCTCCCTTCCTCTCTGTAAAAAATCAATAAAATATATAAAAAAACAAAAACGTATTTAGAAGCTTGAATTATAGTGTGGGATTTTGTCTTTGTTAGACTTCTCAATTTTTGGAGAGTTGTAACTTCCTTAAGTCAAACAGATTTAAAAAAAAGGTTATATCAACAATGATAAATCATGGCCATCTTATGTAACCTTGATATGATGTGATGAAAATGGCACTTTATTGTTATGGTCTTCCTCTTAAAAACCCTTACCCCCAATTTAATCATGAGGAAAACATCAAACAAGTTCAAACAGTGGGACATCCTATGAAATACTTGACTAGTACTTCTCAAAACTGTCAAGGTCATCAAAAACAAGGAAATTTTGAGAAACTGTTATAGCCAAGATGAACCTAAGGAAACATGACAAGTAAATGTAAATGTGATATCCCAGATGGGATCTAGGAATAGAAACAGACACTAGGTAAAAACTAAAGACATCTAGATAAACTATGGACTTTAGTTATAAAAGAAACTAGAGGCCCGGTGCACAAAAATTTGTGCACTGGTGGGGGGGGGGGTGTCCCTCAGCCCCACTTGTGCCCTATCACAGTCTGGGACCCCTTGGGAGATAACGACCTGCTGGCTTAGGCCTGCTCCCGGGTGGCAGAGGGCAGGCCCAATCCCTAGGTGCAGCCCCTGATCGGGCTCAGAGCAGGGCCGATTGGGGAGTTGGGGCGCCAGCCCCAGTCATGCACAGAGGAGGGCAGATTGGGAGGTTGCGATGCCACCCCCAGTCATGCTCAGGGTAGGGCCGATGGGGGGTTGGGGTGCCACCCCCTGTCAAATTCAAGGCAGGGTCGATGGGGAGGTTGCGGCGCCACCCCCTGTCACGCACAGAGCAGGGCTGATCAGGGGGATTGGGGCTCCGTACCCTGTCACACACAAAGCAGGGCCGATCAGGGGGTTGGGGAGCTCCCCCCTGTCATGCACAGAGCAGGGCCCATCAGGGGGTTGGGGAGCTCCCCCCTGTCATGCACAGAGTAGGGCCGATAGGGGAGTTGGGGCACCGCCCCTGTCACACACAGAGCAGGGCGGATCAAGGGGTTGGGGCGCTGCCCCCGTCACCCACACAGCAGGGCCGATCAGGGGGTTGGGGCACTCCCCCCTGTCACACTCAGGGCAGGGCCGATGGGGAGGCTGCGGTTCCACCGGCTGATCCCGGTGCCAGGTGGCCTCGTGGCTCCGCTGATCCCAGTGCCGGGAGGCCTTGGGGCTCCGCTGATCCCTGATTCGGGAGGCCTCGTGGCTCCGCTGATCCCGGTGCTGGGAGGCATATTACCCTTTTACTATATAGGATGGAGGCCTGGTGCACAGGTGGGGGCCGGCTGGTTTGCCCTGAAGGGTGTCCTGGATCAGGGTGGGGGTCCCGCCTGGGTGCCTGGCCAGCCTGGATGAGGGGATGATGGCTGTTTGCAGCTGGTCACACCCCCTTCAGGGTGGGGGTCCCCACTGGGGTGCCTGGCCAGTCTGGGTGAGGGCTGAGGGCTGTTTTCAGGCTGGCGGGTGACTGAAGCTCCCAACCTCTCCTTTTTTTCTTTTTTCTTTTTTTATTCTGGGATTTATTTACCTTCTATGGCTGTCACTGAAACTGAGAGCCAGCTTTAGCTCTGAGGCTCGGCTCCAGCTTGAGGCCTCGACTGTGAAAGCAGGTATCTGGTTTGTCTGGCTTCTATAATTGAAACACTGTTGCAACTCCAGCTCTGCCAGCTGGCTGAAAGCATGGGGTTTGTTTAGGTTCTATAATTGCAACATTGTTTCTTAGAGTGCAGCTCAGAACCCAGCAGCAGCAGGCGAGGAACCTTGGCTTCCTCCTTCACTGGAGCAAGCAAGCCTCCTGTTTGCTTCAGCTGCCTGGCTGCCAGCAGACATCTTGGTTGGCAGTTAATTTGCATATCACCCTGATTAGCCAATGGGAAGCGTGTTGGAGGTACGGTTAATTACCATGCCTGTCTGTTATTAGATAGGACGGTGTAATATATAGCATAATTCCTTAGTGGGTTCCTTTTGCCTGGAAAACATTTAAATGTCACCATATGTGAAAAGGCACTACACTTCTGTGACTGGAGCCCCAGATCTCAGAACACCTCTGGAGCTTCTTACTTATGTCTCAAAGTATATATTTCAAATTTTTTTTGAAACACACTATGCTCCCAAGTAAGTAACAGCTTTTTAAACAAATGTAATGGATTCAACACAGCTGTGGTGAACACAGCTTTCATATCAAAAGTTAGAATATTAGCTCATAGAAACAATTATTTTCAATTTGTAACACAATTATAGTATGCAATCCAAAATCACCAATGACACAATCCTTAAATATGGGTATAGAAATATGTATGTGTGTATATATATAGCATATAGCACTGGAAATTAGAACGGAAAGTCATAAATATTGTTTCAATTGACAGTATAGACAGAAAATATAGAAACAGAATTATAAAAACAGGACTATGGCCAGAAAGGATGTAAACACAAACACACCTATAGCCAACACTATTTTGCCTGCTTCGAAATCACAAAAGTATTATTAGTTTATGCAAAGTCACTCAAAAACCTAATATGCATCACCTAGAAAAAACCTAACCAACCCACTCAACTGCAAGAAATTTGTGGTAGTAATTAGTGAAAGTGCTTAAACTCTTCCTATAGGCTTCATAGCATAGGATTTTTTAATGTTTCCAAATAAAAATTTAGAAACTGGGAGTATGAAATCTTGATTACACAAATAAGCTTGACACGATTCTTTTATTATGAATGAGGAAAGTGAAATACTATTACCTGTACAAGGTCACAAGACTAGTCTACAGAAGGCCAAAGCGTAGAATCCAGGTCTCCTAATTCCTAAGTCCAATGCTTTTTATATTAAATATTCTTGTCTTTTCTTTTCTCATTAGCAACTTACTTTCTCATTAAGTCTGAGGTATAAAACTAATAATACTTAACCAAAGCATAATTATCTTGGGTGGAAATTTTCATTTACTTTTACTACAAAAAGTATAAAAGAGAGGAAAGGGATTACTTGAAAGTTAGGACAAGGGGTATGAACCTAACATTATGGGCCTGATTAGGCAGATCAGGAAGCTTTGGGATTCTGCGACCACTAAGGTGGCAAGCAACAACAAAAGGGAAAATCTAGAGTAGATAATCATCTTAGGAAAATTTACTTTCCACTAGCTCTGTTCAAGCATATTTAACCAGACACCAATTATGAGCTACTACGTGTGATCTCATAGGAAGGAGACGAAGAAATGAACAAAGACTGGACTCCATTCAGTATATGTGCTAAAAGCCTGAAAATTATGAGACAAGAAAGTCTGACTTGTGGAAAGAATTTTGCTTTTTTTAAAAATATATTTTTATTTCAGAGAGGAAGGGAGAGGGGAAGAGAGACAGAAACATCAATGATGAGAGAGAATCATCGATCAGCTGCCTCCTGCACGCCCCACACTGGGGATTGAGCCCACAAACTGGGCAAGTGCCCTGACCAGGAATTGAACCGTAACCACTCGTTCATAGGTCGACACTCAACCACTGAGCAACACCGGCTGGGCAGAATTTTGCTTTTTATATTAGAGAAAAGCAACTAGGGTAAAAAAGGAAATAAGAGACTGATCAGGAAAAAAGGTCAATAAACAAGTAGTAAGATCATCTAGTCTGTGTACCTCCTCCCCTTTAGGCAGGTAAGTAGTAGTAGTTACAGTTATTATTTCATTATCATATTAATCCCCTTTTTACCAATGAGGTAATTGAGACTCAGAGATAATGTGCCTTGCCTAAGATTACACAGATAAACCTAAAAAATTATCTCAGGGTGCTGACCTCAAACAGAGACCGTCAAGTATTATATTTAAGAGTTATCAGAAATACAGCACCAGCAACTAAAATACATTTAACCAAAAAGAAAGAAATAGCCCTTACCTGCAAGGCACTATTGAGGAAGCAACTGTTTTGTCCTGGCTCATTGCTGAGGCCTTTGCTGGGGGCTATAGAGGTTGAGCTTCGAGGTGCAAACATCCCTTGGACACTACCACGGCCCCCTGAAAAATAATTTCTCTTCCAAGACATGATTGTTCACATTTAGCCTGAAAACACAGAGGAGGTTTTGTATCTTTTGATGAGGGAGTTTCTGTCTGCTGAAGTCCTTAATAGAAAGAGAATCCAGAATTTAATGAACATATGTTGAAGGAATTTGAGTTTATAGCCTTCCAAACATCATATATGTAGCTTGAGGAATACAGGTATCCACTTAGATCCACATGAAAGAGCTGTCCCCAACTTGCTCCAAACAATGCCCAAAATGTACCATGGCACAGGACTAATATAAACAGAGAAATTCTTGAGTATTGTTTCCTTCTATTTTTCTTGAACTACCTCCATAAAATCCTGGTGAAGTGGCTGTAATCCTCAATTCCAACAGAATCCAGGATCAGGGTAAGATGTATTCCTTAGGCTTGTTAACAATGCTTCTTGTGGATTGAAGATTTTTCCAACTGGAAGGAGAGGCAGACAGATAAGCAAGAATCCAACGCAACCCTCCTCGCCTTCTATTGCCTTGTCCCATCATCCTCTGAAGTAAAAACTCAAGTTCTAAGCAACTGACATAGCTTCCACAGAGCTAAGAACCTTGTTTGAATTATATGGGGCATTTGCTGTTGCTGCTGCTGTTTTTTAATATGCTCCAAACATCTTCTATCATTCCACCCAGAACTTCTTCTCCTCTCTTCCTCTGTGACTAGAATAGCCAGCTGTGCCAGAGAGCTTTAACAGAAAGAAAAAAAAAAATCAAAAGCTTGCGTCACTTAATGACTCTACTGGCTTTGTGCTGTTCTGCCAAGATCAACGTTGCCTCACCTCTCACTATAAACTTGAAACCTTGGCAAACAATTCCAAGAAGAAAAAAAACTAACAACAACAAAAAGGAGAAACCAAAGAGGGAAAAAAAGTATGAGCAGCTTTACTTTCATGGGAAACTTCTCTGAAATTTTCTAGAAGAGAACTAGACAAAAATTAAAACCAAATACACACTTTGCAAAAAAATTACCAAGTAAGTACATACAAACAAGGAGTTGAAACAGTTTCTTTTGGATATTGTAAGTAAAGAAATTTTTAAAGGTATTTTACATATTCATGGCTATTTAGAAGTTGGGAGGGCCAAGTTATCAGTCTGGATTCTGTTCAAGTAAAGATGTCACATCCCAGAGAACTACTCATGGTAAATAAACCGTATGTCCTTAACATTAGTTCAAGAGAACTAAATCTTATCCTGCCCTGTCTGTTTGTATGTTATATTTTTGCTAGAAGATCAGAAAGATAATTTGGGGTACAAATCACTTAATCCTCAGATTATATCCGAGGTGCTTACAATCAGAGGCCATCCATTGACCAACATGAGTTCTCAACTAATTAAAATGCCAGTGAGGCAACAGGGAGAAATACCAAAGCAAGCACCTTCTTTGGAAGGCAATGCTTCTAATCTCCAGCTTCAAATTTTCCTATAAGGCTGCCATGACCACATAAGGAAAAAATTAAGAATAAGCGTCAAATTTGGTTTCTAACAGCTCCTCAAGCTTCTCCCTTTTTTCCACCATCACGTAAACCACCTAAAAAAGCTAAAATGCTATAATACCTTAATCATTCTCTGGGATGTCACCTAGCATCTCCACAGTGTGTCCATTGGAAAAACTAAGGCACAGAAACATTAAATGGTTGCACAAGACTGTTCTTTCTCTTCTCTAAATTCCAAGACTATTTATAATTTACATGTCATAATTTAAGTATTTGATTACACACTGTAGAGTTATATTATTCTCTATTTGTTTTATTACTCTCTATTTGTTTTATATGGTGTCAGTCATAAATCCTAAATATGACTATGAAATGAAATCCTAACTATTGTCAGACATGTGCTAAACACTATACTTACATTCTTTATTCAATCTCCACAACAGCCCTATCATGTAGGATTTAATAGCTTGATTTTATAGAAAGTAAAGTGAGGCTTAAAGACATTAACTTGCCCAAATCAAAGCTGGTAAGTGGCAGAGCTAGAATTGTTTGCCTAATATACTGTGATTTAATGAAGTATTTTATTATACTACTCCAAGAGCTCCTATCACAGTGCTAATCATAAGGAGGTATTCAGTAAATACTGCCTAATGATTAGCATGGCACCAGGAAGGATTTCAGGTCTCCCACACTAACTACACAAGACCCTCAACTCTACACACACACCCTCACACACACCCACGCAAGGTGCTAAGCAACTTCCAACAAGCCCTGCAGCATTCCTTCAGCTCAACTGCTGCAGAGGAATGACAAGTACCAAGCCTCTACTTTGCTCACAGCCAAAAGGACTTGGCAAGCAGGTGGGGCTTCCAATATCCACATTAGGAGCTCACTGAAACTCAGCCTGCCCTAAGTACACACCCCTGAGTTTAGGGAGCAAAGCGAAAATAGGCAGTAGCGGAAAAAGAAGATTCCAGGCTTTGAATGGCAGTATTATGTAGGGTAAGGCAATAAGCTCTCACATTTGCTCTAGGTGTGTCAGAAACTGGAGGTGAGAGCCAAAAAGAACAAAGCCCAGAGAGGCAGTAACAAATGGTCCAAAGAAATACTGATGACAAAATATTTCACTTAAGTGGCAGGGCTAGCACCAAACAACATGATTCTTTTCCAATGTCATCTACTAAAGACACATGAGAAAATAAGAGTTCTACCCACATGGCTCTAACAACCTATTTAAAAGAAGAAAAACATGCCCTGGTTGGTGTGGCTCAGTTGTCTGAACATCATCCCGTGCACAGAAAGGTCGTGGGTTACGGATTTGTTCCCTCGTGGGGGAGGCAGCAGATCAATGTTTCTCTCTCTCTCTCTCTCTCTCTCTCTCTCTCTCTCTCTCTCTCTCTCTCCTTTCCCCTTCCTCTTTCTCTCTAAAAATCTATTTAAGAAAAAAATTTTTAAGAAAAAGAACTTCTTAAGCAATACTGAAGTATTTAGGAGTAAAAGAGCATGATGTCTGTAACTTACTCATAAATGGTTCAGAAGAAAAAAATTTATAAGTATATATGCATATATGGAGAGTGTATATATTTATATGTATATATGAAGAGGGAGAGAAAGAGAAAAAGGTAAAGCAAATCAATATAGCAAAATGTTAACAACATCTAAATCTGGCTAAAGGGTATATGGTAATTCTTTGAACCATTTCTTACAACTTATCGAAGTTAATTTTAAATTATGTTTTTAAGCTGAAAAGGAATTGATATCTGCAAAAATAAAAAAAGATTTTAAAATTATGTAAAAATTACCTTGTACTGTATGCATATTACTGATTCAATGCAAAATTATAACTAAAATTACTAAGCTGGTAGATAATAGTATCATTCCAGATGATATTGGCAATCTCAAACTAAAAATATATAATATATATATATATATATATATATATATATATATATATATATAAAGTATAGGTATAATGACAAAATAAAATGGAATAAAACTTGAATATATTTCTGTGAAAAGGACAGCTCAAATACAGTATAATGTCAAGTGGCCATAAGGAGCAAGTGATATAGAATAATTGTGATATTATACAAAGAGGACTAGGACTAGACTTTGAGTTAGAAGACGTGGGTTCAATTTCCACATTTTTACTGATTTGTAAAATCCTAAACTACTTAGGTATTCTGAACTTTGTTTTCCAGGTCTGTAATACAGTGACACAATACCTATTTCAAACAATGGCTGAGATTTAATGTGATAAGCACGTGAGAGTACTAGCAAGTTTTCAAAATAAGCAATGAATAAGTTCACTTAATGAGTGACCTGCTATGCCTAAAAGCAGAAAAGTAAATTTTGGTTTGGGGACCTCAGGATACCAGAAAGTTGTAAGGTACTGGGAATAAGTCTTCTAATTGTATAAAAAGAACAATAAACCTCACATAGGATAAGTGATATGTCAGTACTATTTAGCTAAGTGCTTGGAGAAACATTTGAATTTTACAATTATTTTAAAAATACAAAATTCAGGCCCTGGCCAGGTAGCTCAGTTGATTAGAGCATCATTCTGATATGCCAAGGTTGTGGGTTTGATCTCTGGTCAGGGCACATACAAGAATCAAGCAGTGAATGCATAAGTAAGTGGAACAACAAATTGATTCTCTTTCTCTCTCTCTCTTTCTCTCTCTCTTTCTCTTGTCTCTCTCTCTCTTTCTCTAAAATCAATCAATCAATCAATCAATAAAGAGCAGTTTAACTTAAAAAGGCAAACAACTGAACCTATTACAAGGAATAGGGTAACATTTTAGAAGGTCATCAAAGAATGACCGTGTTCAACTAATCAATGATTCAAATGGAAAAACCATGAAGAGTATCTGTTTCTAATGAAGGGACAGTAAGTAACCCATTACTAGTGATTAAAGCCAAAAGTAACCCTAACATTAAAAGTCAAAGTGCATCTACAAGATATCCAAACAGTTTAACCAGGAAAGTTGCTCACATCTCTAGTTTCTGTTATTCTATATAGCAGTTTACTTATAATTTATTTAAGAAACTATATTTTCCCTGATAAGTCAACAGGCAATTACCTTAATTCCTTGGTACACTCCACATGTCAATAATCATGTTACTGTCATAATTAGCTAGTTTATTAATATTAATAACAGGAAGAGAGCAAGGAGGAGGCCAGACACTATAAGCATGGACACTTCACCAGGAAGCTATAACTTCATGCTCCCCAGGGAACCAACCACCTATTCCCTGAAGATCACTGAGGGAATGGCCCAAACAAAGGGGAGATGGACAGTAAAGTGAGGGTGACTTAGGGAAGGTGCCTGCTGTCAATCTAGCCTGGGGAACAATGGGTTGGCAAGAGGGTAGATCCCAATGCAAGCTTGGATTTTAATCTTTTTTTTTTTTTAATTTTAATTTTTTTTTTAAATATATTTTATTGATTTTTTACAGAGAGGAAAGGAGAGAGATAGAGAGTTAGAAACATCGATGAGAGAGAAACATCGATCAGCTGCCTCCTGCACATCTCCTACTGGGGATGTGCCCGCAACCCAGGTACATGCCCTTGACTGGAATCGAACCTGGAACCTTTCAGTCCGCAGGCTGACGCTCTATCCACTGAGCCAAACCAGTTTCGGCGGATTTTAATCTTGAAAGGTTAAAATCCCCAGAGAGAGAGTTCTCTCGCTCTTGCGCTCTTGTTCTTGCTTTCTCTTGCTCTGTGACCCCCACTCCACTCGTCCGTGCACTCATCTCCATAGCCATGTGGCATTAAGCAGCCACATGGCCCTTGGCCATGCAGACACCACATGCAGGATGCTAGACTGGCCTGCTTTAAATATGGAGCAGAAATTCTGGGCAGTGGCCCTAATTCTGGCCCTGCAGAAGATAAGACTGGATTTCTTCCATGTGAGATGGACAGAGATGGGACCTTAGAGGGGAACCCCCCCTAATTTACACCATCAATAAAGCTTTCCATGAAACCCCGTCTTCCCATGGAGGCCTCAGGAAATTATTTTCCTTGCACCACCCCAAGAACTCCACTTCCACCAGTAACAATTCCAAACTATATCTGTACTATCTTATTGGTTATTATGTGGACTGGAATTAGTTAATACATGCAAAGTGCTGGCATACAGTAAGTGTTATGTAAATGACTGTTATTGTTATTATTGCCTTTCAAACATCCCTTCCTCAAAGGCTCTTCTTCCTTGAAATATAACCACACAGAGATACCTGATATTCTTTAAAAAACAACAACAACAAAAAACCAGCAACAACAAAGGCCACCTTGAACATATCACCTATACCTACTGTCCTAAAAATTTTTCAACCTTTCACTACTAAATGTCTCTACAATTAATAATTACAACTGCTGCCACTCCTTGATTACCATCAGAACATGGTACTGCTCCTTACTCCGCCACCACAATTTTACTTCATGGAACATTCACTTTCTAAAGAAATCTCCTAATTTCAAAACCTACTGGCTCTTCCCATAAGCCTTATTCTTCTTAACTTTTCTGTAGCACCTAACACTGGCTGCCCTGATACTATATAATCCTGGATTCGTTGGGTGAATTAAGAAAACAAGAGAATAAATAAAATGAAAGAATGACAAATGAACAGTAGACCTATTGCTGACAGTTCATTTTCTCTATCCTTTGCTACTTTATTAAAAGTGGCATTCCCTGTCCTAACCGATTTGGCTCAGTGGATAGAGCAACGGCCTGTGGACTGAAGGGTCCCAGGTTTGATTCTGGCCAAGGGCATGTACCTTGGTTGTGGGCACATCCCCACTAGGGGGTGTGCAAGAGGCAGCTGATGGATGTTTCTCTCTCATAGATGTTTCTAACTCTCTATCCCTCTCCCTTCCTCTCTGTAAAAATAAATAAATAAATAAATAAATAAATAAATAAATAAATAAATTTTAAAAAAGAATATTAAAGGGGAGGGGGGGCATTCCCTAAAGTTTAAATCAGACCTTCCTGCTCTTTTCTATAGCATTCCCATGGTGTTCTCATCCCCTTCTCTGTCAGAACTTCAAACATTACTTCTGGTCTGATAAATCACAAATCTTGTAAACCCTAAAACCAAATTACCAACTCCTTGCAAATTGCCCCACTTTTGTAACAAGTTGAACATGTCCAAATCTGAAGTCATCTCTTCCCCTCCCCACCCCCACCATCACCTAAAATGACCTTTCTATTTATTTATTTACTTACTTACTTACTTATTTTTACTAATGGTACCCCAAAAACTCAGGTTTAAAACATCTATAATGTTTTATTTCTTTCTATCCCTCTCACCCTTTCTATCTACATCACAAAGCCCTATCAATTCTCCCTTCAAAATCTCAGTATTGAACCTTCTTTTTCACTTCCACTGTCATCCCCCTAGTTTACACCACAATTACCTCCCATTTGGATTATTACAATAGACAAGTTTTTCTGGCTTCCCATCTCTTGCCATTCCATTTCATTGATATCGGGGGTTTTTTAATTAATATTTCTTTTTAACATGTGCCATTATTTTTTTAATATATTTTTATTGATTTCAGAGAGGAAGGGAGAGGGAAAGAGAGATACAAACATCAATGATAACAGAGAATCACTGATTGGCTGCCTCCTGCATGCTCCCTATGGGGATCGAGCCCACAACCCAGGCATGTGTCCTTGATTGGAATTAAACCCAGAACCCTTCAGTTTGCAGGCCAATGCTCTATCCACTGAGCCAAACCAGCTAGGGCTGCACCATTATTTATTTGTTTTGTTTTGTTTTGTTTTAAATATATTTTTTTTTTATTTCAGAGAGGAAGGGAGAGGGAGAGAGTGCGAGCGAAATATCAATGATGAGAGAGAATCATTGATCGGCAGCCTCCTGCACGCCCCCTACCAGGGATCAAGCCCCAAATCCCAGGCATGTGCCCTGATGGAATCATCCCGTGACCTCCTGGTTCATAAGTCGATGCTCAACCACTGAGCCACGCCGGCCAGGCCCATTATTTATTTGTGTATATTTCACACAAAAAAGCAAAAAGCTTAAACTTCCTTAGCAGTTGAACGATATCAGTTGCCAGCCAAAATTAGTTTTTGATAGGATCATTTCCACCTTTTTCAGGTCCAAGCAAGTAAAAATGTCTACTCTTATTGGTACCATTGTAATAACCTGGTTATTAATTAGTAACTGAAAGGAGCAAAGGGAAGCTGCAATTTAGACACATGCCCAGTAAGGTCTGGATGATTTGGGAAGATGCTTGCCAATCACACCTGGGAGCAGGTCACTAGCCAAAATAGGCATAGCCACTGCAAGCCCAGAAAGATGTGATATTTAACCCTTGAACAAAGAAAGTTCCCTCTCTCTCTCTTGCTGCTCTCACCCCTGACTCCTGGCTTATGGGGCTTCCATGCTCTGCACTCACCAGGGTGGCCCACAGCCATGTGGACTCCACACAATGGACTAGTGGACTTGAACTAGCCTGATGCTACATCGAACCCAGCTCCACCATGGAACAGAAACTCTGGACACTGGCTTTGCTTTAGCTCTGCTAAAGCCTCAGCTGCACCTTTTATAGGACTGGAATAAGGGAAATGGAACTTTGGAACCTGAAAAATGTAACTCCATGAAAATAAAGCCTTTTACCACATCTCATCCTCCCATGGGGACCTCTGAAAATGCTTATTCCAGCAGCACCCCAAGAACCCCACTCCCACTAGCAATGGAGAAATTCAATTCTCTGGTAACATTACCACTCCTGTTCAACACCATACTGAAGGCCCTAGCCCAGTGGTCGGCAAACTGCGGCTCGCGAGCCACATGCGGCTCTTTGGCCCCTTGAGTGTGGCTCTTCCACAAAATACCTACTTCTGCGCATGGGCCACGAAGTTTCAATCGCACTGTACGTGCGCGCCCTCACATGATATTTTATGGAAGAGCCACACTCAAGGGGCCAAAGAGCCACATGTGGCTCGCGAGCCGCAGTTTGCCGACCACGGTCCTAGCCTGTGCAACAGACAAGGAAAAAGAAGTTTAAAAATATATAGATTGTAATGGAAGATAAAACTGCTTTTATTTACAGGCAACATGATGTTCTACATTATAAAATTCCGAGGAAATTACAAAAAATAATAATAAAACCTCTAAGAACTATTAAGTGAGGTCAGTAAGGTCACAAAATACAAAGTCTATTTTTAAAAAGTCAACAGTGTTTCTATATATTAGCAATGAACAAATGGAAATTTAAATTCTTTTAAAGTACCATTCACAATAATACCACAAAATATAAAATACTTAGGGATAAATGTAACAAAATATATGTAGGACCTGTATGCTGAAAACTACAAAACATTGGTGAAAGAAATCAACCATTTAGGTCATAGTCTTAAATAGAAAACCTAAACTAAAAATTCTAAAAGACAGAAGAAAATTTTGTGACCTTTGGTTAAAAATCAGAAGCGAGATCTCTGCTGCAGAGGGCCCCTCCTGAGGAGCAAGGTGTTCCAGCCCCAGACCAAGCCCCCACCCCATTCCAGTGCAGGAAGCCTAGTCCCCACAACTTCTGGCTGAGAATACCAATGGGAGTGGGGGGTGGCTGAGTAAGACAACGGCTGCTGAAGTGCTGGGCATTTTTCTTAAAGGGACCATATATGGACTTATTTGGACTCACTCCCTCTGAGCTCCAGTGCTGGGGCAGCATCTCAAAAGGCACCAGGGACATAAAGGGAAGAACTGAATTGTCTGGCGCTGGGGCAAGGTCTGCAGGTTTAGCTTTCTCCCAGACAGAAGTTCTGGCAGAAGCCATTGTTCCTAAGCTAAGCCCTCTCCCCATAGAGCTGGCAGGCGGGCACCATATCTGAGTCTTCATCAACCTGATTAACACTGTTCACCTGCCCTGGTGATTCCCTGAGACTCCACCCCACCCAACTCACCAGTCCACCCAAGCCATTTCCAGTGGCTTTTCCATACCAACTAAGTTTTTCTTAAACATACCAACTACTTTTTGGTGTACGGGACAATGCTCCAACTGACTATGCCACCGAGCCAGGGCAATGGATGGGTTTTTCACAAGTTTATTTTCCATAATTTTTTCTTGTCCACTATTCTATTGCTAACAGGGCAAAAACATAAACAAATAGCACACTTAAAGAAAGAAAAACCAAAGCAGTCAATCAGACCTATTTTGAAGCTTCTTAAAAATGGATTCATGTTCTTGATTGTGAATTTTTTATATTCCCATATTTTTATATTCACATTAGAGGCCCGGTGAACAAATTCATACACAGGTGGGGTTCCTCTGGGTGGCCTGCAGGGATCGGGCTGAAACCCACAGTTCAATGCCATCTGCAGCTCCTACCTGCCGCTCCCACTCATCCCGGCCCCACTGTGCCTGCCCCAGGCTCGCGCCCAGTCAGTCCTGATGGGGAGAGGCTCACGCTGCCATAGCAGCACTCACCAGCCATGAGCCCTGTGTCTGGTGCCCTCCCAAGGGGAGTAGCCTGTGGGATGGGCTGAAACCAACTCTCTGACATCCCCCGATGGGTCCTGGATTGCGAGAGGGTGCAGGCCAGGCTGAGGAACCCCACCAGTGCACAATTGGGCCAGGGAGGGACCATGGGAGGGCTCCAGGGCGTATCCAACCCATCTTGCTCAGTCCTGATTGGTGGACCCCAGCAGAAAGCTAACCTACCAGTCGGAGCATCTGCCCCCTGGTGGTCAGTGCACATCATAGCGATTGGTCGACTGTCTGCCCCCTGGCAGTCAGTGCACGTCATGGTGAGCGGTTGAGCAACCTTAGCATATCATTAACATATTACACTTTGATTGGTTGTTCGGTGGTTCTGCCGTTCGGTCTATTTGCATATTATCCTTTTATTATATAGGCTATCCTACCAGTAAAATCACTAATTTATAAGATTTAATTAAATGTCTAGCAACTGCACAAATATGAGAAACATTAGATGTTACCTCCATGTCTAGCTACATCTTCTACTCACTCACTCACTGAACAGACATTTCACCTAGCACCTAGTACGTGCTCCTCACTCTTACTCCACACCAGGTAAACTTGACTCTTTTTTGTATAATGAATATGCTTTGGACTCTATTTCCTCAGTGTCTTGTCTCTAATAAAGCCTTTACCTGGAGTGCCTTTCCTCTCCTTTTCTTTTTAAAAATAATAACTATTATACAAGGAACAGCTACATGAAAAGCGCTCTCAGATTCCCTCCCTCCCTCACCTTTCCATTTTCTTCATTTATTTCATCTTCTCTGCTCTCAGTGCAAGTGGGGCTTGGATTACAGCATTCCTATCCTCCCCCATGTTATTCGTGTACATGGACTACATTATATAACATTATATATTCCGTAAGAACAGCTTTTTATTTCAAACAGAGGTTGAATATAACAGACATTGAATCATTAAAAATTTAACTAAAAGAGAAAACTTGCTGTTTGATGGGTGAACAATCAATTCCAACAACCTGATAAATTCTGACTCTCCTTAAATAAAAGAGCCCCCAAAATGTCCATATTCAGTTTGAGATACTGCAGACAAATTTTTCTAATGGAGATTATATCAATTGAATTAATATTTCCTTCTGATTCAAGCTTGAAAATAAAGACAGATAACCATCTACAACCATTAAAAAAACCTAAGTGATTTGTTGATTCATGGGCTGGTTATCTCAAACTCTCTAGCGAACACAATTACTCAACTCAAATGATTTTCTCAGGGTTGGTCTCTGGCAACTTCAAATTATTACATCATGTACAACAAGAATTGTATGCTGATAAAGGAAAGAAAGCTTTATTTTTCCTTTCATAAGAACTAGGAAAATGTCATTTACTATAAATTTGTCCAAAACCAGTAGAAAAACAAAGTAAAACGACAAGAAAACATGTTTCACTTTGTTACAAGTGACAAACTTTAAGGACTAAGAAATGACAATTGGAGGCTACTTAACCATTCCTTATGAAGATCCGGAGATGTATACTAGTATATAATTTACTGACTTATCTAAAGGATGTAGCATGATAGTAGGAAGAACATAGAAGTTAAAAGTGCAGCCTCTGAGCCCAGCTGGTGTGGCTCAGTGGTTGAGCACTGACCTAAAAACCAGGAGGTCACCATTTAATTCCAGGTCAGGGCACATGCCTGGGTTGTGGGCTCGATCCCCGGTAGGAGGCATGTAGGAAACAGCCTATCAATGATTCTCCCTCATGATTGATGTTTCTATCTTTCTCACCTTCTCCCTATCTGAAATCAATTAAAAAATATATTTTTTTTAAAGTATGGACTCTGAGGCCTAGCTGGGTAGCTCAGTTGGTTAGAACATCATCCCAGCACCCAAGGTTGTGGGCTCGATCCTCAGTCAGGGCACATACAAGAATCAACCAATGAATGCATAAATAAGTGGAACAACAAATCAATGTCTCTCTCTGTCTCTCTCTCTCTCTCTCCCCAGCTCTCTCTCAAATCAATAAATAAACATTTAAAAAATAAATAATCATAAGGTTATTTTAAAAAAAAGTGCAGCCTCTGCAGGGCCAACCATATTGCATAACCTCAGGAAACACCATGCTCATAGTGGAGACCCAAGGTGTACCATTCCCAAAGAATATAACGTGAACTATACAACTTAGGGACCCAGAGATAGAATTAGAGACCCAGAGTTAGCAAAGTAAAGCAGGTCTGGACTTCATCACCTAACAACTGTGTCATCTTTTTTTTTTTTTTTTAATATATTTTATTGATTTTTTACAGAGAGGAAGGGAGAGAGATAGAGAGTTAGAAACATCAATGGGAGAGAAACATCGATCAGCCGCCTCCTGCACATCTCCTACTGGGGATGTGCCCGCAACCCAGGTACATGCCCTTGACCGGAATCGAACCTGGGACCCCTCAGACCGCAGGCCGACGCTCTATCCACTGAGCCAAACCGGTTTGGGCAACTGTGTCATCTTAATCAAGTTATTGAATCAGTATTGAAGTCTCCCAGGCACTACATCAGCAAAATGGGACTAATAAATAAGATCCATCACATAGGATTATTATGCAAATTAATAAAATAAAGTATAGTATATGTATAATTAGCCCAGTACCTAGTATTTAGTGAGGCATAAATGTTTTTTGATGATGATGATGATGAATCTATATTCCAATCCTGCTCCATCACTTTCAAGTCATTTACTATCTATAATAAATGCAATTTGTTGAGAGTATTCAACAAATTATACATGCAAAATATCTTAGGGCCAGGTACAAAATAGGAGTTCTATAAAGAGTAGCTATGATTATGATGAGTGACCATCCCCTATACCAGGGGTGGGCAAACTTTTTGACTTGAGGGCCACAATGGGTTCTTAAACTAGACCGGAGGGCCGGAACAAAAGCATGGATGGAGTGTTTGTGTGAACTAATATAAATTCAAAGTAAACATCATTACATAAAAGGGTCCAGTCTTTTTTTTTTTTTTTTTTAGTTTTATTCATTTCAAACGGGCCGGATCCGGCCCGCGGGCCGTAGTTTGCCCACAGCTGCCCTATACCCATCCTCTCTCCTTTCTCTCTTACTAACACATCCATACACTTACCATAAAAATTCCATAAGATTAAATTATAACTGATAGCATAAACCCAAAGCAATTATCAAATCGAGGGAAATGTATTCCAAAAATAATGCAGTCTCAAAACAATTCATCTATTATGATAACTTCCAAATTGTTCTTCCCCTTCTAATTCTATTTATAAAATATTGCCCAGAGCAGACTCAAATCAATCACTATTTAGCTCAGAAAACTTTAATAATGAAATACTATCAAAACTCCTTGGCCTTGCCCTGGCCGGTGTGGCTCAGTTGGTTGGAGCTTCGTCTTGTACACCAAAAGGTGACCGGGTTCAATTCCCAGTCAGGGCACATACCCAGATCATAAGTTCCATCCTCGGTTGGGGCAATCTCTCTCTCCCCGTTTCCTCTCTCTAAAATCAACAACAAACATTTGTTTTTAATTATAGAAAACCTACTTGGCCTTAAATGGCCTTCCACAATCTTAACCCATGCACATTTACAACCTCATCTACCACTATCACCCTTAAAACACACAAAACAAGATTTGTTCTGTCTATATTACCTTCTTCTCCACCCCGATCTTCCCAGTCCTACCTAGTGCTGCTAATCTTTTTCACTCAGTAAAACTGCTTCAGAAAGACATTCTGCTGGCAAATTATAATATTAGATACTAATAATAGTCACACCCTATCAGGAAGGAATAGTCATTTATATTAACTCATTTTCCAAAGGATAGTCTAAATACCACTTCCCACCAATTGGGACTTAATCTCTCCCTCCCAGGAACTTTATTAACCAGTATTTAACCAGTGTATGAGTACTTTATTAGACTACAATGTTAAAAAGTTACATTGCTTTACACTCAACAGAGAGTTAAATAAAAGAATGAATGAAGAACTAAGTGTTGTGAAACACATTTTTTGTTCAGAGATAACTTAGTTTATAAGCACGACCAGTCATCTATCTCTTCCATGAATCTACTGTCTGAATCATATCATACCCAATTCAGTATCTTGTGTTTGGTCTATGGGAGAAAGATACTCTATGACCAGTAGGACAAACACAACGTTCTTTCTCAAATAGATTGCTAATACCCAATCAGTTAACAGCTGTGGATAAAGGAAAGAGAATCAATAGCAATTATATTAGGCCCCAGGATAGCAAAATCATAACTATGAGTTCCATAAAGTTGCCCTATATTATCCTCTGATTCAATAATTTAGAACCAGAGATTTTTTTTTTCCTAATTTTTAAACCACTAAAGCTTTTTAATTTAAATCCTTGGTTGCAACTCTGCATTATTTATGAATCATTATAACACACCATTACCCAAATTATTTCATCACAAACAATAATGAAAGCATGATGGCTCTATCAACAGGAGGAAAATAGGAAGGGAAACCATTGACTGCACCAGCTTGACTCATTTCTGCTGGGAGAACACTGGTACTGAATGGCACAAGCAACTCCAGTGTGACAGACCAAGCACATGACTGGGAAGGTGACAGAGGATACCAGGGAAAGAAGGGCATCTATTTAAAAAAAACAACAAAACACAACAAACCTCCTCTGTAGGGGAAGGAGGTGGAAGGATGGGCAGAGATCCACTGAAATCTATTCTGAAAGCCTTGACAATACTCAAGCAAAAACATACCAGACTCCAGGTTTTGAGCCAGTTCAAATCCTAGCTCTACCACTTACTTCAGGAAGTTACTTAGCCTCCCCAGCTCTTTCAGCTGTAAAATTATGATAATAGTAAACACCATTTAGTGAACACCAACTCAGTGCTAGGCACTAGAAGCATGGTATATCTTTAATTCTCACAATTGATCTACCAAACAGGGATTATTTTCCTCATTTTGCAAAAAAGAAAACCCCATGTTCTTTCTACCTATGCATGTCTGCTTCCCAGGGGGTAATACTACCTGCTGGCAGGACTGTAGTGGGAATTAGAAGCAAAGCACTTAGCACAGGAACTAATACGTGCCACACAGTAGGAGCTCAGGAAATCACTACCGAACAGTAATAAAATCCCATAAACAAGTTTTTTGGGGGGTTTTTTATATTTCTTTATTGATTTCAGAGAGAAAGGGAGAAGGACAGAGAGATAAAAACATCAATGATGAAAGAGAATCATCGATTGGCTGCTCCTGCACACCCCCCACTGGGGATCCAGCCCGCAACCCAGGCATGTGCCCTTGGCCGGAACTCAACCCTGGACCCCCCAGTCCGCAGGCTGACGCTTTATCCACTGAGCCAAGCCGGCCAGGGCCCATGAACAAGTTTTTCCTCACAATGTCTACCATGAAAATGGCTTTTAATTAGCAGTACTTCTGGAGAACCCAAGGCTCCAACTTACAACTCCTTGAAATACCAGAGTACCATCCATTCTGTGTCAAAAATAACAACATACACACACACAGTTTCTGTTTTAGTTGAAGATCAAAACAAACAATCCAAGAAAATGGAATATGAAAGTGACTTGACTCAAATATTAAATATTTTACTTTCCAAAGGATTATAGATCTCATGCCTCTAGGGAGCAGGTATTAATGAACAAATCTAACTTCCCAAAAATAATTCCCAGAAGCATCTGTTATCCTGAAGTACTCAGAAAACCATTTCCCAGACTTGACAACATATTGCCAAAATCTTAGTGAGTTTTGCCAACAACATTCTGCTAAGAGGAAAAAAGAATCATTCTGATTCTGGAAGTAAGTGCTACTTTCCACCTTAGCCACAAAATAAGATCTTTCCTTCATTTTTACTTTTATCAGTATGTTAATACTGAAAATATGTATAAAATCACATATAACCTTCTATTTGAAGGAAATTTAAAATAATAAACCCCAAAACCCTTGCCCTTAATTTTAACAAGCTCAAGAAAATCTATGGGAACAGCTTTTTAAACCAATAATAAAAATCAAATTATAAAAAAAAAATCAAATTATCAAAGCCTTGATAATTGAAACAAAAAAGGGAAGAACAGAAACAAGAGTCAGCATGAATGAAGCCTCCTGAAAATTAAGAGTCCTAAATCTTCAATTTCAGAATTTGAAATGTTGCTGTTAAAAGCAACACTTCACAATGACTAACCAGTTTCCTACATTCCTCATCTACTCAATTTTACCACAAGAAAAATACTTACCCCAAAGCACACTCAACCTCCAGCAATCACAAGGACATTTGTGGGGCAAGGGATGCAGGAATGGGGAGGGACAAGGGGGAAGAGCTAGAGTTGTGGGGAGGGAAGGGTCGGAGGGAGGAGACAACTGCAGCTAACAACAATGGGAAACTGTGAATCTAAACCACAAAGGTTTCCCACAGAACAGGATAACAGGGAAAGAGTAATTCTTTTTACCACCTACCAGGAACTCGGCACTGACAATTCATGATAAAACTGAAAAGGTGGAGCCCCAATTAAATGCAAACAAAGTAAACTTAAGAAACTAACCAAAAGTAACTTGAAAGGACAAATCACAAACTTCATAGAGACTTAACAAAAACAATTAGGAGGCTGTTTCCTCCAGGGGCATTCCTGATGACAAAGGTCAGCAATATAACAATAAGGTTTGCAGGGTGGCAGCTGCTTCCAAAAGGAGGGCCAGCAGTAAAAACAGTCCTTTGCGCTACAGTCAAAAAGAGCACTAAAAGACACTTTTATAGTGCTTTGGTGAATAACTAAAACAATGTCATTATTTGAATCCTTTTTTCAGAATTCCAAGACTGTCAGGACTTAAATCATTTTAACAGGCAAAATTCCTGCAACTTTCTTAAGCAATGCACACTCTTAAAGAAAAAATGTTGTGTAAACTGAGCTGCTCGGTTCAAGAATCAATTTTTAAATGCACTGGATCTCAAATGTTCCCAACCCAAAAGCGAGGGCAGAGAAAGATCTCCACCCCTCTCTTAGGGAAGAGGCCAAGTTCTATCACCAAAAACAAACAGCAGGCAAGGTCTTGCCCCCAAACATGTGATCAGTCAGCCCAGAACTTACATTTGTAGGCAGGGCACAAAGGCCCCAGAGGACCAACACCCTTCTATGTATCACTCCAGTTATAAAACAGCTTTATTGAAAGGAGTTGTTTTATAAGCATACTCAGGAAAAAACTCATCAGCAGAATCCTAGCCGTTGTATTTCTATAGGTTGACAAAAAATATATGAGTTGATGTTTAAAAAATATTTAATTAAGATTTATTGGTAAAATTAAATAGATGTAGGAAATGCCCAAAACGAATTAAGCTCTTACATTTTATCAATATACTAAATTAAAGTAGTACTTTGGCAACAAGAAAATACCCCCATAAAAAAAATTTTTTAGCTGAAACCGGTTTGGCTCAGTGGATAGAGCATCGGCCTGCGGACTGAAAGGTCCCAGGTTCGATTCCGGTCAAGAGCATGTACCTGGGTTGCAGCTAATCGATGTTTCTCTCGCATCGATGTTTCTAACTCTCTATCTCTCTCCCTTCCTCTCTGTAAAAAATCAATAAAATATGTATTTTAAAAAAAAATTTTTTTTAAAGAAAAAAGAAGCCCTGGCCAGGTAGCTCAGTTGGTTAGAGCATCTTCCCAATATGCCAAGGTTGCAGGTTTGAACCCCCGTCAGGACACATACAAGAATCAACGTGTTAACATAAAAACATTCAAACCTGTAAAGAATTTTTGTGAGTTTATTTGAGCCAAACTGTCGACAAATGTTAGGAAGCAGAACCTGAACGAATTGAGATATTGCTCCTGAGAATGGCAGGTTACATCAATATTTATACATTGCAATCAAAGGAGGGAAGTGGGACATGGGTTACATGAAATCCACTCTCTATAGACTAGAGAGGTGGGAGAAAGCAAGCGGGGGGGGGGGGGGGGGGCGGGCGGCACGAAACCCCTGGGATTGGATAAAAAGGAAAATGATAGACACATACTTAGGTGGGTGCAGGAACAATTAACATGATAACAATGAAGGCATTTATGGTATCTGTCCTGGTGTCCAAGCACATTAGGTTGTGCTCCAAGGGGTCCAGAAAAGGGAAGTTACAAGTTACCCAGACATTTCAAGGGTATGTTGTTATAGATGCAAAAAGACAGATAGGCTCAGTTAAGGTAAAGTTTGACCTTGTCAGTGAAAATACCAGTCTAGGATGTAGGTGCCCACCACAACTGCTTTTAGTTAAAAGTTTAATTTCAGACCATCCTTTGTGGTTACTGTAGGTCTCTGAGTTTGTAAGACCGCCATGCAGGCCTTCCCTGGGCTTGTCAGGTTAGCATGTGGCCCCTTTCGTCCACAAACCAATGAATGGGTAAATAAATGGACAACAAATCAATGTTTCTCTTTCTCTCCCCCTTCCTCTCTCTCTCTAAAAATATTTTTTTAAAGACAGGGGGAAAAGCCCTAGCTGGTTTGGCTCTGTGGATAGAGCATTGGCTTGCGGACTGAAGGATCCCCAGTTTGATTCTGGTCAAGGGCACATGCCCAGGTTGTGGGCTATATCCCAGTGGGGGGCATGCAGGAGGCAGCCGGTCAATGATTTTCTCTCATTATTGATGTTTTTATCTCTCTCCCTTCCTCTCTGAAATCAATAAAAAAATTTTTTTTTAAAAAGGGGGAAAATGTATTCCTTTTTTCACTCACATTAGTATTCTTAACTCAGCTCTAGTGCTGGGTAGGGATGAGGCTATTAGTGCCATTTCAAGTGTGAAGCACAGCATCTCTACTGATCAGTGCTAATGCAAAGAAAAAATGTGCAAATAGCAAGGTCAAGCTCTCTAAGTCATTAAGAGATGGTTACATATTTTATTATGGAACTAATCAAATAAAACTAGAGTACTGGAGCAGAGTTAAAGAGCTTCAACCCTGATTACAATGCAACTAGGTAACATGACTTTCCAAACCTCAGCCAGGCAAGGTAGCTTACCCATGGGGAAATCTCACCCTGATAGCTTGTGATCTCTTTTGAAACCCCTCAGAAACTATATAGATAGATAGATAGATAGATAGATAGATAGATAGATAGATAGATAGATATAGATAGATAGATATAGATATAGATATAGATATAGATATAGATATAGATATAGATATAGATATAGATATATAGATATATATGGCTAATATACAAAGTGTCCCCTCGGGAGTTCGACCAGGACACCAGGAATTTGATCACTCACTATGATGTGTGCTGACCACCAGGGGGTGACACAGAACAAAGGAAGGCCCTGGCCGGCAGCTGGAAGGCCCCAATCAACCCTGATGACCGGCCAGGCCTAGAGACCCTACACATGCACGAATTTCAGGCACCATACCTCTCGTTTTACATAAAACTCTCATTCATACATTCTTCCTTGCATAAGTTATGTTTGGACATTTCTTATTTCCTTTTTAAGACTGCACAGTAGATTCTGTCTCATAGAGAGAGAGAGAACTGCATCAAGCACTGAGCCTCTCCAAAATAAATTGAGTAACTAAAGATTTGTTCTAGGTAAGTGCCAATTTGCCAAATTGCCTTTAGGGGAGCTTTCCTGGGCATGACTGGTAGGTCAAGAGGGAGAGTGATATATATGGTTTTAGATTAAAGGAATGAGTGAAGAAAATAAGATGAAGTCAGTATAGCTAAGCTGACTTAACATGGAGTCTGTATAGTCATCCTGATAAAACTGGTTTAGACCAAATGAGCTAAAGCATGAGGAATAGATTTTATTTTACTTTTAACTAGCCTGAAAACTTTGAACTTTTCAGTTATGCATCTGTCAACAGAGGTGGGGGGCCAGGGGGAGGTACCCAAAAAAAATGACCTAAAAAAAACTCCACTAAGAACCAGCCTGGAAGCAAAATCTCAAAGGATTGAATCAAAGGGGAAACAAGGAAGGTTATGAAATCCACAGTGGTTAAGATTAAGGAGGTGGGAGAAAACTCTAAAATGGAAAGATACATACTTATTTTACATTGGTGGGTATAGGAGAGTTAACATTTAACATTTACAGTAAATAGAGATGGTATGGGGCAACAAGATAGCAATGAGGAGTCCTGCTGCGGGTGGTTATGTAGTAGGTAGTTAGATAGGCATGAGCAGAGCACGAACCATAGGCCAGGCGCAGAGGGTCACCAGGGCAGAGAGCCGAGGGTGCCTAGCAATAGGCAAAACTACAAGCTCTTGAACGACCACCCCCTTAAACGTTAACCCCTGGAGATAACATCTAGGCCTCAGCTGTGTTTCAGCTCCATACCCAGAGAAGCAGCAAAATCAGACAGAGTGACACCATGGCTGACATCAGGACCAGCTGCACTGACAAATGGCCCACTGCCCTGACACCAACCAATCAGTGGAGACCATGACCCTGAGGGGCACACGTGAAAAAGCTGATGAATATTCTATTGAGATCCTCCCCTGACACCTCCAGGTAAAAGCCCTTAAGACAGGGACCCTGAGTGCGCTCCTTCTCTTTCTGGAGCATGCCTTTACCTTTCCTCCCTCTTTCATCTCTCAAGGCCAGTATCTCCCGCTCTCCTAAGCTCCAAGGGCCCTTCTTTCTGTAACTTGTTTCCTGAGCCCATTTCTTCTGTGGCTCACTTCTTCAACCTCTGTGACTTTCTAAATAAACTTTCTCTTATAGTTTGAGTCTTGGCTCTGAATTCTATCTTAGCCAGAACTCAAGTACCAAGGTTGCTGAACCAAAGTCTAACACCTGGTGCCATTTTACAGCCAACAATTATGCCTCAGAAAGGTCTGGAAAAGGTAGATACTTACATTCCAAGGGTATGTTATTTTAGATGCACAAAAACAATGGACAGGGTTCACTCAAGGTAAACATTAACCTTTTCTAAGGAAGCGTACACCTGGGACTTGACTGCCCAACATGCTGCCCAGTTGGGAATTTATGATCATATTATCCCAAGTGATTACTTTTGGTCACTGAGCTTGTCAGGCCTGACATGTGGTCCCTTTTTTATTCACACATCAATGCCTGGAGATACATATATATCCTATAGATAACACTATGGAGAACTTAGGGGAAAATGTTCACGTGTTCAGACCACCTAGCATCTATTATCCAGACCACCAGACATCTGAAAGATTACCATCTCAGACCAATTCAGAGGCTAAGAATGCAGGACTGATTCTTCTCAACAGTGTATTTTTTACTATAAAAACTCTCAACTTTTCTTTTTTCTTTCTTTTCTTTACCAGGTAGTGTTTTTGATTTGCAAATCCTAAGACCCTGGAATGAAAATTGGCGACTTTTCATTTTAGCAAAGCCTTCTGATTCATTTATGCTCATTCTAAAGATCTCATGTTTAAATGTCCAGGGATCCTAATTTTGGATGACTAATTACAGCAGTACTTTGAAACAACTGTGCTTCAACAAAACTTGTCGTATTATTTCAAGTATTTTGCAGGCAATGTTACACCTCTATAGTCTACCTTTGACCATAACAGACAAAGGCCTCTGGAAAAATATAAATAATATTAGCAGAAAGAACCTACCTTTAAGATTTAAATAAAGCAACCAAGAGAAATGGGGTGGAGGATGAAAGAACACAGGCTGAAAAGTCCTATCTGGTCAGATCCCACAGCCTTTCATTATTGGTGTCCATAAGCAAGCAGGGTAGGATACAGCAGAATATTCAATTTAATAAAAGAACAATTTGTTTAAAAGACAAACAGAATTTCTCCAGGAAAAACAAAGGTGACTCCCTCCTGGAGTAACCCAAAGCAAAACCATTATTATTGTTTTTTACTTTTGAAATGATAATGATAATGTTGATTTTGGCCATAAAGACAGGAGCTGAGTGGCTTCATAGCAGAAGCCAAATTGGAAAATAAAATCTAAATGAGCCCTAGCTGGTTTGGCTTAGTGGACAGAGCATCAGCCTGTTGACTAAAGGGTCCAGGGTTCGATTCCAGTCAAGGGCACATGCACAGGTTGTGGGCTCAATCCCCAGTGGGGGGTTGTGCAGAAGGCAGTCAATCAATGATTCTCTCTCATCATTGATGTTTCTATCTCTCCCTCTCCTTTCCTTTCTGAAATCAATAAAAAATATATTTTAAAAAAATCTAAATGAAAGAGCTAAACCTATAAAATTTCAGAAGAAAATATAAGCCCTGTCTGGTGTGACAATTGGTTGAGCATCATCCTATGTACCAAAAGGTCGCTGATTGGATTCCTGGTCAGGGCACATACCCAGGTTGTGGGTTCGATCCCCAGTCAGGGTACATTCAGGAGGCAACCTAGATGTTTCTCTTTCACATTGAGGTATCTCTCTTCCTTTCCTTTCCTCTCTATCTAAAATCAATAAAAACATATTAAAATATATATATAAGCATATATCTTCATGCTCTTGGGTTAGGCAAAGTCTTAGATATGACACAAACAGCAAAAGAAAAATACATTTTACTTCATCAAAATTAAAACTTTTATGCTTCAATGGATATCATCAAAAAAGTAATGAGACACCCCAAATAATGGGAGGAAATATTTGCAAATTGTATATCTAGTAAGGGACTTGTATTTAGAACATATAAAGAACACTTACAACTAAGTAATAAAAACAACCCAATTTTAGAATTGGTATTTTAAAAAAATCCCAATTAATAAAAGGATCTTAACATACATTTTTCCAAAGATATACAAATGGATAATAAACACATGAAAAGCTGCTCAACAACAGAATATGAAGAGAGACAGGAAGAGTGACTTTACAGTAGAGAACCCTAACAACTAGTGCCTTAGCCAGGTGATCAAGGTCAATAACAACAAGATAAATCATGTTGATAATATGTACCCTTGACATGATGTGATGAGAATGGCATTGTATCTCTGTGATCTTCCTCCCCAAAACTGATAACCCTAGTCTAATCATGAGAAAATTATCAGACAAATTCCAATAGAGGGGCATCCTGCAAAATATTTGACCAGTACTTCCCAACACTGTTAAAGTCACCAAAAAACAAAGTGTGAGAAAGTTACAGCTAAGAGGAGCCTAAGGAGACATGACAAGTAATGCGGAATTTTTGATGGAAACAGAACAGAAAAAAGACAGTAAATAAAAATGGAAGAAATCTGAATTATCTATGGACTTTAGATAACTATAACATATCAATATTGGTTCCTTAATTGCAACAAATATACAATACTAATATAAGATGTTAATAATAGGGGAAACTATTGGGATGGGGATATATGGGAACTCTCTCCACTATCCACTCAATTTTTTTGTATATATAAAACTATTCTAAAAATAGTGTCTCAATAATGAAGGGGTTTAGAACAGGTCTCCCCAAGAGGCCTGCTGACACTGGATTATTTTGAGCTGAAGGCAGTCAAGACCCTGCAGGCCCAAGAGAACTTTTACCTCTCCCTTAAAGAATTTAAATTGGAGGCCTTGCTCATAATAAGGATTATTATCAGAAATAACTTTTTATGACCTATGTATAGGGCAGGGCAAACATCTAATTATTAAACTTCTGCTCATCTTACTGTCCTAAGAACGACCTTCCTCCCTCTGAAGCTCAGGCGCTTTACCTAAACCTTAAGCTCAGATTGCCATACATTTTAATTTTTTGTCTCTGAACCTCTCATGTATATGAGGTTTCCAAATGTACATATGCAACTAAATGTGGTTATTTTCTCTTATTAATCTGTCTTATGTCGATTCTTATGGAAGAGGCCATAAAAGTAGAGGAAAATTTCTTCCTCCCCCACAATAACAAACAAACACAGATTAATTAAATTAAAACAACACAATGAAAATCAAAACCACAGCCCTAATCGGTTTGGCTCAGTGGATAGAGTGTCAGCCTGCGGACTCAAGGGTCCCAGGTTCGATTCCAGTCAAGGGCATGTACCTTTGTTTCGGGCACATCCCCAGTAGGGGGTGTGCAGGAGGCAGCTGATCGATGTTTCTCTCTCATTGATGTTTTTAACTCTCTATCCCTCTCCCTTCATCTCTATAAAAAATCAATAAAATATATTTTTTTAAAAAAGAAAATCAAAACCACAATGCGATACCTCTTCACACAAGAGTTGGCACAAACGTGGAGAAATCTAAACTCTCCTAAATTGCTAGTGTAAATGTAAAATAGTACAGACACTTTTGAAAACAGTCTGGCAGATGCTCAAAAGATTAAACATAGAATTACTATATGACCCAGCAATGCTACTTCTAGATATATGCTAAGAGAAATTAAAACTTATATGCACTCAAAAACTTATACACCAGTGTGCATAAGAGCATTATTCATGATAGCCAAAAAGTGGAAATTCAAATATACATCAACTGGTAGATAAATAAAATGTGGTTATTCATACGGTCTAATATTATTCAGCCATAATAAGAATGAAGTACAATACATGCTACAACATATATAAACCTTAAAAATATTATCCTAAGTGAAAGCTGGTCACAAAAGACCATCTATTATATGATTAAAATTATATGAAATGTTCAGAATAGGCAAACTATAGAGATAGAAAGTAGATTTGTGGTTACCTAGGGCTGAGAGGAGGTGTAAAGGAAATAGAAAGTAGCTGTTAATAGGTACAGTGTTTCTTCTGGGGAGGACAAAAATGTTCTAAAATTGATTGTGGTGATGGCTGTTCAACTCTATGAATCTAATCTAATAAAAGAGAAACATGCAAATTGACCATACCTCTGCTACACCCACAAGCCACGCCCCCAGCCAATCAGGAGCGAATATGCAAATTAACCCACCTAAGATGGTGGCAGCCACGGAGCTGGAGCAAGCAGGAGGCTTGGGTTGCCCCTGGCGATGGAGGAAGCCAAGTTTCCCACCTGCCCTGGCTGGCCCTGAGCTCCGCTCAAGGCTACAAAGTTTCAATTATAGAAAATAAATAAACACCAGATACCTGCTTCCAGCCCGCGGCCAAGGCCAACCTGAAAACTGCCATCAGCCCCTTATCCAAGCTGGCCAGGGACCCCAGCGCAGACCTCCACCCTGAAGGGGCTGTGGCCAGCCTGCAAACAGCCATCAGCCCTCACCTAGGCTGGCCAGGCACCCCAGTGGGAGCCCCCACCCTGATCCAGGACACCCTTCAGAGAAAACCAGCCGGCCCCCACCCATGCACCAGGCCTCTATCCTATATAATGAAAGGGTAATGTGCAAATTGACCCTAACAGCAGAGCTACTGGGAATCACTGGTCACTATGACACACACTGACCACCAGGGGCCAGATGCTCAATGCAGGAGCTGCCCCCTGGTGGTCAGTGCGCTCCCACAGGGAGAGCTCTGCTCAGCCACAAGCCAGGCTGATGGCTGCCAGCACAGCGGTGATGGCGGGAGCCTCTCCCGCCTCCTCAGCAGTGCTAAGGATGTCCGACTGCAGCTTAGGCCTGCTCCCTGCTGGCAAGTGGACATCCCCTGAGGGCTCCTGGGCTGCCAGAAGGATGTCTGACTGCCAGCTTAAGCCCGATCCCCCAGGGAGCGGGCCTAAGCCAGCAAGTAGACATCCCCCAAGAAGTCCCAGACTGAAAGAGGGCACAGGAGGGGCTGAGGGACGCCCCCCCCCCCCCGCAAGTGCACAAATTTTTGTGCACCGGGCCTCTCGTATATTAATAACCATTGAATTGTACACTTTAAATGGGTGACTTGTATGGTTTGTAAATTATATCTCAATAAAGCTGTGTGTGTGTTTAAGTCAGTTTCCCTTTTTGCAAAACAAGGACAGGACCCTGTTTCATGTCTGTTTTTTAAATTGGATCCCTACAAATAACAGCAACTGCCACCTGGTAAAACTAGATGGCTTCTAATGTTTGGCAAGCAACTTCTGTGCATATGAGATTTTTAATCATTTTTTATAATACATAAGCAAAGAAAATCAGGTTGTCAGTGCATTCTACTCTCTGATGTTGTCATTTAACTTGGTACAGAATGCCATAACCATTTCCCTAATCAAGAAGCCAACAGTAATACCACCAATTACACATATGTCCAAAGTGGATAGACACAGATAATTCACTTTGACAAAAATAAGGTTGAAAATGTCACTAAAATAGCACAGCAGCTAAAGTCAGAGTACATGTCTTATGTCTGGCTGAAAAGACAGAACAGATGAACAAGGCAAGCTGGAGTGATACTTGCTAGGCACACCCTTTGCTAAATAATTACAAACATTCCACCACATACTTTTTGAGCATGTTTCCCTGGATACTTACTCAGAAGCTGACTTAAAACTCTCAAAACATATCCTTTCTCACCACCTCCACTGCTACCATCCTAACAGAGTCACCTAGGATATTACCTTGAAGACTGTAATAGTCTTCTATCTGGTCTCCTTGCTTCCATTACAACCACTTCTTCACACAACAATCAGAATCATCTTTAAAAAAATAAAATGTGCCAAGCTGGTGTGGCTCAGTGGTTGAGCATCAACCTATGAACCAGGAGGTCAGAGTTCAATTCCCAGTCAGGGCATATGTCCAGGTTGGGGGCTCAACCCCCAGTATGAGGCATGCAGGAGGCAGCCAATCAATGATTCTCTCTCACCAGTGATGTTTCTCTCTCTCCCTCTCCCTTCCTCCCTGAAATCAATAAAAACATATTTAAAACAAAAACAAAAACACAACCTTAAAAAAAATCAGCCTGCCCTAGCTGGTTTGGCTCAGTGGATAGAGCGTCGGCCTGCGGACTGAAAGGTCCCAGGTTCGATTCCAGTCAAGGGCACATGCCTGGGTTGCAGGATCAATCTCCAGCCCAGGTTGGGGCGTGTGTGGGAGGCAACCAATCAATGTATCTCATGTGGATAATATTCTCTCTCTCTCTCTCTCTCTCTCTCTCTCCTCTCCCCCTTCTCCTCCCTTCCACTATCTCTAAAAAAAATCAACGGAAAAAATACCCTCAGGTGAGGATTAATGAATGGATGGATGAATGTTCCTTGTAGGGAAGGAGAAGAAGAGGCTTTGGCTTTATCTATAGTGTTTTATTTCTAAGATAGAGGAGAAGAAAAACAGATGTTAAAGTGGTTAATTCTGGTAGGACTATGAGTATTTGTTTTTTGGGGTTGTGTTTTTTATTTTAAGTTTTAAAATTTCTCAACACTCCCTTCCCCAAATCCCAACAGTTTCCCATATAGATGGTTTCAAACCATTTATGGTTCTGTGCACCTTCCTTGAAATGCTCTCAACTTTGTCAGTGTCCATTTAAATAAGCCAATATACAAAATGTGTTTCTAATCTAGTACAAAAATATATTGGAACCAATACTTTTGTGACCTGGATAAACTCTTGGTAATATAGCTGAAGGTGTTTTTAGCTGTTACATTGCATAGGCAGTTCTTGCTACATTTGTGATTAACCAAAATTCCCAGATATTATTCATATGACCTGCTGCCCAACCAGCTCCTCCTCATACTGTTCTTGAGCATTTGAGATTTTGAATTAAATTTAATTTCAATTTGAGCCCATGATTTCATCCCATGGATATAAGTTTTTTAAAATATATTTTTATTGATTTCAGAGAGTAAGGGAAAGAAAGAGAGAGATAGAAACATCAATGATGAGAGAGAATCATTGATCAGCTGCCTCCTCCATGCCTCTTACTGGGGATCAAGCCCATAACCTAGGTATGTGCCCTGACTGGGAATCTAACTGTGACCTCCTGGTTCATAGGTTGATGCTCAACCACTGAGCCACACCGGTCAGGCTATAGATATAACTTTTAAGGCTTTATTCATCTGTCATATTAACTACTCTTGCAGCTTTGCAAATTATATATCTGGTTAATATGATTTTTTAAAATTTCTACTCTATCCAAAGTCCAAAGATAATCCACCAGAGACTTTCCTGGTGAAATTAAGAGTCTAAGTGGGTACAATCATTCAGTTTTTTACACATTCATTTAATCAACCAAATCAATCTAATTACATATCAGCCACAATTGTATCATGAAAGAATATGAAACCGTAGGATTATATCTATAACTAGATCTACTAACCTCATAAATCTAAATAGTAGTATAGGATTCAAGAATAGAAACAGAAGGAATTTGTTATGATAAATCAACCCATGCTTTTTTTTTAAGATTTTTTTTTTTAAATATTTTAAGCCCTAACCAGTTTGGCTCAGTGGATAGAGCGTCAGCCTTCGGACTGAAGGGTCCCGCGTTCGATTCTGGTCAAGGGCATGTACCTTGGTTGCGGGCACATCTCCAGTAGCGGGTGTGCAGGAGGCAGCTGATCGATTTTCTCTCTCACCGATATTCCTAACTCTCTGTCCCTCTCCCTTCCTCTCTGTAAAAAATCAATAAAATATATATTTAAAAAATAAAAAATATATATTTTAAAAATATTTTTATTGATTTCAGAGAGGAAGGGAGAGGGAGAGAGAGGTAGAAACATCAATGACGAGAGAGAATCATGGACCAGCTGCCTCTTGCATGCCCCACACTGTGGATCAAGCCCGCAACCTGGGTATGTGCCCCGATCATATGTGCCCCGACTGGGAATTGTCCTGGGACCTCCTGGTTCCTAGGTCGACCACTGAGCCATGCGGGCCTAGCTTTATTGAATTTTTAGAGGGAGAGACAGGGAGAGATAGGGAGAAAAACATCGATGTTAGAGAAACATGTATTAGTTGCCTCCTGTAAGCATCCGACTGGAAATCAAACCCACAACCTGGGTATGTGCCCTGACCAGGGATCAAACCAGGAACTTTTCAGTGCACAGGACAGTGTTCGACCAACTGAGCCACACCAGCCAGGGTCCATGCTAACTTTTTGTTTAATACTCCATATCAACTGATTTTGACCATTTGTAATTGAATTTTCCCAGGAATTAATATCAATTTTCACAGGTTTGTAGTTTTCCAACTACTTTCCTCACTTTGTACATCAGAACATTTGCCTCTGTCTGGTTTTTTTTTTTTTTTTTTAAATATATTTTATTGATTTTTTACAGAGAGGAAGGGAGAGAGATAGAGAGTTAGAAACATCGATGGGAGAGAAACATCGACCAGCCGCCTCCTGCACATCTCCCACAGGGGATGTGCCCGCAGCCCAGGTACATGCCCTTGACCGGAATCGAACCTGGGACCCCTCAGTCCGCAGGCCGACGCTCTATCCACTGAGCCAAACCGGTTTCGGCCTCTGTCTGGTTTTTATGATGTATGATTAACAACAGTGGCTCTAAGATCATTAGCTAATTAATTAACTCAGCACTCTGAAATTCAATTGAGCCTTAAGACTTAAATTCATTCTTAAATGTTCAGTCTTACCATAGTGGGCTACAATTTCTAGTTTACAAGTTGCTAATTACTTTCTAGTTTGAAAACTATTGTTCTTGCTGCTAATAATAATCTACAAAGTACTTTTTTTTCTCCGTAAGGTCATGATGTTATTGTCTCACATTTTTTTCTAGAAGCTTTATTATTTTAAAATTCATGTTTTAAATCCATAATCCTTCAAGAATTCTTTGTTGTATATACATAATACTTATTTTTTTAAAGAACTAATTGGTCGACTGCTTCCTGCATGCCCTACATTGGGGATTGAGCCCGCAACTCCGGCATGTGCCCTGAGCGGGAATCGAACTTCGACCTCCTGGTTCATGGGTTGACGCTCAACCCCTGAGGCACACTGTTTTAGCTAAAGAACTTTATAGTTTCTAAATAGGTTAGATAAAAATTAATATACCATTATCCCATTTTATATATAAGGAAACTAAAGCACAGAGACATTAAAATTATTTGCCCAAGAGCTACAATTAACCAGAATCTCCTATTGCAGTCTAGGGCTCTTTTCATAAGCCATGCAGATCTCTAATACAAAACTACTATTGCCCTAGCTCTGTGGTCGGCAAACTGCGGCTCTCGAGCCACAGGCGGCTCTTTGGCCCCTTGAGTGTGGCTCTTCCTAAGCCTTAGGAGTACCCTAATTAAGTTAATAACAATGTACCTACCTATAGAGTTTAAGTTTAAAAAATTTGGCTCTCAAAAGAAATTTCAATTGTTGTACTGTTGATATTTGACTCTGTTGACTAATGAGTTTGCCGACCACTGCCCTAGCTGGTTTGGCTCAGTGGATAGAGCTTTGGCCTGAAGACTGAAGGGTCCCGGGTTCTATTTCAGTCAAGGGCACATGCCTGGGTTGTGGGCTCAACCCCCAGTAGGGGACCTGCAGGAGGCAGTTAATCAATGATTCTCTGACATCATTGATGTTTCTATCACTCTCTTCCCTCTCCCTTCCTCTCTGAAATCAATAAAAATATATTTTTTTAAAAAAATACTGAAGATTGTACATAAAATTTCTTGCTTAAAAACTGATTTTTCCAAGCCCTGGCTGATGTGGCTCAGTTGGTCAGACGTTGCCTGCACATGCAAAGTTTGCCAGTTTCTATTCCCAGTCAGGGCACATGCCTGGGTTGTGGGCTCTATTCCCAGTAGGGGGCATACAGGAGGCAGCCAATCAATGTTTCACTCTCACCTTGATGTTTCTCCCTCTCCCTTCTGCTCTCTCTCTAAAAAAATTTAATAAAAATCTATTTTTAAATTGATTTTTCGATTAGTGGTTGATAGGGTTTAAGAGGGGGTGAGGTACAAAAGAAATAGGTGTGGCTATAAAAGAGCAATAACAAAGATCCTGTGAAGAAAATATTCTTTACCTTCACTGTATCAATGTCAATATCTTGGTTGTAATATTGCACTTCAGTTTTGCAGGACGTTACCACTGGGGAAACTGGGAAAGGCATACATCAGATCTCTCGGATTCCATGTGAATCTAGAATTACTTCAAAATAAATGTTTAAAAAAAATAAAATGGATATTTCTTTTTAAAACCAATTCATTTAAAAGAAGCTAACTTAAAGTGAATAATTTAGGTAAGTTAATACAAAACAAAGCAAAATAGAATCATGCATAGGGCTCTGAAATTCAGCACAGTGAACTTCAAAAGTGGAATAAGTCCCATCAACCAAAGCTCAAAAAAAAAGCCATAAATATCCCTGGAAATTGAAAAAGAGCCCCTGGGATTCTTTTTTTTATTTTTTTTTTTATTGATTGCTTTTAGAGAGAGAGAGGATAGAGAAACAGAGAGAGAGAGAAAGAGAAACATCAACTGTTGTTCTACTTATTTATATATTCATTGGTTGATTCTTTTATGTGCTCTGACCAAGGATGAAACGTGCAACCTTGGCATATCAGGCAACACTAACCAACTGAGCTACCTGGACAGGGCAAGCCCTCAAGATTCTTATTTTCCAAAGCAGCAAAACCAAACAAGACAATATAGAAAACAAATTATTAAGTCACCTCAAAAAGAATCACTGGAATAAAGTTAGAACCACCAAAGCTTTTCTCAACCCACCACACACTTCACTGCAATCCTCAACTGAGAGAAAGACTGAATGTGCATGTGTGTCACCTTCAACCTGATATTCACAGTCACACATTCTGAGTCCCAAAATAGCTTCCATATTCTTGCTACTCACAAAGTACCTGAAGCTTCAACCATTTCCTGCTTCTCCCAGCTGCAGGACTTGCAATTAGGAAAACATTCACTCAGCGTCTGGAGCAGGTCTGGCTAGAAGGATGAGCTCATTCCTTCAGACGTGCACCTGATCCTCAGGGAGGTGCTCCTCCTCCAGCAAGCAGGTTTCTGTATGTTTAAAGTGACACCCACAACCTGTGCAACCACTTGTCCAGAGCCAGACAAGTCCTTCCCTATCCACGCCTAGTGCCATAGAATCATTTCCTGCTCTAGCCACTTCACGCAGCCACCAAGTTCAGGCAGCAGTGGCTGCAGCAGCAGCAGCTGCTTCTATTATAACGTCACTAGAGAAGGATTTCATTTTCAGCTGTAATAGAGCTCAGATTCTTCACCACTATCCTGTGAACATCCCACAGTTTGTTCCAACAGGTCTTGCCCAGAGTCAGACCTTACCAGAATCATCTCCTTTTTTAGAATTTACATCTCATTTTCCTGAATGAACCAGGAACATAATGCTTCCCCATCTCTCTTATTCTGTTTGCCCTGTCTATAAGTCTCAATTAACTCAGTCAGCTAAATGTGCCGCATGTAGTTAGAGCTAACTCCTGCAAACTCAAGTTTGCCTCAGTTTCACTACTTCTAAGAAAACATTTACTCTGCCATAGTGGTCTATTTATTGGTAAAGCACATAATAATCCTAATCCAAAAGATATGCAGACTTCATTTCAAAGTGATATAATATTGGTACTAAATATATTCAATCATAAGTATCTGCATACCAAACAGTCATTCAACAAGTATTTTTGTGCACCTATTATATACAACCATCTCTGATAGGGTGCTGACCTGAGTTTTAAACTAAAATAAATAAATAAAATAAAATCTGAGAAAGAGCCTTTCCCACTTTAACCTTCCACAGGACTTCTGTGATGTTTTTACTTCTTTCATGATAAGCTTCTCCGCCAACCACCGGTTGGCGATCGCTGCTCCAAAGGTTTCCTTAAACGAGCGGTCGCCAACCTTTCAGACCCCATGGACCACCAGTGGTCAGCGGACCACCAGTTGGCAACCGCTGGACTAAGGAGTATAAACTAGCCAGAGAAACATCAGACTCATTAGTGGTTTTCTTTGAGAGATGGCAAGGGATTTGCAATCAAGAAGGGGAAACCTTCCCTGGCTGGTTTGCTCAGTGGTTAGAGTGCTAGCCCACAGACCGAAGGGTCATGAGTCATGAATTTAATCCCTGGTCAAAAGCATGTACCATGGTTGTGAGGCAACCAATTGATGTGTCTCTCTCACATCGATCTCTCGATCTCTCTCTCTCTCTCTCCTCCTCTCTACTCTCTCTAAAAAAAAAAAAAAATCAATGGAAAAAATATCCTCAGGTGAGGATTAAAAAAAAAAAAGAAGGGCAAACCTGCCTTCGCCAGGTGGCTCAGTTGGCTATAGCATCATCCTGTGAACAAAAAGACTGTGGGCTAGCCCTAACTGGTTTGGCTCAGTGGATAGAGCGTCGGCCTGCGGACTAAAGGGTCCCAGGTTCAATCCCGGTCAAGGGCATGTAGCTTGGTTGTGGGCCCATCCCCAGTGGGGGGTGTGCAGGAGGCAGCTGATCGATGTTTCTAACTCTTTATCCCTCTCCCTTCCTCTCTGTAAAAAATCAATAAAATATATTAAATATAAATGTTTAAAAAGAATGTGGGTTTGATTCCCGGTCAAGGCATATACCTAGTTTTCAGGTTCAGTCCCCTGTTGGAGCACGTACAGAAGACAACTGATGGATTTTCTCTCTCATGTTAATGTTTTTCTCTCTCTTCCTTCCTTTCTCTAAAAAAATCAAACATATCCTCAGGTGAGGATTACAAAAAAAAAGAAGGGGAAATGTAAGAGCGTTCAACTAATTTAGTAATGTTTAGTTTCCTGGATAATGAATATAAGAAAGCTTACTGTATTATTCTTTTTAAATGTCTTAAATAATAATAAAATTTTAAAAAAAGAGAGAACTGTGCATCAAAGACACAACCAACAGAGTGAGAAGGCAACTCACAGAATGGGAGAAAATATTTGTCAATAATTTGTCTGATAAGGAGTTAATATCCGGAACATATAAAGAATTCCAACAACTTACCATCAACCAATTCAAAAGTGCACAAAGGGCCCTGGCCAGTTTGGCTCAATGGATAGAGCATCGGACCAGGGACTGAAAGGTTGTGGGTTCAATTCCAGACAAAGGCATGTACATCTGTTGCAGACTAGATCCCCAGCCCCAGTTGGGGTATGTGCAGGAGGCAACCAATTGATGTGTCTCTCTTACATCGATGTTTCTCCAAAGAAGATATACAAATGGCCAATAAGCACATGTAAAGATGCTCAGCATCACAAGTCATTAGGGAAATACAAATCAAAATCACAATGAGATACTATATCATATCCAATAGAAAATAACAATTGTTGATGAGGATGTGGAGAAATTGAAACACTTGTATACTGCTAGTGGGAATGTAAAATGGGTAAGCCACTATGGAAAATGGTATAGCAATGCCTCAAAAATTTAAATTTAAAATAAGATCCAGCAATTCCACTTCTGGTTATATATCCAAAAGAATTGAAAGCAGGGTATCAAAGAGATCAGTGTACACCCGTGTTCCCAGCAGCATTATTTATAACAGCTAGAAGATGGAAGCAATCCAAGTGAATGGATAAGCAAAATGTGATGTGTGTGTGTACAGTGAAATATTATTCAGCCTTAAAAAGGAAGGAAATTATGACACATACTAAAACATGGATGAACCTGGAGGACATTATGCTAAATAAAATAAGCCATGCACAAAAGGACACTCTATGATTCCATTTATATCAGATACCTAGAATAGTCACATCCAGAGACAGTAGGATGGTGGTTGCCAGTGACTTGGGGGAGAGGAGTAGGGAGCATTTTTTAATGGGTATACAATTTCAGTTTTGCAAGATAAAAATTGCACAATGTGAATGTATTTAATATTACTGAACTGTACATTTGAAAATGGTGCCCAGCCCTAGCTGGTTTGGCTCGGTGGATAGAGCATCAGTCTGCGGACTGAAGGGTCCCAGGTTCAATTCCAGACAAGGGCACATGCCTGGGTTGTGGGCTTTATCCCCAGTGGGGAATGTGCAGGAGGCAGCCAATCAATAATTCTCTCTCATCATTGATGTTTCTATCTCTTTCCCTTTCCCTTCCTCTCTGAAATCAAAAAAGATATATATTTTTTAAAAAATGGTGCCCAGCCAGTGTAGCTCAGTGATTGAGCATCAAGCTATGAACCAGGAGGTCAAGATTCGATTCCCTGTCAGGACATATGTCCAGTTTGCGGGCTTGATCCCCAGTATAGGGCATGCAGGAGGCAACCAATGAATGATTCTCTCTCATCATTGATGTTTCTATCTCTCTCTCCCTTCCCTTCCTTTCTAAAATCAATTTAAAAATATATTTTTAAAAAATGGTTAAGGTGGTAACTTTTATGTTGTGTATTTTACCACAATTTAAAAAATACAGAGAACTAATCAAAACAGGTCTTGCTTAGCCTGATCAACATTAGATATTAAGTAAGAAAAACTCTAAATTCAGTTTCAAACATTCTGCTGCTTTTCTCCTCTTTGAAAAATCGAGTCAAACATTATTTGTTGAGAAAGACTCATGTGCTATAGGCAATAGGCAAATTCATTACTCTGATCAGTTTCATACAAATGAAGAACCTAATATACTGGCAGCAGCTAATGTACTCCTAGAGAAGTAGAAAGTAAATATTATCACTAAGTTTTGCTGCAGGAAAAATGCTTAGCCTAAATAATAGTCCCCAAATATTAAGGATGGTAGCTTAGAAATAAAATAGTTATTATTTGTTACCTGCTTTACAAAGTTTGAAATCTGCATTAAATTGTATAAGCCCCATTCCTAAGGCTTACTCAGAAAGGGTGGAGATGAGAAAACTATAATTAAAAAACTAAGAAATAATCCTTCAAAGGAAGAAGTGTGCTTCATTGGGTTGTTGTATGGATTAAATGGGTTATTTCATGCGAAGCATCGTAACATAGTGGTTGACACTAGGTATTGCTCAACAAAACATTCAAACTTTTTCCATACAATTTTCTTATGTCTCCATATTTCCCCTTAAACCAGCATAATCTAAATTAGTTTGACTATTTTAACACAAACATGAACAATATTTGAAATAACTATATACAGTTCACAGTATTTTTAAATCCCTATCATTTATTATTTAAAACAGTTAAATAAAGAAAAAATGAAACTAAAATTTGAATGCCTACTACATGATAGCTACTGTGCTAAGAATTAACATCTATTATTTCACCTAATTTGTTCCAGTAGTGTAATCCTAATTTAATAGATAAGGGAGCTCAGGTTGAGAAATATTTAGTAATTTGCTCAACTTTCCCAATACAGTATTATATTGAAGGGCTGAGATTTTAATTCTGTCTGACTCCAAAACTCACTCTTATCACTAAAACTATCTTAAGCCCTGTGAGAGATAATTTCTCATTCTTTTGTTCAATTATTCATTCACTGACTCTTTCATTTAATCAAACAATTCAATGCTGCCAGGCATACTGTACTAAGCTGGTGATATAAAAATGTATAAAACAGCCACTGCCCTTCATATCCTAGAGGGTGCATGTATCTGAGAAGGAGAGGGCAGGATGTTGCAACTGAATAAAGAGTTCAATAATAGTAGAATAAGCAGGAAACATGGAGAGTGAATACTAGGTTGGAGAATCTGAAAAATCATTGCAGAAAAATTACCATTTCAACTGAAATTTTTAAAATATATGGTTACAACTTGATAAAAGGCATCTACACAAAAACCTAAGCTAATATTACACTTAATGGTGATATACTAAATGCATTGCCCCCCCCTCTAACCTTCCAAAGGTAAGGAACAAAGCAAGGATGTCTGCTCTCACTACTCTTATTCAACCACAATATTGGAAGTTCTAAGCACTGTAATAGGCAAGAAAAAGAAATAAAAGGCATACAGATTGGAAAGGGAGAAATATAACTATCTCTATTTGCAAATGATATGTTTGTCTACATGGAAAATCCCAAGGAATCTATTTTAAAAACTCCTAGAATTAATAACAACAAGGTTGCAGGAAATGTAATATGTTTTTGATATAGCATACAGTTTAGAATTTGCTTTAAAATTTTGTAATGTTCTAAATTCTTTCTTTTTAGTCTTGTCAACTACTATGTGAACTCCTCAGGGCCAAAACTTGTTTCAGGAGTCTGTGTTCATATATTGTGCTTTATTACATTGTAATTATTTGTTTCTCTGTCACTCTCCCTTCCTAGACTCTGGACAATTTCAAGGCAGGGAGCAAGGATTCCTTGCATTGAATCCTGAAGGTTTAGTAATCAAACACAAAACAGGTCTCAATAAATGTTCGTGGAATGGATAAATGAATTAATCTCCACTCCATGCCCCACCTTGCAATGCCTTGTACACAGTACTCTACACATAAAAAGAACCCAGTAAAGCTTGTTAATGGATTCATGTAGAAATCTTTTGGACCCAACCACATAAGCTTTCTTTTGCCTCAGAAAAGCACTTTAAAGTTTAGCTACTGATGCTACAAATTAAAAGTTTCAGTCTAACACATATCAAATAAATAGGTTCAATGACTAGCCACATCGAGGCTAGCTCTAGGATTTAAAAGCCAACATTCTAATTAATGAATTTGTCAACCTCAACATGGAAAAATCCAGTTTCATCATCAAAAGAGAGGTTATCCCTTGCAACTTTATACCTACAAAAGATAGTGAGTAAAAATATCAGAAAGCTGTATCTGTAGATTGAAATCATCTTTGTGATTTCATTAGACTTCATTGTTTTCACTAGAAATACAAGTTAACCAGAAAAGCAGTGCAAACCTGTTTCCAGAAAACAGTCCTGGAGACTCAGAGACTAATGTTTTGCCCTCTCTATTCTTTTCACTCCTGGGAGAGTCCTTTGACAGGTATTCAAAACATGTGCAGTCTTCGAAGATAAAATCTCACCCATTTCTTAAAAGGCACATAACCTGAATACGCACACTTAGGGAACACTAGGTTTTATATCCAAGTAACTAAAACTATCCCTAGCGTTCAGCCTGGTGCTGCGGCAATAAAAGCACGGTTCCGAGTTTTTAAATTACCTTCGCGGAAGGCTTCCGTGTCGTGCTGCACATTCTTTCACCGTATCATCTAACCTGCTTTTGCACTGCATATATAATTTAATAAATGCGCCGTAAAGGATCCTACACTTGAATGAATCTGGGAAGAAAGGTGATCTTAGCACACACCCTCTTCTTCCAACTCGGTACGCTCTAAAAGAAGAACATCTGAGTTTTTCTTTTTCTTTTTTTCCCCCTCAAAAATCTATCTCCGGATCCCACCCCACACTTTATTTGGGAGCAGCAATCATTCATTACCCCACGCAGTCTCTCTACAGACTACATACTAGCTCTCCTCCTTTCACATCTGAGTCCGCGGGAATTTCTGTGGAAGGGGCGGGGGGACGGTGAGGTCCGGGACGCCACCATTCCCGCCAAGCCATTTAGGACCTCGGTCCTGGCGCGTTACACACACACACTCACACACACACACACTCACACTCACACACTCACACACACACACGCCAGGGCAAAGCAAACCGGGCCCAACCTCTATGCTCCCATTCAACATACCCTCCTCCGGGCTGTACCCCAGTTCTGCCCACTGATTCCTCAATGGAGTCCGGTCCCTGCGTCCAGTTCTCAGTCCCCGGAGCCCTGCTACTCCCGCCACACACAAGCGTTCACGCTCTGGTCCCTGCTCCTTGAACCCTACTACACCCCGGTCCCTCCCTCTGGACTTCCCAGGGATCAGCCCTCCCTGGGTGCCCTAATGCAGACCGGCGCCCGGTCCCAGGACCCACTGGACCCGGGTCCTTCCCTAGACATCACACTCGGGTCCACTCCTCCCGTGACCCGACCTTCCTCATCGCCCCCCAGGCTCTGTCCCCCCTGCGCCCCATTACCTCCAGCCCCGCCCCCCTGAGGGTGTCGCACTCACAGCTCCTGCCGCCGCATCCTGAACCGCCGCGGCTGCTATAGCTACAGGGAGCCAAGGCAACCAGATCTCGCGACACTTCCCGCCACGACGGCGAGAACCACCGCGAGGAGCCTCTGGCAGGAAAGTAAATGAGTCAGGCTCCGGGCCGCTGAGTAGGTCTCGCGATAGTTCCTGTATGTAAAATGGCGGCCGCGAGGCGTTTAGGGATGGCGTGCCAGGGTCTGAAGGTGGGCGAGAGCGAGGGGGAGCCTTGAGCTGGCGGGAAAGTCGGGAAACGATCGCTGGCAGAAGGTCTGGGCTGCGGGGCGTTAGCACAGGGAGCCCCCACCCCGGGATAGCTTTTCCCAGGCGCCTCGCACTTGGCGCAGCGTCGCCTTTAGCTCAAGTTTTCTTCTGCAGGCCGCTGTAGAGCGGGGACGAGCCGGGCAGAAACCGGCCGCCCCATCCATCTCCTCGTGTCCTTCCTTCAGGAAGTTTCCACCCGCTCTTCCCCTGCGCAGGTTTGCAAACGGTGTTTGGTGCCACAGAAATGTTTATGTTTACCCACGAGGGCCACACCCCCATCAGTTAGCCCGACCAAAATAGGGAATAAACGTGTGAGTTTTTTAATGGGACGGGAACGCGGAGGTTTGAATGCGGAAGGGGACCGCATTGTTGTGTGGTTTCCACTTTGCCCCGGTTGCCGGCTGCCCGGTGGACACATCCTTACTGCGTGACTCAACGCTTAGTTGCAGGGCGTTGTCTCTCTGCTCAGACAACTTTAAATGCAGACGGAGCAGCATCTGGGAACAGAGGGTGAGCCTCACGTTGGTCAACCAGGAAGAATAAAACGGAGGGGAATAATAAGGAAATAGAAATAATAAATGGAGAATTCATTTTTCTCTCTTAAAGCTCCTGAATAGCTCTCATGGTCTAGACCAGTGCTGGCCCGTGGACATATATTGTGCAATTTAAAACCTCTAATAGCTACATTTTTTAAAGTAATACATAGGAAATTATTTTTAACCCAAGATATTCAAAATATTTCAGCACGTAATCAATATCTTAATTGTCAATTAGAAAATTAATGGCTGGTGACAATAATATTAGACAGCAGCAAAGCTCCAGACCCTCATCTAGAGAATGAGCTGCTCTCTGGGTGATTTTAGGGGCCCAGCGTTATGGGCATGTAGTTTATGTAAAAGAATCCCTTGAAGGTGCTCACTCCAATGGCTGCAGAGGCTAGGCAAGTTACAATATAGAAGATGGCCTGGTTGCCTAACCGGTTTGGCTCAGTGGATAGAGTGTCGGCCTGCGGACTGAAGGGTCCCAGGTTCGATTCCCGTCAAGGTCATGTACCTGGGTTGCGGGCACATCCCCAGTGGGGGGTGTGCAGGAGGCAGCTGATCGGTGTTTCTCTCCCATCGATGTTTCTAGCTCTCTATCCCTCTCCCTTCCTCTCTGTAAAAAATCAATAAAATACATTTAAAAAAAAAAAAAAAAAAAGAAGATGGCCTGGTGTAAAACAATAGGTAGGAGGGGACTAGGACCCACGGGAGAGCACAAGCTCATATCTAAAAGGGAACTCTCTTGAGCTCCTGAACTGAAAACTCTCCTGAGTTTTTAACCAAGTGATGGCAAACAGAAGGTGTGTATGAACAGTATATTGACAGCTCCGCTGCCAACGGGTGACATCTGTGAACTGTGGCATTCAAATGTATGGAACATTTGTGAAGAAAGGTGGTTTTAACAGAAGAATAATTTCCAAGCACATGGATGGCAAAGCTTAAGGATTTGACTGGATTTCTGGCTGGCTCCTGTACAAGTGTGCACTTTAAGGCATTAGACCACCGTTGCAATAATTTCACTTTCAAGTAGACTTTTCTACTAAGGAAATAGTTTCACAACCAACCTGAGCTCCCTGTGAATTAGTAAACTTGTATCGTGATTATTTTTGTTACATTTAAGACTTCAGACATTCTGAGCTTGGGGAAATTAAGTTGCTAGGTTTCCAGGGCTGTTTACTGGCAGACCCTGGAATTATTTTTATCCCAACCTTAAGAGTAGGCATATCATAATTATTTTATGGTTGACTGTGAAATATCCTTGTCACATGAGTTATTTTTCTTTGTACCTCTGATGTCTGACTTAGTACCTGGTATATAGAGGCACTCAATAAACATTTGTCCTTCACTTTTGGGGTAGGCTCTCACAGTTTCAAACCTGAGAATATGATGAAAGCCATGAACCTTATCCAGATCCTGTCAAACCCACATTCCCTCAGTCCACCTCAGAGTTTACTACAGCTTTGGTAGACAGATCTTGTACAAGCCCATAGCTTCCTACCTCAAACACCTTTGTCTGGAATTGCCAGCAGAATTAGCATTCCTAATAGCAATCTGCAACCCATGAGAGATGAGATTTGGAGGCTAAAATGTCCAGTTCCCTATGCCCTCAGTGGGGTAATTCTGAGGTATGATCTCTATCTAATGTTTCTCAAAATTTACTAACACATACGAGTCCCCTCGAGAGCTTAGTAAGCCATCGATTCTTGAGTCTGTACTTTTAACCAAGCTCCCAAGAGATAATCATGCTGCTAAGACATGGACCACAATTTGAATAGCATTATTCTGAGTCCCAGTGGGATTCAGTCCTAATTGCCCAGAACATCCTTTTGGGCTTTCTTCTCACTCCCTTACACTTCTTGGATTCTGGGATCACCTCTCAAATTAGCTGCTTGCATCCAGATTTTTGTTTCAGGGTCTGTTTGGAGGGAAATCACGTTATAACAACACTCTCCTTAGAAAAATGCACATGGAAATAGAGCTTTGTGTACAACTTTACAGAAAGAATCCCTGGAAGTTATTTAGGTTGTAAAGGAAAGTGCCAGGGTAAATGTCATGTGGCGCAAGGCCCCTGAAAATTGAATCAGTCTATGTAGAGCAGTGATGTCTAACCACTATGCTGTACACCTGGAACTAATACAAAATAATGTTGAATGTAAACTGTAATTGAAAAAAAGTAAAGTCTGTATAATTATGCCGAGAGAGAGAGAGAGAGAGAGAGAGAGAGAGAGAGAGAGAGAGAGAGAATGAATGAACGAACTGCTACTCATTCCTATTGGCTCTCATTGTTTCTTCCCAGTCATAGTACTTTCTGGACACCACTGCCGTGCCCCTGTGGGCCGTTAGTTCTTTTCTTGCTGTGTTCATTCAGAGCCAGGCATATCATAACTACAGCTGGTTTCTCCCACTTCCTTCTATTGTTAATCCTCACCCAAGGATATTTTTCCATTGATTTTTTTAGATAGAGTGGAAGGTAGAGGGAGAGACAGAGAGAAACATCGAGAAAGACACATCGATTGGTTGCCTTCTGTACGCACCCAACCAGTGCGGGGAAACCTGCAACCAAGGTACGTGCCCTTGACTGGACTCAAACCCGGATGCTTCAGTCTGTGGCCAATGCTCTGTCCACTGAGCCAGACTGACTAGGGCTCTCCCACTTCCTTCTGGATTCCAACATGACTCCCTATTCCATCTCATCCTTTCGGGAATCTATAACCTTTAACACATATATTACTAAGCCCACTCTGGTGTCATCTGGGAACTTTGTGGCATATTCCAGTTCTGTAATATTTGGATAATCCTTATTATCCCAAATGCTAATTAGCAACATAAGGAAATCTAACAGCAGGGTCACCGACACCTATTTCCTAACCATAGCATAAAGTAGCTTCTTAGCTGTGCCCACATGTAGGCTGGCACATGTGTTTGTACATGATTATTTGCCTTATGTACTATTAAATCAGTATGTTTCCGTATACATCTATGAATGTGGTTTCATGAGTGTGGGTGTAGGTGTATAAGGAACCAGAGCTCAGATTTGGTCTTGAAATTTGAATAGTGAATGTTTAGTACTTGACTGTAAGTAGTCTCTGTGCATTGTTTTCATCTGCCCTCAAATATCAGAGGAAAAATTAGCGCGTTTCCTTGACGTTTATTGACTGTTACCGGTGGCAGAGAAAATTACATAAAAGAGCAGGTTTCCATACAGAGCAGGTGGAAGGAGAGCTCTGAGTTGGTGAGGAAGGATGCTCGGAGTGGGAACTCAGAGTGAAGGATGGAATGGCAGATTTATCCCTCCTTTTCCCTCCATTCCCCAAAGGAATGAGGGTGGGGTATCCTGTTCAGCATTCCCTCTCCAAGTTGGAGCCAGAGAGGGGAAATTTGATGCAAAGTAGAGGAGGAAACACCTCACAGCTCCTCTGTTTCTCCATCCAAGGGGATGCCGATATCCACATTGTAGTCTACAGGCTCCCCGGAGCTCAGCCAGGGAATAGGGGTTCGATTGAAAGAAGGCCTGTTGGAGAGGCTCTGGTTGTAGAGGACCAAGGGTTCACTCAGCAGGGGCCCCAGGTCAAACTTGGGCATCTGGAAGGTCATGCGTTTGGATGCCTTCTCATATCCACCATAAGGCATTGCTGTCCTGAAAAGGGGATATATCATTTCATTAAAAACCAGAATGAAAGGGACAGAGCTTTGTCAGTGAGATGTTACTCTGTTTTGAAGATAGGGAAGTCTGTGAATTTTATTTTATTTTATTTTTTTGTTTTTTTTTTTTGTTTTTTTTAAATATATTTTATTGATTTTTTACAGAGAGGAAGGGAGAGAGATAGAGAGTTAGAAACATCGATGAGAGAGAAACATCGATCAGCTGCCCCCTGCACATCCCCCACTGGGGATATGCCCGCAACCCAGGCACATGCCCTTGACCGGAATCGAACCTGGGACCTTTCAGTCCGCAGGCCGATGCTCTATCCACTGAGCCAAACCGGTTTCGGCAGTCTGTGAATTTTAATTGCAGATTGCTTCTGCACGCCTATTGTTCTCCATTAGCATTCCCATCCCCTTTCCTGGTTTCCCAGCATTTTAGAGAAAGTAACCCCAAACATTATAGACCCAACGGTCTGAGACCACCTTAAATTTCAACATAGAATCCCTACCCTGACTCCAGTGGATAGTATATAGTCTGGGTGAGAGGAATGAACATTTCCTGGGAAATCCAGGCTCCTTAGGACCAAATGAAAAAGCACTTTTCTAACACTTCCCTATCCTGCTTTCACACAGATCTACTGTGCATGGTCTAGAGAAGCCCAATTTCAAAAGAACAGTTAAGCTTTACTAAAGTAGGGTATAAAGGACCAGAGTCCTACTGCAGGAACAGTAATGGAACCTAACTTTGAGTAAAGGGAGCCTCATTAGGACTTTAAATGTATAATATAGTATTTATAGTTAAAGCAACCAAGGCCAGAAGTAGGGTGACTTTCCCATGCCCACACAGCTAATAAATGGCCTATGAACTAAAATTCAAATCCTGCCTCCCAGCAACTTTTTTTTTTTTTATCATAGTTTTCTGTTTTTCTGAGCTAGGGCAAAAAGAGCGAAGACCTTCAGTTAGGTCCCCCATATTCCTCTCTTGCCTCCTGAAACATTTGAACCCAAGTCTTCATCCCAACTAAGGACACATTGCCACACACTGGGAAGCATCTGGTTCCTTCCCCATCACTCCTACCTGTTGAAGGACTTATATTGGGGGAGTTCAGCTTTGGCCCCATAGGCCAACAGGTCAATGCCAAGTTCCACTTTTTGCTGGGGGTCAACTCCCATGGCTCTCTCCCATGGGGAAATATAGGTCTTGAACACAGTGATATGTTTTCCTTCTCCACCTGCCTGGTCTCCTAGCAGCAATGGAAAGAAAAGGAAGTCAAATAATAGCAGTTAGTAGCCAAGGGAAGTTAGTCTCACACCCCTGTGCAAGGGAAGTTGCTGGAGCCAGAGACCAAAGGTATAACATCCTCCTGGTAATTGTATAAGGTTTGTGGAATAATGATAGCCTGGGGTCAGATCTGTGACTTCAACTGAAAAGCCCAAAAGGTGACTGAGAAATAAGGCTTCTGAATGAAATTGACACATCTCTTTATTCTCCTGGACCCAGAGAGTCCATTAAGATATCTCAGGCCTCCCCTGCTCCCTACACCCAATCTAGGTCTCATTCCTAGGGGTATCGCTGCTCTAGGGACCAGGCACATTACTCTTGGGGGAGGATACTTGCCTGTTCCTGTATCACCAACCCCTGCTGTTCCAGCAGCTCCTCCTCTGCCAGTCTGGGCCCCTGGACCACCTGCACCCCCAGATCCAGATCCAGGGCCCTGATGGTGCTGTTGGTCAGAGCCATACTGTCCAGCAGAGCCACTTCCCATTGCCTCGCCTCCACTGCTGCCCTGGCCATAGGAGAATCCTTGACCAGCTGTGCCCAGCTGTCCCCCCACTGTAGGAAGGAACTTCTGGAAGTGATCCTGAAAGAAAAGGACAGAGTGAAGGGAAGGTTAGCAAGGGGTATGGAGCATATACAAAGACACAGGTATGCATAGCAAGGAAGATTTGATCAGAGACAATGGCCAACCAGGAGACACTGAATCCTCTAAGATTCTCCCCGCCAATAGATGAATAGTGGGTAGCTTAACTATGAGGAATTAAACTCTCCTTAAGGGGCAGGGCCCCCTTGGCTCAGTTCCCCTAATAATACCTTAGGATGGCGACAACTCACTCTCCACACCCCTCCTTCCCATTCTTACCAAAGCGAAGAGGACCAAGACTTCGGCTCAACTAAAATTTGAGATAGAGCTTTGGCATGGAGAACCCAGCCTTCATTTGAAGAGCTACAGAGGTCTCTGTCCAGCCCTCTCCTCATCTTGTCTAACAGACAGAACTCTTTTCTCTCTTTTTGTCTTTCTCTCCCTCTCTCCTCTAGGTGCCTGTTGGACCAGGACTTCCTGACAGTGAAATTATAGTGGGGAGGGGGAAGGGTGACCAAAAGAGCAAAACTGGATTCACCCCAAAGCCTAAAAATAACCCACCAACTCCTTCAGGAGGCTCTGCTGGCCACCCATTGTGCACATCCCCTTGCTCCACCCAGTGTAACCAGACCCAGGCAGGAAGGAGGGCTTTGGTCTCCTAAAGTTAGATATAACTGGCTCAGCATTTTTACTCTGCTTCTCCATAAAGGCCAGTGACAGACACTTCTGCCTCTGGCCCCATGTATGCATCTATTTCCACTCCCCCCTGACTCCCCAGGAGAGGTAGAGGGGGTGAAAAGGAAATGGAGACGATGCCCTTCTCAGCTATAACATCTTGTGCCTGGCCTCTCTTCAATCCCTACTTCTGTTTCTTTGAAGAATCCTGACTAGGGAACGTAGGATCTTCCAGGATAGTGTCAGTCCCCACATCTGGGGTCCTTAGATAAAAGAATGGCTCAAGAAGGAGATGGCTATAAAAATTCATTTAACTCTTTAAAGGATTGCCAGATTTAGCAAATAAGATTACAGGACACTAGTTAAATTTGAATCTCAGACACACAACAAATACTTTTTTAGTATAAGTATGCCACAAATATTGCATGGGACATATTTATATATGAGAGTATCCATTGTACAACTGAAATTCAAATTTAAATGAGTGCCCTATATTTTAAATTTAATTTTTAGCCCTAGCCAGTTTGGCTCAGTGGACAGTCGGCCTACGGACCTAAGGCTCCCAGGTTCGATTCTGGTCAAGGGCAAGTACCTCAGTTGCAGGCTCCTCCCCAGCCCAGGCCCTGGTCAGGGTGCGTGCAGGAGGCAACCAATCAATGTGTATCTCTCACATCAGTGTTTCTCTCTGTCTTTCCCTCTCTCTTCTTCCCCTTTCTGCAAAAATCAATGGAAAAATATCCTTGGGAGAGGATTAAAAAACGTTTTTAATTTTTATGTCCCAAATAGTTTCTGGGACATATTGATACTAAAAAGTATTTATTTTGTATCTAAAATTTTAGTGTGTGTCTTGGTATTTAAAAAAATTTTTTATTTTTATGTCAAAATATTGAATGGGACATAATTTACTAAAAAATTATCTGTGTGTATCTCAACTTTAAAACACAGGACTGGGCTTTCTGTGTTTTATCTGGCAACCCTATCTTTAACACTTACCCATACTGGAAAGGAATTTTCTCCCTGAGGGTGTGGTACTCCCCACCCACCTTCACTAGCTCTAAGATGGAGACTGAATTTTCAGAGGTGGGCTATAACTCCGCCTGGAGCTGCTGAGGGCTCACTGTATCTGGGGGTTTTAATGGGCTTTTAAATTTCTGGGAAAGGGAGGTTGGTGGTATTTTGGAGATTCGGGGCCTACCGCGAAGCTTTCGGAAGGGGCACTAGGCTTTGAGAGTAGTAAAGTTCCGAACTCACCATTGAGCTGTCAGAGAAGACATCAGGGTGGTTTTCATAGATAAATTTCTCCACCCGCATCTGCCGCAGTTTGAACATCTTAGAGCCCCGGTTAGTGAGCAGTGACAGCTCCTCCAACATCACATCCCTTGGGACACTGATCTTCTTGCCCAGGTTCAGGCCCGAGCTCTCCTGTCCACCTTTTAGGGAGGTGGGGAGGAAGAGGCAAGGGAAAGAGGAAAATAGGGTTTTCTGGGCTCAGAATGCAGATGTCATCCATAACTCAGTGTGTGTGTCCCAGCAGAGATCGCGAAGGGAAGCAGATGCTGTCTGTGACGTCTGATCAAATTTCTGTCTAGTTTGTAAGGGATTTTGATTTCCTAGTTTTGAAGTGGGAGAGAATGCATGGGAACTGGGTTGCAGAGTGGAGATAGTGGAAATACTAGCGTAGAGAGAATGAATGGGGTCAAGGGGACATGGACATGGGGTTACAGGGCAAACAAAGTACATCGTAGATGGAAGCCCCTGGGGAAGCTGTGGCCTGTGGTGAAGCCCAAAGGCCAACACTGCGGAGTTGGACACCTCTCAGCATACATACTCCTGCCTTAACTCCTTCTCCTACTCTTCCCCTCAGTGAACTCTGGCTGCAAACAGCCTGTGCAGTTTTCCATTTTAAATACGTACACAGGCTCCCTAGCTTTGAGGAGAGAAGTAAGGAGATTAACCATTTATTGAAACCTAACTCTGTGCCACTCTCCATTGCATATATTTTCTTCCTTAAACACACCTACCTCACTGGCCTGTGGGTCCTGTTGTCCTGGACCTACTCTGGGTAATATGGCCTGGGTATTATTGTCTCAGATTACAAGTGTGGAAGGGTGAAGAGTTAGTGTCGAATACTTTCTCCTATCCCACTACCACCATCCCTCACCCCACCCTACCCCTGAATTTCTCTTGTCTCTTCACCCTTAGACATATATAACCTTACGATATCTCTGAGACTCTTGGGCCAGAGATACTCTTAAGAAGCCCCACACTAGGCAGGTGCAAATATGCCATACCTCCAGTGAGTTCCATGATCAGCTTACTGGATTTCCTCTTTTTGTTGGGGGCTGGCGTTCCTGAGAGCGGCATTGTGGAGGTAGGATTCAGCCTGGATAGGGTGGGAAGAGGGAGTTGAAGAATGAACAGGGATTGGGAAGGGTGTGCCTACAGTAAGGGCTTCAGGGAGCAAAATTTCATTATTAGATTTTCAACAAAATAAATTCCCTCAAGTGGTGAAAGCTCATTACTTTAGGGCTTCTCTTCCCTTGAGAGGCAGGGCAGAAAGTATAGATGTAGCCCTGCCCCTGCCTTCTCCCAACCTCTTTGCAGCTGTTTTACAAAGTGCCAGTGCATGCGTTAGATGCACAGTGTATGTTGGGAGGCAGGGGCTAAAACAAACAAGTAACATGCAGGCAGGGCAATGCACCCAGGTTTCATTAGCATGATTTGAAGTTTTTATTTGCATGGGGATCTCAGATTGGGGCTGTCATACCAAGCTCTGATCTCTCCTCAGTCTTCCCCAACCCCCAGGGGGTCAGAAAAAATGTTCTGCCAGGGTTGAGATCCAGCCAAAAACATTCTCCATAGGAAGGAGAGGTTGTTGCTCCTCCTTTGGGCCAGCTGGAATAAGGCCTGGGAGGTCACAGCAGTGCTCCCTGCTCCATTTCAGTCACTCCTATCCCAGACCCCAGAATTGGAGAGGGGTGGGGGGCGGGTCAGGGGACATTTGAACCTTGATGCATGTCAACTCAGCAATATCATAGCAGTGGGAATTTGAAGGAGGGCAGGGACATAATAATAGTCTCTGGCAGTGAAGGGGGACAAGCTGGAAAAGATACAGACTTCAGCTCCTCCTTGAGAGACGTTGGCAACCAGCAAAAATGTTGTTTTCTGTTGAGTCCTGTCCCACAACACATCTGCAGTTCTACTAACTTAGTGGGGTCTGCTGAGGTCAGAGTCCAGGAACTGCTAAATGGACTCTCCCTGTATCTCTCAGCCTCGAGGTTCTAACTTTCCTCTTAGACCCCCCCCCCCACTTCTTATTTCTCCAGTGCCTCCCCCCATATCTCTATTCCCCACACCCTTCAGGGACCCTCTCCTTCCAACTCTCTGTGGCTCCCCTGAACTGGACAGCTGGGAGCTGAGCACAGACGGGGGAGAGGGAACTACCCCAGGATCAAGGGTCGCTTCTGCGTTCACAGACACAACAGTCAGCAGAATGGGCTCCAGCCCCTCTGGTTATAGAGTTGGAGACTTACCAGTTGCTTGGGCGGTGGTCAGCTCTCCCTGGGGTCCAGCAGCTTTGGAGGCCTGAGCTGCTGTGACTGGAGAACCTGAGCCGGGCAGGCGTGGGGGAAGCACTGGCAGTGGGGGAGGGAGGGTGGTTATTAATAGAGATGGTGAGCGTAAGCAGCTCAAATGGCACAAGGGGTACTGAGACCCTGGAACCAAGGTCCCGCCCTCCCCGTCCAGAGGCTCAGGAATGAAAGAAAGGCTTTGGGATTCTCCCACTAAGTTGTCTGAGCCAGTCTGCCCAGGAACTCCCTTTGGCTTAACCTCTAGAGCAGCGGTTCTCAACCTGTGGGTCGCGACCCCTTTGGGGGTCGAACGACCCTTTCACAGGGGTCGCCTAAGACCATTGGAAAACACATATATAATTACTTATTGTTTTTGCGATTAATCACTATGCTTTAATTATGTTCAATTTGTAACAATGAAATTGGGGGTCACCACCACATGAGGAACTGTATTAAAGGGTCGCGGCATTAGGAAGGTTGAGAACCACTGCTCTAGAGTCTGAGAAGCATTCAGGGAGAAAGTGAAAACGGAGAAGGCGAGAGGAGGTAGGCAGCAAATGGGAGATAGGAATTCAGAGAGGGAGAAGGAGAACCTGGAGAGCCACTCAGAGCCGATCTACATCACAGCTGGAAGGACATGTGGGTGCATTTTGGGGTGGGAAAGCTTAAGGCACTGTGTTTGGGGAAGGGATGTCTGTTCACAATGGAACTACTCTTTGAAAGTTCCTGGATGGGTTGATCTTTCCTCTGGGAGGGCCAGATCTTAGCAGGTTAAGGGACCAAATTCACCAAACCCAGTGCTTTCTAGGCTGTAAGGGAAGATGTGGGGAAGACCTGACCAATTTCTGCCTTTCCACCCCTATTTGCTGTTGGGGTGCTCAGTTCAGCCTACTCTGCAGGATAGATGTTGATGTCTCTCTGAGAAGTGTATGAAGGCTTCTGACCTGCCAAGGCCTTACTCTCTAAGGTTCCTACTTGGACTTTTCTTTAAAAGGACACACACCCATTTGCATTGTTCCAGCGAAACCTCTGGGCAGGGGCACTAGCTGGAGAGCCCCCTTGCGAGAAGCCCGTCGTACGCCCAGCCCTTTCCCTCGTAGCTCCATGAACATCTGGATCCTCCTCTACCTTCTGCTTAGGTTCTGGAACCACCCTGTGTGGCTGCTTTAAGAAATGGGTTTCATAGCTCCCAGAATACCCCCCTGTCCCTCTGTGAGCTCTCCCCTCTTCCTGACCGTGCCCTTTTCCTATCCTAAACTTTCCAGGTTCGGGCTAGGAGCTGAAAGGGCTTTGAGCTTTCTGTAGATGGCCTCTTCCTAGATCAGTTTAGCTTCTAGATCCCTCATCTTTTGTCTTCCTTCTCCATTTCCTCCCAACCCAAAGAAGCAATTAGAAGAAAAAAACCAAATAGCAAATGGTGATTTCATCATCACTACCATCCTCCCCTCAATAACAAACCAAAATTTTGGTCTCCTGTCCTTGAGTGCCTAAATGAACTACCAGGTGATAAAGACAGAATATTTAGCCTATGCTCTCTGGGCCCTTCCTTTGGAATTCTGAGACTGTACTTAGAAGCATCTGGGTCCTCCACCTGGTTATTGGTGCAAATATGCCCCCTGCTGGTCAAATCGGAGCAATGGCACTTTTCTTCTCCAAAGTCTTTCATTCTAGTTTGCCTCCTGTGCCTTCACTTCTTTATCAGTCTCAATCCACACTACCCGCCCACCCTCTATTGTTCTTCCCTCTCCCACCCCACCTTCACCTACAGCACCGGTTCTCAACCTGTGGGTCGCGACCCCTTTGGGGGTCGAACGACCCTTTCACAGGGGTCGCCTAAGACCATGGGAAAACACATCTATAATGACATATTGTTTTTGTGATGAATCACTATGCTTTCATTATGTTCCATTTGTAACCATGAAATTGGGGGTCACCACCACATGAGGAACTGTATTAAAGGGTCGCGGCATGAGGAAGGTGGAGAACCACTGCCCTACAGCCATTTGGTTTTCCCGTGGAAATATGGTCGCTTCCTCCAGGGGGCTAGGACATGTTGACGGCAGAAGGCCTTTCCAACTTCTCCGAGTTCTGTAAATGGAGGCCAAGCTCGGGAAGCACGGAGCAAGAGACTGAAAGAGGGACAGTCTGCATGGGAAATGGGGGGAGAGGGGACCCAGGGCAGTGGTAGCAGTGACCAAATAGCAATGGGACAGAATCGGTAGAGAAGACCCAGAGACCTGGGGGAAAGGGCAAAAAGGTGAAACACAGGAGGGCAGCAATGGAGAAAGAGACCAGGAATCGGGAGGTCAGGATCATTGAATGAGTTCAGATCGAGGGGAGGTCAGGATTTGGGTATAAACCTAGAAGAGATGACGGCAACAGAAGGTGTGGGGTATAAGTTTATTCTTGTGCACAAACAAAAGTACTGTGACTCACACCCAGTATGCAAAAGAAATGATCAATTTCCAGATCAAGCAGCAAAGGTGACCCTTGGGAGTCATGGTGAAAGGGGAGTCTCCATTCCTCTAGGATCAGAGGTCAGGACCTGGAGCTGGAAGGGAACAAGAGCTAGGGTCTGAGGGGTAGGGTAGGACTGTAAAGAGGGTTGGCTCTAGGTGTTTCCTCGACCTTTCCCAGGTAGTCAGGGCAAGCTGCAGAAGATAGAGGGACAGCCCTAACCTGTTTGGCTCAGTGGAGAGAGCGCCGGCCTGTGAACTGAAGGGTCCCAGGTTCGATTCCTGTCAAGGGCACATACCTCGGTTGTGGGCACATCCCCTGTAGGGGGTGTGCAGAAGGCAGCTGATCAATGTTTATCTCTCATTGATATTTCTAATTCTCTATCCCTCTCCCTTCCTCTCTGTAAAAAATCAATAAAATATATACTTTTAAATTTAAAAAAAGAAGACAGAGGGACAGACTCAAGGGAGGTAGCACAGATACCAACTGTTTTTTCAACACTCAGTATATACTCTGACATCCCCCCACCATCATCCACTTCACTCTAACAGATGCATTCTTCTCCATCACAATTCCCCCCAAATCCTCCTCTTCCCCACAGTTGGTTTCTTGTTACCTAACTTTACTCTCTGCCAACACTGCATTCTCACTCTCTCACCATGCTCCTCTTTGTGGCTCCATCGATTTCATTAATTTCTGCTCTGCTCCTGGTTCTGCCTCCTTTTCCACACCATGGCTCTTTTCTTTCTGTCTCTCCGAGGCTTAGAGGACGTGAAGCCACTGATTGGTTCATTCTCAGAGGACATTTTTCTTTTTGTTCACTTCCTGGGTGCTTGTTGCCCAGCATGGGCCTGTCAAGTTGCTACCTGTCTGAAATCCTGAGGAACAGAATTTTTAGTTGGATTCCTGATCTGACTGGTCTAATGCAGCCCATACAAACTGCCTTGGTCCTTCACATCTCCCCATACTCCATACGTTTCACAAGATGCTGTATACCAGTTACAGATGCTAGTCTTCAACTGTCGTGAACCTCTTTCTCCCCTAGATTATCCATGTGGGGTCATCTCACCCTTCTTTCATCGGTGCAAGGGTGAGGCCCACATCGGGTCTTTATTTAGCTCTGTCCTCTTGCTCTTGCCTCAGACAGAAGAGCACATCTGTGCCCTTGCGTACACACATACATACGCAGACATACATGCCGAGGTATATGCCAGCCAGGTTTGGAAAAGGTGAGCAGCAGAGACTAACTTAGAGCAAACAAGGATCAATTCCGTTTCATCGCTGCCTGCCTGGTGGTGAGATTCTTGTTGAGTGCTCAGTGGTAGCTTCTCTGTGTGCTTCTCATTGAATGTTATGAAGTTCACAGAGAAAAGAACAAAGTAGAGAAATACAGACCAGTGAGGGCACATGGGTGGAGAGACCTAGAGATAAAGACAAAGATCCAGGCGAGAAACCACAGAGACAAAGAGAAGCACAGATACCAAAGCAGACGTGTTAGGTTGGAAAGCAGCAGGGAGGTTGGGAGCCAGGAGGAACGGGGATGGGATACCAACTCCAAAACTACCTCTGGCAGGAGGGAATTTAACCTCCAAATGCCCGAGAGCAGGGTTGGATTAGGTAGGAGAAGCAACTTTAGGAACTGGGGAAGCAACTAGTTCTCCTTGGTCCTGGGAGCTGTGCCCTGTTCAGTGGTGGCCTGCACCAGGCCGCCACACCTGAGCCTGCAATCCCGTTTTGGTGGCTGAAAACCTGGGCCTGGCTACCTGGAAGCCACAGGAGCTGGGTGAGGTCCCAAGACCCCTGGGAGACTCTGGAGGAGGGGCTGGGCTGAGGACAGGGACTGAGGCCAGCTCTGCCCTCCAGATGGGCTCGTCCAATGTAGTGGCTGCTCTGGGGGCAAGCACAGTGGGGCCCAGGGGTTCTGCAGTGGGTTGGGGTACTGGAGTGGAAAATCGGCGGACCTCCTGGATTCGGGCCGTTTTGGGGGGCCCTGAGGAGGTGGGACCAGGAGTCTGGGGAGCCTCATCAAAACAGAACATGGCAGTTTTCAGTTGGTAGGGCTGGTGCCGCATGAAATCCAGAGCCTTGATGCCCTGCTTGGGGGTTGCCCGCGGCCCCTGGGATTGGGCCTTATTAGGGAGAGTTCGGCCAGCCTGGGGGAAATAGGGTGAGAGCAGTGGGTTGTAAGCAATAGGAGGCGGGGCTCGGATATTGGGTGAGTATTTCCAGGAAGGGGGCAGCGAGGGAGTAGGAGAAGGGCTCCGGGGCCGAGGGCCGAGGCCAGGACTAGGTGCGGCCTCTACCACGAACCTGTCCGCTCGGCTTTGCCGCTTGGCAAATAGCTCCCCACCCCGGCCCTGAAGCCTGGGTGGCTCAGGGATTCCAGCGGAAGGGGCTGCCCCATTCACTAGCCCTTCGGGGAACCCTCGAGATGAGGGCTTGGGAGCCACTGGGGGTGGAGTCTTAGGAGCCATAGGGGGTGGAGTCTTAGGAGCCATAGGGGGCGGGGTCTTAGGAGCCACGGGGGGCGGGGTTTTGGGTGTCACGTGAGGCAGGGTCTTGTAACTCCTGCCCCCTGGTGGCTGCATGAAGTTGCAGGCTTCAGCCCCCAGGCTCAGCGCATCCTCCTCCGGGCCAGACTCCGCACCCCCGGCCCGGGGCTTCTCATCCAGGTTCTGCACCAGCGACAGCAGCTCGGGGTTGGGCGAGTTCTTCGTCTCCTCGTTCCCCTGCCGGAACATCTGCTTCCGAGTCCCCCGACGCCGGGCCTCCTGGAGGATGCCCGTGCGAGCGGCTGGCACGGAGATGCGCTGCTCCCGCGCGCTGGGGGGCTCGGGGGCGGCGGGGCCGGGGGCGGGCGCCTCTGGGCGCGCAGCGGGTCGCAGAGGCGCCGACAGGAAGATGGAAGCGGTGGAGGTCATGGCAGCCGTGCTGGAGGGAGCGGGGGGCTCGGGGGCCCCGCCTGGCGTCACAGGACGATGCGGGGCTGGGATGTACAGGGAGCTGGTGGCCGTCACGGGGCCCGAAGAGCGCGGGGTGCCGGGGGAACTGGAGGCTGGCAGATGGCTGGGAACCCCGGGGGTGGAGCTGGGCAGAGGGGCGGGCCCCTGAGGAGAGGCCAGGAAAGGTGGTGGAGCAGGGCTGAGGCCGCCCAGGCTTTCGCTCGCCCTCTTGGGGGCCACGGGCCGGAAAATGACCGAGGTGGTACCTGGACGCTGCCCCTGAAAGCCCGGGGTAAAGGGCCGGGCTGACCGGTTAAAGATGCTGGGAGTTGGGGTAGGGGCTCCACCGCCTGGGAGGAAGGGTCCGGGGCCCCCCAAAGGGCCTGGCGACGCGGGGAGCCCGGCCGCCTCGGGGGGAGCACTCTGGGCCCGAGGGGGGGACTGCAGGGCGCGCCCGTGGAGCGCGGCTCCCGGCGCGTCCCCGGCTCCCGGCCCGTCCCCCGCCGGCTCCTGGGGGCTGGAGGCCGCGCGCTGGCGCTGCTGCTCGAAGAGCTGGACCCCTCTCCCCGAGGCCTCGCTCAGCTGCCCGCCCGGCCCCGGGCCCCGGCCCTCGGCTGCGCCTGAGCCCGGCCGGGCCAGCTCCATGTCCAGGTAGGGGCTGTCCCAGTCGGACTGGTTGGTGAGGCTGCGGGCGTCGGAGAAGGCCTCCTCGTCCAGCTCCGATTCGCTCGTTGGCGGGACCCCGTCTTCCTCCTCCTCGGCGCCTGTCCCAGCTGCAGACCCAAAGCTCACCAGGGTGTATTTCTTGGCTCTCTGCCGCCTTTTCTTAAACATAAGCACCCCCTTGGAGTGGGGGTTGGGGGCCGCCGTCAGCAGGGACGCAATCGTCCGGCATTTGCTCTTGGCCTCCTTCACGCTCTTCTCCTGGAGGCTCTCTGCCCGTTGCAGTTCTGAGGAGGCCGGAGGGGAAAAGCTCGTGAGCCTCCTGGCGTCCATTTCCCCAGGCTCCCACCCCCTCCCCAGCCCCCTCCCCAGCCGGCCGCCTCGGCCCTCCCACCTCCCGCCTTCTCAAGGTCCTCTGACTTGGGGGCCGATTGGAGGGTGAAAGGTGAAGCCAAGGACACTTGGAAGGAAGGCAGAGTCTAGCTGGCTGTCCAGACACCACCCTGACCACAGCTCTCCCATCCTCGCCTCCCTCTACTCTGCTATCTTCCCAGAGATGTGCTCTTACCCACCCCACTCACATTCCTCCCTGCCTCCCTCCATTTCTGGCTGACAACGCAGGGGTAGGTTGGGGGTGGGGGGTCACTTCCCAGGCAGAAAGATGAGGCAGGTCCCAGGGAGACAAAAGATGAGAAGGGACACCTTTCTCCCACCACAGAGATCACATTACAGAGATCTCAGAAAGTTCGGGACTTACTCATCCCCTATGATAAGGACACAAAGGACCCTTAGCAACAAGGATCTTCATTCACAATTCCACCCCCGTGGACATGCCGTCCACATCATATACATTCATAGGAATAACCCACTACCCAGCATTTCAACAAGCATATGGGGCTAGTAAAAGCCAGCTGTGGGCACATTTTCTCATGTACCTTTCTCTCTCATTTACACATACCCGAGGTTATATATACCCTAGTTCACACAGGTATTTAAACAAAAACACATAGAGTCACTTAAATATATTCACACACATGCACACTCCAGATGGCCCTTCTTCCCGGAGTTCCCCCTGCAAAGGTCCTTTTCCTAAAAGTTTGAGCAAAGTTTTAGAGCAGACTTTGGCCTTCCAACTGCCAGGCACTCTTCTTTTGCCTCACATCCCGCTACTCACAGCTAGGAATAGCGTCAGGTCCGAGATGCAGGAAAAGCCAGAGTGCTGCTCTCCGAGGCAGTCCTCCAAATCTTTATGCCTCAAAGTCACCGAGTAAATCTGTTCACCTTTCCCCCCAGCTGAGGTTGCAAGTGGAGTAATCTTCCTTAGGGGTCAGCCTTCTAGGTAGAGAGCTCAGGCAGCCACTACCAGACTGGCACAAAAGGATTATATACTAAGGGGAGGCAGGGCTTCCCATGCCATGTGGGGCCTGGGAGGTGGGGCCCGGAAGTGGGAGAGGCTGCCCTGCTGCTGGGACCCTGCCTTGGGCTTTCTGATCCATGATCCCCAGTTCCTCCTAAAAAAAATTCTTGAAATTCCATCTACTTTCTACTCAAGAGACCGAGCTCCCTTCTTATTAGAGCTCTCAATGTGCCCATCGCCACATTTATACCACAGAATAGAACTGTGAACAAGAGAGAGATATTGGAGTCAGAGTTCAGCTTAGGTTTTTGGTTCTGGGGAGAGTTACTTCACTTCATTGAAGTTCAGTTTCCTCATCTGTAAATGAGAATGATAATAGCTACCTCATAGGGTTGCTATGAGGATTAAGTGAGATAATGTAGGTAAATTTAGCATTTAACAGCAGCCATAAGTTCCACTGTGAGTAACCATTACTATTAAAGCTTTCTTGTCAGTAACTACACCTGTATACAGACACTTTCTTACTCACACCTATTTTCTCCCACATACAGACCTTAATATATTCATAGATTATTCACCCTTCTCTCTCATACACACACTCTCCCCTTGAGTTTTCTACAGCTCACGTGGTCACAAACCTCTTTGACATGTGACCACAGCATTAGTCCATTCTGAGAGAGGGGTCATGAAACTTTCCTTAGAAAAGAAGGAAGAGGAAGGCAAAAAGGAGGAATAGATGAGGGAGTAAGACCTTTCCCAAAGACCTCCCTTCCTAACTGTTGATGCATTCCCCTGCATTCTAGATCCCAGGACTCCCTTGGCTATGGGAAGGTAGTACCTGCATAGAATGGGTCCTGTAGCTCAGGAGCTGGGCCTGGAGCTTTGTTGGAGCTGGCTTGGCTGAGGGGCTCTTGGCCGATGGGCTCAAAGGTCTCCATGCCGAGAAAGGCAGTGTTGGCTGGAGCTGGACCAGCTTGAGCCACCCCCCATGCCTTTTAAAGCCCCTTTGTCTTGTCCCCAGAGCTGGCAGCTGAGTGAGCTCACTCTGCTATTTTTGGAGCCTGTCCCCCTCCCTCCTCTGGCCTGCTCCACAAGCCCCGGTGTGATAGACGTGGGCACCTGCCTGCCCTTCCCCCCACTTCACCCCACTGGACAATGAGGTCTGCTTGACTAAAAATAGCCCTGAGCCACTAACTCCAGTCTCACCCAGCATGATGGGAAGGGAGAGAGTGCTAAAATGAGAATTGGGGATAAGCATGGGATCCTGGGCATGCATCTGGAATTTCTTTGTGGTATATGGGACATTCTTAGGATGCCAGACGCTAAACTGTCACATCTTTAGTTTCTAATACAGACTTAGAGACACAAAAATTCTAGGGATCAGGAATCAGAATGGTGGAGGGGAGGAATGGGAGATGAGAACTAGAGGGATAATCCAGAGATTTCCAAGGTGATGAGAAAGGGCTCTGGGGAGAGGCATGGTAGGCATAGGATGGGGAGAAAGTTCACTCTTAGACTGTGTTCTATAGCTCACATCAAAAATAGCAGAGCGCTTGAGATAAGTGGAACTGTGTTTTGTGGTGGTTTTTTTTTTTCTGCCCAGGCCTACATTCTTGCCTGAGATAAAGAGCTGAAGATCCCTCCCTCTACCACTTCCTAAGGCAGCGGTTCTCAACCTGTGGGTCGCGACCCCTTTGGGGGTTGAACGACCCTTTCACAGGGGTCGCCTAAGACCGTTGGAAAACACATATATAATTACATATTGTTTTTGTGATTAATCACTATGCTTTAATTATGTTCAATTTGTAACAATGAAAATACATCCTGCATATCAGATATTTACATTACGATTCATAACATTAGCAAAATTACAGTTATGAAGTAACAACGAAAATAATTTTATGGTTGGGGGTCACATGAGGAACTGTATTAAAGGGTCGCAGCATTAGGAAGGTTGAGAACCACTGTCTTAGGGACTATCCCGTAGCCTCCCAGTCCCCAGGAATGCTAACTGAATTTACAAAGGTCAAAGGCTGCTCTGATTCTATGCCTGCATTTAACACTGAAGAGGCCCTGTAGCCGTGCCCTGCTTCAAAATACATCCTATATCCAGCACCTAGCAAAATTATAGCAAGGACAACAAGCAAAGCCTTCATTGATTCATGTCTCTTTCCAACTTCCCTACTTACCCTATTACTGAGTTGGGTTGAACCACCTGTACCTTTTTCCTGCACTAGTTCCAACAGCAGAAATAATGGGGACCATGAGAATAATTATTTCCCTCTCCTACTCATCACTCTTCTCCACTTGCCCCCAAGACTATATCCAAGGGAAGAATAAGGTATGGTTATGACGGGGTAGATTTAGGGCTCAGATGAAAAGATCCTGGCTAGGGGGAGATGGTTCAGGCACTCACTGGCTTGCTTGGCCTTCTGGGTGTAGGTGGTAGTAAGATCTTCTGCCACCGGGTGGGAAACAGGCCCCACCATAGGGATGAGATGAGGGCCAGGCCGGAGGGTACCATGGGGCAACAGCAGGGCCTCAGCTGGGGGTGGCTTAAGGGTGGCCCCATTCTCCGAAGATGGGGAGCTCACACGGCTATCACCCTGGTTGGAAGGGCCAGGGATAGCAGGTGCCGGCTCTGCAGGGCTGTCAGACAGGTAGACCTCATCAGGTGGGGCTCCCGGAGGGGTGGGCCTTGTGGGGCCTCGGCGGCGGGGTCGGCGGGGCTTCTCCTGGGTGGCAGGGCCATCAGCATCACTGTCTGTTTCTCCGTAGTAAGCCTCACTATCAGGGGGTGAGAGGAGGCTCCCAGGCTGAAGAGACTGGGGAACTGGAGCACCAGGGGGCTCAGGACTCATCGGAGATAAAGGTGACAGCACCTGAAGCTCACCAGGGGATGGAGATCGCACAGGCCCTTCATCCTCTACCCTGCGAAAGATGAGAGAACTTGAGAAATGGGTTGGATGACTGCCAGCTAGGGATCTGGAGGGGATGGGAAAAGGAGGTAAGGGGAGAAGGGCGATATAGGTGGAATGGGTTGGGGAGAGTGGAGCTCTGAAGGCAAACTGGGAGGCAAATGTGCTTGGAGGACTGTGAGTAGAAATGGGCTTCGAGGGAGATGTGATAATGAGACAGGCAAGGGGTTGAAGGAGGCCCACACACTCAGATAGCCACTCGACACTCCATCCCTAAATTACAGATCTATGCAAGCCCTTTGGAGGCCTACACTAACATCTATACTCCAGCACTGATCCACGAGCAGAAATAGGTACTTGTCAGTTGCTGAAGCCAGGCCAGTGAGACACAGAGCTGAGTCAGGGAGCAGGGGGACAGGGTGGGTCGCCTTGGGAAGAGTCCATACCTCTGCACAGTGAGGACAAGTTGAGTCCCTGAGGCATCGATGAGGCTCATGGCACTGGCGTGAGAGAGGCTGGTGCAGGAGACCCCATTGATGGCCAAAAGCTGGTCCCTCTCTCGGAGTCCTGCTCTGCCAGCCTGGCTCCGTCTTCGAATCTGAGAAGGTGTTGGAGGAGAGAGTGTAGGTGAGGGAGGGCTCCAAGGGGGAATAGCATGAAAGGAGTTAGGACGCGAAGGACCCATGTATGGAAGGGATTTTCAGTGTAAGAAAGGGTGGAGAGGGGCATGGGACTGCAGTTAAGGGGGCCTTCCTAGAGGGAAGAAGGTACAGAGTGGAGGGAGCAATACATTATATGAGGGGAAGTAGGATAATCATCCAGTGAGAGGATTGGGGGCAGGACCGGTGCTAGAAATGACTTTCCAAGATTTTCCTCTAAGGGCAATATCTATACTAGCAATAGTTCACTCCCAGGCCTAGGAATCCCAGGCACTATTATCTACATAGTCTAATGTTTTAGAACATTATTCCAGATTGGAGGGAGTCCTGCAGATTCTGGGAGACTGGGATTGTGTGTGTATAGGTGTGCCATGGTGGCTATCTTTTACTGAGTGCTTGCTAAATGTTAGGCATGGTGCTAAGCACTCTACATGCATTAGTGCATTTAATCCTTGGAGTGGTTCTATGAAGTAGCAACTCTGGTTACCCACATTTTACAGTTGAAAAAATTAAGCCTGTACGATGAAACCAATAGGGCAACAACTTCAACTGACAGGCTAGCACCAAAAAAAGAGTCTTGCCTCGTGAGGAAGGATCTGGCGTAGGAAAAGAGGAGCATGGAAGGCATGGGCAGGGCAGGGCAGGGCAGGGCTGGGCTGGCATGACAGCCTCAGCCCATCACATATCAGTTTAGTTAGAGAGAAATTAGAACCTTCCCTACATTCCTGGAGTTTGGGGTAGAGGCACAGACCCAGGAGACTGGGTGGCCAGCCCTGAGCCTCTGCTGCTATGGTGCCGCAGGGAACGGAGACGGAGTCTCTTCATCTTCGCTACCAGAAACCAGGAATTCCCTTTTCTAATAGCCCCCACCCCCACAAGAAGCCGGTGTTCAGGCATTACTTCCCCCACCAAACTTTAGCATGCTTCCCTGCCCATCTACCCACCCCACTCCTCCTCCTCACCGCCTCCCACTTCACCACATGACCCTTCCCAAGTTCCCCCTTTCCCTGAAACCTCAATGTAGGGGCTCTCCCTTACCTTGGATACCTGTAAGGGTTTCCTCTGCTCGGCCCCCCCCTGAAGTCGGAAGCCCCAGGGGGCTCCCCCTGACAGTGTGACCAGCACCTCCTTCTCAGCACCCATGGCTCAGGTTGGCCTATGGCCCTCGGAGTGTGGACAGTGTCCCAGGGAGAGGAATCGGGGTGCTGGTACCCCGTCCGGCCTGTCTGGCTGGCTGTCCTGCTCCTGCTGCCCCAGGCCTTCCCCCCCACACCACACACCACAGGCAGGCAACTTGGCCCTGGGATCAGTACAGTCCAGCACACGTGTCCTGTCAATCGGAGTTGTGCTCAAAATAGTTGCCGGCTGTACTCTCCCTCCCCCAGCTCTATTGCTCCCAGAACTAATTATAGTAAAAATTTCTGCTCTCCCCTGTCCCCCATTCTCCTGCAGGGGCCTTTTACTCAACACTCAGACTAGTAGTTCTCTGGGCTCTGTAACTCACATACACCCTTTCAGGGACTGTGGTTTCCCCGATAGGATCATAGACTAATTCCAAGTGCTTTCCTCCAAAGCTCATTTCAAAGTGGCAGCAGCAGAGGCTTCAATTCAAGAGCAAGGAATGGCTGGGTTTGTCCCACAAGTTCTCAAGCTTCCTGGAAAGGCGTGCCCCTTCCTGCATGAATCTACCTACTAATCAAAATGGAGATCTATCTCCCACTGCAGTGCTGGGTGCAATTTAGAGGAGTTCTGATCAGCTTTGCTCCAGCTGAACAGTTGCCTGTTCCATAAAGCCTTTCATGCCCATCTCCTGACTCACTACCTATACAATAGGCCTTTCTTCCTCTGGGCAACAGATGTATCAATATATTTCTATCGTTGTATTTTTCAGCCACTATTACAGTTTGTCTATCTGCCTGTCTCTCTCTTAGATTATGAGAAACTTGTGTGCAACAGCCAATTAACAGCCCACAGAACAATGACAGATATGAATAGTGCTCAATAAATCTTTGCTAACCCAGCCAGTGTGGCTCAGTGGTTGAGCATCGACCTAAGAACCAGGAAGTCAGGTTTCAATTCCCGGTCAGGGCACATGCCTGGATAAAGGGCTTGATCCTGTGTGGGGCATACAGGAGGCAGCTGATCAATGATTCTGTCTCATCATTGATGTTTCTATCTCTCTCCCTCTCTGAAATCAATAAAAATATATTAAAAAATAAATGTTTCTAAATTAAATTACCTGTTATAATAAGGTGGTCATGGACAGGTGAATACAAATAGTTGTGCATAAATATGCCAACCTATCCTATATAATAAAGAGCTACTATGCAAATAGTCATCACACCCTCATGCCATCACCCTATAACACCTCAGACACTCAACCCTGGGGAGAGAGGAATGGGGACCAGCCAGGCACAAATGAGCTCACGAGAGAGGAATGGGGACCAGCCAGGCTGCAGCCTGGGAGAGGGACAAGCCTCCCACCCCACAATCCCAGGCGCCAGCAGCTGGGGCTGCAGCCCGGGAGAAGGATAAGCCACCCACCCCGCAGTCCTGAGTGCCTGTGGCTGCGGCCCAGGCAAAGCCACCCACCCACAGTCCTCTGCGGCTGAGGCTGGCTCAGGTCCTGGGTGTCTGTGACCAGCCAGAGGAGGGAATCCTGGGTCCCGGGTGTGGGATGAGGCAGAGGGGGTTAGGGGCGATCAGGCCAGCAGGGGAGCAGTTAGGGGCAATCAGGCAGGCAGGCAGAGGTGGTTAGGGGCAATCAGGCAGGCAGGCAGGCGAGCAGTTAGGAGCCAGCAGTCCCGGATTGTGAGAGGCAGTCGGACATCCCCTGAGGGGTCCCAGATTGGAGAGGGTGCAGGCTGGGCTGAGGAACCCCCTCTCATGCATGAATTTTTTGCACCGAGCCTCTAGTCCAGCCGTGGGCAAACTACAGCCCGTTTGAAATGAATAAAACTATTGAAAAAAAAGACCATACCCTTTTATGTAAGGATGTTTACTTTGAATTTATATTAGTTCACACAAACACTCCATCCATGCTTTTGTTCCGGCCCTCTGGTCCAGTTTAAGAACCCATTGTGGTCCTCGAGTCAAAAAGTTTGCCCACCCCTGCTCTAGTCTCTATATATAAAAGCCTAAGTGACCGAATGACTGGTTGACTGGTTGCTATGATGCACACTGACCACCAGGGGGCATATGCTCAATGCAGGAGCTGCCGCTGGTGGTAGTCAGTGTGCTCCCTCAGCCAACCTCCCGCTGCCCCAATTGGCCCTGATTGTCAGCCAGGCTGAGGGACCCCACCCATGCACGAATTCATGCACTGGGCCTCTAGTCCTATATAATAAAAGAGAAACATGTAAATTAACCATCCCTCTGCTATGCTCAAGCCATGCCCACCAGCCAATCAGGAGCAAGTATGCAAATTAACCCAACTAAGATGGTGGTGGCCAGGGAGTGGAGCGAGCAGGAGGCTTGGGTTGCCCCCGGCGATGGAGGAAGCCAAGCTTCCCACCTGCCTTGGCCAGCCCTCGGCTCCACTCAAGGCTACAAAGTTTCAATTATAGAAGATAAATAAATCCCAGAAAAAAAGAAAAAAAAAAAGAGAGGCTGGGAGCTTGGGTCGCCGGGGGATGTGGCAGCCTGAAAACGACCATCAGCCCCTCACCTAGGCTGGCCAGGCACCCCAGTGGCATTCCCCCACCCTGAAGGGGCTGTGGGGAGCCTGAAAACGGCCCTCAGCCCCTCACCCAGGCTGGCCACATCCCCAGGGGGTGAGGGTGCCCGCTGGGAGGTTTGGCCAGCCTGAAAACAGCCCTCAGCCCCTTACCCAGGCTGGCCAGGCACCCCAGCGGAACCCCCACCCTGATCTGGGACACCCTTCAGGGCAAACCAGCTGGCCCCCACCTGTGCAACAGGCCTCTATCCTATCTAATAATAGACAAACATGGTAATTGACCATACCTTCGCTATGCCTCCCATGGGCTAATCAGCATGATATGCAAATTAACCACCAACAAAGATGGCATCTAATTTGCATACTGCAGGCAGGGTGGGACAGCGCCATCCTGCCTGCCCCACCGCCATCCGGGCCTGCTATTTGCCACCTGGAGCGGTGGGGCAGGACAGCGCCATCCTGCCTGCCCTGCCGCCATCCAGGCCTGCTATCTGCGACCCGGGGCAGCGGGCGTCCCATGTGCGACCCCACCTGGGGCGGCCGGGTGGGGCAGCGAAGCCTTGAAGGCGGCTCCGGCTGGAGCGAAGGCCTGGGTCCCGGGTGCTGGAGGGAAACCGGTGCCAGCAGCCAAGGGAAGGGAAAGCCTATTGCATGAATCTTTTTGTGCAACAGGCCTCTAGTCCTATATAATAAAAGGACTAGATAATATGCAAATTGATCCTAATAGCAGAACCACTGGGAATGACTGGTCACTATGACACACACTGACCACCAAGGGGCAGACGCTCAATGCAGGAGCTGCCCCTTGGTGGTCAGTGTGCTCCCACAGGGGGAGATCTGCTCAGCCACAAGCCAGGCTGACGGCTGCCAGCACAGCGGTGGTGGCGGGAGCCTCTCCTGCCTCCTCAGCAGTGCTAAGGATGTCCGACTGCAGCTTAGGCCTGCTCCCCGCTGGCAAGTGGACATCCCCTGAGGGATGTTTGACTGCCAGCTTAAGCCCGATCCCCCGGGGGGGGGGGGGGCTAAGCCAGCAGGTGGACACCCCTGAGGGGTCCCAGACTGCGAGAGGGCACAGGCCGGGCTGAGGGACGCCCCCCCCCCCCCCGACACCCAGCACACAGATTTTTGTGCACTGGGCCTCTAGTGTCAATAATAAAATCCCTACTAATTTTTAGGTTTCCATTACACGAATGTGTCCTATGTTAAGATATCTCTGTTATAAAACATAACATTATGGTGCTGTAATTATCAAAAGCTAAAGGACTTCCTGGAATAGCTGTTCTGCTAGTGTGCCAAATGCTGTTTGCCTTATTGTATGTAGTCATAGAAAACACCTGGGATACAGAATCAGCCCTGGACTTGGATTCTCGTTCCATCATTTATTTGCTGAGTGACCTTGGACAGTTACTTGACCTCATCAGTAGGAAGAGTATCTAAATATCCATTCATTCACTATTTAAACATTTATTAAGTGTTAGCTACATGTAAGTCATTGTGCCATACATTGTGGCTTTCATTCAATCCTCAGTGTGCATTGGAATAACCTGGAAAACTCTTAAAGCTACTAGTTCCTTAAAATAAGATAGAATATAGAATTAGATGATTGTATAAGGAAATAATTTATCAATGTAAATATATATGAATATATGAAAATATTATTTGACCTAGACTAGTCCTAGACTAATAGGTCTCAATCTTCAGTGTAGGAAAGGAATCGTCAGGAGGGCCTGTGAAACCATAGCTTGCTGAGCCCACCTCCAGAATTTCTGATTCAATGTATTTGGGGTGGTTCTGAGATTTGTATTTCTGAGATTTGTATTTCTAACAGGTTCTCAGGTGACACGTACATTGTTGATCCAGGATCACACTTTGAGAACCCCTGACCTGGACTGTAAACTCCTGAGGACAAGAACAATCTGCTCATTTACTAAGTAAAGCATGCTCATGACCAATTCAGCTTCCAGCACAGACTACAAGTGTAATTTTTTCAATGTATGAACCACTCTGTGCCTCAGAATAACTAATATTTACCGTCAACAATATGAGAGAAGAATTTTTGTGCACTACTGCGTTCCCAGAACCAAGAACATGGCTTGGCACACAGCAGTGCTCAAGGACAATTATTAAATGAATAAATATGATTGAAAGGGTTAAATGAGGTCATGTATATTTAAAAAAATTGTACAAATATTAGCTACAATTAGTGTTACTCTTTAGAGGTAATAATTACTCTAGAAACTGTAGCTCTTCCATATGCTGGAGGCATTCTGAGAGCAGAGACCATCTCCCTTTCACATAGCTCTGCATCTAAACCAAGGAGCTGAATAAAAGTGGGTAACTTTCACTGGTGCTCACTATGGTGCCAGGCAATCTACGGGACTATAAGGAGGGCACAAGCTCTTAGAAGGGCATTTAATATCCTCTCCACTTTACCGATGAAAGAAACTGAGGCGGGGATTAAGTTGCCCAAGATAGCGAATTGCAGAGCCAGAACTCGAACACGTTAAGTCCAGCAAAGGTCATGGGTGAGAACAACATGGAACGCGGAAATCAATGGGGTCAAAGGTCAGCAGGAAGTGGCTACGGTACTCTAGGTCAGAGATCACTAACATGTCATAGGCGATTGAGGGTTGTTACTGAAGATAGTTTGACCTAGTCTTCCCAATCGCGTCTCAGCTGGTGAGACCATAAAGCGACGGGGACATCTGGGTGGATTACATAAAATAAAAAAATTAAAAAAAGCGCAAATGTATAAGAATCTGCGGAACCTCCCAAGAGGCGGCTCTGATGGGAAAAGAAAGTGACGCATGCGCGGCATCCGGGTTCCTGGGCGCGTGCCCACTGTAGACGTGGCAGAAGGAGGGGACGGGCCCTGGAGCGTGTGGGCGGAACTTCCGGGGCCGACAAGACAGCCCCCTCGGAACCGGAAGTGGAGCCTGGGAGCCTTGACGTTAGGAACGAAGTCGAGCCTGGATCTGGAGCCGGGTGAGGAGTGGCATCGGGTGGTTGGTGGGTAGGAAAGAAGCGGAGAGGCCGGGGTGCCACTGGCCAGATCGGGGTTCAGGCTGAAAGGGAAGGGAGGAGCCCAGCGGCGGGGCCGGGTGAGAGACCCTCACCTCGCGCATCCGCAATCCAGGATCAGTCTTAGACCCTCCCCTCCCTTCTCTCCTCCCGGCCCCGATTCCGGCTCCCGCTTCCCGCCCCGAGCCTATCGAAGGGCGCAGGACGCTCGATCCCCATGCTTAGTGGATCAGCCCTCTCTCGTCGCGGCCCGAGAAGCTGCCCTGGCTCCTCGGGCGTGATCCCGGCGCCCCCAGCCTCCGCAGCCCGACTGCTTCCCGAGTTCTAGGAAGCTTGTCCCGCCCCCTGGGTTGTCACCCTGCGACCGTCCACCCAGAATGGCGTGGAGACTTGAGCCTGCTCCAAAGTCTTGGGTGTGTTTGAGGGAATTATTTCCTGGAGAAGAAGCTCCTGCCCTCCCACCCCAACCCCACACCGACTTTAGGGAGATGAGGGGAGGGGAGTATCTGTCAAGCTTAGTGTTGTGACCTGTGTACGGCTTAGGATTTGGAAGAACAGCGCCTGAGGTGGCTCTGAGCTTAAAGCCAGGAGCATCCCCGCTTTTCCGGAGTCAGGATGACCCTTCCTCGCAAAGGGAAGAGGCCTCTGGTTCCGCTGCAGCAGCTGTGAGCTCTCCTGCTCCGGGGCCCGTCTGTCGGTAGGAGAGTGGGAGGGATGAGGCCGTTCAGAGTAGATGTGGTCGGATAGTCCTGTTCTTGGAAGGACCCGGCAAAGGGCCTCTGATTCATTCCTCTGTTGCTGGGCAAGATGGTAAGAATTTGGTGGTGGCCTAGAATCATGACAAGCATATGAAACGAGCAGACACAGGAGAGTTGGAGTGCATTGGGATTTGGATACTCATAGTCCCTCTGCTTGGTGGATAAGGTGAATGATCTTTTCTTGTTTTTTTTTCCATGAAATTTTACTTTGCTGCTGATTCTTGAATTGTTTCCTTAGAAGTTTTTTGTGCCTGGCCTGCACACAGTGCTAACCTGCTAGAGTTTTCAGGTGGCCTTTACAGTTAGTTATTCTAATGCTTCAGTTCTAAGGTACATGCACTCTTTTGAGGGGAAGATTGGAGGTGGAGTAGCATTTAGATTATTGTAGCTTAGTCAAAGAATGTCATTTCTCTAATCAGTCGCTCTGAAATTTGCCTTTTGAGGGGGGAGGGAATTTTCCTGATCTGCTAGACATGTAGCCTGAGTGATTAAAAATGACTAGCACACTGGACTGTATCCAGTGTTTGTTGAATGAATGGATGCGAGAGTGAATGAATGGAAAGTGAGAACATTGTTTCATTTACCTGTAATATCACAGGAGTTCATCAGTGGCAGGACTCCTTGTGTGTCTAGAAATCATACCACCCTGGGAGTGGGGGCTGCAGCTCCATTCCAGGGGACCTCTCTGCAGTTGAAACTTACACCCTCTTGGCAGTGACAAAGCATGGGATTCCGAGTAACAAAATCCTTACTTTGGGGAGTAATCTGGCTACTGGTTGGGGCAGAAAATTACAAAGATCCTGTGGAGTGTGGGAATGATTAGGCTGATCACTGCCTGATAAGGTCAGTCCTTTTTTTCTGTCTACTTCCCACCCTGTATAGTTGCTCTCTTTTTAGAGAGTTGATTACGACTAATTTCTCTCTTCTCTCTTATCTTATAGGTGAGACCAAGTTGGGGATGCTCTCATAATGAATGTCAACCAGTCAGCTCCACCTGTGCCGCCGTATGGGCAGCCCCAGCCTGTCTACCCAGGGTATCATCAATCCAGCTATGGTGGGCAACCAGGATCCACAGCCCCTCCCAACACGTATGGAGTCTACAATGGGCCAGTACCCGGCTACCAGCAAACACCTCCTCCAGGTATGTTTCCGAGGTTGGGCTGTCTTGCCCTGCCAAAATGGTCTAGAGAGTTGGGGTGACGGATTGAGGAACATGAATCTGGCTCTTGGCCGCTGAGAGCCCCTCCCTGGGGAGTCTGCCCTTCCCTGTTTTTACAGAACGTAACTGTGTTTCTGCCTTAAGACATCTAAGGGAGCACATCTTCCATGTTCAATGGCAGTTCATTTCCTATGGGTGTCACCTGCAGTTCATTTCCTATGGGTGTCACCTGTGCAGCCTCACCTGGCTACATTGTTTGCAGATGGAAGGAAGTGTTGTGGTTACAGCTCCTTCAGAGCCTATGACCAGGGTTGACTATTTCCTGTTCACCTAAAGTCTTCCTGGAATTACTTGTTCCATATACCATGCTATGCTAAATGCTTTATGCTTTGCTTTGTGTGTGTGTGTGTGTGTGTGTGTGTGTGTGTGTGTGTGTGTATATATTTAATTCACATCCAAGGACATACTTAGAGAGAGAGGAGAGAGAGCAAGGGACAGGAAGGGAAGGAGGGAGGGAGGGAGGGAGGAAGGAAGGGAGGGAGGAAGGGAGGGAGGAAGGGAGGGAGGGAAGGAGGGAGAGAGAGAGATTGATTGATTGGTTGCCTTCTGTACTGGCCTCAACCGGGGATAGAGCCCACAACCCAGGTTATGTGCCCCGACCGGGAATTGAACTGGCGACCTTTTGATGCACAAGCTGATGCTCAACTAACTGAGCCACTCTGGCCTGGCATTCCTCATGTGTATTGATAATGCCTCTCATTGGACGGACTGTCCTATCAATTAATGACTTTGGGACATGGGGAGCTAGTTTGTGGATGAAAAGTGTGGTGTTTGCCTGAGTTTTGGTGTCTCTCATATCTTTCTACTGATAGTCCTTTTCCTTTGCTTGAGTTTCCTCTGATTTTTAGAGGCTCAGTAATATCAGGACAATAAGAGAAGACTTTATCTGATGCTACCTTAAAATCAGTGCTTGGCTTTTACTTTTTCTTTTTTTAAGAGTAGCTAATACTCTACAGATTATCCTTAAGGACTCATTGAGCACCATATCTTTGGTTAGACTAGTTGAGGACTTAGGGTATGTCAATGCTTTATGCTTTTTAAGAAAGTAAATCCCATGAAGGAGGCATAGGTGAGATGTGGGAAAAGAAGTATTATCATTTAAATTATAACTTTGAAAAAAAAAATCATGAAATGATGAGATTAGGTCTCAGGTTTCTGGAAGAGGTTTACTCTGGGTTGGAACTTTGGCTGGACAGAGTCCACCTCAGTCTGTCAAGTCCTGGCTTATCAAGATGGAGTTTGGCATTGCCTCAAGAGGAAGCTTTATTATTGAGAGGAGAACTTATCTGGTTCTGTGATGGCTAGTGAGCAGGTTCAGATTAATCATGTTCCTGTAGGCAGGTTCTGTAGTGTCTAATCTCTGCTGAGGGCAGAGCAAAAGAAAAACAAATGTTTGAACAGGGGTCAGCATCATTTTCAAAATGATGTGCCAGGTAACTAATTGCTTTCTCCCTGCGTTTCAGGTGGGAAGGATGGTTGGGGCTAGTAGAAGGAGCTTTGATGGCAGCTCTGATGAGCAGAAAGGATGGAGTCCAGCTTTTGTGAAGACATGGGTGGCACCACTAATGGGAGGGCAAGCCAGCTGTCCTGACTGAACTATTGAGTGGAAACAAAGGCTCCAACCTATGGGAACACTTTTCTGAGCCATGTGCTATTGGGAGAGTGAACACTTAGAAGAGGATGAAGAGAATATGGTTGGGATAAGTAGAATATATGAAAGGAGGTTGGCAGAATATTTTCCCCAAGAGGTGCCTTTCCTTACAACTTAGCTCAGTGTATTACTTGGTCATTTTCTTTGCTACCTTTCTCATATATGTTCCAAGTTTCTAGTTTCTGAAGTGTGATCTTTTTCCTTAAAATAATTAACCTTTATTCTAAGGTGAGAACTTTAGGCTGTCCTGGATTGACTGCATGAGAGTAAGTATATGGTGATCATAGGAAGGCCCTACATTCCTGTAGCTCTGGCTACAGCTTCACTTGTAATGTATGGGTCTAGGAGAGTGGAGGCTCTCTGATTGGGCATCAGTGTTCAGAATCTGCTGTAGTTAGATTTGCATATTGATGGTGTCCTTTTAATTACAAAGCTGTGGTATTGGGCCAGTGAAGGTCTGTGCTTATTGATCCTTGCTTTGCATTCCTTGCTCAGGATAGAGGAGACATTATTTCCCAATCACTTAGTTTCTGTCCTTTACCCTCAGGTGTGTCAAGAGCCCCACCTTCTTCAGGGGTGCCTCCAGCCTCGACAGCACAGGTCCCTTGTGGCCAGGGAGCATATGGCCAGTTTGGCCAAGGAGATGTACAGAATGGGCCTAGCTCCACTGTTCAAATGCAGAGGTATGTACTCAGGTCAACCTAAATTGGTCTGATGATGAAACTGGAAGGCTTAGGAATGTCTGAGGGCCCATTTCCTTTTCTTTGTCTTTTATTTATTTATTTGTATGTATGTTTGTTTACTTTTTCACCTTCTTTCCTCTGTGAATTTAACATAATATTTTTTATTTTTAAATTGAATTTATTGGGGTGACATTGGTTAATAAAATTATATAGATTTCAGGTGTACAATTCTGTAATGCATCATCTGTATATTGTATTGTGTGTTTTACCCCAGGTGAAGTCTCCTTCCATCACCATTTATCCCCCTTATACTCTCTTCTACTTATCACCACTCCCCTGCCCCTCTGGTAATCACCATACTGTTGTCTGTGTTTATGAGGTTTGAGGTTTGTTTTTGTTTTATTTTTTGTATAATCCCTCTCTTTGCCTTTCTTTTAGATAGCCTTTTCTCTTTCTGCCACCTTTTTGTATTTTGTTTTTCTTTTTCCAGGTTACAGGTGCTGCTGCTGTCCACTCTGTGGATTATTGACCTATTCTTTTACACATTCTTTCTCTTTCTTTGAACCTGAGTCTTTTTCCTGACTAGGCATATATCTTCAATAATTATTTAGATCCTACTAAGCCTACCCTAAGGGAGGAACAGGAAGAAGGGACCTCAGGATTATTTGTCTCCTCTGACTTCCCTCTTTCCTTTAGATCAGGTACTTAATAGGACTTATTGGCTAAGTTCAGGTGTGACCAGTTATGAAAGAAATGATACTCAAAGCCATATATGTAATTCTTTGAAAGCTTTCATTATTCATTAAGGCCAATATGTTGTTATTATAATCATTAAAAAAAAGGAAATCAGCCCTAACAGGTTTGGCTCAGTGGATAGAGCGTCGGCCTGCGGACTGAAGGGTCCCAGGTTCAATTCTGGTCAAGGGCATGTACCTTGGTTGCGGGCATATCCCCAGTGGGGGTGTGCAGGAGGCAGCTGATTGATGTTTCTTTCTCATCGATGTTTCTAACTCTCTATCCCTCTCCCTTCCTCTCTGTAAAAATCAATAAAATATATTAAGAAAAAAAGGAAATCACATGAATGATGAAAACTTTGGTGGTGCATGATCTGTTTAACTGTGGGTAGAGTGTGTAGTAATGGAAGAGTCACCTTCTGACATTTTTATTGGGTGTCCAGAATGTATATTTTTCACATTGAATGCAAGCCTGGAGAAAGATCCTGAGAAGCTCTCCCAACCCTATGTGTTGGAATACTCTGGAAGCAGTATAGGGAATTCATTCATTCATCCACTCAAAAAATATTTTATACCATTATGTGTCAGACATTATTCTAGAAGTTGGAGATAAAGCAGTAAACAGAACAGAACAAGTCTCTGCCCTCATGGAGCTTACAATTTAGTGGAATACACAGGATAACAAGTAGACAAATATAAATAAGAAATAAGCCAAAACCGGTTTGGCTCAGTGGATAGAGCGTCGGCCTGCGGACTGAAAGGTCCCAGGTTCGATTCCGGTCAAGGGCATGTACCTGGGTTGCGGGCACATCCCCAGTGGGAGATGTGCAGGAGGCAGCTGATCGATGTTTCTCTCTCATCGATGTTTCTAACTCTCTATCTCTCTCCCTTCCTCTCTGTAAAAAATCAATAAAAAATAAAAATAAAATAAAACAGAGTGAGGATATAGAGAATGACTGGTGAGGAGGTAGGACGCTGTTTTAAATACATTGGTCAAGGAAAAGCCTCCCTGAAGTGATATTTGAAACCTTAGTGAAATGATGAGGGAGCGCTCGCTCCCTAGGTCTGGGAGAATGTGGGAAGAGCAAGAAGGCCAATGTGGCTAGCAGTGAAGGTCTCAGTGGAGAGGGGAGGAGATAAAGTAGGAACATAGGCAGGAACCGTATTATACTCTGCTTTGTAAGACATATGAAGAAGTTTAAATGTGATTTTAGTTGTTGTGAGAAGCCATTGGGGAGTTTTAAGCTGGGAGTAATGTTCCCATTTGTTTATTTATGCAATGGATATTTTCATTGTAATATAAAACACATACAACAAACATTCAATAAATTATAAAGTGAACCCCCTTGTAACTACAACCCAGATCAAGAAATAGAACTCTGCCACGTACCCCAAAAGCCCATTTCATGTGCCCAATTAAATCATAGCTCTCCTTCCCCCGATAAGTAACAATTATCCTAACTTTTATGGTAACCATTTTTTGTGTTTTTAAAAATAATTTACACTTAAGGTACATTCCTTAGATACCACAGTTTAGTTTTGCCTATTAAAAACAAAAACAAGCCCTGGCCAGTGTCTCTAAGTGGTTAGAGTGTAGCCTGGGCACCGAAGAGTTGTGGGTTTGATTCCTTTGGAAGGCAACCAATTGATATGTCTCTCTCACACTGATGTTCCTCTCTCTCACTCCATTTCTTCCTCCCTCCCTCCCTCCCTCCTCCCCTCCCTCCCTTCCACTTTCTCTAAAATATATATGTATATATATATATATATATATATGTCCTCAGGTGAGGATTAACAAAAATGAAGTACAGACAAACAAACAAACAAAAACAACAACTTAATGTGTCTTTTAAGTGTATAGATTCCCTCTCTATCTCTCTTACTGTTTATTATTGAAGAACCCAAGCCAATTGATCTGAAGAGTTTCCCAAAGTCTGGATTCTCCTGGTTGTATATTCATGTTACAGTTTACTGTGTTCCTCTTTCCTCTGTATTTCCTGCAAATTGGAAGGTGAATACAGAGACTGGATCCAAGTTTGATCCCTTTGGGTAGTGTGGGGCAAGACTATAAAGGAGCCACATAATACCTTGTTTTTTTCTCGTTTTGTGATGTTTGCAATTATTGGTGCTTAATGCATCTGTATATTAATTTTTTGGAATGGTGATGCTCTAATTCTTTTGTTTCTTTTCATTTATTTGTTTGACTACCATTATAGACAGTTCTTATCATCTGTTATTTGTTTGCTAGCTGTGTAATTCATGTAGGATAAATGCTTGATTCTTTACCTTTATTTACCAGTTTACAAGGAAATGAATTGGTCCTTTGTTATCTACTGAAGGTGACCAATTCTTCTTTTTAATATCATTATGAATTTATAGATTTAGACATATTTGATGGGCTTCAATCCACTGTAATTATTATCATTATTGAAGTGGAAAATGTCCCACCTTCGACCAATTTTGACATGATCCTAATAATCTTGCAATATGATAAGATGTTCCAAGCTTATCTTATACATTTTATGCTCCAGACCAGGAATTAGCCATTTTCCCAAGAAATCCTTTATTTAGAGTATATAAAATTTCTGTTATAATATAAATTATTGTTATTGTTGTTTTTAATTCTCATCCAAGGATATTTTTCTCCATTGATTTTTATTTTTTAAATATTTTTATTGATTTCAGAAAGGAAAGGTGAGTGAGATATAGAAACATCAATGATGAGAGAGAATCACTGATTGGCTGCCTCCTGCATGCCCCCCATTAGGGATTGAGCCTGCAACCCAGGCCTGTGCCCTTGACCAGAATCAAACCCAGGACCCTTTGGTCCACAAGCCGACTCTCTATCCCCTGAGCCAAATCGGCTAGGGCTCCATTGATTTTTAAAGAGAATGGAAGGGTGCTTGGGCTGATGCTCTACCTCTGAGACACACCGGCCAGGGCAGAAATTATATACTTTTATTGATTTCAAAGAGGAAGGGAGAGGGAGAGAGATTGAAACATCAATGATGAGAGAGAATCATTGATCGGCCGCCTCCCAAATGTCCCCTACTGGGGATGGAGCCCATATTGGGCATGTGCCCTTGACTGGGAATCGAACCCGGGACCCTTTAGCCTGCAGGCTGATGCTCTATCCACTGAGCCAAACCAGCCAGGGCAGAAATGATATTTTTTATTGTAATCTGGGTACTAGAAATGTTCATTGCTACCTGATTGGTCATTTTCTAGGCCTTTTCAGTGGACATAGCTAAGGAATACATATCTACACATATTAAAGGTAAAATAGCTCATTATTTTAAATTTGTACTTCCAGTTCAAACTGAAGACTACAGAGCCTTTACTTGACCTCTTTATTATATCTATATCCCTTTTCTTCCACACCAGGAATCTTGGTTCTTATGGCCATGGGAAGATGGAATTAGAATATTGGAATATGCCCCAATTTCTTTTTTATTTTATTCCTTATTATACACAACAGTCTCAGTACAACAATACTAACACTATCACAAATGTGATTACTAAAAATATTTTTTTTTAAAATATTTTATTGATTTTTTTTACAGAGAGGAAGGGAGAGGGATAGAGAGTTAGAAACATCGATGAGAGAGAAACATCGATCAGCTGCCTCCTGCACATCTCCTACTGGGGATGTGCCCGCAACCCAGGTACATGCCCTTGACCGGAATCGAACCTGGGACCTTTCAGTCCGCAGGCCGACACTCTATCCACTGAGCCAAACCGGTTCCGGCTAAAAATATTATTTTTTTAAAATTGCATATGCTTTTCCCAGTCTCAAAAAAATTTTTTTTTAAAAGGACACATATGTAATACCCTTTGTAATACTTTAAGCAATAAAACAATTAAAATTTTTTTTTTATCATTATGATATTTATTCAACTGCTATAATAATGTTCAAAATAACAATCAAAATAGACATTTATGTCTGTCATAACACAGTCTGTATGAGTGCAAACCAGGTCTGGTATAGTCATCCCATGACAGTCAAGGACCTTGGCTCCTTCCATCTTGTTGTTTCACTTCCTCAGTGCAAGGCTTCCATCCCATAGTCCGAAATGTCTTCCAAGCTCTAGCAATTACTGCTACCTTCCAGACAGCAGGAGGGAGAGAGAGGAGGAAGGGCATTCTCCCTTAGAGGTTGTACATGACATCCTCTCTCCCTTCCATTGACCAGCCATCTGAACTGTAAGAGACAGTCTTTATTCCACACAGTGATGACGCCAGCTGATGATGGGATGTTCTATTCCTCAGGAGTTAGTGTTAGTGAACAAATAGCATCTCTCATCACAGCCATACAATCAATATCCTATTATTTTTTAAAAAGAGGTCACTTTGCTGGATTCAAGAGTAGAAGTAGAGAATCCTGTTAGGATGTTGTAGTAATTCAGGTAAGAGCTGATCTTTTGGTTTGGTTTAGGATGGTAGTGATAGAGTTATGAGAAATAGTCAAATTTGGGATACATTTTGAAGGTAGAGTCAGTAGGATGTGAGTTAATAGAGAAAGAGGAATTCTGGATGTCTCTTGTTGGCTTAAGAAACTGGGTACTATTTACTGAAGTGAGAAATATTTGAGAAGGAGCAGATTTTTTTTGTTGGGGGGATATTAAGGATTTTATTATGTACATTATAGATTTAAGAAAGGTACTAGCTCAGACACTTCCAGTGAAGATGGCAGAGTAGATTTTTTATTTATGCCTTCTTTTTTAAAAATATATTTTTATTGATTTCAGAGAGGAAGGAAGAGGGAGAGAGAGATAGAAACATCCATGATGAGAGAGAATCATGGATTGGTGCCTCCTGCAAGTCCCCCATTGGGGATCGAGCCCACAACACGGGCATGTGCCCTTGACCGGAATTGAACCTGGAATCTTTCAGTTCGCAGATCGACGCTCTATCCGCTGAGCCAAACCAGCTAGGACCAGAGTAGATTTTAAAAAGAAAAAGCTACCGCCCTAACTGGTTTGGCTCAGTGGATAGAACGTCGGCTGGGTTCAATTCCAGTCAAGGGCACGCATCCAGGTTGCAGGCACATGCCTGGTTGCAGGCTCTTCTTTAGCCCAGGCCCTGGTCGGGTACGTGCAGGAGACAACCAATTGATGTGTTTCTCTCACATTGATATTTCTCTCTGCCTTTCCCTCTCTCTTTAAAAAACAATGGAAAAATATCGTCAGGTGAGAATTAAAAATAAATAAATAAACTTAGCATCAAAACAAAAAAATAGAAAACAAAAAAATAGAAAAAAACACAAAAAAATAGAAAGAAAAAGCTACTAGCTACCAAATAGAGATGTTAACTGTAGCTCATGAATGATGTCAGGACTGGAGATACACATTTGAAGATCTTCAGTATAGAGATAGTATTTAAAGCCACGGGACTAGATGAAATCACTTAGAAAATGAGCATTGAGAGTAAAGAATAGAATTGAATACTGAATTTTAAAAAGTCAGAGGAGGAGCCATCAAAAGATACTGAGAAAGAGCAGTATAGTGAGGGAGGAGATTAGCCAGAAGAGTGTGGCATCCTGTAACTAGATGAAGACAGAATTTCAGAAAGGCAAGAGTAATTAGCTGTTGTCATTTGCCGCTGAAAGGTAAGTGTCATTTGCAGACTGAGATTGCCAATTGGGTTTGGCAAGGTTCCATGTCATTGACAAATGCAGTTTTAGTGGAGATATGAAGATAGCGATTTAGTTGGAGTGGGTCAAAGACTTTCAACTGGGTAGTAGATTAATATAACCTGAAAAGCCGTTTACTACAGACATCTAGAAAGGAGAAAGGAAATAGAAACAAAAATTTTCAAGTCCATAATCAAGCTTAAGAGAAAGACAGTGAAATCCTCAAGTGCTAGAGATACCAAGTGGGAACTGAGAATGAGTGTGGCGGGCTGACACTGGGGCTGCCTGTGTGGAGGGTGGGAGTATTATCTTGAGACCTGGTGACTTAAGTTTAAGCAGGTATTGGGGATGGAGGATGAATCTTTCGGATTTTCTGAACTGAGGTTTCGAATGAAGACCTTGTTTATGAAGTCTGGACCTGAGCTGTACCTTCCGTGAACAGAGACCAGAAAAAAAATCTGCACACTGCCTGAGGGAGAATCCTGTTTATCCTGGTTGGCTGTGGATAAGTGGGGGAAAGGTTTTGGGACTGCAGATGGACAGAGAGGTCTTTTTGGAGTGATGGAAATGTTCTAAAGGTGTATTCCGGTGATGGTTGCACAAGTCTATAAACTCAGTAAAAATTTTGAATTGTATGCTTAAAAGCAGTGAATTTGATGGTATGAAAATTATATCTCAAAGCTTTTTTAAAAAAAATTATTCTTGAATGGCAGTATCATTGGAATACCTTTCAGAAGCAAATGCAACACAACCACACTCCCTCAACCCAGTCTGTAAGAGATTGTCAGGAAAAACAATATTGATTAGGATAAATAGAGACTGTTAGAGGAGAGCAGATAGGATAGTACCTTGCAAGCATTAAGGGAATATAATTGTCAACATGGAATTATGTACCTAGCTAAGAGAGAGGGCAAATACAGAGATTTTCAGACAGAGACTGAGTGTTTTACAACTGAGAGTTACAACTCTCATTCAGAAAACTAAGGGAAAAAAAGAAAAATGAACCCAGAAAGAAGGAGCCTTAAAGAGACAGAGAAATAGTAATTAAAGTAGAGACAGCAATTCTTTTGTATTGGTTGGCTAAAAAGAGGCACAAAAGCTTGAGAGGGATATGAGTTTTTAGGCTAATTTTACTTGATTGGATTTAAAAAACACAACTTCATTGACATAATTTACATGCCATGTGAACTTAAAATGTACAGTTCAGTGGTTTTTACTGTATTCACAGTTATGTGCAACCATCATCAGCCAATTTTAGATCATTTTGTCACCTCAAGAAGAAACACCATATCCTTTAGCTAAGTAGCTACCCCTATGTAACTATTCCTTCAATTTCCCACACCCCCTACTCTAAGCAACCATTAATTATTATCTGTCTCTATCAGTTTCCCTATTCTGGACGTTCATGTGAGTGGAATCATATACTATGTGATATTTTGTAACTGACTTATTTCATTTAGCATAATGTTTTCAATGTTTATATTGTAGCATGTATCAGTACTTTTCTTTTTATGGCCAAGTAATATTTTATTGTGAGGATATAATACCCACATTTTGTATATAGATTTATTCCCTGATGGACATTTGGGTTGTTTTCACCAAGGTTGGCTATTTTTTGAGATGTTTGTGTGGTTTTGTGCTGATGGGAATGATCAGAGAAAGAGGGAGACATTGAATGGAAAGTACATTCAAAAGACAAGTTCCAGAATGGAAAAAAGATACTAACACATAAAATAGTATCCAGACTATGTAAAGAACTACTTCTTAATAAGAAAAAGTCAATCCAGTTGAAAAATAATAGACAAAAAAACAGAATAGGTATTTTACAAAAGAAGAGATACTAATGGCCAAAGAACATTTTAAAAAACCGTTCATTGATGATCGCCAGGTGGGGGGTTGGGAGGATGGGTGAAAAAGGTGAAAGGGATTAAGAAGTACAAATTGCCAATTATAAAAATAATCACAGGATGGAAACAACCAAGGTATCCTGGGATAGAGAACTGGATAAAGAAGATGTGGTACATACACACAATGGAATACTACTCAGCTATAAGCAACAACATGGATGGACCTTGAGAATATTATGCTAAGTGAAATAGTCAGAAAAAGCTAAGAACCATAGGGCATATAAAACTGGAACTTGTGAACTCAACAGCAGTGTCGTGGTTGCCAGAGGGAAGGGGGTCGGGGGTGGAGGTGGTCCTAATATATGGTGACGAGAGAAGATTTGACTAGGTGGTGGGCACACAGTGTAATATACAGATCTTGTAACAGAAACCCACACCTGAAACCTATATGATCATAGTAACCAATGTCACTCCAATAAATTTAATTTAAAAAGAAATAAAGGTCACAGAAAATAAAGCATGTACAGCATAGGGAATATGGTCAATAATATTGTAATAACTATGTGTGGTACTAGATTTAATCAGGACGATCACTCCTAAATTATATAAATATCTAATCACTGTGTTGTATACCCTGAAACTAATATAATATTGTATGTCAACTCTAATTGAAAAATAAAATAAACACACTACACTGTTCAACTCCATAAATAATGGAGAAAAAAACAGCACACAAATTAAAAAAGCACAACAGGCCGTAGCTGGTTTGGCTCAGTGGATAGAGTGTTGGCCTGCAGAACGAAGGGTCCTGGGTTCTATTCAGGTCAAGGGCATGTACCTCAGTTGCAGGCTCCTCCCTGGCTTGGGTCATGGTCAGGAGGCAACCAATCTATGTGTTTCTCTCACATCGATATTTCTCTCTGTCTTTCCCTCTCTCTTCTCTCTAAAAATCAATGGAAAAATATCCTCGGGTGAGGATTAAAAAACAAACAAACAAAAACAACCACAACAGGATTCTCCTATGTATCCATCAGACTGGCAAAATTAAAAAGTCTGACAATACTAAATATTGCTGAGGATATGGGGTAACAGGAACTCTTACCCCCTGGTGTTCAGATGCAAATTAGTGCAACTACTTTGGGAAAATAATTTGGATTTATCTGTTAAAATTGAAGATATGCACACCCTAAATCCAGTAATTTCACTCATAGTTATATACCTTAGAAAAACTCATGCAGGTAAACAAGTTAATTGTAATGTTTATTCATAGCAACATGCTTTGTAAGATCTAAAAATTAGGCCCAGCTGGCATGGCTCAGTGGTTGAGCACCGACCTATGAACCAGGAGGTCATGGTTCGATTCCTGGTCAGGATACATGCCCAGGTTGCAGGCTCAATCCCTGGGGTGGGGTGTGCAGGAGGCAGCTGATTAATGATTCTGTCTCATCATTGATGTTTTTATCTCTCTCCCTCTCCCTGCCTCTCTGAAATCAGTAAAAAATATATATTTTAAAAATTTGACAAACTCAAATATCCATCTACATTAAAATGCTTAAGTAAATCTTGCACAGCTTGTTTATTTAGTGGAATAACATTTAGTGATGAATACAGCATAGATGAATTTCATAAACATGTGGTTGAACAAAACCCAGAGTATGTATGATGTGATTCTGTTTACAAAAGTTTAAAAAACTGACGAAACTGTTAAAGACAAGGGAATGATTATTAGAAGTTAGGAAAGTAGTTATCTCTGGGATAAGGAAGAGGGCTATGGTGGAAGAGAGATACAGAGGGCCTTTGGGTTCTAGTATATTCCATTTCTTGACTTAGTTTTGGTTACATTGGTGTTTTTTTTTGTGTGTGTGTTTTTTTTTTAATATATTTTATTGATTTTTTACAGAGAGGAAGGGAGAGAGATAGAGAGTTAGAAACATCGATGAGAGAGAAACATCGATCAGCTGCCTCCTGCACATCTCCTACTGGGGATGTGCCCGCAACCCAGGTACATGCCCTTGACCGGAATCGAACCTGGGACCCTTCAGTCCGCAAGCCGACGCTCCATCCACTGAGCCAAACCGGTTTCGGCTACATTGGTGTTTGAATCATAATTATTCAACAGCACATATGTCTTTTATGTATGTTTTCTGTACGTTATTTTTCACAATTTAAAAGTAAAGTTGCGCCGAAACCGGTTTGGCTCAGTGGATAGAGCGTCGGCCTGCGGACTGAGAGGTCCCGGGTTCGATTCCGGTCAAGGGCATGTACCTGGGTTGTGGGCATATCCCCAGTGGGAGATGTGCAGGAGGCAGCTGATCGATGTTTCTCTCTCATCGATGTTTCTAACTCTCTGTCTCTCTCCCTTCCTCTCTGTAAAAAATCAATAAAATATATTAAAATAAAAAAATAAAAGTAAAGTTGCTTTGGACTAAGAATCAGATCTGGGTTCTAGTTTTAGCTTGGTCTGCCACTTACACTCTTAGTGTCTTAGTTTTTTATCTGCTCTGTCTCCCTCATTATTTTACTATGAGGATTACATTAAAGCACTTAGAAAGGCTTTATAGGTTGTAAAGCTATATTCAGATACATATACAGATGGTGGTTTATTATTACTAGGCCATGTGACAGAATAACATTGAGTAGTTGATAGTATTATCCATATTAATGGAGGAGGACTGTAGGACATAATTATTCTGACAAGGATTTATGAACATCTGCCATGGGGCTAACAGTATGTTTGGTGCTATGGAAGGCAAAACTGCAAAGCCCCCAAAAAAGAGCTTAAGAAGGTAAGGTTCACTAGCCTAACACTTAGATGATACTACTTGAATAAATGAATGAAAAGTGTTAAGCTATAGGATTAATAGAAGCTGAACAAATATAATAAAGTACCAGTTATTTAGTAGAGAGAAAATAAACAAGAAGGATAAATCAGAATTTCAATATAACTAACTGTTGTGAAGAATTTGATTCATTCTTGAAATCCCAGAAGGGGCTTGTTGTGTATAATAATCTATGTTGTAGATTTCTGTAGTAATAACACCGTAAAACACCAGTGCAAGTTGCTAGTTGGTATGCACTGATATTGGAATAATTTTCTATTTATATTAAAACATTTTAAAATTGATTTTAGAAAGAGAGGAAGGGAGAGAGAGAGAAACATTGATCAGTTGTCTCCCATAGGCACCCTGACTGGGGATCAAACCCGCAACCTGGGGATGTGCATTGACCAGGAATTGATGCACAGGACAATGCTCCAACCAACTGAGCCACACTGGCCAGGGCCTGTATTTATATTTTAATGTGCTACCTGATACCATGGGACTATCCAAGTAATGAGGCTTTGCTAAATAGACCCAGCTAGAAGCCTACCTGGTTTATGTCCTGTTTCTCTAATCCTTTTCTGGTGGACTTTGCATATCTTTATGATTAGTATAGGGTAGACTACAAACTCAGCTGACCTGCTTCTCTGATCTTATTTATCTTTCTAACACCCTTCCCAGGATAAATTAATAAATACTTTAGTTTAAAAGTTAAACAATCAAACTTCATTTGTTTGATCCCACATTTATTTTCTTTTTAAAAATAATATTTTTATTGATTTCAGAGAGGAAGGGAGGAGAGAGAGAGATAGAAATATCAATGATGAGAATCATCGATTGGCTGCCTCCTGCACACTCCACACTGAGGATCGAGCCTACAACCTTGGCATGTGCCCTGACCAGAAATCGAATTGAGACCTCCTTGTTCATAGGATGATGCTCAACCACTGAGCCATGCCGGCTGGGCTGATCCCACATTTATTAAATATCTGTTGTGTTAATACTTCTGTCCACTTTCCCTTTCAGCTCCTTCAGGGCTTCTGATTACAAAGGATTAAGGCAGAGGAAGTGATAATCTAAGGAGCAGAGTAAATAATACTTGACCGGAGGGTGCTTGGCATATGTTTGTGGAGTGAACCTAATGGAAAACAAGATTTGTTATGAATAATCAGAGTGTAAATCATCAGGAATGTAATTTATCTGCAAATATACAAAAATATGAAGCCATAAAAGAGTCCAGGATTAGATTAAGATACTGTAAAACAATATAGCTTCCTACATGATGTGATGTTCCTGCCAACTGTGAAGGGTGTCCCAGCCCACTAGTCCTTAACTGCCTGCTTTCTCTTCACAGGCTCCCTGGGTCTCAGCCATTTGGGTCAGCCCCATTGGCCCCTGTGGTCAGCCAGCCAGCTGTGCTTCAGCCCTATGGCCCTCCCCCGACAAGTGCACAGGTGACTGCTCAGCTGGCTGGAATGCAGATCAGTGGTTCTGTGACCCCAGCCCCTCCCCCTTCAGGGTTGGGCTATGGTGAGTAGCTGTGACAACAGGAATGTTACTGTTCTCCCTTTTTTTAGAAGCATCAGGCTGTGGGGTATATGTTAATCCCTTTTCTTTCTTGTGTCTCTGAGCTATAGCAGCTGGGACAGGCATTCCTGCCCCTCATGTGATTTACTGAACACGGTGGCAGAATGGTGGGGGTTCTGATTCTACCTCTTCTACTTCTCAGGCCCACCCGCATCACTGGCGCCCGCCTCAGGAAGCTTCCCTAACGCTGGTCTGTATGGCTCCTGTCCTCAAGGCCAGGCTCCGCCCCTTAGCCAGGCCCAGGGTCATTCCGGGGCTCAGCCTCCACAGAGATCTGCCCCACAGCAGGCCTCCAGCTTCACACCCCAAGCTTCAGGGGGTCCTCGGATGCCTTCAATGACTGGTCCACTCCTGCCTGGACAGAGTTTTGGGGGACCCCCAGTGAATCAGCCCAACCATGTGTCCTCACCTCCTCCTCCTCAAGCTCCGCACCCTGGCACCCAGATGGCTGGGCCCCCAGGACCACCACCCCCTATGCACTCCTCCCAGCAGCAAGGCTATCAGCTGCAACAAAATGGTGAGTTTTTCCCAAGGTCTGTTTAGGAGCCAAAGGTTTCTGCTATTCAGATGTTTTTTGTTTGTTTGTTTGCTTTTAGTTTTGCTTGCTAAGTGGTAAACTAGAGGGATAGCTTCAGGGTATTATTACTAGGATGTAGGGGTTATAAGACATTCTTATAGTTCAGACAGTGTGGTCTTTCTCTGAATGGTCATTATTCTGCCTCATAATTCTCCATGTATAGGAGTCTAGTCATTTACCTGAGGCCTTAAGAAGAGGGGATTTTTAGTTCATCAACCTGTGTCCTTGTCTCTCAGGTTCCTTTGGACCAGCCCGGGGCCCTCAGCCCAATTATGGAAGTCCCTACCCAGGAGCACCCGCTTTTGGCAGTCAGCCTGGGCCTCCTCAGTCACTGCCTCCTAAGCGCCTGGATCCTGATGCCATCCCGAGCCCTGTAAGTAGATTCTGATGTGGTTCTGGGGAAGGAGTTTGTGGCTGCCAGATAAGTGACTCAACCTAGATGAGATAGTTGCCAGCATTTTCTGATTATTTTCTTCTTCATTCATCTTCTAAGTGTAGAAACTAGATGTAATATTTGACTCTTTGAACTGCAGCTTGAAGCCCCAGAAGTCTTTTGTGACACTTTTACTCCATAGCTGGGCAGGAAAGGAAGGGAAGACCAGAGTGATGTGGCTTGAGTGCTGCGTTCAGTCAATATTTGGACACAGCATGGTAACCTCTGCCCCTTCTGTGGGGTAGTGGCTGTGTCCAGGTCTTGTCCTCTTAGATCTAGTAGGACAGCAGCCTTCTTAATAGGTAGAGCTGGTGGGAATTATCTGGTGTTAGATGTTACAAGAAGGAAAGCCTCACTGTTTTCTCCCTGCTCCGATCCGGAAAGTTTTAGGAGAAAGCCTTTAGTACTTTTGTTTGCTAGGCTCCTGTGTGGATGGAGAAAGTGATCTATGTTTACAAGGGCAGTTTGGGGAAGCTGCTTCTCCAGAAAGAAGGTGAATCTCACCCTTAGAGCCATCAGAATCCTCAGGCCTCCCTTTCTTACTCAGAATAGAGGCTGGGGACCACGTTATAGTGCTGTCTGCAACATGTGCTGTCAGTTACCTCACCATGCTTAGCCATTGTCATATTCCATTCTGTTCTCTTCCTTTGGGGAACTACCAGGGTGAGGGACCTTGTTGGCTAGGGGGGACCTGAAAGGACTAAGCAGCCCTTCCTTCCTTTCCCCCCCTCAGTGAGAAGGGGAGTCTGGTGCATGTGAAGGGAGGCTTCTTTCAGCAGAAGAATATTCCTTAGATGAGGCTTGGAGGGAATATCCCTCTTCTTCCTTAGAATTTATCCCATTCAGCCTCTCTTTAAACCCCTGCTTGCCTCTTGTATGTCTTTGTCCTTATTTTTCTACATCATAGTCTAAGCCATTAAAACCTCTGTGTTGGAACAGAAAGACTTGGAATTTCTGATCTAGAGAGAGCCTGATTTCAGCAGTGTGAGCTGGGCTCCAGCTGTTCGTGTCTAACTCATCAGGGTTGAGAGAAGTAACATCTGCTTCTTGTTCTTTTGTCTCCTTCCCTGTATTCCCCTGCTGCCTTTATTATTAAAACACTAAAAAGCAACTCAATGAGCTGCCTCCTCAGCAGAAAACCAGGCACAGAATAGACCCTGATGCCATTCCTAGTCCAGTAAGTGCAGGGGGTGGGTGTGTGTGTGTGTGCGTGTCATCCATGTGTTAGTGCCACCCATGCATGCCTGTGACCCATTTTCACCTCATCCACCATGTCCATCCCTCTCCATCCTTTTCCCTTAGTCCTTCTAGACCTCGCTTTTATAAACTAGAAGGATGTGCATGCCTCAAGTCACCATGTAATGAAGAGGTAGCAACCTGTTAGCAGTGCCTTAAGTATGGGGTGGTAGAAGCTCAGGCTCTAAGGGCGGGGTCAGGTGGCATGTTAAGCTTTGGTGTTAGTCCTGCTGGTTCCTCCAGGAGCCTGCATGTGGCATTTGATGGAACTGGACAACGATGAGCAGTAAATCCTTCCCCTTTGGGTTTGAATTGTCTACAGCTTGTTGTGGAGAAACATTTGTGGCTATAAGTTTGGGGTACTGGCATTTCTTACAGGGGAAGGGACTATTGTTTTGGGAACGTGTGAGCCACTTCTCATCTGCTCTGGACTATAGATTCGTATTCTCCCTTTACTTTTCCTGGTTTTACCAAACTCACCTTGGAGGTCATCAGCCTGCACAAAGATCTGATTACAGCTTTGCTAACAATTGTTCTTTCCTTTGCTGGGTTGCCAAAATATGGGAGACTGAGGATTGGGCTAGAGGAATGGGTGCTTACCCTCTTCTCCCATATTTATACATCGATGCTCACCTGAACACAGGCAGCATCTGCTTCCTCACCTTACCCAATCATTTCTGGCTGTTACGTCCTCTCCTCACCCTGTCCTTCTCTTTTCATTGAATGTACAGTCACTCCAGGTAGATTCATTTTTACATGGTTACTGTTGTCTGTTTTCTTGTTCTGACTCAAAATATGTTTTGGGGGGAGGGGGAAATGGGGTAGGCTTAACAGGGGAGGGAAGTGAAATCTGATCATGTTTGAAGGCTTCTGATAAGAGCTGGAGCGGTCCTGGAGTTAGGGGAATAAAAGGGTGATTATTACTGATAGAGAGTCTGGGCAATTAATGAAACCCACTCTTGGCATTGCCTGTCCAGCATGTTGTAGAGCAGATTGGCATTATAGCATTTTATATGGTCTCCAGAACGAGAGCAGGGCTGGCGTTCCTTGGCAAATTGTTTCTGTGCTGTAGCTCCAGCCTTTCTTTCTCCTAGCTCTCTGGGGCCTGCTAGTCCCTTTCCTTGTGTCCCCTCACTCATTTCACTTTTCCCTACAGATTCAGGTCATTGAGGATGACAGGAACAACCGGGGTTCAGAGCCATTTGTTACTGGAGTACGAGGCCAGGTTCCACCCTTAGTTACCACCAACTTTCTAGTGAAAGACCAAGGTAAGAAAGGCATTAACTCCTCCCTGAGGAGACTTTTACTCCAAGATTATCAGCTTACAGATGGGCATTTGTCAGTCTTTAATCAAAGACCAGCTCCTCATTGGTCCTTGGATGGGGGAAGCCATCCTCAGCTCTAGCATTTGTGGGGGTGATGGGGTGGATCAGCAAAGGAGAGCTGGTTAACTGGAGGGATTCTGTGATCTGACTCAGATTTTCTGCCTCCTTCAGGAAATGCAAGTCCCCGATACATTCGATGCACATCCTATAATATCCCTTGCACATCTGACATGGCTAAGCAGGCTCAGGTGCCCCTGGCAGCTGTCATCAAGCCGCTGGCAAGGCTGCCCTCAGAAGAGGTAAGTCAGGGTATGAAAGGGAGGAAGGGAGGAAGGATAAGACTTCTTTCTAGATATGATTCTGGAGATCACAAGGGAAGAAGTCTTGGTTGGGTGGGAGGGGAGAGTATCTTCAATAGCTTTCTATCTCGGGGCTCATGCCTTAAGAGGGGGGTAGGGATGACAGCAAAAGCCCAAGAAGTTGCTTAATGGGAACAGGGTCCATAGGGGAAACAAACAGTATGAAAAGAGACAGGGCCAACTTATAGGGGAAGAGATAGCTGGATTGAAGAGACAGCTGGATACAGGAGCCTCTGGTCATTTCCACATGATTAGAAGCGCATTATTCTATTTTTTCTTAGATGCTATCCTATCATCCCAGGTAGGTTAGGGATATTAGGACAGCATGTAAGAAGAAAAGGTAAATTGGGATCCAGTAGTCCTTCTCTTACCTGGCTTGAGCCCTGATCTGTCAGCCTAGTACTTGAAATCAGCATGAAAAGAGAAAGGACTTGGCCACTGCTCTGCCAGGCCTTGGTAGGACATCCTCATGTTCATGCCTCACTTATCAAATTTAGGGTGGATTTCTGTATAACTGGAAGCTCAAGGCTCACTTTACATCCTGCTTCTCTGCCTTGCTGTGTTTTCTCTTTTTCTCTTCCTGGATCTCAATGGGGATGCTTCGACACTTGTTTGCTGGTTTTTTATCTGTAGGGTGATATCTTCCTGGGGCATCAATAGGTGTTATATAAATCCAGGGGTGGAGAGGACATAAGTGTCATAGATACTTGGTTGGGGAAGGAAGCAGGAATCAAGATCTCTAGGGCAAGAGTGAAGGAGACTGAAGATAGGGCCAGAAATGAGAATCATAGGTAATTTTGGCTTTCTCCTTTTATGCCTATAGCAGATCCTGGCTTAGCAGGGCCAGTTTCACCATCCCTTTTCTTTCAAGAAGTGACATTCTGGAGATGGGGAGGGAACTATGAAATTTAGACTCTTACGGATATTTATGTGACCAGTACCCTCATCATTTGTCTTCATTCCCCTTCCCTGACTCCCTCCCCAGGCAAAATGTCTGAGCCATGGCTTCTCCCTCCAGGTTGTTCTTTCTCAACCCACTGAAGCTTCCCTGTATGTCTGAGCCCTTCCCCTTTGCTCCTTAGGCTTCACCGTATCTCGTCGACCATGGGGAATCTGGCCCTTTGCGCTGCAATCGCTGCAAAGCATACATGTGCCCTTTCATGCAGTTCGTTGAGGGAGGGAGACGCTTCCAGTGCTGCTTTTGCAGCTGTATCAATGACGGTATGTTCACCGTGGCTGGGACTGGGGGCGATCTGGATTGCATCTTCAGTGTTTTCTTTCTAGTTAGATAGATGAGGGTCATTATATAGGAACCAGGGAAGTAGGACACATATGGGGACGTAGGGGAGTAGAGTGAGCTCAGTCAGGGCCAGACTTACTAAGATTGAGAGTGGAGCTTTGAATAACACTCTGCCCTACTCCCCACAGTTCCCCCCCAGTATTTTCAACATCTGGATCATACCGGCAAACGTGTGGATGCTTATGATCGTCCTGAGCTATCCCTGGGTTCCTATGAATTCTTGGCCACTGTAGATTACTGCAAGGTGAGAGGAGATAACATGGGGAGGAACAGTGGGTAGAGGACAATGAGACAGCTAAGAATTGCTGTGATCATTTCCCTAACCCCTTCTTTGTCCCCTTTGACTTCTCTCTAATCAACTGGCTGCAACCTCCCTCCCTGCAACATTTCTTTCCTTTGCAGAACAATAAGTTCCCCAGCCCTCCTGCCTTCATCTTCATGATTGATGTCTCCTACAATGCCATCAGGAGTGGTCTTGTTAGGCTCCTCTGTGAGGAGCTTAAGTCACTGTTAGACTTTCTACCTAGGTGAGTTAGGGAGCTGAGGTGCTTCCTTTGCATAATGATGTTGGGGGGTGGGGGTGTCTGGGCTGGCAGCAGATGGAGTGTGATGTCATGAAGCTCGGTGGTGGAGAAGGTGACAGGTCTGGGTAACGATATCATCTTCTACAGGGAGGGTGGAGCGGAAGAGTCAGCAATCCGAGTTGGCTTCGTCACCTATAATAAGGTGCTCCACTTCTATAATGTGAAGAGCTCATTGGCCCAGCCACAGATGATGGTTGTATCTGATGTGGCTGACATGTTTGTGCCACTGCTGGATGGCTTCCTGGTCAATGTCAATGAGTCTCGGGCAGTCATCATCAGGTAAGAGCCAGACTGTGGGGGTAAAGTGGGGATGAGGTGGGCACAACTATACAAAGCCAGAGAGTGAGCAAAGGGGTCAGCAGAAGGACAGGCGCGGTGCTTTAGGAGTTTTCAGAGTCTGGGGACTCTTCCCAGGTGACTCTTCAGGGAATTGAGGACTTTGGAGTCTGGATATCAATTTTGAATGCCTCCCATTACCTATCTCTTCAGCTTATTGGATCAGATTCCAGAAATGTTTGCAGACACAAGAGAGACAGAGACAGTATTTGCCCCCGTTATCCAGGCTGGGATGGAGGCACTGAAGGTAAGGCTAGCGTCCCCAGCAACCTCCTCTGCCTTGTTTTTCTCTGGCCAGTGTACCCCCTGGGATACAACTCCTGTTTCCTCAGTGATTGATGACTCTCCAGTGATTCAGCCTGCCTGCCATAGCTGCACTGAAGAAAGGGCAAGGGAGGGGATGAATGAATAATAGATGAATAAAGGAAAGAATGAACAAGCAGTCTTCTCTTCTTTCCTAGGCTGCCGAATGTGCAGGGAAGCTGTTTATATTCCACACCTCCCTGCCCATTGCCGAGGCCCCAGGGAAACTGAAGAACAGAGATGACAGGAAGTTGATCAACACAGACAAAGAGAAGGTGTGGGATTGGGAGAAAGGGGGAGAACTTTCCATTATAGAGGAGGGTAGTGACTCTTCCCAATGCAATACAGTATTCTTAATTTTCTTAAGCGGGGCTGGGATTGGATACTCTGCCCTTTCGCATGTGACATCTGTGACTGCCAACCTTCTTCACTGCCCCCCATCTTTCTATCCCATCTCATTGCCAAGCCCTGGGTAGATTTTTTTTAAAAAGAGAACATTCGCCCTAGCCGGTTTGGTTAGGTGGATAGAGCATCAGCCTGCGGACTGAAGGGTCCCAGGTTCGATTCTGGTCAAGGGCATGTACCTTGGTTGCAGGCACATCCTCAGTAGGGGGTGTGCAGGAGGCAGCTGATCGATGTTTCTCTCTCATCGATGTTTCTAACTCTCTCTCTCTCCCTTCCTCTCTAAAAAATCAATAAAATATTAAAAAAAGAGAACATTTCTTTACCATTACAAACTCCTATGAGTAGACTGAATTTACATTTGAATATTCTATAACACATATATGAGATATTTGGAGCTGAGATACTTGAACGTTTTCTTCTGTTCCTCCCCAGACTCTGTTCCAGCCTCAGACAGGCGCTTACCAGGCCCTGGCCAAAGAGTGTGTGGCCCAAGGTTGCTGTGTAGACCTCTTCCTCTTCCCTAACCAGTATGTTGATGTGGCAACACTCTCTGTTGTACCCCAGCTCACTGGTGGCTCTGTCTACAAATATACTTGCTTTCAGGTATGGCATGGGACTCTGGGTGGCACGTGGAACAGGACTGGGAGTGTCTGCCTACATGTCTTTAGCTACTGACTCATTAATAGGAATAGTGTTAGAGAAGACTGCATAGTGTGAAGAAGAGAGCCATGAGCCCTAGCTTGTGTGGCTCAGTGGATAGAGCGTTGGCCTGCGGACTGAAGGGTCCCAGGTTCGATTCCGGTCAAGGGCACATGCCCAGGTTGCGGGCTCGATTCCCAGTAGGGGGGTGCAGGAGGCAGCCAATCAATGATTCTCTCTCATCATGGATGTTCCTGTCTCTCTCTTTCCCTCTCCCTTCCTCTCTGAAATCAATAAAAATATATTTTTTAAAAACAGAAGAAGAGAGCCATGAGTGTAGTGCTTGGGAGTGTGGGGCTTAGAGTCAGTCCTGGGTTGATATTCTGGCCCTACCACTTACTAGCTATGACCTCGGGGAAATTACTTGTCTGTTTCTTCATATGTAAAGTAGGATTTTAATATTTATTAATTAGGATTTGTCATCAGGATTAAGTAATTATATATAAAGCTTTTGATGTGGTACCTGGCATATAATGTGCTTAAAAGGTATCATCATCACCTCCATATCATCCTCTTCTCTGCTATTGTTATTATGGGTCAGCAGCTTGCAGAGTGGAGGGGATGCAGGGAGATTGTTTGCAGGATGTTATGTGATGTGACTTTGGGCCTGTGGGGCTGCAGGTGGAGAATGACCAGGAGCGGTTCATGAGTGATCTGCGTCGGGATGTAGAGAAGGTCGTTGGCTTTGATGCTGTGATGCGAGTCCGGACGAGCACTGGTCAGTCCTGGTTGAGAAGAGCAGGTGGGGGGGCTAAATCTAGGAGGGAGGCAAGTGGCACCCGTCATACCTTTAGCCCTGACCCTGTCCATGTGGCCTCAGGTATCCGTGCTGTAGATTTCTTTGGGGCTTTCTACATGAGCAACACAACAGATGTGGAGCTGGCTGGACTGGATGGGGAAAAGACGGTGACTGTGGAATTCAAGCATGATGATCGGCTCAATGAAGAGAGTGGAGCCCTCCTGCAGGTGGCAGGCAGCAGGCGGGAGGCAGGGGCTGGAGAGGAAGTCTTAGGTGTCCTTTCACTGGATATAAAAAGGCTGCAGGGAAGAGGGTGAGGGGTGGGTAGAGAGACCTAGAAGAGGCTGAGGAAGGGATGGCTCATGTCTTTCCTCTAGTTTAATAATATAGCAAAGGGGCAGTTTTTCAGAGGGATTGGTGAGGGAGGGGTGTAAGCTCCCTTTTTCTTTCTTCCCCTAGTGTGCCCTGCTTTACACCAGCTGTGCAGGGCAGCGACGGCTCCGCATACACAACCTGGCCCTGAACTGCTGCACCCAGCTAGCTGATCTGTATCGAAACTGTGAGACTGACACGCTCATTAACTACATGGCTAAGTTTGGTGAGGATAGCGGCAGGGCAGGGTGGGATTTGGGCTGAAAAAGGTGATGGTTAACCCAGGTAGATGTGGTGGGAAGGCACATGTGATGGAGTGGCTGACTAGTGACTGTGCTATTTCTATTTCGCATCCAGCATACCGGGGGGTCCTAAACAGCCCTGTGAAGACTGTTCGTGACACTCTTATCACCCAGTGTGCTCAGATCCTGGCCTGTTACAGAAAGAACTGTGCCAGCCCCTCCTCTGCAGGACAGGTGGGCAGGCATGTTGGTGGAGGAGTTGTTGAGACAAATGTTTGCATTTGGGAGGGATTTCTCATGATTATTGACTTTATCTTGATAACCGCCTTCAGCTGATCCTCCCTGAGTGCATGAAGCTACTCCCAGTTTACCTGAACTGTGTGTTGAAGAGTGATGTCCTACAGCCTGGAGCTGAAGTCACTACTGATGACCGTGCCTATGTCCGACAGCTGGTTACCTCCATGGACGTGGCTGAGACCAATGTCTTCTTCTATCCTCGGCTCCTACCTTTGGTGCGACTGAGGGCTGGAGAGTGAGACACTGCTCTGAGAAAAGGGCATCATAGAAGGAGGCTGGGAAAGATTAATATTATCTGTGTCTGACATTTATTTGTTTTTACCTATGTTATGTGATTTAATTTTCACAGAATTACTGAGGGACTTAGCTTTCTGAAATTTGGGGGGGGGGGGCAGTAAACGTGTCTCACCTTCTCAGTAACATTTCCCCCCTTTCCTTTTGTCTAGACAAAGTCTCCCATTGAGAGTACCACTGAACCACCAGCAATTCGAGCATCTGAAGAGCGTCTAAGCAATGGGGATATATATTTGCTGGAGAATGGGCTCAACCTTTTCATCTGGGTGGGAGCAGGTGTCCAACAGGGTGTTGTCCAGAGCCTCTTCAGCGTCTCCTCCTTCAGTCAGATCACCAGTGGCTTGGTACGGGCAGGGCATCAAGGGGAATATGGGTGTGGAAATGTACTTTGTGGTAGGAACCAATGAAGTTTTTGTACTAGTCCCGTTAAATAGCAGGGAACACTTGGAGGGCAGGGAAGGTGCTGTCATTCTTCCCAGGCTTCCTCGTTTCAGATGATGGATAAATCTGTGCTGCCCCATATTGACTGGACTCAGAGTACCTTACCATAAGGATTAATGAATTTTGTGTTCCAGAGTATTCTGCCAGTTCTGGATAATCCGCTGTCCAAGAAGGTTCGAGGCCTCATTGATAGCTTAAGGGCACAGAGATCACGGTACATGAAGGTAACACTGATCTGAACCTTGGATTTTTTACCTGGTTAAGTTCTCACCTTGAAGTGGGGTAGGGAGTGAGTGACTAGATAATGGGGTTTCAGGGCATGTTTAATTCTCATTGGCTCTGCCTCATGACGCTGTGTTCTGGCCATAGCTTATCGTGGTGAAGCAGGAGGACAAGCTGGAGATGCTGTTCAAGCACTTCCTGGTGGAAGACAAGAGCCTGAGTGGAGGAGCATCCTATGTGGACTTTCTCTGTCATATGCACAAGGAGATTCGGCAGCTACTGAGCTAGAGCAAGTGGGTAAAGGCATAAGGTCCCAGGCCAGCTTCCAGAAAGTACCCCAAGGCAGCAGGGAAATCAGGACAGTTCCATATCTTATAAGTCATGTAAGCTGACCTCAGTCTCTTTGGGGGGAGGGAGAGGTATAAGGAGACAACTTCTTTCTGGGCTCAAGTATTCTCCCACTCTGTCATGTCCTGCTGATAGAAGGTGCCCCTATCCCCTCACTTTGCCCTTCTTTTCCTGCTAATCCGGTTGTAATGAATGTAGTTTCTCAGTTCACTGTATATGATTCGGTTAGGGGATTTGGAGGTACCCAGACCCTGGTGATACCATGTCCCTTTGGACCAACCTCCAAGAAGAGGGAACAGGCAGGAAGGAGTGGGGATCCCAGGGTTACTATGGGGAGGGGGGGCGCTAATTCAGCTCAGTGCCATCAACAACTTCCTATATTAGGGATAAAACATACAGATGCACAAGAGCTAGGGTTTAGACCTTAGGTGGTGGAGAGAGAAGTGGTTGGTCCTTCATGGGCCTGGAAGTCAGCAGCCAAGTCAAAATTACTGAGGATGGTTGATTAGCTTTCTCTGCTTCCATGCTTTTGTTCTCTCCTGCAATGATTGGTGATCACTCCGTGGACAGAGGCACGCAGTCAGAGGTGAATGAGCCTGGGAACTGAGTTGCAAAGTATATTAACACCTGGGGGAGGTGCCAGCCTACTTTCCAGCTGGAGAGGCCCCAATACTGGATGGTTCTGTAGGAAGCCTGGTCATCAACTTGCAATACCTCACAGAACCAGCCCACATCCCACTCTGAGCTCCCACTGGAAACACTGCTTCTCCAAGCTGGGGATTGCTGGGGAGCGAGGCAGAGGTGGCCAGAGCTCTGTACTCTCCTCCCGGGACATAAAGTGGCCGACAGTTATCTTCCAACCCGAACTGGCTGGAGCAGGACAAGGGCTAGGCTTGATGCTGGCCAGGCTTCCCTACTCCCAGCCTGGGATGCCCCTGCTCTGGACTTCTCATTTCTCTTCATTGGTTTATTTTTCAATGCATCTTTAATTTGTAAAGAAATAAAGTAAATTAAGATGTAACCAGCAGCCTCATTTTTACCGGCGACGTATCACTTGCCCTCCAGTCCTTCCTGCTAAGTGGACGGCTGGGAGGAGCTGCGCATGCGCCACGGGCCCCCGCCGCGTAGAGCCCAGTTCCCGGTACGACTCGGCGCGGGGCGGGGTCCGGTGCTGTCCTAGGGGGCTGGCTGCCAGAGTAGACATGGCGGCCGGCCGCACCCGGGCGGTGCTTGCCGCCCTGGCTGTGCTTACTGTCTGTGCGGCCAGCGGCCCGGGGCCCGGGACAGAAAGGGAGCCCGGTGGGGAGGCGGAGTGGGCGGAGCCGTGGGATGGAGCCGTTTTCCGGACGCCGTCGGCGCTGGGCGCAGTGGGGGTGGCGCGCAGTCCGGAGACCCGGTGGCCGGGGAGAAAGGACGCAGGGGACCTGCCGGTGCTGCTGTGGTGGAGCCCGGGGCTGTTCCCCCACTTCCCGGGCGACTCGGAGCGCATCGAGTGCGCGCGCGGCGCGTGCGTGGCGTCCCGGGACCGCGGGGTGCGGGGGCTCTCGCGCACGCGCGCGCTGCTCTTCTACGGCACCGACTTCCGCGCGTCGGAGGCGCCGCTGCCCCGTCTAGCGCACCAGAGTTGGGCGCTGCTGCACGAGGAGTCGCCCCTCAACAACTTCCTGCTGAGCCACGGTCCGGGCATCCGCCTCTTTAATCTGACCGCCACCTTCAGCCGCCACTCGGACTACCCGCTGCCGCTGCAGTGGCTGCCCGGGGCCGCCTACCTGCGCCGCGCGGCGCCTCCCCTCCGGGAGCGTGCGGAGTGGCGCCGCCGCGGCTACGCGCCGCTGCTGTATCTGCAGTCGCACTGTGACGTGCCTGCGGACCGGGACCGCTACGTGCGCGAGCTCATGCGCTACATCCCGGTGGGTGCGAGCGGGGGCGGGGGTGGGGGTGGGGGAGGCGCCGGGCCAGGCCAGGACCCCTGTCCAGGCCGACCTGCCGACCTGCCGTACCCACTTGACCTGTACTCTGCCCGCCCAGGTGGACTCGTACGGGAAATGCCTGCAGAATCGGGAGCTGCCCACCCCGCGGTTACAGGACACAGCCACGGCCACCACCGAGGACCCAGAGCTCCTGGCCTTCTTGTCCCGCTATAAGTTCCATCTGGCGCTCGAGAACGCGATCTGTGACGACTACATGACAGAAAAGCTGTGGCGCCCCATGCACCTCGGTGCGGTGCCTGTGTATCGCGGCTCCCCCTCGGTGAGGGACTGGATGCCCAACAATCACTCCATCATCCTCATCGATGACTTTGAGTCACCGCAGAAGCTGGCAGAGTTTATTGACTTCCTGGACAAGAACGATGAAGAATATATGAAATACCTGGCATACAAACAACCCGGGGGCATCACCAACCAGTTCCTCCTGGATAGTCTGAAGCATCGGGAGTGGGGAGTGAATGACCCTTTATTGCCCAACTATCTCAATGGCTTCGAGTGTTTCGTTTGTGATCATGAGCTGGCGAGGCTGGAGGCGGAGAAAGCCCACGAAGCCGCCCCCGGAGACACCCCTGTCCCTGAGCCTCACATTGCCCAGCCCTCACACATGGACTGCCCAGTGCCAACACCTGGCTTTGGCAGTGTGGACGAGATTCCTGCGAGTGACAGGTAAGGTAGCTGGGGTCCCCTGCAGCCATCAAGTCAGATTATTTGCTTACTGTGGACAATGAATTAGCACGAGGTGCTGAGGGGCTGTTGTATAAAGAAATTATGAGAGGGGCTCACTCTGCATTTAAGGTGTCAGAGGTCTAGCTGGGGATATAAGACAAATGGAGAAAGCTCAGTAAAGATGTAAACTATAATCCAAGGCAACAACATATGAAAATCAGCTGATGGGGACAACGTTTGCAATAGTAACTCAAAAAAGGTTTCAACCCGAGCAGAGGACCTGTTCAGAGAAGTGATGAGGGAGAGACAGGTGGGCAGATAAAGGGGGGCCAGGATACACGTAGCCTGAATACCAGGCTCAGAAATTGGGCGGTCCTGAAAATCACTTCAGCTATTTATTGAACACCTTTTGTATCTGTGGTGTGGGTGGGGATGAGGGATACAAAGATGAGTATTTTGAGGGAAGTTTGTAATAGCCCGAGTTCACACCTGTTAACCTGGTGTAATTATTAATAACACCTCCTTTCACTCTTAAAGGTATCCTGATTTGGATGATTCACCCTAGACAGAATTTTATATTCACCCTAGACAGAATAGAGGGAATTCTTTTTTTTTCTTCTTTTTTTTAGAGGGAATTCTTTAAAAAGATAATAATTATCAATGGTGGGCAGTGTGGATTAGAAGCGAAGTAAGGAGGCTACTGTGGTAGATGGTAGACTGTGTCAGCTTTGGGAACAAGGTCAGCATGGGAGGTGGAGTGGGAAAATACTGAATCCTCTTGCAGCAAACCACACCTGTTGGGAAAGAAGCAGTAAAAGATGATTAAACTTGAGAAAGAGAGGTTGCTGGATTGGCCTGCAGAGACCGCCTTTGACAGTGGATGGCAGCAGAGGGTTGTTTATATGTGCTACTGGCACAGTTTGGTCCTGGAAATGATGTCCTCCATCAAAAGTAATTTGTATCTAGTTTATGCTGAACATGATATGATTTACTAGAGGAAAAGTGTAAAACAATGTAAACAATAAATTCAGGATATCTCTTAATCTGGGTCCTGAATGCTGCTGCACCTTCATTTTTGATTATTGAGATAAAGGTGCAACTTGAAAGGTAACCATCTAAATACATAACAACTGCTTTCCTAATCTGGCCCCGCCTTGCTTGCCTTTTTGAACTCCCTCCACATTGGGAACCAGGAACAGGAAAGTTAGGAAGTTTGGCTCATTGATTGGGCCGTGTGACATAATCACGTTTGTGGCTTACCACCTGTCACCTGAACCAGTACTGGATTTACCTCACATTCCTTCCCTTTGGAGCAGAGCCCTGTGCGAGACAGAGACCACTGTATCTGCTTAAGGTTTTGTGGACTCCATAGCTGTGCTGAGGTTCCATAATCCAACCCTCATTTTGATATTTCAGCTGGAAGGAGATGTGGCTGCAAGACTATTGGCAAGGTCTGGACCAGGGGGAAGCTCTCACTGCCATGATCCACAACAATGAGACACAAGAGAGGAAATTTTGGGATTACCTACATGAGATCTTCCTGAAAAGGAACCAAAATCTCTAATTACCCTGCGAGAGCTTTGAACTTGGTAGGTCTAAGGAGATGGAAGTCATTCTACCACAGGACATGCTGCACAAACCCTGAATGAACATTGCCTTATCCTGAATTTAAGGGATTCTAGTTGTATCTACTGATATTTTATCCTAATGATGTATAGCCAGGGTCTCAGACTGTGGTAATAGGGCTTCCCCTCAAGGAGAGATGAAGGCATCCAGTTCTTAGTTTAGTGGAAAAGAGAAGCCTGAAACGCCCATTTGATTCAAGGTGCAGATCCAACAGAATTTTTAAAGAACTGCTTATTTCTCTAGCCATTTCATCCTCTCAATTATGATTGGAAGAACACCTTAGTACTTGGCTACAAATGAGGTAAGATTTCTCATGTGCTATTCCTCAAACCCCTTATTATTTAGTACCTTTTCCAACCTCTTTTCCAGATATTCTGCTTTATGAACTGTTATGTTGGTGATGAAGCAAAACTCCTTGTGGGTTGTATTCTAGTTCTCTGGAGTTGTATTTTTTTTATCATTTACCTTGAATTTCATGTTAGTCTTTTTATTTTAAAATTTTTTTCCTTTCCTAGTTTTCCACAATTTCTGATGAAGGTATAGCAGCCTTGCCACCATTCCCACATTCATTCTTCTCTGCATTAAATTGGCTATAGATTTGACAGTTTTAACTTATATATATATATATATATATATATATATATATATATATATATATTCCTATATAATAAAGGGGTAATATGCAAATTGGCCCAATGGCAGAACGACCAGTTGCTATGATGCACACTGACCACCAGGGGGCAGACGCCCAATGCATGAGCTATCCACAGGGGGAGTGCTGCTCAGCCACAAACTGGGCTGATGCAATGCTAAGGATGTCAGACTACGGTTTTGGGGAGCGAGCCTAAGCCGTCAGTTGGACATCCCTCGAGGGCTCCCGGACTGTGAATCACAGTCCAGGCTGAAGGGACCCCCTCCCTCTCCAGTGCACAAATGTCATGCACTAGGCCTCTAGTATATATAAAATTTTGAAATGTTAAAATAGGCCAGTGTGAATCAGAGTGAAGAATTTTATATGTATTTGTTTTTTCTGTCTAATGAAGTCTTTCCTCTATTTTATTTTTATATATTACAAAAGTCCCATTTCCCCCAGTCATGAAAATTGTGGAAAAAACAGCCCAGCAGTATAGTTTATATTCTGTAGCACTTTTCATCTTAAGTGGGATGAATATTCTAGCTTCACTCATTCTATTGCTGATATTCTTTTATACAACTTTATAGTATTTCTGAGACCACATTTTGATGGAGCCCACCCAAGTCTAAGGAGATGAGAGGTGAGGCAAGAGATGTAAGTCACCACAAGTGGCTGGCTAAATAAAAAGCTGTTAGTTAAGCCCTAACCAGTTTGGCTCAGTAGATGGAGCGTCGGCCTGCCGACTGAGGGGTCCCAGGTTCGATTCTGGTTGTGGGCACGTCCCCAGTGGGGGTTGTGCAGGAGACAGCTGATCGATGTTTCTAACTAACTATCCCTCTCCCTTCCTTTCTGTAAAAAATAAATAAATAAATAAATATATATATATATTTTAAAAAGCTGTTAGTCAAGCTCTAGCTAGTTTGGCTCAGTGGATAGAGCATCAGCCCACAGACGGAAGGGTCCCAGGTTCGATTCTGGTCAAGGGCAGGTACTTTGGTTGTAGGCTTGATCCCTGGCCCTGGTCGGGCATGTGCAGGAGGCAACCAATCCATGTTTCTCTCTCACATCGATGTTTCTCTCTGACTCTGTCTCTCCCCCTCCCTTCTACTCTCTCTAGAAATCAGTGGAAAAATATCCTTGCGAGAGGATTAACCAAACAAAATAACAACAACAAAAAAGCTGTGAGTCCAGTTGGGGGTAGAGCCAAACCTTTCTATTGCTATGATCTGAATAGCTAGCTTAATGGGCAGAGAGGTCGTTAGCCTTTTCTGGAGCAGAGAAACAGGGAAGAATATCTTGGCCCTTAGAGCTACCCTGGTTGTAAAGTTGTATTAATGAATTATCACCAGAGAAGTTCCGTAGCTTATCAATATATCAGGTGGTAAATTATTATGAATGTATGTATAAATTTTTTTACTATCAGAGTTAATAATACAAATATATGTAGATGCCTCAACAACGAAGGTCCTACACTTAATATTGTAACATCTAAGGATGTGGCTAAGGAAAGCTATTATTTAGGCTGGATTTCACTGTCAGAGTGCTTCTTTTTTCATTCTATTCTTTAATTAAAAAATACCATCTGTAATAGCTTGGAAAGTTTGCTTAACCTTTTTGCTCTTTTGCAGAAAAGAAAAAGAGGTAAAGCTAGATCTTCAAGTATACTTATGTTAGCCTGGCTGGGTAGCTCAGTTGGTTAGAGCATCGTCCCAATACACCAAGGTGTGGGTTCAATCCCCCGTCAGGGCACATATAAGAACCAATCAGTGAATGCATAAATAAATGGAACAACAAATCAATGTTTCTCTCTTTCCTTCCTCTCTCTCCTTCTCCCTCTCTCTCCAAAATCAATAAATTGTAAAGAAATTTTTAAAGATACTTATGTTAAAATTTGATACAGTAGGGATCCACAACTGAAGTCAAATTCAGGACTGATTTCTAAGCTTGCAATTTGTTCAAATACAAATGTTGACTTATAGGGGCAGGTTGGAGGAGGTAATAAAAAACAAAATAAAAACAACTCTAATGAGACCAAAAAAAAGTGAAATAACAAATTTCTCTCTCATCAATACATACGTTTAAAAAAAGTTTAATCTTCGAGAATTATCCAGTATATTTTATTATATATGGCCAATAAAAAAGTATCTTTTGATGACAAGCATAACTGATGACATTAAAGAAATTACAGTATATATTATTGTTTTTCCACAATGGGCCACTATTCAGAAAAGTGATCTAGGGTTTTTCCCTAGACAACTGTATAAGAAACCTATAACCTACTTAGTACATATTTATTGTTCATATCCAAGCTCCATAGAATTGGCTTCACCCAATTAGATGTCTCTTTAAAAATAAATCATTGGCTTTCATGCTTATGTGAATTCTCTGTGCACACATATTAAAATTTTGACTTTCCTGCTGTTAAATAATCATTGTTATTTTCCTAATCTCTCCCCATAGTTTAGAAATTGAGTGCTATAAAACGACTATGTAACCATATCTTTCTGCAGCCCGTAATTGAATCAATGGCTTTTTGCTAGGCACATGGTCAGACAATACTGAGCGCCTTGTTCAATAAAGGCAATGCGCGCTGTAGCGTGGCTCCAAGGACCACATCAGATCACTAGGTAGAAATTAACTGCCTTTCTTATCTGGTACTTCATTAAAATTCAAAAGTAATTGTTCCAACTAGTTGGCACTTATTGTACATGAAAAACAAAACAAAATACTAGTACCCAAGTACAAACTAAAATTAGGACTTAAATTTCATTATGGGCAGTAAAAAGAGTAAGTGATCGTAGTTACATGAGGTGTAGAATCATCCTTACCTTTCCTGTCTATTCACAACAGTTCACATTGGCACTCCTATAGCACTTTTATGTACAAAGTGGGCTAGTTGTTTATGAATTATTGTGGCTGGAGACTCACGCCTGCTTTGTGGTCAGTACTTACAGACTTTTTTCCTTTATTCCTATTGCCATAAAAAATATTCACAAAAGAGCAGAGTAAACCAGGTGCTACATTTCCATAAGGGAAAGCAGAACCAGGAATAGCCACATGGCACTTATCAACTAAAGGCTTCACCTTCCCTATGGAGAAAGCAAGCAATGTGAATTTTCTCTGGTTTGGGGCACAGCCTGCTCTATATACAGCAGCAGGCTTGGGGTTATTAGCGGTAGACGTTTCTAATAGGAATCAGTTTTATTTATGCTGCTGGAGGGGATGAAGCATGGGGCTGATACTTTTATTACTGCAAGTATTGCTATTTTCTGTTACCTCAGGTTTCCTTTTGTATAATAAATGGCTTATTTTTAAACAGTGTCTTCTGCTTGGTTATAGTTCTGTGGTGAGCAAGATAAAGTTGGATATTTCAAACATTTATTCATTTAACAGGTATTTATTGACACTAGGCACTGAGGATTCAGCAATGAACAAAGACAAGGTCCCTTCTCTCATGGTGCTTACATTTCAAATGGGTGTTGGTAGTAAGGGGGTAAACAAGCAATAAATGAACAAAGTAATTCAGACTGTAGCTATGAAGAAAATAAAACAGGTTGTGGTGATGGGGGTGTGAGAAGTCAAGGAAGGCCTCTCTGACATGAACTGAGACTCAACAGGAAAAAGAACCATTCATGCAGAGATAAATGGAAAGATTACAAACATCTGTGTTAAACTATTGTAGCCACTAAATTTACACAGCCAAATTTACACACACTTTGAATAATTATACAGGCAATGTTTATTAAAATACATTTCATTTTCAAAATTGAGCTATCAGCTATTAAAATGTGTATATATTTTGGGGACACCCTGTAGTCAACTTGTGAACTACAAGATTGTTCAAATTATGCTTCCATTACCAGAAATATTTTGGGGGGGGGCTAATTCGTAAATTCCTTGAGAATCCATGGCACATCTTTGGAATGTTTTGTAAACAAGTCCCTTAGAACAAGTTTGATGAAGCTAGACGTCACAACCGAAGGGACGAGTCTATAAACAGGACTGATGGACCCTAACTGGTTTAGACTGGAGGGTCCGGGTTCCATTCCGGTCAAGGGCACATGCCCGGGTTGCGGCTCCATCCCCAATGGGGGGCGTTTGGGAGGCAGCCAATCAATGATTCTCATCCTTGATGTTCCTATCCTTCTCCCTTCCTGTTAGATCAATAAAGACATTTTTAAAAAAACAGGTATGATACTACCAAGTATCTTCATAAGGTGGGCAAGAGGATTACAGAAGGCCGTGAATGCCAAAGTGCTTAAACGTCACCCCACCCAATGAGATTACAAATGAGCAAATGATATATCTAAGTAGAGCACCTGTTTATAAATAAATGAGCCGGATTTCTCTGTGCGGCTTTGGAGGTGGTTCTAAAGAGAGTCAAAACCCAAGAGTTATCGAAGGCTTACAAAACAGCAAAAACCTTCCCCAAATGACCATCTCCAAGCCTCGTATTCCGGGACGCTTCCCTCCCCCGGCCCCGCCTGTGCCCACCGCTCAAGCAGCCGGCAGGCGCGGTCAGTGAGCTCGTTGACGAGGCCCTTCCCGGGGATCCTGGCCCAGCGCTGCCAGGAACTGGGAAGGCGTGGCCCCGGTTAGCGTAGGCGCCCAAAGACCCCCTGACCTGCACCCTGGCCCGGCCCGCCGGTGTCCCAGCTCGGAACCGGACGACCCGCCGCGAAAACACAGAGGTGCACCCAAACCGGCCGCCCAGCTTTCCGCCCGCCGTGCGCCGAGTTCGTCGACCGCGTAGGGGTCACGCAGGGTCACGCACGGCGCCGCAGAGCCTGTCGGGAGCCTGGCGCACAATGGCGACTCCCAGCCTGCGGGGTCGCCTAGCCCGGCTGGGAAACCCGCGGAAGCCCATCCTGAAGCCCAGCAAGCCCCTCATCCTAGCTAACCGTATCGGGGAGCGGCGCCGGAACAGGGGCGGTGAGCAACCGCAGCCACGGGGGCTCCAGAGCGGAGGCCGAGGGGTGCGGGGGGCGGCTGGGTGGGCGGGCTGGAAGGTAAGGGTCTCCTTAGGACTGAGTCTCCCCGCCCCCCCTCCGCTGTGACCCTGCAGAGGCGACCTGTATCACAGAGATGTCGGTGATGATGGCTTGCTGGAAGCAGAATGAGTTCCGCGACGAAGCGTGCAGGAAAGAGATCCAGGACTTCTTCGCTTGTGCCTCGAAGGCCGAGGTGACAGAGGCTCCTGGAGTGCCCTCTCTAGAGGATAATGGGGGGCGGGGGGGGGGCGGGGGTTGGGGAGCGGGAGATGCAACTGCCTCTTGCTAGGTGGCAAGAAAGCCCCTCTCATTCTAAAAGGCGAGGAAAGGTTTGGGAGAAATTTCACCCGCGCCAAAGTGGGGAAGGTCAGGTTTTGAAGGCATTGCCATCTTGAGCTTTACCAGACGTAAAAAGAAGTTAAATGTTAATACGCACAGATTTTTGTGAGTGTCCAATGAAGGAATGAATGGGAAACCAATTTGCAAAATTTAAATTGCTGCTCAAATAGACATTCTCTGAAATAGAACGAAAGATGGTGGGCAGATGGCTTGGTTTCCAGCCTAGGCTTAGTTGCTAGCTGGCATGGCAGCTTCAGACCCTGCCGTCATGTGTCGGTCCCATGTCCCTTTTGTTGAAAGGGGACTGGGAAGATGACACAGCTCTCCAGGGTGGTTCATATCGTCATGTGTTTTGGGGCTTTGTGAGAACCATTGTCCAAGGTCAGAACAGACTTGAGAGCTGTCATGTCTGTTTTTGTTTTGTGTTTTCAGGCAGCCCGAAAGATGAGATCAATTCAGGAAGAGTATGGGAATTTACCCCCCCAGAAAGTGAATATGTTGTTACAGAGGTTTCCTAACAAATCACATCTCAGCTGAAAATGGAGAAGCATTTTCAATGACTGGACTGTAGCTTCTGAGAATATACAGAGGCGTTTTAGAGACATCTGCACTGCCATGCTCTATTTGAAGGGTAAAAGGTGGCGAAACACTTTTTTCACCCTTTGGAATTAATGTCTGGGTGGAAGTTATGCTTTATCTTGAAATAAACTCCTCTGAAGAGAACTTGGCCTTTGTTACGGATTAGCTACTCCCTCCATACTTGAATCCTGTATCCTCCCCCCTGGAAGTTCTTTGCTCTCTGATTTGCCTCGGGAACAGGACAAAAACCTTTGTCTTATCCTGCATTTGAATTCCTTTCCACCATTTAGTGCCCTTGCCTTTGGATGCAGTAAGGGTGTTGAAGTCTGCCTACAATACAGTTTTTTGCCATCATCTGTAAATATTTAGTGCCTACCTACTTTGTGCATAGCCCCTGCAAGGTATTCCCAGGATATCAGAACTTCACAAACTAGTGACCCAAGGTACTGTATTTGATTTGGTCCACATAGTTAAACATTTGTTTTTATATTAGCTGATCAAATTTTTAAAAATATCTTTTTTATTGATTTTTTACAGAGAGGAAGGGAGAAGGATAGAAAGAAATATTGATGAGAGAGAAACATCAATCAGCTGCCTCCTGCACACCCCCTACTGGGGATGTGCCCGCAACCAAGGCACATGCCACCGACCGGAATTGAACCTGGGACCCTTCATTCCACAGGCTGACACTCTATCCACTGAGCCAAACCAGTTAGGGCTAGCTGATCACATTTTAAAATAGGAAAAATGTGCCATGGCTGGTGTGGCTTAGTTGGTTGGGTGTCGTCCTGTGCACCAAAAGGTTCCTGGTCAGGGCACAAGCAGGGGCTGTGGGCTCCATCCCCAGTAAGGGGTGCAGGAGGCAGCGATGGATGTTACCTTGTCCCACTGATGTTTCTCTCTTCTCCCTATTCTTTAAAAATATATAAAAATTTAATGTCATAGAAGTAAATTTTTTAGCTTTTCTTTAAAAAAAGAAAAGATCTGGTAACCCTAGTTTCTCATTACCACATGGCAATAATCAATTATCGTTCATCTCCATTTTCTAGGGACCTGTCCACTAGACTCCTCCAAATGGTGAAACTGTGACTTAATTGGTACTTTTGTGTGTCACCTGTCTACGTCTCATTAAGTTACCTAGTTGCTGAAAGCATCTTTGTGACACCCCACCCCCGATATTAGAAACAACTGTATAGCATTTTATGTATACTCTGCCCTTTCTGTCCATAACTGACGTAACCTTTTCTTTGTACCTTCCAGCATTATTACATGGACAAAAGGATCAGTGGGGTTTTTAAAGCTCCAGTGGGGTAATTATGATAAAGGAGTCTTGCTTGCCTCCCTGTTCCCCCAGAGCTACCTCTTCCTATAGTTCTCATACCAGATAGGTAGAGCACCTAGCAATTGTCTGGTTCTGCCAGCGGGGGCTTTCAGCAATAGGAAGAAGTTCAGTGGTTAGGCACTTTAGACTAGACCCGTGGTCGGCAAACTGCGGTTCGTGAACCACATGCGATTCTTTGGCCCCTTGAGTGTGGCTCTTCCACAAAATACCACGTGCAGGCACGCATGTACAGTGCGATTGAATCTTTGTGGCCCATGCACAGAAGTTGGTATTTTGTGGAAGAGCCACACTCAAGGGGCCAAAGAGCCGCATGTGGCTCGCGAGCCGCGCCGACTACTGGACTAGACTTAGGAGTTCTTAACCTAGAATCAATAGATGCCCAATAAGATTTCTGTGAACATGGACAGGAAAACAATTTTATCTTTAATCACAACTGATACAGCATTTCAGTTAAGAGAGTTGGAAATAAACCACAGTGTCATTAGCAATGCCACACGAAATCAGTATTTTCAAATCATATTATAGTTTGTTACAGATACCTCAGTATCATGCTCATCACTAGCTTCAAAATTATGGTAGCTGCTGGATCTTATTTAATGTGCAAATAAATATTACTGTGTTACAAATTTTATTAGTATTTTGATAACTGTATTTCAACAATTGATTTCCTTTATAATTCTTGTACTTTTGTGCATTTATAAACAATCTGAGAAGGGTTCAGGGGCTTCACCAGGTTGCTAAAGGGTCCGGGGCACACAAAAAGGTTAAGAACCCCTAGACTCAACAGTCCACTGACAAAAAGTACAACCACTTCCTGAAATCTAACGCCTTCTTTTCCTGGTGCTTCTTAGAGCCTATAAAGTCTTCTGGAATACAGGCTTCTGGACTACAATTCCCAGAAGGCGAAGCGGCCCCAGGGCCCTATCCGGAGTTAGGACAATAACTACCCAATGGTGCTGTGCTGTTTGACAGCCTACGATTCCCGGCGTGCTTGGCGAATGCTTATGCCTTGGGGACATGATGGACGCCGAGTTATTGCTGGGATCTGTAGTCGTTTTGTTTACCTGTCGGGGTTGGCTTCCTTTTGTTGTATCTGTGGGTGGGTTTCAGGATAAAAGCAGGAAATGCAGCAATTAAACACACAGGGCCCCAACATCTGCCCGTGCTCGGTCCGGTCCACGGGCGCGCGAGGGCGGAAGTGGTGGTGGCCGGCGCGGCCGGAAGTTCAGATCAGCTGATGGGGGAGGCGGTGCCGCAGCCACCGAGAGGCCCGGGCTGCCGAGCGCTTCGTCCGGGCCCTGAGTCTCGGAGGCTGGCCGCGATCCCCGTTCGCACCTCGCAGTGGGGCGAGGCCCGGTTCCGTATCCCCCCCAGGCCTGAGATCCTCGCCCGGCACGGCCGCCCTGAGCGCCCCGGCCACCCCCAGCCCCGGCTCGCCCCTCAGGCCCGGGGCCTCCCCTCAGTCCCCGGCCGGAGGCCCAGGCCCCGGATCGGCGGGGGGGGACCCGGCCCCGGGGGGTGCGGGCCCCATGGAGCTGATGTTCGCGGAGTGGGAGGACGGAGAGCGCTTCTCGTTCGAGGATTCGGACCGCTTTGAGGAGGATTCGCTCTGCTCCTTCATCTCCGAGGCCGAGAGCCTCTGCCAGAACTGGCGGGGATGGCGCAAACAGTCGGCGGGGCCGAATTCCCCCACCGGCGGCGGCGGCGGAGGTGGCAGCGGCGGTACCCGAACGCGAGGTGAGGGCGCGCGGGGGAGGGGCGCGGGCCGGCCTCGGGGCCCGGCGGGAGCTGTCCCGGACCGCGCTGCTCCCAGCGCTGAACGCACTTCAGGACTCGCTTCCCTGCTCTTTCTGGGGTGGCTTCTTCACACCAGCTGGCGTGTCCGTGTGTCCGTGTGTGTGTGTGTGTGTGTGTGTGTGTGTGTGTGTGTGTGAGATTTGGGGTGATGGCTGGGAAACCCTGCGGTGGATAGGATTATGAGCGACAGGAAGTAGATCTCTTGTGGTTCGTTGGCCTCAGAGGTGGGCAGTGCCCTCCGGGACTTGGGGATACTCACCCAGCTCAGCCCACGGGGAGCGTGGCGAGGGGTGGGCTGTGAGGACGTGGCCATTGGCGGTCACCCCGCTGCAAAGTGCGTCGGGGGCCTCTTGGTGAGGGTGGCGACCTCTGAGCCCCGCGGCACCGAGAAGGGGCGACGCTCGGAAGAAAGTGGAGCGGGACTGGTCCGCGCGAGGCGATGCCGTAGTTGCACAGGTTTCGATCGGACGCTTGGTCCCGGCCACATTGAACATCTGTCACCAGCCAAGCCCGGGACCTGCATCAGAGCCTTAGATTCCCGTCGCCCGGGCCCGGGGGGAGGTGGCGGGTCACTGGCTCCCGAGTCGCCTTGCGAGCACTCCTCCTGCTTTTCACCGAGCTCTCATCCTGGGGTCTGGCGGGGAGCGAACTGGTTGTGCTGGGAAGAATTTTGCCTTAAAGGGGCTGGAGAGAAGAGTGACGGGAAAAGCAGCTCAGGACTCGCCACATCCTTTCTCGGCCGTTCTCGTGGCACAGTTTGTGTCCTGGGCCTCCTGGAATTGAGGGGTTTGGCTTGTGCTTCTGCTCTGGCGACCGCAGGAGTCCTGTTTTCCAGCCGCCCCACAGAGATTTCTGCACCCCCTTGGGGCAAGGAGACGGGTCCCTGTGTTACTTTGTAGGAGTGGCGGTATTCCACGTCACTGGGCGAGAGAGCATGTGCTCTGTGTGCGCACACACACGCACACACGTGTACACTCAGGTCATAGCATCGCTTTGGGCCTTACATGGCTTCTCTGCCTCTTTCCCGCTTGCACGTGTGGGTGGCCTGGAGACTTGGAGCTCCCTCGCTCTGAAAGAAGTAGGAAGTCCTGGTGGGGAAAATTTTTAACATACTGGCATCTTGAACAGGTTAAAATCTAGGACATCATGTCATTCCCCCACCCTCCTGTGTCCCAGGCTACCCCCAGCTGCTTATTTGCAAAATAAGGAGATTAACATGGGTTTTTTTTGTTTGTTTGCTTGTTTGCTTTTTGATTTCAAAGAGGAAGGGAGAGGAAGAGAGAGAAACATCGATGAGAGAGAATCATTGATTGGCTGCCTCTTCCATGCCCCCCACTGGGGACCAAGCCCCCAACCCAGGCATGTGCCCTTGCCCGGAATAGAACCCAGGACCCTTCAGTCCCTAGGCCAGTGCTCTATTCACTAAGCCAGAACGGCTTGGGCATGTGTTGTTGTTGTTTTTTTTTCAAAGTTCCTTCCAGCTCCATGATTTCTGATCTTATTTCTAATCTGACTAACAATTTGGTGAGACATGCAGTCTGTTGTATTCCACTGCTGTTTGATTGAAATGATGGGAAAATTTGCAGTGGTAACTCCACCGCCTCCAGGTGATTCCAGTTCCGGGGGAGAGCCTGCCTGCTCTCCCTCTGCCCCAGGGCTTCCATTGTGGGAAGCCAGGGATCTGGTGCCCCAAAGAAGTGCAGCCTCTCTGGCTTCTTAAGGCCCCTCTGTTTGGGCTCTGGTCTGTCTTCCCTCCTTAAATAGAGGAGGCCTGGCGTCATCTAGAGAAAAAGGGGTAGTACAAAAGCAGTTAGAGAAAAGCATGTCAGAGGAGAGACCTTAACAATGTAATCCGAAGAAAGGGCTAAGTCTGTGGGAAATTGTATATGGGAAATTAAATGCGGAAGCTTGTGAAAGGTGTTACTTGCTAGCATCCTGAAACACACCTGTTTGACCAGGAATTTCTGGGATATCCCTTGTATCTTCTGTCTAGACCAGCGATTCTCAACCTGTGGGTCGCGACCCCTTTGGCAGTCGAACGACCCTTTCACAGGGGTCGCCTAAGACCATCCTGCATATCAGATATTTACATGACGATTCATAACAGTAGCAACATTACAGTTATGAGGTAGCAACGAAAATAATTTTATGGTTGGGTCACAACATGAGGAACTGTATTTAAAGGGCCAGAAGGTTGAGAACCACTGGTCTAGACCTTAGGTAGCAGGCTGTGGGCTGGGTTGTGTAGCTCCCCTTCCCCAGGTGCAGTTGTAAGCGTCAGTGTATCCTGACGGGAGGGCCCTTTGGTTTTCATCCCGCTCTCCCCTGTCCTTCATAGTGAAGGTCGGGCCCACGATGTGGCACTGGCATTGGTACCAAATGATCATGGCTCTTTATTTCCCCTCACCTCAACCTTGGTTACCAAAGATGGACTGGTGATCCCATTGGTGGAGCTGTCAGCAAAGCAGGTGGCATTTCATATCCCATTTGAAGTGGTGGAGAAAGTTTACCCCCCGGTGCCTGAGCAGCTGCAGCTCCGGATTGCGTTTTGGAGCTTCCCTGAGAATGAAGAGGATATTCGGTGAGCCTACAGGACGGGTGGTGGGAGTGGGGTCCTGCTATTTCACACAGTGTTCTGGGCTTTCCACCGAACAAAGGAGACACTGTATTTGGAGCTGTAGTTAGAAGACAAGGGGAGGAGGAGTGCCTGGGATTTTTCCCAAGAGGGAGTGATCCTGGGGGGGAGGGCCCAGGGCATTGTGGTCTCTGACAGGGTCTGTCGAGGTTATTTGCTGAGCTGTGCTACGCCCTCTTCACTCCCAGGCTGTATTCATGCCTGGCCAATGGCAGTGCAGATGAGTTCCAGCGAGGGGACCAGCTGTTCCGCATGAGGGCCGTGAAGGACCCACTGCAGATAGGTAAGAGTCCCCTCATGCCCTGCGGCACTCCCTGCTCCTCCCATCCCTCTGCTGTGAATGAAGGCATACTGCAAGAAGCTGGAGCAGGTTGTCTGAATAACGGCAGGACTAGAGTTGAGGGCAAAGATATGTCTTGATGGCTCTTCCTGACCGTACCCATGTTTCTCCTCAGGGTTCCACCTGAGTGCTACGGTGGTGCCACCTCAGATGGTCCCTCCCAAAGGGGCCTACAACGTGGCTGTGATGTTTGACCGCTGCCGGGTCACTTCCTGCAGCTGCACCTGTGGCGCTGGGGCCAAATGGTGCACCCATGTCGTGGCACTCTGCCTCTTCCGAATCCACAATGTGAGGCCCTCCCAGTTTATCCTGGCCCTATCCTACGCTCCGTCCCCCCTTTCTCTGCTGCATGCCTGGCCACCATGTGAGCCCCCTTGCCTCCCCTACTCTGCCTCTCTAGCTCTAATTCCAGCATCAGCAAGCCTTTTCTCAGGTTGTTCTGTTTCTCTGTCTGTCCCCTCCAGGCTTCTGCAGTCTGCCTGCGGGCCCCAGTCTCAGAGTCCCTGTCTCGGCTACAGAGGGACCAGCTGCAGAAGTTTGCTCAGTACCTCATCAGTGAGCTCCCTCAGCAGGTGAGTGAGGTTGGCACACCCTCCTCCAGCTGGCTCCAGCACTGCATGACTAGCCTTCCTGTGAGGCCCAGGCCTCCTTGGGTCACCTAGGCCTGTGTTCCTTTTCCCCTCAGATCCTCCCCACCGCCCAGCGTCTCCTGGATGAACTCCTCTCCTCCCAGTCAACTGCCATCAATACAGTGTGTGGAGCCCCAGGTGAGTGTGGTGAGAAGAAAGGACAGTAGGAAGACAGAAAGCTGGTAGTGCAGAGCGCCGCTTACTAAAGGCTTGCTGTTGTCAGGCAAATCCAGGCGCCTATCTCTAGGTGACTGACTGCCTATCTCCCCCAGACCCCACAGCAGGGCCCTCGGCCTCTGACCAGAGTACTTGGTATTTGGATGAATCAACACTTACTGACAACATCAAGAAGACATTGCACAAGTTCTGTGGCCCCTCCCCTGTGGTCTTCAGGTAAATTGGATTTTTCCATTTCTGTGTCTGGTAGAAGGGAAGCATTCTTCAGGCTGTTGACAGATCCTTTGTTCTATTAATTCTTGCACCTCCCATTTTTTATTCCCTGCACCGGTACAGTGCCTGGCACACACATGTCACTGATGAATCAATAGATGATGATAGGTTTATATAGTCATGGAGTGGTCTGTTTTTAGCTAGGTAGAGCAGAAGTTATTTTTCTTCCTTTGAGGGGTTGGGAAACTGAAGCAGAGAGAGATTAAGAATTTTTGTCATGGACATCCTGTCTTCTGTGTACTCTGTACTTTGGGTTAGAGCCCCTTTTATGTCAAAGCCCTATTGCACTTTCATCTGCTTTATTCAGTCCCAAGCACAAGGGGTTGGCTGAGGGGATCCCCTCATTGCAGAGGGGTCCCTGCCACCTCTCGGCTGAGGGGGGAGATAAGGCTCTGCATAAGATGGGTCCAGGTGGGGGCAAAGCCAAGGCGCTGGGTGGGGCTGGCAGTGGGGGCAAGGGCTCAGCAGGTGGCAGGAGCAAGTGAGGGCTGAGCAGTGAAAACAACTCCCTGGTCATCACTTTCCGCTCTACTACTTTCACAGTGATGTGAACTCCATGTATCTGTCTTCCACGGAGCCTCCAGCCGCTGCTGAATGGGCATGTCTGCTGCGCCCTCTGAGGGGTCGGGAGCCAGAGGGTGTCTGGAACTTGCTTAGCATCGTGCGGGAGATGTTCAAACGGAGGGACAGCAATGCTGCCCCCTTGTTGGAAATCCTCACTGACCAGTGCCTCACCTACGAACAGGTAATTCCCCAGAGCTGGGTAGTTCCATGATGATTCATTTTCTCCTTCTTTTAACCTCATCTCCTCTCTTTCTCCAAGCTATTAGGCACATCTCAGAGCTCTTTTTGTTTCCAGATAACAGGTTGGTGGTACAGTGTGCGCACCTCAGCCTCACACAGCAGCGCCAGTGGGCACACAGGTCGTAGCAATGGGCAGTCAGAGGTGGCAGCCCATGCGTGTGCCAGCATGTGCGATGAGATGGTCACACTGTGGAGATTGGCTGTGCTGGACCCTGCACTCAGCCCCCAGCGGTGAGTCTCCTCTTATGCTTACCACAGCCCGGAGCCTGGGCCAGCCCCGGACAGACCGAGCCCGTCTCCTTGTACACATTCTTCTAGTGCTAGGGAAGTGAGGGTGCTGAGCATTAGCAGCGGTTCTCAGCCTTCTGGCCCTTTAATACAGTTCCTCATGTGGTGACCCAACCATAACATTATTTTCGTTGCTACTTCATCACTGTCATGTTGCAACTGTGATGAATCGTCATGTAAATATCTGACATGCAGGATGGTCTTAGGCGGCCCCTGTGACAGGGTCGTTCGACCGCCAAAGGGGTGGCGACCCACAGGCTGAGAACCGCTGGCATTAGGGTTAGTCGACTTATGAATCCTCTTAATGAGAGGCTTTCTTCCTTCGCTCCCCTAATAGCACCCGCCTTCCAAAACCCCTGGGTGCTGGAGTGATGTCTGTGGGCGGGGCTGGCCTAAGGAGTTCTTCCGTGGGTCCGTCCCTGTGCCCCCTGGCGTGCACCTCCTCCGGCCGGCCCCTTCACCCCCAGTGCAGCGTGCAGACCCCGCGCCCTTGCCCCTTTGTTTGCACAGCCGCCGGGACCTGTGTGCGCAGCTCCGGCAGTGGCAGCTGAAGGTGATTGAGAACGTGAAGCGGGGGCAGCACAAGAAAACCCTGGAGCGGCTCTTCCCGGGCTTCCGGCCAGCAGTGGAGGCCTGCTACTTCAGCTGGGAGGAGGCCTACCCGCTTCCCGGCGTCACCTACAGCGGCACTGACCGCAAGCTGGCCCTGTGCTGGGCCCGAGCCCTGCCCCCTCGGCCAAGTGCCTCCAGATCTGGGGGCCTGGAGGAACCCCGGGAGCGGCCCCGCCCTCTTCCTGCTGAGCCAGCTGCACGGCCCAAGGAGCCTGGGGCCAAGCGCAAGGGGTTGGCTGAGGGGATCCCCTCATCGCAGAGGGGTCCCCGCCGCCTCTCGGCTGAGGGGGGAGATAAGGCTCTGCATAAGATGGGTCCAGGTGGGGGCAAAGCCAAGGCGCTGGGTGGGGCTGGCAGTGGGGGCAAGGGCTCAGCAGGTGGCGGGAGCAAGCGACGGCTGAGCAGTGAAGACAGCTCCCTGGAGCCTGATCTGGCTGAGATGAGCCTGGATGACAGTAGCCTGGCCCTAGGTGCAGAGGCCAGCACCTTTGGTGGATTCCCTGAAAGCCCACCACCCTGCCCTTCCTCTGGTGGCTCCCGAGGCCCTTCTGCCTTCCTTCCTGAACCCCCAGATACTTATGAAGAAGATGGTGGCGTGTACTTCTCAGAAGGGCCTGAGGCTCCCACAGCTTCTGCTGGCCCCCCTGGCCTACTACCTGGGGAGGTCTGTACCCGGGACGACCTCCCTTCCACAGATGAGAGTGGCAGTGGGCTCCCCAAAACCAAAGAGGCAGCCCCTACAGTTGGAGAGGAGGATGATGACTACCAGGCATATTATCTGAATGCCCAAGACGGGGCTGGGGGCGAGGAAGAGAAGGCCGAGGGTGGGACTGGGGAGGAGCACGACCTGTTTGCCGGACTGAAGCCACTGGAACAGGAGAGCCGCATGGAGGTGAGGAGACTCTGAGGGGTGCCCGCTGAGCCACAGCGGGGAGAGGGGCCATCTGGCTCTAGTTGTGAATGTCAGGACCATAGCATGACTTAGAATCCTATAGCAGGTTCCTGTAGGCCTCCCTGCCTATAGTCCATTCTTTACTGATTCCATATTAGTTTTCCTGAAATGTTTGATTGTGTTATTATGCTGCTTAAAACTCCAGTGGTTTCCCATTGCCCTTAGTTTAAAAAATGAAAGTCCTTGGCATGACGTATGAGCGTTCACTTGGTCTGATCTTTGCATGTTTCTCCAGCCTCGTCTGTAGTGTGTACTTTAGTCATGCGAACCATTCCTGTAGCTTGCCATGCTCTCTTGCATCTGTGGTTTTGCACAGATTGGCCTTTCTGCAGAGAATGGACTTCCCTCACCTCACTGGTGGAGCTCCTGTCCCTTGTTTAGGTCTCAGAGATCTTAGAGATCACTTCCTCCAGGAAGTCTCTGAGTCTGTCCCTTTACCCCAAGTCCCAATGAGATATCCTACCTACCTGTATCTCCTTGACCTTTCCTGGTAGCCAGCTTCACACAGGTTTGTGTGTTTGTTTCGGTAACCAGGCTGAGTTCCTGTGTTATACCCAGGACCAGCATAGGGCCCAGCATATAACAAGTACTTATGGGGTATTTGCTGCATGAGTGAGTATGGTGTCCTGCCCTTGGAAGTTGGGGCTTCAACCTGTCTCGTGCCCATGTCCTCTCTCCAGGTATTATTTGCTTGTGCTGAGGCCTTGCATGCGCATGGCTACAGCAATGAGGCCTCCCGCCTCACCGTGGAGCTTGCCCAGGACCTGCTAGCCAACCCACCCGACCTCAAGGTAGAGCCGCCCCCTGCCAAGGTGAGAGAGACTCCCAGCCCTCCCCCTCCCTGCTTACCCCTAACTCTCTCCCATGCCCCACCTCAAGTGAGAGCCGCCTCCTCCCTCCACCAAGGCGAGCCAGACTCATCTGCCTGCCTCCTTGTGCTTCTCTGCTTAGGGCAAGAAGAACAAGGTATCTACCAGCCGTCAGACCTGGGTGGCTACCAACACCCTGACCAAGGCGGCCTTCCTGTTAACAGTGCTAAGTGAGCGCCCAGAGCACCACAACTTGGCCTTTCGCGTCGGCATGTTTGCCTTGGAGCTACAGCGGCCCCCAGCTTCTACCAAGGCCTTGGAGGTCAGAGGTTCTATCTGAGCCTTGTGCTCTAATCTCAGAGCCTTACATGTTGATCCCCATTGAGGTGTGAGAGGACTGATCTCCCTCCTGTGCCCTCAGGTGAAACTGGCATATCAAGAGTCTGAGGTAGCTGCTTTGCTCAAGAAGATTCCTTTGGGTCCAAGTGAGATGAGCACCATGCGGTGCCGGGCAGAGGAGCTTCGGGAGGGGACACTCTGTGACTATCGGCCTGTCTTGCCTCTCATGTTGGCCAGTTTCATCTTTGATGTTCTCTGTGCTCCAGGTACGGTGTCTGACTCTACGGCAAGAGGGGAACTCTGAGGCAGGGGCAGCTTTCTCTAAGGAAAAACCCATTTGGCAGGGTCTGGAATGATGAGGGTCTTGGGTTCTCTCCCTTTCATTTTTCCCCATGATACTTCTGTCTGCCTGACTTACCCCAACTTTCATCCAGTGGTTTCTCCCACGGGTTCCCGGCCCCCAAGTCGCAACTGGAACAATGAGATGCCTGGGGATGAGGAGCTGGGATTTGAGGCAGCAGTTGCTGCCTTGGGTGAGTATGTCAATGTCCTGAGCATGTCTGAGCTAAGCCTGGCCCAGACCTTGAAGGTCATGAGACATGGGCCTTGTTCCAGAGGGCCTCTACGGTAATGGGAAAGCTAGAATGACATGTATGAGCCAAGTAGTGCCTAAAAGACAGTTAAGAATTTAGGGTAAAAATGTTTGCTCTGGGTTTTGAGTGTTAAAAGGGCAGTAAAACAAAAATCTAAGGAAAAGCCTCAGGGAGGGGGTAGAATATGGAACATGGCTTAAAAGATGAGTTAAGCCCTGACCAGTTTGGCTCAGTGGATAGAGCGTCGGCCTGCGGACTGTGGGGTCCCAGGTTTGACACTGGTCAGGGGCATGTGCCTTGGTTGCGGGCACACCCCTGGTGGGGGGTATTCAGGAGGCAGCTGGTCGATGTTTCTCTCTCATCGATGTTTCTGGCTCTCTATCCCTCTCCCTTCCTCTCTGTAAAAAATCAATAAAATATATTTAAAAAAAATGAGTTAAGTTCTAAGTAGGGGAACAGAATATATTAGGGCAATCAAGTCTTCGTGAGAGTGAGGAGCCCAACTTCCCTAAAGTGATGGATGTGCTGGGAACGTAGAGAGGGCCAAGTTATGAAGGTCTTGAAAAGCAGACCAGATCTTAGCTAGGCTGGGTGTAATAGGCAGTGGGGACCTGGCATAGGGGATGTGGGTTGGACCAGAACTCACCTCACATGCTGGTGCCTGAGCAACCCTGGCCTCTTTATCTTTGTTGTCTTGGGAGTTATGGTCATTCTCAATTCCTATGAGCCGCTCCATCTCACAGGCATGAAGACAACAGTGAGTGAGGCAGAGCATCCCCTCCTGTGTGAAGGCACACGTCGGGAGAAGGGTGACCTGGCATTGGCACTAATGATCACTTACAAGGATGATCAGTCCAAGCTCAAAAAGGTAAGGGACTGAGGTACTGGGAATTTGACAGGCAAAGACAGTAGATTCCACCATTTGTCTTGGGTTTCCAGTAGAATGAGAAGAGTTATTCTGCCCATAGAAGATAAGTGGGGAATCTTGGGAACACCTCATAAAGAATAGGAGAGACCAATGATTCTTACGGGAGCGCTTGGGCAGGAGTGCGGAAGAAGAAAAGAGAGGGCATAAAGTCAGTCATTCATTCACTTGTTTCAATACTTACCGAATATCGGTATACTCAGCCCTGCGCTAAGTGTTAAAGAGGATACCAAGATATTTAAGCCAGCCCCTATTTTCAACTGGTGTGCTGCAAGAATTTTTAAAACCTGCAATACCTGACTATTTAGTCAGGGGCACTGATGTCTTTTCCTTTAGATTGTCAAATAAAATAAATGATAAAGCTAACACCAACAATACTGCAAAATTTTAGTTATTTATGGGTGTACTGCAAAGTTTTAGTTACTTATTGGTGTACTGCAAAATTTTAGTTATTAGTTTATGGGTGTCATGAGATGAAAAAGGTTGAAATCGCTGTTCTAGAAGGTTTTCCTAGCGTTACAACTGGGAAGTCTTCCTGAGGTGGTAGTATTAAGCTGTTTCCAGGAGATAGGAAAGTAATTGGAGTCTGGAGATAAAGGGCATCCTGTCACCTCTTCTCTATCCTCCAGATCTTAGACAAACTCTTGGACCGAGAGAGCCAGACACATAAGCCACAGACCCTGAGTTCATTCTACTCATCTAGCCGCCCAGCCACAGCCAGCCAGAGGTCTCCTTCAAAGCATGGGGGCCCGTCTGCCCCGGGGGCCCTGCAACCACTGACCTCAGGCTCTGCAGGGTCTGCTCAGCCAGGGAGTGTGGCAGGGGCTGGGCCAGGCCCCACTGAGGGCTTCACAGAGAAGAATGTGCCTGGTGAGGTGGGGGCACTGGGCAGGGAGATGAATGGTATGGAATCATGTTGGGATCCCCTTTCCTGGGTTAATCCCAATGTCCTATTTTTCCCACCTAGAGAGTTCCCCACATTCTCCCTGTGAGAGTCTCCCATCTGAGGCAGCTTTGACCTCAAGGCCAGAAGGGAAGGTTCCCAGCCGCTTGGCACTTGGCAGTCGTGGAGGCTACAATGGACGTGGCTGGGGCTCCCCAGGGCGGCCTAAGAAGAAGCACACAGGTATGACAGCCCATGGGATGATGCGGTGGGAAGGATATCCCTGAAGTCTGACTTCTGGAGTTTCTGAGACTGACTTGTCTTTTTGGGGGTTAGGCATGGCCAGCATTGACAGCAGTGCCCCTGAAACAACATCGGATAGCTCCCCTACCTTAAGCCGGAGGCCACTTCGAGGGGGCTGGGCCCCAACCTCTTGGGGTAGAGGACAGGACAGTGACAGCATTAGCAGCTCTTCCTCAGATTCCCTGGGCTCCTCGTCTTCCAGTGGAAGTCGCCGGGCCAGTGCCAGTGGAGGGGCCCGGGCGAAGACAGTTGAAGTTGGCAGGTCAGTGGGAAGAAATACCTATCTTTGATCTGGCTCATCCTCAGAGCCACATTCCTAGTTTAATCCAAATATTGTCCCCCCAGTGTCTTTACCCTGGTCTTTCCCAACCTACCTGGACACCCATTTCAGAGAAACCCCAATCCCCATCCCTCCCCCATTGCCCCTTCAGGTACAAGGGCCGCCGTCCTGAGAGTCATGCCCCCCATGTACCCAATCAGCCGTCAGAGGCAGCCGCACACTTCTACTTCGAACTGGCGAAGACGGTGTTGATCAAGGCCGGGGGCAACAGCAGCACTTCCATTTTCACACATCCGTCTTCCTCAGGGGGCCACCAGGGTCCTCACCGCAACCTGCACCTTTGCGCCTTTGAGATTGGGCTTTATGCCCTTGGCCTGCACAATTTTGTTTCTCCCAACTGGCTCTCACGTACCTATTCTTCCCACGTTTCCTGGATTACAGGTAAATCCAATGTTTTGATTTGGGCGTGGGAAGGGGATTCATTGATGGAGAGAAGAGCCTTATCCTTTTGGAGTTAGTGATGAATGGTGATAGACACCATTCCCACTCCCCAGTGGTGCTCATGCTCTGCTTTTCCTCCTTCCCCAAGGCCAGGCAATGGAGATTGGCAGTGCAGCCCTGACCATACTGGTAGAATGCTGGGATGGGCACCTGACGCCTCCCGAGGTTGCATCCCTGGCTGACAGGGCATCACGGGCACGAGACTCCAATATGGTGAGGGCAGCTGCGGAGCTAGCCCTAAGCTGTCTGCCTCATGCCCATGCATTGAACCCCAATGAGATCCAGAGGGCCCTGGTGCAGTGCAAGGAGCAGGTATTTGTGGGCTATGTGGGGACCTGTTTTGGGGTGTTTGGGCATGGGGAAAGCTTATAGTCCATATCCTGGAATTCACAAACTATCCAGTTTGTCCTCTCATGATGACACAACATATTGATGTTCTTTCGCTACCATAACTTTTTAGCTTACATCTCTGAGGTTAGGATTGTTCCTATTTTACAAATAAGGAAATAGAGGCTTATAGTTTACATGCCAAGATGATCACTTAGGGAAGGCCTTGGGGACATGATGGGACTTGGAGGGAACAGAGTGGCTAAATTAGTTTGGAACTGGGACTATAACCCGGGTTTTGACTTCTACTGGTCAACAAATATTTGTTCAGTGTCTTTGTGAAGCTTTCACTGCTCTGACAGACTCTGAGCATTGACTCTGACCTCTAATGCTTCCCTGGGAACCAGCCAACTCTGGGGGAGATGGAATGTGATCCCTGAATAAAGCCCTTCCCCCTTAACCCTTTGTGCCCCTCCCTTCTAGGATAACCTGATGTTGGAGAAAGCCTGCATGGCGGTGGAAGAGGCGGCTAAGGGTGGGGGCGTATACCCCGAAGTGCTGTTTGAGGTTGCTCACCAGTGGTTCTGGCTATATGAGCAAACAGCAGGTGGCTCATCCACAGCCCGTGAAGGGGCTACAAGCTGTAGTGCCAGTGGGATCAGGGCAGCTGGGGAGGCTGGGCGGGGGCTGCCTGAGGGCAGGGGGGGCCCAGGGACTGAGCCGGTTACAGTGGCAGCAGCAGCAGTGACAGCAGCAGCCACAGTGGTGCCAGTCATTTCAGTGGGGTCCAGTTTATATCCAGGTCCAGGACTGGGGCATGGTCATTCCCCTGGCCTGCACCCCTACACTGCTCTACAGCCCCACCTGCCCTGCAGCCCTCAGTACCTCACCCACCCAGCCCACCCCGCCCACCCCATGCCTCACATGCCCCGGCCTGCCGTCTTCCCTGTGCCCAGCTCTGCATACCCACAGGTGAGACCGGTGTTCTCCGGGGGCGCGGGGGGGGGGGGGGGCGCGGGGGGGGGAGGGGTTTGGCATGTGGGAGAACATAAGGTGTTCATGGGGGTTGGCATGGGGTACGCTGGGAGAATAGAGCTGTCCAGGAGTCCTCAGTGAGGTGATGGGTGGGAGTCTGGGGGACCCAGCCCAACTAAGGAAAGAAATGTAGGGATACCCAGTTGTGGGATGAAGGGGGGAAAGTTACATACTAATATAATTTGGTATCTTCTTTCTCTTTTCTTTCTGCCTCTAGGGTGTGCATCCTGCATTCCTGGGGGCTCAGTACCCTTACTCGGTGACTCCCCCCTCACTTGCTGCCACTGCTGTGTCTTTCCCCGTCCCTTCCATGGCACCCATCACAGTACATCCCTATCACACAGAGCCAGGGCTCCCACTGCCCACCAGTGTGGCCTGTGAGTTGTGGGGACAGGGAACAGGTGAATGGAGGGGAGGTACACTGGGCAGGGGCAGGAGGGAGGGAATTTCCTCTGCCCCTCTTGGGGCTGTTTCTCACGTGGCTCTCATCCCTCAGTGAGCAGTGTCCATCCAGCATCCACGTTTCCAGCCATCCAGGGTGCCTCATTGCCTGCCCTGACCACACAGCCCAGCCCTCTGGTGAGCGGGGGTTTTCCACCACCCGAGGAAGAGACGCACAGCCAGCCTGTCAACCCACACAGCCTACACCACCTGCATGCTGCCTACCGTGTTGGTGAGAGGACCCTTTCTGTACCCCCATGCCAGGGGCTCTTCAGTGACAACCCCTCCTATACCTCTTAATTTGTTTACTGTGGGGTCAGGTACCAGTTTGGGGTAGAGGACGAAGATGCAACCCCACCATGTGCCCACTCTTTTCTCCCAGGAATGCTGGCACTGGAGATGCTGGGTCGCCGGGCACACAACGATCACCCTAACAACTTCTCCCGCTCCCCCCCCTACACTGATGATGTCAAATGGTTGCTGGGGCTGGCAGCAAAGCTGGGTAACACCTCCCCTCCCCAGGACCATTGTCCGCCCCTACCTGCTTCCCCCACTTTCCTATCCCAGACCTCCTTCCTAGCTCTTGCTCAGAGTTGAGGCCTTGGTCGGGTATGTGTGCGTGCGCGGGGGACGGGGGGCTACCTCAGCTCCTGGGGTGGAGGGAGGCTCTCTGCCAGGCCAGAGCTGAGATAAAAGTTGGGTCCCTAGGGCAAAGGTGGCCACCCCCGTCTCATGCCCCTCCCCCTGCCCCCCAGGAGTGAACTACGTGCACCAGTTCTGTGTGGGGGCAGCCAAGGGGGTGCTGAGCCCGTTTGTGCTGCAGGAGATCGTCATGGAGACGCTGCAGCGGCTGAGCCCTGCTCATGCCCACAACCACCTGCGTGCCCCGGCCTTCCACCAACTGGTGCAGCGCTGCCAGCAGGCATACATGCAGGTGACAACCCAGGAAGTATGGAGCAGGGTGGAGCACCTCCTGGGCAGGCATGGAACAGATCACCCAGCATGTAAGTGCAGAGGGGGCCTGGTTCTGTGCTCAGTAGCTCATTCTCCACACATCCTCTTCCAGTACATCCACCACCGCTTGATTCACCTGACCCCTGCCGACTACGACGACTTTGTGAATGCGATCCGCAGTGCCCGCAGCGCCTTCTGCCTGACACCCATGGGCATGATGCAGTTCAACGACATCCTGCAGAACCTCAAGCGCAGCAAACAGACCAAGGAGCTGTGGCAGCGGGTCTCACTCGAGATGACCACCTTCTCCCCCTGAGTCTGGCCAACCTAGGGCCCTATACAGGGAGACAAGCCTGTGGCCATGGAGGCCCCTCACACAGGGGAAGTGAATCTTGGCTGGACAGATCATCCCCACCCAGTTCCCTCGTAGCCCAGACTGGCAGCTGCTCTTGGGCTATAGCTTGGGGCCAAGATGTCTCAGACCTTAGAAGCCTAGGGTTGGGGGAAACAGCCCAGTCTGGGAGGGGGCGTTGGGTGGCCTCTGGTATTTATTTGGCATTTATAAATATATAAACTCCTTTTTTACTCTAGTCTGCCTGGGTGTTTCTCTTCTTTCCCTTGATGAGCAGATGAACCTTGAACTGTAGTGGGGAAAAGTCTGAAACTTGCTTTATTCTATGTTTCTCCCACTCCAGTAAGGTAGACAAAACAGAAAAATAAGGATGTTTATTAAGGACATTTCTAGCCCACAGCTAGGGCTCATACTCAGCTCTATGAGCCACTGTCGGACCTCATCCCCATTCAATGTGAATGACATTAGGGAGGCCGGGCCACAGGTAGATCCCATTAATCCCACAGTAAGGGGTCCCTCCCATAGCCAGGTAGCCAGGTATAGCCATACTGGGGGGGGATGAAGAGGGTAATCTTTTGATTAAAACATTCCTCTATACCCTGCCTCTAATTCCTTACCTCCTAAGACCATGGGTCAAAGGTGGCTAGTACCATAATGTGGGATTATCAAGGGAAGCCCCTTTATCAGACCCCAGAACTATGGGAAAGGGATGCCCTTCCCTTCTCAGCCATCCCAGGACTGGGGGCCACTGAGGTAGAAGGGGAAGGGGCCAACTCAAATCCCCGTTATGGGCCCTTCTCTGGGCTTGCCCCTTAGGGAAACGGGCTTTCTTTGCTGGTACAGAGGCAGTGACGTTAACCCAGACTGGAATGCTGCAGTTCTTCCTGAAGCCATGAGGGCACTGGCTGTCCAAGCCGGCTCAGGAGCTTCGACAGCTCCAAATTGTGGTTCCGAAAAAAATCCGTAAGGAAAAGTCGGGACTGGGGAGGAAAATGAAGGCATAAACAGTAAGGACATAGAATCAGATCTTAGTGGTGTAGAGGGAAAACCTGTCCCAGAATTTACTTACTTCACTGTCCATATCTGGGTACCTCCGACCTTTGCTCTTGCCTAGACAGCGAGTCTTACCACCTTCAAGTCCCTGGCACCAGAATCCCTTTCCTTCATCAAACCTGCTCAACAGGAACAGGCCGTTAGTGGGCAGGAGAAAAAAGAAATCCAAGCCCCATAAATTTATACAACCTCTCCCTGCCCATAGGGACATATGTCTTCCCTTGAGAGACAGGGTAAATTCATGTCTCTTCCAAACAGACATGGCCAACCTGCTTCCCCATTTCCTCCCTAATCCTCTCCTGGATCATGATCTCCCACCTGAGGGTCTGTGTGTAGTTCTGAAAGGGTGTGATACCCAGGAACTTTTGGATGTTTTCCATTGAAGCAGCCGGGTTGGTACGCAGCTCTTCTCCATCCATAATCAGCAACTAGGGACAGGGATGTGGTTACTGCTGTATTTCTTAGAAGTCTGGGCTGAAGGGAAAAGGGCGGGGGGAACCCCAATGAGATCTATTGGGGTACTATACCTGCCCAGAGGGGTAGTAAGTCAGCCATCGTTGTAGATGGGTAGAATAGTAGCCAGGGACAAGACAGCGCTTTTGCAAGGAGCGAAGTGCCAGAGGGGCCTGGGAGGAGGCTGAAATCACCTGGTAGAAGGTATAGTTCAGAGCAGCTGGGTCTCCATGTGCTCGCTGGTGCTGAAGGACAGGAATAGGCAGAGAAGGGATTGGTGATTTAACAGAATTACCTGCCATACTCTTGGTCTGGGGAACAGATAGCATAGGCACCCCACCCCAAGGCACTAGTTTAATTTCCCTACCCTTACTCCTGTCTTTCTAGCAGTCACCACAACTCCACCCTCAAACCTACTGTGGCCTAGCTTCAGGCTCACCTGGTACCAGGAGTAGGCCCTGTCAGCAGGGTTAGTGAGCACAGTGATGATCTTGGCTCGTGGTAGGAGGGCAGCCCCCCGCCGTGGTACAACTTCTGAGTCAAAGTAGGTGGCACTTTTTTCAAATAGGAAGTCAGTGCTAGCATTGGAAGGAACAGGAAAGAAGTCCATGTACCTAGGAAGCAGCAGAGAAAAGAGGCAGAATGAAAAGCCAGATGTCTGTGCAGTGGAAGCTGGAAGAGGGTATTCTGGGGGAAGGGAGTGTTCCTCTTGAGAAGTATTCCAAGGGGTCCCACTCTCACCAGTCAATGCCCTTATGGTAATTAGGGCCACTGAAGAACTGAATCTCCTCAAAGGTGCTGGGGCTAGGGAAATTGCTGGTCACAGCTGGGTGCAGGCTCAGGAAGAAGTGAACAGCTGTGGTCCCTAAACAGGAGAGAGTCCAGGCCATTGTGGGAGAGAAGCCAGCTCAACAATATGAGCTTAAAGAAGGTGAGAAAATAACCACTCTGGGTAATAAAATCCTCTAGAGCCAGACTACGACGAGAGAAGGAACATCCGAGAGAGGCCCAGGGAGGGTTAAAATAGTGGTGCTCAGCCTTGACTGCATCTGAACCACTTTGATCTTTTAAAACAAAACTCCACAGATGATTCTGATACACAACTGAGGTTAATAATCACTGTCTCAAGAGGCTGGATGAATGGGGGACAGGTATGAGAAGGGAGTTCCTTGGCCAAAGAATCCTTTAAGTTTAAGGCAAGGCAAGAGAAATGGGTAAGAATGACTCACCTGTCTTCTGGGGTCCCACAATGAGGAACTTGGGGAGCCGATCACAGGTTTTCTCCTTGGACCAGATATCTTTGTGCCTCTTGTCGTCACAGGGATTCTGAAGGTGAGGCCAGGAGTCAGATGAGGCCTAATCTTTTCTTCAACCCCCACCTCCATCATGTCTCTGGTCAGCCTGTTCCACCCATACCTGCCAAAGGGGGCTTCGCTCTTGAGGGAAGAGTTCAAAGTACTTTTGTGCAAGAGGGACAGGAGGAAGGGTCTGTAAGCGCAGCCGGGTCCAGCACTGGAGAAAGCGCACCAGGCTCTCAAAGGTGTACAGGCCCAGTCGATCATTTCCATAATTGGACAGATGGGTCATAAATATGCTGATCTGCAAGGGGATGCCTGCATGTCAGAGCTGGAGAGCCTACTACCCACCTCAGAATCAGGCGTGGTGAGCAAAGGTCCAACCTGCAAACACTCTGACTCTCCAATCTTCCAGCCCTTCCTCTTGGCACCTTACCGGATTGAGCAGTACTGTCAGAAAGAGCTCTCCACCTCGGATGCTCCGGTCCAGTTCACGAGAGCCTCCGGGATACTCATTATAGAAGATGGTGTGAGTGAAGAGGCCACACGTCTGCCGTGGCAGCACCTGGAAGGAAAAGAAATAGGAGAGATGAGGTTTGAAAGGTGAAATGAGGAGAAAGTACTAAGCACTCAGCCTGAAGTTACAGCAAGAAAGCTCTTGTCACGTACTTTAAGAATTTTCACCCTTCTACCCACTTTTATATAGATAAACTGGACTGGCAGTTAACAGGACATAGATCAATGCAGGTCAGAGGCTGTCAAAACGTGGGAGTTCAGTTCAGGTTTGTTTTGGGAGTCCCTCACCATAATGCCATTGTGAATGAAGCCACGGCGGTAGCGGGCAGGGCGGAGATGAGGATACTCCTCAGTGCTGGTCACCTGGATGCCCCACACAGACTTCCAGGCCTCATAGAGCTGCGTGTGGACGGGGTACACACCCGAGTGGTGGGGGGCCACAGCATACCCCAGGTCCGTGGGAATCCCATGCTCCTGGGAATGGCATAGACTCTCACCAGGACCTGGTGAGGTTTAGGGAGTAGAGGGTAAAGAGGGTGGGGATGCCTACACAGAAAGAAAAATGGCAAGGGTAGGGAAAGGGTACCCCATGAGGGGAAGGTTGAAAAGGAAGCATTATCTCTGGGAAAAAGTTGGGTAAGAGATCCAAGGGTCTCACCACAGCAAACTGTTTGTTGAGCCTCATTTGGTCGGCCAGCACGGAGCGATTGTGGAACAGATGCGGCTGCATGTGGCTCCACATGTGGGGGAACCACCAGAACTCTCTGCGGTGCTTCAGCAGCATGTCATCCCCTGCATCCTCCTCCTCTGTCCCTGTGACCACACACTGACCACTGAACACAGTCAATTAGCCCCTCTGCCCTCCTCTGTTCTGTAGCACTGACCACCTTCCATCCTTGGGACATGTGTCCATTTAAGGCTGCCTACTTGCCTACCTGCCAACTTGCCCTCCAGTCACCCATGCTAACCTGAATTCACACCCACCGCTAGCTCCTCACATCATTCGGACCCCAAGTCTTGCCCCAAATTGGACCCCTTTTCTACAACTTGTCTACCTGGGAAAGTGGGACAGCGAATAGACAGATCAAACTAAGACTGACATGCTGAAGGAGCAAGGAAATAAGCTCACCAGTATGATAGAACTTGCCCGAGAAGCCCAAGTTGAAGGTGAAGTTGGGGACTAAGGTCCTGAGTTTGTTCTGGGTGGTCAACAGAGCCTGGGAAGAGTAGCAGGGACAGGAGAAGTCAGGAGACAGCAAACAGAAGAAAAACGAGTAGTGTTCTTCCTACCTGGAAAGGGGAGGGAGCGTACTTATGGCAGGCTCAGAATCAAGGGAGTCTGACAGGTCAGAGCTTGAGACAACTTGTAAGGAAAAAGACTGACCTCAACATCAGCCACCTTCATGCGGGTCCCTTCCTTGCCCACAAAGATGTCATCAATGTCTACCAAGATGTAGCGGTCAAGGTCCAGGCAGAGCCGCTTGCCAGTGAGATATGCAACAGCATCAACAAAAACAAGTTTGTGGAGCCAGAAGGAAAGGCCATGGCCAAAGAGCACCCGCTGGATGCCATCGTGAAGTCCTAGATCTTGTACCACAGTGGGAAGCCGCGCCCAGCGAGGCACTGGTCCTGGCACAGGAGGCTCAGCTGACTGAAGGCTGGCAAGCAGCACGGGTTCATATGTGCTGTGATTGGATTGAAAGACGGTCCAGTCATCACCAGGCAATGGCCCCGGCTCCAGGCGGCTGGGGCGTGTGAGATGCAGTAGGGGGGCAGAAGGATTCACTTGGTAGTCCCGGAGCCCCAGGTTTGAGTATAGAAAAAGGGGAAAGCCCTTGAGCTGGGCACTCACTAGGCTATGCTCATGGGCTCGGAAAAAGCCAATGATGCCCACACCATACTCCACACAGTACCGATCTAGCCGTTCCCGACTCCAGGCATCCAGATTGACATACTTGAGCAGGTTCTCATAAATGACCAAGACAAAGCGGCCACGACTATGATCAGTTAGTGTGGGCATGTCCCCTCGGCCAGGGGCCAGCTCAGTGCTATAACGAAAACGGCTAGACTCCAAGATGGCCACGATCTCCTGCCCCAGCTGTGAGTATGCACTCTCCACAAACACAAGGACCACAGGCTCAGTTCGAACTGTCTCTGGAGGCCTGGGAGGCCGAGGTGGGACAGGAGGCCGTACAGGGCCAGGGCCAGCTACCCCCCCACTGCTGCAGTCTCCCAAGGGCAGGGGCAAGGGCTCCTTGGCCTTGGGGCTGGTGGATACGTAGTAAGCCAGGAAGCCCATGGAGCCCAGACTGAAAGCGATTAACAACAGTATGAGGCGATGCAGTTCCAGCTGTCGAGCTGGGCGTACCACCTTCCACAGCTTGAGCATGGCGGGGGAGGGGAGGCAGGGGTGGGACTACCTCTTGGGAAAGGAGGTAGGAATTGTACAGGTTAGGGCTCTCCTGGGAGGGTGGAAGGATGGAAGGATAGGAAAACAGGGGAAAAGGATTCCCTCAGGGTCAGTTCCCTGAAGAGGTGGAGACAAGTTCTCTTAGTGCAGGGTGGGGAGGGAGAAGGGGCAACAGGGGGCAACTGGACAGAGTCCACGATGTCAGGTGACCATGGCCCCCTGGCCCATAGCTTCAGGATGCACAACTAGGCAGGCTCCACCCTTGGTCCCACTTGAGCTCCTCACATCAGAGGTCAGCGAAGTTCACGATTTCTGCCCTTCCTATCTGCAAGACAGAGAAATCGATGGATTATTTCTTCCTTGAAACGGTGTCATTAATCCATTACCCTCTTCACCCCATCTCTCTTACCTTCTGCTCACAGGATGATTTGTTCAAAAACAAAAACAAAAAAAAACTCCTGTAGAAGAAGAACACAATCTGAGTCTCATACCTTAGCTTCAGAGGTTGATTCCTGTCTTAGTCTACCATCTAAATTCTCCTCCCTGAGCTAAGCTCAGAGCTGGAGCAGTATATTCAAGGCCAAACAGCCCAGGAAGCTGAAAATGACCCTGCTCTGAAAGGAGTTCCCAGCCCATGACCAAGCAGTTGGCCAGCCGGCAGGAGCTCTGGTCTTGTGAGAAAGGGACAGAAAGCCCAAGTCCCGTGCTCCAACGGAACATCCGATAAGGAAACGCACGAGTCTGATAATCTTCTTCATCAATCAAACTCAACATCACAGGCCAACAGCATTAACAGACTTAGTCAGGCGGACACTATTCAAGAGGAAAGAGAAATGGTGCTAGCTAGTCATTCTATTCGCTCCCCAAACCAGAAACTGGGGACTCCTCCTCCACTGCTTACGAAATATTACTCATCCTCTGCCTTTCACCCCAGAGCGGCGACATCACTGGGAAGACCTGAAGGCTGAGTCCGAGTCTCTCCCCACCCCTAAGCCAGCCTCGGTGGAGCTCCGTCCCTACCCATGAACGGCTCAGAAGCAAGGCCTCAGCTAGCCTGGGGACATGGGGGCTGAGTCCTGCTATAAAAACGGAGAAAACTGAGTGGGACTGGATGCCAGAGAGAACTGCTAGTAAGTCACATCCAACCCATGGGAGAGAGGAGGAGCAGGTCAGTGTGACGGGCAAACAGTTTGAAGGAGACCTAGTTTTGGAGATTTTTTTCTGAAATAGATGGACTGCTTCTAGTTAGTAGCTCTACTGTTGCTCTCCCCGTCTTTGCTGCTCCTAGGGAGGCCAGGGGCTGGAATTCCTCTCCAACCACCCACCCCGAGGCGCACCCATCTTGGGAAAGATGAGGCAGAGACAGGGTCTTTGGGAACTGAGAGAGATGGTTTTGGAACAGTTCCGCCTTAGCCCGGGTAAAGCAAGCGAGCCGACATGAAAAGACAACTGGGAGAGGATCAAAAGGTGATGGGAAGGTGTGAATTCTGAGAATTAGAGGGCACTCTTTGGAGAAGATACAGCAGCGAGAAGAAGCCATTAGGGGAAGTGGAGACTGAGGATGGATTACGTACAACAGTTAACATTAACTGAGAGCTTGATCTTCGCCAGACAGCCTTCTCAGAAGTGGTTCTCAACCTTCTGGCCCTTTCAATGCAGTTCCTCATGTTGTGGTGACCCCCAACCATAAAATTACTTTCGTTGCTACTTCATAACGGTAATGTTGCTACTGTTATGAATCGTCATGTAAGTATCTGATGTGCAGGATGGTCTTAGGCGACCCCTGTGGAAGGGTCGCTCGACCGCCAAAGGGATCGCGACCCACAGGTTGAGAACCGCTGTCAGGGCTCCCCATCTACTTCCTGCTCACGCCAGCCCCGAGGCAGGTGAGGCAGATACTGTGACCCCCGTTGTACATGCACGTGGCTGGAGGTTCAGAGAAGCCGAGTACCTTGCCCCGCATCACACAGCGCCGTCGGTGGAGACCTGGGAGTCGCAGTCAGGCCTGTCGAGCTCCATGGCCCGTGCGCGTAACCCCTGCATTTCAGCTTCAGACCTGGAAGAAGCGGCGACATGTAGGGGAGGGGGTGGGGGGGGGCGGCTGGGGTCGGGGCGCGGCCTGCGAAGGAGGGGCGCGGGGCCAGGGCGGTGCTGCGTGTGTGCAGCGGCGGGAGGTTCTCCGGGAGACGGAAGAGTCATCGGGCCGGGCTGAGGGCCTCCGTGACGGGCCCAGAGGGACGGGGGGCGGGCCCGCGCCGGGGGAGGACGCCCCGAGAGGCGACGCGGGTCGCGGATGGAGGGCCCTGCGGGGGGCGGGAGGGGGGGGTCACAGGTGGATGAGAGCACCGAGGTGAGCAGACGGGGAAGGGGCCGGGGTGCAGCGAGGCCGGGCTGGGCGGGGAGCCCCGGGGAGGAGCCGTCTGCGGGCGCGGAGGGGCCGAGGCCACGGCGAGGGCGGCGGGTGGAGGGGACGCCGGGCGGGGGCGCAGGGCCGCGCTGGGCGCCGCCGGGACGACCCGCGGTGGGTCTGGAGGCGACAGGGAAAGTCTGCGAGGGGAGGGAGTGCGGGCGGCCGTGCGGGGGTGTCCTCAAGGGCAGCTCACCCGGCGGACGGGGCGGCGTCCCCGCTGTCCCCGGGCCCCGCCGCGTCCCCGGGCCGCCCGGCTTCCCAGCTCTCGGGGCCTCGGGCCGCGCCGCGGCGGCTCCGCCATCTCCGAGCGAACGCTCCGCGGCGGCCGGGCCCAACCAGCGCTCCCCCGGGGGAGGCGGCGCGCCGCGCCCGCGCGGTCCGCTCGGTCCCCGCCGCCGGCGGGTTTGGCAGCGGCGCGGCTCAACGCCGGGCGACCGGACGGTCCTCTGCGGCGACCCGCCGAGCTTCGGCCTCCTGGACGGCGTGCCCGCGCCCCACCCGCGGAGAGGCACCCCCCCCTCCCTGCCGCTTGGCACAGTCGGCGGAGCGCCGGCTCGGCTCGCCGAGGGGCGGGGCCCGGGCGCGTCCACTCCGCCTGCGGAGGGGGAGCCGGGCCGGCCCACCGAGAGGCGGGGGGGGGGCGGCCCCTGGCGTGGGCGGGGCCTGGAGCGCGTCCACTCCGCCTGCGGGGGGGGGAGCCGGGCCGGCCCACTGAGGCGGGGGGCGGGGCCCGGCCTTGGCCCAACACCTAAGGGCCCAAATGCCCCCTCCCCCTCCCAAACTCGCCTGGGCAGCCGGTGAACTGTAAGCAGGTGGATGAGTTTATGAAGTTTTATTCCAAAATGGGCCCAAAGGGAGTGAGTGGAAACCTTGTAACCCAGGCTGCTAAAATCTAAGCCCCTGGCCATACATCTCCACCAGCAGTAACACAGTGGACGGTTTAAAGGTTATTTTATTAAATATCTTCAGTTCAAGGTTTCATTGTAACAAAGCTATGAAGGGTCTACCAACATTCAGAACAAACACTAACTATTTTTAAATTATTTCTATGTCATGCAAAAATTCTGCATCAAATGCCTTCCATTTCCTGTTTAAAAGGTGATTTTTTTTTTTTAATAGTCTATTGTCTATAGATGCTGACATTAGCCCCAGAGAGGAGTAAGAATGCTAAGAAGTGGAGCTGGAGCAGCCACATGAAGCTATGGGTCTTAATGAACTCTAAGACCATTTGTCTTCAAGCCAGCAAAACCAAACCCCGTGGTGAAGGTGTCTGCGTGCTGGTACTGCAGGCTGCAGGGCGGCAAAGGGCTCAGGCCAGGGGCTGGGGCATGCATGAGGTGCTCAGAGGAGCCTGGCTACGTCCAAGCACCAGCACCTGCGGGTTTGCTCTCTTCTCAGCTGGCTCCAAGGTCCATCTGTAGCTTTGCCTCCTGAAGGTAGTCCAGGCGGCTGGGGTCTACCCACTTTCCCCCCCAACAATGCAAATAATTGCGCAGACCAGTTTGCACAGCTGTTTCGGGGACACCAATGCCATGACCAGTTGCTCCTCCATTGTCTTCTCTATCTGCTTAGAGTATAGATCTTCCCCTCCTGGACTGGAACTCCTTGAGCACAGGAGGGACAATGAATGTAGGTAGGAGTCGTGGTTCTGAACACCTCTTTGGGGTACATGCAGTTGTTGTTGGTGGGGGTGATGCCCATGCAGATTGTCCAGCAGTTAAGTCTACACTTCAGTTGGTCAGTAAAGAGACCTCTTTAAGAGGACGCCTCTTCTTCTTGCCAAAGCCGTCGGGTCAATCTCAAAGACAGGAAAAGAGATGGACGTGCAGCAAGGGAATAGGAAGAAGGGAGGCAGCCCTCAGGGCAGCCTGAGTGCATAGAGACAACCATCGACTCAATCCCGCTGCCTCACTCCTCCCATCCCACAGGGGCACTTGGCAGAGGGCCCAGGCCCAGATGAGGGTCAGCACGGGGACCACCGCCAGGAAAAGGCAAGACAGAAACAAAACTGCCAAAGGCAGCAAAGGGAGCGCTGACGAGGGTCTGGCTCTCTCCTTGCTCAGTTGTAAGAAAACAAAGACGGAGCAAAGCGCAACCCTTCCCCCTTTCCCACTGCAGGGACTGGGCCTCAACAGCAGGGCCCGCATGCACTGCGCATCCCATGGAAATGGATGAGTCGGTGAGGACATGTCAGGCGAACACGAGGTTTCTCGTCGGCTTCGTAGCGGACACACTTCTGCAGCACCAATTCTCTTCTCTTCTACGCTGAGTGGAATAGGACAGCAACATCCGGGCCCTTAGTCCTGAGGCCACTGTGTCTCAGCTGCCTCCGCTGCAGGCTGGGAGCTGTGCACTCGCTCCCAATAGGTCTGATGGCCAGTGTTCTCCTCAGCCTCGTTCCAGGTGCCTATGCAAATTCTGAAGAAGTCCATTCCTAGACCTGGGGCGGGCAGGCCACCTCAGGGGCTGCGATCACATCACGGCCCCCAAAGTTTTGTCAGAGTTCTTGCCTGGTCTCCTAAGTCCATGGAGGCCAGAGGCCAACCTCACCTCTTCAGGGCTGGTGAGTGAGCCCGCTGCTCATGCCAAGATGGGCATTACACAAACTCCTGCCTTCTTGCCAGCCCAGGGGCTACTGATGGTTTTAAAACGCATCATGGTATGGATTCCATTTTTTTTTTTAAACAATCTTTTTTTTCTTTTTTTCCCCCTTAAATGTAAAAAACACCTCAGTACAGCAGAGACAGACACGAAGGGCGGGCGGGAGGGCTGCATGCAGGGGCGTGCATTGGCTGCTGCCGCTTTGTAATTTAATTGTTTTAAACCTCAAACGAACAGGACTGCCGCTGTCACTCAGGCCCTCCAGAGCCACTGGCTGCAAAGGTTCGACCTCCAGCTGGGATCTCCTAATGCCCCTGTCAAACAGGATAGACATAGTAACAGAACAGAAGACAATACACACACAGATGAGTTCCGGGAACTTACACTACACACGTGGCCAAGTCTGCCTGAGGAGGTGGAGGCTGGGGGAGAAGCCAGTATTGAAATATAACATCGCCTCCCATTTGCTGAGCACTGACTAAATGCTTTACTCATTAAGCCTTATTTCATTCTCACAACTTCATGAGACAGGCACCGCCCTGCCCCTCTTTTGACAGCTGAGGAAACCGAGGCTTAGGGGGAGGAGGTAGCCTGTCCAAGGCCACCCCATCTGGAGGCCTGGAGCTACTAGCCCCAAGTCTGTCTGATTCAAGAGCAGAACCTGTTACCACCACACCGTGCAGCCCTTGCCATTCCTCCGGGGCGGCCCCTATCTCCTCCCTCAAGGCCAACTCTCCACCACCTCTGACCCCACCTGTCCCAGCCCCTCCCCACCCCCCACCAGGTGCACCTGTGGCTGAGCTCACTGCAGCGGTGCGGCAGGGGCCCCTGAGCAGTGATAGTGGACATTGAGCCACTTGCCATCCCGGCGGTGCCAGACCCGGGTCTCCTCCGACTGGCTGGTGCGAGGCCGGCCCTGCCCATCGATGTACTGGGTGAGGCGGATATAGGCGATGCAAGCGGCGTCCTCTCCGATCACGTGGACGTGTGGGTTCAGGATGGTGGTGTGAATGGGCTTGCTGTTCTTGGACAGGACTGCAGGGGGCAGGGCAGGGGGAGTTAGGTAGGAAGGTGCCAGGCCCGCGCACTGACACTTCCTCTCAGCCTGCACTTAAGTCTCACCCTCTCTCGGCAACCACTCGGGGAGTTCTCCACGTCCCCCATATATTTCCAGAGGCCAGGCAACCTCATCACATTAGTCTCAGTTACCCAAAAGGAAGAGGAAGGTGGGAACAATGATAACAGCAGCTACTGTTTTAATCAGATATTGTGCTGGGGGTTTTACATGCATGAGCTGTAATTCTTTGGTTGATACCATTTTCTTCATTATAAGGTAAGGACACAGGCTCAAGGAGGTTAAGTAATTTCCCCAAATCACACAACATTTGAGCTCAGGACCATCTTACTCTTAACTAAAGCCTCTTCTCTTTCCTCTGATGTTTAGATTTCGTAAGGGTTGGCTTGTTGCCAATTAAGGCTATAGAGTAAAATCAAGAACTTAAAATATTCCAAATGGATCTGTGATTTAAAAAAAAAAAAAAAAAAAGGTCCAAAGTTCAAATTGAATCATCAAAGCACCAAGCTCAGGATATTCCCAGGATCCTCTGGGGGAAAGCCAAAAGATTGCCATTATCAGCAAACACTGTCAACTGTGTTACTTTTATTGAGATTCACATCTTAGTTCAAATGTTAGGTAGGGGCTACATGAAAACTTCCCTAGAGCTTCTATAAACCCTGGAATTGCTTCTGGCTAATAGAATTTCTTAGAGAGCCTAGGGTTTACATTTGCAGCTGAGACGTGGAGAGGATGGTAGTTAGTAGAGAAAACAGCAACAAAATAAAATTCAGGGCAGGATGGGGAAGCCCCAGGACAGAGTGAGAAGGAAATAAAAAAGAAGGGAGGGAGGAAGGAGGGCCTTAGAGAGTGGAGAGAAAGACGGGAGGTGACTATTCAGCTTCTTGTCCCCTGGGATTCGTGGACTGTCTAGTGCACAACCCCCAGCCAGGACGCCCGTCTCCCTCGATACTCAGGAAGACCCTAGCCACAACGTGCAGTCTCACAAGTCACCAGCAGTGCCTGTTCCTTGCTTGCACATTCTCATCCTGGCTTTAATTTCTTTACTGTGACATCTGCAGACACAGAGCAGTATTACTCGCTGAGACCACCTTAACTTCGTCTCAGATGGTTTCCAATCATCTTGAAAAGAGATGAGGCTTGCCCTGGCCGCTGTGGCTCAGCTGGCTGGAGCACCGTCCCATGCACGGAAAGGTGGCAGGTTCTATTCCCGGTCAGGGCACATACCCAGTTTGTGGGTTTGATCCCTGGTTGAGTCATGTACCAGAGGCAACTGATTGATGTTCTCTCTCTCTCTCTCTCCCTCCCTTCCTCTCTCTTAAAAAAAAAGAAAAAGTGAGGCTTAAAGAAATACAGTGACCTTGACTGTGGCAACCACCACTGCCACGAGGCAGCTGCAGTAGGGAAGGGGCACGCAGGTTCTGGAGCAGGGCCTTCAACGGCGCCCTTTAAGGCCATTCTCAGAGCACAAGGAGGCAAGCACACGGACCAGGGTGCAGCAGGCAGGTCAAGTACGAGGAAAGTGGGCAGCGGGGAAGAGGAGAGGGTGAGCGAGGACAGAGGCAAAGGGGGTGAAGGGGCAGGCAGGAGTATATCAGCAGCACGAACCCACTCACGATTCTCAAAGTAAAACTTATGGAAATCCATTCCCTCCACGAGGTTACCAAGGGCTTCGGGCTCAAAGGAAGTGAGGCCTGGATCACAAATCTTCCTGCAGAAAAGAAAAGGCAGCCTGTCAGTCTTCCACGGGGATGACTCGTCTTTCTTCCTCATTAGTGGGTCTATCCTGCAGGTTAGCTTTGGGCCAGGCCGGACAAGATGGCTGAGATCTGAGGGGCACGCCTGCTAAGGCCTCTTAGCCCTGCCCTTCAGCCTGCTGCCCGCCAGCACACCACAGGAGGGCTCAACCAAGGGTATCTGCCTGGAAGGGCTCCCGACCTAGCTGCCTGATGTTTAACTCGCACACTGGGCCCGAGGCCCAGCCTTCCCTTTCCCCAGGGTCCTAGCTGCTTTTGGGGAGGAGGGAAAGGCCTTGAGAAACTTGAGCCTCAGTGAATTAGGTCTCTACTCACGTGTAGGCCTCAAAATCTCCATTGTTGATGGCCTCAATCAGTTGTTCTGTGATCTTAATGATCTCCTGTTTTCGCACTGTGGGGGGGAAAAATCCAGCACTTTACCTGCGTGGGACTGGGGAGCTCCTGAGTGGCGGAGAGCCCTCCCCAGTCTTCAAGGATCCCCTGTGATCTCTCTGACAAAGACAGCCCTCTTCTGTCATTAAGGCCCTTTGCAGGAAGAGTGAGCCCACCTCTGTCTCCATCCCTCCCCTGTCATCTGTAGAACTAACGACCCCCTCCTCCTGAGGCCCACCCATTTGTTATGGCTCTCTGGCCTTTGTCTCCCTCTCCATCAACAACCAGGCTGCAGAAAACACTCGTCTTTAACAGCTGAGGAGCCTGGCACATCATGAATACTCCGTGCAGAGGTGTGCATCCCATCTCCAGCAGGTTCAGCTTCTCTAAGAAGCTTCTCCCGATAAGGCTGTTTCCTGACAAGGTGTGGCTGACGTCTCTCACCTGAAGGGGCTCAGTCAGGTCTCAATTACCATGCCCCCCACTTCCACCCAGCCCCCACTCAGTGGTCCAGAACCTCACCCCAGGCAACAGCCAGCCTGAGAGCAGAATCCAGCCAGGGATGAGGGCTCCCAAAGCATGAATGTTAGGATGGATGCTTAATTCCCTTCCCCCTGCTCATCTCCACAGGGCTTTTCTGAGATGAAGGATCTTGGAACTATAAACACTCTTTGTAAACAGAGCCTCTCACCAGAAAGACAGCTCCATTTACCCTGGACAAGCCCTGAAAAGCTCTAAATCTCATGGCAGGATGTGTCCCTCAGGAAGATCAAGACAAGGCACAGACTGACAGGCAAGCAGAGTTGGTGCCCTCAGAGCCCCCAGCCATGCCAAGCCGAGGGACTGCTGGTGACATCCTGGGCTCAGGGCCAGATCACTTACAGGGAGCACCACTGTCAGCAGAGGGTGCTGCTGGGGGAGGGCTCAGACTGCGCCTGGGCTAACCCTGACCAGAACCTGGGCTGGCCCAGGACTCATGCCTTTCCTCACAGGAGCAAGAGGCTACAAGACACATGTGAGCGATTAGAAGAGCACAGCCCAGTGGCACAGCTGGGAGAGGGAAGGGCAGCCAAGGGGACAGCCAGATGGGGGCCCACCGCCATCAGCACCTTCAGGTAAGCAGCAGGTTAGCGGGACAGCGAGCTCTATCCAGGTTCTCGAGGCACGCACACGCGCACACACACACACACACACACCCTCTCCCACCCCGCCAAACCCATCTGTCGGACCTGACTGGGGCCCTGTGGGTGAAGAGGGTTGTGTTTAGAAACTCTAACAGGACAGATAGGAGGAAAAGAAGCAGACAAAGGCATGATCTACACAGACACCACTAAAAATATCCATACCAGCTGCCATTAACGTAGCAAGGCATCGTGTCAACATGTTCTACCACCTCATTTATTTTTCATCAGAATGCTATGAGGTAGGGGTCATTGTATCCCCGTTCCACAGATGAGGAAACGAACTCTGGGAGGTTTAATCTACTGCACACATTTCTGAAAGTACTGTAGCTGGGATTCAAACTCAGGTCTGTCTCACCCAAGCCCCAGGCTCTCCATAGGATATGCTGAGCCCAGGAAACACCATATCCCAACGTGGTTTCTCAGCCATCGCAGCTTCCCCATCCCCCGGCTCCCACCCGCTCTGACTTCTGACTTGGCCTTTCTTCCTGGCTCAGGGCTGAGGTGAGACCCAACGCATAACCCAGTGACTTTCTACTCCTTCCCACCATGCAGTGCTCTCCCCCCGACGCTGTCTCTGGGCCCTGGTCTCAGGCGCCCCGGCCTGGTGAACAGCGCCTCCAATCAGCTCCCCCACCCAGCAGGGGCCGAGCTCCCACAGCTCACTCAATAGGACGGCGGAGCTGGGCGGCCAGCTCTGGGGGGATCCCTGAGGGGCCTCAGGAGGAGCCAGGGAACGGACGCCAGGTTGTGCCTCCCTCACACTTACTGGCTGAGGAGCAGAGAGAAGGCTGGGGCTGCATGCCTGCAGAGGGGGCTGTTCTGTCCCGGGAGCTCCGTCCTTCGGGCACCGAGCTGCCATTCCCAGTGCGGAGCGGGGCAGCTAGCCAGCCAGGGCAGGGCAGGGCAAGGCAGAGCAGCCAAAACAAACAGAACAAGGCAGGTGAGCGAGCAAGCCGAACAGGACCCGCGCCCGTGGCCCTGCGGAGCCTGGGCAAGGCGATGCCTCGGGCTGCTGTGGACACTGGGCCTCCCAGCCAAGAGCCCCAGGAAAGTGCACTGACCTAGGCTTTGGCTTCTAGAGGGGCCTTCACACAGCCTGTCCAAGGGTCCCTGCTCCCCGGGGAGATGTTCTAGGGGGCTAGGCTACCAGGTCAAGAGCCCAGCAGCGAAGGAGCCACGTACTCTGCCGGCATCACCAGAATTGAGCTGACCTGACCTTCACCCCAGCAGCCCTGAGCAACTGTTCTTTCCGGTCGTACACATTTATGCTTCTATATTTTTTGGGTCCCCAAAGGTTTGGTGCCCCCTGGCTACCCCTGGGCATGCTCTCTCCGCTCTGTCCTGCGACATTCCTCCCTGTTTTCTGAAAGCCTGGCCTAAGGTCACCCAGCGAGGCAAAGGGAACGACTCTAGGCCAAACCAAAGAGCAGGACAGACTCCCAGTGGTCTGGCCGCCATGCCTCCCACATTCCCTGGCACTCTGGCCAGGCCCATGCTTAGGCCGGTGGTCCTTACAGCATCACCAGGACATCGCCAAGTGGGGTTCCGACTCCACGGTTGGTGCCAAGGCTTTGTGACGAGAGTGCCCCACTCCCCCCCATGTGCCTAGGCCTGTTCCGGTTTTAGAACAGGAAGCTGCACATCTTGGGAACCACCTCAGTCCTTGGGGGTATTGAGACAACTGGTTACCCTACTGACAACTCACAATATTTGTGGGTTATTTCTGTAGGGACTCAAGGGGTCCCTGCTGTGGGATGACACAGCATTCTCTGCAACAGGTACAGGTCTCTGAGCCCTGGCCATGGACAGGCTCGGAAATAACTCTAGTTCAGCTATTCCAGACTTGAGGCCAGAGGAGACAGGCCTCTTGCCTAGCCCAGCCACAACAGACAGGAGCCTCCCATCGCGGCCCACGGAGAGCAGAGTTAGGCCACGCCCTCCTCTGGAGTAGACGAAGCCACCAATCTCCGCTCGGGGGGCAGACAGGCAGGTGTTCCACTGGAGCCGAGGCACCTGGGACACGGCTGGCGTCCCTTCCCCACCAAGGGCCAGCACCTACCTTTGAGGTCCTCATCTTCCGTGGTGGTGTTGCAGCTCTCCGTGGAGCCCTGGAGGCCGGAAAGAACATGCTTGTAGTTAAGCAGGCCCTTGGGAAACCCGAGCAGCCAAGCAGAACAAAAGCAGAGCCCGTGCTCGCGCAGGGAGGGATCCTAGGCAGTTCCGTGCCTGCCCCGGCCGCCTGGCTCTCACAAAACTCAGGAGTCCCAACTCCCTCCCCAACTCAGTAAATGGCACCACCAATGCCGCCATCTGGGAGAAAACCTACAGTTACCTCCTAGGTTTTTCTCTCATATCTCAGTTATGCCATCTAAAATCAAATCTGTCCATTCTACCTCCAAAATAAATCCCATCTCACCTCCACATGTGTCTAAGCTACCCACATCTGGCACCCGAACTGCTACAATCACTTCCTGGTCTCCCTGCTCCCCCCCTTGCCTCCTATGACATGGCCAGAGGGGCTTTTCAGAGTCCCTCGGACTGTGTGACCCCCCTGCTGAGAATCACCAACAGCTTCTTGCAGCTGCTGGAATAAAATGCAAACCCGAGTCCTTCGCGGGCAGGCCCTGCCCGCCTCTCCAACTCCCCCACCCTCCCTGCCACCCTGCTCCCTGGCCCCTTGCTCTTCGTGCTCGGATCTCTGCTTGATTTCTTCTACTTCTTCATTCTGCATACATGCCAAGCCCCTGAGTTTGCCTGGCTGCCTTGCTCCTATCGTGTAGTTCAAATATCACCTCCTGACCATGTAATCAAAGGCCCTGTTCACTCTTGACTTTGTGCCATTTCCTTCATAGCACTTCTCACAACTAGACTTTCTCTTAGTTATTTGGTTTTTGGTTTATTGTCTGCCTTCCCCACACCCGTGGAGAGGGATTTTGTCTTGTCACTTCTATAAAACAGAAGTATGGGCGGTTTGGCTCAATGAATATTTGCGACGGGGAGTGAACAGGAGACAAGGTTATTGAGGACATAAAGCTGAGGCCACGGAGAATGTCCCAGGGCCTGATGATATTCTTGCTCTGTTTTCTGAGGGGACGTTTATTCTCATTTACACTTCGCCAGTCACGGAAGACAGTTCTGTGACTATTACCCCAGTTCACAGAGAAAGTAACTGAGAGGCAGAGCAGTCGAGTGTCTTGTCCGGCGGCCCAGGGCCAGGAGTCAAGCCCAGGCCTGTCCGACTGAAGAGCCTGAACTCAGCATCACCAAGAACGGAGTAACTGCCCGGTCAGCGTGGCTCAGTGGTTGAGCACTGACCTATGAGCCAGGAGGTCACGGCTCGATTCCTGGTCAGGGCACATGCCCTGGGTGTGGGCTCGATCCCCAGTAGGGGGCGTGCAGGAGCTGATCAATGATTCTCTCTCATCATTGATGTTTCTGTCTCCCTCTTCCTTCCTCTCTGACATCAATAAAAATGTATTAAAAAAAGAAAAAGAAGGGAGTAACCAACAGCCTAGACCAGTGGTTGGCAAACTCATTAGTCAGCAGAGCCAAATATCAACAGTACAACGATTGGAATTTCTTTTGAGAGCCAAATTTTTTAAACTTAAACTATACAGGTAGGTACATTGTGATTAACTTAATTAGGGTACTCCTAAGCTGGCCTTTGCTAAAAACGTCCTCAATCTGATTGAGGTACGTTCGCTGAGGTCGACCCCTTCCACCTCCCCCATCCACACTCATCTTGTATACTTGTTTCATCCATCTCCTTTCCAAAAACTGACTTCTGCGCATGGGCCACGAAGTTTCAATCGCACTGTATGTGCACGCCCGCATGTGGTATTTTGTGGAAGAGCCACACTCAAGGGGCCAAAGAGCCACATGTGGCTCGCAAGCCGCGGTTTGCCAACCACTGGCCTAGACTCTGCAAACACCTTGGCCCTGACGTCCAGCCTGCAGGCTGCCATCTGTGGGACCCTCGGACCCCGCGACGCAGCCCACCGGCTTCCTGCTGACACGGAGCAGGGGGCAGCTCAGGACCCACTCACCTTGATCCCGTCTGTAGCGTTGTGCACCACTGTGGTTTGCGGCTCCTGTGAGGGAAGATGAAAATTACCCTCCTGACCTCGGAGACAGACTTACTGTTCTTCCCTGGGGGACCCCCACCCCTACCCAGGCACCCTCAGAGACCTCTATAATGACCACTGGGGCCTCCCCACTAGCCATTCTCACAAGACAAAACGTCCTGATATGACTGGGTCCTAGGTAGCCGGGAGCCCCAGAATCAGGGGACAGCGCTGGCTGGTAAGAAAGAGAGGCCTGGCCATGGAAGCAGGCACCAGGGGAGCGGAGGGGAAGAGGGTCTCTGACGCTGATTCCTGCCCCTTCTGAGTTTCCTCTCCCCACGGGACAAGTACACTGGGTGAGCTGGGGGGCTAAGGGCACAGGCTGGACCCCACCAACACTGTTCACAAGGGGCAGGCTGGAAAAAGGGAGAGCGGACTAAGGTGTCCCAGAAAGACCCAGGGTGCCCCCACAGCAAGCTGAGCCCAGAGCTGCTGCTTCACCCACCTCTGCCTTCCCCGGGGTCCCGTCCCTACATCCGCATGTCAGGCAGCATGAGGGTCCACAGAAAGCAGGAGGAGCAGCAGGCACGTTTACCCCTCCCTCTCTCCTAGTCATCCCCTGCTACCTCCTTAGCCTGCACTAGCAGAGGGAGCTCTGGGAGCGCACGATGCCCCCCCGAAGAGCCAGAGAGAACTCCGACGGCACAAGCAGCACGGGCTCTCCAGAAACCCAGAGCTCAGCACCATCGGGGTGGGGGGAGGGACCCCAGCCCTCCGTCCTGTTCATGAATTGCAAAGGAAAGGCTGAGGCAGATTTTATAAGGAGGCCTCCAAGAACTGACGTACAGGTCCAGAGAAAGCTCCTACCCTCTCCTTTTACAAGCAACTGACTTTCCCGGCCCCCAAAGCAGACACCCTGGGGGCCCAGCCTGGGGCTGGGAGGTTTAGCCGAGAGCCCCGATCACTCTTCCCCCAACAGTGAAAGGAGCAGGAGCAGTTCTGCCGTGCAGGAAGGAGCATGGTCAGCCGGGACAATGAGGGGGAAGGGGTCTGTGGGGAAGTACACGAAGCAGCCTGATCTACAGGAATCCAGAAAGGAAGAGAGCCAGAGAGGCCTGGGCGGGAGGGCAAGAAGAGGACGAGGGAAGGAGCAGGAGGCAGCCGGGGGCAGGGGCGGAGAAGCCGTAGTCAGGAGGTACCATGGCCGTCTGCAAGGGCGCAGGCTCTTGGGCTGGGCTTACGAGACTGTTTTTGTTGTTGCTCTGTGGCTGAGACAAGAAAACAGATGGTTTAGTTCCTCTAGAGTCACCAAAGCAGCTCAGGTTCGACTCCCAGACCTCCCTTGCCCCCTGGCCTGGCCTGGAGGAGCTAGGGCGCAGGTGGCCTCCAAAACGCTACGCGGACGGGAGCGATGGCTGGAGAGATGATCGAAAGAGGGGAGCAGTTGGAGGGGGGTCCAGAGATTTAGCTCTGGAAGCATCCTCAAGGTGGGGCCAGCCTTCCAAAGACTGGTTTAGGGCATCTCTCCAGAACTCTCTGCTTCAGCCAGATGCAATGTCACTGCACAACCATAGTCACCCAAAGAAACGCAGGAGCTTCTTCTCATTTCACAAGGGGAAAAGGAGGGTGGCTTATAAGAAAGCAGAACAAAATTCAGAAACGCTGCGTCTCCTATCTGTGGGTGTTCTCCTGGTGCCCTTTCAACCTGCCACCTGCACTCCCTTCCCTTACAGCACCAGCTTCAAGCCTGACCTGAAAGAAGAGGAACAGAAGAGAAAGGAAACCTGGTCCAGGAGGTGGTGTCCGAGAGGAAGGGGTGGGATTTGGCTTTGCTTAGAATATGCACCTACTGACCCAGGGAGCAGACAGGAGCGCGCTGCTGGCCTTGCCGCCTGACGGCTCGTGGACGGGGTCAGCTGCCAGTAAGGACTGAGCTCCAAGGAGGGGCCGGTGAACCCTGCTGGGGGCTGTGGCTGCAGTCCCAGGTCCAGCCCCCAGGAAAGAGGAGGCTGACGGGCAGGCCAGCACTCCTACCGCAGAGACCACCGGGATATCTCATCTTTCAAAATGTCACACTGAGCGGCACAGCAAGGGAGGTGGGGGGGGAGGGTGGCCGGGAAGGAAGGAGGCAGGGCGTCATAGCGATGCTCTCCCAGTGGACTTACGATCCCCTAACCAGTGGACTCAGTCTCACGAGTGTCCAGTGGAGCTGGCGGCCCCTGAGAAGGGGCCTGATGCCTGCAAGTCCTTCAAAAGGCACAGAGACAAACGCGTGCCTACCACCTCTGCGCGGGCGCAAATGAGGATACTCGCCAAAAGCTACCCAGACGGTTTCTTCTCGCCTGGGGGCCTTTTCCCCAGCCCCGAGGACCAGACCTGAAGCCATCCGCCCTTCGCTCGCTGAGGCATCCCAAACCCAGGTCTGGGCATGGAACCTCAAACCAGAACCAAGTGCTACAAGACTCCACTGAACGCTGCAGGCTGAGAAGAGGGGTCCCAGGAGCCGGGACGTGGGTCTAAACTCACAGGAGCTCTGCTCTCTCCCATTCCCCCCGGGAAGGAGCAGGGCCCTCCTAGCTCAGCGATGACACTGACCTTCTGGGGGGGCTGCCTGGCCAAGGCTGTCTTGCCTGCAAAGCCCAGCTGAGATAGATCCTGGCACAGTGGGAGGACTCCAGGGTGTTCATAAAACCTGTCCTATCTGAAGAGGGCTGGGATGCCCCCCGGGTTGCCCCACCTCTGGCTTTAATGGACGGTTTCATAATGACTCAGGCTGCCGTGTTGCTCTTGGTGCCCCGCGTCCCATGAGAAAGAAGATGCGTTCCTGCTCTGGCCCCCTGGCCGGTGAGCTCAGCTGGTTGGAGCATCGTGCAGGGCACCAGAAGGTGGCGGGTTTGATGACTGGTCAGGGCACATATCCAGGTTGCAGGCTCAATCCCCATAGGGGTGGGGCGTGCGAGAGGCAACCGATCGATGTTTTTCTCTCTCTCCCCCCACTTCCTCTCTCTCCGAAATCAATGAAACCATGTCCTCAGGTGAGGATAAAACTACACGTGCTTCCTGTTGTCTTTCAGCTGCTCCCCGAGGGCTGGGTGGGAAGGGTAAAACACTGGGCACTGCTAATGGGCAGCTGCACAGGGGAAAAGGCCGGGAGAGTGAGGCTCTTCAACCAGCTCTTCTGCCCACCAGACGTCCACCGGCTGCCAATCTGCAGGAAGTCGCTGCCCGTGCCCGGGGAGCAGGGCCTCGCCTCCTGGGCAGCAGTGAGTGAGGGTCTCTCCCTGTGCTTGCCCCTGGCCCCGGGTCCCTGCCAGCTTCACCCGCTGCCCTGGGCTGCGGCAGGCACATTGCAATGCCCACCTTTTAGGCTCCTGGGGGACCTTGGGCAATGGCCCCCGCCCCGCAGGACGGGCCACACCTGCCCACACAGCACAGACATGCAGTGAGGATGAGTGAAGCGCACGCACATGGCAGAATGGGTTTGCGTGGCCGGCAGGCGGGCACAGGCAGCATGGAGTGGGCAGATGGGTGGGCAGGCAAGGCTCACCATTAGGTGCACGCTGGAACTTGACTTCCTTTTCTGGACACACCACAGCAAAAGGGAAAGAACAGGAAAGAGGAGGTAAGAAGAGAAGCACAGAGACGCTGCAGGTTAGGGCGCCAGCGTAGGCTCTGCCTCGGGAGGAAAGAGCGGGAGGAGGAGACCCGGAGTCCGGCACACACGGGCTCCGGACCCTGGGGGAGGAGAACGCCTCTGCCGTCAGGCGCACACACACAGGTTTAGTATGTTCAGAGAGGCCGCGGCCTTGCTCAGAGGAAGCTGCTAGAGGAGATTAAGTCACAAGTCTGGGAGGGTGAGTAACATTTCCATGCAAATTTACAGCTTTGGGCTTATTTTCTCTCATTCCTAGGTCTGCCTGAAATTCGGGTGAGCAGCTACCAGGTAGGTGGTGAAAGTACTCAGACCATCCTCAGGTTAATCACATTTGACTTCTGGACCTTGCCATTTTTTTTTTTTTTTTCCTTTTTGCTGCCCACCTCAAACTGCTTTTGGATGAAGATGTTGAGCTTTTAAAAATTATCTGACAATCAAAATCTGGCACCCCTTTTATCGGCGTGGCCACCCTCGTTGGTAAGATTTCAATGTTTTCTTTCATTTTGCAATGAGTTGGGAAATGGAAAGATAGAGGCGTGTTGGTGATCAGAAGTACAGCAATCACAACGACAGAGATGTAAACCATGGGGAATGCTGGAAGCAGTGACTGATCAGCCTTCACCAGATGCTCACGGACTTTATGTTCAGATGTGAAACAAGAGCATAAAAATAAAGAGCACACGGAACACTGAAATTACATCTCAGAAGACTGAGTCTGAAAGGTGAGAGGTAATTAAGAACCTTCTAATTAGCTGGCTGGGAGACGGAAGTCCCCTTGGACCACGGCTGTCTGCTGTTTGACTACTGCATGTTCGTTTAACGCTACCCCGCAAGCACTCCCGGAGGGCTGTTCTGGCCACAGTGAGCAAGTCCGAGAAACGCTCCTGCCCTCAGGAGGCTGGCACTCTGTGTGGTGCTGTCGTCACATGATCTTTAAGTGAAATGTTTTCCTTTGTGGTTCTTAACTAGCGGCATTCCACTGCACCCCTGCTGACGTCCTCTATGATGTCAAGAGGGTGGCGGCCACAGTCTGGGCAGTCCTGGGATCTCTTTAACGGTTCCAGAGAGGTCTCTAGCTAAAGATCGGTGCTGCGTCTGTCCAGCAATGTTGACAATCTCATCAAAAGTGATATTTCCAGTGCGTTTCATGCTTTTTGCTTCTTCCTGTCTATTGGTGGTTCTGTGAAGGCTTTGATGATCAGGGCAGAGGGAGAAGGCACTAAACTCAACCTGGGCCTGACTGCTCTGATTGGTCCGTTTTACCGTAATCCTCAGACCCTTCCAATCACTGGTTGCTCTGGCGCTGTCATCACCAACGTTTTTTGGAGACAAACCCAGGGGGCCGATCTCGTGGCACTGCCTTCCCCGCCGGTGCTCCTCAGGGTACAGCTTGGATCTGTTGGGTTCGAGCTCCAGTGACGTGGTGGAGGCGGCTGGTGTAGGAGGAACCGCATTCGGGGTGACCGAAGGATGGTACGCCTCCTCCGAGCCCAAAACCAAAAGAACGGAAGAGCCTTCGGCTCTGCCGGGTATCCTGACACTCTACTTTAGAAGGCATCTTTGGGAATACAAATACTTAAAAGAATGGTCCACAATTAGGAATTAGATCTAAAGAAAAAGAAGGCCTAAATATAATGAGGACTCTCATATTTGCCAAAGACAATACGAGATTTTACTTTCAAAATCACCCCTCAAAAAGAGGGAGTTGCCTTACATTCACACTATCCCTTCACTTCATCCAACTACCAGTGGTCGGCAAACTCATTAGTCAACAGAGCCAAATACCAACAGTACAACGATTGAAATTTCTTTTGAGAGCCAAATTTTTTAAACTTAAACTATAAGGTAGGTACATTGTTATTAACTTAATTAGGGTACTCCTAAGGCTTAGGAAGAGCCACACTCAAGGGGCCAAAGAGCTGCATGTGGCTCGCGAGCCACGGTCTGCCGACCACGGGACTAGACCCGGGGAGAGGACACCTTTGCCCAGGCGGTCCATATCTCCTTTATCTTTGGAAGGCGGTCCATATCTCCTTTATCTTTGTAATCTCCATGGGGCCTCATGGAACGCCTTAAAGTTATCGTGCAACCAGCTAACGTTTACTGAGTGGCACTGGGTTCGCTGACTGACTTTCCCCAGGCAAAAGCAGAGCACAGGCGTCCGACTTGCCCAGAATCCGATCAGTGGAACTCTGTGGGGGCCGATCCAGGCCCAGTCTGGGTGCGGGTGGTTTTGGGGAGCTGTCATGGCAGGTTGTTTATAGCGGGTTGTTCTACCCGGGCCTGGCCTTGCACTTTGTTTGTCTGCTTCACTTAACGGGCAGTACGTTCCCAACTTGCTCCCCGCTGGCTGTCCTTTCCCTAAACGGCCTTTCATGAAATCCCGAGATAATCTCTTTCTACTCAAGTGTTATTTTCTTCTAGGTGAGCTGTTTTCTTTCCATTCCTTTCTCCATCCTTTTGGGGCTTTGCCCTCAGCCATGCAAAGCCAGCATGGCAGCACTGTTTCAATACCAGGTCATTTCTCAAGAACTACATCCCACTTAGATTTAAAAATTAAACATTTATTTAAAATTTCAAACCAGAAAAGGGTTCCAGCCTCCTTTCCATACTTAAACAAATATTCAAACAGTACTTAAGGAAATATCTATATCCTTTTGTTCTCTCTCTCTTCTTAAATATTGGATGGCCATTCTGGCCTGGGACTAGCAGAACCCATGAGTGGCCCTCAACTAGGCACCTCTAGGGATCTGAGAGTTGGTGGCCCCTCCAAGTGGCTCTCACTCTTCCATAGACCTTGAGTCACAGGCATCCACATTCAAAGAAACCTAACTAGAACCCGAAGTCCCCATATTCAAGACCACAAAGGAAACTTGCTGCTCAAATTAATGCTATTCGAGCATCTTGTGGTGGAAGCTTCTGGACAGTGAGAAGGAAACCACTCGATGGGCCTTAGGCAGCAGGAACTGGGGCAGCAGGAACTGGGGCGGGAGGATAGGGTATGAAAGCATCTTCTGAGCAACGTCACAGCCTCCCTCACAATCCAGGTTATCGCCTTCACTCTCAGAAAACCAAACCCCACATCCTGGTTTCATCCAACCACGTCACTGTCATCTACTTGTTCCTGATTATAAAAGGACTGAAGCCACATCACAAGCAATTTGGGCAACAGAAAAGAAGGGGGAAAAATCCATAATGCTATCACTCTTGCCAGTCTTTTCTTATACAATTTAAAAGTGTCATTATAAGCTATATACAAGTTTATGCTTTACTTTGAAAAGAAATAGTATTTTGATTTTTATTCTGGTTATCAACATACTGCATCATCTAGCTGAAATATGCAGGACATACAGGAAAAGGTATAAAATAAAAGTTTCCTAAATTCCCATCGCCCAGTGAGGTTATTATTAACACGTCAGTGGGTTTCCTTCCAGTTCATTTTCTATCCACCTGCCATATACTGAATATGATCTATAAACACATTGTTTTTTTTTAAAAAAAAAACAAATGTAGATAGTAGAGTATGTACTGCTTTACACCCCACTTAATATAAAGCATCTCTGTCATTGTATCACATCTCGGTCATAACTGTCATGACAATTAGTAGCTTTATAATGGTCTATTATGGGTTTCCCATCATTCCTTAGTCATTACCTACTGGCTTTTGAGATCATCTCCACTCTTTTCACAGCTACAAATCACGTCACACTGAACATCTTCTCGCTTTCAGTTTTTTCCACATTTTCAATGATCTCTTTAGGATAAATTCCCAGAAGTAGACGTAAAGGGTAAACAAGGCAGGCACACTTTTATCGTTTCTGACACGCAGACTGCTTTACAAAAGGTCATCCTGACTTTTCACTAACTCGAAGAGTCAGAAATGGCACTTTGTTCTGACTTGCATTTCTCTGATATTAGTGAGGCTAAACCTAAACACCCACATGGGAGCCACTTCTTCCTCCTCTTCAGACAGATTGTCAGTTCATCTCCTCTGACCATGATCTGCTGGGTTTTAGGGAGGATTCTGATTTGTTAGAGAAATCTCTTTTGTAGAAAAAAAACATTAACTCTTCCCATCACACCTGCTGTGCTGGTTTCCCCAAGCAGGTCTGTTGCTGGCCTTTTAATTTGGGTTGGCCATCCTCTTCGCAAACACTTGCAGCATCTCAGCCTCTGGGGTCCCACCACTATGTCCAAAGTCTTTCCTCAAGAGTCAGACTCATTTACTGGGCACATCAGGTCAGACGCTGGCTGGGTTCCCCCCCGTTTTCATTCAGAGCAGTTTAGTGATTCTGTCCCCCGAGTTCTCATCCTCCCGTGTTCCTGGAAGGTATGTTGTTGCATACCCGTTCTTTCCCCACCTCCTGTTCGTCCTGCATTTCCTTTGCTGAGTCCTCTTCTTTTCCAGCCCCTTAATAACAGACAACCCCCAAGTTTTGTCTTTACCGGTCTCTTAATCCTTCATAGATTCACATGGGGGGAGGGGAAGTATGATTAAAATTCAGACTCTACCTCCCACCCAGGGCTTTCTGAATCTGGATTCTAGGTTACCCTGGAATTTGTAGTTTTAATTAGCTCCTTAGGCTAATCTTACATGGCCACACCTGACGGTCATCCATCGGGCCAGCATCTAGGGCAGTGATGGCGAACCTGTGACACGCGTGTCAGAGGTGACACGCGAACTCATTTTTTTGGTTGATTTTTCTTTGTTAAATGGCATTTAAATATATAAAATAAATATCAAAAAATTTCTATATGTGACACGGCACCAGAGTTAAGTTAGGGTTTTTCAAAATGCTGACACACTGAGCTCAAAAGGTTCGCCGTCACTGATCTAGGAAGTTCTGCTTGAAATGTGCCCCTTAATGGCTCTTTGATTCACCCTCTCACCGCCATCTCAGCCGTCACTGCTTTGTTGCAGCTCCTATTTGGCGCACTCGCTGTTTGCTTCAGCCAGACACAAGGTACTCAAGTTCCCAGAATCATCGTGCTGCCCAAACTCATGTACCTCCACACGTGCTGTTCCCTCTGTCTGGAATATTCTTCTTCCTTCTCCTCTCCTTAACCTGGCAAAATCCAGGGAATCCTTCAAACTCAGTTCATGGGCTGTCTCCTCCAGAAAGTTTTCCTGTTCTGGCCCCGCTCCTGCAGCCCTATGCACACCCCCTCACGGACCTCGCCAGGCCGCACCAGGACTGGTGGCTTCCCTGTCTCCCCCACCGCGAGCACTTCAAGGGGGGACTATGTTGCTGCTCCCCAACTCCCGAGGCACAGACCTGGCTGAGTGGGCGGAGTGGTGATGCACTCATGCGAGTCCCCATTTGTACGTCCAGTGCGGCCCTCCTCCCCCAGTCTTGCCAGCCCCTTAAAGACCTCTCCACCCAAATCCCCGCCGCCTCGATATCTCAAGGTGGTCAAAACAACCTTCTCTTCCCTCCCCTGGACCTCCCGTCCCACTACCCCATTTCTAGCAGAGGCACCACCAATTCTTTCAACATTCCAGAACTTTTATGTTATCTTTGATGGGTCCTTTTTTAACCCTCCCCACACCCATCCTTTGACACATCTCTAAGCAGAACTAACATCTCATCAGACCCCAGCATCCATGGGCACAGCTAGACCCACTGCCCACAGGCAACCCCTGTTCTGATGGTTGGGTATTTTGAATATTACCCCTTTCTACTTCTAATCACCTTTTCTTCACCCTGCACCCAGACTGTAACAAATCCTAGTCGATACCTCTGTGTCTGGCTTTTACACTCTTCTATTTGTCCTTAACACCCTCAGCCATGTCTTTAAAAAAAACCATCCCACTCACTGTAGCTTCCTTCTCAGTGGCCTTCAGCGTTTCCTGTGGTCTGACCTAGCCCTGCAATTCCTCTGCTCAACCAGACCAACCCAGCTGTAGCTCTGACATCCCTGAGCCACACACCCCAAGTTCCAGGTGGGCAGGACCATAAAAACATTTCCTGTTGTTCTTATGTTATAGAATACATTCTCATTTCAAAGGAAATACTAAAGAACAAAAGGTGTGTTCCCTACCCTGTCCTCGCCTCTAATCCCACTCCCTAGAGGCAATTACTGACTTGGTTCCAAGAAGCTTTTCCTAGAAGCTTCTTAAACAGAACCATCTCGGGTAGGATCCAGTACCACAGGCCATTCCGTGCTGGGCTGGTTCCAGGTGTGTCCGTTTTCCTCTTTAACTACCTTGCCGCTTCCTAAAGCCAGAAGACAGCATCACCTCTTTCTAAAGCATCAGCTTCTACACGCTTGGGTGCTCCTAGAACTGAGTGCAGCCCTGGGCCAGATAGGTACTTATTACACACTCCCTAAAGGTTGATTGATTCTAGCTATTCCCCCAAATAGAGATATGCAACATCTCTCTCCGACTACACCTGCCACCTTTCCTATCTTGGTTCATGTCCAAGCCCATGTCCATGACATCCAGCTCATGTCCTCATAACGGGAAGGGGGCAGCGGTCAACCCCAGCACCATGTCAGCAGCCGTGCGCAGAGCCCGAGCTCCGCTCCCTGGGGCAGGAGTACACAGCAGCAAGCACGCAGAGAATGAGAGGAGGAGGAAGGTGGGCAGGCGAGGAAATGGGGCACATGTGTATATCTAAGCTGGGGACAGAGGATCCTGGGGAAAGGCGTAGCTTAAACGTTTGCTGGGATTTAAAGGTTTGGATAATTTCAGTTTGAAATTCTCCGTGGTGTAAACTGATAGGCTTCAAGATAGCATGAACTCCCATCTCATGCCCTGTCCCCAGCCCTTTCCGACCCCAAGGCATCTACAGGACACCTTGGGCCCTGTGAGGACCCCCAGCCACCTCTCCTCCACTTTGGCCGAGCAGCCACTCACTCTAGGGGTTCCCGCTGGTCCCTGCAGGCCCCTAGTCTCTCCTCTTTCCCTGGCCCCACAGGGAAGCTCCCTTACCTAACGGGAAAGCTGTGCACACCATGTCCCTCGCCTGCTTCTGAGGGGCCTACGCCCTGATAGAGTTTAAGACACTTTCACTTAGAGGTAGCTGAGCTGGGTCCCAGAAGTGCTTTGAGGGAAGGAAAGACCAAAAGGATTATGGCTTCAGGCAAACTTTGCTTTCATTTGATAAAAAAGGGTTTGTGCTTCAGAAAGAACAAGAAAGAAAAAAAATTAACCAAAATGACTTAAAAAAAAACACCAGAGAGTCAAAAGCCCTGCAAATGAGGCACCTGTCTGGAAGTCAAGTTCAGGATTCAGCTTTAGTCAAACCATCGTTTGGATCGGTTCCCCGGAGTCTTTTGGATCAGCTAGGCAGGCTCAGGAGAAACACACCTGCCTTCTGCCCTCTCAGGCCAGTGGAACCTGCTGTTCCGAGCACACAGGTTTCTGGTTTAAAGCAGAAAAGCAAGGACAGGAAGGGTCCCAGGGAAAGGGGGGAATAAGGGGCCAAGAATCCCCATCAATGGCTGCAGGAGAGAGAGGCCGGTCTCCGGCTACAAGGGTGGAGACACCTACCTTGACGCCGCCATCCGACTTCTTGTTCAATAGGCTTTTGGCAGCTGCGAAAACAAAGAGGAAAATCAAGTTTCTCGCATTGCACCCTGTCTTCAACCTGACGCCTGGCAGCTGGATCCACAGAGACTGCCGTGTCTGCAAAGGGGGCCGGAGTCTCCGGAAACCCCCGGGAGCAGAGCACTGCCCGGCAGCCCCAAAGCACGAAGGACATCTCAAGCAGCATCAGGCCCTCGGGGTGGGACCCCAGGGTCTCCTCTGCCATGGAAGACGGCTCGGCAGAAACAGGGACACACTGTGCTTAGGAGGAGAAACCACATTCAGTACCGGAGCCGCCCGGGGCGCTGGGCACTCTGCCTCCGACAGCTTCCACCCGGGCCCAGAGCAGAGCGCCAGGATGAAAGGTGAGGGCTCCGCCCCTAGGTGCCACGGAGATTCTCAGGATGGCCAAGCCGGAAGGATGCAAGACATCTGAGTGTTCTCGAGAAACGGGAGTGTCACAGTTCACGAAGGAGATCAGACGTGAGGACAGACAGACACAGACACAGAGACCAGGACCACCTACAGGAGGGTTCTGCCGGGGGGGTGAAGCCTTGACGGAGCAGGTCCTTACCAGGTTTACTGGGTCCTGTCTGCCACCCTTTCCCGCGTCCACTCTCTGAGCCCACTGAGCAGAAGGACCGGGCAGAAGGACAAGGCATTAAACAGAGTCCAGCCAGCACAGGGCGGTGCTCAAGCTGATGAGCTCTGTGCAGGATGGCTGGGACCAGACAGGAGATGGGAGAGTCTGGGAGGCACAGGGAGATGGAATCAGCTCAACTGTCTGATCCCCTGGACTTCGCTGGGTTTGCATCTTAGTTCTACCACTTGCTCGCTGTGTGACCTGGAGGGAGGTACTGAACCCATCTGAGCCTCAGCTTTTTTCAACCCACAAAATGGGGTGAAACAGGGCCTGGGTCACAGGACAGTGATGGGATCCCAAGGGATCATGCAGGAAAAGCCCTAAGCAGAGTGCTTGGCACATGGCAAGTACTCGGCCAGTGTTAGCTGCTGCCACCCGTGCCTGCAGGTGGTCATTCAGCCCACGCTGAGTCCCACCTCTCTACACTGAGAACAGGGGTCCTTCCGTCACAAGAATTCTGACCCCCCAAAATGGCCTTTGGCCCAACCTCCCTCTAGGCATGATGGGGTGATTCAAAAGTTACGTTTTTAACGTATTTACTACGAGGCCTGACCACCTACTATATTATATGGTTTACATACATCAGAATTCTTAACTCCGGCTGCCCATTAGAATCAGTTGGGGAGCTTTAAAAAAAAATGCTTACGTAAGACTACCCCATGCCCTAGGGATTCTGATTTTTTTTGGTCTGGGGTGGAGTCCCAGCATGGGCATTTTTTTACAAGCTGTCTGTCATGTACAGGCAGGGTTGAGAGCCTTCAACATATATGATCATAATCACCGCCATGATATTTGTTAGCCCCACCGGAGAGATGAGAAAACTAGGGCTGGGAGAGCGGATGCAGCTTGCTCAGGGTGTGGCAGGGCTAGGATCCAAACCCAGGACGCTGCCTCCACCGCAGCACTCTCTAGCCTTGCAGACTGAAGGCCTGAAATGCCAGGCTTCACCATTTCGAGGGGCGTGCCTTCCTCTGTGGGGTCTCCAACAGGGCCTTGAAGCCCAGTCCTCCGGCCCGCACAGGGAGGCCAGGCTAAAGCCCCCTGCTGCCCCGCTCCATGTCCCCAGGCTATTGCCTCCTGAGAGTTGGCAAGCGCCCAGCATGCATGGCTGGTTAGGGGGCTCCGTAACACCAATGCGCTCGCAGATGCCAAGTTAGGTGGTCCATCGGCATGCCCATCTCAGCCCGCAAGCATGGGACTCGCCTCCCTGGTGAGTGGGCCTGGCATGCTGGCCCTCCTGGTGGGGTGGCAGGGAGCCGAGGCAGGCGGTCGGTCGGGGAGGACTCATGCCACGTACCTTGCCCGGCCAGGCCGGCGGCGCTCGCGGCAGGCGAGGCGGGGGCGGAGCTCTGCCTGCCAACTGAGGGGATACAGTCTCTCAGTGCACAGAGCTGCCGCAAAGCCACGGGGCCAGTCCGCAGGAGCATGCCCAGCGAGGAGCCCGCTGGCCGCCCGCGCACAGCAGGGTCCGGGCGGCGTGGCCAAGCCAGCCGAGCTGGGGGAGCGAAGGCGCCGGGGGAGGCCGAGGAGCAGGTGCAGCCAGCCCGGCAGCAGTCTGGGGACCTGAGAGGACTGGGCTCAGCCGGGGCGCAGGGAACGCCACGGCTCCCCTCCGGGGGAATGGCCCCAGCACGTGTCCTGTGACCACCTCGGGCGAGGGTCTGGCTACAGGGAGGAGCCTGGCTGGTGAGAGGCTGTGAGGACACTGAGCCCCACTTCCCAACCTTTCTCCCCAGGGGGACATTTTCAGAGAGCCCCACGCACAGGGCAGCCCGCTCCTCTGGCCGCATTCTGGACAGTGGAGAGACGAGCACTCGGGGCCCGGGAAGGTCACGGACGTCCCACATCCCTGGCTCCTTAGAGACGGGGCTGCTCTCCCTCTCAGGCAGGGAGCCAGAGGGGCAGCTTTTCGCAGCCTGTGTTCCTCAGGGTTCCGAGGGTGAAGATGCCAAGAAGCGAGGCCCAGACAGAAAGTCCACGCTGCCCAAGCAATCCACGGCAGGAGCCCTGATTTTGCCACCAGCCGACCCGCTAGGGCAGTGGTCGTCAAACCGCGGCTCGCGAGCCACGTGCGGCTCTTTGGCCCCTTGAGTGTGGCTCTTCCACAAAATACCATGTGCGGGCGCACACGTACAGTGCGATTGAAACTTCGTGGCCCATGCGCAGAAGTCGGCATTTTGTGGAAGAGCCACACTCAAGGGGCCAAAGAGCCGCATGTGGCTCGCGAACCGCAGTTTGTCAACCACTGCGCTAGGGTTCCGGGCTACCCTACGCCCTGTCTGGGATCTACTCAGAACACAGCCTCGCTCGTTCCTAAAGAAACACCCTGGCGACCTTCCTTCTGGATTCCACCTGCACACCCCTTTCTGCAGGCTCCTGAGAAGGGCCCTGTCCTCACCTGCCCAGAGGCGGGGCAGGAAGGTCATCCTGAGCCTTGCAGTGTCTCAGCTGTCGGTCTCCTCTGGCCCAGGGCGAAGGGAACGCAAAGGCTGGAGGAGGCCGGGCAGCGAGGGCAGGCGGCGCTTTAGGGTTAGCGGAGGTGCTTTGTCCTAACAGAGACCGACCTCCCGAGACCAGGCCACCGGTTGCCTGGAAAGAGGCAGAGGCCCGAGGCCACGGGGCCGGGCACATGCTACTGATTTCCCAGCGGCCGGTCTTCACATTCCTTCCACTCAGAGAGAGAACGGATCACCGTTCCAGGGGCAACGCAGAAACGCCCTTGAGCGTCCTACAAAAGGCTCTTAAACCAAGAACGCAGACGCTGTGAGGAATGAGCAGCAGCACTGGGGGCACGAGGTGGGACTTGCCCTCCTGCTCCCACCTGTGGATGGTGGACTTCCCCTCGTGGGTGTCCACAACACAGGGACGAGCCCCCAGCCAGGGTCAAGGGGACGGCCTGGGGGACACTCTCGGCTCACTCTCCAGTCCCTGTGGCTCTCACTCGGGCTACGGCTCTGGAGGCCCCATGTCCGCAGAGCCAGGGGTTCAGGTTGCCCGGAACCAACACGGATGAGCCCACCAGGACTCAGGCTCGAGGGAGCAACCTCTGCCCAGAGTGGCTGCTGTGCCAGCCTCCCCGCCAACCCTCTCCATGGCAGTGCAGAAGGAAAGCAAGGGAGCGGGTCCTGTTGTAGGACTGAGAGCAGGGCGTCTTGAACCAAAGCAGTGGGTCCGGGGGTCAGGGGGAGGGGAGAGCAGGGAAAAGGGCAAGCAGAGAAGAGGACTTCTGTCTTCAGGGAGTCCTGACATGAATCTTTTCCTCACAGAAAAGCCACTGTGCTTCCCAGCTGAGGGCAAACAATGACGGGGTGGGGGTGGGGCTGGGGGCTGGGTGGGGAGGAGGCGGAGTGTCTTGCATCTTAAAAAGAAATGTCAAGTGTGATTTACAAAGCACTGGTCCCAAGGTCCCTCATTCCTCATGCAAATTTAAGCAAGTGCCTCCCCCTCCGCCCTGCTGGTCGCTGTTTCTTCACTTTCACAGCTAGTAGCGCAGAGAACATTCTAAGCACCGTTGCTGAAAAGGCTCACGCATCTGGAGGAATGTCCACCAGTCACCTCTACTTGGACACAATGGAGCAGAGAGCGTCCCCAAATCTGCAAATTACTGGTGGCGACTGAGCAGCCTCCCTGCCTCTCATCTCGGCCTCCCCCGGCACATCCTCCAACACCCTAGAGATGGGCTAAAACCTTCAGAGTGCTGCCGGTTCTTCAGAGAATGAAATCAGAATTCCCAGGGACCAGGTAAGTGGGAGGCCGGGCAGGCTGCTCCCTGGGTGGTTCCAGGAACAGAGCTCATAAACCCGAATCCGAGGAAAGCCCCCGGATACCAGGTCCCAGGGCCCAGCAGCAGCAGCAGGGTCCTCGTCACCTTGGTCCAGGGGTGGCCGAGACACCAGCACTAGGACGGCAGCACATGGCGACGCCCTGCTCTGACCCACTCACCTCAGTGGAATCAGAGTGCCCGGCTGGGAAAACATACCTGAGAAGTTCCTGGAGACAAGCATGGTCGTGAGGATGGCACCCTGTGGAAAGAAGAGGGTCCTGTGAACCCAACCGGACCCCGGAAGAGGGGTGCCTGGTCCCAGGCAGAGGGCAGCTGCTGGCTGGAGCCTGAAGACATCAGGTCTCTCAGGACCTCCTCCAGGTGCAGCTTTCACAGCTCAGCTCCTGCCGGGAGGAGAGCTTCCTTCTGTGATGGGGCAGGGGGTACACTGTCAGAGGTACGGTTTCAGGGCGCCGGGGGCCCGGAAGGCAAGACTCACCTTCAGTTTTCTCCGGGCATTGAACTTGCGCAAGCACTCCACCGTCTCCTGACGATGCATCATGGAGGCCACCGTGGACCGTTGCTGGAAGCCAGACAGACACGCCCGTGAGTCCCCAGCGAGATTCTCTGCCCCTCACCCTAGTCCCTGCGCTGACGGCCATGCACTCAAGCCACCCTACAGGCGCTCAGAAGAGAAAATGAGGTCACGGGCATGAAAACGGCTTTTAGAACAAAAGCACGACCCAGAACTCAAGGTTAGGGAAGGACAAGAATCTGACCACGAGACACCGCGCCCGTGAGGGGGGGCCCGAGGAGCACGCTCATCCTCTGGGAAGCGGAGGCGAAGGACGGGGAGCTCCTGCGTGCTGTGACCCTCGTGCCCGCCGCCTGCAGCAGCTGTGACTGAGCAGCAACCGAGTCCCCGACTCGAGCAGTGAGAACAGCCCGGGGTCCTGCTCTCGACAGAGAATGCTGGTTCCTCCCAAGGAACTCCTCTTAACGTGCCCCCCACAAGGGCCTAAACGAAGCTGTGATCTCAGGAGCTCTTTATCATTCTGGAAGGAAGTTTTCTTCACCGTCTTAGTGCTAACTTCCTCCCCCCTTACACAGGGGCCGCGGGACGTGATACGCACTCTCAGGTGACTCGGGGTCAGCGGCACAAGCATCGGTTACCACACAGCACAGACCGGCCATGTCCTCGCAGCCACCGAGACAGACAGGACAGTGGAAGGTGGGGCCTGCCACACGACCCCCGGGACACCCTACTTCCCCTATTCCCGAGAGCCCATTTTCAGTTATCGCGACCTCCCTTTGCTGCTGCTGTCTTGGCCAGCCTGCCAGAAAAAGACATCCTACCACATGCCGCCTGGAGCCCACGACCCACGGGGCCCCTCGGCCGTCTCTCCCCCATCCCCGGGCTGCTCCCTTTCCTGGTTCCCAGAGCAACTCTCCCAACCTCCTCTCGCATTCCACCTCTTCCTCCAGAGTGTCAACTTCCGCACCAAGAGGAAGGACGGCTCATCAAGAAAGAACCTCACGTTCAACACCCCCCACCCTCAGGCTGACTGTCACCCACCTGCACCTCATCCGGGTCTCAGCAGCAGCATTCATCCCCCAAGTCCAGCGCTGACCCCTCCCCCTGGGCTTGGAGCTATCCAGGCCTTTGCTTCCGCAATCAGCTAATATTTTTAACCCCTTACTCCAGATTATATTCTTCTCTACAATCTATATATTGTAGTCAAGCCTCTCCTTAAACAAAAATTTTAAAACTCCCCTAACCCAGGGGTCGGCAAACTGCGGCTCGCGAGCCACATGCGGCTCTTTGGCCCCTTGAGTGTGGCTCTTCCACAAAATACCGACTTCTGCGCATGGGCCATGAAGTTTCAATCGCACTGTATGTGCGCGCCTGCACGTGGTATTTTGTGGAAGAGCCATACTCAAGGGGCCAAAGAGCCGCGGTTTGCAGACCACGGCGGCCTAACCCAGGGGTTCTCAAACTTTTTAAACAGGGGGCCAGTTCACTGTCCCTCAGACCGTTGGAGGGCCGGACTATAGTTTAAAAAAAAACTATGAACAAATTCCTACGCACACTGCACATATCTTATTTTGAAGTAAAAAAACAAAACAGGAACAAATACAATATTTGTATTTGCATGTGGCCCGCGGGCCGTAGTTTGAGGACCCCTGGCCTAACCCACCTGTCTTTTCTAAGTAGTACCACTTCTTTCTCCCTTCAGCCCCATTCGCTCTTCACCTCACAGAAAACAGGCTCCTCAGGTCTATCCCACTCCCCTGCCTCCATCAGCAACACAATGAAACAATGGCTTCTAATCGGTCAGAACCAATGGATTCTTTTCTGTCTTTACTGGACTCTCTAGAGCAGCGGTTGCCAACCGGTGGTCTGTGAGGTCTGAAAGGCTGGCGACCGCTGCTCTAAAGCGTGTGATTACAGACACTCCCTTACTAAGACCTCCTGTTTCTTAGGGTCTCCTGCTCCTCCTACACGGCAGTTCTCATTCTCGGTCCCTCTGCAGGCTCCTCTAACTCCGGCGCGACATGCCGTGTTCAGCGGCCATCTCTTCTCTTATACAAGCCCACAGTGAAAAGTCAACTAGCAAAGAAGCAACCCCACCCATTTCCACAGCCTCAACGGCACCTATACAAAAACGACTACAACCTGCATTTCCAACTTTTCACTTTTCCAGTCTCTGGAACCGTGTTTCTAACCACCCTCGGAACGTCGCCAGCCGGAGGCCCTCGAACACCGTACTCATATGTGCAAAACTAAAATCAGCGTATTTTCTCACAAACTGGCTTCTCTCCTGGGTTTCTTCTGGGTCAATGAATGGTACCACCCTCCATCAGTTATCAACTCAACACCTGGCAGCCCCCATAGAGCCCTCTCTCTTCTCCCCAAATCCAACTAGTTACTCAATTCTTTCGATGCTTTCGGTCTCCCAAATATCTCAAAGTTGTCCTCTTCTTGCCACACTGCCCACTGTATCATTATCCTTAGCCGAGACCTCACCTGGCTTTGTCGAGACAATGACAAGCGTCCTGAGCTCTCTGCCCCCAGCCTCTTTCCTTTTCCATCCATTTTCTACACAGCCTCCAAAGTGGTTTTTCTTAATTACAAATGGTTCCCCATGTTTTCAGAATAAAATCTAAACTCCTTAGGCAGAAACCTGTAAGGGCTTCATTCTCTTGCAAACTAACATTCCTTAAACCCACTACCATTTCCCGTGGCCTCTCACCCTGGCCCAAGCTAACCTGTCTGCAGGTTGTCATCCCGAGGAACTCCTGGTCACCTCCTCCATGCAGCCCTCAGTAATCCTACCTCCCTCAGAGACTGCAGGGGCACCTAAGCACTCAGTAGATTCTTTTATGTACTTGTCACATCACAGAGTGGTTGTGTATTTGAGTGCCCGTCCCCCTGGATAATCTTTGCGATCTTTGAGGGAGGGACCATGCCTCATTCATCTTTGTATCTCCAGCACCCACATGGTGACCAGCACCCAAGAGGCAATCAGAAAACACAGGAATAATAAATAAATGCAAGACGGCTGTCAGATGGCCTAGCTGTAGCAAACCCTCTGCTTTGCTTGAACCAATGATTTCAGCTTGCTAGGACTGTGTGTGGAAACGAGAGTATGCTCACCCATACTGAGAGGCCCCTAGGGCTCTCCTAGGGTGAGCTTTATGACTGAATTCAGGGTGCTCTTTTTAATTGTTCAGAGCCCCCCTTTGTTACTGCTGAGTCTTGGTTACATTTCCATTAGAGTTTGTATGAGAGCTAAAGTCGGAATGCGCACCGTAAGTTTGGCAATTCACTTTGGGCTGTGCCAGCTGCTTTCTCTCATCAACTACCTAGAGCAGCGGGTCTCAACCTTGGCTGCACATTAGAATCACCTGGGAATCTTTTTAAAATCCTGATTTCTGGGCCTCATCCTCCGGAAATTCTGTTTCTTTGTTACTAATGTTGTGGCCCCACCCCATAACAAAGAAACAGAATTTCCGGAGGATGAGGCCCAGAAATCAGGATTTTAAAAGTATTCCCAGGTGATTCTAATGTGCAGCCAAGGTTGAGAACCACTGACCTAGAGTCTGCAGAAAAGCCCTCGTTCAAGATCAGAACCAACTCACACCTGACAAGTGAATGGGAGAGAGACGGACAGAGGCCAATTAGCCCCCTATGCCTCCCTGAATCCCTCCAAGCTCCGGGCCCCTCCCTCTCTGCTGAGTCCTTGCTCAGGGCCCAGAATAATTATTCTCTGCTCGTTAATAAAAAGGGCGAGGAGGGTGCGAGGGCACACTGATCCCCTCCATCCTGGGTGAAGACACTTACGCAGACCCATGGGTGCTTGAGAGCCTGGTCGGCTGTGATACGTTTTGCGGGGTTTATGGTCAGCATCTGGTTGATCAGGTTCTTGGCTTCAGGGGTCACCGTGTCCCACTCTGGTGATGGGAACTGAGGAGCAGAAGAAGGGGCAGGAGGGATATGAAATTGGCGAGCCTCACACCCTGAAAGGTAGGCTCTATCTTCATCAGAGGGGTAGTGTGTGCTACCTAAAGCTGCCCGGGAAGGAGTTAGGGAAGCCCTGGGGTATCCCAGCACCTGTGTCAGCACAGGAAGCCAGCAATCATGGTTAGAATACGAGCTCAGAGCAGGAAAGGGACTCCAACATCTTCTGGTTCAACCCTGCCTATCTACTGGGAGGAAGCAGTGATTCAGCAACGTGCCCCAGGCGCCACCGCAGCGGAGGAAGTGCCAGACTCCTTGTCCCTGTGTTAGACGGCACACCACCCCTCCACGCCCAAGGGTTTCAGCGGGCTCCTTGGTTTTACAGACACCAAGAATGGCTGCAAAAAAGTCACTCCCTGGGACAGTGGTGGCAAGAATGGAGACCTGTATGCCAGTCCCTGAGTCCTCCAAGCCCCCTGCCCCCTCCTGGCACCCTGCCCCCTCCCTGGGAAGAGACCATGGGGTAGGAACAAATGGGTCCTTACATCATAGGCTCCGGCCTTGATCTGCTGATACAGCTTGTGTTGATCCTCATCCCAGAATGGGGGGTATCCCACCAGGAGTATATACAGGATGACTCCTACGAGACAGAACACAGGTCACTGGGGTGAGTCGCTCTCTTTGCTGAGGAAAACCCACACAGGACTCAGAGCCACCCAGAGAGTCAAGGGCCACAGCAGAGGTAGAAGTGGATCCTGGCCAACGATGCCGGGCCTCCAGCCCTTCCTGCTATGCTTCACTCCCCGTGACACCAAGCCACGCCAGGGATTTCTTGAGGCACAGCACATCCTCTAAGGCAGCAGTTCTCAACCTGTGGGTCGCGACACCTTTGGGAGTCGAACGACCCTTTCACAGGGGTTGCCTAAGACCATTGGAAAACACATATATAATTACATATTGTTTTTGTGATTAATCACTATGCTTTAATTATGTTCAATTTGTAACAATGAAATTGGGGGTCACCACAACATGAGGAACTGTATTAATCCTTTCCGGTCCAACGTTCAGCAATAAGAACATTAAAAAGTTCAACATTCAATCCCGTCAATTAATTTGCACCAGACTGTTTGAATTCCAAAAATAACATTGGACCGCAAAGAGTTAGAGGATCTCGGCATTAGGAAGGTTGAGAACCACTGCTCTAAGGCGTGGACAAATCCCTCTTCAAGGAGATGTAAACAGAACGGAAAGTACTTGGGACCAGGGCGTGGTGGGAACGGCCATCCCGGGGTACTGGAGCACACGCCGTGATTTCACATGTACCAGACACTTGTGGGCCCCGCGGAGAAGAGCAATGCCTCTCTCTCGCCCTCGCTCCGAGCCAGGGGCCCTTATCACCGAGAAGCTGTGCGTGTGGAATGGGCTTACCGCAGGCCCAGATATCCACAGGTTTTCCATAGGGATCTTTCCTCAAGACCTCAGGGGACAAGTAACCCGGGGTGCCAGCAAAACCTGCAGCAGGAGAGAGGGAGGAGGCACGCTGAACCCACCTTCTCTCTCACTGGATCCACATCAGCCATCTTCCCCGAGTCCCTTCTCACTTCTGCTGCTTTTTGCTACCCAAGCTCCCAGGACATGGGCAGCAAGAGGTGACAGGCTGGGCTTCTTGTAGTGCCCGGAATCTCAATCAGAGGGCAAGTCCATGTGCCTACCAGGAACTCGCGTCCTCCCCAGAGGCAGCAAGAACACAGTGCTGACAACAGCCAGGCTCACTGCACTGAGTCATGTAGGGCCAGCGGGGAGCTCTACACCCTCCCTCTCCTCCGGTCCCTGAGGAGGCCAGGACCATTAAGGGTCTGGCTGCTAGTTCTGGAGGAGGAAGGCAGATCAGGAAGAGGAGGAAGGGCGGGGGCTGCATTCCAGGAAGACGGGGTCACTCTTACCAAACCAAGCCTGCTGCTCTCCCTGGACTTCGATGGCCAGGCCAAAGTCGGCCAGCTTGACCGCGGCACCCTTGCATTTACTCGCCAGCAGCAGGTTCTCAGGCTGCGTAAGGAAAAAGACAGAACCTTGTGAGGCACCCACCCCTCGGCCCAGAGGGAGCCCAGTTTGGGTGGGCCCGCGTAGTACCGCCATCCGGCACCAGGTGGCGACAACACTTCACAAGCAGGAAGCGAATGGGGAGCCGGAGGAGTACCTTCAGGTCCCTGTGGACGATGTCGTGCTGGTGGATGTGGTTAACGCTCTCCAGAATCTGATGTATACAGTGGCTGCAAAAGCAGAAGGAAAAGAAATGTCGGCGAGAGTTTAAACCACCTCATTCACAGCCACACGCTGTGGACTGAAGCATGTAAAACCTGTAGCACGGGTTCACGGAGCTGGGTCACGGGCTCACAGAACATCACTGAACAGGAAGACATAACCTTGGGCTGTGGACATCCTCTCGCTCAACCGATTTTACAGAAGGAGAAACGGAGTCCCAGGCAGATTAAGTGGATTGTCCAGAGTCTCCCGGTAGATAGCCGCCAAGGAGCAACTAGAACAGCGTCCACCATGCCTCCTGAGACTGCGAAGGTCCAACGCAACCCAGTTTGTTTCCAAGGTATTGGGGACACCCCAGACCCCTGGGAAGGGAAACCTCTTCCTCTCTTCTCTTTCCCCCTCTCGTAACTCTGTCCTAGGAGAAGAGGCCTGTGGTGGCAACTTGGGAAGGAGAGTCCACTTAACCCAAGTTGTTTTGGGGTAGGTACACGCATGTTCATTTAAACACTGACTGGGTACCTAGAGGCGCCACACAGGCTATAAAGACGAGTAAGGCCCAGTGCCTGCCCTGAGGTTTGTCATCTGGCAGGGGAGATCAAACCAGTACAGAGACACCTTTAAGAAACAATTTCCCCCCAAGGGGCCCACAGCACCTAAGTATATAGTGTGCCCTCAAACCATACATAAATGTTATACTAGATGCAAAATATAGAAAAGCGAGACCAATAAAACTCGGATCATGAGCGCTTATAGGTTAAAAATGGTCTGTACGGGTTTTCTTTATGAAGGCCCATAGGACCTGACTGCCTCCCATTTATAGTCGAACCTCGTTTCTCAAAAATCTCCCGTCGCGAACAATTCGGTTCTTGACCAAGTTGTCACAGGAAAAATGTCTCAGTTGTGGAACCAAACTCTGGGTTTTGGAATTGACAACCCTTTCAAGCGGATACCTCAGCATGACAAAAAAAACATATCTTAAGCAACAAGCAAAGGAGAGAACGCTTTTGTGGCTGGGGAAGGCAAAGATTAGGACATTTTAAAACATCAAGAGGCCATCAAGAGTACCAAGGTGGCACAGTGGTTGAGCAATGATCTATGAATCAGGAGCTCACAGTTCGATTCCGGTCAGGGCCCATGCCCAGATTGTGGGCTTGATCCCCAGTGGGGGGCGTGCAGGAGGCAGCTGGTCAATTATTCTCTCTCATCATTGATGTTTCTACCCCTCTCTCCCTCTTCCTTCCTCTCTGAAATCAATAAAAATATTAAACACACACACACACAACCCAGGGAATCATTTGGGGGTCCGGAATGGATTTTAAAAAAAGGATTAATTTAATTTACATTATTTCTAATGGGAAAAAAATGACTGGTTTCCGAACCAATCGCTTCTCGAACAGCCTTCTGGAATGAATGATGTTCGAGAACCGAGGTTCCACTGTATCTGCTTTTCACTTTTGAGAAAAATTCAGCCTTGACTTCCATTCAGGTTTACGGTCTTGTCCCATCCCCAATGGTCCATGGATCAGCGAGAAAAAGCTGACACTAAGACTTCCTAAGAATGAGCCTTCCTAGCACCGTGGGACCACATTATCCAACCAAAAGGCTGGTCATCAATGCATCCTTTGGATTGACTTATGACAAAAGGGGGAAGTGTGGACAAAAAAGGGACCACCTACTAAACCTGACAAGTTCAGGGGAGGCCTGCGTGGCAGCTTTACAAACTCAGAGACCAAAAGTAACCACATAGGATGGTCTGAAACGAAAACTGTCTAAACTAAAAGCAGTTCATGGAGGGTAGCTGTGTCCTAAGGCAGTATTTTTCCCAACAAAGGCCAAGCTTCACCTTAACTGAGCCGGTCATCTTTTTGCATCTAAAATAGCATACATGACTACATAGCCTTGGATATCAAAACAATCGCTCCCCTCTCCCCCACTTCTCAAAGCACAGTCACCCCCCCAGAGCACCACAAATTCCTTCATTGTTATCATGTCAACTATACCCACAAATGTAAAAGAAGGACTTGTCTGTTTGGTTTACTTTTTATCCAACCCCAGAGATTTCCTCCTCTGGTTTCTCCTACCTCCCTAATCTATCACCAATGGATTTCAATGTAACCCCCTTTCGGCTTGCCCTTAGACTCTGATGTATAACGTAAGTGGTAAAACTGCCATTTTCTAGAGCATTTTCTCAACCAGTTGAGATTCTGCTTCCTGGCAACTGTTGTCAGTTTTGCTCAAATACACTCATAAAAAAAAATTTTTAACAAACAAAACAGAGTAGCTAAAGGAGCATTTCTGATCATAATTTTGCTAAGAAAAAGACAAACTAAGACAGTCACAGTCATGCTGATTCTTGAATGAGGCTGCCCAACTCCCAACCATTCTGCCCCACTTACAGTCAAACTCTTGGCAGAGTGTCGACAGTCTAGAGCGGCGATGAAAACTGGGGGACAATTCTGCCACCCAAGGGGCATCTGGCAATGCCTGGAGACATTTCTGGTTGTCACAACTGAGGGGTTGGCTGCGACTGGCATCTAGTGGGTAGAGGCCAGGGATGCTTCTAAATCTCTACAACCTACAGGAGGGCGCCTCACAACAACAAAAAAATCACCTGGCCCGCTCAGCTGGCGTGGCTCAGTGGTTGAGAGTTGACCTATGAACCAGGAGGTCACGGTTCAATTCCCAGTCAGGGCACAGGCCTGGGTTGCGGGCGCAATCCCCAGTAGGGGGCCTGGAGGCCGATCAATGACTCTCTATCATCACTCATGTTTCTTTTAGCCCTTTAATTGCTTTTATTACTCAAAGAAAGCTTCATTTTTAAATTTATTTAGCTTTCTGGCTCTGTGCTTGTGCCTTCAATACTTTCACAGCGATTTTCTGCTCCCCAGTAAGGAAAGCACGCGTGATCCTGTCACAGACACACTTGGCACACATGGACCCACCAGAGGCCCTGCTGACACGCTTCGTCGTTTTAGACGGGCTCATTAGAACCTCAGGTCTCACAGCACGAGCTCCGCGAAGTCGGCCTGGGCACACGCCACATGGAGATGTTGGTGCTTTCCTAACCTTCTTGGTATCGAAGCAAATAATTCTATTGCCAGGGGTTCGGGACAGCCTCGTTTTGTTAAAGGCTGCATTTTAGGACAGCCTCCGACGGTATGCCAAACGCTGGGCCACAGAGAATGGCCGAAGTCACCATCCCCAGAAGAGGAAAAGGAAAGCGCTTGTGAGTTCCGCATCACTGATGTTTCTGTCTCTCTCCCCCTCTCCCTTCCCCTCTGAAAGCAATAAAAACATATATATAAAAAAAAATCTAGCCCCAAGCTTGAGGTTGAAGCAACATGGCTGAGAGAACGGAGCCCCCGCCAGCAGTACTACCAGGCATATGGAACAGGCTTGTAGGGTCTGGGAGTGCTGGGCTGGTGACCCGGACTTACGACTCCTTCCTTAAAATCTGACACTGGGGCTTCCACCAGAGCCAAAGGGGCTTATGAGGCTCCTGGGGGCTCAGGCCGCCCTACAGGACACAGCCCAAGAGGAGGCCAAAAAGACTGTAAGGCTGAGCTGAAGAGGCGAGTCTCCACAGAAATGTATAATTAGAACAGAGCCCGGCTAGCAGGGAGAGCCTTCTGGCCAAAAATGGCAAAAGTGCGAAGTGTCCCAGCAGAGCCAGGCCAAGCCCACTGGTACAGTCATCCCCCCAAGCTCTCCCTCCTCCCGGCCAGCTCCCTGAGCTATCACCACCTCCTCCCGCCCCAAGGCCTGGTCCTCCCCTGCTGGCACTGGAATTCATCTCCCCACTTGAGAATTCTTCCCGAGGCTGAAGCATCTGAAGTTGATCAGCAAACAATGGCCTCTCCTGAGTTGAGAATTTGTGAGGAAGCTGTGCTCCTGCCTCTCCAGAGGCAGCTAGAGCTGCCACATGTGCCAGATAAGCTACAGGCAGGATGATCAAAACCAGGTTGTACGGACATCACCCTCTGAGCAAAATAGGGGCTGGGGGAGGAGCCGGGAGGGAAAGGCAGGCCAAACAAGCGCCCAGAGCTGTGGTGTGGGAGGAATCTGCTGTGTCACAGGAAGGAGCTGCCAGGGCTTCCACACGGGGCTTGGGGCTGCGAGGTGTGGCCGAGAACGGTCCTCGGGCCTGAGGAGCCCATCGGGGCTGAGGAGCCCATCGGGGCTGGCTATGGTGGGCCAGGCTGAAGTCCCGCAGAAAGGTTCCTGGCTGGATTACTAACCCTTTGGGACAGAAACCACGTTTCTCCATCTCTGGGTCACCCCCAGGATGCTTTATACACAGTAGAAATTGTCAAAGGAAAGAAAAGGGGCAGGGACAACCCTTGGGCATGCCTGCAAGTACATGGGAGTGCAAAGGAAAGGTATTGGGGGTGATGGAGATGGAGGCTCGTAAGCGCTTTGGAAAAAATCCGGTCTGCAAGTGTTGAATTTTTAGCTTTTTGTATCACCCACAAAATGCACCCGAGTCCAGCTCTACAGAGTGTTTGTCCAGACAAGAGCTCTCTGATCTTCCCCAAAGACTCTTCAAGTAGACACAGTGCCTGGTCCCCTAAGATGGCCACGATTCACCCTTGAACGACAGGGTCCCCGTCTCACCTGGCATCAGCTTCACTGTAATATTCTCTGGCCACGATGTCTTCAAACAGCTCTCCGCCAGTAACACTGCAACCAACAGACAAAGAGGATCAGAGGAGGCAGGTTAGTCAATCAACCCTAGCATCCAACAGGTAGCAAGTCATCCTGTAGAACAGCTTTTAAAGAAGCCCTAACTCTGTATGTGCGTTTCATCCGAGAGCCCAGAACACACCCAACCCTTCGATGACATGGGGCTTCTCCTTGGGGTACCATGGGCCTTCCCTTCCGCCTTCACATTTGCTTTCCTAACCTACAGATATAGCTAATCCTCTGGCAAAGATGACTCTACCGGGATCGAGGAGAAAATAATCGACCTACTCAGAAAGGCATCGTTTTGAGACCAACATAAACACTCAGATGCAGCGGCCCAAAAAGAACAGACCTACTCCTTGAAGCTGAAGAATGATGAGACTAAGGACAGAGAACCCAACCCTGGAAATACCAAAGAGGCACTTCCGGAGGTGAAGAGCCACTGTTAAGATATTAAACTACAACCAAGTGGAGGAGAGACCAATTAGAGCCCCGTTTACCACTAACAAAAGCTACCTACGAATTCTCAGAATTTCTCAGGTCATGCAAAGAGCTGTATTCTATTTCTCCACGAAGGACCACACACCGAGAAACAAGAAAAAAGCATCTGCACGAGATGAGCTGCTGAACAGAAATGCGACAGCAATGGCCGTTCTGGGGGAGACCCCGAGCAAGCAGAGACCCCTCAGCAACACGCCGCGACCAGCGGGAGCTCAAAATCAAATTCTTCCCTTCGGGCAGAGCTCAGGCCTGGCTCAGGCCTTTCCCGAGCCTTCCTGCCGAACCAGCTGAAGGAAAGGCCCCGCATCCTCAGAAAGTGCACTTACAGGTCGAACACGAGGTAGTGAAACCCTTCTTCAGAAATGCTGTCGTGGAGGCGCACTGCAAGAGAGGAGACGGGACAGACATTAACAGAGGGAACCTGCAGATCCTATTCCTTCCTCCCCAGCCCGCCGCCCCTCCTGCCAGCCTCGCCCCTCCTGCCAGCCTCGCCCCTCCTGCCAGCCTCGCCCCTCCTGCCAGCCTCGCCCCTCCTGCCAGCCTCGCCCCTCCTGCCAGCCTCGCAGGGCTCTCTCTCCGGAAGGAGCACTGCGTGCCCAGTGCTCCCCCATCCAAGGTGATGCAGTCTCGGCGCGGAGACACCCAGGCCCCAGGTTCAGCGCCCTGGTCACCACCTCAGACAAGCTTCGCAGCTAAGAAGACACAACTAAGAAGATGGAGAAAAGCAGGGACCGTCGGAGGGGCTGGTCTGAGAGAAGCTGGTCCTGGAACAGGATGAGTGACAATGTGATGCTCAGTGAGGGGCACCAGGCTTACCGAGGGGGGGGGGGGGCCGTGCAGAGAATGGCAAGATGGGAGAGCCCAGAGCCCTTTCAGAGGAGTCAAGGGAGAAGTGGGAGAGGGAGAGCCCAGCAGGAAGGCATGTGGAGCGAAGATGATGATGGTGAGCATGGGAGGCAATCCGCGAAGGCAACAAAAACCATTACATTAAGTGCTTATTATGTGCAGGCCTTCTGTAAGCCCTCGGCATACACCACTTATGCTACAGGCATTTACTGAGTGCCTACTCTGTGCCAGACCCTGTGCTAGGGGGCTTAGGTTTAGGAAGGACAACGTGCCTGCCTTCAAGGAGTTTATTATTTCTGACGACCACCGTAAGATGAGTATTACTCCTATTCTACAGATGAGGACACAGTAGGTTCAGGAACATATAATAACACGAGGTCGGGGCTTGAATCTGCAACCAAGGTATGTACCCTGGAATGGAATCAAACCTAGGACCTTTCAGTCCACAGGCTGATGCTCTATCCACTGAGCCAGACTGGCTAGGGCAGGAACATACAATATCTTGCCAAAGGCCAAAGATATGGTGGGCTAAGACGTGAATCCAGCTCTATCTGTCTCCAAAGACCCGTCTACACCACTGTTTCCTATAAGACAGGCGGAGTGGCCCACACACCCAGGCAACAAAATAACGGAGCCCGGGAGAGAGACCATTCACGAATGTACCTACAACAGCATCGACGGGTCTGGGAGGCCATTGCGTGGAGCCGACTATGGCAACCCACCAACTGCAAGAGAAGGCTGGTGAGCAGAATCCCTTCCCACTCCCCGCCTCCAGAGCTCTTGGGCAGAAAACCAACCTAATGTCTGAGTTCTCTACAAGCTTCTGCCCACAGAGCCACCCTCTGGGTTAAATGCCAAGCTCCGAGCATCATTCTAATGCAAACACAGCTCCATGCTTTGGCTGACGGTCTGGCTGACGGTTCCTGTCCCTTCCCTCACCTGAACTCTCTGGATGGGAAACCTCTGTTCCAAAGAGTTCCCTGCCTGACCTTCGCTCCAACCCTCGGCAGTTTCAGGAGCACCTCACAGAGCACTTCAGGAATGGCCCGACACTGAGCCAACCAGTGAAGTTCTCGGACACAGAAAAACCACCTTTTCTCTTCTCCAAACGACAGCTTCCATTTCTGGTGTCAGAGCAGTTTATCAGGGCTGAGGTGCCTCCCTACATCCCCTCCCCACCAAAGCGGGACCAGCCAGAACCTAAAATCCAGGCACTAAGCCATCACTAGGGCGCCATGGTTCCCCTCGCTTGACACACGAGGGCTCAGGCCTGCCAGGTTTGAAACAGGGCCTAAGGACTGTTTACACTTCTTACTGCTTACCTTATTTGATCGGATCTGGTTACTCAACCCCAAATTCCACCCCAAACTCAGTATTTCTGTGATTTACCACTGGGACCAGAGGCAGCAGTACTTCCCAACCCGTTCTCTCCTGTCCTCGGGCAAACAGGAGCCCGCTTCTCTAGCCCGCAGGTGACAGAAGGAAGGGGCGCAGCCAGGCGCGGGTGCCTGCGCGGGTGCCTCCCCGCCCCACTCACCCAGGCGCTCACGCGAGCCCCCAAGCCCTGCCGCCGCCTCCTCACTGCGCTCCTCTGGGCTCAGTCAGTGCTGCGTGCTGGGTCCTGCTGCAGCTGCTGCTCCCTCGCTTCCAAAAGGACTTTCCATTTAATTAGAAATTTGCTATTAAAAAGCATTAAAGTGTGTAATACAAATAATCCCCTGGAAATCAGCTGTCCCAGAAGCCAAAAACCAGCTTTGTTAGGGAGGTGACGAACAGCAGCTGGACGGCCAGCTCACAGGACAGCAGGCTCCGTGCTGACGAGCGCACCCGGGAGTCCTGCCGCCCAGCCAGCCTGCCCGGACCCTCCCCCCACTGCACCCCCCCGCACAGCAAAGCAGGGCTGAGAGCAGGGCGGGCACCCGGGCCTATGCCCAGACAGGGAGTCATTGGCACTTGCCCTTCTCCGTGAGGCCACACACAGAGCCCAGGTGGGAGGAAGGAGAAGCCGCAGCGGAAGACTCACCCTCCCAGGCCACCCAGCCCAGAGAAGGGCTCCGGTGAGGGTGCCGGCGGGTGTGGAAGGCCCGTGTCTGAACGAGACTGCTATCGTTTTGGATGCTTGGTTTCCATTTGTAAAGAAAATTAAAAGGGAAATGAGAACAAGGGGAGAAACGCGGCTGCACCGCTCTAAGTGCCCACCGAGCGGATTCCTCCTAATGATCCAAATGGTAACAACCAACACGTGAGCTGCTTCGATGCCTGGGCACTGTGCCAAGTGCTTTACCCCCGGGGTTTATTGACCTCTCACACTAACTCTGGGGGACAGGAACTTCTGCTCACCCCCATCCAACAGGAGAGGAAACTGAGGCTCCAAAGAAACCCCCTCAAGGTCATGCCAAGTGGCAGAACTGAGACTCGAAGCCAAAACCAACGGGCATCAGACCCTTGATATTGTCACCTTCTCCATCCTCTTAGGCACAGGAGCTCCAACCTGTCCCCACTAGCCCTGGCCATTCTGATTCGCTCATCAGCGTCCATTCGGCACCTTCTCTGAAGCAGGGGTGGCCGTACATGCCACGGACCCAGCTGTGAAGACAAGAAACCTGGCCCTGCCACCAAGAGCTTCCGGGGGAGTGGGGAAGACAGCCTTCAAACCAGCACTCACCCCACAATGGAACTGAGCACGACAGCGCGGAGGGCCATGAGGCAGAAGGAAAGTGCGTGCAATCAAATAACCCGACACCCCGCCCATCCACAGTGACGAGAGGGCAGGAAGGCCCAGGAGGGCCAGACACGTCTACAGACAGGAAGAGCGGGGAAAGGACTGTAGTGTTCATGACAGGGCAGTGATAAGACTAATTATTGTTCTTTACAAACGGTGGAAGGAAGAACAGGCCAAAAACCACTCAGATACTCTTACTTGATATGTTTCATATCTTCAAGGACTGACAAAGCCACAACCCAAATATTGTGGCTATTTCCAATTCTTTAAAAACCACCCAACTGCCCTGGCTTGTGTGTCCAGTGGTTAGAGTCGGCCCACACACCAAAGGGTCCCAGGTTCCATTCCCAGGCAAGGGCATGTGCCTGGGGTGTATGTTGAATCACCGATCCCTGCCCCCCTCCTGGGGATGGGCTGTGTGTGGGAGGCAACCATTGGCTAAGTCTCTTTCACATCAATGTTTCTCTCCTTCCCTCCCAGCCTCTCTTCCACTCTCTAAAAATCAATATTCTCAGGTGAGAATTAACAAAAAACAAATACAAAAAAGACACACCCAACAATATGCCATATTTTAACTAACAAACCGTGGTCAGAAAGTACTGGAAAAGTGTCACTCTTAACGCCCACAGCAAGAAACACAGTCGGAAGGAGGCCCTGAGACTGGGGGCTCAGGGGGAGCCTGAGGCTGCCCCCAGGAGTGGTGGGTAGGGATTTAGAGCTGTTCAGTCACGATTCAACATTTCCTTCATTTTCTTTGCTACTATTTTTGCTGCACTTACTGGTAGCTGCATGGGCCCTGAGCCCAAGGCAGCCGGGCTTAAATACCTTGCGAACCGAGTTGGGGCTGGAGTCTGGGAGAGATCACTCCTGGCAGTTAGAATGTGTTTTCATCCCCATTTATTTCCTGGGCCTCCTTTGCTCGCCGAACCCTCCCAACTCCACAAAGAGGCACGAATGACAACACGGAGGCACAGGCGGGCTACATAATGTGCCGAAAAACATCACAGCTACTAGCCAGCAAATCCCCCATTCAAACCCGGACTTGACGCCAAAGCCACAGACCTTTGCGTTTCCATGGAGATGGTCCACAGACCAGCACCGTGAGCATCACCTGGAGACAAGGAAGCTCAGGGCCACCCCAGACCTCCTGAATCAGATCTGATTTTAACATGATCCCTAGGAGATCCATGGGCACAAAGAAGTTTGAGAAGTGCTGCTCTAAACCACAGGGCTGGGCTGGGAGGGACACTGCCGGGGCCGCTCAGCACGAAGGAAGACGGAGTCTATTCATCAGAGGAATTTAGAGCAGGGAGCAGGCAGATCATAGGCGGAACACACTCCATTCAAACTAGCCGGTTAGCACTCCTGCAGTCTCCCCGTCTCAACTCCACACCCCGGCCACCCTCCTGGGGCTGGTTTTGGTTCTGCAGTACACCTCATCGCCAACAGGCTTAAAAAAATTAACAGACTATTTTTTAGAGCGACTGGGTTCACAGATAAACCAAGCAGACCGTGCACAGGGCTCCCACATACCCTCTGTCCCCACATATGCACAGCCTCCCCCACTCTCCACATCCCCCACCAGAGCGGCACATTCGTTATAACTGATGAGCCTACAATGACACGCCATGATCAGCCAGAGTCCATAGTCTACATTAGGGTTCCCTCTTCCGACAGGCTTTTAACTCCTGGGACAGAGCAGATAAAGTTGGGGAGGCCTCACCCCTTGCACCAAGTCCCCTTCCGAGTCAGTTTGACCCTGAGCTCAGTGCTCTCAGCTTCCTCAACTCTGCACCACTCTCGGCTGGTCCACTTGTGTCCCTGCGGGATGGAGTTAAAGAGGCTGGAGCCAAAAGGGCCACAGCTCTGAAGGATGGAACAGTGGAGAGACGAGAGGAATAGTGAATGAGGGGGACAAAACTGCCTCCTCTCTTGCCACAAGCCAGGTCAGATCCATGGCAACCCCGGCCTCCTGGGCCCACAGCTCTGCCCTGTCTCCAGGAGGCCTGGTTCCCACCGGAAGCTGGACAGCCTGGCCAGCCAGCTCTCCCAGGACACAGTGCTGGCTCACCTTTTCTTCCCCCTGCCCTTGACCCCAGAATAGGGCCTCAGACCAACATCCCTCAGGACCTGGGAGCAGTCATGAAATGCAAGCACAGTTCTAGGCAATCAGCTGCTAACAAAGTGTATATGGCTCGCCCGGCCTTTCCTGGGGCCTGCTGTCTCCCTACAGAGCAGATGGCTAGGGTAGATGGTCTCTCCATCTGCCTTAATTCTGACTTGGGGGCAGGTGGTACAAAGCAGGGGCTATCAAACCAAGTATAGTCTAAAAGGTCAAAAAGTATACATCTAATTTCTAGGAATACATTTTTAAAAGGTTAGAAGTTTTTTTCAACTAGAATCCCATTTTTTTAAATTTTTTTTTATTTCAGAGAGGAAAGGATAGGGAGAGAGAGGGATAGAAACATCAATGATGAGAGAATCACTGATCGGCTGCTTCCTGCACGCCCCACACTGGGGATTGAGCCCGCAATCAGGGCGTGTACCCTGCCCTGACCGGGGATCGAACTGTGACCTCCTGGCTCATAGGTTGATGCTCAACCACTGAACCACACCAGCTGGGTTAGATTCCTCCGTGGTTGTTTCTCGGTTGTCTTCGCCCTGCCCCGAACATGTGGTCAACCACGCCTGTGCCGCGGTGCTGCAGACCTGGCCCTGCCTCCTGCCTCATCTCCCCCTCCCCTGGTTCTCCTTCCTCCTGAGGGCGATTGGTCACTGTTCTACGAATTGGTCACCAGGAGCATCAGGAGAGGAAGTTGCTGTGCACAGACCCTGAGGCCCGGAATTAGAACACCAAAGTGCTCTGTGCTTGTGCGTGGCTTTAGTTACCCACGGGCTTTTTCTTCCTGTTCTAGAACTTCTAGGGCAGAGGTCACAAGCTCACAACGCCCACAGACACCACAGGTGGTGGCCCGGGAGCTAACAGGGAGTGGCAAGGCCGGCGGCCAGTGGGCGAGGGGGCCACCACTGCCCAGCCCCCCAGCTGATTCTGAGCCCGCACAGAAGTGGGCTCAGCAGAACCCAGCCTCCTGATCTGAAAGACTAGGAAAGAGGATTCTTTCAAGATGCAAAATCTCATGCTTAAATACTGACTGGCAAATAATAAAACATGTTTTTAGACCACAGAGCCAGCCCAACCAAAACACGCCTGGGTCTGTGGCTGCTGTTCCAGGTGTGTGTCTGCACCATCTGTTCTCAGGTGTGAGCCTGCCTTCGAGGTCGCCCAGGAGCCCCAGCCGCTCCCCGCCCAGGACCTGCCGGCTGAGAGGTGTTGGCTCCGTGGAGCACCCTGCGCCAGGCAGAGCGGAGCGCGGGCTATGCCAATCTGCTCGGGTGTAACCCAAGCTGCCGATTGTGATCTATAAAGCCCTGCATGGCTGGGGTTCTGGTTACCTCGGAGCGGCTCCTCTCCCCTTGGGCGGGAGGACGACCTCAGCTCTCCCACGCAATAGCTCACGTGAAGCACTCTGGCCCCAGATCTGGGGAGCCAGAGGCTGAGGAAGCATCACGCTTTGGCAGGTCGCCTCACGAGCCTGGCCAGGGCAGAGGGGAGCGGGTGGCCTCCGGGGCGCTGTGGGGGCCCCGATATTTAGGCTGTGCCCGAGGAGCACGGAACACATGCTTTGTGTGATGACTCAGGGCTTTCAGGGAGAACCTAGGAGATGCTCCCCGCTCTGCCTCAAGCCAAGACCGGGGTTTCTGCTCCGACGCTGCAGCCGGCCCCGCTTCTGTCCTCGCTGCGAGAAGCGCCCGATCGGGGCCAAGGCTCTTGGCAGAGACTGTTTCAGCTGAACAATGTAAAACTGAGCCGGAGTGGGTTGTGGCAGGCAAACCTCCTCGGGCTTTAGAACAACCAACAATGTGCTCTTGTCCCCCAAGTCAGGGTGGGAGCAGGGAGAAATCCTCTGCATTTTTCTCCTTCCCCATCCAAGTGGCTCCTGCCACCCCTTCTCCAGACAAGCCAGGCGGGTGGGCGGCTCGCTTCCCTGGCTCTGGGGAATACAAACAGGAGCACCATGGAAACCCCCAGAGCGTGCACGACACCGCCACAGGAACAAAACTCTTTCAAGTCCAGAAACAAAATCCGGACCCGTTCCTGACGGCCGTGGAGGGCCCTGGTGAGGGACACCAGCCCAGAGCCTCACAGGCTGAGGACCTTGGGCCTCAGCCCCAAGACAGAAGGAGGAGGGAAGAAACGGGGTGTGAAGCCTGTTCCGACATCGCACATCCCAGCCCTGAGATGGCACTGCAGGCATGAAGACACCCAGGCCTCAAAACTAGAATGCCCCAGAATTCTGAGCAAGACACGGCTGCTTTCCCGCTTGGGAAAAACAAGACACCAGGCAGGCCAAGGCCCAGGGTCCGAAGTAGTTCCATATACAAAAGGCAGCGAACCTCCATTCTCCAGCCCCTGCTACAAAACGCCCCAAAAATAGAGTACTCGTATATAAGTGCACTTACCAATGTTTGGATGTTTCAAAAGTCGGCATATCCGGGCCTCACGTTCTAGTTTCTGGTGATCTAAAAGCAGAGGAGAAAAACCAAAAGCCATCAACCACACTTTCTATTTGTGGCCCCCTGGCTATTCATACTCGTTCAATTCTTAGGCACCAACTATGCACTTTTACAATTTGCTGAATTAATGCAGCAAGTCACAGCAATCCCGGAGACAGGCATTATGAGCACCTTCCCCAGGTGAGGAAATGGCTTAGGAAAGCACCGCCCACTAGAGAGTGATTTGAATCCAGGTTTTCAACTAAGCTCTGGGACTCCTTCCACTACTGCAGGGCTTTCATCGGGCCGGGGTGTCCAAAACCTTTTTCTTGTTAGAAATACTACTAATACCTAAGCTTTATTGAGCACCTACTATCTGACCAGGCACTGTGCTAGGAGCTGCATGTATTTCCTACTTTAGTCTTCAAAGCAACCCTAAAGCATAATGGTGCTGACAACGAAGGTGATGATGATTTGAAAAAATTAAGAGGCAACATTTATTGAGAGCTCACGTCTACACCAGGCAGATACAGCTTTTTTATTTTTAATCTTCACCCAAGGATAAGTTTTTATTGATTTTTTACAGAGAGAGGGGAAGAAGGGGAGAGAGAGAGAAACATCAATGTGAGAGAGAAACATTGATCGATGGCCTCCCACACGTGCCCTGACCGGGGATCGAACCTACAACTCAGGCATGTGCCCTGACCAGAAATCGAACCTGCAACCTTTCCATGCATGGGATGATGCTCTAACCAACTAAGCCACACTGGCCAGAGCTGGCAGATACATCTTTTTTTAAAAAAAATATATATTTTTTTTTATTGATTTCAGAGAGGAAGGGAGAGAGAGAGATAGATCAATTGGCTGTCTCCTGCACACCCCCTACTAGGGATCAAGCCTGCAACCTGGGCATGTGCCCTGATCAGGAATCGAACCCGGGACCTCTTGGTCCATGGGATGATACTCAATCCACTGAGCCACACCAGCCAGGCTCTTTTGATTGATTGATTGATTTTCGAGAGAGATCGAGGAAAGAGAAACATTTACCTGTTGTTCTGCTTCTCTATGCTTTCATTGGTTGCTTCTTGTCTGTACCCTGACTGGGGATCAAACCCACAACCTTGGTGTATCAGGATGACAGATGACACTCTAACCAACTGAGCTATCCAGCTAGGGCAAGGGGTAGGACCTTTCTGAGTGGTGCTTTCTGGGGAGTTCCTACCACAACACGGGCTTAATAAGTGTTTATCAATAACATCAACTCTAGTAGTAATAACTATTATTTACTAAGCATTCACCATACGCCAGGCAGAGGCATGGACTATCTCATTTTATCCTTACAAAAACCCTGTGAGGCAGGGGACCTGATTAGCTCCATGACACTACAAATGAGGAAACTGAAGCTTAAACAGTTAAAGTAACTGCCCAAGGTCACACGGGCAGTGGGTCTGAGCCCCCTTTCTCCATCGCTATGCTATGACGACAGGATAAAGAAAAGTGAGGACATCAAGTAAAAACTCCAGGCTTTGGGGAACACAGTCCAGGTCACCCCAACATCTCTTGGGCCAGGCAGATGCCTTCAAGTCACACCTGTCAAGCGACTGCTGCCTCCCTTGCCAGGGGCTTCCGCCCACCCACCTCTACTAAACAGCAAAGAGCCCCTGTAAGGCCTCCCGGACCCTCACTACCCTCCTACTGGTGAGGGGCTACGGTGATGAAACTGAAGCCCAGAGAAGTTAAATAACTTGCCTGAGGTCCTATAGCCCATGAGACAATGTATTCTGAGATAAGGTAGGGATGTTAGACTAGAAGGAATTCATATGTATTGTTTCACCAACCACCCCCAGCTCTGTGCAAAATGTTCCCTGTAACGACAGCTCTGCTCTGTGGAAGAAGGAGGTAGGGACAGGCAGAGATTAGTTCCTGCTGCCCAGCTAATCCATCCCAGCTGCCCAAAGATCTGGGTCAGGCCTTCCTTCCCATCCTCGGGTTCGGCATGAACACTGACCAGGCTGTAGCCAGGAGAACCCCAGGTAACCCCCTGCTCCCACATCGCCCGGATCCCTCTGTCCCGGGGACCCTCAGAAGGTGAGGTCGTCAAGGAAACAGCGATTAGCCCTGCCTGGTGCAGGGGGGCTTGCCTCTTCCAGATCTGTCTGGGAGAATGTCAGCACTAACCCACCTTCCTCCTGCGCCCCCGGACCCGGGCTTGGAGGTCCCAAGCCAGCCGGCCCCAAAGCTGCAGACCTACCAGCTCTCTTTCTGACCACTCACCTGACCACCCTCCAACCCCCAACCCCTGGGCGTGGTTGCCTGGGCAGGTGCAGAAGAGCATCTTACTATGCGGAGGTGGCAGCTGAGGGGAGGCCCGGCAGATTAATGTTTATCTCCTCCCTTAAGTCTCTTACTGGCTAACGGTTACCGTCCCACAACAGCAACAGCACTAAAAATAAGGGCGCTCTGGCTTGCTCATGACGCAGAGTGGGCAGAGCAGCGAGGCAGATTCCTGCGCCCAGCTCCTCGAAGGAGCTGCCCAGGGTCCAGAGGGCCCCTTAGTCACTTAGTTTGGCGCGAACGCCAAGGAGCCAGGCCCCCCCATTCTGGAGGAAGCCTGTGTCTTCTCTCAACCCTGGGCTGAGCCTTGGTCCTTGCTCTGATCCTTGGCCGTGGAATCCCGCCACTAACTCATCAGGTTTGGAGTCCAACAGCCCCAGATCGAGTCCCAGTGGTGGTGCCTTGTCAGGCGAGTTATTAACCCACCTGAGCCCCCATTCATTCATTCAAAAAATATGCACTGAGGCCTGCTCTGTGACAGGCGCTGTTCTAGATGTTGGGGATACGGCCGTGAACAAAACAGACGAAAACCTGTGCCCTCATGGAGCTGATACTCGAGTGGGGCTGGGTCGGAGGGAGGGACAGACAATAAGAAGTGGATGGCATGGCCGACGTTGTGGCAAGGGCTACATAGAAAAATAAAAGCGGGAAGGGGAGAGTGTCGAGGGCGGTCAGGGAAAGCCTCAGCAAGGAGGCGGCATTTGATGAGGATCAAAGGAGTAAGAGCATGTTATTTTGTGCTAAAATGGAGGTGACGGCCCTGGCCAGTTTGGCTCAGTGGATAGAGCATCGGCCTGCAGACTGGAAGGGTCCCAGGTTTGATTCCGGTCAAGGGCACGTACCTTGGTTGCAGGCTCCATCCCGGCCCTGGAGGCAACCAATCGATGTGTCTCACATCGATACTTTTCTCTCTGTGTCTCTCCCCCTCCCTTCCACTCTTTAAAAAATCAATGGAAAAATATCCTCAGGTGAGGACTAAAAACAGTAATAACAACAACAACAAAAATAATAAAATGGAGGAGATGCCCGGCCAGTATGGCTCAGTGGTTGAGCGTCGACCTCGACTTAAGAACCAAGAGATCACGGTTCAATTCCCAGTCAAGGCACATGTCCAGGTTGCAGGCTCGATCCCCAGTGGAGGGTGTGTAGGAAGCAGCTGATCAATGATTCTCTCTCATCATTGATGTTTCTCTCTCTCTCCCTCCCTCTCCCTTCCTCTCTGAAATCAATAAAAATATATTACAAAAATAAAAATAAAACAAAACAGAGGTGAATTAAATGAGGTCACTGAGTAAGTGCTAGGCACGGTGCTGGGCACACACACCTCCTTCGCAAGGTGACAAGATAGGAAGGCCTTTCGGACAGGGCTTGGTGGCCACGGCTAGTACCAGAGACACTGAGAGAGTTACTCTCCCTTAGGCACCAGGCACACAGCACACCAACTGAGCCCTCTGATAGGCTCCAGCAGCCGTCCTGGGGGAGGGGTGTTCCTCCACCCCTCGCTGGGGTCCACAGCCTGCAGGTGAAGGTTAGCAACAGGGCCCTTCAGAGCGCAGAGCCCAGGCAGCGCCGCTGCCTGCGGATCCCTCCTCTTCCGCAGCTCCAGCCTCCAGCTGTGGCGCCCTGCCATCCAGCTCTGCTCAATGAGCCGCGGTTTCTGCCTACCACACTCTCCCCTGCCTCCGCCCACCACGCGCAGCCGGCCAGCACCCCAGCCTCTCCAGCTCTTGTCTCCAGTCCCCTTTCCACACACTTTCTGTCCTGTAATCCCCTCCAGGGCTGGGCCACGTCTGGGGAAAAGCAGCAGCAGGATTCAGGAACAAGTATGGTGGGAAGAGCATCCTTTCCCAACGGCAAAGGCTGTCCCAGCTAAACACAGCATCCCCAACCTCAAAAGGGACGAGGCCCCTGAACTGTCCTGGTCCATGGGGGTTGGTCCAGGCTCTGGCTCAGCTACCCAAGGTGGTAGCACACCAGCTGCTCTGGGCACAAAAGCAGCCTTCTTCCTTGAGACACACCTCCTTCCAGTGACCGCTGACCTCGCTGCTCCTAGGGGACGGCCTCGACCTTCCCCGGCTGACCTTCCCGCCCACCTTTCCACCAGGCTGGTCCCCGCCCCCTCCCCACGGCCCAGCCCCCCCTTCCTGTTTGACAACAGCCACTTCCCGCTTTTGCACAGGGCCACTTCCTGCCTGCCTGTGTGCTACTGCCATGGAGAGGCCCACCCCTGCCGGCCTTCAGCCCAGTTCCAACCACAGCCCTCTGCAAGGTTTCCCCCCCAAGAGCAGAGGTGGCAACAGGAGCAGAAAGCAGAAGCAGCTGTTATCAGGGACCAGCTTCAGGCCCCGCCCAGCTGCACACCTAGGGCGGAGGGTCCCTGCTGGCCTGGCCTCTCCTGCCTTCTGCCCGAGCACTTCAAGACTTGGTTCAGGGCTCCAGAGGCAGGCGCCCTTCACAAAAAGGGCAGCAAAGCGTGATCAGATGTGCCAAGGAGGGCCGAAAAGAGAGAGCAGGCAGTGAGGAGACAGTCTGCAGCAAAAGGGAGTGCAGAGCCCGAGAACCATCTCTTCCCCAGGACCCCGGGAGAGAAGCCCACTCCACGTGCACGTTCCTTCCCCCACAGAACCAGGGGCCAGGGAGGGCTGGCCACCGTTTCTCCATCCCTGCAGGGACCTGCCCGCTGATGTAGTGACATTTCTCTAAAACCACAAATGCCAGCACTAGTTTCAAATAAGACTCTGCTGCCACCGAAACACACAACCTCCTGTCCGTGGGAAAGGACCCAGAGCCCTCGCCCCGACTATGAGGACCCTCCTCAGTCCAATCTCAATGACACCCTTGACTTTTCAAAGGGTGTTTCAAAGGGTCATGCCTGTGGCCCTCACAAGACTGGGAGCAGCTTTCTAACAGCCCCGTCAATTCCAGATGCTCGTCAATTCCAGATGCTCCATTTGGGGGTTGGCTCCCCTTCTTCCTAGCCCCCTAGCATCTACTCTGAGAAGTAGAAACAAGGGCAGTGTAGGGATTTGGTGTCATAATCCCCACTCTCCAGCTACTTGTAAACAGCCCCTGGCCTTGGGCACTGACCGGAGGGAATCCCACACCACAATCCCACTGACCGCACCCTGACACTGCCACGCCACCCCCCTTCCTCTTTGGATCTCACTATAAAGGTGCAAAGTCTCCAATTAAAAGCGAAGTCCGGCCACCATGTAAGAGCAGGGGGCATGGCTTCTATTTCCTTCACACCCACACACCCGGGAACTGGCTGAGGGCTGTGAATACAAGAGGCCAGGCCTGGCATGTGCCACGTGAGCACCACGTGAGCACCACGTGAGCACCAGGCTCTGTCCTCTAAGCTGGCTCTGTCCTCCCTTCTCTTCAGTCCGAACTGGAGCAGATTTAAACAGCGACACAAAGACCTGAGCCCCACTTTGCTTTAACTAAGGAGGCAAAGGAAAGAGGTGCCAAGAAGTGTCCCGCAACAAAAGTCTCCCAAACCAGCTTGGACGGAGAAAATCCCCACAGGGTCACCAGCAAGCCCTAAGAAGGCAAGGTTCTGCCTCTGGACACTCTGAAGGGCCAGAACAGGGTCAGCCACCGAGTTCTCCATGCCCCCAGCAAGGCTCTGGGTGCCGGCAGCCTTTGCCCACTGTTTCGGTGACATTTCCTTCATGGTAACCAGCCCCAAGTAAAACATCCCAGGAAGCAGCCCCTAAAAATAGCTCCTCCCAGGGCAGCAGCAAGCAGGGGGGGAGGGGAAAGGGAGGAGAAAAGAGGGGAGCAGATGGGAAGCTGCTGGGGCCCAGGAAGTAGAGATGGTGCTGGGGGGAGTGGCTGGAACGCCCCCCACCATAGAGGGGTCTGTACCCAGACACGTGGGTACAACCAAAAGCAAGGCCTCAACCAGCAGAAAGGAGAGATTTGCTCCACTGGGCTCAGAGCTCTGGGCCTAGCTGGAGAGGGTGGAAGTGACATATCAGGATTCATCACACGGAACAAAATGCCCAGAAACTGTGTTTTAAAGGGAGGAGCCACGGGTAAGTGAAGGCCACATCACCTGAGTATGCTGGGGTCTGAACACTGGCAAAACCATTGGCGTACCTAACGCCTCACAGCAAACAACACTTCTGTGCCTCAGTTTCCCCACTGGCCCAGGGAGGGGCAGATCTGTCTGTCCATGGGAAGATGATGAAGGCCCTCCGCTGAGAGGCACTCAAGAGGTGCAAAGTGCCCATCTCCTCCTGTCACCACGCTTTTGGCACCCATGGGATCAGGCCCTGCTGGCCTGCCAGGGCTGCCCAGAGAGGAGCAAATGGAGAGATGGGGGCAGAGCCCGTCACACCCACTCCTCTCCTTGCCTGTCTCCAGCCTCAGCAGAGAACGGGGTCAGCCGCTCGCTTCTAGGGTTTCAGCACAGCCTCGAAGCTTGGGCACAGCTTCTGACGAGGGACCAGAACAAGCAGCTGGAAGAAAGCAGGGGCCCTGCCTACGGGACGGGACCCCCTTCAAACTTCCAGCCCCACCCCATGATGCCAGCGCCCAAAGTCACTCTGGGAAGGTGGATGGGAGGGCAGGTGGCAGGCCAGTGCTGCATGAGCTAAGTCACACAGCTCACAGCATGACGGTACGAAACTGGCCCGGCAGAAGCCTTGGCACAGAGAAGGGACCTCCAGGCTGCTTCTTAATCCACCTGGGAGGAAGAGTTAGGGGAGCTCAGTCACTTATATACAGGATGTCCATTTCTCTGTCAAAAAAAAACAACACAAAAAGGCCTGTTTTCTCCTTAGGAGGAAAGCATGGTTTTGCGTACAACCTCCTAAATGCTTCCGCCAGTTCCCGAGCCCCAGCATTCCAGTGCTGCCTAGATTTCTCTTCCTTCTCCCCCGCCCATTGCTGCTTCACCCTCCCCTCACTTCACCCAGATCCTTAACAGGAAAGTCTCACTTGGAGATACCACAGGGGACACAAATGTCATGGGGGCTACTCAGGCCAACACTGAGGGGGTGGGGACTCTCAGCTGGCACCACCCGGGGGGATCCTATTTCAGTCCCCAGGGCCAGCTGGACCCAGAAAGGGACAGCCTTTGCCCTTCTGGTGGCCAGCATACCACAACCCCAGGCACTCAGCTTGCCACAGCCTTGAACACGGACCGACACCCCAATCTGGGAGCTCAGAAGGAGGCCCCAAATCACAGAGCAGCCCTCGTGCACAGATGGCCACAGGCCGGCAGAGACGCCACCTGGAGAAGGCTGGGTTAACATGTGTCTGGTAAATCACAGAAAGCATGGCAAGAGCAATTGTCACTGCTGTCGCTGATTTCAGATGGCATTTCTCCGAGCACGGCTCAGGGGCCACCTGCATGTGGATTCTAGAACCCCACCCCAGACGCCCAGAAGCAGAACCTCTGTGGCTGGAGCCAGGCACCTGCGTCCTCACCAGCACTCAAGGTGGTCCTTACAGACTCTAAAACTGGCAACTGCTGCTCTGAGACGTTCCCACACTGCCCGAGACGGCCGTTCATGACAGGGAATCCTAAGCTACCCTGTCTCCCTACCTCTCCGACCTGCGTTATGTCCCAGGCACAGGTCTTTGCTCTCATCCGTCCTCTCCCAACAGCTCTGTCAGGCCTACAGGCTGGCTCCATGGAGCAAAAAGGGGGAACCCGAGACACTACCAGGGTATAAGGGTTCCAGCAACTTGGCTATGAGGTTCCAGAGCCAAAGCCAAAAGGCAACCATGAGGGGCCATGTAGTCCTTTTATAATCGATTCATTCAGACATTCAGATGCTCTGTATGTCTCAGGCACTTGGCAAGGCCCTGCCCACACAGTAGTAAAGAAACAGATATGGTCCTTCCAGTGACCTCCCAGGTCGCTAGGAAGAGGAAAGCTTTTGGTTTACATTTAGCTTCAATAGAAATTACTTCCCATAGGATACACAGACTAAAGAGAAACATTTGTTAATCCTCATCGGAGGATATTAGAGTGGAAGGAAATAAGGGAGGGGGAGGGAGAGAGAGAGAGAGAGAAACATCGATGTGAGAGAGACGCATCGACTGGTTGCCTCCCGTATGCACCCTAACAAGGGCCAGGGATCGAGCCTGCAACTGAGGTACGTGCCCTTGACTAGAATTGAACCTGGGACCCTTCAGTCCATGGGCTGACATTCTATCCACTGAGCCAGACTACATACATACATGTATACATACATACATACATACACACAGCAAGTGTTGTAACAGATTTCAAATATTTGCTCCTGGTAGCTTCTCATAGTAAGGCCAAGTATCCATCATAGTAAAAGCAATTGGAATGAAGATAAATGGTCCAAATACAGAGGTTTCTTAGATGCTAATTGTTCCGAGAATAAATCCTAAACTATGCAGAAGAAAGGAAGGACCATTTGCCCTTCAACTGTAGCAATATGGGGCAATGTTTTGGATGTAAGCAAGAGAGCAGGATATAAAATGTTATGCACCACGAGGTGAAAATCTATATGCATATGAATAAAGATAAGGGAATATGAAGATTTAAAAATAAAAAAAGACATAAGGGCTCAGGCTCCTGGGGGTGGGGGGTGCTCTTAAATCTTAAAATAACGACTTATCATTGCCATCACCTGGCCCACTAGCTCCTGCATCCAAGCCTATTTTAAATGCCTCCTTCAGCCCAGCAGAGAGCTCAGCTTGGAGCCACGGGTTCCCTTAAGAGCCCCAACTCCACACCGATTGCTGTCCCAAAGCAAACGGAGTGACGTTATGTGACTTTCAGAGACTTTACGTAGCCAGGGCCACAAGGACAGTGTACAATGTGCAGCCACAGGAACTCCCCACCTTGCAACCCAGCCACCAACATGGGCCCGAGGCCACAATGACAAGAAACAACAGGGCAAAAGAAGGATTCCATCCAGATTCCACCCACCAGAAGACCAGGTGATCTCTCCCCGTGCCTCCTGGGCCACCTCATCATGAATGCCAAGGAGAAGCAGCTCGATGCCCGCTTTCTTTCCTTTCGGTTTGCAGCACAGAGAATCGCAAACAAGAAAGAGAACAGGCAGGGAGACTCTGCAAACACCGCAAGCCCCTTCAGACCCTTACAGTGACCCTGGTGGACCCACCACATTCCCAAACACAGAAATCCAACACCTGCGGAGCCCTAGACAGACAGACAGCGACGAATGAAACCCAGCCCCAGCTACTGCACCTTTATAAAATATACAGCGTAAACTGAGAGGCTGCGGGAAGCCACGGCCTTCACTCCCTAACCCCATGGGCACCAGCCTCGTGGGCCCCCTGGCCCAACCCTCTCCAAAAGCTCACATCCCTGACGCCCACACCTACAGCACAGCCCCTGGCTTGCTCCCTCCATCTCCAAGACAACACCCTCCCACTCTCCCACCTCCAGACAGTGCTGGCACTTACATATTCCTGACCCTCTTGCTGGCATCTGTGCCGATCAGCCAGGAGCAGGCCTCTGTCCCAAAGTCAACCTGGCACACAAGCCATACAACAGAGCCCCAGCCTTGGCATAACCATCTCAAGAGAGGGGGAGTTGCTGTCTGAAGCATATGATCTTACACAAGAATTTCCTTCTTGAGGGGAAAAAAAAAATCAAAGAGAAATCAAACCTCACCCAGTTTGGGCAGGGAGAGAACGATTATCAGTTGGGAAAGACAGGGCAAGGTTGAGAGGAGGTGAGGATGGGAAAGAGACATGATTACACAGGTCAGAGAAGTTCAGGTGGGTAGGGAGGGAGTAGAAAACGACAGCCCAAGGCAGGCAGCTCTACAAAGTCACCTCACCAGCTATGCCCACACCCCAGAGCTGGGCGCCCAGTCATCTCTCCGTCCCTCACCCCTGGGTCAGAGGACACTGGTGAGATGAGGAAAAGCAAAGCATGACATGATTAACTGGAGACACCAGACTACACCATTGCTACGCCGTGTGGACACGGGAAGGTACGCACTCTCAGGCTGTCATCTCTGCCCGCGCCCTGCATCCCTGGCCAGAGGATGTCTGCCAACGAGCACAGCCCACCGCGCTGTACCCTCCCCTCCCTGCACCCCAGGGAAGGAGTGCATCTGACTGCCCACATATCTCTATGGTAACCATTGCCTCCAATTCAAGGTACCCAGAGAGAAAGAAAACAAACAAATAAGTCAACTTTATAGCCAACGTAGAGGAGCAGCAAGAGATGGGGGCTGGGCGAAAGCAAGACGAGCTCTGCCTGTGGGGATGGCGAGGGGCCCTCCCAGCCAGGAGGCAGACACCCTGCTAACTAGGTCCCAGGACAACTGTCAACATGACAGAAGCCCACTGTCCTCTCTCTGGAATGTTATAGTTTCCCCAATGCTTGGGGACATCTCTTACATCTCTTACCCTAGAGATGCCTGGGTCATGACTAGCTGTAGCCTAGACTTCCCCTGTCTACCCCCAGGCATCTGTCCTGGCTCCTAATGTATTTAAGGCATCCTACTGCCCAGCCCTAAATTCCCTGCTCTGAATCTCATAAAATGTGTCCCCCTGCTGCACCCGGCAGCCCTCGATGACCCAACCCATCTACATACCTCTGTACTCACCAGACCTGTTCACAGAGCACTTCACACACGGCTGGGTCTATACCTATCAGATGAGGTGAGTTTGGCAAGCACCCAAGACAAGGTTCAGGGAGTGTAGGTGCGAGGTGTGAAAGCCAGGGCCTGACCCTCCTGGCTTCAGGTGCGGTCAGGTGCTCAGGAGGACCTCACAAGTCAGGCTAGGCTCTAAGGCCTGGCCCCTCCTCACCCGCAGACCCTGAGGCGATGCGGCTCCCACCCAGACCAGGCCATTGAGAATTCCAGACCATGAGGCATCACTCTCCACCCAGGACAGACTGCATCTGCTGCTGCACCACCAACTTTGTAATTTGATCAAAAAAGCAATCAAGTTCATCTGGCAGGATTTGTTCCCAGAAGCCCTCGCCAGGAGCTGCCTCCTCTGATGTTTACAGATTCCCTTCCCTTGGGAGTCTGTTCTGCCGCCTGGTGGGCAGGGGGAGGCTGATCTGTCAGAGCTGTTCACTTGCTGCATTTCCATCCTAAGTCACCACGGGGGCACAGGGCCTGGGACAGACCCGGAGTGGCTACCATTGCCCCAAACACACACACTCCAAATGCCCCCAATTGAGAGCTCGCCGTTCCATGCCGCCCGACATTCCCAATGTCTCCCCTCTCTTTAAAACCAAGCTCCTAGAGCCTTCAGGGACTGCACCTCCCTGCAGCTACCTACATCTCTTACCCCCGCTTCACTCTTCCACCTGAGCACTTCAGGTTTCCCGTGCAACTCCTTGCCGGCCTTCGCCGTCCACCCACCCTGAAATCCCAACTCTCCTCCAAGTGCTGAAATGCTCAACCCCAACTCCTAGAGCATCTTCGGAAGAAGCCATAACCCCTGGAGACACCCCAGGGAGAGGCCCAGCTGGGCAACACTCACCCCGGGCAGACAGCTTCTTGGTATTGATGATTTTTGCTGCATACTCCTGCGTGGAGGTTTTCTTCACACACCTGCGGACCACAGAGAAAGCACCCCTGGAGGGAGAAGGGGGAGAGAGCTGGGACACGGAGCACGGTAGAGTCACACAGACATGCTTCAGGTCTGAGGACAGGGACGCGCCCATCCACCTTTCCTCAAAACCACATACACACACCAGCCCAGTGACCATCACTATCCAACATGGGCCAGGAGATGTGGCCACTGCATGACGCTGAACAGAGGTGCGGGGGACCACCCCACTCCCACCGCCACGTCCAGTCACTGGGCCCAGCCCCAGCCCCAGCCTCAGGCTGCACATCAGGAGCTGGTGGGCACGCTTCACACACACACCTGCTGCATCACAAGGCAGCCCTGCAGTCCGGCCAAGAGAACCGGGGCAGGGAACAGAGACCCTGCCCTGCTCTCAGCACCAAGAGTTGCAGGGAGGGGAAGGAGAGATTAGAAAGAGGGTACAACCCCCTGAGAGAGAAATCTCCCTCCACCATCCGGGAAGGTGCAAAAGTGAGGCTCAGATCTCCCCCCACCGCCTGCAGCCCACTGCATCCCGGCCCCACTGCCGGCCCGGGAAGAGGGGATGCCGTCGTGGGTCTCATCCATAGCCCCCCTGCCCCTTCCCCGTGATCTCTGCCTCGAGTCTCCCCCTCCCAAAGGGAGCTCGCACTCTCCAGCTCTGGAAACGTCTAGGGGGGCGGGCAGGGCGGGGGCTGCAGTGGCCGGCTCGGCGCTGCGGGTGGGGGTGGGGGGGCCGGGGCTGCTGCAGCGGCCAGCTCAGTGCGGAGGGGAGGGGGATGCGGCGGCGGCGCGCGCGGCTCCCGGGACCACTGCAGGGATGGGGGGAGGGGACGGGGGACTGCAGCACAGCCCCGCAGCGGGGCCGGGATCCTGGAAGCGGCACCGGCGGGGGGCGGGGCCGGCCCCCAACATCCCCCCACCCCCGGGCGCCGCAGCGGGGCTGGAGCTGCAGGGCCGGGAGGGTCCTGAGTGCCGGGCGCGCGGGACGTGGGACAGGGCGCTGTGTGAGCTCCTGCGCAGGGTGGGGAGGGGACGGGGAGCAGCCGGGTTCGGGACGAGGGGCGCCTGCAGGGTGCGGGAGGGGCGGGGCTGGAGGGCGCCCGGGAGCGGTCCGGGGGCTGCAGTCCCCGCGGCGGCGCGGGATGCAGCAGCCCGGGCAGCTGCTGCAGGGCGCGGAGGGGGCTGCGGGACGGGGCCCTGGGGGCGCGGGGGCCCCGGAGGCAGCGGGCGGGAAAGGCGGGGGGTGGGGCGGGCCGAGGGGGCGCCGCAGCGGCCGGTGCAGGGCTGGGGGGCGGGGCGAGGAGCCGCAGAGCGCCGGGCGGCGGGGGCCGGGCCGGGGGCCGCGCGGGCGGCGGGCGGCCGTACTTGCCGAGCTCCTCGAAGAGCTGGTAGTCGTCGGTGAAGCGGGTGCAGGTGGCGGTGGTGGCCATGCTGGCGCGCGGGCGGGCGGACGCGGCGGTGCAGCCCGCGCCGACGTCGGTGCACAGTCACCGCCGCCCGGCCGAGGGAGCAAGAGGAGGAGACGGGGCTGAGCCCGGCAGCACCGCGAGACTTTACCGGGGAGAGCGAAGGAGGGAGTGACACCCCCGCGCCGCCCGCCGCCCCGCCCCCAGCCCCGCCGGCCCCCCGGCCCGGCCCCCGGACCGCCTCCGGGGAGGGGCCTCCTGCCGCCGGCCCCGCCCCGCCTGGGAGCCGCCCGCGCGGGGCCGGGCGCGCCGGGCGCGGAGGGGAGGGGTCCCTGCACCGGCCGCCGGGAGGGGACGGAGCGGGTGGCGACCGCCGGGCTCCTCCCCGGGTGGACCCTGCCCCGGGCGGGCGGTGTGTGCGTGCGGGGGGCGGGCAGGGATCTGGACCTCCGCGCTCTCCAGCGGCGCCCCGCACGCGATCCCAAGCCCCCAGCCCCGTGCCCAGCGCCGTGGGCGAAGGCCAAGGTCAAAAGTCCGAGTCGGACTGCGCGCGCCCCCGCCTTGCAGACCAGCTCTCGCGGCCTCCCCTCGGGGAGCTGACGGTCTAGACCGGAGTCAGCCCGCGCCGGGGTCGGTCTGAGCGCAGAGCCTCGGGCACAGCTGGCTCCGGGAGACCAGGCCGGGCCGAGGATGCAGGTGGAAGGCGGCCGCACTGCACGCCACCCGGGAAGATGGGAGCCGTTCCTCCCCAGGCCGGTCATGGAAGGGATGCGATGGAGGCGCACAGGAAGGGCTCCGTGCTCTGTGGGCTTGCAGAGCCCGTGGACGGGAGGAGAAAACATCCCCATTTTCTTGCAGGACACCCTGTTTCATTTTATGCCCGCATCACGCTTTGCAATGATCTGTTTACTGGGAGAACTAGAGCAAGGTTGTCTGAAGAGTGAACTCAGGTCAGCCTGCCTGGCTCTGACTTCTGGGCAACTCGCTTACTTCTGACCAGCTCTGCGAAGTAGGGCAAGTCACGCAATCGTTCCCAACTTTAAGTACATTCTCTGAAAACCGGGAGGAATAATAGAATCCACCTCACAGTGTTGTGAGAGTTAAAGGGACTAAGGCACCGTAAAGCACTTAGAATGGTACCTGGCACTTAATTAGAAGTGTCAGCTGTAATTATTTGTTTAGTATTTGCCTCCCCACTAAATTGTAGGCTCCGGTAGGCAGGGTCTCTGCCTCCCTTGTTCACCAGTGTGTGTATACCCAGCCCCAGACCTCTGTAAATATTTGTGGAATGAACTCCCTGGGGCCCTGGCAGAGGCAGCTACCATCCCTTCCTCTGTCCCCAATGTCAGAATATGGTAGGACCCAGGCACATCCTCTCAGCGGTTCTCAACCTGTGGGTCGCCACCCCTTTGGGGGTCGAACGACCCTTTCACAGGGGTCGCCTAAGACCATCCTGCATATCAGATATTTACATGACGATTCATAGCAGTAGCAACGTTACAGTTATGAAGTAGCAGTGAAAATAACGTTATGATTGGGTCACAACATGAGGAACTGTATTTAAAGGGCCAGAAGGTTGAGAACCACTGGTCTAGGTAGAGGGGAAACTGGCTGGGCAGGTTCCTGACCTGCCGGGACCTTTATACCCCAAGTCAGGGGCCAGCCCCAACTGGGCAGGCAGAGCTCAGCCAACTGCTGCAGCTCAGTCTTGATTACAGCAGGGCGCCCACTGGGAGTCAGGCCTCCATTGTCAGCAGGCTGGCTGGCCTGCAGAAGGCAGCTGGGAGGCTGAGAGTCCTCCCAGCCTCCTCGGCCACCTCCCTGAGGGGTGGGTGGAGCAAAGCTCCCCAGGGGGGCTCCTATCCTTACCCAACAGTCCTGGGAGCGAGTCCGAAAACCCAGCCTGCCCAGTGGGGAGGATGAAGCAAACAGGAGAGGGACACTTTAGCAGATTGCCTGGGAGGAGGGCAGAGAGGACAGCACACCATGCCCCACCCCTCCCCAGGCAACAGGAAGTACGGCGCTGGGGAGCAAGGCCACTTCCTCTCCTGAACCCGGGTGAGAGCCTGGTTTCAAGTCCCAGCGCGGGGCAGTGAGAGTGTACACCTGGGAATGACAGTCATTCATGAGTTCCTGCCGTTCACGGTAAAGGCAGCAGGCAGCGTGCACTCCGAAGCAGGGGCTGCCTGGTGGTTAATCATCAATGTGCCTTTCCCAAGCCTGACCTCCAGATGCTGAAACTTTAGATCCATTATCACCAGGTGGAGTGAAAAGACAGGGAGGTCAGCACAAGCACAGGCACAAGCACAGACTCAGGGCTGCCCTGGAGTTCCGGAGGGAACCCTGGGGGGAACCGTCAAGCAGGACCGCATCCTGACCTTCCCCACGCGCCCGCTGTGCGAGGGGATAGCCATGTTAGGTGTTTTAGAGGAACCGTATAAAGCGCTTCGCATCGAGTTTCTGGGTAACAGTAAGAGTGGTGAGAAAAATATTGGGCTGGGGCCTCAGGGATGCCTCACAGTCCTGAGTAAGGAGACCCAGCCTTCTTTCAACACGATTTATCAACTGCCTACTATGTGCTCGGCACTGCCTCTTTGTGAAACCTCCACATAAAGTGGACAATTAGAATTGACACAGTTAGAAGGAAACTCAAATCATTCTCTCCTTTTCCCTTCCCAGGTCTCCCTCCCTTCTCTCTCCCCCTCTCACTACCTCTCTTACACACAAACACACACCCTCCTTGATCCCCATTGCTATAGCACCCACACAACCTCCAGCTACCCCACAGCAATTAGAGGGAAGATACATTTAAATAATGACGAGTTCACTGGCTCCCTGCGCCTCAGTATCTATGGCAACCTCCTGGGGTCCGGGAGCTGCGCTGTTCCGGTTGCAGCCAGTCCCCTGGGCAGCACCAGCACTCCGGCCACACCGCAGCGCTGAGCCGGAGCTGGGAATGACACAGGAAATAGATGCCCTGATAATCACTGGAGGGCCCACTGGGTGGACCCTCCGTCATTCTGCCGATCTTTCTCCCTGAAGGCTCTGAAAATTACACCCTGGGACTGCCCTGAATGAGGGGAGCTTCCCTCCCTAATTTTGGAATGCAGTTTTAGAGAATGAAAGTACTTATTCCTCAAACATGAGGAAAATGAGCAGTTGGAAATGAGGTGCTTACATGCAAGGGGGCTGACACTCTTGGAAACAAAGACTAGTTACCTGCTTGTTAGGGGACGTTGTAAAATAAATTTGAAGAGAATTCAGTTTTGTGCCCATGAAGGGTTTTCCAAGACACAGTACACAGCACCCTACAACTGCCCTAGCAGTTGCTCAGCATCTATTGGGGTTCCACATAAGATTTTGTTGAGAGTCCCTGACTTAAAAAAAAAAAAAAGTCCCTGAGAGAAGTGTGAAACTCATTGGACCAGTGGCTTCTGAGGTGCCCTCCAACTTTAAGATTCTATGACTAATTTTGGAGAATTAGGGATGATGAGGTCATGGCCTCTCTCCAAGGACTCTGAGAAAATCATTTGTGGTGAGGCATTTGAAACGAGTGAGAAATGTTATGACGGGGATAGAAAAGAGCAGGAGCTCGGCTGGCGTGGGTCAGCGGTTGAACATCGACCCATGAGCCAGGTCACGGTTTGATTCCCAGTCAGGGCACATGCCTGGGTTTCCGGCTCCATCCACAGGAGGCAGCCGATCCATGGTTCTCTCTCATCATTGATGTTTCTATCTCTCTCTCCCTCTCCCTTCATCTCTGAAATCAATAAAAATATCCATATTAAAAAAAGAGAGAGAGAGAGAAGGAAAGACAAATGAAAAAAATTTAAATAAGCAACTCCCAAACTTAGGAGGGGGTGAGAGACGCCCTTCTCTCTCCTGGAAGGCACATCAAATCACAACCACGGAAAAGGTGATATGACCCATCCCCAATGGGACCTACTCCCCACCAAGACATGTGATCCCACGCCTCCCGTGTCAAGGAGCTGAGAAAAAGGATTAAGAACCGCAGATTAAATCAATGGCTGCTGTATTTCTTAAAAGAGAAGCTGAGATATGAAGGTGAAGGGCTAAAGGGCTGGGCGTAGGGCATGAGAAATGGGGGTGAGAGGCTGAGGATATTTGAGGTGAGGCCTGAAGCAGATGGTGTGAGGTGTTTGCATTGATGAAGTTGTCTGAAAAGATTAGCTTCTTGTGGATCTTAACATTTTCAGATTTTCAAGTGACTTGTAGGAGTATGTCATGTGAGGAACTCCCATTTTCCCGCCAAAGAGCAGTGTGGTTCCAGCCTTCTCATCCCCAAGCCCAGGCCAGGGCTCCCTGGCCTCCGACTCTCCACCAAGCCCCTTTAGATTGTGCACGCCTTCAGGGCAGAGGGTATCTGATGGTTCTTGTATCCTCAACACCCAGCATGAAACCTGGCAGGCACGTGGTAGGTGCTCAGTAAATATTTGTGGAATGAATGAAGAATTGGGGCAAGAGACCAAGATATTTGGGATGGAGAGAGAGCACTGGTGGAGAGGTGACAGAGCTGTCATCAGAGGAAAAGGAGAGGTAGGAGGCTGGGGGCTGGCTGCCTATAGGAGCAGGAAAGAGCAGGGCAGGAAGAGCAGTGTGTGGGGCCCCCTGGTGGGCAGACCGGAGGCACACAGCGTGCTGCTAAGGAGCAAAGGGAAAGCAGGAGGTGAAGATCCTTAAAACCACCATGGTAGCTAGAGTTTTAGGGAGAGCTTGCTACATTCTAGACACTGGCACTAAGCACTTTACATAAGCTATTCCTTTTAATCCTCACCATCACCCTGTGAGAGTAAGGAGCCTCAGCCCCTTTTACAGAAGAGGAAACTGAAGTTTAGAAAGGTGGAGGGGCTTGCCTAAGGGCAAATTGCTCATACTAGTACGTGGATGACCGATGGACAGGAAGTGAATAAAGAGTAGTAGCATAGACAGCCTCTGGATCTTTGTTGTAAATGGTGTGGAGGTTCAATTCAGACACGCTTCTACCACCCATGGGATCTAGATTGGAATCTTAAACCCAAAGTGGATTTATCCCAATCTAGTCCCAGTCCCAAATCCAGGCACTCACTTAGAGGTCATTCATTCATTCATTCATTCATTCATTCAATGTCATTTTATTGAGCACCTCCTTTGTTCCAGTCACTTAGGAAACAAGAGAACAATCCTATAAAACGCCTGCCCTCAGAATTTACATTCTTGTAGGCAGGCAATGGACCCAGAAAGAGGTCATTTTAGACTAAATTCTACAGAGAAAATAAAATAAAACAGTGGTACAGAGAGTTGGGGGGAGATACAGAATTACTTTAACTGAAGTTCTCAAACAGGCTGCTCTCAGAAAGTGACTTTCAAGGGAGATCTAAATGATGACAAGGAGGTAGTCATTTGAAGATCTGGGACAAAAGCATTCCTGGTGGAAGGCACAGCAGCAAAGGCCTGAGATGAGAATAGTCGCGTTGTATCTGAGGGGTGGGAAGAAGGCTGGTGTGACAGGAGCAGAGTGGGCAAGGCAGGAAGCAGTAGGAGAACGGGACTGAGAGGCCTTAGTAAACCCACTGTCGTTGCACAACCACCTTTTGGTGCTGACTCCAAACTCCACGGGCCACAGGGCGTCCACAAGGGCAGGCCGCCTCCACGCCCACTAAGGCGTGAGACTAGAGACCCAGCTCACTGCCAGAAGATACCTTTATTAAGGACGGACATCGATCCGGGCCTGGGGCAGGGAACGGCGCTGCCCCTTGGCTAACACAAGGAGGGGAGGGGAGACGGACTCAGGGTGACTTCCCAGAGCTCTGGGGACTCTGGGGCTGGCGTGCCGAGGGGTTCTGCAGAAACAGCCGGTGCCCCTTTAGTCCTGTTAGACAACCATCTCCCTGCTCTGGGTAAGCTTCAGCCCTAACTCCTATAGGGGAGGGAGAGACACAATTACACAGGTCAGAGAAGCTCAGGCTTGTGTAAGATCATATGAAATCACATCTTGCCCTGTCTTAAAGGAGCTTTACTCACTGGGGGCAAGAAGACAAGCCTGAAAATAGAACAATGGTACTGTTACCAGCAAGACAGGGACCTCTTGAGGGCAAGATTTCAATCAAGAGACAAAGTGTAGCAAAGCAAGAAATAATTTATTGATGGCAGCAAAATATCATGGGGTCCCTTAGAGGTTAGGAGGTACCAGTGAGTGCCAGTGGGGCAAGGAGAGGGGGGAGGGTTTGGCATGGGCATGCTCCCGGAGGGAGAGTGCACTGGGACCTCCATTTTCAGGTTTGTTGTTGTTGGTTTAATTTCAGAGAGAGGGGGAGAGCGAGCTAGAAACATCAACGACGACGAGAGTCGCAGCCCCTCACTGGGGATCAAGCCCACAACCCAGGCATGTGCCCTGACAGGGAATCGAACCCTGATCTCCTGGTTCATGGGTCAACGTTTAGCCACTGAGCCACACTGGCTGGGCCATTTTCAGGGGTTTTAAAGGCTGGGCATTTAGGGGAGATCTTAGGGGCAGATCAATAGAATATTCATCAACTTTTTGCTGATGCGCCAAATTGAGATTTATTCTCTTAATTTATCTGTCCTTGGGTGTGGTTGGCAAGTGGCACTAATTGGATTTCTGCTACCTGTAGGGTGATTGAAGCTAGTTCCCTCTGGTTGGCGAGAAGAAGGGCAAACCATTCACTCTTAAGTATCCTTGGTTTAGGGAAGATAGGATTCACTAGGTGGCTGCAAACTGCTGTTTAACTATCTGTCTTAGTTTCCCCATCCCGTTGGTTCTGGAATTTTCCTAGCTTCTTACAATGCTATGACAGTACAAGACAACAGATTAGTAACATAGACAGTGTCTGGATCTTTGTACAAATGCTGCTTGAATCATACCTCCCCCCCCAGGGCCTCGCCTCCAGTTCTCTGCTCAGGTGTCACTTTCCGATAGCAGCTCTCCCTGGCATACTGACCAGACCAAGTCCTTCTACTGACAGCCCTGAAGGTCCCAGTCACCATTGTTTCAAGCACTGCCCACGCGGATAGGGTCTGCGCCTGCTCACGGTCATGCTGGTATCCTCCGTGTCTAATGCGCTTGGCACGTAGTAGGTACCGCAGGGGTTCAGAATGGCCACTCCAAGATGTGCTTCTGTGGCACGTGGATCATTCAGAGCCAAAGGCAACTGAGACCCTGCAGGCTCAAGAGAAGCTTCTGTCCCTACCCCCTTAACTACCTAGAAGAATCTGAAGTAGGGGACTTGCTCATAATAAGAGATGATCAGAGATAACCCTCCCTGACACAGCTACAGGGTAGGGCAAACTTCTCATTCCTGCAATGGCCCTCTAAGCCCCCGGGCACCTTACCTCATCGGCAGCTCAGAATGCCATGTGTACCTCATTTTAACTCTCTGTCCCTGCGTGTGGGTGGGGTCTCTGACTCATGTACGTGGGGTTCCCAGATGTATGTCTGTAATTAAATTTGGTAATTTTCTCTTGTTAACGTCTTTTTAAAAATTTAATTACTAGATCAGCAGAGGGAAGCTTCTTCCTCCCCCGCACGACTCAATTCATGGAAGGTAAAGGCAAAGTACGAGGAGAATTTTAAAGGGAGAGCAGTCAGAGAAGTTGGAATAATCCGAAGAGACCTCATGGAGGAAATGGAAGGAGGGGGGATGTTGGCAGCGGAGGTGGAGGTCAGGTAAGGCATTGCTGGTGGAAAGGAGAATGCGAATCAGGCCCCGAAACACAGAGGGCTTGGCAGGAAAACTGGGTGGCGAGGGGGGTGGGAAAGGAGGGTGTAGAGAGTGGAGAAACAGGACATGAGCTGGGGACCATCCAGACGTAAATAGCTGTGGGTGCGCTTATAGGCCAGGTGGACCCCAGGACGGACCAATGCCCGACCTTCTGGTTTCCAGAGCTGGTCCAGAGGCTCTTAGATCCCAGACCTGAACTAAAGATATTGCCTACCGGATATTCCCACTTGAATGTCCCGTTGTCCCCTCAAATGAAACATGATCCAAATCCAAATGAATCCGATTGAGCGGCAGTATCACAGTGGTTAAGAACACTGAAGCCAAATCCTGGCTCTGCCTCTTGCTGACTGTGGGAGCCTGCCCGTTTTCTAACTTCTCTGTGCCCCAGTTTTCTCATCTGCAAAATAGGGATAATGATAGGACTCACCTCACAGGTTTTTGTTTTTGTTATTTTATTTTTAGAGAGAGAGAGGGAGGGAGAGGCCGAGAGAAAAGGAGGGGAAGAGAGAGAGAGAAACATTGATGTGAGAGCAGAATATTGATCAAGATGGATGGGCTGGGCTGGCTGGTGTGTCTCAGTGGTTGAGCATTGACCCATGAATCAATTCCTGGTCAGGGCACATGCCCGGTTGTGGGCTCGATTCCCTGTAGGGGGCGTATAGGAGGCAGCCCATTGATGATGTTTCTCTTTCATTGATGTTTCTATCTCTCTATCCCTCTCCTGTCCTCTCTCTCTAAAAATCAATAAAAACATTTTAAAAACTTAAGGGGAAAAAAAGATTGATTGGCTCGCTGCCTCCTGCACTCACCCCACCAGAGATCAAGCCCACAATCTCAGCATGTGCTCTAACCTGGGATTGAACCAGCAACTTTTCAGGGCACAAGATGATGCCCAGCCAACTGAGCCCTGGCCAGGGCTCATCGGGTTTTAGAAAAAGCAAATTATTAACATGTAAGAAGAGTAAAACAATAAGGGCCCAATAAACATTAATTATTATAATTATTCCCCAAAACACCCTTGACTCGTTTTCTTGTCCAGTTTCTTTTGCTCAGACAGTGACATCATTATCCTGGCAATGACCTAGGTTCAGAATCTGGGAGTCAACTTTGACTCATTCTTTATCTCACTTAGCGGGCAGAGCCGGGTTTGAATTCTGCCACTTACTAGTTGTGTGACTTTGGGCAAGTTACTTAAATTCTATAAGCTTCATATATATATACACATACACACATATATATGTATATATATGTATATATGTATATATGTATATATATATATATATTTTAAATTTTTTAATTTATTTTTTATTGATTTCAGAGAGGAAGGGAGAGAGAGATAGAAACATCAGTGATGGGAGAGAATCATTGATTGGCTGCCTCCTGCACATCCCCTACTGGGGATTGAGCCCACAACCCAGGCCTGTGCCCTTGACTGGAATCGAACCTGGGACCCTTCAGTCCGCAGGCCAACACTCTATCCACTGAGCAAAACCAGCTAGGGCAGCTTCATGTTCTTCAATGGGAAAATAAAGATGTCTTAACTTTCACTATAGGGCTGTTAAAACAATTTACTGATAATATTTATAAGTGAATGGCTCAATGACTGATGCTAAATAGATGGTAGTTGTTATTATCATCATCTTGTGTATCATTAGAAACCAATACCAGTATATTTTCTCCTTTAAATGTCTTTGTATTTATTCCATCTTTTCCATTTCCCTCCTACCATCCTAGACTCGGCCTCCTTACCCTCCAGTTACTGCCGTAGCCCTCTTAACTTGGCCAACTCCACTTTATATTTCCTTTCCTTTCCCTCCCTTCCTCCCCCTCTCTTAATTGAACACCTACTCTTTTCAGGGCACTGTCTCTGCCCTCAAGAAGCTACCTCCTGTTGAGAGGACAAACTATAAACAAATATTTAATATGTGAGTTGGTGATAAGTGCTATGGAGAAAATTAAAACAGGAAAAGGTGACGGAGGTGCTATGTAATATAGAGAGGCCAGGGGAGGCCCCTCTGCTAAGGGAACATGGAGGCAGAGATCTTCAGGAAATACTATCACTTTCAGTAGGTCACATCTTTGCTGAAATGCTGCTTCCTTCAGAATGAAGTGTGAATGCTCACTCATGTAGAACTGTCTGGATCCTCTGCAATTCTAGTCAATCTTGTGATTCTGCACCACTCCCAGAACGCCCCTGCTTCTGCAGACATGCTCAACATGCTGACGAATGTACATTGTTAGATTAATAGAACTTATCTCTGAGAGTGGTGGTAGTGTGAATTTTTTTCTCTTCCTCAAACCAGCTTTCTAAATATTTAAATAATGAACATAGACTGCTTGAATAACAATAATAATGGGATATTTTCTCCCCATCATCTTACTTTAATCTCCATATAACCCTGCAGGTAAATTTTATAAACCCCATTTCACAGATGAGAAAACTGAGGCACAGAGAGGTTGTGCTGGTCCACTGAGCTCAGCTCTGGTCAGGCTTGCTGTCTGATTTTTCAAAATTTAGTTTTGCCTTCTCAATTAGATCATAGGTTTCTTTTCTTTTTTTAAAAATATACCTTTATTAACTTCAGAGAAGAAGGGAGAGGGAAAGAGAGACAGAAACATCAATAATGAGAGAGAATCACCTATCAGCTGCCTCCTGCATGTCCCCCACTGCTGGGGTCCAACCCCAGCAGGTCCAGGGGTCCCCAAAGGTGTGGACGGAGTCGGCGAAGAAGGAATGACACGGAGACAGCGTTCAGTTGATCAGCAGCCTAGCCAGGATCTCTAGCCAGGATCTCCAGTGAAGTTCTGGTTAGGATCTCCAGCCAGGTTCTGTGTCCATGTTCTCTTGCTAGGTTTTCCAGCCAGGTTCTGTAGCCATGTTCCCTCACTAGGTTCTCCAGCCAGGTTCTGTAGCCATGTTCCCTTGCTAGGTTCTCCAGCCAGGTTCGGTCACCAGGTTCTAGTCAGGTTCTCTTGCCAATTTCTGTAGTCAGGTTCAGTCCAGGATCTTTTGCCATGTTCTCTCGCTAGGTTCTGTCTCTAGGTTCTTCAGCCATGTTCTCTCGCTAGGTTCTGAGGCCAGTTTCTGTCCAGGATCTTTTGCCATGTTCTCTCCAGCAAAGTTCTTCTGTCTCTAGGTTCTGTGTAGGTTCTGTGTCTAGGTTCTGTGTGTAGGTTCTGTCTTCTAACTTCTGTCCTAGATCATAGGTTTCTTAAGGGCAGAGCCCTTGTCTTATTCTTGTATCTCCCTTTCCCCTCTCCTCCTAGATCTCATCAGAGTACTATGTACTGTACATAATGGGTGCTCTTGAACGGATTGGCCTGTTGGGTGGCTGCTCTATTGTTCTATATGGTCCGTTATCTTGCTGGCGGTGCCATCTTGTACTCCCTGGGCCCAAGGATGGAGATCCTGGAGGTCCTTGGGGCACAGGTGAGGAAGCTGGACCTCCACCCCAAAGGGCAGTGATTCCGCTTGTCCACTAGAGGGCGCCGTAGGTCCGGTTTTACAGAGCCAACAGGCTTGTGGCTTACTCAGCTGACTCCCCGCAGGAGTCATTTTCAACCCCAAGACTGCCCTAGAACCCAAGGCCCCAGAGACAGCCTCTCAGTATCCTTGGCTTCAGGTTCTTCCAATAGACCACCAGATTCCCGGATCTTGGATGAGTTAGCGCCAGAATAAAAGTCGCTGATGAGAGCTAGACAGCAGGAGTGTACGGGCAGGTTCCAGATGCCCCTCAATTAGCCAAATCAACAAGCAAGCACGGAGCACCCCACTGAGCGCCTGCTGTGTACCACGTGGTGTGTTAAACTCGGGGACGAGCTCAGAGAACAAGACAGACTCTGTTTGTGCCTTCCCAGCTCTCATGATCTAAGGAAGCATGCAATGAAACAAAAAGTTAGCGTATTGTGTGGCAAGCTGCTGACATGATTTCTGACCCAGGTTCTCCTTGGCTCTCATTTCCCTGGGGACTAGCCCCTGGGATAGCTACCTGCTTTAGAGAAATTAAGTAAAGGTGAGATGCAGAAAAAAGAACCTTGCCCACATTCAGAGAATCGCTGCAGAGCCCCCTGCTCTCTGAAACGGAAGGGTTCCCAGAGGCTCCCGCAGACCTGAGGGCTTCTGGGGTTGGCGTGGGTGCTGGCAGCAAGGAGGTGCCAGGCCACCCCGCACAGCTTCTCTGCTCTCTCTCCAAGTGGTCCCCAGACTTGGGGGTGTGGCCCAGGCTGCTGGCCTCCTCACTGTTTCTCTTTGCCTTCTCTTCGTTGCTCCCTTTTTTCAGATTATCAGTTGATTGAAATACTTATCAAATCTTCCGTTCAAGGCATCCTTTTTATCCTCCCCGCCCCCCCCCCCCCCCCGCCCCCCAGAAGCACGAGGCCAAGGAAATTACAAGAGTTGAGGAGATAAGATCACTAAAGAGAGGGGTAGAGCGTCAACCCAGGAGGCCACAGGTCAATTCTGGTCAGGGCATATGCCCAGATGCGTGCAAGAGGTAGCCGATCAATGATTCTCCCTCATGATTGATGTTTCCATCTCTTTCTCCCTCTCCCTTCCTCTCTGAAATCAATAATAATAATAATAATAATAATAATAAAGTTTTTTTTTTTTTTTAAAGAGAGAGGGGTAGAAACAGATAGACACCCATGAAATGTAGCATTTTGATAAGTGCAAATGGGTTGCTACAGACAGTGGTTGCTGGGGTGGATCCCTGGGTGCTGAGGTGGTCTGGGAAGGTTTCCTTCCTGGAGGAGGTGAGCAGGGCCTTCCCTTGGATCTGCCCCTGGTGGGGTTCCTCTGGGAGAAGTATTTTCAGAGAAGAGAGCGGAGGGTGGAGCAGCCCCACCCCCAGCTGCTCATTGCACTGTGCCTGGACAAGAGGCTCAGAGGCCCATGTGCTCGACATTCCTGAGAAGCAGCTTCTGAGTCAGAGCCCCAGAAACAGCTGAGGTGGCTTCAGGCTGGAGTCTTGGCTCTCTTTCCTTCTTTTCGTTCCAAAAGCAACTCCCTCCCCAGCCATTTGGATGTGACCAGAAACCCAAGCAGGGTTCTGGGGTGGAAGCCTGGCTCAGCCAGTCTAGAAAATGTATTTGGTCCCTGCATCCCCTCCTGGGCTGCAGCCCTGAGGTGGAGGCATATGCCCAAGGCCACCTCTGCCAGGAAGCCCGAAGGGGAAGGGAGACTCACCTGTGCCTGCAAGCCACAGCTCCCAATGCAGCCATTGTTGGGCTGCCGCTGGGAAGGGGGTCTTCGCTGGGACTTGGCTTGAGTTAAGACAGCAGCATTTCCCGGGCAATCTGCCAGCACCTCTTCACTGCCTGGGCGTGGGGCCCAGGACATGCCAGGGCAATGCCAGAGAGCTGACTCAGGGGGCGGTCGGAGGGAAACAGAAAAACCCTTCGCACCCACTAACGAAGAGGGGAGCTGAAGCTGCCCCAGTGCCTGCTGGGTCGCCCTGGAGTGCCAGACCACCAGCAGGATCTGGGGGAGGGGAGGGGTATTCCTCACCCCTGACCCTTGCAGCCCACATTTCCTGTAGCCACAGCGGAAGCCCAGGGCTGCTCTTCTCTCCCTGAGTGCCCCTCTTCCAACAGAGACTTCTAGATGTGCAAGTCCGGGTTTCCAAACCCCTGTTGGCAATTGATTCAGTCTCTGCCATTGTCACTTAAGATTGTGACCTTGGGCAAGTCACTTACTTTTGTGTATCTCAGAGTCCTTCTATTTAAGATGGGGAGAGGAGTATCTGCTTGCCTGATAGGACTGCGGTGAGGAACAGATGAGGTCATGTCTATGGAGGTATCTTAGATATCATAAAGCACCTTTATAACAAGGTATTATTATTGTCATGGTTATTCCTGGGACGGGAATTACAGCGTGAGCCCCTGAGCCTCAGATTTCCTCTCTTGGTCTCTCTGGTCTGACAAGATGCTTGCTCCTAACTCAGTCCCGAGCCTCAGAAGCCTTGATATCAGGCCCTTCTGCCTGGCACTACGGTGCCAACTCGGGGAAGCAGTTCCCAACGCCCCGGCTCTGTTAAACCGGTTCTTTCCCTTCTAATCAATCTCCTCCAGTCCAGTTTGCCTGCAGTGATGACAAAGGAACCGAAAATAGCGCAGGCTCTGCAAACGCTGCTGGAGAAAGCTTGGGCATAAGGCGCTGCCTGTCACCTGTGGGCCTGTCTGGGCATCCCAGCCAGGTGCAGCCCTCCATCCTCCAGGGCCTGGATGACAGGGCCTCCTGTCAGCACTTTGGGTGGCTGAGTTGGATGACTACCTGGAAAACTGGCTTGTCCAGAGGTGTGGGAGGGGGGGCTCATGGTTCCCCCTACCAGCTCCTCACACCCACACTCTCAGGGCCTTGCCTTGCACCAAGAGGCCAGGCAAGCTGGGCTCAGGTTGTGCAGAACAGGAGCTCTCTCCTGGGCCCAGGGAGGGCTGTGGACTAGCAACCAGGAGGGTCTGATTCCAAAGACCCTCCGGCCAGCCTGTCCTGGCTTGTCGCTCTTGCTGCAGAACCAGTTTGGTGTGGGTGGCTGCTGGGCTTGCCTGGTTCTGACACTTCCTAATGTGACTTACCCTGGTGGGAGTGGTGGCTGCTGAGGCCGGATTCAGAGGAGGAGGAGGAAGAGGAGGAGGCCCTCAGCAGTGAACCATGAGCTGGAACTGCCATTCGAGCAGCAGCATTCATCACTGCTCAGCTGCTCGCGAAGTCTGTGTGTTGCAAGCAGTCATTTCCATGCGGCACGAGTCTCCTCCACTTTTAGAACTTTCTCATGCAAATTTTTCTTAAACACTTTTCTGTAGCTGATGTGTTCCTTTCCTGGTTGATTGCTATAAGGAAGACAGGTGAAGTCTTCATTTACATCTCCTACCAAATAAACGAATGGTCTGTTGGCCAAATCCAGATTTCAAACCTGTTTCGGTTGACACGCACCATTTTAATCGGAAAGTTTTAACATGAAAGGGAATCTAGCCCAGCCAGGGTGGCTCTGTTGGCTGAGTGTCATCCTGTGTACCAAAAGGTTGCTGGCTCAATTCCTGGTCAGGGCACATACCTGAGTTGCGGGTTTGATCCCCTGTCGGGGCAGGTACAGGCAGCTGATCAATGTTTCTCTCTCACATTGATGTTTCTCTCTCTCCTTCCCTTTCACTAAGTATGTCCTCAAGTGAGGATTAAAAAAAAAAAAAAAGAAACCTAGATTTCAAATATTTCCTTTTATTATTATTATTGATTTTTAGAGAGAGAGGAAAGGAGAGGGAGAGAGAGAACCATCATTGTGAGAGCGAAACATCAGCTGTCTCCAGCATGCCCCCTACGAGGGATTAAGCCAGCAACCCCGGCATGCATTGAACCAGGAATTGAACCAGCAACCTTTCAGTTCAAAGCATGATGCTCAACCAATTGAGCCATTCCTGCCAGGGCTCAAATATCTCTTTCTTTCTTTTTCTTTTTCTTTTTGTTGTTGTTAATCTACTCCAGGATATTTTTTTCATTGATTTTCTTTTAGAGAGTCTGCAAGGGAGGGAGGGAGGGAGGGAGGGAGAGAAAGAGAGAAACATCAATGTGAGAGAGACACATTGATTGGTTGGTTGCCTCCCACACACGCCCCAACTTGGGCCCGAGATCAAACCTGTAACCCAAGTATGTGTCCTTGACTGGGAATCGAACCCATGATCCTTCCTTGCACAGGCCAATGCGCTAACCACTGTGTAACACTGGCCAGGGCAGGATTCAAATATTTCTTAACATTTTTTGTCCTTAGGTTGGTCTCTCCCAGAAGCAGACCCTGAGACAGGCTGCAGTTGCAATTAGTGGATTTGGTAGGTGACCCTAGGAAACTCCAGTTAGGGAGTGGAGAAGTGGACAGGGAAGAAAAGGGAGGAGGGCATTAGAGTAAGTTGTCAAGAAAGTTACCATCTGGGCATCTGGAGCTTAATTCTCCTGGGGATCTTGGGGAAATAGTACTTTGCCTAAGGGCAGACGACACATTTGCCTCCCTCATTGCTGGGTCCTCAGCGTCCAGCGGGGTGCTTACTAGCAAATAGTAAGTATTCAATAGACTTTTGTTGAGTGGATGATGCCAGCTGGTGGGTGATGGAGGAGGGATTATGAGAGCTGTGAGAAGCAGTGCTGTGCAGGATGCCACTGGAGGTAGGCTGGTACTTAATGTGGCTTAGCTGCCTACCAGGTTGGGGGGCGAAGGGCGAACGAAATGAGGTGGCTGAACTGTTGCAATTAGACTGTCTCCCTAAAGGCCTGCACTTCTACGCGTCTCTCAGGGTTTGTTAAGTCTTGCATTCTACTCTCCCTCAAAGCAAGCCCTCTGGGTTCGTGCCGATGCCAACAGTGCAGCCATTGCACTGGGAATCACTGCCCAGGACGGCTGTATCCCTCAGGGCTCAGACAGTGCAGACCATCCGCTGGGCTTCCTAGCCCAGATCCAAACCGCCACCCAAACCCCTACCATGACCCTGCTCAGGACTCCCTCCCTATCCTAGCCCAAACCTTTGCTTTGGCCCCAATACCCATGCTGATCTTGATCACAATTGCTTTTACAGCCCTGGTGCCAATCCCAACTTTGATTCCCTTCCTGACCCTAACCTTAGCCCAGATACATCGAAGCTTCTGATCGGAGTGCATTACACATCTGTACTTTTATTGTTGTTGTTACTTATAAATCTTTTATACATATTATTTTAGTTGACATTTACAACTCTATGTAATTATCCCCATTTTACAAATGAGAGAACGGAGACTCAACGTGGAAAATGCTCAAGGTCACACAGCTAGTAAATTGGGGAGCCCAGATCAGACTGAGGTTTTGCAGCTCTAAATCCAGGACTATAGGAGTCTGGGTTACTGAAGCCCCAGATTTAGGTCTCCATTGCCCTTGTGGCAAAGTGATCCTGGATAATCAAAGACCTCAGGGTACTAATCATAGCGGTGATAATAATAATGGCCTTAACTACTGGGCAATTTCTTGGTGACAAGCAGAAATGCTAAGAGTCATTTCATACATTATCTCATCTAATCCCCCCCACAAGGCTACAGGGCTCTGTAGCCCCATTTTACAAATGAGGAAACCGTGGCTTATGGAGGTTAAGTAAATTGCCCAAGGTCACACAACGTGTAAGAGGCAAGCCAGAGTTTGAACCCAAGTCTCTCTGACTTTAAATGCAGTTCACCTGAACCTTTACGAAGAAATGGCATGGTGACAGGAAGCGGCTAGGAGCATGGGTCTTGCAACCGTGTTCCCACCATACCTTTTGAGCCGTAGTGCCAAATTCCAGGGTATGATGCTTGATTACCAAAACTGGGTCAAAAATGAGTCAAGCCTTGGTCGGACTGACTCACGGTGGTGTCTCTTAGCTCTAAGGAGACAGGAAGCCGGCTGCCAGCTGACCACTGCGGGGGGATGAAGGTCCCAGAAGCACCCACCACAAGCTCTGTGGCATTGACACATGGAAACCCATGCGCCTGCCAAAGAGGAGGCCCAGCCTTTAGACTCATTTGAGAAATAAGACCTGCCAATCCTCACTTATTCCTCCGTACTTAGCTCTATCCCCTAACAGGGCTCTATTTTGATCTCAACTTCTCTGTCTTTCATTTCTGACTCTCACACTATCCCTTTCCTTTGTGAATAGGTTTCTTTGTCTCCTCCTAGCCCCCATCCCCATCTCCGCTCATAACTTTTTAAAAAATATAATTTTATTGATTTCAGAGAGGAAGGTCGAGGGAGAGATAGAAACATCAATGATGAGAGAGAATCATTATCGGCTGCCTCCTGCACACCCCCCGCTGGCGATCAAGTCCACAACCTGGGCATGTGCCCTTGACTAGAATTGAACCTGGGACCCTTCAGTCCGCAGGCTGACGCTCTAACCACTGAGCAAAGCCAGCTAGGGCCGCTCGTGACTTTGAATATCTTTGCAGCCACCTTCTCATGCCCAGTGCTTCTGAGTCGCAATCTCAGCGCCTGGTGGATCCCTGGTGTGATGGGATTCCCACACCCTTCCCTTTTTTTGGCAATTATTTTTTTGGGGTAAAATATATACAACATAACATTTACCATTTCAAACATTTAAAAATATTTATTTTTTTATTGTGGTAAAATAGACATAATATAAAAATCTACTTTTTAACCATCTTTTTTTACTCCTCACATGGGGATATGTTCACTGATCCTAGAGTCCTAGGGAGGGAGAGAGAGAGAGAGAGAGAGAGAGAGAGAGAGAGAGAAACATCGGTTGCCTCCTATACAAGCCCTGACTGGGGATCGAATCTGCAACCTTTTGGTGCACGGGAGTACACTCCAACCCACTGAGCCACACCTTCCAGGGCATACTTTTTAACCATTTTAAGTGTATAGTTCAGTGGCATTAAGTACATTCACACTGTTATGCAATCATCACCACTATTCATTTCCAGAACTTTTTCATCATTCCAAACGGAAACTCTGTACTCATAAAATATAACTTCCCCCCTCCTCCCCTCCCCCTCAACTCCTGGTAACCTCTATTCTACTTTCTGTCTGTATGAACTTGCCTGTTGTAGGTTCCTCCTATAAGTGGATCATATAAAGATCACAGTATGTTAGAGCATGTATCAAACTTGCATTCCTTTTAAAGGTTGAATCATATTCCATTGCATGCATATACCATACTTTGTTTATCCATTCACCTGTCAATGGACAGTTGGGTTGCTTCACCTTTTGGCTATTGTGAAAAATGCTGCCATGCATATGGGTGTACAAGTATCTATTTTCAATTGTTTTGGGCATATACCTAGGAGTGGAATTGCTTGATCATATGTTAGTTCTATTTAACTTTTGAGGATTTGCCAAACTGTTTTCCATAATGGCTGTACCATTTTACATTCCCATTATCAAGCAATGCACAGGGTTCCAATTTCTCCTCATCCTCACCAATACTTATTTTCCATTTTCTTTTGTAATATCCATCCTAATGGGTGTGAAGTGGCATGTGAGTAATCTTCACCTGAGGATATGTTTATTGACTTTAGAGAGAAGAGGGGGCGGGGAGGGGGAGAGAGAGAGAGAGAGAGAGAGAGAGAGAGAGAAAGAGAGAGAGATTGGCCATTTGCCTACTGCATGCGTCCTTGACGGGCTCAAACTTGCAACCTAGGTATGTGCCCTGACCTGAAATTGAACCTGTGACCTTTAGGTTTACAGGATGATGCTCCAACCAACTGAGCCACCCAGGCCAGGCCTGAGATCCCTTTCGAACACAGAGTTCCACAGTCCAAGTGTCCCAGACTTCCAGGGTCTGCTCCTCCCCTGGCTCTGAGGATTGGCATTTCCCTGTGGCAGAGAAGCCACCATGGCTGATCAGCAGCCAGCATGCTTCCTCCTCCTGTACCCTCTGGTCTCTGTTTCACGCTCTGAAGAGCTGCTTTTCTCTTCTTTTTGCTTACGGAAAATTGGACTAAAAAATAATACAGACTCTGGGAGGAATGCAAATTCCATTTCTTTAGTTCTACAATCTTCTGGACTCCTTTTCTTTTTAAAAAATATACTTTTATTGACTTCAGAGAGAAAGGGAGAGGGAGAAAGGGATAGAAACATCAATGACGAGAGAGAATTATTGATTGCTGCCTCCTGCACTCCCCCTACTGGGGGTCAAACCCGCATCCTGGGCACATGCCCTTGACTGGAATTGAACCCTGGATCCTTGAGTCCGCAGGCCAACGGTCTATCCACTGAGCCAAACCAGCTAGGGCTGGGCTCCTTTTCCATGTAATCTTCCAGACTAGAGACAACTGTGCTGACTCTAAAGGGACCAAATTTATGGCTTTGACCTGCCACTGACACCAGAACTATAATAGCATCCAGAACCTTGGGCAAAACTTGGCCTCATCAGGACCCAGGGGAACCACTTATATTTTAGCTACAACCCCCATGCTATTTGAATCAAGCTTCCCTCTAGCCCCTTCCTCTGCGGAGGCTCATATTCAGTGGGTTAGGTCTGTAAGAGAGATTCTGCGTGTGTGATTCACCCCTGCATGAGCCTCATGACTCCATGAGGGGAACTCGGAGACCTGGAATTTTGGTCAGGATTCCCTGTTCATATTCCCAGAATCCAGGCTCTCTGGGGCAACATTTGTTTATCTTGTTTAATACTTACATCCTCTCCACGGACTTCTGATGTCAAGAGCATGGTACGTCAAGCCGGCCCCCATGTCCTCAGACATCCTGGGCTTTGTTTCAGCTCAGGCCTCATCCTTTGCTTAAAGGCGCCTGATATAAATTTCTTTTTCTTTAAAAAAAAATACTAGAAGCCCGTTGCATGAAGATTCGCGCAATAGGCCTTCCTTCCCCTGGCTGCTGGCACTGGTTTTCCTCCGGCACCGGGGACCCGGCCTTTGGTCCAGCCACAGTGGAGAAGCCAAACCTCTTCAGTCTTCAGTCTTTAGTCTTCAGCCTTCACGCCACGCCTGCGTATGCAAATTAACCGCCATCTTTGTTGGGTTAATTTGCATAGTCGCTCTGATTGGCTGGTGGGTGTAGTGGAGTGACACCAGTTTGCATGTTTCTCTTTTTTTAGTGTAGATATATATGCATTTGCTTGAATAAACACACATTATCTCTTTTATTTTTATTTTATTTTTATTGATTTTAGAGAGGAAGGGAGAGGGAAGGGAGAGACAGAAACATCAATAATGAGAGAGAATCATCGATTGGCTACCTCCTGCATGTCCCCTACTGGGGATCGAGCCCGCAACCTGGGCATGTGCCTTTGACCAGAGTCGAACCCAGAACCCTTCAGTCTGCAGGCTGATGCTCTATCCACTGAGCCAAACCGGCCAAGGCTAAGTTTCTTTTTCTTCAGCCACTTTTGTCTTCTGCAAAAGCAGGTGGAAAAAAGTCCCTCTGCATTCCACATAAGAAAAAACAGAGGCCGACAGAGGGAAGTGACTCACCAAGGCTCACAGATGGAGTCAGCAACCAAACGGGGAATGGGGCTCCATTCTCTGACTCCGAAACCACAGCCCTCACCACGGGCAATCACCTCTTCCCCAAGAAGAAGCTCTCAGCTCGTGCTCAGAGATATGGCCTTTGTACTTGACAGGTGCCACTGGGACTGGGCAGTGGAACTCTCTACCCTCAGTCTTCCCACTCTAATCCATGAGACTATTGGCCTTCAAATATGGGTTTCACGGCACAGTCCTTTAATGGAACCTTCTAAGGCTCTTCGTAAAAGCAAAACATCACCCTGAGAGTCTGGGAAAGCAAAGACTCCTAACGAATAGGAACAAAGACAGCTGTAGGAGTACTAATCTCTTCCTGTGCATTGCCACTTCCCCTGTGTCTTCTCATTTCAATTCTTACCCCCACTCATGCACCCAGCCCCAGGGGTTTATCATTCCCCCACCCCCTCCAGCTCAAGCCCAAAATATCTTACTCTACTTTACTCACTCTTCTTGTGGTGGTGAGATGTGATGGTGTGAGATGATACAAAATCTACATGATGAGATACGTGAGGTGAATGACATGGGCATTGTCATGGAAAGTTAGGCTGCTACTGACTGGACCGTAAGGGTTACTTGAACACAGGCACTGTGCTACCTCCACAATCAATCTGATAAGAGGGCTATTAAGTGATAATAGATGGGTAGCATACACAGTGTGGGGACTCTAGACAAAGGATGATTCCCAACCCAGGTGGGATGAAATGGGACTGCCTGAGATGTCATCATGCTACTCAGAATGGCACATAATTTAAACCTCATGAATTGTGTGTTTTTTCAGGATTTTCCATTTAATGTTTTTGGACCATGGTTGACAGCAGGTAACTGAAACTGCACACAGGGAAACTGTGGATAAGAGGGGGACTACTGTACTTTGGTTACCTCTGTATCTAAAGCCGCATGTGGCATCGTACACTGTTGGTCTTTTTGTGACTGGGTTATTTCACTGAGCGTAATGTCCTCCGGATTCACCTATGTTGTAGTATGTGACAAGCTTTCCTTCCTTTTTAGATGGAATAATATTCCACTGTATGTACAGACCACATTTCACTGAGCCATGTATCCGTCAATGGATACGTGGGTTGCTCCACCTCTTGGCTATTGCGTATAGTGCTGCTATGACACGAGTGTGCAAATATCTCTTTGACTCTTTTTCAGTTCTGTTGGATATATACTCCGAAGTGGGATTGCTGGGTCATTTGCAAGTTCTACGTTTGTTTGTTTGTTTGTTTATTTATTTATTTATGTATTTTTAGGAACTGCCATCCTATTTTCCATATTGGTTTGCATCATTTTACATTTCCACCAACAGTACACAAGGGTTCCAACTTATTTTCTGTTGTTTCTTTCCCCCTAAAGTAGCCATCTTGCTTAATGGCTTTTAAAAAAATTATTTTTAATGATTTTCTTTTTTATTGAACTTACTGTGGTGACATTGGTTAATAAAATTATATAGGTTTCAGATATAAAATTCGATAATACGTCATTGTATTGTGTGTTCATCATCCCAAGTCAAGTCTCCTTCCATCACCATAGCTTAATGGCTTTGTAATTGTTTTATGTATAGTCCTTTTGTCTCCTTTATCAGATTTTAAAGTTTTTCAGGGCAGGGATCTCAGGGCCTAGCACAGGGCTAGGCATGCCTTAGGTATTTGAAAGTAATTTTTAGTTGATTGAATAAAATTAACTGTTTGAACTGAGCTCAATCCTTTTACTTTTAGAACTTGGGATAGAATTTTCTTTACGAATAGAAGAGGCTGACTGCTGTGAGGCAGACTGTATACATCTTCGGACACAGTGCATGAGGAGAACGTTACTGTTGCTTTCTTCTTGACTAAAAATGCTAATCGTGGTCATCCCATGAGCAGCTCGGTCCACAGTTGTTGGAGGTCGGTCCCACCCTCCTTGCAAAGGGATGATGCTCTGGAACTCCAGCTCTACTCAGATGGAAACAGAAGAAACTAGGGAACAAATAAGAAGCTTGAGAAGACTTTCTTGAAGCTTGGAAAGGGGCCAGCACGGGAGCTGTGAGGCGCTCTCACAGATAGAAAGGTACTAGCAAGTTCGGGTGTTCTCAGTTCTGCTGGGTTCTCACCTCTACTCAGTTTCTCCCAATTTTCCTGAAGTTTTAGGAAGCCAAGTTCTCCTTCACTGCCATGACTTTGAGCGTTATCTGATTCTCCAAACTCAGTCTCCCTATGGAAAAGTCCCTTGGTTAGCTATCCATTTGGCATTTTAAAAATGAAACTATCGCTAGGATCTAACAAAAGAACAAGTGTAAAGGTGCTGAAGCAATTAACGTTTGGAGATGAGATGCTTTAGAAAAGCCGCCCCAGGGCGGCTGGGTTGGCACAGGCTCTCAGGCGTACATCCCTGACTTGATTCATTCCTGTCTGGGAAGCTCTGCCTAAAAGTTGGTCTTCCAGCTCTGGACCTTTTCCACCTCTATGTTCACCTCGTGGAGTCATGCGGCTCCTACAGGGTGGAGTAGACACCCCAATAGAGAGAAAGTTCCTAATGGCATTGGCCATTCTCAGGTGAAAAAATCAACCAACACTCCTTACATATGCATTGGCTGTGATTTCCCTCACACTTATTTGGTGGTAAGCATCCTGGACCCAATGAACCAGAATTTCTGAGGAAGTAACCTGAAACGCTGTATTTTTTAAACCTTCAAACCAGGTGATTCTTATCATCAGATAAGGCTGAAAAAAATACCATTAGTGAATGTTTCTTATTACAGAATCTGACACCTACCTACTCGACAGGGTACTGTTTTTTCCTCAGGAAGGGGTAAAGCGATAACACTGTCATAGTGATTATCAACACAGCGTGTGGAGTCAGAAACCTGGGTTTGACCATAATCTCTTAGAAACTCAGCTTCCTTACCCATAAAGTGGGGAATGACATTGCATCTCCCTCAAGGAGGATTAAATGAGAAAATGCATCCTGTTACCCAATGCCTGCCCAATAAAATGCATGTTCAATAAGTAGGTGCTGCCCTACCTGGTCCGGCTCAGTGGGTGGAGTGTCAGCCTGCAGACTGAAGGGTCCCAGGTTTGATTCCGGCCAAGGGCACATGCCTGGGTTGCAGGCTCGATCCCCAGTAGGGAGTGTGCAGGGGGCAGCCAATCAATGATTCTCTCTCATCATTGATGTTCCTAATCTCTCTCTCCCTCTCCCTTCCTCTCTGAAATCAATAAAGATAAATTTAAAAAAAAATAAGTAGGTGCTATTTTTATTTCTCCACAGAAGAACCCTCGGGCATCCCCATCATATAAACAAGGGTGAATAATGGTTGTGAGAAAGGAAGACTAGACGTTGATGGTTCCACACAGACATATGAGCATAACCAGAAAACCCAGTGATCACTTCTCTGTCTAGACCCAGCAGACACAACTGTGGCTGGCTATATTAAGCAAAAGGAAGAACGTTTTTCTCAAAGTCTGACTTGAACTGGGCACGCTTTTTAAAAATATATATATATTTTTTATTGATTTCAGAGATGGAGGGAGAGGAAGAGAGAGAGAGAGAAACATCAATGATGAGAGGGAATCATTGATTGGCTGCCTCCTGCACGCCCCACACTCAACCACTGATCCATGTCGGCCGGGCTGGGTCCGCTTCTTGAAACTCACCCTGCGTGTGCACCTGTGAATGTCGACAGTGTATTCTCTGGTCACTGCCTTGCTGATGGCAGGACGGGCCTTCTTTTCCTAGCCACTATTCTCTGCAGGGCCCGCGTTGGAAAGCAAGCTGGTTATTCTCTTTTTTAGTCCCCGTCACGCTTCCCAACAGGAGCCTCCTGGTTAGATGACTTACATCCTATTCCTTCCACTCACTCTGCGCACACACCTATCACCGGGCCCCCTGCTGTGTCCTTGCTCCTTGTATCCACAGGCGTCCATCTATTTGGTCCTACGGCACCTTCCAAAACTGCTTGAAGTAAAAAGCACCTTCTGCAGGTGGGTGGGAAGCAGGAAGAGACGGGAGGTGGGGATGGAGAGTGACCAGGAAGGGAGGAGTGAGGATTCAGAATAGGAGGAGAGAGGGTGGAAATGTGTCATGAGGTTCCTCAAAACCGGCGAACTCCGATTCTCATCATTTTCAGTGAATGAACTCAGATGATTCACTTCCCTGTATTGGCCTTCTGTTTTCCTCTCAGTGTAATGGAAAGGGAAGTGCTTGCACTTGCTTCTTTTATTTTATTTTATTTTTAATTTTTATTGATTTCAGAGAGGAAGGGAGAGGGAGAGCTAGAAACATCAACGATGAGAGAGAATCATTGATTGCCTGCCTCCTGCACACCCCCTACTGGGGATCGAGCCTACAAACCCGGGCATGTGCCCTTGAGGAGAATCGAACCTGGGACCCTTCAGTCCACAGGCCGACGCTCTATCCACTGAGCCAAACCAGCTAGGGCTGCACTTGTTTTAAAGACAGAGTAGCATATAGAATCCAACTTTGGAGAGCCACGAGCACATGAAATTATACATCATATGGGCTATGAATGTTACGTTGGTTTTCTTATGAACAAGTTTTTTAGAATACTAGCTCCTGGCTGAACATATTTCCTTAAACGTCCTTGACTTCTTGGCACTTTTTGGAAATCCACCAGTTTCTGGTTTCCCATCCTAGCCCTTGGTACCCCCTCTACCTTCCAGTTCAGCAGCCATTGCCATCCAACATGGTAGCTTGGGCTCGGAGCAAAAGTTCCAGAGCCTGGGCCTAGCTTTGGATTCTGGTGGGGACTTAGAATTCACAAAGTCTGGAAATCCATGACCAACACTCCTTTAAGGTAACACGTTCCTGACTTAGGGAGTAACTGGGTTTAGGTTAGGGACCAAAAAAAAAAAAAAAAAATTTGACCAAATCTCCAAATATTCGTGCAGAGATCTGGCTAGGAATTGGGTCAGAGATGGTGAGGAAGAGGAGGGTAGGGAGCATGGGCTAAGGCTGGAGGGCTGAGACAGAGCATAACCTCAGGGAGCAGCCCCTGGGGCTCGTTGCTGTCCATGAGTAAGGAGGCAAGTATGTGGCTTCCCCGCCCCACTCTTTCCACAGGCCACTGGGGGCCTAGCAGCTTCCCTATCATGTTACATGCCCAGACCTGGCTTTTAGTGCTGCTGCCAGTGAGAACAGCATCTTCCTCTCAGAACGAAATAGGCAGGGAAAAGGAGTCCTCAGACCCCAGGAAGCTGGGTGACCAGCATTCGGTGCCTTCTTCCTAACCGCAGAGGAGTCTGTCTGCTCCAGGTGTAGGGAGGAGAGAGAAGAGCTTCTGGCCAGTGAGAAGGGAGAGGAGAGGCAGGGAGTAGGAGCTGGGGCTGCGGGGGCGAGCAGCACATGCAGCTGTCCAGTTGCTGGGAACTGTTTGTTAAGGACACAGCATCCCCACTTAATCGGAATCCTGAGGTGGACTCCAGAGAATGCCCCGGGTCTTCTGGGTCAGTATAGCCATAGTCAGAAAGGTGAGGCAGCAGGCACTCGGGGTAGGAATTACAGTTTATAAAGTCCATCCTTCTGTCTCTAGCATCTGGAACGATGCCTGGCACACAGTAGGTCCGTGATAAACATTGAATGAATGAATGAATAAAGGAATGAAGAAATGCTTTCATCACACAAGCCTGATCTCATTTAATCTGCAAAGGAAGGCACAGGCAAGGCAGGCATTGCCTTGTTTTGTGGATGGGGAGCTGAGATCAAGAGTGTAAGGTCATTCATTCTCTCTGTAGTACCACGCGGAACATTCTTGGTATAGCATCCTGTGACTCCATATGAACTTCCTTTTGGGTCATGCTGGTCAGAAAATAGCCCTTCAGGGGAGGAAGTGGAGGGTATGGGTGGGGAGTGAAAAAAAGAAAAGAAAGACAATAACCCTTCAGGGGAGGAAGTGGAGGGTATGGGCGGGGAGTGGGAAAAAAAAAAAGAAAAGAAAAGAAAAAAAAATAACCCCTCAGGGACCCAGTTTCCTGGACACAGCCTCAGGACTAATTTCCGACATCCTCGCCCTCCTTGAACACCTGGCATCTGCCTGTTCTTTTACGAGCAGCTCCGGGAAAGGGGGCCCTCCATTGGTCTCTGTGGCCACATCTGGCTTAGAAGGTCTGGACCTCTGAGAGCCAGGGGACTGGTAGCTTTCCTCTGGGAGTCAGGAACAGAATGAAGTCACACACATTCAGTTCCTTATTCTCTCACTCTTGACAGCAGTGTCAGATAGCCTAGATCACCACACTAGTTCCTGGATCTCAGGCAAGCAACCAACTCACATTGCACACCGCAAGGGCGTCCCGGGAGTCAGAGCCCAGCGTCCCAGGAGTGTTTCTGGAAGGAGCTCTCCAAGGCCAGCAGGAGGGCTCCCCTGAGCTGCAACATCTTTCATCACCTGGCCCTCCCCTGGCGGCATTCTGTCTTGTACCCCTCTCTTCTGGAGGAAGTGCGGTAGCGAGCACAGGAACAAGGATCAAGTTCTAATGATCCTTGCTGGCTTTGCCAGTCATCAACTATATATCTCCTCTCCACCTCATTATTCTCATCTGCAAAATGGGAATGTCTCCTAATACATCATAAGGCAATTGTGAGCTTAAAGAGGATTTGTTGCAAAGTGCTTTTTAGCACAGGACAGAAACAATGCCAGTATTTTTATTTTTTTTTATGGCAAAAAGAAGAGAGAGAGAGAGAGAGAGAGAGAGAGAGAGAGGCAGAAAACTTCCAAAGTGCCCCAGAGCTCTCTGTTTCTACTTGTTCACCAATTCATTCATAAGAAAGCACCTATGTGAACAAGGAATGCACAAATGCCGAGGGAGAGACAAAGATAGTTAAGATGTCGTTTCTGTCCTTAAAGGACTGAAAGACTAGCGCAGACTGTGCACCAAAAGACGGACACAGGGATTTCAGAGAGCTCAAAGGTCACAGAGTGGAGGGGAAGTTTTGTGAAGAGTTGGAGGCCCCAGGATTGTTCAGCCAGGTGAGGAGGCCGCACAGGGAAGGAAGGAGTAGAGGGGTGTCATGCTGGCTGCATAACGGTCTCCAAGCCTCTTTGTTGGGGAGGAAATGAAGTCATCCTGCTCTCAAAAATCAGCATGACAGCCTCCAGCCAAGTAATCTGGAGTCATGGGAGCTGCCGGGGAGCTCTGTGAATCATGGCAGTCTGCTGGGAATTTCCTGATCACTAACCTGAGTTTCGGGGTAAGTCCTAGGGCTGCAACATCCCTGTTTACATTTGATCACGTTTATTTACAATTAATGGACTCTAAATCCAAACAGAACATGTCACCGTCTTCTGGAGGAAGTAGTGAGGCCGCTCTGAGACTATTAGCACTCTGACTCAGTCTGTCTTCCCGGAGGCTGGCAGCTTCGCCCGGTTAGCCGGGCGTGCAGAAGAACTCTCTCTGGAGGACGGTGGGTCACCTGCCTCCCTGTAGCTCAGTGGTTCTCAACCTTCTGGCCCTTTAAATACAGTTCCTCACGTTGTGACCCAACCATAAAATTATTTTTGTTGCTACTTCATCACTGCAATGTTGCTTCTGTTATGAATCGTAATGTAAATATCTGATATGCAGGATGGTCTTAGGCGACCCCTGTGAAAAGATCGTTCGACCACCAAAGGGGTCACGACCCACAGGTTGAGAACCGCTGCTATAGCTGGATGGTTAACTTACACTTTCTGCAGGCAGAGGCTGGCACCCTGAGACCTCTGGCTGGAACAGAGCAGAGAGCTCTGGCGCTGTCCCTGCCCTCCTCCACCTGTCCCTGCCCTCCTCCACCTGTCCCTCTCAAGTGGACCCAGACTGAAGGTCCAGGTTTGCCAGGCAGCAAAATGCTGCAGGTGTAGCAGGGAGAGAAACCAAGTCTTGGGTGTGGTCTTGGGCCTCTAGTGAGTTTACAGGGACTCAGGCCTCTTGTCTCCCATCAGGGGGGACAGTCTTGGTGGGTAGGATCCAAGTGACCCCAAAGCCCAGGTTGGGGGTGTGTGTTGTCGGGGGGGGGGGTGGTGGTGGTGGTGGTGAATGAACCCCAGAGTCGCCACTGTGCTCCTTCAACTATGCCAGAGGGATATGTACGTGTGCATGTGTCTGTGTACAAAACTCTTTGCCTTGTACAAGAAGAGCAGGCTGAGTCCTTTATACCTGGTCAGTCGTACTGGAGGTCAGTCTTACCTGACAAGCAATTACTTTATCTTATTAGAAACAATGCCCTGTGATGAAGTAGAACACTAAACAGACATGCATTTGAAAGTCTGTCTTTTTGGGGAATGGATGATACAAAGATGTGTTTTCAAAAACTTACACAGTGTTAAATAAATCTTTTCTTTCTTGCCCTCTAGTTCCCCAATTCCTCTCCTTACCGGTGAAAACGGAACGTCCTACCCCTTTACAGCTCACTGTCTATATCAATAAGACTTTACTATTCCATTGTCTGTGTTAACTAACTGTACGCTGGCCCAGGCATATACATGGATTGCTCAGTCCCACCGTGTGGTTCAGTGGTTGAGCTTCCACCAATGAACCTGGAGCTCAGGATTTGATTCCCCATCAGGGCACATGCCTGGGGCTCCATCCCCTGTAGGGGGTGTGCAGGAGGCAGCGGATCAATGCTTTTCTCAACATTGATGTTTCTATCTCTCTCCTTTCCTCTCTGAAATCAATCAAAATCTATTTAAAACAAAAGAAAATCAACAAATGGATTGTTCATTACAGGAACTTCCTGAAAGACCCATCAACACTTCCACAGAAAGAAAGCATCACCAGTTTGGGCCCTAAGACTTTGTTTTCACACTCCTACAATCTTGTGTCACGACCCTAATCTAATCCTTATCAAGCCCTCGCTTTCTTTTTCGCTCGCTCCCCCGCCAAACAAGGCCTCACTTCCAAAGAATGCCCTTTGACCAAACTGCAAATCCTCAATAAAACCCGACCTCGCCTTCCCCCTTCCTCATGCACTACCAGACTCGCTCCCGAGGTCTCAGCTTGGTCTTATCCGCTGGGTGTGCTGATAATTTTGGGGAGAGCCGGCATTCGACATAAGCAGCCTCTGTTACCAGTGTTTCGTCTGTGTTTTCAGCGAGGACGTGACATACGCACTTGCACCCTGAGAAAAAGACTCCACAGCCCTGAGACCTGCGGCCCGTGCCCGGTACCCGGGGTCCTCACGCACCCTCCCGGGCAGGTGGAGGACCAGGCGGGGCGGCTGGAGAGGAGCGGACCTCGGGGCCTGGGGGGAGGCATCATGGCTCCCGGGCGCCCCTCCTCTCCGCAATCGGGTGTGTGGGTGGGGGTGGGCTGCCCCGGGCGGGGCCCAGGCCTGGGGATGTAGGTGCCGCCGTATCAATCAGCTCAGACCCGGTGCGTCCCCACCGCGCTGCTGCTCACGCTCCGTCACCGTCGAGGAAACGTGCAGGGTCCGGGCGGCGGGCTCCCAGGAAGGGAGGGGGGTGGGGGGGAAGGGAGTGGACGGGACGAGCCGGGCCGGGGCGGGGCCAGCGCCTGGGCGGGTCTTAATATACAGCCCGCGCCTCACAGCGGGGAGACCGGAGCCCAGAACCCGGCGAGCAGCACCGCGTCCACCTGTCCGCGCCGCCCGACCCGCGCCGCTGCCGGTGAGTGCAGCCGCCCCCGCCGCGGCCGGAGGATGCGCGCCCCGCGCCTGCGGCGTCCCTTCCCCGCGCCCGCTGCCCGGCTGCGCGCCGTCTCCGCTCCGCGTGTCCACGCGTCCCCTGCGGGTGCCGGTCCCGGCGGTGCCGAGCCCCTGAATCCCAGGGAGGGGAGACCACCGCGGGCTCGCCTCGCAGGTGACCCAGGGGCACCACCCTGCGCTGCCGCGACCCGCCCGGCGCGCTTCTCGCTCCTCGGCTCCTCCCTGACTTCTCCTTCCCGCGCAGGCCGCTGCCCGGAGCCCCAGCCTCGGCACCATGAGAATCCCGCGGGCGTGCCTGCTGCTCTGCGCTCTGGTCGTGAGCAACTGCGAAGTAAGCGGCGTCCCTGCTTTGACTCATGGCGGTGGGAGGGGGCTTGCACGACCCCCCAGAACAGCGCCAGGGGAAGGAAGGGGCTGGTGGGGAGCTGGTCCCCCCCCGCCCCCCGCCCCGGGCCATTCCATCCACTGCAGGGCCAGACCCTCCGGGTTAAGGGGACAGGTGTGGCCGAGGGGGCCTTGAGAACCAAGGGAGTTGCAGGCTGGAGAGGAAGAAGCCTTTGCAACGGCCCCAGCCTGTTGTCACCTGATCTGTGAAGCTTGCTTGAGTCAAGCCACTTCTCTTCTCTGGAAACCCATGATCGGCCTTCCATTTGAGGGCTAGTTAGATAGGACCGGGGTGAGGAGAGAGGGAGCTGTAGGGAAGGATGAGTTTTGGGACTGGGGCCAGTTTATCCACACCCTGAGGCCCCCGGGGTGTGGGGCCTTTGGTGACCGTTCCCCTCCCCTTATCTTTTCCAGGACAGCCATGCAGAATCTGGTGCATGTGAGTATCCGTCCCTTGCACAATATCTGGCTGCACAAACATCTTGGAGAAGCCTCGGGAGACGGCCCTTCCCTGTCCCTGATGCAGGGCTGGCTCCCCCGCTTACCTCCTCCCTGCTCCTTGCTTACTCACCCCCGCCTTTGTGATTTTCAGCAAGCTGTGGCTGTCTGAATGGAGGAACATGTGTGTCCTACAAGTACTTCTCCAACATTCATCGATGCAACTGCCCAAAGAAATTCCAGGGGGAACACTGTGAGATAGGTATGGAGATCCTACTCTGTCTGGAAGGAGGAGGGGGCACAAGAGATTTGGGGGCAGGGAGAGATGAGTTGGATGCAAGAGCAGGCAGGGGTAGGAGGTGGAGGTGGAGTGGGGGGGCATCATCCCTATGCAATGTGATAGACACATTGCATCCTGCCAGCACACCTCCCAGGATGACCTCGGACCCTAACGGACCTAGTGATAGACGGCTGCGCCCTCAGCACTGGGAGGGCAGAGTCAAACACATAAACACACATTGTCTTGTAAGCTGTGGCTGCACACATGCGAAGTGGGAGGGAAGGAGACCTTTTCTAGTGTCTTCTGCCAGGCCTGAAGTCACTGAGGCCTGGCAGGATCTCTGAAATGCCTGCCTGAACCTCCTCCTCTTTCTGATATTCTCTCATCCTCAAATCCTTCCATAGATACGTCGGCCACTTGCTACCAGGGAAATGGTCATTCTTACCGAGGAACGGCCAACACTGGCTTCACGGGCCGGCCTTGCCTGGCCTGGAACTCTGCCAATGTCATTCTGAAAACGTACCATGCCCACAGACCTGATGCCCTCCAGCTGGGCCTGGGGAAACACAGTTACTGCAGGTGAGGTGGGGGCAGCAAGCACCTTCCCCATGGCCTCACAGAGCCCTTCTGAACACGCCCTTGTGCTCCCAGAGTGCTGGCCATAACGTGAGAATAGCCAGGCCTCTGGTTGAGTCTTTCTTGGAGGGGAGGATGCAGGAAAGACATTCTGTGTGGAAATGACACCCCTCTCCTGTCTGTGTTGCCAGGAACCCAGACAACCAGAGAAAGCCCTGGTGCTATGTGCAGGTTGGCCGAAATCAGCATATCCAAGAGTGCATGGTGAACGACTGCTCTGCAGGTGAGTGTCACCAACCTGTTTATGATAGTGGGTGAAAGGGGACACATTCATATACCCCCTTATTCCATCACAGGAGGGATGAGGAGGGAGGCTTGCCTGGCCCCCCAAAACTGGGAGGTCAGAGGATGAGGAGAGGGACACTTTATCCTACCCATCTTCCTAAGACACCCCTCTCTTTCTCCTCCAGGAAGAAATCCTCCTGCAAACGCAGGGTTTCAGTGTGGTCAGAAGGCTCTGAGGCCCCGCTTTAAGATTGTCGGGGGAAGATTCACCAACACCGAGGAGCAGCCTTGGTTTGCAGCCATCTATAGGAAGCACCGTGGAGGTTCTGTCACCTACGTATGCGGTGGCAGCCTCATCAGTCCTTGCTGGGTGGTCAGCGCCACACACTGCTTCATGTACGTCCCTCTGTCTCTTCGCCCTGGCCCTCCTGCCCTACCCCAGACACATCCCTTTCGCCTTCCCGGCAAAGGATTTCACTTCAATTCTACCCTCTTAAGCCCTTTCTTATGGCTCAGAGCCTTGGGGACGAGTCATGTTCCAAGGTCACTGTGGTGGGAGGGCTCGGAAGTGACAGGACCTCCTTTCCCACAGTAATAACCCAAAGAAGCAGGACTACATTGTCTACCTGGGTCGGTCAAAGCTTAACTCCAACACACTGGGCGAGATGAAGTTCGAGGTGGAAAAGCTCATCTTGCATGAGGACTACAGCGCTGACACGCTTGCTCACCACAATGACATAGGTGCGTGGAAAACCCTCATCTGCCATCATGATGATGACCCAGAGAGGAGGGGTTCAAAAAGAGACTCAAGTGGGAGGTTGAGGTTGCAGGGGAACTTGAAGACCCTACTTTACACAACAAAGGGAGCAGTGGGCAAGGGTTAGGGTGCTCCCCTGTAGAGTCCCTGAATGTCCAAACAGGTAGCCCTCCCTGGGTGGCAGTGGCCCTGTGGGCAGTGGCTTAGACTGGGATGCCCCTTCCTTTGCTGGAGGCAGACTCTGTCCCAGGATAGAGAACTTTGACGGAGGATGGGGCTGAATTTCAGCCCATCTACCTCAGTCAGGGCTTTTTGTAGGAAAAAAAACCCCAGCACCCTTGTACAGCTGTATGCAGTAGCCCTGGCTGCCCACGCCTTTGCCCGTGGCTGGAACAAAGCCCATGAGGCATGGGACAAGGGAAACTTGTTTCATCCTACCAGCACACCTCCCGGGATGACCTCTGACCCTAACTGACCGAGGGATGGACAGCTGCTCCCTCAGCATTTGGAGGGCAGAGATGGTGACCACCTGACCAGGTGGTGATCTTTCCCCTCTGACCTCTTCCCCTTCCCCCAGCCTTGCTGAAGATCATTTCCATCTCGGGCCAGTGCGCACAGCCATCCCGGTCCATACAGACCATCTGCCTGCCCCCAGTGAATGGGGATGCTCGTTCCGGCACAAGCTGTGAGGTCACTGGCTTCGGAAAAGAGAATACCTGTAAGTGACCTTTGGGGCTGGCTGAGGGGTCCTGGGGGAGTGGTGTCAGCTGGAAGTGAGCGCAGCTTGATTAAGGGAGGACTGTGGAGATAGAGAAGGACCATCGTGGAGGTAGCAGATAGGTCCAGTGTTGGAGTGGGGATCACTGTTTAGGGAATGATGAACCATAAAGGTAAATAAGTGGAGGGTGAGGGGCTATAACTGGGCTAAAAACTCAGATTTGGGTGGAAAAAGAATAGGGGCTTTCCCTGGTGGGAATACTTTTTGGTCCCCTCCCTGGCAGAGGGTCCCATTAGAAGGGCTGGGCAGACACGGCTTAACATAAAAGTCTCCATGTTTCTTCGATCTAGCCGACTATCTCTATCCAGAGCAGCTGAAAATGACTGTGGTGAAACTGGTTTCCCACCGGGAGTGTCAGCAGCCCCACTACTATGGCTCTGAGGTCACCACCAAAATGCTGTGTGCTGCTGACCCGGCGTGGACAACAGATTCTTGCCAGGTGAGAGTTCTAAGCATCTCTCTCCATGATCCCCACCTCTCTCCAGGGCTCCTGAGCCTCGGCAGCCAAAGCCACAAGAAGCCAGAATCAGGGGCTCAAGTTTTAGGTTTAAACCAATTCTTACGTTTTTACCAAACACTTGTCAGCCTGTCTCTGTGCTAGGCACTTCAGGTGGGGGGAGAGAGGAGGACTAAGAAGAAACAGTAGAAAATAATATAGCTCAGTATTCAGAGTGTGGTGTTAATGATAAATGATCAGACGTTTAGTAGAGGGAGCTGAGTGCCAACTAGATGGTCACGGAGGGGAGGCTGTAAAGAGAATGTGGCTCAATAGGGATTTGAGGAGGCAGAGGGAAGCCTGGAGAGCATTTCAGTTGCAAGATACAAAAATGAGAGTGAGCACAGCATATTCCAGGATGGGAGAGAGATAGGGCCTGGGACTATCGGTGGAATAGTGGCAGATAGTAGGGCTTTGAAAGCCAACCAGAGGATTTTGAACTTGATGTGGTAGGAAATGGGAGTCACTAAGGACTATGACTTTGGAAAACTCTCCCGTCTATCTTGGGTATGATTGGGTCGTAGGATCCGATGGCCCCCTTCCAGGGCTTTAGAAAAATCACATTTTATTAATCATTAACTTCTAATTAATTAATCATTAATTTCCAGCTTCTTCCAGGGCTCACTTTTTGTGTTTTTGGCTTAACAGGGAGACTCAGGGGGGCCCCTGGCCTGCCCCATTCAAGACCGCCTGACTCTGACTGGGATTGTGAGCTGGGGCCGCGAATGTGCCATGAAGGACAAGCCAGGTGTCTACACGAGGGTCTCACACTTCCTGTCCTGGATCCGCACTAACACCGGGGAAGAGAATGGCCTGGCCCCCTGAATGGCCTAGCCCTCTGGGGGCCCCCAGGGAGCCAAGGGAGGAGAGGAGCACCACCCACTCCCACGCTGACCGTCATTTTTGCAGTAGCTCCATCTGCACCAGCCACACGTAAGGAAGAGACTGAGGAAGATAGGCTCTGCAGAGATGGTTTTGCTTGTGCTGCCCACCAGGGTGAGCAACAATGGCTTTATCCGCAGGTCCAGGACTGGGTGCTGGATGCCCAGATCCCCTCTGGCCAGGATGGAGGGGTGGTCCTGGTCCAAGATGGTACTGACCAGTAGTTTGTCTTTTTCTGGATTAAAGCCTTCTGGAGATAAACATGACATCTTCTATGCATGGGAAGGAGAGGTAGCTCCCCCAACAGAGGGCATTCATGAGGCCTATTATTGGGAAATGAATCATTTCCCAATTAGGAAGTGTAACAGAACTGAGGTCTCTTGAGGGAGCTTGGTCAATGTGGGAGCAGTGGTTTGGGGAGCAGGAACATTAATAACTTGAGGGTAGGGCTCTGACATTCCATGAATGTATCAGGAAACATTATCTATGCATGTGTATATTTGCACACTTATGTTCAGGCTGTGAGGAGTCAGAATGAGTAAGAGCTGGTGTTCCTGTGTCTAATTGTAAGTCTAGATATTTCCCTAAACTGTATGGACTGTGATGCCACATAGAATGACCAGTCAGGAGAGGTCACGGGTCACTCCTGGGGCCTCTGGGTCTCCCATGATGCCTAGGAATGTATCATTCTGGGCATGGCTCATGACCAGCATTACACTTTCAGTTTCACTCTCACATAAATGTCCCTTCCTTGGACAGTTATCCCTTCTGACCTTTCAGCCAAATGCATCCAATCCTCACTGAGTGGGGTGAGGACCACTCCTGTACACTGAATATTTAATAATTATATTCTGCTATTTTTATTTATATCTATTTTTATAATTTTGAATAAAGGTGATTAATAAAATGTGATTTTTCTAAAGACTTTCGTTCTTTCCCGGTGTTGGTATGGGAGGGAGTTGGGGAGCAGAAAATGATCATGGGGGCATGTACCGCAGAGTTTCTTTGGGGGGCTGCATCTCTGGAGTTAATGAGGCTTTGGGAAGTAGCTAGGAGAGTTCTAGGTTAGGCCCTCCATGGCACAGAGGTACAAAAGGAGTTGTAAGCCAGGGACCCGCAGCTTGGTCAATGGTGGCAGGCTGGGTATCAACCCCCAATGCCCTCCTTGGCCTGATGCTTTTGCGCAGTGCACGTCTTATACATCTGCATGGTGATCCTCTTTAGTATTAGTCTCACCATATTCTCTGCACTCTGCCCCCAACAACCCCAGAGCTGACCTCAACCAAGCAGAACACCTGTATGAGTGAAAATTATTGATCCAAAACCCAGCTCGGCTCGAGTCTGTTGGCATTCAGGGAACAGAAAACATAACTGCCCATTAACTGTGTGGGGCTGGTGCTGAGTTTTCTCAATCTGTTCATGGAGCTCATGACCTGCCATTGCAATTCCTACGATCAGGTGGCTCAGAGTCTGACGCTGGTTGGTATCCTAATGGAGGTGAGCATATATTTTGAACCAAACATCAGCTTCTAAAGAACTAGAGTATAGAAGGCAGGCTGGGAGATCGGGTTGGATGCCCAAATACTGGAGTTTCCAAGCGGTGTTAATGGGTTTGGCAGTGTTTCTTACCCAAGTCAACTGAGAGCCTTTTAAAAAAATATACGTGCCTGTATTCCACCCACAGAGATTGTGATGCAGGTCAGGGCTCGTGCCAGGCTGTGTGGGTTTGAAAAGCTCAGGTGTTTCCGATAAGCACCTGAGTGAATATCTTTTGGGGGCAATTGGCCAGATTATGTGAAGTGCCCAGTAAATTCAAGATGTGGCCAGTGTGTGTTCTCTGCATAAACAGTTTTCTGCGTGGGGTTTGGGGGTGCCAGGTCTCCTGGGCTCCCTAGGGTCCCGGGAGGGCAAGGATCCAGAGTATTCAGCTTTTTGTTTTTGTTTTTGGAAAGTTGGCTGATATCTTTATTGCTTTGGGGGTGGAAGGTGCTCAGGAGCTCTTGGTGGGGCAACGCTTCCTCCTCACCTTCACGGGTTTCTGGCTGCACAGGGTGCAGCTGGCCCTATGCATGGCGGCCATGGGCCGATCTGGGCAGTGATTGTTCCTGTGGATCATGTGCTGGGCCCTGAGTTCTTGTCGATGGTGGTCCGCATGTAGGAGATGGCCAGTTTTCACTACCCGATTCTCCACTTTATGACGACCACACCTTTGCCGTGGGCTGCAGGCTCCACGCCCACCGTCTTGTGGTGAATCACCCTGTTATAGTGAAAGGAGTTGTGGGCTTTCAGATTTTTGGGTTCACATCTGCTTGTTCCTCTTGGTCAGAAGCTGATGGACCATCCACTGCAGGTGGAAGGAAAGCGCCCAAATATTCAGTCTTTAATCCCCATAATCTAGCATGTTGTCCTATTCAGTAAGATGTAGTGGTTTCAGAGCATGGATTTTGGAGTCAGGTGGCCAGGACTGGAATCCTGGCTCTAACACTAGCTGTGTGATTTAGGAAAGAATCTTAACCTCTCTGTGCCTCTGTTTCCTCATCTGTAAAAGAGGTAATACTATTTCCCTCCTGGGATTATTATAAGGATTCATGAGTTCATAAATCTCTCAGCATAATCCTGGCACCTAGTAAAGGCACAAAAATAGTGGCTATTATTGCAAAGCCACTTAAATTCTTGGGGAACTGAATGGACCCCACTCCCCTCTACCACCCTAGGATTGCATTGGTGTGTTTTGGGTGAGCTGAAACACACCAATGCAATGTGAGGAGAGAAAAGGCGTGCTGTGAAGCTAAGGGGCCCAGCCCAGACTGAGTTGCTGCTCAACCTCTGGATTCCCCCCCAGGGGCCAAGAAGATCCTGTTCCAACATGAGCAGCTCTAGCATCAGGGCTCACAGGCACTGAAAACAGGAAGCGTGAGCTCCACTGGTTGGATTGAGCAATGACACTGCTAACTCTCTTCAGACCATTTCCCAGCCACCACCCCGACCCCCAGCCAGCTGCTGCCTCTTCCCTGAATTGTGAACGTCACTCAGGGCTGGCAGACATCAGCGACTCCTCCACAACCAGTTTCATGGCTCCAGATACTACCCTGTCCCTCACTGTGGGGACTGCCTCCTTCCAGCGCTCACCATGCGCTGGACACTGTATTAAGTTCTTCACGTATTGTCTGGTTTAATCCTCACAAAGATCATAGAGGGAAGGTGTTATCATTGGCCCCATTTACAGTAGAGAAAATGGAGGCACAGAGAGGTTGAGGGACTTGCTCAAGGCAATGCAGCTGGCAAGCGGCAGAGCCAAGTGGCTGTCTGCAGAGTATCCAAGCCAAGCACTGTGACATCTGACCTGTCAGCAGGGCCCTCTTTCCAAGATCCCTACTTCAAGGATGTTGGGGGTCCAGGGTAAGTGTATCAGAATTTCAAGCCCCTACCTAGATTATAGTTCTTTCCTCTTAAAGGAGACCACACTGAGCCACCAGTTTCAAAGGAAAACCACCTTCTCGAGCTAACCTCAGCCTTTTTTGTTGAAATCTGATTTCATTGAAGTGGTTTCCGTTTTCACCAGAACTCCTCCTTCTGAAATATTCTGTAGACCATTCCATTATCGGGACTCAACATGATTTCCACTTACACCCTGCGTTCCTCAAACCAACCCTCCACAACCACCACATCCCTGCGTGCACCCCTCCAAACTCATCCCCGGTGAGTCCACCTTCTTCCCTAGCAGAAAACATTTGAGCCTTCCCTTTGAATCAGGCACGGTGAGAGATGTTGCTGAGCTGTTTTTAAAATAACAGTATTATTTTTTAAATTTAAAAATAAATAATTTTAAAACCACAAAAAAAAAACAGTATTTGCCCTGGCCGGTGTGGCTCAGTTGGTTGAGCATTGTCCCATGTACCATGGAGTCCATTCCCGGGTTGTGGCCTTGATCCCCAGTAGGAGGCAGCTGATGGATGTTTCTCTCTCTCCCTTCTTCTCTCTCTAAAATCAATACAAACATGTTCCTAGCCGGTTTGGCTCAGTGGACAGAATATCGGCCTGCAGACTGAAGGGCTTTGGGTTTGATTCCGGTCAAGGGTTGTGGGGGTCTCCAGTAGGGGGCATGTAGGAGGCAGCTGATGTTTCTATCTGTCTCTCCCTCTCCTTCCTCTCTGAAATCAATAAAAATATATTTAAAATAAATAAATAAAATGATTATATTATATAAAAAAATAAAAATCAATACAAACCTATTTGGGGGGAGAAAGTATGTATAAAGTGCGTGGAATGATGATGAGAAAGCAAATAATTTTGCCTTGGGAAGTCAAGGAGGATTTTACAGAGGAGGTGGTATTTTACCTTGGTCTTCAAAGATTCAAAGGAATTTGCCAAATAAGGAGAAGAAAGGCATTCTAGGCATAGGGAAGATCATGAAGATGTGAAAATGCAAGGAGTTCACAAGAAATGATGAATAAATTGCTGTGGTAGATAAAAGAGTTTGGGGAAATGAGCAGGCAGAGAGTGTACGTGTGTGTGGGAGGGTGGGGGTAAGGGGGGTAGGAGATTGCTGGTAAGGATCCTTAGGCAGGGCTTGTATTCAGTAGTAAGCTCCAGCACTACTCAATCACTGAATAGCAGCTGCCCCAAGGTTCCCTCTATGTTGTCCCCTGCCACCCAGCTTCTCTGCACTTCTTTGGGATCCAGCAATCACAGAGTTAGTGCCTGGCAGGGGCCTCTGAGACCCCTCTCTCCTCCAGCTGCCATCAAAGTGTTGGTGCTTCAAAGTCCTGCTAGTAAAATATTTAGAATATCACCTCTTGCCCTCAGGTACTATTTCAAAATCTAGAAAGTTAATTAACGTTAGGAGTCATAAAAGGGTTTTGTTTTTTTCTTTAAAAATTTCCACTCAATTGTAAAAGTAACTATAAATGTACAATGCTTCCACAGCATTCCACAGTCACTGTTAACATTTTTGGCTTCTTGGGTCTCCTTTGCAATCTCAACCTCCTCTGCTTGATTCTAAATATTGAGTCCCCAAGGTTTGATCCTACACTTTGAGGAAAGAGTGAAGAACAAAATGGAGTCACTATAGTCAAGCCGTTAAATTACTAAAATCAAGTAGGCTGAAGCATGAGGAAATTATTCTACTCTTACTGCAACAAGCCTGGAAACTTAAACTTTTAAACTCTCCAATTATGCCTGGAGATGATCTCTCTCTCTCTCTCTCTCTCTCTCTCTCTCTCTCTCTTATCTCTATTTGTCTCTGTATCTCTATCTGTACCTATATGTACATCCATATCTATCTCCTATAGATAACCCTCTGATTACCTTTTCCCCCCAACCAAACATCCTATATAATAAAAGGCTAATATGCAAATTGTCCCCTTGGGAGTTTGACCCACCAGGAGTTCAACCGCTCGCTATGACATATGCTGACCATCAGGGGGTGGCGCGAAATGAAGGAAGGCCCCGTCCGGCAGCCAAAAGGCCCCAATCGGCCCTGATTGCCAGCCAGGCCTACGGACCCTACCCATGCGTGAATTTCATGCATCGGGCCTCTAGTATCCTATATAATAAAGAGCTAATATGCTAATTAGATGGAACAGTTGAATGACCTTGCAGATGACCTTCCAGATGAAGCTGGGGCTGCAAGGGCTGGCTGAGGCAGCCGGGGCTGTGAGGGCCGAGCCCCTTGCACGAATTTCGTGCATCGGGCCTCTAGTTTCATATAAAAACCCATTAATATACAAATTGTAATCACCAACAGCATCCACATAGCAGCGAAGGAACAGGGAACATGGCAGAGTATGACAGGGGAAGGAGGTTTTCAGGGTCCCTACTGTTTCCCATGCCTGCAATCTCTCTATTACCTGTGAGAGCATGAGGTCTTAGCAGAGGGCAGATCAAGGCAGCCAGAGGCAGTGGGGCCCTGATGCCAACACAGACAGAGCACCGTAAGCTGCTCTACATGCCATCTCCCCATAGTGGCAGCCTCCAGGGAAACCCAGATCCAGTAAGGAGGTAACAAGAAGGTGGTTGTGACTGAGAGCAGAGTCAGCATCATTCCTCAGCATCGTGCTGATCACACGTTTAGAAACAGAGTTTTCCAGGGGCTGCTGGATTGAAAAAACATAAAAACTGTTCTGGGAAAAGGACAGAAATTGTATCCGAGTTTACCTTCTAACCCAGATTCCTTGTGACTCCAGAAAGCTGGGTGGATCTACTTAGATGTTTGGGAAGGGAAAGAAATGACCGAGCCTTTGGCCCAACAGGGCTGGAACCATTGACCAGGAAAGCCTCAAGGCAGGCCAGGGAGGTCTGTGGGAAGAGCTCTGGGCCAATGGTGCTTATATGGGAGCATGGTGACACAATGGCCTATGTGTGGAAGAGAGAAAAGGCACAAGTTAGAGAGAATTAAGAACTAAAGTACCTGCTTTTTATAGGCCTGGGCTGTAAAGGTGAGATAATCCTTCTGGACTGAGGCTGGGAGAGACCTGAGGCCCGATCTTTCCTCAGGGACAAGTTTGACAGGCCTGAATGTAGTTGACAGCCCAAGTCCTCCAGATGGCCCCACAGGACTCTCCAGGAGGCCTGACTGTCTCCTCCAGATGTGTCAGGAGACTGGCCATAGTCCTAGCTGGGCTCAGGTAGGGCCTGGAATCCCCCACTTGGACCCCAGTTAGATGCAGCCCATGGAGCTCTCCAGGAGGAGGCCACGGATGCAGCCAGGGAGCCCCAGGCCCTTGACAAGGATACAGTTGATGGGGAGGCTGCTGCTTAGGGTGGGGTCCTGGTTCTCTAAGGCCTCCAGCCTGTCTGTGTCGTTGTCCCAGTTGATATGGAAATGGGTCACCCAGGGATTCGTGGCCAAGATGTTCCTTTGGAGCTGAGAGAAGTCTGGCTTTGGGGGTGGGTTCTCCCGCAACTCTGGGTCAGAGTACTCGTTGACATAGTAGCCCACACCGGTGAACTCTTGGCCACGGGAGGTGCAGGTGACAAGGACCACAGTCACACCAATGGCGTCAGTCTCAGGGATGAGGGATGCCCAGTAGAGCTAGAGAAGAAGTAGGGGCCAGACCCTACCCAAGCTAGCCAGCCAGGAGCACAAGGAGGCATTACGCACATTTGCATTTTCAAAAGATTTTTCATTTCAGGTGTAAAGAAAGGGTTGGTGGTGCTGTGGGGAGGGGTGGAAGGAGAGATCAAATCAGTGGGGGAGGCCAGTTGGGAAGCTGTTGTGGCAGTCCAGACAAACGTTGATCTACTTAGATGTTTGGGAGCATTGGCCTGGAAGAGGAACGTGTCTCCTGGCTGGGATAGGACAACCAGCATGGAGTCTAGGATTTGATCAAACTCCTCTCAGCTGAGCCAACATAAATGATCTTCCACTCTAGGTCTTGGCCATTGCCTCGCCAGGTCCCGGCTCAGTCGAGGCTGGGGCCAAGCCCACATCTGGGTCCTATGGGTCAGCGGACAGCGTTGCCCACGGAACCTCCTGCCGTCTCTGTTGGTGGACTGAAGTGCCTGATGACCTTTAGAAGGACTTGGGAAACAAGGTCACATGACATTTATTATCTAGGCCTTCCGGACAACCTGCAAGATTTTCATCCTGGACCAATTTAGAAGCTAAGAATGCAGGACTGATTCTTCTCAAGAGCGCACCTTTTACTGTAAGAACTCTCAGCTTTTCCTTCTTCCTTGGAACACCCTGGGCACTGCCTAGTTGCGTTTTTGGGTTGCAAACACTAAGGCTTTCGAGCAAAAGCCTCCTGACTCTTTTGTGCTCTGTTGACAACCTTCTCCTCTTTTCACCCTCAACTTCTTCCCACAGTCTCATTCACACCCAGGCTTAAATTACCACCAATACACAAATGCTTAGCTCCAGCCAGACTTTTCCTCTAAACTTCAGACTCTTATTTTTCATCGCCTACTTGCCACCCCCTTTTAGCCGTCACACATAAGGCACCTCAAACTCAGCCTGCCCCAAACTGGCCCTGTCTCAGGTGCCAACCTGATGGACTGCTTTCATCACTCTGTCTCAGGTGTTGACAGCACCTCCATTCACATTCAGAAATCTAGGAGTCATTCTGATGCTTCTTTCCGCTCACCTCCTCGTTCCATCCATTACCAAGTCCTGACAATTTGCCGAACATCTCTTGACGTCATCCATTTCTCTCCATTTTCACTACCGCCGTCAACGTTTGTCCGGACTGCCACAACAGCTTCCCAACTGGCCTCCCCCACTGATTTGATCTCTCCTTCCACCCCTCCCCACAGCACCACCAACCCTTTCTTTACACCTGAAATGAAAAATCTTTTGAAAGTGCAAATGTGCTTAATGCCTCCTTGTGCTCCTGGCTGGCTAGCTTGGGTGGGTCTGGCCCCTACTTCTTCTCTAGCTCCACTGGGCATCAAGCTCTCCCAGTCTTGCCCTGCTCAGCTATTCTCTCCCTGGGCAGTCCCCCTCTCACCACAGCGCCCTGGTTCCTGATGTTCCTTCTGTCCGGGACTTTCTTTCTGACGTTCTTTAACTAGTTAAGTTCCTCCTCTTGCTTCAGAAATCATTTCTTCAAGGAAGACTTTCCTAGGTTGCCCGTATCTATATAGAATCCTGCTATTTTGTCTACAGTCTCATTATAGTATAAGACGATTACCTCTTTGATGCTCTGGTCACTGTTGCAATTTTACCTTTGCTGCATCATTACTTGATTAGTGTATGCTTTCCCTCAGCAAATTGTAACCTCAGTGAGGGATAGTGTGTTTTTCACCACTGTATCCCAGCTGATGTCTGGGGATGGGGTCTAGAATAAGGCAGGCATCAAGTAAATATTTATTGAATGAATGCATCCTGATGTATTTCTTTCCATTTGTTTCCTCTGTCTGCCTATTTTTACATAGCTGTGTTCACACTTTCTAGATAGTTTTGTATCCTGTCCTTATCCTCTGACTATTTTGTCACAAGTGTTTTCCTATGGTATTGCAAATATCTCCAAGCCTTAGGTACACAACATAGTTAATAATAACACTCATCCAACCTACCTTTCTGAATGGAGGCATCATAGATAAAGTATGCGAACGCTCTAGTGCACATATGAGACACTATTTGCATTTAAAAGAAAATGTGGGTGAAGTTTGTCCCTGGTGCCCTCTCCATCCTTGGGCATTTTTTTTCCAGTGCCCTTGCTCTGCTTGGTCACCTAGTTAAGGTCTAAAATAACTCATTAACTTTAATATGCTACCAGTCCAAGGAGGTTTGCATTTTTTTTAAAAGGCTTCTAAAGGAAGGGCACTCATTCCAAGCTGATGAAGTTTGGGGGCTGGGAAAGCACTCAGAATATTAATTTATCATTAATTCGCCCTTCACTCAGTCATGTAACAAACACTCATTGAGAGTTGGTCATGGGCCTGGCACTGTGCTGTGTACTGGGTGTGGAGACAAAAGCCCAAGTCTCAGTGGGCTAAAGGTCAAGTGGGGGAACAGATAACTAAGTGATTACGGTGAGAACGTTGCTATGAGGAAGATGTGCAAGATGGTCATGGAGGGCTAAGAGCACATTCTGCACAGAGAAAACAGCATGTGCAAAGAGGTGATGAGGCTGGTGGGATTGGTGAGGCTACAACCTCAGGGGCTAGAGGACCTGGAGTGCCACACGAAGGACTGTAGACCTTATTGTGATGGGGAGTCTTTCAAAAGTTTGGGGCGTGTGGCAGCAGTGTGAAAGGGTGGTTAAAGGAAGATTCTCAGGCCTAGATGAGACTATGGGCAGAGAATATCAGTTCAGAGACTACTACAGTTAGCCAGGAGCTGAAGAGTGTCCGAGCCTGGGCACTGGCAGGGAGGTAGAAGGGGAGGGTACAGATGTGGGCAGATTTTATGGAGACAGAACAAACTTGGTGCCAGGCTGAGGGTATAAGGAGAGTATCATTTGGTTTAGCCTCCTGGCTTCAGACAGATAGGATACTGCATAATTTTACAGGAGTTTTCACCATAAGTGATTTTCCTAAAGCCATGTCTAGTAGGTCGCTGATGAATCCAGAGTTACTACAGGTGGACTTTTAGGGATCAGTATCTACAGGGCAACCCAGACCTGCTGAGGACCTCAGTGACTCTATCCACTCAGTTGGAGAACTTCCCTGTCACCATAATCACCAAACGACGATGTCATCCAAACTTTCAGGGGTTCATGTTTTTTCTTTTAAAACACCAGGTCTGTGACAGTGGTTCTGACTCCAGGAATTTCTCCAAAACCTCCCAGTTCTGCTATATATTGTCAGTAAATTAGTGGATTGGCCTGTGGATGATAAGGGGATTAGCAGGCACTAGATCTGGTTAATTGGCTTCTGGCTTCCTGAGAAGTGACTTCCGTATGAAAGTGAAGTAGATTTTGTAAGAACTCTGGTGCTGGTACTGGGGAGTCCAGTCCAATCCCTTCAGCCCCCTTTTCTGTGATGTGCAAATTGACTTTAATTTCTCTTACAGACAAAAACTGTCTCTTTAGCCCTCTCTCCAGAGCATGTGTATAAGCTGGTGTCACTGCGGTTGGTAAGCAGGACACAATAGCTCCAGTTTGGCTTTTCCCATGATTAGCTTGGGGACAAGGGTCAGCTCCAACCTCGGGTTTTCTCTTATTCCTCACTCACCTGCACACCCTTTACCACCAGAAGCTGAGAGGCTCAGCCAGGGAAGCTTTAAGCTCTTGAGTGCTGGTGGGTCCTGCTGGGGCTGGATATATATGTGACGCTAACAGCTTTGATCAGATAACTTGTCTTCTCCACTGGAATTTGGACCCTGTCCCTGGCCTTAGAGGGCTATTAGAATTATGCCAGGATGCCCAGTGGTGAGCTTATCAGAAGTTCTTCTTTGACAGCCCCTTTCTTTTTTTTTTTTTAATTGATTGATTTTATTTTTTATTAAAAATATATTTCATTGATTTTTTTACAGAGAGGAAGGGAGAGAGATAGAGAGTTAGAAACATCGATGAGAGAGAAACATTGATCAGCTGCCTCCTGCACACTTCCTACTGGAGATGTGCCCGCCACCAAGGTACATGCCCTTGACGAATTGAACCCGGGGCCTTTCAGTCCATAGGCCGACGCTCTATCCACTGAGCCAAACCGGTTATGGCAATTGATTGATTTTAGAGAGGAGGAAGAGGAAAAGAGAGAGAGAGAGAGAGAGAGAGAGAGAGAGAGAGAGAGAGAGAGAATTTGTTGTTCTTGTCACTTATGCATTCGTCAGTTGATTCTTGTACATATGTGCCCTGACTAGGGATCAAACCTTGGCATGTTGGGACGATGCTCTAACCAACTGAACTACCCGGGCCAGGGCTGACAGCCCCCTCCTTGTAGCTCCTTCAAGTCAGGATTTCCTCAGACACTTACCTCAGCCTTTTCTCCTTGGTTGGACTCCTTCATGGCTAAGAGGATGAGGAAAAAGGATGGAGACACAGGGTGGGATAAATACTTTGTTTAGAACATCAATCGGAAATGGTGATTCTCCAAGTATGTTTCTCCAATGGGCAACTTCAGCATCACCTGGCACTCGTTAGAAGTGCAAATTATCCGGCCCCACGCTAGAATATTAAACAGAAACTCTAGAGGTGGGGCCCAGCAATCTCTCTAACAAGCCCTCCAGTGATCCTGTTACGTACTCAAGTTTGAGAACCACTGATCTGAGTTGATTCTCAGGCTTCAGTATAATTCTGAACCACCCGGGAAGCGTCTTAACCATAAACTGGCTAAACCAAGCTGGATTGGTGTCTGGGAAACTGTATTTTTAGCAAGCTCCCTAGGTTGAGAATGATTGATCTAAGGAATTCACCTTATGCCCTAACTGGTTTGGCTCAGTGGATAGAGTGTCGGCCTGCAGACTGAAAGGTCCCAGGTTCGATTCCAGTCAAGGGCATGTACCTTGGTTGTGGGCACATCTTCAGCAGGAGGTGTGCAGGAGGCAGCTGATTGATGTTTCTCTCTCACTGATGTTTCTAACTCTCTATCCCTCTCCCTTCCCCTCTGTAAAAAATCAATAAAAATATATTTTTTTAAAAAAGGAATTCACCTTATCACTTACCTGAGTCAACCGGGGAGGGCTGTGGAGATGTCTCTCCAAGTTCCAAATGCCACCTGTATCTGAACCTCTGGGGAGCTTGTTAGAAAAGCAGGATCTGAGGATCAGATGTATTGAATCCGATTCTCTGGGCCTGAGGCCCTGGCCTCTACAGTCCGAGTTCTCGGGGTGATTCTTATGCATGTGAAAGTTTGATAACCTGTGAGCAACAGATTGGCAGGTGTTCTTTTTTTAAAAAAATTTTTAATACATTTATTATTGTGCAGCACCAGTTTTCCACTGATAAAAACAACGAATACATAATATAAAAACAGGTAATGAGTCATAGTGAAATAGATTACATTAAAATCAATAAATTTTACCAATGGAAAATGCAAATGGGACAAAGGTTTGTAAGGTGTTCATTGCCTAGAAATAGAAGCAATTCAAATATATTAAGAAAAATTAATACAAATATAGATGTTATAAGTTGAGTCTACCTAGTGTGCAATTATGCCATGAGAAGGGGGTCAATTCTCCGAGTCCAGGGAATGTGATAGGAAAACACGAGGAAGCCGCGAGTCACAGATGTGCACACTCGAAAAGCTCACCCAGTCCTACTGGTGCCAGAGCACATGGCCAGGGGGAGCGTGGAGGCTGGGCTGGGTCCTTGGGAAAGTTCTGGGCAGCAGCTCTCCAGTGGATCCCCACACCAGCAGCAGCTATTGCGCTCCCACCCTGAGAACAAGCAGCGAGGTCACATGAGCCCTACTGGGTGCAGCCAGGACCTCAGAGTAGCCTGAGATTGCTCCCATGTGCGGTGGCCACGAAGGGAGCAGAGCCCAGGCCACCTCCCCAAGGTAGATGCTTAGAGGTGCGCTGACTCTGCACAAGAGCAACTGGCAGCCTGGACGCCACTGACCAGCGCTTCTCGCTCGCACCAGCGTGGGCGCACACCCGGGTCCCCTCTGGTCCCGCAGCATCTGCAGGACTTGGTGGGGACAGGATCCCTTAGAGATCCAGTAACTTGTAGAAGTCCTCATCGCTCTCATCCCAAGGCGTGCAGGAGGAAAAGAGGGCCTCGAAAGGGCTTCCGGGTGAACGCAGCTCTGTGTATCCAGGGGTCACAACAGGGTCGGGAAAGAAATTGAAGGTATAGGGGCCCTGAGGCCCAACTGTGTCCTTGGCTGGAGCTGGAGCTGGAGCTGGAGCTGGAGCTGGAGCAGGTGCTGCGAGGACCACGCTTTGGGCACCCTGCTCAGGGTCCCACCAGGCGTGGATGGAGCTGAAGACTCAGGGTTCTGCTGCTGGGAACTCTTGGAAGGTGCTGTCTGGAGGGGGGCTGCAGAAACCTGGGCCAGCGCGGTGCAGGGAAGCGGCGGGGAGCACTGGGCCGGTGGGGAGCACAAAGTGGGCTGAGAACACTGGCTCCTCAGGGAACACACGTGGGGAGTGCAGCACAAGCCGGGCAGGAAGCACTTGGCGGGCCAGGAGCACAGAGCCGGCTGGGAGCACTATGCCGGCAGGAAGCACAGGAATCTCCTGGGGCGCAGGGCCCGCAGGCACAGGCTCAGGTGCGGGCGCGGGCGCAGGCTGAGGGGCGCAGACTCCCGGTTCCTGGGGCGCAGGGCCCGCAGGCACAGTCTCAGGTGCGGGTGCGGGCGCGGGCGCAGGCTGAGGGGCGCAGACTCCCGGTTCCTGGGGCGCAGGGCCCGCAGGCACAGTCTCAGGTGCGGGTGCGGGCGCAGGCTGAGGGGCGCAGACTCCCGGTTCCTGGGGCGCAGCGTGGGCTCCCTGGTCTTGCTGCCCGCGCAGTCCCTGCAGCCTGCGCTCTTTGGCCCTGCGGTTCTTGAGCCACACCTGCACTTGGTCCTCCTGCAGGTTCAGCCTGGCTGCCAGGGTCTCGCGTTCCTCGTAGGTCCCGTAGGGTTTTGCCTCAAAGAATTCCTCCAGGACCCGCAGCTGTTGTGCGCTGAACGCCGTGCGCTGCCGCCGCATCTTCTTCCTCTGGGCGCGTGGGGACAGCCGGGAGCCGGTGGGAAACCTGGGCTCTTGGATCCTGGATGCTGTGGGGCCCTCTGTGTTTGAGGCTCGGGCCCCCAGGCCTGTATGTGCCGCCTTAAATTCCTGTTAGTCGATTGGCAGGTGTTCTTCATGATGGCTCACCTGAGGAGTTTTAACAATGACCTCGGACGTGCTGGGGCCCCGCCTCCAGAGAGTCTGATTTAATTGGTCTGGGCTGGGGCCTCCATGTTTTTCACCAATCATCCCCCACCTCCACTCAGGTGATTTTACTGTGCCGCTAGGGTTAACAATCATCAGGTAAAAGGATGATGCGGATCTGGGAAGGGTCAGGAAACGGGAGAAAGTGAAGGGGTGCCAAGGAAATAATTGGTGGAAGTCTGTGTGGGAGGCTGGTTAGAAATGTCAAGTTGGAAGTCCAGAGGCGATAGGAGGGGCCCCAGATGGGAGAATAAGTAGGTTAGCTTGAGTGGTGTGGAGCTGGTGTAGGAACAGGGTTAGTGTATCAGTTCCCTACTGCTGCTATAACAAATTACCACAAACTAAGTGACTTAAAATAACACAAATGTATTATTTTACAATCCTGGAAGTCCAAAGTGGATTAGCAGGGCTGGGCGCTTTCTCGAGGCTCTAGGAGAGCCGCTGTTTCATTGCCTCTTCCAGCTTCTAGATTCTAGAATCTAGAAGCCACCCACGTTCTTTTGGCTCATGACCCATATCACTCCAACGTTTGCTTCTATCATTACATCTTCTCTCACTCTCACCCTTCCATTTCCCTCTTATAAGGATCCTCTTATACATCGTGATTACATTGGCCCCACCCAGATAATCTAGGTTAATTTCCCCATCTCCAGATCCTTAACTTAATCACATCTGCAAAGTCCCTTTTGCAATGTAAGCTTAGCATATTCACAGGTTCCAGGAGTTAGGACGTGGCTATTCTTAGGTGTCATTATTGAGCCTACCACAGCCTGCCCTCTGACCCCCAAATATTCACATTTATCTCATATGCAAAATACACTCCATTCCAACAGCCCTCTGAATCTCAACCTATCAGAGCATCAACTCAAGGACTAAAATTTCACCTAAATCCCATCAGCTCAAAAGCTCCAAATCTCGCCATCCAAATAATCTAAAGTATGAGGGAGGCATTGTATGTGATCCATCCTGAGGCCCATTTAAAAAAAAAATCCTCAACCGAGGATGCATTTTTTATTGATTCCACTAGTAGAAAGAGAGGAGTGGGGGAGAGAGAGAAACATTATTGTGAGAGCATAACACTGATCTGCTGCCTCCTGAATGCACCCTGACCAGGATGGAACCCACAACCTGGATATGTGCCCTGGTTGGGAATGGAACCCGAGACCCTTCAGTGCACAGGGTAATGGTCTAACAGCTGAGGCAGACTGACCAGCTGGGCCCACTCTCTCTCCATCCGTGAACCTGTGAAATTAAAGAAACAAGTTATCTGCTCCAAGGGACAGGCATCGGATAATAGATCTAGACATTCTCATTCTCATTCAAAAAGGGAGAAAATGGGAGGAAAGAAGAAGTCATTGGTCCCTAGAAATTTCAAAACACAGCTGGGAAAACTCCTTAGGTTTCAAGGCCTGGAATAATCCTCTGAGGCTCTGGGCTTGCCCCCTTTCCTCTCAGAATCACTCTTCCTTTTTCTTGAAGGGTAACTCCTGTTTGCAGTTGAGTAATTTTATCACCCTGCTTCCTGCCTGTATAGAATGTTGGGAGTCTGACAGCCTTCTTTCACTTTGCCTTCTCTCTGTCCCTTTCAATCCAAGCTGGCAGTGTTTCTACTGCTATAAAATTGTTAAAACCTTGCGGGTCTCCCATGCATGTCACAGGCATTCACTCCCCACAGATTTTTCCTGGATGATCCCATCTTTGTTCCCTGGATTCTGCTGAGATGGCTGTAGGATCCATGAGTCACATGCTGAACCTCTTCTAAGAGCTCTCTGTGTGAATGAATACTCTGCTCTTTTTATCCATACAAGGCATAATCAAAAAGTTGTCCAGCCAGCATGAAGATCTCTCTCCTCTCCCTTCCTTTCTGTGAAATAAATGAAAAAAACATATTAAAAGAAAAAAGTACCAGGAGTGAGGGGTGCTGCCCAACATGACACATCTGTGATTATATTGGGTCCGCCTGGATAACCCAGAATAATCTTCTCACCTCAAGATATTTTACCTAATTTCACCTGAAAAAGTGCCTTTGCCATGTAAGGTAACATTCATAGATCCCAGGGACTAAGATGTGAACATCTTTGAGAGGCCGTTATTCAGCCTACTATCATTAGCACAGCTTAATAGGAGTGGAAGTGGTTGCTACAAGGACAGTGAAGGTCAAACAGAGGTCAAGACCCCCAGTCTAGCCCAGCAGGCATGGCTCAGTGGTTGAGCATGGACCTATGAACCAGGAGGTCACGGTTCGATTCCCAGTCAGGGCACATGCCTGGGTTGCAGTCTTGATCCCCAGAGTGGGGCATGCAGGTGACAGCTGATCAATGATTCTCTCTCATCATTGATGCTTCTATCTCTCTCTCCCTCTCCCTTCCACTCTGAAATCAATAAAAAAAAAATACTTTTTTAAAAAGATCCCCAATTTAGAGTCCAGCCTCTCCCAGGGCTGGGTTGGCCACCTCTGGCCAGCTTCGGGAAGCCCTTTGTATGGCTGAGATGTTTGGTCAACTCAGTCTGCCTTGGGGTCAGCCTGCTATTGGTGCTCCTCAGGCCTTGCGCTTTCCCCTCAACTCACAGAGGAGATGGGAAATACATTTGTTGAGAGCCCACCAAGTGCCTGGGAATGTGGGGCCTTCAACCAAGCCCTCTGAGGAGGGCTGTGGCTTTGTCTACTGAGTTACTGCGAGATTCAGGCCCAGGTGGCTGGGTCCTCATGGGTGGAGAAGGATGAGGAGGAGAAAAGAAAAGCTGTTAGACAAGCAAGGAGCCCTGCACTCTCGGTTCCTTCCCCAAGGCCTTGTTCTAGGACTGGGACTCCCAGGTCCCTCACAGAGCCTGTGCTTCTTAGCACCCAGGGCCAGGGTGGTGGTCCCTGCACCCCAGTGGCTAGCTAACCTCCTTTTGGGGCAGGCAGATGTGTCATGTTGGGCAGCACCCCTCACTCCCTGGCACCTACTTGGTGACTCAGACTCACAGGTAAAGCCCAACCTATGGGAAATGACTAAGCCCTGGGGAGGGAGGAGGAAGCCTGAAGCTGGACCTAACCCCCTCCCCTCCCTTAGATTTCTTAAGGGGCTCTGCAGGTGACAGCGTTCCAGGGGTGTCCCACAGCCTCTGCTTTTACTGTGTGTGTGTGTGTGTGTGTGTGTGTGTGCGCGCACACACACAGCTTAGGACATTTGGGGATAGTAGGCATGCTGGGGTCTACCGGCCTTCCCCCTTGTCATCTCTGTTCTCCACCATCTCCTACTTTGCTGCCTTTGAAGAGAGTCAGAAGTTTGTTTCCTGCCTCAGTGAGTCCATATTCTTCAGTATGGGAAGTGGACTTGGGACAATGGGGAGCACTCTGCAGACTGCACAGACTGGACGCCTGATACTAAATTACAAAGGCTCCATTTAAAATTCACAATTGGTCTATCTGTGGAAGGTTTGATAACTTTAAAAAACATTTTATTGCTTTTTTATTTTTTATTTTACGAGAAAGAGAGAGAGAGAGAGAGAGAGAGAGAGAGAGAGAGAGAGAAACATCAGTTTGTTGTTTCACTTAATTGTGTATTCTTTGGTTGATTCTTGTGTGGGCCTTGACCGGGGATCGAATCCAAAACCTTGGTCATTCGGGACACACTCTAACCAACTAACTGAGTAACTTGACCAGAGCCTAGTTTGATAACTTTTAAACTTTGTTCCATTTGCAAGTACTATGCAAAGTGAAAGAATACTGGGAAAGAAGAGAAAAAGAATCCTTTTCCATGTTAGTTCTGAAGCAGTTCCTAAAGTTAGCTATTGACTGGACAAACGATGGAGTCCCTATTGGACGGGAGGCACTGTGCTAGGTTCCGGAGACCTGGCTTGGAGCAGCACCGTGTCCTTTTAAAAAAAAGCAGTGGAATGACATTGGTTAATAAAATTATACAGGTTTACTCAGGGAGGCCTGCCTGGACATGGTGCTATCCACGCTGAGGCGTGAAGGGTAAACTGGGAGCTAGCTGGGGGAGGGGAAGAAAATTCCAGGCACCGGGAACATAACAACATGTGCAATGACCGCAGGGGCCATAAAAAACTTGGCCACTTCCCTGGCATTGAAAGCAGTCGCTAGGTTCGGAGTGCTGAGTTTGGTTGGAGTGTTGGAAAAATAAAGTCGGAGAGGTACGGTCGGGTCATTAAGTGTCTTACAAGCAAGTTTAAGGTCAGTTAGTGGTCACTTTGAAAGAAGGTGTAGAGCCCTGGGGGACAGGGATTAATAACAACGCTCAGGTACTGGAATCGCTCTTTTGTGCTAAGCACTCTAATCCTTTTACATGAGTTACCTCACTCAGTCCTCCAACAAGCCTGCGAGAGATTTACTCTCATTTTTCTCTATTTTATGAGTGAGGAAACGGAGGCTCGGAGAGCTTAAATTCAGTGGGAAATGCTACAGGGTCACGCAGGAAATAGTACAGATGTCTGGGCACACAGCTAGCCCAGGGCAGAGCGGGTTTGGGAGAGACACCTGCTCGGCCCTCAGGGGAAAACGGTTTGTCATGATTGGGAGGATGCTACTGGCGTCTAGTGGGTAAACAACATCCCACAGTGCACAGCAAACAACGGCCTGGCCCCAAATGCCAATAGTGCCGTGGTTGAGAAATCCTGAGGTAGAGAACAAGCTGAAGAAGGCAGGCACAGGGGGGTCGCCGGGGCGTGTGCATGAGCGTCTTGGAAGACACGGGGTCAGCTGTAGCCAAGCCTGGGATGGACTCAGCACATCCTTCTCCCCGGTTCCTGCCACTCCCAGCCTTTAGCGTACAGAGCAAGCAGTTAATGAGTCAGCCTGGAGTTATAATTCTGAAGAGCTTCCTGTCACTTAGGCCCAGGACTGTCACGGGGTACTTGCCAAGATGGTCACCTCCTTACAAGTGTATTCTGACGGGACAGGGCTCCCAGCTCTGGTCCTGCGGACACATGGTATCTGAGCCCAACATTTTGGGTCCATGCATAATGGCAATGAATGAGAACATCCAGCAACCAAGAGCCCAGAGACCGAGAAGCATGTTGGTAACTCTTATTGCCCGAGTCTGCTGTTCTCACAAGTCCCTTGGTATCCCTCTGCCTGGGCCGGGAGAGGACGTCTGGAGGGCTAGCTGTCTGCTCACTGGCTGAGCACACCAGCGAGGAGCCCTCACTTGCCTTTCTACCTATGATCTCCAGAGCGGGTGCAGATCTCTACAGGAAGTACATAAAAGCTCATCGGATGCGGCACAGGCTTGCCTTAATTTCCAGGATTCATTGCGTGGAGCACTTGGATTCCTGAGTGCTTTCCATTCTGCAGACTTCTGGGTCTTTAGCTGAGCTTTTAACTCTTTCCCTCCTGGTTCTTGTCTGGCTCTCTGGTTTGACCCTTGACACGGGTGTCTCTCCTAATTGGGTTTTTCAGCACGCCCTGTCCTGGGCCCTCATGAGCCATCAAAGTCTTGCCTCGGCCTTCCCTCTTCTGGTGTTTTGTTTTTCCTACAGTCCAAGGCCTGAGAATAAGGAGAAACTGTCCCTAGGGCCTAGGATCTAAGGAAGAGCCAGCTTTTCCTACATCTGTTAGAGTGAAACTCTTTCAACATCCACGTTACCCAAAGTGTCCACATGGACGTTTTGTGAGATGTGAATAGCAGTAAAATGGGACAAAGGGTTTTGTCGCCAAATACGTTTGGGGACTGCTGTGTGAGGTTAGTTTCTTTCCTATAACAGGACTTTCCAGAGCCCTTGAAGTGCTCTGGACGGGATAAATTTCCAGTGAGGGGGTAACCCCTTGGAGCCAGATGTATTAGTAACCAGATGAACTAGTAACTCTTCAGATTTTAATAAGGTGATATGGTGACTATGCTATTTATTCCATAGCATCCCCAGCAAAGTGAGACAGGCCCTGTAATCATACATTTTCTGCAGCAAAACATATGAACATTCGCACTAAATAGGTTAAATAAAGAAAATGAACAAGTACACATCTATTCAGGTCAGGTTTTGCCCTGCAGTTTATGAAAACAAACAAACAAACAACCGAAAAACACATTGTTTTTAGGACTTTTTAGACTTCAACATTGTGGAGAAAGGATTGTGGACCTGTGTATGATATCCCCCAAATATATCTGACCACAGAACCCCTTTACCAGGGGCATCCAGCAGGACTAGCATTCTGTAATCTCTTTAGGACGCCCTGAGCTAGTAGTCTACAATGCAGCCTTCCCAAGAGTTGGAACGCCCTGCAGTCCTCGCCAGCCACCGCATTAGCCTTATCATCTCCCGGGATGAGCAGATGAGATGGGGACTTTGACAGTTGAACAAAGAGGAAGAGGTTGAGAGCACTGAGCACTGACCACAAATAGCCGATCTGGTTGGGGAATCACGATGCTGCATCAGGCCTACGTGCAAAACCGGCCTGAAGGCGAAGAGCAGTGCGCTCATGTGGCTCATTGTTTCCTTCTGAGCTTCTTCACATTTCTCAAGTGTTTTTTTTTTTCCTCCTCTATTGTTTTCTACTGGAAGGAGTTGCCGTGGTGAGTGGTGCTGAGGAAGGGAGGCAGGCCCAGGGGTGATGCTCATCCTTGAGGGCAAGACGCCGAGGCCCTGGGCAGACAGCCTCTGGTCCTGGCCTCGGTGTCCAGCCCAGAGCTGAGGTGGGCTGGGCGGGGTGGGGTGCACGCCCAAGGCCAGTGTCTCCTGGGTCAGGAGGAGGATGTTGAGTTTCTGGAGGACTTCCAGGAGGACTTCCTGCTCTGACAAAAACAACACAAACACAGGAAAACACTCAGGGGCCTACGGGGAGGGAAGACGGACTGAAGGGAGACTCTGGGGATGAGGCTTGTGCAGAGAACAGCCAGGGGCTGAGCGCCTCCCTCCCATCACCCGGCTAGTTCCTCTGGCCAGCGTGGGAGCATTTCTCCACGCGGGGGGAGCGGGGGGGGGGGGGGGGGGACGACAGGTTGAGATCTGGAAGGGAGGAGCAGTAACTTTTGAATCTTCCCTCTTCTTCTCCACTCTGCACTTGGTGTAATATTTCTCGGAGGCCTGGTCCACGGAGGGTAAGGGTTGGCAGTGTGGACTAGGAAGGCCATTTGCAAAAGGCCTCAAATACAGACCTTAATGTTTGGGGTTATGTGTCCATCCCAGAACTCCATAGCCTCACTCACGGGACCAGCAGAAGGTATGCCTCTGCAGCTTGTCCCATTACCAGACCATGCCCACTACAGAATAGAGGGCTATAAGTTATCATTATTTCCATACAGCTTATGAATTGTGCCATGATGTTGCAGTATGTGTGTATGTGTATAGCAGAGGGGTGGTGTTACAAGCTTTAACTTACTAAGTATAGACATTTGAAGTAGACCACAGTTTTAGCAACTTTGTTTTGACGTTAAAAAACACAAACACATCAGGCCCATTAAAAATGGAAGCAGTAACATATTTTTTAAAATAATAAAATGAACGTATTCCTGCCCTATCTGCACCTCTAAGAAGGATAAGGGAGCTCCAAGTAGGAGGCCCAGGGAGCCTGTGTCAGCTGGGTGCTTGGACACAGAGCTTCAAGGACAGGTGATCAGGCCTGCGCTGGGCTCTGTGGAAGCCCGTTCGTGACTCCTAGTAACTCTGGTTTCATATGCATCGCTCTAGCGGCCTCTGCTGGGCTGGGGGTGAAAGGCGATCAAGGATGAAGACCTTGTTGTGGAAAGGGAATCCAAGAAGACAAGCTCAAGGTCATCCATGCCACGCTTTGGGCTTAAGAAATTGTTCTGTTAGTGGTGCTGAGGAAGGGAGACAAGTCCAGGCCTGAGGGCAAGATGGCTGAGCCCAGGGAGAAAAATATATGCTGCTGTTGTGTAGGGATTAATGACCCAGTTTCTTCTCTTCTGCTTCCCGCCTCCATACAGAGGCCATAAAGGGCCTGGCCTCTCCGAGGCGGGCAGTCACCCTCCTCTGCAGCTGGTTGGGTCACGAACTCTCTGAACCAGAGAGAGGGAACAGGAAGGCGTGCTGGGGCCTCCTGTCCACACTCGAGTTCTCGGATCCCAGCTTTTACGAGGGAACCTTGTTCCGGGGGCTGCGGGAGCCTTACCCAGACGGGTAATAAAAGTGCTTCTTCTTGCCCATGTGGCCTTTCATCCCTGTGAGGTAGACGGCAGCACTCAGGCCCCCAAACCCTTCTCCGAACAGATTGGTGACCAAATGGGTCCCAGTGACTCTCTGGGATAAAAATAACCGGCGGGAGCCCACAGCCTGGTGCAGCTGCCATGGCCAGTGGCGGGGGCTGGTCTCAGGTTATTGGGAGAATAGAACTTTTTGGTCTGGCGAAGGCTCTCTTCAGACAGACAGGCTTTAGTTGTCACGAGGAAAGCAGTTTATGCTCCCACGGCTTGCTTTCCCGCTTCGCCCTTGCACAGTTAAACGGTAGGAAAAGCAGCTTAGTTTCATATAGACTAAGAACACTTGTGTTGTGTTGCCCTGGCCAGGGTTGCTCAATGGTTAGAGTGCTGGCCTGTGCCTCGAAGGGGTGTGGGTTCGATTTCTGGGCCAGGGCATGTACCTGGGTTGCAGGTTCGATCCCAGCCCAGTCAGGGCACGTGCAGGAGGCAACCAATCGATGTGTCTCTCTCACATGGATGTGTGTCTCTCTGTCTCTCTCCCTCCCTTCCACTCTCTCTGAAAAGCAATGGGGAAAATATCCTCGGGTGAGGAGTGACCAAGAAAAAAAAAAGAACATTTCTGGGTGAAGTTTGGGGCCCTTAAGTAGCTAATGGTAGCAGCCTCCCCAAGTTCTGTCCCCTTTCTCTTGTTTTTGATGTTGCCAGGCCTGTGGAGGACTGTGGCAGAGCCAGCCTTTAGCTCCCTGAGGCAGGTGTAGGAGTTCCTGAAGCAGGTCCTCCTCCAGTCCGGTCCCAGGCCAGCCTGGCTGGGTGATTGGCAGGTCCTGGTCGTGGTTGTGGATTTCACAGGACAGACATTATGGCTTCACTACAGGAGGGCGGTTGTTTTTTTTCAGTCAACAGTAAAGAGGAAAAGCAGATTTGTAACCATTGGAAAAGCTCGGTCTGTGTTTAGGAATCAGGCTTGCTCCGGCGGAGAGAAACTGGATTTGTTTGAAAAACGAGCTTTGGTCTTGCAGTCAGAAGAGTAGCAGAAAAGTAAAAGGGAACTGAGGGGCATACATGTTTATCTATTTATTGTAAAATAAAACGGAAAACCCCATACAAACAAAATGTATAGCTGATTGATTATTTTAAGGCAAAACTGCCCAGGTTAAGGCATAAATCTTTGCCAGCCTCCCAGAAGCTTTTCCATGTACCCGTCCCAACCACAACCCCTGCTCTCCTCCCAAAGCAACCTCTAGTCTGAATCAAGATGGATATTTGGGAGGACATGGTGGACAGATAAACCCAAGCTAACTCCTTTTAACAAATGGGCTCACAAATAAGGAGATACTTCAATTGTTCTTGGATCGGGGAGGTGACTAAGGCTGGAGAGATTTATCAGAGGATGAGAGGCTGGATCTCAGCAAGTGAATTGCTTTTTTTTTTTGGAGACAGGAAGGGAGAGAGAGAGAGAAACATCGATGTGAAAGAGAAACATGTGCCCTAACCGCGAATTTAACAGGTAACCTCTTAGTGCATGGGACACCGCTCAATCAACTGAGCCACACCGGCTGGGCAAGGTCAGGACTTTTGTTTGTTTTTTCTCTTCTTTCTTATTTGCAGGTGAATTGCTTTGATTCCCTGAGAGTGAGCGCAGACCCAGAAAAGCAGGCCCTCTCCCAAACAGACCGGGAGGAGATATGTGCAATGTCTGAAGTTAGCAAACGGTTACTATCTGGAATGTACAGGAAACTCCTGCAGATCAATAAGAAAAAGACCAGATATCCAATGGAAAAGTGAACAATGGAGAGATGAGGAAAACAGAAAGGAAATCAGAATGACTACCCAGTGTGTAAAGAAAAGCCCAACTTCAGAAGTACTGTGAGCAATGCAAATTAATGCACTCTGTTCATAGGCAAAAGTTAGACAAGTCAGATATTACCTACCAGGCCTCTAGTATATGATACATAAGATGTGTGTGCATACACGTGTTTGATTATATATGTGTGAATTTTAAAGTTTGGAAGAATTTATGCCAGCATGTTATTATGTGTGATTGGTTCTCTTTTTTCTTTCATATATTTTTATTGATTTCAGAGAGGAAGGGAGAGGGAGAGAGAGATAGAAACATCAGTGATGAGAGAATCATTGATTGGCTGCCTCCTGCACACCCCACACTGGGGATCGAGCCCAAAACCCCGGTGTGTGTCCTGACCAGGAATCTAATGTGACCTCCTGGTTCATAGGTCGATGCTCAACCCCTGAGCCACACCGACTGGGCTGGTTCTCTTCTGTATACTTGTTCGTATTGTCTGAATAGTTCACGATAAAAATGTGTGAGTGTTATAATAATGAGAAGACAAGTCACGGGGGCTGCCTGAAGGAACAGGTGCCAGGTTCAGAAGACACCTGACGTCTGGCACAGAGTCCAGCCCCCACTGGGTCCTAGGCTCATCCTCTCCCAGGGCCCAGTTCAAACCCACTCCTGGAGATGAGCAACTTGCCTCTCCCTCTGCCAGGTCCACAGTCAACAAGAATCTGTGGGCCTGCAGGTGCTCAGGGGCAAGCATGGTGCTGCTATTCGTGGTCAGAGAGCTCTGAGTGTGTTCACATGTCTGCCTGTTACTGTGCAGGTGTGCAACTGCACAGCATGGACTCTCTGTATCACTGACAGTGTTTATTTTCCCTTTCCTTTTAATTTTTAATATTTCTTAATTACAAAAGTTATTAATATACTTATTTGTACTGTAACAAATACAGAAGATATGAATGTACAAACAAAATATAGAAATCTTCCATATATGGCTCAAGGACTTTAAAAAAATAGACTTTTTTTTTAAAGAACAGTTTTAAGTTCACAGACAAATTGAGTCGAAGGTACCGAGATTTCCCAATTATTCCCCACCCCCACTCACTCACAGCCTCCCCCGCTATCAACATCCCACACGAGAGTTGCACATTTGTTACAACTGATGAACTTATACTGACGCATCATTATCGCCCAAGTCCTTGGTTTACATTCGGATTCACTCTTGGTGTTGTACATTCTATGGGTTTTGAAAAATGTATAACGTGTATCGATCATTTTCTTATCATACAGAGAAGTTTCACTGCCCTAGAAATCCTTCGTGCTCTGCCCATTCATCCCTCTCTTGTCATTTTTCACATCAGCACTGTATATGTATTTGTCATTCTCTTGAATGGTTACCTAGTATTCCACTGAACTATGTATTATAATACGGGCATCTGCTAAAACAAACGATGCATCCATGAATGCACTTGAACCTATATCTTAGTGCAGTTATGCTATTTTTGTAGGATAGCTTCGTTCAGCAGGATGACTAAGTCACACAGTATTGCATTTAGCATTTTGATAGAGGTTGCCCTCTAAAAGCATTCATTCATTCAACAAATATTTATTGAATGTTGTCAGACGTTTATGAGACCCTGGGAATTCAGCTATGAATAAAACAGACAGGGTTCCTAGTGGCGGACATTATCACTAAACAATCACACAAAACAATATATCATTGCAATTGTGGTGATTTCCCTGAAGGAAAAGAACAGGGTTGTTGGGGTATGTAGACAGAGGGGCCTCATTTACACTGGGTGCTCAGAGGCAGCCTCCAGTAGGCTGGGACTTAAAGAATGAATAGGAATAGGCCAGGAAGACTGGGGGGGAGGGGGGGGGCAGGGGCATGACTGGGAGAGAAGGAGGCTTTCAGACAAAGAGAAGGTGTGTGTGGAGGCCCTGGGCCAGGCTGCCCTTGGCCCTGTGGGCTGCCTGATTTACAGTCTCCCAGAAGAGCAAGGAGGGTTCTATTTCCTGCGCCTGGGAGACCCCCGATACCGAGAGGTGCGTTCTCCCCTCCATTCTATGACTCGGTGACATCCTTTGATTGTGGTCATCCCTTGATTTTCAATAAAAGCCCTTTTGAGACGTGTGGGGAAGCTCACTTTGAGACGGTCAGATTCAAAATGCACATTGCATTTACTTCACAACATTAACCAAATTCCCCAAATCCCCATGCATCCCGGCGTTTCTTCTATTTTAGGACTTGAAGAATGAGAGAAATTTCCTGTCTCTGCAAAACCAATTTGTTCATCTAAAGCAAACGGTGCTTGCTCCATTCAGCTCACATTCCTGGAAGCTCCCTCTGGGGGTCCTGGGTCCTGCCTTGTTCGACCCAGTGACATGCAAGGCCTGGGAGGGAGGAGGGAGGGAGAGTGCGGGGGAGCCGGGCTTTCAGATTCAGGCTTTCCAGTTCCACCCTCCAGGCTGTGGGTGCTGTCACGCGGGACCAGCCCTCGGTCTGCGTGTCTTGTTGGGGCTCCCACAGTATCTGTGACAAAGCTGTCACCGAGAGCCCCCCACTCTGTTCGATTTTTCCTATTTGTGCTCAATAAGTATTTATCAAATAGACAGTGAATGATTATTAGAAAACATCCAAATTTCAGTACAGGATTCAGTGGAATGCTCTGAAAGTATCAAAAGAGAACGAGGTAGATATATATGTACTGATATCGCAAAGATATCCATGAGCTGCTAAGTGCAAAAGGCACGTTACAGAGCACACATAGTAGGGTCCTCTTTTCCTTTTTCTTTTTTTTTCTTTTTATTTTTATTTTTTAAAAAATATATCTTATTGATTTTTTACAGAGAGGAAGGGAGAGAGATAGAGAGTTAGAAACATCGGTGAGAGAGAAACATCGATCAGCTGCCTCCTACACATCTACTGGGGATGTGCCCGCAACCCAGGTACATGCCCTTGACCGGAATCGAACCTGGGACCTTTCAGTCCGCAGGCTGACGCTCTATCCACTGAGCCAAACCGGTTTCGGCCTCTTTTTCTTTTTAAATATTGTATACACACCTATACACATACATATATGGAAGACAGCTGCTTTTATTTACGCGTTTCTGTATGCTCTGAATTTGTTACAGGGCTCCATGTGCTACTTTTGTAATGAAAATGAGTGAAGAGTGAAGGAACAAGGAACTTCTCAGAGTTCTCAGAGGGGTGAATGGAGAAGGAAATTCAGTTCGTAAGTTCCTTCCTCTGACCTATTTCTCAAGTCTGAGACCTGTTCTTTCAACTTATCATCGAACAACCATAATAAAAACATTCCCCCTAAGACAGTGGTTCTCAACCTTCTGACCCGTTAAATACAGCTCCTCATGTTGTGACCCAACCATAAAATTATTTTCGTTGCTACTTCATCACTGTAATGTTGCTACTGTTATGAATCGTAATGTAAGTATCTGATATGCAGGATGGTCTTAGGCGACCCCTGTGAAAGGGTCGTTCGACCGCCAAAGGTGTCGCGACCCACAGGTTGAGAACCACTGCCCTAAGAGTTCCTGGTATAATAAAGAAAAAACAAGCTCAGAACAGGCTGTTCCCATTTTTTTTTGGAGGAAAAAGGTCTGAAAGAAAGTGGCTGATGGGCTAACCCTGGGTGTGCGGTGGATTAGGGAAAACCTCTACTTCTGTTGCTTGACTATTTTACAATATGCATATGTTTCTTTTACTGTCAGACAATAATGAAGGCTTAATTTTATTTTTCACTATTTCCATATGTCCTTTTATTTTATTTCTATTTTTTTATTTTTAATTAAATCTTTATTGTTCAGATTATTACATTTGTTCCTCTTTTTTCCCCCCATAACTCCCCTCCTCCCAGTTCCTGCCCCACCCTCCGCCCTCACACCCCACCCACTGTCCTCATCCATAGGTGCACGATTTTTGTCCAGTCTCTTCCCGCATCTCCCACACCCCTTTCCCCCCAAGAATAGTCAGTCCATTCCCTTTCTATGTCCCTGATTCTATTATGATCACCAGATTATTTATTCACTTGATTCTTAGATTCACTTGTTGATAGATGCATGTTTGTTGTTCATAATTTGTATCTTTACCTTTTTCTTCTTCTTCCTCTTCTTAAAGGATACCTTTCAGCATTTCATATAATACTGGTTTGGTGGTGATGAACTCCTTTAGCTTTTCCTTATCTGTGAAGCTCTTTATCTGACCTTCAATTCTGAATGATAGCTTTGCTGGATAAAGTAATCTTGGCTGTAGGTTCTTGGTATTCATTACTTTGAATATTTCTTGCCATTTCCTTCTGGCCTGCAAAGTTTCTGTTGAGAAATCAGCTGACAGTCGTATGGGTATTCCCTTGGAGGTAACTGAGTTTCTTTCTCTTGCTGCTTTTAAGATTCTCTCTTTGTCTTTTGCTCTTGGCATTTTAATTATGATGTGTCTTGGTGTGGTCCTCTTTGGATTCCTTTTGTTTGGGGTTCTCTGCGCTTCCTGGACCTGTAAGTCCATTTCTTTCACCAGGTGGGGGAAGTTTTCTGTCATTATTTCTTCAAATAGGTTTTCAATACCTTGCTCTCTCTCATCTTCTGGCACCCCTATAATTCTGATGTTGGTACGCTTGAAGCTGTCCCAGAGGCTCCTTACACTATCTTCATATTTTCGGATTCTTTTTTCATTTTGCTTTTCCGGTTGGGTGTTTTTTGCTTCTTTGCATTTCAAATCTTTGCCTTGATTCTTGCGCTCCTCTGGTCTGCTGTTGGGAGTCTGTATAGTATTCGTTATTTCAGTCCGTGTATGCTTAATTTCTAGTTGGTTCTTTATCATAACATCGAGGGTCTCATTAGATTTCTTGAGGATCTCACTACATTTATCGGCGGCTTCTAGACAATTCTTAAGAGACCTTAAAAGTGTGGTTCTGAACTCGATATCCTCCATTGACAGTTTTGTCCTGTTTCTTTGTCTCCGCATTTTTTATGCTTTCTTGGTGCACCCCCTAGTGGTCTTTGTGCGCAGTCTTGTTGTAGTTAAGCCTTGATTGTTGTCGGCAATACCGGGGGTGATTTGACCTCCAGGCTAACTGGCTAAGAGAGTCCGCTGTGTCTGCAGTGGGAGAGCTTCTGTGCTGGATCTCTAGGGCGGTGCTAATCTAGCGTTTGCCTGAGGCTATCTGGCAAATGGCTCTGTGCAGGGCTTGGGCGGGGCGGGTCCCAGGGGATCTACAGGGTGGGCGGAGGGAGCAGTTATGGCTGCTCTCAGTTCCGTCCCTAGGGGCTCTGCCTCACAGAGTCCCAGCAACCGCTGCAAACCTCGGAAAGAAAGCTGCCTTCGAGTTCCGACCGAAGCCAGACAGTCCCGCTTCTCCCGTTTGAGTCTGGGTCCCTAGAGACTCGCCCGGATCTGGAGCTCAGAGTCTGAAACTCCCTCCCGATTGAAAACAACAACCGCGCCCTCCGCCTCCAGCCCGCTCCACGTGCACTCCGCACCTTAGTATTTCACTTCAGCACTGCGCCTCCTCTGAGTCTGGGTATGATATTCTCTTTCTTCCTAGTTGTAGAATTTCCACTCAGCCAGCCTTCCTGTGGTTCTGGATGATGTCCGTTCCGTCTTTTAGTTGTTTTTTGAAGTGGTTGTTCGAGGCAGCAATCTCCGGCGTTAACCTATGCTCCTCAATTAATATTTTCCCATATGTCCTTTTAATTTCAGATTTATTCATTCGTTTAACAAATGTTTATCGGGCAACAGCTATCAGCCTGACACGACATAGGAGCTTTCCTTAAGGAACTCACAGCCTGGTGGGAAGACTCACAAGACACAATGTGATGTAAGAGGCCGTATGCCTCAGGGCAGTCCAGGCATGAAATTATGAGGCATCCCCCTGGCAGAGGAGATATTGCTTATACCCTGAGCCTTGAAGAATGAGAGGAGTTTGCCATTTGGAAGAGGTGAGGAAGGGCGTTCTGGAGAAAGAGAATACCTCGTATAAAAACACCTTTAATAAAAATATGGAGGAATAAAAGTCGGTGTGGCAGAAGCAGAGGGGACATGGGGGGAGATGAGCTGGAGAAACAGACATCCTAGAACTAGCAAGAAGCCTTTGAAGAGCCTTGTATGAGATATAGGGCAGGCATTGTTGCCCCAGCTAATAGTTGAAGAAACCGAGTCGCAGAAAGTTTTAATGACTTGCCCAAGGCCGCAGAGGGGATGAGCCCAAGTTGGAAGATAGTTCTAGGGTGTTTATGCTTCTGGACCAGGCCCCATCCTTAAGAGCCTTCTGATGTGCTGGCTTGAACCCCTCCAAGTTGCTAGCAAAGAACAGGGCCATCCTCACAGTAGGCTCTGACCACACTGGCCGCATTCTTGGCACACTCGTGGACCAAAACCACAGGGGAGCTTCCTCCAAGAGAGCTTTTCCTAGAAAAGGGCATGCACACACTCAATCTTGACGTTGGTGGGCACCCCTCAGAAATGATGGAAGAGGCAGATTCCTGGCACCCACCTGTCCTGGGGAGCCACTTTCCATTCTTGCTGTCAGCATGTATGTGGTACGTGGGCCACCCAGAGATCCATGGAAGTAGGAGGATCCTACATCTTCCAGAGCTTTATGATGCTGCATAGAGGCTTTGGAATCAGAAAGATGACTCTCAAACTCACTCTAATGGCTAAGATGAAAATACTGACAATTCCATGTGTTGACAAGGATGTGGAGCAACTAGAATGTTTGGCAGTACTTTTAAAGTTAAACATATTTCTACCTAAGAAGAATGTCCAGGGCAGTACTATTCAAAATGGCCTAAAATTGGAAACAACCTAAATATTTATCAACAAGAGAATGGGTAAATAAGTTGGGTGGTGCCCTAACCGGTTTGCCTCAGTGGATAGAGCATCGGCCTGTGGACTGAAAGGTCCCAGGTTCGATTCCGGTCAAGGGCATGTACCTTGGTTGCGGGCACATCCCCAGTGGGGGGTGTGCAGGAGGCAGCTGATCGGTGTTTCTCTCTCATCGATGTTTCTAACTCTCTACCCCTCTCCCTTCCTCTCTATAAACAATCAATAAAAAATATTTTTTAAAAAATAATAAGTTGGGTGGTATCTTCATAAAATGGAATACTATTCTGCAATAGAAAGAAAAAGCTGATATAACCATGTGGATAAATTCTAGATACATTGTATTGAGCAAAGGAAGCCAGATATAAGAGAATGACCCCATTCATAGGAAGTTTAAAAATACGTAAAAAGGATCTATGAGAACAGAAGTCAGAATGTTGGTTACTTTGGGAGTGAAGGGTAGTGAATATTTGCTGGAAAGGGGCATGAGGGAAGTTTTGAGAGTGATGAAAAAGCTATAATCTTGATCTGAGAGGTGGCCACGTGGGTGTATACATATAAAGGGTATATAAGCGATAGCTCAATAAAGAACCCAATTCTACCATTGGGCAAATCACTTAACATTCCTGTTCCCCTTGCCTTATCTAGAGAACAGAAATAATAGTACCCCTGTCATGGGTGGGTTTTTTTTAAAAATATATTTTTATTGACTTCAGAGAGGAAGGGAGAGGGAGAGAGAAATAGAAACCTCAGTGATGAGAGAAAATCATTGATCAGCTGCCTCCTACATGCTTCACACCAGGGATCGAGCCCACAACCCCGGGCATGTGCCCTGACTGGGAATCAAACCGTGATTTTCTGTTCATAGGTTGACGCTCAACCACTGAGCCATGGGTAATGGGTAGTTTTTAAATTAAAATTTTATTTTATTGTGGTAAGAACACTTAACATGACACTATGCCCTTAACAGATTTTAAGTGTACAATACAATATTGCTAACTATAGGCACAAAGCAGATCTCTAGAACTTATTCCTTTTGCCTTATTAAAACTCTAAACCTGTTGATTAGCAACTCCCCGTTTCCCCCTCCACCCTGTCCCTGGCAACCACTGTTCTGCTCTCTGCTTCTACGAGTTTATTTTGTTTTTTGTTAATCCTCGCCCAAGGATATTTTTTCCGTTGATTTTTAGACAGAGTCTATGGAGGGCAGAGACAGAAAGAAACATCGATGTCAGAGAGACACATCGATTGTGCCCCTACTGGGGCCGGGGATCGAGCTTGCAACTGAGGTACATGCCCTTGACTGGAACTGAACCTGGGACCCTTCAGTCCGAGGGCCGACGCTCTATCCACTGAGCCAAACTGACTAGGGCTATGAGTTTGTTTTAGATACCTCATATGAGTAGAGTCATCTAGGATTTGCTTTCTGTGATTGGCTTATTTCCTTAGCATAATGTCCTCAAGGCTCAACTGTGTTGCTGCATATTTTTAGGATTTTCTTCTTTTTAAAGGCTGAATAATATTTCACTGTATGTATATAGTATATACTATATACCACATCTTCTTTATCCATTCATCCTTCCATCTACATTTAGGTTGTCTCCACATCTTGACTATTGTGACTAGTGCTGCCATTGAACATAGGAGTGCTAATATCTCTTCGACATCCTGATTTCAATCGCTGGATCGTATGGTAATTCTATGTTCAATTTTTTGAAAAACCGCTACACTGTTTTTGAGAGTGGCTGCACCATTTCGCATTCCTATCAACAGTACACAAGGGTTCCAGCCTCTTTGGCGTAAGGTGACTTTAAGTGTCAAATGAGAGAGTGCACAAAAACCTTAGTCCAAGAACCTGAAAAATGCTAAGAGTTTAGTAAAAGTTATTCTCACCGTGGGCGCCTCACCCACCGCCTACTCCACCAGGAGCAGGCCCTTCCCGCCTGCCTCACCCTGAAGGAGCAGCTCCACCTCTGATTGATGTCAGATCTGCAGGCAGCGCCTCCCGGCCCCGCATCACGAAATGCTGGTCACATTCACAGAATCCACAAGACTCGAGTGACTAGAAAGGAGCCTCATAGAATTCTGAACAGGAAGCAGCAGTGGCAGCTGATAATCTGTGACCTGAATATAGCCATCCATTATCTCACTGTGGTCTCTTGTTTCCCTGACAGAGGAAACGCCCACGACTTTCTTGAAGTTATTCTAAACACTCGGTTCCTTGTTTAGCTCTGGCAGGATAATGTTACCCCTGGGCACTCCTGTGCTTTGGGCCGTGGCCTCCCTGCCAGTCTGAGGTTCCCAGCTCAGCAGCCAACGTGTGGGGTAAATGTCCCCTCTACTGGGGGCGGTGGGGGGGGGGGGTGGCGTGCAGCGACAGGAGCTTACCAGGAAAGAGGCCACCAGTGTCTAGAGCCATTGGACGAGAGAAGAAAACAAACAAGAAACCTTAACGACAACACCCACTTTTTGTTCCTCTTCAAGAAACCAGCCGGGCAGAACTGACATGCTGGAGACAGGGTGTCACCAGTTTTTTCTCATCATCGCTCTCCTCTTTTCCACGCCATCTCCAGTGGCTTCTTTTTTGGTCCTATTCTTATCAGGGAAGCAAATCTGCCCTCCTGATGGATCCGCCCTCCAAGCGAGCGGCAGAGTCCTAGGCCCAGGTCTGAGGTTTGAACAGGAACGCCCTTTGACTCCTGGGCTCGTAAAAGTCAGGGTCCGGGAGGTCTCAGCCAAACTGCGAATTTGCATTTGGCGGCTTCTCTCCCTGGCCCCTCTCGGCCCAGCCTGCTCTCTCGTGATACCATATCACTTACCACTGCAGCTGGGGAATCATTCCTTCTGAAAGACTGAGGATCGCATGTGTTAACCTCTCTCGGAATACTTGTATTTTAAAAGAGAATTTGAGCTAATAATGCTAAATCGAAGGACTGCATCTCTAACTGACGGCTGAGGAGCTGTGTTTGGCAGGGAGGAGGCCTCCCGGCTCTCCCTGGCCCCCTGGTGGCCATCACTTCCCGGTCAGTTCTGCGGAGGAAGATGACACAGCATGACTAGTTTTAAAAGACTGTGGTTTGTGTTTTTCTGCAGAGGAACAGAAAGGTGGAACTCCTGCAATTTGGTCAGAACAAAATGGGGAAGATGTCAACGCAGGTGGCCGCAAAGCCCAGGAAATGTGTTCAAAACCCGCTCTCACAGGCTCAGAGCTTGTGCCCAGGGTCACCCAGGGGCTCTGAGACGCAGTCAACACAATACCAGATGTGCAGGGGCGAAACCAGCCTCTGAGGGCCCGTCTCTGCCACCACCTAGTCCTGAGCAGTCTTGAACCTCTCCAGGCCTCATTCCGTTCAGCTGAACCATTCCAGGCAGGAGGAATGCACTTTGAGATGTTGACAGTGGTCCTCTCTGGGTGTGGATTACAGGTGAATTTGGTTTTCTTCTTAGTGCCTGGATCAGTCAGGGTTAATCAGAGAAGCAGAACTGCTAGGAATGACAAAGAATAAGAGGTTTATTACAGAGCTTTTGTTTTTTGTTAATCCTCACCTGCGGATATTTTTTTTCCATTGCTTTTCAGAGAAAGTGGAAGTGAGAGAAGGAAGGGGAGAGAGAGAGAAACACTAATGTGTGAGAGAGAGACATTGACCGGTTGCCTCCCGCCCCCACCCCCGCCCACTGGGGGCGGGGATCAAACCCGCACCCAGAGTACGTGCCCTCACTGGAGTTGAACTTGCAACTCTTCTGTGCGCAGTCCGACACTCTCTAAGCACTGAGAAAACCAGCCAGAGCTATTACAGGGATTTGACGTTACACAACTGTGGGAGCTGGTTAAATAGCTTGTGTGACCATTGCTTATGCAAGAATGACTTGGTGTCCTCGAGGGTGCCCTGGGGCCTCCATCAGTCTCCCACTCGCTCCAAAACCTCCAACTTCAAAGATGTGGGTGACCCACAGAAGGAGCTGGGCTCTTTGTCACGTAGGTAAACACACATTTGGTCCAGGAGTTAAAAGCTGAAGGATGAGACCTGAAGGTGGGAACTGAAGGAACTATGCCCAATTGATGTCTAATGCCAACAACATGAGCCAGCAGATCTGAGACAATGTGTGTGAGCTGCAACTGTACCTGACTCTGAACTGCCTTTCTGAGCATGAACATGACTGTTTTGCTTCTGCCCCCCAAGTCTTGTGCAAAGTTTCTTGTCGCCAACTCTAACCCAGAACCAGACAAGGAAAGACATAGTTCCAGTTTAGCTAAATTGACATAGTATAAATCTACCATGATTCCTTTCTGTATTTGCCAAACATTTTTCAATTAGCATAAGTTACATTAATAACCATGAAAAGAACTTTAAAATGTTCCTAGAAGATCCAAATAGCTAATAAATATATGAAAAGATACTCAATTCATTAATCATCAGAAAAATGCAAATGAAAAGCACAATAGAACATCCCTACACACCCACCAGAATGACTAAGATGAAAAAGGCAGACATTAAATGTTGGTGTGGACATGGGGCAACTGGCACTCGCATCTTTGCTAGTGGGAGTGTGATTGGTACAACCACTTTGGAAAACTGTTTGGCAATATCTACCAAGGTTGAACATATGTATACCCTGTGATAAGTGATTACATTTCTAGAAAAACATATGTTCACCAAAAGACATTTGCAAGAATGTTCATAGAAGCACTATTTTTTAAAAAATATATTTTGTTGACTTCTTACAGAGAGGAAGGGAGAGGGATAGAGAGTTAGAAACATCAGTGAGAGAGAAACATCCATCAGCTGCCTCCTGCACACTCCCCACTGGGGATGTGCCCGCAACCAAGGTACATGCCCTTGACCGGAATTGAACCTGGGACCCTTGAGTCTGCAGGCCGATGCTCTGTCCACTGAGCCAAACCGGTTGGGGCGCACTATTGTTTTTTAGAAGCACTATTTGTAATAGCTAAAAACCAGAGACCATTCAAATGTCCACCAACAATAGAATGAACAAATAAATCACGGTGTATTCACACAATGGAGTATTATACAGCAATGGGGCAAATAATCCATAATTATATACAACAATAAGGATGCGTATCATCAATAAAATAGCAAATAGAAGAAGGTAGACTCAAAAGAGTACATACTTATTATTCCATTTATGTCGAGTTCAAAAATAGGAAAAATTATAATCTATGCTTTTAATCTATGAATAGGGATTACCCCTGAGAGATTAGGGGCTGGGAGGAATCAGGGGGCTTCTGGGGTGTTAGTGATGTTCTGCCTTTTTCTTTTCGGTGTTGGTTACACGGGGGTGTTTGCCTTTTGAAAATGTATGGAGCTGTATATGTATGATCTGTGCACTTTTCTGTATATGTTATACTTCTACAAAAAGTTAAAAGAAAAAATTAGTAATCCCTGGTTTAAGGAACTTATAATCACTCATTATATCACAAATTGAGGGGATCAGATGCAATAATGCACATTACAGGGCTTGGAGGAGAAAAACACAAGGATTATAGGGTGGGGCAGAAGTAGGTTTACAGAGTTTATTCTTGTATAATTATTTATTGTATTATTTTCCATACAAACAACTGTAAACCTACTTGACCCCATCTTGTATATAGACAGGAATATAGAGAGAGAATAGAGGGGGCTGGGTGCAGGGGGTGAGGGTGGAGGGATTGAGCAAAAAAGAAAAAAAAAAAAGGAAAAAACTCACAGACACGGACAACAGTGTGGTGATTGCCGAGGGAAGGGTGGTGGGTGGGAGGAGCAGGCGGAGGGTATGGGGGGCAATAAATGGCGATGGAAGGAGACTTGATTTGGAGTGGTGAACACACAATCCAATGTACAGATGGCGTATAATAGAATTGTACACCTGAAACCTATATAATTTTATTAACCAATGTCTCCCCAATATATTCAATAAAAGATTTACCAGTTATCATATCTTTTTTTCTTTCTCTTTTTGTTTTAAGAGAATGCATGTGACTGTGTGTATGGCAGGGCAAGCGCTGGTTAGTGGGAGGTGAGAGGAAGGGCAGGTTTCCTGAGTCCCTGTTAGCCTCTGCCACGGTCTGCCTGGAGGTGACAAGCTTTGGCTCTGCTGGCCTGCTTCTCGCATGACCAAGCGGGGAAATGTTACTGTCCCCCGAGTCCGTCCCTTCATTGGCTGCGGGTGATTCTCCAGCCCCTGACAGTCTGGCTGCGCCAGATAACAGGAGCTCCTCTGAGCTACAGAAATGCCATTGAGTCCAGCTCCTGCTCTGCTTCCCTGGCTCCCACAACACAGACAGTCAGCCTTGCCCGTGACTGTCGCTGTCCCCAAAGCTCTCTCCTCATCAGCAGCCGCAAGAAAGACCAGGATGACAAATTCAGCAAGGGGTTACCTGGCAGGCGCAGGACAGCAGGAGCCGCATTCATGTCGCTCTTCAGAGTGATGCCCCGTCTGCACTTCTAGGCTCATCGGGGCAGTTGGTTCTTTTCTTGACGCCAACACCTGCACTAGCACCAGCTGCAGAGGGGAAGAACCCACAGTTCTTAAACACCCGCACTGGACAGAGGCCCAGGATCACAGCAGAATCTGACCCCGATGATACCACCGGGGAGAGTTAATTGAGTGCCTACTGTGTGCTTGGCATGACGCTCCCAGCAAGACACCCGAGCCTTTTGGAGACTCAGGCAGGAGCAGAGGGCTCAGGACTCAGCCAAGGGCAGATTCCCCGAGCTAGACCTTTTCTGGGGCAAGAGAAACCTGAATAAATGATGCTGGATGACTCATTCTCGCTCTTCCTAGAAGCCCAGCCAACCCCAGATTTTACTCTACTAAAATCATGGTAAACCACGCACAAGTGTGTAAAGAGAAGTCTGGAAGAACAGCAACAGGGGGCATCTTTGAGTGGTGGATTGACATTGGTATTTCTCTCTTTCTTGTGCTTTTTAAAGGCAGCATATATTATACTTAACATGGGGTTTTTGAGATCAAACACAGGTTCAAACCTCAGCTTTGCCCCAAATGAACTACGTGAGTTTGGGCAGGTTACTTCACCTGTATGAACTTTAATCTCTGTATCTGTGACTTTAATCTTTATCTGCGGATGGAGTTAAACCTACTCCATAGGGATATTAGCAAGTTTGAATAAAAGGAGTCACATTACGTGTTTCAGCACAGTGTCTTATGGGAAGAAAATACTCCATCAATGGGAGCTGTTACTGTTACATTTCTATACTGTTTTATTTTCAAAGAACACATATTCTAAATAAAGAAAAAAGATTTTTTTAAAAACAAGAAAAAATAAGGCCAGCCATGAAGGGAAAGAGAGTTTGAAAGAGGATATGTGGATCGTCAGGGGGATGTGGGCAGGAGGAGGGAGGGACTCAGCCATGGAGTGGCAGCCGAGAAGTGGACAGCGAGCCTTTTATTTCGGGGTGTGGGGGAACCTAGCTGAGGAGCCATTTCTGTAGGCCTTGGGATACTGACCCCAGCACCCCCAGCTAGGACACAAGAGCAGTTGTCCCAATTAGCTTTACCCTGGCAACATCCCTAATTCTCAGGGCATCCTCGGGCACACTGGCCACTGAGGGTTTCACTGTGACCTGGGTCCAGGGTGATTTGACCAGCTCAGCACAAGGCTGGAGTCCTTTCCTCTCCTGTTCTGACGCTGTGTCTGCGAGCACCACGCGGACGCCTCTAACGGGAGGCCGTTGGGGATGTTTCCCTTTAGTCCCTGGTGCTGGGAATGCCTTTTCCTTTCACTGACATTCACTGCCATGACATCATCGAGGTAACTCCAGAAAAGGGACACAGTCCTCAGGGGTGACGGCCTGTCCCCCCCTTTCCGGGGGTTGTTCTTTTTCCTTTAAGAGGATGCTGGCTCAGCTCCCCAAGCCTGGCGCTCAGCACACGCCTTGGGTTTTGCCTTTGGTCAGGGTGAGCCTGCCTCCTACCACCGCGGCCGGGGCACACATTCTCCCATATTTGGGAGTAAGCCGGAGGCTCAGCCGCATGTGGGTTTCTGTTTAAAATTCCAAAGCCAGCAGGGCGTTTATTATCCATTTCCTCAAATCCAACTTGCTGTATAGCATGAGTCAGACTCGGATAAGCTTCTTCCCGGGGAAGTTGTGTCAGTTGGGTAGTGGATGTAATTAAACAAGGATAATGTTCGCCGGCCTTAGCTTCAGATGAATGCAGAGGGAAACAAAATCTGCATCTTGAGTTTACAACGTTCCTGCCAAGATACAACAACTTCCCCAAGTCTCCCTGCTCAGAGAAAGCACTCCAACATTAATGTCACTCGTGGGGCACAGGGGACCCCTCGATCCACACTCTCCTTCCCCAGGAATGGGTAATGAAGATAGTAGGACTCATGAGGGGAAACGTGTAGGTTCTGTGTATGCAGAAGGTATTTGTGGGAGAGGGGTTACCTGTTAGCAAATATTAATGAGGGTTATTGTATCTGCTTTAGCCACCATCGCCCAGGCCAGGTGGCTGAGGGGAGAACAGGTAAGATTTGAGAAGCGCTGGGGTGGGTGCCTGGCTTATGGCGCTTTCACACCAGGCAGCCCTTTGGGAGGTGGCTCCAGGGAGCCAGGAAGCAACAGTAAGGCCCCAGCTCAGGAAGGGCTGACGGGGTAAAGGTCCCAGCAAGGAAGTTAGGAAATGAGGGGTGAGTAGAGGGGCATGGGAAACCCACAAATTCTATTGCACACTTTAGCCTAGACAAACCCTTTCCACAATCATGGAAATCAGAAAATAGGAAGTTAATTCTGGAAAGGCCATTCAGTCCATCCTCTCCTTAGAGGCAAACAAACTGAGGTCCACCCAGAGAGGTTGAGTGAGTTGCCCAGTTCACCCAGCAGTTTAATGGCAGAATTGAGACTACCAGGCCTCTGTCCAGGAATGACAGGAGTTAACAACACTGGCCCTTCCTGCAAACATCTATGCGGCTGTGCCTTTCAAAAAAAAAAAAAAAAAAAAAAAGCGTTGCCCTGACCGGCTTGGCTCAGTGGATAGAGCGTCGGCCTGCGGACTGAAAGGTCCCAGGTTCGATTCCGGTCAAGGGCATGTACCTTGGTTGCGGGCACATCCCCAGTAGGGGGTGTGCAGGAGGCAGCTGATCGATGTTTCTCTCTCATCGATGTTTCTAACTCTCTATTCCTCTCTGTAAAAAAATCAATAAAATATATTTTCAAAAAAAAAAAAAAAGTGTTGATTGAGTTTAGAGAGAGGAAGGGAATGGGAGAGAAATAGAGAAACACCAATGAGAGAAGCACCCACCCGCTGCCTCCTGCACGCCCCCTACTGTGGAAGGAGCCCACAACCCGTGCAAGTGTCCTGACCAGAATCTTGGTTCCTGGGTTGATGCTCAACAACTGAGCCACATCCGCCAGGCTCTGCCTTTTCCAATATGACCTCTGCTCAGGGTGTGAGAAGCAACGCTAAACCATACCTGAGACAGTATATCCTCCCGTCACTCAGGCCCCTCCCAGCTTCAAGAGCACAAATGATTTCAAAATGTACATTTTCTTAACTCCAGGAAAGAGCGTGCTCAATTTTATATCACTGAGATTCAAAGCTTATTGCTAACGAGCACCGCTTCTGGGTTAAAGGAAAACAGATTTGCAAATGTTCTTTTAACTCTGACGGTGAAGAACACCCCACGCCCCACCCCACCCCTACTGTAACCCGACAACCAAGGGGTCCAGGCTGCCTGTCACCACTTGAGCCAATTAAGCAGAGACAGGGTTAAGTCATACATGAGCCTTTATCTAATACCGGCAGCATGAGAGAGCAGCAGGCCATCCACAAAAATCTGCTCTGCCCACCCCCTCCCCATAAGCCAGCTGCTTATATTGGGTAGAAGGGCAAAGCTTATGTGGGAAAGTAGGAATTACAGGAATGACAAGTGGGCAAGGTATAATGGTTACAGGCAATAGGGCTGGGGGTTGCAACGGGCAGGTGACTCCGGGACTAGATTCTTTCAGCCAGGAGTTTGTAAATCTTTCCATAATGACAGGCAGTTCTTGGAAAAGGAGGATGGACTGCATTCCGATGTTAGCTCCCAGGTCCCAGGGCATACAACTCCCAGGCAGGTGAGAATGTGCTTTCTCCAGTCAGAACAGAAGCATCACCGTTAACAGAGCAGGATTAATATTTCTTACAATTGTAGCTAGTATTCTATTTCTGCCCCCTGACAATATCACCTTCCCCTTGAGCAAAGTATTTGAAATATGTTTAATTTGGGGAGGGCATTTCTTTGTGTTTTTGTCAAGTGCTCCTTCTGATGTAGGTCAAAGCATTTTGTTTTTCTTAAATGTGAGATTGTATTCTTTCTGCCCAAATAGGATGGAAAGGACTTTTCCAAATAAGGAAGTTTTGCTGGAGTGTGTGTAGCCCAGGCAGCAGCGTTGCTGGAGTCCTAACTTAGTCAAACACAGTAGCTCTACTAAGCCTGCAAGCATTTACAGACTCATTAGCCCTCTGCACAGCTAAACCACTGGGGGTCAGGGGGTGCTGCCAGCAAGTAGTTGTGGCAACCAGGGACACACAAAAAAATTTGTAGAGAAGGCAAAGTTTGGCTTTGGCACACCTCTCCTCTCCACATTCCCTCCTTCCCAGCCCCCAAGAATCGGCTCTCTCTCCAGAATAGAATGAGGATGCTCTGATTCTTTGGACTCAGAGAGATTTGAGTTAGAAATCTCAGCTCTCCACACAAAATCTGTGTGACCTTCATTAAGTTACTTAATGTTTTGAGACTTTTTCTTTTTTTTAACAAAAACAGATCCAGAGACAGAGAAGCATCGATCAGACTGTCAAACCTCAGAGGGAAGGTAGGGGACGGTGGGGGTCAGGGGGAGAGATCAACCAAAGGACTTGTATGCATGCATATAAGCCTAACCAATGGACACAGACATGGGGGGCGGGGTGAGGGCATGAGTGGGGTTTGGGGGTTGGGGGGGTAATGGGGGGAGAAAGACACATGTAATACCTTAATCAATAAAAAAAGTTAAAACAACCATCACAGTTAACAGAGTGTTTATCTCATGGAATTATTAGGAGTAAATGATCGAATAAATATAACATAGGTAGTATGTTCTAAATTCCCCTTTTTGGGTTCTAAAATTGCTCCTTTTCTATCCCTCTTTCATTATCCCCTCCATTATCAGAACAATTTAGTTAGAAACAACTGTCCTAACCAGGGGTTAAGAGGAAAGTGTGATATAAAAGTAATTTGTGCTAAGGTATGAGTGACTACAATAAAAATTTATTAGTTCCTATGAACTTCTTACTTATGTAACCAGGATGTTGTAAGCAGGAAGATTTCCTTGTGTTAAAAGGGACATATTTTCTTTTACAATGTCCCTTAATTTATACCACTATGCCTTACTCCACCCATCACCAGAGCCTACTCAGCCTCTTAGGGTGAGAAGAGGTAAGTGTTCCCTAAGAGTCTATAGAATTCTAGAAACTTGCTAAATAAGACCATTCTTTTCTTTTCTAGACAGACGAATGCTAATCATATTATTTTTTAAAAAATCCTCCCTGAGCATATGCTTTTTATTGATTTTAGAGAGAGAGGAAAGGAAAAAGAGAGAGAAATATCAATCAATTGCTTTGCATATGCGTCCCCACCAGGAATGGAATCTGAAATCTAGGTATGTGCCCCAATCAGGAATCGAACCTGAAAACTTTCGGTGTGCGGGACGATGCTCCAAACCAACTGAGCCACCCGGCCAGGGCTAATCGTGTTATTTTAAAAACTGTTGAAAACACATACTCTCTTAGATTGCTGAATTCAGATCATAATATAGTGAGAATCTTTGACAGAAGTTTCTTACCTGAAGGACCAAGTCCTGTCCTCAAGCCCATACCCAAAAAGAACAACACTTAACCCCAGACCAGGAAGATCTTAGGATAACCTTGATGTGAAATGGTGGCATCACTTTGGAAAACAGTCTGGCAATTTCTCAGAAGGTTAAACATAGGGTTCACATGTAACCCAGGAATTTCACTCCTCGGTAGTACCTAAAAGAAATGAAAACGTATGCGCACACAAAAATTTGCACACTAATGTTCATAGCAGCATTATTTACATTAGCTAAGAAGTAGAAACAAGCCAAATGTCCATCAACTGATGAATGAATAAGCAAATGTGGTACAATGGAATTTTATTCAGCCAGAAAAGGGAATGAGGTACTGATACATGCTACAACATGGGTGAACCTTCAGAACATCATACTACATAAAAGAAGTCTGACACAAAAGGCCATATTTATATGATGCTATTTATATGAAATTTCCAGAGTAGATGAGTTTATGGAGACAGGAAATAGGACTGAGGAGAAGAGGGGTGCATTGTTAATGAGTATGAGGTTTCTACTTGGGGTGATAAAATGTGCTAACATTGATTGTGGTGATGGCCGCACAACTCTAAATATACTGAAAACCATTGAATATACTGAACACTTTAAATGGGTGAATTGTATAGTATATCAACAAAGCTGTTACACACACATACGTAAAAATAGCCTTGAGTACAGTAGTTGTTGCCTTGTAGGTACTTACAAGTTGGTTGGTTAAAAGGCCACAGGTCTCCTGAGGTCTGGGAAGTGGCTCTGGTATCCCACCTGCAGATCCCAGTGAGGGGCCACTCGTTGAATCCCAATGGGTCAGAGGAGCCAGGGTGAGGACCTCACAAACCCCTCAGCACTCCTGTTCTGACCAGAAACATGAATAGAGCAGTAGAAAACAGGCCGGAAATGGCTTCTAGAGTACGTTTTAACAATCATTTCTAGCATTGCTGCTGCTTTGTATTAAAAATCTAATTTCTCTGTAAGCCCTATAAATAGAATAAGCCTTCTTGGAGGGATATCATTATTTAAGATTGGAGCCACAAGAGAAACCACGTAATTACTAATTCTACAGGCAATGAATTAAAATGGAATGTTCAAATCAGCTGTAGGGAGATGAAACAGAATCTTTGGCAAGATTCTAGATTATTAAAATAGTTATTTTGCACTAAAACAAAAAGCCCTAAGGGTAAAAAATTTTAGCTAGAATTGTTTTGCTTCAAAGATCCAAATGATCACCCTGCCCAGTTTTGCTCAGTGGATAGAGCATCGGCCTGCGGACTGAAGTGTCCCGGGTTCGATTCCAGTCAAGGGCATGTACCTTGGTTGCGGGCACATCCCCAGTCGGGGGTGTGCAGGAGGCAGCTGATCGATGTTTCTCTCTCATCAATGTTTCTAACTCTCTATCTCTCTCCCATCCTCTCTGTAAAAATCAATAAAATATATTTTTTAAAAAAGATCCAAAATGATCAATGGAATAATAAAGTAACTCTGTGTAGACAAAAAAAATCTAATATTGTTAGTATTTGTTTTAGGATCAATTTTTAAATTTTTTGTATTGATTTCAGAGAGGAAGGGCGAGGGAGAGAAAAATAGAAACATCAATAATGAGAGAGAACCGAGCCCGCAACTCAGGCATGTGCCCTTGACCAGAATTGAACCCGGTACCCTTCAGTCTGCAGGCAGATGCTCTATCCACTGAGCCAAACCAGCTCGGGCAGGATCAATTTTGGTATAAGTGGTGCCACGGTTTCGTGAATTTTGTTGCCCAGGAAATTCTCTCCTGATTTATAAAACAGAAAAGAATAACTATAGCACAATTGAGACCTAAGTCAGGAGTCTCCATTTCCTCAGTTAATCTAAAACACAGACACCATGGAAGCAGGGTCAAATCTCTATTTTCCAACTTAAAGCATGAATTTATAATGTAAGAATGCATTTAAAGTAGTAAACACACAAAATTAAGGTTGACTTCACACATTTTAAATTGTTTTTAAAATTTCAAAAACAATGTATGTTCATTATCCTATATAATAAAAGGCTAGTATGCAAATAGACCGAATGGCAGAATGACCGGTCACTATGACATGCACTGACCACCAGGGGCAGATGCTCAACGCAGGAGCTGCCCCCTGGTGGTCAGTGCACTCCCATAAGGGGAGCGCCGCTCAGCCAGAAGCCGGGCTCATGGCTGGCAAGCACAGCAGTGGTGGCGGCAGCACTAAAGACTTCTTGGCGGACATCCCCCAAGGGGTCCCAGACTACTAGAGGGTGCAGGCCAGGCTAAGGGACCCTTCAGTGCACGAATGTCGTGCACCGGCCTCTAGTAAAAATATTAAAATGCAGCAGTATATCAATCATTAATAATAGTTACTAACAATTAATACTTATCTACAATTCGCCCAGCAAGAGGTTTAATCCTCACAACAATCTTATGAGGTAGGTAGAATTATATTTTCCTCCATTTTTCAGATAAGTAAACTGAAGCTCAGAGAGGTCAAATAACTTGCCTAAGGCCCCACATCTTTTAAGTGGTATAATCAGGATTTTAAACTATGCAGTTACACTTCAATGTCAATGCTCTTAAATTCTTTTATACTTTTTCTTGTTGTTGTTAGTCCTTACCCTCACCGAGGACATTTTTTCCATTGATTTTTAGAGAAAGTGGAAGGGATGGGGAAAGACAGAGGGAATGAAACACCAATGTGAGAAAGACACATCAATTGGTTGCCTCCTGTATGACCCTGACAGGGGCCGGGTGTCGAGCCTGCAACTGAGGTACATGCCCTTGACCGGAATTGAACCTGAGACTCTTCAGCCCACAGGCTGACACTCTAGCCACTGAGCCAAACCTGCTAAGGCAAGTTCCTTTATACTTTGAGTAAATTTCCCATCAACTTCTCTTATCCTCTTCATCCAAATTAACTATTGTTTTCTGTTCCATACATATTAGAAAGATGAAATCTAATAACTGGAAAATAACTGTTAGCTTTCTCATTAAAAAATTAATGGATCCAGGTATATCACAAAACAAACAAAATTGATTAAATATATAAGTATAATTAATTGATCATATAAATTAAATATATAAAATCAATATATTATAAAATATTCATAAACTCAGATATCAACCCAAGAAATGAAAACACATGTCAATACAAAAATGTGTACATAAATATGTATAGCAGCAGTATTTGTAATAGTCAAAGATTGGATTAATTGAAGCGTCCATTGAGCCGCTGATTGATATAATTGATAAAAATGTGGTATACTCACACATTGGAATATTATTCAGCAATAGAAAGGAATGAAGTACTGACACACCATGAATAACCATAAAAACACCCATTGAAAGAAGCCAGTCACAAAGGACCTCATATTGTTTGATTCCATTTATAAAAGAGCTGTCCAGAATACATAAATCAATAGAGTCAAGAAGGTAGATTAGGGATGCCTAGGACTGGGGGTGGTGGTGGTAGAATGGGGAGTGACTGAAAACAGGTAGTAGTTTCTTTTTGGGGTGATGAAAAAATTCTAAAATTGATTGGTGGTGATGGTTATACAACTCGTTAAACATATGAATAACCATTGAATTGTATACTTTAGATGTATGAATTTTGTATTTAAATTATCCTATCTAATAAAAAGAAACATGGTAATTAGCGTACGTCCGCTACCCTTCCCATTGGCTAATCAGGGCGATATGCAAATTAACTGCCAGCCAAGATGGCGGCCGGCAGCCAGGCAGCTTGAAGCTAACATGAGCCTTGCTTGCTTCAGTGATGGAGGACTCCAACATTCCCCGTCTGCCACTGCCGGCCTCTGAGCTTGCAGTTTTAGAAACATTGTTACAAATATAGAAGCTAAACAAAACCCCAGAAACCTGCTTTCAGCCCGCCGGGATCTCAGAGCTGGAGTTGATACAGTGTTCCGATTATAGAACCCAAACAAACCAGATACCTGCTTTCAGTAGCAGAGGCCTCAGAGCTGGAGCCAGAGCTAAAGCTGGCCCAGAATAAAGAAAAAAAGGAGCAGTTGGGAGCTTCCGTCACCCGCCAGCCTGAAAACAGCCCTCAGCCCCTCACCCAGACTGGCCAGGCACCCCAGTGGGGACCCCCACCCTGAAGGGTGTGTGACCAGCTGCAAACAGCCATCATCCCCTCACCCAGGCTGGCCAGGCACCCCAGTGGGGTCCCCCACCCTGATCCAGGACACCCTTCAGGGCAAACCAGCCAGCCCCCACCCATGCACCAGGCCTCTATCCTATATAGTAAAAGGGTAATATGCCTCCCAGCACCGGGATCAGTGTGACAGGGGGCAGCACCCAAACCCCCTGATCACCCTGCGGCTCTGTGTGTGACAGGGGGCGGTGCCCCAACTCCCCTATCGGCCCTACTCTGTGAGTGACAGGGGAGAGCTCCTCAACCCCCTGATGGGCCCTGCTCTGTGCGTGACAGCGGGGAGCTCCCCAACCCCCTGATTGGCCCTGCTCTGTGCGTGACCGAGGGTGGCGCCACAACCTCCCCATCGACCCTGCCTTGAGTGTGACAGGGGGCGGTGCCCCAAACCCCCAATCGGCCCTACCCTGAGCATGACTGAGGGTGGCATAGCAACCTCTCGATCCGCCCTGCTCTGTGCATGACAGGGGGCGGCGCCCCAACTCCCCAATCGGCCCTGCTCTGAGCCCGACCAGGGGCTGCACCTAGGGATTGGGCCTGCCCTCTGCCACCCAGGAGCAGGCCTAAGACAGCAGGTCCTTATCTCCCGAGGGGTCCCAGACTGCGAGAGGGCACAGGCCGGGCTGAGGGACCCCCCCTTCCCCCGGGTGCACAAATTTTTGTGCACCGGGCCTCTAGTAATTCAATAAAGGTGCTGAAACTTCATGAGAGCGGAAGAACATTGTGATAAAAATCCATTTGTTACTTCAACCTAGAGAATTAATAAAAATATAATCAAGAACACCTTCATAAATTAAGATAGGCTGTTTGCTGCTCACATATGACAAGGTTATAATGAGAAGAGCAAGCAGATTTTTTAAAACATCAAGAAACAACCAGCCACAAAGTTACCTATTGATCAGATAGAGAGAAGAGATAACTTTTACAAGAATCTATAGCACAGCTTTAATCTATTTTGCTTTGGTTCATACTTGGCTTTTAAAGATAATTTATTTAATGTGGTTTTAAAATATAACAAATGTCTGGCAGGGAGGCAAGTAAATGAACATTTCCCTCCTTTTTTGTTTTGTTTTGCATCATTTTAACCAATGGAATGCAGTGAAAGTGACATTGGGCAGGTTCTAGATCTAAGCGTTAAGAATACTGTAGTTAAGCTTTTGGGGAGTCAACGTTATATACAGATTTTTGACTGTGTCGGGGGCTGGCACTCCAAGCCTTGTGTTATTCAAGGGTCAACGGTAATTGACAAGTTTTGTTTTTGTGTTTTTGAGAAGAGTCCTGAACTGCCAGGTAAGAAGTCTGGCTGCCTGCTGGAGAGATCCCATGGGGAAATGACAGAGAGGCCATGTAGACTGAATGGAGAAAGGTGCCCTGCCATTCCAGCAGCTCACCGGAGCCCAGCCTTCCAGCCGTCCTCACCAAGGCCCCAGACGTGCACGAGTACCATCTTGGATGTTCCAGCCTCGTGGAGCCCCCAAAGGACTGCAGCCCCATCGGATGTCACGTGGTCACATGGAGCACAACTGCCCAGCAGAGGCCAACCAATGCACAGAATCATGGCAAATACAATGAAGCCACTGAGTGTTGCAGTGGTGTATTATGTAGCCATAAATAACGGAAATGGATATTTTTGTTTTCTCTAAATCTCCTAATCCCACCGGGGTTTGTAGCCTTGTCTGTGCTTAGAGCTCTTCAGGGAAGAAACTGCTACAGTTCTGCATTTTAAAACCTTTTATTTGGATGTAATTTCAAATTTACAGAAAGAGTTGCAAAATAGTATGCAGAGCTTCCGTTTACCTTTCACCTTGATCCTACACTTACCGTTTCAGAATAATTTGAGAATAAATTGTAGACATGATGCCCCATTACCCTTTAATATTTCAGTTTATATTTCTCCAGTGTAAGGTACAGTTCAACAATCAAAATTAGGAAATTAACATTGATCCAATAACATAGCTAATCTACAATCGCAACTCAAAGCTCACCTGTTGTCTCATGACCTTGATAGTTTTGAAGATCCCAAGCAAATGGCTTTGAGAACTATCCTCAATAATGTTTTTTTGCCTGATGTTTCTTTAGAATTTATGCATTTTGTCAGGAATATCACAGTAGCCATGCTGTACTAGCCCCCAGGCATCATCCGAGGAGGCACATGATATCAGTGTGATACATGGTGGTAACTTTGATCCCTTGGTTAAGATGGTAACTGCCAGGCTTTCCATTGTAAAGTAATTAATCATTATTTTGTGGCGAGAATATTTGAGATCATGTAAATATCTTGTTTCTCATCAAACTTTCACCAGTTTTAGCATCCAATAATGATTCTAACCTGAATAAATTATTACTCTGAGATTACCAAATGGGGTTTTCTAATATGATCATTCCTTCTAGATTTATTGGGTAGGATAAAATTTTTATTTCTCCCTAATTAATTAATTAATATCAATATGGACTTAGGATTTCTCTATTACTTACAGGGTTACAATCTGTTATTAACATTATTTATTTTGTTCCAGACGTGGCCAGCCCCTTCAAGCTGCTTACTGTGTCTTGTGTCCCCATCAGTCTTTGAAAACTTCTTTACTTTCTCATGTTATCAAATGTTACAAACTCATCTTGTATTTTCCCTGTTTCCAGTCTGGAGTCAGCCATTTCTTTAAGGAGCCATGGGTCTTTTTAGTGGAGAATAATATCTGGAAACAAGGATCTAAATCTACTCATTCCTATAGGACTACCATTGCTTTTAGACCCTCTCAGTAAACAGAGCTAGAACACACACACACACACACACACACACACACACACACGTGCACAAACTATGTCTGTCTGTCTAATCAGACTATGAGAATGATATCTCCAACTCCTGTGCAAGCCCCAGAGTCTAATATAGACTTCCTAGTTTCTATATTTGTAACTCCTTTATCTGACCGTGAGAAGTCTGTACTTATTTATTTACTTAACCCCCTGACATGACTACCTCCACCCCTGCCTGTGTACCAGTAGAAAAGCTCGGCCCCAATGAAAAGGAAGAGAAAAGGGTTTTTGTGTTTGTTTGTTTTTTCAATGTATCAGAAGCGTAAGCAATATATAGCAAACATTTATGTATATTCAACTATTTTGACCAAGCATTTTCTTAAGTAACAAAAAGGACATGCAAGTTTGCTTAATACTCCATATATTATCATTAACAAAGATTTTAGCAAACTGGATTTCAGGGGCATTTCTGAAAGCAGTGGGAAGGCTTGAGACGGAACTAGAAAGAGCTGGGTTTAATTTCTGTGTCTAAGACTTACGGTAGTGCAGGAACTTTGGGTAAATTTCCTAACTTCTTTGAAATGCAGTTTCCTCTTCTGTAAAATGGAGATGAATGAAAGACATTATTGATTTTAGTATCAAATGAGACAATGTATGTACATTACCATATCAGAGGTAATTATAAGAATCTTTAGAAAATGTAGTAAAATAAAAATAAAACCAAACCTCTTTTTATAAAGCAAAATGTGTAATGGTCACACAATGGAGAGAAAACAAGAGCTCTCTTGGGAAATATAGTAATACTAGAGGCCCAGGGCACAAAATTCCTTCATTGGGGGCAGGGGTCCTTCACCCCGACCTGCACCCTCTTGCAACCCGGGACCGCTGGCTCCTAACTGCTTGCCTGACTGCCTGCCTGATAGCCCCTAACCCCTCTTCCTGCCTGTCTGATTGCCCTAACCCCTCTGGCTGCCCGCTTGATCACCCCTAACCACTCTGCCTGCCTGCCTGATCGCCCCTAACTGCCTCTGCCTTGGCCCCCGCTGCCATGGCTTCGTCCAGAAGGACTACCAGAAGGTCGTTTGGCTGTCCAGTCTAATTAGCATATTATGCTTTTATTATTATAATTATCCATGATACCCCAATACAATACTATGCTGTTCTCAAAATGAGTTTCCAAATAAAAATACTAAATGTGTACCTAATACTGGAGGGTGTGTTTGGGGGTGGTGAAAAAAGAGAAACAACACCCCTCTTCTTTGGGTAATTTTTAAAAAAATTGATTTCAGAGAGAGGGAGGGAGAGAGATAGAAATATCAATGATGAGAGAATCATCAATTAGCTGCCTCCAGCATGCCCTCTTCTGGGAAAAGAGCCAAAACCCAGGCATGCAACCTGACTGGGAATCAACCATGACCTCCTGGGTCATAGGTCAACGCTCAACCACACTAGCCAGGCTTCTTTGGGTGATTTTAATGCCTTGACCTTCTTCCTAAGCTGGTGCAAATCAGTTAGTATAGTCTTTCTTCCCTCTTCTCAGACCAGGGATATAGATAAGAGAGGGGAATAGCAATCAGGGCTCTTCTGACTGCAGATGGATGAATCCTATTTAACTTAACTTATTGGTTTCTATATTTGGATGGTTGAGGGCAAGCTCTGGCTTTAAGCACAAGTGACTCAGGGGCTCAAACAACAGGCCAAATCTTTCCTGCCTTCCCTTGCTTTGGACCCGGCTTCGTTCAGTGGGTTGGCCTCATTTTTTTTCCTACTCTAGATAGGCCTCTGGGGGAAATGGCTCCAACAACTCCAATTTCACATCTTTCAAGTTTTGTAACTCTAATAGAGAATCAATCTCTCTCTCTCTCTCTCTCTCTCTCTCTCTCTCTCTCTCTCTCTCTCTCCATCAATTTCAGGGAAAGAATTTGATTGCCTCTGCTGGGGTTATGTGCCTACTCTTGAATGGTTGACTGTAATTAAAGAGGTGGGATACTATGATTGGTCGATCCTGGGTCATATTCATTCCACTTTGGTAATAGTGAGGGAAATAATTAGAGAAAGAGGTAACAATAATTAAGAGCCCTACAGGTCATATGAAGTAGGAGAGGTATTCTCTAAAGCAAATGGTGTGTATGTTAACAGAAGAATAGAATAAACATGTTGAGCATTCAATGCGGTAGCTCTCAGAAGGTAAAAGGCAGAGCTCAATATAGATTTTCCTACTTTGGTCTTTTCTGTGTTTCAATTTCTTGGGCTAATAACTACAACTTGCTTAAGCTGGTGATATTTTTTTTTCTTTAGCCCCAAACGACATGATAACATCCTCTTTATTATATTTTCCTTACAGTATTTGAAGTTACTGCTCTCTTTCCAGACCCCTTTGGGTTAATTTTAAAGCCCTAATCAAGTTTCTTTAACTTTTCTAAGTAGCAGATGGCTTTAACCAAAGTCTACATAGAAAAGAAATAAGAACAAAGGCAATGATTTAGGCTTCTCTTATTGATTTATTCTTCTTGACCTGGAGAACAGAAAAGAGATAGAAAGGAAGGGCGAAAAAGGTAGACAATGCATTTGCTCTCTCTTCTTTGGCCTGCTTAGTATTGATGAAGAAGAGGAGTGCTCCTTGGGTGGTCCAAGAGCTCTAAACATCTTTTGGCCCAAGGGCAGATAATGATAATACTCAGGTAGAGTATTATTGTTATTGTCTTTACTTTTTCATAATAGCCATGCTAACAGATGCGAAGTCGTATCTCTATTTTGAGGTGCCTTGTTTGGATCTGTTATGCAGTCAACAAAGAATAGCCGCAAAGAACAGAATCTTGGGCTACTACCGGTCTCAGATTCACCCAGGGTTGCAGGGGCAGGGGACCTACCCCCTCCAATCTATCCGTGCGATCCGGTCTTTGTGCTTTGGGCCCCTTCCTTAATGAACGGTTGGACCTTACATAATATGACAGATAATTGCTCTCTGGGTTTCATCTCAATTCCCTATGGCAACACTGTTAGTAGCTTAATTCAACCACCACTCCTAACTAACCCTTTCTCCTTCCTCCTTCCATTTCAGAGGTTGTAAAAGCAAGCCACTCACTTTATAGCCTCCCAACTCAGCTAAAAGACTTAAGTAGAAGTCTCCCGAGGAGCTCCTAGGCAAGTTTTCCCCTCACTGATAGATGAATAGAAACACTTTAAGAAGAAGTCTCCTTGAGGCAATAAACATTAGGATGAAAAGTCCAACTATCAAGTATGGTAGTTTGAAGATTGAAAAGACCTGGAATCCTTGAAGACCAATCAGCTGAATGAAAGTCACCCACTATCGATCTCCAACCTTCCTGTGAGCACAGTAAACGCCTATTTGTGTATTCTTCCCCACATATTTGCTATTTATCATTTTTCGGTTTCTGTGAAGGATTGGTTCCAGTACCCCCATGGTTACCTAAATCCTCAAGTGTTCAAGTTCTTATATAAAATGATGCATATAAGCTACATAACCCTCCAGTATATTTTAATTAACCTCTAGATTACTTATAATGCCTAATATAATGTAAATGTTACTTATAACGCCTAATACAATATAAATGGTTGTTATACTGTATTGTTTAGAGAATAATGACAAGGAAACAAAATCTGCCCATGTTCAGTACAGACACAACCATTGTAGGCCTGACTACATAGTACAGAGCACACATCAGCAACAATGTAACATTCCCCCCCAAAATATTTTTAATCCGTGATTGGTTGAATTGGCAGGACTCAGGAATATGGAGGGCCAACTGTGCTCTTTATTCCTTTGTATAGATATAATTTTCATCTTGTCTGAATGGCTTTTTTTAACATTCCTTGTATGCACATCTACTAGTGAAAACTTTTTCAGCTTTCTATGTCTGAAAAAGTCTTCATTTTGCTTTCATTTTTGAAAGATGTTTTCATTAGGCATAGAATTTGAAGTTGACAGTTTTTCTTTCTTTCAATATTTTAAAGAGATCACTCTATTAATTTCTGACTTTCATTATTTATAATGAGAAGTCTGATGTTATTCTTATTTTTGTTGCTCTCTATATAAAGTTTTGTTTTTCTCTGGCTGTTTTTTTATTTTTCATTATTTTTAAATAAAAATTCTTTATAGTTGAAAGTATTACATATGCCTTCCTTTTCCACCCATTAACCCCTTCTAGCCCTCCTCACCCCACCCTGCCCTCAGGCCCTCACCACCCCATTTTCTGTGGCCATAGGCCTTGCATATATGCATACAAGGTTCTTGGTTGATTACTTCCCACCCACCCACTTTCCCCCCCCCCCCTTCCCTCCATGCTTCTGTTCCATGCTTCCATGTTTTCTCTGTGGTGTTTTTTTTAAGAAAAATGTTTTTATTGATTTCAGGGAAAGAAAGGGAGAAGGGGAGAGGGATAGAAACAGCAATGATGAGGATCATCCATTGGCTGCCTCCTGCACGCCCCCTACTGGGGACTGAGCCCAAAACCTGGGTATGTATCTTGACTGGGAATCAAACTAGGGACCTCCTGGTTCATGGGTTGATGCTCAACCACTGAGCCACACTGGCCAGGCATATTTTTAAACTTTGTAATAATTGCCATCCTAACAGATGTGAAGTGGTATCTCCATGTGGTTTTGACTTGCATTTTCCTGAAGATTAGTGATATTGAACATCTTTTTATGTACCTGTTGACCATTTGGATTTTTTCTTTAGAAAATGCAATCCCACTTCTGGTTATATATCCAAAGGAAATGAAATCTAGATCTTGACGGGCTATCTGAACTCCCATGTTCATTGAAGCATTATTCACAATAGCCGACATGAAAACAACCTAAGTGTCTGTTGAAGGATAAAGAAAATATGGTATATGTATACAGTGGCATATTATTTAGCCTTTTCTTAAAAAAGAAAATTCTGCCATTTGTGACAACATGGATGAACTGGAGGACCTTATGCTAAGTGAAATAAGCCAGACACACGAAGATAAATACTTCATGATCTCTCTTATATGTGGAATCTAAAACAGTCAAACTCATAGAAATAGACTAGAAGGGTGGTTACCAGCAGATGGGATGGAGGAGTGATGGGAGAAAGGGGGGCATACAGGTCAATCAGGTACAAACAATTATGACATGAATAAATCTGGAGACCTAATGGTACAGCATGGTGATTATAGTTAACTAGAGACCCAGTGCACAAAATTCGTGAACTGGGGGGGGGGGAAGGGGGCGCGAGGCAGGTCCATCAGCCCAGCCTGCACACTCTCACAGTCCTGGACCCCTCAGGATGTTTGCCTGCCAGCTTAGGCCCGATTCCCCCCAGGGGTCTCCAGCAGGCGGACATCCTCTTGCAGTCCGGGACCCCCTCGCTCCTTACCACCTGCCTGCTCGCTGCTCTTTACTGCTTGACTTGCTGTATCTCCCCCTGGTGGGAGAGACTGCAGGAAGACTCCAGGGCATGTCCGGCCCATCTCGCTCAGTCCCGATCAGCCAAGCTAACCTACTGGTCAGAGCATCTGCCCCCCTGGTGGTCAGTGCACATCATAGCAAGCGGTTGAGTGGCCTTAACATATCATTAGCATATTATGGTTTGATTGGTTGAATGGTTGACTGGATGACCAGACACTTAGCATTTTAGGCTTTTATTATATAGGATAATAATGTATTGTATACTTGAAATTTTCTAAGAGTAGATTTTAAGTATTTTCACCACACACCCACAAAAAAATGGTAACTATATGAGGTGATAGATATATTAATTAGTTTGACTGTGGTAATCATTTCACAACATATATGTTTATAAAAACATCATGTTGTAGCCTGGCTGGTGTGGCTCAATGGTTGAGCATCAACCTACGAATCAGGAGGTCAGGGTTCGATTCCTGGTCAGGGCGTATGCCTGGGTTGTGGGCTCAATCCCCAGTAGGGGGCATGCAGGAGGCAGCTGATCAGTGATTCTCTCATCATTGATGTTTCTATCTCTCTCTCCCTCTCCCTTCCTCTCCGAAATCAATAAAAATATATTAAAAATAAATAAATAAATAAATATTTTAAAAAATCATGTTGTAGCCCTAGCTGTTTTGGCTCAGTGGTTGACCATCAGCCTAAGGCAGTGATGGCGAACCTTTTGAGCTAGGCGTGTCAGCATTTTGAAAAACCCTAACTTAACTCTGGTGCCATGTCACATATAAAATTTTTTTGATATTTGCAACCATAGTAAAACAAAGATTTATATTTTTGATATTTACTTTATATATTTAAATGCCATTTAACAAAGAAAAATCAACCAAAAAAATGAGTTCGCGTGTCACCTCTGACATGCGTGTCATAGGTTCGCCATCACTGGCCTGAGGACTGAAGGGTCCCAGGTTCAATTCCAGTTAAGGTCACACACCTAGGTTACAGGCTTGATCCCCAGCCCCAGTAGGGGTGCATGTGGGAAGCGACCAATCAATGTCTCTCTCTGTCAGTCTCTCCCCTTCCCTTCCACTCTGTCTAAAAAATCAATGGGTGAGGATTAAAAAAAACACCACAAAAAACCCCTCACCACATCATGTTCTGCACCACACACACACACACACACACACACACACACACACACACACACGTTTTATTTGTTAATTATACCTCAATAAAGCCGGGGGGCGGGGAAGAAAAGAGAAGAATCACTTTGTTTTCAAAGAGGCGGGGGAAGTGGTTTTGGTTTTGGGTGTGGGTGAACGGTGGGGTGTTGTACAGGCAGCATTCGTCGAAGGGAAGGAAGAAATGATTGAGCCACTGTGAGGTTCCGACGTGGGGACAGTGTGGGGAAGGGGCTGGTCAGGGGCCTACATAGAGAGGAGGCACCTTTGTGGTGAGCTGGGGGGCAATACAGCCTACCAGCTGTAAGTTCACTGGGCTTCAGGCGCACTGGAGTGTCCCGAGCAGGTGGAAGTAAATCCTTAGACACATAACCAATATATAGCAGCGCAAGAAGGAATCAGGCCGAGGGCACAGAAATATGGCGAGAAACAGCCTCCCACCTAAATACAGAACGCAGGTCTTATATCCAGCTCTACCCCGGACCGCCACGTCCACAAACTGTACTCACACGGACAGTTGCTACTATGTCTCAATTTCCCCGTCTGCGCAATAAAAGAGGTTTGTACTTCTCCTTTCCTACCTGCCTCAGAGAATTACTGAGACTGAAAAGATTCTAACGTTTCCCACGTCAGGCGGCTTTGTGGAAAATGACGGCCATGGCCAAAACCCTTCCCCAGTTACTTCTGACTGAGAAAGGCTGAAGTTGTGCATATCTCACAACGTTCCCTCTTATGAGTGTGTCCTTCAGACTAATCGCGTGACGAAGACAAGTGCTGAGCGGGCCACACCAGGAGCAAAAGCCCCATAGTCTTCACCCTCTGCAGGTTATCATCTTGGGGCCGTTTCCCTTTTCGCCCTTGTCGTTGAGTTGCATGAATATTTATTTGTGTCTGACTAATTTAATCACTGTCCCGGAACACGCTCCCACCCCCAGGCCTTACTCATTCTGGAATGTCTGCTGTCTTGCCTGCCTAACCAAATATTATTCTTCCTTCGAGGCTGGACTTAGTTCCGCTGTCCCATAAGCCCCTTCTTACCCTCAGGCCCTTGACCGCTTGGGCTTGAACACGGCATTGTGACTTGGTTCCATGATGGTTCTTAGTCTAGTGCAGGCTGTGAAGTGTCCTTTCTCTCTCTGGCAACGTTCTCTGGATGCTTATGATGGACTAAGTGCTTTGTATTCAATGAGATAAAAAAAAAACACCATTATTATCCTCCTTTTAGAGGTGAGAAAACCCAAGCTTTGTAAACCTGTCAGGTGACAAACTGACACCACATGGCTAAGTGCCCAGCTCTGCATCGGAGGTCCCCATTCTGTGGAGCAAGAGCTGCCCAGATACTGAGGAGCACCCCGCCGTCTCTGCAGTAGACAGGAGAGACATGCACAGTGGCCACACACAATAGAAGGACAATCGTGGTAAGTGCGACAAAGGAGAAAGAATTTGTACAAACAGCTCAAGCCTGGGACTGGTGGTGAGAAGACATAAATGACTAGAAGAGGTGGGTCTAGAAGGGAGATGTTTCAGCATTCTATTGTTATGCTTCTGCTGCTTAAATGACCTCTCCCTGCCCACTTATTATTTTACAATTGTACAGGTCAGAAGTTCTGCAAGGCGTGGCCGGGTTCTCTTAGCATCACAAACGAGGCTGAAATCAAGGTGGTGAATGGACTGAGTTCTGGGGGAAACCTGTTTCCGAGATCATTCTTGTTGGCAGAAGTCAGTTCCCTGCTGCTATGAAAACGAGGTCCATTTTTTCCTGCTGTCCGTGATCAGGGACCACTCTCAGCTCCTAGAGGTGCCTTCATTCCTTGACGGGCGGCCTCCTGCATCTTCACTCCTGCAACAGCTTGTCAAACCCTTCTTGTGCTTCTAACTTGTAACTTCCTCTTCTGTGACCAGCTGGAGAAAACTCTCTGCTTTAAATGGGCTAATGTGGTTAGGTCAGGCCTGGCTGGATACTCTTCCCATCTTAAATTCGATAATGTCATCTAATTACAGAAGCAAAATCCATCACATTCACACTCCAGGGGATTGTACCAGGGGTGAGAAATCTAGAGGGATGTCTCAGACTTTCACCTACCACAGCAGATAAGACTTAGACAAGCAGAGAGAGCTTTCCAGTGAGAAAGAGGGTAGGCAAAGCTCCAAAGTGGAACTCCAACAGGGATTACTGGAGATTGTAAGCACGTCTGTCGGTGACTGCTCCGATGATAATAATAATAGCTCCCTTTACACAGATCCTATGAGAGTCATATGTCACTTTTACAAAGAAAGCAGTTCAGGCAGAGAGAAGGAAGCCACTGGCCAGAGGCCCAGCCCAATCAGGTTGTAAAGTTGGGATTATGGCTTGAGCTCTGGGTGACTCTCGCTCGTCTCCTCTGCACGGTTTAACCCACCTGCCTGTGGGTCTGGGTGGGAAGCAGAAGGTAAGTTGGTCAGAGGTCAGACTGTGACGGGTATTGACGTGACCATGTGTAACGGGTGCCACAGAAGATTTCAGATGGTGCATGTAGGAACGGAGGGGGGAGGGGTGGGGAAGCGGGGAAAAGAAGTGGATATGGATATGGATGGAGGGGAACGCATGGTCTGGGTGGGCAATGGGTAGAGTATGTCCTCACTTAACGTCATTGATAGGCTCTTGGTAATTCTGACTTTATGCAGAAGGACCTATAATGAAACCAATTGCACCATAGGCTACTTGATATAAAGTAGAGTTAAGTTTCCATGGCATATTTCTGGTCACAAAAATGTTCCCAAATTTCTAAATAGAGACCCAAACACCTGTAATATTAAGCATTGAAATAAATTTGAATTCTGCATACATTTAAGAAAGATTAATAAAAACAAGTAAGATAATGATTTTCCCACCCATTCATTCCAGTTTAGGTTGCAGGGGGCTGGAACCTATTCCGGCAGCTCAGGTGCAAAGTAGGTACCCACCCTGGACAGGACAAGATCCCACTGCAGGGCGCACTCGCGCATACAGCATGCTCACTCAGACCGGGACAACTTAGACCCGGCAAGTCACCTCACTTGCACATTTTTGGGATGTGAGAGGAAAGTGGAGTACCTGGAAAAACCCACACAGACTCAGGGAGAACATGCCAACTCCACACAGACAGTGGCCCTAACTGGAAATTGTTCCTCGCCCCGCCCCCATCAATGTTGTAACAGAACAACATTAAATGAAATGATGTCATTCAAGGAGGTTAATATGGCCAGGCAGGAGGAGCCTGGATTAGAAGACTGGATATGTTGCAGTTAAAAATACTATCACATAAGTATATGATCAGCAAAGTGGAGGCAGAGTGAGGATTACAGGGAAAAAAAATCACATATAGTTCCATCATTCAAGTGTTACTCCATTGGTCCCCCTTACCCTTGTGTTCTAAGATTGCCTGAAACCATGAATAGTACTGAATCCTCGACTATGTTTTTCTTATACACACCAATGATAAAGTTTAATTTATAAATTACACAAGATATTAACACTAAGTAATAATAAAATAGAGCAATTATAACAATATGCAGGGTGGGGCGAAAGTAGTTTTACAGTTGTTCGTATGAAAAATAATACAATTCTTGTAAGGATACAAGAATAAACTCTGTATTTCACATGTAACTGTAAAGCTACTTTTGCCCCATCCTGTACTGTAATAAAGTTATGTGGCCTTTCTCTCTCTCTCTCTCTCTCTCTCTCTCTCTCTCTCTCTCTCACAATATCTTACTGTATTTTACTCACCTTTCTTCTTCTTTTTATTGTTTAAAGTATTGCATCTCACCCTTCTTCTTGTAATGATGTGAAATAATGAAAGGTACACACGATGAGATGAAGGGAGGGGAATGAGAGGTTATTAAGTAAAATAAGGAGTAGTTGAACTCAAGCACTGCGATACTGTGACAATCCATCTGACAACCTCCACAGCTACTAAATGACAAAGGAGTTGGTAAGGATACAGCTTGGATACGGTAGACAAAGGGATGATTCACATCTGGGTGGGACAGAATGAAACATTGAAAGAATTTTTCACACTGTTCAGAATGTCACACAATTTAAAACTTACAAATTGTTCGTTTTTGGAATTAAAAAAAAAATATTTTGGACCTGCAGTTGACCTTGGGTAACTGAAACTGCGGAAAGCAAAACGGTGGAGAGGTGGGCGAGACTGTTGTATCTCCACGTGAAATAACGAGCAGAGAAGACAAGCGTGGGAGCCGTGGGAGGACGAGGCAAAATTTCTATTAGTTTTGATGAGGGTCTCCACAAGGAATGGAAGTTCCTAGGTAGCTGCTTAGTAATTAAAAGTCGGTCCCGGTCAGACCTCGGTTACCTGCTCTGTCACTAGGGCCAAGTCATGGGTGTGCAATCAGTGTAGTTACGCGGGACCTAGAGCTTCACATTGGGGTCTAAGGCTCTGCAGTCACTGTTTTGATTCTTTATAATTTTATCTTTGAGTATTTCAGAAGTCCAGTGGGATAATGGAACATGCACTTGGAGCCTCATCTTTTGCTTAGTCCTGTCTCCAATCATCTCCCTTGGATGGGTTTTCATCTGCTTGCTTGACCCCACCCCCGTCCAGTGACCACTGCTGCCCTCTGTTCTGTCTGGGGGCAGGGTTCCATGTGTGCTGCCCATGATGTCTAGGGGTGAGGCAAGAAGGGGGCCATTCTCAACCCAAGCTCTCAATGCCCCAGGATGAGCCTCTTGCCCTCCCTCCAGTGTGGAGGTTGCAACACCTTTGGAAGTCACCTATTTGTTGTGGGTTGGGGAGGCAGGCCTGTAAGGAGGGGAGATGCCTGGCTTGGCCTCTTTGTCCCTAACAGGGAACCTCATGTCAGTCCAGCAGCTGGCAGGATGGCTCTTCAAGCAACCAGGCATGGGCCACCAAGTTCCTGTGGGGGGTCTGTATTTACCACAAAGGTATTCCCCTGCCCAGGAAGTGCCACATTAAATAGCAAATAAAAAAAAAATACCATAAAAGCCCTGGTTAGTTTGGCTCAGTGGATGGAGCGTCAGCCTGCAGCCTGAACGATCCTGGGTGCGATTCCGGCCAGGGGCACATGCCCGGGTTGCAGGCTCAATCCCCAGTGGGGAGCGTGTGGGAGGCAGCCAATCAATGATTCTCTCTCATAACTGATGTTTCTCTCTCTCTCTCCCTCTCCCTTCCTCTCTGAAATCAATAAAAGAAATATATTAAAAAAAATACCATGACAGGTTGAGAGAGAGAATACCAAAGAAAGGAACAAGGTTTATACTGTAGTATCTTTAACAGTACCATTTCCCTGCTTTTTGAACAAGCGATCCACATTTTCATTTCGTACTGGGCCCCACAAATTGAGTAGTTGGCAATCTTTTTTGTTTGTTTGTTTTGCTAATCCTCATCCAAGGATATTTTTCCATTGATTTTTAGAGGCAGAGGAAGGGAGAGGGAGAGGTAGAGAGAAACACCAATGTGAGAGAGACACATCGATTGGTTGCCTCCTGCATGCACCCTGACCAGGGCCTGGGAACCTGCAACCAAGACACGTGCCCTTGTCTGGAACCAAACCGGGGATCTTTCAGTCGGAGGGCCACCACTCTAACCACTGAGCAACCGGCTAGGGCCAGTAGTTGGTAATCTTAAACAAGGGGTTTATACAGTGCCTAGAATTTAGAAAGTACCAAATAAATGTTATTTTAAAATAGAGTTATAGAAATACGTTGCCTATAAGGACATGAAAGCCATAACAAAAGAGTGAAAATAAAGGAAAGGAGGGTTGGGTTTGGATGAAAAAGGTAAAGCGATTAAGCAGTACAAATTGATAGTTATAGAATAGCCACAGAGATGTGGATTATAGCGTAGGGAATATAGTCAATAACACCCTTATGAATATGTGTGGGGCCAGGTGGGCACTTGGGCAGTCGGGGGGGGGGGGGGAGGGACCATTCTGTAGGATATGTGATTTTCTGGCTGCTTTACTCTACATCTGAAACTGATACAGAGTGATGTTGAATGTGAATTGTAATTGAAAAATTAAAAAATGAATAAAAAGTGAAGGTATTATGAAAAGGAAAAGTACAGGATTTGACAAATGCACAGCAGAAAAGGGATATATATTACCAGGTAAAAATAACTTCAGAAAATACACAGAACAGCTCACACATAGTTTAGCCTTTTGTGAAATGTGGGCCCTTGAGAAATATTTTCATTTGAATTGAGCATCTTCTGCTTGGAGGTATTAGTGAAAGTGTTTCACTTTGGAATGAGGAAGCAAGGGAGGGAGAGAATTCTGGGCGAGGAAGACATTTAGAAGATGTCTTATACACTGTGTGCTGTGAGAGCAACCTGTAATTTGATTTTATCTATCAAAATGTAAAACGAACATACTTTAGCATTGTCACTTCACTTCTAGGTATCTGTCCTAGATCAATACGACATGTGTATAACATAGAGGCAAGTACAATGGTGGCCATGGAGAATTGTTTTTTTAAAAATATTTTTATTGATGTCAGGGAGGAAGGAAGAGGTAGAGAGAGATAGAAACATCCATGAGGAGAGAGAATCACGGATAGGCTGCCTCCTGCACACCCCACACTGGGGATGGAGCCCACAACCTGGGCATGTGCCCTGACTGGGAATCGAACCCTGACCTCCTGGTTCAGAGGTCAACGCTCAGCCCCTGAGCCACCCGGCTGGGCCAGAATTGTTTTTTAATAGTGAAAAACAGAATCCAACCTAAATGCCAACTACTGGGAAATTGTTTGATTTCATGCAATGAAATACCATGCAAGCCCTTAAAAAAAGAATGAGGTAGAAAGATAACCAGGGTATTTTAATGAAGAGGAAAAAAGATCGAGTTCCAGGAAAATGTTTAATCCCATTTATTTTGAAAATATATATGTACACACACACACACACACACACACACACACACACACACACACACACACACACACACATAGACAAAGGTCTACAAAGCAACCCACCAAACTGTTAATAGTATCCTTGAGGAGGAGAGTGGGTGGAGTGTCTGTGAATGAATGGGACGCTCATGTTCCAGTCTGTGCACTTCTGTTGTTTGCATGTTTTTCTAAAAACGTTTCCACGTCCTGCTAAGAGGGAACGGAGTATTTTGAGGGCCTCTAGTGAAGGGAAGGTTGGGAAGGGGACGACCGGACAGACCTGTGGCTCCCGGGTCTCAGCCCACTGCAGCCAGCGGGAGGTGAGGCCCCGCCCCCTGAGGTGACTCCGCAGAGGGGCGGAGTTCCGCGGAACCCGGCCAGAGGCGGCCCGGGGGCGGGGCCACCGATCCCGCCGCACGCCCGCTCCCACCATGCCCTTATAAGGCGCGCCCGGCGTTAGGGTTTGGGAATCCAGTCGCCATCCCCGCGGCGCAGCCCGATCCCAGGCCCCTCCCTTGGGAATGGGGGCGGGGCTGGGCGGGATCTCGTTGGCGCGGGGACGGGGGCGGAGCATCTCGAAGTCGGACCAATAGGAGTGGCATCCCGGGTCTGAGCGGCGATGCCATTGGGCGCGACGACGCGAGGCGGGGCGGGGCGCCCGTGAGGCTGGTAACGCCGAGGGAAGCCCGGACTCTAGTCGCGGCTCAGAGTCCGTCTGTTCGCGGGTCTCCGGCCCCGCTGTTCCCAGTTAGTTCTCTGTAGCCCGCGGTTCGCCGCCCCGCTCACCGCCGCGATGCCGGTGTTTCACACGCGCACGATTGAGAGCATCCTGGAGCCAGTGGCGCAGCAGATCTCGCACCTGGTGATCATGCACGAGGAAGGCGAGGTGGACGGCAAAGCCATCCCTGACCTCACCGCGCCCGTGGCCGCCGTGCAGGCGGCCGTCAGCAACCTCGTCCGGGTGAGCGCGCTGGGCCTGGGGTGGGGAGCGGAACCGGGCGGGAGACGTTCCCGGTCCGCCTGGAGGCTCCCCTTTGCCCACTCGCAGCCTGTGGCTTTGCACCTGGGCTTTGGAGCCAGACGGCCACGGGTTCGAATCCAGACTCCCTCGCGCTGTGACCTTGAGCATGCCTCTGAGCCTCTCTGGGCCTCAGTTTCCTCATCTGTAAAATGGGGTCAATCATGATAATGCCTGCCTTGGGGGTTCGTTGTGAAGATTCAGCGAGGCGGCATTATAAAGTGCTCAGCACAGCGTAGGAGCCATACTAAGTGCTTAATAAATGGTAGTTATTTGGCTGAGGGATGGCCCCTTTCACGCTGAAGCAGGCTGTCGCCCCTCACGCTGACAGCCGTCCTCTCGGCTCCGTCTTAGGCCTCCCCTGTCTGGCCTAGGGGCTGAGGGGCTCCCCTAACTAATTCCTTCCCTTTCCTTCCTGGGATTCCAGCGCCACGCCGTTCTCCTTTTTAATGCTTCTGCCCCTGACCCGGGGACCTGCCTCACCCACCACCCTTCCTTCCCCCGTGCTCCCTGCCGCCGGCCCTTTTGTCCACTTGTCTTCCTGGCTGCTCATCCGTCTGTCTCCTCCTCCCTTCCCGGGCATTCTCCTTCTGCTCACACCCCTGGCACTCTCAGACCCCGTGTAATTTCTTTACGTAGTAATTCATGGCCACGAACTAATCCCTTTCGCGGAACCCTGCTGCTGCCTTTCATTTCGTACCCTCCCCTGGCGATTTCCACGTAGCTTTACCTGCTGTCAAACGGCTTCCTCCCATTGGGGCCTCTCCCGACTCCGGGCCCTCCTCTCCCGACTCCGGCCCCTCCCCCTGGCGGGAAGCAAGATGGAGCTGCTGGGAGAGGCCTGTGGAGTCTGGGACCTGCGGGGCCCCTGCCAGGGAGCAGGACCGGGGTCCCCGCCCCCCCAGTCCAGGCTCTCCCGGTGGCTGCGTGGCGCTGCAGGGTCTGTAGAGCACAGCTGTGATTCACCGCAGGTGATTCCTGCAGAGGCAGAGCCACCTCCGAAGCAGGAAAAGCGGTGCTGAGACCAGTCCCCTCCTCACACACACCCCTTGGGCCCAGCACCCTTTTCCTTCCCACCCTGGCTGGCGAGTCAGCCTGCTGCTGCCTGTGAACGACGACTTGACCGGCTTTGGGAAAAGTTCAGTCTAGGGGTTGAGCTCTGTAAATAGTGTGTCAGCGTGGCTGGGAGGCAACTGCGGGCCTGGGTGGGGCTTGGTTACTTATCTGATTAGAGCACTTGACTGCACTAGAGGCACTTCAGCAGCTGAAAGTCTTCACCAGTTTTCAGGGGCCCCTCATCTGTCCACGGCAGTTGAGGACACGGGGAAGTAGGAAGACCTGGAGGAGACACTGTTGACCAACTTTCTGACCTGCCTTCTGCAGAGATGTAGCCGGATTCTCTGCAGTAAGCATATGTTCATTCAGAATGTCTAGTTCTACATTGTTCTTTTTTATATATATATATATATATATATATATATATATATATATATATATATATATATATATAGAACCAATTTTAATCTTAAGACTCCAGAGTACATTCCTATGTGGTGTTGTCTAACATGGCTCCATTCCAGGCCTCCATTTTTCAACAAATAGGAGACAATGTAAAGAGACAAGGTAATAGTGTCCCTCCAAGGAGTACTTCAGGAAATGAAAGCTTAAAACCATATGTTGCACTTGGAACGGAGCTATTGTAGTCTAGGGGTTGATATCTGGTTAGGCTATTTAGAGAAAAGTTATTTATGAGGTTCAGTGCATGAATTAATAAGAATTGAGTGTCTGCTGTATAGGGAGCATTGTAATAAGTCAGTGGTTCTCAGGTTGGGCTGTGCATCAGAATCCCCTGTGGGGCTTTTTAGAAATAAAGATGTCTGTCCATCTTCCACCCATTCTTACTGAGGAGCTTTCCCAGGGGGTTGGGTAAAGACCTTTGTATTTTAAAGAAGCTCCATAGGTGGGTTGAGATTCACTTTTAGTCAGGAAACACTGTAATAAATACCGTGAGACAAATATGAAGGAATAAGACTGACCAGTTATAAGCTGAAAAAAAATTACATGTATGTAGTTACATACTTCCAAATACATACAAAATAAAGGACCTGAGATTGGTGGTCGATATGAATTAGAAAGTGGGGAGAATTGTGGTGACAAATAGTCAGTCATGAACAAAAGATACTTGTGAGTAAGTCACTTCCAGGTTACACCAAGTAGATTGTCTGGATTAGCTTCGGAGGCAAGTTGGAGAGAAATTGGAGAGGGTCAGTGCATGACATACGGGCAGTGTAACAGAAGACCTTATCCAGTAAGATGAACAAAGAGTGGGAGAGAGGAGGAGAATAGAGTGAAGGAGATATAGGTTGTGTTCTGGGGAACCAGAGGACCTACCCGTTGCTTGTTATTACCAGTGTCACCTGTGGCCCTTACGTCTGTGCTGCTGCGTATTGTGATGAGTGGTGTTCATGTGTCAACGTCCCAACCTGATCCCAACTTGATTGTTTCTGGAGAACAGGCCTCGTTTGATATTTCTTTATGTGCTCCTCAGTTCTTCCCCACACACAATGGCTTCATAAATATTGTTGAAGGAAAGAAGGAACTGTGGGATAAATTAGGAGATTTTAAAAATTGGTTGATCATAAAGAAAATGAGGGCCTGGATTTTTTAGTATGATGGGGAAGATGGAGAAGGAATTAGAAGTGATATCTATTAGAAACATAGAATAATAAGAGGCATTAATAGACCTTGATAATAGAACTCAGGAAAAAATGTGGTATCACTGTAAAATAATGAAACAGATTTTTAAATAAATATTCTGGAATTTATATCATTCAGGTTTCTTTCAGTTACCTTGGGAGGTTATGTCCTTATTTCACTGCTTCTGTTTGGGAATTCCTTACGGGTTATATACATAAATATGTCAAATCCGTCTTGTTTTATTTTGGTCATGAAAGTTTTTTCCAAAGTGGGCATTCCTTAGCCCTACTTCATGGACCATTCTTGAGTCTAAATGACTTTTGGATATTTCCAAAATTAATATTTATCAGGTGAAAATGAAATTCTCAATTGTTAAGCAATCATCATCCATTTATTAAATAGGTTATTTATTGAGACCCTTTTTAATGTCAAAGCAATAAGTTGATACTGGGCAGAATAAGTATAATATTGGACTGGAAGTCCAAGGTGGCCCTACGGAAGTGAAGGAGCAAGGAAGTTCAAAGAAATGTGACATTACTTTTCAGGAGAGCATGCGGAAGGCTTCATGGAAGATGTAACATTTGAACTGGTCTTAAAGTTAGGTGGGATTTGAACATTTAAAGATGTGATAGCAAAGGTGTTGCAAGTAGAAAGAACTACCCAAATTGAGACTCCGAGGACCAAATGTTGACTTAGGGCACCATTAAGGTAACTCTTTCTTTGGGCTAGACTCATTTGGATTTGTAATTTCATGTATATTTGTTAAACAAAAGTAGTCTGGTCACTTTACTAGTAAATGCATAACTATCGCAGCTGAGTCATTACTTTTACTCCATTCTTAGGGAGGGGATAGGATGGGAATATTTATTTACATGTTCCTTTTTCAACTCAGGAGCCTGAACAAGATCATTGTTTAAAGACAATTATATGTAATTCACGTAACATATAATTTACCCATTTAAAGTGTACAATCAGTACAATCTAATTTTAGGACAGTTTTGTCCTCTCAAAAAGAAACCTCATACGCATTAGCAGCCACCCCCATCTCCACCTCTGGACAACCACCAATCTACTTTCTGTCTCTCCATAGAGTGTGCCTAGTCTGGCCATTTCATATAAATAGAATCATAAAATGTATGTCCTTTTGTTTCTCACTTATTTCTCTTAACACATTTTCAAGGTTTATCCATGGTGTAGTAAGTATCAAAACTTCATTCCTTTTTGTTGCTGAATAATATTCCATTGTATGGAATAAGGCCATTCTAAACACTTGAGAGTGATTCTGATGTACTAATAAAACAATTTTTTTCTTAATACTTTCCCGTCCTAATTTTACAGATGCTGTAGGTCAGAGAAATTAAGCAACTTGCCCATAGTGACACAGCTAGTTAGTGATGAAGTTTAGGCTCAAGAAGAGAAACTCTATTTCTTTTACTGTGAACCCTGTGCTTTGTTCACGCTACCATTCTACATCCACTTAGAAAAAAGTTGTGAACTATTAGTGGCATTTTTCTACCTAGAATCAGAAGCAAGAGGAATGCTGTTGGTGAAAGAGTTTCCATTTGTCTTAGCCCTGGCAAGAGTGTCTGTTTAAAGCCTGGTTTTGGCCTGGCCTGTGTGAAGGGCCTATATGAAAGGAATGATGTGAAGGTAGGGTTCTGTTTCAGCGACATTCAATTTCAGAGCATTTCTTTCTTTTTAATTAAGAAATAAGAGTAGGTACAGGTCAGCACAAAAGAATTTATGCCTGCAAAACAGATAAAGGCTTTTTATAGTGCATATTGCTGCTTAGCTTGAAGCCTACTAGAACTAAATAGCATTTAAAGAAGGTTTGTGGAGCCTTTGGGGAGTCATGAAGTTTCATTTGAAAAACTTTGTCTCAAGATCAAAAGAGATATAAGAATGGGACAGATGTGAACTTTGTTTCCATAATACTTAATATTTATTCATGTGATTGATAGAACAGAAGAGTTTTAGAGATTTTATGTTTCTATAACTATGTTTATAATTTAATGGAACCCTGATTTAAATATTTAATATATCTACACAGTAGAAAGTTGGGCTTTTCTAAAGATGTTTTATTTTAAGTATGTTTTTATTGATTTCTTAGAGAGGAAGGAGAGGGATAGGAAGATGAAAATATTGATGAGAGAGAAACATTGATCGACTGCCTCCTGCACACCCACTACAGGGGATCCAGCCTGCAACCCGGGCATCGAATAATCGGTGACCTTGGTTCCTGGGTCCATGTTCAACCACTGAGCCATACTGGCCGGACCTAAAGCTATTTTATAAGTAGTACTGGTATAACACTAACAGGACAAAATAAAAGGCAAAAGTCCTAACTATCAACCATAATAAGTTGGTTTCTTCTGTTACAGTCCAGGAGTAGGGGGAACATGAATGTAAATACTTTCATGGGTTGGGACTTATTTGGATTTTAATATTTCTTGTATATTTGTTTAACAAGTAGTCATTTTATATGCTTTTAAAATTACTGGTCATTTATATTTGTATAAGATGCTTATGTTTCATATGTATCACAATTGAGAGGGTCATTATTTTAAAAGACTTCTGACAACTTTCTGGTCTTTTATTGCATGTTTAAGAAGGGGGTAGGGTGGGAATATCCTCATCCACAGTCTACAGGCCAGCATACTCTCTTGTGACATTCATCAAATCTGGTCAGCGTTTGTCTTCTCCACTAGATGGTAGGTTCCTCCGTTGCAGGGACCATATCTGTTTTATTCATCCCTCTATTTCCAGTGTCAGGCTGGTCATACGTGTGCAATATAACTCTCTTTTTCTTTTTTACTAAATGAATATATAGTGTTTATTTTTTAGGTACAAAATGTTGTAATAGGAATTTTTGTGCAACAAATATTTCCTGTCCCCAGCTTTCAAACATCTGGTATAGCTGAATTTGAGCAGTCTCATCAAATTTATAATGGGCTTTGTCTGAAACAAGTAGAATATATACTAAGAGGGAGGAATGAATGGCCGACTGCCCATTGTTTGAGATAACAGAAGTGTCCAGGCTATTCTGGGTTGTGGTTCTCTGTTTCAGAGTCATTTCAGCTATGCAGGCCACTTACTAAATTCATAACATGAGAATATGTTCTTCCTGTCTGAAAGTGTCATTAGGATTTTGTCTTTTTAAATTGGGAGTCTCTTTTTACAGTTTAACCATTAGACCAAGCGTTGATATAGTTAATTGAACCCCTGCTGGTTACAGTGTGGTATCATACTATGAGCCATGAATTCCCCATTAAAAGGCCTTTATTTACGTGAACCCCATGGCAGGAAACAATGATATCATGAAGTTGATCCGCTGCTTTTTTGCTTTCTGGTTGATCTGGGCCCAGCCTTTCCTTTGAACCTTATGTCATGGTCATGACAGTGGGGTATATTTTTACATTGTAAGCCAGCATTAGATCTGTATCGAAATAAGTAGTAGTTTTTAATGAGCAAATGTCAGAGATTAGCAAGGTTTCTCTCTAAAACAATGGAAGGACTTGCTGAGGAAGGACTTGTTCTATTAGTTCATGTTGCTTTCAAGAAGGTCTTCCCTTAATTCGTCCCTATATATAGACAAAACTAGAAGAAAACATAAATGTAAGGCTTTTTTAAGCCGTCAGTGCTATGTAGTATAAATACTTCAGAGTGAGCTTTAAGGAGTAAAGTTCAAATCTGTAATAAGACTCTGAAACACCCAGAGAAGAATTTGATATATTGGTGAAAGGACCTCCTATTGGAGGCTTTCATTTCCCTTGTACTCTAAACCTTCTAGAATTCTTGCAATATAGGGTGTCCTGAAAAATGTTTACACATTTTAACAGCTAATAACTCGCCTAATTTTCACTCCTTTTCAGGTTTAACTGATTTGAAATAATGGATGAAGCCAGAGTAAGCTTTGAACAAAGAAAATTTGTTCTAAAGTGCCATTAGACGTTTAAAATATTTTTTTTTATGGGGAAACATAAAAGATAAAGTTTACAGTACACTACTGGTAACAGTCAATGAATTGAGGGCGCACAAACACCGAATGAAATGATTATTGGTGTTTGTGATTCCATTGCTTCGAGTTATCAGCAGTGCCTAGACCAGAATGGCCATTAATTTGAAAACAGGAATTGACAAAAAAATTATTTATTTCTGTAGATTCTTTTAAATTTTGAAAACGAACTATATGTTAATAAACACTGACTTTATAATCCTTCAAAGTGTGTATACATTTTTTTTGGGACACCCTGTATGTGCTTGGGTATATTGGGCCACATAGAAATGATAATATAAGTTTGAATTTAGGTGGCTGCTTCTCTGTTTTATCAGTTATTTTAGTACTTGTTCAGTTTCATTAGGGATGGTTTTGGAGAGTGAGGCTGTCTTACCTGTTTCTTCTTAACAATTTACCAAAAGGTTTATTAGGGAAGGAAGTTGAGATTAATATGTAAGTAGAGAATTTTTGTTCATTTATATTTTTATCATTACAGTGTTTTATCTTTCATATAATACTATAATGATACTAAAATAATACAGTATTTTATTTTTGACTATTATAAAAGTTTACTTAACAAAAAGCTCCCTATGAAAATGTATCTGACCTGATTTTTATATTTTAGTAAAACAGGTGATGTGGAGAGGGGACATGTGGAAGCTGTTGGCTTTTCTGGTGAACACAGCCATTCTTCATAACTCTTTCCAAAGCTTCTAACATGATGATACTGTTTTCTCATATTACCACCCTTTCAATATTGTTCTGTTGGCCACTAGTTGCCATCTCCACAAGATTCATAAAGGGATCATATCTCTTCAATATTTTTTGGGCATGTCTGCCACCATTTAATTTCAATGATAACTTCTTGACCAAAAATATTTTTAACTTGAGAGAGTAAGCTTTGCTTATGGTGTCTATTTAGTAAGCTCAAAGATTCCTCCAAACGTACAGTATTTTATTGAATAGTGTATTGTTAGTAATGACTTTTTGTCATGCTTAGCCTTCATTGTCTTCCAAAAAGAATAAGATTTTACTTGTTACTAACTATTACATTTTCATTGTTGAAATTAGAGAATCTATTTTTAGGCACAGTCTCAGTGTTTCTCAGTATTTTTCAGTGTGTTTGAAGTTGATTTGTCTTTTATTCTCTTTGTCTTTTCTCTCCAAACCAATCTATGTTTCCTTGGATATAAATCCAAACTTAACTATATACAGATGCACTAGCTTTTATTCTTGTTCACCATTAAATCCCTTCCGATGCTCCCAAAATGGTGGCAAAGTAACACTGACACTCTCCCAGGACCAAACTGGAAATACAACTAAAATACAGAAAAGCCACTGTGAAAAATCAGTTGAAGACTACCTGGAGAGAACCCTGATAACCAAGAATGGAAAGTGGAGACGCATAGAGACTGGTAGGAAGTGGGGAGATGCAAAAGGGGTGGCTGGGCTCAGACAGCAGCTGAAAGTCCAGAGGGATATCTCAGCTGTGGGAGGGTCCCAACTGAGAACTCTGGGGTCTAAATCCCAAGCTGGGCTCCCCAGCCCAGAGCACCAGAGCTGAGAAAGGTGCCCACATAACATCTGGCTGTGAAAGCATCAGGGTTGCTATCTGCCAGTGAGAGATGGCTGGACATATAGGAGCCCTCTTAAAGGGCCAATGCACAAAAGTTTGTGTGTAGCCACTTACCTTAGGCTCTGGCAGAGGGAAGGCACAGTGAAGTGGAGCTGTGTGAGGAGAGTCCCAGGTTGGGGGCTCTGCGGTAGGAGCGCAAAGGACAGTCACCCCAGTTTCCTGTGCTGAGTCATTCCCTCATGCTGCGAGGACATCTTTCTCCTATGGACCTTTGCAATCCAGGCGGTTTTGGCCTGGGGGAAAGGCAGTTGCTACACCCTATTGGAAGACCTCTTGCCTCACCCTGTGGTCAATAGCCTGAGGCTACCCAGCCAGCATGGCTCAATGGTTGAGCATTGACCTATGAACCAGGAGGTCAGGGTTCGATTCCCAGTCAGGGCACATGCCCAGGTTTCAGGCTCGATCCCCAGTGTGGTGTGTGCAGGAGGCAGCTGATCAATGATTTTCTCTCATCATTGATGTTTCGATCTCTCTCTCCCTCTCCCTTCTTCTCTGAAATCAGTAAGAAAAATTAAAAAAAAGAGAATAGCTTGAGGCCAATAAAGGCTGATAACTATCAGACTGCAGAGAGAGGGTCTCTGGAGGCTTTGAGTCTTTGCCTGACCTAATCCTGGGCCCAGGGCTAGGAAAAGACAACCCTGGTCCACATCTTATACTTTCCAAAGGCATCTAGTCCCAGGAGAGGGAACTACAAGCTGTGGATTGCTGATAGCCCCAAATAGGGTACACAGGGCCAGGCAGAAACAGCATCTGATTGTCCTGCAGCAGCTTTACCATGTCAATGGCCTGTCCTGGCTCAGGCTTCAGACTTTGCTAAAATCCCTCAAATAAGCAGCAACTGACATCAGTAGCCCAAACTATCAATAAAAGGCCCCAAATTTTATAGCACTACAGGCCTACCTCAAAAACAAAGAAAGAAAAATAAGAAAAATCAACAATAAACTATTTAACCCTACAACTTAAAGAACTAGAAAGAGAACAAGAAAAGCCCAGAGTAAGTACAAGGAAGGAAATAAAGATTAGAGCATAAATAAATGACATAGAGACTAAAAAAAAAAAACCAACAAAAACAAAATATCAATGAAACCAGTAGCTGGTTCTTTGAAATGATAAACAAGATTGATGAACCATGAGCCAAACTCATCAAGAAACAAAAAGGGAGGACCCAAGTAAATAAAATCAGAAACAAAATTGGAGAAGTAACAACTGATACCACAGACATTCAAGGGATTGTAAGAAAATACTATGAACTATATGCCAACAATGTGGATGAAATGAACTAACTCCTAGAAAAATACAGTCTCCCAAAACTGAATCAGGAAGAAACAGAAAGCCTGAGTAGGCCAATAACAACTGATGCAATAGAAGCAGTAATCAAAAAACTCCCAGCAAACAAAAGCCCTGGTCTGGATAACTTCACAGGGGAGTTTTACCAAACATTCAAAGAAGAACTGACACCTGTCCTCCTCAAACTATTCCAAAAAAATCCAAGAGGAAGGAACACTTCTAAGCTCTTTTTATGAGGCCAGCATTATCCTGAGTTCAAAACCAGATAAAGACACTACAGTGCAAGAGAATTACAGGTCAATATCCCTGATGAACATAGATGCTAAAATCCTCAACAAAATATTAGTAAGTCAGATCCAGTAATATAGTAAAAAGATCATACACCATGACCAAGTGGGATTTATTTCAGGGATGCAACATTGGTACAATATTCATAAATCAATAAATGTGATACATCACATAAAGAAATTGAAAGAAAGAAACTACATGATCATATCAATAGGTGCAGAAAAAGCATTCAACAAAATCCAACACTCATTTTTTTAAAAAAAATATTTATATTGATTTCAGAGCGGAAGGACGAGGGAGAGAGAGATAGAAACATCAGTGGTGAGAGAGAATCATTAATTGGCTGCCTCCTGCATGCCCCATCCTGGGATCAAGCCGGCAACCCCAGAATGTGCCCTTAACCGGAATCGAACCTGGGACCCTTTAGTCCGCAGTCCGACGCTCTGTCCACTGAGCCAAAACAGCTAGGGCCCAACACTCATTTTTTATAAAAACTCTCAGCAAAGTGGGAATAGAGGGATCATACTTCAACACGATAAAGGCCATATATGACAAACCTACAGTGAACATCATACTCAATGGGCAAACACTAAAAACATTTCCCCTAATAATAGGAGCAAGACAGGGATGTCTGCTTTCACCACTCTGGAAATACAATTAAGATACAGAAAAACCACTTGAAAATCAACTGAAGACTACCTGGAGAGAATCGGATAACCAAGAACAGAAACTGGAGACTGCATAGAGTCTGGTAGGAAGTGTGGAGATGCAAAAGAGGTGGCTGGGCTCACACAGACAGCAGCTGAAGGTCCAGAGTACTAGAAGTCCTAACCATAGCGATCAGACAAGAAGAAGAAATAAAAGGAATCCAAATTGGAAAAGGGGAAGTAAAACTCATTATTCACAGATGACATGATACTGTATATAGAAAACCCTAAAGACTTCACCAAAAAACCACCTGATTTAATAAATGAATTTGGCAATGTAACAGAATACAAAATTAACACCCAGAAATTGATGGCATTTTTATATACCAAAAATGACTTCTCAGAACAAGAAACTAAACAAACAATCTCATTTACTATTGCAGTAAAAAATTAAGATAATTAGGAATAAACTTAACCAAGGAGATAAAAGACTTATACTTGGAAAACTACAGGACGTTGAAAAAAGAGATAGAGGAAGATATAAACAAGTAGAAGAATATACCGTGTTCATGGATTGGTAGAATTAACAGTATGTCCATACTACCCAAAGCAATTTACAGATTCAATGCAATCCCTATTAAAATACCAATAGCATATTTCACATAACTAGAAAAAATACTTCAAAAATTTATATGGAACCTAAAAGACCATGAATAGCTGCAAGCAGTCTTGAGAAAGAAGAACAAAGTTGGAGGGATCATATTACCAAATATACTACAAAGCCACTGTAATCAGAACAGCCTGGTACTGGCACAAGAATATAGATAAATGGAACAGAACAGAGACCCCAGAAATTGACCCAAACCGTAACGCTCAACTAATATTTGACAAAGGAGGCGAGAACATACAACGGAGTCAAGACAGTCTCTTCAATAAATGGTGTTGGGAAAATTGGACAAATACATGCAAAAAAATGAAACTAGACCACCAACTTATATCACATATAAGCATAAACTCAAAATGGATAAAAGACTTAACTGTAAGTGGTGAAACCATAAAAATCGTAGAAGAAACCATAGCAGCAAAATCTCAGACATCTTTCTTAGCAATATGTTAGGGATACATCTGCTAAGGCAAAGGAAACTAAGGGGAAAATAAACAAATGGGATTACATTAAACTAAAAAGCTTCTGCACAGCAAAATAAACCATCAGCAAAACAAAAAGGGAGCCTACTGTATGGGTGAACATATTTGGCAATGATACATTTGATAAAGGTTTAATATCCAAAATATATAGGAAACTCATACAACTTAACAAAAGGAAGACAAACAATCCAATTAAAAAAATGGGCAAAGGACCTAAATAGACAATTCTCTAAAGCAGGCATATAGATGGCCAAGAGACATATGAAATAACGCTCAAAGTCACTGATCATCAGAGAGATGTAAATTAAAAGGACAATGAGATACCACCTCACACCTGTCAGAATGGCTACCATCAACAAATCAACAAATGACAAGTGCTGACGAGGATGTGGAGAAAAGGGAATTCTAATACACTGCTGGTGAGAATGCAGACTGGTGCAGCCACTGTGAAAAACAGTATGGAATTTCTTCAAAAAATTAAAAATGGAACTGCCATTTGACCCAGTGATCCCACTTCTAGTAATATATCATAAGAAAACTGAAACACCAATCAGAAAAAAATGTATGCACCCCTATGTTCATAGCAGCACAATTTACGATAGCTAAGTTCTGAAAACAGCCCAAGTGCCCATCAGTAGGTGAGTGGATAAAAAAGCGGTGGTACATTTACACCATGGAATACTATGCAGCAGTAAAAAAGAAGGGTCTCTTACCCTTTGACACAGCATGGAGGGACCTGGAGAGTATTATGCTAAGTTAAATAAGCCAGTCAGAGAAAGACAAGCATCACATGATCTCACTCAGATGTGGAATCTAATGAACAAAATAAACTGATGAACAAAATAGATTCAGAGACATAGAAGCATAGAACAGACTGTGGAATCTCAGAGGGAAGGCAGGGGAGGGTGGGTGAGTGGGAAGAGATCAACCAAAGAACTTGTAAGCATATATGCATAATCCATGGACACAGATAAAGGGTGGTGAAAGCCTGGGGCAGAGGTTGGGGCTGGGCTGGAAAGGGTGAATGAGGGGAAGAAAGGGGACATATGTAATACTTACAACAATAAAGATTGAGCCCTAGCTGGTTTGGCTCAGCGGATAGAGTGTCGCTCTGCGGACTCAAAGGTCCCAGGTTCGATTCCGGTCAAGGGCATGTACCTGGGTTGCGGGCACATCCCCAGTAGGGGCATGCAAGAGGCACCTGAATCGATGTTTCTCTCTCATCGATGTTTCCAACTTGCTATACCTCTCCATCTCCCTTCCTCTCTGTAAAAAAAAATCAATAAAATATATTTTTTAAAAAAACAATAAAGATTGAATAAAAAAACACACCCAAACTCGCAAACTCTTTAATTCATGTTCCTGCTCAAGAATTGCAAAGAAGCCCTAGCCAGTTTGGCTCAGTGGATAGAGTGTTGGCCTGAGGAACAAAGAGTCCTGGGTTCAATTCCAGTCAAGGGCACATGCCCAGGTTTCAGGCTCGATCCCCAGTAGGGGGTGTGCAGGAGGCAGCCAATCAATGATTCTCTCTCATCATTGATGTTTCTATCTCTCTTCCCTTCCTCTCTGAAATAAAAAGATATATATATATATTTTTTAAAAAAAGAATTGCAAAGAAAAGTGAGAAAACTCAATCTGTTAAAATACCCCAAGACTTTCTCTGTCATGTGCTGTTTAGGGAGCCGTGGTCTACTTAGTTAATTGCTGTTTTAGTAAGTGTGGAATGAAACAAGCTCAAAATGGGTTAGGTCCTGAAAGAACTTCTAATCTCAACATACTTATTAAAGATATTGGTTTTTTAAGTTGATTAAATCTATTTAACAGTGTGCATTATGTGCAGACAAAGGGATAGAGTATGATAAAGTAATAGATAAAAGAAAGAAACTCGTATAATTACACATAGCAGTTGGGCATTAATTGCCTTCTTTCCAATTCCTCAGTAAGAGCTTTATAGATACTGTGTTTTTGCATGCTGGATCAACAGTTTGGGAATGATTGACTTGATTATGGTTTTTCTTGCCCCTCACTCCCTACTCCCCTAGGTTGTCTCCCTAAGACTTGGTTTCTGGAAGGCAAGGACTGGGTTATATTCTTGATGTTTCTGGTACTGTGCTCATGGAATTCCTTCCACAGGTGTGTTGTGTTTTGCTACTTACCTAACCAGCTAGTCATTCTAGCTGGTTACTAATGTTGTAGGGCCACAACATTAGTAACAAAGAAACAGAATTTCCGGAGGATGAGGCCCAGACATCAGGATTTTAAAAAGATTCCCAGGTGATTCTAATGTGCAGCCAAGGTTGAGAGCCACTGTTCTAGGCTATTTCATGACAGTGAGGCCAGCTCATTAATCTTGCCTCCATTGGAAAGTATGGTGATTATTTTTTCCTGCCCTCAAATGTTACTACTATATGCAAATGTCTAAGTGTTGGTTACATACTTGAACTTTTAGATTTCAAAAAATTCTTTGTTACTTCTGTCAGAAGTCAGTTTATTGGATTGATATGACTGTGGGAAATGTGTGTGTGTGTGTGTGTGTGTGTAGAGGGAGACCGGTGGTGAATCTTAGAACTAAAAATGTTTTACAGATATTGTAAGTTGCAGAAAATAGAGTCTGTGGCCTTTAGAGAATTTCCCACTGATAAGATTTCCAGTTGAATTAGTTTTAAGGGAAAAGTGGCTGAATTTCATTGCAACTGGCCACAATCCAAGTCAAAGTCATTCCTTCTTTAGAAATAAGCTTAACTTATTCCCACAGTAAGCTTTCTGTGAAAAAAGAGCAATGGCACATTTGTTCTTAGAGTTGGGGAGTGAGGGACCTCTATTTAGCTTGCCTATATTTCCAATCTTCTCTCTGTCCTCCTCCCTGCAGAATTGGCTCATCTTTTATTTGTAAAGTGGATAACATGTTTTTATTCATACCATTGAAGTAGATAAGGATATGTGAGTGGGTTAATAAATCTTAACTTGTATGCATGCATATAAGCATAACCAATGGACATAAGACACTGGGGGGTAGGGGAGGCCAGGGGATTGTCAAGGGCGGGGGAAAAAAAAAGGACACATATGTAATACCCTTTGTAATACTTTAAGCAATAATAAAAAAAAAAATCTTAAATAGAAAAATATCTGGGCAAGTCACATGTAAATTCTCACCCTACATCTTTTCTCCTCAAATAGTAACATTAGATATTAAACTCTAGCTATGCACATATCTAGATTGATAGTAAGGTATATAAAATATCTGGCCTCAATTGTTAAAATACAGATGAAATTTATAATCTTACAATGATTTATGTTATTGATATCCTCTCCACCAATGAAATTATTGCAGAATTTAAATTATTCATTTTATTTTACTTTTTAAAGATTTTGTATTGATTTTTTTTTTTTTTTTTTGTTTTTTTTAGAGAGAGAGGAAAGGAGAAGGGAGAAAGAGAAATGTGTGTGAGAGCAAAACCTTGATCGGTTGCCTCCTGCATGACCCCTACTGGGGATTGAGCCCAAAATCTGGGCATGTGCCCTGATCAGGAATCAAACCAGTAACCTTTTGGTGCATGGGATGACACCCAACCCTCTGAGACACACTAGCTAGGGCTAAATTATTCCTTTTATTTTATTTTATTTACTTATTTATTTTAACTTTTTTTTTTTTTTAATTTCAGAGAGGAGGGAAGCCAAAGAGAGAGATGGAAACATCAATGATGAGAGAGAATCATTGATCCGCTGTCTCCTGCATGTCCCCTTACTGGGGAGTAAGCCTGTAACCCAGGCATGTGCCCTGACCAGGAATTGAACCCTGACCTCCTGGTTCATAGATCGAGGCACAACCACTAAACCACGCCAGTTGGGCTAAATTATTCATTTTAAAGGGTTGTGTACGAGTGCTGTAAATATAGTTTTTATTCCTTGGAGCCATGGAGAAAATGTGAGTGGGTCAGCAGCAGAATGAGCAGGTGGTGGGCCCCATAGTTAGGAAAAGACCTCTGAGGGTTGGCCTCAGCTGCCCTCTTCTTGTGGTACTCCAGGCACACGGCGGGGCGGGGGTAGGGTAGAGGGAGCGGGGAGGGCGTTTCATTTCCTCCAAAGCACAGAGCTTCTGTGGGTCTTCACATCTGCTATTCCCTCTGCATGAACTACTCTTCTGTACTTATTTACTTGGGTAATTTCTAACACTCTACTTTCATATTAAATGTTAATTTTCTAGGGACACCTCCCTGACTCTACCTCCAAAACTAAGAGAGGTCGCTCTGTCATATGTTTTCTATAAATGTTTTAATTGTGCCTATCACAGTTGTTAGTTATTACTTGCATGATTGTTACTTGACATCTTTCTTCCCACCAGAGCCCCAGGGCCATATATTGGCTCTGCTGTGTTTGCCCCTGAATTTTAAGCACCCATCAAATGTTTGGTACATAGCAGAGTCTTGAGGAATATTTGTTGAATGAACAAATGGGAAGACCATTTGCTGCTTATTTGGAAAATATCTATCATGCTGTGGATGAATTTTGATGAAATCTAATTGCCCATTAGGAAAGTAGCTATAAATCATTGCTTACCACAGGGCATTGCCTGCAGTAGGACTATTCAATTCATGTTTGCTGAATGAATAAATTCTAGGTAGAGTTCTAAGGTACAGATTGGAATAATTCTTCTTAACACAATATTATACATAGTATGTAAGAATAAATAAAAATATAATGTGGATTTAGAATTCTCTATTCATTTTGATCCTTTGCAAATAAATGGAATAGCCAACTTTGGCAATATGCATCTAGTGTGAGTTATCAAATAACAAAGTCTGACTTTAGATATAGATACAAGGTAAATTAGCCTACAAACATGACAAGAGTTTTGGGAAGCAGTAGAATGTAATGGTTAAGAATAAAGACTGTAGAGCTAAACTCCTTGGGTTCAAATCCCACCGTTGATCGACATCTGCAAGTTATGTAACATTGGGGAAATCATTCAATTTCTATTTCTCACGGTCCTCCTCTGTAACACAAAGTGAGTCATAGTACCTGACTCATAGTTTATTATTGTGAGGATTAATGAGTTCATAAAAATGTTTAGAACTATTCCTGACACATAGTTAAGAGCTCAATCAGTGTTAGACATAATAATATATTTTTCCATGATTTTAAGCCATATTTTAAATGTTAGTCTAATGAAAAGGCAGTGTTGATTTTTAAAAAATGTCTAAGCATAACTTCTAACTTTTATTCAACAAGGCAAAGTGCCAGTGAAAGCTTTCAGTAGGATTCCATATGTTGTGGAATATACAGTTTTACCAACTGCAGGGAAAATATCACTCACAGTTTGGGTGCCTGCGCCTTTGATTGCCAGTTTCTCATGATCAAAATAAGACGTTTAATTCTTTGTGGATAACTCCTTTGGCATAAAAGTGTATCCTTTTTATTCTTTTCTTTTTTCAATTTAGAAGTAAGAATTGGGGACTTAGGATTTGGGATTTTATCCTAAACATTCATTGTTCTATTTTCTAAAAATGAAAAAAGCTCCACAAACAAACAAAACAATAACAGAAAACTGAAGGGGTAGTCACACCACTCACCAATAATAAGAAGATGAAGTCAGCCTTTCAGGTAGAGTTGAGAAGTATGATGCATTTGTGAAATAGAACTCATCTTATTCTGGAACAGCCAAATTAATTGAACACATATTTAATGACTACATACTATGCCTGATCCTGGATGAGCCTGGTATCTCTTGCCTGAAGGAGGGCTAGAATCCCTTTCATGTGTGCTATTTACATAGGAGTAATAGAGTTGAACATGATGGTCAGGTGACTGTACCTACTAGTTTGGAAGGTATACCTATTATTGCTAGCCTTTCAGTGGTTTTCTGGAAATTTTTAACATACATATTGATCTTCAAAGTCTTCAATAAATTAGCATCTTTTTTTTTAATATTTTATTGAACTTTTACAGAGAGGAAAGGAGAGAGATAGAGAGTTAGAAACATCAATCAGCTGCCTCCTGCACATCTCCCACTGGGGAGGTGCCCGCAACCCAGGTACATGCCCTTGACCGGAATCGAACCTGGGACCCTCCAGTCCGCAGGCTGACGCTCTATCCACTGAGCCAAACCGGCCTCGGCAATAAATTAGCATCTTTATTGTCTTCCCCAGTAATACAAAGATTATAAAATATTTCTAATTCATTGTCCCCTTATATATGTTTGTTTAAGATTTTACTTTTGTCTTGATTCTTTCTTCTTTGAAATGTAAGAGAAATGACCTTCCTTCTTGGTACATTTCCTTTCTTCCTGGAGTCCGTCCTTCACTAGTATCTTTAGTGGGTCTTTGGGGGGTACACACTAAGTTTTGTTTGTCTAAAAATATCTTCATTTTCCCCCTTTTTTTGTAATTTCATTGGATATATAAATATAGGCTGATGGTAATTATTTTTCCAGCACTTTGAAGATATTGTTTCAGTGTTTCTGCATTTAAATCAGCCATCAGTCAAATTGTTGTTTTCCTGTAGATTATGACTTTTCTCCCTGGGGTTTTAAAGATGTTATTTATCTATCTTGGGATTTTTTTTGGGCTCCCTGATTTTGAGAGTTGACTTTTTTTTTTTTCAATCCTAGAAAATTTTTAGCCATTATCTCTTTGAATTTTTGACTCATCTCTCATATTTTTCACTCCCTTTGGAACTCTACTTAGAAAAATCTTGGACTTTCTCACTCTCTCTCTCATTTCTCTTAACAGTTTATATTTTCCATTTGGTAATTTCTTCAGCACTTCCAGTTTGCTTAAGTATTTTAATTATGCAAACAAACTCACTTTGACATGCAGGGCAGAAGACCTAGAATCCTTATCAAATCTAAAAGATGTCAGCAATGCTGCTCTTGAAGTTGTATGTTAAACAAGTCATACCCATACCTTTTTGATTTCATATGGAAGAAAGAAAAATTGAATGCAGTGGCTAGTAGTATGGATCTACCAATAGAGATCTTGGAATAAAACAGAAAAAAAAAATAGCAAGTTGAAGCAGGAGTTCGAAGGAAGGTCTATAACAGTGGTTCTCAACCTTCTGGTCCTTTAAATACATTTCTTTATGTTATGACCCAACCATAAAATTATTTTCGTTGCTACTTCATAACTGTAATATTGCTACTGTTATGAATTGTAATGTAAATATCTGATATGCAGGATGGTCTTAGGCGACCCCTGTGAAAGGGTCGTTCGACCGCCAAAGGGGTCGCGACCCACAGGTTGAGAACCACTGGTCTATAAGGAAGGGCTATACTTGTCCTTGAACTCAGGTATGTCAGTGTTTTTTAATCATTCCAATATGTATTCCAAGCTGGAATGAACAGATATCTGTGCTGTTAAGATGTTGTGCAAAAACAGCAGGGGGCTATGTTTAGAATAACCCCATTTTATGTAGTCCTATATGTGAAAGAGCATACACTAAAATGTGGTGGGGTTGAGTGGTGGGATTTCAGGTTAAGTTTTTTTTTTCTTGCCACAATTCACTTTTTCTCCCTACCAATGAACATGTACTACTTTTTTATTTTTTAAATATAATCTTATTGATTTAAGAGAGGAAGGGAGAGGCAGAGAGAGAGAGAGAGAGAGAGAGAGAGAGAGAGAGAGAGAGAGAGAGAGAAACATCAATGATGAGAGTGGCCTGCTGCACTCCCCCATCTGGGGATTGAGCCTGTAACTCCGGCATGTGCTCTGACCGGGAATCAAACTGTGACCTCCTGGTTCATAGGTAATTGCTCATCTACTGAGCCACATTGGCCGACCAACATATACTACTTTTGAAGTAGAAAAGATAAGTCCAGTATTTCTCCACATCCTTTTGTTGATATTATTTGCACTATTCTCATAGCTGGAATTACCCGTCCTCTCTTGTTAAAATGGGCCCAGTGTTTATGTCATCTTCTCAATGAAGCACTTTCCAGGCTGCTCAGGTGCAATTCATCTCTCCCTGTGCTGCGTTTCCATGAGGCTTGACTGTATTTCTTATGAGATATTATCATGACTTAGAGCTACTTGTGTGCATGTCTCTTTGTAGCCCTCCTTCCTCTGACCCCAGCCCACTTCCAAATTTGAGTTCTGGAAGGCATGCTGTGCTCCCGTAGAGTAGGGTTTCTTTTATTTGATAGAGACAGCAATGTTGAACTGCAGCACTGCAGTTTTTCTCTTTGTTAGAGCAAGAAAAGATAGATATAAATTCTGAGTCACAGTCAGCAGAGTTATTTTAAAATTCTGAGGGCAATGATATATCTATGTATGCCAATGAATACTCTTTCATAATTTGAAAAGGTTGCTGAAAATTCTCTAGGGTAAAAGGAGCCATAAATAAGTAAACATCATCTCTAAAACTGCCCTTTCTATTGCATCTCTAAAACCAAAACAATGAATGCTACATATATACCAGAAAACTCTTCTTTTTGAACTGGAAGCTCCAACCTGGGCTGCTTGTTCTAAAGTTTCCATAAAAAGGCAAATTCCTCAATTAGTCTACTGCAGTCATGTACTGTACTGATGGCACTGAGAAATGGGGATGTAAAATAACCGGTCCCCCCTTCTTGTCTGGAAATTGACTTTTTAAAAATTATGTTTGCCAGATAAATAAACCTTTTGTCTTTTGTAAGTTGTGTTCTATTGATCTTTCCTTCCATGTATTCTTTCTTCTCCTTCCTTAAAGCTACTAGATTAGATTAGACTTTAATATTATCCCTCATTGGTAGTTAACTACTAATCTCTCACTCCCATTCATTGCTGCCAAGAAAAATCTTCTAAGTACAGCTCTGATCTCAACATTTTCTTGCTCAGAAACCTGTACCATCTCCCATTGTCTTCTGAATTAATCTAAATTCCATATATTGAATATATTTTACATGTAATATTGTATAAATTTAAGGTATGGTTCTTTGATACATTTACGTATTGTAATATGATTGCCATTGTCGTGATACTTATCATACATAATTATAGTACGATATTGTTATCTATCTTATTCTAGCTCTTGAGGGCTATCAAATTCTATCCTCTTTCTATTCTTATTTCTCCATGGAGTGGAGACATCAGCAGACTATATCTTGTCAAATTTTTTACTGCCTAGGAGCTAAGAATAGTGTTTTCATTTTTAAATGTTTGAAAAAAATCAAAGGAATAATATTTTGTGACACATGAAATGATATAAAATTAAAGTTTCAATATGCATAAATAAAGCTTTATTGGTACACAGCCATGCCCTTTCATTTACATATTTTCTATGACTGCTTTCGCACTACAATGGTGTTGAGAAGTTGTGACAGATCATACGGACCACAAAGCCTAAAATATCTACTGTTTTCCCCTTTATAGAAAAAGTTTCCAACCCTGGACCTAGAATCGTACATTTATAAAATTAGAAATAGACCTCAGAGATGTTCTTTATTTTTTTTAAATATATTTTATTGATTTTTTACAGAGAAGAAGGGAGAGGGATAGAGAAGGTAGAAACATCAATGAGAGAGAAACATCGACCAGCTGCCTCCTGCACACCCCCCACTGGGGATGTGCCCGAAACCAAGGTACATGCCCTTGACGAGAATCGAACCTGGGACCTTTGAGTCCGCAGGCCGACGCTCTACCCACTGTGCCAAACCGGTTAGGGCCCTCAGAGATGTTCTGATCCAAATCTCTCATTTAAAAAATGAGAAAATGTATTCTCAGACATTCTCCTCCTTTGGCAATGGAAAAGCCAAAATCAGAATCCATGGCTGGTCCTACCTCATCATATGGCCCCTCCCACAAAGCCCAATGAGACTGTTTGGTGTTTCATGAACTCTAGTCTGCCTTACTTCTATGCACATATGCATTTCCTTCTTCTAAGATGCCTTCTTCCCATCAGAAATTTCATCCAGGATTTAAGGCTCAGCTCAAATACTAAAGACTGCCCTTATCTCCAAAACTGGTTGAGCTCTCTGTCCACCAACCCTCATTAGTGCTGCTTTACCTCCCTATTGGCACTCATCAGAGTCATATATGTAGGCCTGAATCTATTCCAGGCTGTAAACTTCCTAACTGTGCATCTTTGTGTCACCTGCACATGGCCTTCCACACAGAATTCTCAGGACATAATTTAAAGAATGAGTTCATCTAAAGATGTCAGTATACAAGCAATGCCTTCAAGATCTGTGGTTTACTTTTCTTCTATTAAAAAAGAAAGAGAAATAAAAATACAATACCACTAACATTTTTTGTGTGATCAGCTATACAGAAGAATTCATAGGGAGTTTACCCATACCATACCCACCTAGCAATTGATGAAGTATGTACACCCTGGAGAGAGAACTTGGATTTATCCTAAGGAGGATTACCTAATTGTGTGGTGATTATTTAAGCCTTCACTATATTTATTAATTACTAGGCTTATAGAAACTTGCCTGCTTAGGTAGGAATTCACACTTTCAAATCAAATTCAACAATGAAAACCTTCCACATTCTCAGTCTCCAGGGATTCTCTGCTGTTATGTCTTCCATATAAACTCTAAGTTTGGAACTGTTTCCGTTTATGAATCATAGACTTGTGGTGCTCTGTAATTAATATTAGGATTTAACTTGATATTTAGTAAGGAGTAAAGACAAAAAGATTACAATTACAATGTGTATGTGCTTTGCCAGCATTGTCTTTAATACTTTATTTATTTACTAGAAGCCTGGTGCACAGATTCATGCACCGGTGGGGTCCCTTGGCCTGGCCTTCGGGGATCGGGCCAAAACCAGCTCTCCGACATCCCCTGAGGGGTCCCGGGATTGCAAGAGGGCGCAGGCCAGGTCGAGGGACCCCACCAGTGCACGACTGGGGCCGGGAAGGGACTCAGGAGGTTGGCCAGCCAGGGAGGGACCATGTCCGGCCTGTCCAGGACATGTCTGGTCTGTCTAGCCCAGTCCTGATCAGCCAGACCCCAGCAGCAAGCTAACCTACCAGTTTGAGCGTCTGCCCCATGGTGGTCAGTGCACGTCATAGCTAACGGTGGAACGGTCACTTAGGCTTTTATATATATAGATTTTTTAAAAATATTTTTATTTATTTCAGAGAGGAAGGGAGAGGAAGAGAGGGATACCTGGTAGAAACATCAGTGATGAAAGAGAATCATTGATTGGCTGCCTCCTGTACACCCCCTACTGGGGATCGAGCCTACAACCCAGTCATGTGCCCTTGACTGGAATCGAACCCAGGACCCTTCAGTCCACAAGCCAATGCTCTATCCACTGAGCCAAACCAGCTAGGGCTTTAATACTTTCTTTAAAAATAAAATGAACAAACAGAAAACTAGATGAATGGATTCTCTAGTACAGTGATGGCGAACCTATGACACGCGTGTCAGAGGTGACACGTGAACTCATTTTTTTGGTTGATTTTTCTTTGTTAAATGGCATTTAAATATATAAAATAAATATCAAAAATATAAATCTTTGTTTTACTATGGTTGCAAATATCAAAAAATTTCTATATGTGACATGGCACCAGAGTTAAGTTAGGGTTTTTCAAAATGCTGACATGCCGAACTCAAAAGGTTCACCATCACTGCTCTTGTAATTCCTTCAATTCTGATTAATTCTGTTTCTTCTTTTTACCCAACTGGGAGTCGGTTATCTAAGATGGTGGAGCCAGAATTGATAATGGGTTTAGTTGTCTGTGGCCACTGTTCAACATCTAGGCTGCAGGATTGATATTTTGTATTAGTTAGCAAAGGAAACAAAGGGAAATAAACTTACACTTCTGTAAAAGTCTTTCTCCTGATTATACCAATCCATGTTACATGAAGAGCAGTGATGAAATATAGCCTGTAAAAGGCACATACAACTGGTATTGCTGGGGATGGTTGGTAGCGTTTTGTTTGTTTTGTTTGTTTGTTTGTTTGTTTTCTCTCTACATCTTGGCCAGTTTGGTCTGAATATGCTGCAGCTGTTCTCTTATTTCACTTTCAGCAAGTTTGGAACTGAGTCTGCACTCAGCTCATATGTAGTCACATTGAACTGCTTGAAAAGAAAGTTAAAAACATTAAGAAAAGCCTAACCTGCCCTAACCGGTTTGGCTTAGTGGATGGAGCGGCAGCCTGCGGACTGAAGGGTTCTGGGTTTGATTCCGGTCGGGGGCATGTACCTTGGTTGCGGGCACATCCCCAGTCGGGGGCTTGCGTGAGGCAGCTGATCGGTGTTTCTCTCTCATCGATGTTTCTAATGCTCTATCTCTCTTCCTTCCTCTCTAAAATATCAATAATATAACCTAAGGCAAAACTTATAGGTCTTATTTAGTATAGGTATCATAAAACAAGAGGTTTTCTTTTCTTTTTCTTCATCTGTGAGCAATTTAATTGGCAGTCTTAATCATTTGACAGGTTAATATTACAGAACATTGAATTTCCATTTCTGTGTTTGATTTTGCTTATAGCCCTAACTTAATGGGTTAAGAGTGTCTATTTACAGCCTGGAGCCAAATTATAGTTACTACGCTGAATAACCTCCAAATAGTAAGCAGGATGCTTTTAACATTAGTAACAACACTTAAAGACTTTTGCCATTGGGTTACTTCTTCAAGTTTTGACCACACCTATTGAAAAAAGAAAAGAAAAGTTACATTGTTGATCAGTCCTGGTTGGATTTTAAAAGCTAGTTGCCAGTCGTGGCCAGGTTGACTTAGTTGACCATCCCTGAACAATATCAGTTAAGGAACTGAAGCACCTTAAGCCCTAGTGAGCTTATCTGATACTGACTGGACATCTTCCAGCTTCTGGAAAGGAAAACCAGAACTAGTGGATATCAGTTGGTTAGACTGCGAGCTGGTGGTTTATATTTGCCTTTTGTGAGCTTGAACCTTTTCTTTTCCTTCTTGCCATCTGGCAGTTCCATTGAATTATAGAATCACACAATATTTTAGGACAAACCTTTAGATATCATTGAATCCCTCTCGCCCATATAAAAAAAAAGATACAGTGAAGTGGTGTAGGATTAGAACATAGTTGTGTGCTGAAGATGACACCACAATGTGAGTGATTTTAGGCAAATCAGTTAATCTCTCTGTGCCACTGTTCTTCAGATGTAAAATGAGATAGTAATGGTACTTACAAGGATTTGCCCCTGACTTGTAGCATGTGCTCAAAACAAACAAACGAACAAACAAACAAACAAACAAAAGGCCAAACCACATTTTTTAAAGGAGGAAGTGGAGGTCACAAATGACTCAATGCATTGCAATGCAGAGGGAAAGAAAAAGGAGCTGTTATTTAGCAATCTTCCTGGCCCAGCTTTAGGTGATTTATATATTTATTGCATCCTTTAGTTCTGGGAGAGATTTTACTTTTCCCATTTTACTGATGAGGAAGCTGAGACTCAAAGAGATTAAGTGATTTGCCCAAGGACACAGAGTTTGTAATAGCAGAGCAAGGGAGATACATTTCAGAGCCCCACATCTCTTCCCAACACTCCATGTTACCTTCCAGAACAGGATTCAGGTCTCAGTTATCCTAAGATAAAAATGAGTTGCTTTTTAAAATTCATTTTCAAATTGGTTTAGAATTATTTTTTCTATAGGGACGATGTTACAAATGGTGGTTACACACGCAGGCAAAGCTACATTGTAATTGAAATTCAGCTCATTTGTGAATTAAGACTGTTAAGAGAAAGTGTGTTTGCAATTCTAGCTATTAAAGCAGAGAAACAGGAACAAAAAGAGTACATTTTAAATTCTGTGGCATGATAATGCTTTGAGAAAAGCAGACTTGGTTAGAGGACAGTGAGGAAGAAGATGGAGACTGTTTTGATGCTAGTGGAGCCTTTGGGATACTTTGAGGGACCAAACATTTAAGGTACTTGATGACACTTTGATGGTGTGTCAAGCACATTCGCATGCATTATTTCCTTATATCATGTATGAGATAGATAGGGCAGGTGATAAAGTTGACCTAATTTTCCTTTGCAATATTTAGCTCCCTTTCCGCGCCCCCCCCCCCCCATGTTTTTATTCATGACTACAGGCCTGGTGCACAAAAATTTGTGCACTCGGGGGGTCCCTCAGCCTGGCCTGTGCCCTCTGGCAGCCCAGGAGCCCTTGGGGGATGTCCACTGCCAGCGGGGACCAGGCCTAAGCTGCAGTCGGACATCCTTAGTGCTGCTGAGGAGGCGGGAGAGGCTCCCGCCATCACTGCTGTACTGGCAGCTGTCTGCCTGGCTTGTGGCTGAGCAGAGATCCCACCAGGGGGCAGCTCCTACATTGAATGTCTGCCCCCTGGTGGTCAGTGTGTGCCATAGTGATCAGTCATTCCCAGTCATTCTGCTGTTAGGGTCAATTTGCATATTACCCTTTTATTATATGCCTGGTGCATGGGTGGGGGCTGGCTGGTTTGCCCTGAAGGGTGTCCCAGATCAGGGTGGGGGTCCCCCTGGGGTGCCTGGCCAGTCTGGGTGAGGGGCTGAGGGCCATTTTCAGACTGGCCATAGCCCCTTCAGGGTGAGTGTCCCTGCTGGAGTGCCTGGCCAGCCTGGGTGAGGGGCTGAGGGCCGTTTTTAGGCTGGCCACACCCCCTTCAGGGTGGGGGATCCTGCTGGGGTGCCTGGCCAGTCTGGGTGAGGGGCTGATGGCTGTTTGCAGGCTGCCAAGCCCCCCAGCGGGGACCCTCACCCCATGAGGGTGTGGCCAGCCTGGGTGAGGCGCTGATGGCTGTTTGCAGGCTGGCCACAGCCCCTTCAGGGTGAGTGTCCCTGCTGGAGTGCCTGGCCAGCCTGGGTGAGGGGCTGATGTCTGTTTTCAGGCTGGCCACACCCCCTTCAGGGTGGAGGGTCCTGCTGGGGTGCCTGGCCAATCTGGGTGAGGGGCTGATGGCTGTTTGCAGGCTGGCCACACCACCTTCAGGGTGGGGATCCCTGCTGGGGTGCCTGGCCAACCTGGGTGAGGGGCTGATGATGTTTGCAGGCTGGCCACAGCCCCTTCAGGGTGGGGGTCCCTGCTGGGTTGCCTGGCCAGCTTGGGTGAGGGGCTGATGGATGTTTGCAGGCTGGCCATGGCCCCCAGCCACCCAAGCTCCCAGTGGAGGCTGGCTGGAAGCAGGTATCTGGGATTTATTTATCTTCTATAATTGAAACTTTGTTGCCTTTAGCAGAGGCCACAGCCGGCCAGGGCAGGTGGGAAGCTTGGCTTCCTCCGTCGCCGGGGCAACCAAGCCTCCTGTTTGTTCCAGCTCCATGGCTGCTGGCCACCATCTTGGTTGGGTTAATTTGCATATAGTTGCTCTGTTTGGCTGATGGGCATGGCTTGTGGCATAGCGAAGGTATAGTCAATTTGCATGTTTCTCTTTTATTAGATTAGATTTTTTTCAAAAGCCTGTGGGAGCCCAGCTATTCACCATAATAGAGTTACAAAGGATTCATGCATAGCTGTACAAAGAAAGAATGACAATGAAAGAATGAAGGTCTTTCTGAGTTAATTGTGTAAGAATAGAAAGAATAAGAATGCTCTGGCTGGCATGGCTCAGTGGTTGAGTGTCGACCTATGAACCAGGAGGTCATGGTTTGATTCCTGGTCAGGGCACATGCCTGGGTTGCAGGCTTGAGACTCAGTTGGGGGAATGCAGGAGGCAGCCAATCAATGATTCTCTCTCTCCCTCTCCCTTCCTCTCTGAAATCAATAAAAATATACTAAAAGTAAAAAAAGAAAGAATAAGAATGGAGTATTTAAAGAGTATATGTGGGCAGGTATGAAAATGGTAGAATTAAATGTTAACCTATTTTATTATCTGTATCATTTTACTTATTTCAGTTGGCACTTATTTTCTGAGCATTTCTTATGCGCTAGTCACTGTGTGTCCTAGCTGTGAGGGAAAAAAATAGTTCAGACCCTACACCTAAGGAATTTATTCTCTACCTGAAGCATCTACTAAAGATTACATTGAGGCCGCTCTCCCTGGAGCACGCCCATGCCTTTCTTCCTCTTTTCTTGGGTGTGAACTTTCTTTTTCCTAAACTTGAAGGATCCCCACAAGACTTGCAACCAGGGAAGCAGCACATCCTGTGCTAACCCCCTGAACCGGTCTCCAAGGCCCCCTATTCTTTGACTTTTCAGTGAGCTCACAGCAGCCCCACCTTGGCTCACTTCCGTCACTGTGACTTCTCAGTGAGTCAACACAGCCCCATGTGGCTCACCTCTTTCCTATAATGTTTCTAGAGAGCCAAACAGAGCACTGCCTAGGTTCTCCCCTGTTGCTTCTTCTATCGTAAGCCCTTCCTTTGTCTCCGTGTCCCCAGTTTTAATAAACATACTCTCAAAAAAGAAAAAAAAGAGACTATATTCTGATCATGCAATAATCTTTTCATCTCCACCAGTATTTATGATTATGCAATAGTTATTTAATTATGAAACTAGTGGAACTAATATTGAGTTCCCTTTTAAGTAATCTTTTTAATAACTAAAAAAGTTTTAAAAAGTAAAGGAAATTGAGTGAAAAACAGTTCCTTTATTTTCCCATAATTATTGCTTGAGTTCCTGTCACTGAAGCAGAACTCAAGTATGAAAATTGGGGGACCTCTATGTTCTTTTATGCAGCATTTTCTTATGTATGTTTGAAACCAAAATGGAAATCACTTTAGGGTTTGATATACTGTACACACATGTAGGACTATTTGTCATTTAACAATGTATCACTTGCAAGTTAGGAAGTGTACCTGAAAACACAGGAAGGAGAGTCAAGAGGCTTGGATTAAAATGCAAGTTCTGCAACTTTCTTAGAGCAATAACCTCTCTGAGCCTCATTTCGAAAGTGAAGAATTGGGATTCAATTGCCAAATTCTTTTTCACTCTGAAATTCCCTGTGAAATGGAAGGAGCCATACCTTGTGCTCCATTGGGGAGAATTGGGGAGAAAGTGGGTGGTGGAGATCAGTTCCCTGTGTTGATGACCTGCTTTGTTGTTAAATTGGTGGCCACTCATAGCACAAGTGTAGGTGGCTGTGAAGTCTACAGAAGAATCCCGAGTTGAGGGAGAGAATGAATATTTGCAAGTTGGAGGCCTGCCCGACTATCTTCATAAACAGGGATCTGGTGAGCAAGGCTGTTCTGCTAACATTTATCCAGCCTTAATTGATACACTCCATCCCATGTTGAGTTAGGATAAACAGCTGCTGCCCAGGCAGTTTAACACTAGTTCTAAGGAAAGTATGTTGCATCAAATGAGCTTACTTGACATTAAAATTTGTCACCGACAAGGTTCATCTGCTGTTCAACCCATTTGTGTTCACATTGTTGTACATTTCAATTAAGTTTTAGCAGTTGGTCAAAATTTGAGCATTTTAGGCACTGGTGGTGTCTTATTACTTTACTAGAGTCCCGATGCACAAAAATTTGTGCCCCCCGGTGGGGAGGGGCGGGTCCCTCAGCCCGGCCTGTGCCCTCTCGCAGTCTGGTACCCCTCGGGAGATAACGACCTGCTGGCTTAGGCCTGCTCCCGGGTGACGGAGGGCAGGCCCAATCCCTAGGTGCAGCCCCTGGTCAGGCTCAGAGCAGGGCTGATTGGGGAGTTGGGGCGCCGCCCCCTGTCATGCATAGAGCAGGGCGGATTTGGAGGTTGCGATGCCACCCTCAGTCACGCTCAGGGTAGGGCCGATTGGGGGGTTGGGGCACCGTCCCCTGTCACACTCAAGGCAGGGTCGATGGGGAGGTTGCGGCACCACCCCCTGTCGCTCACAGAGCAGGGCCCATCAGGGGGTTGGGGCTCTGTACCCTGTCACGCACAGAGCAGGGTCAATCAGGGTGTTGGGGAGCTCCACCTGTCACTCACAGAGCAGGGCCGATCAGGGGGTTGGGGCTCTGTACCCTGTCACGCATAGAGCAGGGCCGATCAGGGGGTGGGGCGCCGCACCCTGTCACACACAGAGCCGCAGGGCGATCAGGGGGTTGGGGAGCTACCCCCTATCAGGCACAGAGCAGGGCTGATCAGGGGGTTGGGACGCCTTCCCCTGTCTTGGGACGCCTTCCCCTGTCACGAACAGAGCAGGGCAGATAGGGAGGTTGTGGCCCCGCCACCTGTCACACACAGAGCCACAGGGCGATCAGGGGGTTTGGGCGCTGCCCCCTGTCATGCTGATCCCGGTGCCGGGAGGCCTCGCGGCTCCGCTGATCCCAGTGCTGGGAGGCATATTACCCTTTTACTATATAGAATAGAGGCCTGGTGCACGTGTGGGGGTCGGCTGGTTTGCCCTGAAGGGTGTCGTGGATCAGGGTGGGGGTCCCCACTGGGGTGCCTGGCCAGCCTGGATGAGGAGATGATGGCTGTTTGCAGCTGGTCACTCACCCTTCAGGGTGGGGGTCCCCACTGGGGTGCCTGGCCAGTCTGGGTGAGGGGCTGAGGGCTGTTTTCAGGCTGGCGGGTGACTGAAGCTCCCAACCGCTCCTTTTTTTCTTTTTTTTCTTTTTCTTATTCTGGGCCAGCTTTAGCTCTTAGGCTTGGCTCCAGCTCTTAGGCCTCCGCTGCTGAAAGCAGGTATCTGGTTTGTTTGGATTCTATAATCGAAACACTGTTTCAACTCCAGCTCTGAGATCCCGGCTGGCTGAAAGCAGGTTTCTGGGTTTTGTTACATATTTGTAACAATGTTTCAAACTGCAAGCTCAGAGGCCGGCAGCGGCAGGCGGGGAATGTTGGAGTCCTCCGTCACTGAAGCAAGCAAGCCTCATGTTCCCTTCAAGCTGCCTGGCTGCCGGCCGCCATCTTGGCTGGCAGTTAATTTGCATATCGCCCGGATTAGCCAATGGGAAGGGTAGCGGACGTACGGCTATTTACCATGTTTCTCTTTTATTAGATAGGGTAGATTATTTACCAAGCATATTGTTGATACATTTTATCTATATTTTCCTGATTATGAATGCAATGTGTACTTATTTCTTTTAAGAATCTGGAAAGTACAGAAAAAGATTAAGAAGAGAATAAAAACTCATCTGAAATTCTATTTTCCATGTTGTATTTCCTTCTAGTTATTTTTTCAATATGTTTAGGGGAGAGTGGGATGTGAAATTATTTTTTATTAGTGAAATAGCTGAGACATAAGTAAAATTTCACATGACACTCAAGATATTGGGGACCTTGCCTAATGTACTGTGCTAATTAGGACTGAATCCTTTTGCTAAATCAGGTGGCACAAACTCAGATACCTGCAGGGCCAAATAGGTAATAAATGATTCAGGCCCATTGTAGGACATTGGGGAGTGGTAGAGACTGTGGAAAATGGAAAAATGCAGGCCCTGATTGAAGAAAAATGCTACTATCTCCAGCTTATTGTTGTCATGTGGAAACAAGGCCTAATGTTATTAGATCATCCTGATATTCATTAAAATCTGGAAATTTTTATTTCTTTTTAATGTGAAATTTTCCATTAAAAAAAAAATACTGTACAACCCTGGCCAGTAGGGGGGTGGCACTCAGTTTGTTGAGTGTCGTTCCATGTGCTGAGAGGTCGCTGGTTCGATTCCTGGTCAGGGCACATGCCGGGGTTGCGGGCTCAGTCCCCAGTGGGGGAGTACAGGAGGTAGCCAATTGACGTTTCTCTCTCATTGATGTTTCTACATCTCTCCCTCTCCCTTCCTCTTTCTAAAATCAATAAAAACATTAAAAAATTAAAGAAAAAATACTGTACAGGTCAAACAGAATAGATGTGGGCACTTGTTCAATGCACTGCCATTTTGTCATTCCTGACATAAATACTTCTAAATCTTTCTCATAGTTCTCACAAGAAGAGCACTTTTATAAGAGAAAACATTTAGAGAGGAGTTGGATAAGGGCTTTTTAAGAGAGGCTTCAGGAACTTTTCATTCTGTATAAACGCCGAGAGGGTGGCCCAGTGTAGGAATGACACCCAGACACCCACAGGAACTGGCAGCGACACGAGTGAGTGACACGATCTGGATGTGAAGGGAGTGATGCAGAGAGTATGCAGGGTGGGGCAAAAGTACGTGCACAGTTGTGAGTACTCGAGACAGCGTTTATTCTTGTATCATTATTTATTGTATTATTTTCCATAGGAACAACTGTACACCTATTTTTGCCCCACCCTATATTCCCCCTATGGGACATTTGGGTTCCAGCCAATTGTTTCCTTGTTGGAATGCAGATCTAGTGTGGCCAAATCTTTTGCTATTTCAAGATATGTCAGGAATTTGGATCTCTGTGAAATTTTTTTATTAAAAAAAATAAAAAGGGACGGAGACCAAACAAAAACCACCCTTGGCCCAAATTCTGCACAAAAGCCAAGTTTCCAATCCCTGGCCTAGATCACTGTCTCCCTACGTATGTTGTACAAATTTCATCATAGGTTAATAGTTGTTAAGAAATTAAGAATTCTGGGTCAAATGTATTTAGAAAATGGTGGATTAAACAAAATGAAATAGATTTCCTGACTGCAGGCTATCTTAGATCCTTAAAAGTACTAACATGCCTTGTAAATTCCTATGAGAGAGACATAGTTTATAGACTCGGCAATTACAGAAGCAGCCCTGTCTCCACTCATTTTCCTCACTGCCCCTCTTGTCTCTGAGAAGATGGGGCCTTTCTCCTGGTTAAGGTTAGTCTCTCTACCTGCTCTCCAGATTCTGTCCCTGCCTTTTCAGGAACCTGACTTCACAATTAGTGTCTAATTTCCTACCTTCTTCCCTTCAGCCTGTCAACATGCTTGGTTTTCTTCTGTTTAAACAAAATAACCCTTTTCTTATGCCATATGCAAAAATGAACTCCAAATAGATCATGGACCTAAATGTAAGAGTCAAAATGATTAAATTCTTAGAATAAAACACAGGGATAAATCTTCATGATGTTGGGTAGGCAAAGCCTTCTTAGATATTGAGTCCTGTGCCCCATAATGATGTTTTTTGGTCAATGATGGACCCATAAGATTAAATTTAATGGTGGTTCCATAAGACTATAATGGAACTGAATTGCCTTTAAGAAATGGAAGGATATGTGGTTCAGGAGGAATTTTCTTTTCTGTGGGGCTTGGCAATAGATTGATTCCCTCTCACTCAGCACCTCAATTTTGCATGCACAGATGGTATCCCAGTCAGCCAGCCACTGGCCTGTTTCAGACAGAGGAGCCTGTCCCCCGTGCTACGTATTTAGAGGGCGCTACAGCCTTCCAGATCAGCGTGAGGGTCTTCAGAATATAATGCTGTAAATTCTTGGCTGAGGATCTCAGAAGCTATACAAGGACGCAGGTCCACAGGAGCTGCCTCAGCGAGCATTAAGTGCCACTTTAGTGAAAGCTTTCTGTGGTCGTGTGGAGCTCCTTTGTCCCTGTACTTTGTGGAAGTCTTTGATGGAAAGCACAGATAAGCTTTATTTCTTCCATCAAGTCAATGCCAGACAGGGTCAATGGAACCCAAAATACGTTTCCCAAGTCAAAATATTGAGTTCTCAGTCCCACGCCCTTGCCATGTTAAAGGCTCTTTTGATTTTTTATAAATACCATGAAGTTCCTCAACCTAACCACGGCTGCCATATGCAGCAGCCAGAACCACACTGCCATGACATACCCCTGTGTTCCTTATCTCTCCATCTAAACGTCTTATTCCTGCTGATCCTCAGGCCACCTTTCACTGCCTCCTGACAGTCACGACTAAGGTGATCTACGCCTTACCCCGTCAGGTTCTCCCCGAGATTTCAGCCCACATCCCTGTTCATGGGGCAGCATTTCCAGCTTTGATGTTCCATTCTGACCCTGTCGGGAGGAGGCAGGGGGACGTCCACAGTCGTGCACAGTAATGCCCTACCATATGGCCTAGGTGTCTGCATACGATGAAATCGCCTATGACACATTTCTCGGAAGTATCCCCCTTGCTAAGGGATGCATTAATATAAACCAAAAATTGATAAATTGGACTTCATTAAAATGAGAAGCTCCATCAAAGTGAAAAGACAGCTCACAGACTAGGAGAAAGTATTTGCAAAAGACAGATAACCTAATTAAACTATGGTTTAAGGATCTGAACAGACATTTCTCCGAAAAAGATATACAAATGGTCAATAAGCACTTAAAAAGATGCTCAACATGAGCCCTCAGAGATGTGCAAATCAAAATCACAGTGAGACACCACTGCACTGGAATGGCTATAATGAAAAAAACAACAACAAAAAACATAAGAAAGGACAAGTGTTGAGGATGTGGAGAAATTGGAAACCTCCTGCATTGCTGGTGGAAATGTTAAATGGTTTACAGCCTCTATGGAAAACAGTCTGGCAGTTCCTCAAGCTGTTAAACAGATTTACCATATGATCCAGTACTTGTACCCCTAGATCTAAACCCGAGAGAAATGAAAACATATATCCACACAAAACCATGTACGGTAATGTTCATAGCAGCAACATTCATAAAAGCCAAACAGTGGAAACAATCCATGTCCGTCAACTGATGAATGATGAAGAAAATGTGGTATAACCATACAATGCAATATTGTTTGACAATAAAAACCACTGATGTACTGATGCGTGCTTCAACATGAAGAAGCCAATCACTAAAGACCACATATTGTATGATTATATTTATATCAAATCTATAGAGATATAAAGTAGTTTAGTGGTTTCCTGGGGCTGGATAGGGATGGGGAGAGGTTGGGAATAAATGCGGGGGTGGAGGGGTGCGGGTAGGGGGTGGGGACTGCTAATGGGATTCTTTTGGGGGTGATGAAAACGTTAAAAAATTATGATGGTTGCACAGTGCTGTGAATAGACTAGAAATAATTAACCTCTCTGGCCTTTGACATGGTTGGCGATTCTTTCACTTTCTTGAAACTCTCTATTCCTTTGGCTTTCATAACAGAGTTCTACCATTGCTCCTGCCCCTCTCTCAGACATTTCCTTCTCAGCTCTTCTCACCAGCTTGTTCTTCCACCAGCTGCTTATCCATTCATGTTGTTTGGTTTCCATTTCATTCACTGTCCAAGGCTTTTAGAACTATCTGATTGCTTGTTACTTTTCAATCTATTTCTTTAGTCCAGGCAAGTAAACTGAGGAACATTTACTTATCTCCATCTAAATATCGCATAGGTCTTAAAGTAGTTTGCCTCTGAGATCTGGCTTTCTTTTAAATTGTTTTAAATTGATTTTAGAGAGAGAGGAATGGAGAGGGAGGGAGAGAGCGAGAGAGAGAGCAAGCGAGAGAGAAACACTGATGTGAGAAACATCAGTTGCCTCTGGTATACACCCTTATTGGGACTGAACCTGCAACCTGGGCGTGTGCCCTGAATGGGAATGGAACCAGTGATCTTTCAGTGCACAGGAGGATGCTCAGATCTGGCTTTCTTAAATTACCTGTACTACCAAGTCATTTGAGTCAGAAGCCTGGGAAATCATCTTGATTTCTCCCTCACCCTCCATATGGAGTGAATGTCATGTAGATGATCTCTTACATTTGCCCTCATATCCATGTATACTGCTACTTTAGTTCATCTTTAGTTTATCTTTCACTGCCTCTAAGCTCCTTGAAATGAGGGCCCACGTGTGTTTTCTTCATCACTGCCCGTAATACCTGGCACGGTATGTTATATAGATACAGGGCGGGGCAAAAGCAGGTTTACAGTTGTGAGTATGCAAAACACGGAGTTTATTCCTATGTTATTATTTATTAATTATTGTATTATTTTCCGTATGAACAATTATAAACTTAATTTGCCCCACCCTGTATTTGTTGATTGAATAAATGAACTAACAAGTAAACTTGTCCTCCTAGTTATCTTCCCTCTGGTCTGTTCTTGCTGTATATTTCTTATTGAAATGCAAACCTAATAATATCTTTTGCTTAGAACAATTAAATGATTCCCACTGCTCTGAGAATAACACTTAAGCCCCTGGCATACAAAGCCCTCCTTGATGTGGCCCCTTACTGCTTCTCCAATTTTCTCTCCTTTCCTCGCCTCCTCTTTAACCTGTACCCAGTGTTCCAGCTACATGGATCTGTCTTCCCTGAACTGGCCATGCTTTCACATATGCTGCCTTACTCCTGGAGAGCTCTCCGTTCTTTCATGAATCTCATTACTCCTGGAGAGCTCTTTTTAAAAAGTATATATTTTATTGATTTCAGATAGGAAGGGAGAAGGAGAAAGATAGAAACATCAATGGTGAGAGGGAATCATTGATCGGCTGTCTCCTGCAGGCCCCTTATTGGGGATTGAGCTGCAACCCAGGCATGTTCTCTGACTGGGAATTGAACCGTGACCTCCTGGTTGAGGCTCAACCACTGAGTCATGCCAGCTGGGTGTGGAGAGCTCTTATTACCCTTCCTAGAGTATCTTCTGTGAAACTCCTCCTACCTCACTGATGCAGAGCTGAATCTTGCATGTCACTCTCTTAAGCATGTGTTACATGTGGTGTAACATGATTTGTTTAAGCATTTTCTTGTCTGTGAAGGGCAAGGACTGAATCTCACTTATTTTTGTATCCCCAGTCACACACAGTGTTGCACACAGTGTCTACCCCATAGAAAGTATTTGATTAAGTGAATAAGTTGGAAATCAGAATAGGTTAAGAGTTCTAGTTTTTCTGGATATGTGGCTTTTTAAACACCTGACTTTGGTATACCATCTGTGAATGATACACGAACGGTACCAGTGAGGGAGTGGATGGATCACAAATCCATCATCACTGCAGGGCAACAATCAAAAGTGTTGCTGATGGTGGGTCATATACATTATTCTTGTATGTCCCAGGTATACTACTGGACACAGCTGCATATAAGAATGGCTGTTTAGTATAATGGATTGATCAGCCTAATACTTAATGCCATAAGAAACATTGATTTGAGCCAAACTGAGTACAGGCAGATGGGTGACATTCCCTTATCTGGTCACAATCAATTGGCCTGCAGCTTTAACTGTAAGTTAGTCTTACGTTTTCATTATTTGTATCTTCTTGTCCATTAAGAACTTCTGTTGATTACCATCTCCCTGCCACCCATGTAATATAACACTCTATAGTTACCACTTATATGTACAAATTGGTAACACAAGTCCTCCCTGCTGTGTCTTGTCTTCCTGTTTTCTTACACTTAGTCTAGCTAAGGGAGTCATCTATATTAACCTAAATTTTAGTCTGGATTGTGACTTGAACTAGCCAAGCTTTTTTTGCTGGAAAGAAACCAAATCTCTCTACATCACTGAATCAAATCTAGTAGACTGTGATGAAAGGAGTAACAAAAACATCAGAAGACAAGAGGCCTCTCACATAGAATTTTGAACTAAAGTCACATATGGAACAAAAGATATTTAAATTAACTACTGAACAAAGTAAGAGCTCTTCAAAGGAAACAGGGCTTTCTGCCAAGCCCCTAAAAATGCCCCAGGCCTGTTATTCATTCACACCATTATTTCAGTTTAATGTCTAAGGATGCTTTATTTCTTATCTCATTCTCTTCCCACCACCTAGTGGACACATAGTTGGCACTTGTCCCTTTATTGAATTGAATGGGATTGGGCGTCATGAGTTAGAGGCAATTCTTTGAAGAAGAAAATAAAAGAAATAATTTTAGCAGTGAATAGAACCAAGAAATTTGAGTTTCAGCAATGGAATAAAGTTTGGAAAAAATAAAATATATCTACTATAAAGTCAGATTATTTTGCAAGGGTTATTTTTAAATGCTGACCTGGAAAACTTGCGTAGAACTTAGACTATAATTAAGACCTGTATGTCATTCTTTTTTCTGTATGTGTTTTTCTTTTTTAATATATATTTTATTGATTTTTTACAGAGAGGAAGAGAGAGGGACAGAGAGCTAGAAACATCAGTGAGAGAGAAACATTGATCAGCTGCCTCCTGCACACCCCCCATTGGGGATGTGCCCGCAACCAAGGCACATGCCCCTGACCGGAATCAAACCTGGGACCCTTCAGTCCGCAGGCCGACGCTCTATCCACTGAGCCAAACCGGTCAGGGCTGTATGTGTGTTTTTTTCCAAAAAATATTTTTATTGATTTTTTTAGAGAGAGAGAGAGGAAAAGAGAGGGAGAGAGAGAGAGGAGAGAGGAGAGAGAGAGAGAGAGAGAGAGAGAGAGAGAGAGAGAGAGAGAGAGAGAAACATCTAGGTGAAAGTGAATCATCAATCAGCTGCCTCCTGCACACACCCCACCAGGATCGAGCCGGCAACCTGGGCATGTACTCTAATGGGGAATGGAATCAGCAACCTTTTGTTGCATGGGACTACATCCAATCAACTGAGCCACACTGGCCAGGGCTGGTATTTTTTGTTTGTTTGTTTTTGTTTTTAATCCTTTAACATATACCCGCCCCCCCCCTCCCCCCCCCGCCCAGAGAATCAGATTTATTTTAAGGTTAAAAAAATCAGGCACCTACTTCAGTTTAATTTCACATTCATAAAACATATAGATAGAATATATAGGAAGGGAGATCTTTTAAAATTTGTATTTATTAATCATTTTATATGTCTTGTTCCCCAAAAGAATTTGAGGTAGTAAATGAGGACTTAAGGTAGAAAAGATAAATTTATTTATTTAATCCTCAGACCAGGATATGTTGAGAGATAGAGATAGAGAGAGAGAGAGAGAGAGAGAGAGAGAGAGAGATGGGAGAGAAATATTGGTTGTTTGCCTCCCATACGTGCCCTCATCAGGGATTAAACCTGAAACATATGTATGTGCCCTTACCAGGAATTGAGCCCCTGTATAGGACTACACTCAAACCAACTGAGCCACACCAGCCAGGGTGAAAAGATAAATTTAAAGGTGCATTTCCTTTGTCAAAGAGCTAAATGAAACTTGGCCCACTCACAGTAGATAAGTGAGACAACACCTAAAGAGATCACATAGTGTAAAGAAATATTTGAGTAATTAACATGGTTTATTTACAGTCTCATTGCCATTTAGTAGCTTGGCCAGAACTAAAACCAAGTCACCAAATTCCCATGCATGTGCTCTTAACATGTATGTAGCAAAAACATTTGGCTTAACCAGCCAAGTGTTTTACTTACCTGGTGCTCAACAGGTTTAAGAAGCATTTGTTAAGATTATAACTGACCTGTGCGTTTGCAGAGTTGTAGCCTATTGTAGGGATCATGTCTTCCCCACACTGAGGCTGATCCCCAGGAATAATGTCCTTCCACGAATCATGAAGATTCCTGCTCTCTAACAAACAGCATTTTGTGAGTTAATCCCTTTTAAAACTGTTCTTTTCCTCTTATTTGGAAGAGATGGGTGCTGTGGGGAGAGCGGAGGACAGTGCGTTTGTTGTGATCTGGCTGGTGGCCGAGAAGCGTGAAGCTTTGTTTCTGGCTCTCCTAGACAGGCTTGCTTGCCATTGTTCACAAAAAGAAGAAGCTTTTCTGGTCCTGTGTATATTTAGAAACCCAGCTTATTTGGAAGTTCTTGACTTGATACTTCAGTGCGTGAACACTGATTTGGAAAGAACTAGGACAGAGGATGATAACTTTTGAATAAATGGGCAGGTTAAGTTATGTAATTCTCTCTGCCTTGACTTGGCATTCAGCCTCTCATAGGCTGATTCAGCGTGTCCTTCCCAGCCCTGCCCTCTGCGGAAGCCACACCCACCTGTCTTTCTTGTCAAGTCAATCACATGCTTAAACCACCGGAGCCTTTGCCTGTGTTCCTCTTTCTGCTTGGGCTGTCTGATCTCTCTTCTCTACCTGGCAACTTTTACCTTTCCAGGCCCAGCTCCCCCTGCCCTCCCCTCCCCCCATTTTTGTGTGTGAAGATACCACATAGCAAAGGCAAAAAAGAAGGATAATCTAGCAGCTGTGTGAAGAGTACATTAGAAGGGGGAGGGGTCTGGAGGCAGGAAGATCAGTTTTAGGAGACAAAGTCCCGTAGACCTGAGCTGTACAGTATGGTAGCCTCCAGCCACAAATGGCAATTTAAATTAAAATTAATTGAAAGAAGCCAATCTGAAAAGGCTCCATACTGTATGATCAATTGTATGGCATTCTGGAAAAGGCAAAACGATGGAGACAGTAAAAATATCATTGGTTGCCAGGGGTTTGGGGGCAGGGAGGGGTGAATAGGCAGAACACAGGATTCTTAGGGAAATTCTCTGTATGAGACCATAACGATGGATACATGTCATTATATATTTGTCAAACACTGGAATATACAATACCAACAGTGAACCGTAATGTTAACTATGAACTTGGATGATTACGTTGTGTCGATGATCGGTTCATCAGTTGTAACAAATACCACTCTGGTGGGGGATGTTAATGTGGGAGGCTTTTGATGTATGGGGGCAGAAAGTGTAAGGAAATCTCTGTATCTTCCCTTCAATTTTGCTGTGGACTTAAAACTGCATAAAAGAATGAAGTTTAATTAAAAAGAATTAAAATTAATTAAAATTAAATAATTCAGTTCCACAGTTGCACTAGCATATTTCAAAGTGTTCAATAGCTACATGTGGCCAATGGCTACTGTGTTGGGTAGCACAGTTTAAGTAGAACGTTTCCATCACAGCAGAAAGTTCTGTTGGATAACATTGCCAAAAATTAACTCCCCAAGTGAAATTTGCAGTCATTCCACATAGTCATGTTTTATGTGTTGTGCCTTGAAACCTGGGCCAGTCATTGAGCCTGACCTATTCTAGACTGAGTGTATTGGAGAGGAGAGTGTTTGTGGATACTCTCACTGGAAGTATGAATGCAACTTAGAATAGTAAATCAGATTTAGTTCCCATCACTTGGGTATCTTTCTATTATCTATTTCTCTTTCCCACTTACTGTCACTCTTATAAGAGAGATATAAGGTAGTTAAATAAGACTAAAGAACTTATATGCATAACCCATGGACACAGACAATAGTGGGGTGAAGACCTGGGGAGTGGGGTGCAGGGTGGAGGGGGTCAGTGGGGGAGAAAAGGGGACATCTGTAATATTTTCAATAATAAAGATAATTTTTTAAAAAGTAATTAAATAAAATTCATTCCTTAGTAATTCCCTTAACTGGGGTCAGAATATTTGTTTTCACAGTTCTGCCTGGTATATGATTGTTTTATCAAGAGCTTTTTATTTCTTTCCCTCAGTCTGCTCCCCAACCCTTACCTCAGTCTGTCCAAGAACAAGTCCTATTAATTCTGTCTGCTTCCCAAAGAAGTAATTCTCCATTTTCACTTTCAAGTCTTGTTTTAAGTCACTATCGTCTCTCTCTTGGGTGATTGCAATAGCCTCCTAACTGGTCACCCTGCTAAGATCACTTGTCCATACAACAAGGAAAATGACCATTTGAAGAGAAAAATCAGATCATGCCAACCTCTCCTTTAGCACCCCTGCTTCCTGTTGTGCTTAGAAAAGATTCCAAACACCTGAACCTGGCCTAAAAGTCTCTTTGTGCTTTGTGACCTAGCCTTGCCTTCTTACCCAACCTTGCCACCACACCTTCCTCCTCACTGGCCTCCTGTGGTTCCTTGAATATACCCAAACTTTCCTTCCATGGGGCTTTTTTCCCCCCTCTGGATTGTTCTTTTCAGCCTCTACATGTGTGGTTCCTTCCCAGCTTCAAAGTCTCAACTCCAATGTTACTTCCTCAGAGAAGCCTGCTTTGTCTATTCTTTCTAAGGTAGGCTCCCTCTACTCCATTCTATCGCATCATCCTTATCATTATCTGGAATGATTTTGTTTATTTATTTATTTACTTTTGTACTTGCTGTCTAATACTACTAGAATATCACTTTTATGAAGGCAGGAAACTTATTTTTATTTCCTATTTATCCCAGTACCCAGGGTATGTTTAATAAAACTGAATAACTGAATACTTTCTAAAGAAGACATAAGAAGACCCTTATCTGGTTTGGCTCAGTGGATAGAGCATCAGCCTGCAGACTGAAGGGTCTCAGGTTCGATTCCGGTCAAGAGCACATGCCCGGATCTCGGGCTCTATTCCCAGTAGGGGCATGCCGGAGGCAGCCAATCAATGATTCTCTCTCATCGTTGATGTTTCTATCTCTCCCTCTCTGAAATCAATAAAAATATATTAATAAAAAAAGAAGACATTAGAAAAATTCATTCTCTCTCTCTTTCTCCCTCCCCCCTCTCCCTCCCCATTCCTCCCTCTCTTCCTCTCTCAGTATATGTGAGTGTCTAAAATAAAAGGACCTTCCATGTATCTAAATGTGAATCTCCTAGGCCCTTTGTACTTAGTATGAGCTAGTGATTATTTCTGAACATCATCTTTTACTTCATGAAATCATGGCCCACAGCTTTTTACTATACTTGATCTTAGCCAAAAGGCAGAGAAGCGTTGGTTCACAGCTTTTTGAATGGTTGATTTTAGTTGGGGAATCTAGTGAACAATACATCTGGAAATATTCTGTCATGTTTTGATCTGAAAAACTCTACCGAACCAGCTGCTGATTTAAAAGGCTTTTATTTGTATACAGATAGTCTATTGTCTACAAAGCACTGGCTCTTACACAGTGTAATGTGTGTTGCTCTTTCTGAGATATTAACTTGAGAGAAAAAACTTGTATTTTTTATTAACTTAATGCATGACTTGTACTCTCTGAGAATAGTTTATTGTGTTTTTGCCTTTAGCTGCTTTACTGTGCATTTAGGGATTTATCTTTTCATTTTCATCTTTAAACTCAATCAAAAGTTAAATGGTTAGATAGTAGGATTGAGATACTTTCCATTCTGAGCTTAGAAAATTTTACAGATTTCTGCATTAAAGTGGGGTTTATATTTATGATTTAACAGTCTTAGGTAGCTTTATATTGATAGAATTGGTGAATTTCACCATTCACTATATTGAACTTTACTTTTATAATACTTTACAGTATATGTGATATAGTGAAAGGGAAATGGACATCTAAGTCTTACATAGGGATAATTTTGAAGAAGGTAAGTATGTGTATCATTTGTGGTATAATAAATACATGTGCACAGACACACAATCTGGTTAGTGTGACTTTTAATATTTCAATATTTTTAAATTTTTTGGCCATTAGCACTTAGAACAGTGGTTCTCAACCTGTGGGTCGTGACCCCTTTGGGGGGCCGAACGACCCTTTCACAGGGGTCACCTAAGACCATCGGAAAACACATATATAATTACATATTGTTTTTGTGATTAATCAATATGCTTTAATTATGTTCAATTTGTAACAATGAAAATACATCCTGCATATCAGATATTTACATTACGATTCATAACAGTAGCAAAATTACAGTTATGAAGTAGCAACGAAAATAATTTTATGGTTGGGGTTCACCACAACATGAGGAACTGTATTAACGGGTCGCGGCATTAGGAAGGTTGAGAACCACTGACTTAGAAGATTTAAATAAAATGACATACATCCTAAAATTATTAGGTAGAAAATATTTGTATCTAAGAAACCAAGAATAACATTTTAATATTAGTTTAAATTTTTATATGTTTTTAAAAAAAATTGATTTGAAAGAGAGAGGAAGGGAGAGGGAGAGAAACATCAATGAGAAAGAAACATTGATCAGCTGCCTTCTGCATGCCCCCCACTGGGGATTGAGCCCAACCCCAGGCATATATCCTGGGAACTGAACTGTCAACATCTCTGTGCATGGAACTACACTCAACCAACTGAGCCACACCAGTCAGTGCTTGGTATTAGTTTTTAAACTAAAAAAAGTCTTTATTCACATTCCAGAAAATTAGAAAACAGGAAATATAGATACAAATTCACTAAAAAATTTCACAAGAATTAATAAAACCACTGGTAACAGTATAAATATTGTTTTATACTCTTTCACTGTTTTTCCTTATACATATGGATTTTTTGGTTTGTTTTGTTCATAGTATATTATTTTTTATTTTTCCTTTTAAATAAAATATAATGTCAAATTTTCCCATAGTGCTTAGTCTTAATAACCATTGTTTTAATAACCCCACAGTATTCAAGCTAAAAATATATCTTAATTTACTTAAGTATTCCTTGTTGTTGGATAAGTTATTTTAAAAACATTTTGGCTTTCATAACTAACATGATAATGAATACTTTTGTGAATATTGTTATTACCATATTTGATATTATTGCTAATAGGGTATATTCTCATAAGTGGAACTCCCAGATATGACATTTTTTATGTTCCTTAACACACACTAACAAATGATTATCTAAAGAGAATATACCAACTTATATTTCCACCAGTAGGGTGTAAAACTATTCCATTGCAGCATTTAGCATTATATATTTTTTTCTTTTTAAGTTGATCTTTAAAAAGAATTAGGGGAAAAATCTGCTGATTACTAGTGACGTTGTGTACTAGTATTTTCATATGTTTGATTTCTAATTTCAGAGTCATAATTCCATCACATATTTTTCCCAATCCAATAACATTCCCCCCCCCCCCCCCCATAAACACGTTAGCCTACCCACCTTGATTCAGGTACTTTGTGTGCTTTTTTAGAGACAAAGCAATTTGTCAGTTAAACACACACACATCACCCTATATATTTCAATGAATTTTTTTTCTCTGTGCTCAATGATGCCTTCAAAGTAATTACTCTAGAGATGGTTTAATACATTATGTTTGTACTTCAGATTGTTATCCAAGTGTGTTGTGGAAGCACATATGGGAGAAATCTTGATAATTGTAAAATATTCCAAAATTTTCTTTGAATTTAATTACTATAAAGTATATAAATATAGTATAAAGTATACTATACAGTTTTAAATATGGTTTACCAAAAGTTTTTAAAGTCTGAGAATTTATATTAAAATTGTGGCTCTCTTTCCTCTCTAGGTTGGGAAAGAGACTGTTCAAACCACTGAGGATCAGATATTGAAGAGAGATATGCCACCAGCATTTATTAAGTGAGTAATTAAAGTATTCTTTTGTTGCTAAGAAGAATAATCCTCTTCTTAGGAAGAAAAGTAACTGTTCCAGTTATATTTTAAAATATAATACTGTGTTTAAAATTGAAATTTCAATTTTTCATCTTTTAACACTTAGGTTTCCTACTGCTGATTTTATTCATTTGTGTTAGGCATTTTAAACATTATTATTATTTTTCAAAACCACTGTATTTGATGTTTATTTTAATTTTTTTTATTTTTTGATGTTTATTTTTAATTATTTTTATTTGAGAGATAGATAGATATTTGTTGTTCTACTCATTTATGCTCATTTATGTATTCATTGGTTGACTGTTGTATGTGCCCTGATTGGAGATTGAACCACAGCCTCGGCATATCAGGATAATGCTCTAATCAACTGAGCTACTTGGTTAGGGCAACATAATTATTTTTAATAAAATCATGACTTCTGCGTGTTGTTTTCGAGAATGAAAAGGATTCAGAAGCATTCTGATCTTAGCATACATAATAAGCCTGAATTATATACTGAACACCTTTGCTTGGAGATAGGGAATAAATGTAAAAACCATTATTATATTTCAATAGCATTTTAAATTTGTTATATTTATATATCACCTAATTCTCTTACAAATAATTTTCAGACATTCTGGCCTATCCTGCATAAAAGCAGAGATACTAACTTTTGATTAGTTAAAACTTCCCAGGTTCTTGCTTATATTGGCTTTGATTAATGGCTTTGTTCTAAATGGCAGTCAAGTCCTAAGTAAAAGTAAAGGTTGATGCATAACAGTTATTTTATTTCTTTTTTTAAAGATTTAAAATAAATTTTTAGAGAAAGAGGAAGGGAGAGGGAGAGAGAGGGAAACATTGATGTGAAAGATTGATTGGGTGCCTCCTGCATGCCCCTACCAGGGATCGAGCCCCACAACCTAGGCAGGTACCCTGACTGGGAATTGAACTGGCAACCTTTTGATATATAGGACAATGCCCAACCAACTGAGCTACACTGGCCAGGGCCCATAACAATTTTTTAAAAAAGTAGAGCCTCTGCGAGTCAATAAGAATGAGATAAGTATTCAGTTACAAAAAAGGAAGTCAGACAATATCCGTTGTTGATGAGGATGTAGAGCAATTGGAACTCCTATATACTGCTCTTGGGAATGTAAATTGGTACAGACACTTTGAGAAAGAAGTTTGGTATTAACGAAGGAGAAGATAGGAAATTCCACTGTCAGGTATGTTCCCTAGAGAAACCCCTGCACACTAGGATCGATATACAAAACTATTGATATTGACAGTGTTCATGATGATCCTTTTGGTCTATCTACAATTGAATGGATAAAAACAATCATGGTGTAGTCACAAATTGGAATATTAATCAGTAATAAAGGAATGGGAATTTTTTTCTTTAAAGTGATTGATATTATGTTTATTTCACCTCAATTAGAATAAAAGAGTAAATGAATCTCAAAAACAATTGAGAGATATGAATGAATTATTGATAGCTAGATAGATAATGAGGTTCCATTTATTTAAAGTTCAGAAACATTGTAGAAATAAACTGGCATGTTAGTGATGTCTGTTTATTTGGTAAAATGATAAAGAGGAGTAAGGAAAAATGATCATAAAAGTCAGAGAACTGGTACCTCTGGGAAGAAGAAAGAGGGTTGTACACAGGGAGAAGCACATAGGGGCTTCTAAAATGGTAATAATGTTCTATTTCTTGACTTATAGTATTGAGTTGTTTCGACTTATAGTGTTGAATTGTTTTGGTTTGTAGTGTTGACTTACAGTGTTGGATGGTTGTGTTTTTTTTTTTGTTTTTTTTTTTAATATATTTTATTGATTTTTTACAGAGAGGAAGGGAGAGAGATAGAGAGTTAGAAACATCGATGGGAGAGAAACATCGATCAGCTGCCTCCTGCACATCTCCTACTGGGGATGTGCCCGCAACCCAGGTACATGCCCTTGACCGGAATCGAACCTGGGACCTTTCAGTCCGCAGGCCGACGCTCTATCCACTGAGCCAAACCGGTTTCGGCATGTGTTTTTTTAAATAACTATTATATTATACATATGTTTTGGGGCATTTTTTCTGTATGTATGTTATACATCACAGTTTTAAAGTGAGATGTGTTTATTTTTATCCTCCTTATGTTCTATTATTTTAATTGAACAGATGCAAATTTTCACCCTTATGGATGTCTTCATATTTCTAACTTACTTAAGTGGGTGTTTCTACAGAACTATGTTTCTGTTAATTCTGCAAAATATTCATGTGTCAAAGGTACCAGAAGCATCTGTTTTTTTGTAGAACCTGTTTTGTGGGAGTATCTTTTTTGCGGGGGAGGGGGGTATCTTTTTTTACTTGCTTGTATTGACCTTGGTGACCTCCAATGTTTCTTCTAGTTCTAACCAATGTGAGTGTACTTTGGTTATGTGCCATTGCATCAGCATAGTAATATTAAGAGGAATCCTATGCTGTCAGTAAACATATTATAATTAAACTTGCGTTTACCTTACCTTAAAAACACAGCCCCAGCTTGTACCCATTTGTCTATCACTCTCTGAAAGGTATAGAGCATGGTGAGAGTGTACAGGGGATTTTAATGTCAGATGGGTGGTTGGACTAGAATCTCAGTGGTCGGCAAACTCATTAGTCAACAGAGCCAAATATCAACAGTACAACGATTGAAATTTCTTTTGAGAGCCAAATTTTTTAAACTTAAACTGTATAGATAGGTACATTGTTATTAACTTAATTAGGGTACTCCTAAGGCTTAGGAAGAGCCACACTCAAGGGGCCAAAGAGCCGCATGTGGCTCACGAGCCACAGTTTGCCGACCACGGGTAGATGATCCCACAGAAAGCTCTTTCAACCTTGATATTCAAATCTGAATATCATTTGATTAGTAAATGAATTTCTTTAGTAAACTCATTTCTGCTCACTCCCAGAGATATACCTGTGAAATATATAGTGTACTCTCATAGGCTTCTTTGGGAACTTAGGAAAATTAAGGTGTGTGCCCTAATTGTGATAACATCTTTTACAAACTAGATAATTTTAAAGCAAAATAAATTGATCACCCTTGATGGTAACTAGGACACCAACCCCTTATGCTGGTAATTGGTAATTTATTTTCTTCTTTCTTTATTTTAAAAAAATCTTTATTGTTGTGGGTATTATAGATATCCCACTTTTTTCCCCCATTGCCCCTCTCCACCCAGTCCCAGGACTTCACTATCCTATTGTCTGTGTCCATAGATAATGCATATATGCATATAAGATCTTTGGCTAATCTTTCCCTGCCCACTCCTCCCTTCCTTCTGAGATTTGTCAGTCTGTTCCATATTTCCATGCCTCTGATTCTATTTTGTTCACCAGCTTATTTTGGTCATTAGATTTCTTATTCATTTATTTTATTTTTTAAATTTATTTATTTTTTGTTTATTTTGATTTATAGATTCAATTGTTGATAGATATGTATTTATTGCTTTTTTAATGTTCATATTTTTTATCTTTTTATTCCTTCTTCCTCTTCTTAAAGAATACCCTTCAACATTTTATGTAATACTTGGTTTGGTGGTGATGAACTCCTTTAGCTTTTTCTTGTCTGTGAAGCTCTTTATCTGACCTTCAATTCTAAATGAGAGCTTTGTTGGGTAGAGTAATGTTGGTTGTAATAAGTCCTTGCTATTCATGACTTTGAGTATTTCTTGCCACTCCCTACTGGCCTACAACGTTTCTGTTGAGAAATCAGCTGACAGTTGTATAGGTGCTCCCTTGTAGGTAACTAATTGCTTTTCTCTTGCTGCTTTTAAGAGTCTCTCTTTGTCTTTAACCATTGGCATTTTAATTATGATGTATCTTGGTGTGGACCTCTTTGGGTTCCTCTTGTATGGGACTCTCTATGCTTCATGAACTTGTAAGTATATTTCTTTCAGCAGGTAGGGGAAGTTTTCTGTCATTATTTCTTCAAATAGGTTTTCGGTATCTTGTTCTCTCTCTTCTCCTTCTGGTACCTCCATAATGTGAATGTTGGTATGCTTAAAGTTGTCCCAGAGGCTCCGTATACTATCTTCATATTTTTGGATTCTTTTTTCTTTTTGCTCTTCTAATTGGGTGTTTTTTTACTTCTTCATGTTCCAAATTGTTTATTTGATCCTCTACTGTTGAATCCTTGTAAATTATTCTTTATTTTAGTTAGTGTATACTTAATTTCTGACTGGTCCTTTTTCATGTCTTTGACATTCTCAGTAACATCCTTGAAAGTTTCACTAAGTCCCTTGAAGTTCTCTTTGAATCCCTTAAAGTTCTCATTGAGATTCTTGAGTTACCTTATAATTATTGTTTTGAATTCTGTATCCAGTAGTTTGTTTGCTCCCATTTCTTTCATTTCTGACATGTTTCTTTGTCTCTGCATTTTGGCTGCTTCCCTGTTTGTTTCTATATTAGGTAGAGCTGCTATGTCTCCTGGAATTGGTAGAGTGGCCCTGTGTAGTAGGTGTCCTGTAAGGCCCAATGACTCAGCCACCCCAGTCACCTGAGCTGGGCACTCTGCGTGTGCTCTTGTGTGGGCTGTGTGCACAGTCTTGAAGTTGAAACGTGATTGCTGTTGGTGTCACTGGGAGGAATTGATCTCCCGGCCAATTGGCTGTGAGGACCAGCTGTGACTACAGTGGAAGAGCAGCTATGCAGGAGTCACCCCTATGGAGCAGGACTTGCTTCAGTGGGGTTTTGGTGCTCACTGAGTCTGCCCCTTGAGTGTGTCGCTTGTGGATGTATAGAGTTCTAGTCTGGTATGGTCTGAAGCTTTCCACCAGGTGCATTGGCTCTGGGGCCTCCTGGGAGGTGCAAAGTCAGCCACTACCTGGGGCCACCTGGCAGGAGCTACAGAGAGGTTTGCAGATGGCTGCTACTTGTATTGGGCTGTGAAGTGCCCAGGTGAGGCCCAGTTGAGAAGCAAGGCAGGCTGGTGTTAGTGCCAGGTCTTGGGCCTTTTATTGATAGTTTGGGCACCCTGATTCCCATTGCTGCTTGTTTGAGAGATTTTTAGTAAAATCTGAAGCCTGAGCCAGGATAGGCCATTCATATGGAAAAGCTGTTGTAAACAGTTTGGGTGGGGCTGAAAACAACTTGGTTGGGGCGAGGTTTCAAGGAATCATCAGAGCAGAGTGAACAGTGTGAGCCAGGCTGATGGAGACTCAGATACTAGTATGGCTGCCAGTCAGCTCTGCAATGGGGGAGGTCCTAGCACCTGAACATTAACCTCTGTAAGGACCCCCATCTGGAAGAAAGCCACCCCCGAATTCTTGCCGGGATGCTAGACAATCTAGTTCCTCCCTGTATGTCCCTGGGTCCCCCAAAGCCTCCCGGCGCTGGAGCTCAGAGTGATTGAGTCCGAGTAAGTTTGTGCACAGGCCTTTTAAGAGGAACACCTAGTCTCCAGCAGCCTCTGCATCACTCAGCCATAATCCCCGCTGGTTTTTACAGTCCGAAGTTATGGGTACTTCTCTTCCCAGCTCTGGGAACCTGGCTGGGGGTCTGGTGTGGGGCTGGGACCCCTTGCTCCTCACGGGAGGTGGGGGCCTCTGCAGCTGAGATAGCCCTCCCAATTAAAAAAATGGCACATGTGGATGTTGGACCAGCCTGTTCCGTGCCTCCTCCCCTACAACCAGTTTCAGTGTGCTTTCTTTATTTCTCTAATTGTAGGACTTCCAGTTAGCCAGCTTTCAGCAGTTCTGAACGATAGTTGTTCTTTATTTTAGTTATACTTTTGATGTGGTTGTGGGAGGCGGTGAGTACCGGTGTTTATTTATGCTGCCTTCTTGGTTCGCTGGTAATTGATAATTTAAAGAAAATAATTAAACATTTATCCTGCTTTTCCAAAGGTTCCTCAAAAAATTAAAAATAAAACTACCATATAATTCAGTAATTCCACTTTTGGATATTTATCCAAAGGAAATGAAATCACTGTCTCAAAAAGATATCTGCACCTCCATGTTCATTGCAGCATTATTTACAGTAGCCAAAACATGGACACAACCTAACTGTGCATCAATGAATGAATGGATAAAAATTTTATATATGTGTAACATATACACTTTATATTATTTGTATATATGTGTAATATTCAACCATATTATTATTCAACCATAAAAGTGAAGGAAACCCTGCTGTTTGCAACTACATAGGTGGACCGTGAGGGCATTATCTTAAGTGAAATCAGAGACACACATACTGTATGATCTCATTCATTGTGGAATCGTCAAAAAACCAAAAAAACTGAAACTCATAGATACAGAAAATAGATTGGTAGATGCCAGAGGCCCAGGGTTGGGAGTGGATAAAAGGGTAAAGGTGATCAGAAGGTATAGACATCTAGTTATAAGAGAGATGAGTCTTGGGGGTGTAATGTAATGTGTAATATGTGATGTGACTGTAGTTAACAGTACTGTATTTTAGATTTGAAAGTTGCTAAAAGATCTTAAAAGTTCTCATCACAAGAAAAAAAATTGTGACTACCCTGCCTTTTCTATACAGACTTTATTTCACTATAGCCTAGTAGCTCTAATTGATGGAGGAGAATTCTAATCAACAGGTGTGGAAAAAATGACAGAAAGTCACCATTGTACAACTTCTAAGGAGACTATTGGTTTTGGTAAAGATCATTAATGGATGAAACCATTTAGATCAGTGGTTCTCAACCTTGGCTGCACATTAGAATCACCTGGGAATCTTTTTAAAATCCTGATTTCTGGGCCTCATCCTCTGGAAATTCTGTTTCTTTGTTATGGGGTGGGGCCACAACATTAGTAACAAAGAAACAGAATTTCCGGAGGATGAGGCCCAGAAATCAGGATTTTAAAAAGATTCCCAAGTGATTCTAATGTGCAGCCACGGTTGAGAACCACTGATTTAGATGCTTTAACCTTTATCATTCCATGGGGAAAACCCTGGTCTCCTTGGGAAAACATTGGAAGGGGAAAATTGCGTTATGATAACTGAAAAATTTAAAAATACATAACTTAGTATGCTATACTCTCCAGAGTACAAAAAAACGATATGACTGGTTGTTAAACAAAGTTTGGGGCATATAAATATTCTGCAATTTAAAACATGATCATTGTTAATGCTATTCTTGTTTTTCTTTAGAATGCAAAATAAAGCAGAAAATAACTTAAATAGATGCCGTGACTGGGAGGGGGAGGGCACAGAGAGGGGAAAACAGATGGAAACAATTAATGACATCCTTGGAATTGTTGAGTAGGACATTCTTTTGGGCTGTTTGGTTGATGTTTGAAAGTTTCCAGGGCATGATTGACTGAAGCTTCCTCGGTCATCCAGTTTCACAAGGATTTCTAAGTATATGCTTTGGCAACACTATAGAATAAAATAAGCCCTGGCCGGTTTGACTCAGTGCATAGAGCGCCGGCCCGCAAACTGAAGGGCCCCGGGTTCGATTCTGGTCAAGGGCACATGCCCAGGTTGCGGGCTTGATCCCCAGTAGCGGGCATACAGGAGGCAGTCGATCAGTGATTCTCTCTCATCATTGATGTTTCTATCTCTTCCTCTCCCTTCCTCTCTGAAATCTATAAAAAATATTAAACAATTAAATAAAATAAGTTTGAAACATTTATTCTTAGATCAGTCTCTACTCCTAGAATGTTAGAATGTTAGGGCTAGAGAAATCAGAAGACTTGTGCTCTATCGATAAATTTATACCTAAGCAATCTTATATATATTTAGATATTTTTTAGGGAAAGATATGACATTTTCAGAATTTTTGACATTTTCGGGATTTGGGGGGTCCCAAAATCAAATCATGGTCTATTTGTGTGGCTAGCAATTAAGGGAATGTTTGAATGTTGGAGAATGTTTTAGTATCAGTGAAAGATTATATAGCTGAGTTGTAACCGTTGACGAGGGACTTCCATGCTTGAACAATTCCTTATTGTAAAAGTGAGAGCCATTTTAATATAGAGCAAGATTTGCATTGTCACAGGAAGGTTTCTTGGGGAAGCAAAAGTTGTCTAATCGCTGAGTCCCCTGGCAGATAGAGTTTACAATTTACTAATTTTACCCAAGATTGCATTAATAGCCATACTGTTGCTCAAAAGGTGTAGGGTTGCATGGCAATTGCCATAGAAGTTGCCTCAATCTCCAGACTCTAGGAATACTATACTATTAAAATATTGGCTAACCTTGCCCTATAAGAAGTTGTTTATTCTTTAGAGACTGTCAGCAGGAGATTCAGCTACTGTACTCCTATTTGCCTTTTGCTCCATTGTCGTCTATCATCATCATCATCAGACAACAGCAGTAATATGTCTGTGCAATTGATTGATTAATGGGCTGGACGCACTGTTTAATTAAATATTTATTGATTAATTTCTGTGTGTTTAGCATGCTAAGTGCTACATATAGCAGTTCTTATCTGTATATTATGAAAGATCACTGGTAAGACATATTACAAGTTATTTATTAATAGTAATAAAGGGCCAAAGCTTGTGAATACTTTACTTTTCTGAAAAGTAAATTGAGCATATTCAAAGTCACTTGTATAATAATATCCCTCTCATTTTTGATCTCGAGGTTTTTTTCTTTTTTTTTTTTTCTTTTAACCTTTCCTGAAGTAAAATATATCCACTGGCTTTTATTATGCTTTCTTTTGTGGGAGAGAAATTAGTGGAATTACAGTTATTGTGGTTGGAAATTGTGCATAATCCCAGGTACACTCATGGGGGTATGTCTCATGTGAGTTTTACTCTTCTATGTATCATAGAGGAACAAAGGTGGAAAACTGCTGCTGTAGAGAGATTACTAAAAAATGCTTGAAGAATGTCAAATGAAAGAGCTGCAATCTAGACTAACTTAGAAAGAGTGCTGTCACCGTAGGGAGGAACAGTAGAAAGGGGCTTCATGCAGGAAGTGGGACTTGGGACAATAGGTGTAGGGAAAAGGAAGATGCTTTGTGTGGGACAGTTGTGGGAGAAAGGAAAACACTCCTAGTGTCATGAGCCAGTCATGGGGCCTGTGAGGGGAGGAACAGCCATGTTGGGAGCATAGGAACTAAGCTTAAATCGGTAGGTAGGCTGGGCCAGGTGAGGAAGGCTCTTGGAAGCCAGGCAGAGGAATTTGGAATTGGGCAGCAGAAAAGCTTTGCAGTTTTGTTGTTGTTAATTCTCATCTGAGGATATTTTTCCATTGTTTTTGTTTGTTTGTTTGTTTTTGTTTTGTTTTGTTTTTTTAGAGAGAGTGGAAGGGAAGGAGGGAGAGAGAGAGAAAAAAACATAGATGTGAGAGAGACATATCGATTGGTTGCCTCTCACACATGCATTGAACAGGGAGCCTGCAACCCAGGTAGGTGCTCTTAACCAGCTCTGAAACCCAAGACGCTTCTATAGGGTGTCCCAAAATTCACGCAAGAAGTAATTTTGATAGAAAACACAGGTTTATAATTAAAAATTGTAAATTTTTTATTGATTCATAAAGTATACAGTATAGGGTTATCTATGGAATAGCACATCGGGTAAATGGCCTCCACGGTTTTGCTGGCACATACTCAAAGCCGTGGTCTTCATTGGTCTTCATTGTCCCTGCTCCTGGGCCATAATTGGTAGTTGGTAATGCTTATCAAATTGAAGAGATTGAAATCAAAGGGCAACAGATATTAGAATCTGATTCAATAAACCAAGTAAAATTAGGCTTTTATTTTTTGTTGTTGTTGTTAATGCTCACGCAAAATTCAAATCTTGCGTGAATTTTGGGACACCCTATATGTGCAGGCCGACACTCTGACCACTGAGCAACTCCAGCCAAGGGCGCTTTGCAGTTATTGAGCATTAGAATGACAAGGTGAAAATGGTTTTCCAGGAAGATTCATGGCCAAATACAGGATGAAATAGGTGCTGGTGAAGGAGAGGAGGCCGTATATCAAAACAACCAGATTCATTTTCTGTCGGTGTGGATTTGTGTCAAATTGATTCCTTACAGATAAAAAATGTTTATGGCAGACTATTTGCCTTGGAAAAATTGCTGTTGCAGTATACAGTGGAATTTTGTTATTTCTGCAGAAATGGATAAGGAAGGCAGTTCTTGGATCTCATCCAAGGATGTTCAGTATCTGAACATATGAAAAGGCGTCACTTGTGAGGTAGTTTTGTGGTATGAACTTTTCAAAAAGGGCATAATGCTCTTTGTATGTTGGCAGGCAAATGACAGAACTCTGCCTCAGTGCTGCTCTGAACAGTCTGCTTGAAACCATCAGAACTTTGATTGATTCGCCACTTGGACTATTTTTGAAAAATATTGTAATGTCTAGGCCTATTGAATAAAAGAATGTTCTTAAAATACTCCGTGAAAAGGAGTATGTACTATTGGCAAACTACATGATTCTCATTAATCATATTTTCTAGGAAATTACCTTGTTTTAACCTTTAAAACTTTCTTAGTGTAGCACAGTTACAGCATATATTTGTATGAATTTACCTTGACTGATATTCATGTACGAAAAAGAAATTTGAAAAAGATTAAAACATGTTTATATTTTATTTAGATCTCTTTTGACTTAAACTAGTAGAGCATTTTTAGAGCACCAGTCTTTATATTTAGCTTTTTCTTTGCTTATGATCATTAATGCTCAGAATAATTTGTGATGAAATTTGTATTTTTAGACACTCTTCTCTGTGAAAGTGCCCAGAATATCTTTTTTTAGAATTCATTCTTAGATCATACCCCTCAATGCACTTTGCTTGTCTGGGCCTAATGGGTGATTCTAATGTTTTTGTTTTTTCAACATGAGTTTTTTTGTGTGTGGTCCTTTTCATTGGCTATCTTAAGAGAACTTTGTCTCCTAATGTAGATAAATAAGTTTCTGTGAGACAGTCATTCAGATCTGCCAGCTGACTTGATGCATTTGTGACCTAGAGGAAGCACTCAAAACTTCAGTTAACCTTGAACTTGCCACATTAAACATACTTGGGCACTACTGTTTTTCACAGACTTTCTCTCACAGTTCGGGAGCCCTTAGTGCTGCTATGGAGGTGGGAAAGGCTTCCTCCACAGCCGCTGTGCTTGCCAGCCGTGAGCCCGGCTTCTGGCTTAGCAGCGCTCCCCCTGTGGGAGCTCACTGACCACCAAGGGGCAGCTCCTGCGTTTAGTGTCTGCCTCCTGGTGGTCAGTATGTGTCATGGTGACTGGTTGTTCCACTGTTCAGTCAATTTGCATATTGGCCTTTTATTATATAGGGTATTTCAATATTTCAAGCTTTATGTTCAGTCTTCCTTGTTTTTAAATAAATATATTTTAGCCCTAGCTGGTTTGGCTCAGGGGATAGAGCGTTGGCCTGTGGATTAAGGGTCCCAGGTTTGATCCGGTCAAGGGCACGTGCCCAAGTTGTGGGCTTTGTCCCCAGTAGGGGGCATGCAGGAGGCAGCCAATCAATGATTCTCTCTCATAATTGATGTTTCTATCTCTCTCTCCCCCTCTCCCTTCCTCTCTGAAATCAATAAAAATATACTTTTAAAAAACATATATTTTAGGTTCTTAATTTTGCTCTGAATCCTACATGTTTGGAAACAGCTATAAGTAATTTAATAGTTGTTCAGCCCTAAATATTTTTTAATTTTGATTGCAAATTCCTCTTTAACCATATGCATTATTTAGGAGTGTTTTATAAAGATTTCAAAATTATTTTTACTATCTTTTTATTGTTATACTTCTAATTTAATTGCATTGTGCTCAAAAGGCAATAGTTGGTATAAGAGCAACTCTTGGAAATTATTTTGCAACATAATAAGTGGTCCATTATGATAAATGTTCTATATGTGCTTGAAAAGAAAGTGAAATCTTTTTTGCTTTTGGGTATAGGGTTCTTTTAATATTAATTAGGTCAGCATATAAATATTACTTATCAAGCATTCATAGACTTAACCATTTTGTCTGTTTGAACTCTCAGTTTATGATTGACATATATTGAAATCTATAATTGTAGATTTGTTCGTTTTTCATGTAATTTTCAGTTTTAAACGTATTTCAAAGCAATAAGTGGTTATAAGTTTGTGATTTTCCTGGATCCTAAATTGTGTTAATTATTTTGTTGTTTATTATTCTTTTTTTAGAATGACTGACTATTGATTGATGTTAGCTTACTTGTATCTCCAGATTTTATTTTTTTTAAATCCACATCCTAGTTTTTGGATGTGGTTTTTCCTTATAAGCAAAATATCCTTTATAAGCAAAAATATTCTCTCATTCCACTTCATTTTGTGTTTAGGTATTTATACCTCTAACTCATTCATTACATTCTGTTGTAGAACAGTGATTGTCAATTTTTTTCAGCATAAAGACCTTCAAATAAGAATAGTGAGGTTTTTTTATTATTATTAGTTGATTAAGAATGTTTAAGAACAAAAGATGCAATGAATTTGTAATGTTTTAAAATAAATTTTTATTTTTATTAAGCACAATAGCATCAACATACATTTGAAAAGTACTGGCATCTGTAAAACATGCTTGTTTATACGCTCCTCTGCTTCTGCTATAATAATCCTAGCATGAGGTGGAGGGAAGACCATAGTTGCCAATGGACATGTAGGTAGCAGAGTTCTTGATTGAACCTTCTTCCTTTACAGATGCCAGATTTGAACAGGAGGTGAAGGAAGTAGGAACAAAGACTAGGACTAGTCATTAAGGATTTGAAGGATTCAAAGGTTGTGACTCATACTCTACCTTTCAAATAAGCTGCCTACTAAGACTTGAGGAGCATATAGCTTTGGGCAGCAGTGACACTTTAAACTCTCTCCTTCCCAGCACGCTATTTACCTTTAGGTATCTCTTGGCTCAGGCAGAATCTTGTTTTGTTTCACTGGCTGCATAATCTTCTAACGTCATCTGAAATAAAGAATTTAGTGAGCCTGTATTGTTTGTGTTTGTTTTAGGTTTGTGATCTCAAATGGACATGTCCTAGCATTGCCCTTAAAGGGTTTTGACTGTTTTCAGAATGAGTCATTGTGCTTTTTAATTTCGGTTTGGGGTTTGAAAAAGCAGAGTCCTATAGTGTCACAGAGTTAGGACAGGGTAAGAAATTATTGGTGGATGAGGCCTGTAGGATCCTAAATCTAGGGACATGGAGCTGGAGCCGCACGTTTTGGTGTCATCACGGTGTGCACATGGAGTTGGTGCCTTGCTCTTGCTGCTTGGCACTAGATTAAAGTGGGTCGTGGTACTCTGTTCCTGACTCCCTCCTAAACACTAACTGCTTGTGGCCTTCGCTCAGGTTTCTAGGTGACTAATGGCTGAGGATCCTTGGCCTTTTTCAAAATGGCAACACCAGGAGCAAAGCACATTGACCAGCACCGGGATACCACAGAGTGAATTTACTTTAGCTATTTTAAAGTAAAGTTTGTGCCAAAAGGCAAGTATATTAAAAAACAACACTTTATTTTTACATATCTCTCTAGTCTTTTGACATCTTCACATATATTGTTATTATTATTTTTTAATCCCATGTATAAACATGGTAAGATCTGAGGATAGAATGAATGGATTGCACTCTGGGTTCCGGTACTCCCCATAGAGGCAGGACTTCCTGGTAGAGGGAAGCTGGAAAGCAGTTGCTGATGCTGGAAATTTCACTAGAGCTCATTCCTCAGGCTAACAATTTAAATACTTAAATACTTAGTGAAGGGAGAATTTTTGAGGCTTCAGGAGTCATTTTCACTTATCAGACTGTTGGCTGATGGTAGATTCTAAGTAAAGGGCAGGTTTGAAGGCCTGCCCTTCCCCTCATCCCCTGGCCTCTCTCAGGCATAATACTTAAGTAGGGCCTGGACTTTAATAAAGTCATAGAGAAAAAGAGTGTCTTGAAAGAAGATGTTTATTATGCAATTAAAATGATTAAATGTAAACACACACACCATCATATTTGCAGTGGTTCTCAACCTTGGCTGCACATTAGAATCACCTGGGAATCTTTTTAAAATCCTGATTTCTGGGCCTCATCCTCGGGAAATTCTGTTTGTTATGGGGTGAGGCCACACATTAGTAACGAAGAAACAGAATTTCCAGAGGATGAGGCCCAGAAATCAGGATTTTAAAAAGATTCCCAGGTGATTCTAATGTGCAGCCAAGGTTGAGAACCACTGATATTTGTGACCTGTTTTGGCACTTCATTTTTTTTAAAGATATGTTTTTATTGATTTCAGAGAGATAAAGGGAAAGGAAAGAGAGATAGAAACATCAATGATGAGAATCCCCTACTGGGGATTGAGCCCACAACCTGGGCATATGCCCTGACTGGTAATCCAACTGTGACCTCCTGGTTCATGGGTTGATGCTCAACCATTGAGCAACACCAGCTGGGCTTGGCACTTCATTTTTAAATATGATGGGCTTTGCAAACTTGTAAGTGGTCTGGGCTTCTCTTGATCTATGAGAGACCCTGCCCAGATGGGAAGGGAAGTCTCAACAAGGTTATGGAGAGAGCAGGATTGGACCTTACAGTCAAGTTTGCCTGCCCAATAATTATGCCAGGGCCAGCCTGGTTAGAAATGCAGGTGCTGCCCTTGCCTGGTAGCTCAGTTGATTAGAGCATCGTCCTAATAGGCCAACATTACGGTTTGGGTCCCCAGTCAGGGCACATACAAGAATCAACTAATGAATGCATAAATGGGTGGAATAGAAAATTGATGTGCCCCCCCCCGCACCCCCCCCCCCCCACCTTCCTCCCTCTCTCTCTTTAAAAACAAACAAACAAAAAAGAGGTAATGGTGCTGGGTTCAGTGGCTACAGTGGGGAAAGCCTCACCTTCCAGCCAGTAGTGTTCTCTTTCTTCTTCTGCCTGTTTACTTCCAGTCTCCCGGGTGCTGTCTGGGCCTTGTGTGTAGGATATGCTGGTGGCCTGACCATCTCTCTTGAAATGACAGGTCCCAAGATGTAAACCCCTGCTACTCTGGGTGTGCTCCAGGGAACCTGATGTCCATGGAATCAGATTTTCAGGTGTTCTATTCCAGAGTACACCAGTCCTTCGCTAACAGAATTTTTTTTTTTTTTGGTGTGTGAGATAGTATTTATAACCCAAATGTCTATACTGTCTAAGGTTAGGTTTTATTAATACAGGGACTTTGATATAGGATAGTTACTCCCACCCCCAACATATTTTGGGGGGTGGGGTGAAAGTATTAACTTGTTGACTGTTTCAGAAAGTTTTTCAGATTGATTGATTGATTGATTGATTGATTAATCCTCATCTGAGGATATTTTTCCATTGATTTTTAGGAAGAGTGGAAAAGAGAAAGACAGAGAGAAACATTGATGTGAGAGAAATACATTGATTGGTTGCCTCCTGCATGTGCCCTGACCAAGGGCCGGGCTGGGGAGGAGCCTGCAACTAAGGTATGTGCTCTTGACCGGAATTGAACCTAGGACCCTTTGGTCCACAGGCTGATGCTCTATCCACTGAGCCAAACTAGCTAGGGCAGCTTTTCAGATTTAAATTATGGAGCAGTGTATATCTAAGTAGGTCCATGAGACTGTCTCCTTTATGTTATTTTGTCCAAAGCTCTCTCCTTTACTTGACTAAATCAGTGAGCTGGGATATGCTGATTGATATTTACAGAAGCAGACTGAGATAGTTTGGCTTCAAGGTGAGTTACCTGTATATTGAATAGTAGACTGCTCTCCTTTGTTAAGCCAGGACCATTACTAATGCATGTGTTACTTTTTTATAGAAAGGACTCTTGAGTTGTGGGGGAAGGTGGGACGGAGGGAGGGAACGGGGGGGGGGGGGGCGGGAAGAGGTGGGAGGAGAGAGAGAGAGAAAAAATATTCCATTGGAAAAATAACTCAAAGTGATGCTGTGAAGAGAATGATGTTTATAAGTAGGTCTGAGCTTCTGAGGGCAGGAGCAGTGCTCTCTTCACCTTCTCCATCACAGCTTTCCTAATCTTTCAGGTAAAAATACTACTCTCACTTTTATGTTCCTTCAACACATGCTGAATATACTTCTAAATACTAATTTGTATTTGTTTACATGTATGTCTCTGCCTAAGGTGGTAACCCCTTAAAGCTAGGGACTTAAAAAAATCTATTTCCAGGACTCATAACATGTAGTATGTGCTCAATATGTTAGATGAACAAATACATGAAAGGGCCCTAACTGGTTTGGCTCAGTGGATAGAGTGTTAGCCTGCGGACTCAGGGTCCCGGGTTCAATTCCGGTCAAGGGCATGGTTGTGGGCACATCCCCAGTAGGGAGTGTGTAGGAGGCAGCTGATCGATGTTTCTAACTCTCTATCCCTCTCCTTTCCTCTCTGTAAAAAATCAATAGAATATATATTTTAAAAAATATATATGAAAGGATTAAACTAAATGAATTTAAAATTAGTAACTTATTTCTGGATGCAGTCTAGAAGAATGTTTAAAAATGACTTGTGGCGGCCTGGCCGGCATGGCTCAGTGGTTGAGCGTCGACCTACAAACCAGGAGGTCACAGTTGGATTGCCTGTCAGGCCATAGGCCCAGGTTGTGGGCTAGATCCCCAGTGTGGGGCATGCAGGAGGTGGCCGATCAATGATTCTCTCTCATCATTGATGTTTCTATCTCTCTCTCCCTCTCCCTTCCTCTCTGAAATCAGTACAGATATATTTTTTAAAAAGACCTGGCTACTTCTTCTGACCTTCTCCTTTTAAAATAAAATGACTTGTGGCAATCTTTATCATCTGTAGATTTGTTTTCTGTTTTTAATTTTTTTAAAAAATATATTTTATTGATTTTTTACAGAGAGGAAGGGAGAGGGATAGAGAGTTAGAAACATCGATGAGCTGCCTCCTGCACACCCCCCAATGGGGATATGCCCGAAAGCAAGGTACATGCCCTTGACCAGAATCCAACCCGGGACCCTTCAGTCCGTAGGCCGACGCTATCCACTGAGCCAAACCGGTTACGGCTGTGGATTTGCTTTTCCCCTTGTTTTTCTTAAATAAAAAATTTAGCATAAGGTTGTTTCTTGATTGGTGATCATTGAAGTCACATGGAACTGAATTTGGAACCTTTACATCTCTTAAATTGTATCAAGTTATACCATGTGGTAATTCTTAGAAGAATGGATTAGTGGATTATGAGTGAGCATATTTCGGGTCCCATGAGGCTGTCTTTGGTCCATTGATCTAAACCATAAGAATTTTCTATTAATTTTGGTTGAAGATTCAAAGGCAGAGGGAAGCCTAGTCAAGATATATAATTATTTAGGAAACAGATCTTAGCTCTGCTGTCAGTCTTTAAAATGATTTTTAAAAAATTCAGATTTGTGTTAAAAAGCAGAATATCACTTTAAGAAGTGAGGCAGCTTTAGTGTTTATATAAAATCTCATTTTCCACAGACAACACAGACTCCTTCCTGTTTCTGACTACTGGTTAGTCATGGTGGGATTTGTTTGGCTTTTATGAATGCTATTAAATTTTAATGTACAGATCAGATGTCTTATTATAGGGAAAAAATGGTGCAGTGTCTATTTTGGCCCTATCATTTTATCACACAAGGGAACCATTAGAGGAGAATCAAATTGATTCCTGCAAAGCTTTCATCTTTCTTTGTTGTTTCCTTTCTCTATGATGACTACTTATTTTTTGTTTTTCCCCAAATTTGAAACACTTATGCAGTGACTAGATCAGCCGTGGGCAAACTACGGCCCGTGGGCCGAATCCGGCCCGTTTGAAATGAATAAAACTAAAAAAAAAAAAAGACTGTAGCCTTTTATGTAATGATGTTTACTTTGAATTTATATTAGTTCACACAAACACTCCATCCATGCTTTTGTTCCGGCCCTCCGGTCCAGTTTAAGAACCCATTGTGGCCCTCGAGTCAAAAAGTTTGCCCACCCCTGGACTAGATCCTTACAAATAGGTGTAGTGCAACAGTTGCATTCTATGATGCTTATGTTTGCTTTAATTTCATCAAGATTCCTGTTATCTGGAAATAAAATCAAGTTTGTTACTTTTTAAAGTTAATTTCTATGGGCCAGGTGATTTCATGATTGCCTGTAACCGTTGAAAATTCACTCTTTCATTTAAGTATTTATTGAGCATTTATTATGTGTCAGGCATTGTAGTCTATGAACACATTAAGGAACAAGATAGACAAGGTCCTTGCCCTGCTAAACTTATAGTCTTGTGGGAGATAGTGAAAATTAAACTGAGAGGGTATGATATGTCTCATGGGAGCACATAAGAGAGGTACTCATAGATTTAGGATAGTTTCCTCAAGTATGAGGCCTTTAAAAGTGGAGTCTAAAAGAACAATTAGGGGTTAGTCAAGTAGAAGAGGGGAGAGAGAGGTGTTTCAGTTGGAATGGCTATAAAAAAACCCGAAGCAACAGATAAGTGCTCTCCAGCTAGTGGTCTTTAATGAGTGGTTGGCTATTCTTAAAGGACTTCTGAAATGCTTCTCTGGAATATTTTTAAAGTTTTCATTTAAACATTTTTAAATCATAACTTTAGTTATAAAACATATATTTTCTGCCATATGGTATACTATATACATGTGTTAAAAATGTTTTCATGTAAATTTCGCTCATTAATTTATGGAAAACATCTGCCATAATCATTGTCGAAGCCAGTCCTTGAATGCCAAACCAAATTTACTTTTTTAAACTTTATTTTTTTTTAAGTTCTTGCTTCAGTCAATTATCTCTTAAAGATCTTTAAAGAGTAAGGAAAAAAAAGTATTTTTCTATTTACCCACATAGTTACCACTTTGTGCTTTTTTTTTTTTTTTTTTTCTGTAAATCCAAATTTCCATCCGGCATACTTCTTCTTCTTCCTGAAGGACTTCCTTTAACATTTCTTATAGTTCAAGTCTGCTAGTGATGAATTCTTCCAGCTTTTGTATATCTGAAAAAGTTTTTCTTTCACATTAAACTTTGAAATATATTTTCTTTGGGTATAGATTTTGACAGATTTCCTCTTTCTTTGAGTACTTTGCTCCACTGCCTTCTGGCTTGCATTATTTTCAAAGAGAAGTTTGTTGTTATTCTTATCTTCATTACTTAATGCAGCAATTTTCAACCTTTATTTTTTTTTTAATCTCTTGGCACACATAAATTAATTACTAAAATTCTGTGGCACACCAAAAAAGATGTATTTTATTCTTGCTGATCTGACCCAAAAAAAGGGTATAATTTTGATTCATTCACACCAGATGACAGTTGTGTTGGCTGTTTTTTGTTTTTGTTTTGTTTTTTTGACAATCTAAGGGAAAAGAGGTCAGTGCCCCTGACTAAATAGTCAGGTATTGCATGTTTTAAAATTCTTGTAGCACACCAGTGTGCTGCAGCATATTGGTTTAAAATCTCTGACTTAATGGGTACAGAGTATTTTTCTGAGGTGATGAAAAAGTTTTGACACAAGAGAGAGGTGGTGGTTATTCAACATTGTGAATACACTCAATGCCACTGAATTGTACCCTTTAAAACGACAAATTATGTGTTATGTGAATTTATATTGAGATTCTATTTTGGTCTTGCTTATTGATGAGGGTACATTGTTTTCATTACACACTACGTGATTGAGACTGTGAGGAAACAGGCACTCTAATCCACTGTGCTAGGAATGTAAATTAATAACGTCTGTGGATGGCAGTATGGCATTTGTCAAAACTAAAAGTCTATACTTTTGACTTAGTGATTCTATTTCTAGACTGTCTACTACAGATCTATATATTTAAAAATGATATGTATTCAAGGAGATTCATTGCAGTAGGCTAACAAATTATGGGCTAGTTATATAGCTGTATAAAAGAATGAGGAGGCTTTTTATGTATTTTTATAAGAACATGTCCACTGCAGAGAGTTTTGTGTAGTATAATATTGTTTGTGTAAAAAAGGTGGGTGCCTATATTTTGGTTTCTGTATGCATAAAGTATCTTTTTTTTGGAGACTACAGAGAAAACTCTTAATATTGGTTGCAAGTAGATGGAATTAGAATGCCTAGGAGATTAGATAGTGGAGGGAAGATTTTTTCACTGTATGCCCTTTTATTTTTATATATGTGTTTGTGTTATGTATGTGAACATACCTATTAGGTAATTTAAAATTACTAAACATTTTAATTTAAAAATGAAAGAGGAACAGTAAACAACCAGTTCTCTCTAAGAGTGATTTAAAAGCCACCTCAGTTCACTGATCTTTATTACGTACTGCCTCATGGCTCTAATGTTTGTGACTTAGCTTAGTAAAGTATGCATTTTTGAGAGTCAGAATAGTGTTTTTTGTATCTTTAATATGCGTACCTATAGAGTCCATAGCTCAATGCTTTTTATTTAGTTGACATTCATGTGTTGGTTTAATTTAGTATTTTTATACTTGTGGAATTTCATTGATTTCATTTGATCCTCAAGACCACACTGTGAGTGAGCTTTTATTTGCATGTCACATTTTCTATGTTTTCAAATAAGAATGTATAATTTTGCCCTAACCGGTTTGGCTCAGTGGGTAGAGCATCAACCTGCAGACCAAAGGGTCCCAGGTTTGATTCCGGTCAAGGGCACATGCTCAGGTTGTGAGCTTGATCCCCAGTGGGGAGCGTGCAGGAGGCAGCCAATCAATGATTCTCTCTCATAATGGATGTTTCTATCTTTCTCTCCCTCTTCCATCCTCTCTGAAATTAATAAAAAAAATATTTAAAAAAAGGAATGTATAATTTTGACTAAATATTTTAATTTTAAGAGACTTGTTCCATATCTTTTTAAGTTATAAAATGATAACATAATGGGTTTATTGGATATGAGATTAGAAGAGATGATCTATCAGATCCTTTTCAACTCTGAATGGATGGGTGAATGAATGAATACATTTTAGTAGTACATGAGGGTCAAGGAAAATACTTGGTTTATGTACTTTGGGTTCTTCTTTTAATTGAACCCCTTCTCCTCCCCCCCAAATAACACCCTATGTTTGCCTGATGAGATCATCTATATTATTAAACTATATTAATATTAAGCTATTAAAAACTGGTTCAGTTATTAATGCCAATGACATTTTATTTTATGTTTTAAATATATTTTTATTGATTTCAGAGAGGACGGGAGAGGGAGAGAGAGATAGAAACATCAATAATGAGAGAGAATCATTGATTGGCTGTCTCCTGCATGTCCTCTACTGGGGATCGAGTCTGCAACCTGGCATGTGTTCTTAACCGGAATCAAACCTGGGACCCTTCAGTCCACAGGCTGATGCTCTATCCACTGAGCAAAACCAGCTAGGGCAATGACATTTTAATTAACAACATAGTTTTTTAGAACTGTTTTCAAACAGCCCAGTGGATTTGTCAAACAAATCCATATAGCTGGATGAATGAGAAATTTATGCATCACTTCATAATTTTCCTTTGTGTTTTCTCCTATTCCTTTGCTTTTCTGATTATTAAATTTCACTTAACACAGTGCTTTGAACAATTTTTTTAAGATGCTAAATCTGAAACTGTTGTCAAGGATTTCAGCTCTTGGTGTAGTGTCTTTTAATGGCGGTGTGTATAGGTGAGGAATAAGGAAACAAAGGAGATACAGAGACATAGCAACCTGAAGTAAAAGGTCTGAAACATTTTCTCATCATTTTTTGTTGCCAGGAAATATAAAAAACCAGGCTTAATTAGTATAGTGAATAATAAATGAATGATTGTGCTGCACTTAATGTATATGTAAGCTAAAAACTTCTATTATAAAATAGTCTTGGCTATTTTCCAGGTGGAAAAAAAATGTGAATTTATATCCATTTACATTCTTTGTATTTACATGTGATATTCTCCTGCTTCATTTTGCCAGTGATATTCTTTCTATTTGCATGTGATGTTCTTCTGCTTCATTCTGACTCCCTATTCCTTCCCACAGGGTTGAAAATGCTTGCACCAAGCTTGTCCAGGCATCCCAGATGCTTCAGTCAGACCCTTACTCAGTGCCTGCTCGAGATTATTTAATTGATGGGTCGAGAGGCATCCTCTCCGGCACATCGGACCTGCTCCTCACCTTCGATGAGGCTGAGGTAGGCAATCTTAGGCCCCTGCAGATTTCTTTCAGACAGAAGCCTTGCCTCAAAGATAATAATGGAGGATTGATGCTTGTTTAGAATGAGAAAATGTTGAATGGCTACACATCTGAATGACTATTGTTTTCTACTTAATTGTTCACTCAGTTGACTACTCTGAAATATATTTCCAGGTTCGTAAAATTATTAGAGTTTGCAAAGGAATTTTGGAATATCTTACAGTGGCAGAGGTGGTAGAAACTATGGAAGATTTGGTCACTTACACAAAGAACCTTGGACCAGGTTAGTCATATCCAATTTTTATATTAACATTTTTATGGATTGTCCATGTTTGATCAAGAGGAAAAGGCACTCCACCCTATTTTTTGCAAAAGATAGGTAATGATGCATTAGGCTTTTAGGTGTCTGTGCTTTGTTGTTGGAGCTAATGCTGTGCTTCTATTGAGTAGATATCATTGTCTATGAAAGCTGACTCTGCTTTCTACAAATCCTGGCCCTGTCTAGTGAATTAAACTAGACATTGCAGATGTTGCTGGAGAATGTAGGAAATACTTTTCTATGGCTGTAATGCTTAAGGCCACCCTGAACCCTGGCCTCTCAGTTCCACACTACACAGCATTCCTTCACTGTCTGCCAGCTGGCCTGAAGCTCTTTATGACCTCTTAGCTTGCTAATTAGCCCGCCTACTATTATGAATTCATGCCCTAGCCCAAGGCCGCATAATGTAATCAGACCTAGAAGGAGAGAAGAGCTACTGTAGCTAAATCTCATTTTGAAATGACTGTTTAGTCATCTGAGAATTGAATATTCAAAATACATGAACAGATACCAGTTTTTGATGTTTTAGACATATAACATGAACTTGAAGGTTCTTGGAATGTGAATGAGACCAATGACAAGACACATCTGATGTTTAACTTGTAAAATTCTTGCATCTTCTGTAAAATGATTTTTAATTTGATTTTAGAGAGAGAGGAAGAGAGAGGGAGAGGGAGAGGGAAAAGGAGAGGGAGAGAGAGAAACATTGATGTGAGAGTAAAACATTGATGGGCTGCCTCCTGCACGCCCCCTACCTGGGATTGAGCCCACAACCTGGGCATGTGCCCTGACTGGGAATCAAACTGGCAACCTTTAGGTGTATAAGACGATGCCCAACCAACTGAGCCACACTGGCCAGGGCTGTTAAATAATTTTTAACTAGCAGTATTTGCATGAGGTTCTGGTGCAGTCATTCTGAGAGCTTATGGCAGTTAAAAATGTCTCTGAGCCATCATTGAAAAGATCACCAGGAGATGGCTTTAGAGCAGTCCTCTTTTAACTTTCTCATAGCACCAGAAAAAGGTTTCATTCCTTCAAATGAAATCTTCTGCAGAATCCCAATATATAAAAGACAAAAATGGAGCTACCCTGGATGAAGAAGGGGCTATCCCATCTTTTCCACCCCACCGTTCCCACCTTCCTTTGGTACCCCTTAAAAAGCTGTGAAACTATTTAAGAAATCTTGAGAACAGCTTGAAAAATCAAAGCTTAGAGTCACATCACCTTCAAATAATACCTGAAGTCAACAGAAAGTGCTAGCAGGCTGATTCCAAAACACCAGATGCTTCCAAACGCTGTCATCACTAATATTATTTTTATAATATTTGTATTTCTAATTGTAAAAGTACTACATTCTTATTTTGGACAAATCGGAAAGTACAGAAAAACATAAAGATGAAAACAAAACACATTATTGTAGTTCTTAAGATTTTTTTCAGTCAGTAGATTCTTAGTACCAGGCTCACATGAGATTCTTACCTACATGGACACACTGGGCAGATGCATGGTGTGAAACCTGCATACGTGGTAGCCAGGCAAACTGGTGACTCTATTTTTTACAAATATATATCTATTCACTTGAATACCTTTTTATATTTGTGAATGTACTTTTGCCAAACGTGAAAATTATGTCACATTTAGTTTTACATTAAAAAAACTACTTTTAATGAAAAAAATAAAGTTGCATTAAGTTAGAAGTGTCTTAAAAAATTCTCTACCATAAACGCTAGAGTTCAGCGTAGTGTCTGTTGTTTAAATAAGTGAGCTTTCATAGTAATTCATAGTGGATTTAGGCTCAGAAAGCCAGACTCTGGGTTGTTTCATTGCTCACCCTGCTTATTCCTTATGCCCCAGGAATGACTAAAATGGCCAAGATGATTGACGAGAGGCAGCAGGAACTGACTCACCAGGAGCACCGAGTGATGCTGGTGAACTCAATGAACACCGTGAAAGAGTTGCTGCCAGTTCTCATTTCAGGTATTTTCTGCCTGTACTTTATCTTATGGGGAAAACATTTTATCATATTCTAGACTCTGATGTTTGTTTTCTTTTGCTGCTTATTTGCATGTCCTTCTGCTTGGGGAAGAATGAGACCCGGTGGGTTGGGTATTACCGGAGGGCTGCAGCTGATTATTCCTCTTCTCCAATGCTCTTCTTTTCTCCCTTTGTTTGAAACGGCCCTTTCTGTTGCCTAGTTCTGCTCTCCTGAAGCTCTTTTTCTGGGAGGTGGAATCTCCTCTAGAAACTCTAGTCTTGGATGTTTGGATTTTGACATCTTTATTTGTATTACAATAAAGCAGTTAGGAGATGGATTGGATATTATAGAGCACTATACGATAAGGAAGTAAACCCAGAGTCTTTTCATTGTTGGCTAACACAGGTTTTTTTGTTTTGTTTTGTTTTTAATAGAAAGTATTTAACTTTTCTTTACATTAGAGAGCTGGTGGTCTATGCCACCTGGGGCCACCTTCCCATTGGGCAGAGTCCAGAAATGCAACATGGTGACTCTTCTCTAAACTAGCAACAGAGAGCTGTACTTGTCAAGCAGCTAGTACGTAGCAGGTTATGTAAGTTATCTTAGTCAAGTTGTGGGTTAGTTAGTTTAACTTGCAGAGGGCAGCTTTATTTAACATTTTTTATGAGGCATGCCACTGTGACCCCGGGCTACTGCTTTCCTCCTTTGGCATTTCAAGTAGAAGCTAAATGGGAGATGCGAGTGTAAGAGTTCAAAAGCCCTCACATGAGCTAGAAAACAAACCTTTGTAATTAGAGTCTTATAATCTCCATGGAAATATGTTTTTGAGGCCAATAACTGTTTGATGTAGCAGACAGGCTGTTGGGAAGAGGATTTCTAAGCTGGCTAACTCAATAAAGTGTTGATTAGTCTTTGTTTTTACAATTTTAATTATTTTATAGGAGAAAATTCTTTTCCTCCATTGCTTCCTATTATTATTATTTCTTCTTCACTGTTGGGGGTTAGAAAGTCTCTGCTACATGTTGAGAGAAATCCTGGAAGATAAACTGAACTCCCATTAGTACTGGGGGCAGCAGCATTCTCTAGTTACAATTTAAGTAACTGTTTTCATCTTGTCCCATTAGGTTTGTGTTAGCTGGGGACCGTGCTAGGGCTGGGATGCCAGCTGATTTAGAAGGATGTTGGGTATTTTGTGATTATAGGTCATCAGCATGTGCATGTTAAATTAGTTCCCTGATCAAGTTGTGGTGATGTTTTGTACCTTCAGTTTTCATTACAGTAAAGGTTGTGATATTGGAACTTTATTGGCACATTTGCAGTGTTTTCTTTCTTTCTTTCTTTTTTTTTAAGATCTTAGAAGCCCAAAACATGTGTTCAAGGGGTGGGAACATTTGTGTGAATATTGTTGTACAGCAAAATTCAATTCCAACCTCAGTTTCTGATCTTTCGTTTATTTTTTACAGCTATGAAGATTTTTGTAACAACTAAAAACTCCAAAAGCCAAGGAATAGAAGAAGCTTTGAAAAATCGCAACTACACTGTAGAAAAGATGAGTGCTGAAATTAATGAGATCATTCGTGTATTACAACTCACTTCTTGGGATGAAGATGCCTGGGCCAGCAAGGTAAGTTTTATTGGAGGAGAAATGAGCAAAAGCCCAAATTCTCCCCTCCTGGGGGTTTGTCTCACATTTTATCTTGTAACTATGTGTAACATAAGACTACTCAGATATTATGAAAGTAATATCTTCTTCCCTTTTGTTTCATGGGTTCCTTGCTGCTTTTGTAAATTTCCTTTGTTCCTAGGTAGAACAATAAATAGGTATGTGGGGTGAAAGCTGGTTGGAGGCTGAAATAGGTCGCTTTTCCCTCAGGCGAGAGTCCCATGATTGGGTTTGTGGAGGAATTCTGGTGTGGTGTGTGCTCCCTGGGGTGGGAGCCCTGCCTTTCATGTGGGCGGTTGTTGCTAGGTAACTAAGAGACTTAATGCATCTATGACTGGTTTGTATGGAAAACTTTTCCTAAGCCAACCTTTGACCCAGAGAAATCTACAGAGAAAACTTGGCATTTCTAGGTGTGTGCCTTCATCATTCCAGTTTTCCTCAGGAAAGCTTAATTAAAAGATTAGTTTTCACATTTGTCAGTTCGTGTGAGGGGTCCCTTCACTCTTTAGGATTTAGTCTAGAATTTCTTCTTGGACTCCAAAAGGGTTGGTGGGTTCCCTCCAGAGCCGAGCAGCAGTAGTTTTGTGTGGCTGCTGCTCTGGTCTGCCTTTCCCTATCCAGGGACTATTTTGAGGGAACAGAGATACTTGGGTTTACACTTTCCGTGTAGGAACCCAAGAAACACTGTCTCCAGCACCCAGCTTACCCACGTGTGACCCAGATGTGGTCTCCAGGGCCACCGAGCGGGCTGGTAGCCAACTAAGAGGGCATTTTGTAGTATGGCTTCCATTTGGTGCCCAGTGGGGCTCTTTGTCCTCCAGGTCACCTATGAGGTAAGGTCAAAACTGGGGCCTCAAACTAGAAAGTGAATCTAGATATGCAGAAGAAGCTAGTCAGCTTATCCAAGTTATGGATTTGTTAATAGAGGCACGAAGTTCTTGAACAAGGTCTAAGACTGTATTTTAAATCTGTATGGTAAAAGCATTTTAATTTTACTTAATTTTGCATATTTGACAGCTTTCACTTTCCTGTTATGACATCTTTATGCATCTTTTTTGTTTTTCTTGTTTGTTTTATTCTTTTTTCTCACGTTTAGAAGGTAAGCTTTTTGTTGCCCTCTAGTTTTCTTTCTTTCTTTCTTTTTTTCACTTAAAAGAGAAAAAGCATGTCTGAGGTTGTTTGTGCTGTGTGCCATGCCTTATTCTGTGTGCCGGTGTGTAACACTGTGCTCGAATATGCGTCAGATTGTGATTTAATATGGGACTCAAGGCTGTGCTGGGCAGACTGTTTGACTCGAGCTCATCTTGCGTCTTTGGGGAAAGCAAAAGAAAAGGCATTCCTATGGGAGTCAGGCTTTCTGTGTTCCAGTGAGTGCTTTCATTCTTTGAGCGGGCTTCTGAGAACTGTCCTGGCTTAGTCGTTCCCACTGACTTCATTTGAGGGCAGGCTTCCCCATGTAGCCGGGTGACCCCTACGTTACCTGTGGACCCTGATCTTCGGAAACTTCCAGCTGATGTCATCTCTATCATCAGTCTCCTTTGCAGGCTCCGGCATTTTGCTTTTGGAGATGTGCCGTTATGGTGCTAAGCCACAATGAAAATGGGTAGGCCAGAGAGTTTAGATGGGGCATCTGTCCTTCACAATAATCCTTGTCTTCAAAAGGAGAAAAGGAAGGTGTATCTAAAGTTTTTCCTGACTTCAGTCCATGGCTCACTGCATGTTCTGCTGTCTGATCTTTGAGTCAGTCATCATTCTCCATGACCTCGTAGTCCCATAACCTAATCTCTTTCCTTATTCTCTCTGCTTTGCTTCCGGCAGAAGAGAAATAGTAAAAAGGAGGAACAGGAATTGCAGGCTTATCTGTTTTCAGAGGGGAAGAGCCAGCCATCATTTAGTAAATAAGTGTTACTGAGCTTTTTTTTGTGTGTGAGTGTTGAGAGCTACTTCTTTTAAAAAAAAAAAGTGGTCAGTTGATTGTTTCAGGATGAGGATTAGACACTTAGGGAAATGGGATATACAAGGGCAGTGGGCCTGGGGTCCACCGTGGAGTCTTGTAGCTGCCTCAGTTTTATGCTGCTCTGGAAGGAACCAGGCTGTTAGGATGCAAAACCAGCAGAGTGAAAGAAAAGAAATAAAATTAGTTCAGCCAAAAGAAGCCCAAGTACATAATGACATCAGAACGAGCAATAAATGTTTATTTGTAATTTCATTTTGTCTTTGTTATACATTTACCTGGTTCAAAAAGCAAAATGCTATCAAATGTTATATATGACAGATCTCACTCATAACCCCATTCCCATTCACTCTCCCTCCTCTTTCCCCCTAAGAGTAATAATTTTTATTAGTTACAAGAGTACTTAGGAAAAAGAAATTTTACCTTGAAAATGGAAGTTGGTAACTTGGGTTTTGGGTATGTTTCCGTTTTAGCAGCATTATGCATCTTACATTGCTCTGCTGTAGGCAGTGGATTAATCAGACCTATTGTCTGTCTGCGACCCCTGGCTTCCTATTCTGTTTAATGCACACGGTATCTTTTACCTCCTCTTGCCCCTACCAATAAAGAATTAACTTTGTCTTACCATACTTGTTTCATGCTTCCCTATTGGTGCAGCTTTCTCCCGGAAAGTGATGATTCCTCTAGAAAAGTGGGGGAAGAAGTAAGTGGAAAAAGTTCTTGGTAAAAGCACATCTTGCTAAATAAGTTAAGATTTTAATGAGGCAATAGCTGATCATTTTACCTCCATACCTACATTCAAAATGCGTATTTACAAACTTAAAAATACCTCGACTTTAAATACTTAATTTTATTGTTGTTTTTATTTTTTAAAATTATGTTCTTATTGACTTTAGAGAGAGAGAAAGGGAGAGGGAGAGAGAGAGAAACATCAATGAGAGAGATACATTGATCAGCTGCCTCCTACACGTTCCCCATTGGGGATCAATCCTGCAACCTGGGCATGTGCCCTGACTGGGAATTGAACTGGAGACCTCTTGGTGCATGGGACAATGCTCAACCAATTGAGCCACATCGGCAAGGGCAAAATGCTTCATTTTATTTTGAGAGTAAAAATTTCCCCCTTTTTAAATCAACAATTATCTGATAAGTGATCATTAAAAATTAGTTTAGCATTTTTCCAGGGAATACATTATGAAACACAACAGTTTATGAGTTAAACAATTCTAATTCAACCCCTTTAGCAATCTATATATATATATGTTTTTTGTATTTTTATTACTTGTATCTTGGTGCATGCGGAGAATCAAGAGGAAATGAGAAAAAAATTTAAAACCTTTTTATTACTAAGAATTTTTGAGCCCACATAGGTACTCCTGCAACTGTGCCTTGGGTCATTAGATACTGTTACTCAGAATTAGTTCCTGCGGTGAGGCTCCTCCCACTGAGGGCCTAGGCTGGTGGTGCTTGAATGACTCAGATGTCATACACGGATTACTCTGTTCTTCCAAAGAAGGAAACTTGGTTAGAACATGCAATCTTCTAATACTTGCCCTTACTGCAGAGCATTGGGATTTAAGGGTTGATTTTTATTTCGTTTTTGAAAAAATAAGGCTGCATGTGAGCTTTTTATGAGGCTTCTAGTGTTTTGTTGTAGGAGCTAATACAACAAAAGATTTATCTCTTGGAGTTGGAGATCAGTAATTCATCCAGGCATTTATGATATTTTGTCCCCTCTCTGTGAATAGGAGAAAAGACCAAAATGTTAAAGGAATTGAAGTTTCCCTTCTGATCCAAGTGATCTCTAGTTGGTATTCTGACTGTGTGCTCATAGATGGCAAAGAGTTTTAGAGCTGGGGAGGTACCAGTAGTCTTAGAGATGGGGAGCTCAAACCTGTGAGGGTAGCTTGCTTGAAGTCTCAGGGCTGGACAGCCTTCTGCCATTGCTTAATGCAGTTTGTAAGATTTTATTCTACTGCCCAGTCTCTTCTTTCCAGAAACATCTTTGAGTAGGAAGAGTAGGATGGGGAGGTGTTCATGCCAAAAAGGGAAAGTAGGTTGGGCAGTGAAAGAGAGGGGATCCTTAGTCCTGCATTTACAGTTTTCAAGAGCCTGTGATTGCAGGACCGTACTTTCCTACCACAGTTCCTCTTGATGGTCTGTAAAAGGAACTCAGTGGTTCTTAGTACTATTCTGTGTTACTTAGTTCTAACTTGAAATTAAATTTCAGGACTGTTTCAGTTCCTGGGAATGTATGTAAGAAGGAGCTCTTTTAGGTTGCTCTTCCACCCCTTGGTATGTGGGAGGAGTGCCAAGGCACTGTGGTTTTTCATTTAAAACATGAACTCATAAGAGTTTTACAGTAAAAGGGACCGTGGTGGGAGGGGACCAGCTGTTGCTGAAGCTGCGTGACTAGATTGGCCGTTTTTACACCCACTCTTAAAAAAAAAGAACCAAAGAACTCAGAGAAGAGATCATTGGAGACTTTTCTCTTTCCCAAATTTGAGATTTTACAGAGACGATACTCTAATGAAGGTGCCGTTTTTTCTCTTCTGTGTCATACCCAGATTGTATCCTAGATACTTAGATTTACATGACAAGGTCTAACTGAAGGCTTTGGGTACACAGTATGGTTGACCACAAGGGTTATGATTATTTCCATCCTTTATAAATATATCTTTTTAAAAATATATTTTTATTGATTTCAGAGAGGAAGGGAGAAGGAGAGATCGAAACATCAATGATGAGAGAGAATCATTGATTGGCTGCCTCCTTCATGCCCCCCATTGGGGACTGAGCCCATAACCCTTCAGTCTGCAGGCCGACGCTCTATCCACTGAGCCAAACCAGCTAGGGTTATAAATATATCTTAACAGTGACTTACAGTCCCAATTGTTCAGTGAATTTGCTTCTATCACATCCAGTGTTAACATACTTACGTTGCTTATGACAGAATTCTGTCAATCCCACAATAAACACTGCCCTTCAAAAGAAATATGTATGAGATTCTGGGAGATTTGAATATTTGTTCCCACAGACATTTTTCTTTTTAATGGCTATGGCATTAAATGTATTATGTTTAAAATGATGATTTAAAATTCTTTCCTAGAAAGAATTTAAGGTAGCCCTTTTAGTGACTGTTTTAAATCTCTAAAATTGTCTAAAATTTACGCTACTAAAAATTTTGGTAACTAACTGAAATCCCCACTTTAAAAATGCAACTTCATTTTAAATTTGCCATTGATTCTTTTTAGGGGGAAATGAGCATCTCTTAATTTTAATTAAAAAATATTTTTATTGATTTCAGGGAGGAAGGGAGAGGGAGAGAGATAGAAACATCAATGATGAGAGAGAATTATTGATCGGCTGCCTCGCTGCCTCCTGCACACCTTCTACTGGGGATCAAGCCCTAAATTCGGGCATGTGCCCTGACTGAAAATGGAACTGTGACCTCCTGGTTCATAGGTTGATGCTCAACCACTGAGCCACACCTGCCAGGCTTAACTTTAACTTCTTGATGTCATATCTCCCACTGAGGAGAAAATTACTCACTTCCTGAGAATGAGAGTCTTTCCTTGAAGTGTGGTAGCCATGCACACTTTATTAGGGAGGGGAAAAAAGCAATGATATTTTAGGATAATAGAGCAAGTCCAATTTTTTCCATTGTGTTTGAAATCATTTTTGGGCAATGGAGAATAAAAGCAGTCATTCAGGTTAGTGAGAGTTATTAATTTGATTCTAGAGCTTATTTCCTGGGCAGTACTAATCAAAGTCAAAATCGACAAGGCAAAGATTGCTGAGTATAATAGAAGGTTAGTAGATTCTTTGGCCACTCTCTTTGTTAAAAGAAAAAAAGCCTTGAGCTTCATGTAATAGAAAATAATGACATTTGATGTTGATGAACCTGAGATCAAATTGGCTTTCTAGGACAGAAGAGCCCCTGTTTCTCAATTTGTAAAATTAAATTACATTTAAATTTGAGGTTCTGTGAAGTAATGAGGGAAAAATGCCTCCAACAACCTAGAATGCAGGAAATGCTGAAAGTATTTCCTAACTAGTAGCCCTTAAATGCTAGGATAGACACTAAAAAGTTTTTCTGAACATTGTTTTCTCTTGAATTTAGATTTTTGAAATGTAATAAATATTATTTTCACTGAAAATAGGTGGAGAAATGGTTATTAATAGACTTTAAATTATTTTTACATGGATGCAATATCTCTTCTTCAGAGTGTGCACATACTTTCTAGGTGAGAGCTTGTGAATTTTTTAAAAAAATCTGTCTCTAGACAAAGTCCTATAACTTGTGTTAGACACTAAAGGCTATCTAACTCTAAGGAGATGCCTGAAATACTCTGAAAAGATATTGATTTGGGCCACACTAATTTGGAATTAAGCTAACGTGACCTTTGTCTTACTCTTGAAGGCAGGTTTGCTGCACAGGTGAAAGTAGAACGAGATAGAGGCGAAGCAGGCATTTAAACCATTTAAGAAGCAAAGCACTTTAAAAATGCCACCTGTCTACGTGTATTAATCACAAATGGATATTTGTTATGGGGTGGGGCCACAACATTAGTAACAAAGAAACAGAATTTCCGGAGGATGAGGCCCAGAAATCAGGATTTTAAAAAGATTCCCAGGTGATTCTAATGTGCAGCCAAGGTTGAGAACCACTGCTGTAAGCCTTTGAGTGCTCCCAGCCGTATTTGTGCTAGTGCCTGGTCTTGTTTGAATTGGAAGTGGGGGTGGGGAGGTGCTCCTGGTGCCCCCGTGTGGAAAACAGGTGGTACAACACCTTTAAGAACCCAAGTTTTGCAGGACTGTAAATTGAAGTTAGGGATATGGGGTATTGCCTAGAATCTCAGAGGTTAACTCTGTGGCTTGGTGAGTGAACGAAAGGGAGATAGGCTGTGTTTTAAAGTGTAAGAGACTTGAGAGATGGTTAGTCTGTCACTTGTGAGGATGGATACATGGGTATTGGTTATATTGTTCTGTGCATTTTTCTATATTTTAAAAACGTTATTAAAATATATGTATATTTTTCAAGTGACTAGTCTGTCGTCTCACCTTCTCATGCTATGTCCTGGGAGATCTTATGCTAATTTTGTTAGTCATTGTGAATCGTGTTGTAAATGCCCGTCGAGACCCACTTATTTCATCCTGCCTTTCTTCCAGGTCAGGGATGTAAGGGAGTTAAGGATGAGGAGTGGCAGGGAAGGCCGGAAAAATGCTTCTCTCTTGCATTACATTTAGCGGTTTATTTGTGGAATTAAAACTAAATTGCTTGATTAACAATTTTCATTTATTTTCCAACCAATAATTCCAATTATTTTAGATTAATTTAATATAGTAAAACATTACCCAGTATGTGTGTATTTCAAAACAAGATGTAAAGGACTGTGATTTGTGGCACCACATGCTAATGAGGCTTCCCCTGAGCTGAGCGGGAGGGCCTGGCAGAGCTGCAGTAGGTGAATGTTGACTAGTGGGAAGGCTGATACTGAGGCATGTGACAACAGGGCTTTTTCCTGCTGAGACATTAAGCATTTTTTGGCTTGAGCAATCTTACCAGTTTTCACAGTTTAGCACTAGGGAGGGAGGTCAGCAAACAATAGAATTAACTGAAGAGTTGCATGCAAGATGCTGCATTTTGACAGAAATAAGCGTTATGGTGTGATGAGAATATTTTTAAGGCTTTGTAGGATTACCTTACCTCTAGTGTCTGTTAATGCTGTCACTTCTCTGTCTTACGTTGTGCCATGGTATCTCAGTTTTTGCGAATGAAATAATTGTGGTATTTCTCTTTGAAAGGACACTGAAGCCATGAAGAGAGCATTGGCCTCCATAGATTCCAAACTGAACCAGGCCAAAGGTTGGCTCCGCGATCCCAGTGCCTCCGCAGGTAACCCTCTGGTTGTACTTTTCAAGTAGATACAAGAAAAAGCTAAAAACCAAGCAGACAAAAGACAGTAATCTTCCGAGACTCTCATAATCCCGAGATAACTACTGCAACATTTAGGGGCATATACCATTCAATTAGTTTTGACTAATTGAAGCGTTACTAGGTCTTAGAAGGATGGAGGACATAAACTAATCAACTCTTATCATGGGGAATAAACCGAGCTGAACTGGGCATTCTTCGAAAAATTCTTGATTCACCACTTCGCTGAATCAGAAAGGTAATTATTTTGAATAAAAGCTCTTCTCTTCTTATTCCCTTAGGGCATATTTCCGTTTATGTCAACAAAGTACTTAATTAAGCAGATTAAATAATGATGCCAATAAGAATTGGAAACCAAAGTTAGCTTATATAAAGATAAGCCCCAAATAGTTTATTGAGCTAGGCTTTATGGATTTTCTCATCTAATATTTATTCAGTTTTAGATAAACATTTGAGTGAATGTGAAAAGCCTAATGGAGGTTGGAGGTGCTGAGTACAACTAAATGGTTAGAGCCTATTTTCATCATCCATATTCTTACCACAGGCTGCTTTTTATCTCCAGATGGCTATGGTTCCAAGGATCTTTTTCAGCAGGATCTGTGGTTGTAGGGCACTGCTTGGCGATTAGCTATCAGATGTATTGTCTTCTGTTCATCTTGTCGTTTGAAAGCATCTGTTCTTTCATGAATGAAATGACTTGTAAAGCATCCTCTCTAAATAATTAATGTGTTAACAATGTAGATATTGAATCTCTCTTTATTTTAGGGGATGCTGGTGAGCAGGCCATCAGGCAGATCTTAGATGAAGCTGGAAAAGTTGGTGAACTCTGTGCAGGCAAAGAACGTAGAGAGATCCTGGGAACCTGCAAGATGCTAGGGCAGATGACTGACCAAGTGGCTGACCTCCGAGCCAGGTACAGTTCCTCCGCTCTTACCAGAGCAGTAGTCGGTCATAGATAGTATCTCACTCCTGACGGATGATTCAGAAGCAAGTCTATTAATTTTACTGTGTTGTCTTTGGCTAATAAACAAAATGGTCATTATACTCTATTAATTCTTTGGAGAGTGACGTGAACTTTTCCTTCTTTAGCTTGGTCATTTCTAGGCTCTTTTAAGTTTCTGTTTCATCATTATTCATTTGTTTTCTTAATTCTTTTACCCAGCTCAAGTCTTGGCTTTTAGAACTTTTTCTCCTATACATTAAATATATATACTTTGCTATTAAGAAAACTCAGTATAATATGTATGGGTTTTTTTGGGGGAGCTCATACATATAGTTAATGAAATTCTAAAAGATCCTAATTGTTATGGAATTTTATAGTATGGACATTGGGGAAAAAATTAAGTAACATGAGAAACTAGTATAGATGAAGTTTAATTTTGCTTCAAGAATGTCATGAAATATCTTTAAAAAAAATATCTGTTAATGATTTCAGAGAGGAAGGGAGAGGGAGAGAGAGATAGAAGCATGCATGTCCCTCACTGGAGATTGAGCCCCAAACCCAGGCATATGCCCTGACCACGAATCAAACTGATAGGTCAGGTTGTCATGAAATATCTTGAGATAATTGGAATATGCAGGATTGCCATACAAACAGGCCTCAGAAACACTCTTTGACATATTGCACATCATTACACCCGGTCTCAAATATATTTACATAATAGATTTAAGAATACAGTTCTTAAAGGAGTAGTTCTTAACCTTTTTATGGACCAACATTATTTTTATAATCCACTGAAAGCCATTAATCTCTACCTAAAAAGTGCATGTAAGCAATATTACATATACTTTCCAGAGGTTCACTGATCCAGTGTGGCCTGGAAGCTCCAGGGGCTTCAGGTTAAGAGTCTCTACCTTGCAGGGGGTGGGGGAAGAAACAGCATGAATAAATGGTATTATTGAACTCAGTGAGCCTTTTTCTCCTGCTGCGAAGCAGTCTCCCCTGTCACGAGCATGACAAGAACTTCATAGAAAGGACAAAAAGAAGTTCTGTCCCCATTCGGAGAAATGCCAGCGCATTTGAAGAGATTCTGGCTCTTCTGATTTCTCACTGTTGGCTCTTTTGTCTGCAGCCTTTCACAGTGTGGTAGACAGTTTTCACTTGGAATTCTCAAGTACACAGTCGTATGTGCTCAGAGAAAGATGAATTTGAGCAAGAGAATGAGATAGTTGCTCATGGGATCAACCATTAATCTGTTATGGGCCCAATTCACAGTGGAGCCTACAATATCCTTTCATGATGAAAGACTAGAAAGCTATCTCCCTGTCATTCTTTCTTAAATGTGCCTCACTATTTAACATTTTAATGGCTAAAGCTCAGTAAGTTTCCTCATTCTCTGATTCTGTCACCTAGGGCTTCTAGTTGGTAAGTATATATTTTCCCCCCATGGGGACTCAATAAACTTTTATTTATTTATTTTTGTTAATCCTCACCCGAGCATATTTTTCCATTGATTTTTAAAGAGAGTGGAAGGGAGAGGAAGAGACAGAGAGAGAGAAACATTGATCTGAAAGAGACACATCATTTGGTTGCCTCCCACAGGAGCCCTGATTAGGGCTGGGGATCAAGCCTGTAACCGATGTACATATCCTTGACGGGAATCGAACTCGCCCTTCAGTCTGTGGGCTGACGCTCTATCCACTGAGCCAAACCGGCTAGGCTAACCTTTTAATTTTTAATGAAAAAAAACGATATAGCCCATAAATATTTTTACTTTTTCAAAGTTGGACTCATACCAAAAAGGTTCCTCATCGTAAATTACTGGATTTAAAGAAAAGAAGCAAATTAAATTGTGACCAGTATATTCCTAAAAGTCTTGCACTCCTCTGCCATGTAAAGGGAAGCATCACTTATAAATACAAGTAAAAGGTATAAATGCCTTTTATATACCTTGCAATAAATACTGAGTTTATACTTAAAGTATAGGTATAGATGGAAAATAAGATAAATTTATAAAGTGGATAGAAAAATGAGTGGCAGATTCATACTATTATTAAAGGAAGCAAATATGTTTTGGATTTTATCCTAAAATCAGAAACTCAGGTTAGGACAACAAATCATCCCATTCTACCAAATGACAAATTTGTGACCCTAACACTGAGCTTACCAGTCTGGGTAGATTACAAAATCTGAGCTGGTAAAAAGAGGGAAAGTTTTACTGTGTTATGAGTTGGAAAGTGTCTGCCAAGGGAAAAGAATTTTTCCCTTTTACCAAATAATTTTTTTTTGGTAGTAGTACCATATCACTTCTTAGGAAAATAGCAAAATTAGTTCTTTAGAAATTTGATGGGAAACAGTGGTTTCTCATCACCATGTGCTTTTTTCCCTCAGTACTAACTATTTTTGATATTTATATATTGCATAGGAGTGGAAGGCAGATATTCAAGATTATCATTAGGTTCATTATAATAATAACTAGTGGCCTGGTGCACGAAATTCGTGTGTGTGTGGAGGTGTGGCATGTCCCTCAGCCCGGCCTGCACCCTCTCCAATCTGGGACCACTCGGGGGATGTCCGACTGCCGGTTTAGGACATCCCTCTCTCAATCCAGGACCTCTGGCTCCTAACCGCTCACCTGCCTGCCTGCCTGATTGCCTCTAACAACTGCCCTCTCCTTCTGGCCTGATCGCTCCTAACTGCCTCTTCCTCGGCCCCACCACCATGGCTTTGTCCAGAAGGACGTCCAGAAGGTCTCCCGGTCTAATTAGCATATTACCCTTTTATTAGTATAGATAGAGGCCTGGTGCACGGAGGGGCCAGCTGGTTTACCCTGAAGGGGGTCCTGGATCAGGGTGGGGGTCCCCTTGGGGGGGCGGGCCTGGCCTGGGCGAGAGGCCTGGGGCAGTTTGCAGGCCGGCCATGCCCCCATTGGAGTGGGGGGTCCCCCCTGGGGGGCATGGCCAGCCTGGGCGAGGGGCTGAGGGCCGTTTTCAGGCTGGTCACACACCCTTCAGGGTGGGGGTCCCCACCGGGGGGCATGGCCGGCCTGGGCAAGGGGCCGAGGGCCATTTGGGGGCAGTTTGCAGGCTGGCCAAGCCCCGGCTTTGTCTGGAAGGATGTCCGGAAGGTCTTCAGAAGGTCTCCTGGTCTAATTAGCATATTACTCTTTTATTAGTATAGATGACAATTCAATAATTTAATAGTTATATATGTGTATTGCTCTATTACCAGAATGTTTTCAAATATGTCTTTTTGCTTGAAGCTACTTTGTTTGATAAGCAAGGGCACCCCTCATTTTATAAGTTAGAAAACTGAAGCCTGGAAGGTTACACATCACAAACACGGTTCCTCAGGTACCAGGAAGCAGAATGTGAACACAGTTCTGTTTGGCCCCAGGATGCTCTCAGTAACACTACGCATGCTGCCTCCGGAAACAGTTTCAATGTGTGCTTGCCCATAAATAAGACAATCTAATGCGCTGTTTATTTCTAAAGCACTCATTACTATGGTAACAAAACCCTCCATAGCAATAAGATCGCAGGCACATTTTCCCCCTGAAGTTTAGAGTTGATTATGTAATCCCCACCAAGAGGCGAATCATTACTATCAAAATCTGCAGGCCTGGTCTTTAAAATGGTTATGCAGCTCCACAAAGCTAATGTGTATTTTTAAAAACAAAGGAGAAAGTAGATGGTTTGGGTGGTTTGTTTATCTCTGTATTTTCTTGGGCTGTCTCAGACTTACTGAAGAAAAGGACAAAGACAAGCGTGTTAGCAGAAATGACATGTCCTGTGTTTTTACTGACATTTTGCTGTTAAGTATCGGAGAGGGTGCCATGACAGCATCTGTCTGTTTTGAGTAGAGGACAAGGAGCCTCGCCTGTGGCCATGCAGAAAGCCCAGCAGGTGTCTCAGGGTCTGGACGTGCTCACAGCCAAAGTGGAAAATGCCGCCCGCAAACTGGAGGCCATGACAAACTCAAAGCAGAGCATTGCCAAGAAGATTGATGCTGCTCAGGTAGTAGTGATGATTTTTAAGAGGGGTGGGAATAAAAGAGAAAGAAATGTACCGTAAATATCCTCTATCTACCGCTCCCTTCTCCCCTCCCTCCCTCTCTCTCAGTTACTGTGGGTGGATAATGGATGTTTGTAAGTGATGATTAATTTCCAGCAGTTACCAATGATAACACCTCTCCTACTAACACAGGTTTAGACTAATATTTATGTATATTTTGATAAACATCTTAATTTTGAATACTTCAATTAGTTAATAGTAAGCACTCTGAATACCAAGAGAATCCCAGTTCCTGGTATAGATGACAGTGTATTAAAACTGTTCCTCTCAGAATTCGCAGCTGTATTTGGTCACAGCAATGTTAAGGGTTAAGGTTTTCTGATACTACTGTACTGTAAAAAGTTTGCATTTCATAGAGAAACACAAATGTTTGAGAAACCAAAGAATTAATAAGGTGTGACTAATTCAAAGATGAGATAAAGCTTGTAAGGCTATTTTATTCTAATGACAAAGGGAAAAATTATTTTTTAAAAGATGAGGATTGATTTGATTTTACCTGAGCTAGGAATGTGTGTAAAACAATTATGATCAGCATTTCAAAAACCATTCCTGGTTGCCTTGTGATTGCTTGGGAAATGTTTCTGATGGCCTTGCTAAGTGTGCTGTGATGTGGCTTTTGAGTGGGTCCCATTGTGCTTCTTTTCCACGCCTGTGTGTGTAGAACTGGCTGGCAGATCCAAACGGTGGACCAGAAGGAGAAGAACAGATTCGAGGGGCTTTGGCTGAAGCTCGAAAAATAGCAGAGTTATGTGATGATCCTAAAGAGAGAGATGACATTCTACGTTCTCTTGGAGAAATCGCTGCTCTGACTTCTAAATTAGCAGACTTACGGAGACAGTATGTATTTAATTGTTTAAGTTGCCCCTTTATCTCTCTCCTTTCCCCCTAAGCACATACACGATGCTCTTCACTGTGCTCTCATTGATTCTGTGTTACGTGACTAAGTTAGATATTACTCTGTTTTTGCATGGACACCATTGAAGTTTAATGATTTATTGCTGATCATATAGTTTTAAATTAATTAATGATGGTAAGAACTCCTTTTTTGAGATCTATATTTTCCATTTTTAAGGTAGGACTTTTTCTGCTAGATAGTGTTTGTGACATACCTGTTTCCTGGGTATATTAATTATTGTATGTAGCTATGGAAATTAATTTTTGTATGTAGCTATGAAAAGTTCCCTGGGGTGAGAGGAGAATGGGGGGAGGCGTATGAAGATTTTTTTCTTCCTTCCTGAGAAATGTCATTTCTTAAGCAGCAGTTACAAGAGATCCTTAAATACAGCTTCTGTTAAAGGCTTTCATGGCATCTACTTTTTAAAAAAAAAGTTAGTTTAAAAATATATATTTTTATTGATTTTATAGAGAGAGGAAGGGAGAGGGAGTGGGAGAAACATTGATGTGACAGAAATATCGATCAGCTGCCTCCTGCATGCCCCCTCCTGGGGATAGGTCTGAAACCCAGGCATGTGCCCTGACTGGGAGTCGAACCAGTTACCTTTTGGTGCCTGGGACTATGCCCAAGCAACTGAGGCACCTAGCTAGGGCAATGGCACCTACTTTAATTATTTAAGAAGTGTTGCTTTTTCCTTTTAATAGATGTTTTACTCTCTTAAAAATAAAACCTGTAGCACATGCTAAAAAAACAGATTCAGCGTCAAAAGTATAAGTTGCTTCTTTCATATGTCAGCCCTCCAGCCACTTCCCTAGGGATAACCATAGTCCAGTATCTTGTGAGATTCTGTTTTTCATGTTGCATTTCCTGCTCTTCCCTGAGAGCGTGCCTAACCCTTTTCCAGTGAGAGATGCTTTAGCATTCTCTCAAGTCTCACACTAACTAAGGGGGCACTGTTGGCTGAGAAAGCAGACTCTTGCCTAGGATCATGAGGTAGGACGTGGGTGGGATCAGGGTAGACATACTTTAGGCAGAAGGTTGTGATAGAGATCAATTGAGGTAACAGCTGAAATTTGATTGTATATCAAGCCCAGTCATTTGAGGATCTCTTCTTTAGGCCCAAGTTTTGAATTATTTAGGTTAGGAAAATGCATTGTAATTTGTAAAATACAATGTCTATACAGTTAGGCCAATGATCATTAAACTTAGCCCATTGTTATAGTCTGTTTACATTCATTAGATTTTAAAATATTCAAAATTGGAGACTCTATTCTTAGCACCCTAACACAAGTCCATATACATACATAGCAGGCACTCATTAGTGTTTCTTAATAATAAGGAAAGAATTAACGGTAATGGTGATACAACAGATCTATTACTATGTCATACATAACATACATATATGTGTACATATACATACACACATACACATACATCAACGTGCCTTTATAGGTAATTCGGTATAGCCTGTTGCTGCTATGCTACAAGAGTGTACAGCATATTACTATACAAAACAACGTGAGATTAAATTAAGCACAAGAGGAAATGATACGATTAAGAGATACGGTAAATACGAGATGTATGAGGCTGCTGCCAGCGAAACAAGGCATACTGTTTTATAGCAAGCTTTTTTTAATGCTTTTTTTAAAAAAAACTACTACTAGTTCTATAACTACTTCAACTACAACTACACAACAAGTATGGATACTTGGGCCCACCTAGTTCCTCAGGGAACTAGTGTTTTCAGAGATGACAGGCTGAAGGGATAGCTAACGCAGTGACGCAGTGACGACTGATTGAGCTCAGCTTACCAATGGGTGTTCTTCATTGAGCTAAACTGATCCAAACTTATATTTATTGTCTTTACTGGGACAAAACTATCTGAATTTAGATGATTAATTTCTTAGTTAAGGGCCAAATAGATAAACTACTCTTCTTTCAAACCAAGTTCATAATTATTAGCAATTTGACATCTCATTAGCATTTGTATCAGCAATTACATCATCGCAATGTAAATAGTGTCTGTGTGGGACAGAAAGGCTGTTTTTTCTCTGCAGGGGGAAAGGAGATTCCCCAGAGGCCCGAGCATTGGCCAAGCAGGTGGCCACTGCCCTACAGAACTTGCAGTCCAAAACCAATAGGACTGTGGCCAATAGCAGACCCGCCAAAGCAGCGGTCCACCTTGAGGGCAAGATTGAGCAAGCACAGCGGTGGATTGATAATCCCACAGTGGACGACCGAGGAGTCGGTAAGGCCATCAGTGCACTTAACCATCTTCAGACTGGGCTCAGTGAAGATAGGCAAGTTGTTGATAGAGATCCTGTATCATCTGTAATTAAGTGCAGAAGGGCTTCTTAGCTACTGGTGAGTGAGTCATTCTACAGTAACTCCATTTCCAATGTAGCTGATAAGATGTCTGTGATTTAATCAAGAAGCATTAGTGAATAAGTAATTTTGCTATGGGCAAATAGAAAGGTCCTCAGATTGGAAGTGCAGTTTTGAACTAATTATTTTCAGTCTATGTATACTTCCATTTTATCGTATTTCTGTTACAAGAGTCCTTAGAAACTACCCAGTTAAATATAATTTTTGAAAATAGTAATAGACACTTAACTACCAAGGTTATTTTCAGTTAGGAGGGCTTCTTTATCATATAGTCACTAGTGGAATTAATAACCTGAAATTTTCACTTCTGGGAGATTTTAGGAATGGACTTATAAGAATTTAGGTCATATTATGACAACAAGCGCTGCTGAAGCTGAAAGAGCTGTTTACTTCATTTGCTGTATTCATTGGATAAAAAGATAAATTTTTAAATTGGCGATTCCCAGTGTTGGGGAATCGGGCAGATATATAATTTATTGGTGAAAGAATAAATTGGTTAATAGCAAACTTTCTGAATGACAATCTGATATTATGTGTTAAGAGCTTCAAAAAAGTTCATACCCATTGACTCAGCAATTGGACTTCTAGGAATTTACTCTAATTAGAGGTGTTTCTAAGGAGTTACATACAAGAATGTATATAAACAGAGTAAATGCTAAATAATAAGTAAATGGCCAACTAATTATGGTTAGTATTATAAAATATTACATAGATTTTAGATCATGATTTTTGAAGAATATTTAATGAGGTGGACAATGCTCATCTATATATATAAAAGCCTAAGTGACTGTTAACGACCAAACGACTGGAACGACCGGAACGACCAGATGACTGGCCACTAGCTTTTACGTGCACTGACCCAGACCTTGCTTCTGGGGCCCTGACAGCCCCGAATCTGGTTCACCCACACCCTAGACCCAGACAGGAGGGAAGTGGGAGGAGGGAGCCTGATTCCTTGCAGAATCGGCCCTTGGTTAGCTTGCTGCTGAGGCCAACCTCCCACGGTCCCTCCCCCTGGCAGGCCAGCCCTCCTGATTAGCCCTGATCACCAGCCAGGTGGAGGGACCCACCTGTGCACAAATTCGTGCACTGGGCCTCTAGTGTTAAATAAAAAGAAGCAGCGAATAAAAGTTAATGTATAGTATGACTTCTGTCTTGTAAAGGAGAAGTGTATGTGAAATGTGTATGTGCAGAGGAACATGCAATGCATTAAAAACACCAGATGGATATGTTCAAATATCTCAATCTGTGAGTGATGGATTATGAGTGGTTTAACTATTATTTATACTTTTCTGTACTTCCCCATTTTTTTTCTATTTTTAGAGGGGAAAACTCAATAAATATTATTATTAAAAAATAAACAACTTACCAGATGGCACTGCAGTTGCCCTCTCAGCCTTTGTGAGTTTCAGTGTTTTCCTCTCGGTCCAGGTCAGGCTGCCATCCGAGGGCTCGTGGCCGAAGGGCATCGTCTGGCTAATGTCATGATGGGGCCGTATCGCCAAGATCTTCTTGCAAAGTGTGACAGAGTGGACCAGCTGACCGCCCAGCTGGCTGACCTGGCTGCCAGAGGGGAAGGGGAAAGTCCCCAGGCGAGAGCGCTGGCATCTCAGCTCCAAGACTCCTTAAAGGTAGAACTCAGGATCACAAAGCATTCCCTTTCTTATGCTTGCTTACTGAAAAACGAGGGAAGGAGAATTTTTAAAAATATATAATTCTTTAGTCTAGGGAAAGTGAAAAGAGTGTGACCAAGGAAGTAAGGAAATTCAGAGCTTATTAGGAAATAGCTCACCAGTTGCTTCGTGCAGTGGCAGTATCGTAGCTAATGAGGTATATCTGAGGCGCCATTATTGCTCATTAAAAAGCTCACCAGTGGGTGACAGCAACTAAAGTTGTGTTTACCGTTTTACTCAGTCGAGAGCTATTTTGTAATATTTGCTTTATCCATGTGTCACCTGTACTTTTCAGTCAGTATTTATCTTCAAAGGGACTCCTTTTTTAAACAAGTAAGTTTATTTAAAAGAAAACTTTTTAATCTTGAAATTGTGAGCTTGATGAGCTACTTATATTTTCTCTATGTTTTTATTGATTTTAGAGAAAAAGGAAGAGGGAGAGAGAGAGAGAGAGAAACATCGATGAAAGAGAAACATCTCTCCACTGCCTCCTGCACACCCCCTACCTGGGATCCAGCCCACAACCTGGGCATGTGCCCTGAGAGGGAATTGAACCAGTGACCTCTTGGTGCATGAAACAACACTCAGTCCACTAAGCCACACTGGCCAGGCTTCTCTAATATTCTTTAAAAGAAACACATAATTATTAAAATAAAAATATTATTTTATATAACATTTAAAATTATCTCAGGTATCACCAGCCAGTACATGCCACCCACCTTGAGAAACTGGGGTGATTGAGACTCTTTGGGTAAATATAGAAAACTTAGATTGGACTGTGATAACTGTGTTAAAAGAGCATTTGTTGACTTCTGAGAATTCTGTTCTTTAGAAATGGATACATGCATTGGTTATCGATTATTTCTAGAAACTCAATTGAAAAAAATGTATAAAAATATTCCCATTCTTGATTTCTTTACTCTTAATGTAAGAAAAGGCTTAGAAATTTGACACTGCCTCCACAAATCAATCTTTATAGTTACTGCAGTCCTTATCAGGCCCCTGCAGCGTTGGGAATGGTGAGGAATTCTCTCTCTCCCAAGCCTTTGGGCTCAACCCCATCATTCTCAGTACCATTTCTTAGAGGCCACCAAGAAAGGAAGTAAGATTTCTTGATTGGGTAGAACAGTCTCTAGGGAACTGTGGGCCAAGTTTTACCTCTTCTACTATACACTAATTGTTTAGAAGGCAGGATTCATATCTTATACCTGTTTCATGCTAGCTCAGTATAGTTGATACCCAACAGCTGTTTATTGAATAAAAGACTAAATGAATAAATGAATGAATGTGTCAGTGAAGCGAAGGCATCGGCAGATGTGCTTTTTAGATATTTTTGGAAATTTTGATTTGTAAATAATGTTTTTAAGGATCTGAAAGCCCAGATGCAGGAGGCCATGACTCAGGAGGTGTCAGATGTTTTCAGCGATACCACAACTCCCATCAAGCTGTTGGCTGTGGCGGCCACTGCACCTCCTGATGCACCCAATAGGGAAGAGGTGAGTATCTAAAGTCTTCCATTTCTTCTGTTGCTCAACCCGCCCCCCCACCCCCCCCAACACACACACTTATTTATTAATGATTTGTTTGTAAAGGTAAAATGTTTATATTGTCCATCAGGTTGGGATACTGTGGGTGAAGGGTGGAAGAATAGAAAAGGGAAGGTCCTGCCACCTCTTCTTTCAGTCACCAAGTGTATCAGTTAAGAATGTCTTTAGGACATGTCTTTAGTTGTAAGTAGTAGAAAACCTGACCATCAGAGATGCAAACAAATGGGTTTTTATTTTCATCACATAAAAAGAGGCATGGAGGTAGGTAGCATTGGTATTGATTCAGCAGCTTGACACCATGAAAGCTGGTATCTCTGTGATTTTCTTGGGTCTTTTCTTCATGGTGTGAGATTGCTGTTGCAACCCTAGTCATCATGTTCAAGGCAAGTACGAAATGAGGGATGGGAGTACTCCTGTCGCAACCACCCCTCTCTTAAGGTGCTCTGTTCTCAACACAGAAATCAGGGTGACCTTTTAAATCATTTGATGTCATTCTTCTACTCAAACCCTTTTGATGACTCCTCCCTGACCCAGAATGAGGCCGAAGTTCTTAGAACAGTAAAGTCGGTGATGTGCTGGTAGACTAGCTCTGCAGGGAAAATCCCCCAAACAAAAAGCTCTGATTTGTAATGTTTGTTGTTTCCATGATGTAAATACTCCCATCATGGCTGTTGCAATGTGACGTCACGGGAGGCACAGTTGGGAGGAGATGGGCACATGGTTCTGGTTTGCTGGTGTGAGCCTCAGCACACCACTGCGTCTGGTCCCCCTTCTGCTCTGACCTTAGGTGGTACCACTCTTCTGCCTCATGCTCTTCTGTCAACATTGAGCTCCTTGCATTGTATTCCAGTATTCCTTGTTTATGTTTACATGTTCTAGCTTTGGGGCCTTTGTATTTGTTCTCTCATCTTCCTACATAGATCACTACTATCTGGTACACGTATTATTCATTCATTATTTTCAGCTTTCCTCTGGGTCATCACCTATAATGGCAACCCCACGTCCACTCCTGGGGATTTCCTAATCGTCATATCCCACTTTCCCCTTAGTGTTTATCAGCATTTGACATATTTACCTTATTTTTTGTTTGTCTATCTCCCTCACATTAGCATGAAATTCCATGTGGGCAGGGAGTGTATTTTGTTATTACTTTATTCCCAGTCTTAGAACAATGCATGGCACAGAGTTGGGAACGAATGACTGACTTATTGACTGAATGAATGAATGAAGTAAAGGCTGTCCTAGGAATCTTCCAGGAGACTTTTGCTTATGTCTCATTGGCTAGAACTCTGTTACATGGCTACCCCAGATGCAAAGGAATCTAGGAAAGCAAGTATTTGGTTCTAGCATCTAGTATTAGCAGCAAAGGAAAAGGGGTTAGGTCAGGCACCCAAGACAATGCAGAACTGGTGGGTGAAGGTTTGTGTTATTATTTGTTAATGATCCCCATTTTTTTCTCCAGGCTAGGTTACTGGACGTTTATAAAGCTCATGGTTCCCTCAGGCTGGGATGATTTATTATTATTTTTATTTCAGACATCTCTGAGTTTTATGCTAGTAGATCTAACTACTGTGCCTACGGGTCCTCTCCACCTAGATGTTTCATAGGTACCTTAGCACGTTATCCTTCTGTTCTCTCTCTCTCAGAAATTTGCGAGTCACCATTGACTGTTTCCTTCCCATCATCTTCCCACATCAGTAAATTAAGACAAGCTATTTCGATTTCACAAGTATTTCTTGAATGCTTTCCATTTTCCACGCATGTTGCCACAGCCCTAGTTCTGAACCTCGTCCCCTGCTGCTGTATGGCTGGCGCTCAGCTCTGGTTGGTCTTCCTTGAATCAGTCACTAGGCCACCAATAAAATAAAAATACAGATCTGACCCTGATATTTTCCTGCTTAAACCCTCAGTGGACCTTCCCTTTCACAGAGGAGAAAGCCAGAGCACTATGATCGATATACCGATCTTCTACCAACCCCTGCCTCACAGACCATGCCCCAGCAATGCCTGATGGCTTATAATTTCCTGAATACTCTGCCCTTTCTTCCTTCCATGTCTTTGTCCTTTCTGTCTCTCTGCCTAATTATCTTCTTTCTTATTGTTTTTCAGTTAATTCCTATTTATCTTTGATCCCAGTATCCTTTACTTCATGGATAGATTAAATGCCTTTCCTTTTACTTCCATGATATCAGTGCTTAGCTTTATTATTACTGCACATGGCACACTCTATTATGAATATCTGCTTATGGGCCTTTTTTACCCCACTGGAATGTGAGCTACTTGAGATGCAGAAATTTTGTTTTATTCGTCTTTGTATCTTCAGCACCTACTCCAGTGTCTGGCACATAGTATGTGCTGGGTAAATTTTGATTGAGTGACAAGAACAGCAAGTGAAGCAGTCAGTTGAATCAGAGGGAGCAGCAGACATGGGCTGGGGTCGAGATGATCAACCAACGTTGGCAGAAGCCCTGTAGATCTAGGGTGTGGGAGACCAGCCAAGGAAAGAAACAAGGACTGAGGCCAGGTAAGGAGACTAGGAGATCAGAGATTTAGGGAGAGATTTTGAGCGTTAAATGGCAAGAACCCAGGTAGCTGAGTCCATACAAGAGGCCAGAATGGGGAAGAGACTTGATTGGGTAAACCCAGAATGCTGGCAATGAGATGGGAGCCTGCTAGTGAACCAGGAGACCTGTAGATTGCCTGCCAGAACCAGAGCTGCTCTCCAGGTGTGGGCAGGTAGACCCCAGGGAAGGCAAAGAGGAGGACGATTCTGCTAGGCAATTTCTGACATGCTCTGTGCAGTGTAAACCTGACCAATGACAGAAGATCCTTTGTCCCTTTATCTAAGTTAAATCATCCCCTTCATAGTATGCAACCTTGCATAATATCTGTGTCAAAAGAGAAGTTGACTTTTTTTAAAATGTGAGAGCTGAAAGAACAATTCGGTAGATTGTTTTGCACTTGGGATAATAAAAGTCAGCGTCCTTACCCCTGGGTCAGGCCTGATTGTGAGCCAGCTATCATTTCTCCTGTGGAGGTCAGGGCAGAGTTTTTACAACATTAATGGTAACTGATCTAGGAGGGATGCTGGCCTGAGGCGCTGGAGCTTGGTTTAAGACTCCGTGGATCTTCTTGCCTTTTAATATACCCAGCAGCCTGCACTGGAACCTGGAGTGGGTTTGTCTGTCTTCTTCAAACTAGGATAAGCCTTTTGAGAACGGGGATTATTTAAATCTTTACATTCTGTGAACCCCTCATTACAGACGACACAGCCGAATGTTCTGTTTGTCCTTGGTAAGCACTGATTGAACTGGAATTCACGGGCGTGTGATGTAGCAAGGCCAGGACTTGGCGTTGACTATCGTGTTGCTCACTAGGGTGTGATGTCATCACTGAAGTCTTTGCTCGAGTAGTTGCTGTCTCTACTTAAAGAGAGACTCTTTCTTAGGCTGCCAGACCCATTTTATTTAAATGAATTTTCTTAATGTCTTTGTTTATTCCTCAAGGTGTTTGACGAGAGGGCAGCGAACTTTGAGAACCATTCAGGAAGGCTTGGTGCCACGGCCGAGAAGGCAGCTGCTGTTGGAACTGCTAATAAGTCAGCCGTGGAAGGCATCCAGGCTTCAGTGAAGACAGCCCGGGAACTCACGCCCCAGGTTGACTTTTGCTCACTTTTCATTATTTCAGTCTCACCTTATAGTACTCAGTAATGCAGGTTAACTACAGGACAGTCTCCATACATTTTGAGCATTTACTGTAAAATGTTATGAAGAAAACACATACCCACAATATCACAATTGTTTTTGTATTGCTTGAATTTTTTGCAATGATAATAGATTAGTTTTGAAAGTAGAAAAAATTAATAAAGTCCCCCCCCCCCCCTTCCCTACACACACTCATTCACACTTAGAGAAATATTCGGATAATCTTGGGAACTTAGTTTTGATTTTAGAGCTTATGCCTTTCCGCATATCCCTGGGAGGGACTAAAAGAAAAAGTCATTTGTGTCCATAACTTGTTTTCTTTTTTCTAATTAATCATATAACCAAAATATAGCTAGTATGCTGTAAGCAGTATACTGGAAGAGTGGGAACAAAAGAAAACAAATTGGACAGGAATTAAAGTTCTAACAGGTAATAGGTGTTCTTAAAAATATCAGTTCAGCATCATTTAGTGTGATGTTTGTGTATTTTTCCTTCTAAGCAAATTATAGAAAACTCATTACTAGTTTTTCATTCGTTTACTCAGCAGATATTTGCTGAATGCCTCTGATACATTAGGAGCTGGGCTGGGCTTTGGTGCTAACTTACAGGGAGAGACGGGGAAATAAGCACGTCTTTTAATTGTTCAACTTTTGCCCAAATGGCATGTTAACAAGTTTCATTCTCTTGAAAAGTCACACTTCTCCAACTTTTAAAAAACCTCCCATAAAATATGAACGTCTGATTTTCTTTAAAAGCTTCCATGAGATATGGAATATAAAGCACAATAGGTTTTCTGTATAAAAATAAGATTTCTAAAAAAGAGAAACAGAAAACTAGACTTCAGACACTGACTTTGGAGCAAGGACTTTGGAGACAGATCTGGACATAGAATCTTCTGTGACCTTGAGTTTCCTCATCTGTAAAATGGAGATAATTCCGTCCTAATGGATTGTCCGGGGTTGGGGGGTGGGGGGAGAGGGTGATAAGAGGATGAGTGTGCAGCCTGTAACTTACAACTTACCGCATGCTCAGTAGACGTTAGTCCCTTCCCCCAGTGCCATCAGTGACTGCGTGCGAGCTCTTGAGCCAGTCACTTAAGTTTTCTGAGTCTTGGCTTTTCCAACTATAAAATGAGAAGTACCTGTCCTGTCTCTAGCACGAGATTGTGAGGGTTTAGTAAGATAATAGTTGTGAAAGCACTTTGTTAACTGTAGACAGTTTTTGTGAATATTCATTAATGAGTTTTGAGTAGTGTTTAGTATCTTTTTCTTTCTTTTTTAAAAAAAATGCTTTTATTTATTTATTTAAAATGTTTTTTGGGTTTTTTAAAATGGATTTTTAGAGAGAGAGGAGGGGAGAGGGAGATAGAAATATCAATGAAAGAGAAACATCAACATCAACTGGCTGCCTCCTGCATGCCCTCTGTTGGGGATTGAGCATGAAACCCAGGCATGTGCCCTGCCCGGGAATTGAACCAGTGACCTCTGGGTGCATGGGTCAACACTCACCGACTGAGCCACGGTGGCTGGGCAGTATCTTTTTCAATGGTGCTTTTGAAGATGAAGGGCTTAATAGCCCTTTTGTGTATATTTTGAGGTATCAACTGAACACCCATTTACTTTGTCACTTTTTAAATTTCTTAAAATCAGGCAGTGATAGGAAAACCTTTTGCCTGGGGAGCTATTTATGAGACCAAACCTAATGTGTTCAGGCTGAAGAGACCTCCTGATTTTTGGCTTTATAGTGCCACCTGCAGGGAGAGAGGAGAAGGCTTCGCTGAGGGCTCCTGTTGGAGTGGAAGGGTGCTCTGATGCTTAAAGGTGGTTTTGTCATTGCCAGGTCGTCTCCGCTGCTCGCATCCTGCTCAGGAATCCTGGAAACCAAGCTGCTTACGAACATTTTGAGACTATGAAGAACCAGTGGATCGATAATGTTGAAAAAATGACAGGTAGAGTTGTGTGCAGAGTCCTTGTCTAATCCATGGAGTGAGTCCTGAGCAACCTGAGCAGGACCGGTTGTGTTTCTCGGCTGTAATTGGATAAAGGACGGTCATGTGCTCGACAGTGTACTTGGCCCTGATTAAGGCTGCGCAGCGGCGGCTTCTCATTCAAGCCTTGCAACTTTGTCTGAAGAGAGACTCTTTGAGTCCCTTTTATTTTAATGCCGCCCTCCCGGTGTGATGTTCATTGTTGCAGCTCCTATCTTCTCTTTGAATAGTGTCTTTGCTCGGCCTGAGCCCGAGTTCGGTTTCAGAGGCCGGGAGGCGGTGTTTGTGGATACAGTAAGTGTCCCTGTCATTTTCAGTGGGTTCACATTTCAAGGAACCACAATAGCTACCATTTAATACAACTTGTCTCAGAGTTTCCTCCAACTTATCCACTACGTCGTTTTTGAAAAAAAGGAGACAGCAGCACCTCCAGACCTGTGCCTGCGCAGTGGCAGTGGCACCTCGGAGTCTTCTTCACTCAGTGGAGGGAGGGATAGGCGAGGAGGGAAGGGACGGATGTAGGCTCCCTGCCGCCCTGCAGAGCCTGCTGTGACGGGGTCCGGGTCCGTAGCAGCCAGAGATGAAAGTGGAGCTGCTGAGGTGCCTGAAGAGAGGTAACAGACACGAGAAGCAGGCTGTGAGGGTTATTGGAGTCCTCCCGTGGCTCAGCTGGGCCACTACACGCTGCCAACAAGCAACAGATGGCTGGGGCGTAAGATGGGAGGGAGAAAACGTTAGTAACAGATAATGTGGCGAAGGTTTCCGACGCAGTCCTTGTTTCCTCCCGAAGCCGTCGCAGTTCTGCTCGTCTGCGGTAGACAGGAGGCGGCCAGCGGCCACTGTTGTGTGGATGCCGTGAGTCTAGGTGGCCGCCTGGGCCACATCTCTGGGTTTTTTACTGTGGTATTCACCTGGAAGCTTTGGATTGCGTAAGGAGGACGTTGAGCTGAAGGAGAGGATTCTGGGTATTGTGCTTTCACATAAGAAACTTGGACAACAGGGTTTTGGAGCCTCAGTTCTTCAAAATAGAAACTAAATTGCATTTCTGTTCTCCTGACAGGGCTGGTGGACGAAGCCATCGATACCAAATCTCTGTTGGATGCTTCCGAAGAAGCCATTAAAAAAGACCTGGACAAGTGCAAAGTGGCCATGGCCAACATTCAGCCTCAGATGCTGGTCGCTGGGGCAACCAGCATTGCTCGCCGGGCCAACCGGATCCTGCTGGTGGCAAAGAGGGAGGTGGAGAACTCTGAGGATCCCAAGTTCCGGGAGGCTGTGAAGGCCGCCTCCGACGAACTGAGCAAAACCATCTCCCCGATGGTGATGGACGCAAAGGCCGTGGCTGGAAACATTTCTGACCCCGGTAAGCAGGGTGCGGGGCGGGCCACTCAGCTGAGAGGTTGGTCGGGAAGCAGACAGGTGGTGAGAGGATGGGGACCTTCCTGCCATCACATACAAAGTCTGGGAGCAACACCTACCGATTCTTCGTCTGAGAATGCTGGGTTAATCCTTTCCTGTCTACGATAGTACTGGACAGGATACTTTCTGCAATACTGGTAGTTTTTTTGTAAGCTAGTTTCTCTGCACTTGATAATGTTGCCTGACTAACATAGCGCCTGGCCCTGTTTAGTCATTATTTTGGAAATTTCTCAAAAGATACATGATCACCAATCTACCAACTGTTTAGCTTATGTAACTGGCATCATTTCTCTTCTGCTTCTCTTAAAATGCTTTTTCTCTGTAAAAGGTTCTCTATTTCTGTCAAATCTGGAGGGCTTACTTTGACCTTTGGTTCTCCTGGTTCTACACCAAAAAAATCAGGGTTTTCTTTCGTTGAATTACATCATATTTTCATCACTCCTATGAAAGGTGTTACCACTCCTTTGCTTGGAAACATCTGAATTCCTTTCTGTTCCGAGCATCCAGTGTTTCCAGCCTTGTCTGAGTAGAATGTAGTCATCCCTAGCCCAGGCCGAATCCTGCTGGTATCCTCAACCCAACATCACTACAGACATGCTCGGTTTCCTAAGGGAGTTTCTAATAGTTTGAGTAGATTCCTGAATTCCAGGTAACCGGACACAGTTAGTAGTAGCAACTCAACATAGGGGTTAATCGGCTGAGTGCCAAGTGCAGCAAAGGAGCAGGGAGAAAGGTGAGAAGTGCTGCTGGGAATGTATGCTCAGTCGGACACTGTTATCTCCCCTCGTCTGAGTGGGGCAGACTTATCTCATAAGAGAAGTGACGAACACCAGCTGAGCCGTGTTCACGCCCAGGAATGTCCTGAGTGCGTGTTAGTTGTGCAGGCAAGAAGGCGTCCTGAGCTCTACGGGGAACCGCTGTTCATTGTGACCCTCTGGCTGGGAGGCCCAGGTCGTCCGCCGGGCCTCACCTCCCTTCCCCTCAGCTACTGCCTGCAGGGCTTACTGGCAGCTTGACATCCAGCCTTTGTTCATGGAAACCAGTTCTGCTGCTGGACAGACAGTGCTCCCGGGCGCTGACCTGCCCAGCTGAGAGTGAGGGCGTCTTGTGTTTATAGGCCTGCAAAAGAGCTTCCTGGACTCGGGATATCGGATCCTGGGAGCTGTGGCCAAGGTCAGAGAAGCCTTCCAACCCCAGGAGCCTGACTTCCCACCTCCTCCGCCAGACCTTGAGCAGCTCCGCGTAAGTAACCTCAGAGACGGGAGGGCTGAGCTGCAGGGTGTGGGGCTGCAGCAAGAGAAAGGCAGATTGTGTTCTGGGGCCTCAGTCACCAGGGGCCCTTGTTTAGCCTTTGCTTGAATCTTAGCGGCACCGCTTGGTTTTCACTCCTGAGTCTAGTGGAGTCCTAACCCAGTGCCCCCGCATGGTGTGCGTGGGTGGGCGGGACTCCGGGGGTTGGCCTGCTGCGATGGGGCTTTGCGGGGCCTCACGGGAGCCAAGGAGCTGGCTCGGTAAGTGTGGATGTGTTGAGTGAAGAGTTAGTGGGGCAAGTTAGTGGGTGGGGAAATAGTCTGCACCTCGTGGTGAGGTTTCAGGTGTGCCCAGTTGATAATGGCAAAACTGAGGTGGTTACAGTCTTATGTAGGTTCTTCTTCCAGCGGTTCTCAACCTGTGGGTCGCGACCCCTGAAAATACATCCTGCATATCAGATATTTACATTACGATTCCTAACAGTAGCAAAATTACAGTTATGAAGTAGCAATGAAAATAATTTTATGGTTAGGGGTCACCACAACATGAGGAACTGTATTAAAGGATCGCGACATTAGGAAGGTTGAGAACCACTGTTACTTGACATTTTTAGTAAAAAAGCAATACAATCCTTTTATTATTAAAAAGGTTTTACCCTCCCCCCAACTATAATTTAAAATCTTTTGATGTTTCCCAAAGTACAATGAATTTATTCCTCTACAGGTAAATGGTCTAGGTAGGAGGAGGTTGGCTGGGCATTATCTTGCAGATGCAAATTCTAAAATCAGAAATAGTGACTATATTAGACATTTACTCTGATAGTATTGAAAATAGCTTGACTTTGGGAATAGCTTATCAAGGCATTAATTTGATTTACTTTCCCATAGTTAATGTCAGTAAAAGATATAATTTTCTGAGTTGGTTGAGGACAAAATTGGGTCACTGGGCCCATAGGTCAGGAATAGTGCTTCCCTGGCCTCCAGTGCTTCATTTATTCCTTCCAGCTGGCTGTTGGTGGGTGGTTAGGGCCAGGGATGGCTATTCTGGGATGGCTTTTTTTATTTTTATTTTTTATTAATTTCAGAGAGAAAGGGAAAGGGAGAAAGATAGAAACATCAATGATGAGAATCATTGATTGGCTGCCTCATGCACGCCCCCTCCTGGGGATCAAGCCCATAACCTGGGCATGTGCCCTGACTGGGAATCAAACTGTGACCTCCTGGTCACACTGGCCAGGCTGGGAGGGCTTCTTATGCGATCAATAGAGTCATGACATTTAGAATCAAGAGGTCATTTGGTCTAGCTGCTCCTCATTATCCAAGGAGAAGTTACTTGCCTATGCAGCTTCTCCTCAACAGAGTCAGGGCCAGCTCTTAGAGCTTCCTTGAGAATCCTTAGTCTGACAGTGTTGTGCACACCTCCCTGGGATATGTCCAAAACAGTAGCTGCTAGCTTTTTGTGGAGGAAGAAGAAAGAACATGTGCTTCTGTTGCGATGGAAGCAGGTGGTCACTGTGCTCAGTGTGGGTGGTCTTATGCGGAATGCATGTGGGTGGCTTTTCTGGGGATGCTCTTTAGAGGAAAGGAAAGAATTCCAGGGGGGAGTCGTTCCTGGGGCTTTACTTACAGCCTGGCAATTCTTCCTTAGCTGACAGATGAGTTTGCTCCTCCCAAACCACCCCTGCCTGAGGGGGAGGTCCCTCCGCCCAGGCCCCCACCACCAGAGGAGAAGGATGAAGAGTTCCCCGAGCAGAAAGCCGGGGAGGTGATTAACCAGCCAATGATGATGGCTGCCAGGCAGCTCCACGATGAAGCTCGCAAATGGTCCAGCAAGGTAAGTCCTGAGGCTTTTCTTGTGGAGAAAGGATGAGGAACTGCGCACAACACCCAGAAGAAGAGTCTGCTTGGGAGTCACCCCCTCTCTGTGTTGGTTCCTGTTGTTGGCCATAGTGTGAGCCTCTTCTTCACTGTGGCTTAGGGAGATGCTCCTGGTGCCTGACGGTTTCTCCTTCTAGCAGCGCAAGGGAGAGCGGGGATGCCTGTGGTAGAGGAGACAGTTCTGTACAGTAGGGTGTCAGGTGCCTCACCCTGGGTATATGGCGTCTTTTAAAAAATGCTTTTCTCTCCTGGGATGGCTGAATATTTTAGATGCTCTTGCTAATGATCATCTCTCCAAACATGAAACTGTCTCCTGTGGGCTCTGCTACAGCTGGATGCAATGTTGACATTTTCCCTGTTTTTTCATAGAAGCAAGTAGATTGTGTCTTAGGAGCCATGTCTCTTTCTCAGAATCCTCTCACCCCTCAACTCAAGACAGCTCCAGGCTAATTCCAGCTCAGCCAACAGGAGAGTGCACATATTGATGTGGTTGGTGGAAATGTGGGTGTTACAGCAGTCATGCCCCGTGAATAACTTGGGCCTCTTTCCCCCTAAGTGATGAAAAGTGAGTGGTAGCTTTTCTAGATCAGAGCTAAACGTTGTTCTCACCTTGCAGTGACACGTAGTCCTAACTCAGTTCTTAACTCTCCCTAACGTGACCCTCGATCTTTATTCCAGCATCCATCTGCCTTGTTCTTTTCACGCCCTCAGCCGGCTCAAGTTCTCGTACTGACTGTTGTTCCCCAGGGTCAACATGCAGCTGATCTTGTTTTTTTCAGGCTGTTATTTAACTCTGTATTTTTCTGAACTGTTAGTCTGAGCCCAGGTTCTAAGAAGGAACGGCCTTGCGGGTGTTGGACCTGACCTGTGGCATTATTTGTAATTGTATCTCTGCATCTGGGGCATGCACTCCCCTGGGACCACTCACGGGATGTCCGTGCACATGGGAGGGGGTGTGGAGTGACAGTGAAGGTTGGTTTTACTCAAAGATTTTAAAGCGAATTTAAATTACATTGCATTAAACCCAGATACATTGTGCAACAGAACACAAAGTACGCATGAACTGTAGAGATAAAGATAAAACTTGGGGCCAACAGCATTGGCTGTCACATGTACTGCGCTTTGCCATTTGTGGCCAGAAGTCCTTAGGTCTGGCTGTCTCGGCAGGTTTGGAGCATCAGATCGCTGGCTTTGAGCTGTGTGAAGTCAGGAGCTGCTTGAACTATGTGTGTTTGGGGTGGTGGTATGTGTTTGTGTGTCTGTTTATCTGTCTTTGTTCACGTTGGGACTCTAAGCCCCAGAGCAGTGAGCTGGCCTGACCTCTAAGGCCTGGGGATGGATGCTGGTGGAGACCGAGTTTAGGTGACAGGATTTAGATGGTACCTGAGTCCACGTTTGTCCGGAATCCTCCAACTTTGTCATCACCTATGAGACAGGTTTCCTGTGCAGGATAAGGCCTCAGGAGTGATAACAACCTCAAATAAAACTCCACACAGACTCCTTCTTCCTTTTGTGAGAGATGTTTGATGCAATGAATCTGTGCTCACTGTTTTTCCTATAAGTGGTTCTGCTTGGTTGAGGCAATTCCTTTTCTTCCCCCAGCCTATTGTCAGCATCGGATCTTTCGGACTCCTCCCCTGGCCCTTCAGAATCCCTGTCCCTGGTAGTAAATTCATCCTCTCCCCCTCCTGGCTTCTGTTCTCTCATGGGCACCAATGGTGGGCTCCTCTGAGCTCAGCCTGGCTCAGTTGCCAAGTCCATATATTGTCTTACCTATGAAATATGTAAATTGAGTGTGGAGTGAGTGAGAAGCCTATTTAGCAACAGGAGAGATATAGGCTGTACCCACAGACCGGCTCTCTGAGTCAGTGCCAGCAATGGACGCATGTGAGATTGTGAGAGCATTGCCTCTGAAGGCCTCAAGGAGATAGAGAGCTGGTCTGGAGGGCGGGCTTTCCCTGTGATGGAAGGCTGGACCAGGTGTCTCTGGACAGTAGGGAACTTGATGCGTCCTTTTCACTCACCACTGTGTTTGTTTTCTTGCCTCTTTCCTAGCTTGCTGTTCATAAAAATCAGTTAAAAAATATGTTTTTATTGACTTTTAGAGAGAGAGGAAGGAAGAGGGATAGAAAGATAGAAAAATCGCTGAGATAGAAACATCACTGATTGGCTGCCTCCTGCACGCCCCCTACTGGGTTTGGTGCCTGCAACCCAGGCATGTGCCCTGACTGGGAATCAACCAGCAACTTCTTGGTTCGTGGGTCAATGCTCAACCACTGAACCACACAGGCCGGGCTGATGTATCACTTTTAATTCTGGGACTTTTACCTCCAGAAGGAAATATTAATCCGCATCTAGCAGCTGCAGAGCTGATCCCAGTCACTTCCTGTGTCCTGGAAGATGTTAAACATCACCCATATGGGCCAACAGGGTGTTCACTTCACTCTGCTCCAAGCCACTTGTGTGACTGAATTTACTTTTTCTCTCTGGATTCCTTTTAAAAGCAATGAGCTATTGTTTAATTGTTTGGTTCCTGGAAAATATTCTGACTTGAGAATTATTCTTGGCAAGTTTAATTTCAGTAGTAAGTGTATAAAAAAGGATGCTACTTGCTTTCGTAGTATAACTGTTTCTCTGGAAACCCTTTGCCACTGGTGTGAGTCTCCTTCCTTCACTCATGTGAACAGGGGGCTTGGGCTGGTACTGGAGGCAGGGATTCCCCTTCCACGAGCGTGGTCCACCTGGCTCCTGGAGAACATGCCGTTTCCTCTCCCGTCCCAGGGAAGCTTTGGTTACTAAACCAGCTGCAGCCAGTTCCCCAAGTCCTGCTGCTCTTACTAACACTGTCCCTGTTTCTCATCCTTCCTGCCATCGACAAAGCCGGGTCCCCCAGCCGCTGAGGTAGGTATAGGTGTTGTAGCTGAGGCAGACGCGGCTGATGCTGTTGGGTTCCCTGTCCCCCCTGACATGGAAGACGATTATGAACCTGAGCTGCTGTTAATGCCATCCAATCAGCCGGTCAACCAGCCCATTCTGGCCGCGGCTCAGTCATTGCATCGGGAAGCTACCAAGTGGTCTAGTAAGGTACTGGTTAGCACCCCCAGTTGGGGCTGCTCCCTATGCATCCGGCCATGTGCAGCCTTGACACATTGCATCACTCGTGATCTGTGCGGTCCTGTGAGTCTGGGCAGGGCCAGCATCTGTCTGCCTGCACCTTGTTAGGACTGGCTTCACAAGTTTAATAGATCTGCTAATGCCAGGTTAAGGGGCTTGCATTTATGTCTGAGGGCTAGAGAGAGCTGGGGCACTTTTTGAAAGGATTCCTTTTTTTTTTTTTACCAACCTCCTGGCCACTATGGGAAGATTATAGCCCTTGGGCAGCCATGGCAGCGCCTCTCAATGATTTGCAGGTCAGGAGCCATTGTAGACCATTAAGAGGTCACCTTGCATGTCTCCCCCTCCCGCCACTGGCCTTTCACTGATGCACTGGTGGCTCGGCAGAGGTGGTCACGGTGAGAAGCAGCTTCATTATGGCAGCTCTCTGGGAGGGCTGCTTGCTGCCCTGCACTTGGCTGAGGGGCCGCTCTGGCCTTAATGGGAACCCACAGGGAAAGGGGCTTTGTTGATTGCTTGACCAGGTTTCAGTGGGAGGGGCTGGAGTGGGAACAGAGAGCCCTCAAGGCTACAGGACAGGCAGCAACAGAGCTTTGGCCTTGGAGACTGAACCAAAGCTAGTGTGGGGTGTGCGGGTGTGAGTGATCACTTTTTTTCTCCTTGAAGGTCGCATGTTGCAAGAAAGGGTTTGAAGAGTGGTGGGTAATAACTAACCCTGGCACTGCACTGTCTTCTAACAAGGTCATGGAGTCTTAGAATGACCCCAGGTCTGCTCTGGAAGAGGTGTGCCCAGTCGGCCTTGTCTAACACCCTGTTCTCAACTTCGCATACCTGCGTTCTCTGACCTCAAGTCCTGCCTGAGATGTTACACACCTTCTGGCATAAGTGCTCCTCCGCGCCATGGTGCCTGTGAGGTCCGGCACGAGCACTGCCGTGGCCTGGTTTGTGTATGCCTCACTGCATCGCATAGCGACAGAAAAGCATGAGGGGAAAAAAGAGTACGGCCTGGCCTTTTGGGGAGTTTGAACAGTGCAGTTGTTATTTTTGGTTGTTATTAGCCAAAAGAGAGCCTTTTGAGGACACATAAAATAAATTGGTTACACATTTCTTTATTGACCCAGAGGGTTTTAATGAACCAAAATGCCAAATCTGAGATAAACTGCTGTTAGTTGGAGTGGGGCTTCCATTTACAGCTCGACTCATGATTTTATTTTCCTGATGCCTCCTATGGCATCTTCTTCGCTGAAGTTTTCTTTAGTTGCAGCCACCTACCTGAGGGGATGGAAGAATTGATTATTGGCCTTTCTTAATGTGAAAAGTTAAAATAATATGTTCCCTAGGCCCATGGTCGGCAAACTGTGGCTCGCGAGCCACATGCGGCTCTTTGGCCCCTTGAGTGTGGCTCTTCCACAAAATACCACAAAATGCCACATGTGGGCAAGCATGTACAGTGCGATTGAAACTTCGTGGCCCATGCGCAGTTTGCTGAGCCGCAGTTTGCCAACCACTGCCTTAGGCTAACAGGGCAAACAAGAGGCAGTAGAGGGAGGGTAGGAACAGTCTAGGTCACAAAAGACATCTTTTTTCATCGTGGCCGATCATGGTTACTGGGTTTTAAATTCTGGTTTGGCAGAGACAGCCCTTGGCTGCTCTTTGTAACAAGGGCGAGGATGAATTCAGCATCTGGGATGGCTCCTCTGTATTTTTCCCCTCAGGCCAGTTCTACTGCTTCTCTCCATGGAAAAGGAATGCCTGTTTAACCAACCCCGTGTCCCCGTCCCCATTTCATTGACATGATTAACCTGGAGATGCTGAAGTGCTTGTCTAGTGCTATGCCTGGGGCGCACACGGGGCCCTTTCAGACTAATTCCCAGTTCTTCCCTTTTCAGCCAGGTGGTCTCTCTCCCACTCTCTCTCAAGAGTGCTAGGGTGAGTGCCCTGGCTCGCTCTCTGTCTCTCCTGTGCTATCCATGCCCCTCAAGCACAGTCTCTTTATCTTCTTCTCACCTTCCAGAGGACTGCTGGAGCAGCAGGCTCCCTTCTCTTCTCTCTGTGCTCCTACTGCCTTTCCTCACGTGGCCAGAGTGTGGGCTGAGCTCACCCTGTGTATTTGCCTCTCTCTAGGGCAATGACATCATTGCAGCAGCCAAGCGCATGGCTCTGCTGATGGCTGAGATGTCTCGGCTGGTAAGAGGGGGCAGTGGTACCAAGCGGGCATTGATCCAATGTGCCAAGGACATCGCCAAGGCCTCAGATGAGGTGACTCGGTTGGCCAAGGAGGTTGCCAAGCAGTGCACAGATAAGCGGATTAGAACCAACCTCCTACAGGTACTCAGGAGTGTGTGTGTGTGTGTGTGTGTGTGTGTGTGTGTGTTGGTGTCAGGGTGGTGGGACGTGGGAGGGAGAAAAGCAGGAAAGAGAAAAGTGGGTGAAGGAGGAGGAGGAGGCACGTCAGAGTGGAAAGATGCAGCGGAAAGGGGAAATACAATGTGTGTTTGGGAAAGGCAGATTCAGGGAAGTTTATTTCCTAATCAAATGAAAGAATCTCAATGCTTCCATTTCTGGACAAAGGGACTATACTGATCCTTAGAAGGAAGCAGGTGGCATCCTGCTGCTAATTTATTGAGTGCCTTCTGCACGCCAGCCACTGGGAATACAGAGGTGGACAAGTTTTGTCCTCAAGGAACTTGCAGGCAAGAAAAACACTAACTAAACATTTGTTTTCAGGTGTGCGAGCGAATCCCAACCATAAGCACCCAGCTCAAAATCCTGTCCACAGTGAAGGCCACCATGCTGGGCCGGACCAACATCAGTGATGAGGAGTCTGAGCAGGTGCGTGCCTGCTGCTTCTGGCTTCTGGCCAGCAGTGTCTGTGCCACTTCTTAGCGATGTAATTCTGCTTTGGGGAGATTTTACCTGCGAATTGAGTATTCAGTATGTGGGGTGGAGTCTTCACTTCTCTCTGAAGGGCATCTGTGTTGGAGACACATCAGAAATTTGGAAAGTAAATGAAGCTCTTGTGCGGCTTTGGTCATTTTACAGGTGGGAGGTGGAGGCCTAGGAGGGTTCAGTGTCTGAATCCGTTGCAGTGAGGACTGGACTCATTCTTTTCCTCCCTGGCTCTCCTGAGCCTCCAGTGCCTGTCCACTCTGGCCCCACTGTAACCTTCCGGCTGGAGAGGATGTCTGCTCCTGGCTCCCTGGGGATAAGCACCTCAGGGAGGACGCCTCGTGTAGGCTTGCCAGGGTCCCGTGCTGACCCTGGGGTGACAACTCAGAGGAGGTGCTTTTCTTTGACAGATTGAAATAAGGATGGCGGGAGGGTTCCCTGCAGCCATGCTTCTTGTTTGTATCCTGGCAGCCACTTCTTGGAGTTGTCCTCCTTCCCTGCCCCCTGGAAATGTGGCCCAGGTCTTTCAGAAAGCCCCCAGTTAACACCTTTTTCTTCCTGTATCTCCTCTCTAGTAGGCTCTGCTGTGAGCCAGATCCCCAGCTTCTTATGATAGGTAGCACGTGTTTTGTTGAACTGCTCAGGCCAGCTCATCATACACTGGGTGTGTAGGTGGGACTGAATTAGGCACTGTATAGGGTAGTTTCAAAAACAGACACAAGCCCTCCGCTTGGGGAACTCACAGACAGCTTGGGAGACTGCCTCTGACCTCTAGGCCAGAGCCGAGGCGAGGGAGATGTTAGATGAGACAGTGCCAGGATTCTGCCTTCACTACCATGCCGTAACCCCAGCTCTCCCCTCTCTCTCTCTTCTCCCAACCATGGAGCCAGATCTTCACCCCTAGCTTCCATGTACTCTAGGCAGGTGTGGGCACTGGGCTGTTTCCTCTCATGTGGTCTCTTCTGCCCCAAGAAAAGGAAGGTGAAAAACCAGGGAAGGATAAGGCTCAGAGTTTCAGCCTTATTTAAATAACCAGCAAAAATGTATCTTGGGAATATCTACTGTGTTCTATTAAGTAGTCCAATAAAGAAAGATAGAAACTGAACGAGGTAGAAAAACACAAGACTGCAAGCTTATCCTGTTGTGTGAGATTGGTTGGCAAGTCTCCGACCGCTCTTGGCCTTAGCCTCTTTGTTGACCAAGTGAAAAGATCAACTTTCAAGAATTGCAGCCTATTTTAGTTATGCCTCTCAGAGCCTACGAACTCTGATTGCATGTACAAATTTTGCAGATGTGAGCATTTTTCATAAAATTGCAGGTTCTGTGGCTCAAAAACAGTTAAGAATTAAAAAAAAAAAAAAGAATTAAGGGCTAATGGATTGGTAAGTTCTCTGACTTGCTATGGTAGAGCACCAGTGTGATTGATCCCAGTCCTGTAAGTCTGTGTATGTAGAAGATGTACTTAACTAGATTTTCATGGATTTGTAAGGTAGTTGGTTTGTTCATTTAATTATTTTTTTTCATTCATTAGTTACATATTTATGAAATACCTCTATGTGACAGGCACTGTCCTAACACAGAGGACAAGTGTGAACAAAACTGACACAAATTTCTGTCCTCATGGAACTTAACTTTTAGATAAAACAGATAAAACCACGTAGGTAAAACGTGCAGTACAGCAGTTAGAGATAATGGGTTCCATGGAGGAAAATGAAGAAGGAATTGGAGGATGAGGACTGTTGGGAGTTGGGAAGGTGATTTAAAATAAGGTGAGCGGGGAAAGCCTCACTAGGGTGACAATCGAGTGGCGTCTGAAGGAGCTGAAGGTGAGCCATGGGAGACCTGGAAGAGCATTTCAGTGGAGGGCACAGCGGGAGCTGGAGGCGGGAGCTTGTTGGAAGGTCAGGAAGGAGTATACACTAGAGCAGGGCTCCTCAAACTACGGCCCGCGGGCCACATGCAAATACAAATATTGTATTTGTTCCCGTTTTGTTTTTTTACTTCAAAATAAGATATGTGCAGTGTGCATAGGAATTTGTTCGTAGTTTTTTTTTAAACTATAGTCCGGCCCTCCAACGGTCTGAGGGACAGTGAACTGGCCCCGTATGTTTAAAAAGTTTGAGGACCCCTGCACTAGAGGCCTTTGGAGGGTATAGTGCACAGTGAGGGGCCAGTTTTGGAGTCTTTTTGGTGATTCGGCTATACCAACAGTGACGTGACAAGTACGGGGCCTGCCAGGAGCAGGTCAGGGAAACGGCAGTCCACTCCTGGCTTACGCCGGTCCTGGAGGCAGGGCTGCTGCGTCAGGCACTGAGTGATGGAGAGGTCCTCTTCCCTTGCAGGCGACGGAGATGCTGGTTCACAACGCCCAGAACCTCATGCAGTCTGTGAAGGAGACTGTTCGAGAGGCAGAAGCAGCTTCAATCAAAATTCGAACTGATGCTGGATTTACACTGCGCTGGGTTAGAAAGACTCCCTGGTACCAGTAGGCACCCGATTGAACCTGGTTGGCACAGAAACCCCTACTAAACAGTATGAAAATGATCTGAGCTCCAGGAGCCACCCAGAATTGCTGGGGGGTTGAAAGCCACTTCCTGGCCTGATATAACAGAAAGGAATGGGGCCTCTTCACATTAGAAAGCATTTATTCTCTTGTCATGGACACTGAAATGTGTCTGCATCCTCAAACAATTATACTCCTGCACATGCTCCCAATAGGCAGACTGGGTTCTAGCCCATGGACTTCACATAAGCTCAGAATCCAAGCGTGAACACTAGCCAGACACCCTGCTCTGTCCTTGTTCCCAGGGCACAATGCCCTGCTTCCTTTCCCTGCTCCCTATTCCGCCCCCAGGCTCCAGAGACCCAGGGCCCAGGCAAGTCAGTTAAGAAGGAATCACTAGGCCTCCAAAATTTGTTTTGGGCTTTCCATGTTGCTGCTGACCTGCTGGTGTTCCCTGGCTGTGCTTCCTGGACCCTTCAGAGTGAGCCTCACTGCTGTAGGGGAAGCTGGCCTCTGGGGGAGCCTCAGTGTATGGGTCCTGGATTCACTTCCTACCCCTCCACGATTTACTCCTTCTAGTTTCCCACAGGATAAAATCAAACCTCAGTCTGTCGGGAGGAAATCACAGAATCACGATTGTCTTCTCCGCGCTCCTGAGCAATGTCTGTGCTAGGGAAACCCCTCGTCCCTATCCCCCTGCTATGGCCAGCCAAGGCAGCCACCCCATGAACACACTGTGTCCTGGTGCTCTCTGCCGCGGGAGGGGCGTTGGTGCCGGGAGTCGCTCTGCCCATCGTCCCAGCAGGGCCACTCCCAGGCGCTTCATGCTTTGTCACTGCCGGCAGAGGTCTGTGCTGAGGCCTTATCATTCACTCTTAACTCGTATTGTTCTGAGCTGAAATGCTGCACTTAATTTTTAACCAAATCATGTCTCCTATCCTTGCTTTTATATTCTTGCCCCACCCTGCCTAAACAAGATTTTTAAAGATATATGTTTGTTCTTCTGTAATTTCGAAAAGATCCTGTTTATCCTTTTGAAATTCAGTCCTAAGAATTGGTGCTTGCCCCCCAGGAGTGTTTAATGGACAGGCAGTCCTGTCTGAAGGACACTTCTTACCCCAGGGAGAGTGAGTGGTACTTGCAGACTGCAATTCTGGCGCTTTTGGGGATGAATCAATGGGAAATAATCCTCAGTAATTTCTATCTCCCTCAACCAACTACAACCAAGCCCCTTGCATCCTCTGCCCCTCCCAAGTCCTAATGTTCAGGAGAGTAATGGGTAAAGTATTAAATCATCACCATAAGTTTCCTATTAGCAAATGAGAGAGAAGAGCTTTTCCTCTTTTGCTTTTATTACTGCGGTCTAAGCATCCCCAGCACACGAAAGCATGTTTCTCCCCAAAGCCAGAACTGGGTGAGAAGAGGAGGAAGAACCCTTGCCTGAATCCAACGTGGTAGATCCCAACATGGAATGTGTAAGACCTGGTACTGTACACTCAGGCTTCCTCTATTTCCTATTAACTGATGAAGATTATTTTCAAGGCCCTCAGCATATTTGGATAGTTGCTTACCTGATATAAATGCAATATTAATGCCTTTAAAGTATGAATCTATGCCAAAGATCACCTTTTGTTTTACTAAAGATTACCTAGAGGAAATAAAACTTCCAGTTCTTCCAGTGTTTTGAGACACTCGTTTACCCTTTATGCCAATGTGCTTTTCTCTAATATCAGTGCTCAAGACACAGTGAAGCAAATTAAAAAAACAACACGAAACAACAAAAAACCCCCAAATGATTAGACATCACCACTAAAACTACATTTATAAGCTAGGATTTGTTATATGCAAATATTTTCTGCCTCTTCTTTTGTTCTGTTTAAAACAATAAAGTGCATTTGTATAAATAATGCTTTAAATGATATTTTAGCAAGAACTTTTAGGTCAGGTTTCTCCTTAGTTTTGAAAAACAGCCAGTGGAACTAATCCTCAAGCCTAATGTTGTGCTGTAAGTAGTAGAAACCAGCAGTATGTTTACTTAACAAAGATCTGTGCAATGAAGGACACCTTTGGGGATTATTACTAGGAGCAAAAGTGACAGAGGTTAACAAAAGGAGGAAAGCAGCAGGTGATGCGAAGTAGTCTGCCTCATTTTAGACGATTCTAGCTATCCCTGGAGACTATCACCATCCCCTAAGGAGCTGAAGGTGTTACATGTGCAGGACTGTTTGTCATATTCCTCCTGCGGGAGGAAGCACTGACCAAGAGTAGGAGCCAGGTTCCTGGAGGAGAGCTGGGCCATCACTGTTTTTGTTTGATTTGCTAGGTCTGAAAGGGGTAAATATCATTAAAAGGCTATAGTTAGTGTTGCTTCAGCTTAGAAAAGTTACTGAGTAGGGAGGCAGAGTCTAGCCTGCTTGAGTCCACAGGAAATGTCCAAAGCTACTGAATCAGCTCAGCAGTATCTGAAAACAGTATTCATGGTCTCATTTTTGCAGTTCACCCTGTGTTCATTGGTGCTGCCTTCCTGCTGTATTATAGGTTAGTCATTTTCTCAAATCAGAATACCCCGAGGGCAGTGAGACAAATGTCTTCCAAAGGCTCTTCTCTAGTACCACTTAAGGAACAAACCCATCACATGAATTCCCTTTGATTAAAAGGATGGTGACTCCCTTACACAGAAAATGAGCATCTACTTCATTTGCTCTTAAGATACACTCCTTTAACAATTTAGAAAGCAGAGACATTCTGGGATGAGCTAGAATTCTGAGCTTGAAAAATAGTCCAATACTACTAAGTATTACTGCATCTTTGTTATTAGTACATGGTGGTAGGGAGAAGCAGCTTTGATCAATCTGTGGCCAAAAGGGTGATGGGTGATGTGTAGAGAACGTATGCATGACGGTTAACACACCGAGGTTGAGAGAGGAGCACTGGAAGTGCTTTGTAGCCACCTTCACACCGGGTGCGACAGAACAAAGTCTCATCAGGCTGTGCTTGCTCTGACGCTGCGACCTGCCCCTTTGAGAATGCTCATCAACAGTCAAGCTAAAAAGTCAATTTGTTGCTTTCATCTTTTTATTGACAGTATAGCCAGAGCTGGAGGAAGGATTTACTGGGTTCCATCAAATCAATAAATACAATAATTTAATTGTAAAAGGAAATAGTCTATTTGGAAATTTTACCAGAAATTGCTAGAGGCAAGGGACTCTTGGCATACAATCTGCTTGTATATAAGAGGAGACAGCACAGAAAGAAAATCGGACACCGGGTACAGATGGCTGATTAGGGATTCGGCAGAAAGAAAGCAAATGAACTGATTGTTCTTTTGAGGTATGAACTTTGTAAAACACTAAAAATAAAAAGTAGTTTAACTGGGTAGCCAACATTAAGCAAAGGGAATCAATATTTGGCAACATCTTGATTTTAGCTGCCAAGCTGATGATGCTACCCGGGAAATTTTTTTGTTGTTAATCCTCACCTGAGGTTATTTTTTCCATTGATTATTAGAGAGAGTAAAAGGGAGGGAGAGAGGTGGAGAGAGAGGGAGGGAGGGAGGGAGGGAGGGAGAGAGGGAGGAAGGGGGGTGGAGGGAGAAAGGGGTGGGGGAGAGAAACACTGGTTGGTTGCCTCCTTCATGGGGCCGGGGATTGAACCTGCAACCCTCTGATGCTTGGGCTGACTCTCTAACCAACTGAATAACACTGGCCTGGGCTCTAGAAATTTCAAAGTTGCAAAAAGTGACTTTTCCTGCTAGATGAAAGGTAGGCTGGGTGCCCTAGGCAGGCAAAGGTAAGAATGTTGCTGTATATTGGCCTCCCTGCACCAGCACCAAACACTAGTCCTTGACAGCAGAATTGGATGAGTGTCAGGGCTACCTTTAACATAAAGGAAAGGGAGGTATAAGCTGAGAAGAATGGAAAGAATGGAGTCATAAGAAGAAATCTAATAGCATAGGTAAGGACAAGGAGGAAAATATGAAGAACAAGCACTTATATCTTAACTTTTAGCCTTTCTCCATTCTTCATGTCTAATGCGGCAAAATAACTGGGCAAGGACTACTAAGTCAGTGAAGCTGAGTGGAATACAACTGTAGACTGGCAGCCGGCCATGATGACCAAAGGGTTTAAATGCTACTGAGGATTTTACTTCTGTCTCACTATGTTCTCCTACATGATTTGTCCGTACAGCAGAGACATGTAAGTATTCCAGTGACAATTACATCAATAGTTTCAGGACGGAAGCCATTGACTAATGCTTTGAGAAACACACAATATGAAAAGGGAGTTCCCCTTGAAGACAAGGGACACAGGCAAATTCAACCCTTTAAGAACAACAACACATAGACACAGACAACAGTATGGTTATTTCCAAAGGGAAAGGGGGGTGTGGGAAGGAAGAAGAAGGTTTAGAGGGAATAAATGGTGATGGAAGGAGATGTGACTTGGGGTGATGAACACACAATACAATACACAATATACAGATGATGTAATTATAGAATTGTGCACCTGAAACCTATATAAATTTATTAACCAATGTCACTTCAATAAATAAAAAAAGTAAAAATAAAAAGATGAAAGACCATAGTGAGGCAGGCATATTTTCCTCCTTTTGCTGATCTACAGCATGAGGCCTTTAGGCTAACTATGGTTTAATTGGTGTTGGATAAGCCTTATAAAACATGAAGATGGCAAAGGTTCACTTACATTCTTATTTTACTACTTTAATTTATTTAAAATCTCAAACACTTGTGCTTGCAATAATTTCCTAAAAGCAGTAGTGTTCCCTTATATTACCTTAATAAAGCATTTGCCCCTTTCATACAAATGATTTTTACTGTGCTAACAGCTGAACCAATGGTGCAAAACTGAGATGGTACTTACTGCAACAAGGTCTCTGTAAATTAAAATCTGCGCTTTACATAGAAATCTTATTTATAAAAAATACAATACCAAGTACAGTGAGAATGGAGCGTGGAGCAGCAGTGCTCCTTGCCAGGGCATGTGGAGGTGGCTTCTGCTACAGTGCTTGCTTAATGGCACAAGTGAAAAGCTGAATAAGGCAAACACTTGAAGAGGCAGTTTTTTTTGTAAACTTCTTGGGGTGGAGGGAATTTCCTCTTGGAACAGATGCTGATTTGGGATGGCTAAGATCAGGTGTGATATTTGGCTGCACTTGACACATCACATTACAGATGAAGACAGCTGCTGGCTGAGACCAGTTCACTTGTTTTAGGAGAGAGGTTATCACTGTAGCCTTCTGCCTTTACTGTTACAATGTGCAACCTCCAGCTGGTGCCCCCTATGGAGAAAATCACCCCCAAAATCTTCCTAAGTGAGAGATACAAAACAAGCTAAGTTATTAAAAAATTACCTTAGCTTAAAGCTCCTTAAGAACCCTACATGGAGCACTAAGCAACTCTGTTAGCGGTGTGTAGCTCACACAAATGCTTTAACTAGAATAAGTATTCCCACCCACTTGGTACCTCATAGTAATAAACTATAATGACACTGAGAAAACAAACAGATCTTGAAGGATTTTGGCCTCTTCTCATGTCCTCACTTGGAACTTTCCAGCTTTTGTGACGTATTTGACTCCTTTAAATGGCTTGTATTTCTCCCCATACATGTCCAAGCGGTTTACTTTTAAGCCTGTGTCAAAAAGAACAGGTGGGAAAAGAATACATTATTATCCTGGTCACATCAACCAATACAGTATTTGTTAACAGTGAGCACTACACAGTAAATCTGACAGTAACCATGTCCCTAATACCACTTGGAAACAATATCCCTTCTACCATATACAAATTACAGCATTGTGGGGATATTATTCAGTTCAGATTCCCTTGTGGGCAAGGAATGGCTTTTAAGGTTAAGTCTACTTTCTGAATGCAGAACTCCTTTGGTGCTTGAATCAGGGTTGGGGTACAGGAAAACCGTGTGAAACAGGTGATCTCTAAAATCACTGTCCCTGAGAGGTTGGCCCCATAGCAATGTGAAAGGCAAACTGGAGCTATTCTTTCTAGAGAGGGAGTGTTACCCTTCTAAGCTCCTAGTAGCTGACCTCAGCAAAACTCAATTACCCTTAAACACAAATCAAATTTATCCTTACCTGAAATAGCAAGCTGCTGGATCTTGAACTGTATGTTGAGGCTTGGATTTTCTTCTGGCTTGGGTGCTCCAGACTGTAAATTCACCAGTCCTTTAAGACTTGGGAGCTTTTGTGGAGTAATTTTCCCCACATCCCATGTTAGTACCTTAAAAAGACATGAAAAACAAACAGTCTGAACCATTTAATAAAGACAAATGTTCAAAGACACCATAAACTTTTGTACAAAATGAAGCACAGTGTCTTGGAAACAGGAGGCCTGGGACCTTCACCGAGCTCACCACTAATCAGTTCTGAGAGTCTAAATGGAGAGTCAGCAGAGAACCAACATTAGTTGAACATTGACTTTTGGATATAGCACTGTGCTTAGCACTACCTGTATGTTATCTTATAGAAGCCTGTGATGTAGATTTTGTCTTTTTACAAATGAGGAAATTAAGGCTCAGAGGTAAAATGATTGCTCAAGGTCACACAGCTAGATAGGGACAAGGCTGGGATTTGAATCTAAGGCTATCTGATTTCAAATGCTCTTTCTACTATGTCACATTCACTGTTTCTGTCTGAGCCTCAAGTTTATTTTTGTGTAAAATGAGAAGACTGACCTAAACTGGTATTTTAAACGTTCAGCTGTGGAACCCTTTGTTCAAATGAAATCTATAGCGTGGAAGCTCAGTAATAGATGAAAAAGAGAAGCTGGTTTGTGAAGGGCCAGGCATCTGAAGCCCCCCTTCGCTTCTCAGGCCTGTGTGGTTCTTCAAATCCTTAGGACTACATTAGATGATCTTTAATATTCTATGATTTTATTTAAAAATATGCCTTTTTGCCTGGCTGGTGTGTCTCAGTTGGTTGAATGTTGCCCCATGCACCAGGTCACTAGTTCAATTCCTGGTCAGGGCACATGCCCAGGTTGTGGGTTTGATCTCGAGTAGAGGGTGTGCAGGAGGCAGCCGGTTGATGTTTGTTTCTCTCTCATTGATGTTTCTATCTCTCTCTCTGTGAAATCAATAAAAACATATTTTAAAAAAATATGCCTTTCATTTACCAGGCAGTCCAATGACCCTGCTGTTGAAAATAATATTTTTTTACCCAACAAGGAAGCTGAGAGAAAATCATCTTTTGCAGTTTCTCTGAAGACCCTCTACTAGAGGCACATTTATGTAGGGTGAGGACGCGGTTTTCCTAGCCAACACCCCCTGTGGAAAAGTATAAAACAATGCTCTTAAATTTAAAAAAAAAAAAGAGAAAGATCTAAATGATCAATTTCTACAGTAAATGTAACAATAGCCTATATATCTTCTTATAGCCACACAATGTTTTTCTCTTTTTAAAGAGCTTTTATATCTTCTTCCTCATTAGAGAATGAGTGCCTGGATTATCAATGGATGAGCAAAGGTGTGCACACTCTGAGGGGGACAGAATGAGTCTGTTCTGTTCTGAGCGGCAGACGCAGTATTTCCTTCACAGCCACTGGCAAAAGCACAGCACAGTATGCTCTCTATGTTTTGTTAGGAACTTTAGTTTTAACCAAGACTCTAAGGCAGGGGTGGGCAAACTGTTTGACTCGAGGGCCACAATGGGTTCTTAAACTGGACCGGAGGGCCGGAACAAAAGCATGGATGGAGTGTTTGTGTGAACTAATATAAATTCAAAGTAAACATCATTACATAAAAGGGTATGGTCTTTTTTTTTTTAGTTTTAGTTTGCCCAGGGCTGCTCTAAGACCTTCCCTCTAGCCCCTGCCCCAAATCACAAAGTAAAGATTGCAGAAACACGCTCACTCTTGATTTGAGGTGGTTATACCTTGGTAACTGGATCAAATGTATAGCTGCCTTGTGTTGGCGTCAGGTTCATATTCAGCACAACTTTTGGCATGTGAACTGTCACTGTGATTCCTTCAATAGTTTTTCCCATATTCTGCTTTGGTCCAATTGTAATATCAAATCTGCCACAAGAACTGTTCTCCTTAAAGCTGATGCTATGTTTCACATACACTGGTATTGCCACTAGACTAAAAAGATAAAGACACAAAAGCACAGACACACATAATTAATGATATGAGACAGCTCAGGAAGTGACCTTAAAACCTCAGTCCAGGGTATCTACCCTGCCTCTAAGTTCACTATAAGACCTTATACCCCTAGAAGTGCGGATTCTGCATCTGCACTGGGGGTGGGGGTGCAGTGAGTATAGCACATTGTTCTGGTACCACTACACTAGGAATTATACAATTTCTGAGGAGTAAGTATACAAATCAAGATAGAAATCTGAAACTTAATTATAGTATAAACAATTGTGGCAAATAGCCCTAGTTTAAAGAAATGAATTAAGATCTATAGAAAGATAATTTACCATTATGCAAACTAATTAAGCAGTTTGCATGTGGTAAGAGCCAAGAAACAATTCAAATCTCTGCTTTTGAGTCCTGTCCTGATGCTAGCTAAATAACTTCTGATATTTTCTAGGGACAAACTAGCTACAACCCACAACACTAAATCATTCATTTAAACCCCAGTGCAAATTAATTAATTAATTAATTAATGGAAATAAACCCCAGTGCATAGAAGAGTGACTTGGAGCCAGTTAGTTGGGGAATGTCCTGGGAGCTATAGGTAGGTCTGTCTCCTTCTGTCAGCCATGAAGTGTATAGACCATAGTAAAATTATGGCGTGGGTTCATGGTTTTACTCAAATTATACAGTTATACAGTCCCAAATGCTTGCTCTCAGGTACATATTTTACTATGGTCTCATTTACTACTAGTCTATGCTTAGATTCAAGGTACACTGATTATTTTAGACACCTATTTTCACCAGTTCTTGGTTCTCCTGGTGAACCATGGCTAAAGGCAGCAACGATGAACTCAAGAATCCAACTATCAAAATGAAAAGTCAATTCTATTAAGCATATTGATACATGATGGCGGTATCTGGTTGATCAACATACTTTTGTGAGCTGACCCGATATGATATGAGTCGGAAATTTCCATCTGGAGGAATAAATGACAAAACTCTTTCGGATTCCCAACGTTTGAACCGGATGCAGGGGTGGAAGCTGACATCATCTAGCAGCCTGGGGTTCTGCCAGGAAAACAGAACACAACCACCATATTCATAGAGCAAAAGGAACTTGGCAACTCTATTCAGATATGAGAAATTAATATTCTCCCTAAAGATAAAGCAGTCATGGAAGAGTTTGTTATTACGACCACATCATAAGCATAGTTTTACAACGCTCTCAAGTTTGCAAATATTTTATATAATTATTTTACTTGAATCTTAACTATGAAGTAGAAAATCCAAGAGTTTCATTTCCATTTTATAGATGAAAAAACTGAGGTCCAAAGAACCCAAGGTCAGGACAAGTTAGTGGCAGAGACTGAACTGGAACCCAGTTTTCTTGGTTGTTCTTAGTGGCGTGTCATGCTGAGTCTAAAATGATGCAAAAGATTAATGCCCTTGCACACCAGCAAAACAAATAATTCAATGAAATCAATGCTGCAGAATTGCAGAAGCCAGCTAGCCATTTAAGCTACTTCTAGCACACCTAGGCAAAGACCTCTCCTCAGCCTTTCCATACAGGCCATGCTCATCACGTAAGCTGGTGTCCTGGTAAGCTGTGCTAGGATTACTTCTGAGATAATCTTTTACAATCTAAGATACAAGACTGTCTCAGTGTTTATCATTTCATTTAGTGCTGCATATGTATTAAGCATGCAAGGAGCTATAGGACAGGTGAACAAAACCTACCATGAACCCACCCCCCTCACCCCCCACCCCCAGCCCAAAACAAAAACAAAAAAAAACCTACCATGAAAGAAAGGGAAAGGTCAGGCATTCCGGATAACTTAATGCAAGCATCAATGACCCCCTGAATTTCTGCAAAGACTGTAGATCCTGAAGAAAGAAAAAAGGTGATAACATCATCGGATCTGCGTTTTTATGAGTTATCACTGTGTTGAAGTGATGGAGACACCTCCTGGGTGTCAGATATACTGAACCTCTGCACATCTATTATCAGACCAGTGGACAGAGATCCATTACATTCAGCGTCTTCACTGAGTGCCATGGCCCATACCTGACACAGGCTGGAATACGATAATTCTAAGGAAAATCAAACCTGTCTACATCTCTATGGAGTCAAACTTGTAAAACTGCTGGATATGAAGTTAAAATATTTTTCACAGAATTTTAAAATGAGGCAAGTTTCTCATGAAATGGACTAAGCTACCTGTTCACTTTTAAGAAATAGGAGCCATTATTCTGCAATAATACAGCTATTTTCTGTATGATGGAATTTTATAATGAAAAGGGTACTCACTAAAGAAAAGATACTGGTTATAGTTCACAATAACGCAGTTTCATACCAACTAGCTGTGCTACCGTGAGCAGCTTACTTAACCCTTCTGAACTTCAGTTTCCTTAGGTCTAAAATGTGAGGGTTGGAGATGTTTAAAATGTTTGTGCTCTAATACAGCACTGTTGTTTTGTCTGGGATCTTTACTAGAAATACTGCACAAAAAATAGCAGCAAAAGCACGGTGTATGGTAGAAGGACAATAAACGTTAGAATGAATAAATGGCAAGAGGAGAGGTGTACAGGGTAATAATCAGCTTAATGTAAGACAACATAAGATCTGATTTACAAAGATTGGCCGATCTCAACTAGTGGTTATGAAAATTATATGTAATCTCTGAGCAAAATAAATTTAAACCTTAGTCTTTCCACTGAAACTACACTGCCAAGGGATTTCAATTTTCTCTTCAGCTTATGTCAGCTGAACTGTTTTTCCCCCAATAAGACCACATGCACACAATTACCTGATTTATCTATAATTGCATCTATTTCTTCAACGACATCAAAATAGGCTTCATTATTTGTGTACTTTACTCCTGCCCGGCGCCATGGGATGTTGGACAGCTGCCCAGTGGGGAGTGTGTCCCCAACATTACTACTGCCTAGAAACCGGAAAAGAGAAAGCAAAACTAATGCATAAAATGGTCAACAGAAACGCTATTAGCAGGAAAAAAAAAAAAGAATATTTTAGCTGCTTCTTTAATGTTTGGGTTTTTCTTCACTGAAGTTGTGGATGGTTTCTAGAATTGCTGGAGACATATTCATACCAACATGATCAAATTTCTAGAAGACAGAAATAGGCCGTGTGGTCCTCTATCTGCCAAACCAGCTTAAATTCATTTACTTATCTTTTGCTTCCTGTGTGTTAACAGTAACCTAACCTAATTCCAGTGGCTCAACAACAGACTCTCATCCTGCTGCCACTGATAAAAAAAGAGGATGGTTGTTTCAAAACCTTCTGTCGATAAAATGTCTCCACTGAGAATACAGGGTGATAACTAGGTCCTTTGGTATTCAGCTTGGATTCTACATGAGATGCTGCCAAGCAGGCCTCAGTGGAGTAACTGCAATGAAGAACATACTCTGGCCTTTTTCCATTTTAAGGTCAGCACACCCTTTTGGCTAATGTTCAATATCTGGCTAATTTCCTGGTAAACTGACATAGGTTTGAAAATAAATCTGGTTGTCTTAAACATATATCCTTGAACTTTTAAATAGTTACCAATATGGTTAATTTACATTTCCAATTCAAATGTAGTACATGCTTAACAATAACAACACCTTTCATTATGACTATATCACCTACAAAGTATGTGATGAAACTGCTTTTAAAAATCTTATACTGTTATTTGTGTATTTCAATTTTAATTTTTTTTTTTTCCCAGTTCTCTCCCATCCAGAGTATAAGTTTTAGGAAGGAGCACAGACACGCCATCTTATCTTTCCTTGAATTTCTCCTGACATTCAGCCTTGTACAGAGGATGAATAGGAGCTATGGAATGAACGGTTTCTTATAGGCCTCTCTCACCCACTTTAGATTAGTGCACTTGGCGAGGCATTTACAACGGTGGACAGTAGAGTTGGAATAGCACATAACATTTCATAGAAATCTTTCTCTAGAAGACTTTAATTTTTTTCAAAAGAATATTGTCATCTGAATGTACCTAATTTCTAGCCCTAATGAAGAATTAAATCAAAATTGGAAATTTATAACACAAGTACAAGGTCCACAATGCATGAGATATCATAAATAGACTTAATTTCTTGTCTTTCTGTCTTAACACATCTTTTTCATGTATAAATGAGCTGCCAAAGGGAGCACTTGCATGTATAAAACAAAGACCTGGAGGAGACAGTATATACTCTGTGGTAGCAAGTCTCACATTTTCTACACTTTATTGATTGTAGGGTAGCAGCATATGCCAGTTTTTTAATACTATTTTTATTTTTGTCTGGTTTTATTGAGTTATAATTGACATATAACATTATGTTAAGTTTAAGGTATATGATAGAGTGATTTATGTGTATATATTGCAAAATAACTATCATAGTAAGTTTCATTAACATCCATCATGACATTTGCTTCTTTAGAATTAACTGTGATCATTTATTTAGTCTTATTATTTAGTATTAAGTAATAGTAATATTATTATGGTTTTGTAGAAAAACCTATAATAAAAAGTAATAACCAAGAAGTTCTTTAGCATGTAAGACTCAGCAAAATAAATAGATTTTTAAACATGAAAGGAAATATACATCCATTTTAAATTCATCAAACTTTAATTCTGGCCAAATTGGACTATTTTAAGGATCTGCCAGATCATAAGAAATGGTGTTGAGTTGTTTATAAGGTTTTAGTTGCTCAATTCCTAATAAAGTGTATTTTCGCCTCACCTGTAATAGAGTTGACGACAGAACGGAGAATTGTTGGTGGTTTAATCAGTTCTTTCAAAATATTAGATTCAGTAGCCAGTGGAAATCCATTGTCTAACATTTCTTCCAAGAGCTCATACACTATGACCACATTATCCTTAATTGCAGCCTCTGAACACTCACCAAAGTAGTCCTGATAAAATACCACGGAAGGAATGAAGAAAGGCTTGCTAAATACTTTTTGTTCTGAAGGGTAAACTTACAGTTGCGTAATTCAATGAATGTAAAACAAAGGGGGAAAAAACCCTTTGATAGTTCTATATAATATTTTCTTAAATTTCTGGATTGAATTGAATTTCTATTACATATTATTCCAGAAAGTTCAGTGAAGCATTAAACGTGAACTATAAACTCCCCTTGTCCCGATTAGGTACCCCAAAACACACAGATTAAAGTATTTGGCATATTCAGTAAAACGAAAAAAATAAAATGTGAACATCAGATTTCATGACCAATAAAAATCTTGGGAACACTCAGAGAACTGTGTGTGGAAAGCACCATTGTTTCCTGATGACATAATTTATAATACATATAAAAAATAAGGGTTCCATGCCAATGAGAGTTTTCTGTTCTCCTGAAACAGTGAATGGAGCAGCCATGTGTGCTACTGTATACCCTACGTAAAATGGTTTATGCATGGTTGAAGACAGAGAGAGAGGGACAGTAGGACAGACAGCACAGCAAAAGCTGGATAGTTAAAAAATATAATAATGTGTCCCCCCCAACTATCTTGGGTAATTTAAGTTCAAAGATAATGAATAACCAACCTGAAAAGTGTCAGCAACTCGATGTAGGAATTCAATTACAAAGAGAGGTGGCACTTCAGTCTGTATGACAGACACAAAGAAGAGCTTATCCCTATAGATACTGATGAGGTAGTGGTGAGGTGTTGAAATGACAGGTGGTACATTTTCAACATCAGCAGCTTTCTCTTGAGCTTCAAAGAAGTAATCACAGACAGACTGGCTCACAACACTCTTCCAGTGCTTCTCTAGAAATATGTCACCGGAACAGTTTATGAGAAATAGACTGTGGATCATTTTCTGGGGGGAAAAAGTTTAAATTTAGTATACATCAAAGGTATCTTTATATTATCCTGACACCAAACCCAGAAAAGGCAATACAAGAAACTATAGACCATTATCATTTAAGAACATGGAAGCAAAACTTCTAAACAAAATACCAGCAACTAAATCCAGCATCATAAAAAAATACTATACTGATATACCTTGACCAAGTGCGATTTGTTCCAAGAATGCACAGATGGTTTCAACATATGAAAATCAATTAACACAATACACAGTATCTATACTAATAAAAGGGTAATAAGCTAATTAGACCAGATGTCTTTCAGATGCCTTCTTGACAAAGCCACGGTGGCAGGGACAGAAGTAGAGACAGTTAGGAGTGATCAGGCTGGCAGGGGAGAGCAGTCAGGGGCGATCAGGCTGGCAGGCAGAGTTGGTCAGGGGCGATCAGGTAAGCAGGGGAGCAGTTGGGGCGATCAGGCAGGCAGGGAGGTGAGTGGTTAGGAGCCAGTGGTCCCGGATTGCAAGAGGGATGTCCGACTGCCGGTTTAGGAAGCAAAACTCCTAAACAAAATACCAGTGGGATTAGGCCTAAATTGGCAGTCAGACATCCCTGAGGGGTCTTGGATTGGAGAGGGTGCAGGCTGGGCTGAGGCCCCCCCACCCCCGTGCACGAATTTCGTGCACCGGGCCTCTAGTTAGAAACATAAAATACCACCCAATAAAATTTCCTGCAATGATGTATATGTCCTGTATCTGTGCTGTCCAATACAGTACCACTAATCACATGTGACTAATGAACACATGAAATTTGGCTAATGCAACTGATGTACTGAAGTTTTAATTTTAATTAATTTTAATTATATGTAGTTAGTGGTTACCATATTGGACTGGGCAGCAAATGTGCTGAACTTATAATTAAGAGAAATAGTTGAAGGGTATGCTTCTTGTATAGTTAGAAGCCAAAGTGTGTTCTAATAAATTATTTAGAGCAGAAATTATATTTAAAGTAGCTGACATATGTTCTCTTCTTCAACCATTTATCTTATAGAAAGAATAGTTCACATGTATCTGTGGTATTCCATTGCTTCAATATACCCTAAAAGACTGCTGTTCTTGAAACAAGCAACTTTGAAGTTTTCTTTATTTTTAGAGGCCAGATTCCTACTCATCGTTTTAAGCTGGTGAAAAATTCTTTCCAGGAAAAGTTTCCACCAAAGTTGCTTTCATTGGCAGTAGTTCAGATCTCAGAAGAATACAGCTCGTTAAACTGGCCATCTGGATTTATTGTTATCCTTAGTGCTGAGATGAAAGCATAACACTTTGTAGCTTTCATTAGTGCTTAGCTTAAACACCCATTTTAACCTTCTAATATACGAAAAGAGAGCTTATTTCCTGTATCCATATTATGACCAAGGGCCTAATGCATATAACAATTAAATAAATATCACTTGCAGCCTGTTTCTTCCGCTACTTACTCTTTTAGTAGCTGCACTTAACTTCTTTTATTATTATTATTATTATTATTTTTTTTAAAATATATTTTATTGATTTTTTACAGAGAGGGAGAGAGATAGAGAGTCAGAAACATCGATGAGAGAGAAACATCGATGAGAGAGAAACATCGACCAGCCGCCTCCTGCACATCCCCCACTGGGGATGTGCCCGCAACCCAGGTACATGCCCTTGACCGGAATCGAACCTGGGACCTTTCAGTCCGCAGGCCGACGCTCTATCCACTGAGCCAAACCGGTTTCGGCTTCTTTTATTATTTTTAAAAACCTCCTGGGAAAAGCTACACACACACCACCACCACAACTATCTTTTTGTTCTTAGTGACTTTGAGCCAGAAAACAGAATTCTCCCAGTTATTTTAAAGCCACCTGAGAAACTGTCTTCAGAGGCAGTCCCATCAGAGCTTTGCCTACAGCTTAAATACTTCATAAATCCCCTTTACCAAATGTTGGACATACTCATCCTGATGATACATAATCAGTGCAATTACAATAGTCAAAATATCCTTGGAGGAGAAAAAAGAAAATGTATTCCCTCTATATAGAACAGAATAAAGGCATGGAAGGCAAGAGAGGCCTATCCAAGGTGAGAGAATGAGGCCAGAAAAGAATCTGGCTCACCTGATTCTCAGCCAATATGTTGACTGTTTATACACTCAACAGGTAGTTTTGAATGTTTTCTATATAAATAATGGGGAGACAGGGGTGAACAAAATACAGTCCCTGAACTTAAGTGTTTAGAGTTCAACAAAGAAGGCAAAAAGCTCAATACAATAAGATGTAAATCCTATTATGACAGGGGAAATGCAGTGTACTATAGAAATTTGCGAGGCTTTACGGTGAGAGAGAACACAAGATAAAGAAATCCAGTAAAATTTAGCAACTTTAGAAGGTGAGGGGAATGGTGAGATGAAATACGCAGAGATGGGTTCACTTTGTCCTCAGGGCAACGTCAAATCATTTTTATGGTTTTATGCAGGGGATTCATACAATCCCATTTACAGTTTTAGGAAGATTGCACTGTGGCAAATGCATAAAAGGGAAACTGGCTATTGTGAGACCAGATGAGAGATGAGTTATGGTTGTAGCCTGAACTAGAATGTTGACAGTAGGGATGGAGTAAAATAAAAAGAGAAACATTTTGGTTTGAGCAAAGACTGGGGAGGGAGAAGAGGAGAGTATGAGAGGGAAAATGAGGCATTGAACCCTAGTTCTGTAAGATTAGACCCAATTCTGGTTATATTTGAATCAAATAGACAGATGCAAAAGATATATGGGTCTGGTGCTCCCAAGAGAAGCCGAGTTGGAAATAGATTCGTTTAATAATCATTTTTGTTAATGGGAATTGTAATTCTAAGGAGAATAAAACTACAAAGAGAGAGTGTGAATTGAAGAGAGTCTGTGAAAGGAACTCCAACATTTGAGTAGCAGCTGGGTCAAGGAAAAGTGCCTAAAAAAAGAATATTTGGATGCGCTCTCCCTCCTGGGAGTCAGCCGCACTTTTTCCTTCCCCTTCTTCTTCCCCCCACAGGCATTCATCTCCTAAACGCTAAGGGTCCCCATGAGACTTGCAACCAGGAGAGCAATGGGCAGTGGCACCTCATCCCGGACTAACCCCCCAAACTGTCTCCAAGGCCCTCTCTCTCTGACTTTCCTGTGAGCTGGTATCAGTTCCGCCTCGGCTCACCTCCTTCCCATCTGTTCTAGAGCCAAAGCACCCGCCTAGCCTCTCCTGTTGCTGCTTCTATCCCAAGACCCTCCTCGCTTCACTGTCCCATTTTAATAAACATACTCTAAAAAAAAAAGGATAACAAAAAAGCAGAGAAGGTAATGGTTTTTTAGTAACAATAGTGTGTTAGTGTGTTTCCAGAAGAATGGAGTTTTAAACATTGTAAATGGCACAAAACAGTTCAAGCTACAAGAACTGAAAGTGTTGATTTAAGTTTCTCAACTTTCTTTTCATTATTACCTGCTAAAGGAGCCTTTTCAGACTCCCCTTCTATCATACCCCTCCCCTAGAAAGTTTCAAACCACAAGTATATACTGTATATTTCTTTATGTACTGTTGAGATATCTGTGCTTTATAAAAAGAATATGATTTTTTCTTGTCCCTACTGAGAATATATAATTTAACACAGAGAGGATGTTGATGATCTTATTAAAAGCAGTTTCAGTGACAGTTTAATGGAAAACTGGAAACCAGGTATACTGCAAAGGGCTGAGGAATGAGAAATAAGTAGCAAGAAGTGGGAAAACAGAGATAAGGAGAGCAGATGATACATTCAAGAACTCTAGCTGTGAAGGAAATGAAAGGACAGGCAAATAAATGGGTGTAGCACATAAAGCTAAGGAAGAATATTTTTAAATTGGAAAGAAAAGGTGTGAGCAGAGGGGGGAAGGCTGATGATGTAGGGGAGAGAATAACTAAAAAAAGAAAGAAAACCCTGTAAAAGTAGGAGAGGATGGCATTGGTCAACTAGGTGAAAGGATTTGTTTTCCATAAGGAGAAGGGACATTTTTTCCTCTTTAAACAAATGGGAAGAAGGTTTACATATTTGGTTGCAGGAAGACGATGGCTTTTATTTTCTCTGTGTAACAGGAAGGAAGGTAATTTGCAGATGGAGAGAGAATTCCTCTTCTTTACAAATACCATTTCCTACCCACGAATTGAGATACTACTGAGCACCTTACAAGTATCTACCCTGCAGGGAACTCCAATAGGTGAATGCTTCTTAGAAACACTGTAAAAATCCCAAGATTCAATATGAAAAGCTAATCTGATTGCAAAGAGAGCTTTCCTACTAAAGATACGTTAAATTTTGGATAATTCTTCATTCATCTCATTTCTCCACTTTTCCTATGGTTTCATGTCCTCCCTTCTTTCGAGAACGAACACTTCCATTTGTCATTTTGAATTGTTAATGCTATACATTGGTTAACTGGTTTTCTGCACCGAAGATAATGGTGCAGCCGGGTCAAGGAAATGGTGCCTAAAAAAAAAGAATATTTGGGCCCAAACCGGTTTGGCTCAGTTGATAGAGCGTCGTCGGCCTGCGGACTGAAGGGTCCCAGGTTCGATTCCGGTCAAGGGCATGTACCTTGGTTGTGGGCACATCCCCAGTAGGGGGTGTGCAGGAGGCAGCTGGTCATGTTTCTAACTCTCTATCCCTCTCCCTTCTTCTCTGTAAAAAAAAAAAAAAAAAAAAAAAAAAAAAAAAAAAAAATCAATAAAATATATATTTTTAAAAAAGAATATTTGGACGCATTCCTAAAAACAAACAAACCTCAAGCTTTTCAGGAACCTTGCCTGCCGGGAGCCGGTCCATGCTTGCTGTTTCAAGGGACCTGGCATATATGGCATACTGTTCTTAATATGTTTGCTCACCTTCTTGGCACTATGTGTTTTAACCAAGGTCTCTGAGAAAGGTTGTTTCCCCAGGTAGGGATTTTCCCCTGAAGTTAGGGAGGGAATAAAACCTCTTAACTAAGTGCCAGGCGGGTAATTAATCACTTTAACTATGAACAATCATGCTTAAGCTACATAATCTTTACTCCCTGGAATGGAGATAAGAAACGGCCTAACCTTTGGAATAGAGATTGATAGGATTGGAATCAACTGGTATAAATACAGATGTAACAAGACAGAACTTAGAAGACAGAACTTAGAAGACAGAACCTACACAGAACCTAGAGACAGAAGAACTTCGCTGGAGAGAACATGGCAAAAGATCCTGGACAGAAACTGGCAACAGAACCTAGAGACAGAACCTAGCGAGAGAACATGGCTGAAGAACCTAGAGACAGAACCTGGCTACAGAACCTGGATAGAACATGGCAAGAGAACCTGACTAGAACCTGGTGACTGAACCTGGCTGGAGAACCTGGAGAACCTAGCAAGAGAACATGGACACAGAACCTGGCTGGAGATCCGAAGCAGAACCTCTCTGGAGATCCAGACCAGAACTTGGCTGGAGATCCTGGCTAGGCTGCTGATCAACTGAACGCTGTCTCTGTGTCCTTCCTTCTTCGCGGACTCCGTCTACGCCTTTGGGAACCCCTGGACCTGTTGGGGTTGGACCCCGGCACTTGCCCACCTCCATAAGCGTCTGTTCCGTGCTCCAAGGGAAGAAGGTCACGTCTGCACCGGCAGTCTCTCCATTCAGTAGCCGACTCTCTAACTTCCTAATCCTCAAATCCAGCCACCCGGCCTCAGACTCCCACGGGCTCCTTGAAACCCTGGCAGCATCTCTTGTCCCTGATAACATTCCCCCAAACAAAACCAATACTTCTTACCCTATTACTACACGAAACTCCACCTGCTTTGTTCTCACCTTGGACGTCTCCTTCCGGCTCACTCCCCATGCTTTCTTCCTGTTATCCTTCTACCATCCCTGCCTAAACCACCGTCGCAAACCCGATACACCCCAAGTTCCACAAAATTCCTCCTCCTCGTGCGAGGGCTCCCGATTTTATCGAGGCACCACCTTCTTAACCACGTACGCTCTCAGCTTCGGCTCCAGATCCAAGCCCCATCTACCAAGTGCGAGCAGCCACACTGGCCATCGATCTCGCGTACTCCTCGCCACCTCCTGCTTAGGTTCCCACCACCTGTCAGTCTTCGGGGCGGCAACACCCTCCTCACTGTATTCCCCGCACCTGGCGCCTCCAGGCGCCACCCTCTATCCTAACAGGATGTGCGCTCAGGTCTGTCCCGGGTTTGGTTCTCCTAAGCAGAAGCCTGGGGCTGAGGTCCGAGTCGTCGGTACTCCAGCTCACGGTGGGTGACAAGACCTTCTTCCCGCGCCGGAGAACGGAGGGCGACCCCAATGAGCCTGAGCCGCTCGGGCCTGGAGCCTGAGAACACAGGGCTGTAGGGGCACCGTCCCTTCCGGCCCGGCTGGCAAGAAAGCCCGGAAGGCCAGGAGGGAGATCGCGGCCCCGGCCCGCAGCGCGGGAGACGCTCCCGCAAGCCCAGGATCGTCAGCCTACGCCCCCGTTTTCCAACCGTCCCCAGGACGCAGACTCCCCGCCCCTCACACTCACCCCGACACCTGGGCCTGTCAGTGATTCGGCGCCGGGTCCTTTCCGCACCGGGACTGAGGCAGCGGAGTAGGCTGTGAGGACCCCGCCGTTGGAGTGCCCAGTAGATTGCCTGACTGACAACTTCAAGGAGACCAACGAGGTCTACAGATTTGGAAAGGTTAAGTAAGCGGGAAGGTGTTGAATGAGAAGAAATACATCTCTTGAGTTTTAGGGTTTAGATTTCCCGAGATTTCAGAAGAATGAGGGGGTTTCGCGTTCCTGGACTCAGGCGCTCATCCGCAACCTAACACAATCTGAGGGGGGACGGGTTGGCCCCGTACGAGGAGGGGCGGGACCAGGAAGGGGCGGTACTAGCCGATGGGTGGAGCTGAGGGGTCGAGCCAATGATTGCGGGCGGGAGAGGCGTGAACTGGGAGGAGCCGAGAGGGAGGGGTTTGTAAAAACGGAGGCGGTGTTACGAGGCGGGGGCGGTACCGCAGCGCCGAAGGGGTGGGGCGCACGCTGGATCCTAAGTGGGGTGGGAGCGCGAAGATGGCCACGGCAGAGGAGGAGCCGAAGCCCAAAAAGCTGAAGGTGGAGGCGCCGCGAGCGCTGAGGTGAGCGCTACCTGCGTGGGGTGGAGGGTGGCGGCGCCGGCCTCTAACCGGGGCCTACGTGTGGGTTGCACTGGGTGGTGGCCTGGCTGCCGGTGTGGGGCCAACGCGTGGATGCCGCTCTTCGGGGTGCAGCCCGCATGGCCGCGACCTCTCGCCGCGTGCCCGCCCCATTTGGCGGAGTCGCCTCCTGTCTGGGAGCGGCTCCAGCCGCCCTTGGCCAATCAGAGCGCCGGCAGCGGGGGCCGAGCCGGCTGTGGGCAGGCTGCGGGCGCCACGTGGGAGTCCTCCCGCCTGGGCTGCGGAGAGTCCGGAGAACCGAACCGGACCAGAGCAAAGTCACATGCCGCCGCCGCCGCCTCTTTCCTGGGGTGTGACGTGGAGGAGGCCCAGCGAGTTCCCTGCCCTGGGGCAAAGACAGAATTGTTGGGGGTTTTTCGTAAAAGGGAGACTCGGCTTTGCTTTCCTTACACACTCTGGACGCTGGCGCTTTTGCAGAGTCTGCCAGCGACCCAGCCCCAGCCGCCGAGGCTTGGTTGCGGGGTGAAGGTTGGGGGTGGGAGCGGCATTTAGCTGAACGGATAGGAAAGGCTGCTTTTCCTTCTTTTTTTTTTTTTTTTTTCTCTCTCTCTGCATTTGTTGGCTTCAGTGAGGACAGCCCTGGGCCTAACACCTGCTTCACATGTGATTGATGTTGCAACTTTTACTTACAAAAAATTGTTAAATATTCCTTCGTATAAAGGGCAGCGTGCACAGCCCTTGGTGATTTTGAAATGTTCATTGGAAGGCAGTGGTTTTTCTAATTAAAAACAACCATATCAAATTGATTTAAAACTATCGGGACAGTCCTCATTATACAAGAGGAATCTCATTTCTTCCAACATCATTTCCTTCTAAAAGAATGGATCATTCGTAATGGAAAAAAGGGCACGTACTGGCCCAAATCGAGGCCAGTGCCTTGTGGAGGAAAGGGGCCACGTGCTAACCTGACAAGCGCAGGGGAAGCCTGCATGGCAGTTTTGCAGACTCAGACTTAAAAGTAACCACAAAGGGTGGTCTGAAATTAAACTTCAGCTAAAAGCAGTTACGGTGGGTAGTTACGTCCTAGGCCGGTATCTTCACTGACAAGGTCAACCTTTATCTGTCTTTTTGCATCGACTATAATAACATACCCTTTGAAATGTCTGGGTAACTTGTAACTTCCCTTTTTCTGGACCCCTTGGGGCACAACCTAATGTGCTGGGCGGCAGGACAGATACCACAAATTCCTTCATTGTTATCATGTTAATTGGTCCTGCACCCACCTAAGTATGTGTCTATCATTTTACTTTTTATCCAATCCCAGGGGTTTCCCTGCTCTGCTTTCTCCTGCCTCTCTAGTCTATCACCAGTGGATTTCAAGTAACCCACCTACATCCCTTTCCTTTGATTGCAATGTATAAACACAGATGTAACCAGCCCATTCTTCGGAGCATTATCTCAGTTCATTGAGGTTCTGCTTCCCGGCTCAAATAAACTCACAAAAATTCTTTACAGGTTTCAATGTGTTTTTTTTTGTTTTTTTTTTTTTACGTTAACAGCCTTTAATGTATTTCTACTACCTTCAAAGGGTTAGTGTCCCTACCTTGTATGAAGAAAAGAAACCTTTAAGAAATCAGGATATTCTTTTTTAAGCTTTCAAACTATAGCGTAAAGCAGCGATTTTCAACCGGTGTGCTGCAAGAAGTTTTAAAACATGCAATACCTGAGTATTTAGTCAGGGGCTCTGATCTCTTTTCCCTTTCATTGTCAAATTAAAAAATGACAATAGCCAGCACAGCAATAGCCATCTGGGTGTGAATGAATCAAATTTATACGTTTTTTTTTTGTTTTTTTTTTTGGTGTGCTGCAGAATTTTAGTGATTAGTTTATGTATGCTATGAGATTGAAAATCTCTGGAGTAAAGAAAGCAAGGGATTTTGAATCAGACCTACCTTGGTTCAAGGCCTGTGCTTTCCCTATGTGGTCCATTCCTAGAGTACTTACTGTCTTAAAAGGCACCTCCTCCACAAAGTTTCCTTTTTCCAAAGTGGAAATCAGATGCAACTTTTCTCTACTTTCCTACTGAACATACTGCTTTTAAGTTTTCCCTTAAGTGCATCATTTTCAAAGTGCTTTCCTATTTTACAGATGAGGAAATTAATGCCAAATGAAATAGTTAAGGAACTGAAATATGAACCCAGAGCATGTGGGTGCAAGTTTATTGTTGTTTGACTCCACTGTACCTACTTTTATGAGCCACCCAAGGTGCTTATACATCAATAAAACTAATGATAAACAATGTTTAATACTTAAGTATGTTTGTGCTAGGCACTGTTTAAGCATTTTACCTATTTTTACTCATTCAATCCGCAACAACACTACAAGGTAATTACCGTAATTATCCCTATTTTACCGAGCAAGCATAGAGAAGTTAAGTAATTTATCAAGTCACCTATCTAATAAGTGATGGGGTTGGGATTTTAATCCAGAGAGTCTCATTCCATGTCTGTACTCTGTTACCAGGCTATACTTATTAACTTAAAGCAATTTATGCAAAAACCCTAAATTGTTAACTCAGTTTTTGTTTTTTTGTTATTTTTGCCCCCTTTTTTTTTGTTAGCATACAGAACTTTTTATGTTGAAATAGGTGGGCATCTGATACAAAATAATTCTTAAATATATATATATATGTCATTAGTGTCTATTTCAAATTTGTGAAAGTCCTTAGGCAGCTGAAGCTCATTTTATACACTATGTCCTTAGTGCCACCTGTAGACTTGAAGTTAAAATATTAGACACTTGAGTATTGGGACAAATCTCTTAATTTTGTGTGAAGACCTTTTGGGATCGGCTGCTCCTACTTTTTTTGTTTTTTAAATATATTTTATTGATCTTAGAGAGGAAGGGAGAGCGAGAGAGAGAGAGAGAGAGAGAGAGAGATCAATGATGAGAGAGAATCATTGATTGGCTGCCTCCTGCACGCCCCCTCCTGGGGATCAAGCCCGCAACCCAGGTATGTGCCCTTGGCCGGAATCGAACCTGGGACCCTTCAGTCTGCAGGCCGATGCTCTTTCCATTGAGCCAAACCGGCTAGGGCTGCTCCTACTCTTATTATATTAGTTTGGTTTTAAGTGTCACAGTGTGATAAAGCACTGAGTGATTAGACTGCATGCATTATCTATGATGACTTGTTTGACAGTTCAGGGGCTAGCTGCCACTTTCGGTGGATTTTTAAGGAGAATGATTTATAAAGTTTAAGCATAGTTTAATGTGTAGATCAGTCATTGGGGAACAAATTTATGAGATATATTTTTAGAGATCAGGGAAAGAGGATTTAGGCCTTTGTGAAAATTTCAGTTAGCTCTGAAATAGGGATTTTCAACCGGAGGACATTTGACATTGTATGGAGTCATTTTTGATGGGAGGTGCTACTAGCACATAGTGGGTGGAGTTCCAGGATTTTGTTAAACATCCTATAGCGCACAGAAAGTTCCCTATAACAAAGAATTATCCAGCCCCAATTGACAATAGTGTTGAAATAGAAAAAACTTTGCCCTAGGGAGAACATCTGACAAGTGTAGCCTTTATTTTTCTAAGTTGGGTTGCTTTTCAGGTTATAGCAGCTACTGAAGTTCCAAAGAAATAAACACTCTAACATGATTTCACATTGGGTTTGGGGAACAAAAGGGAACATTAATTGAATGCCAGACAGTATACGAGGGACTTTATGTATACTTTCTTAATTGTTCCAGCAACCTGTGAGGTAGGAGTAATGATCCCCATATTACAGCTGAGGTATTTAGAGCTGAAAGAAGTTGAGAAGCATTTTTGGGAACTGCTCATTAGATGAAGATGTTCCACCAATATTACCTATATTTAGGTCCTCTTAGTTTTCTTTTCTCTACTTTGGAAATCTCATCCAAGTTCACTTCTTTAGCGGTCACCTCTAAGAGGATACGGTTTCTTCCAAGGCTTGTTCAGCACATGCCAAGTCTGTTCTTTGAATCAGTATTTCAAGTGACTGCTATTTTTATCATGGCACTAAACATTAGGGACCTATATATAGAGAGGTAAGACCCAGGTTTCATCCTCCTGGTGGAAATGAGTGGGGTTTGGGAAAATGGTACCCGAGGATAATGAAGGATGACAAAGAGTTAACCAGGTGTGAGTAGGGTGCCTGGCTTTGTAGGAAAGTTTGTTTTGAGGTAGAAATGGAAGATAGCTGCTCCTTGGGAAGCTACAGATGATTTGGTCTGACTTGTAGCAGAAGGTGTATGGAGTCCCGACATTGTACTGGATGCTTTCACATGTGTGAATATCCTTTAGCTCTCAGACCAATTTTACTATTTACTAAATACCTCCTTCTGAGTGGCTTGCTGCCACTTCAAAATCATATATGTCAAACTAAATTAATCTGTTGTCTTACATCTGCACCTTCATCCATGGTTCCTGCATCTGTTAATGGCACCACTAACTTGTCTTTCTCCAAAGTTTGGAACCTAGATACTTGACTCATTTTCTAGTCACACAGAATTTTCTAAGTCTTCTTCAATAATGTCTCAGAAATGCCTTTCCTTTTCAATTTCTGCTGCCACAACGATTTTAGACTTCATCTTGCTTGGACTTTGTATTGGCTTCCTAACTAGTCTCTCTACTTCCAGTCTCAAGTTCTGTCTAATCTTTTTCAGGCACAACTTTACTTACTCATCATCCTATATAATAAAACCCTAATATGCAAATTGACTGAACAGTGGAATGAACTGATCGCTGTGATGCACACTGAAGTGCTTGGAGCCCAAGGAAAATGGGAAGACCTCTAGGAAAAAGAGAGACATTGGAAGCTGTGTTTCTGCCCTGGCTGGTTTGGCTCAGTTGGTAGAGTGTCAGCCTGCAGACTGAAGGGACCTGGGTTCGATTCCAGTTAAGGGCACATGCCCCGGTTGCAGGCTCGATCCCCAGTAGAGGTCATGCAGGAGACAGCCAATCAATGATTCTCTCTCATCATAGATGTTTCTGTCTCTCCCTTTCTGAAATCAATAAAAAAAATTTTTTTTAAAGAAAAAGAAAATAAAAAAGAAAACTTTCTGATTTTAGGTCTAGGCCTAGACTAAATAAAACATGAGGCTGATATGCTCCTTTTTACCTGGAATATGGCTTTACTTCCCTTTTCATCAATTAAAATCCTGTGTGCAAAATGTTCACAGTTAAGTAGGGAAAAAAAAAGAATCAAAATAATAAAGAGCATTCTGGTCAGGATGGAAACCAGCAGAGCAGTGATTTAGAGCATGTCTTTGGAATCTGACATCTGGTTTGACTCTTGGTTTTTATTAACTGGTAATTCTAGGAAGCTTGCTTACTGACCCCATGCCTCTGTTTTCTCACCGATGAAAGGGATGTAATAATAGTACCTACCTCAAAAGATTGTTGAGAGGATTTCATGAGGAAATGGTTATAAAATTGGCACATAGTAAGTCTTCATACGAAATATCTCAGGAGACTTTTTCCACTTTCCTGTTAGCTGCTATTATGGAGTACTGTTTATTCTGCTTTTGGCTCCCCACTCTGCTCTAAATGCAGCAGTTACAAACTCAAAAGGAAAATGAAAAGATGTAGATATTCTCAAGAACAGGTAAATATCTTCAGGGACTGAAATGGAAAGGAAATTTACAGTTAGACGTTGGGTTCAGAGGCTGGTAGAAATAACTCTGTGCAGGGGAACTGGAGTTAGACATTCTGGATGAAACTGGGAGCTGGGCTGGGTCTGAATGAAAAAAAAGCTGAAGTCTTCCACTTCCAGCTGTTGCTTTAAAAAGCTGTGGACCTGAGGTGGTGACACAGTGGCAGAACTGCCAGATGGCTCGGAGTTGGGAACTGTAGTATCTCCACTGTCACCCGGTACAACAGCACCGAGCTTGGAGATAGCGGGCTCTGGAAGAGGGAGGGGCAGCTTACTTCAGGAAAAAGGAAGGGAAAGTTTGAGCTTACAAACATATGAGGAAGACCATTACTTAGACAATAACACAAACACCAGAAGATAAATTCACTCAAAACCTAACCGAATTACTAGAGCAATTTCAAAATGACTTCAAGTATTTTAAATATCTTTAAAAAGATAAAAGAAGTAATAGCCATTAAGGAACAACATGTTATAAATAAAAAATAGGTAGATATGAAGTAAATGGTGATGTAAAAGAAAATAAAAGTTACTGAAAATAAAAAAAGTAAGATGGTTAAACTTTAGACCAAATATATTTGAAGGGAAAGTTAGCAAATTGAAAGATAGTACTGAATAATTCACCCAGATGTAGCACAGAGGAATAAAGAGAAATTAAGAGATGTGAATGTAAATTGAGAGGCTCCAACTTAATTTAACTGTGGGTTCCAAAAAGAGGAAATAGTGTAAGTGGTGGAGAGGTCATATCAGAAGACATGATGACAGAATTTTTCAAAAATTATGAAAGAACAAAGCCCTCATGTTGAAAGGTTATTTTAGGTATATAGGAAGACAAAAACAAAAAATCCACACTAAAACTATAGGAATTTCAATCATAATTATATTAACTGGAGGCCCTGTGCACAAAATTCGTGCATTGGGGTGGGGGGGGGGGAGAGTGTCCCTCAGCCCAGCCTGCACCCTCTCCAATCTGGGACCCCTCGGGGGATGTCCGACTGCCTGTGGGATTGGGCCTAAACCACAGTCGGACATTCCTCTCACAATCCGGAACAGCTGGCTCCCAAACACTCACCTGCCTGCCTGCCTGATTGTCCCTGACTGCTTCTGCCTGCCAGCCTGAGCACCCCCTAACCACTCCCCTGCCAGCCTGATCGATGCCTAACTGCTCCCCTGCTGGCCTGGTCGCCCCCAATTGCCCTCCCATGCTGGCCCAGTTGCCCCCAACTGCCCTCCCCTTCCAGCCTGGTCACCCCCAACTGCTCTCCCCTGCAGGCCTGATCGCCCACAACTGCTCTCCCGTGCAGGCCAACTTGTGGCTGTGGTCACTGCCATCTTTGAGGGTGTGACAATGAGCATATTCCCTCCTTATTGGCTGTGGGCACCACCATCTTTGAGGGTGTGACAGTCAATTAGCATATTCCCTCCTTATTGGCTGTGGGTGCCACCATCTTTGAGGGCGGGGCAGTAATTAGCACATTCCCTCCTTATTGGCTGTGGGTGCTGCCATCTTTGTGACGGTGTGAGCATCAATTAGCATATTCCCTCTTTATTAGATAGGATGTATATAAAAAGAATCTGAAAATTTAGACACCAAAAATTTAATAGTTGCTCTAAATGGAAGGATTGAGGTTATTTTTGTTTTCTTTTTTTTGTGTGTGTGTGTTATCCAATTTCTCTACACAGAATATATAGATTAGGGCTCTTGATTTTAAGCTGGAGAAACTTGATATACACTGAATACATAATTTGGCTGAGTATGAGTGGCTAAATATCATAGTTAAAGAATGTACCTCTGAGATACTAAGTAAATCTGGAACTTCGTAAAATAAGTATTATGATTTTGTAATAGGTTGTAATCTTTTCATTTATACGTCTGAAATTCTAAAAGCTCTGTAAACTGGAAGTTTTTAAAAAAGTGTGAGGTGAATTAATTTGATAGCAAAACTTGAACTGATACAAGGCTCTTTGTAGTATTTGTCTGACACAAATGTATATGTTTTGCTCTAGAAATATTAGTCTGTTAGTGGTATGCAGCATGAAACCCACCTGGGAAGTTTGCAAAATATACAGTATGTGTAGTGTATTATCTTCTTAAAATCAGCAGATTTCTGAATCCCATAAAATTCTAGCCCCAAACACATCTTGCCCCAGTAATTCAACAAAAGGATTGTGGACCTTTATTAAAAATTTAAATAGTCAGCTTTTTACAGTTTGCTGTTATGCAGGAACAACAATTTTTCATTAGAGTCAGTTGCTAGTATTTTCCTACAGTTACCATTATACACTTCTGTGATACTAAATAGATGCTTACTTCAAAGAGCTCTTCTGGCTAGCTCTATCATAGTACTTGTACTGGTTATGTCATTGAGTTATTAGGATTATCTTCCTCTATAATAGTAACTGACTAAGGCAAAAAGTTCTTTTTAACTCTTAGATTTGAAGATTTGGAAGGCTTATTTCACTAAAGTGGCCTCATAAACTGAAGTTTCACATAGTGTTTGAGATACATTTTAAATATTTTCGAAGGCAGATTCAAAGTTGTTGCCCATAGATGTTTTATTTCTGATGTGTGTGTTTGTACCTTTTTGTACTTGTAGCTTCCCACAATTGCTTTAAAAAATGTGTTGATCTAGAAAGCAGTGAAATTACCAGTAGCTTTCAACATAAGAACATCTGAGTTTTTACTTACATTTTTGTTTTCATTGATTGCCTGCATTATAATTTCAGCATATTTTCTAAAATAGAATAAGAAAATATATGTACAGCAATTATCATGTAAGAAATTCTTACCTTCTCAAGGTACATCAGCAAGCCACATTTAGGTTCTAGTAAGCCCTGCTATTTTGCAATGTTATTTGAATATATAGGATAATAGATATGGAGGTAGCCCCTGTGATTATTGATCACTTATAAAATTAGGGATTATCAGAAATGATACTGAAGTGGTTGTTTGCTATTTGCTTTCTAGAGGCGGAGGTGGTGCATCACTAGTAGAAGCATTTCTAAATCTCTAAGAGTCTCAATTACCAGCATGACTGGGGAGTCCAGCCATATATGACTCATTCTAGAAGTACATATATTGCCTCTATTGCCCTCTGGCATTGGATTCATTTCTCACACAGGCCATCCCAAAGTAACAAGGAAGATGGTATTTCTCAGCCCCAGGCCAAAACTCTCATGAGCACAATAGAAGAGATACCAGTTTTGAGAATACTCTGGTCCCACATACTCACCATTGAACCAATTATTGTGTCAGGGGTGGGGATTTGGGTCAGACTTAGATATATTGTCATTGCTCATCCCGTGTGTGTGTGCATGGCCATTGTGTGGGTGTGGGTGTGGGTGCTGGTGTATGTGTGAGCCAGTGGATATTATGTATATGGGGGAGTGGATAGATGTTGAGGGGGGCACTCTGATCACCAACTCCACTGACACCAGGACCTTACAGAGTGAGGGAGGGGGTGTCATTCCCTCAGCAAGAGAAAAGTCCATTATTGCCTGTATAGGAGATGTTTATGAAAACAGTGTTCCCACTCAAACCCTCATTCCTGAAGGTCCAGCCTAAGTCTATCTTTCCTTATCACTTAGTCTGTAAATGGCTTCTTCTCTGACTGTTTGTACTTTATACTTTGCATTATTGCTACATACAGTATTTGCATGTCGTGTCTCAATTGCTGCTGCTTAAAGCCAAGAAACCAGTTGAATAACTCTTAGAGGCTCAAGTAATAATTACTTTATTGCAACATAACAGGCTCTGAATTTTTGTTACAAGAATGAATTCTTAACTCTTTAAAGATGTTTTAAGGTTGTTTGTAGTACTCCTTGGTTCAAAAAGATTTCATGTATTAGCTGTAAATTTGTTTAAGTTTTTATTGATTTTAGAGAGAGCAAGGGAGAAACATCAATTTGAGGTTCCATTTATTTATGCATTCATTGGTTGATTCTTGTAGGTGCCCTGACTGGGTATCAAACCTGCAACCTTAGTGTATCTGGATGCTGCTCTAACCAGCTGAGCCACCCAGCCAGGGCCTAGCTGTAAATTCTTATCAATTCATAAGAGTTGATAGAATCTTATCTGAAAGTACTTCATGGTTCTTGGACCTTCATTTTTCTTGTTATGTGGAGTGAGTGTGTGTGCAAAATAAATCCAGTACTGGAGGACGGTAAAGGCAAAAGATACACTTCAAGATTGCATTTCTGTTCTTGTGAAATAGCTTCTTCTCTCTTTGTACTTTATACTATAGTGAGCATTGCCTATAATAATCATTTCTTGCATTTGTGTTCTCCAACAGCAAGAGTTCAACCACCTGGCACCAGCAAGCCAAACACTAAACATCAAGAATTGCAGTGAAGAAATATGGGCTATTTTATTATGAACCAGAGGCCCGGTGCACGAATTTGTGCATGGTGGGGTCCATTGGCCTGGCTGGTGATCGGGGCTGATCGGAGCCATCTCGCCTAGTCCTGATGGGGGCTGTCGGGGCCAGTTGGCCAGGAGGAGGGACTGCGGGAGGTTGGCTGACCAGTGAAAGGGTCTGCGGGAGGTTGGCCAGCTACGAGGAGGGACTGTGGGAGGTTGGCTAACTGGGGGTGAGAGACTGCGGGAGGTTGGCCGACCGGGGGGAGGGACCGTGGGAGGTTGGCTGGCCATGGGAGGTTGGCTGTGGGAGCACACTGACCACCAGGGGGCAGCTCCTGCTTGAGTGTCTGCCCCCTGGTGGTCAGTGCACGTCATAGCTACTGGCCGGTCGTCCAGTCATAATGGTTACTTAGGCTTTTATATATAGACTGGAGGCTTTGTGCACAAAAATTTGTGCACTTGGCGGGGGAGACGGGGGTCCCTCAGCCCGGCCTGTGCCCTCTTGCAGTCTGGGACCCCTCGGGAGATAACGACCTGCTGGCTTAGGCCTGCTCCCAGGTGGCAGAGGGCAGGCCTAGTCCCTAGGTGCAGCCCTTGGTCACGCTCAGGGTAGGGCCGATTGGGGGGTTGGGGCACCGCCCCCTGTCACACTCAAGGCAGGGTCCATAGGGAGGTTGCGGCGCCACCCCCTGTCACGCACAGAGCAGGGCCCATCAGGGGGGTTGGGGCTCCGTACCCTGTCACGTACAGAGTAGGGCCCATCAGGGGGTTGGGGAGCTCCCCCCTGTCACTCACAGAGCAGGGCCGATAGGGGAGTTGGGGCACCGCCCCCTGTCACACACACAGCAGGGTGGATCGGGGTTAGGGTGCCGCCACTGTCACACTCAGGGCAGGGCCGATGGGGGGGGGGTTAGGGGTGCTGCACCCTGTCACACACAGAGCCGCAGGGCGATCAGGGGGTTGGGGAGCTCCCCCTGTCACGCACAGAGCAGGGCCAATCAGGGGGTTGAGGAGCTCCCCCCTGTCACGAACAGAGCAGGGCGGATAGGGAGGTTGTGGCCCCGCCCCCTGTAACACACAGAGCTGCAGGGCGATCAGGGGGTTGGGGAGCTCCCCCCCTGTTACACACAGAGCAGGGCGGATCAGGGGGTTGGGACACTGCACCCTGTCACACACAGAGCTGCAGGGCGATCAGGGGGTTGGGGAGCTCCCCCCATCAGGCACAGAGCAGGGCTGATCAGGGGGGTGGGGTGCCTTCCCCTGTCACGAACAGAGCAGGGCGGATAGGGAGGTTGTGACCCTGCTCCCTGTCACACACAGAGCCGCAGGGCAATCAAGGGTTTTGGGCGCTGCCCCCTGTCACACTGATCCTGGTGCCGGGAGGCCTCGCGGCTCTGCTGATCCCGGTGCTGGGAGGCATATTACCCTTTTACTATATAGGATAGAGGCCTGGTGCATGGGTGGGGGCTGGCTGGCTTGCCCTGAGGGTGTCCTGGATCAGGGTGGGGTCCCCACTGGGATGCCTGGCCAGTCTGGGTGAGGGGCTGAGGGCTGTTTTCAGGCTGGCGGGTGACTGAAGCTCCCAACCGCTTCTTTTTTTCGTTTTTTTAATTTTATTCTGGGCCAGCTTTAGCTCTGAGGCTTGGCTCCAGCTCTTAGGCCTCGGCTGCTGAAAGCAGTTATCTGGTTTGTTTGGGTTCTATAATCGAAACACTGTTTCAACTCCAGCTCTGAGATCCCGCTGGGCTGAAAGCTGGTTTCTGGGGTTTTGTTTAGCTTCTGTATTTGTAACAATGTTTCAAACTGCAAGCTCAGAGGCCGGCAGTGGCAGGCGGGGAATGTTGGAGTTTTCTGTCACTGAAGCAAGCAAGCCTCATGTTCCCTTCAAGCTGCCTGGCTGCCGGCCGCCATCTTGGCTGGCAGTTAATTTGCATATCGCCCTGATTAGCCAATGGGAAGGGTAGCAGAGGTACGGCTTATTACCATGCTTCTCTTTTATTAAATAGGAAGATAGTGCTACACAGGAGAACGGAGCTTAATGCTGAAAAGCCCAAACTCCCCTGTGTAGGTTACAGGCTATATAGGGCAAATCACAAGACACTGTAGATTAAGAGTTTCAGGGTCATACTGGGAGCTAATTGGTCAGTGGTAAGGTATCCTTCAGGTCTTGACAGTTTTGAGGTCTGCTCCAGTGTCCTTCTGACTGGTTTCATGGGAAAGTAGCCAGGTGTTCATTCCACGTTAAGGCTCTGGAGGTGAAACAACTTAGGTCAATATGTTATCTTTAGCCTTCCAGAGAAGTCCAGTCTTTGTGACCCTTGGTCTGGTCCAGGGTACTGTTTGCTGCTGCCCTGGGGGTTGCTGATTATCCAGGGGAAAAGCTAGATCTCGGAGGGGTATATACAGAGAGACGATTTCTATAGCTAGGCTTTAAAGCTAAATTTAATCAAAGTTAAAAGGATCCTTGGTTTGATTTGACCATGGGAAAATTCCCTCAGAATAAATATACATAAGCAGTAATATTTTATTAAGGCCCCATGGCCAGTATTTTTCCTTTTTTTTATAAAAATAATAGTAGAATTGCTTATTTGGCGGGGGGGGGGGGGGGGGGGTTCCTTAAAGGGTGAGTTTACAAAGATCTTAGTGACATATCAGAATAATGAATCTTTTTCCTCTGAGTTAGCAAGTTCTTAATTAGTAAGGCTATTTGATATGTAATTACAACTCCAAAAGCATTAAAAGTTAGTATTACTGGTCTTAATTTTGTAGTATATTGTGTAACACAGTGTACTATGTAAACGATGGGTAATACTATAAAATGGTCTTTAAAGAAATTTGTTTCTATTGACTCATCCAAGAGAGGTCACTTGAAAACAAAATATATCAAAAGAATCAAATTCAGATGGGTTAGGTTTTCTCGAATTCCTTTAAGTTTGATATAGCAAAATAAACTGTGTTTTTTTTTCTCTGAGCCATAGAGCTGAACTTTGAAGAACCATGTAATTTTTGACTCAACAAATTGAAATACAAGAAAATTATCTCCTTTAAAAATAAACAGTTCAAATGTTTTATCTTTGAAGTTAACCACATTAGAGATTTGAACATTTTCTTGTTTTATAGCTATGACTGAGAAAGTCTTAGATTCTTCCTAAAATAGAGTTTTTCAGAAATTGTTTTTCCTGGACAGAGCTGAGATTTAGTTATCGTTTTGAGTTCTTAGTTTTGTTGAGGATTACAGCTGTTAAACTGTGGAAGTGATGCAGATTTACACCCTTGGTCTGTCTCTGTTCTCACACACTCAGTAAGAACTGATTATATTACATTTTAGCATGTAATAGTATGTTGATAAACATTAAAGTATGCTGACAAAATTCTACTTTGTCTTGTTTGTTTTACTTAGCGCTTGCTTATCCAGATGTATCGAACTGGATTGTTTCATTTTGAAATATTACAACAAAACATAGTTACATTATGAAATTCAAAGTAGTACTAAATTATTGTATTAAAAATAGTATTTTAGAAAAAACAATTTGTCTTTTTTTTTGTTGGGGAGGATAGGTTCTTCTCTGCATGGTAGGTTTGACTTCTTTGGGTATATTCATTCCTTTGAATATCATAAGGATGCTCTGTAGAGAAATATATAAATTTCTAGACTTACACTCATAGATCTTAGAATTGGGAGGGATCTTAAGTTACCTTTGCCTAGCCTCCTACATTAGACAGGGATCCCTTTAGTACTCTTCCCCGATTTGTGTAGCATTCCTCCTCTAGAATCAGCACAAATAAGGGAGGAGGAGTACATTTTTTCATTAATGGAAAAAAAACCCACATACCCCACACACATATCTAAGACCTTTGATCTCATTTCTATGTGAAGCTTAAATAAACTACATTCCTGAGAGAATTGTTGGTATCCTACTAACATGTTAGACTTGTTGGTCACATTCAGAGCTTTTAAAATGATTTCTTGTTGGCTAAGATGTTGCTTCTTTATACTCATAAAACAGGTTAAAGTATTCTTTCCTAGCCGTTCCCTTTGAGAAGCTATTTTGGTATTTCCAATGACAGTGAATGCTGGTGGGAGTGGGGGTAGGAGCAGAGATGGGAGGAGATGGCTAAGAATGTAAATTCACAGGTAGGGTGGGACCTCCCAGAGCTGAGGTTTCCTGCAAATCATGGAGTGAGGGGTGTGAAAACAACAGCAAATTTCAGTATCAGCCAGATGTGGCTTTCTAATGGTAGTTCATAATTTTATAATTTCATGTGATTTTTGAAAACTCTTTGAACATGTTTTAGATTCTTTAGATTGGATTAATGCTTGATTGGATACTAAAAATCAGAATCTAATATTTACATTGCACAATTGAGAAGAGTGAAGGCCAGTGAAGTTAAGTGATATCAATCAGATAACACAGTTATTTAAAGCTATTAGATATCTGAGGTGAGATTTGATCCCAAGTGTATAACTTCCCGTTATACTATGCTCTGGAATGAGAAATGAAGTATCAGTTTTATTTTTTTATTAAAGACTAGAGGCCTAGTGCACGGATTGGTGCAATGGTGGGGTCCCTTGGCCTGGCCTGTAGGGATCAGTGGACTTCCACGCCATAGCATCCTGGCCTTACCTACCACCTCGTTGCGCTCTGGGTCCAGACTGCTGTCCAAGTCTATCCCTCACAGCACAAAGCACAGCACAAAGAAGTGCGTGAAGCAACAGGAGGCCAGGGAGGAGCCTGAGCCCCAGGCACTGTGCCACTCCACTCATTGGGACCCACCCACTGCTGCTGCAGCTACCGCTGCTACTCTGCTGCGGTCTGCATGCGCCCATCCTAGGGTGATACCTGCGCCCATCCTAGGGTGATACCGGCGTGCCCAGGAGCGTGCAGCTGCCACTCGTCATCACAGCCTCGCTCCTCTCCTCCTGTGGCTCTGGAGAAGCAGTCGAGGGCTTGCGCCCAGTCAGTACGCATGCTGGTCCCAATCCAGGTCTCGGTCCAGATGGGGGAGAGGTTCCCAGGGAGAGTGTCCGTGGAGAGGCTCACACCACCACAGCTGCGCTCGCCAACCATGAGCCCAGTGTCTGGCACCCGATGGTCAACTGAGCAGTGCTCCTGCTGTGGGAGTGCACTGACCACCAGAGGGCAGCTCCTGCATTGAGAGTCTACCCCCTGGTAGTCAGTGCGTGTCATAGCTGCCGTCTGGTCATCCAGTCGCTTAGGCTTTTATATATATAGACTAGAGGCCCGGTGCACAAAAATTTGTGCATTCAGTGGGGAGGGTGGTCCCTCAGCCCGGCCTGTGCCCTCTTGCAGTCTGGGACCCCTCTGGAGATAACGACCTGCTGGCTTAGGCCTACTCCCGGGTGGCAGAGGGCAGGCCCAATCCCTAGGTGCAGCCCCTGGTCAGGCTCAGAGCAGGGCTGATTGGGGAGTTGGGGCGCCACCCCATCATGCACAGAGCAGGGCGGTTGCGATGCCACCCACAGTCACGCTCAGGGTAGGGCCGATTGGGGGGTTGGGGCACCGTCCCCTGTCACACTCAAGGCAGAGTCGATGGGGAGGTTGCGGCCCCACCCCCTGTCACTCACAGAGCAGGGCCTATCAGGGGGGTTGGGGCTCTGTACCCTGTCACACACAGAGCAGAGCCAATCAGGGGGGTTGGGGCTCTGCCCCCTGTCACTAACAGAGCAGGGCCCATCAGGGGGTTGGGGCGCTGTCTCCTGTCACGCACAGAGCAGGGCCAATCAGGGGGTTGGGGTGCTGCCCCCTGTCACGCACAGAGCAGGGCCCGTGGGGTGGGAGTTGGGGCGCTGCCCTCTATCACCCACAGAGCAGGGCGAATCAGGGGGTTGGGGCGCCGCCACTGTCAAAGTCAGGTCAGGGCCGATGGGGAGGTTATGGCTCTACCCCGTCACAGAGCAGGGCCCGTGGTGGGGGGGGTTGGGGTGCCGCACCCTGTCACACACAGAGCCGCAGGGCGATCAGGGGGTTGGGGAGTTCCCCCCTATCTGGCACAGAGCAGGGCTGATCAGGGGGTTGGGGCACCTTCCCCTGTCACGAACAGAGCAGGGTGGATAGGGAGGTTGTGGCCCCTCCCCCTGTCACACACAGAGCGGCAGGGCGATTAGGGGGTTTGGGCACTGCACCCTGTCACACTGATCCTGTCTCTGGGAGGCCTCACGGCTCTGCTGATCCCGGTGCTGGGAGGTATATTACCCTTTTACTGTATAGGATAGAGGCCTGGTGCATGGGTGGGGGCTGGCTGGTTTGCCCTGAAGGGTGTCCTGGATCAGGGTGGGGGTCCCCACTGGGGTGCCTGGCCAGCCTGGGTGAGGGGATGATGGCTGTTTGCAGCTGGTCACACACCCTTCAGGTTAGGGGTCCCCACTGGGGTGCCTGGCCAGTCTGGGTGAGGGGCTGAGGGCTGTTTTCAGCCTGGCGGGTGATGGAAGCTCCCAACCGCTCCTTTTTCTCTTTTTTTAAATTTTTTTATTCTGGGCCAGCTTTAGCTTTGAGGCTTGGCTCCAGCTTTTAGGCCTCCGCTGCTGAAAGTGGTTTCTGGCCTTTGTTTACAATGTTGCGATCCTGCTGGCCTAAGCCGGGCGGACTAAAGTGGGTTTCTGGGGTTTTGTTTAGCTTCTATATTTGTTACATAGTTGGTTAGAGTTGCAGGTCAGAGGCCTGCAGCGGCAGGTGGCAGGCGGGGAACGTTGGAGTCCTCCGTCACTGAAGCAAGCAAGCCTCATGTTAGTTTCAAGCTGCCTGGCTGCCGGCCGCCATCTTGGCTGGCAGTTAATTTGCATATCACCCTGATTAGCCAATGGGAAGGGTAGCGGTTGTACACTAATTACCATGTTTCTTTTTTAGTAGATAGGATAAGAATAACATATTTAACGAATATGTCAAGCACTTTAATTACTTTTTCTTATTGGTCCTCACAGGCTAGCTTTACCAAAGGAAATAAACCCAGGGAGGTTGTGTCTCTAAGTAGTGGGCTCCCATTTCACACTTTGGACCTCTGACTCACATTTCTTGATGTTTATATTACACTATGAAGATACAAATTGAGAACTTGTCATAGTGAATTTTGTACATGTTAAATAAGCACACTGTTTAAAGGAAATCTGTGGGAATGTGTTTAGTAGTCATGTTTAGAGTTATGTCTTTCATATTCTTTTATTCACACACATGTAGTTTTCTCTCTCAAGAATAAATATTTCCTTGTGGAATATATTTAACTAGAGGCCCAGTGCACAAAAATTTGTCACTGGTGGGGGGGGGGGTGAGGGTGGGGCGTGGTGTCCCTCAGCCCCACTTGTGCCCTATCACAGTCTGGGACCCCTCGGGAGATAACCACCTGCTGGCTTAGGCCCGCTCCCCGGGTGGCAGATGGCAGGCCCGATCCCTAGGTGCCTGCCCCACCTCCCCGGGTCACGCACAGGGCAGGACCGATCAGGGGGTTGGGGCGCTGCCCCCAGTCGCGCACAGGGCAGGGTCGATCGGGGGGTTGGGGCCCCGCCCCGGTCACGCAGAGGGCAGGGCCATTCCTAGGGTTGGGGGCGTGGCCCCTGTCGTGCACAGGGCAGGACGGATCCGGGGGTTAGGGCCCCGCCCCGGGTCGCACACAAGACACCTGGGTGGGCCGGTGGATCACTGCTGCCCTGCCTGGCCACCCCAGGTCCGGTCACACATGTGACCCCCCCGCCCAGGATCGCAGATAACAGGCCTGGATGGAGGCTGGGCAGGCGGGATGGCGCTGTCCCATCCTGCCTGCAGTATGCAAATTAGCTGCCATCTTTGTTGGTGATTAATTTGCATATTATGCTGATAAGCCAATGGGAGGCATAGTGAAGGTATGGTCATTTACCATGTTTGTCTATTATTAGATAGGATGGTATGTTTGGTAAATGGGTTAATTTATTGAACTTGAACTTTGAGCAGATTGTGTTTTCTAATTAAAAGCCTTGGGCAACCAACCTAGCTGTTTTGACTCAGTGGATAGAGCGTCGGCCTGCGGACAGAAGGGTTCTGGGTTTGATTCCAGTCAAGGGTAGTACCTCAGTTGCAGGCTCCTTTGGGTGCATGCAGGAGGCAATCAATCGATGTGTTTTTCTCACATTGATTTTTCTCTGTCTTTTCCCTCTTCTACGCTCTCTGAAAATCAAAGGAGAAATATCCTCCGGTGAGGATTAAAATAAAGGAAAGCCTTGGGCAACCAATTTTGCTTATATTTAGGAGTTAAAATGTTCCAGTTAAGAGGATAATTTCTAATAAGCTTTAATTTACTTTGGAGATTTTGTACTTTTCCCTGATATTAATATCTTGAACCTTATGACTTTAGCATTATAATAATTATATGAGATAACCATTACTGTTCAGGGAGTTTAATGTACCCAAGATTACACAGTTAAGTGACAGAGGTAGGAGTCAAACCTGAATCTGTCTTATTTTAAGGTTTGTAATAATTAGCTGCAATGCTCAGGTATTGTATAAAAACAACAGCAACAGGAATCAACAGTGATTTGTATGATTAAAAAAATTTAAGTAGGCCCTTTATTTCAAAAAACATTCCTATGTTATACATGAAACAATTACTAATGATCTTCTATACTATTTGTAATTGAAAAGTCCTACAAAAATGTTCTGCCAGATCTGAGATGGCAGAAATGAGAATTTTTTTTTAATTAAAAATGACCTACAGTCACAATTAACCTTGGACCTTATACAAAAATTTTTAAAAAGTAACCTTTTTTTAAAGAAATGATGAAATATTCAGTTAGCCTACTCTTAAGAATAGAACAACAACATTTTATTAAATTCAACTGATATAGGTATCCCCTGCTTTTAAAAAGTTTATACCACTTTGCTTTTATGAAAGATCACATTAGTGTCTGATTTTTGCTAACTGAAAGAAAGCCAAGAGGATTTTTACTTTTACAAAAACAGGTGAAAAGCAAAAATAGCATTCAGGGTTTGTTTTGCAGTGAGCTGTGATAGAGGCAGCATGTGCTCTGAGCAGTGAGAGTGGCCCTATCAGTGTCCTTCCCAGAAACTACACTTAGCATCTCAGCATCAAGCCACCACAGACAGAATCCTGTCTGTGGGCCTCTCTGCTTTCTCTTGATTTATTTTGTACATCCTTTAGCAAGATGTGTCCTAAAGTAATTGCTTCTTCTTTTTAGTCTGTTTCAGCTTATGAAAGATTTCATAGAAACACTCTACTTTTTGGATAGCAGGGAAACCTGTATTTAAAAACCTTACTTTTATAAAACTTGGTAATCACAGGAAAAGAAAGTAGGGGGAGGGAAAGTAGGGGGAGGGGATTTGTGAACAGAAAGGGGGAGGTAAAAGGAAGTAGTAAAAAGGAAAAGACTCAATTCCTCTTAGCTATTTCTGATTTCTATATAACTTTCAATTTCAGGACATCTCCGCTTTTCAGCTTTTTACTCAGCTCTGAGGTGTGTATGTGAATTTGTTGGAAACTTGTTACTATGAGCTGTAATACCCATGGACTTTTAGCGTGGTATAAGAGAAGAGGTTTAGGTTAGGAATCAGGCCACTTGGGCCCTTTTTAAGTTTTCTGTCTAGATATGTGTATGCACTTGTAATCAGTATAGACTAAAATGCTTTCCAAACTATATCATGAATCAATTTTGGGTGTAGCACAACTGGTATTTTCTAAAAAGAAAGTAGAATAGGAAATATCAGTGCATTACATATGGTGAAGGCAAGAATTGCGTTGTGAAACATTGTTTCAGTTATGTAACGATAGAATATTGGATTACAATGAAAAGGTATTTTTCACAGTAATTTTGGTTTTCTATCCAAAAATTTAGTGGCTTCAAATAACCATTTTATTAGAGTTCATAATTTGTGGATCAGGAATTCAGACGTGGCTTGACGAGTTTATTCTTCTGCTCCATGTGATGTTGACGAGGATCACTTGGAGGTATTGAGCTAACAACAGGTTTAGCCTGGAGGGGTCAAGTTGTCTTTACTCACTTGCCTGGTGCTTTGGGGAAGATGGCTGAAAAGCTTGGCTCAACTCACCATGTAGTTTGAGGACCTCTCCATGTGGCTGCTGTAGTTGGACTTCTTATATGGCAGCCCAAGGCTCCAAGAGCCCAAAACATGAATTGGCCGAACTCTTAAATGCTAGCCTGCAATCTGGCATAGCATCACTTCCACTATACCTTATTGGTCAAAGGAGTGACCGGCTAGCCTAGATTTAAGGGGAGGGGTCATGGACTCTTGTCTCTAAGAAATAGTGACCATTTTTAAATTCCACAATTAAGGCAAAATAATTTTGAAAGAGACGACTGAATTATATATCAAACATTTAATTCTTCAATTAGTCTTTGAAAGATGATTACTTTTTTGAAAATCCTCACTCAAGGATATGCTTTACTATAGAGAGAGGGGAAGGAAGGAAAGGGAGAAAGAGAGAGAGAGAGAGAGAGAGAGAGAGAGAGAGAGAGAGAAGGAAACATAGATATAGGAGAGAAACATCTATTGGTTGCCTCCCTTATGTGCCTGCACCCTAGTGGGGGGATCAAACCCACAATCTAGGTATGTGCCTGACTGGTAATCGAACCCGCAACCTTTTGGTGCATGGGCCTGAGCCACACTAGCCAGGGAGAAAGGTGATTTACTTTTAATAATTCCTTGCTCATTGGAAAAGTGTCTATTTTTTAAATTGCATTTATTGGGGACACTGGTTAACAAAATTATACCGGTTTCATTGAGGTGCACAATTCTATAACACATCATCTGTAAAACGTCTGTTTCTGGTTTCAAAGTTCAGTGTTTAATTTAAATATGCATATTTTCCATGAAATATTGAGAGTTTTAGGTTTTTAATGAAAATTATTTAAGGTTTAAAAATTTCTATGGAGTGTTCTGTGGAGTGTTAAGTTTACTACCTAATGCTACCTAGAAAGTTTATTTGGCATACAAAAGGAACTACGTACCTTCTTACATGTCTGAAGATTACATTTGGATATAATTCCTCTCTTTACATACAAGCAAGCTGAGACTGTTATGTTTATGTTGAAATCTGAAAGAGTAAGAAATCTGCTCCCACCTCCCATCCTGCTCTTCAGTAAAGAAAACAAAAACATTATAAGTTTTTGTTAAAAGTTCTCGTCACAAGAAAAACAATTTTGTAACTATGTATAGTGACAGATGTTAACTAGACTTATTGTGGTGATCATTTTGCAAAGTGTGCAAATATTGAATCATTACATTGTACATCTGAAAATACATAATGTGATATATTAATTTACCTCAGTTGAAGAAAAAGAATTCATCTACTCTTACAAAATGTATTCCCTGTGATAGAACCACAAGGATTAAAAAAACAATGCCGATTTCTGAATATCTGCCCATATTTGGAATATTAACAGCAATCTCTTAAGATATAAGCAAAAAAGATGTATCTTGTCATACACCGTGGCTATTGAGAATCCCAAAACTTAAAGCAGTATCTCAGTTTAACCTCTGGCTTTCGTTGGGCTGTTTGTTTGACCAGCTGTGCTGCTGAGTAATTCTCCTTTGCCTATGTTTGCGGCAAATGTTCTGTTTGTTAGGTAAACCACATTCATCTTAAATGTTTCTCTATCCCAAGGTGTTTTCCCCCCCTTTGCCAAGGAAGACATGAAGATAGTGAAGTAATAAAAAATTTTGTCCTTAATGTCTTCATGCCTAATTCTCACATATGTAATGAATCATTAGGAAATCTGCATTTCAACCCACTCCACAGCTAATAATCCTTCTGTTTTCACTAAATACTACATGATCCCATCAAGTAACCACAGAGTAAAGTAATCTCCACTGACAGTACTCCATAATCTTAATTCCACTTGATTTGGATTGTCTGTTGTGCTATCTAAGGAAAGATACTTCAAAGACACATAATCTCAAATACCACAGTTTTGGTAGGCTCTTTGCACATCTTTCCCTCCCATGTTTCCCAGTAAAACAGAGACTACTATCACTACCAGCTCCACTACCATCACCACCACATAAACATCCTAGTCTTTCAATTTTAAGTATCTACTCATTGCAGAAAAACAGTCTACCCTATTTCCTTAGGGCGGGGCTTTGCTCTATATATGTCACTCTAATTCTTCCTGCATCCAATTTAAGGTCTCTTTAGGCAGATTACTCAGTGCCTGTCTTGGTCCTGTCCCACAGATTTTGAGAGAAGATGGGCCTCAACCAATGTAGTAGAAAGAAGATGAGACCTTCAAATCTAGGTTGATCCTCATAAGTGCTGACTATGGGATTGTTGGTTCCTGTTATTACAGTCTTAGAGTAAAAACAAAAATAAAAACATTGAATAAAAAAACTTTTTTAGAATTAAATCGCATCATTTATAAAACAACCCAGTAGGAATGAATATTTCTTAGGACATTTCTCAGATAAAACTATATTCAATTTGAGAGCGTATTTATTTTTACTTCTATTTAGAAAATGGTATGTACTAGGAGTTAGAAAAAGAATATACCCAAACACTATATAAGTAATTTGTTATTATATATATACTAGAGGGCCGGTGCACAAAAATTTGTGCACTCGGCGGGGAGGAGGGGTCCCTCAGCCCGGCCTGTGCCCTCTCGCAATCTGGGACCCCTTGGGAGATAACGACCTGCTGGCTTAGGCCTGCTCCCGGGTGGCAGAGGGCAGGCCCAATCCCTAGGTGCAGCCCCTGGTCGGGCTCAGAGCAGGGCCTATTGGGGAGTTGGGGCGCCACCCCCTGTCATGCACAGAGCAGGGCAGATTGGGAGGTTGTGATGCCACCCTCAGTCACGCTCAGGGTAGGGCCAATTGGGGGGTTGGGGCACCGCCCCCTGTCACACTCAAGGCAGGGTCGATGGGGAGGTTGCGGCGCCACCCCCTGTCACGCACAGAGCAGGGCCAATCAGGGGGTTGGGACGCTGCCCCCTGTCACACACACAGCAGGGCCCATCAGGGGGTTTGGGGCTCTGTACCCTGTTATGCACAGAGCAGGGTCGATCAGGGGGTTGGGGAGCTCCCCCTTGTCACACACAGAGCAGGGCCCATCAGGGGTTTGAGGAGCTCCCCCTGTCACTCACAGAGTAGGGCCGATAGGGGAGTTGGGGCACCATCCCCTGTCACACAAGGAGCAGGGTGGATCAGCGGGTTGGGGCGCCGCCCTCTATCACCCACAGAACAGGGCCAATCAGGGGGTTTGGGTGCTGCCCCCTGTCACGCTGATCCCAGTGCCGGGAGGCCTCGAGGCTCCGCTGATCCCGGTGCTGGGAGGCATATTACCCTTTTACTATATAATATAGAGGCCTGGTGCACGGGTGGGGGCCGGCTGGTTTGCCCTGAAGGGTGTCCTGGATCAGGGTGGGGTTCCCCACTGGGGTGCCTGGCCAGCCTGGGTGAGGGGATGATGGCTGTTTGCAGCTGGTAACACACCCTTCAGGGTGGGGGTCCCCACTGGGGTGCCTGGCCAGCCTGGGTGAGGGGATGATGGCTGTTTGCAGCTGGTAACACACCCTTCAGGGTGGGTGTCCCCACTGGGGTGCCTGGCCAGTCTGGGTGAGGGGCTGAGGGCTGTTTTCAGGCTGGGGGTGACTGAAGCTCCCAACTGCTCCTTTTTTCCTTTTTTCTTTTTTTTTTTTATTCTGGGCCAGCTTTAGCTTTGAGGCTTGGCTCCAGCTCTTAGGCCTCCGCTGCTGAAAGTAGGTTTCTGGCCTTTGTTTACAATGTTGCGATCCTGCTGGCTGAAGTCCGAAGGTATTTGTTATATAGTTTCTTAAACTGCAGGCTCAGAGGCCTGCAAGGCAGGCAGGGAACGTTGGTTTCCTTAGTCACTGAGGCAAGCAAGCCTCATGTTAGTTTCAAGCTGCCTGGCTGCCGGCCGCCATCTTGGCCGACAGTTAATTTGCATATCTTGCTGATTAGCCAATGGGAAAGGTAGCGGTCGTACGCCAATTACCATGTTTCTCTTTTATTAGTGTAGATTTTTTACAGTGGAATCTTTTGTGAATATCTGTGGTTTCAACTTCTGAGTCTTGAAAGGTCTTGATAAATAGTTTGTAATTTCACTGAAGCCTAAATTTGATTCACATAGCTTGAATGGCTGGGGTGTGGGAGGAAATCTCCTTAGCGTGATAGTACATTTAGCCACTTGGTACTTACTCTGTGCTCTTATCTTGCACAGTAGTAAGAAAGATGTGTTTTATTTTCTAGAGCAATAACTTTTTTGATTTTGACAGAAATGAAATGGTTGAAATTTTAAAAAATAAAGGGGTCCAAGAAGTGGTTCTAGGTCATAGGAATCTTAGCTAAATTAAAGGCAATAATGGCAGATTCATTGGCCGATCAGATTTAATCTGTGAATGAGCATATGCTATCTTATATAATAAAAGGCTAATATGCAAATAGACCGAATGGCGGAACTACTGGTCACTGTGATGCACACTGACCACCAGGGGGCAGACGCTCAGTGTGGGAACTGCCCCTTGATGGTCAGTGTGCTCCCACAGGGGTAGCACCGCTCAGCCAGAAGCTTTGAGCTGGGCGCAGCGGTGGTGGTGGGAGCCTCTCCCAGCTCTGCAGCAGCACTAAGGATGACCTAAGCCAGCAATCGGACATCTCCTGAGGCTCCGGACTGCGAGAAGGCTCAGGCTGGGCTGAGGAACTCCCCCCCCCCCTTCCCACAGCATGAATTTTGTGCACTGGCCCTCTAGTATGGAAATAAAAGAAGCAATTTATGAAAGTATTTCATATGGTGCTCCCACTAATCAGAAAGCTGTCACTAAATCATTATATCTTAGTGGGTGGAAGCATAGTGTGGTGTTCTGGAATTTGGATATTTATAGAAGTCTCAGACTTACATCAGGCTATCTTGGACTTACTCTAGTGACACTGTGTATAATGGTAATTAGCCCCAGTTCTGGAGTCAGACTACCAGACTTTAGATTTCTGTTCTGTAATGTATGGCTTTGCAAGTTATTCAACCTCTCTGAGCTTTAATTTTTTCATCTATAAGATGGTGATAATAAAATATCTCCTGATAGGGTTGTTGTAAATTTAAGTGGGGTAGTGCTAGAAAGATATATAGCATGCTGTCTGGCACATATTAAGCACTCAGTAAGTTTTACCTATTTATTCTACTTATATTTGTACCTGCTAGCATCTGACAGCTGAGATAGAATAGTTTGCTTATTAGGGTGTTGTTCAAAGGAAACTGCATATACATTCTGGACACCCATTTTTAATATATCAGAAAACAGCAGGTATGCCGTAGCCAGGTAGCTCAGTTGGTTAGAGGGTCATCCCGATAAACTAAGATTGCAGGTTCGATCCCCGGTCAGAGCACATACAAGAATAAACTAATGAGTGCATAAATAAATGGAACAACAAATCAGTGTTTCTCTCTTCCTTTTTCTCTCTAAAATCAATAAATAAAATTTAAAAAAATTAAAAAGAAAACAGTAGGCACTATAGAGTAAAAAAAACTAGAAAGAAAAACCTGTTTCACAGTGTCTACCTCCATCCCTGACTTCTCTCAGAACTCCAGTCTTCTGAGCCTCTCTGTTGCCTTCTCCATTTATTGCAGTAAATAGCAGCACCATTTACCCAATTTAGTCCAAAATCTAGGAGCTACTCTTGATTCCTTTCCTTCCTTAGTTCCCCATTTCTATTTCATCAGCAGATCCTGTCATTCTACCTCCAAATGTCCATCTGTTTCTATGTCCATCACTATCTTCATGATTCCAACAGAAGTGTTTGTCATCTGTATTATTACAACAGGCTTCTAATTTAGTCTTTCTGCTTTCATGCTCCTGTATTCCATTCTTCATACTATAACCAGGGTGATCTTTTAAAACAAAATTAAATCATGTCATTCCTTTGTGTAAAACTTAATTATGGTGGATTCTTGTCATGGTTATAATAAAATCAAAATTTCTTAGGCTTATAATAGCTAAGATGATCTGCTTCTTGCTCTGACCACAACCTTTCTTCTCTCCCTTGCCTTTTTTCACACTGGCCTTCCACTTACCATTTTAGTGTTGTCTTTTAATGCCCTTCTCCTACCCGGCTCTTGTCATTTAGTTCTCTCTTGCTGGAGGCCTTCCCTGACTACCCAAATCTGAAGGAGAATTTCTCTACTTTGGTCTGCTGGTTTTTATTCTCTGCATAGCACTAATGATCATTTGATGTTCTTATTTGTTTGATTATTCATTTATATCCCTTCAGTAGAATGTAAGTTCTATAAGGGCAGTATATTTAAAAAAATAATGTTTTTATTGATTTCAGAAAGGAAGAGAGAGGGAGAAAGAGATAGAAACATCAACGATGAAAGAGTTATTGATCGGCTGACTCCTGCACGTCCCCTACTGGGGGTCGAGCCTGCAACTTGGGCATGTGCCCTGAAGGGGAAATTGAGCTGAGACCTCCTGGTTCATAGGTTGACACTCAACCACTAGCCAAATCAGCTGGGCTGTTTTTTAATTTTTTAAATCCTCACCTGAGGTTGTGTTTTTATTGATTTTTAGAGAGAGAGGAAGGGAGAGAGAGACAGAGAGAGAGAGAAAGAAGGAGAGAAAGAAACATTGATGTGAGAGAGAAACATCAATTGTTTGCCTCCCATATGCACCCCTACCAGGGGGATCCATCCTGAAACCTTTTGGTACAAAGGAGACACTCCAACCAACTGAGCCACCCAGCCAGGCAGTACACGTTCTTGATTGTTGTTGAATATCTATCTAGTGTCTTGAGTAGTAGGGTAGATGCTCATTAAATATTTGTTGAGATAATGAGTGAATGATTGTTAAAAGCTTGTTTGTGAAGTACCATACATCAGCCCTATGGTGAAGTAAAAAGAAGAAAATCTTTTGTGTAGAAAACATACTTCATAAGATTACCAACAATATTTTGGGAAGGGAGAGGGAAAAGGAAGGAGAGAGGGAGGGAGGGAGGAAGAGAGAGAAAGAGAGAGAGGAGAAAATTGATGTGAGAACAAAACATCTATTGCTTACCTCACACACAGTACCTACCAGGGATGGAACCAGCAACCTTTCCATTGCATATGACAATACCCAACCAACTGAACCACACTGGCCAGGGCCCTTCATACATTTTTTTTTTTATTAAAAAATATATTTTATTGATTTTAGAGAGGAAGGGAGAGGGAGAGAGAGAGAAACATCAGTGATGAGAGAGAATCATTGATTGGCTGCCTCCTGCATGCCCCCCACTGGGGATCGAGCCGGTAACCCAGGTATGTGCCCTTGGCCGGAATCGAACCTGGGACCCTTCAGTCCACAGGCTGACGCTCTATCCATTGAGCCAAACCAGCTAGGGCCCCTTCATACACTTTTTATGTTAAAACTAGTAGCCTGGTGCATGAAATTCATGCACATTAAAAGGGAATTAATTAGAGGAAATATTTTAATATTGCTATTTGCCCTTTTTCTGTAATAGAAATGTGAGAGATGAAATTAATAAAATGTATATGAAAAATATATAAATTTATTAATAAATAAACAATAACAAAAGAATATAACAACAGAGGCATGATATAAAAATGACAAAAACATGATATAAAAACAAAAACATGATATAAAAACAACAGTGATGCAAACAATGACTGATGAAGTGATTAAACTTATTCTAATATCTCCCTGTACACCACATTAAGAGTGAAAACACTTTCAGAGTGCTTGACTAATTTCCCTTGTGCTGATGTATTTAGAACTTTAACTTTAATGTCACATGCTCTTCAAACTCGAGAGAAAGCAACATATAACTGACCATGTGCGAAAATTCGTTCAGGTAGGAATATGCCTACTCTGTCTAGCGTTTGTCCTTGTGATTTATTAATAGTCATCACAAATGCTGGCATCACGGGAAACTGTCATTGAATCAATTTAAATGGGAGGCCAGTGTCAGATGGGGACAAATAAATTCTTGGAACCAGAACAACCTCTCCGTCTGCGGATCCTGTTAATACTTCAGCTTTTTACAGAGAGGAAGGGAGAGAGAGAGTTAGAAACATCGATGAGAGAGAAACATCAATCAGCTGCCTCCTGCACACCCCCTACTGGGGATGTGCCCACAACCAAGGTACATGCCCTTGACCGGAATCGAACCTGGGACCCTTCGGTCTGCAGGCTGACGCTCTATCCACCGAGCCAAATCGACTAGGGCAGGTCATAATCTTTTGATAATAAATCTGGTACCATTACAAAGACCCCATTTACTATTAAGATTTCTCAATAGCATGATTATTGCACCCACTTTCAATTTTAATTTATGACACGGCATTCCCAAAGGAGTAATACTATTAAGAAATTCGATGGGAAAATTTTCCTTTTCAGCATCATCTGTGGAATCAATGGAATCATCACTCAAATATGTGTGAAAATCTCCATTGAGTATATCCAAAATTTCTTCATTTAATTTTTGAACGTGCTCATTTTTTTTGGACAAAGAATTGCACGTTTAGATATATTTTCAATATTATCTATAGATAATATTCCAAAGGAAGCTTCAATAATAGATCCATTGCAAATTATTTCACAGGGGATTTCAATAATATCCATTCCTAAATGAAAACTGCTATCAAGTTTGCCATCTCCAAGTTTTACTAACTATTCACTATAAGCAGAATCCTCTGATCTCATATTTGTTGTAAGAGACAACTTTCTGAAACATCCCCAAACATTGCAGTACTTTACACTCGTTTGTACTATGGCCGATCACATAGCATGCGGTACAATACTGAGACATTGTCGAAAATCTCCTCCAAGAAGGAGAACTTTCCCACCAAATACAACATTCAAATTCATAATTTCTCTTAGTAATCTGTCTATGGCGTTTATAGCATGACTGGATGCCATGATGCATTCATCAATAATGAGAAGTTGGGCATTTTTAATAGTTTTAGCAACTTCACTGTTTATATCTAGTCTAGAAATTGAAGTTTCATTTAATGGAATTGGTCATTTACACTGGGAATGAAAGGTTCTTCCACCGAGAAGTGAATTTGCAGCAATTCCTGTAGATGCTGTGGGTACAACAGTACCACCACAACCTCTAATATAATGTATTAAAACTTTATTGTGGGGAGCCGCTACAGTATTTTGAACAGATTCAAGCCTTGGACTGATGAGAGGGCACAGTCCTCTCATTGCCACGTGCAAGTCCCAGCTTGGAGGGCAGGGCCCTCCCAGCACAATTGTAGCTAACAGCTATAGTTGTAAGCTTGAACCAGTGGTCCAAACACATAGCCCCACATGCCTGAGTGATGTAGGCTTGATAGAGTTCAGGTGCATGTAGTTGAGTAGGATCGAAACCCATGAGAACGTTGTAAACATCTTGGTCATGCCCTTACTTTGCCTCCTGGCATCCGCTATAAAATAAAGACAGGGCTGTGGGCATGGTCGCTGTCTCAGAGAAGCAGCGTCCCACCGAGACCCAGCTTTCATTCTCTTGTCTGTCTTTTCTAAGCCTTTCAGCCACCCCCACTCAGGTTCACCCTGGGCCGTGCTGGCGCAGCACACTTTATAAAGATATGCTTCCACGCTCTGAGGGCGAGTTCCTGCCTCAAACCTCGCCCTTACCGGAAACAGCTCCGGGAAGGGTGCAGCCTTTTCCAAGACAACCCCTGCAGGACTTTCTTCCAGTTGGTCGTGCCTCGGGTTGTGATGTTCCACCTAGGGTTTTTATATAAGTAGTTGTCCTTTTGTAAAATAATAGTGATATTCAGTTGTATAATTTAAAAATATGTTCATGGCAGCATGAATAATTGGGAAGCACTGTTATCCTGTACTTTTAGATGGAGGTCTTTGAGTTTCAGAGATTTGTAGTTCACTGCAAATAAAGAAGTACTGTGTAGGTGTTCCTGGGAGGGAGTTTTGCTAAGAATTCTTACTAAATAAAGTTCAGTCAATCAAATATTATATTCTTCAAATTCTCCTGGTAAATAAATTGTCGGGTTCTATTTAAAGATTATATTCTGTTAAAGTGAAATGTGACATAAGTATCCACAGATACTAATTAAAGGAAGTAAAAATAGTAGACCTCTAATAATGTCTTTTGGGGAAAAGAGTTAATACATTGAGCAATATTTCTGTGAATAACCTTATCCATAATGAAAGCTAACTAAAATTACATATATTTTATTACCTTAGAATTGATCAACTTTAAAAAGAACCCAATATTTATTAAGATATGAGTGAATGTTTGTTTGTTTTTTTTCTTTTCATTGTCCAATAAAACTGAAAGAGACCTGAGATGCCACCTTTACAGACTTCCTGTGTTTCAGATAAGGACACCGATGGTCAAAGGGCATAATGTTTTTGGTAGTTTTAGGATTATAATTTCTATCTCCTTATTCCCAGGCTCCTAAAATTCACACTGTAACATACTACTTATTTTAGGGAGATAAGGCTTAAGAAATTTCTCTTTTTGGAGTATGATTTAGGTTGTTTTAAAATATTATTTCAATCAGTATTTTAATTCACATGAAATGAGATATATTTTTAAATACCATGCAGGGAAGAAATTCCACATTCCGTGTTGTGACAGCTGGCCTCTGAAAGGCTGTGTGAAGCTCTAAAAGTGGCATTTATGCTTTTAACTTTTGTCAAGTTAAGATTTAAAATTAACCAAGAAAATAATAGATATTTTATTTTTGTTATTCCTGTCTTAAAGAATCTTTAAACATGAAAAGACGAGACATTTATAAAGTAAGTCTAATTCCTCTAAAGATGATAGTTTTGAAGGTTTTGATTTTTTAAAAAAGTGTTTTAATAAAGAGTAGGAATAATTTGTGTAGTTTTAAATCATTTCATAGAGATAATTAAAGTTTAATAGTAATTACAAAAATTTGTGCTAATAAAACTAATATATAGTGGAAAATTTATAAGCTAGATCAATTTAAATAAGGTAAAAATTAGACATAATTTCAGTTTCTGGAGAAACCAATAATAACATTTTGGTGTGTTTCTTACCAATCTTTTTTGTGTGCAATTATAGTATGTATTTTTTCTTTTTAACAAAGTCAAGATCATTCTCTATATTCCTTTTGTTTGTTTTGCTTTTTTCATTTCATTGTTTTTTTCATTTTTTTCATTATATCATGAGCATTTTTGTACATTCTTAAAAAGTTTATGGAAAGATTTTATAATAGCTTCATAACATGCTTATGTAATTTATTTAACCGTTCTGTTTTTGGTTATTTAGGTAATAAATTTTTTACTATTAATGCTGAAATGATTAACTGGTTTTACATATCTTTGTTCACATTGTTCTATTTTACATATGATAGTAGCCTAAAATGGAATTGGTGACATTGCTGAGAAGCTTTTTAGAAATGTACTAATTTAAACTCCCACATAATATATGAAAAGGCTGTTTTATTGCACCCTTAACAACAAATTGGCTGTGTTTGAACAGGACTTTGTTATTATTTGGGGGCTTGAAGCATTTGTTGAAAAGATTAGTATGGTGGGTCCACATTTGTTATGCTCTCCAGAGGCACTTAACTTTTTTTTTAAAAGTATTTTTTAATTGATTTCAGAGAGGAAGGGAGAGGGAGGGAAGGAGGGAGGGAGGGAAGGGGAGAGAGAGAGAGAGAGAGAGAGAGAGAGAGAGAGAGAGAGAGAGAGAGAAAGAAAGAAACATATATCAATGATGAAAGAAAATCATAGATTGGCTGCCTCCTGCATGCTCCACACTTGGGATGGAGCTGCAACCCAGGCATGTGCCCTGACTGGAAATGGAACCATTCAGTGGTTCTCGTCCTTCCTAATGCCATGACCCTTTAATACAGTTCCTCATGTTGTGGTGACCCCCAACCGTAAAATTATTTTCGTTGCTACTTCATAACTGTAATTTTGCTACTGTTATGAATCGTAATGTAAATATCTGATATGCAGGATGTATTTTCATTGTTCGCAACCCACAAGTTGAGAACTGCATAGGTCGATGCTCAGTCTGAGCCACACTGGCTGGGCTAGAGGCACTTAATTGTTGAAATTAGCAACCTATTTGTTTTTATAGCGGCAGACTAACCACACAATTAGATAAAGTAGATAGAATATTTACTTATCTTCCCAAGAGCAAACTGTTCTCTTTGGGTCACACTTATCCTGGTTCAATTATTTAAATTGTAAAAAAGTTAATGATGGATAAAAATTTCAATTGACTGCTTTTCCCTAAACTATAGAGAATAGGGTTGAAGTAAATTGCTTAAAAAATTGATCAAAAGAGTTTAAATAGTAGTTGCTCAGTAGGGGCATGTGTGTGTGTGTGTGTGTTTTGGGAAAGACTGGTTGGTAGAGAGGATAGGGAAAGATTAGAAAAAGAACATGACTGAGGAAACAAAGTTGCTGTGAATAAAAAGAACTTCTGCCTTTACCTGGAAAAAAAATGTCTTTACTTTTGTCTGTATGTGATTGACTCTGAAAGAACAATTAATTACACATGAGCCTGTTTCCTGAAATAACATTCTTATGCCTGTACCTATCAAAATGAACTGGTACCGAAATACATTTTAAATAAACATTCTGCAAGTTGTGTTGATTATGTAAAAAATCACTTATAGTTTTAAGTTAAATGTAAAGTGACCCTTAACAAAAATAAGTTTTTTTTTGTTTTTTTTTTACCACCCAGAGTGGCTCAGTTGGTTGTGCATCATGCTATGCACTGAAAGATTGCCGATTCTATTCTGGGTCAGGGCACAACTAGGGTTCGATCCCTGGTTGGGGCATGTGCAGAAGGCAACAGATGCATGATTCTCATTCTCTCTCTCTCTCTCTCTCTCTCTCTCTCTCTCTCTCTCTCTCTCTCTCTCATTTCTTCCTCTCTTTAAGCATTTCCTTGGGTGAGGATTAAAAAAAAAAAGTTCTTTTTTAAAACTTTGAATGTGATATGGCTTTCATTTGATCAAATATTTGAATATTGCAGGTCCTTGTCTTCTCTTAATGACATAGAATTTAGTATGTTTGTTAAAAAATAAAGTTTTAAGTCTAGCTGTTTTGGTACAAAAAAACTTTATTGTTAAAAATCAAAGTGTGAGTTATAAAGTATGTTAGACATGAGCAAAGTGCATTTTAATTTTCTCAGGGCCAAGTTCGTGTTAGCTTTCATGTCATGCTTCCCAGAGATGTAATTTTAACTAGTCTGATAATAAGAAAATAATCACACCATGTGCCAAGAACTCTATTAGACACTTTATTAGAATTAAGTTTTAATCTTCGCAGTGCCCTGAAAAGCATGGGTAAACTGAGGACAAAGTTCCAAAACCAGTCTAAGATCATACAGCTAGTAGGAAGTCAAGCAGGGGTTAAAAAACCACATGTCTTGCTACCTTTACAACCTTGCTACATAGCAGGATCCACAGAAAAGAAGCAAATGATGCGATCTGGGTACATAAAGAATTGCAAAATCTTGGGTACATAAAGAATTGCAAAATCTTGGCCACAGAGATCTGCTGCGTCAAACCCTTGTTTTAACAAGATCCCGCATGTGATGTGTATGCATGTTAAAGTTTGAGAAACACCATACTATATCCCCTATTAAAAGTAATGTTGAAGTTTTGAAATCTTTTCTAAGGATTATTCTTGGTTTTTACTTTTAGTTCCATGGGTTATCAACATTTTCCACAAGAGGGAGAGGGAAACTGTTGAATTAGTCAGTGTCTCTACCACTACAAATTGCTATCCTCTTTTTTTTTTTTTTTTTTAATTTGATTCAGATCCTGTGGAAATCCAGAGGAGCAATTGACTAATTCTGTTTGTGGACAGTTGGTCAAAGTCTCATCAGCCAAATATAGCTCTGTTTTTAACAGCCATTCCTCATGGGCCCAACGTGGCAGATTTAGAGTCCATGGCTTCATTCTGGGAAGGCATTTCCCAAATTAAAGGGAGAAATGCTTAAAAGAAAGCATTTTTGAAAGAAACTTAAGATCTTTTAGAATGTTTCTTACTTTAGATGATTAGCAGACCATCTATACACTGGTATCTCTACTAATTTCATTTTATGAACATAATTATTTGGTCACAGGGGCAATGATAGGTAAAAAAGGCAAGGCTAATTTAGACAGTAGAACAGCACTTTACACTAGAAACATAATGCAAGATGCATATAATTTTAAATTTTCTAGTAGCTACATTAAAAAAGTAAAAAGAAACACTTTAATCTTAGTAATATATTTTATTTAACCCAACATAGCAAAATATTATATCAACATGTAATCAATATTAAAAGATATTTTACATATATTTTGTACTGTCGTGAAAAAATATGGTATGTATTTTACATTTATATTGTCTCAATTTGAGAAATTTTCAAGTTAAAAAGTGAAGTGTAGTCCAGTGAAAACCAAATTGTGTTTAATGGGAAAATATTTTACATTGCTTTGGTTTTAAAATGTAAACTAATTAAAATTAAATAGAATCAAAAATTCAGTTCTTCTGGTTACACACAAGGCACATTTCAATATCACATGTTGAGTTGTGGTTCTGATGTAACTAATTTCGGACCTATGGAATTGATCACCATCCTAATAGTCAGTGAATGAATGCCATTGGGGGTTGGAGTCTGTTAATATAAATATTATTGGAGAATAAAGAGGGAATCAAGGAAAGCTATTTAGGTCAGAAAGCGTTTACTGAGACCACCTGCCCCCTACCCGCCCCGTCCTTCCCGCAGTTGGAATTAATTTAACCTGCCTTTTATTGGTGGTTCAGGATCAGTTTCTGAACCCTTTATCCCCACTAATTGTAAGGTTAGGGCCAGTAGTGAGGGTCTTTCAACTTTTCCTATGGCATCAGAGGGCTGCACACTGTTCAGAAAAGTGAGGTGATCTGACAGTTCAGTGTGGCCAGCAGGATGGTCTGAGTGGGTTGTTTGGTGAAAAGGTTTTAAACTTTATGTGTGTACCTGGATCACCAGGGGACGTTTGTTAAAAATACCAGTGTCCGGGCCTCACCCTCCTCGATCCTAATCACACAGTTTAGGGTCCTGGGCACTTACATGCATATTACAAAAGCAGCTCTAACTGTTTAAGCCCAAGAGCGCCTGGGGACCATCGCGCTCCGCACTTGGCTCCACAGGCTGCGAGTTCGAGTTTAACCTAAGGCGCGCCGCCTGGCCTTCGATTCCCCGCTGAGCTGTCAGGCGGGCTCTGCGGGCAGGTGACCCACCGCCGAGCACTGCCCCGCGGCGCCCCGTCTCAGGTCCGTTAGAGCAACCTGCGCCCGCCTAGGTGGACCGCGGCCGTGACTGACACACCGGTGGCCTTTCGGGCAGCCATTTTTGAGGCGCGCACCCGACCTCACGTCCCGTTAGCTGGGAGTGGGGGGAACGCTGTTCCCGGGGCTCAAGATGGCCACGGCGCCCGCGTGCCAACCGAGCGCGGGCGGGCGGCCCGGGCGTCTGGCCCCTCTGCGGCCGCGGGCCCGGGGCGGGGCGTCCCCTGCGGGCGCGGCCAATCAGCGCGAGGGCCCGGCGGGCGGGGGCGGCGCCGGGGTGTGTGAGGACGCGCCGCGGTCGCTGAGTGCCGGAGCAGGAGCAGTTGCTGTGGTACCTGCTGCTGCTGCCGCCGCCGCGGACGCGGAGCATCGGACGCGGGCGCTGCGCGCGGAGCTGGGACGTGAAGCCATGACGTCCGTCAGGTACGGAGAGGGCGCCGCCCGAGCCGCTCGCCTGCCGGGTGGTGGGACCCCGACTGCCGCCCCTTCGCCCGGGTGGTCCGCCTCGGGTGGGAGGTCCTCTGCACTTTTCATTCGAGCATTTCTGCTTGCCCCAGAAGTTTTGGGGGTCGGTGGCACTTGGCGGGGTCTGTCAGCCGCCGCCCCCTGGCGTGACCCACGCCCAGATCCCAAGGTTGGAGGCTTGCCTGTGTGTGTAGTGACTTTTCCATGAAAAACGTGGCTCCCTCCCCCACCCCCGGGGAAGCGTGGCGTGCTCCCGTCTGTCCCTGCCTGCAGGTCACGCCTGTGACAGAACTTCATCGCGGCCTTGGGCGGACCTGCAAAGTTGGCCCTTCTCCGGGGCAGGTAGATTGCCCCCAGTGATGAAACCGCGCGTCCCTAACGTGTTTGCTTCTGACGGGAACGAGTGCGCGGGGAGGCGCCATCTGTTTACCTGCTGGTGGGAGCCGCAGGTGAAACGCGTGTTGTCAGATAGTAGGTCTACAGTGAAAGGTAAACACATCCCCCGGCGGCTCCCCCGGAGCTCTGAGGCTCTTGTTAATGGCGATGGGGTATCGCCCTGCGTGTATCGCTGACTGAATGTTTAACTTACGCTAATGCAACTATGTCTAAAAGGAGGTAAGTCACGTTATTTGCTCAGTGGTCTGACCTCCCTCTTTTAGAGTAGGCCCTGGCCTTCACTGTCCCAGAGAAGGGGAGGCCCCAGCACAAAAGTGAAGAGAATAAGTTAGTTTGTTGTTTTTGTGTTTTTGTTTTTGTCTGAGCTTCCAGCGCCTAAGTCCTGGCGATTTAACAGTTTCTCTTTGCTTATTGTGACTACACAAATGTAAGAGATGACTCAAGAACCTGACCCTCAGGTAAGATAAGGTAGCATTCAACGGTGCTGAACTCGGATGCAGTTTCTCTTTCTTAAATTGCGTAATTCGGAACTAACATAGGCAGAGAGTACTTCATTATGCAGGAGAAATTCAGGTGCTGAAAGGTTTTGCAGTGCATATAAGGCCAGGTTATAAGGCTAATAGCATTTTAGGATGAGTAAAGGAAGTGCTGTCGAAGCAGATTAATTTCTCCTTTCCACCGCCACGCCCAGCATGGGAAGCTGCTCTTCATTAGGTTGTGGATCAGTGACTTTCTATATTAAGAATCATTTCTTATGTAGGCTCAATTGACCATTGTCTTCCTGGCTACTCTTAATTGGAAAAACTCCCAAATATAAAGCGTCTGCTGCTTGGCAAGTGGCAACAGGCTGCACCTTTTAATGAAGGGTTTAATGGTGGTTGTGTTCAAAAGACTGGTTTAAAGGTTGATGCCAGCCTTATTTGACTTGTGAGAGGATAGGCAACTGCTAATAACCTTACATTTATGCTGTTTCTTCAGCTGTTTGCCTGCATTTTACATAGTGTTGATCTATAGTGACGTGACTTAAAGATTTTCAAGTGTTATCCAAACCACATTTTACAACTGCGGAAACAGACCAAGAATAGTTGAGTGCCGTGTGCAAAATCAGTTAGTGGCAGAGGTAGGAATTGAATCCAAATATCCATGATCTAGTGCAGTGATGGCGAACCTATGTATTCATTTTTTTGGTTGATTTTTCTTTGTTAAATGGCATTTAAATATATAAAATAAATATCAAAAATATAAGTCTTTGTTTTGCTATGGTTGCAAATATCAAAAAATTTCTATATGTGACACAGCACCAGAGTTAAGTTAGGGTTTTTCAAAATGCTGACATGCCGAGCTCAAAAGGTTCGCCATCACTGATCTAGTGCTCCTCATGATGCCTTTATAGACAATATATTATTTAAATTTTCTGAAAAAGCTGCTTCGATGGACAAAAATATAAAGTATTGTGAGAGACAACTGTAGTACCTCTTTTCTTTCCTCTTGTCTTCTAAGGAGCTTGATGATTTAAGTTCAGGCGTAGGCAGGGAGATTACTGAAGTTGAAGCCACTATGTATGTGGTGACAGTTTTGAATGAGTTGATAATCCCTGCCAGTTCCCAGTGAGAACTCATTTAATGCAGTTATGTCATACCTTAGTTTTCACACCATGTTAGGCATGTTCCCATTTTATGTCCAGTCTAATAGCCCAACAGATATATGCTATCGACCTGCTTTTACTGGTAAGGAGAGTGAACTAGGTCACAAGTTATCAAAATCTAACTTCATGTTCAGTGCTCTTTTTTACATCACACTTAAAAATAATTGTTGCTAACTATGTGACAGAATATAGAACTGGAAACCATTGAGGACCAGTGTCAACATACCTGGGTTCTGGTTGAGAGCCTTTTCTTGAATTACTGTTTTTTCTCTTTTTTTCCTCTTCTCTGGACATTTGTTTAATGATATACTCAGTGATGCTGACATTAATATGTATCCCACAGTGTTCTTGAGTAGGTATTCAAGTGCTTTTAAATTTTAAGGCATTTTATAAATGCCTCCTTGTTAAAAGCAATTTGAGCTCTTAGAAATGGTGTCATCTGAAAATAAATGTTGAAATCTTAAGGTTTTTTTTTGTTTTTTTAAATATATTTTATTGATTTTTTACAGAGAGGAAGGGAGAGGGATAGAGAGCTAGAAACATCGATGAGAGAGAAACATCGACCAACGCCTCCTGCACACCTCCCACTGGGGATGTGTCTGCAACCAAGGTACATGCCCTTGACCGGAATCGAACCTAGGACCCTTCAGTCCGCAGGCCGACTCACTATCCACTGAGCCAAACCGGTTTGGCGAAATCTTAAGTTTTTAAACATGAAGGACACTTACCTAATTCCCTGACTTTATAGTTGAAGAAACTGAAGCCAAAATTTGTTTGCATTTATACAAAATAATTGCATATATCTAACTAGAACCTAGATCTCTAGACACCTGGTTCAGTGCCCTTTCCAGGGTAGCACTCAACTATTAGGAATTCCTAAGTAATGATTTAAAGCAAACGAGTTGTGTGTGTGTGGGTTTTTTTTTTGTTTGTTTTTTAAACTTAAGATCTTTGAATGAATTTGGCTGGAGATACAGTCTCTTTGAACTTTTATTTGTATTCTACTTCATCTTTACTAATGAAGAATCCAATTATCATTGAATAACTGTTATACTTTGTTATCAGACTCCAACTGGTCTTAATTTGGGAAATGATAGAACATATTTGTAAATTGATGCTTTTGACATTTTTAATTGGCCCAGTAGGAAACTTGATACTTGAGTTAAATTCAGGAGACAGGAAAACGTAGAATGAGAGGATAGAAGAGAATTTCCTAGTTAGGCAGTGGTAGAGCTTAAGCTAGAATTTATCAGCCGTGGGCAAACTACGGCCCGCGGGCCGGATCCAGCCCGTTTGAAGTGAATAAAACTAAAACAAAAAAGACCGTACCCTTTTATGTAATGATGTTTACTTCGAATTTATATTAGTTCACACAAACACTCCATCCGGCTTTTGTTCCGGCCCTCCGGTTCAGTTTAAGAACCCATTGTGGCCCTCGAGTCAAAAAGTTTGCCCACCCCTGATTTAGGCCATTTAGAATTGAAGGTCAGATAAAGAGCTTCCCAGACAAGGAAAAGCTGAAGGAGTTCATCACCACCAAACCAGTATTACATGAAATGTTGAAGAGGAAATAAAAGGTCAAAAATAGGAACAATAAAATGGCAATAAATGCAACAATTGAATCTAAAAATCAAAATAAATGAACAAAGAATCTAATGAACAAAATAAACTGATGAATAAAATAGAACCAGAGGCACAGAAACATGGAACATGGAATCTCAGAGGGAAGGGAGAAGGGAACCAGGAAGAGATTAACCAAAGAATTTACATGTATTACCAATGGACACAGACAATAGGGTGGTGAAGGCCTGGGGTGGGGTGGGAACCAGGTGGAGGGAGGCAATGGGGAAAATAGGAGGAACATCTGTAATCTCAACAATAAAGGTTTAAAAAAAAGATCTTAGCTCAGCTCTTCTGACTCCTACTTTATGCACTTTTCACTGAGCAACACTATTTCAAAACACCCCTATGCATATTGCCCTTCCCCCCCTAACATCAGTGTCTAGACTGGTTTTGGGCATTGCTTACAGCTTGAGTTTGTACCAGGCAAGACTGGGAAAATGAGGTAGGGAGACAGGGAGAGTGTTTGCTCTAGAGCTGAGGAGCCCTATTCTTTGGCCTGCCCAGACAGGTCAGATTTGGTCAAAGACTATTCTGGGACTCGACATTACTGTGTCCTACACGATGATTCTGGAACCACTTCTGTGGGTTGGCCTACATCGGAAAATTTATGTGGGATGTGGGTGGGGTCCTGGGGTATTTTTCTCCTAACACTCAAGACTTTGAGGTGCATCCAACAAGATCTGCCAACCCACTGAGATGGAGAACATTCCTATGAAGACTAAAATTTGGCTAAGTTTGAAACTGCCTTTATTGAGCTGTTTCTTTAGCGCCTTTAAAACAGAATTTTCAAGCTCATTTCAGGACTTGTGTCTTTTATAAGAAATGAAAATTTCAATTACTGCACAAACTTTTATGTATAGGACTACTTAGTGAGGCAAATGAACTTTTAAAATAAAATGAAATTGTTTTATTTATGAAATACTGTATTTTGAAGAACTAAAACAGGAATCCTTTTACAGAACTGTGCAATGTTGTCAGCTGTTAATGCTTATATTTATAAATAGGTCATCTTTGTTTGAAAAGCATACAAGGTTTTCTAACTCCAAATCTTCCCAGCCACAGTATTGCTACATTAAGCAGAACTGTCAAAGATAAAACAGAATCAAAATGATTGTCTAGACTGAATGTTAACCCTTTCCTGTAACATTGGTTAATAACATCTCTTTACCTCTTCATACTTACTTGTTTTATAAATTGTTATTAAAAAACTATTATAATACCCTCCTAGGTAGTGAAGAGTTTAAACCATTGATGTTACTTTCTAAATATCCCATGAGGCCTATAACTATATACCTAATTACCTCATGGAAAATTATTTCTGTGCCTGTGAATGGCAGACTCAGTGAACAGACTGTGTTTGGGTTGGGGGTGGCATGCATTAGAAATATTTATCTAAAGTAATTGATTATTATAAATGACTGTTAGGTAACTTTTATTTATCTGAAATGCTGAAAAAAAATTCTCTTTTGAATTTTTAATTTTTTACTAACAATATTATGTTTATCACTTTATTTTTCTCCTCTTGAATTTTAACATTATTTTTATGGCCATATTCATTTAGATATTTTTCTAGTATGAGTTACATTAACTGCACAATATCTGATCTTTATTCTGTGGAATGACTTTTCTTTCCTCTGGTCAATTCCTATAAGTTATAACATTGCTTAATTAATGGAACATTCTGTTGGTTTCAGGCATTTAGCTTATCAGTCCAGTGATCACTTTCTAATATTCTAACCATCAATTTTTAATAGCACCAATATTCAAGTGTATCTGACCAGATTTAGAATTGGGTCTCTCCTGATAACCTTCAGCCTTTACTCTCTTCCCCAAATGTGAAGACTGGCATGTTCCTTGGAATCAGAGTGTTCACTAAAAAAAAAATTAAAAAAAATACTGTAATAAACCATAAGCATGGATTCTTATTTTCAAATAGCAAAGCGAGCTTATAAGTTAGATGACCACATGTCCCAGTTTACCCAGAACAATCCTGGATCATACCTGTTACTCTGGCATAATTATAAATAGCTCTTCCTTTACTCTCAAAAGTGTCCTGTTTGGATAATAAATCATCTAGTCACATACTTATATACTATAATCATTTGTTATAGTAGATTTGGGTTGTTGAAATGTTATTTGAAATAGGACCATAAGACAAATATATATATACATATACACACACACACACACACATATGTATTTATCTATAATATACATATACATACATATAATTATATATCATTGGTCATTTTATTGTATTAAGATAGTTCTGAGTGTCTAAATGTAGTATATTGAATAAGAAAGCACGTGCTTTGAAGTTAGGAATCATTTGTCTTCTGACCTTTGGCAGGTTATAAAACTTTTCTGAACTTTTTATTTCTGTTAAACGGAGACAATAGCAATACCGAACCAATAGAATTATTGTAAAGATTTAAAGGTGATAACATATAAAAATGTTTTATAGCTTCAAATTCCTATGTAATTGTGAGTCATTTTTATGCCACACATGTGCTCCTGAAAATTGGATTTAAAATGAATAATTGTATCTAATTTAGGGGAACTTGCTATCTAACAGAGAATAGATAGTCTTTTAGAAGTGTTTTACTGTAATGGGGAGCAGGAATAAGAGCAGCTGGAGATATATGTGGAATTAAGAGGGGCTGAATTTCAACATATTTGTATGCTGAAAAGAGTGATCCAATAGAAAACAAAAAAATAGATGATGCTGGACAGAGGGACATACTCCTTGAGTATGCAAGAAGGCATATGATCTAGAATACAAATGGAAAGATTGGCCTTAACATAATCTAAGGAGCACAAATACGTCTCTAGTCGTTTCACTTAAATTATACCGTTGGCTTTTTTTTATTTTTTATTTTTTTAATGTATAGTAGTGAAATCACGGATCCCAAGTTCACTGAATTTTGGAAAAAAATTTTGTGTAGATACCACCTAGGTTAGCATACAAAACATGTTCATCTCCCCAGAAAATTCTCTCCTGCCTCTTTTTAATCCATCCCACTCCCTGTCCCACCCGGCAACCATTTTCTTTTTTAAAAAAATCTTCATTTTGAAACTATTATATATGTCCCCCACTGACCCCTTCTGGCCCGCCCCCCATTTTCTCCCCCTACCCCAGGTCTTCACCATCCTATTGTCTTGTCACATGTCTTCATTGCTCCTGGATATATGCTTAGGACTGGAATTGCTGGGTCACATAGTAATATTATGTGTTCTTTTTTGAGGAACTGACAAATTTTTTTCCAAGCCGGCTGCAGCATTTTACGTTTCCAATAGCAGTGTGTGAGGAATACATTTTTGCCTATACTTGTTATTTATTGTCTGCCATTCTTTGCTGAGAGATTCTTTGTGCTTGTTGAGGCATATCTTCAACACTCATTCTGCTTACAACTCTGCCTTAGCCTGCATTTCCTGCTTGTGCAGGGCCTTATGCTCAGAAGGTATTGATTAGGGCTCTTTCTGGGCTTGATCGTGCCCATAGTCCTGGGCACATGTACATGGCATTCTAGATAATCAGGAATATGCCGAACTTTTCAAAACCTTTTATGGTAATCTCATGTCCCCACCAAGAAGATGGAGTTTTTAGTAAGATGGTTGTTGATGAGAGAGAAGAATCACACATGAAGCTGAGGTTTCTGGATTTAAAAAGAGAATGATTAGCCCTAACCGGTTTGGCTCAGCGGATAGAGCGTTGGCCTACGGACTCAAGGGTCCCAGGTTCGATTCCGGTCAAGGGCATGTACCTTGGTTGCTGGCACATCTCCAGTAGGGGGTGTGCAAGAGGCAGCTGATCGATGTTTCTCTCTCATTGATGTTTCTAACTCTCTATCCCTCTCCCCTACTCTCTTTAAAAAATCAATAAAATATATTTAAAAAAAAAGAGAATGATCAGTGTAAGAGTTAAGGACACTCGTTATAGTATTTCTTCTAGCACCATAAGTATAACTAAACATTTCTACTGTTCTGAGGGCCAATCAATATTAACATATTAATATATAAGCAATTTATTTCTCCAGGTCTTTTTTTTGTTTGTTTTTTACATATGCATAACTTTATTTATTTATTTATTGGTATTTTATTTTTTTTCAGTCTGCAGGCCGATACTCTATCCACTGAGCCAATGTATTTTATTTTTTTTAATACCTTAAAGTATTACAAAGGGTATTACATATGTCTCCTCCCCCCCCCCCCCCCAGGTCTTTTACTCTAATATTTATTTCAGTGTGCAAAATTTGTTAAGTGTCCAAAAAAGTAATACAATATAGGTTTATGTTGGCTGGAGCCCTGAATTATGAGACTTTAAAAAATTACACCTCCTCTCCACAAAAAAAAAGTCATTGAGAATCTTTTATGCTAGCATATATTCCAGGAAAAAGGCACTGCTAAGATTTGCAACAAAAATAGTAATTCCAGTATGGCTCAGTCATAGTTTTTGGCCATAGTAGACCCCATGTTGTTCACATCTAGTAAAGCAAGAAAAAAAATAAATGCTTATTATATAGTGCCTTCATCATTTAAGAAGGGTAATACATATTATTTACTGGCCTGGACTCTAGTTTATATGTGCTTGCATTTAAGAAACTATCCATTTTAAAGAATTAGTGTTTGTAATAGAGTTCATTTGTCATATTACAGTGAAGTCATACAGTAGTTTGTCAATTATGTACAATGATGGAGAGGAAAACATTACATGAGTAGTTTAAAATCATTTGCTTTTATAAATTATTGAGTAGTTTTTACTTAACTGACTATATGAAGACACCTTTTATGTGCTACTTTAAGTTTAGACCTTCTTAGACAGCCACTGCTTCTGCAATAGTTTCTACAGAGGCTTTGAACCATTGCAGCTTGACAGCATCTCTCTTGCAATGCAGGACAGTAGTTAATGTCTAAATTCTTCTTCTTTTGTCCTTTAGATAAGAAGCTCTGAATCACATTTCATACGGTTTGCTGAAAAGATTGAGCAATTATCATCTAGCAATATATGTTTCTTATTGTAAATTACTAGAGGCCCGGTGCACAAAAATTTGTGCACTCGGGGTGGAGGGGGGCCCCTCAGCCTGGCCTGTGCCCTCTCGCAGTCTGGGACCCCTTGGGAGATAACGACCTGCTGGCTTAGGCCTGCTCCTGGGTGGCAGAGGGCAGGCCCAATCTCTAGGTGCAGCCCCTGGTCGGGCTCAGAGCAGGGCCGATTGGGGAGTTGGGGTGCCGCCCCGTCATACACAGAGCAGAGCGATCGGGAGGTTGTGATTCCACCCACAGTCACGCTCAGGGTAGGGCCGATTGGGGGGTTGGGGCACCATCCCCTGTCACACTCAAGGCAGGGTCGATGGGGAGGTTGTGGCGCCACCCCCTGTCATGCACAGAGCAGGGCCAATTGGGGTTGGGGCATTTCCCCCTGTCACTCACAGAGCAGGGCCCATCAGAGGTGTTGGGGCTCTGTACCCTGTCACGCACAGAGCAGGGCCAATCAGGGGGTTGGGGTGCAGCCCCCTGTCACGCACAGAGCAGGGCCGATCAGGGGGTTGGGGCGCCGCACCCTGTCACACACACAGCCGCAGGGCGATCAGGGGGTTTGGGCGCTGCCCCCGTCACGCTGATCCCGTTGCTGGGAGGCCTCGTGGCTCCGCTGATCCTAGTGCTGGGAGGCATATTACCCTTTTACTATATAGGGTAGAGGCCTGGTGCATGGGTGGGTGCCCGCTGGTTTGCCCTGGAGGGTGTCCTGGATGAGGGTGGGGGTCCCCACTGGGGTGTCTGGCCAGCCTGGGTGAGGGGATGATGGCTGTTTGCAGCTGGTCACACACCCTTCAGGGTGGGGGTCCCCACTGGGGTGCCTGGCCAGTCTGGGTGAGGAGCTGAGGGCTGTTTTCAGGCTGGTGGTGACTGAAGCTCCCAACCGCTCCTTTTTTTCTTTTTCTTTTTTATTCTTGGCCAGCTTTAGCTTTGAGGCTTGGCTCCAGCTCTTAGGCCTCCGCTGCTGAAAGTAGGTTTCTGGCCTTTGCTTACAATGTTGCGATCCTGCTGGCTGAAGCCGGGCAGGTTTCTGGGGTTTTGTTTAGCTTCTATGTTTGTTACATAGTTGCTTGCAGCTCAGAGGCCTGCAGCGGCAGGCGGGGAACGTTGGAGTCCTCCGTCACTGAAGCAAGCAAGCCTCATGTTAGTTTCAAGCTGCCTGGCTGCCGGCCGCCATCTTGGCTGGCAATTAATTTGCATATTGCCCTGTTAGCCAATGGGAAGGGTAGCGGTCGTACGCCAATTACCATGTTTCTCTTTTATTAGATAGGATAATATCACAGCAAGGTAGGGGTGACATGAGGACATGAACTTCCATGTCCTTGACTGCTCCAGGACTTGCTCCATGCTCTTTAATAACTTTCAGTAGTTGCGTGACTTACTAGTTAGAGAGAGTTAATTATTATGTCAATTGAGTATAAAACTTTGTTGTAAGAGGTCTTCTTTTTTTTAAGTATATTTTATTGATTTTTTACAGAGAGGAAGGGAGAGAGATAGAGAGAAACATCGATGAGAGAGAAACATCGATCAGCTGCCTCTTGCACATCTCCCACTGGGGATGTTCCCGCAACCCAGGCACATGCCCTTGACCGGAATCGAACCTGGGACCTTTCAGTCCGCAGGCCAGTGCTCTATCCACTGAGCCAAACCGGTTTCGGCTGTAAGAGGTCTTTAAAAAATCATTAAAATTAATTAGATTGAATCATTGACTGTTGAGTATTAGGGAAAAAAAAATCACAGGATCTGGTTTCTTGTTATATTTTATTTCATCTGATTTAAAAGTCATCATGCTTTCTAAATGGCTTTGTGCTACCTCTAAGTTGTTGTCCTACATGTAATAGGAAAATAAAGGGTTTAATAAACTAGTATGTTAGGTTTATTTTTCATGACAAGGTAAAGATATGTTTATTTGTGTGCATTTTACGCATCACCTTTCTTTCAGAATTATTTCTAACTTGTGCTTGTATTTTGTTTTTTAGTGAAAATATTCTCTTTGGAATGGGAAATCCTCTTCTCGACATCACTGCTGTAGTGGATAAGGATTTCCTTGATAAGTAAGTGTTAAACTCTTCATATGTACTGTGTGAAGCATATCTAAAGAGAAACTGCTGAAAACTCTAGAATTGAATTTACTCTGTAACACCTTTAATTGGAGAAAAACTCAGGTAATTTAAATCTGTTTATTGCAGTTGTACTATCATTATTTGAGTGTTTGACCACAATTTTCCCTGGGAAAACTTGGTACATTTGTTCATCCCTATTGTTATTTTCATTTAAACTTTATTTTTTTTATTCTTTGTGAGGAAGAAGTATATATGATTTATCTAATGATTTAATTTCCGATATTCAAAATTAAAAAAAATTCCCAAAATTTAAAAAATTAATGTTAGTGGATCATTTCACCCCAAAACAGCAGAATATACATTCTTTTCAAGTGCACATTGAACATTTTCTAGGATAGACACATGTTAGGATACAAAACAAATCTTAATAAATTTAAAAAGATTGAAATCATCAAGCATCTTCTCTGACCAAAAGGGTATGAAATTAGAAATTAATCACAAGGAAAAAACTGAAAAACACAAAGACATGGAGACTAAATAACATGTTACTAACAATGAATGGGATAACAATGAGATCAAGGAAGAAATCAAAAGCTACCTTGAAACATGAAAATGAGAACACAACATCCCCAAACCTCTGGGACATAGTGAAAGCAGTTTTAATAGTAAAATTCATAGCATTACAGGCATACCTCAAGGATCAAGAAAAATCTCACTCTAACCGGTTTGGCTCAGTGGATAGAGCGTCGGCCTGCGGACTGAAGGGTCCCAGGTTTGATTCCGGTCAAGGGCATGTACCTTGGTTGTGGGCACATCCCCAGTAGGGGGTATGCAGGAGGCAGCTGATCGATGTTTCTCTCTCATCAATGTTTCTAACTCTCTACCCCTCTTCCTTCCTCTCTATAAAAAATCAATAAAATATATTTAAAAAAAACCCTCAAACTATCTAACTTTCCACTTAAAGGAACTAGAAAAAAAAACAACAAATTCCAAAGTGAGTAGAAAGAAGGAAATAATAAAGAATAGAGTAGAAATAAATGAAATAGAGTCCAAAGAAACAATTCAAAAGATCAATGAAACTAAGAGCTGGTTCTTTGAAAAGATAAACAAAATTGGCAAACCTTTAACCAGAGTCATCAAGAAAAATTGAGTGAGGACCCAAATAAATAAAATCAGAAATGAAAGAGGAGCAGTAAAAACTAAGACCACAGAAATACAAAGGATTGTAAGAAAATAACTACAAACATCTATATGCCAACAAATTGGACAATCTGAATGAAAAGGATAAATTCCTAGAAACATACCATTTTCCAAAACTGAATTAGGAAGAATAAAAGTATTTGAATAGACAGATTACAACTAGTGAAATTGAAGCGGTAATAAAAAAACTCCCAACAAATGAAAAGTCTTGGACTGGATGGCTTCACAGGCAAATTTTACCAAACATTCAAAGAACTAACTCCTCTCCTTCTCAAACTATTCCAGAAAGTTCAAAAGGAGGGAAGTCTCCTAAGCTCATTTTACGAGGCCAGCATTATCTTAATTCCAAAACCAGAAAAAAATACGACAAAGAAAAAAAATTATAGGCCAATATCCCTGATGAACACAAATTCTAAAATCCTAAACAAAATGCTAACAAATCAGATCCAGCAATACATTAAAAAGATCATACACCATGATCAAGTGTGATTTATTCTGGGGGTGCAAGGTTGTCACAATATCTGTAAATCAGTAAACATGATATATAAACAAAATGGAGGATAAAAATCACATGATCATATCAATAGATGTAGAAAAAGTATTTGACAAAATCCAGCACCCATTTTTGATAAAAAACCTTGGTATAGTGGAAATAGAAGGAACATACATCATTCTCAGTTGGCAAAAGCTAAAAGCATTTCCTTTAAGATGAGGAACAAGACAAGGATGTCCACTCTTATTCAACTGATAAATGAATTCAGTAAAGTAACAGGATACAAAATAAATATCCAGAAATTGGTTGCACTTTTATATACCAATAATCAACTTATCAGAAAGGGAAACTAAGAATTCTATCACACTTGTATAATAAAAACCTAGCAATAAATTTAACCAAGGATATAAAAGACCCATATTCAGAAACTTACAAGACACTGAAGAAAGAAATTATAAAAGATACAAATAAGTGGAAGCATATACTGTGTTCACGGATGGAAAGAATTAACATCATTAAAATGTCCATACTTCCTAAAGCAATCTATAGATTCAAAGCAATTCCTCTCAAAATACCAATGGCGTATTTTACAGAATTAGAACAAGTATTCCAAAATTTTATGTGGAACCACAAAAGACCTCAAATAACCACAGCAATCCTGAGAAAGAACAAACTGGAGGAATCACACTACCTGAAATCCAACTATACTACATGGCCATGGGAATCAAAATAGCATGGTACTTGCATAAAACAGACATATCTACACTAATAAAAGAGAAACACGCAAATTGGTCATCACTCTACACCCACCAGCAATCAGGGCAAGTGTGCAAATTAACCCAACAAAGATGGCCCCGTCCATAGCGGCCAGACAGTGCTTCGGGCTGCTGGGGGCCTGATGGGAGACACAAACCCACAGGGGCCGAGGCAGAGGTGGTTAGAGACAATCAGGCAGGCAGGGGAGAGCAGTTAGGGGGATCAGGCTGGCAGGTGAGCAGTTAGGAGCCAGAGGTCCCGAGGGTTCCCAGATTGGAGAGGGTGCAGGCCAAGCTGAGGGGACCCCCCTTCCCATGCGCGAATTTCGTGCACCAGGCCTCTAGTCTATATATATATATAAAAGGCTGAGATCTGCTGGTAGGTATGACGCACACTTACCACCAGGGGGCAGACACTCAATGCAGGAGCTGCCAAGTGACAGCAACTTTGCACAGTGCCCTCTTGCACTCTGGGACCCCTTGGGGGATGTAAGACTGCCAGTTTTGGCCTGATACCCACAGGCCAGGCCGAAGGACCCCACCTGCCGGAGGAACCCCGCTCACTCCGCAGATGCCCTTTGAGCCTCATTGCCACCCCAGGTGTGGCCGGCCTTGGAGGTATCGCAGGAGGTTGGCTCCAGGGTGTGTCTGGTCCATCTTGCTCAGTCCTGCCCCACCGGCCACCTTCTAATTAATTTACTTTCAATGTGCATGAATCCGCACAGTGGGCCGCTAATCTTATCTAATAATAGACAAACATGTAAATTGACCGTCCCACTGTTATGCTCACCAGCCAATCAGGCGGGTATGCAAATTAACCCAACAAAGATGGCGGTTAATTTGCATACGCAGGTGCAGAGGGAAGACTGAAGGCTCCGGCCGGAGCAGTGAAGGCTGAAGACTGAAGAGGCTTCACTTCTCCACTGAGGCTGGAGCAAAGGCCTGGGTCCCAGGTGCTGGAGGAAAACCGGTGCCGGCAGCCAGGGAAAGGAAGGCTTATTGCACGAATGTCTTCGTGCAATGGGCCTCTAGTAGGTTAATAAAACAGAATAGAGAATCCATAAATAAGCCTTATGGTCAATTAATATTTGACAAAGGAGACAAGAACATAAAATGGGGTAAACATAGTCTATTCAATAAATGATGTTGGAAAAATTGGACAGGTACATATAAGAAAATGAAATTAGACCATCTTCTTACACCATGCACAAGAATAAACTCAAAATGGATTAAAGAGTTAAATGTAAGACTCAAAACCATAAAAATCCTAGAAGAAAACATAGGCAGTAAAATCTTGGATATTTTTCCTAGCAATATTTTTTCTGATATACCTCCTCAGGCAAGGGAAAAGAAATAAATGGGACTATATCAGAATAAAAAGTTTTTGCACAGCAAAGAAAACTATCAACTAAAAGAACACACTGAATAGGAGAACATATTCACCAATGATACGTATGATAAGGGGTTCATATCTAAAAATTATAAAGAACTTATAAAACTCAACACCAAAACCCCCAAACTATCCAATTAAGAAATGGGTAAAGGACCTGAATAGACACTTCTCCAAAGAGGACATAGAGATGGCCAATAGACATATGAGAAGATACTCAACATCACTAATCATCAGAGAAATACAAAATTAAAACCACAGTGAGATATTACCTCGCACTTGTCAGGATGGCTGTTAGCAATAATTCAGCAAACAAGTGTTGGGGATAACATGGTGAAAAGGAAACCTCCATGCACTGTTGGTGGGAATGTAGATTGGTGCAAACACTATCGAAAACAGTATGAAGGTTTCTCAAAAAATTAGAAATGGAACTGCCGCCCTAACCAGTTTGGCTCAGTGAATAGAGCGTCAGCCTGCAGACTCAAGGGTCCCAGGTTCGATTCTGGTCAAGGGCATGTACCTTGGTTGCGGGCACATCTCCAGTAGTGGGTGTGCAAGAGGCAGCTGATCAATGTTTCTCTCTCATCGATGTTTCTAACTCTCTATCCCTCTCCCTTCCTCTCTGTAAAAAATCAATAAAATATATTTTTAAAAAAATGGAACTGCCTTATGACAGAGCAATTCAACTTATGGGTATATATCTGAAGAAATCCAAAACACTAATTCGAAATACTATATGCATCCCTATGTTCATTGCAGCATTATTTACATTAGCTAAGGTATGGAAGTAACCCAGGCGCCCATCAATAGATGAGTGAATAAAAAAGCTGTGCTATATATATACAATGGAATATTACTTGGCCATAAAAAAGAAGGAAATATTATCATTTGTGACAGCATGGATGGACCTGGAGAGCATTATACTATGTGAAATAAGTCAGAGAAAAACAAGTGCTGTGTGATTTCACTTACATGTGGACTGGAAAGAACAAAATAAATGAACAAAACAGAAACCGATTCATAGATACTGAGAACAGACTGATGGTTATCCGCGTGGATGGGATTTGGGGGCCTGGACGAAAAGGTGAAGGGATAAAGAAGTACAAATTGGTAGTTACCGAATAGTCATGGAGATACAAAGTATAGCACAGGAAATACAGTTAATATTGCAATAACTATGTATGGTGTCAGGTGGGTACTTGAAATATCAGGGCATCACTCTAAAAGGATATGATTATCTAACCATCATTCTGTACACCTGAAACTAAAACAAAATAATATTGAATGTAAACTGTAATTGAAAAATAAAATAAAAAAAGAATGAAGCCAGACAAAAAGAATACATAGTGTATGAATCTATTTATGAGACTATATGAAATTCATTTTAATCTATACAGTAATAAAACAGGTAATTGGTTTCACATGCATTGACCAGGATGCGGTGGAGGGTGGGAAGGAGAGATTGCAAAGGGACAGTTGAGAGCTCTTAGGGGTGTGTTTCTTATCTTGATTTTGTGATGATTTCATGAGTATATACATGTATTAAAACTTTAAATATACACAGTATATGGTATGTCAGTTTTAACTCAAAGCTTTATAAATAAAAAAAAAATCAATTGAACTTGAGTTCATGGATTTAAAGTTTGCTTAATGTGAGATATTTTTTCCAGGAAGTCAACTAATTAATAGTCACTATTTTATTAAAATTACTAGAGGCCCGGTGCATGAATTTGTGCACCAGTGGGGTCTCTTGGTCTGGCCTGTGGGATCAGGCTGAAACCAGGTCTCTGACATCCCCCTAGGGGTCTAGGATTGCAAGAGGGCGCAGGTCAGGCTGAGGGACCCCACTGGTTCACAGTTGGGGCCGGGGAGGAACACAGGAGGTTGGCCAGCCAGGGATGGACTGTGGGAGGGCTCCAGGGTGTGTCCGGCCAGTCTCGCTCAGTCCTGATCAGCCAGACCCCAGCAGCAAGCTAACCTACTGGTTGGAGCATCTGCCCCCTGGTTGTCAGTGCATGTCACAGTGACTGGTCGACTGTCTGCCCTCTGGTGGTCAATGCATGTCATAGTGAGCGGTTGAGCGGCCTTAGCATATTATTAGCATATTACGCTTTCATTGTTTGAATGGATGACCAGACGATCAGACACTTAGCATATTAGGCTTTTATTGTATAGGATTTATTAAATTTATTCAGGTGACCTTGGTTAATAGGATCATATAAGTTTCAAGTGTACATTTCTATGATTCAAGATCTGTATATTGCATTATGTGTCCACCACCCAAAGTCAAACCATCTTTTATCACCATATATTAGGCCCTTTCCACCTCTCACCTCCCCACCTCCCACCTCCCCAGCCCTCTGGTAACCACCACACTGCTGTCTGTGTCCAGAGTTTTAGTTTTATATCCCACATATAAGTGAAATCATATGGTTCTTAGTTTTTCTGACTTATTTCACTTAGCATAATACTCTCAAGGTCCATCCATGTTGTTGCAAGTGGCAGTATTTCGTCTTTTCTTATGGCCGAGTAATATTCCATTATCACATTTTTTGTTGTTAATCCTCACCTGAGAATATTTTCCCATTGATTTTACAGAATGTAAGGGAGGGGAGAGACACAGACAGAGAAACATCGATGTGAAAAATGTATCTGTTGGCCGTTTGTATGTCTTCTTGGGAGACGTCTGTTCAGGTCCTCTGTCCATTTTTTTTTTTTTAAATATATTTTATTGATTTTTTACAGAGAGGAAGGGAGAGAGATAGAGAGTTAGAAACATCGATGAGAGAGAAACATCGATCAGCTGCTTCCTGCACACCCCCTACTGGGGATGTGCCCGCAACCCAGGTACATGCCCTTGACCGGAATCGAACCCAGGACCCCTCAGTCCGCAGGCCGACGCTCTATCCACTGAGCCAAACCGGTGCTGGCCCTCTGTCCATTTTAATTGGGTTGTTTGGTGTTGAGTTTTATGAGTTCTTTATATATTTTGGATATTAAACCTTAAAATCAAGTATCATATAAAAATACAAAGAGAAAGTACAAAATTTGAAATATGTATAACTAGTGTTACTATTTTGATAACCTTTAGGCATATCTTAGCTTATGTAACCTATTAATATATGTTTGTGTTCATGGGATAATACTATGTTTAGTCTTAGGTAATTCATTTTCACTCTACACTGTGGTTTTGGATGTTTGTTTTTAAAAGTTCATGCAAATGTGATCAGAATGATTATGATCTGGCAGCTGTGTGCTAACACTACTGGGCACTTAAATAGTTTCTTTGTTTTATTAGCTGTTGATCCTGAAATGGCCAACTGAAGTTCTATTTTTGTGGGGGGAGGGAAGATTTTTTTTAACTTTTAACAATGATTTTTACATTTATTACTTGGAGTCTAAAAAGAAAGCTTTTGCATCCTATTCATAAAAGGTAAATGCTTTCCCTAAATTTCTTCCAAAATATGCTTGAAAATATTTCCTATTATTTCAATAAACCATGTTTAGCTTACATTCCAGACAATGTTTAGATAACTGTTTTGCATTTGAAGTCTGTGAATTATCCAGGAATGGTTGCTAGGTATTATAAAAAATGAATTAAATATATGCTTATTAATATCTTACACTATGAGAACGAGTTAACTATCGAAATTCTTCTGAGAAAATATTATTTTGATTCTGATTTTTAATGTATTTGGCATTTCTGATAGAAACTGATCAATATAACACTAGTACTAGTTAAAAAGTAAACTAGTATTAAAGGTTTTTGAAGGAAAAATGTTGGTCTTTTGCTGCATCTTCTACCTCTGCTTTTACATTTACCCCATTCCCCATAAGTGCTGTTTTTCCAGAAGAAACCATTTTAAATTTCTATTAGCTATTTTTTCCTGGTATCTATCTATTTCTAGGTAATATACTTAGACATATTGCTATGGTGTGATTTTCATAAAGGTGATTGATCGGAGAGGCAAAGGATAGAGTTCCTTTAGTGTAAGGAAAGGATACAATAACATGATTCCATTAGGATGACTTCCAGATGAGAGGACAAAATAGCACTTCCTGTGGAAGGACACACTTGGTCTTCAAGTCCCTATGGGATGAGATCACCTAAACTGGGTAATGATAGAGATAATTCCCCCTGACCTTCTGAGAACTTTAGTTTTGTCATTCTTACAGGGATTTTTATATTCTCTTGATGGTTTTTGAGTTTCCAATTACTTACCTTCTTACTGACCAGGTTCTAGTAACTGGTAAAAACCCCTGATCATTCCTGAATGTTTACTGTATGATTAGGTGAATTGAAGGTTAATTTTCCATGTCTGCCATCTACCTCACATTCTTAAATGTAGGGGCAGTCTGAGTACTCTATGTAGCTTTTTCTTGGCTTGTCAATTTTAGATCTTATATATTGACTGCCTATTTTGATACCTAAAGATTTAGCTCTTTCACCTACCACCACTTCTTCATCTTCTCCTTCTTCAACTTTCCTATCTATATTTATAAAAGGCTAATATGCTAAGTGTCCGACCATCTGACCAGTCACTATGATGCACACTGACCACTAGGAAGCAGACACTCAAAACAGGACCTGCCAAGCTGCAGTGACTTGGCAGCGGCGGCTCTCGGGTGACGCACCCTGAAACCAGAGCGGAAGGAGCCCGATTCCTTGCAAGGCTGCATGATTCCACCTTTGTCTGTGGGTTATGTTGTTGCTGGGGCACTGTTGGCCCCGAATCTGGTTTACTGCACACTTGTGTTTGCGTTCCACACCCTGTATGACAGCAACTTTGCAGAGTGCCTTCTCACACTCTGGGATTCCTCGGGGGATGTTGGAGAGCCAGTTTCGGCCCGATCCCTGCAGGCCAGGCCGAGGGACCCCACTCACTACACAGATGCTGGGGAGGGACCGTGGGAGGTTGGCTCCAGGGTGTGTCCTGCCCATCTCGCCCAATTCCGCCCTGCTGGACACCTTCTAATTAATTTCCTTTCAATGTGCACGAATCTGTGCACTGGTTTACTAGTATTATTTATTACATTAAAACAAGTCATTAATCACTGTGAACGAAATTGTGGACTGTGATTACATTATATGTATGTGATACACACACACACACACACACACACACACACATTTGTTTTCCTTACAGTTACTTGCATCCTCTGTTCATTTGCACCATTTTCTATATGGGTTCAAATTTTCAAGCCACTCTTTAAATCTATCACCTGCCTTTCTTCTTCATCCCCTTTCTCTGTTCCTCGAAATCATTAAGTCTATCATCCTCTTTTCCTCAGGTGACCTCCCTTCCAGGATTCTCTGTCTTTGTGCTCTAAACTGAACTCTTTGTGCTGTTAGACTTATATCATTCTTCCTGGAACTTTATTTTGACTTTCTACTGTTTGGATCTCTTGTTTCCTGCATCTCATAGCCTTTTTACTGGTTTCTTGTTTGTGTGTGTAGTATATCCTTCAGTAGCATCCTAAGAAAAAGAGTGCATGAGTACATGTATAGCACATTTTTTTGAATCCTTGTGTATATCTGATGATCCTTTAAAAAATACCCCCTCTCCTCCCGCACACCTTATTGCTTGGTTAGTATAGAGTTTTCTTTGAGAATTTTGAAGGCATGTGTCATTGTCTGCCAGCATGGTACACATCTTGTTATATTGTATATCACCAGTTTTGTTTTGTTTTTTTCTCTATAGAAGCTTGTAATATCTTCTCTCTCTCTTTTTTTTTTTTTTTGGTCCTTGCTATTAGTAAGTTATTATGTAACATTTTGTTCTTGTGTTATGAGTGTAGTTTTTTTTTCTGTCTAGACATATTAATCAGAGATAGTTTTGTTTGGTTTTTGAAGGTTTTTCTGTTTCCTACTTTATATCTTTTCTGTGGATTGCTTCTTTTTGATTGTTTATTGTGGTCTTTCTCATTCACAATGGAGACTTTCCTCCAATATTTAAGGTGACCTTTGACTTGTCACGTGTAAGGCTAAAACATTAAAAAGTTCATTCCATTTATTTGCATAGGAATAAGATAAAGTCTAAGAGGATATGTTTTAAACTCTGTCATGAGAGGGTAGGGTGGCTAGAGTGGGTACTTCTATTTCCACATCTATACATATAAAGAGGTAATATGCTAATTGTCAGTTATGGTGTCCCAGTAATGACCAATTTGCATATTGACAGACCAGCAGGAGGCTGCACATGCAGCAAGGGGCAGGCGGCTGGAACCAAGTTCCTGGGGGTCTGAAGAGAGTGCCTGACAGGAGCCCGGACTGCAAAGAAGGAAGAGGGAGTGGCCATGGGGAGCTCTTCCAATCCCCCTGCATGGACACCCTACTTAAGCCCCTGCACCCCAGTGGGGACTGACGGACACCCTACCTCAGCCCCCGCACCCCTGGGAGGACAGGGAGTCTGACCGGACAGGGATAAGACCCAGCCTTGGGGGTAGCTGCAGCCCGCACCTTCGACTCCCGATCTCTTCCCCTGCTACCCCTGCCAGGGGCGCCCACAACAATAGCATGCTGGCGACCAACTGTCAGTGCCCCTGAGGTTCCCCGGGGCCCACGGCCTGTCACTGCCGGGCCCCCTCCGCTGGGACTGAGCACGCCTCTCCTCCCTACAACTCCAGACCTGGGTGGAGGCAGGCCTGAGCGACCCCCTAGGGTCAGACCCTCCCCGCCACCCCCACAGCAGCAGCGCTGCCTTTGCAGCGGAAGTGCGCTAAACCTCACTGGGGGCACGGCTAAACCCTCCCTCCTAGCCCACCTGGCTCCACCCTAGCTGGCCCCCACCCTGCTCCAGGAGATTGGAGCCCCGCCCTGAGCAGGTACAGCTGCGAAACAGCCACATACAATTTAAAGAATGGCGTCAAGCGGGAAGGTTTGACAGTTACTCCCCCTTTGGCCTCGCTGCCCCCCTAACGCCCTGCCCCCTGCCAGTGCCTCCAGGGACGACCACCGCTACAGGGCTGCTGGCCAGAGCCTGCCTCTCCAAGGTCTGCGGAACCCTCTGCAAAGCTTCCATAGCTACAGTCCCAGGAAACAATTATGCCCTCCTCCCCTAATCAGCACCTGCTACCTGCGAGGGTACCGTGAGCTTAAAAATAACAATCCCTTCCCATTCAGACATCACTTACTTGATGAAACATTGCTAGGTTTATTAGCTCAGAACCTCCTCATGACAACCCAGTGAGGTAGGTGGAGAAGAGATTACAGTTCCCATGGTATATGCATATGTATTCAGAAATGAAGCTCAGAGAGGAAAAGTGTCAAGACCACTGGTTCCCAAGGTGCAGCACATGCCCCAACAGGGGGGAGGGGCAATTGATTTTAAGTGGGGCAATTCGAGAATGAGTTAACAGTGAATTTTTTTGTATTTCTTATGGTTCTAGGGCAGGGGTGGGCAAACTTTTTGACTCGAGGGCCACAATGGGTTTTTAAACTGGACCGGAGGGCCGGAACAAAAGCATGGATGGAGTGTTTGTGTGAACTAATATAAATTCAAAGTAAACATCACATAAAAGGGTACGGTCTTTTTTTTCAATAGTTTTATTCATTTCAAACAGGCTGGATCCAGCCCGTGGGCCGTAGTTTGCCCATGGCTGTTCTTGGGGGCCTCATCTACAGCGTATCCTACATAATAAAAGGCTAATATGCAAATGACTGAACGGTGGAATGACCGGTCATTATGATGCGCACTGACCACCAGGGGGCAGACACTCAATGCAGGAGCTGCCCCCTGGTGGTCAGTGTGCTCTCACAGGGGGTGCGCTGCTCAGCCAGAAGCCGGGCTCACGGCTGGCAAGCACAGCGGCAGTGGTGGGAGCCTCTCCCGCCTCCGTGGCAATGCTAAGGATGTCTGACTGATGGCTAAGCCATCAGTCGGACATCCCCCCAGGGCTCCTGGACTGCAAGAGGGTGCAGGCCAGGCCGAGGGACCCCCCTGCCAAGTGCACGAATTTTGTGCACCGGGCCTCTAGTTTTGTAATATTTAAGATTTTTATAACAATCCTGAATTGCTTTTATAAATTTTAAAAATGCCTTAATAAAGTTATCACTGTGTAATAATAATTATTGTTGAGTAACACATTACCTCAAAACTTGGCTGCTGAAAACAACAAACATTTAGTATCTCGTACAGTTCCTGATGATCAGAAAGTTGAGTGTGTTATAGCTGAGTGGATCTGCTTTAGGGTCTCTAATTAAGTTGCAGCAGTCTGTTGGCCAGGGTGGCGATCATTTCAAGGCTCAATTGTGGCTGATAGATTTGCTTCCCAGCTCACTCATATTGTTTGTTGGCTGGCCTCAGTTTCTCAAGAATTCTTGAACTGAGGTCCTCAGTTTTTTACCTCGTGGCTCCTCTGTGTCCTAAAAACATGACAGCTGTTTGCTGCATTGCCAGTCATTTGAGAGAGTGAAAGAGTAATTTTTCCTAGATGGAAGCTGCAGTCATTTTTATAACCAAATCTTGGAGGTGACATGCCATTATTTTTGCCATAGGCTTGCTACTATTCATACTTTGTATGATGAGGGTGGGCAGTACACATGGATGTGAGAAATGGAGGCAGGGGTCTTTGGGGGCCAGAGGACAGACTGTGATAGCCAACCTTCAAGATAGCTCCCAATGACCCCCTCCTGGTGTTCTCTGAGTAGTCCCCTCCCACATTATACCAAGGCTGATCTAGTACATTACCAGTGACAAATGGCAGAAGTGATGGTATGCTGCTTTAGAGGTTAGGTTGTAAAAGACTGTCTTCCGTCGTGGGTGCTCTTTTACTTGTTCATATACTCGTTCACTCTCTCTCTGTCTCTTTATCGCCTTCTTTTGGGTTACTCGTTCTGGGAGAAGCTAACTGCCACGTCCTGAGGACATTCAGGCTCCCTATAGAGAGGCCCGAGGCTGGAGATAGCAGGCCTCTGGCATGCAGCCAGTGAGGAACCAAGACTTGCCAATAACCATGAAAGTGAACTTAGAAGTGCATTCTCAATCCTCTGCTGAGCCCTAAAATGATTGCAGCAACCTCATGAGAGACTGTGAGCCAGAAAACTCAGTTAAGGCACTCCTGAATTCTTGACCATCAGATACTGTGAGATAATGACTATTTATTAATCTTCTAAGATATGGATGAATTTGTTACAGTGCCAGAGAACATTCATGCATGAATTGAAAGTGTTTTTTGTTTTTTTTTTCAAACACACATTCACCCATCCCATACCTCTCAATATCTCATTGGAAGATTGATATGAATGGGTTGGGCTTATTTACTAATGGGAATTAATTGTGGCTTGGTTACACTAAAAGCCCATTTTGTGTGTGTGTGTGTGTGTGTGTGTGTGTGTGTGTATGTTGACCCCTGATATTAGTGTCTGGAAGTTTATTCCCTAAGTCTTTAATTTCTTTATAGAAAAGTCTTCCAGTTTCCTTTCTGAAGGTATTCTGAAGAATAGAGCCAGGCTGTTTTAGCATTAGAGCTGGCCAGGAAAAGGGGGCTACAGGTACCATAATTAAATTGGCAGTTTCATCTGTCCCTCCCTACTTCTACTGTTTTGCTGGTTGTTCCTTAGTTCAGAGATCCTTTTGTTTGGTTTCTCAAGAGAATAGCCCTCTAATTTATTTTAGGAATTGTAAGTTGTGATGGAGAGATGGTATGCAGTTCCCTCACTATTAGCTCCATGTCTTACCTGTTATTTTATAACTAAAGCTTTACAATAATTCATAAAGTTTGATAGGGCAAGTTCTTACACTTTCAATAGTTTTCTTAGTTATTTTTCATTTTTTTGTACATAAATTTTAGAATGACCTTGTCAAATTCTACAAAAATTCTATAATTTTGTTTAGAATTGTACTGCATTTGTAGATTAATTTAGAAACGTGGAGATTTTTATCATGAGTTTTTAAAATGTGTATATATATATTTCTCCATTATTTTAGGTATTCTTTTATATAATTCCCTAGTGGCCCAGCGCGTGAAATCGCGTGCAGTAGGCTGCCCGCCACTTCTGTGGGAGCTGGTGGAAGCCACTGTATGCCCACAGGGGTGGCGGGAGCGATGCCACTTCTGCGGGAGAGAGACGGAAGGGAGCCGCTCCATGCCCTTGGGAGGCGGAAGCGAGCTGCCACTGCCTGCGGGTGCCGGGAGGGAGCTGCTGCTGCCCATGGGAGCTGGGGAGGGGGAAGGGACTGAGAGGTACTCCATGCATCTCCTGGTGACCGGTCATGCGTGCAGCCCCGCCTACCCACGCATGCTTGCTGCGCACGCAGCCTCCTGCTGATCGGTTGTTATGTGTGAGGGCATGATGACTATTTGCATATTAGCCTTTTATTATGTAGGATTAACACATAGGTGCTAAGTACATTAAACAAAATGGTTAGGTTTTTAAATATTTATATGTCTTCTGTAGTGATTATTGCTAAATTTATTAGCTTCAAAAATTATAAAAACAAATGTTTATTTGAGAAAAATTCAAACCACATAGAAGTGATTAAAGTAAAAACAAAATCTGTTAGTTACTCTATCATCTCTAGTTTTGTACACTAGAATTTTCTGTGATGGTAGAAATGTGTATCGTACTGCCCAGTATGGTAACCTAACCAGTAGTCACATTTAACTTTGAACATTTGAAGTGTGGTTGTGTAACTGATGAATTTAAAATTTTTTTTAAAATTTTAATTAATTTAAACTTAAATAGTCGTATGAGATTAGTGGTTACAATATTAAACAGGGTAGCTTAGGTCTTATTGTATAATTTTATCGTTTTCTTCATATATGTACATTTTTGATTGGTTTATTCTAGGTATTATACTATAAAAATAAAGTTGTTGCTATAGTGAGTACAATATTTGTTAACAACATTTTCTAGATTATTGCTAGTATTTGGAAACAATACAGAATTTTGAATAATTGCTTTAACTTACCTTGTGACCTGCATTAAAAGAAAGATGGTTGTGGGTTATTTTGATTCTCTCTTTTAGAATACTAGAGTCTTACAGTTTGAAATAAACTGATACTTGATTTTGAATCTTTACATTATTTCACATATTAAATGATTAGTCTTGAGTTGCTCTGAGGCTTCCTCCAATAAGACCTAAATTATGGATACTAAATGATCATAGAGTCATTTATGAAGTCTTTGCTTTGCCCTAGATATAATTAGATGGTGGTCATTATAGATTCTTTGTTATTGAGACCTGACTTTGAATATTAAGAAAAATGGTATTCATAAGGCTTACCTAAACATGGATTTTTTTTTTAAACTGATTTTAGAGAGGGAGGGAGGAAGAGACATAGGGAGAGAGAGAAATGCATTAATCGGTTGCCTCCTCCTGTATGCAACCTGACCGGGCATAAACCTGAAACCTAGGTATGTGCTCTGACCAGGAATCAAACCTGAGACCTTCTGGTGCAACAGACAATGCTCCAACCAACAGACAATGCAGCCACACCACCTAGGGCAACATGGATTCATTTTTAACAGTTCATTGAAGCTTAGTACAGATTTTTTTGGAGCACCTGCTTTGTGATAAGCATGTTCCCAAATACTGGAAATACAATGTTGAGTCAATTTCTTGCCTTTAGCATCTAGTAATCTAATTGAGGAGACATAAGTAGAAAGAAGTCACTTTATTACTGTGGCATTATAGAATAGAGGTTAATGATGAGTGTTCTCTGAAGCCACTTACAGTTGTGTGACCTTGGCTGTGTTTCTTAATCTGTGGAAGCTCAGTTTCCTTTTGAATAAATTAGGAATATTATAATAAGGATATTAGAATATGAATATTATAATATGAGGTATGAATGAGATAATTTATGGATTTGCCATATGTTAGCTAATATTATTTGGCTACTAAGGAATTAGAATGTTTCTCATGTCCTTGTTACAGCCAGTAAGTTAAAGTAGGGGGATGATATGGTTGGATTCACATTTAGAATTATATAAATCACTGTGTCTACAATAGGTCAGTGGATTTGAGGAGATAGATTAAAGGAAGCTGTAGTGATAGACCTGTTGAGAGATTTTAGGTAGGGTAGAATGGTTGGGAGAAAGTTCAGTAATATTTTAGTGTTATAAAGATAAGACTTAATGATTGATTTAATGATCAGAGCAAAGGACTAGGGATGATATTCCAACTTTGGGTTTTAGTGACTCAGTAGATGGTGATACTTACAACTGAGGGATTATGGGTGAAGGACATGTTAAAGGAAATAGAGAAGTTGAGGTTAATTTTGTTCATGCAAGATATTGGGAGGGGGTCTGGGTAAAAAAGGTGAAGGGATAAAGATGTACAACTTGGCACTTACAAAATAACCACAGGGATGTAAAGTACAGCATATGGAATACATTCAGTAATATAACAACTATGTATGGTTCCAGGTGTTTACTAGAATTATCAGGGGAATCACTGATTAATTAAATTATACAGTTATCTAACCACTATGTTGTACATCTGAAAATAATATAAAATGACATTCAATGTCAACTGTAATTAAAAATCAAATAAACTAAGTTGAAAATAGATCCTCTAGTCTGCTGTTGGTAGTCTGTATAATATCCTCTATTTCAGTCAGTTTATGCTTAATTTCCAGTTGGTCCTTTATCATAACATCGAGGGTCTGACTAGATTTCTTGAGGATCTTACATTTATCGGCGGTCTCACCAGTCTTTTCGAGGGTCTTACTAAATTTATTGGCGGCTTCTAGAAAGTTCTTGAAAAACCTTAAAAGTGTGGTTTTGAACTCTATCTCCAGTAGTTTGCTTTCCTCCATTTCTGTCATTTGTGTCCTGTTTCTTTGTCTCTGCATTTTTTATGCTTCTCCGTGTTGATAAAGTGGTTTTCTGTGCTAAGTATCCTCTAGGGCCCAGTGGTTCAGCGTCCTCAATTACCTGAAGAGGACACTCTTGGTGCACCCCTTGTGGTCTTTGTGCACAGTCTTGTTGTAGTTAAGCCTTGATTGTTGTAGTTAACACTGGGAGGGAATGACCTCCAGGCCAATTGGCTGTGAGAATCAGCTGTGTCTGCAGTGGGAGAACTTCTGTAAATCAAGTCAACGATTTGAAATACGAAGAAGCAAAAAAAACCAAAACACAAAACACCCAATCGGAAAAGCAAAATGAAAAAAGAATCTAAAAATACGAAGATAGTGTAAGGAGCCTCTGGGACAGCTTCAAGAGTACCAACATCCGAATTATAGGGGTGCCAGAAGAAGAGAGAGAGCAAGATATTGAAAACCTATTTGAAGAAATAATGACAGAAAACTTCCCCTAACTGGTGAAAGAAATAGACTTACAAGTCCAGGAAGCACAGAGAACCCCAAACAAAAGGAATCCAAAGAGGACCACACCAAAACACATCATAATTAAAATGCCAAGAGCAAAAGACAAAGAGAGAATCTTAAAAGCAGTAAGAGAAAGAAACTCAGTTACCTACAAGGGAGCACCCATACGACTGTCAGCTGATTTCTCAACAGAAACTATGCAGGCCAGAAGGGAGTGGCAAGAAATATTCAAAGTGATGAATGCTAAGAACCTACAACCAAGATTACTTTATCCAGCAAAGCTATCATTCAGAATTGAAGGTCAGATAAAGAGCTTCACAGATAAGAAAAAGCTAAAGGAGTTCCAAACCAAACCAGTATTATATGAAATGCTGAAAGGTATCCTTTAAGAAAAGGAAGAAGAAAAAGGTAAAGATACAAATTATGAACAACAAATACACATCTATCAACAAGTGAATCTAAAAATCAAGTGAATAAATAATCTGATGAACAGAATGAACTGGTGGTTATAATAGAATCAGGGGCATAGAAAGGGAATGGACTGACTATTCTTGGGGGGTAAGGGGTGTGGGGGATGCGGGAAGAGACTGGACAAAAATCATTACCTATGCTTGAGGACAGTGGGTGGGGAGTGAGGGGGGAGGGTGGGGTGGGAACTGGGTGGAAAAAAGAGGAACAAATGTAATAATCTGAACAATAAAGATTTAATTTAAAAAAATAGAACAAAACCAACAGTCCAGTGGATTTGACAATGGCATGTCAATATTGACCTCAGCTACGTAAATCTCAGTGAAATGATAGGGACAGAAGCCAGATTAAAATGTATTTAGATTTGCATTTCCCTGATTGCTAGTGAGGTTGAACATCTTTTCATATATCTATTGGCTGTTCTCATGTCTTCTTGGGAGAGGTGTCTGTACAGGTCCTTTGCCCTTTTTTTTGATTTGTTTGTTTGTTTGGTATTGAGTTTTATGAGTTCTTGATATATTTCAGATATTAAACCTTCGTCAGAGCTACTGTTTACAAATATCATCTCCTGTTTGGTTGGCTGCCTTTGTTTTGTAGTCAGTTTCTTTCACCGTGCAGAAGCTTTTTAGCTTGATATAGTCCCATTCATTTATTTTTGCCTTTACTTCCCTTGCCTTTGGGGTCAAGCTCATAAAATGTTCTCTACGACCAAGGTCCATAAGTTTGGTACCTATGTTTTCTCCTATGTGACTTTTTGTTTTGGGTTTTATACTTAGGTCTTTGATCCATTTTGAAATAATTTTTGTATCTGGGGACAAACTGTAATCAAGTTTCATTCTTTTGCATGTGGCTTTCCAGTTTCCCAGCCCCATTTATTGAAGAGACTATCTTCATTGTGTGTTTCTGGTTCCTTTGTCGAAAATTATCTGCCCATTATACATGTGGTTTTATATCTGCACTCTCTATTCTGAACCGTGTGTCTGTTTCTCTGCCAATATCATGCTGTTTGATTATCGTAGCTCTGTAGTATAATTTGAAGTCAGGTAGCATGATACCTCCAGTTTCATTCTTTTTTCTCAGGATTGCTTTGGCTGTTTCGGGGCCTTTTGTGGTTCTATACAAATCTGATGATTTCTAGTTCTATTTCTTTAAAAAAAATCGCATTGAGATTTTGATGGGAATTGCATTAAATCTGTATATTGCTTTGAGTAATATGGCCATTTTAATTACGTTGATTCTTCCAATCCATAAATATGGGATATTTTTCCATTTTGTTGTGTCTTTTTCAATCTCTTTTAATAATGCTTTGTTATTTTTCATATATAGGTTCTTTCACATTCTTTGTTAAATTTATTCTTTTGGTTGCAATTGCAAAAGGACACTACAATATACCACCCCACACCTGTTAGAGTGGCTTTTATCAACAAGACAAGTAACATCAAGTGTTGGAGAGGTTATGCAGAAAACAGAAACCTCATTCACTGCTGGTGGGAATGTAGACAGGTACAACCACTATGGAAAACAGTTTGGCAATTCCTGAAAAAATTAAGAATAGAGCTACCATATGACCTAGCAATCCCTCTCATGGGTTTATACCCTAAAAACCCAAAAACATGTATTTGCAGATATATGCACCCTGTGTTCATTGCAGCATTATTCATGGTAGCCAACCATGAATACAACTCAAGTGTCCTGCGATAGAGCATTGGGTAAAGAAGATGTACATATACACAATAGAATACTACTCAGCCATAAGAAAGGATGAAATACTGCCATTGGCAACAACATGGATGGACCTTGAGAGTATTATGCTAAATGAAATAAGTCAGTCAGGAAAAGCTAAGAACCATATGATGTCACTCATATGAGGGATATAAAACAGAAACTCATGAACACAAACAGCAATGTGGTTGCCAGAGGAAAGGGGTTGGGGGAAAAGGAGGTCCTAATATATGGTGACAAGAAAAGATTTGACTTTGGGTGGTGGGCACATGGTGCAGTATACAGATTTTGTAACATAGAAACCCACACCTAAAACCTCTGTGATCATATTAACTAATGTCACTCCAATAAATTCAATTAAAATGTATTTAGAAATAAATGGGAAGTGTCATAATAAAATGTACTAATTCTCTTGATGTGGTCCAAGAGCCAAGCAGTGACATCTCACACCTACCAAGTTTTAAAAAATTTCTTTAATGAAAATATGTGGCTAGTCATTTGGAGTAATTATCACCTTTTAAAAAATAAAAGCACAGGGAAAGAAGAATTTAAGAATACAAGGAGTATAATTCTATTTGTTTAGGTTTAAATCTAGTTTAATTCTTTTTATTCCCAGCTTTCTCTAATTGCGTTTTAATCCTCATCTAGTTTACTAATGAGAATTTAAGATACTATTTTCATAATCCTTGCTATTATTTTCATTTTAACCCTGAGGTTTACTCTTAATCTGTTTCTTTATAAACCTCTTAAATTTTAGCTTCCGTTTGAAACATTGTTGTGGTGATTAACACTTTGGACTCCCTTTTCTTCCTCCTTAGTATGTTTTAATCAACCTTTATTTTTTAATTGCAAAAGCCAATTAAACAAGTTTAAAATTTTACTGTATATATGCTGTCTACCTAATTGATTCTGCCAATTCTGTACAATTTTGCAGAACACTATTAGGATTCTTGGGACTACGTATTAATGTTTGTAGATTTCTAGGAATTTTTGTTTAATTCTCTGAAGGCAATCTTAATTGCAGGTATTTACGGAATAAATTTTTTCACCCTATTGTATAGCAAGTTCTAGCTTTGCATTAACTACCTGTGTGACATTGGGTAGGGCATTTCAATTATGACTGGGGTGTTTCTGGACTTTATAATCTCATAAAGACCTCCAGCCTGAAATTCTGTTACGTTAATCTCCAGGGAAAAACCACGTTTGAATAACTAGTGTTTGTTTCAGTTTCTTATAAAAGGCCCAAACTTTATTTTATTATACTACTAATGTTCTAGCGTATCATAATAGTTACCTATAATGTATTAATACATTTTATATTTGTTTTCTAATATTAAATTGTAAACCTAAATGACAATAGCATTTTCCCGTTGCCTGTGGTGGGAATGCCATTACTGGATTTTATTCTTTTTTGCTTTAAGCATGTCTTCCCTAAACAGCCCAGGCAGGGTTAAGGAAAGTACTCCTCTTTGTCCTCTCCTCTCTTCTCCTCTCTCTCCCCTCGCTTCCTTTTCCTGTTGCTGTCAGTATTTATTCAATAACGTATTTAAATTAAATTTATTTTAAGTTTTTATTTATTTTTATTTATTTATTTTTTTAAATATATTTTATTGATTTTTTACAGAGAGGAAGGGAGAGAGAGAGAGTTAGAAACATGGATGAGAGAGAAACATCGATCAGCCGCCTCCTGCACATCTCCCACTGGGGATGTGCTCGCAACCAAGGTACATGCCCTTGACCGGAATCGAACCCGGGACCTTTCAGTCCGCAGGCTGATGCTCTATCCACTGAGCCAAACCAGTTTTGGCTATTTTAAGTTTTTATATAAGAAAAGTTTTGAACTACTCTTTGTTGACGGCTTACATGTTAATTGATAAATGTAAGTGAAAATTATATCCAGATGAGCTGATGGGAGTGTATGTGTTTTCCTTCTGGTAAATCCAGACAGAAAAAAGTTTAAGAACTACCACTATCCCTTTTTGCTGTCTCTGTGTTTTTTTGTTTTTTTTTTAGGGACTATGCTCATGTTTGAATCAAAGAAATGGATATAAAAGCAGAACATCTATCTAATCATGTATTTAGGAAATAAAGCCCAACTTAAAAATAGGGTATGCTCTGTATCATTCTGGGAAAGATAGAAAATTGAGGTATACCTTTCTACTTTCTGCTAAGTTTAATTTTCTCTTTGAAGTTTATGAATATAAAACATCGAATGATCAGAGAGTAAGTTAAAGTGATAAAGGGATTCAAAAGGCTCTATATATTCTGTTCTGCCAGCCAGCAGTAAGGTTGGTATAATAGGACATACTAAATGAAAATGAAAACTATAATTATAAACCCACATTTAAACATTTAACTGTATGTTTCAATGAAAAACAGCTCCATTTCATTAGTAAGGATTATGGTCCTGATGGTATATTTACCTTTACATTTGTAATTATAATTTACTAGAGGCCCGGTGCACAAAAAATTTGTGCACTCGGGGGGGGGGGGGGGTCCCTCAGCCCGGCCTGTGCCCTCTCGCAGTCTGGGACCCCTCGGGAGATAACGACCTGCTGGCTTAGGCCTGCTCCCGGGTGGCAGAGGGCAGGCCCAATCCCTAGGTGCAGCCCCTGGTCGGGCTCAGAGCAGGGCCTATTGGGGAGTTGGGGCGCCGCCCCGACATGCACAGAGCAGGGCAGATTGGGAGGTTGTGATGCCACCCTCAGTCACGCTCAGGGTAGGGCCAATTGGGGGGTTGGGGCACCGTCCCCTGTCACACACAAGGCAGGGTCGATGGGGAGGTTGCGGCGCCACCCCCTGTCACTCACAGAGCAGGGCCCATCAGGGGGTTGGGGCACCGCCCTCTATCACCCACAGAGCAGGGCCGATGGGGAGGTTATGGCTCTACCCCATCACACACAGAGCAGGGCCTGTGGGGGGGGGGGTTGGGGAGCTCCCCCCTATCAGGCACAGAGCCGGGCTGATCAGGGGGTTGGGGCCCCGCCCCCTGTCACACACAGCCGCAGGGCCATCAGGGGGTTTGGGTGCTGCCCCCTGTCACGCTGATCCCGGTGCCGGGAGGCATATTACCCTTTTACTATATAGGGTAGAGGCCTGGTGCATGGGTGGGGCCGGCTGGTTTGCCCCGAAGGGTGTCCTGGATCAGGGTGGGGGTCCCCACTGGGGTGCTTGGCCAGTCTGGGTGAGGGGCTGAGGGCTGTTTTCAGGCTGGGAGTGACTGAAGTTCTCAACCGCTCCTTTTTTTCTTTTCTTTTTTTTTTTTTTTATTCTGGGCCAGCTTTACCTTGAGGCTTGGCTCCAGCTCTTAGGCCTTCGTGGCTGAAAGTAGGTTTCTGGCCTTTGCTTACAATGTTGTGAATCTGCTGGCTGAAGTCTGGCGGTATTTATTACAATGTTTCTCAAACTGCCCGCTCAGAGGCCTGCAGTCGCAGGCGGGGAACGTTGGTTTCCTCCAACAATCCTCCGTCACTGAGGCAAGCAAGCCTCATGTTAGTTTCAAGCTGCCTGGCTGCCGGCCGCCATCTTGGCTGACAGTTAATTTGCATATCTCGCTGATTAGCCAATGAAAAGGGTAGCGGTTGTACGCCAATTACCATGTTTCTCTTTTATTAGTGTAGATAGTCTACCTACTTTCAAAATGAACTTTAAGCAGTTGTTTTTATAGCATAACTTTACAATTGTAAGTGTGAACTATTTCTGGTGTACATTTTTTAAAGGTGTTTGATCAAGTTTTTATTCTCTTACAAATAACCATCTGTAAATATGGAGTTTATTTGTATAAGCTTTGGAAAGGTATTTAAATTGCCTGGAAGAATAAATCACCTCTCTCCAATAGTGACCTTTTTCTGATTTTCAAACTAAATCAATATTCCATTTTAAAAATTAGAATATTATTCTTTAAGGCAGCGGTATAGAACAAACGAACATACACATAGGCATGTGTAAAGAATTGGGCCTTGCCCAAAGAAAGATCTTGCCTTTGCTTTGGGCTTCTGGGAGGTAATCTATATCGTCCATGTAGAAGCATCTTTTTGTTTAGGGTAGGGGTTGGCCACACCCAGTAGTGTGACCAGTTATGTGAACTGGGGTGAGGCTTTGGGTGATATGGTATCAATCCACCTGGCGACCTAGTTAAACCACTTGGGCAGTCAATTGATTAACCATGCTTAGGTAATGAAGCTCCAATAAAAACTCTGGACACTGACTGAAGTGCAGTGAGCTTCCCTGGTTGGCAGTGCCATATTATCACATATCGACAATATGCCATGTTGATGCCAAGAGAGTCATGCATCCTGGAAGCTTCGTATTTGGAACCGTCCCACACACGGCCCTCCCTGTATGAGTCTCTTCCCTTGGCTGATTTTGATTTGTATATTTGTATCCTTTCCTTGTAACCTGCAACCATGAGTCTAATAGCTTTCAGTGAGTTCTGTGAGCCCTTCCAGTGAATTATTGAACCGAGGGTGGTTTTGGGAACCACCTGAACTTGCAGCTGGTGTTAGAAGTGAGAACCGTCTTGATTACTGTGTCCTCAAACCTTGCCATTTTATACAGGCTAGATTTCTATGTGGGCAAGAGTCAAGGTAGAGATAAGGAAAATAAAATTGAGAAAAACCTAGTAAAGATGAAGAAGAATAAAGGTAATTGAGATCTGATGCAAGGTTACCTGGTTTGGGGTAGGGGGGAATCAGATCAGAGAAAAAAATACTATCGGAAGAGTGACTGCTTGTTTGAGGTTAGAGAGCTAATTTGCCTAGAGAATAGTTCAAAATGTATCTTGGAAGTTCACTGTTGAGGACTTGGAGGTGTACTGTGTGAATTAGGAGAATAAAATCTTCCTTTTGGTAATTTGATCAAAATCAGGCTATCCTTGCCTGCTTCTTCCCTCTGTGGACCCTTTGTTCAGCCTCCTTCACTATTCCCTTCACCTTCTTATCCTGAAACTTTAAATAGGAAGGCTGTTTATGGGGAAGGAGCAACAAAGGGAGATATTATGGGGGAAGGGAAAGTTGGGGAACAGATAAAAGATGTCCTTTTCTTGACTGACTTATTACTTCCTCTTTTGTATGAACAATATATACTTCAGTTTTTTTGGAAAACTTAATCACACTGCAAACAGTTATTTTATTTTGATTTGCTTACTGAATTGTGAGGTCTTTAAGCCAGACATGTTTGCTATTTCTCACTAGCCAGCTAAAGAAAGAAAGAAATACTGATCGAATTCCTGTTGTATTACGTAAAAATATTTTGATAAAGAAGTACTTTCTGACTCATTAAGTTAATAATTATGACTTTTTATTGTAATGTTAAATAAAACTGACAAATCGCTCTTTTAGTGGACTCTAAATAACATAGTGGGTGTGATACCTATCATCATCCATTTTAAAAAATACATGAATAAGCTTTTTTTTTTAAAGTTTAACAAAACCTTTTTTATATTATTGGGGTGACATTGGTTAATAGGATCATATAGGTTTCAAGTGTAGATTTCTATGATATAATATCTGTATATTGCACTGTGTTAAATAAAACTCTTCTTTAACATTTAAAATTTTATATTTTTTCTGTTTAAATTTGTATTTATGTTATGCTTTTCCTCACCAGATTTTATCCTTATGTAATGTATTTTTATGTAGGAATTATATTTTGCATGTAGTGTTTTATGAAAGTAATATATTTTATGCATTAAAGCCTTTATGCGTATTGATCACCCTGCCATGGCTCTTCACTAAAAATAGGTATGTAGATTGAATTTAAAAAATATCTCCTAGTCATTCAATTATAATTAGCATGTAGTTAGTAAAACAACCTAAATGTATTAAAATGTTGTTAAGTAATTATGAAACAGAAGAAAATGAAGTTATTGGAAATGCGTCTTTTGATGACATGGGTGAAGCTAATCTTTAATTATTTTTAGTTAACCTTTTGTGGATAAATAGTACACATTGCTGCAATAAGACAATGTTCAGCATCATTTTATTTCCCTTTTTCCATTTAGAGGTATAAGTGCTGAGAAAAAAGTTGATATAATTAATTGGAGGGTAATAGACAGATTTTTGTTTCAGCTTTGTCACTTAATTATTTGAACTGTATCATAAAAATTATTTTTATTTATCAGCTGGTAATTTGATTAGGTTCATCCTCAATTTTGTTGGAAGCAAAGTAGGCCCTCCCTCCCACAGCTGCCAGCACCGGCTTCCCTCTGGCACCCTTGACCCTGGCTCCCCTCCAACCGCCAGCAGACACCCAGAACCCGGGCTGCCCTCTGGCCGCTGGCAGGCACCTGGGACCCAGGCTTCCCTCATAGCCCTGGCTTTGTCAGGAAGGTCGTCTGGAAGGACGTCCAGTCTAATTAGAATATTATGCTTTTATTATTATAGATTAGAGGTTGGAAGCCAAGAATTAGAAACCACCTGACTTGGTCATTTATTAGAGTCATTAGAGACATGCAGTTCTGGGATGTGTATCAAAATTGGCTTTATTAAGGCTTTTTAAATAACTAGTAATTATGTCTATTGGTTTTTTCTTATAGTTGTATGCTGACCTTAACAGTTCAGGAGGTGATGGTAAAAGTTAAATATTGTTAATTTTAAAATGCCTTTGACAAAAGGATTCTTTTTTGGATAAAATGTTTTTATCAAGTACCTTAAATTTGTTTTAATTACATTCATTCAGTTTAAGGCCTTGGAACCTTTTTGGCAAAATTGTTCTTCATTGTCAAACCAATCAGATTTATTTTCATGATAGAAAAGGTCTGGCCTCATTTTCCAGTTCAAATTAATGGCTTGATTCTGTTTCTGTGACAACCATCTTTGATATTTAATCCTCGATAGATAAATGGAAGAGCAAGGAGCCTTTTTTTTTTTTTTAAGTTTGTTTCCTAGAAATAAGGTGACACTTGTCTTTCCTGTTTCTTGTTGTTTTTTTTTCTTTTTTCTTCCTGTTTCTTATTGGAAACTGTCTTACATTTGTTTAACAGGATTTTTTTCTGAAAAGTAATACATTCTCTGGTGATGAATATGGGATGAAAGAGAGAAACTGTTTAAATAAAATTGCAACCAACTTCTGCCCCATTCCATTATGTGTCTGCAAATAGAACACACTATCACAGTTCCCCATTTATAATTTCTGGCTTCATTTTTTATAGAAATAATGTATAAAACAGGAACTTTGTAGTCAGTTTGTGGTATTAAAGAAGGCTTTGTGGACAAAGTATGAATCATTCCTAGTTTAGTACTTCAGAGATTTTTACATGCTATGCAGTGAATATAGATCTATTCAGGGTGGGTGATAGATATGATTTTCTTTTTATTTAGTCGGTTGGAGGGGAGCCAGGGTCAAGGGTGCCAGAGGGAGGCCGGTGCCGGCAGCTGGGGGAGGGAGGGCCTCCTCTTGCACAAATTTTGTGCATTGGGCCTCTAGTTTATAGATAAGGAATTTGAGACGTAAAGGGGCGAAATAATTGCTTATAGTCATTAAGGCAGTAAATGGTTCAATCAGAAACTTCAAAACTTACTTTTTCTCCTGTGTCACACTATCTAGTACATAGTCAGGCATACAGTAGATGTTACTGTGTGTTTAATGAATGAGTAACTGCACATTTAAAAATATGTTTTACTGAATTTTTAGAGAGAGAGGAAAGGAGAGAGAGAGAGAGAGAGAGAGGGAGAGAGAGAGAGAGAGAGAGAGAGAGAGAGAGAGAGAGAGAGAGATTGATAGCTGCCTTCTGCACACCCCCTACAGGGGATTGAGCTCACATGCTGGGCATGTGCCCTGACAAGGAATTGAACCAGCAGCCTCCGGGAGCATGAGACGATGTTCACCCAACAGAGCCACACTAGCCAGGGCGAGTAACTGCATATTTTTAATGAACTCTTAAATACTTACCATTGTAGTGGCTTCTTGAATTTGACCTGTTAGATCAGTAACATTATAGATGATTCACTACAGAAGAATATTGAAGATATCTTGTGTTGTCAAAGCATGGTCAAGTCGATTTCTTCAATTCTTGTGGTGTGTGTGGACATGACTAATTGAACAGCAAAGAACTTGGGCATTTTTAATGTTTTACAGATTAAGACAGAGACCTATAACAGTGTGATAGTACTTTTTTGATAGGTGTCAACTATTGGCACTATAATTAGATGTCTATTAGTCAAACGTCTTGAATGTTAATATGACCACTATATTTTTGTTCTGTGTTACAGGTATTCTCTTAAAGCAAATGACCAAATCTTGGCTGAAGACAAGCACAAGGAACTGTAAGTGCATTAAACTTGATATTGTACATAGTTGACCCTGTCAATGGAGTAGATGTATATAAATAATCTGATCTTTAAAATTATATGAACTATAAAGAAATAATTAACACCATGACTTTAATCCTCATAGGATTAGGATATTTATACTACATAAGGGTAACAGGAAATAATTGTTCCTGTATGCACATTCAAATATGTAGTATTGTATTCCATAATTGGGAAATATGTCATTTCATTTTCTTTCCCTAGATAAAATATTAAATTGTCACTGTTAACTTTTGGCTCTTACTTAATTGACTTCCCCTCCTCATGCTTATGATAGAGAAATATATATTTTTTTCTTTTGCTGCCTTATGAAAAAATGCCTATTCCTTATTTAGCATAGGTAAAGCATCTTAAAAGGTTTGAAATGTGAATAAAATTTTCTTTTTAAAGATTTAATGTTCTTAGGGTTCTGTCTTTCAGATAAAAACAACTTTATATATGATTCTGGGATTTTCCATCCCTATTTTGCTGTCCTACAGTGGTATTTTAAAAATTACTATCTCACAGGAACTGTGAAGTTTTTAATTAAGAATTACTAATTTGGGAGTTCTTTAAATTCACCTTACCTTAACCTTTTTAGTATCATTAGACTGTCTGAGAGGGAAACTAAAAATATTTTGTATGTTTCAATTTTCTAGCTTGGCAACTCAGAAATGAATTGACCCAGTGCTGTAAGAAAATTTTGATAATCTTGTTATGCAGCTACCTCATGTCAAATAATACTATAGAATTAAGAATTTGAGGAATTAGAGGCTAACTCCAGATTGAACCACACTTGATAATACTGTAATCCTACCTTTTCCATGGGGGATACATTACTAGACCCGCAGTGGATGCCTGAAATCACAGATAGTACCAAATGCTATACATACTATGTTTTTTTTCATACACACACACACACTTGTGGTGAAGTTTAATTTATAAATTAGACACAATAAGGTTAAAAATAAAAACTAATAAAATAGAATAATTATGACAACATACTATAATAAAAGTTATGTGAATGTGGTCTCTTTCTATCTCATTGTACTATACTCACCCTTCTAATGATGATGATGCGAGATAATACAATGCTTATGTGATGAGATGATGTGAGGTGAATGACGTAGGCATTGTGACATAACAGTAGGCTGCTATAAGGTTTACTTGAACCCTAGCATTGTGTTACCGTGACAGTGGGTCTGGTAACCCAGAGAGCTACTGAGTGACTAACGGGTGGGTAGATCTACAGCTTGGGTACATTGGGCCAAGGGATGATTCACGTCCTGGGTGGGATGGGGCTGGACAGCATGAGATTTTGTCATATAACTCAGAATGACACGACATATAAAACTTATGAATTGTTTATCTGGAATTTCTATTTCTATGACTGGAAAAAATAACAATGAAATAAATTCTAAATTCACTAAATTTAAAGTGTTAATTTAATAGACTTATCTATTACAAGATGAACTTTTTCAACTTTATAGTCATAATGGTGAACTAAGTAAGCAAATATAATGTATGTCTAAAGGTTGAGAGAGCACAATTTTATTTATTATTTTTTTAATCCTTACCCGAGGATATATGTTTTCTTAAAAATTGATTTTATAATAAGAGGGAGAGAGAGAAAGAGAAACATGGATCACTTGCCTCCCATAAGTGCCCTGACCAGGGATTAAACCTGCAACTTAGGTATGGGCCCTGACCAGGAATCTGACCTTCAACCGTTGGTGTATGGCTGATACTCCAATCAACTGAGCCACCTGGCCAGGGCCACAATTTATCTATATCTATATATCTCTATCTCTATCTCTATCTCTATCTCTATCTCTATCTCTATCTCTATCTCTATCTCTATCTATCTCTATCTCTATATCTATCTATGAATGAGAGAGAAAGAGAGAGAGAAACCTCATGAGAGAGAAACATCGATTGGCTGCCTCTTGCACTCCCTCTACTGGGGTTGGAGCCAAAACCCAGGCATGTGCCCTGACCAGGAATCAAACTGGTGACTTATTGGTGCCTGGGCTGATGCTTAACCATTGAGCCATACTGGCCCGGTGAAGTCTTCCTTCTTAATAACTAGTACTTACATAGCAAGGTTGTTATACTTATTAGCATTGTGACTTAATTGATTTGGCATTAGTTGATTATCTTTGTTCTTGTCACTGCTGGCTCTCTGCCTTGTCATTTTTGACCTATACACTAAAGAAAACTCTCAGTTGATTATGCCTGCCACTGCAACACTAGCCCTTCATAAGAGCTACTTATAAATAATCTCATTGTGTCCTTACAATTAAAATAGCCAATATCTCTGTGCTCAAGACTAAGCTTTTTAAAATATAATGTCTGTATAAATAAAATTTAATTCTCCAGTTACTAATTTCATGCTTTATTTTCATAAAACATTATTGCTTCTAAATGCTAATCTGTTAAAGACAGTCTTGATTCATCATGATATTGCAAAAAATGCAGTGACACCATCACATTAGCTGCGTTTTGAAAATGTACCTTAATTCTATGTGTATCAATAAGACTACAGTAACTCTAATTGTCTTGATAATGCTTTATATATTAAATACTAACTGTGTTTTTATTTAAAATATTCTTAGCTTCTGAAACGTGGTGATTCAGATTCCACATACCCTTAGTCACCCTTGCTTTACAAATATACTTGTTATTTGTCTGGGGCAGACGGATGGCATTGTGACATAACAGTAGGCTGCTATAACGTTTACTTGAACACAAGCATTGTGTTACCGTGACAGTGGGTCTGGTAACCCAGAGAGCTACTAAGTGACTAACGGGTGGGTAGATCTGCAGTTTGTATACATTGGGCCAAGGGATGATTCACGTCCTGGGTGGGACGGGGCTGGACAGTAACGACAGTATCAGTTGTCTCTTTAGCAGGAAGGTTTTTCTCAGGTTCTTGTTTTCTGATCTACATACTGATGATCCCAGGGTGATTTTAAGTAGGGAAAGCTAAGCAATTTGTGGTGGGATTAATATGAAACTATGTAATTTATACTGTGCTCTTTATGTGGTCCAGTAATCAACTAATTTCATTAGTCTTCTATAGATTTTCTCAGTCTATTAGAGTTTTAGTTTTTGAATGGAGTAATTTAAAATAAATTAGTAAAACATCACTTTTCATTCAATAAATATTTTCTACCCAGTTACCAGGCGCTATTTAAAGAAAAGATACTGACTTCATTTATAAATGGAGACTAACTCTTCAATTTAATATTGCTTCACATTTAAAAATGTTCATAATTGAAGATTTTGTAATTGTGGGGTCTTCCTATTGGACATATTTACAGTTATGGAACCATTTTGTTTCCATAAATTTCTGTTTGTTTTATGAATAGCTAAATTGTATATTACCTTGAATGAAGATTAAGATAAGGAAAGTTAAAAGTTGGCTGGAGTTAGGGACAAATACCAAATGTAATATAAATAAATTCAGAAGTATCCCTGCCACTTAGCACAGGCTGAGTAACTTGATAGCTGAGGATTTTTTTTTGGTTTGCTGTACTATATAAGGCATGGGGAAGGCCTCTTTAAAAAAGTTTCATGTTTATTTACCTGACTTTTTAAGATAGCTGCCAAGATAAAGAATGAATTTTTATAAGCAGTGTACGCTATTGTAGATATGAGGTGTATTTTCTCTTCAGATCTTGAATGAATTCTCTTTTAAAAAATATATATATATATATTTATTGATTTTAGAGAGGAAGGGAGAAGGAGAGAGAGAGAAACATCAATATAAGAGAGAACCATTGATTGGCTGCCTCCCACACATCCCACGCTGGGGATTGAGCCCGCAACCTGGGCATGTCCCCCAACCGGGACTCAAACCATGACCTGGTTCATAGGTCGATGCTCAACTGCTGAGCCACGCTGGCCAGGTGAATAAATTATCTTTTTTTAATGTCAGAAAGTAATTATTTTTTTCAGAATTATCCCTTTAAGTTTTAAAATTTTCTCTTGTATTATATTACATTTCAAAATTTTGGGGTCAATTTATGATTATTACAAAATGGGAGAAAATAAATGAGTTATGCAAGGGGAATGAATCCTGAGTATTAGAAAGGACACTGTTAGACCTTAATCTTTGGTTCAGTGTAAAAGAATTATAATTTTTTTAGGGAACAGTGCCCAACTTTTAAACTAGCAGGGGAGATTTACAAGTATTTAAGTATGTTAAGAGCAGTTTGGTTTGAGATAATCAGTAACATCTGATATGCTCTTCTATCCATTATTATTAATTTTGTTACTTAGCAGTTCTTTGAAAACCTCAAGATTGTTTTGTAAGAATAATATAAGGACTGATTGCTTGTAAAGATAATAGGTTTTGTTGATGGTAAAATGTATTTGCTTAATCAAAAAAGGGGAAAACAATCTGGCAAGCAGAAAGTCAGAATTGAAGTAACGAACACCTAGTACCAGCAAGGTTAAATGGTTATTATTTTTCAACTAGAGGTCCAGTGCACGGGCTTAATGTGTCCAGCGGGGATCGGCCTGCTGTGGGAGCACCGCTCATCCCAGTCAGGTGAGCGGTGCTCTGACCGTGGGAGTGCACTGACCACCAGGGGACAGCTCCTGCGTTGAGTGACCAGTGCGCGTCATAGTGACTGGTCAACCAGTCATTCTGGTCATTCCGCCTTTCGGTTGCTGTGTGTGTGTGTGTGTGTGTGTGTGTGTGTGTGTGTATAAATGAGATACAGTATTCTAAATATCATAACCATTTTTTAATGGTCTCTTTCTTAAAGGCCACTTTTTCATATCTTTTAAATTACAGAACTTTGAATCTAGAAATGAACTTTAGAACTAATATCTGTAATTTATAGTGAAATTCACAGTAATAAAGTGACTTGTATAGGTTGCACTTTAATGACAAGTGCTGGACCAGAACTCAAGTTTCCTGATTCCCATTTTAGTGCTTTTACTGTTATACCAGCCGTTCCCTAAATATGCAGTGATTTTTTTTAAAAAATACTTTTTTCTTTTTTACTCACATTTTCTTGAGCATTCAGAATCTTTATCATTGACATCTTTGTCACCATTAGAACCCTTTCTTCTAGAACACAACAGTTTTTTTAAAATCTAAGTTGTTTGACTACATGTATGATGTTTTCTTTGGAAATTTAATCCTAAGCTACAAATGCCTTTTATATGAGAAACATTTTTTAATTGATTTTTATATATAGTCTGATCTTACTCTGATCTTTGTAAGATAGCCTTTATATTGCTTTTAAAATTAATCTTTATAAAGCTTTGTATAATAATAATTACCATTTTTGCTAGTGAGACTGTGCCTCCAAGAACTAAATTTGTGTTTGATTTCTTTGCTTCTTTTTTACTAATACCATTACGTGAGTACTGTGAGAATTCCAAACTAGCATTGATTGAATTCATTTCAGGCTTTTATACATATTCCATAAATGGTTCTCAAGTAACCAGAATTCATCCTTTTTGTTGAACTTTTGGCTGTCCTCTCACTTGAAAATTCTAGGATTTCATAGTTTTTTTAATCGGTTATACCTGGATTATAAATCTTCTGAAAGGTTTGCTTCAATATTTTATTGTTTAAAAGAAAAGTATTAACCCTGTCATAAAGGACAAGAACTCATTACAAGAGATAATTTTAGGATTCAACTAGATCTTATATTCATGTATACATGATAGGTGAATGAAAAATATTTGTCATTAGTGGTAAATCTTAAAACCCTTTGAAGAAATTTGTGGTGCCTTGTCTTAGCATTAGAAAAAACTTAGTTTATATATGAGTTTTGCCATGGACTATAACCTTGATGTATCTGTTAGGATTCAATTCTGCTATGAGTATTAAGAAATAAGGAATTTATTATAGGAATTAAACCTTTTTCAATTGTGGGAAAAACTAGAGAAGTAAAGGCCCAAAAAGGATCAGAGAAAACTCACTAACCACTTCTGGTGTAGGTTAATGAATTGGAGCTTTTAAGAAGCAGCTATGCATGTCTGCAGGACCTGTGTTACCACCTGTATGGGTTTTCATTGACAATCTGGTGATAGGCCTGGGCCTGATTGGAAAGGTGAGCTGGAGGTAGAGTGGGATAAGTAGGACAAACTGCCCATCCCTTTATGTCTGTCTTTTACTACCTTTGACAGTTAACTACCTTTGTAGTGAAATGGCAGCTGCTTTACTTGCAACTCCCAAATTGTATACAACTTTATCCTGTGGCTAATCCTAACCTGAAACCATATAGGGAAGGAAATTCTGGGAAATGTAACACAGTATCAAACTATATCGTTTAGTTTAATCACTTAATCTGAATGTAATATCCTTATTTGTAAAATGGTGATACTTCTATTTTATTTCATTAGGGAAAGATTAGATGAAATTATATATATGAAAAAGTTTTGAACTGTAAAGAATCATGCAAAGATTTGTTGTGGTATAGGTGTTTGTGAGTACGATGATGTTTATAAAAACCTCTTGAACTGGCTTCTGCTCTTGGAGAAGATGTCTTTCAAATGTCATTGTGAGATTACATGAGTGCTTTGCTATTTTATTATCCATTTAGCAAATGATTTATTTAATTAGCTGTTTTTCTTTAAGTTAACTCACTAATCCATGTGGGTATAGTTTGAGTTTCTAGCATAAAATTCTTTAGAAACAAAAAAGGATAATGGTCTTATTTGCCGTCTCCCTCTTTGATTTTGTCGGGGAGTGGGAAGGGTAAGGTGTTACCTGGAACTTTATTCAGAGCTTTGCAGTCCATGTGTAGTTCATTGATTTTTTTGCAGTGAACAGTTTACTTGACAGTATTTCACTATGTGATATCTGTGGGGTGAATACTCAGTGGGATCAGTATGGAACGGAGAGAACAGAAACGCTGACTTATTTTTCTCCTGGTTCTAAAACAGGCAGGAATATTTGGAGACTGAAACTATGACAGACATCTGCCTGAAAAATAAAGTGAGGGAATGCTGACACTGTCCCTATCCCCTGAAAGATTGAATTAGACTTTTGGAGGATTATCTGGATTTGGGAGTTTGGGGAAAATTTTAGTATCTATTAGCAACTAATCTAATCCTTGAAAATACTTTCTCTACTGAATATAGTTATTGATTTCTTTTTGGAAAGTATTGAGCAATTAAATAACACTTATGTATTAAAGAACAAGAGAAGAGAACATTATTTTAATTACTTTCATGCTCTAATTTAATTTTCACAGCATCCTTTTGAGGTACATATATACTTCCGTTTTATAGAAAAATTGAGGGTTGGAAAGGACTTTAACTTGTTGTATAGTAGAAAAGGATAGACTGTGATTTAATTTTAGATCTTTTTTGTTGCTTTTTACTTAGACTAAGTTCAGTGACTTCGGAAAGAATATTTTTTACATTTTTGGAGGAATGAGATTTAAAACAAATATACCTACTTCACAAAGTGTTTGAAGGTATTTATGATGGATATTACATTTTATAAGCTTTAATATGGTTTACTAGAACTGTGCCCTAGTTTGTAGGTAATACTGTGTTTTTGATGGCTAAGGTAAAATCTTAGAGGATACTCTGAGCTCACGTTGATGAATCCAGTATTTCCAACAGGCTAGGTCTTTTCTTGAAGTTCTGTGTTCAAAATTTATTCTTTATGGTGCTAGCTCCCTCTGTAGAACTTCATTAAGATTGCAACCTGACTTTTTCAGTTATTTAGCAAAGTGATTGAAACATTATCTAGAATAGATTTTAAAATTTTCTTTTAAATTTTGCTTTTATGTCTTAATCACTTTCTAGTGTTTTTCTTATGAAAATATTATCTCCATAAAAGTGTTTCACTTTGTATATACTAAATGTTAATAGCATATATGAAGTTAGACTACTTTCTTCAAACATTCCTACTACTTTAATGCTTTATTTGGGAATATCAGGGAGACTTGTGATTTCGAGGTCTGTAAGTCTGTGTTGGGTAAGACCACAGGAAGTGGAAAAAAAGCCTGATGGAAAATTTCGGGGAAAAATATCCTTTTGCAGGAGTGTGGATGGTTACTTCTTTTACCATTACTTTATCTCTGTTCTTTCTCAAACTATTTTATATTTAAATATTAAATTGTATAATTAGCTCTTCAAAGATGTTTTCCCTACTAGAATGAAGGCAGAGAAAATGTGATAAGGCTTCCTAGATGGAATTTAGAAACATGGGCAAGCTCATGTCAACCATAAAACTAGGGACTATGTACATAACATAATAATGAGGATAGGCAAGAACTAGGATCATGCATGAATAATCTTTTAAACAATTTTGTAGGATAATTATCTTTAAATCCTTTGTTAATACTAAACATTTATTATATTGTTAAAGTATGATATAGTTTACATAAGCACTGGCATACATTATTGTGACACAAAGAATAAGGATGATTCTTAGTCTTTTTATATTTGTTGACTTTGATACATGAGAATCATTTGAAAGAATGTGATCGAACCAATTTTATTAATATAACAAATCCATCCTTTGTTATTTTTAAAACAAATATTATCCTCTTGAAATAGTAATATTGTTTTCCTATATCAGTAAAATGTTTGTATCAATGCATAAGTATTTTGTTGGGAGTTTTTATAGTTTTTATCTTTTAGTCAGTTACCTTTTCACAATCTTTAAGGATAACTAGCTCATCTTCCATTAGTCTCAGAAGAAATCTGGAGTGGACTTCCTTTACATTGTTATTGGCTACTTAATTCCATGTCATTTTGAATTTGGTTTAACCTATGTGTCACATGGATAGTAGTACTTTCCAGTGTTAATACTTTCTTTGTTATTTATTTAAAGTTTTCTTTATGTTAACTTAAAAATTAGCCTCATCTTATTAATAATGAATTTTAAACATTTACTTAATTATAAAAGTATAAAAATAAAAACATGTTTGCCACTTAAAATTTCTCAAATACAAATTGACATCATGTGCTTTCTGATAAAGGACACACTATCATGTGTGGTATTCCTACCAAAAAAACAAACAAACAAACAAAAAAAACACGGGTCTGTTTGTTAGGGAAAATCAGAAAAACCCAAATTCAATGAAACAGCTGGCCTGTACTCTTTAAAAGAGTCAGTGCTGTGAAATATAAAGACAGAAATATTTCCAGATTAAGAGAAACCAAGGAAAATAACAGGTAAATGTAATCCTGAGGGGAGGGGTGTATTATGAAGGATGTTGCTGGCAAAATTGAATATGGACTATACATTAGGTAATAGTATTGTTGCAATGTTAAATATCCTAAATTGATAAATGTACTGTGGTCATGAAGTGGTCTTATTTTTAGGAAATAACACTCAGGTATTTGGAGGTAAGTGGTGTTAATGTCTGCAACTTACTCAAATGGTTCAGCAATAACTAAGTGTAATAATAAATAGTATCCTATATAATAAAAGGCTAATATGCAAATCGACCCAACAGCAGAATAACTGGTCGCTATGATGCACATTGATCACCAGGGGGCAGATGCTCAGCGCAGGAGCTGCCCCCTGGTGGTCAGTGTGCTCCCACAAGGGGAGCGCTGCTCACGACTGGTGAGCACAGTGGCATTGGCAGGAGCCTCCCCTGACTCCGTGGCAGCGCTAAGAATGGCTGACTGATGGCTCCTGGACTACGAGAGGGCGCAGGCTGTGCTGAGGGATCCCCCGAGTGTACGAATTTCGTGCACCAGGCCTCTAGTATGTGTATAATGAGAGAGATAAGTCAACTTGTATTATAATGCTAACTATTAAGTAAATTTAGGTGAAGAGTATATAGGGATTATTTGTACAATTCTTACAATATCTTTGTAAATTTTAAATAATTTCAAAATAAGTTAACTATGAGTCTGTTAAGTTTGTTTATTTACATTGTTCTTTAGATTTTACATATAATGAAAACATATGGTCAGTTTTATTTTTTTTATATCTAAGTTATCTCTTCATAAATATAATAAAATCTCACAGCAGATTCCTTTAAGAAAATCAGCTAGACTCCTAAGTTATAAAACATTGCCTCTTTCATTATTCTTTAAATATTACCAACTTAAGTTTTTTTTTGTGTTTTTTTTCTTAGCAGAGAACAAAAGGCATTGTTTTTCTCCAACATTTGGGTAGATTTTTTATAAGTGCCTCTAATTCTAGCAGTCTTCTAGTGTTGGTGATAAATTTGGAATAATGTCTGTGACTGCCCTCTTATAGGGGTCTGGATCTGGGAGAAATTTTGGGTTAATTAGAATTTTTTTTTAACATTAATTATTTTTAAATCCTCACCTGAGGATGTTTTTCTATTGATTTTTAGAGAAAGTGGAAGAGAGAGGGAAATATGGAGAGCAATATCGATGTGAGAGAAACACATCGATTGGTTGCCTCCTGCACATGCCCCAACCAGGGCCCAGCCAGGGAGGAGCCTGCAACTGAAGTATGTGCCCCCCCCTTTTTTTTTTTCATACATACATACATACATATATATCCACCTATCCTATATAATAAAGGAGAAACATGTAGGGACCATCCCTTCGCTATGCTCACCAGCCAATCAGGAGTGAAAATGCAAATTAACCCGACAAAGATGGTGGGTTAATTTGCATACACAGGCGCCAGGCAGAGAGCAGAAGCGGGAGAGCCGGCAGCTTGGGGGGATGTCGCTCCCTTGGTCGCTCCTTCAGTTGCTCCCTTGGGGGGATGTGGCTCCCTCGGTTGCCGGGCGGAGAGCACAGCAGGAGAGCCGGAGGCTTGGGGGGGGGTCCCTCGGTCTCTCCCAGCGCGGGGAGCACCAGGAATTCTGGGAATAGTAGTTCTGAAGGCAGCCCCAGGACTGGAAGCAGAAGCCCAGAGCATGGGGAGCACCAGGAATGCTGGGAATTGTAGTTCTGGTGGCAGACGGGTCTCCTAGAACAAGGGTCCTCAAACTTTTTAAACAGGGGGCCAGTTCACTGTCCCTCAGACCGTTGGAGGGCCGGACTATAGTTTAAAAAAAAACTACGAACAAATTCCTATGCACACTGCACCTATCTTATTTTGAAGTAAAAAAACAAAACGAGAACAAATACAATATTTGTATTTGCATGTGGCCCGTGGGCCGTAGTTTGAGGACCCCTGTCCTAGACACTAGAGCAAAGTGAGCCTGGAGCAAGTTACTGTTGCAGTGGCGGATGGAGGGAAAGCAAAGGTGAGAGACATACGTAAAATCAGAGTGTCTAGGAAAAATTAAAGGGAAGATATCCTAAAACTTAAGGAAATCTCCACCAATGAAGCAAAGAAAAAAAAATGCCCCTATTATTCTGTGAGCAACAAACCAAACTGGGTTGGGGGTCTCAGACAATTCGCTCATATGATTTCAAAGACAGACAGAAACTCCCGGATTGGAGAGGGTGCAGGTTGGGCTGAGGAACCCTCTCCCGCCTGCACGAATCTTCGTGCACCGGACCCCTATAAAAGGCTAATATGTTAAGTGTCCTTCCCTCCATCCAGGTAATGATGTCACATAGCAACACCTGGCTTCCTCTCTCTAGCAACAACTAGCCTCAGGTGGAAACACTTTACACTGTAACCAAATGTCTGTGAAGCGTTTTCCTGTGCCTCATCTCATTTGATCCTCTCAGAAATCCTGGAGTAGGTAGATAAGAGACTCAGTGGAATCCTATTTTCTTTTCATTAGCCAGAAAACGGAGATTTAGAAAGCTTAGAAACTTGACCTGACTGAAAAGAAGTAAGAAATGGTGGACCTTGAAAATGACTTCAGGTTTTCTCACTGTGCAGAATATAGTCAAACACTGCTGCAGTTAAATATTTTACCCTTTGTTCTCCCTGCATGATTTACAATAATAATCTGCTTCCTGTTGATATTTACTGTTGTGTTGCTGACAATTACCTGAAAGAGAAGTTGGGGTGTTTCACTGGGCTGGAAAAAGTTTAGCTAAATCAGAAAGCAGGTCTAATTAACACATTGTTTGCGGGTAGTTTTTAATCGCGCTAACAGGTGGCGCGGGCCATTTTTGCTAATTTTTTGCGCAAATGGCAACGTTCAGTAAAATTACGATAACTTTAGTTTACGTATTTATACGTTACCCGCATTCTACCGCTAGTCTATAAAAAACGTATTAATACGTGTCCCGCGCTCTACTACCGGTCAACGTAAAACATACAAGTAAAACGTATAAATACGTTTCCCGCATACAATGTGTTAAGCAAGTTTATTTTATATCTATAAAAGGCTAAGTTGACTCACACATGCGCAATACATATAAAGCTCTTGCTGGTGCCAATCGCACGCGTGTGTTTCGATCTGTCATTGTCGATCGTGAATTTGGTTGGCACTTCTATTATAGGGAAAGGGCAAATAGTGATATTAAAATATTTCTTCTCATTAATTTTCTTATAATGTGCATGAATTTATGCACTGGGCTACTAGAGACAGAGAGAGAGAGCATGTATATATATTTTAGTGGCCTGGTGCACAAAAATTTGTGCACTTGGGGGGGGCGTCCCTCAGCCCGGCCTGTGCCCTCTCGCAGTCTGGGACCCCTCGGGGGATGACCACCTGCTGGCTTAGGCCCACTCCCTGGGGGACCGGGCCCAAGCTGGCAGTCAGACATCCCTCTGGCAGCCCGGAAACCCTCGGGGGATGTCCACTTGCCAGTGGGGAGCAGGCCTAAGCTTCAGTCGGACATCCTTAGCGCTGCTGAGGAGGCGGGAGAGGCTCCCACCACACTGCTGTAGTGGAAACTATCAGCCTGGCTTGTGGCTGAGCAGAGCTCCCCCTGTAGGAGCACACTGACCACCAGGGGGCAGCTCCTGCATTGAGCGTCTGCCCCCTGATGGTCAGGATGTGTCATAGTGACCAGTCATTTCCAGTCGTTCTGCTGTTAGGGTGAGTTTGCATATTATCCTTTTATTATATAGGATACAGGCCTGGTGCACAGGTGGGGGCCGGCTGGTTTGCCTTGAAGGGTGTCCTGGATCAGGGTGGGGGTCCTGCTGGGGTGCCTGGCCATCCTGGGTGAGGGGCTGATGGGTATTTGCAGGCTGATCACACCCCCTTCAGGGTGGGGGTTCCCACTGGGGTGCCTGGCCAGCCTGGGTGAGGGGCTGATGGCTATTTGCAGGCTGGTCAAGCCTCCTCCAGTGGGGACCCTCAACCCATGGAGGTTTGGCCAGCCTGGGTGAGGGGCTGAGGGCTGTTTTCAGGCTGGCCACACTCCCTTTAGGGTGAGGGGTCCCCACTGGGGTGCCTGGCCAGTCTGGGTGAGGGGCTGAAGGCCATTTTCAGACTGGCCAAGCCCCCCTGATGACGGAAGTTCCCAGCCTCTCCTTTTTTTCTTTTTTATTCTGGGATGTATTTACCTTCTATAATTGAAACTTTGTAGCCTTGAGAGGAGCTCAGAGAGGGCCACTGCAGGCAGGAAGCTTGACTTCCTCCATCACTGGAGCAACCAAGCCTCCTGCTCACTCCAGCTCTGTGGCTGCCGGCTGCCATCTTGGTTGGGTTAATTTGCATATAGTCGCTCTGATTGGCTGGTGGGTGTGGCTTAAGGCATAGCAAAGGTATGGTCATTTTGCATGTTTGTCTTGTATTAGATTATATATATTGTTTAGATTATATATATTGTATTAGATTATATATATTGTTTTTTTTTACAGAGAGGGATAGAGAGAAACATCGATGAGAGAGAAACACCCATCAGCTGCTTTCTGCATGGTCCCTACATGTTCCTCCTTTATTATATAGGATAGGTGGATATATATGTACATGCCCTTGATCAGAGTCGAACCTGGGACCCTATGGTTTGCAGTCCGATGCACTATCCACTGAACCAAACTGGCTAGAGCAGAACTTTTTTATTTTTAAAAAATATGTAGTAGATGAGGGCATAAACTTTCAGAACTAATCAGGAGATTTATATACTGTTTGTATTATGATGCCTTTGTAAGTTATAGACACCCAAAACAAAATGACAGTCTATAAATGGAAACTTTTATTTAGCATAATAAATATGGAGGTGAGGGCTGGTTAATTGGTTGGTTAATTCAGTGCTTCAGGAACATCATCAAGGAACCCTGGGTCTTTATGTTTTTCTGCTTCCCATTTCCGTTGTCTTTTAGGCTGAAACTTTTCATGGTTACAAATGGCTATTGCTGTTCTTAGAGCTCTGATATAGTTGAGAATATCTAGAGACTTGCAGAAAAATCTTGTGGTCTTTTTTAAGAGCAAGAAGAGCTTCCTCAGAATTACCTCAGCAGATATTTCCTTAATTTATCATTTCATCATATTCCCATTCCTAAACCAGGGACTGGCAAAGAAAATAGAATTATCATGATTTCTAATCAAGCACCATTCCATAGGCTAAAGCACAAAGCCTTCTATTCTAATAACTGAAGAAAATTTGGAGTTCCTTTGGAAAAGGGAAATGGCTGTTGGTTTGGGAACCAACAGTGTAATACAGTGTTTAAAATAAAGCATTTTATTTTATTTTAAACATTGTAAGTTCTGTCATACAGATTTCCTTGGAAATACAGTGATCAGGGCCACATCTACAAACTGCCTGAGTGAAAGACTTCCTAAAACTATCTTCTGGTGTAATCTTTATTTCTTATTACTGTGCACATTGAAAAAAATTAAAAAATTTTAAATTAAAAAATTTAAAATTTAAACTCCTTCACTGACAGTAACCAAGATATAAAAATGTGTGAAATTTAGTGAATATTTTTTAAAGCATGGAAGATTTTTGTTATCTTCAGATTTGAAAGGGGATATACATACTTAGGTAGCCCCATGGGAAATATTACTTCCTTTTGTCTTGACATAATTTTCAGCTCCTCTTTGATTTTATCCTTAGCAACACAGCAGGGCACTTTTTAAAATAGAATTTTTTACTATCTCTAAACCAAGGAAGGTAGAAAAATACATTCCGAAAAATTGTATGCAGTATAAACAGCTGCTTTGGTTAATGCTTTGGTATTTAAGAGGAGATGTTGCATATTTTTAGGGGATCACAATGAGGAAGCTGGTCACATTTCTACTGCCTCCTGAAAACATTATGATACAGTTGTGCTCAGCATAACAATAACGAAGTTTCCATTGATGATGGACCGCATGCACGATGATGGTTTTATATATTCCCATCTAATAATAGACAAACATGGTAATTGACCGTACCTTCGCTATGCCTCCCATGGGCTAATCAGCATGATATGCAAATTAACTGTCAACAAAGATGGCGGCTAATTTGCATACTGCAGGCAGGGCAGATCAGTGCCATCCCACCTGCCCTGCCACCATCCGGGCCTGCTATTTGCCACCCGGGGCAGTGGGGCAGAACAGCGCCATCCCACCTGCTCTGCCTCTGTCCAGGCCTGTTATCTGCGACCCGGGGCGGCTGGGCAGGGTAGCAGCGATCTGCCGGCCCGCCCGGGCGTCCCGTGTGCGACTCGACCCAGGGCAGTGGGGCGGGACAGCGTGGCTCCTCTGCTACCCTAGCTTCCTCATCATAGCTCCCTTGGGGTCCTAAGCCTTTAGTCGGACATCCCCCAAGGGCTCCCTGGCTGCCAGAAGGATGTCTGACTGCAAGCTTAGGCCTGATCCCCTGGGGAGTGGGCCGAAGTTGACAGGTGGACATCCCCCAAGGGGTCCTGGACTGCAAATGGGCACAGGCTGGGCTGAGGGACCCCCACCTACTGAGTGCACAAATTTTTGTGCATGGGGCCTCTAGTATATATATATAAAGGCTAATATGCTAAGTGTCCCTCCCACCGTCTGACTGCTCACTATGACGTGCACTGACCACCAGGGGGCAGATGCTCAACACAGGAGCTGCTGAGCTACAGTGATTTGGTAGAGGCAGTTCTCTGGTGACTCACCCTGAAACCAGAGAGGAGAGAGCCCAATTCCTCTTGGGGCTGCACGATTCTACCTTTGGCCATGGGTTATGTTGTTGCTGGGGCACTGTTGGCTCAGAATCTGGTTTACTCCACACCCTGTACTACAGCAACTTTGCAGAATGCCCTCTCGCAGGCCAGGCTGAGAGACCCCACCTGCTGGAGGGATCCCACTCACTCTGCCTTGGTGCCGCCCCAGGAGTGGTCGGCTTGGGAGAGACCGAGGGAATTGGCTCCAGAGCAGTCCCACCCCACCGGCCACCTTCTAATTAATTTCCTTTCAATGTGCATGGATCCATGCACTGAGTCACTAGTAACATTATAATGGAGCTGAAAATTTCTATCACCTGGTAACATTGCAGCCATCTTAACATTGTAGCACAACACATTATTCACGTGTTTGTGGTGATGCTGGTGCTAAAAAAACCCCACTGTGCTGCCATTCTTATAAAGGTATAACACACATTGCCCTAGCTGGGTTGGCTCAATGCATAGAGCGTTGGCCTGTGGACTGAAGGGTCCTGGGTTTGATTCTAGTCAAGGGCACATGCCCCAGTTGCAGGCTTGATCTCCAGTAAGGGGCATGCAGGAGGCAGCTGATCAATGATTCTCATCATTGATGTTTCTATCTCTCTCCCTTTCCCTCTCTGAAATCAATAAAAATATATTTTAAAAAAATAAAGGTATAGCACATACAACTATGCACGGCACATAATACTTGATAAGATAGTAAACAACTATGGTACTGGCTTATAGTATAGTATTTACTAGACTATACTTCTTTCATTATTTTATAGTATATTCTTTTTACTTATAAAAAAGTCTTGTAAAACAGTATGTTGTGTTACACATATTGTGTTTACTGCATCTCTTGATTATATTGTTTTCATTGTATGTGAAGGTGAGTGGTGTGCCTGTGAGTGCTGATGTAAAGGCAGCTGAAGAATTTTTGGAAACTGTAGATAAGCATATCAGTAAGCACACACTGCCAGTGTACTACAAGAGCAATAAGAAGTTTTGGATGACCCAGTTTCTCTTTCAGAATGTCCTCTTGAGTTGCTAGGTCAGTGAAATGGAGAAGCACTGTTGTTAGGTTAATAAGATGCCTTTCAAGATTTTGCTTATTGTTGATAATGCTCCCAGACATCCTCCTTTCCATGGTTATCTTCATCCCAATATCAGAGTGGTGTTTCTGCCTCCAGACACCACCTCTTTGATCCAACCAATGGATCAGGAGTTAGAGCAGCTTTTAAGCCCTATTATCTGAGGGGGACCTTTGCCCAGGCTGTTGCTGCAGTTGAGGAAGAAACTGAATACAATTCTTGAATGATTACAACATCGATGACTGTATACAGAACCTTGCTTGGGCTTGGGATGATGTCACCAAGCAGTGTATGAATGGCATCTGGAAGAAGACACTCAAGAGGTTTGTCCCTGACTTCAAGTGATTTGCCAAGGATGAGTGGTTGCAGAAATCAACGAGGCTTTGGTTGAGATGGCAAACAACTTTAGCCTGGGTGTGGGTGAGGATGACATTGAGGACCTCCTAGAGGTGGCTCCTGAGGAACTAGATAATGAGTTGTTGGAACAGGAGTGATAGCTGAAGAAGAGGCAAGAGGAAAGGAAACAGGGGAAGAAAAAGAAGAATAACCTTAAAAAAATTAACAGTGAAGGGTTTAGTAGAGGTTCTTACAGATTTGAAGAAGCTGCTTAAAAAGTTTGAAGTATGGATCCCAACACTGAAAGGTTTTCATTAATAGAGAAATGCTCACAGTGCATTATCTGCTTAAAAACAAATCTATGATGAAAAAAAGAAATGGACACAGATAATAGTGTGGTAGAAGGCCTGGGATGGGGTAGGAACTGGGTAGAGGGGGGAAAATGGGAGGTCTCTGTAATACCTTCAACAATAAAAATAAATTAACACCCCACCCAAAAGAAACAAATGAAGCAAACCACATGGACATATTTCTGAAAAGAGTGACACCTCTTCAAGAAGAGCCTGGCAGGAAGAAGGCAGGCATTGTTATCATAGGAGAGCTCCATGCGTGTTATTGCCCCTGAAGACCTTCCAGTGGGACGAGATGTGGCGGGGGAGGGGGGGGATGCGGAAGACAGTGATATTGATGATCTGTGTAGGCCTAGGCTAATGTGTGTGTCTTAGTTTTTATATATTTTCTATATATTTTTATTGATTTGACTTCCTCGTTCATAGGTCGGTGCTCAACCACTGAGCCACACCCAGCTGGGCTGTGTCTTATTTTTTATTTTTATAAAATATATTTTTATTGATTTTAGAGAGGAAGGGAGAGGGAGAGAGAGATAGAAACATCAATGATGAGAGAGAATCATTGATGGGCTTCCTTCTGCATGCCCGCTACTGGGGATCGAGCCTGCAAACTGTGCATGTGCTCTTGACTGGAACCAAACCTGGGACCGGGCTTAAAAAGTAAAAAATAAATAATTATACAATCAATTATAATTAATATAATTATTAATGATAATTAATGTAAATGTTAATCATAATAATGATACAATTAATTATATAATTAAAATAACTATAAAAATAGAAAAGATGTTATAGAATAAGGATACAAATAAAGATAATATTATTGGCCGAAACCGGTTTGGCTCAGTGGATAGAGCGTCGGCCTGCGGACTGAAAGGTCCCAGGTTCGATTCCGGTCAAGGGCATGTACATGGGTTGCGGGCACATCCCCAGTGGGAGATGTGCAGGAGGCAGCTGATCGATGTTTCTCTCTCATCGATGTTTCTAACTCTCTATCTCTCTCCCTTTCTCTCTGTAAAAAATCAATAAAATATATTTAAAAAAAAAAGATAATATTATTGTATAGCTCTACAATGTATTTGTGTTTTAATCTAAATGTTTTACAAAATAGTTGAAACATTTAACAAATTTTAAAGTTTATAAAGTAAAGAAGTTATAGCAACTTAAGGTTAACTTATTGAAGAAAGAAAAATATTTTTTTATAAATTTAGTGTAGCCTAAGTGTATCTGTTTATAAAGTATGTGGTGGTGTATGGTACATTCACCACTCACTCACTGATTCATCCAGAAGAACTTCCATTCCTGCAAGCTCCATTCATGGTAAGTGCCCCGTATAGGCGTACCATTCTTTATCTTTTATAACACATTTTTACTGTACTTTTTTATGTTTAGACATATTTAGATATACTTACCGCTGTTATAACGGCCTACAGTATTCAGTATACTGGTAGTAACATGCTGTACAGGTTTTTAGCCTAGGAGCAATAGGCTGTACCATATAGCCGGGGTATGTAGTGGCTATACCATCCAGGTTTGGGAATATATACTCTGTGATCTTTGCACAATGATGAAATTGCTCCATGACATGTTTCTCAGAATGTATCTCCATTGTAAACAATGCATGGCTGTATTGTTGTGTTTTGGTTTAAAGTCTTTAATAGTTGGGGGAATTTTATTCCAAACTGTTATAAATTATTACTCAGTTACTTGTTTGGAATTATTTTACTCAGTCACTCAATAACAGTAGCATTAGCTCTTCATAAGATGAAAATATTATCTCCTATCCTAAAAGGTATAGATTAGCAATGGATGAAAGAGATGATTATAGGTCCAATTCACCTTGAAGAAAGAATAAAAGTAGAATTGAGTAATCTCTGGAAAAAGTAAGATTATAGTAGTGTCTAATTTAAAATATTGCTGGAAAATTGGTAATTTTTAGCCTCTCTTCAGTACTTCCATATTGTTTTTAACTCTTATTGTCTTTCGCATCTTTTTTATTTGTTTTCCTTGTTCATTGTAATTATGCTCTCAGGCATTAGCATAGTCTAAATTTATTGTTTTTCCTATAGGAAATCTCATCAGATATTTAAAAATGAATAAACATTATTTAGGGATAGAAACTGTCATTTGTATTCCTAGTACTTAGTAGGCCTTTATATTTGTTGATCAACTTGAGAACTTAATTTTACTGTCTTCCATTATAAATGAGGGGACTTTTGTTGTTCTGAAATTTGTGATCTATAAAAAGTATGTTCTAAAATTACATATATATTTTCATAATTGTTTTAACTGGGAAATATACCTACATTGTAAGCTACAGAGAAAATGGGTTTATATCTTTGAATGTTTGTGCTTGCTTTCCATTGTATACATAGCGTAACATAGTATGTGCTTAACCAGTAGTTATTGGAAAAATATAATTTTAATTATAATTTTAGATAAAAGGGCATAAAAATATACTTTTTGTTGGCTTCAGTATTTTGATCCTGCTGTTCTTCATTTCACCTTTAAGAATCTGTTGTAAAATTTACCAAAATAAATAACCTCACCTTATTTCTAATTTTGTCTTCAGTTTATGTTCCTTTTCATTTGTTATGTTTACTTAGCTCATAAAATTATGACCTAAATTATGTTTTTATCATTATCAAACACACTATTAGGATTCAGAAAGCTTTTATTGTTAATAAACCTTGGGATCAGTCTTGCTGATCATGGTTGATGATTTAGACACACCTATTGAAAGCAAAATCAACCCTAATACAAACATGAATAACAGATACTATCTTTTGTGAGGATTATGTTCATATCTCATCCTCTTCATTGAACAGTATTTATAGATGTAGTACATGAAAAATGTTATTTTTGTATTAAAAATTCACACTTTTTTAAAGCTAAGACCACAAGGTTAAAGTACTGAGGAGATTTTATCCTTAATGGCATTACAAAAATGGTTAACATCACTGTAATAAAAAAACAACGCCTGCAACTTTGGTTCAGTTTTCAAGTATATACTTGGTTGCTAATCAAGATAGTTTTCATTATTCATTCATTCTACTTTATAATAATTCCCTATTGTTGTGCAGTTTTTCATAGATGTACGAGTAGGGTAAATGTAGAATATTTTACAACTTAGGTGATACCCACCAGATGGTGCTATTTCACCTGTTTTGTCTGTGAAAATAAGGAGGATAAATGAATATAGAATTTTTAAAAGGCGTATGGAAGATCTCCTTATATTTTGGGGGCATAATATTTAGGAGGTGGAGGAGCTCAGTGAAAAGAAATATTCAAATGTAAACTTATATTCAGTACTGTATGTTTATCTTAATAAAGATATTTCCCTAAAAGGAATATTGCTAGAGTTAACATGGCAGAAAACCTTCTATTTAGTTTACAAATATTAAACAGATATCATTTTTCAGGTTGACATAATACAAAGCCTATTAACTACCTTAGCATGAAAAATGTAATTATTCATAAAAGGAGATGTGTATTACCAAAATTTATGTTTCAGTTTTCTTTAGATTTTTAAATAAACAATGCTAACATTATTCTCAGAGTTAGTGTTATTTACAGATTAAAGGGAAACAGTTTGATTATTTTATGTGCTCTTGAATATTTCCCAAATAAAGGAGAAAAAATTAGGCCTGAGTTCATTATTTACACAGGAAAAAGATGATTCTTCTAAATTAATTTGTATATTAAAGAGAAAGCAACTATATGATACACTATTCATTTAGATACTGCAGTTGAATGACCATCAATTATATAAAATGTCTAGCTAATGAAATATACTTTTTCAGCGAAGTGTGAAAGGTTCAGTCAGAGTTTCTAAGATTTTAATGTACTTACTTTTCTGATCTTATCACTCTGTTGTGTCTGAGTATGAGATTGAAGAATAAAGGTATTTAGGTACTGTTAAAATTATTTGCCAGAGTCACTGTTGATTCTGCCAACAATGATATTATTGCTATGTGCAAAGTCAGAGGTTAAACTTGCTTTTATTTCTTACATTTGAATTTTTCCTCTGGAAAGGTATGTGTATTACTTTGAATTCAGTTAATGAAACATATCTTTATAGACAAATATATAGAGAATAGATTTTCTTGTATTTATAAATGAATATTTTAATCATAATCATATTAACATTATCCTCATGATACCCTTAAGATTATGAATGACCATATTGCTTTATTCTAACTTATTTCATGGTATTTGCCTTTTTAAAAAAATTTTGTATCATAGTTTTAGAGTATATATCAGGTCTCTTCTGTGAGAGTATAAAGTTCTTCCCGCTTTGCACTTAGCATAGTACTTTACATTTAGTAGATGATCTGTATGTGTTATATAAAAGAGTCATTTTTGTCATGCAAAGTGTTATTACTAGTGTTATGATATAAAGGAAATTATTTAGATAGCCTTTTCTCCTTGTAGGAATTTTCATAGTAACAAAGAGTATTCTACATTGTTTTTATCTTATGCTTCTTTCTGAAATGGCTTTTTATAGTTGGTTTAAAAAAGAACATCTCACTGAAATCTCTTAGAATCATAATAGTGGAGCATTCTTCCTGGTGAAGATAAGCATATTTTCAGTTTTTTTAACTTTAAAAATATCTTGTTATCTGTGTGGTTTCATGTGGATATTGAAAATTAGAGCTGGTCTAGTCCAGCAGTGCTCAAAGTGTAGGTCAGGGCCTCTTTGGCGGAGGACGGAGGGGGTGGTGTGTGACTTTTTCAGGGGGTCTGAGTGGGCAGAGCTATTTCAAATTGATACTTAGGCATTGTTCACCCTTCTCTTCATTCTCTCCCGAATGTACATGGTTTCCAGAGGTTATATGACGTGATAGTTTGACTACCTAAGCATATGATAATCTAGCTGTCTTCTATTAAGCTAGACATTAAAGAGATTTGCAAAAATTATAAAACAATGTGACTCTTATCACTAATTATTTTTTAGTTTGGAAATACAGTTATTTTTCTAAAATGTTATTTATGTTGACATTTAATGGTTCCATTATTTAAAAATAATAAACATTTAAGATACTATGTTTTAATTTCTAATATGGCAACCAGGGATAGATATAAAAGCTCTTTGAAGTACTCAGTACTTTTTTAAGTGTAAAGAGGTCCTGAGATCAAAGCATTTGAGAACTTCTGATCCTAATTCTTTATCTTCATTTAACGGATAAGGGTATTCTGAGGTGGTTTAGTCAAGTACATTCAGCCAGTTTTTGGTTTTGGTACTTGTAGCACTGACTTCTGACTGCTTTGATTTATTTTACTAGTGTTACACTTTTTAGATATTCTCTACCCTAATACCGACTCCGAGCTCCTTAAACTGTCTTTTAGTTTCATATTTTAGCTATATGAAGTATATGAGTACATTGAGAATATTGACCTGATTTTTCAGCTACAAAAAAATGGTGTTTTTCTTTTTAAAACACACACACATAAAATGTCTAGTATAACCTTGCTATAAAGTATGCACTAATCTAGCAGGAAAAGAGAATTGATACATGAATAGTGTAGTCTGAGGGCCTCTTATATTTTAGAGACTTTTTTTTACTGTCTTCTCTACTTTTTTTTTCTCCCTCATCAACAATAAAACATTGGTTACAAGCTTCCCTGGACAATTATGGCCGTCTACTCATAGAAGAAAAGGGTATTCTATTCTTAGGTTTCAAAAATTAAGAAGATAACAGTTCCATATTACTCTTTTGGTTGATATGCATTCTCACGTTGAAACTCATGGTTGGTAGGGTGGATGCTAAAACATTCCCTCCTTTTTTATAATTATTGAAGGAATTTAAAAGCATGCCATGGAGAGGCATTGAAAACCTGGATAGTTTAACTTGAATAAAGAGAATCAGGATATGTATGATAGCTTTCTTCACTTGAAGGGCTTCCTTCATATGGGAATGAAATTAGATTTATTGATTGAGTTGTGAACCGTCAAGGATAGAAGACAAGTAGGTGGATGCCAAAGACTAAATAATTTTAGCTCAGTAAAGGAAAACTTTCTAGTAGTAAAGAAATAAAAAAACAGAATCAGCTTGTTTTGGAGGTATGAGATCCCTTTCTCAAGAAGTGTTAAAGTGTATATCAGATTACTTAGTAGGAATGTTAGGAAATGAATCAATGAGATATGGTTAATTAGGCTAGATCAGCGGTTCTCAGCCTGTGGGTTGCGACCCTTTTGGCGGTTTGAACGACTCTTTCACAGGGGTCACCTAAGACCATCCTGCATATCAGATATTTACATTACGATTCATAACAGTAACAAAATTACAGTTATGAAGTAGCAACGAAAATTTTATGGTTGGGGGTCACAACTTGAGGAATTGTTTTAAAGGGCCAGAAGGTTGAGAACCGCTGGGCTAGATGACCTTTAAGATTCTTTCTATTATTATATATCTGGGTATACTTATTGAAAATAACTTGTTTTACTGATAAGAGTTTATTTTTAAAGGGCAGTGGTTTAGCAGAGATATTTCATTTTTATACCAACTAGTCAATAAACCTGAAGACTTTATGGATCTGCGGACTTGCCATGGGTAGTATAATCGATTCTCCTAGAAGGAGTGTGTGTTTTGTTTGTTCCTTTTCCTGCAAGCCATTTGAAGTGATGATAGATTGGTAGTAGGACTTTGAGGAAAAGGGGATGATACACATTAGTAATGAAAGTATATTTTGAAGTTGTACATTGAATAAATGATATTTTTAACAGAATATTTGCAGAGAAGAGGGAAGGATCTAGTCTAATATTTTAAACTCTTGTTTCTTGGCATGTGAGAGGGAAATACATGTTCTTATTGTTATTACAAGTAAATGGCTTGTAGCAAAATACTGGGATTTATTTTCATTTGCTAGTGGGTGTTTTTTTCTGTGTCTATGCATGTATATATATATATATATATACATATATATATATATATCACTTATATTCTTACTACTTTCAAAAGAATTTGAGCTCTTATAATGTCTTATTGTGTATACACACACACACAGTTTTATTCATCAGATGTTTATTGAAGGCCTGGCATAGGAGTTAAGTTAAATTACTACAGAGTTTAGGTAGGAAATGGATGAGTGAAATGAGCCAAGTTGAAGCAATAGATATGATTAATACATAGATCATACTTCTTTTCAAAATAAGATTCCTGGCACTGTAGACTCTTGCCATCACATACACAGTGTAAATAAGGTTGCTGTATATAGTAATTGAACCAGAGAACTGAATGAAAGGGCTTCCTGGTTAACCAATTATTAAACAAAATTAACTGATTGCCCCATTCTTCAAGTATGCTGATGTTTTAGTTAGAAATTAATTTAGGTATTTATTCATTTAACTAGAATATTTATTGATATTCTACTCTTAAGGCCTTACTATAGGCATTGGGTTCATAGTGGCAGACAGTAATTTCCTTTCACTCATAGAGTTTACGGTCTAATGGCGAAGACAGATTTGAGGATTAAGTTTCTTATTCAATACGTATTTCTAGTAAAATGTAAAGTAAAAAAGCTTAGAACTTGGAGTCTAATAACTTGAGTTCTGATTTTGTCACTATTTTTCCAGTTAATGCTTAATATTAAATGTTTATTGTATATACTACACCGGAAATAGATTTTTTTGAAAGTGGACTTCCTTTTCTTTCTTTTATTTGTTTTTATTACTTTTTTGTTAATCCTCACCTGAGAATATGTTTCTATTGATTTTTTTTTCTTTTCTTTTTTTTTTTTTTAGAGAGAGAGAGAGAGTGGAAGGTAGAGGGAGAGACAGAGAGAAACATTGATGTGAGAGGCACACATTGATTGGTTGCCTCCTGCACACACTCCTACCAGGGCTGGGGAACCTGCAACTGAGGTATATGCCCTGGACTGGAATCGAACCCAAGACCCTTCAGTCCGTGGCCTGATGCTCTATCTACTGAGCTAGTCCGCCTAGGGCAGAAATGTAGAGATTTGTAAGACATAACCCTGCCCTGAAAAAATTCAGTCTCCAGGATTACAGGCAGGCAATAATAGCTAACTGTCATACAGTATGATAACTGCTATGATAGAATTACCTATAAAATCCTACAAGAGCAGTAAATTCCTCTAGCTGTGAGGGATGTAAGAAACTATCTCAAAGAGCTGATTTTAAGCTACTCCTTGAAGGATGTGAAAAATTAGTTGGGAACAGAGTATGAACGTGAACAAAGGAGGAGTTACTTCTATGCCCCCAAAAGAGAGATCTTCATGGACACAGAGAAGCATGAATGGATAAGGTGTATTTGGAGAATGATGAGGTATTACTAGTATATGGTTTGGTTAAAACACTACATATGTCATAAGAAGCTACATGTATAGGTTGGAGCCAAATTGTCAGAGGTCTTATAAACTAGGCTGAAGTTGTTGGGTTTTTATCTAAGAGGTCCTTGGGAACTGTGGAACATTTTTAAGCAGGCAAACATAGTCTGCATTTTACAAAGATATTTGATAGAATACAGGATTAAGTGGAGAGAAATTGAGGTTGGAGGTGGGTATTTTAGTTTGAAAACTCTTCATAAAAGATATCAATAAATTAATGAGGATCTCTTATAATAAAGTAGTAGTGACTATAGAATACAGGGGATTCAAAATATAATTCAGAGGATTTTAAAAATCCTTACCAGAGGATATGTTTATTGATTTGAGAGATGTGAGAGAAACATCGATCGGTTTCCTCTTGTGAGCGCCCTGACTGGGATTGAACCTACAACCTGGCCAGGGCAAATTGACAGGATTTAGTGACTACAGTGGGGACTTGACTTACGAATTTAATTCGTTCTGAGACCGAGCTTAACTCAAATTACTCTATCAACTCAATGCAAAAAAATCGGCCGAGAGACAGCTGGTATCTCAAAAAACTCGTTAGTCGGGACACTCGTAAGTCAAGGCCCCACTGTATTCAGTAATGAGAGAGTACATCCAAAATCCAGGAAGATTTTGAAGTTTTTTCTTTGGAATCTTTATATATAAAGGGTAATGATATTGACTTTGAAAGGAAAAGCAACATTATTGGGGAAAGTCATGAATTTAGTTTTGTGATGTTGAGTTTGAAGGAGTAAATCTAAAGGAATGTTGGAGATATTTATGTTGTAAGTGAAGGAAAGAAGAATTAGGACAGATAGCTGTTAGGTATGTCATTAAATCTCTTAAATTCTCAGCTCATTATTTATAAAATATGGGATGTGGAATCAATTTTTCTGATTTTGAAATGTTTTAGTTATCACAAATTCTAAATTAGTGGTGCAAAAGCCATAATAATTATGGCTATCCTATCTAATAATAGACAAACATGGTAATTAACCGTACCTCCGACATGCTTCCCATTGGCTAATCAGGGAGATATGCAAATTAACTGCCAACCAAGATGGCGGCTGGCAGCCAGGCAGCTGAAGCAAACAGGAGGCTTGCTTGCTCCAGTGAAGCAGAGCCTGCCGCTGCTGGGCTCTGAGCTTGCACTCTAAGAAACAATGTTGCAATTATAGAACCTAAAAAAACCCCATGCTTTCAGCCATCCGGCTGAGCTGGAGTTGCAACAGTGTTTCAATTATAGAAGCCAAAAAAACCCAGATACCTGCTTTCAGCAGCTGAGGTCTCAGAGCTGGAGCCGAGCCTCAGAGCTAAAGCTGGCTCTCAGCTCCAGTGACAGCCATAGAAGGTAAATAAATCCCAGAATAAAAAAAAAGAAAAAAAGGAGAGGTTGGGAGCTTCAGTCACCCGCCAGCCTGAAAACGGCCCTCAGCCTCTCACCCAGACTGGCCAGGCACCCCAGTGGGGACCCCCCACCCTAAAGGGGGTGTGGCCAGCCTGAAAACAGCCATCAGCCCCTCACCCAGGCTGGCCAAACCTCCGTGGTGTGAGGGTCCCCACTGTGGGGGCTTGCTCAGCCTGCAAACAGCCATCAGCCCCTCACCCAGGTTGGCCAGGCACCCCAGAGGGACCCCCACCATGAAGGGGGTGTGACCAGCCTTCAAACAGGCATCAGCCCCTCACCCAGGCTGGCCAGGCACCCCCAGCGAGATCCCCACCCTGATCCGGGACACCCTTCAGGGCAGACCAGCTGGTCCCCACCCATGCACCAGGCCTCTATCCTATATAATAAAAGGGTAATATGCAAATTGACCCAAACAGCAGAAGGACTGGGAATGACTGGTCACTATGACACACTGGTCACCAGGAGGCAGACGCTCAATGTAGGAGCTGCCCCCTGGTGGTCGGTGCGCTCCTACAGGGGGAGCTCTGCTCAGCCACAAGCCAGGCTGATGGCTGCCAGCACAGCAGTGATGTCGGGAGCCTCTCCTGCCTCCTCAGCAGCGCTAAGGATGTCCAACTGCAGCTTAGGCCTGCTCCCTGCTGGCAATTGGACATCCCCCAAGGGCTCCCGGGCTGCCAGAGGGATGTCTGACTGCCATCTTATGCCCAATCCCCCGGGGAGTGGGCCTAAGCCAGCAGGTGGTCATCCCCTGAGGGGTCCCAGACTGTGAGAGGGCACAGGCCAGGCTGAGAGACTTCCCTCGAGTGCACAAATTTTTGTGCACCGGGCCTCTAGTTAATAATAAAAATTGATCACATTAGCAGAACCACTGAATTATTTTTATATTTTCTTAATATTACAAAACTGTTATATAAAGAGGCTATGAAAAGTATGCAGCCAGAAATAGAGCATTATTGAGATTGGTCAAGCAGTTGATAAAGCTTGTAATTGTTATGTATTTTCACATTCTAAATAAATATTTGCTTCATACCTAATTTTGTATTCTGTTCCTGAAGGAGAGTTCCCTAAATTGTAAAAAATTCTGTCCCACAAAACCTAGTTCAATTCCTCATAGGGAACAAACGCTATGATTTTTTTTTTTTGTATAAGTATTGAAATAGGTAAGTCAAATGACAGTGAAGCATGTACCATGTTTCATATTATGGTAGAAGAAGATAGAAATAAAAAATTTGAAATGAACAGGAGGAATTGGAGGGTTTTAGTAGCTATAGAGGGTTTGAGTGATAGTATCTTCCCTTAACACTTTCATCAGATTATTTGTTACATGGCTGTAGTAGTCTTGACTCTATTAATGATAAGTTTCTTCATTAATGTTCTTTAGAAATTTGAATTGTAAAGATTTGATAAGGGGGAAGACGTGTCAGCCAATGAAGAACAGACAGAATCCCCCTGTTGTATAATAAGGAAGTTAGACTGGTTTCTGTCCTGGATTCCTTATACAGAGTTTCCCAAGTGATGAAAGTATCTTTGTTATTCATGAGCTGTTTGGATCACAGGTGCCATGAGTATCATGCTAAAGAGGTAACTGTTGGTGGATCCTTGAAAGCTTCAGGAGGGGCTGGTCACCCAAGAAGATGAAATTATGTGATTAGAAGGTTGCATTTTGGAGCCAGCTCAACTTCTGGGAAGTAGGCTTGGAGATTTGAGTTCTGTCCATCATTGTAATGAAACCCCAATAAAAACTCTGGACACTGAAGCTCAGCAGGAATGTGTCTTGGTCTGACTCCAGGAGCAGAGAGCATGGAAACTCTGTGTGCAGACCTCACCTTATTTGTCTCTTCATCTGGCTGTTCTTGAGTTGTATACTTTATAATAAAACCACAAGTATAGTATTTTCCTGAGTTATGTTAGACATTGTAGTGAATTATTGAACCTGAGACAGGTAATGGAAACTCCCATATTTGTAGGCAGTCAGTCAGAAGTGTGGGTGGTATCTGATGTGATAGAGTCATTCTTGCGGGTCTGTGCTAACTCCTGGTTATTAGAGCCAGAATTGAATAGTAGTACACCAGTTGGGTTTCGAAGGGAATACCCCCAGAAAGACAGGTTTTAAAATTAAGTGCTGAATTATTGAACACAATTTAGGACATGGTAGTTTGCAGTGCTAAAAACAAAAACAAAAACGTTAACAGACAACTCATATTTGAGACAATAGATGTTCAGCTTCATTCATAAGAGATGGATCATTTCATTTTTTGGCCTTCTATGTGTTGCAGTGTTTCATTATCAGGAAATGTTAGTCACCCATTTACATGTTGGAATTAAATTTGCATACACTAGAAAGTCCGAAATCACAGTGACATAAACAAGATAGAACTTTATTTTTTAAATTTTATATATATTTTTTTTATTGAAGGGAAAAGAGAGAGAGATAGAAACGTCAATGATGAGAGAGAATCATTGATTGGCTGCCTCCTGCACTCCCCCCACTGGGGATCGAGCTCGCAACCTGGGCATGTGCCCTTGACCAGAATCGAACCCCGGATCCTTCAGTCCGCAAGCCAACACTCTATCCACTGAGCCAAACCAGCAAGGGCAAAACTTTATTTTCTTTTCATGTAGAAGTTTGGAAGTAGATAGTCCAGGTTGTGTAACAGCTTTACAGGCATTAGGAATCCAAGCTCTATTTTCTCTATGCTGGCTTCCATTTTCAGGGTCATTTATAGTGACTGTTACTTCAAGACATGTTAGGTCTTGCACTAGGTCCTGTCCTTAGAGCAGTCTATAAAACAGACCCAGTCCCTGACCTTACGGAGTTTATAGTGAGTGAAGAAGCAGCTTGTAAAACTGAAGGTTTGGTAGGCATCAAATACTGGCTTCTCTTAGGGAAGGGTGGAGGCAGCTGAGGAAAAGGATGCTTTCTGAATAGACTAGGAGCAAAGTAATGATAATTATGATGAAAATAATCAGAGAATTGTGAGTGAATTTAAACAAACAGCAGTAAGATAATCATACAGTATGCTAAAGGAAAGAAAGGACTCTACCTAAGATACAGAGCTTTCAGATTCCCCGTGTGCTCCTTCTGGATCTCATGCTCCCAAATCCCCTTCAGAGGTAACCATTCTCCTGAATATAGAGCCCTCCCCCCCAAATATTAAAATTTTTTTATCTGTATAGTTTTACCATAAATGTGTTATTTACTTTTGCTTGCTTTTAACCTATATAGTTTTGTATGTTTTCTATGACTTATGCTTCTTAGTATGTGTAATTGTCGTTAATTGATGTTCATTGTTGAGTAACCTGCATTCCATTGCATGAGTATACATCATTTTATTTTTCTACTCAGTTGTTGGACATTTATGCCATTTCCAGGTGTTTTGTGATTATGAACATTCTTATATGTGCCTCCTGTTGTACATATGCAAATGCTTACTTAGGGTAGTACTTATCAAAATACTATCAGCACCATCTCATAGCAATAAATACATTTTACATTGCAGTGCGCTCCACGCGCACACATACACACACACACACACACACACACACACACACACAAAACACATACACAAACACATCCACCCCTACAACTGAAACTAACATTTTATGGAATAGTGCTGAGTCTTACATAGTCTTAATAAAATAAATATATAACAAAGTTAATGACAAGTAAGATTTAAAAGTCTCCAAAATGAAAATAAAAATGAATGTTTTAAAATATTTTGTTTTGGAAAGACATATAATATTAGACATTTTTATGATGGATATTCTTACTATTCATAAATTCAAATCACTGCATACAAGGAGAATGCAACATAAATATTTGATACACTGTTGGCCTATTGTTTTCCTATGTTTTTAAGTAAATCAAGGTTGAAATCCTTGTTCATACTAGTATGTTGTTATCAGTGGTAATATGTCCTTTCAGCTTAGCAATAGAAATTTCTTTCTGGTCCTAATCTAAAAAAATTTTAATCTGTTTGGCCATCAATTTTACTGTAATCATGGATTCAAGGTTAAAAAAATGTATCTTCTAACAATGTTTTTCATTAATATTTCAGATTTCAGAAATTAATCATGAAATATTTTATACAGAGAAATAAGATTTACAACATATCTCATTTAGTTCAAAACTTTTCATTAATAATGTTCTCTTCAGTAAGCTTGGGAACATATAGTAACTAGGGTGTTTACTTCTAAGTGTTATTTACTATAGTATTAATATCTTTTGGCATCATTGGGTATGTCTGACACATTAAATATACCATTATTTGTTCTCTATAGTTTCACATTTATTTCTTTGAAAGTATTGAAATAATCGATTAAATATGCCTATTGTGTTCCCCAGTTTCAACAGTATTTGCCAGGTGAGATTTCGATTCACTTGAATAAAAAAGGATATCTTGCCAGGCAGGGTGGCTCAGTTGGTTGGAGCCTTGTCTCATACACCAAAAGGGGTTTGGGTTTGGTCCCTGGTCAGGGTGTGTATAAGAGGCAACTGACTGATGTTTCTCTCTGTCTCCCCCTTCCTCTCTCTCTCTCAAATCAATAAAAACATATCCCCGGGTGAGGATTTTTAAAAAAGAATATCTTATTCCCACATTTCATACTATTCTGTGTAGTGTTTTCTTAACAAACAATAAATGCACTTTAATATTGTATTTTTTTGTGGGTAGTGTTAGCTCCACTCTCTGAACAAAATATGTTAGAAAGTCGGCTGTTCACTGAGTGTTCTCTCATTACATCAGCAGCTTTTATTACATTTTACCCCTGGGAGTTGGTGGAATTTCTGTGCTAAAGCTTTATTATATAAAAAAGTGATTCTAACCAACTCTTTGTTTTAGTAGTCTTCTGATTTTTCAGAATAATTCCGCTCTTTTCCAGTTATATTTGCTGCTCCATCATTTATAATAGCTGTAAAATTTTTAGTTTAATTATTGCTTAGAAATGCATTTTATAATTATATAACCATATTTAAACCAGTTATATGAGAGGTTAAAGTTTCTAAAATGCAAGAATCTTAAGTTGGTCTTCCCACGTATATCTGACATAAATGGAAATAATTTCTATCAAGTTGGGTCATGAAATTTATGCCAGACTAAAACTGAGAAATACTTTCTTGCTCTTCTGCAAGAGTATAGATTTTACATAATAGTGTATTATCACTGAAAGATATAGCTTTTAATTTATTAGTGCTTTTATTTAAAAAAAAATACTCTCAAGAAAATACATTTTCTGTCTCCACAATGCTCAAAGAAAATGTTCAGTGGCTATGTGAGTCATTTTCATTTGCCATGAGTAAGGCAACTAAAAGATAACAAGGACTTAAGCGAAGAAAAAAAAACCCAAACAAACCACCACTCATAAGTCACCGACAACAGTGTGGTGATTACCAGAGAGGCAGGGGGAGGTAGAAACGGGTAAGAAGGACGAATGATAATGGAAGGAGACTTGACTTGGGGTGGTGAACACACAGTACAGTGTACAGATGATGTATTATAGAATTGTACACCTGAACACTATATAAATTTATTAACCAATGTCAACCCAATACATTCAATAAAAATTTAGAAAAAAGAATGACTAAGAATTGAGCTAACTGTATTTTTTCTTGCTCTGAAAATATTTTTAGGAATGGAGAGCATGGTGTTTTCCCAAATCTTTTTACTTTTGAAGGTTTTAATATTTCATTTTCAAAATACCACTACACTGTTGGTGGGAATGCAGATTGGTGCAGCCACTGTGGAAAGCAGTATGGAGTTACCTCAAAAATTTTTAAATGGAACTGCCTTATGACCCAACGATTCCACTTTTAGGAATATATCTAAAGAAACTCAAAACACTATTTTGAAAGAATATATGCATCCCTGTGTTTATTGCAGAGTTATTTACAGTAGCCAAATTTTGGAAGCAGCCCAAGTGCCCATTGATAGATGAGTGGGTAAAAAAAGCTGTGGTACATTTATACAATGGAATACTACTCAGCCATAAAAGAGAAGGAAAGCTTACCTTTTGCAACAGCGTGGATGAACATGGAGAGTATTATGCTAAATAAGCCAGTTAGAGAAAGTCAAGTAGCATATGATTTCCAATATATGTGGAATCTAATGAACAAAATAGACTAACAAAGTGGAGACAGACTCATGGATACAGAGAACCGACTGACAACTGTCAGAAGGGTGGGGATTAGAGGCTGGATGAGATTGGTGAACAAATAAAGCAAAGAAAAAAAAAGGACTCATGGACAGACAGTTTAGTGAGTGGCAGAGGGAAGGGAGAATGGGGGGGGGGGTAAAGGAGAGATAAATGGTGATGGCAGGAGACTTGACTTAGGGTGGTAAACACATAATACAATATGCAGATAATGTATTGTAGAATTGTACACCTGAAACCTGTGTAATTTTATTAACCAACTAGAGGCCTGGTGCACAAAAATTTGTGCACTCGGGGGGGAGGGGGGGGTCCCTCAGCCCGGCCTGTGCCCTCTCGCAGTCTGGGACCCCTCGGGAGATAACAACCTGCTGGCTTAGGCCTGCTCCCGGGTGGCAGAGGGCAGGCCCAATCCCTAGGTGCAGCCCCTGGTCGGGCTCAGAGCAGGGTCGATTGGGGAGTTGGGGCGCCGCCCCCTGTCATGCACAGAGCAGGGAGATTGGGAGGTTGTGATGCCACCCTCAGTCACGCTCAGGGTAGGGCCAATTGGGGGGTTGGGGCACCATCCCCTGTCACACTCAAGGCAGGGTCGATGGGGAGGTTGCGGCGCCACCCCCTGTCACTCACAGAGCAGGGCCAATCAGGGGGGTTGGGGCTCTGTACCCTGTCACGCACAGAGCAGGGCCAATCAGGGGGTTGGGGTGCTGCCCCTGTCACACACAGAGCAGGGCCCATCAGGGGGTTGGGGCACCGCCCTCTATCACCCAGAGCAGGGTCAATTGGGGTTGGGGCGCTGCCCCGTCACACACAGATCAGGGCAGATCAGGGGGTTGGGGCGCCACCCTCTATCACCCACAGAGCAGGGCCGATCAGGGGGTTGGGGTGCCGCCACTCTCACACTCAGGGCAGGGCTGATGGGGAGGTTATGGCTCTCCCCCGTCACACACCGAGCAGGGCCCGTGGGGGGGGGGGGTTGGGGAGCTCCCCCCTATCAGGCACAGAGCAGGGCTGATCAGGGGGTTGGGGCGCCTTCCCCTGTCACGAACAGAGCAGGGTGGATAGGGAGGTTGTGGCCTCACCCCGTCACACACAGAGCCACAGGGCGATCAGGGGGTTTGGGCGTTGCCCCCTGTCACGCTTATCTCGGTGCCGGGAGTCCTCATGGCTCCGTTGATCCCGGTGCTGGGAGGCATATTACCCTTTTACTATATAGGGTAGAGGCTTGGTGCAAGGGTGGGGCTGGCTGGTTTGCCCTGAAGGGTGTCCTGGATCAGGGTGGGGGTCCCCACTGGGGTGCCTGGCCAGCCTGGGTGAGGGGATGATGGCTGTTTGCAGCTGGTCACACACCCTTCAGGGTGGGGGTCCCCACTGGGGTGCCTGGCCAGTCTGGGTGAGGGGCTGAGGGCTGTTTTCAGGCTGGGGGTGACTGAAGCTCCCAACTGCTCCTTTTTTTCTTTCTTTTTTTTTTATTCTGGGCCAGCTTTAGCTTTGAGGCTTGGCTCCAGCTCTTAGGCCTTGGCTGAAAGTAGGTTTCGGGCCTTTGCTTACAATGTTGTGAATCTGCTGGCTGAAGTCCGGTGGTATTTGTTACAGAGTTTCTTAAACTGCCCGCTCAGAGGCCTGCAGCCGCAGGTGCAGGCGGGGAACGTTGGTTTCCTCCGTCACTGAGGCAACCAAGCCTCATGTTAGTTTCAAGCTGCCTGGCTGCCTGCCGCCATCTTGGCTGACAATTTGCATATCTCGCTGATTAGCCAATGAAAAGGGTAGCAGTCGTACGCCAATTACCATTTTTCTCTTTTATTAGTGTAGATGCCACCCCAATAAATTAAAAACACACACAAAAACAGAATACCACTACAAATACTTGGGGTTTATAATTTTTATTAAATTTTTGCATAGTATTTTCAATATTTACCCTTATAGATTCAGCAACTGAATTTGAATATGCCTCTTTAATTTTTACTTTCTCATTTAGAATAGATGAATTTATTTAATGTCAGTTTGCTTTTCTTTAATGTTCAATTGTTGTGAACTTGAAAAATGTTATTCTATAATGTATTTCAGAAGATTTTTTTTAAAAGCAAAACAGTTGACACTTTTAGGCCCAATGGATAATAGTTGTTTCAAACATTTTGTAACTACAATGAATTATGCTAATATAAAATTACAGTGTATAGTATTAACCCTTTTATTATAGTGATGATAAAAGTTGTAGGACTTCCTTTTAGCTAGATTTCAGTTGATTCTGAAATATGGTTGTTTTATATTTTAATTGTAACTTTGATATGGTTGTGGGAGGTGGCAAGTGCTTCATTTACCCATGGAGCCATCTTGACTGGTAATCCAAACTTTTAAAAAAATATATTTCTTTTTATTGATTTCAGAGAGGAAGGGAGAGGAATAGAGATAGAAACATCAATGAAGAGAGAGAATTATTGATCGGCTGCCTCCTGCACACCCCACACTGGAGATCGAGCCCACAACCCAGGCATGTACCCTGACCAGGAATCGAACTGTGACCTCATGATTCATAGGCAGACGCTCAACCACTGGGCAACACTGGCCGGGCATACTTCTTTATTTTAACAGCCTTAATTTGGTACTTTATTTTTCTAGACATTTGTTTATTTGTCACTGAATGTCTGGTGCTAGGATTTCAGAGGTAAGTAAGACAGCTTATGCTTTTGAGAACTCATAATCTAGTGGGCAACTAATGAACAGTCACAGTGGAGATGTGGAAGCAGTTTTGAGGGAGTAAAAAATTCTTTGGGTCAGGGAAAAGCTTCACAGTGGAGATGGACTTAAGCTGATGATGGAAGAAGAGTAAGATTTCATCAAGTGGAAGTGGCAGAAAAAACATTCTGACATGGACACGAAAAAGACACGGAAGCCTGAGTGCAGCTTATTTATTAGTTTTGTCTCCCTGGAGCATTTTGTAAGTTGTATTGAGTATTCTGAAATGACAGAAAAGCAGGCAAGGGATCACTTCATGTAGGGTGATACTAAGGAGATTAGAGGATTTTAAGCATGATGCATTCAAGTTTGCAGTTTTGATATTATCCTAGCTGTACTTTTGGCAGATTTGGCATGAGCTGATTATTTTGATACTAGAGGCCCAGTGCACAAAAATTTGTGCACTCGGGGCGGGGGGGTCCCTTAGCCCGGCCTGCGCCCTCTCATAGTCTGGGACCCCTCGGGGGATGTCCACCTGCTGGCTTAGGCCTGCTCCCTGGGGGATTGGGCCTAAGCTGGCAGTCAGATATCCCTCTGGCAGCATGGGAGCCCTTGGGGGATGTCCACTTGCCAGCGGGGAGCAGGCCTAAGCTTCAGTCGGACATCCTTAGTGCTGCTGAAGAGGCAGGAGAGGCTACCACCACAACCACTGTACTGGCAGCCATCAGCCTGGCTTATGGCTGAGCAGAGCTCCCCCTGTGGGAATGCACTGAACACCAGGGGGAAGCTCCTGCATTGAGCGTCTGCCCCCTGGTGGTCTGTGTGTGTCATAGTGACCAGTCATTCCAAGTCATTCTGCTGTTAGGGTCAATTTGCATATTACCCTTTTATTATATAGGATGATAGTGAATTAATAGGAAAAGAAATTTGGAATGTTGTCTTCAAAGACCTTCATGAATATTATCTAACCTTTCTTTATAACCTACTTAGTGAAGAAGTTAAAGTTTTGGAGAAAAAAATAGTTTGTGAAATTATTTTCATTTTCAATTATAGTTTACTGTCAATATTATTTTGTATTGATTTCACAAGTAGAGCTTAGTGTGTTTTTGAAAATTTTAAAAATTTAAATTTTTTCAAGGTTTAATTTCCTCAGATAATTGGGCAGAAATGAAATCTGGTTTCCTGGGCCGGAGCGTTTTATTTCCAGTGCAAAGACTGTCCAGGCCTGTCTTTCCATCTGCCATGTTGACTGGCAGAAGTTGAGATGATTGCTGCATGATTTTTGGGTATTGAAATGAACAGATATGGAGAAGAGCCTTTGGATGACCCATGAACAGCTAGCATAAGCTAGAAAAGATCTTATTGTTTTAAGCCACTGAAATTTTGCAGTTTAATGGGACTTTACCTGACCTGCATTCATTGATGCAATCAGCATATCAAAGCAGTTTTAGCTTAGAAATAAAATGATTTCAGAAGGAATTGTTGAAGTGTAAAAATTTATAGAAAAACATTACCTAATTTAGAGATACTGAAACCACAATAGTTCATGTACATAGTAATGTAAAGTTTTCATACGATATATACATTATGAAATGAGTTATTGCAAGTACCTATAAGAAAGTCATTTTGAAAGAATTTAAAATTACCCTTTCTTTAATTTGTTAACATAAATACAGCTAGTGTGACATTAATCCATTACAAAACTGGGTAAAAATTGAAGACAATTCAATTTCATAGGTCACTGAATTTAATCTTACATTTGACATTATTTAAGTATTTACATAATACGGAACCTAAGTGGCTCATTTGTACTTTGATAGTCCAAGTTCCAAAGTAACTATATGTACATTTTAAAATAAGTAGTGTGGTGATATTAATACTTATCTGAAAATATGACTTACTGTCAATTAATAATTTATTGATATCAATTAATAGCCAATATCATTATTATCCAATATCATTAGAATAATTATCCTATATAATAAAGAGGTAGTATGCAAATCTGAAATCATTTAATTCAAAGTTAGTTGGGAAAAACTATAACATTGAGTTCATAATTCAAATTCTTAATTTTGAGGAACACTTAAATCACCACATCGATAAGAATAAAATCATAACAAAAGATCACATTACTAAAAATTTTCAATTTAATCACTCCAACACACAAGATGGCCACCCCCATGTGGTCAAAGATGGCCACCCCATGTGGACACAAGATGGCCAGCAGGAAAAGGCAGTTGTGGGTGATCAGGCTGACAGGGGAGGGCAGTTAGGGTCAGTCTGGCCGGCAGGGAACAGTTAGACGTCGATCAGGCTGGCAGGGGAGTGGTTAGGGGGTGATCAGGCTGGCAGGCAGAAGCGGTTAGGGGCAATCAGGCAGGCAGGCAGGCAAGTGGTTGGGAGCCAGCAGTCCTGGATTGTGAGAGGGATGTCCGATTGCTCATTTAGGCCCGATCCCGGTCCTAAATGGTGCAGGCTGGGCTGAAGGACACCACCTCCCCCCGTGCATGAATTTCATGCACCGGGCCTCTAGTATCACTATAAGTAATTTAATTTTATGACAAGACATTCTCATGGTGTTTTATAATCATAGTTAATTATGGATGAATAAAAATCATACTACAAATATACAAACCAATATATGCTTAAGATTATTATCGTTTACTTATAGTGAATTAGATTTCCACACTAAGTAATCCCTATTTATTTAGGTAATAAATTTAAACTATATAAAAAAAATGCAGTGTAACTTGTACTGTAAATAAACTATTAGCAATGAGTTTCACAGTGAGAGCTGGTAGTATATGAATTATTCACTGCAAACTTATTTTCTATGTATCATTAGCATGTAAGATAATGAACCTAATTACCATGGCTTTAAACTCGGGGGGAGTTAGCAATTTATGTGTAGAACATTCCGGAAGGCTGTAGTTACCACCCACAAGGGTATTGAGAGAACTAAAGGCATTACTTCTTTACTCAGCTTTGTTGCTGCGATAATCTTTCTCCTTACTTGCTTCTTCATTGGTCAGTTTGTTTTTTATTTCTTTTTTATTTTTAGTGTAAGACTTAATGGGATTTTCTTTTCCTTGAATACCTTTTAAAGGAGTTATGAGATATATTTAGTATTTTAATGAGTTATTTTAGTGTAATTTAGTGTTGTAGGTAGACAAAATATTATTGGGAAGTATTTTTTCATTTACTCTCATGAGCTAGCATCAACTATTATAGTAGATTACCATAAATAGTCTAATTACTTGAAAAATCTTGGTTAAAAGGTTAATAATCAATTTTCTCCTTTTAACGGATCTAGACTAAAATGATTTACTTTCAAAGTACTTGGTATTAGCATATGGCCCTTTCTAATTCATAATACTGCATCTCTGTTCTTATTATAAGGTTTTGATTAACTTCTTGCTTCTGTAGTGTAAAATATCTGTAATCTATTCTAATTAAAGTTGGTAAATCTACAACTGCTTCAATTATGCACTAATCAATTATGCACTAATTTAATTCCACTTAAGCAAGGTATAGTACATCATTAATGGATTTCAGACTTAATACAACAGATTTAGCAATAATCAAAATTTGAAGCATTTTATTTAGCTGGGGAAAAGATAAGGATCATAATGTCAAGTAATTCACATATCAACTCTGATAAACTAAGAGTTTCAGCTCTTTAAAAATGAAGGGTTACATCTGCCATTTATGTTCATTGTTGAGTGCTGTAAGCTGAGATGGTACTTTTAATAATATCTTTAATGTATTAGTATCATAGTCTACATTTTTCTTAAATGTTTCATTTTTTTAATGTTAAAAACAAAATTTTTATAGCATGGCTGTTTAACATATATCATAAGGACATACCTAAATTCATTGTTTTTCAACCTTTTCCTTGTCATGGCCACACAGAATATTTAGTAGTAGTTTGTTTTGAACATGTAAGTACATGCTCAAGTGCATTTCCCCAGAATTATGTTAAAGAAATAGATTATTACATATAATTAAATTGAAAATTTTTAGTAATGTGATCTTTTGTTAACGATTTTATTCTTGTCGATGTGTTGATTTAAGTGTTCCTCAAAATTAAGAATTTGAATTATGAACTCAATGTTATAGTTTTTCCCAACTAACTTTGAATTAAATGATTTCAGATTAAATTTCATTACTCTCTTTTAATCCATATGCTTATATTATTGGGAATACTGCCCAGCTTTCTTCTGAATAATTTAGTATTTTTTGTATTTCTTTATAATAATGTTCTAGATGGGGTTTTTCTAGGTTGTGAAGACTGTTAAATGCATTTTAACCTTTTGAGAAAGTTATTTTTGGTAACAAGTTTCAGGGTACCCCATGGACCTGTGATCCATTATATTTCAGGGACCCTTTTTAAAAACTCAAAGGTAAGGTATGCACATGGTTAGAAATCAAGTAGAACAGATGGTCTTGTAATGAAAAGCAAGAGAAATCCTGCCCCACATTTATTTACTTTTGCCACTCCCCTAAAGGTGCTCACTTTTTAAAAAATATATATTTTTATTGATTTCAGAGAGGAAGGGAGAGGGAAAGAGCGATAGATATACCAACAATGAGAGAGAATCATTGATCGGCTGCCTTCTGCACTGGGTATCGAGCCCACAACCTGGGCATGTGCTCCTACTGGAATTGAACCTGGGACCCTTCGTTCCATAGGCCGACACTCCATCCACTGAGCCAAACCAGCCAGGGCAGGTGCTTATTTTTAACTAATTCTGATTTGAATGCTTACTGTGGTTATCTCTAGTAACATAGGATTGTTATTTTTTGATATTTCTGCTTTTCTGTCTATTAGCGTCATATGCTAATTAGATCAGGTGTCCTTCCAGACAACCTTCTGGATGAAGCAGTGGCTGCAAGGGAAGCCTGGGTCCCGAGTGCCTGCTGGCATCCAGAGGGAAGCCCGGGACCTGGTGCCAGATGGAAGCTGGTGCCCGCAGTTGTGGGGAAGGAAGGCCTACTCTTGCATGAATTTTGTGCATCAGGCCTCTAGTGTTCTATAATTAGATGAATCTTCATTTCACAAAACCTTTACCTTTTCTTCACCCTTCCTAGTTTTGATTACTGTTTCAGTTCCAAAATTGGTTATTTTGTTTTTCCAAATAATAAAGGGAAACATATATTTCATGTTTTATTACCTGTGTTCCCTATCCTCTCCTAGAAGCAACTACTTTCAACACTATTAGCTTCTTCCTTCTGATATTACCTTATTTGTAAATAATATGCTTATTCAGTTTTTCTTGATTAAACAACTTTAGATGTTATCTATTGACCTTTTTATGGCAATTTGGGGTTCATATTATATATGTAACTCTTGAGTTTTGAAAAGTTATATAATAATTTTGGTTAATCTATAAACAATCTATACTCAATATTTACATCATAATGACCATCTAAGTATTGAATAACAATGCATTATATTACATTCATTTATTTTAATTTTGTGCCATATTATTAAATGTCTTGCTTATTCATTTGCTTCACTTGCTTATTCATTCTTATGTGCTAAATTGCTAATTTCCCCTTCTGTTTGAACGGATCTCTCAGGTACTGTTCATTAATGTTTTTCAAGTCCTTAAATATAGGTCCAAAAGCTTAATTAATATATTTTTCTTGGAAACTTTTCTCCCTCAACCCTCTATTCTGTCAGAGTTTTTTGTTTGTTTTTAACTCTCCATAGCTCTGATCCTGTGACTTCTCTTTATTGTTCTTTTGTTGGGTAATTTGCCTTTTTTGTTTGTTTTCCTTCTTAGTTTATTCCCTTGTTTTCCTGAAGCATATCCTCCAGGGATTCTTGAAAAAGAATGGGTGGAAAATAAACTTTTAATACCTAAAATGTCTTTATTCTACCTACACATTAGATTGGTATTTCAACTAGGTGTGGAATTGTAAGTTGAAAATACTTTTTCCTCAAAAGTTTGAAGTGTTTGCTTTATTAGTAGCCAGTGCTGCCCATGAGAAGACTGATGTGCTGATTTTGAACTTTTTTATGTGACCTATTTTTTTTTTCTTTGAAAACTCTTAGAAAGAAATCTTCTCTTTACTCCTGGTATTCTGAATTATCTTTATGTGATTTTTCTTGGCTCTTATTTTTATTGTGCTGAGCACATTATTATTACTTATAATCTGGAGTGTACATTTTTGTTATACAGTTTTGGTAATCTTCTCTCTACAATTTTCTCTGTCTCTCTAAAACTGGGAATTATTTTTATTAACCAATTTCATATTAATGAACACATTGAATTTTGCTTGTTTTTCACTACCAAAACTACTCACTTTGACCATCTTTTTACATATGCTTTTAAAAAATTATGCTAGAATGAAAAGGAATACACATTTTAATTTTTGAGAGATGCCAACTTTACTTTCATAAAAATTGTATTAGTTACTTATGATAGGGTATAATAGTGTTTATTTACATAAGTTACCAATGTGATAAGTGGAAATGTGACATTTAGCAGTTCTAATATACTTTCTTTCCCCTGATTATAGCTGAGGTGGAGAACATTTGATTGCACTTCAATCTCATTTGATTGCACTTCACTTTGTTGCATTTCACAGATACTGCATTTTTTTTTTTTTTTTTTACAAAGTGAAGGTTTGTGACAACCCTGTGTTGAGCAAGTCTATTGGCAACATTTTTCCAATAGCATTTTCTCACTTTGTCTCTGTGTTACATTTGGTAATTCTTGCAATATTTCAGACTTTTCCATTATTATTGCATTTGTTATTGTGATCTGCCATTAGATCTTTGACATAACTGTTGTAATTGTTTTAGAGTATTACAAACTACACCCATATATGACAGAAAAAAAAAATCAATAAATGTTGCATGTATTCTGACTGCTCCATCAACCAGCCATTTGCTCTGCTTCTTTTTTTTAAATTAAATATTTATTGTTCAGATTATTACAGTTGTTCCTCTTCACCCCCCCCCCCCCCATAGCTCCCCTACACCCGGTTCCCACCCCACCCTCTGCCCTTACCCCCACCACCAACTGTTCTCATCCATAGGTGTACAATTTTTGTCCAGTCTCTTCCCACACCCCCACACCTCTTCCCCCCGCCCCCCGAGAATAGTCCACTCCCTTTCTATGCCCCTGATTCTATTATAATCACCAGTTCATTCTGTTCATCAGATTATTTATTCACTTGATTTTTAGATTCACTTGTTGATAGATGTGTATTTATTGTTCATAATTTGTATCTTTACCTTTTTCTTCTTCTTCCTCTTCTTAAAGGATACCTTTCAGCATTTCATATAATACTGGTTTGGTGGTGATGAACTCCTTTACCTTTTCCTTATCTGTGAAGCTCTTTATCTGACCTTCAGTTCTGAATGATAGCTTTGCTGGGTAAAGTAATGTTGGTTGTAGGTTCTTGGCATTCATCACTTTGAATATTTCTTGCCACTCCCTTCTGGCCTGCATGGTTTCTGTTGAGAAATCAGCTGACAGTCATATGGGTACTCCCTTGTAGGTAACTGAGTTTCTTTCTCTTGCTGCTTTTAAGAGTCTCTCTTTGTCTTTTGCTCTTGGCATTTTAATTATGATGTGTCTTGGTGTGGTCCTCTTTAGATTCCTTTTGTTTGGGGTTCTCTGTGCTTCCTGGACTTGTAAGTCTCTTTCTTTCACCAGGTAGGGGAAGTTTTCTGTCATTATTTCTTCAAATAGGTTTTCAATATCTTGCTCTCTCTCTTCTTCTGGCACCCCCATAATTTGAATGTTGGTTCGCTTGAAGATGTCCCAGAGGCTCCTTACACTATCTTCTTATTTTTGGATTCTTTTTTCTTTTTGTTTTTCCGGTTGGGTGTTTTTTGCTTCTTCGCATTTCAAATCTTTGACTTGATTCTTGCGATCCTCTAGTCTGCTATTGGAACTCTGTATAATATTCTTTATTTCAGTCAGTGTATCCTTAATTTCTAGTTGGTCCTTTTTCGTAACCTCGAGGGTCTTACTAAATTTATCGGCGGTTTCTAGAAAATTCTTGAAAAACCTTAAAAATGTGGTTTTAAACCAGCTGTGGGCAAACTACGGCCCGCAGGCCGGATCCGGCCCGTTTGAAATGAATAAAACTAAAAACAAAAAAGACCGTACCCTTTTATGTAATGATGTTTACTTTGAATTTATATTAGTTCACAAAAACACTCCATCCATGCTTTTGTTCTGGCCATCCGGTCCAGTTTAAGAACCCATTGTGGCCCTCGAGTCAAAAAGTTTGCCCACCCCTGTTTTAAACTCTATATTCAGTCGTTTGCTTTCCTCCATTTCTGTCATTTGTGACCTGTTTCTTTGTCTCCGCATTTTGGCTGCTTCCCTGTGTTGATAGAGTGGCTTTCTGTGCTAGGTGTCCTATAGGGCCCAGTGGCTCAGCCTCCCCAATTACCTGAGGTGGACACCCTTGGTGCACCCCTTTGTGGGCTTTGTGCACAGCTTGATTGTTGTAGATATCACCGGTAGGAATTGACCTCCAGGCCATTGGCTGTGAGAATCAGCTGTGTCTGCAGTGGGAGAACTTCTGTGCTGGAGACACCCTTCTGGGGCAAGACTTGCTTCAGTGGGGCTTTGGTGCTCACTTAATCTGCCCCCTGAGTGTGTCCCTTATGGATCTGAGTTGTAATCTGGATGGTCCCACTCTGACCACTGGGTACACTGGCTCTTGGATCTCTAAGGAGGTGCTAATTTAGCCTCTGCCTGAGGCTACCCAGCAGGATCTATGGAGTGATCTGCAGATTCCTCTTCTTTGTTTGGGATTTGGAGGTGCCCAGATGAGGCCCAGCTATGAAGCAATGCAAGCTGTTGTGGGGCCTTGGGCCTTCTTTTGGAAGTTCTGAGTCTCTGACCCAGCTGCAGTTTTTTAGGTAATTTTCAGATTGCAAAGGGCCAGGCCTTTCATATGAAAAAAGCCTCTGGGCACAGCTTGGGTGGGGCGGGGTCTCAGGGAATCAACAGGGCGGGGCAAACAGCTATGGCTGATCCTCAATCCTACCCTAAGAGACCCCGCGTCTCAGTGTCCCAGTAATCACTGCAAGCACCTCTGAGAGAAAGCCGCCCTCGAGTTCTGCCTGATGCCAGACAGTCCAGTTTCTCCCCATATGAGTCTGGGTCCCCAGAGACTCGCCCGGAACTGGAGTTCAGAGCAGTTGGGAGCTTGAGACTCCCTCCCGATTGAAAAAGACAACCGTGTCCTCAGTTGCCAGCCCTTTTCCACGTGCGCTTCCGTACCTCTGCACTTTACTTCCGTATCTCCTCTGAGTTTCAGTGTGCTTTTCTCTTTCCTTCTAGTTGTAGAATTTCCACTCAGCCAGCCTTCCTGTGGTTCTGGATGATGTCCGTTTTGTCTTTTAATTGTATTTTTGAAGTGGTTGTATGAGGCAGCAATTTCCGGTGTTTACCTATGCTGCCATCTTGGTTTCTCTCCATTTGCTCTGCTTCTACCCCTCTCCTCTGGCCTCCCTCCCTGAGATACAACAGTAAAAATTAGGCTAGTTAAAAATGGCATTTAAGTGTTAAAGGAAAAGTCACATATCTCTCACTTTAAATAAAAAACTAGAAGTGATTATGCTTATCGAGGAAGGCATGTCGAAAGCTGAGATAGGCCAAAGGCTAGGCTTGAACCATATGGTCAAGTTGTGAATACAAAGTAAATATTCTTGAAGGAAATTAAAAATGCTGCTCCAGTGAGCACATAAAAGATATGCTGATAAGGACCAAGTTTCAGTGGTCTGGATAGAAGATCAAACCAGCCCCATTTCCTTAAGCCATAGCCTAATCCAGAGCAAGGCCTTTTTAACTTTCTTCAGTTCTGTGAAAGCTGAGAGAGGTGTGGAAGCTGCCATAGAAAAGTTTGAAGCTTGCAGAATTTGGTTTGTGAGGTTTAAGGAAATAAGCCATCCCTGTAACAAAAAAGTGCCAAGAGGAAGCAGCAAGTGCTGATGATGTAGAAGCTGCAGCAAGTTATCTAGATCTAGTAAAGATAATTAATGCAGGTAGCTGCACTGAACAACAGATTTTCAATGTAGAACAGCCTCATATTGGAAAAAGATGCCATTTAGAGCTTTTCATAGTTTGAGAGAAGTCAAGGCCTGGCTTCAAAGGACAGGCTGACTCTCTTGTTAGGAGCTAATGAAGCTGGTGATTTTAATTTGAAGCCAGTGCTCATTTACCATTCTGGAAATCCTAGGGTCCTTCAGAATTATGCTAAATCTACTCTGCTTGGGTTCTAAAGATGGAACAACAAAGCTTGGGATGATAGCACAGCTGTTTACAACACAGTTTACTGAATATGATAAGCCCATTGTTGAGACCTACTACTCAGAAAACCCCCCAAAACATTCCTTTCTAAATATGACTGCTTATTAACAATGTGCCTTGTCACTCAAGAGTTCTGAGGGATATGTAAAACAAGATTAATGTTATTTTCTTTCTTAAAAAAATATTTCATTTTAGAGTGAGAGGGAGAGGGGTAGAGATAGCATCAATGAGAGGGGGACTGATCAACTGACTCCCACACAGTCTCACACCCTCCTCCTTCTCCCCTCCCCCAACCCCTCCCTGGGATTGAGCCTACAACCCAGGCATGTGCCCTGACCAGGAATCGGCTGGTGACCTCTTGGTGCATGGGTCGATGCTCAACCACTGAGCAACACAGGCTTGGGGGTTAACGTTATTTTCATGCTGCAAATACAATGTCCATTCTGAAGCCCATGGATTAAGGAGTAAATTTGATTTTCAAGCCTTAATAAGAAATACATTTTGTAAGGATATAACTGCCATAGGTAGTGATTTCTCTGATGAATCTAGGCTGTTGCAGAAATTACCAGGCGACCTGAAAACACACAATCAGTACTCGGAAGATTCAGGAAAAACTCTTTATTTGCAGATGCACTAGTGTGTTGACTCATGGGAGTCATTCTCCAGAGCCCGAGTGATGAATATGGAGGAAGCTTTCCCTCGGTTTCTTTGTCTCCCCAAATATGGACCAAGCCTCCAGACTTTTCGCGGGCTTTGCAGTCCCCCATGGGTGGGGTTACACCCAAAGGCCTGGCCTGGCTGGTGCCAGCGCTACTAACCCCTCCAGAGGTTGTGTATGGTTCATGGTTTATGGCCTCTGTAAAATGGGAGTATTCCGGGAAACAGGTTCTGCAAGGCTGGATCAGCTTTACAGATAAGAATGGGGCTTAATTATACTAGCAAGAATGTGCTTCAGAATACTGGTTATTGGCACAGATTCAGATTGCTAGGCCCCCCTCCCCCAATCGTCTTATATTCCCCCTCCGGCAAAGTAAGTTGAAAACTTCTGGAAAGGATTTACCATTCTAGATGCCATTATGGACATTTGTGATTCACAGGGAAAGGTCAAAATATCAACATTAATTGGAGTTTGGAAGAATTTGATTCTAAACCTCATGGATGACTTTGAGTGGTTCCAGATATCAGTGCTGGAAGTAATTGCAGATGTGGTGGAAATAGCAAGAAAACTAGAATTAGGAGTGAATCTTAAAGATGTTACTGAATTGCTGCAATCTCTTGATAAAATTTTAATGGATTAGGAGTTGCTTTTTATGAATAAGCAAAGCAAGTGGTGTCTGGATATGGAATCTGCTTCTAGTGACAGTGCTGTACAGATTGTTGAAATGACAACAAAGGATTTAGGATATTATATAAATGTAGTTGATAAAGCAGCAGGCAGGTTTGAGGGGAATGACTCCAATTTTGAAAAAAATTCTGCCGTGGGTAAATACTATCAAAACAGCAACTCATGAAATCATTCATGAAAGGAATTATTTGATGCAGCAAACTTCATTGTTGTCTTATTTTAAGAAATTGCCACCCCGACCTTCAGCAACCACTACTCTGATCAGTTAGCAGACATCAACAGTGAGGCGAGACCCTCTACCAGCAAAAAGATTATGACTTGCTCGCTCAGATGATGGTTAACATTTACCAGAAAGTATGTTTTTTAAATACAATGCTATTGCATACTTAATAATTGACTATAGTATAGTATAAACATAACTTTTACATGCAGTGGGAAACCAAAAAATTTGTGTGACTCTTTTACTGCAATGGTCTCAAACTGAACCATTACATCTCCAAGATATGCTTGTATAGGCCATTTGTATTCATATATTTTGAAATGGCTACTTTTGTACTCATTGTACAGGCAGAACTTTTTGGCCATTTTCTCCTACATTCTTACTCTGATATTGGTCTTTACAATCAGCGTTCTAATGGGGAGAGGCAGCATGAGAATCAGTACAAGGGTCAAGGAAATGATCTCTGTTCCTTTCGGCTGAGAATGTCTGGCCGGAACCATTCACTTCAAGCTTTTCTCCTGGTTTTGTCATTTTCAGACAGAAGGATTGTTCTCATGCATAAGTGCACCAACCAAATGGAGCACTGAGAGAAAACCTTGCCATAGACATGAGATTTTAACCTCAAAATCAGGTTTTGACTTTTCACCTTATTGTTTTCTCAGAGAGATAGAGGGTTGGGTGCATAAGGCAGAGGGAGGGAGAAGCTTTGAGATTCTACTACTTGAACTTCAAATTCTGGTATGACACTCCAATATCAAATTAGATTTACTTTTTTGAGAACGTTTATTTCCAGTTTTTATATTATTTTCTCTTACCAAGACATGAAGGATAACAAACCAACATGGAATGCATTTGATACTGATGATAAATAGGTAGTTTCATTCATTGATTATTCATGTATTCATTCATATTGTATTAGTCTTCGTGGATATAGTAGTGACACTCTACTTGCTCTCATGGAACTTACAGTCCCACAGATTGGTAGGAGTCTAGTTGATAAACCATGTATTTTGTACTTCTCAACAATAGAAGGATTGACTGATTCAGAAAAACTTTTGAATCAGAGACAGGCTTTTAAAAAAATTGAATGTGATATTTGCTTGTTTCTATTTTTATAAACACATTTATTAGCTTTTGATTTTTAAAAGTAGGAGAGAGCAAAATGTCTTGGCAGAATGACCTAATATGCTATTCTTATGAGTTCTTCAACTGTTGCAAAACATCAACATTTAATAAGGGGTTTAGCAAAGAAGATTAAATGTTATTTAAAACATATGTTATAATTGACCTCATGGCTAAATGGCCTGGTTCAGGAATCCATGAATTATTCCAGGGGAAATTCTTATATAGCATAAAGTTTTTTGTTTTGCTTTTTCTTCATGCTGAAATACTTGATTGTCACAAATACTTCACAGGAGAATTGAATAAGAATTCAAAAAGTCATAAGAAAAAGGGAAACTTTTCCTTTTTACTGTTTTCACTAGGAAGTAGAATACATTTTTAGTGACTGGCTATGCTTTATCATGGAAATACAGTTGGGTAATTTAGGCCTTCACAAATTTGATTTCATTCTGTTTAGTGATGGATATTAGTAAACTGAATGAGATGGGGGGAAATTAAATAATAAAGGAACTTTCAAACTTTCAAGTAGTTGTGTTCTACAGTTTGTAGCAAGGATTTTCTTGTTTTTGTATTTTCTTATGAGATATTTACACATACATATATGTACACATAAATATCCATAATCAATAGGAAGGATTGATTTGTAGGTTCTGAAACATGTAAATGCTGTTTTACTGTGTCTCTTCTTCATGTTGCTTTTTTTGGTGCAGTGTTAAATTTTTTGAGATTTATATGTGCTAACTTATTTTTTATGTATGTACATAAATTTATTTTCTATTTAATAGCACTGTATGAATATGTCACAATTTATTCTGATAAGTTTTTCATTATTAGAAACACTACTACAATTAAAGTTCTTGTAGTCATCTGTTTATGCCTATATGAAAGATACGCTACGGCTGTTCTGTTCAATACACTAGCTACTAGCCACATGTGGGTATTTAAATTTAAATTAATTAAAAATAATGAAATTCAGTTCCATGCTTGCACTAACCACATGTAACTAGTGGCTAATGTATTGGGTATTGTAGATACAGAATCCTTTTATTATTCTAGAAAGCTTTTTAGAACAATGCTGCCTGGGATTTGTGCCTGTGTGTGGAATTTTTGGTCATGCACATCTTACACTTATTGCTGAATTGTTTTTGCCAGCGGTATCTGAGCCTTCTCTTTCTCAATTGTCTTGATAAGAATTGGTGTCAATAGAAATTTTAAGTTATTTCTGTTTTAATAGGTGTGAAACATATCATTGTGGTTTTAACTTGCACTTTAAAAATGTCTGAAGTTTAGCATATTTTTTATATGTTTATTAGAGGCCTAATGCATGAAATTCATGCAAGAGTAGGCCTTCCTTTTTCCGGCTGCTGGCACCGGCTTCTCTCTGGCACCCGGGACCCGGGCTTCCCTCCGTCTGCTGGCAGGCACCCAGGACCTGGTCTTCCCTTGCAGCCCTGGCTTTGTCTGGAAGGTTGTCCGGAAGGATGTCTGGTCTAATTAGCATATTATGCTTGTATTATTTTAGATTTGCTTAAAAGCTCCTCTTTTATGATTGCGTCTTCGTATTCTTGCTCATTTTTTTCTATTGAAATAGTTAAAATTACTAATTTATAGAAGTTATTTATATTTTATGGATACTAATTATTTGATTGTATTTGTTGCATATATCTGTGTCCTCTGTGTGACTTATATTTAATTTGTGGTGTCTTTTGTTTCATACACATTTTTAAAAATTTGAAGGAATCCAATTTATAAATCTTTTTGTTTATGCTTTATGGTCTTAATGCATTGTTTAAGAAATTCCTTCCTACCCCAGAGTCAAAGAGTTTCCTATATGTGCTCTATAGAGTTCTTTCACTCAATTGAATATAACATTTGTGTATGCTGTGAGGTAGAATTTGAGATTTAATTTCTTTGCATACAGATAGCCTGCAATGTTTTGAATAGTTCACTGTTGTATATTGAGTTTTCTGTATATGTGTGGGTCTATTTCTGGGCTTTAATGGTTCCATTGGTCTGTTCAGCCCTATACCAATGTTTCATCATATACCAGTTTCCTTAAAATAAAAGAAAGCAATGGTAGTTAGGTCTAAGTCCTCCCCCCAAATTACCTTAACTGATGATAAGCTAGAGGAATGTAATTCATAATGAAAAATACTAGAGAATGATTTTAGTACAACAAGCAGAAGTGAACAAGAGCATTTTTTTGTGTGTGATGGTATTTGAGGATATCTTGGCTTAATTTTTGAAGAGTGGAAAAAAAAAGGATGATAACTTGAAAGTCAGACACTTTCAAGAGGTAGATTGAAACTAAAACTTTTATTTTTTAAATTTTTAAAAATATATTTTATTGATTTTTTACAGAGAGGAAGGTAGAGGGATAGAGAGTTAGAAACATCAATGAGAGAGAAACATCGATCAGCTGCCTCCTGCACACCCCTTACTGGGGATGTGCTGGTAACCAAGGTACATGCCCTTGACTGGAATCGAACCTGGGACCCTTCAGTCTGCAGGCCGATGCTCTATCCTCTGAACCAAACCTGTTAGGGCGGGGCTAAAACTTTTAAATCTAATGTTCACTTTAATGGCTTTTGTTTTCTTCTGAGATACAGCTGAATCACTACCAATTTTGTAAATTGGTTTTGTGGTTTGGCCATTGTATGAAAAGAATTATTAGTAGTCATTCTTGTATGAGTAGTAATTAAGCAAGTGGATATTGGAATTGCACGGCCTGCCCAATGATCTGTGATTTGGGGCTTGTGAATAGGATACCCATAGTACCCATCCATAGTAGTAACTTTACAAAGTGCTTGCTACATAAAGCACTAGGTATCTGGCAAAAATTAAGAGCATAGTGTTCCTAAAGTAACTGGACGGTTGTTGAGAGAGGGATGAGAGGAGATGTAGACAATATCTATGTACATATGAATAATAAGGAAATGGATTTTGGAAGAATTATTAAAGACAGAACAATGGAAAACTAGCTTGTGTTCATACAGCAGCAAAAGAAAATGGAAAACACTGTCAGATAGTTACCAGTTTAGAACACTAGGTGGTGCCATTAGCCTAGACTGCTTATTTGATATCTGCAGGCTGAGTAGCCTCAGGGTAGAAAGATAGAAAGGCAAGCATAAATTAAAAGATTGGTTAGGAATTGCTTGTGTATTAAAGTAAGAAAGGGTTAGGTTATTTTATTGAGTATATTTCAAAATATTATAGTTCTCGATATTTTCTCTGTCAATTTTTTAAAAATTTCCTGTTTTAAAGCAGTTTATCAACAAAAATGTTTTAAAACTAACTGTATTTCTGATTTAAAATGAAAAAAAAAGTATTTAGAACCCTGAAGATAACTGAAGTTTTCATGTTAAATGATGCAGTCAGAAGGAACACATTTTAATAAGCTATAGTAGCCTTACCCCAGATCAGTGAATAACTCCATTAAACTTTCTGAAATACTGAAAATAGTGCCTTGATTCCTGTTAATATTTTATTTTTAGATTTCAGATTGAGAATAATTAAGTACATGATTTGATTTTTGAAGATGATTCATGCCATTGAAATTTTACTGATGGGTGCATTGAATAAGTGACAAATCCCCAACTCAAACTAAGTTAAGCAGAATGGGTATTATTGGGTCATATAATTAAAAAGATCATGGTGTGGCCCTGGCCTTTGTTGTTTAATGGTTCGAGCATCGCCCGTGGACCGGAGGGTTGTGGGTTTGATTCCCAGCCAAGGGCATGTACCTCAGTTGCAGGTTCATCTCTGGTCCCTATTGGCGCATGTGAGGGAGGCAACCAATGGATGTGTCTCTCTCATGTTGATGTTTCTCTCTCTCTCTTCTCCTCCTCCTCCTCCTCTCCCTCCCTTTGTCTCTCTCTAAAAAATTAATGGAAAAAGAATTCTTAGGTGAGGATTTAAAAAAAGAAAAAAAAAAAAAAAGAAAGGTCATGGTATGGCTGATTTCTGGTGAAGCTTGATCCAGTGGCTCAAATGTTATTTGGACCCCTTTCAAGTCTTAACCCAGTTTCTCTTAGTATTGGCTCCTTTTGCAAATAGGTTCTCCTCTCCTGGAGGTAGGGTAGCTGTCAGCAGCTATAGGCTTATATCCTTCTCACTTTTTTGCATCTGTTCTAGTGGCTCAAAGAAAAGTTGTGATATTAGATCATATATTAGGTCTGTTTGGCTTGGCTTGGGCTATATACCCTACCCCTGTAATTGGAGATAGAGTTAGCACTGCTGGAAATTTATGGATTAAGAGTTTTGGAGTGATGGTTCCCCAAAAGCAAATTCATTATGGAAATAAAGAATGGTTGTAAAATGACAGTTGTTTCTTTAAGAAAGTTGTCTTAACACTGTTTAGATTTTTTTGATGTTATTTCACTAAAATTTGTTTTTACTTTAATCTCATCTCTGCTGGTTATTGGTTGTGTGTCTTCTCAGAATTCATTTTTTCATTGGCAAAAGTGGGGACATGACACCTATTGATATAGTATTATGATAATGAAATAAGATAATATATGTCAATAGTTAGTATAGTGCCTGACATATATTAGATATTCCAGAAGTGTTAGCTTGCCTCTAAGCATGGGTATTAGCAAGGCACTTTTGAATTTTATCAAACTTGCTGCATGTCCTATTAGTCTATAATCTCTGAATAAGACAAATTTAGTACCTTTATAATGGTAAGTTTTAAAATTATTAATTTAATTTATTGATTACCACTTTAATTGCTTAAAATGACAGTTGATAAATATTGTCCTATTCATGACATACTGGATTTTTATACTTGCACTGAAGGTGCGGATTTAGCTCATGCAAAGTTTTTGTAATTAATCTATGCTGGGAATTATACATTATATTTAAAGACAGAAATAAATATAGTGAAACTATGATAAATGGTTTTATTGTTTAAGGTAATAATAAAAACTGCTTCATATGTTTGAAGAATAGAAAGAAGTTGGCAGCAAGAAAGAAAGATGAATGATTAAATGTGGCTTAAACTTGTTTTTTAATTAAAGTGCTTCATTGCTATGTACAATATTCAGAAATGTATTTTAAATGTAACATTAATTTTCTAATTACCATTCATCTTTATTAGAAAATACTGCTTATATTTATCATATTTTTCACCAACTATAAGGTTTTTAAATCCATTTAGTTGTGTGTAATATCTAGAAGAGAACCTCCATAATGATTTTTATTTATTATTATTGTTATTTTAAAATATATTTTATTGATTTTTTTACAGAGAAGACGGGAGAGGAAATAGAGAGTTAGAAACATCGATGAGAGAGAAACATCGATCAGCTGCCTCCTGCGCACCCCCTACTGGGGATGTGCCCGCAACCAAGGTATATGCCCTTGACTGGAATCGAACCTGGGACCCTTCAGTCCGCAAGGTGATGCTCTATTCACTGAGCCAAACCGGTTAGGGCACCATAATGAGTTTTAAACTGAACATTAGATAGTTGGTAACCCACATTTCCAATAACTAGCAAATCACATGAAACTCTTGATAGTGATGGAATTATCCTATCTAATAAAAGAGAAACATGGTAATTGGCGTACGATCACTACCCTTCCCATTGGCTAATCAGGGTGATATGCAAATTAACTGCCAGCCAAGATGGCGGCCGGCAGCCAGGCAGCTTAAACTGAACATGAGGGTTGTTTACTTCAGTGACGGAGGACTGCAACATTCCCGCCTGCCTTGCCGGCCTCTGAGCTTGCAGTTTAAGAAGCATTGTAACATATAGAAGCTAAACAAAACCCCAGAAACCAGCTTTCAGCCGGCTGGGATCTCAGAGCTGGAGTTGATACAGAGTTTCGATTATAGAACCGAAGCAAACCAGATACCTGCTTTCAGGAGCGGAGGCCTAAGAGCTGGAGCCTCAGAGCTAAAGCTGGCCCAGAATAAAAAAAAGAAAAAGAAAAATGGGAGCAGTTGGGAGCTTCAGTCCCAGCCTGAAAACAGCCCTCAGCCCCTCACCCAGACGCGCCAGGCACTCCAGTGGGGACCCCCATCCTGAAGGGTGTGTGACCAGCTACAAACAGCCATCATCTCCTCATCCAGGCTGGCCAGGCACCCCAGTGGGGACCCCCACCCTGATCCAGGACACCCTTCAGGGCAAACCAGCCAGCCCCACCCATGCACCAGGCCTCTATTCTATATAGTAAAAGGGTAATATGCCTTCCAGCACCGGGATCAGCGGAGCCGAGAGGCCTCCTGGCACCGGGATCAGTGTCACAGAGGGCAGCGCCCAAACCCTCTGATCGCCCTGCGGCTCTGTGTGTGACAGGGTGTGGCGCCCCAACCCCCTGATCGGCCCTGCTCTGTGTGTGACAGGGTGGGGTGCCCCCCCCCCCCCCCCACGGGCCCTGCTCTGTGTGTGACGGGGTAGAGCCATAACCTCCCCATCGGCCCTGCCCTGAGTGTGACAGTGGCGGCGCCCCAACCCCCTGATTGGCCCTGCTCTGTGGGTGATAGAGGGCAGCGCCCCAACCTCCTGATCCGCCCTGCTCTGTGTGTGACAGGGGGGAGCTCCCCAACCCCCTGATTGGCCCTGCTCTGTTCGTGACAGGGTACAGAGCCCCAACCCCACTGATGGGCCCTGCTCTGTGTGTGACAGGGTACGGAGCACCAACCCCCCTGATGGGCCCTGCTCTGTGCGCGACAAGGGGTGGCGCCGCAACCTCCTCATCGACCCTGCCTTGAGTGTGACGGGGTGGTGCCCCAACCCCCCAATCGGCCCTACCCTGAGCGTGACTGAGGGTGGCATCGCAACCTACCAATCCGCCCTGCTCTGTGCATGACAGGGGGCGGCGCCCCAACTCCCCAGTCAGCCCTGCTCTGAGCCCGACCAGGGGCTGCACCTAGGGATTGGACCTGCCCTCTGCCACCCGGGAGCAGGCCTAAGCCAGCAGGTCGTTATCTCCCGAGGGGTCCCAGACTGCGAGAGGGCACAGGATGGGCTGAGGGACCCCCCTCTCCCCCGAGTGCACAAATTTTTGTGCACCGGGCCTCTAGTTTTCTTTATAAAATAGCATAGTGGTTTAGTAAATCATTATTTGATTAAGGCATGCTTAGATGTGGCTAGCTACAAGCAATGATATATTGGTATCTTTTATTCAAAATTGATAAATATAAATGTAAAAATAATAAGTATTTTTGTTTTTAATCATTTTCACTCTATAAAATTTTGTCAGCAAAAATAAATGTATATCATGCCAAAGGATGTTTTAAACTGATTTGGCCCCTCATTTTATTGTTGGTTATTGTATTCATTATTCTGTACTATGTTTGTGTTTTAATTGCAGTCTATTCATTTGTTGCAATTTATTTTTAAGAATATTGTATTACGTAGGTGTAAAAGCATTAAGAATATGAAATGCTGATAAGGAGAAAGGTATTAATCTGATGGTGATTAAAAGTAGAGCAATTTTTTAAAAAATTTAAATGGGTGAAAAATTGATATGCAGCAACAGGAATTATTTTGAAGACAAAACCAGTGATTGAACATAGGTGCCTCTGCCTGAAAGAGCCATTGCTAGTGGATTACACCTATGCATACTTACCATATAAAAAATTAAAGTGGAGACATTTGAAAATATGTATTAACACATTTAAAGATAATTGCAATAAATATATGCTAGCATAAGTAATATATTTTTTGTGAAAAATAGCTATATTTACCAAACCAAAAAATATAGTGAAAAGAGTGGTATTGTTTTACCTTTTTGCATATCTCTTTAATAGCTGACTTGCTAGAAGGCAGTTGGAGTCTCATCTGCTTCTGCATTCAACCTGTTGCAATATATTGTTCTGATTAAACTATACAAATGCAGAATGGCCTCACTCATATGCGTAGCTTATAGCATGCATAGCTAGTAAAGCACAGAAGTACCAAGGACAAATTTAGTTGATCTCTGAAAACACGTATGTTAATATCCTAGATCTAGTACCATAAAAAATGCTCAAAACAGAAATATACAGGCATTCATTCCATTAGTCACCAGAGTGATGTCATTACATGTTATATAACCTCTGGAAAACTTTGCTGTACAGTTATGCAAGAATAACATTGTAAAGGGCACATAGTTTTAACCTGTGGATTCCCTGAAAGAATTTTAAGGACCCTTGTGAGCTATAGACCACACTTTGAGGACTGCACTATTGAAAGTAATCATTAAGAGACATTGGTAGAAAGTCTTTTGAATTTATAGCAGAATCTGAGCATCAATATCAGATGTCTGTTCACCTTATGTTGAAAAGTCCAAGAGTTAGAGACTTTGAAGTCTAAATCAATGCGTAGGCACTGTTGATCAAACTTCTCACAGTCAGAGATAGTTCTGCAGGGTAAGGTCCTTTAAATCCACATAATTCCCAAGTAAGTGGCAGGATGGATAACAGCTGCTAAAAAGTTTCTTATGACTTGTGCAGAGATCATCAAGAAGAGAAATGATCTCTCATGACTCATTTTTAATGTAGAAAAAAATGAAAACATCTTAGAGAAAGAATACCGATGGAGTACATGTACCAGTAAGTTAGAAATAGAGAATAGCAATGTAATCTTCTATTCGATAGGACTATGTATATAGGGACTAGACACATTAGATTAAGGAACAAATGGGACGTTACCAGCTTATAAGTAGTGGCTTTTGTACTGATAATTTTTCTTAGTATAACATATATTTATCCCACTATCAAGTTGTAGAGATTTTTGATACCTTCATATTAGCAGTTCAGGTGAGGCATGGAGATAGGACAGACCTTGATTAATAACTTGCAGTAATTTTCATTTTGAATGTTGGAAATTTTAGTCTAACATTACAGATAAAGCACTTTAGCCGTTTATGTTTTCATGCTTTGATGTTAAAACAATTACTGTTTTTTAGTTTTTATTTAGGCATATTTTAAGGCAATTTTTTGTTTTATAATCTTTTTATTAAATATAGCATATAGGAATTTTTTCTTCGAATGAATATTAATCTTCAGGATTATTTACTAGAGGCTCGATGCACGAAATTCGTGCAAGGGATTCGGCCCTCAGAGCCGCGGCGGCTTGCTTCGGCCCTCACAGCCCTGGCTTTGTCCGGAAGGATGTCCGGAAGGTCGTTCAGCTGTCTGGTCTAATTAGCATATTATGCTTTTATTATTATAGATTTTATTTTACATTTTTAAATCTTCAAGTACATACAGTTTAGTTTCAGGTGTACAGCATAGTGGTTGGACAATCACTTTACAAAGTGTTCCCCCTGATATTTCCAACACCCACCTGGCACTATATATAGTTCTTACAGGACTAGTATTATTGACTGTATTTCCTCTGCTGTACTTTATATCCCCATGACTATTCTGTAACTACCAATCTGTACTTCTCAATTCTTTTACCTTTCTTACCTAGTCCCCCAACCCCCTTCCCCTCTGGCAACCATTAGTCTGTTCTCTGTATCTAAGTCTGTCTCTGTTTTGTTAATTTTTTTTTTAGATTAACATATATGTGAAATCATATGATATTCGTCTTTCTCTGACTGACTTATTTTACTTAGCACAATACCCTCTAGGTCCATCCATGCTGTTGCAAATGGTACAGCTTCATTCTTCTTTTTAGGGCTAAGCAATATTTCATTGTATATATGTACCACAGCTTTTTTATTCACTTGTCTATTGATGGGCACCTGGGTTGTTTCCATATCTTGGCTATTATAAATTATGCTGCAATAAACATAGGGGTCCATATATCCTCTTGAATTAGTGTTTTGGGTTTCTTCAGATAAATTCTCAGAAGTAGAATTCTGGGTCATAAAGCAGTTCCATAGTGGCTGCACCAATCTATTTACATTCCCACCAACAGTGCATGAGGGTTCCCTTTTTTCCACCTCCTTGCCAATACCTGTTTGTTGATTTATTGATGGAAGCAAATCTGACAGGTCTGAGGTGATATCCCATTGTGGTTTTAATTTGCATTTCTCTGATGACTAGTGATGTTGAGCATCTTTTTATGTCTCTTGGCCATCTGTATGTCCTGTTTGGAGAAGTGTCAATTGATGTCCCTTGCCCATTTTTTAATTGGATTGTGAGTTTTTTGGATGTTGAGTTATATGAGTTCTTTAAAAATTAAGGATATTAACCCCTCATTGGATGTATCATTGGCGAATATCTTCTCCCATTCAGTGAGCTGTCTTTTCATTTTGTTAATGCACAAAAATATTTTAGTTTGATGTAGTCCCATGTATTCATTTTTTGTTTGTTTCCCTAAGGCAATTTTGTTTTAAATATATCATTTGTTTTTCTTTCTAATAGTGTTTATCAGAATTATAATTATTTGATATGACTAAGACAGTTGGTATTGTCATATTAGCTTAAAGTTCTCTTTATAAGTCCAGCAAAAAAATACTTTTTTTTGTTTTGTCTTTTTTTTTTTAGTAGAAACCAACTGCACTGCAAATCTATTGATGTTAAATTATTTGCTGAAATTTAACATACAGGGAAGCCTTAATTATTCAGAATATACTTATGCTATGATGTGTAGATGATTTGTTTACTGTCTTTAATGTGACTCAGTCAAAATATTTATAGATATTTGCTTAACTGGAAAGTATTGCTAATATCTTTTGCATTTCTGGATGTTACATATAAAATAATTTTCCTTGGATGTGGAAAGTTTTCCATTTCTCTTTTCTATTTCTTCAGTTTCTATGAAAAATGCAGATATAATCTTTTTATGACATAAGGGGAGTTGAACAAATGTTATGAAGCAGCATTAGTTACTGGAAAGTGTTTGCTTATCAGCATTTACATAATTTTCCAACAGTAAAGAACAGATTAAATAGGAGGAAAGATGATTGATTCATACATTGACACTTTAATTCTTACCTCATATAAGAGCCTTCTTGCGCACAATGCTTCCATGACACTGTTCTGCTCATTCCTACCTTGGGACCTTTGCATATGTTGTTTCCTCTTTCTGGAATGTTCTTTCTTTTAGTTCTTTTGGACTTCTTTCCATTCTCAGTTCAAATGACACTTCTCAGAGCACTTACTGATCCATATCTGCAGTGACTGTGTCCTTGTTTATTATCTGCCTACTCTAACTGGACTGATAGCTCCTTGAAGGCCGGAGCTTTGTCCTTTGACTTCTGTATCCAGCTCCTAGGAAGTGGTTGGCACACAGTAGGACTTTAAATATTGTTGTATGAAGGAAGGTTATATTTAAACTAGAGGCTTGTTGCACGAAAAGATTCGTGCAATAGGCCTTCCCTTCCCCTGGATGCCAGCACCGGTTTTCCTCCGGCACCCGGGACCTAGGCCTTTGCTCCGGCCAGAGCCGCCTTCAAGCCTTCGCTGCTCCGGCCAGAGCCGCCTTCAGTCTTCCCTCCGCTGCTTCGCACCTATGTATGCAAATTAACCGCGATCTTTGTTGGTGGTTAATTTGCATATCTCGCCGATTAGCCAATGGGAGGTGTAGTGAAGGTACGGTCAATTACCATGTTTGTCTATTATTAGATAGGATAGTGTATGATGAAAACACAAAAAATATGCCGCATTTTATAATCCTGATTATAATTAAAAAGATAGTATTATAAATGCTTAATGTTATAGCCCTCAAATAGTGATATTTTACTGCTCCTTGTTGTGTTTAATTCCAACGACTTTGGTAGAAAAGTCTACTACTTACAGAGATTTGCAGTTATATCATTTTGTTAATTATTCCTATGTAATTACTTACTTTATACAGCTTTAGCCAGCAGTTTACAAATAAACTGAGATCAGTAGGGCTTCCTGTTGCTCTGAGTAGGACTTCTTCCACCCATGTCCAACTTTAGTCTGCCCACAGTCTGGAGTGTACCTCTTGTGAGGTCTTCATAGTGTAGATCCTCTCTGCTACAAATTATTGGGCTTTTGCCTTAAGCAAGCACAGTGGTATAATTAGAAGAAGTAGATAGTACAAGAGAGGAGAGGATTTTAAAATGGATGAAACAGGCATTTAAGTGAAAGTGTGGTAATTATGAAGTTATGCAGCCCAGATTCTCCTTCAAGGAAGAATTACAGCCCAGCTGTGGGGAGGTAGGAAGCTTTCAGCTTTCAGCACCTTCAAGATTGGCCTCTGCTGCGTAGAGTCTCCTTGCCTAAGGTCCCAACCTTCCCAGGGCAGCTCTCATCTTGCAGTTTATCAAGCTGGAGCTATAATGGCCCAGCCATTTTGTTCATACCTGAGACAGATTCAGACAAGTAGTGTACCTCCAGCTATCCCTTCCAGGTTGCCTGAGGCTTTGTGAGGCCTGTATCAGAATTTGCCTTCCTGCTTTGCAATCCTGCTTTTTCCCCTTTCTTCCATAGGGGCTGATCTCTAATAAGCATCTTGTGCCCAAACTGTTTCAGTGACAGTGATTTCAATGATTTTGATCAACATTCAAATCAAAGCTCTGTTGATTTGGAAGCATTCTCTCTCCAGTGACACGGCAGTTAACTCCATGACAAAGGCCCCTGGAGCTGGTACTACTTTGCTGCTGCAATAACTCTTGCTTGGAAACTTACAAAAAGTGATGGCTCATATTAAATGAGTAGAGATGATAAGACCCGTATGGCAGATAGTGGAGCAAGGGATCAAAGGCTCAGAGAGGTGAGCATGTTAGAATGGATCTACTGTATAAGACACTGTTTATCAATAACGTGATGAGGAAATGCGATAGTGAGCACCAGCATCATAGAAGAGTCTCAATAGTGACTGCTTACTGTAGATAGGGGCTGATGGTAGAAGATGCTTTTATAAAACTGGACTCTATGGTAGCAAAGTGGCTGATAGGACTGTGGAATAGTAAAGGCTCAGGAACAGCATTTATCTGTCAAGCAAGGAGGGTGTATCATATTAGTTTTCTGTTGCTGCTGAACAAATTTGGCAGCTTAAAACAACAATCTATTATCTCATAGTTCTGCAGGTCAGAAGTCGGTACAGTGTGTCTCACTCAGCTGGTTCTCTGCTTCAGGATTCACGAAACTAAAATCAAAACATTGGTAGGACTGCATTCCTGGGGGGGCGGGGGCGGAGCGTGTCCTAAGGATGAATGCTCCTACTCTCATTCAAGTTGTTGGGCTGAATTCAGTTGCAGTTGTAGGGCTGTGGTCCCTGTTTGCTTGCTTTTGGTTACATGAGTGTGTTTTAAAAAGATCTCTGTTGTACCTTTGCTTTCTGTTTTATAGTTTTGCTCTTGTTTCCTTCCTTTTACTTCTTTGGGTTTCTCTATTGTTCCTTTTCTGATATCTTAATATGAACACTTAGCTCACTCATTTATAGCTTTTTTTTCCTTTTCTAATATTTGCAATTAAAGACTATACATTTTGCTCAAAACACCTTTTGTGTTCTACCATCAAGAGTTTGAGAGATAGTGTTTTAGTTATCATTCATTTCTAAGTATTTAAAATTTTACTTTGGATTTCTTTTTGACCCTTTAATTATTTGGAAATTGTTTTAAAATTTGAAATATGGGTTTTTAAAGAGTTATGTTTATTTTGTAAATGTAATTGCACAATGTGGCTAGAGAACAAGTTCCAGGCGATATCTGCACTTAGAAAAATTTGAAATTATGTACCAGTATATAGCTATTTTTGTAACATTTTTATATGTACTTAATAAGAATATACATTCTCTTATTGTTGGATGAAGAAGTCCATATTTTCCATATGTCATAATGAAGCATGGTGGCATTCATGCTTGGTGGGAATTGCTGTCTAATATTTTAACCCTGCTGACTTGGCTTCTGTCATTATTTTCTTGCTAAAATAATAGAAAAGTTATTTTGATTTTCTGAATTATATAAATCATCCCATTTGATTGAATACCCTATTGATTGTAATTTGAATACCCCATTGGTTGTGGTCATACTGGTTTTAGAAAACACGTTCCTCTGTACCTGGAGGCCAGGACTACACAATTACTCTAAATTGCCTCAGTGGCTCCAGATAATGTGTTTCCGTTGACTCAGTGGTCCCAAGACCCGAGGGCTCCAGATAATGCGTTCCTGTCGACTCAGTGGTCCCAGGACCCAAAACTATAATTGATATTTGTAGATAACTAATCAACTCAATCTAGCTTCAGTAACAAACTGCTTTTTGGCAAACCAGGTTCCTCATTCCAAACCCTGAAATGTAATCAATACCTTTGTGATTTTTGCCTATATATATATCTGGTGTTGGGGCTATTTAAGTACCACGAGATTTGGAGAGCGAATTGCCCCCTCGTAGTCCCGGCTTTGAAATAAATGTGACTCCTTTATTCGACTTCTTGAGGCGTCCTTGTGTGATTTGGGGGGTACATTACAACAGTATGATTCACACGAGATTTGGCTTGTTAATTACTTCTTGAGTATACTTTTTTGTTTACTTGTATTCTAGTTGTGATGCTAGATTTGTCAGTTGCTCTTTCAGATTTATTTATTTTTGCTTAATATTTTTGAGATTATTTTATTAGGTGCATATACTTTTTAAATTACTATGTATACTGACATATCCTTATATAGTGACCTTTCCTATCTTATTTAATATCTTTTTATTTTAAAATAGATTTTTATTGAGTTCAGAGTGGAAGGGAGAGGGGGAGAGAGATAGAAACATCAATGATGAGAGAGAATCATTGATCGACTCCCCCCACTAGGGATCAAGCCAGCAACCCAGGCATGTGCCCTTGACTGGAATTGAACCTGGGTCCCTTCAGTCTATAGGCCAACGCTCTATCCACTGAGCCAAACCAACTAGTGCTTATTTGATATCTTATTTTAAAGTTTATCTGATAATAATTACAGTTAAACTTCTTTCTTTTCATTAACATTTGACCAGTATACCCTTTTCCTCCTTTCACTTTAGAACATTAGATGTATTTATGCTTTTGATATATCTTTTATAATAACCATTAATGGGGTTTTTAATCTAATCTTAAAATCTTTCTTTTAGAATAATTGTGATTTAAATAATTTGTTTGTTCTGCTTTTCTCTTTTGTTCTCCTTTCTTGCTTAAAAAAAAAGTGTCTTTTACCCACAGCCTCATCAACAGAGTTGTTAACTTGTGTGTGTGTGTGTATGTGTGTGTGTGTGTGTGTTTATGTGTGTGTGTGTGTGTGTGTTGCCAGTTTGGTCACTAAATAATAATGTTTCAGCCTACCTCTAATTTGTATATATATTGTTTTTTTAATAAGTGAAGTTGAGGTTCTCTTAAAAACATTTGCTTGCCCGGCCAGCATTGCTCAGTGGTTGAGCGTTGACCTATGAACAAGGAGGTCATGGTTCGATTCCCTGTCAGGGCACATGCCCGGGTTGTGGGCTTGATCCCCATTGTAGGGCATGCAGGAAGCAGCTGATCAATGATTCTCTCTCATCATTGATGTTTCTCTCTCTCTCTCTCTCTCTCTCTCTCTCTCTCTCTCTCTCTCTCTCTCTCCCTTCCTCTCTGAAATAAATAAAAAATATTAAGAAAAAACCCCAAAACATTTGCTTTTTTAAAACAGTACAAATCATTTGAAAAAAGGAAACAAATAAATTGCTTTTTCTCTTTCTATGAAATGTCTGTTCGTATCTTAGTCTTCTGTATAATACTTCCTTTTCTGGGCAGAATGATGTTTTTATTGATTTTGGGGGAGCGTTTTGTACATTAGGAACATATGCCCTTTGATATATGAGTTGTAAACATTTTTACAAGAGTATAATTTTGATTTTTTTGGGGTAATTTCTTTTTTTATTGTTATATAATAGAATTACTTCTTTAAAGACTTTAAAATTCAGATTTTTACTGTTAAACATTTGATCCATTTATAATTTATCCTCATACACAGTATGGGATGTAGATCCCACAGTATATTTTTATAACTGATTATTCATTTATTTCTCTCACCTTCAAAAATATGTTTTTATAGGTTCTTTTTAATGAATTTCCACCACTGTGTCCTCTTGCCACATTTTTTACTTGCTCTTCCTACTGCATGGCAACTACTCTTGACAGAGCTTACAATCTACATTTATAGTTGTTCCATACCATCATTGATTACTACATCTTTTCTTTATTAATTTGCAATGTCTGCTGAGTATATTTGTCTTCGAATTTTACTGAAAGTTAAATGCTATTTTTATTTCCCTTAATTTTTGCATGGTTTCCAATAGGAGGAAGAACGTATTTCATGAACATTAGAAGTTATGGTCACAAGTTTCAAACTGAGAGTTGGGAGCATTTTGAATTAAACCATGCCTTCATTTTCCTTTTTCTCTGTATAGAATTGAAATATTTAGAGTTGCTCAGATTTGAGTGATCTTATTCCTCTCTTGGGGTACTGGCTATCATAAAACCAGCCTACTTAAAGCAGACATTTTTGGGTGCAGAGCTATTCTAAGTCTCAGTAGTGTGTTTCATTTTTGTTTTTTGTCAAAATTGCCTTTGTAATTTCAAGGCAATGTTCCATTGTCTTCTAGCTTTCAATGTTGCTATGGTGAAATCTGGTGTCATTTTGATTCTTGATCTTTTGTTTTAAACATTTGTTTTTTTCTACAAAAAGTTGTAGTCTCTTCATCCTGGTAATGTTTTTGCATGAGTCTATTCTGATCCATTTTGCTATACCCATTGGTGGGGAATTCTTTTGATATGGATCATGTCCTTCAGTTCTGAGAACTTTTCTTAAATTGTGTATTTGATTTTTTCTTATTTTCTTTTCTCTCTTTTTTGTGGGGAACTCCAATTATTTAGATATTGGACATCTTAGATTGGTCCATCTAAGATTTTTTTCTCTTCTACTTTTATACTCTTGAAAAAAATTTATTTCTACTGTCATATTCATAATTTTAAAGGGTTCTTTTTTTATTCTGATACTCTTTTTAGTAGCATTCTTTCTTGTTTCATGGATATAGTATCTTCTCTCATTTTTCTGAGGATAAAAATAATAAGGTATTTTTTTTCTCAAGCTGTTTTCCTGATGTGTGTCTTACTTTCCTCCAAGTTGTTATTTTAAATTTTGGGGGTTTTTGGTTTCTTTCATAGTAGAGATTTTCTTTAAATGTCTGGCAGTATTTGCCGCTGCTTAATTTTGAGAATGGGAAATTGAAAAACAATAATTGCCTGGGTAGGAGTTGTCAGCTGTTTGTGTCACTATTAAATGATCTTACTGGGCTTTTTGTAGCAGTATTCCATGTTGATATCATTACATTGTTTCTTAGACTAGATCAATTGTTAGGTTTCTTTTCCAGCTTTCTGGATTTTGGAGCCAAGAAGGAGAAGAATATTGGAGGTCTCAAAGTTTAATGTGTCAACTTTCAGTTAATCTTTATGTTTTCAATATGTTTTTCCAACTCTCTTTTTATTTTCTCTAGAAAATGGACCTTTGGTCTTCTGCCTGGATGAGAATGTGCAGACTACAGGCAGGATCTGGAAGTCTAGCTGCTTCTTTTTAAAAAATATACATATTTTTATTGTAGACAGTATTATAGATGTTCCCCATTTCTAACTGTTGCTTAAATAAACTTTTATGCCCTACTTTTACTCTCAGTCCTAGAGATTCCTAATACCAATCAGTATGGTGTCTTTGGGAATATAATTAGTTGCTTCCGAACTTTCTTCTACCTTTCTCCACTGCTGTTTAGGATTTAACTTTCTTGAGTCTGTTGAGTTAATCATTACTCCTCACTCTGTTTTCCAGTACCCAAATTTTTGTCACTCTGTTTTGTTTTTTTTCCCCTGTCATTTTTGTCTTTGATAGTAGTTTTAGTGGGGTACAGGAGGAATCAGAAGTTCATGCATGTATTCAGTCCTTTGGGTTTTACTGAAAGTCTGAGACATAGTTTGAATTCTTGCTTTTATATTATTTGTGTATCTTTATTTAGATGGTAAGTTATTGCATTCTATAATTATATTTTCTAGTGAGATATTCAGTTGATCAGAATTGAGATATTAAGGGTTACAAGAAGAGTTTGCCGCCTAACTAGTTTGGCTCAGTGGATAGAGCAACGGCCTGCAGACTGAAAGGTCCCAGGTTTGATTCCGGTCAAGGGCATGTACCTTGGTTGCGGGCACATCCCCAGTAGGGAGTGTGCAGGAGGCAGCTGATCAATGTTTCTAACTCTCTATCCCTCTCCCTTCCTCTCTGCAAAAAATTAATAAAATTTATTTTTTAAAAAAGAGTTTGCCACATTGGTACATATAATGTTCATTTGAAGCATGTAAAGAAATTGATGACTTGTGTATTTTTGTATGCAGTGCATGAAAATTGTGTTGATTTGATGCTTCACTTTTGATCCAGTTGATATTATACTTTATTTTTTAAATTTTATTATTTTTTTATTGTCTAAAGTTTTACATATGTCTCCTTTTTCCCCAATTGAACCCCCCCCCCCCCCACCGTGAACCCTTGAACCATTTGCACCCCGGGCAAGCCCCCACTGCCCTAGTGTTTTGTGTCCATTGGTTATGCTAATTTTATACTTTATTTTTTTAATCACCCATATGCTTTATGAGAAGCTGGATTCTTCTGCACTGTCATAGGCTGAATCTAAGCCAATCATGGATATTTAATTCCCTTTGCCAGTGATTGATTTAGTAATATGTGTCCAATAACACTGAGAAGTTTGGCAATCTGTCTTCTAATCTTTGGACATTAGATAAAGTGAAACTTTATTGCAGGTATTTTAAACTGTTAAGGAACAAAAGTCATCACAGTAAGGATGGCACAGGGAAAACCTGGAAAGAAGTCAGGCCCCTGGTGATGTTGAGTCATAAATTAGCTAATCCTCAAGCTGCTGTAGCTCTGAATGTTTTGTGACATGACATAATAACTCCTTTGTCATAGAAAACCAATCAACTTAACCATTACTTGCAGCTAGTTAAAAAAAATCCTAAGTAAATAAACATCCCAAGGCTCAAATTTCATAAATATTAAAGCTTAAAACTGCAGGTTTTTGAGAAGTGGTTCTTGTTTTTCACTAAAATCAGCTGAATTGGAAATTTATATCATTTTTTTTTAATTCTTGTTGTCTTTGACGGTGACTTGTGTGGATCTGACATTTTAGTTGTTTAGATAAACTGGTCATTTCAATTTTTTGTTTTGGTATGATTCAGGTTGAACTGACATTTTAATAAATCTGGCTCCTAGGACTGATTAAAGAAACAGCTTATTTCTTGAAATCTGTACATTTTCTTCATGAAATAGATTTTTTTTTTTTAAATCTGTGGCTTGTCTTGCCAAAGCTTTAAAAGCATATGTTTTTGATATGGTGTTACATTTTTAATTAATATTTTCTATGCAAAGGTGACAGTTTAAAAGGTTGTTTTGTTAGTGGTTTATCCTTAAAAGTAAAGGGCATTTGGTTTTATTTTACAATAGAATTTAATCTTACATGTTTTTTGTTAAAGTAATGTTAACCAAAAAATCTCTTACTGAACTATTTGTGGTGAGCTTTTTAAGGATGTTTAAGATTTCACATGCAGTTTAACTGATCACAGATGAAGTTGTAAATTAATACCTCATGAGCGTATTTGACTGCAGGGCATTGTTTGTGAATCAAAACTGCTTTGTTCTGTAAACTGTGAAAGAGGTTTAAGCATATGGATTAAAATTGCATGGTGATACCAATGTACTTATGAAAAGACACTGTAGTTGGATCATTTAAAATGTACTAAAATATTATGAAGAGCCATCAACTGTAATAATTCCCTTAAGCTTTTAAAGGTTGTAAGATTTATTTTTATTCCTTTGTTGGATTTAATCACCTTAATAAGAAACTGTTTTGTTATTTTTAAAGCTTTATATAGTAATAAGAACAATCATTGACACAGTATGGTTATGAGAATAGCTAAAGTTTCCCAGAAAACATGTATTTTTACCGAAGTGTTCACAGTTGTGTCAAATATATACATAAGGTTTTTTCTTGTTTACTTTGTCACTCTCTTACTAGAACCTAAAGAATGAATAATTGCTCATTGGTATCTTCTAGTATATGATTATATAAAATTTACGTTGTTTAGTGTAAAATCAGGTTATTTTGCTGTTATTTTTGTTTTACAATATATGAAAGTCACCTGGTGTAGAATGTACTCTTCCAGCCATTATATGTGAGAATTATCTATTGAAACAAAATACCAGATAATAGCTAGGTAAGTCTTGTTCTGGAAGATAGTAAATTAGAGGAAGCAAAAGCAAGCTTGAATTACCTTACTCCATAAGGTGAGTACTAGATCATGCTGAAGAAAATGTTGTTGGGAAGCTTTTGGAATGTCACCCTTTTAAACCTCTTCACATTCTTTGAAAACTTTGGTACCTGTTTTACAAATATTATATTTTCTATCTTCTTAGTTCTCATGCAGAAGACATTTCCAGCACCAGTTTTCACACTTCCTTAAACTCCTCTATTTAACTACCTTTTTCTACATTCCACTTGAGCAACCGTCTTCTCATATTCTGAACCTAGTTCCTGCCCAGAACTACTTTAAATAAAAAGTCTGTATCAGCTTCCTGTTTAGCTCCTTCCTATCCTATTTTCACAGTACTCTCTGAGTGGCATGGTCAGTTATTTCAACTACATTTTACCATTCCCTTCAATTCTCTCTTCTTTTTGACCCTGCCAATTTTCTGAATCTGGGTCAGTTTAATTGTGTGCCTTGCTTCATGACTTTTTATCACAGTTAACTTTGTCATACTAGACATTTTCAGCCATCTTTGATCCTGCTCCTTAAACCTTCATAAACCTCCTCCAGCTCTTATTACCATTTGAAATGGATCTCCAATCTCATCCCTCTTTGCTTTCATGTTTGTTGCCTGAATCATCATCTTTTGCATTAAGTACTACAGCCCTCTCTTAATCTGGCTCCATTTCTCCAGTGGTTCTCTCCACCTTTTTCTATCCCAACCACACTAGAGGGATTGGATCTCATCTAACCATCCCCCCTTTATTTAAGAGCAGTTCCCTTCAGTAGTATTTCTCAATTGATGCGCCAAATCTTCAGGGTCTGTGTGTAGCATGTATTTGGTTTTGAAAACACCCCAAATGATTCTTTTCCTTCTTTCGTCCTAAAGGGCCTATTGCAGGAATTCCTAGTTCCATCCTCTATAGTGCTATAGGAGTCATCTTTCCGAAGTGTGCATTCATTCACTTGACAGATGTATAGTCACTTATTTTTGCCATGGAGTAAGAAAGATGAGTGCTAAGGTATTTGCCTTTGAGAAAAATATTAATGACACAGTACATCTATCACTTACTGGAACTTATTATTAAGTGCTAAGTACTTCCTGTAATTTTCCTTATAGTAGTTCTTCAGTGTGGATACTGTTAGTCCCTGTACAGATGAGTAAAGTGAGTCCCAGAGAATTCTGAGTAGTCACACAGCTAGTAATTTAATGTGATATGTTATGAAAAATACTTGAAAAGCACCTCTGAGATCATAGATGAGAGATATCTTAGTTTGAGATTAAAAGATTGACAGTTAAGATAGGCTTCACAGAAGATGATGCCTTAAACTGAATATTTAAAGACAAACTATGAAGTTAGTTAAACAAAGAAAGTGATGCACATGTAGGAAGCTTGTTTGCAGCATGGTTATACTTGTGGACAGTCTTTGCAAAAGATGTGCAGAGATGTGAGAAATAATTTTGTAAGAACACCAAAATATTACTGAAGTGCATAGTGTGTGAGTTGGGGCATTGAGAGTTATTTTAGTAGATATAAAGGCATTAAACCAGGTTGTATTACGTATATGTATATCCTGTTAAGAAGTTTAGATTTTTTTTAGTAGGTGATGGAAATGATTTTAAGTAGGAGAACTAATTGATTAGATGGTGTAGATGATGGAATAGAGCCATTTTGCAAATGACCTGTTAGCCCAAATAAGAAATGAGGCCCTGAAATGTGGCAATGAAATTGAAGGGGAAAGAGGTAGAATTCAAGGCTATTGGGATGTGGAATCAACTAGACTTAGTGGTGTAAAAAGTGAATGAGAGAAATGATTTTTCAGGTTACTCAGCTGGAAAGAGTGGCTGTATCAATCTGAGATAAAATATATTAATAATGATATAGTACATAATGTAGGACATCCTTACGGCCTTAATAGGCTCTGAATAATCTACATAAGCTACTTCTTAAATTGTCTCCTAGATTTTTATTGAAATGTATTGTTTAAATATCTTGACCAACTATGGGCATTGAGACTTTCATTTATCAGGCCTTAATTGAATGGCCAAGGGCCCACTTACATTCTGGGTCCTGAGAGGAGGTACAGTAGAAGTTCTAGAACTTACCCATCTAGGTGAACCTTTTAGTTTAAACAGTTTCTGAACTCCGAGTTTTCATATTTTCCAGCACTGAAAACAAACTTTTACTAGAGATTCTGTAAATCTGTATTGTGGCTTTAAAAAAAAAAAAAAGTGACCATGATATATAGAAGTGAACTTTTAAAACTTTACTGTAGATTTATTCACCTGAAAGTTGCATTTTTTAAAATTTTTGCCTAAATTTGTAAACTATTAAAATAGTATAGTGAAGTTGAGCTGTACTAGAGGTAAGTAAAGGTATCTTTACATGCCTTTGTAGTGAAACCTTGATAACTAGAGGTTCTCCTAAAAATGTATGCACACTTTAACAGCTGATAACTCACTTAATTTTCACTCCTTTTCAGGTTTAACAGATTTGAAATAATGGGTGAAGCCAGACTAAGCTTTTAACAAGGAAAATTTATCCTAAAGTGCCACTAGACTTTCTCTTATGGACACATAAAAGATAAAGTTTATGGTACAAAACCGGCAACAGTGGGTGAATCGAGGGTCCACAAATACTGAACGAAATTATTCTTGAAGTTTGTGATTCTATTGCTTCACTTTATCTGCAGTGCTGGACCAAAACAGTCATCAGTTTGAAAACCGGCATTGACAAAAAAAAATTATTCATTTCTGTAGGTTCTTTTAATTTTTAAAAATGAACTTTGTGTTAATAAGCACTGATTTTATATTTTATAATCATTCAAAGTGGGTATACATTTTTTGGGGATACCCTGTATTAATATAGTAGTAAATAGGATCTAAAATGGGTAACATTTCTTTTTTTAAATCCATGGAAGTTATTTTGCCTTAAATTATTGAATAAATTATTTATATGAAAAGGAAGTTATGTTTTATAAGCATGTATTGCAACTGATTAGGGGAGGGCGGATACTTTGAAGATTGTCAGTAGGTTGGAAATGAAAATATCAGAGTGAAGCAACACACACTTGATTGTTGAATTGAACCATAATAATGTTGTAGCATAAAGCCTGGATTAAGCCAATTTATTGCAATTCAAACACCACACACACACACACACACACACACACACACTCCCCTATGTAAACAAACATACATTCACTGAAGTCTTTCTTATGGATGCTTCCATAAACTGCGTATCATTTTTCTTATGATTCTTGCTTTACATATTGCAGATATTTGTTGAATTGAACTAAATAAACATTGCACCTCTGAAAAGTATATGAAGATTAAGTCTAAGTAAACATGTCTTTTGAACCATGATGGTTGAAATTACTTAAAATGTACACTTATTTAAAAAGTAGCATTATTCTTATTGATTGATGAAACAATACATTAAAAAAAATGAAAAAGTACAAAGATCATCCAGTAATTCTATCATGCATAGAATACTCCTGTTATCATTTTTGATTCACTTCCAACTAATTTTTCTGTTAAAAATGGCCCTAAAGCCTGGCCGGTGTGACTCAGTGGCACATGCCCAGGTTGCAGGCTCGATCCCCAGTAAGGGGTGTATAAGAGGCAGCCATGGATGATTCTCTCTCTCATCATTGATGTTTCTATCTCTATCTCCCTCTCCCTTCCTCGCTCTGAAATTAAGAAAAATATTTTTAAAAAGGTACTACATTTTTTTTTTTTCAAAGAGATGAGTACTTCAGGAAAGTTGCTATCAGTTTACTTAAATTGGTACCTTTCAAAAAAGTTGGCTCTGAAGTGGTCTCCTATAGTGAATCATATTTTGATGACTTTTAAAAGCCTCCTCTCTGCTGAAAATAAAGGAAAGAATATTCTCCTTTTGTGGAAAAAGGAGAGAAGTAGAATGTATTATGTCATAGTACACCTGAAAATTGATGCATTTCTGTAGATAGATGCACAATTGGTAGTATACACTTTCTTAAAATATTTTTACACTCAGGATTCTTGGTTACATGTGACAGGAAACCTAAATATCACTGCTCAGACTAAAAAAGGAATTTAGTAACTCAAGTCACTAAACTGTACTAGTACACACATACAAGTATGGGTACAGTTGGGCCTTAGGGAATACTAAATCAAAAGACTCAAAAGCTGTCAGGCTTTCTTTCTTCAGTTCTTTCCTTTGTCTGTCTCGGAGAGTTATCTTCAGTTTGCCAGACTGCGTTTTTATACTTCTTCCTTGTTTTACTTTGACTTACTGTGCCTGTGATGGTCTTGTGCTAGCTTTTCTTCTTGCTCATTTGAAAAACTATTAGTACTGTTGATTAGTAATTTTAGATGTTTTTACTTTATTTATATGCAAAATAAATATCCAGAAAAAGATAGTTTGGTTTAATATTTTTATAAAATTTACTATGTATTTCACTGTTTTTCCTCATAAGAATAATCTCAAGTGAAACAACCGTGACTTGATTCTCATTTGTTTAATGGGTGAGAACAACTTTTCATTTTACACAAAGGACCGATAGATAAATTTTAATATTTGTGACCAGTATTTGTATCCTACGGTATTAAAATGCATATATGAAAGAGATTAGTGTTTTACCTAGAGAATGAGAAAAAACTACTTTTATGTGATTTACTAAGTTTACCTCATTTTTGCTGAATGCTTTAAAAAAACACTTTACATTGTTCCAGGTTTTTTTTTCTTGCTGATCACTGAATGTGCTAAATGTGTTTTGTTAAGGTGACCCTTTACGATTGTTCTTATAGACTAAGAGAGGCACTGAATTTCTAATATTGTAGAAGAGATTATATTTAGCTGTTGGTATTTCAAGTTAGAACACTTCATTCTACTGTGCCTTTAGTTAATGAGTCATCTGGAGAAAATGGGCTGCCTCTTGCTTTTAGGAAGAGTGTAGCAAATAGTAAGTTAAACGCTGTGGGAGATTTTCTGCCAAATAAACTTAAAATGGAAAATGTTTTGTAGTACATTTTATTGCCCATATGTAAAATATATGCTAGAGGATATAGAAGCATTGTGCTTATTATTATCTTCAGCTGATAAAAACAAAGAAATAATAATACTGATGTCAGATGTAACAAAAAGAAAGCATTTTCTGTTAAAGCATTCTGTATATTTTTATGAGTTATAGACAAGTGGGAAGCCAGGGTAAACTCTATAAAATTCTTTTATATACAGTTACAGAAGAGTGGTCAAGTCTTAATGATAATTGTCAGTAACTGGGATAAATATTGTGAGTATTAAAGTATTGATTTAAAAAAAATCAATATTACATCTGCTTAATTTTTCTCTAATATTTGTTGTAAAATACACATAAAATTTCCCATCCTGACCATTTATCAAAAATTTTGGCCCACTTGTGTGGCTCAGTGGTTGAACGTTGACCTTTGAACCAGGAGGTCATGGTTCAATTCCCGGTCTGGCACATGTCCAGGTTGCGGGCTTGATCCCCCATTGTGCGGGGTGCAGGAGGAAGCCGATCAATGATTCTCTCTGGTCATTGATGTTTCTATCTCTCTCCCTCTCCCTTTCTCTCTGAAATCAATAATAAAAATATTAAAAAAATTTGAAGACCTAATTGACTTTATTTCATGAATTGAGCAGAATCCCCTCTAATAACTAGAAGGGCACTCCCCCATCTTAACCATTTTTAAGTGTATAGTTCAGTGGTATTAAATACATACATACTAGTAGTGCTGTGCAACCATTACTGTCATCCATCTCATAACTCTTTTCATCTTGTAAAACTGAATCTCTATACCCATTAAACAGTAGCTCCTCTTCCCCCCTTTTCTTCAGCCCATGGAACCACCACACTACTTTTTTTTATCTACGATTTTGACTACTCTACATATCTCATGGAAGTAGAATTATACAGTATTGTTTTATTTTTGTGATTGGCTTATTACATTAGCATAATATCCTCAAGGTTCATCCATGTTATAACATATTTCAGAATTACCTTTCTTTTTAAAGCTAAATAATATCCCATTGTATGTATATACCGCATTTTGCATATGCATTCAACCGTCTATGAACACTTGAGTTGCTTCCACATTTTAGCAATTGTCAGTAATGCTGCTGTGAACATGGATGTACAAATATCTCTTTGAGACCCTGATTTCAATTCTTTAGAGTATATACCACAAAATAAAATTGCTACGTCATATGGTAATTCTATTTTTATTTTATTTTTTTTGAGGAACCACTATACTGTTTTCACAGTGGCTATACCATTTTACATTCCAATCAACCATACACAAAAGTCCCAATTTTTCCATAGCTTTGCCATCACTTGTTATTTATTTATTTTTTATTGTGTTACTTCCCCTGCCGGGTAAGTATTTCCTGGTTTTTTTGGTTGGTGTGTGTGTGTTTTATAGTAGCCATCCTAATGCTGTGGGTGTGAGGTAGTATGTCATTATAATTTTCATTTACATTTTCCTAATGATTAGTGATATTGAACATTTTTACTTGTGCTTATTGGCCATTTGTATATGTGCTTTGGAGAACTGTTTATTCAAGTCCTTTGCCCATTTTTGAATCAGGCTGTTTGGTTTTTTTGTTATTGTTGTGTTTTAACAGTTCTCTCTCTATATTAATTAATGCCTTATGGGGCATATGGTTGAAGTCCAGTTTATCTATTTTGTTGTTGTTGTCTGTGCTCTTGGTGTCATATCCAAGAAATCATTGCCAAGTCCAAGGTGTTGAAGCTTTTTTTGGCTTATGGTTTCTCCGAAGAGTTTTATAATTTTAGCTCTTAAATTTAGGTCTTTGTCCATTTTGAATTAATTTTTGTATATGGTGTTAGGTTCTAACTTCATGATTTTGTGTGTAGATAATCCATTCTCTTCAGTACCATATGTTGAAAAGACTGTCCTTTCCCTATTGGATGGTGTTAGCACTGTTGTCAGAAATCTCATTGAGTATCCATGTGAGGATTCATTGCTGGCTTCTTCCTATAAGCCTGTCTTTATGCCAATGCATACTGTTTTGACTATCGTAGCTTTGTAGTAAGTTTTGAAATCAGGAAGTGTAAGTCCTCAGCTTTGTTCATTGTTTTTTTTTTGTTTTTTTTTTTAAGTTTGTTTTGGCTATTTGGGGTCCCTTGAAATTCCATATGAATTTTAAGACAGGTTTTTCTATTTCTGCAAAAAAAAAAAAAAGTCATTGGGATTTTGATAATGTGCTAAATTTTATGATTGTCTTTGTTACTGAGTATATAAGTTAGTATGAAAGCTTCATAATATTAGAAATATTTTGATCCATAATGAAGGATCTGTTGACCTCAAATGGGAACTGTGAGAAGCTATACAACAGAAATAACTCTCTTCCATTCCTCTCAGATCTAACAGAAGCTCATGGGTTAACCTATATGATTTAGAAGGGAGAAAATCTATACCTACTGCTTAATTTGTACTGAGCTTGAACATCATTCACATGCTGTATGATGTCATCATTACTATTGTAAATAATAATATTTACTGACCTGCTGCTGGTAACTCTTCCCTTTAACTTCTAAGAACTTGCACAGTGTAATATCCTCATCAATGAAATTGAGACCCATGTATTATTTTCTTCTATTTCTACTTGTACTCCTGACCAGTAAGGTATGAAAATAGCAGTGGGAATTATTTGTATTAGGAAAAATGAATTCTGACTTGTGTAGCATCTTCCTTTATTACCCTGAAAACCTTGCCTTTCTAACTTGGACTGACCAAAGTTAGAAAGGATCCAATGCTTATGGAAGGGTGTGGGAAACCACTGTATAGTAGGAAGTGTGGATGGAGAAGAGGGTGGGAAGGGTAGGAGAAAGAGCATAGAGGATACATTGGGATGTTCTCTGTTTCACACATACTGCAGTAAATTTTCCAGGGAATGACTGCATGTCCATTAAAGAAGGCAGGGTTTGCATTAGGGTGAAGAGACCTGTATATCGGGTCCAGCAACATCCTGCCCTTCCACCAATGGATAAGAACAGGAAGGCAGAATGACCTGATATCAGTCTAAGAGGAAAGGCCGCAGTCCAAGAAACCTAATATCTTTATTTCTCAGTCAATTTTTTGTTATCTTTGTCCTCATTTCAAAAAAACAAAACAAAAAACAAATGTAGAAATTATTTGAGAGTTGGCAAAGCATGTGGGAGATACCAATTCTAATTTTGGCTATTTTTTAATATTATATATGTCACAGTGATTGCAAACTTTAATTTTCTCATCTACACAATATTTTGTTCCTCCTTACTTGCAGAAATGAGTTGCACTAACATGAAATAAAGTAAATCATACTGAAAAAAATAGGAAATTTTGAAGTCTTAGAGTTCAAATTTTTTATGCAAGATGTCTATTTGAAGTAAACTTGTCAGGTCTTCCTTGGGCACAGAAGACTATATCGCTAGCACCATGAACTGTGGAATTTTTTCCTTTTTCTCAAATTTATAATAAATAAATTTATTTATTTATTAAACTACCTATCTATCATCCACCTACCTATTGACCTACCTATCTAGAACTATTGTGAGCTTAGTGTTACCTGCTATTCCAAGATACCAGCCCTTTCCTTGTTTTATTCATTTACAAAGATCATATGGAATACTAGAGGTACAGTGTACAAATTTGTGCACAGGTGGGGTCCCTCGGGGTGGCCTGTGGAGATCAGGCCCAAGCTCGCACCTCCAGCCTTGCAGCCCCAGCTCACACCCCCAGTCTCGCACCCCGCTTTGGCCTGGTACCGCCCCCTCACCTGCTCTGCTCCACCATCCCACCTGCGGGGCGATTGATCCGGGCCAGGCCCCCCAACCCTGCTCTGTCAATGCCTGGGAGCTGAGTGGTGGCCCCACCCCCTGCCAATTGGTGGGGCAATTGGGCTCCTGCTCGCATTGGCCTTGACCTGGCACTGCCTGCTCAACTGCTCCACTATCCCGCTGTGGTTCCGCTCTCATCGGGGCCCATCTGGGCCAGCAGCGCCTCCACTGCCACCTGTTGCCAGCACCACGTCACTGAAGCCTGCTGTGTCTGCGCTGCCCCCTGGTGGTCAGCACTCGTCATAGTGAGCGGTCGAATTCCAGGTCGAACTCCCATTCAAACTCCTGGTCAAATGACCGCCCGAGGGGACAATTTGCATATTAGGCTTTTATTATATAGGATACGGGGAGGGGAATTTGAGCTTTTTGGTTTTGCCTTAGTAAAGCCTGTATTTTGGTTCTCCCTGCACATGACAGTGAGGATATAGGCCAGTTTCTGCCATGGGAAGATGGCACCTGTTGTGAAGTCTCTGTCTTTTCTGCGAGTCTCAGAGAATCATTTCTTCGCAGTGAAGTGTGTCCTGTGGCATAACTCTGTGTCCTTAATCATAGAAATTTTGGAATATTGGAGAATCAGTCATGTTTGAGAGATTAATTAATTGATCTCTTCATTCAGCATTTATTTAATGAATGTGCTTATATTTTTGATATCTTAAACTCAAAATTTCCAAAACTAAACCCTTAATCTATCCCCCCAAACTTGCTCCATCTGCAGCCTACTCTGTTTCACCTGACAGCAACTTTACCCTTCTGGGTTGTTCAGGCTAAAAAACCTCAGAGTTATTTTTGATTCTTCTTCTTTTGTCATAGCACATGTTCAGTCTTTCAGACATCTTACTGAACCACCGTTGAAACATATCCTGAATCCAGTAACTTCTTATCTATACTGCTACACTTCTCTGCTCCCCGCTTTGTGCCTTTGCCTGCATTTTTACAGAAGCCTTTTAACTAGTTTCTCTCTTTCCACCTATTATATTCTTTTTAAAACCATCATCCGAGGATATGGTTTTATTGATTTTAGGGAGGGAGGGGGAGATAGAGGCTGGGAGATGAGAGAGAGAGAGAGAGAGAGAGAGAGAGAGAGAGAGAGAGGGAGATAGATAGATAGATATGAGTTGCCTCCCATATGCGTTCCAACTGGGGTTGGAACCTGCAGCCCTGGTATGTGCTCTGACCAGGAATTGAACCCGAGACCTTCTGTGTATGGGACATCACTTCAACTAACTGAGCCACACCAGCCAGGGCCCTATGTTATATTAGCACAGCAGGCAGGTTGACTTTTTAAAAACAAATCGATTATGACTGGTAAAAATAAGTAAGGTACAGATATGGTAAAGAAAGGAAATATTTGCAGTTGGAATGATTGTATTATTATAAATCTCAAAAAATATCAAGGGAAAATAATTAGAAACAAGAACATTTACTTGGTGGGAAGTTATAGATGATAGAGCCAATGTATTTTTTATACTTTTCTTTGTACAAAGAGTCACAAGTGATAAATCAACAGCAGTATAAACAGAATACAACCATATATCAAGAGACTAGTACAAGTGGGGCTTATTCCAAAATGAAAGTATAGTTTAGAATTAGGGAGTCTATTAATATGATTTAGCATGCTCCCCTCAACTGCTTCCCAGAGGGTTTCTATAGTTTGCTTAGCAACTCCAGACCAGCTAAAGTAATGAACTCTCCTATCTGGAGGCTGAACCACACCTTCTCAAATGAGGTCCGATCTTTTATAAGTTCTTCCTTCCTGGGGTTCTCTTTAGTCAGCCCTAGAAAACCATATAGAGCTTTCTTATATCTTACAGATATTCTTTTCACAGTTAAAAAATTCTTATATGTTAAATTTCTCCTATTTAATTTGCTGTGTGGTTTTAATTTTCTGTTTGGACCCAGACTAATATACCATATTAATAGATTTTTTGATAAATTTTAAATGATTATTTTCATAGATACTAAAAATGCATTTACAAAATTCTACATTCATTCTTCTTTTATTAACTTTTTATGAATTGAAGTATAACCACAGAAAAGTATGCAAATCATAAGTGTACAGCTGAAAGAATTACCTCAAAGTAAACATACTTGTTTAACCACCATCCAGTTCTAGAAATAGAACTTGGCCAACAGCCCAGAAGTACCCCTGGGCCCCCTTCCCAAAAGGTATCCACTATCTTGACTTTTATAACACCAGTGATTAGCTTTGCAGTTTTTGAACTTTAAATAAATGAAATCGTAAGTGTATATTTTTTGTCTCTGGCTTCTCTGGCTCATCTTTGTTTGTGTTACTTATCCACATTATTGCATGTAGTAGTAGTGCTTTGTTCCTTTTTTCTGTGTCCTATTCCATGGTATAGATCTATCACAATTCACTTTTATATTCTGTTGATGGATATTTGGGTTGTTTCTAGTTTGGCTTTATTACAAATAATCATAGTAATGAACATTCTTGCATGCATCTTTTGGTGATCATGTGCACACAGTTCTGTTGGAGTTATAGGTAGGAATGGAAATACTGGGTTACTGGGTATGCGTGTCTTAAACTTTACTAGATACTGTCAAAAAAATTTCCAAAGTTTTGTATTCCCATCAGCAGGGCTGAGAATTTCAGTTCCACTGGTTGTATTCAGTTCCATTGATTTTTTTTTTTTTTTTAGGGAGGGAGGGAGGGAGGGAGGAAGGAAGGAAGGAAGGAAGGAAGGAAGGAAGGAAGGAAGGAAGGAAGGAAGGGAGGGAAGGAGAGATGAAGGAAGGAGAGAGAAAGGAAGATAGATGTGAGAGAGACCCAGGCTGGGGATTGAGCCTGCAACTGAGGTACATGTGCTTGAACAGGAATTGAACCCATGATCCTTTGGTACCTAGGCCGATGCTCTAACCACTGAACAAACCAGCTAGAGCTGGATATACTTTCTTTTTTATTGCATGTTTAAATTCTCTTTTCCCATTTTTCTTTCTTTTTTTTAAAATATATTTTATTGATTTTTTTACAGAGAGGAAGGGAGAGGGATAGAGAGTTAGAAACATCGATGAGAGAGAAACATCGATCAGCTGCCTCCTGCACACTCCCCACTGGGGATGTGCCCGCAACCAAAGTACATGCGCTTGACTGGAATTGAACCTGGGACCCTTGAGTCCGCAGGCCGACGCTCTATCCACTGAGCCAAACCGGTTAGGGCTCTTTTCCCATTTTTCAATTCGGTACTTATTTATTTTTTTTTTTATCAATTTATAAGAATTCTGTATATATTCAGGCTGTGATCCATTTTGATTGGTAAATGCCTTCTCTGACACAGAATTCCTTTTTCACTCTCTTAATGGTATATTTTCATGAGTAGATGTTCATTTTAATGTGGATACTCTTTTTGCTGCCCCTATCTGTTTTTACTCTTTGGATAATTTTGTCTATGGTTGGTTTTTATTTCCTTCTTAAATGTTTGATAGAATTCACTAATAATGCTATCTAGACCTGGAGGTTTCTTTGTGAAAATATTTCACTAAAAATAGTTAAAAGGCCCGGCCAGAGTGGCTCAGTTGGTTTAGTGCCCTGTGCACCCAAAGGTTGTTGGTTCTATTCTGCTCAGGGCCCATACCTGGGTTGTGGGTTTGATTCCTGGTCAGGAAGCATAGGGAAAGCAACCAATTAATGTTTCTCTCTCCCTCTCCCTCTTTCTCTCTTTCTCTCCCTTCTCCTCTCCTTCTCTCTCTCCCTCTTTCCCTCTTCTTCTTTCTCCCTCCCTCCCTTCTTCCCTCCCTCTCTCTAAGCATATCCTCAGGTGAGGATTACAAATAAAAAGGGTTTTTTAGTTTTCCACTTATTCCTTTATCAGCTTTGGTAAGATTTGTCTTTATAAGTATGGGTACATTTTGCCCAAACGTTACAATATATGGGCATACCCTTGTTTATAATATTTTTTGTTATCTTTTAAGATGTATGGATCTGTGGAGATGTACTCTTGCATTTCTGCTAATGGTTATTTGTTCCTTTTTTTTTTTTTTTTTGTAAGGGTTCATCAGTTTTATAGCCTTTTCAAAGAACCAAGTTTGGCTTTGTTGTTCTACTGTAGAACATGCTTATTTTCTATTTCTACATATTCATCTCCTCTCTTTGTTATTTTCTATTTTATTTTGCAGGGTTTTTTTTACATTCTTGCAATGGATGCTAGACCATATAAAAACAAATTTTTGATACATGGCCAGAAAGTTTGCATAAAGTCAGAATCCAATTTACAAATTGATAAAAATAATTGCCAGTTACATCAGAGTCCAAGTCCTCCTTTCTTATATGTAAACAGCTTCTAGAAATCAGGAAGAGCAATGATTACATATTAAGAATGAGCAATGTCTGTGAACCGATTATGGATAGAAAAGTTAATAGTAATGGCACTTAAACATATGAAAGGATGTTTATTCTCTCTCATAAGAGGAATTTAAAATAAACATATTATGATAATTTCTATATATTATATTGAAGAGGTTATAGAGAATAGGTACTTCCATAATATGGGGAGGTTAAAATTGCCACAGTCTCTTTTAAGGAACAGTGTGTATGTTATTTAAATCAAAATCATAAATGCCTTTGATTTATGAATTATATGTATGGGTAAGGATGTCTGTTTTCATATTTCCTGTAAAGACAAAACAAAAAAATAGGCAAAACCTAAATGTTTATTCTAGAGATTAGGTTGTAGCTGTACAATGAAAACAATGAAGCCACTAAAAAGAGGTAAGCTATAGGTGTTGGTTGTTATGGAATAAGCTTTGAAAAGGATTGTTTGCTGAAACATATATTTTATTAAAATAGTTTGTGGGTAAAATGTTTGTGTTTTGTATATGCACAGTGAATTTCTGAAGTGCCTAACTGTATAATGTTTATGGAACTGTGTTTCATCATGTTTATGGCATTGTATTGACTTCTGGTGTTTAACATAGGCTATTGACCATTTTTGTATTTTCTCACTTATATTGCAAACTCAGAAAATAGAAGATATGGACCATGCTATATGCACATTATGTGCTCTATACTGCCTGGCATAGTACACACTCAATGTTGTACAATAAATATTTTATGAATGCAAAATAGAATTAGTTCACACACATTTGTTTTACAGTTTCAGAATCTGTTGCCACATTACCTTTGATAATCTTTTTCATAGTCCCCTATGATAGATAGGTACAATCATTATTTTTATTTACATGTTTCAGAAGAGTGAAGTGAGCTCACATGAATAAGTAACTTCTTTTAAGTAGAGGTTGACAAACTATAGTCTGTGGGTCAAATCTTCCCCATCACTTGTTTTTGTATAGTCTATAAACTAGAATGGTTTTTATGTTTTTTAATGATTGGTTAACAAAATAATATTATTCCATGGCATGTAGGTTATACTAAATTTTAATGTCATTGTTTGTAATTAAAATTTGTTAGAAGACACTCGTGCATGTTAATGGTGTATTATCTATGGCTGCCTTCCCACTGTGGCAATGTTGAGTAGTTGCTTCATTCACACTGTCACTTGGCACACTACACATCTCAGTGATATAGTTGTAATTCAGTAATGTTTCAAGTGTTGTATGTATTGCTGTGTCATAACACTTTAGATGTTATTACTAATCTATACCTATTATGTCAAAACAGAAAAGGGGACTTTGAATCTCATAGTGTTAAGGGAGAGTGGACCGTGGGTTATTTTATTACGTTCGATGGTAAAACATTTGGCTTAGTATGCTCTATTAAAAGAATACAATAATTGCCATTACCAAGTAAGCACTTGTAGTATTCCAAATTCACAAACAGCAACTCTCATAAAAATTAGAAAATTTAAAATATACTATCTCATCACAGCAGAATTTTTTTTTCACAAACACAAAAAAAGTGAAAATGAGGCTGCACCCCAAGTGAGGTTTGGGGTGGCCCATTTGTTAGCCCAAAGATAGCCTTTTACCAGTGGTGAGTTAATTATAATGTACTAGAGGCCTAGTGCACGAGATTCGTGCACTTGGGGGGGTCCCTCAGCCTGGCCTGCACCCTTTCGCAGTCTGGGAGCCCTCGGGGGGTGTCTGACTGATGGCTTAGGCCCGCTTCCCGTGGGGAGAGGGCCTGCCGTCAGTCGGACATCCTTAGCCCTGCCACGGAGGCAGGAGAGGCTCCCTCCACTGCTGCTGAGCTCGCCAGCCATGAGCCTGTTTCAGGGCTTCTGGCTGATCGACGCTCCCCCTGTAGGAGTGCACTGACCACCAGGGAACAGCTCCTGCGTTGAGCGTCTGCCCCTTGGTGGTCACCTCGTGTCATAGTGACCTGTTGTTCCTCTGATCAGTCAATTTGCATATTAGCCTTTTATTATAAGATTATATTGTAGTAACTGAAGAAATGTGTTCAGACAATAAATTTAAGACTATTAGCTTTTAAGAATTGAGAACATTGCTGGCAACAGCAGTAGTCAATTAAAGAAGATAATGACTTTGAGTGATTTTCCTTGTCTCTGGATGAGTCCACAGATGTTTACTGGTGCTGCTCAGTTTTCATTTATTCAAAGAGGTAATGCCAAGTTTCAAGTAACTGAAAAATTAGTCTCCATGAAAAGTTTGTAGAAAAACTGCAGGCAATATTATTTTCAAAGAAGTTTAGATAACGCTATTTTAACATATGTAGTCTGAAGTTAAGATGTAGTTAAGGTGAGTTATAACTGATGGTGGTCAAAATATGTGTGGAACAAAGAGTTAATTGGACACATTTACTAAGTTTGTGAAAATGTACATTTTAAGCCTATGATTATTGTATTATTACAATTAAAAATTATAGGAAATATTTGTATCTGTTACTTGTTATTCAACTGGTAATATACCAGACGAGATCGGGCGCGTTCAGGGTGGTATGGCCGTAGACTCAACTGGTAATATAAACTGTGAGCTTCATTTGATCTCATGAAGAGATAGTTCCATATGTTTTTATCAGAAATTTGAGCTATTTGGCTTGCTCTATCACTTATCAGTTTATTACAATTTTTTTGAGCTCATAGTTAAGGTTCAAATTTTTCTAGACAAAAAAAAAAAAAAAAAGCTCCAATAACTTTTTTTGAACATTGAATGACTTTGAAAATTACCTTTTGTTCCTGTCTTTATATTGTTTCTTAATGATATAATTAATAGTGTTTCCTAATTGGGAGGAAAAACAGCTGTTATGTGTGAAACTTACACTATGCTAGTCATTTGACAGCAACTAGATGGAGTTTGAATTACAAGTAATATCAAACTACTTTATATATGTCTCATTCTGTCAAAAGTTAAACAAGAAGTGATCTCTCCCTTCCCACATACATTTGTAACAGATATATATTCCAGGCTGAAACTGCAGTATTTTTCAGACCCTCATGGAAGTGCAAAGGAAACTTAATTTCAAAATCCTCTAACCAGTGCAGTTGAGGAGCCTCCACCTAACCTGTAATTTACAATGTAGTGACATACTAGAAGGCAAATATCAAGAGACTACTATTGTAGAATTCTATAAATGTCTTCTAAGTGATAATATGCTCAATTCAAATCATATGCATGTGGATTGATACCAGTATTTGGCAGTACCTATCTGTGTGAAAAGTCATTTTCAGAGTTGAAACATGTAAAATCTTATTACAAATCAATGTTAACAGGTGAACATTTGTATTAATTTTTGATAGGGAACAGTAACTTTGAACACCAATTAAATGAAATGTTATTAACCCCCAAAGAATTACCCTCTTATCAACAGACCTGAATTACAAAAAACCCTCAAAATTATTCAATTATATTTTAATTTCATCAGCAGTTTTTTTTGAAATTTGTTTTCTCTCTTCTTTTATAACTACCTAATATTAACTGCAAAAGATACATTTTCAGTTTTTAAAAAAATATAAATTAAGCCATTTATTCCTTTCAATAGCTTTCTGAGAGTTTATTATTATCTCTGGAGAATTTAAAGCTGGGGAAACATCTTTCATAAAAGTATATTTGTAATCTGAAGCCATCACCCAGTATTCTTTGGTTAAGCAATACAAAGGATATTGACAGTTGTTATCTGGTTGCTAATATCTCTAAAACCATTGTAGACTCATTATTTTAGAATTAAGTTCTATGTTTTTATAATTGAGCCCTAGTGTTTATTTTTATTTTATTTTTTTATTCCCTTTATTTTGCTGACTTGGGGCTGCTTTTGTGCTTTGTCTAGTTCTTTACAATGCAATGTTAGGTTATTTACTTGAGATTTCTCTTGTTTCTTGAGATAGGTCTGTAATGATATAAACTTCCCTCTTACTACTACTTCTATTGCAGAGTTTTTTTGTTTTGTTTGTTTTTGTTAATCCTCATCCGAGCATATTTTTTTCCCATTGATTTTTAGAAATAGTGGGAGGGAGGGGGAGAGACAGAGAGAGAAAAACGTCGATGTAAGCAAGAGACATCGATTAGTTGCCTCCTGGACCTGTCCCTACCAGGGTTGCGGATCAAGCATGCAACTGAGGTACATGCCCTTGACCATAATTGAACCCGGGACCCATACAGTCCTCGGGATGATGCTCTAACCACTAGGCAAAATCTGCTATGGCCCTAGTGTTTATTTTTGAAGTTTCCTTTTATAGAGCATTTTTGTCCCTTGGCACTTTTGTCCTGAATTACAGTTTCTTTTTTCTTTCTTTTTTAAAAAAGTCTGTTTATATTCAATGGGATTAAAAACACACCTACTTTTAGAGCAGATTTATCATCTACCCTTCAGGCTGTTCTTTAACATGGAGCTCTTAAAAATGAATATCTTAAGATATTTCCCAGATGTTTTAAACTTCAGCACACTTGTGGTTTTCTTTAGTGTAATCTCTGTTGGTAGTATTCAGAAGATGAAAGAAAACATCTCTGCAGTATCTAAACACTTTTCACATTGATTTCAATGTCTTATGCTGCAAAGACATACATAAGATAAAACTTTCATACTGACGAATTTTCAAAATCCTTGCTTTTAAAAGATGTTTTTATAGCTGTAACATTTAATTAGTTGGTTAATGGGTTATGCAGTAGATTTTATTCATAACTTACTAAAGTAGAGATTGAGAGTGTTTTGCACCAGGTATTTTCCTAAATGTTGGGAAGTTTGAACATAAAGTTTTAAAGATGTCAACAATGTAGTTTTTCATAAGAGGATAGGTGAATCGATATTCTCTGCAAAATCAGCAACTAAGTTATTCGTCTACAATTATAAAAATAGTTGGTAACATTTGAGTGCTTATTGTCTTCAAAGCACTGGCATAATTCTCACAACAGAGTGGTATTGTCTTGTATTAAGTGAAAGATCAGGAGTTATTAAATGAAAGAGTGAAATAGTAGTGCACTGCACACACACACACACACACACACACACACACACGAGTGCATGCACACTCACATCCTTTTTCCTCATCTTGAGCCTATTGTAGGGGAAGCATTTAGGAGCACCTCATCTGATCTCAGTTGTTTAGAAACAATTTGATTTTGTTTTTTTACCATGTAATATCATATCTAAGTGTTAACCTAAAATTTATATCTTATAGCTAAGTTTCTAATAACTGTGTTCTATGTTCTTATTTTTTTTTAGTTCTTTTGCCTTCGTTTTTTACCTAGTGTTCAGTAGGTATCGGGACATAGGCAAAATCCCAATCAATGTCAAATTCTTTTTAAAGATATTTGAGAAAAACTAAGGATACCTTAGGAAATAAAAACTCAGAAAACCTAATCTCAAATAATTTAAATTACTTGTCCAATGTCAGACCAAACAATTTGGTGAACATGAAATTTGTCAGGTCTGTCTTGACACAATTAACAAATGCTTTCTACTCTGATGGATTGTAATATGAAATCATATTTTGATCATATTAATATCAAATTTGTCTTATATGTCCTTAGTAAGGAATTTGGCAATGCTGGATATTCCTTCCTTCCTTCCTGAAGTCTCATTTTATCCTGGTTCTCCTTTTTTGGGAGGTGGGTGTTTGTTTTCCTTTCTTTCTGCTAGAACCTTTTCCTCTTACATGTTGATATTCCACCCACTTCCACTCTTTGGGTTCTTCTCCTGGGTCTGGGCATGGATTTCTTTGGGCTTACTTTATTTGGGGTTTCTGATCTTCTTAAGCCTGTAGAAGTGTGTTTAATCAAATTTGGGAGGTATGAAGACATAATTTATTCAAAAAAATTTTTGCACTTTTTTTTCTGTCTTCTTCTGGTACTATGATGTCATAAATGTTAGATCATCTAGAGTTATTCCATAGATGTCTAAGTCTTTGGTTCATTTTTTGAAAATCAGTTTTGCCTGTGATGTTCAGATTAAAACTTTTTTATTGATCCGTCTTCAGGTGTAGAGTCTTAATTCTGTCTTCTCCATTTTCCCACTAAGCCTATCTAGTGAGTTTTTTTTTTTTACTAATTTTTTATTTATTTCTTTTTATTTTTTTAAATTAAATTTTTATTGTTCAGATTATTACAGTTGTTCCTCTTTTTCCCCCCATAGCTCCCCTCCACCCGGTCCCCCCACCCCCCCACTGTCCTCATCTATAGGTGCACGATTATTGTCCAGTCTCTTCCCGCATCCCCCACACCCCTTTCCCCCCAAGAATAGTCAGTCCACTCCCTTTCTATGCCCCTGATTCTATTATAATCACCAGTTTATTCTGTTCATCAGATAATTTATTCACTTGATTTTTAGATTCACTTGTTGATAGATGTGTATTTGTTGTTCATAATTTGTATCTTTACCTTTTTCTTCTTCCTCTTCTTAAAGGATACCTTTCAGCATTTCATATAATACTGGTTTGGTGGTGATGAACTCCTTTACCTTTTCCTTATCTGTGAAGCTCTTTATCTGACCTTCAATTCTGAATGATAGCTTTGCTGGGTAAAGTAATCTTGGTTGTAGGTTCTTGGCATTCATCACTTTGGATATTTCTTGCCACTCCCTTCTGACCTGCATGGTTTCTGTTGAGAAATCAGCTGACAGTCATATGGGTACTCCCTTGTAGGTAACTGAGTTTCTTTCTCTTGCTGCTTTTAAGAATCTCTCTTTGTCTTTTGCTCTTGGCATTTTAATTATGATGTGTCTTGGTGTGGTCCTCTTTAGATTCCTTTTGTTTGGGGTTGTCTGGGCTTCCTGGACTTGTAAGTCTATTTCTTTCACCAGGTAGGGGAAGTTTTCTGTCATTATTTCTTCAAATAGGTTTTCAGTATCTTGCTTTCTCTCTTCTTCTGGCACCCCTATAATTCGGATGTTGGTACTCTTGAAGCTGTCCCAGAGGCTCCTTACACTATCTTCGTATTTTTGGATTCTTTTTTCATTTTGCTTTTCCAGTTGGGTGTTTTTTGCTTCTTCGTATTTCAAATCTTTGACTTGATTCTTGCGATCCTCTAGTCTGCTGTTGGGAGTCTGTATAATATTCTTTATTTCAGTCAGTGTATGCTTAATTTCTAGTTGGTCCTTTATCACAACCTCGAGGGTCTCACTAGATTTCTTGAGGGTCTCATTAAGTTTATCGGCGGTTTCTAGAAAGTTCTTGAAAAACCTTAAAAGTGTGGTTTTGAACTCTGTATCCAGTAGTTTGCTTTCCTCCATTTCTTTCATTTGTGTCCTGTTTCTTTGTCTCTGTATTTTTTATGCTTCCCTGTGTTGGTAGAGTGGCTTTCTGTGCTAGGTGTCCTATAGGGCCCAGTGGCTCAGCCTCCCCAATTTCCTGAGGTGGACACTCTTGGTGCACCCCTTTGTGAGCTTTGTGCACAGTCTTGTTGTAGTTAAGCCTTGATTGTTGTAGGTATCACAGGGAGGAATTGACCTCCAGGCCAATTGGCTGTGATAATCAGCTGTGTCTACAGTGGGAGAACTTCTGTGCTGCACACCCTTCTGGGGCAAGACTTGCTTCAGTGGGGCTTTGGTGCTCACTGTGTCTGCCCCCTTAGTGTGTCCCTTATGGATCTGAGGAGTTGTAATCTGGATGGTCCCACTCTGACCACTGGGTACACTGGCGCTTGGATCTAAGGAGGTGCTAATTTAGCCTCTGCCTGAGGCTACCCAGCAGGAGCTATGAAGAAATCTGCAGATTCCCCTTCCTTTTTGGGGGTTTGGAGGTGCCCAAATGAAGCCCAGCTGTGAAGCAATGCAAGCTGCTGTGGGGCCTTGGGCCTTCTCTTGGAAGTTCTGGGTCTGTCTGGCCCAGGTGCAGTTTGTTAGATAATTTTCAGATTGCAAAGGGCCAGGGCATTCATATGCAAAAGCCTCTGCCACAGCTTGGGTGGGGCGGGGTCTCAGGGGATCAACAGGGCAGAGCAAGCAGCTATGGCTGATCCTCAGCCCTGCCCTAAGGGGCCCCGCGTCTCAGTGTCCCGGTAATTGCTGCAAGCACCTCCAAAGGAAAGCCGCCCTGTAGTTCTGAGTTCTGCCTGCTGCCAGACTGTCCAGTCTCTCCCCGAACAAGTCCGGGTCCCCAGAGACTTCCCGGAACCAGAGTTCAGAGCAGTCGGGGGCTTGTGGCTCCTGATTCAAAAAGACAGCGGCGTCCTCAGTCGCCAGCCCTTGCTGCATGCGCCTCCGTACCTCTGCACTCCACCTCCGCAGCTCCTCTGAGTCTCAGTGTGCTTTTTATCTTTCCTTCTAGTTGTAGAATTTCCAATCAGCCAGCCTTCTTGTAGTTCTGGATGATGTCTGTTTTGTCTTTTAGTTGTATTTTTGAATTTGTTGTGGGAGGCAGCAATTTCTGGTGTTTACCTATGCCGCCACCTTGGTTTCTCTATCAAGTGAGTTTTAAAATTTCATTCATTCTATTTTTATTTGGTCTTCTCTGCATCTTCTGTTTCTTTGCTGATTCTTTCATTTTTTTTTCCAGATATTTCAAGAGTCCCAGTACTTTGTGATTCCCAGAGTTCTCCTTTTTGGTCCTCTAGCCAGAGACATGGCACTTTATTTTCTCAGTTCTGCCAAGATTTCCATGACTGAGCTGATGTCTGGCTAAGTAGTGGGAAGATACAGAGAGAATAGTCTAAATTGAAACTTATTCAGTGAATTCTTAAACTCATATTAAATTATTCAGTTCTAGATGTTTATTTTATTCTTTTTATTATAATTTCAACTCTGTTGAAATGCTTCATTCTTTTATCTAGTTGATGCATCCTTTCCTTTGTTTCCTTAAAAATATTAATTATGATTATTTTGAGATCCCTTTATTTCCAATGTCTGAATCGTTTCTGAAACTATTTCTTTTGTTTTGCCCCTTTTTTGTCTAATTATTTTGCCTCTTTGTATAACTATCAGTTGTTTTGCTTGCCAGACACTGTTTATTTAAGAACTGTAGATCCTTCAGATTTTATCTTCTATTAGAGTGTTCACTCTTTTCTTTATGAGGCAAGTAATCAAGGATTAAGGTAGGTCAAATTTGATTTTCAGTTTTGATAGACTCCTACTGTTTGTTTCTAGAACTTGACCCTCTAGGACTTTTAATTGAGATCACCAGGTCTTGTCTCATCAGCTCTGAAACAGTCCACCAGAACAAGGGCACCAGTACTGCTCCAAGAGTTTACAGCTTAGTTCTTTATCCTCCTGCCCTGCCCACCTTCAAAATTTGGCAAATATCTCAAGTGGGAGACTGACCTTATGTCAGCATAGGCCCTCAGTTTCCAATTTTATCACTTTAGTACTTTGTAATGGCTGAAATCCCTACTTTTTTTTTTTTTTTTTAACCTTGGTCTCCACCCCCATTCTAGTATTCTGCTTATACCAAAATCTGAATTTTCAGCTTCTAGATGTAATCAGTATAGATACATGTCCTCTCTCTCGGTGCTTAAGGGTAAAGTGTCCATGTATCTACACTTCTGCTAGGACTTTCATTTCTTGCCTATTATGTTTTTAGTTCCTTTTCTCCTGGTTTTTGTTTTGTAATAAGCACTGCCTGACTAGGAGAACTTTCTGCTTTTCAGGTGATTTTGGTTAACCTTCTTAGCTTTCCATCCACTTTCAGAATTGAGCAAATGTGTTATTGGGCAAACCATATGTCAAATGTTTGCAATCCCCGATATGTCAAATTTTGTCTCTCTAACCCCACGTTACTGACTATAAATTTGGACAGGTCAAACAAACAGTTGCCAGTTCTGGCCTTCCCTCTAAACAGTTCTCACCTCCCTGGGAATGTATTCATTTGGTCCTTGTTGCTTCCACAGCTCTTTTGTACCTTTAATGATTGTAATTAATATAACTTTTCTAGTTCTTGCAAGCAGGAATTCTGGCTGTGTCCCTCTATATGCTACTCAAAATCAAAAATTCCATATGTTATGTTTTGAGAAGATATTTAAAAGTTTTACTGCCTCTGATTGTGATTTTTTTTTAAGTTTGGTAGAGGAAAAATAATTGTTGCTTGAATACATTTTCTGCATATCTGTTAGCATATGTTTCTAGAATTTTTCTGTGATCAGAGAAACTAAGGCCCCATTACAAACCATGGATTCTGTGATAGGAATAACAGCTGAAATCAAACCAATAATGAAGGAAGGAGGTATAACTTAGGTTTTAGAACTGACTATGGACATACAGATGGCATGTTAGATTTACCAGAAGACTACATAGCTCGTTTTGAAAACCCTTGTCCTGCAATATTTCTCTTCTACTTATATATGGCTTTTTCCTTTATATTTAAATGTAAATGTCAAACAATTTTATTATTTAATGAAAATTGTAAGTTGGTTTAATAAAATTTTGTTGTGTGTTTTTATAATGGGTAGAAACCTAATGCACATATCATGCATCTGAGTTTAGGTATAATTCATTTTATTTTAATAATCTACTAGAGGCCCAGTGCACAAATTTGTGCACGAGTGGGGTTCCTCAGCCTCGCTGGCGATCAAGGCCTATTGGGGTGGGTGACTGCGGGAAGTTGGCCGGCCATGGGAGGTTGGCTGTGGGAGCACACTGACCACCAGGGGGCAGCTCCTGCATTGAGCATCTGCCCCCTGGTGGTGAGTGCGCATCATAGTGACTGGCTGACTGGTCATTCTGGTTGTTCCGACATAAGGGTCGCTTAGGCTTTATATATATACAGTGGGGCCTTGACTTATGAGTTTAATTCATTCCGAGACCGAGCTCGTTAAGGAGCTCATTAACTCAAATTACTCTGTCAACTCAATGCAAAAAATCGGCCAAGAGACAGCTGGTATCTCAAAAAACTCGTTAGTTGGGACACTCGTAAGTCAAGGCCCCACCTACTTATATACAAAGTGCTTGTCAACAGTATTTTTTATTGTCTCGTGCAAAAACTTCATTCATTTTCAGTGTTATAAATGGGAACACTTAAACCTTTTAGTCATTTTAGAATTGAATAAGGAGTTATCTAAGTAACACATGCTTAACTGCTTTCTTATCAAAGAAAATGAAGTTAGAGGTCGGAGCAATACCTTTAAATTACAACCCTTATGAACTAATAGCTTAACCTCAGTTTTGAATGACTGTTACTTTTTCCATCTTTTAAAAATATGCTTAAATGTAAACACATGTGGGATATGTTCTTTTGGCTTTTATCAAACTGACATTTAAGTGAATTTTTTTTTTACTTCACTAAACATTTGTGGTAAAAGATTTCAAAGCTTTGAATCTTACAATTTGCCTATGGATCCCCCACTCCACCCCCGTGTTATTATATTAGCATTTGGTCTTAATAACTATAACCTGTTTAGAATTAACTGATTTTTTTTCATTTATTATTTGTTTAGATAAGTTCAGGAAAGAACTTCATCAAAAACACGACTTGGCAGTTATGAATGCGTTCTTAAGGGAGTTAATTTTTTTTCTTTTAGTTTTACTCTAAAAACTTTACTTATGTCTTATATCTTTCTTTATGAAATACTCAAAATTGTTGATGTTTGTTTCTGTGCTGTGGTGATGTTAGCGCAGTGTGAGATATTCTTTATCTACTGATATATGCTGAACTCTAATTTTCTCCCCAAGACTGGAATAGGAAAGGTTTTTAGTTACTGTGAAAGTGGAAAGCAATTGCCCTAAGAATAAACTAGAAATTGTAGAGGGTGGTTTTGCGTACATTTTCCTGTTCATAATTTTTCTTACATCTTATTTATAAGGACTTTTTGATTTAAGAATTATTGGTGCTTAGTTATAGAGTATAATAATAAAATCTTTCTCATTTCAACTAGTATTTACATAATATCAGATAACTAGAAAAATTACCATTATACTTTAAAAAGCTATTTCTGTTCTTTAATTTTCTCCTTTTTTATTCTCCTTTTTTTATTATCCTTTTCTTATCTTTTTGCTTTTTAGAATGCATCTTCTGAATGCATTAACTTAAAAATTATTAGTCAACAACTCTCTTTTATTAAAAAGTATTTGTTTAGTTTCAGGCCATAAGGTTTTTATTCTAAATGTTCTTATATTTGTTGTATATGTTTTTAACATTTTCTTAATTATTGGCTGGATCTTTTTTAATATGTCCCAGGTCTGCCACTTGTAAAAGGGAAACTCATCAAAAGTCACTTAAACTGGGCTTGGAGAATAATAAATATGAATTTTCTCAACATTCTTGAAACAAGGGACACAAATATAATCACATATAACCTGTACCATTAAAATTGCTAGGAGACAATATACTAAGAATTCAAATTTCTTATAAGTAGAGGAAGAAATATCATATTCCAATAGAACTCTTATTGCTTCTGTCTGTCTGGACCTTAGGAGAGTAGAGGTGAATGGGAGGCTTAAGAGACTGTGAAAAAGAAGGGAGATATGGAGAGTGTAGTTCAAGATCAGACACAATCACTCCTGAAAAGAAAAAGTCTAACACACAGGTCTCAGACTTGTGTTTTGGACATAGAGCAGGATCAGGCAAGCCCTCTTTTCAGTATATTGTCCCCAGTCTACTAGTATTCTAGTTAGCCTGTTTTTTGCCCTGTAAGGAGCTTGTCCAGTAGGAGCCCTGAGCTTTGTCCTGTACAGAGCAAGGGATCTCGCTGGAAGAGAGATACATAATGGAAAAGGAGGTGACAAGAAATGAGGTAAGACAATAGCTTTGGATTGTGTTGGATTAATTGAACATATCAATAGTAACCCCCAAATCAAATGACTTCATAGACATAAACTTTATCTTCTGAGAAAATTTTCACGGAAGTATTACAAATAAAAGCATGTTATATATGCAACCTATTCCAAAATGATTTGGAATAACTAAATATTTATGTATCTATAGAAAAATGAAAAACCTGCAAAAATTGGTGATCTTGGCAAAAAGTGTACAGGTGTTCTCTTATTCTTGCAGCCTTTTCATACTTTGAAACTAATTTCAAAATTCAAAGTTTAAAAATGAGTCACTAAAATTCAAAATTTGTGCCTTTACTTAGAAAATTGGGGTAATTGTTTTGATCTTTAGGATTATTTTGAGTTTCAAATGTGGTTTATGTATGTCTCTGTGTGTCCGTGTTTATGTCTTTCTGTGTAGGTAGAGATGTACATATGTATATACATAAATGCAGAGAGGGACAGATTGTTCTTTGGAATTTCCTTAATTGGTTACCTAGGGGTGTGTGTGTGTGTGTGTGTGTGTGTGTGTGTGTGTGTATGTATTTAAAAAATAAGATATATTGAGGTATAAGCTATATGGAGTGAAATTTATTTTTTTATGTGTACAATTCATGAGTTTGGACAAGTGTATACAATTAGTGTAACCATCACCAAAATAGAATATTTCCATTGCCCCTCAAATTCACATTTCTTTATAGTCAGTTTCTTCTCTCCCCTAAGCTGCTGGCAGTCACTATTCTGATTTCTATTCCTGTAGCTTTACCTTACCCAGAATGTCAAATGAATGGGATCATATTTTATGTAGCTCTTTTATGTCTGGCTTTCTTTAACATAACCTAATATTTCTGAGATTCAGTCATGTTCTTGAATGTATTCGTTGTTTCTTTTCATTGCTTAATAGTATTTCTTGTATGAATGTACTACAATTTGTTTATCCATTCACTAATTGAGGGATATGTGGGCTGTTTGAAGTGTTTGGTGATTATAAATAAGGCTTTTATAACCCGTCATGTGCCTGAGTTGTCTTGTAACTACATGTTTACTTTTTAAAGAGATTGTCAAATTATTTTCTAAAGAGGCTGTACCATTTTCATTTTTATTTTATGAGCATTTCAGTTGCTTTACATCCTTTTCAGCACTTAGTATTGTTAGTTTTTTAAGTCATTCTAATAGATATATCTCCATATGGTTTTAATTTGGATTTCCTAATGAGTAATGATATTAAAAATTTATGCTTATTTGCCATCTGTATCTTTTCTTTGTTACTATTAATATTTTGCCCAATTTTTTATTTTGAGAGTTCTTGATAATATTCTGGATAGTATAACCTTCTCAAAGTTAATAATTTTAGTAAAAAGTATTTCTATAACAATAAGTCTATTTTAAAAATAGTTGATCAATTATGTTTAAGTCAGAAATTATGAACTGTGCTTTTGTATCCTTAATCACTGTGACATATTCAGACTCTATATCATAGGATGTCAGACTTGTCAGGGATTAATTTTATGTAATATGAAAAATATCATTGCTGTTAAGTCAGTGTTTTTTAGGAATGTCAGAAAATAAGTATTTCTAAAATTTCATATTCAATTTCTCATATTTATATAACCTTGCCATTTGTCTTGCTGATTTATGGGTAATTCGTGGAAGGTTTAAAAAGGTATTTTGGAAGAAATTATTTAACCAAAAACCAAATGAAGATAGGAATTCAAAATGCTCTAGATTTTAAAACCTTTAAATCTTACAAATTGAACTAAACCATACTTGGTCCTCAGATTATGGGAGTAAGACTTACTTTTTCATTCAGATCCTTATGTGTGGATCTCAGTCAGTGGAATTAAGAGTCCTGTGATTATTTTTCTAAGGTATGGTAACTATACATGGTTATATTAGCATCTTCCAACAAATATTGTTTTTTTTCTTTTTATTGAATTTATTGGGTGACACTGGTTAACAAAATTACACAGGTTTTAGGTGCATAATTCCATAACACAACAGCTGTACACTGTATTGTGTGTTCACCACAAGTCAAGTCTCCTTCCATCACCATTTATCTCCCCTATTCCTCCTTCTACCTCTCCCCATGTCCCTCCCCCAGGCAATTACCACACTTGGCTGTGTCCATGAGTTTTTTCTCTCATTTTAAAATTTTTTTTGCTCAACCCTTCTACCTTTGTACTGAATTCCTCCCACCCCCAACCATGGGCATCTGTCAGCCTGCTTGCTATCTATGAGTCTGTCTCTATTTTGTTTGTTAGTTCATTTTGTTCATTAGATTCCACATATGAGTGAAATCATATGGTACTTGTCTTTCTCTGACTGGCTTATTTCACTTAGCATAATGCTCTCCAGATCCATCCGTGCAGTTGCAAAGGGTAAGATTTCCTTCTTTTTATACCGATTAGTAGTATCCCATTATGCAAATGTAGCACAGCTTTTTTATCCACTTACCTACTGATGGATACTTGGGTTGCTTCCAAATCATGGCTATTGTAAATAATGCAGCAATGAGCATAAGGGCACATATATTCTTTCAAGTTAGTATTTCTTTGGGTAAACTCTCAGAAGGAGAATCACTGGGGTCATAAGACAGTTCTATTTTTAATTTCTTGAGGTAAACTCTGTACTGCTTTCCACAGTGGCTGCATCAATCTGCATTCCCACCAACAGTGCACAAGAGTTCCCTTTTCTCCCCGTCCTTGACAATACTTGTTGTTTGTTGATTTAATGATGATAGCTATTCTGATAGATTTGAGGTGATATCTCATTGTGGTTTTAATTTGCATATCTCTGATCATTAGTGACACTGAGCATTTTTTTCATATGTCTATTGGCCATCTGTATATCCTCTTTAGAGAAGTGTCTATCCATTGCACATTTTTGATTGGATTAGTTGTTTTTTGTTTGTTTGGTTTTTTTTTTTTTTTTTGGTGTTCGAGTTATATAACTTCTTTATAAATTCTGGATATTAAGCCCTTATCAGATATATTGGTGAATTTATTCTCCCATTCAGTGGGCTCCCATTCAGTGGGTTGTCCTTTGATTTTGTTTATGGTTTCCTTTCCTGTGCAAAACTTTTTAGTTTAATGTAGTCCATTTGTTTATTTTTATTTATCTTATTTTTTATTTTTGCCTGGAACTATATAACAGAAAAAATAACCCTGGTCAGGTAGCTCAGTTGGATAGAGTATTGTTCTAATATGCCAAGGTTGTGGGTTTGATCTCCAATCAGGACACATACAAGAAGCAACCAACAAAGTGGCACAACAAATCCATGTCTGTCTCTGTCTCTGTCTCTCTCTCTCTCTCTCTCTCTCTCTCTCTCTCTCTCTCTCTCTCTCATCAACCAGTAAAACTTTTGCTATGAGAAATGTCTGAGATTTTACTGCCTGTGTTCTCTTTAGGGTTTTTATGGATTCGAGTCTAACATTTAAGTCTTTAATCTATTTTAAGTTTTTGTGTAGTAAGAAGGTGGTCTAGTTTCATTTTTTTTTTGCATGTTATCTGTCCAATTTCCCCAGCACCATTTATTGAATAGACTATCTTTACCCCCTTGTGTGTTTTTGCCTCCATTGTCAAATATTGACATAAAGGCATGGGTTTATTTCTGGGCTCTCTATTCTGTTCCATTGATCTATATATATATTTTTAAATTTATTCCATTTCTTGGGGTGACTGGTTAATAAAATTATCATCTGTATATTGTATTATGTGTTTAACACCTCCAGTAAAGTCTCCTCCCACCACTATTTATCCTCTCTTCTATGTCTGTTTTTATGCCCGTACCATGCTGTTTTGATTACTATGGCCTTGTATAGTTTGATATCAGGTAGCATAATTTCTCCAACTTTGTTCTTATTTCTCAAGATTGCTGTTGCTATTCGTGATCTTTTGTGGTTCCGTATAAACTTTTAAAATATTTACTCTAAATCTGTGAAATATGCCAGTGGTATCTTGATAGAGATTGCATTGAATCTATAGGTTATTTTGGATAGCATGAACATTTTAATGATTTCAATTTTTCTACCCATGAACTTGGCATATGCTTCCACTTTATTGTGTCTTCTTCGATACTTTCTTCAGTGTCTTATAATTTTTTGAGTGCAGGTCTTTTACGTCCTTGGTTAAATGTATAATTAGGCATTTTATTCCTTTTTGAAGCAATTCAAGGAAATTGAATAGCAAAAAATTCTGAATTAAACTCCAGTGACACTTATTTTTATTTAAAAGTTATCCTTAATAAAAATGGTTTCATTTTCAAGGGGGGATAAATGGTGATGGAGGGAGACTTGAGTTGGGGTTGTAAACACAATACAGTATACAGATTATGTATTGTAGAATTGTATACCTGAAACCTGTATAATTTTATTAACCAATGTCACTCAATAAATTGAATTAAAAATTTCTATATTTGATCATTTGATCTGATACCTTTTCTTGTGCACATTACCCCTCTGAGGAGGTTACTGTGTCTCCAGAAATTTAATATTAAACTAGGATTAAAGACTAGTATTTAGTCACAGTTTTGCCTACCACATTAGTGTTTGAAACCTTCTCTACTTCCCTGTATTTTACTTTTCTTATCAAAAGCAAAGCATAAATATAGATATAGATAGATAGATAGCCATCGTATTAATTGTCAGGAATTCTAAATTGTTTATTAGGTATTTAGTAATTTGTGATATGAGAGTGGAAAGCATTACTTAGAATTTAAATTCCCCTATACACTATCAGAATAAATACTAAAACTTCATTAGAAATATACAGTATATTGTTTTTTGCTTTTTTCCATAAGATTAGTCCGCAAGAAATTCTGAATTAAACCCCAGTGATACTCATTTTTATTTAAAAGTTACCCTTAATAAAAATGCTTTCACTATAAATTGAAATAAGCACATGATCAAATTGTAGAAGATTAAAGGGAACAAATCTTGCCTCATTCCAAAAATTCCCTAAGTGGAAATATTTTTTTTGTGTGTGTTTTTTTAAAAAATAATTTTTTTAATTTTAGAGAGGAAGGAAGAGTGAGCGATAGAAACATCAGTGATGACAGAGAATCATGGATTGGCTGCCTCCTGCATAGGGATTGAGCCTGCAATCCGGGCATGTATCCCTGACTGGAATCGAACCCAGGACCCTTTAGTCTGCAGGCCAGTGCTCTATCCACTGAGCCAAGACAGCTAGGGATGGAAATGTTTTTGGTTTGTCAGTCAACCATTTAGGATTTTTCTTTGTTGCATATTATTTTTCTTCTTTCCTGTATCTCCTTTTCAAATACCATCCAACCAGTTATCCAAAGTACAAATCTCAGAATTGTCATTCCTCTGCCATATCTTCTATTTGCAGTTATTTATCACATGCTATGTCTTTAACATCAGAAATGATTCCTTAGCTTGATCACTTTTCTCCAGCTGTTAGCTCAGTGTCTGATCTTTGGTATGAACTATTCTAGTCAGGTGATCTACCTCTTTTTTATTATTTTTTTTTATATAAGTATAGTAGGTATACAATCTTATATTTGTTATATTAATTTCAGGTTTACAATAGTGAATTGACATACTTCCTTTCTTTATTCCATCCTGTCCTCCAAACAGTGCTATCATCATTTAAAAACAAACAAACCAGCTGCCTTTCACACTAGTAGTAAACAGATTTTAATAATTCCTAGTTGTCTTCTGAATAATGTCTAAATTTATTAGCCTGGCAGAGAGAACAACCTATCCTTTCTTTGTCAGTTTTTACTACTTTTATTTTGACCTACATTTTAGTCTGTGTTTAACCTGATTCTCTGAGTATGTCATGTCTTTTTTATTTACCTTCCTGAATAATTTTTCTTCCTTATCTGTCAAATTCCAGTTCCAGATGTTAAACTTTCCTTGCCTGTTTCATTCAGAATCACTTACTTTTCTGCTTTATGCTTTTTGTTTGACTTTGTTCTATATATATATAGTTCTTTTTAAATAATTGTATGGAAAGTGGCTATGTTCTTCCATTATAAAATGAAGTATACTTAAAAATGTTTTTATTACAAAATAGTTTATGTGCTTATTACACATTCAATAAATTTATATAATATTCCTAATTGCTTCTAATTTGGAGCTAACCACTGTTAACACCTTGGTTGTAATCTTCCCGGTTCTTTTTAGTACACGTATATACTGGGTAATTTTGTTTGCAATATACATATGTATATTGTAATTTTGTTGTATTGTATTGTGCAAATATTTTCTCTATGCAATTAAGATTGCAGGTCCTCATCTCTGCACTAAGGCAATTGATCACTCTCTGTTTACTTTGTCATTCTCCCCCTTTCTCCTCCAATCTCTAATGTTACTCTTAGCTGTTACCTAGTTAATAAAGTAATTAGAGAACTTCCTGTGATTACCCAAACCATCCACCTACTAGTATATGTATCTGTGTCCCATGTACTTTGCTTTTCTACTGTTATTACATTAGTAGTATTAGTGGTAGATAAATATTGCTGTCAGAGTTCTGAGCAGGTTTGCTAATTGTGTTCATTGGCATCTCAGGTTTTACAGATGGAACCCCAAGGCAATTTGAATATGCGACTGGCTATAACTCCCTTTTCTCTATCCCAAATCTAACCATCTTTGACTTTATCTTTTTTTATATACATATATTTTAAAGTTCTGTAAAATGTTTCACTTGAATAGCAGGATCTACTACAAGTTTTGAAAATATTTTCAAGTCTGAAATCTTCCTTGAATATTCTACTCACATCCTCGAGACATGTAGTCGGGAATACTGACTTGTGATCCACATTAGTAAATGCCATCTAATGTGACCCTTATTCCAGTCAGTGTCCAAAGTCCCCTGGCTGAGGGTGTGTAATAGGAGGGGTGTACATGGATCCTCTTGTATGAAAAGTTACATGTATATTAACTATGTATATATTTTCCTGAAGAGAAGTTAGCTTTTATCAGATTCCAAAATAATGAGGTATCAAAGCTTAAATCATCTCTCTCTGTGCGTTTATTTGTCAGATACAGAAATTGTCACCAAGCGACTTGCCTATAATCATACAACCCAATGCGGTTTCCTGATTCTTTAAATTATAAACCGTTAGTCCTCATAATATGTAAAACTTTTAAAACTTATTAGAATATACATTTATAAAGATTTTAGAGAGCAACACTTAATGTAGGAAAATATGCATTGCTTATTATGAATTGTTTTTTCTAACTTTAGTTGATTAATAATGATTAATAATGGAAAGCCTATATATTTTAAATTCTTATAATTGTACATTTGTATAATAAATTTCTTAAGTATGGGTAGTAGCAAAGTTTTTTATACAATATTTAATTCATTTATGCATCATAATTATATAATTAAAAATTCCACTAATTGCAATTTAATGTGCTTCTAATCAGAAATTTGCATTGTGACAACTGACATATGCTAACTTACTTTTTCTACTGTGGTTTCCTTACAGGTTTAATGAACTTGTAAAAAAATTCAAAGTCGAATATCATGCTGGTGGTTCTACTCAGAATTCAATGAAAGTGGCCCAGGTTGGTTAATTCTTTTTTTTTTAAAGTTATAAAGAAATAGATTCAGACTGATTCTAGACTTTTGGTCATTGCATAATTGTTCCAATCTATATTTTGTTGCTATTGAATACTTTTGTTAGTTCTGAATTAGGATTTTATAAGTCATTTTCCATCTAATCAACAAAAATTATTTTAATTGGTATTTTTTTGGATACTGGTAAGTTTGCACATCTTTAATGTGTTTATTGTTTATTTACATTTTTTCTTTCTTAATTGTCAGATTCTTTGATTATTATTTTTTGAATGTTCATGTACTTGTTTGTAGAAATTCCTCATTTGATAGCTTTTTATCCTATAAATTGAAAGGATTATTTGTACTTTAACTCTTCTAGTGGCTTTTACTGTGCTGCAATGTTTAGTTTTTTTTAATATAATTAAGCTTTATGGCTTCTGCATTTCATATAGTGCTTAGGAAGGACATTTCTACTTTGTGAGCTCAGGTTAACAGAAAAGGGATAATGTATTAGTTCACTCAGGCTGCCATAATAAAATACCACGGACTGGGTGGCATAAAGGAGAAATTTATATTCTTATAGTTCTAGACTTTAAGTCCAAGATCAAAGTTCCATCAGGGTTAGTTTTTGGAGAGGTCTCCTTCCTGCCTTGTAGATGGCTGCCTTCTTACTGTATTTTTCATGACCTTTCTTCTGTGCCCACATGGAGACAGACATCTCTTGTGTTTCTTCCTCTTATGTAGACACCAGTCCTATTGGATAAGGGCCCTACCCCTGGGACCTCATTTAACTTAATTATTTTCTAAAAGGCCCTATCTCCAAAGAAGTCACTGGTTTAGGGCTTCAACATATGAATTTCAGCGTGGAGACTCAATTCTGTCCATAACTGATACCTTTTTTAAAGCCTCAGTCTATCAAAAACACATTCTAATACCTCTTCAGTTGTTTCTCTTTCTAGATCTGGGAGACTATTAGCTGTCCACTAATAAATTCTCTCCTTTCTTGAGCATTTTCATCAATCTCTACCTTTCCAAAGTTTATTGCTTACATAATTAATATCATGACCTTATTGGATTTCTGGCTGATACTGTTCTCATTAATAAAATAATCATTGTCCAACAGTTATTATTTTACAATTTTTATAATATTCCATGTGCATTGTAACAGTGTACTCTAGTAATGCTTTATTTATTCCTATCTTTAGCAAGGAAGTATATGGAATTCAAAGTTTTGAGTGGCTCATCCAGTATTTTTATCTTATTAGTAGTTGTTTTATCTTATAAAACAACTAAGTAAGTAGTTTTATCTTATTTTTGTAGTTGGCCTAATTGCCAGACTAGCAGTCTTTCTTCGATATCATAGGGAGAGCAATTCAGTTCGGATCAGCTCAGCCAATATGTACAAGAAATGTTCTTTTTTGTTTTTCCCTTTTCTCCCTTTATTTCTTGTCATTTATTAAATTTCTACTGTGTTCCAGGTAGTCTGTTAGATGTTGGTGATGCAAAAGCTAATAATCTACTTGGCCCACACCGTTGAAGCGTTTATTGTAGTGAAAATGTATCTGGGGATGGGGGTATAGGGATGGGGAGAGAGAATTATAAACTATTAAGTATAATATAATGTTGTAGGAGCAACCCTCTCTATCCCTAGAATACAAACAAAAAATTTATAAGAACCAGAATAAAAATATATCTGTACTCACATGATATATATGTGATTTCTTCAGTTTCTGGAAACTTGAAGGCAAAACTGTGTATCTTCCTAAGTACACCTCCAGTGTGATGTTCTAGTCCTAGTTGACTCACAATAATTCCCATTTTCTCAGTAAAATTTTTATCTCATGTCCTAGATTTTAGGAAGTTTTACATTTGAACTAGGAAAACAGATACCCTGAATAACAGTGTTTCTCTACCCAACTTGAACCCCACTCCCCACTATAAGACTGGCTTATCAGTCTATTTCCTAAGATTTTTTTCCCCCAAACTTTTTGTGAAACCTTTCAGAGACTGTCGTAAGGAGGCAAGAGTAATGTTAGATTTGTTCTAGATTTTTTTTTGCTTTAAAGGCAAGCAGTTCTCTTTTTTTTTTCTGTTTTGTATATTAGCTTTTAAAAGTTTTACTGCCCACCACATATCCATTAGGATGGTTTCTATCACATAAACATGAAATACCAAGTGTTGGCAAGGATGTAGAGAAATTGGGAACCTTTATACTGTTTGTGGGAATGTACAATTGTGTAGCCACTGTGGAAACAGTGTGGCTATTTCTCAGACAATTACAAAAGAATTACTATCTGATCCAGCGATTTCACTTCTGAGTATGTTATGGACTGAATGTTTGTGTCCACATATTGAAGCCCTAACACCCAATATGATCGTATTTGGAGATGAGGCCTTTGAGAGGGCTACTATGGCTAAATGAGATCATGAGGGATCCCCTTATAAGAAGAGACACCACAAAGCTTGCTCTTTCTTTGTGTCTCTCCCTCTCCCCCTTTTCCTCCCTTCCTCTCTACCACATGAGGATAGAGTGTTCTCACTAGGGTCTGAACCAACTACACCTTGATCTTGGATTTCTCAAACTCCAGACTGTTCGGAATAAATTTTCTATTGCTTTAAGTGATCCAGTTTATGATATTTTGTATGGCAGCCTAAGCAGACTAAGACAGGTTACATACTCAAAAGAATTAAAAGCAGTATTATTCACAATAGCCCAAAGTGTTCTTCAGTGGATGAATGAATAAACAAAATATGTGTGTGTGTGTGTGTGTGTGTGTGTGTGTACACATATACCCATATATGTATGTATACAGTATACAGACACAATGGAATATTATTCAGCCTTAGAAAGGAAAAAAATTCTGACATACTACAGCCCTGTAAGAATCTTGAAGGCATTAATGCTAAGTGAAATAAGCTAGTCATGAAGTACTTAGTCAAATTCATAGAGCTGGAAAGTAAAAGGGTGGTTGCCAGGGGGTGGCAGGAAGGGGAAATGCAGAATTACTGCCTAATGGGTAGAGTTTCAGTTTTACAAGATGAAAAGAGTTCTAGAAATCGATAGTAGTGATGGTTGTAAACAATGTGATTGTACTTAATGCCATTGTACTCATATAATTAAAAATGATTAAAAAGGTAAATGTTGTGTTATGTCTGTCTTAGCACAATAAAAAATAAAAAATAGATTCTAGAAATGCTTCAGTAGGGAATGATATCAGCCTGATGCATTTATAGATTTCATTTGCTTATTCAGCAATCAGAGAGGCAACATAATGAGAGTATGGGCTTGATCTTGGGATCCTGATAGTCCATTAGAACTGGGTTTAAGTTCAATCTTTGTCACTTTACTGGCTGATCAATTTAGTCAACTTTTTGGGGCCTTTCATATTTAAATGTGGGGTTAAAAGCTTACCTCAGATGGAAGTTGTAAGGATTAAAGAGATAATGAATGTTAAAAAAAATTATAGTACTTTCAAAGGAAAGTTTGGAAACCACTAGGGTTGAAGGTCATGGCCCCCCCCCCCCCCATTTTTTTCTGAGTTTTCTTTATTTTAACAAAACCACATTTACCCATTCATGGACAGTACAACCAGGTTTGTGGCTCTCATCCACTTAAAAATATTTACTAGTATTTCAATCTAGCCCTCAGTTGAACATCTTGTTTAACTTTTAAGTTCTTCTAATATTTTGAGAGTACTTTTCCTTTCCATCTGATTGATGAGCCAACTACATAACTGCCAAATTGTAATTTATGACTAGGATAACCACACAGTTTGAAAAATATTCTTTTAGAAGGAGAATTTCTCAGATTTTTCATTGGCAGTAATTAACAGGAAGAACTGATTCCATTGTACGTAAAGCAGATTGTGCATTGTACATTGAGCATCTGCTATGTTTTAGTCATTGTGTTAGGTAATAACTGGTAACCTAAGCTGTCCTGTCTAAATTTTGAGTAAAGTCTGAAAAAAGTATTTAGAGCCTTAGAGGCAACAATCCTAAAATAGCCTTGGTTGTATCTAATGTGGTGAATGAATGAGGACATTGAAATTGGCTTAAAGCTGTCCAAAAAGTCTAGGCAAATACAATAGAAAGGAGTTGACAGGGATAGCCCACCAGGGATGGTACTGGGTTTTGTTAATGTTAATGTGTTTGATTGGATGTTTTGGAGTCATTCTCTTCTTTTCTTATTCATTTGAATTATCCTTCACCCCAGAAAACAACTGGATTACAGCTTTCCTCTATTACTCTAATTACTGAAAATTTTATCCAAATATTGGACAAAAATATTAGTGCAATAGAAGTATACTAGTTGAGTGTCTGTGAACTGTATATCTAAAATAGAACAAGATCCATAATAAGAATTCAGTCATCATTCAAGTATTCATATAAAATTTAATTCTATAAATTTTGTTGCTATATACCATGTGTAATATGTGTTTTCTGTAATATATATTTAAAAAATATTAAATTCTTATAGAAAGATAAGAAAAACAAACAGGATGGATGAAATTCATAGATAGTAAATGGGTAGCTTATAAGAATTAGGCAAAACTCACAGGATATTATAAGTATATATAATAAATAAGCAACTAGTTTGAGAAACAGGCAAACTTGACAAGATGTGTTAAATATTAATAGCAAGTAAGTGTGTAACCTTTAAGACTGCTAAAGATAGCATAAAGAAAAACTGTTGTAACAAACAAGATTATTACTCATAGATAGAACAGAATGGAAAGATCATATCATGATCATGTACCACTGGGCTGACAGTTACATCACCTTCAAATAGATCACTCATTAGTAACAGTATGTTCTAATTCTGGCCCCACATGCACTGTACCCAGTAAAGGAAATTAAAACCATGACTATTCAGCAAGCTATTTTCCAAGCTTTAACATCCTTGCTTTTGAATCTCTCCCAGAAAGCAAGTGAGTACACTTCTTTGTTCCTAAGCACTAGTTATGTGCCCCCTTTCTCATATTGTGACCCTATTTTCATTACCACACCATCATTATCAGGAAAAGTTGATGAGGTGGAGAAGAGGCAGGACATTTGAACATTCAAGTAGCATGGTCCTTATAGTACTTGATTGCACCCTAAAGTATTAACTTACCCAGCTCTTTCCTTTGCTTCTTGCTGTGTCTTAAGTGGATAAATCTGTGATTTCATATCTTAATTTGGTTGGTAGGCCCTTTCTGTTCTGTGACCTCTAGGATAGCTTGCTTGCTTATGTACATGGAGGCTAACAGGGCTTCAAGGTAATTCCCCCATACCACACCAGGATTAGATAGGTTTCTCCTTGTTCAGTAATTTAACAATAACTACATGGTAGCTATGGAAAAATATGGAGAGATATTGAAAGGGAACATTATTTGAAAAAGTTATCATCTCTATGAAATATGAACTGAAACTAATACGGAAAGTAAAGGTCAACACTTTACAATGTAAAGCTAATTCTATCAGATCTTACCAACAATCATACTTTGATATATTAAGTGATGTGGCAAATTATGTCAGCAAGAATTGTTCCCATTAGCTCGTAGATATTTTTGTTTTGTTCTTTTTAATGAAACCACAGGCAACATAAAATAAAATATTGTGGATATCACATCCAAATACAATTCTAAACTCTTTTTCATCTGCATATTTGACAGAGTACAAATTTAAATTTTGGCAAATTCCATTCAGTGTAAACTTCTTAATGAAATAAAAAGCTATTATCTGCTAAATATCCTGCACACCTTATATACCACAGTGCGGAAAGGGGGTGTGATCTGCTTACCTGTGATATTGATGCTTTCCTAGTGAACGTTTTGGTCACTTTTCAATTTTATCAAAATGTATAGATGTACTTAATGTGATTTTTTTACTTTAAAGATATGGAGGGAGATAGCCTTCTTGGGCATGTGCCTAAACAATGGCTATAGTTGTTGCTGGACTTAGCTAAGATGTTGGCAGTAAGATATTTTTTAAACGTGAGACAAGAAGAATGTCTTTGTCTCATTTGGTAATACATAAAAGATGAAAATGGAGAAAAAGATTACAGTAAAACAAATTTATATGCCATTTCTTCTAAAGTATCGATGACATACATACAACAAACAAATGACTCATTTCTTTGTGTAATATGATTGCTTTATAACTTAAGTGGGGGGAAAGGTTATCACAAAAGGGCAGGCAAGTTAAATAAAACTTTCTCAATTTCTTTACTAGAATTGTAACTTATTTGGAATCCAATTTTGACAGCACAAGTTGAAATTACTAAGGTGCTTCAGAGTGTTTTGAAATGATATTTATTTTAGAGATGGATAGCATATATAATGAATCTATAAACAGAATCTATAAACATGATTGATAAAAAATTGGATACCAAAACAAGCATTTAGATTCATGTTAGATGGTTATTTTGTAGAGCTAGAAACTAATTCTTATATATCTAAATACCAGCTGTTGCTAATAAGTAAAATCCTAAGTATTCCGTGCTTAAATGCTTTGGTTGGAACAAGACTTAGCTTGATGTCATCACATTTGGAGTAAAAGCAAGAATGTAGACTTGATAAGAGCAGAGCTGTAAGTACAAGTGAAATGTACATTTAACTATATTATTTTACCACACATAAAAGAAGGATGTCCTAATGGGTCTAGTCCTAATGGTAATAGTTCAGAGAAATAGTATTGGAAAAGAATCACAAAGAGTAAAAATATTATATTATTTTAAGGGACAAAAAGAAAAATGTTATTTTTTACTAACCATTGGTAATATCTGTTTAATCCAATTGTACTTACTCTTCTTTTCAAAAATCTTACATTTATATATCTTTAGAATGCACATATGGCCTATAAAATTTAAATATCCAATAAAGAGTTAAGTAAAGTTCAAATAAGTTGCTGTATGCTGTATGTATTGTAACAAAAGAAACATTAATAACAATTGTTATATTTTCTCATACTTATTTAATTAGTCCTACTTTTCATTATTAATAATTACCACTATTAATGGTTTCTATTGTTTTGTTCAAATAATAGCATTTATGTAACAGAAAAATAAATAATACAGAATCTATATATATAAAAGCCTAAGTGACAGTTACAACCAGTTGACTGGTTGCTATGACAACACACTGACCACCAGGGGCAGATGCTCAACACAGGAGCTACTCCCTGGTGGTCAGTGCACTCCCACATCCCTCCCCCTGGCTGGCCCCGATAGGCCCTAGTCGGGATTGGGTGAGACAGCCCCCATCATCCCCAATTGCCAGCCAGGCCGAGGGACCCCACCCGTGCATGAATTCGGTGTTGAGCCCAGCTGGCGTGCTTAGTGGTTGAGCATCGATCTATGAACCAGGAGGTGGCAGTTCAATTCCCAGTCAGGGCACATGCCCAGGTTGTGGGCTCGATCCCAATAGGGAGCATGCAGGAGGCACCTGATCAATGATTTTCTCTTCTTATCATTGATGTTTCTCTCTCTCTCTCTCTCTCTCTCTCTCTCTCTCTCTCTCTCTCTCTCTCTCTTCCTCTCAGAAATCAATAAAAATACATTAAAAAAGAAAAAGAATCGGTGTTGAGGTGTTAAGTGTATAAAGATGGCATACCATTGCTGTAAATATGAACATTTACAATAATATATTTCCTTAAATAAATCAGATTGCTTTCCAGTTCTGTAATAATAGTATTTATTCATATTTATTGACAACTAGGGGTTTAAGTTTTATGTAACATTTGTCAAATTAAAAATTCAACTTAAATCAAATGAAATGTTCATCAGATAGATTTAACAGTGGTTCTCAACCTTCTGGCCCTTTAAATACAGTTCCTCATGGTGTGACCCCCAACCATAAAATTATTTTTGTTTCTACTTCATAACTGTAATTTTGCTACTGTTACGAATTGTAATGTAAATATCTCATATCCAGGATGATCTTAGGCAACCCCTGTGAAAGTGTCCTTTGACCCCCAAAGGGGTCGCGACCCACAGGTTGAGAACCGCTGGATTAACATAATTAGTATAATAAACTAATATTTGAGAAATTCCAGATATTTAAATATATTGGGTAACCATAAAGTAACATATTTGTGAAGCATTTATATAAATATGTCATGTGCCTTAAATAATGAAAAATTTTAAAACTTTAAGTATATAGACTAGTACTTATTTAAATTATTTTAAATGGGTCATTTTCCCTTCTCAAAACTTACAGATGCAACCCTACCCTGAGGAAAATTTTACTAAATGTGAAAGATAATAGTCACTAATAATATAGCCAGTGCTACATTTTTTTAAAAGCAGTTACTATCAATTCTTAACCATTTCCTTTATGCCCCTAAGGGATGAATCTTAATTTTATAGCAGCACTGGCTACAAGTAATGTACAGGATTTGGGACAATGTACAAAGCTTCTGATTTGACAAGAGCTTATACTTTTGGAGAGACTGAGTAGCAGGTAGAGAAGCAAACTTTGCTCTTGGACTCTGACACTTAATTAAACCTGACATCTAAGAAGCAGTGGCAGATTTATACTTTACCATCATATTGGAATCAGTAGGACTCCTTACATTTTTTATTCATTTTAATTGTTAAACAAAACACATTAGAAAATTGAAAAATAAAGGGGAAAATGACAATCTCATTTTTGTTTTCTTCCAGTAGTATTTGAGTAAATGTGCATATTTACATAGTTCTAGAATTTTATTTTTATTTATTTAAATTTATTGGGGTGACATTGATTAATAAGATTACATAGGTTTCAAGTGTACATTTTTAAATACATATTCTGTATATTGCATTGTGTGCTCACTACCCAAAGTCAAATCATCTTCCATCACCATATACTTGGCCCCTTTTACTACCCCTCACATTCTTCTCTCTGGTAACTACCATGCTGTTGTCTGTGTCTATGAGTTTCAGTTTTATATCCTACATAGGAATGAAATCATATGGTTCTTAGCTTTTTCTGACTGACTTATTTTGCTTAGCACAATTTTCTCAAGGTCCATCCATGTCCCAAATGGTATTATTTCATCTTTTCTTATAGCTGAGTAGTATTCCATTGTATTTATGTACCACATCTTCTTTAATCATTTATCAAAGGACACTTTGGTAGTTTCCATGTCTTAGTCACTGTGAATAATGCTGCAATGAACATGGTGTGGAGGTGCATATATCTTCACAAATAAATGTTTTAAATTTTTCGGGTAAATACCTAAAAAAGGGATTCCTTGGTCATATGGTAACTCTATTCTTAATTTTTTGAGGAACCTCCATACTGTTTTCCATGGTGGCTATACCAGTTTACATTCCCACCAGCAGTGAATGAGGTTTCCTTTTTTCCACCACGTCTCCAACACTGGTTATTATTTGTCTTGTTGATAATAGCCATTCTACCAGGTGTGAGGTGATATCTCATTGTAGCTGTGATTTGCATTTCCCTAATTGCTAGTGAAGTTGAGCATCTTTTCATATATCTGTTGGCCTTCTTGGGAGAAGTGTTTGTTCAGGTTGTCTGTCCATTATTTTTATTTTTATTTCTTATTGGGAGAAGTGTTTGTTCAGGTCCTCTGTCCATTATTTTACTGGATTTTTTTGTTTGTTTGTTGTTGAGTTGTATGAGTTCTTTATATAATTTGGATATTAACCCCTTGTTGGAGCTGTCGTTTACAAAATAGCTTTTCCCATTCAGTTGGTTGCATTTTCATTTTGTTGGTGAACTCGTTTGCTGTGCAGAAGCTTTTTAGTTTGATATAACCCCATTCATTTATTTTTGCCCTTACTTCCCGGAACTGCCTTTGGGGTCAAATTCATAAAATCTTCTCTAAGTCCAAGATCCATAAATTTAGTACCTATATTTTTTTATATGCAACTTATTGTTTCAGATCTTATATTTAGGTCGTTCATTAATTTTGAATTAATTTTTGTACATGGAGACAAACTAGTCTAGTTTCATTCTTTTGCATGTGGCTTTCCAATTTTCACAGCGCCATTAATTTATTTTAAATATGTTTTTATTTATTTTAATATATTTTTATTGATTTCAGAGAGGAAGAGAGAGAAATATCAATGATGAGAGAGAGTCATTGGTCAGTTGCCTCCTGTATGCCCCCCATTAGAGATTAGGCCCACAACCTAGACATGTGCCCTGACTGGGAATGGAACCCTAACCTTCAGGTTCATAGGTTGATACTCAACCGCTGAACCACACCAGCCAGGCTGTGTGGTTTTTACTGATTTTAAAGAGAGATGGAGAAACAGAAACATTAATGTGAAAGGGAAACATTGATCGGTTGCCTTCCATTATACATGTCCACCAGGATCAAACTTGCAACCTGATTATGTGCTCTGACTGGAAATCGAAACAGTGACCCCTTGTTGCATGGGATGATGCTCAGCTGAGTCACACACCATCTAGGGCCCCAGCACCATTTCCTGAAGAGGCTTTCTTTTCTCCATCCTAAGTTTTTGGCTCCTTTGTAAAAAAATTATTTGCCCAAACACATGTGGTTTTATTTCTGGGCTCTCAGTTTTGTTCCATTGGTATGTGTGTCTGTGTTTCATACCATGCTGTTTTGATTATCGTTGCTCAGTCATGTAGTTTGAAGTCAGGTAGTGTGATAGATCCAGCTTTTTTTGTTTTTTTCTTGAGTATTGCTTTCACTATTTGGGGTCTTTTGTGGTTTCATACAAATCTGATAAGTTTTTGTTCTAGTTCTTTAAAAAATGTCATTGAGATCTTGATGGGGATTGCATTAAACCTCTAAATATGGGTAATATGGATATTTTAGTTGTGTTGATTCTTCCATGAACACGAAATATCTTTATTTTATTGTGTCTTTTTCAGTCACTTTTAATAATGCTTTAAAATTTTTACTATGTGGGTCCTTCACATCCTTTATTAAGTTTATGCCTAGATATTTTATTCTTTTTGTTCCACTTATAAAAGGAACTTTTTCATTTCTTTTTCTGAAATTTTGTTGTGAGTATATAGGAATGCAGTGGATTTTTCTTTGTTGATTTTGTATCCTGCAACTTTATTTCTTTATTGTTTCTAATAGCTTTTCTATATAAAAATTCTGTCATCTGCAAAAAGTGACAATTTTTACTTCATTCCCAATTTGGATGCCTTTTATTTCTTTCTCTTGCCTGATTGCTCTAGCTAGGACTTCTAGTACTATGTTGAGTAAGAGTGGTGAGAATGGACATCCTTGTCTTGTTCCTGATTTTAGAAGAAAAGCTTTCAGTTTTTCTTCATTGAGTATGATATTAGTTGAGGGTTTGTCATATATGGCCTTTATTATGTTGAGGTACTTTCATTCTATACCTATCTTATTGAGTGTTTTAATCATAAATGGATGTTGTATCTTATCAACATAGAACTTAACATTTTGCTGCTTTTTTTTTTTTTTAAGTAAATTCAGTTTGCATCATGTAGTTTTACAGATCCACCAAAACACAGTCTTAGGGAAAATAATGTAAAAATAGTATTCCAAATAAAGGGAAATGGACTAAGGATAGTATATTTCTTGAGCACTTGGGTGTGGTGCTCAGTTCTGGGAACCATATATTTTAGAATATATGACTTTGGGCAACTTCGTTTAGTCTTCCTGTGCTTCAGTTTGCTCATTTGTACACTTGTGGGAGTGTGAGGGTAAAGTGTAAAATAAAGATATGATAGTATGCACTAGTAGGTAAAGTGCTGGCACATAAAAGTGTTATGACAATGTTATTGGGTTTCAGTGTGATAATTAGCATCATTAAAATTGTGATTTAATTTCTTAGTATTTTAATGAAATTTTTATATGAAGTAGGTGATGCGCATTGCTAAATTGCACTGGCCAATTCCAGTTTCAAAATAGTCCTGTATTTGGATTCCCAAACACTTCTAAAGTTATTTTTAGTTGTATATTTATGAAATTGCTGCTCTGCCTACTGTGTCTTCTCAGAAGCACAGAATTATGGTTGGATTTTAGATATCAGCATATGTTCATTTTGTATTGTCATTTCATACAACTTAAATCTCCCAGTACTCTTCATCATCCTTTTGATTAAAGATGAAAGTATGTCTACCACAGAATTGAGTGAATCTTTTGATTTAATATTATAAAAATATTTTTGTTTTTCAAAATGTAACACACACATTTTTGTTAAAGTATGCCCACAAGTTCTTGGACATTTCTTTATTTAAAAGGTGGAGTCTAATTTCCCTGCTCTTGAAAATGGGTCAAACTTAGTGACTTGCTTCTAACAAATAGAATGTGTGGCAATGATGGTATGCTGTTTCTGAGGCTAGATCATAAAAGGCATTGTTGCTTCCACACAGTTGTCTTCTGGAACACCTGTAATGGGAACATCTACTGCTGTGTCATAAGGACAGTCAGCCTAGGGAGAGCCCCAAGTGTGGAAGAACTAAAGCTTCCCGCCATCCCAGCTACAAAAATGCTAGTCATGTGCAGGAGCCAGCTTCAATCAAATCTTCAGATGATTGGAGCCCTGGTCAACTTACTCACTGCAACCTAACCTGGCTCATAAAATCTGCCAGATTATGTTTCTTGTTTTAAACCACTATGTTTGGCAGCAACAGATAATTAATATGCACTGAGTCCAGAATTTTCAATGTACCAGAGAGTATATAGTGAAAAGTCTGGATTTTTTTCCTGTGCCTATATTCCACTTGCCCAGTTTCTTTTTTTAATTTAAATTTTTTTATTGTTGACACTGTTGCAGATGTCCCTCATTTTTTCCCCTTTGCCCACCTCCACCCAGTCCCCTTCCCACCATCCCCACCTCTGGCCCTCCCCACACTGTTGTCTGTGTCCATGCGCCATGCATGTATATTCTTTAGCCCATCCCTTCACCTTCCTTTATCCAGTCCCTCTAACCCCCCTTCCCTCTGACATTTGTCAGTCTCTTCCATGTATCCATGCCTCTGATACTATTTTGTTCATCAGTTTATTTTGTTCATTAGATTCCTCATATTAGTGAAATCATATGGTATTTGTCTTTCTCTGACTGGCTTATTTTGCTTAGTATAATAATCTCCATGTTCACCTATAGGGTTCTTTTTTACAGTGCATATGGTATAAATGTACCACAGTTTTTTTATCCACTCATCTACTGATGGGCACTTGTGCTGTTTCTAGATCTTGGCTATTATAAATAATTTGGCTGTGAACATATTTTTTCTGATTTGCCAAGTTCATTTTATTAGATGTGATTCCTGTAATGGGTTTCTTGTGCATGCTTTCAGAAATACTCTATCCCTTTACAACTCTATCCCTTTATGTGCATATATATATGCATATCCTATCTAATAATAGACAAACATGGTAATTGATTGTACCATCACTACGCCTCCCATTGGCTAATCAGCAAGATATGCAAATTAACCCAACCAAGATGGCGGTCGGCAGCCACACAGCTGAAGCGAGCAGGAGGCTTGCTTGCTCCAGTGATGGAGGAAGCCAAGGTTCCCCGCCTGCTGCGGCCTGGCTCTGAGCTCCAAAAGCAACAAAGTTTCAATTACAGAAGCTAAACAAACCCCAGATACCTGCTTTCAGCAGGCCGTGGCCTCAGAGCTGGAGCGAGCAGGAGCCCGGCTCTCAGCTCCAGTGATGGCAATAAAGTTTCAATTACAGAAGGTAAATAAATCCCAGAATAAAAAAGAAAAAAGAAAAAAAGGAGAGGCTGGGAGCTTCAGTCACCAGCCAGCCTGAAAATGGCCCTCAGTCCCTCACCCAGACTGGCCAGGCACCCCAGTGGGAACCCCCACCCTAAAGGGGGTGTGGCCAGCCTGAAAACAGCCATCAGCCCCTCATCCAGGCTGGCCAGGCACCCCAGTGGGGACCCCTACCCTGAAGGGGGTGTGACCACCTGCAAACAGCCATTAGCCCCTCACCCAGGCTGGCCAGACACCCCATCGGGACCCCCACCCTGATCTAGGACACCCTTCAGGGCAAACCAGCTGGCCACCATCTGTGCATCAGGCCTCTATCCTATATAGTAAAAGGGTAATATGCAAACTGACCCTAACAGCGGAAAGACAGGGAATGACTGGTCACTGTGACACACACTGACCACCAGGGGACAGACGCTCAATGCAGGAGCTGCCCTCTGGTGGTCAGTGCGCTCCCACATGGGGGAGCTCTGCTTAGCCACAAGCCAGGCTAATGGCTGCCAGTATAGCGGTGGTGGTGGGAGCCTCTCCTGCCTCCTCAGCAGCGCTAAGGATGTCCGACTGCAGCTTAGGTCTGCTCCCCGCTGGCAAGTGGACATCCCCAGAGGGTTGCTGGGCTGCCAGAGGGATGTCTGATTGCCAGCTTAGGCCCAATCCCCCCAGGGAGCAGGCCTAAGCCAGCAGGTGGTCATCCCCCGAGGGGTCCCAGACTGCGAGAGGGCACAGGCCAGGCTGAGGGATCCCCCACCCCCCGAGTGCCCAAATTTTTGTGCACCGGGCCTCTAGTATATATATATATGTGTGTATTAATATATGTTTTGTGTATACATATGTTACTCTAATATGCACAGTTTTATATCTTGTATTTATTATATTGTGGAGATTGTTCCATATCAATACAAAATTGATCTGGCTAATTCTTTTTCATGGTTATAATAGTCCATTCTATGACAATATTGTTTGTTTAATGAGTCCCCTAGTTTTGGACATTTAGATGGCTTACAAAGTTGTTTCAGTGATTATTTTAATATACATGTTATTTTTTGTCTGTGTAAATGTATCTTTATAATTTATTACTAGAAATAGAATTGCTGGCTCAAGGAGCACAGGCATGGCAAATTTTTATAGACGTTTCCAAATTTGTTCACATAAACATTTTACCAATTTTTATTTCCACCAGAACTAATGAATGCAGTTGCTTAAATATATTCTCACTAATTTAGATATCCAGTGTCCTTTACCAATATGAAATGTAAGAAATAATATCTCATTTAAAGTTTACATTTACATTTCCCTGGAGGCATACATTTCCCTGGAGGCAATAGAATTACTGGGATTAAGTGAACTATTTTCCATTAGAAACAAATTGCCAAATTAGCTAAAAAGAGATAGAAGATCTGAATGGGATAATGCTCATACAAGAAATAGAACATCTTATCAAATGGCTTCCTCTCCTCAAGAATAATAGATAGTCCTAGATGACTGCACTGGGAAAATACTCCAAACCTATGAAGAGCAGATAATTCTAAGTCATTCAGCATCATAGAAGAATAAAAACTTCTTTTTTTTTTTTTTTTCAAAGTGGTCTCACATTGATACCATAACCCAACAACGGTAGCAGAAAGAAAAATATATAAGCAAGCATAAAACAAATAGGAAAAGTATAGAGTAATACTATTCAGGACTATTGTAAAAATCCCAGATAAAATATTTGGTAATAGAATCTAGTACCACTTTAATAATAATTAGTGACAGAGTTGGGAAGTACGGTTAATTCTGAGAATGCAAAGATAGTTCAATATTATAAAATCTATTATTTTGGTCACCTACCAATAAAACAAGAGACAAATAGGATCTTCACTGAAGATGCCAAAAAACCATCCATTCATGATAATATAGATATATATTTCCTTTAACATGATAGAACCTATTTCTCCAATGCCAGCATCATATTTTATTGATAAAATATGGAAATAAAATAACACTATCTTTGTTGATTCTGTTGTGGAAAATCTCAGTAGAATGAAGTGAAAACTGTTATAAACAAACTATAAATTAGCTGGATTTTAAATTAAAATATTGAGGCACTTAACTTAATAGACTAACCATAAACCTCATTTACATTAAAAAACCAAAAGATAAAATACCTTTTGGACAGATAATTGTTTTTATTCCTGTTTTCTGTAATCTCTGCCCTCTACCCACATTTATATTTTCTGTTTCTATTTAAACTTTTTTTTTATCTTCCTCTTGTTTTTATTTTTCTGTTGTCTTTCTTTATTCTCCCATTGCCATGTAATTTAATATATTCATTGTTTTGAGCTATCATAATAATAATAATAATAATAATACCAGAAACATTATAGATCACAACATTACAATGAATACAGAAAATACAGCTTATTTTACATATTAATATTGTAGCTTAAATTGCAAAGTACAAAAATAAGCTACTTTTTGGCTTACTTGGGCTTTATACAGATGCAGGAAAATGCTTAAAATTTAATTTTATATACCACAATGTGTTTTAAACAATATAAGAATCATGCTTCTAGATTTAAAAACCACTCTTGATTTTTTTCACAATATGATACTCTTTTTTTTTTTTAGTATATTTTATTGATTTTTTACAGAGAAGGAGGGAGAGGGATAGAGAGTTAGAAACATCAATGAGAGAGAAACATCGATCAGCTGCCCCCTGCACACCTCCTACTGGGGATGTGCCTGCAATCCAGGTACATGCCCTTGACTGGAATCGAACCTGGGACCTTTCAGTCTGCAGGCCGATGCTCTATCCACTGAGCCAAACCAGTTAGGGCATAATATGATACTCTTAAATAAATAGAGTGATAAATGATTATACAAGTCATTTTACTTCAATTGAAATAGCAAGGCCAGCATAATTTGTTTCCCAGAAGAATAACAAAATAAAAATCTTGGCAATTCTGTATAATGTTGACTTATATTTTGATCTCTTTAACTTCAAATCGTTTGTTGCCATTAGCTGGGTCATATTTTTTGTTTTGCTTTGATAGTAATTTTGCTAATGTAAAAACCCCTGTACAATGTGATTAGTAATGCTGTAGTCCATTAACCTGATGCTGTCTTAAAAATTATTGATAACAATATAAGATGAGGGGTGTGCGTAGTTATGAAAGGTCCTCCTAACATTATATATCTTTTTATTTAAGTACAGTGTATACTGATGTTGCTTCTATCACCATTTTTTTTTTTAATGGCATAGCACAAAGAACTGTATTATGATGGTGAGACTATGAAAAGGTAAATTTATGGTTAGTTTCCAGATCTGTTTTAGAGTTTATTGCCATCTGGTCTCTTTGGAGACTATTATAATTATCCATGGGAATGTTTTCAGCACACACAAAAAAGCATGGTTTGTGTATTGGCAGAAAGTAAAAAATACCAGTGGTTTAAACCATATGTAGTTTTCTTAGAGTTAGGAAGGGAAATGAACTGAAGAACTAATTGAGAATCAACAGTAGTGATGTGGTTTTTCTCAATTTTGTCAGAATCTGTTCATAATGAACAAAATATTGCACAACAAGAAAAACTGAGGGTAATAGAAATCCCTCCATTTGGCATATTTTATTTTCATTTTAATCAGATAAGTCTTGGTGTGAATCTTAGAAACAGAATGAGGAATATATATGTCAAGTTTGAGGACTTTTAGAGACAAAAATATATTCTTATTAAAATAAATCTAGAGTTGGACATTGGAAGAATACAAACATTATTTTAAATAATTTTATGTGTGTCATGGACTTATTTATATTGCCCTTAAGAAGTAGAAGTAGTTCACAATGTTTCTTAAGCTTAAGTTTATTTAATAGTAAAAGGATATAGACAAATATCTTTTCACTTTCCATCCTAAGAATTGGGGAGAGGTCTATAAAAAATGAGATGATACATAAAAAATTGAAATCACCTATTTTTATTCAGCTGTTTTAAAAGCAAAATGCCTGGAAGGCTGGGAGTTTACAGGAAATTTAAATTTGTGATTGAGTATAAGAAATGCATTTGTGGTTTAAAAAGAAATACCAGCATGTCACATTAAAGTTATGGTATATACAGTATTGTAAAGTTAGCAGGAAAATGTATTACATCAGGGGATATGTTGCACTTTAGAGAGCTAGTGTGGGGATGGGAATGAAGGATAACCCCATGGAAGGCATGAGCATTAATAATCCAGTCAGAAAGGAAGAATTTTGCTGTCTCCCATGTAACATAAAACAGATGTTACAGTCTATTAAAAACCTTCTTAACTAAAATGAATGTTTACATCACTGGTCAATGGGAGAAACATGAACAATGGCAATTTAATGATTTTGAAAATTTATTCTGCTTGTCAGTTAATACTGGTAGTAGGGAGGGTGAAGGGAAGCTTGCCAATTTTTATTATATTTTTTTGATATCTTAATTTAGAAAGCTGAAAGGCAACAGTAAACTATATTAAGTTTTATTTATTATGTTTTACAAATTTAATGTTTTCTTTCTCAAAAGTTGAAAAAAGAAAAACCTCACAAACAAAATGATATTTGGAAACTGTGAGTCCTGGTTTAAGTATATCTTAAAGTATAATTAGTTAACTTTAAATGAATGCTAGAAACATTGTTAAGTGATTGGCAACTGAAAATAGACATGCAGAAAGGGCCACTGGGGATGTTAACACAAGGTCCTAAATATCTTTTCTTTTTTTTTTTAACATATTTTTATTGATTTCAGAGAGGAAGGGAGAGAGGAAGAGAGAGATAGAAACATCAGTGATGAGAGAGATCCATTGATCGGCTGCCTCCTGCACGCCCCCCACCAGGGATTGAGCTCCCAACCCAGGCATGTGCCCAGACTAGGGATCTCCTGGTTCAAAGGCCAATGTTCAACCACTGAGCCAAGCTGGTTAGGCTCTTTTTCTTTGAAGATTTACTTTTTTCAGTATTTTTTCCATTAAAAGATTTAAGTATCATTTACGTACAGTTAAATTGACCCTTTGAATGTATAGTTCTGTAAGATATGACATGCACACAGTCATTTAACCAATAGTAGAAACAAACTAGAATAGTTCCATCACCCCAAAACTTCCCCACGCCCCTTTGGCATTAGCCTTTCCCCCACCTTAGCTCCTAGCCATCACTGCTGTGTTTTTGTTGGCAGAGACAGTCCTCCTTGCTTGATGTGCCAAGACTGTAAGGCTTCTGAGTGTTCTTTTTCCTGGGACATTTCCGCGTGTTATTTATATAGCTTAAGATATGAGGTAACTGCCTCTACCAAGATAAAAAGCACACTTTGTTACTGTTTGCTATAAAATTTGTGGATTCCCTAAGTTTGATGTTCCTCACCTGCCAATGTAAACCCAGTACATACATAGCATCTAAGTGAACCGTATCATCTCACCTCCATAGGACGTGGGGCAAAGGGAACGCGTACAACTATGCTTATGTTCTTGCGCCTTGCCATGAGTAATAAACTCTTTGACCCAGGAGTCTCGTGTCTTCTGTCCTCATCCATGAATTAGTAACAGACTTTTGTTGTTAGATTTTAAACAGAGTAATATCAAATCCCACATGTTCTAGTTTTCTGTCTTTATTATTTTGTCTTTTCTTGTGGTTCACATTGAGGAATCTAGCACCTGGCCAAAAATCTATGTGTGATTTTTTTTTTTTTTTTGTCCAAAGGTTTACTGGGTGGTCTTTATGTGGGAAAGGTGTCTTCCCTACACCAGGGTTGGTGCAAAGCCAAGGCATTTCAGTCTCTGAAAGGAGTTGCAGTCAAGCACTCAGCCCCCCTGGCCAGCCATGCTTTTACTAAACATATGTATGTTCCTAGCCTAAGCATCTTCATAGCTCTGTCCCTTCTACCTTCCTCTGGATCCAGGGTCAAAAAACTGCAAATTTTTTTTTTGTTGTTGGGGGCTTCCTTGGTGGTGAAATAACCCCTACATCTGTGCTGATCCGCCTGATCTTTGACTATTTATTGTGAGGGACCTTGTGGGGAAATGGAACTGTGGGGAGCTGTCACTTTTTCTAGTTTAGCCTCTTATACTGCCACATTTAAGTGTTGACTGTTACTTTCATTTTGGCTTGTGTTCTTTAAAAAATTGATTTGAAAGAGAGGGAGGGAAGGGGGAAGAGAGAGAGAGAGAGAGAGAGAGAGAGAGAGAGAGAGAGAGAGAGAGAGAGAGAGAGAGAATGTGCCCGACTGAGATTGAACCTGCAACCTTTTTGGTGCACGGATGATGCTACAACCAACTGAGCGACCTGGTCGGAGCCAGTGTAGCTCTTTAATCTAGCTTTTTTTAGTTGCCATAAATGCATATGAAATTCATCCATTTTGTTGTGTATCATTCAGTAGTTTGTTCATTTCATGGCTGAGTAGCACTTCATCATATTGATGTAATGCTGCTGTGTCTATCCATCAACAGTAGAGGGATATTTGGAATATCCAGTCTGGGCTATTATGAATACAGCTGCTATAAATGTTTGTGTGTAAGTTTTTGTATTAAAATACATTTTTATTTCACTAGGATAGGGATTGATGGGTCATGTGGTCAGTGTGTGTTTAACCTCACAAGAAACTGCCCAACTGTTGGCCAAAGTGGCCATGCCATTTTACATTCCCAGCAGCAGTTAGTGAGAGCTTTAGTAGCTCTACATTCTTGTTAGCACTTGGTATTATCAGATTTTGTTATTTATCCATTACAATAGGGGTAGAGTTTGTAGCTCATTATTTTAATTTACACTTTTCTAATGATGTTGAATGTGGGGTGATTTGGGGTTGTTTGTTTTGCTATTTGTAGAGCTTCTTTGGAGAAGTTTGTTCAGATATTTGCTTCTTTGAAAAAATTGAGTTGTTAATTTTCATTATTATTGAGTTTTGAGAATTCTTTATATATTCTGGATACAAATCTTTGATTTTTATCAGACCTGTGACTTGTAAATATTTTCTCCTAGTCTGTTCTTATCTTTTCATTTTCTTAACAGTATCTTTCAATGAGCAGAAGTTCTTAAAAATTTGTTTGTTTTTATTGATTATGTTTTTGGGTGATACCCCAAAACTCTTTGCCTAATCTAGGGTCAGAAAGATTTGATACTGTATTTTTTTCTAGAAATTTATGTTTTACTTTTTATATTTTGAGTTAATTTTTGTGTATGTGGGGTGAGGTATGGAGTAAGGTCTCGCATCCCGCTTTGTCTTTGCATATCCAATTATTCCAGCTAGCTCTCTTTCCTAAAGTCTTAAATTGCTTTAATTGCCTTTGTACTTTTTTCAAAAATCAATTATATGGCTGTATTTCTGTACTCTGTATTCTGTTCCATTGATTTGTATGTTTGTATGCTGTCCTGATTAGTGCAGCTGTACAGTAACCCTTGATGTGTTTTTTCTGTTTTTGTTTTTTTGTGGTCTTTATAATCATGTTAAATTGAATCTGGAAATGAAATTATTACATTTCACAGGTTGAAAAATGTTTACATTTATAATCATAGACATCTATACATTTTCACAATTGAATTTTGATATAATGTACATGTTAGAAATTATGTATCAATATGGAGGAAAGTGCTTTTAATTTACAGTTGAGTTTTGAAATAGTAACTAATATGTAGAAAAAGTAAATAGGTGGAAAAAGGAAAGCTTATACATCTCATTGTCACTACATTTTTCTTTTAAATATTTTTATTTTAATGAGACTGTTGTGGTAGGTGGTTTAAATTAAATAGGTCTTCACAGAGAACCTAGGACAAGGATTTTAGAACAAAAGCCTGTTTAGGAGATGTAGGTAACATGGCCAAGGGTAGCAGGGGCTGATTCAGTGAAGACAGTGCAGCTAATAAAAGTTAAGTCACTACCATTATAAGTTACTGGAGCCTAATTAATCTTTTGGGAAAATTTTGAGAAGAATCAGTATCAAATTAGTCTCAGGATTAACTCAGCATAAGTGTGAATTTATTTCCTGTTATTGGTTGTGGATTGCAGTTCAGCGCTCAGGTTGACATAGCAAGTTTCAGCAGTTCAGAGGAAAAGCCCCCAGGCTTAGAGAGGAAGATACTAGCTCAGCCGTGGGCAAACTACGGCCCCTGGGCTGGATCCAGCCCGTTGGAAATGAATAAAACTAAAAAAAAAGAGACCGTACCCTTTTATGTAATGATGTTTACTTTGAATTTATATTAGTTCACACAAACACTCCATCCATGCTTTTGTTCCGGCCCTCCAGTTCAGTTTAAGAACCCATTGTGGCCTTCCAGTCAAAAAGTTTGCCCACCCCTGCACTAGCTGTTGGTCTAGAGACATACAAACATTGAACCAGACTGTCAAACCTCAGAGGGAAGGCAGGGGGGAAGAGATCAGTCAGTGAACTCATATGTGTATATGCATAACCCATAGACACAGACACTAGGGTGGTAAAGACTTAGGGGAAAGGGGGTGGGAGAGGGGAATGGGGAGAAAAAGGGACATATGTAATACTTTCAACAATAAAGATTTATTTTTAAAAAAGATACTAGCTGATGGAAGTAATCTGGAGCAAGGGGAGAAATGGTTAGGCCCACAGGATATGGGAGGGGCACTGACAACATCTGATGCTCTATGACTTTTAAGTGCCTTTCCTGGATTATCCTAAGTAACTTTAATCAAATGTACACTTGAAACTTATATAATCTTAACCGATAAATTTAATAAAAAATTATTCCAGCTATATTTTTTAAATAAATCAGATATTTTCTATACTTATGCTTATCTCTACTTTTTATTCATAAAGCAGCTTTAACTTTTTGTTTATTTACCCCTGTTGTCATGCTATCTAATTACCTAGATGAGCTTACTAACTGCACACTTGGAAATATTATAGGATATTCCTTCTTTAGATAATGTGTTTTAAAATGTTAAATGAGAAGAGAGGCTATATAAGATGGCATATAAGTCTATAAGTCATTTTCAGTATCTTTAGCCATAAGAGAGATGCAAATTAAAATCACGAGAAAACACTGCACATATATTTGAACAGCTAAAATTTAAAAATGCTGACAATAGCTGGTGAGAATGTGGTATGACTGGATCTCTCATACATTGCTGGCAGGAATGTAAAATGACACAGCCACTCTGAAAAATAGTTTGGCTTTCTCATAACATACATTTTTATATGACTCAGCGATCATTTCTGAATGTTTGTTACAGAGAAGTTAATACTTAAGTTCCTGCAAAAACCTGCTACACAAATATTTATAGCAGCTTTATGATTGCCCTAAATGGGTCGACGCTCTAACCACTGAGAAACGCCAGCCAGGCCATGATTTTTTTTTTTTTTTTTAAATAACAAGCAAGGACTTAAAAAGCTAATTGCATGAAATAAATTTGTAAGCAATTTCCCCTCTTCATAGAATTCCAGGATTACAAATATAAATAAAATAATTTTATTTTTAAAATGATCCACTTTGTAGACTGAATTAGAGGACTCCTGATTTCTTCAGAATTCTGTTCTATAAATTGATATTTTTGGTAGTCATCCATTTCATTGGCATAAACAATCTCTTCTGCCTATACTGTCCTTTTCCTTCATTTGACCAATTTGTACTCATTTTGTATGTCTCAGCTTAAAAGTCACTTTCTTAGGGCGGTCTTACCTCTGACACTCTTCTTTTCCCCAAATCTGGGTTTTGGTGCAACTCTGATCTGCTACTATAGAGGGTTGGATCAGTTTATAGATGTACAAAGTGACCAAATAATGGGCAAGTTAAAAACACAGCTGAAGCAGTGTCATTTGGTATATAAAACTTCAAAATACATCCTAGACCTTAAATGTACAATAAATTATTCAAAACATGAGACCACCCAACCTATTCTAGTGATATTTAACAGTGATATATTTGTAACTGGTAGAAGAAGAATCACTCCCTAGGTACAAGATCAATTGCTGTTCATTTTATTCACCTGAAGATAAATCACTTTCACAGATTTTGCAGACTTCTCCTTTTCCTGAAAAAATGATTTATTAAAGTGGAGTTTTCTTTACTATATCAATGCTGGCCTACTCCTTTCATTTATAATATATCTTCTGTATTGAAGGAAGCCAGAGGGCAAGAGTAGTTTTGTCTCTTCTGCTTTTTATTTCATTGTTATTTTTAAATCAGTTGATGAAATTTCTGTTCATTTTGAAGGGCCATTTTTCTCTTACATATGAGGGAATTTAAACTGTTTGAGCTGGTATGAGGGTTTTCTATTATTATAAATTGTCTTTAGTTTGATTTTAAAATACATATTGATTTATATGCATTTTGTAGAATTTTAGGATTCCACTCAGAATTCAACTCAGAAAAGTAGTGTTTTTGGTGGGTGTGAAGGGAAGGAAGGTACAGAATACTGGCTAAACATCTAAGAAAATGTTTTCAATGTTTAATCATCTATCTGCATTTTGTATCATTTATATACTGTGAGAAAATCTCCGTTGTTCCCTATATTTCCATATCCTTTCCTACAGTTTGAGTAGTGTGACAGTTTTCATTTTTGTACCTAGAGCAGGGGTGGGCAAACTTTTTGACTCGAGGGCCACAATGGGTTCTTAAACTGGACCGGAGGGCCGGAACAAAAGCATGGATGGAGTGTTTGTGTGAACTAATATAAATTCAAAGTAAACATCCTTACATAAAAGGGTACGGTCTTTTTTTTTTTTTTTTTTTTTTAGTTTTATTCATTTCCAACAGGCCAGATCTGGCCCGCGGGCCGTAGTTTGCCCACGGCTGACCAAGAGACTTTTCATTTTAAAAATATTTTCTAACCAGGTTTCAAATTATGTATTTTGGGAAATCTGAATGATACTATTCAAAACTATAAACAAATAGATCTTTTATGAAAATGAAGGCATATATACCATTTGCTCTGATGAAATGAATAGAATTCTGGACTGTTCTGGAAAATCTAGGATATATAGTTTCAGCATATACATATAGCATTTGGATCCACAGATAGATCAGAGGATCGGAGTAGTCAAGAAATAGAAATTCAGTAAGAATATATATAAAATTGGGTGAAAACTGAGGAATAGTTGCTATTTGTGGGAGAATAGTTTTCCAAACCATGCACTTTCTTATTGTTTTAATCATATGTATAACTTGCTGTGTAGTACCCACTTTAAATAAGTAATTTTGAAAAAGTAAAATGGCTGGCAAGTTTATACAGGAGCAATTTATTTAATGAATATTTAATTATTGTACAATTACAAAGTATAATTATACCAGGAATAGTATGACATATAGAACATTGAACCTTGCCTTTCAAATATTTTGTAAGAGAAACTTCCACAAATTACTTCCCTAAGAAAAACTTCTTAATGATTGTTAAGACTAATTCTGTTCACTAGACATATATCCTCTAACCCAGTGATGGCGAACCTTTTGAGCTCGGCGTGTCAGCATTTTGAAAAACCCTAACTTAACTCTGGTGCCGTGTCACATATAGAAATTTTTTGATATTTGCAACCATAGTAAAACAAAGACTTATATTTTTGATAATTATTTTATATATTTAAATGCCATTTAACAAAGAAAAATCAACCAAAAAAATGAGTTAGCGTGTCACCTCTGACACGCGTGTCATAGGTTCGCCATCACTGCTCTAACCCATGCCCATTCTGGATCTCTTGCAATTTCTTCTGAGTTTTAGAATCAGCTTGTTAATTTCTACAAAGAATACAGCTTGGATTCTGATGGAGATTAATATGGGTAGCATTGGCCATGTTAACAGTGTTAGGTTAACGATTTAATGATTTATAAATGTTTAATGATATATAAACATGGGATATATTTTTCATTTATTTAGATCTTTAAATTTTTCAACAATGATTTGTAGTTTTCAGAATATATGTCTTTCCTTGTTAAAAATGTATTCCCAATTATTTTTTCTTTTTGAGGTTATTGTAAATTAAATTTTTTTTTAATTTTACTTTTGGATTGTTCATAGTAAGTGTATAGAGAGATACAGTTGATTTTTAAAATATTGATCTGTATTTGCTGTAGCCTCTCTGAACTCATTTAGATGTAATGTTTTTCAGTGGATTCGTTAGCATTTTCTAAATATAAAACAGGTCATCTTCAAATGAGGTGGTTTTATTTCTTTTCCCCCCAATTTGAAAGATTTTTATTTATATATTTTTTCTTGCTTAATTGCCTTAACTAACATCTCTAGTATAATGTTGAAGAGAAGTGATAAGAGAAGACATCTTTGTCTTGTTTTTCATCTGAGGGCGAAAGCATCCAATTATTCACCATCATGTTTACTGTGGGTTTTTCTTAGATGTCTTTTATCAGATTGAGGAAGTTCCCTTCTGTTCTTAGTTTGTTGACTGTTTTAATTTGAAACTATGTTAGTTTTTGCCATATGCCTTTTCTGCATCTGTTGTGATTTTTTTTCTATTCAGTTGATATAATATATTACATTTATTGATTATGAAATTTAAACCAACCTTGCATTACTGGGATAAATCTCACAAGTCATGGTACTTAATCTTTTTATGTGTTGCTAGATTAGTTTTTGTTAGTATTTTATTGAGGATTTTCCCATCATATTCGTAAGAGATATTGTTCTAGAGTTTGTGATTTCTTGTGATTTCTGTGTCTGGTTTTGATATGGTAATACTGGCCTCATTAAGTGGTTTGGGATGTGTTGTTTTTTTTTCTACTTTTGGGAAGAGTTTGTGGAGAATTTGTATTAATTTTCCTTTAAGTGTTTGTTAGAATTCAGTGGTGAAACCACCTGGGTCTGGGCTTTTCTTTATGGGTAGGTTTTTGAGTACTAATCCAATCTCTTTACTTGTCGAACAGGTCTATTCAGATTACCTATTTATTCTTGTGTCAGTTTCAGTAGTTTGTGTCATTCTAGGAATTTTTTTTCCATTTAATCTAACTTACCTAATTTGTTTTCTGTGTCTGTTTAGTTTAATATCAATATAGCTTCTTCAGCTCACTTGTGGTTATTTGCATGATACATCTTTTCCACTCTTACTTTCAATCAATTTGTACCTTTTAATCTAAAATGTGTCTCCTCAAGACAAACATAAATGTCTTCTATGTATAATTAGAATTTTTCATGTAAAAATGTGAAATTCTTCCTATTTTCCTGTTTGCATGGGATCAATGTATTATTCCATAAAACGTCATTTACTCATTATGTAAAATCCAGCTTGAGTTTAGTAAGGTCTTTGAGAAAATCAGTTGAATACGCTTAAGTTTTATTGCATTCAAAAATTTGTTATCTAATGAGTCAAAAGTTCATGTTTACTTCCCTTATTTTTCTGCCATGGTACATACTACGAAAACAAGTAAAAATAGTGATTTCTAGGTCTATGACTGTTTGATTTTAATTGAATAATGGATGTAGTAGTTACGTTTTATAAGTTTATTTTCTGGCATGGGGAAATAAGTATTAAATTTAAACAACTTTTAAATTAAGCTTATATACCACTTAGGTTTTTCTCTGAGATTAAAATGTTATATAGTTTATTGCCATATAGAATTGCATGCCATTAATGGTATTGATAAGGGTTTTACAATTATAAAACAGTGTAATTATAATTTGGGTGGACCTCATCCAATGTAATTGATTAATTAGCTTGTAATTAATACAAGTTAAGTCTAAATTTTCACTGATTTCCAGCTTCTAATCAGTCTGACTTGAGTTGTTTCTTATATATTTTTTCTAATAAAACCTCTTAAAAGTGGGAAGGAAGTACTAAAATAACTTAAATGCAAAGTTAAAGTGTTTCATAATGTAAAAAAGAGAAATTTTGGTTTTGAAATGTTCACTTTATTTGGTTGTGTGTGTAGAGTTCTATGGGGACTTAAAAAAAATGTTTTTCTGAATTACAAAGGGGAAAAAAAGCCATAGAACAAAAATAAAGTTTTAAAAATGCTTTAAGCCCCAGCCAGTGGTTAGAGTTTTGGTTCGTGCCCCAAAAGGTCCTGGGTTCCATTCCTGGTCAAGGGCATATACCTGGGTTGCAGGTTTGATCCCGCCCTGTCAGGCAGGTGCTGGAGGCAACCAATTGATGTCTCTTTCACATTGACATTTCTCTCCCTCCCTCCCTCTTTTGCTCCCCCCTCCTTCCCTCCCTCCCTTTATTTAATTGATTAAAAAATATATATCCTCAGGTGAGGATTGACAACAAAACATGCTTTCAATCCTTCTGCAAGGAAGATTTCTTTTTTAAAGAAATCAATCTTTTAATATATATATTGTACAAATTGGGGTATAAATTGTAATAAAAGCATCTAAACCTTTGTCTTTGGTTAGCGTCTCTACTGAACGCTAGTATCCACCAGAAGTTTCATACAGGAATAGGAAAAAGTGAACTCATCATTCTCTTGAGCATCTGGAATAAGTTCCAGCCAGAGGCAAGATAGTAATTTTTACCTCCTTATTACTAGCACAAATCCTGTGCTGCCCTGACTGGAATCACATGCATAGCCTCATTAACTCTCATAGAAATATTCCAGTATCTGTGAATTTTTTTTTCTGGAAAAATTGCATCATTATGACGCCTCTACACAATTCCTTTATAAATGGTAAAAAACTGTTTCTGTCTTTAGAATGCCTGTTTTTTATTTGTTTCCGTATATACCTGGGAGTTTAATTGCTAGGTCATTGGTAAATCTACATTTAACTTTACAAGGAACCCCAAACTGGTTTCCACAGTGACTTCACTCATTTACGTTTTACCCAGCAACGTAGGAGGGTTAAAATTTTTGCTCATCCTTGCCAACTCTTCCCTCCCTCCCTCCCTTCCTCCCTCTCTCCCTCCCTCCCTCCCTCCCTCCCTCCCTCCCTTCCTTCCTTCCTTCCTTTTTTAATATGGCCTACTTGCTAGGTATGAAGTAGTATTTCATGTACTTTTGATTTGTATTTTCCTACTGAATAATGATATTGAACATCTTTTTAAATGCTTGGTCCTGTGTGTATTTTCTTTAATTGAAATGTCATTTCAACTTATTTAACCATTTTTTATTTGGTTATTAGTCTTTCTGTTTTTAACCCAGAAATACCTTTTAAATGATCAGATCCAGGATTTTGCTTGATTTAATGGTTATTGAAGCAGAGCCACATTTTGACCTTTGAAGTTCTCTATTATTAGTCTCCTTTCTTATAATTACGTGAATATTATCAGCAACTCTGGACTCTCTATAGTTAAAAAGCAGTGTCCTTTTTTAAATCTTTATAGTAAACTATACAGTATTTTATGAAGTATTTAATTTAGAACATTTCCATTTAGTTCTTCATACTCCAATATACAATTGCAAAAAAAAAAAAAAAGTTGAAATTTTCTCAATTGATTAACTAGCTTCATTGGTTAATGCTGAAGTAATTGCTGGTATTTGTTTTCTCTGTTGTTTACTTTTTTCTCTCCTTAAAAAATATTGCTTGCTAGAATTTCACAAACATTTACCAGGTTAATGTGTCAGTTGTAAATTAGATACAAAAGTGTTTCTGACAGTGAAACTTTTTCTTTGAGACTAAAGGGATACCAGATTGCAATCAACATTTTTAGGTATTTCAAATGTAGAGAACCAAACAAAACTTAAGGTTGATATAAATCAATGTGCTAGAGGCCTGGTGCATGAAATTTGTGCACTTGGGGGGGGGGTCCCCCAGGCTGGCCTGTGCCCTCTCTCAGTGCAGGGGCCCCACAATTGATCACCCCAAAGAGGTAGGCCCCTCCCACCCATCCAGGGCTCCTCAATGGATTGCCCCAAAGATGTAGGCTGGAGCCGGGGGTCCTGCCTCAATGCCTTGCAGAGCCGCAGGACCCCCAGAACTTGCCGTGTGGAGGTGCTGGGCCCCACTTCCTCCATGCCGCGAGAAGACGCGGGACTTCCAGGCCTCGCCATGTGGAGCCACCAGGACTCCCAGGCCTCGCTGCACAGAGCCACCAGGACTCGCCTCCACGCTGTGCATGCAGCATCAAGTCCCTGCCCACCCATGCATGCCTCGCCGCTCACGCAGCCTCCTGGTGATAGATTGTGACAGTGTGATGGCATGAGGGCGTGACAACCATTTGCATATTAGCTCTTTATTATATATAGGATATTGTTTTTCTGCTTAGGTTTTGTAGATTTTTAAAAAATAGTAATTCTGCAAGAAAGGCAAGAAAAATTTGCTCTGGAAAATTTGAAACTGCATATGCATTTTACCCTCTATTACATTGTATATTCTATAAATTCTAATTGGTAAACCCCAATTATTGTTGTACTAGGCTGTGCGTTCAGAAAATGTACTAAGCTGATAATAGGCACAGCAATTACTGTCTGTAAATATGAAGAGTTCAGCAGCAGTTGAAATCTAAAATGGTTATCAAAGAATGCTTTAAAAAGTTTTTGCCTGGGAACTCTGAAGCTGGCATTTTTAAACTGTGGTTCACGAATTATCAGTTGGAATGGAGGGAGGATACATTATCTCAAAAGAATTCAAAACTTAAAAAATAATAAAGAAGCATTGATTTAAAATGTTGATAAAGGCCTCAGGGAATCCTACTACATATACAATTGATCCTCATTATTTATAGATTCTGTATTTGCAAGTTCACCTACCCTGTAAAAATTTATTTGTAAATCCCAAATCAGTACTCAGAGCATTTTTGCAATTATTCACAGACATACGTAGAGCAGCAAAAAAGTTTGAGTTGCCTGATGTGCAGATTACCATCTGAGGTCAAACAAGGCAACACTCTGCCTTTTTGTTTCAGCTCTCATACCATAAATAAGTGTCCTTTTGGTGGTGTATTTAGTACCATGTCTTTCTGTATTTTGTGCCTTTTGTGGCCCTCAAGCATAGTGTTGAAATGCTGTCTAGTGCTCCTATAAGGAGCAACACACATAAAACAAAGTTATGAATTGATATTGATTGGTTAACAAAAATCTAACCAAAGGATTACAGGAATTTAATCCTGTATTTTTCTTAGGAACAGTGGTTCAGTTTCACAAATTCAATGTTCATGGCAACTTTGTGCAACACAAATACCATGATAACGAGAATTGGCTGTAATTGGTAAGAGCCAGAGAAACCAATTCAGTTGACCTTTTGAAGTCTTTTCTATTTAAACGTAATATTTCTTAATTTATATTTTTGTAAACATATACTGACATTAAAATAGGCTAGGCATCTTTTATGTCTTAATATCACATCAGATGCTTCTAACACAACCACGATAGATGCTATTGATTTAAGTGTTATTCATATTTACACTTTCTAGCTCTGCAAGAGTTCACTGGTCTACTTCACAGTTCTGTCTTAAATGTTGTTATTGTTCATCATACAGTATATTAGAATATGACATCTATGGCAGTGGTTCTCAACCTTGGCTGCACATTAGAATCACCTGGGAATCTTTTTAAAATCCTGATTTCTGGGCCTCATCCTCCGGAAATTCTGTTTCTTTGTTATGGGGTGGAGCCACAACATTAGTAACGAAGAAACAGAATTTCCGAAGGATGAGGCCCAGAAATCAGGATTTTAAAAAGATTCCCAGGTGATTCTAAAGTGCAGCCAAGGTTGAGAACCACTGATCTATGGGGTATTGATACCATTTAGACTGAGGTTAGCCATTTTATCTAAGGGCATACTAATTCATAATAGATGAAAAGTTAGAAGCGGGTCTTTTTCTTATAAATATGCATACTTGACTGTATTCATTGAATCAAATTATATTTTTTATTATTCAAAACTAAAGGAATTTGAGGTTCCCTCTTTCTAACAAGATGGAGTAACAATACTGGATTTACTCTCCCATCTCAAAAACCACATGATCATTTCTATAGATACAGAAAAGGCATTTGACAAAATCCAACATCTACTTCTTTTTTTTTAATTATTCTTTATTGATTAAGGTATTACATATGTGTCCTTATCCCCCCACTCCCCCACCACCCCTCAGTTTGTACCCTCAGCCCCCCTAGTGTCTGTGTCCATTGGTTATGCTTATATGCATGATATAAGTTCTTGGGTTGATCTCACCTCTTCCCCCCACCCTCCCTTGCCTTCCCTCTGAGGTTTGACGGTCTGATCCAGGGGTCCTCAAACCACGGCCTGCGGGCCACATGCAAATACAAATATTGTATTTGTTCCCGTTTTGTTTTTTTACTTCAAAATAAGATATGTGCAGTGTGCATAGGAATTTGTTCATAGTTTTTTTTAAACTATAGTCCGACCCTCCAGCAGTCTGAGGGACAGTGAACTGGCCCCTGTTTAAAAAGTTTGAGGACCCCTGTACTAGACACTGGGTTAAAAATGTGTTTCCACAGTTCATTAGGCGTGAGTTTTAGGAGAACCCAGTAATCTGCAGGCTCATGGTCTACAGATGATGGCCAATTTCCTGTCTGTGATGGACTCCAAGCTTTGAGCTCCAGGCTCTATGTTGCTTCTCAAGGCTCTCATCCTTCTTAGATCAGATTATGTTCCCATAGGTCAGTGATGGCGAACCTTTTGAGTTCGGCATGTCAGCATTTTGAAAAACCCTAACTTAACTCTGGTGCCATGTCAGATATAGAAATTTTTTGATATTTGCAACCATAGTAAAACAAAGACTTATATTTTTGATAATTATTTTATATATTTAAATGCCATTTAACAAAGAAAAATCAACCAAAAAAATGAGTTAGCGTGTCACCTCTGACACGCGTGTCATAGGTTCGCCATCACTGGCTTAGAGGTTACCCATTTACAAAATAGAAATACATTCTAGAAAGTTGAAGAATATAATTGATAGGTGAAAACACTATATTTTACACTGCTTGCTTATGGAAATGTGTCCTTTTATTTGTCACCTGAAATGATTAACAATAAACGATGTCAAAGAAATTTTGCAGTGAAAATACTACCTTATGAAACAGAAGACTTTTCTGATGTGGGGGACAAAACTTCAAAATATAAAAGCAATTTCATGATTCTGATAATTATTGTTATATAACATGTTAACATTAGGGGAAGCTGTTTGAAAGATATATGGGAATTTTCTGTAGTATATCTTTAACTTTTGTATAAGTATAACTTATTTCAAAATAAAAATTTAAAAATATAAAACAACTAGCTCATTGTTAGTTTTTAAAAATAAACTTTTTATTTGGGATTAGCCAAAGACAGACACAGTGTGGTGATGGCCAGAGAGATGTGGCGTGGAGGAGGTAGGCTGGGTTGAGGTGGGCAAAGGGGCGATTGGGACATCTGTAATAGTGTTAACCATAAAAATAAAGTTAAAAAATAACTTTATTTGGAATAATTTTAGATTTATAGAAAAATTTCAAAGATAGTACAGAATTCCCATATAATATTCATCCAATTTCCCCCAAGTGTTAGTTTATTAATTAAAAAAATCATTTTCAGAGTGCATTTAGAAGCATTGAGTATAGTCTTCATGCTAACTCTATTTAAACAAGTTTTACCATTTAACAATTTTAGTACTTCTTACTTTTGCTTTTATTTTTGGAAATTATTTGACTATAGAAATTGAATAAATGGAATTATATATTCTCTTTGGGAAATCATGTCACAAATATCTTATTAGTATACTGTTTTACATAAAGCATACTTAAAGCTTACATAAAAACTAATTTTTTTCTAGCATTTATATTTTTTATTATCAGAAATTTATTAAGTTTTATACATATTTATTGAGTTCATCTATATGCAGGGCATATTTTCTAGTCATTATAAGGGACTCATCATGTCTACATCTACATTATTTTCAGTTTCTATTCCAATTCTCATTTTCCTTTGTGTTTATTCAGATTTTTCACAATCTCTTATCCTACTTTACCCTAATCTTAGCAAGTGACCTCATATTCTTCTCTGTAAATATAAAGGAAATTATTGGATATCAAGTACTTAACTTCTCTCCCCATTGTCTTGAAACATGTTTACGTAATTTTGCCTTTTTAACTCTATTCCATTTTTTCTTTTCTCTAGAACTTCAAATTTATTATCCTTCCCCACCTTCCCCTCACTGTCAGATGTCTACCGTAGATAGAGTAGAATATATTCATTATTACCAGTGCTGTACCTCCAACTTATTCTTTATTCACTAACTGCCATGTGGAACCTCATCCTTATTTCTCTTTGAAAACATTTTTTGTTGTTGTTGCAAAAGACATTAATAAAATAATTGCCAAATCCAGTGGCCATTTAAAAATCTGGGGCCTACCTGATCCAATTAAGGTTGTTTCATCTATTACTCCCTCAATTTTGAAACTTTCTTCATTAGCTTTCAGGAGAGATAGCACTTTTTCTTTGTTCTTTTTTTGTTTGTTGACTCTTTGAGTCATCCTTTCTCTGTATCCTTCACTGGCTTATCTTTCTCTGTCAATTTCTCATTGTTGTTTTTAATCTCACAAATTTTAAAGATTAAATTACATAAAATGCAAAAAAAGTGGGTAAAAGACATCATAAACAAAAGGTGAAATAGAAGAAAATATCTGCAAGATATATCAAAGAGTTAATCTCTCTAGTATATAAACAGACTTGACATCATTAAGAAGAAAATGAAAACCCAACTGAAAAAGTAGACAAAGGATATGATGAGTAATGATTTACCATATGACCCAGCAATTCTAGGCATATAGCCCAAGACAAATGAAAACATATGTTTACGTAAAAAACTTGCACATGAATGTTCATAGCAGTATTGTTCATAATAGCAAAAAAGTGGAAACAACCCAAATGTCTATCAACTGCTGAATGGATAAACAAATGTGGAGTATTTATATGATAGAATATTGGCAATAAAAAGAAATGAAGTACTGATTCATGCCACAATATAGATGAACCTTGAAAACATTATGCAAAGTGAAAGAAACCTCTCACAAAAGTCCACATATTTCATGATTCCATCTCTGTGAAATGTCCTGAATATGCATATTTATAGCTGCAGAAAATACATTAGTGGTGCTTGTGGCAATAGGGGTTTTGGGGTATGATGGCTAAGTGATGAGGGGTTCTTTTAGTGTTGAAAATGCTCTAAAATTGATGTGGTGATGCTTGCACACTCTGAGAATATATTAAATGCCATTGAATTTTAGACTTTAAATGTGAAATGTATGGTATGTGATTTGTATCTCAACAAAACTATTATGTTATAAAATATATGTGCACTGATTTGTTTAATTCTTTGAGTGGACCTTTAACCCATATGTGAATTTTACTATAATACATTGGTCATTTTGCAAACTTTTTGTTAATTAAATTATGCAGATTTTGCAGATGTAAAATTTTATATCACTACTAATCTCGAGAAAATAATCTTTTATGTATTGGGGATCTCATCATGGTGGATAAGAGTTTTACCCAATTATAATTTTCATTTGAAAGCTCAAATTTTATTATTAGCAATAAATCCTTACAGTTATTTTTGTAAGTGACAGGCTTACTTTTTCATTTTCAATAAAATGTCTGCCAAATACCCAAGTCTGAATAATTGTCATTTGTCTGTCAGTCATTTCTTTTTTTAAATAAAAATAGTTTTTCATTAAAAAAAAGCAGTTCATATAAAAACTCAAATGCACAAGTACTTTTCCTCAGGAAACCATTGTATTTCATTCATACTTCCCATTTCCCTACACAGGGTATTTAAAAGATGTGTATTTAAGTGTTATATTTAATAAAAATCAATGATTTTTGCTGCTTAAAAAAATTCTTAAATTGGTATCTTTTTAATTTGAAAGCAAATGTCAACGTAGTGAAAATGCTAATGACATCTTAATATTATTGTGGAAATTAACTTGACTTTGTGGATCCTCTGAAAAGTTCTCAGGACCTTCCAGGGGACTGCAGACCTTTCTGTAAGGTCAATGCTTTTTCTCTATTCATGACCTCTTTCTGGAACTACAAACTTGTATTTCCAGTGTTTCAGTAGATATCTCTAAAGATTTATTTGCAAAATTCCATATGTTCAAACTTAACTCACTGTTCTCTGGCTTTTTACATTGTACTTGCTCCTATGTTCTTAAATTATCTTTCTCTCTTAATGACATAACTATCCATTAGTCATCCAATTACATCATAGTCAGACTAACCTACACTCTCCCTCACCTAGTTAGTCCCAACTCTTGTCCTTTTTGCCTCAAAAATTTTTTTCTTGCATATTTCCTCCTTTCCGCAAAATTCTTAAGGTTGAGATCCTTTTCTCTTTTTCTGTAATACCACATGGCCGTGTTCTGTCCTGGTCCTCTTCTTTTTTAAGAAGTATTTTTCAATAACTATGAAGTGTCTTGGATTTCACCCCACTTGCAAACTAACCAACTAGTCTGCCACAGTTTTATAGGTGTTGATAGAAGACTGGAACCTACTGTGTTGGAGATAAAGGAATTTTTTTACTCAAGCACAACAAGCAGCACGAGTTTCACATTCCCAATGGTTCAGATTGCATCCCCATCACTCAGGAGCAACTTGGAGGTTGATGCAGGTGGAAGCTGTGCTTACAGAGTTTGCATCACAATTGATGAATCCTGAATCTAGAAAACCTCAGTCTTTAAAGGTGGTTTATTGGAAACCTGCCTAACCTTTACAATGAGATAAAGCCAGTATTTTTAACTAAGGATGTTTGATATATAAATATCCTTAAAAAGAGAAAACAAAATCTGATAAAGATTCACAGAGACATCTTAGAACTATGGCAATTTTCTCTCATCAGTTTGTTTGTTTTCTGAACATTTGTGCCAAAGTTATCTTTGTAAAGTATATTTTGTCATGTAACTCTCTAATCCCAGCCTGATTTTCAGTATTATAGATTACTTCTCTTTCATAAAATATACTATTATGGGCTGCATGTTTTACTGATTCCCTGAGTAAGCCAGGGACCCAGTATCCCTCCGTTTTTGCCCTGCATATTTATCTGTGTATAATTTACTTTTATTTTTCTGGTAAAATATTTAACCTTCAAGAACTGGCCTATTTGTCATTTTCTCTTTGACTTTTTCATAACTCCCCAAACTTCCTGATGCTCTCAGAATATTTTGTATGTATCTCTATTGTAACACTCATTGAACCTGAATTGTTTCTATGCTGCCTCCTGCATGACACTGAGAACTCCTCAAGGTCTTATTCAAGATTGTATCCCTCATAGAGTACTTTAGATGTTAAGAAATTAATAGAAGTGTGTTGGATTAACAAGTGTATAATTTTATGGTGGGTGCCCAGTAACATTTTATTTTGATGACATTGTAACTGAGCCATTGATAAGATTATCCTTGAACTCTCTGAATGTAAATCTTTTTTCCTAAAATAATTCTATACATTTTAGAATTATTGGTCTTTTGCAAACTTTTTGTTCTGATGTTACTGTGTAATTATTTTATGTTACTGTGCAAAAAATAAATGTTTATTGTCCATTGCTGTTATTTCATTGTGAGAATAGATACAGGTGGGCTAAGTATGGGCCCATCAGATAAATATTTGACTAGGAAATTGTCCTTTGAGTCACCTGGCCTCACAAACCAGCACTCAGGACTATGATACAGTTGTGACCAGTTACTTAAACTTTGTGGATAGGAAAGCTCAAAGCTTAAATAAAGTCTCTTACTAGAGTCAATTAGGAGGGGCTATAATGGCATAAGCATCTCAGCAGTATGAAGAGAATGACAGAGGGGGCTTTTTGAAAGACCTTATGCCATCCTCACTATGAACAGCATCAATAATAGCTTCCTTAATGCAGATTTGAAAGCCATTAAAGATTGCTCTTGTAATTGCAAAGTGCTGCAGATTTTCTTTAATAGGTACAGCCCTCTCAGTATTTTAAATTCTTAATTCTTTACTTACATTAAAGGAGTATATGTATGATTGCCTATATCTGTGGACATCACACTATGAAGCATCAGATCATTATGACAACCTTGCCCATCTTTTTCTTCAGATTTTTGAGAGTGCTTCATCCATTAAGGATACTGACTTCCCCCAACCCCCTGCCACATGCTCAACTTTTTTCCTGTATAGTGAGTGATCTTAAGTTTATATCTAGTTACAACTATCAGTACTTCCTTTATATTATTTGGCATTCTTGTCATGGTTAGGAAATCTGTTTTAAAGTTATTAAAATAAGCTGAATTTTCTACCTTTCTGAGTGGTTTATTTTTACATTTTTGGTTAAAGTATGAGGGGAAAGAATACTCCCCTCAATGGCTATATACTTATCCCAGTGCACTCTATTCAATAATTCCCTCTTCTGTCATCTCAATGAAGTGTCATCTGTATTCTATACTCTTTTGTCATTGATACTTGGGTCTGTATTTAAACTTTATTTTTTTCTGTTGATTTCATAATACCTGGTAGTAAATCCTTCACTCTCCCCCCATCATTATTATTCACCTTTTTCATGATGTATTTTCCTATCATCCTCTCAGGTTTAAGGATCATATTGATGTTTTCAAAATATCACATTGGAATTTATAGGTTCATTGAGGAGAAATAATATTTTCATAATAATATTTTAGGATAAATGTCTTTTTGTCTTACATCAAGATTTTAATTCTCCATTTTGTTTATGTGTGTGTATTTAAATTTTTTATTGTAGAAAATTTCAAATCTACATAGAAGTAGAAAGAATAGTGTAATGAACTCCATGTACTAATGATCTAGCTTAAATAATCCTATCTAATAAAAGACAAAAAGGGTAATTAACTGTACCTCTGCTACGCTTCCCATTGGCTAATCAATTTGCCATATGCAAATTAGACACCATCCGGGCTGGGTGTAGCCATGGGCGGCAGGGCTTAGGCAGCGTGATCGCATCACCTAAGCCCCGCCAAAGCCGGGACCCCCGTGTGCCGCCTAAGCCCCGTGCACCTAAGCCCCGCCCCCAGCCAGGACCCCATGGTGATCCCAGAGCAGGCAAGTGCAGAGGGCAAGCGGCCCCCAGGTGGGCCTGCTGCTGGGATCGCCTTCCCAGAGCATACAAATGCAGAGGGCTGTGGGCCCCCAGGTTTGCCTGCTCCTGGGATGCCATGGCGATCCCAGAGCAGGCAAGTGCGGAGGGCGGCGGGCCTGCTTTTGGGATGCCATGGCGATCCCAGAGCAGGAAAGTTCCCACAGGCAGCACCCAGCAGGGCCTGCCCCGGGTCTCTGAAGTGATCCGGTGATCCATGAGCAGGAAAGCGCAGCCTGCAGGCAGCACCCCACCCTGGCCACTGCTCAAGGGAGAGAAAAACACACAGTGGAGGTCAGGAGCCTGAGAGATCAACACAGTTAACATCTGTCATCTCATATACATACAATAAGTGAAATAGGAAAAGAAGTTTTTCCTTGTGCCCTAGCCGGTTTGGTTCAGTGGTTGGAGTGTTGGTTGACCTGAAAACTGACAAGTCACAGGTTCGATTCCGTTCAAGGGCACACATGGACCTTGGTTGCAGGCTCAGTCCCAGGCCCTGGTTGGGGCACGAGAAGGAGGCAACCAATCTATGTGTCTCTCTCACATCCATGTTTCTCTGTCTCTCTCCCTCCCTTCCACTCTCTCTGAAAATCAATGGAGAAAATATCCTCACCCGAGGATGAACAAAGAAAAAACAGTTTTTCTTTATAATGAAAACTCTTAGCATTTATTCTCAGCAACTTTCATATATATAATCATCATGTTGTATATTACATCTCCATATTTTTTGTCTAATAAGTTATTATTGGTATATGAGAATGTTCATTTTAGTAACTGAACATCTTACCTAACAATTATTTCTAGTACTTTTTTACTGTATTCCCTCCAGTGACTATTACAGAAGAGTGGTTCAACCTTGGGCTTTTTTTGTAGAATGTCTAGATTTTAAGTCCTGGGTCCTCATTTACCCTTTCTTTGCATCACTTTCTTCATCTGTGAAAGGGAGAGTAAATGAGTTATTTTCCATAATATGCAGAAATTAAGTATGTTTTTTTAAAAAATTCCCATTTCATTTGTAGACTGTGACATTATGTTTTCGCCTTTATAATATTTTTAGTGCTTTATATAATTGTATAATATAATTATACTGGTCATGCACTGTTTAATAATGGCAGCCATAACATGAATCCTTCAATATTATTAGTAGCTAATATTTATTGAAGTGTTATTTTATTCTTGTGTTATTCTGATTTTATTCTCATTTTACAACAATTAAGTATGTTTTAGGAATATGGTGAATAATCACCAGAATAAATTTTTGGTATCTGTTGATCTCACTTATGAGGTCTATGGGGATGTATTGATATATTAATAAGATGCAATTCATTAAATACATACTGTTATCTACTATAGGAGGTCAAGTGCTGGGGATGCATTGATGAGTAAAACATGAAAATCCCTGCTTTCATGGAGCTCATATTTTAGTGGGAGGGAGAAATATAATGAATGTGGTATGTAAACAAATTAGAAGGTGTTAAAGAAAGGGAGTAAAAAGTAGAAGTTTTGTTGTGGTATTGGCAATGTTGGAACAAAAAGAGCATTTTATTTACAATATTACATAGGGTGTGTGGAACAGTTTTGTTGAGAAAATAAGACTTAAGTAAAGGCTTTCAAGATGAAGGACGAGCCACAGGGTTTAAGGGGATGTCTGGTATAGTAGAGATGTCAGCATTTCCTAATAGAGCACAGGCTTGGCATGTTTCAAAATTTTGCAAGGAGTTAAGTCTGCTTGGAGCAGATTACCAAGAACAACAGGAAATGAGGTTAGAGAGGCAATAGGAGGTAAGGAAGAGTGGCTTGTTTCTGTAGGGCTTCATAGACCTCATAAGGATTTTTTGCTTTTTACTGAGTGATGTGGAGAGCATTGAGGGTTTTGAGTAAGGGGATGATAAGCTCACTGACTTGCATTTTAAAGGAAAATGCCAAGAATGGAAGTAAGGAGATTAGGAAGTGATTGCAACAGTCCAGGTAAGAAGTCTTAATAAGTTGAATGGGTAATATTAGTGGAATTACTAAAAAGTGGATGCAAAAAAGGTTAAAATCTGGAAATAATTTTAGGATAGAGCTACTGGACAAGAAATATTTTTTCTTCTACCCTTCTAGGTTCTTTGGCTGGTCTAATAATTAGATGGTCAAAAAAATAAAAATAAGCTAGATTAACAGAAGAAAAACAAATTTTTAATTCCACATGTATAGGAGCCCTATAAAAATATGAGACCCAAAGGCAAGTCAGGCAGTTGAGGCTTTTGTGCCATCCTGAGCTAAGGAATGGGATAGGGGTCTGATAGGGGTCTGGGGACTTAAAGAGGAGGCGGGTAATTCACAAGACAATAAGAAGTACAGATGTTTGGTAATTAGTTACTTGCCCAGCCATGTAGATAGGTCATTCAGATAACAGCTATCTCTGATAATAGTTCCCTTCCTGAGTCAGGCCCCCTATCTAAATTCTTGTAGGTGGTAGGGAGAGGTAACAGTTTTTCTTGATTTGCCTGGGTCTTGATTGCCTTCTACTTAAACTAATCCACATGCTGAAGGGGCACATTTGGGGTGGTACATTTTGTTACCCTTCAGAGCTAATAGCTTTTTCAAAGGACTGGATGTGTGTGGGGTGAATAATATTTCCCCAACGTATCTCCTTATTGCTTCTTCTTTATTATACAGGATAAACATACCTTTATGTATAGTAACAAAAGTGATCCATATTTAAATTCAGTAATTTCACTTTCTTGTTTAAAACCCTGCAGTGGCATCCTGTTGCACCCTGAGTAAAAGTTACTCTTCTTACCATACCCAACAAGGTATGCATGATCTGGGACCAGCATATTTTTACAAACTTACTTAGCTACTCTCTATCTTCCTCACCATGCCGTAGCCACACTGATTTTCACATTTTTTAAATATGCCAACCCTCTTAGAATCTTTGCACTTGGCTCTTCTTTCTTTTTTTCTCCAACCACAAGCTCATTCTTTGCTTGATTAGCTCATTTGAATATTTTTGTTTGTTAAATATCCTCAGGCCTATTCAAAGTAGACTCTGTCCTTGCACCTCTTCACTCCCCATTGTCCTCAGCCATTTGTTTTTTTCTTCATAGTGCTTCTTACAATTATTTTATTTCTCTGTTTCATGTTTCTGTTTTGTTTGCTTTATATTTTGTTTTGTGTGGAATCTCCATTAGATAGAGACCATGTGTGACTTGTTCAAGACTGTGTTTCAGTGCTAGCATAATTTCTGGTCCATAGAACTATTCATTAAATACATTTAGATTGGATTGACTGACTAAATTAATAAACAAAATATTTACATTACATGCTACAGTAGCAGAGCTGGACATTACATCTTTCTTAGATTTCAGTTAAATCTAATTATTCTTATATTCTCCTTCCTTAATCAGTCATTGCATATTGCTTATTGTAAGATGGCCATAAGTGATTCTTTATCACCAGAAGAATATTTCCTCATTGAAATCCATTCAGCTATTAACATCTAGGTAAATTCTTATTTTTAGCAGATTACCTATATTCATATAGTTATACTACCTGTCATGGAAATGTATCAAAGAAATGTGAAACAGTAGCTTTAAAGATGTCCTCTACCCACACTCTGTTTTTCTCTTAAAGCTATTACCCTAAAGGAAGAAAGGGGGGAAAAAAGAGAAATCTATGTCGTGAGTTCAGGTTTACCACAGTAAGTGTTTAAGATAGGGCCTTGTTACCATGACAACTGATGCATGGATTTTAAGTGGAAATTTTTCATCAGATGATAATATTTTGTAGCATCCCTAGTCTCTTAGTATAAAATTGTTCTTTGTCAAATTAAAAGAATTCTGAAAACCCCTGTTAAAATTAATTTTTAAATGTTTTTATTATAAATTTTTCAAGTCACTTATTGATTTGATAATAAACATTAGTTTTCTAATCTGTACTAGATCTTTGCTTAAATGGTAAATAAAGTGGTAAACAGTTTAATATATTGGGAGTTTTGGGCAATAGAAAACGACCTGCCATTTTATAGATTCCTTTGCCCTACTAGTAAATGCTTTCTAACTCCAGTGGAGGAAGGCTGTTAAGCTTTAAGTGCTCTGTCATATTTGCAGGCTTTTATAGTAGAAAAGAACAGCAGTGAGCAATGATGATGGAAAATGATGGCAGGTAGACTTAAAACATCATAAAGCACAGACGATTGTATGTAATGCCTTGAATTGAATCCTTTTTTCAATGAAATGATGAACCATATGTGCCACCCTTATGGACCCTGTAAGAAGAGGAGAAGAAATGTGCCCTAATGCTAACTGTGCATGAAATTGCAGTGTTAGGAGATATTGACCAGATGTTTCAATCTCAACAAATAGCTTGTTATGTGACTGAGTGAAAATATCTTTGCTGCTTTGATCACATACACCTTGAAGGAAGGGCTAATTTAATAGACGCTGTCATAGTTTATCATTGTCAATAAACTTTGACTTGACCTTTGCCTTATATTTTTGATGTTGCTTCTAATATGTGTGTATGGGCAGATGTTTACTGCCTTTAAGGGATTTTGCTTTTTATAACACATATGCTAAAAACAGTAAAAGAGAAGGATTTTTTTTCTCCAATTTTCTCTTGTTCTTTTGTATTTAATAAGCATGTTTCTTTGTAGATTTTGTAGAATTTCTGGGTGAATGCAGCTGAGTGACATTCTTACTTCTAAAGACCCACTTTCTTACTATCTTCACCTCTATGTCCCAGTTTTATTTGGCCACAATAACTTATATGGTGATTTTTTTTCTTATTTTATATTCTGTTTTGTGTTGTTTTTTTATAGCTTGAACTGATGGATCTCTTACAAAATCATCATAATTTCTTGACTTTTACAATTAAGGATAATGATAGCTAGAGAAACGAAGTTACTTACACATGACCACAGTCATATTTGATGATACTCCTTCCAATATGATTTTCTTTATTTCCCTTTCTTTCCTCCTATCTGGAGTAATGATTGAGAATTTACTTTATAAAACCATACAGAGTTGAGCTCTGCCACTGACTTACTTTCCTCACCCATGAAATTGGAGTAGTGAGTATTTATCTCATGTTTGGTAGTTCAGATTAACTGGGGTAACATAGTAAGTAAAGGACTAGCATAATGCCCAAATTATAGTAAGTACTTGCTAATTTACCTCCTAATTATATTGTCCTTTCTAACTCATCTTCAGCTAATTATAGTGTTAACTTCGCTGAACCTTTTATTTATATTTAGTTTTAGCACAATTTTTTTCTCAAATTGTCAGGGGGAAATGTCTGGAGTATAATGAAAAAATGATAAAATAATTCTAGAAGTGATTTTGAAATTGTGATAAATATGTGGATTAATCATATGTCCTCTAAACAAGGGCAGCCATTGCTACCAGTAAGTTGAAGTTGCTTGAGGGTATAGGAAAGGAAAGTTTTCCTCGACCCTCTTAGTATCTCTGAAAGTTAAACTGACAAAGCATACACATTTGTTTAATGTAAGTTTTATGCAACACAGGAGCCTTCATAAAGAAATGAAGACTCAGAGAAACAATTTGACTTGAGTATTTTTATGCTAGGTTTGGTGAAGAGTGGGAAGTCTTGTAGAAACATGATAGGTCAGCGGATGAGGCACATAGAGTAAAACTGGGTGAACTTTTGTTAGGATTCTCATGTCCCTTTGTCTGTAGGATGAAGATATTCTCTTCCTCCAGGTATGGGGGCGGGGGGGGGGGGGAGTACTTCCCACATGAGGATTTTTATGAGCTGCTTCAAGGGAGAAGTAAAGGGGAGGTCAGAGTACCTTCCTGCTTCTGCATTTCCTCCGTTTGTTTTTTTTTTAACCATTGTGCTATAATTTGGAATAGTGTGTCCTGATCCCCATTAGTATATTCCTTTATATATTAGAGCATTTCACTCTGTAAGGCAATTTAACTGTTTCAAATAATGTGAAAATGGTATCTATTGAACTCTATTTCTAATAAAAAAAAAATTTCTAGAAGGTTGTTTTCTTTTAAAAATAAGATCAGATTTCTCCTTAAGAAAACTCTTTGTATTCCAACCTAAAAGAAAGACTCTTTTTTTGTGTATAGCAAGAAACAAAAAGTTAAAGTTGGCATGATTTTTTTAAATCTTGGGAGAACATAGAAGAAGAAATAGAAGAAGAATGTATACAATCCATTTTTGATAGAAATCATGTTGCTTAAAGGCTTCCGATGAAAGTCGGTTTGAATAAAAACCTAAAGCATATTTGGGTGCTATGCTAATTTTTATCATCTAGTTTTGGAGACCTTTGGAAATATATCTAGGCTACTTATGGTAGATAGCTAAGAAACTAATTGTGTAACAATTGCATTTTAAAAACATAACTTACACAGCATTTTTAAATTTGGATAAATACCTTTAGTTTAAATGGTTTTATTGGTTCATTCGGTGCAATCCTATATACCTGTTAATCTTCTGCTTAAAAGGAAAAAAGGCTTCCTCCCTGGCTATATTCGTGTTCTCCATGTATGTGCCTTTTCACCTTTGTTGTGGGTGCCTTAGTCCCTTTTAGGAATCTGGTGAAATCTATTGAATCCTCTTCTCAGAAAAGTACATCAGAGTTTCCTTATAATTCCAGGGAATTCATGGATTCCCCTGCTTCCTCCCACACATGCCTTGACCTGATAGTGGCCCATAGGTCTCATGCAGACTACAAATCTTCTTAGAAGATAAAATTCAAACTCCTTAGTATTCTAAATATTTAATAGTTTGCCTTAGAAATAACAATAAAATAGTGTTTTTGGTACCCACATAATTGCATTAGTGGTAATTATAACAATAGTTAAAATATATTCTGTACCAACTTTATGCCAGGTTCTATGCTAAAACTTTAACCTGGGTCATTGGTTATATTATTCATATCTCCAAGTGACATATATTCAGTAAGCATTTATTGTGTGTTTTAGAAAATACTCTATTTTTAGAATACAGATTTAAGGAAGAGATTATAGCATTTTGACACTTTTCTTATTCATCTTCATTCATTGCATTTGTAAGGTACCAAAATCCTGTGTGGAATACTGAATTTACTTTCAGTTCTCTAATTCCAATAGCCTCATTTTTTTGCTTCTGAGCCTCTTTGTCATCCTTCTTCCTCTGAAAATTAACTATCTCGCACAAGATCTACCAGGTCCCTTAGTTTCTACAAGTTTCAGCATGGCCACAGTTTCACATATATTCCTTAGGAAATTTCTTTGGCCACTCCCCAAAGTCTAACATATGTGCTACTCTCATGTGCTGATATATATATCACACACCCTGGGAATAGATTAGATCAGATCCAGAAAAATTGTGTAGGATGAGAAGAGCAGGTAATCCTTGGATCCAGGCCTATAGAACACTAAGGGATCAATAAAGAAAAGAAGCCTACAAAAGAGCTAGAGAAATGCTGCTCTTTTTTTAAAAAAAATTTAATGTTTTTAATATATTTCATTGATTTTTTTACAGAGAGGAAGGGAGAGGGATAGAGAGTTAGAAACATCGATGAGAGAGAAACATCTATCAGTTGCCTCCTGCACACCTCCTACTGGGGATGTGCCCGCAACCCAGGTACATGCCCTTAACCGGAATCAAACCGGGGACCTTTCAGTCCACAGCTATCTATTTTTTACTACAATAATATTCAACAAATGGTAGATGATCAGAAAATATTTATGCAGTGAGTTTAATGAGATTAGACTAAAACGTACTTTATATTTTAGTGCCCTGATATTATCATCATCATCAGTACTCTTTAACAGACACTTTGCATACATTATCTTACTCAATTCTTACTATAATTCTACAAGAAATATAATCTCTAATAGACTATGTAATTTACTATCACAGGACAAGATGAACTATCTGTGTCCTAAAGTTTATCTTTCTACTAGACCAAAATTCCCAAAATCTTTTCTGGAAACTAGATGTGAACAGGTATTTAACAATAAAAATAACAAAAGAACCATTGTTGGTATAATAGTAGGAATCTTGGGAACCAATTTTTATTAATAGTATGTTTGCCAACAGGGGAAATGGAGCAGTTTTGGCAGGAAAGGAGCATAGCATACTAGTTATTGAGGGAGAATGGATTCTTAATAATATTTATAAAAATCTTTGTGTTCCACCGTCTCACTTGGGAGCACAGCAATCCTTTGAAAGAACCAATCCTTTAAGCTATGTGATAGATGCTATTTTCCTAACCAACTACTTCACTTACGATTTCCTCACCACCCTTTGCAATCTGTTTGTTGCTGTTATTACCCAGTTTTGACATTTAATCTCTTTCAGTTGTGCTCCAGTTTTTCTGAAACGCCTCATTGGATTTCTGATATAAAATTTCTTACGTTTGGCTTATCTTGCTATTATTTTAGTATCTAGGTACCATTCTTCAGCATTCTATTATGAATTGAATTAAAGTATATACCATTGCTTTAGAAGTGACTGTCGCTTGAGCATCATTGTCAATTATATTGTTCTAAATATTCCATTTAGGTGACAAAGAGGAAATTCATCTGGCAGATGAAGTTAATATTAATAGAAATATTTCCATATGTGGTTAAAGACTCTTGATGTGAAGCTTAATATGATATTTATTTAGCTCCATTTAATTTCAGTTATAAATTATCTTCCTGCCTGCCTGCCTGCCTTCCTTCCTTTTTTTCTATATTCTTATTGATTTCAGAGAGGGAGAGGGAGAGATAGAAACAATGATGAGAGAGAATCATTGATTGACTGCCTCCTGCATGCCCCCTACTGGGAAACGAGCCTGCACCTCAGGCATGTTCCCGTGACCAGAATCGAATCCTGGACCCTTTAGTCTGCAGGCCAATGTTCTATCCACTGAGCAAACCAGCCAGGCCTCTTCCTGCTTTCTTAATGAGGCCTCATCTCTCATTATCTGACTCCTTTACTCAAAAACCTCATTTGTGCCCTTCTACATACAGAATGCTCCCTAATTTCTTAAAGTGTCATTTAATGATCTGGCCTAGATCTACTTTTCACATTAGTCTGTTCCCTCCCACATTGTGCTCTGTCATTATACTCCTAATAGTCCTTTATTTCTCTTTTCATTGTTTTTTGTTAACATTATACTCTTTTACTAGTATTCCTCAACTGTGTGCTAAGACCCTTGGGTGCTTTAGCAAATCCACATTGAGTCTGCAGGTCATGTCAAAATTTCTAGGAAAACATGTGACATCTATTAGGTTCAACATTTGAACCACTAACTGCAGATTTTTCTGTTTTAACATTGCATTGCTACTTTCCTCTTGGTGGTATCAGATACTTTGGAAAACTGGGGTTTGGGTAGCTTCTGTGATTAAAAAAACAAAACAAGTACTACACAAAAATCATTGTGACACAGCAAATAAGAGTGGTGCTGACCAGTCTGATTCCAAGTTTTGAGAATTTTACAGTGCGCAATAGGCTCTCAATTATTAGGAAATAAATACTAGATTGTTTGGAACTAGCTACTTACTAAATAGAATTTATTTTACCTTAAGAACACCATGATAAAATTCCCAACAGGAGAGGAGGCATGTGCTGTGTGCTGTGCCTCTACTTCCAGTTCACAGCTATTTTTGAAAGTTACACCCATCTTTCAGAGACTAGTTGATAATGTCACCCATCTCTGGATGCCTTTTCTGATCTCCCTTCGCTTATATTTAATTGCCCTCCTGAGTGTTTCCTGGTGGTATTCTGCCTTTACTATTGCTTTTAAAGTTGAATTCAACTAATTTCATGTATTTATTTAAAGTAATCAATTATTGCTGTAGTTTTCTTATTCATTAAGTTAGGTGTAGTTACTTACAGTGTAGTGAGAACCCTTTCATTCTCTGTATGAAAGTGACCCAATTATAATAATAGGTATCATTTACTGATCTTAAGTACATTTCTTGTTAGTCTATTTCTAATTCTTAAAACATGCTCCCAAGATCATAGGTTGGATTATCAACATTATATTTGAAGAAATTGGGATTTATCACTGTTGGTTTCCAGAACACTGACACACCTCCTAACCTTTAGCTATTCTAGTTCCTTTTTCTTTTACTCTTGCGTATAGAATCAGCTTTTTGGTATCTTCAGAAATCCTGTTGAGATTTTGATTAGTGTTGCAGTGAATCTATGAATAAATTTGGAGAGAATTGCTATCTTAAGAATATTGAGTTTTCTAATTCACGCACATAGTATCACGTTATATAGTTGGTGGTGGGTTTTTTTAGTTGTTTTTTTGTTTTGTTTTTTGTTTTTGTTTTTTTTGGTAGTGTTCTGTGTATAGGTCTTACACATGTTTTCTTAAATTGGTCCCTTTATGTTTCAATTTTTGATGCTATTGTAAATGACATTGTTTTCCTAATTTTCGACTATTCCTTGATAGTATATAGAATTACATTAGATTTGTGTACAGTGATCTTAAATACTGAGACTTTGATAAAGTCACTTTTTAATCCTAGAAAATTTATGTAGATTCTTATGATTTCCTTAAACACGCACAGATTGGTGTCCTGCCAAAGCCTCAAGAGCTACTTTATATGGATTTCAGCTCATTCCTCTCTGAGACTCTTTTTCACTTTATCTCTGGTCCCTCATTTCAGTGAGAATGCCAGGCTCCGTTTGGTTTCTTCCTCCTGGCACTGTAGCCTGAAAATTGCCTCCTGGCAGATAGCCTGCATGATGTCAGGGCTCACCTTGTTTTCTGTCAGAATCATAGTCCTGCCCTGTCCAGTGTCTGAAAATTCTATAGTTGTTTCCTTTTAGTTTTGTTTTTTAAGTATACACAACACAAGAGTAATTCTGGACCTTCTTACTCCCTCAGGGCTAGGATAGAAGTTAAAGATGGGTATTTAAAGATGTACTCTACATACCTAAACAAAGAGAGGTTGAGCAATTTCTTTTGGCTAAAAGAAGGAACATAACAAGAAGCTTTGAACACGATTGCATCTCTTTCCTGGAGAATTTGAAAATGTGCTTGTGTCTTTGTATTATGGTCACTGTCATTTTCCTCTAGTAGACATGCATTAAGTGTTTATTGATTGGATGTCAGAATGGTCAAAAACAGATTGCTTAGGTGTTGGTAACATACTATGTTGGAGGTAATGTTAGACATGTACTAAAATTTTAACAGAACTATTAGCAGATTAATTTATAAACTTTCAAAAAAGATTTTTTAATCTTTCAACTTTCTTGAAAACATCCTTACTTTCTCAGCTAGGTTATTAAGTGCTTTCAAGCCATGAGCATGTCTTCTACTTCTTTTATGTGTCTGCTTTGGCTTACTAAACTCTTATTTTAAGTTGACTAACTTTTGAGGAGAAATCACTGATTAAGAGTAAAAGTCTCACATTTTGTCAGTGTCCTAGATATCAAAAATAGCCAGAGTATTTAGACTTTCTACATGAACAAAAGTAATGTGTAGAACAAGACATATTCTTGGCTGTTATGTCTGTACTTTTCGTATGTCTTAAAGTATTTAATTTTCAACAACTTTATGAGGTGTATTTATATATATTTTTAAATTTACAGATGAGGAAAATGAGGCATAGAAATGCCCAAGTGACATTCTTACTTGTACAGCTAGTAAGTGGCAGAGGCAAGATTTGAATCCAGACTGTCTCAATATATTGGTGTACTGGTTAATAATGCGGATTTTGTAATCAAAGAAAACACGATAATTTCAAGAGAAACATCAAAAGTGCTTTATTCAAAGTAATGTCCATCGCTAGCTACACATTTCCCCCATCTTTCAGGTAATTTGTGGATACCATCCCAATAGAACTTTTCTTATTTGGGGGCAGACCATTCAGAGACCCAATTTTCCACTTCTTCGTATATTTTGAAGTGCTGCCTCAGAAAGTGCATGTGCCATTGATCAGAACAAGTGATAATCTGAAGGAGCAAGGTCTGGTGAATATAGTGGGTGCTTAATACTTCCCAAGCAAGATCTTTTAACGTGTCTTTAACTGGTTTTGAAGTGATGGTGTGTCATCATGAAGCAAAATTACTTTGCGTGTCTTCTGGCACATTCTGGTCGGTTCACGATTGAAGTGTGGTTCAAATTGATTATTTGTTGTTGGTAGCCATCAGTTTTAACGGTTTCACCTGGTTTTAGAAGCTCATAATACACCACACCTTACTGATCCCACCAAACGCAGAGCAGTGTCTTCTTTCTGAAGTGATTTGGCCTTGCAAAGATGTTGATGGTTGACCTGGATCCACCCATGATTTTGTGCATTTGGGATCCTCAAAATAAATCCACTTTTCATCACCAGTCATAATTCGTTGCAAAAAAGACTTTCTTTCATGCCGTTGAAGCAACATTTTACTGGTGACTTTTTGGGTTTTCATTTGTCTTTCGTTCATTTGATGTGGCACCCATTTTCCTTCCTTTAAAAATCTTTTCCATTGCTTTTAAATGATCAGAAATGGTTTGCTGAATAACGTTTAATCTTTCTGCAAATTGTTTTTGAGTTTGACAGGCCGATCTTCATCCAATAATGCTTGTAATTGTTGGTCTTCAAACTTTTTCGGTTGACCTGGACGTTCTTTGTCTTTCACATCGAAATCATCACTTTTAAAGCGTTTAAACCAGCGTTCACATGTATCTTGAGATGGAGCATGTTTACCATAAGCTTCCCGAAGTATACAATAACTTTTTCTTTAAAATAAAGCAATGAATTAAAACTTCCCGCAAATGCTCTTTTTTTTGGCACAAAATGCGACATTTTTAAGCGTAAAAATATCTATGATGTTAACACCTTCAGCAAATTTGACATATGAAGTTTTGAAGCTTGCTGTCAATACAACAAAATAGCATACGTATCAGATCACTTATATACCAACACATGTGTAACTCCATCTATTTAAAAAATCTGCATTATGAACTGGTACACCTAGTAGATGCTGGGCTTTTAATGATATTGCTATACTACTTCTATTGGGAATTGCTATTATTTTTCTGTATCAAGCCATCATTGCCCTAAGGTCTATTTGACTTTAGATTCTGAGTTTTTAACCACTGTGCTCTATTTCTCTCCCCAAAAGTAGTATAATAAGATTTTATGTGATTGTTATGTCAAATTTGTTATCATAAATGGTAGTACAGGATTGGAATTCCATTCATAACAGCCACAGTTTCTAATAAGGTATCTCTTTTATGCCACTATCTACAACAGAATACTGAACTATGGTGTACCGTTTTCTGACACATTAAAATTATTTATGTTCCTGTTTTTCAGTGGATGATTCAGAAGCCACACAAAGCAGCAACATTTTTTGGTTGCATTGGGACAGATAAATTTGGGGAGATCCTGAAGAGAAAAACTGCCGAAGCGCATGTGGATGCTCATTACTACGAACAGAATGAGCAGCCAACAGGAACTTGTGCTGCATGCATCACTGGTGGCAACAGGTCAGTGTAATTCCCAGGGAAGCTTATACTAACTGGCTATTGCAATACTGGTAAAATCTGAATTCCAATCTAATTTTGGAATTTAGATCTCTCGTTTATAATTGCTTTTAATGTTTGATAAACTCTTCCTTATATCATTTTTTCTTTTTCTTTTAAATTGCCCTTGTTGAACCTGCTGTGGTCTTCATGTGGTATAGTGGAATGAAATTTTTGAGATTATCTAATCTAGCATCTACTCCCTATAATTAGGATCAGAGAAGGAAAACATTTTATTCAATGTCTTATAGCAAGCATTTTGCTAAACTGGGATTAGAAAGAAATGTTCTTTTCACCATATCCTGAGTTTGGATACATGTACATATTCATATGTATTTTTAACGTATACAATATTATGTTATATCCAGTCTCATATGAATTAGGTCACCTAAAGCATTTCTAGCAAATAGTCATTCATCCATATTAAACAACTTTAGTCATGGGTAATGTACCACTCAAGAAACAACCCATTGCATTTCTATACAATTTTACTTATTAAAAATTCTTTTGTAAGTGACCTTTGAATATATACTTCAGTGCCTCCCATGCATTGGTTGTATTTGTGCCTTTTGCAACTACATGGAGGTTTTCTTTTAGTACATTCATACATCGCTGACAATATTGTTACCATATTACTCATCAGCAAGGGAGAAATAAAATAACTTTTCTAACTGTCATATTCTTAGAATCACCAAAGCTGATCTTTTTTAAATAGTGATTCATTGGATATTTTATGTTCCTTATAGCTAGAAGTATTTAGTCTGTTCTCTTCCATTTCTTGACTCCCTTCCTTTCCCACCCTTTTTATTTGCCTCTTTCTCTTCCTTTATTTCTTCCCTTCTCTCTCTTCCCCTTGGTCATTTCCTTTTTTTTAGTTCCTTTTATTTTTGCTCACTCTTTGACTTCCAGAAAATGTATGTTACATATCTGACACTATTATGGCAGTAATCATTAAATAAATAAAATATAACTTTCAAAAATAGAGTGCCAGAATCTTCCAAACCTTCTTATAACTATATTTTTTATGTATAAAAAAGTTATGATTTTGCCCTGACCGGTATGGCTCAGTAGATAGAGCATCGGCATACAGACTGAAGGGTCCCAGGTTTGATTCTGGTCAAGGGCATGTACTTTGGTTGCGGGCTCATCCCCAGTGGGGAGTGTGCAGGAGGCAGCTGATCGATGTTTCTCTCTCATTGATATTTCTAGCTCTCTGTCCCTCTTCCTTCCTCTCTGTAAAAAATCAATAAAATATATTTTTTAAAAAGTTATGATTTTAAGGTTTCAGTGAATAAACCACTATTGTTCAAACATATTTGAAATATACTTATTTAAACCTTTTTGTTTTTTAGTTTTTCTAAAACCAACATTAATATGCAGGTGCAAAGACAGAAATGGGTCAAGTTTTGCCTCTGATACCACTCAAGCTAGAGCAAAATTGAGAAATTATTTTTGTATGCTAAAGAGCAGTATGATAATATTAGGTTTCCCAGATGTTAACAGCTTGATTTATATACTGATATTATAGTTATGTTGCTCAGTATTGTGCAGATAATTTTGGAAATTTGAAACTGAGGGAAACCCTCCCTATCTAATTCATTATCCAAATTGTGGAACCTAACATATTTGGATAAATTGTTTTAGATAGGGGTGGTAACTCTCAGTACCACTATCCAAAACACAGGAATCAAAGAGTTTAGATAATGCAATAATTTTCTTAATCCAAGTTCTCATTCTCCAAACTCTGAACCAAACACATTTGGATAGTAAGAATACTTGTATTTTTCTTTTGGAGAAACTGAGTAGTTTCCTATCAAAGAGTAGTTTTATTATCAAAATAGAGTTTAGTAATTGATACCACAAGTGTTTGCTTTTATTTAGTAACCATTTTTGTCAAAATTTTGCTAAAGACATGATTACTTAAATATGCTGTATAAATCAGGATTAATTATTCTGATTTTGTAATATAGTTATTTGCATATAAATATATTGATGCATATTACTCTTATTTTCATTCATCTAATTGAACATAAACAAATATTCTCAGTAGTCAGTTGGCATATGAACAGAAATATGTTTTGGAAGAGAATTGATTTACTTTTTTCTTAACAAGAGGAACCAATCATATTACCACAATCTTAAGTAATGAGATGATATTTTATTTGTGAGGATTTTTGTACCGTAACTACTATTGATTACAAAAGTGGAAAACTGCCGGGCTGGTGTGGCTCATTGGTTGAGCATCAACCTATGAACCAGGAGGTCACAGTTTGATTCCCTGTCAGGGCACATGCCTGGGTTTTGGGTTCTATCCCCAGTAGGAAGCAGCTGATCGATGATTCTCATCACTGATATTTCTGTCTCTCTCATCCTCACCCTTCCTTTCTGAAGTCAATTAAATATATTTACATATATATATATATATATATACACACACACACACACATATATATATATTTAAAAATTAACAAATAAAAAAGTGAAAAACTGTCAAGTTATTTTCTAAATTCTGAGGAGGAAAAATATTTTTATTAATTTCATATGTAATGTAAATAATTATTAAGTTTAATTGTTGAGCAATAATAAAAAGCTATATGAGGCACTTGTAGCAAGATTTTAAATGTAGTATCCTGCTTAGATTTTTCTACTGCAAAACTGGACCAGGGCAGGGAGGTTTCAACTGTAGAAACTAATTTAAATTTATTCCATTCATTAACATTTAATGCTTGGCAAATTAATTTCACATAGTAAATATAGTCTTTATATGTATTTTGTAAAATTAATCCCATACTTGGCTTTTAAAGCATTAGGTTAAAGAAGAAATGTATAGTGTATTGATACTTAAAAACTGAAGTTTTTATTTGAATTTTTTTATGCATAATGGCATTATAGCTTTGTTTCGTTACTGCATTTTGAACTATTAAAATGTAGACAGTAGATAATCTTAGCATTTAAATATTAAAAAGAAACTTAAATGCCAGTTTCTCAAAATACCAGGTGGTATTTAGAACAAGGATTAATATCTCTGTTTTTCTCACAGGCAACATAGAAGTCTCAGGAGTTCTCAAAACAAAATTCATTTTATTTACATTTATTAAAATCAATATACAACAGTTCTGAAGAAATAAAATATAAGTTGCAAAAAATATTGTTAATTGACTGTATAGAAGTATATGACAAGTTTGCAATAAAAGGAATAAGTTGTATATCTGGGCCAAAAATCTTACTTTGCTTTTTGTTGTTGTTTTAGGTCCCTTGTAGCTAATCTTGCTGCTGCCAATTGTTATAAAAAAGAAAAACATCTTGATATGGAGAAAAATTGGATGTTAGTAGAAAAGGCAAGAGTTTATTATATAGCAGTAAGTATTTACCTAATTCAAATTTCCGGTACATGTTTACACTATAAATTATAGTTGTTAGCTGATGTAAATTTTTAAATAATTGTCTTTTACTTATCCTGCAAATTACCCATCTCAAAGCATATGTTCACTATTTAACATGCAGAATAGTAATATGATCATTCTATGGTAACATAATTTGTATTATTTACCTTCAAGTCTACCTCTTTTGGGATACGTTATACATAGATATTTCTTAACCAAGTATCAAATTCCTGTAAAATCTGTTTCTTAAGGTCTTTTGAAGTAATTCTGTGAATTTACATTTTATATTTTTAGGCTACTTCTGAATAATGCATGCATTGTATGGAGAAATATTAGTATTCTAAATATTCACTGCAAACAGTTTGAGCTTATTTACCTAAAAAAATCCTAATTGCTATTTATTCCATAGTAATTATCATGATACCTTTTAATTTAATATTTCAGAAATATTGATTGTGACAAATCTCTTAAATCTGGGAATAAGGGCAGCATGTAATTAGAATTATTAAGTCTTCTGACATGAAAGTAATTGGTTAAGAATTTATTTCTAAGATAAGACTGATATAAAAATCCTCCTGAATTATTCACCCCATGAATATTTTGTTTTTATATAATCTGAGTTAAATGTGGCTGACCAAAAATAAGTAGATACCTTTGAAAAATTAAAAGTACCTTATAAGCATATAATATATGATTTTGATATAACAGCCTCTGCCACTCACTACCTGATCTGTGAAACTGCTGGTAACACGTGTAAAAAATTGATTTTCTAATAGGAACGTGCTTATTGAAAATATAATTATTTCTTTCAGTCTAGTGTTAATGTCTCTTACAGCATGTTTATGTGCACTGCTGTAGGCTTTACAAGGTTGTTATTGATTCCAGTGTATAGCAAACCCTACCCCTTTATAAATGTCAAATGCTTACATTGAGAGGATTATTTAGAGGAAAGACATTTTACCTCTTCTGCCAGTATATGAGAAAAACATTTCAAAACTAAAAAATTTTCTCTGTTAATCATCTTCTATTTCATTTTATTTTGCAAAATGTTCTCTTTTTTTTGTTAATGTCTTGGTAGCATATTTTTGTAGTGAAGGTTTTTAGGGAGATTTATTAAGTATTTCAAACCACCTTACATTTGAAAGTCTGATTTTCAAAGAGTACATGATTTAAATTGTGACATTAATTATGTTATATTATTTATATTGGCTATGATATATGACAATATATTATGATGGAAAAGTATTTTAACTGACAGTTACAATTGTCTCTATTTAAATGTATAGTAATTGGACCCCAGATCATGAACTAACTTGGAAACAACTCATGTTTTAACAGTTATGCACATGTAAGCCATATTGCCAAGTGTGAGTGAATGGGGAATTTTTATAGCAGCATGGACCTAACTTGCAAACAAGTCATAGTTTCAGCAGTTATGTACTATAATGTATCTAGCTACCTTAGGGTGAATGAAATTTTTGTAAGAGTATTAACTATTTATACAAGTGCTATTTTGTATAAAGTACGGAGTGATTAGTTTGGGACAAGTTAATAAAGAAAATAGAATTATTCTTGAAACGTGTGTAATGTATTAGCCAGAAACAAATATCAGAATGGATTCTGGTTGATATCTCTGATGATAGCTGTTAGCCTTTAGCTTCTATTTTAACAATTTAATAAAAAGAATGCTCTTTTACATTGCCAGGTAAATCTATAAATTTCTCAGAGTTTGGCTATTTTAAAATACTCCTGAAAATAGTAGACATATATTAGATACCTGGGATGCTGTTACTGTTGGTGGACGTTCAACAAATATTTATTTTGCTAACAACTAAGAGCATAATTTTTATTTATTAAAATCTGTGAAATATCTTCTGAAATGTAATATTACTTTCCTGTAGACATTCTGCAGTTCTTTTAAATCTTTAATTCCCGTTGAGCACAGATCATCCAGTTTAGTCTTTTCTTAGCCTATTTTCAAAACAAAAAATTTTAGATTGAGTAGGTGTAGCTGTACTTAATTAAATAGATGGACTCCTTCCTACTTTTAAGTTCCATAGAATCAGCAGTCTTCTCACATCATCATTTTAAACTCCTGAGGTTTTAACAAGTTGAATTTCTGGGAGCCCTTTAATTACAAAAAGTTCTTGATCTAAGGAAGCAACTCAATATGTCTATTCAACAAGTTTCCAAAATTAAGACATCTGCCTGCATTATATAAAACTAGAGGCCTGGTGCACCAAATTCATGTACTCGGGGGAGAGGGGTGTACCTCAGCCAGGCCTGCACCTTCTTGCAGTCTGAGACCCTCAGGGGATGTCCGCCTGCCATCAGTCAGACATCCCTCTTGCAATCTGGGACTCTTGCAGTACAGGACCCCTCACTCCTTACTGCCCACCTGCAGTGGAGGCGGGAGAGGCTCCTGCCATTGCTGCTGAGCTCGCCAGCCGTGAGCCCGGCTTCTGGCTGAGCCGCGCTCCCCTTGTGGGAGCACCTGACCACCAGGGAGCAGCTCCTGCATAGCAACCGGTTGTTCCACCGTTGGGTTGATTTGCATGTTAGGGTTTTATTATATAGGATAAACCAGATCTACATATTCAACAATTCTTCTTCTCCCCACTATTCCAAAAATTAGTAGTGAGCATTAAGATAATTCAAAACTTTAATCATTTTCTTTGTCACATGATGTAGTGAAGCTAAAATGCAGAGTTCACGTCGAAAACTTTCCTGATTTAAAAAAAAAAACTGAAATGGAATGTGCTCCATTCAACGTTCTTCTTTGGTTTAAAATAAAGTGTTGGCATCTATTTTTTTTTCTTCTTCTTTTTTTTTTTTTTTTACCTTTATAACAAGTACACTATTTATGGCATGTAAACTCAGTTTTTTTCATGTTTAAACCAAATTCCTTGTTAGTTGGTGATTAAGGATTACTAGTTATGTGATAGCTAATTACATTTTTAAAAATATAATTCTCAAGATTCTCTTCATCTGAGCAGCAGATTGGCATATATATATATATATATATATTTTTTTTTTTTTTCCAGGAAATATTTCTTATAATAGCCCCCTAAGACTACTATATTTAGGAAAGTTTTATGAACAAGATAGGAAATTAGAGACATTAATTTTTCTAAACTTTGTGTTTCCTTGTTAAGGCAATATTTATGTGCTATGAAAAACAAGAAAATTAGCCCTGGTTGGTGTGGCTAAGTTGTGCATTGAAAGGTTGCCGGTTTGATTCTCAGTCAGGGCATGTGAATTTCAATCCCTGGTAGGGGGTGTGCAGGAGGTAGCTGATAAATGTTTCATTCTCACCTCGATGGTTCATGTTTCTCTCTCTCCCTCTCCCTTCCTCTCTTTCTAAAAAACAATAGAAATCTTAAACAAACAAACAAAAAAATATGAAAATTAGCACTGTGTTTCAACCTCCTCTTGATTTGGAGTAGTTATAATTTTATTTTTGCATTTTCAGTTTTTAAACACTTGCATTCTGTTCTATAACCATAATTCTTACAGCCTCAATTTTACATTTAAATGAGTTAAATGCTTTCCAACTAATTACCCCCATTTCTTTATTGTTTATTTTTATTACCCTCAATTAGCTGCATTTTATCATCAGTTTTTCCCTAAGGAAGGACTCAGAGCTCCTGTGTTCCTGAGTTTTTATTTACTTTTTGTTGCTTTTATATAGGAACTAGTGTCCTGGTACATGGATTCATGCACATTGAAAGGAAATTAATTAGAAGAAATATTTAAATATTGCTATTTGCCCTTTCTCTATAATAGAAATGTCAACCAAATTCACAATCGACAATGACAGATTGAAACACACATGTGCAATTGGCACCAGCTAGAGCTTTCTATGTATCGCGCATGTGCAAGTCAACTTAGCCTTTTATATCTATAGAATAAATTTGCTTAATTAAACCTGCTTTCTGATTTACCTAAACTTTTTCCAGCCCAGTGAAGCACCCCAACTTCTCTTTCAGGTAATTGTCCACAACACAGAAGTAAATATCCACACGAATCAGATTATTATTGTAGATCATGTAGGGAGAACAAAGGGTAAAATATTTAACTGTAGCAGTGTTTGACTATATTCTGCGCATGGAAAAACCTGAAGTCATTTTCATGTTCCACCATTTCTTACTGCTTTTCAGTTGGTTCAGGTTTCTAAGTGTTCTAAATCTCCATTTTCTGTCTAATGAAAAGAAAATAGGATTCCATCGAGTCTCCTATCTACCTACTCCAGGACTTCTGTGAGGATCAAATGAGATGAGGCACAGGAAAACATTTCACAGACATTTGGTTAAAATGTAAAATGTTTCCACCTGGCTATAAAGCAAGTCAGGTTCCTGGGCTGAAGAAACTACAAGGAGGCTAGTCATGGCTAGGGAGAGGAAGCTGGGAGTTGCTATGTGACATCATTACCCGGCACCCACAGCCACCGTTTATCGGTTGGTCTGGCTCTGGGCCGTATTTTATGCCATAGGGTCTTGGCAGCATTGGCTGCGATTTGGTGGGGTGTGGCTCTGGGCTGGTGGTGGGGCCTGTGTCCCACTTGGGAGAAGCCTAGTGTTGGTTTGTCTGTGCCAGATCTGTGGTGATGTTTATTTTTAAATGGCCAGTGTGTGTCATGGCAGCTCCTGCATTGAGTGTCTGCCCCCTGGGGGTCATTGTGTGTCATAGCTACCGGTCGGACGGATGGACACTTAGCCATTTATATATATAGATGACATGTTTGGTGTAATATTTTGTGAAACAAAGTACTCTGTAGGCATTGCTTTATTGTCTTCTAGCATGTTTTATGGGAAATCTAAGTCCAGGTTGATTTTTTTCTTTATTAATCCTCTTTTCTGCTTATTTTGGATTTCTTTTGCTCCTCTTTTAATCTTCTTCTTCCTTTGTCTCCCCACCCCCTGCTATGTGAATTTTATTGAAAAAGGTAAGGTCTCCTTTTTTACCACTGAGTAGTTTTCCTTTTAGCACTGTGTTTCAACCTCCTCTTGATTTGGAGTAGTTATAATTTACTACAGTACCACAGCTTTTTTATCCACTCATCTACTGATGGGCGCTTGGGCTGCTTCTGAATCGTGGCTATTGTAAATAATTGCAATGAACATAGGGGCGCATATATTCTTTCAAATTAGTGTTTTAGGTTTCTTTGGGTATATTTCAAGAAGTGGAATTGCTAGGTCATAAAGCACTTCCATATTTAATTTTTGCGGTAACTCCATACTGCTTCCCACAGTGGCTATACCAATCTGCATTCCCACAAAGAGTGCATGAATATTCCTTTTTCTCCACACCTTTGCCAACACTTGCTGTTTGTTGATTTATTAAGGACAGTCATTCTGACATCCCAACTTAAAGGTTGACATTGTAACATTTTACAAAATAATAAGATCCAATAATATGTTGCCTATAAGACATGCACACAAATAAGTTATGGTAAAATAAATACATACATGTTAAAAATAAATACATGTTAAAATAAAAATATTAGGTTTTAAGTAAAAGGGTGGAAAAAGATATACCATAATATCAATAGTAGAATTTTGCATAGAAATCTATGCATTATTTCTAATAATTCTTTTTTTTTATGAGAAAAAGTTTCCTTACACGTTTCAACTACACTGTAAAGCACAACTTAGCTTGCAAGTTTAGGCTTGTTATAGGAAGAATTTTAAACATTGGAGATGAGTCAGATATTTAAGAAATAGGTTTAACAAAAGCTTTCAGTACCTTGTGACTTATTTTACATAAACTAAGTCAGCTGCATGTGTGTCCTTTTCTTATTCATTGAAAAATTAATTACTACACACCTGAAACCTTTATAATTTTATTAACCAATGTCACCCTAGTAAATTCAATAGAAAGGTAAAAGAAAATGAAATTCCTTGATTTGAGACTTTTCATTTTTACTATAGACTTCTAGTGCTACATAAAGTTTTCTCTAAGCATTGATTTGGCTGCCTCCCACAAATTTTGACATTTCATTTTCATTCAGCTTGTAATACTTTCTACTTCCTCTTTGCTTTCTTTGAAGTGTGTTGTTTCTTTTCTAAACATGGAGAACTTCCTCCTATACATTATAAATTTGTATATTCCTTTCACAGTTCTATCAGACTTTCCTTCTTGTGTTTTGAAACTCTGTTAAGTGCATAAAAGTGTAGGATTGATTATTTGGCCCATTACCATTTATTTATTCCTGGTAATAGATTCTGTCCCAAAATGTACTCTCTGTGTGAAACACTGGTATTAATATAGCCAGTCCAGCTTTCTTTTGACTATAAATGAAAGAATAGTGAATTATAGTTTGTCAATAATTATCTGAGAATATGGGACTTGGAGTTTGAATTTTCCTTTGGTACCTATGCTTGCTTCCTTCTTTCTGTGATTTTTTTTCAGTTCCCATGGTTTATTGTAGATCTTCTTTTTCTCTGTCTGTATTTATGTTGTAACTCCATCTTGGTTTTATCTCTCCTCAGCCTAGAATCTTACCATTTCGTGGAATATAGTTTTTGTGAGGGTATGGTTTCCAAGTGTTACTAGTGTTTGCCTCTGGGATCAAGAAAGGTATGATTACAGGCAGGTGCAGGAATTATAATTTGGAGAAGTATAAAACTTTAGAGGAAAGGAATAGAATTCATACTTGGAAAAAAAGAAGTATTTGTTTATAAAAGACAAGTAGTAATCAGTAATAATTTTTGGGTTTTCTGTCTCTTTGCTCTGGTTGGGTTTTCTACTAAAATTCTTATTGACACCATGAATAATAATTTTTATTAGAACTGTTACTTAGACTCAGTTTCAGTATCTTTATCAGTAATATGAAAGTAATAACTAAAGTACTTAAAATGAAGTGACATAATAAACTGTAAGAAATCTAATCTAAAAAATCATATATTTGAAACTTTACATGTTAAAAAGGTAAAATGTTGAATAACAAATTGTATCATGAAATATACAATTGCTATTTTTTTGGATTTGTTTACCGTTTCACAATATTTACAAGAAGTTATGCTTACACCCCAGCTGGGTTGCTTACTTTTTGGAGCATCATCCTGTACATCAAAAAGGTTGCGAGTTAGATTCCTGGTCAGGGCACATACCTAGGATGTGGGTTCAATCCCAGTCAGGGTGGGTATGAGAAACAACTGATGGATCTCTCTCTCTCTCTCTCTCTCTCTCTCTCTCTCTCCCTCTCCCCCCCTCTCCCTCCCCCCCTTCCCTCTCCCCCTTCCACCTTCTCTCTCTAAAATCAATAAACATATCCTAGGATGAGGATTAAGATATGTGCCTGGCTGGTGTGACTCAGTCGTTGAGCATTTACCTATGAACCAGGAGGTCACAGTTTGATTCCCGGTCAGGGCACATGCCTGCGTTGCAGGCTCAACCCACAGTAGAGGGCATATAGGAGGCAGCCAATCAATGATTCTCTCATCATTGATGTTTATATCTCTCTCCCTCTCCCTTCCTCTCTGAAATTACTAAAAATATATCTAAAGAGGAAAAAAATATGTTTACATAAAACTTAATTAGAAATTATGAAAGATTCTTTTGATTATGCTAAAGAATAATGTGTCATCTGGCATTTTTACCTTTGTCATGAAAAGATTTTAAAGGCTTATAGTGAAAGTGGATGAACTTGTCTTAGAATGTTAACCTATTAGAAATTTGGAATACTATAAAAGGAAATGAAAGATAGCAATGACTATATATATTTGACATTTACTATCCTCCCTCCCAAATTTTTTTTCAGTTAAAGGAATCTTATTAACATATAGACAATTATATAACCTCATTGCCTTAAACCTTATTAGACCATAGAAAAAGCCCTTGTTACATCATCCTTTAAAATTGTGCTATTATAATGAATACTAGTGGCCCGGTGCACGGATTCCTGCACATTCAAAGGAAATTAATTAGAAGGTGGCCAACAGGGCAGAACTGGGTGAGATGGGCTGGACACACCCTGAAGCCAACCTCCTGCAGTCCCTCCCCAGCTGGCCACACATGGGGCGCACCGTGGCTCAAAGGGCATCTGCGGAGTGAGCAGGGTCCTTCTAGCAGGTGGCTCTGCAACATCCCCTGAGGGGTCCCAGAGTGGGAGAGAGCACTCTGCAAAAATGCTATTGCTCAGCAGCTCCTGCGTTGAGTGTCTGCCCCCTGGTGGTCAGTGCACATTATACCTACCAGCTGGTTGGCCAGTCGCTTAGCCTTTTATATATATACTAGAGGCCCGGTGCACAAAAATTTGTGCACTCGGGGGGATCCCTCAGTCCGGCCTGTGCCCTCTCGCAGTCTGGGACCTGCTGGCTTAGGCCCGCTCCCCAGGGGATTGGGCGTAAGCTGGCAGTCAGACATCCCTCTGGCAGCCCAGCAGCCCTCGGGGGATGTCTACTTGCCAGCGGGGAGCAGGCCTAAACTGCAGTTGGATATCCTTAGCACTGCTGAGGAGGCAGGAGAGGCTCCCACCACCACCGCTGTACTGGCAGCCATCAGCCTGGCTTGTGGCTGAGCAGAGCTCCCCATGTGAGAGCCCCCTGACCACCAGAGGGCAGCTCCTGCATTGAGCATCTGCCCCCTGGTGGTCAGTGTGTGTCATAGTGACCAGTCATTCCCAGTCCTTCTGCTGTTAGGGTCAGTTTGCATATTACCCTTTTACTATATAGAATAGAGGGCTGGTACACGGGTGGGGGCCGGCTGGTTTGCCCTGAAGGGTGTCCCGGATCAGGGTGGGGGTCCCGCTTGGGTGCCTGGCCAGCCTGGATGAGGGGATGATGGCTGTTTGCAGCTGGTCACACTCCCTTCAGTGTGGGGGGCCCCACCGGGGTGCCTGGCCAGTCTGGGTGGGGGGGCTGAGGGCTGTTTTCAGGCTGGCGGGTGACTATAGCTTCCAACCTCTCCTTTTTTTCTTTTTTTTTATTCTGGGATTTATTTACCTTCTATGGCTGTCACTGGAGCTGAAAGCCGGCTTTAGCTCTGAGGCTCGGCTCCAGCTCTGAGACCTCGGCTGCTAAAAGCAGGTATCTGGGTTTGTTTGGCATCTATAATTGAAACACTGTTGCAGCTCCAGCTCTGAGGCCCGGCTGGCTGAAAGTTGGATTCTGGGGTTTTTTTAGCTTCTATAATTGCAACATTGTTTCTTAGAGTGCAGCTCAGAGGCCGGCAGCGGCAGGCGGGGAATCTTGGCTTCCTCCATCACTGGAGCAACCAAGCCTCCTGTTCGCTTCAGCTGCCTGGCTGTCGGCCGCCATCTTGGTTGGCAGTTAATTTGCATATCACCCTGATTAGCCAATGGGAAGCATGTCGGAGGTACAGTTAATTACCATGTTTGTCTATTATTAGATAGGATACTAGAGGCCTGGTGCACAAAATTTGTGCACGTGGGGGGGGCTGTCCCTCAGCCCAGCCTGCACCCTCTCCAATCTGGGACCCCTTGGGGGATGTCCGATTGCCAGTTTAGACCTGATCCCTGTGGAATTGTGCCTAAACCGGCAGTCAGACAATCCGGGGCAGCTGGCTCCCAACCGCTCTACTGCCTGCCTGCCTGATTGCCCCTAACCACTTCTGCCTGCCAGCCTAATCACCCCCTAACGCAGGGGTGGGCAAACTTTTTGACTCGAGGGCCACAATGGGTTCTTAAACTGGACCGGGGGGTGGGAACAAAAGCATGGATGCAGTGTTTGTGTGAACTAATATAAATTCAAAGTAAAACATCATTACATAAAAGGGTACGGTCTTTTTTTTTTTTTTTTTTAGTTTTATTCATTTCAAACGGGCCGGATCCAGTCCGCGGGCCGTAGTTTGCCCACGGCTGCCCTAACTGCTCTCCTGCCAGCCTGATTGACTGCTCCCCTGCAGGTCTGGTTCCCCCCAACTGCCCTCCCCTGCAGGCCTGGTTCCCCTCAACTGCCTTCCCTTGCTGACCTGGTCACCCACCTGGTCACCCCTAACTGCCCTCCCCTGCTGGCCTGGTCCCTCCCCAACTGCTCTCCCCTGGTGACCTAGTCCCCCCCAACTGCCCTCCCCTGCAGGCCTGGTAACCCCCAACTGCCCTTCCTCCCCTGCAGGCCTGGTCGCCCACAACTGCCCTCCCTTGCTGGCCATCTTGTGCGCACATGGGTGCGGCCATCTTGTGCAAGGGTGTGACAGTCAATTTGCATATTTCCGCTTTATTGGAAAGGATATATACTTTGTCAGAGTATGGAAACTGATGGATTTTTAACCCTTTGCAGTCCAATTTTATTTTTGGAATTCAAACAGTATAGTCCAAATTAATTGATGGGATTGAATGTTGAAGTTATCTGTCTCACTAGAACTCAGCTGGACGTTGGACCTGCTCCTAGCGCCTGGTCTGTCGAGTCAGCCTCCACTTGGACCAAAGGGGTTAAAATATGAGCTGTTTTATGAATGATGATTTAAGATGTTACAGTTCTTTATAAGACATTTAGATAGAATTCAAAGCAATTTTGGAATTTCTTAATATTTATAATACTCTGACATTATTACATAAGGAGGAGGTAGGATGGTTGAACTTCTTCTGACTTTCCATTTTATCCCTGTTCTAAATTCAATTTTTGAACTCTTGTGTATTGGAATTCCTATTATGTTGGTCAAATCATTGATCACCATTTGACTTTTTCATGGTATTTTTTGCTCAAGTTTTTGATCATCCTGTTCTGAACTGCTTCAATTAAGGATTACCTGTGAATTGGTAATCCTTCATATGAAAAAGTCCTTGCAAGTGACCTTAACTATTGATTTATAAATTCAAAAAATAAAATGAGAAGAAATATATGATTTTTTTCTATATATCTGGAGAATTTCATGTTTGTGTATAATTCCTGACACTTCCTGTACACAAGTCTTCATCATGCATGAGTTTAGAATTTTGTGTGCCAATTTGACACCCCTTTAAGTAAAGCCCAAAACTATGTGATAAAGACATCTTTCTTTAACTCGGATATAATATAGAGAGATATAAGAAAAAGACTGTTAATTATGTTTCTTCTTAAATATTAGCATTAGAGTTCAATTTTTAACTCTAAAAAATTAGCCGTATGTTATTAATGTTCAGTTAGTTACACAAATGAGTATTGTTCTTACTTCTTCCTTTACAGTGACAATCTTTGTTGCTAGAAATTTCTTTAAATGATAGTGTGATTATAGAAATTCGATTTGTATTCATTTCCAATTTGCCTAGAATTGTTTCTTTTTTTTTCCCCCCTCCAGGTAAAGTCTAACAGTATCATTTTTTAGTGATACTAATACTCTGTGATTTTTATAGATAAATACTTTATTCAAGTTGAGCAATTCATTCCTATATTTCTGTAATTTTTCTTAAGTCTTATTTTTGGCAGCTATCTAAAGTAAAGCTCTCTACTAAACGGGAGAGATATGTGGAATATTAAAGTAAGGTTATTTTTAGTTAAGCAGCATAATCTTTCTACTTACTCAGTAGGAGTAAGATAGCATTGGTTAAAGAAGCTTTGAGCTTTAAAGATAAAGATTGGAAGTTTTTGTGTTTTAGACTTGTGGCATTATAATGAAGCCTTGGAATTTTATGTGAAGTTGGAAACCATGCTATGTGCTAATTGCCTTAGAATTTTAAGAAAATAAACATATGTATAGCACTTAGTTGTTAAGACAGTAGGCCCTTATACGGAGCCCAAAATGAATTAACAAACCATCTACTGAAATGTTTCCACTTCATTTATGTTATTTATATATTTCAGACCATACAGCAGTTGCTTGGGAAAATGAACTGTTTACTAAATCTCTTTAATAAACATGATTAAGAGAGGGATAATTTATAAATATTTTGACGGCAATGTACATTTTTACATTCTAGTTGTCATATCTTTGAAATTGTATATAAACTGGACATAAACATTCTAGTATCTGCAGAATTGTATCTATTTTCCAACATTTTACTGTACACATTATAGAATCTCTACAGTTTATAGTGGTTTAACCCATATGTTCTGTTGTCCCTATCCTAAATAAAATTGGATTTAATCTTTTTATAACAGCTTATTGTGATGTCTATTTACCATGAAGTTCACGTGTTTAAAATGTACAATTTAGTGTTTCTCACATGTTTTCTCTGTATCCCTTGAAAATAGCTTCTTGCAGCTATAGGGAACCTTAGGACATATATTATTATTTTCACTGACATTGTCCTAATATAATTAGGAACATTAGTAACTTCTAAATAGTTGAAGACACTCTGAAAGATAGATTGCTGCTTTTACAAATTACATTCTTCTTCTATACATATTTCTGGCACAAGTTTTTCTTTAGTTGTGAGAACTCTTGAATACTTTTCTCTGTAACTCCCATCTTCCCTTATAATACCCTCACCCAAACATCTACTTTTTTGCCCAACCTTCCAACCCTGTTAAACTCTGCTGTCCCGACTAGTCATTTTGTGTATTTTCCTAACTATTCCTTTCTTTTTTCATTTTATAAAGAATTTACAATTACTGTGTATTATTATATTACTGTTATAGGAAGTCCCAATCAAATAAAATATAAAATTTAGAATTACCCACCAAATTTTTAATTTGTTTTTTTTCCAGAAAGATACACATGTAGTAAAGTAAAAGAACACCGTATTCTCTTATTAATTCCTCAAAAATAATTATTTTTATACATATGTAGCTCCTTGTAAGGTTAACATTTATTTGGCAGCTATAATGGAATAAATTGAATTTAAAATATTATTTTACTTGCAAGTGTCAACTAGCATTTCTCAGGTATATTGATATGCTTAGTGTAATGGGTTTTTTTTAATCTATTCTGAGTTTTATACCCTCCTCACCCCCAAATTTATTTACTAATAAAATTTTCCCAAGTTCATATATTTCAAAAAGCTTTTTGCTTATTCATGGAGTCCAGGTCAAGAGCCTCAGTCATTAAAAAAAAAAAAAGAACCTCAGTCATATAGTCCTGACTGGTTTGGGTCAGTGGGTAGAGCATCAGCTTGCGGACAGGTTCGAATCTGGTCAAGGGCATGTACCTTGGTTGCAGGCACATCCCCAGTAGGGGGTGTGCAGGAGGCAGCTAATCGATGTTTCTAACTCTCTATCCTTCTCCCTTCTGCTCTGTAAAATATCAATAAAATATATGTGTGTTTTTTTTAAATCAACAAACTCCTGAATTTAAAAAAAAAAAATACCTCTGTCATACAGTAAATAGCGAATTAAACAGATATATAATTCCAGTTATAGTTCCATATTAGAAATTGTGAAATTTTTGAAAATCCATGCTGGATTTTTAAAACTCTTATGATTGTGAATGTACACTTCCTTTCTTATATCAACCAAGAATTGGTTTTTGTAAAAATGTATTAAAGTGAGGAATCAGACTCAATTGTGAAATGATGTGGTTTAGTGCCAACAGTAAGCAGAATTCTATAAAAATGATCTAAATATCTTTAATTCATTTGATTTCTTCTAAAAATATCTGTATATTTTAACTACTTGAACGTAACCAATGATCTCTTAATGCTTAGTGCTCCTTTATAAATATCTCCTAATGTCATTTTTATTTCATTTTGTAAAGGTGGTCATTGTGATGTGTTCAGGTAGACTGTAGCATTTTCACTTCTTAAAATGAGCTGAATTGGGGCTATACTTTGTGGGAAGTTTTTTATACAATATGTAGGCATTAGAAAGAATTGGCATGTCCACTGATTTATTAATTTCACAGATGCTTCCATAATACTTAGTGTACTCTTGGGTATATTAAATTATCATATCATGACAGCAATCCTGAAACATGCCAGTCTTAAAAAGCCATATTCCTGAGAACTAAAGCAAGGTATCAATGAACCGTATCTGACATGCCATGTTAATTTCCATAACTATCATTACTGGGAATGGTAGTATTTCTAAGGCATGGAGAATCTTGATAAATCTACCAAGTAAAAAGTGGCAAAATATCTACTTTGTCACTAAGTTTCCAGTTATGAAATCTGATTTTTTTCAATCTCAATTGAATCATTTCAGAAATAATGATAAGAACCTTTCCCCCAATTATGGATTATAAAATAGTTATTTAAACGTACAGTACATCACAACACAGTATTTTGAATTCTGTTTTCCTCATGTCTAGTGTCCGTGTTGTGAATGAAAACTTCATTCTGCCATCTCATAGAATGTTTACATATGCACATGATTTTTGCCTTAAGTAGAAAAGAAACAGCTGACAGATACATGGGTTAATTTGCTTTTTAAAATTGCAGCTAAATATTCTGTGATTCTTTGTGCATTTGGGGCTGTTTTCTAGAGAATGAATTTGTCAAGCAACATTTGGAGGACATTGGCCTTTTGTACCCTTTCCTAAATAAACTTAAGCAGAAACCTGTCGACTCAAGAATAAAATATTTCTATGTAAATTCTCACCTGCGAATTATTGATAATGGAAGGAGCACCTTTTTAATCCTTATATCCTCTTTCCCCTCAACATAGCTTTTAGATTGTAGATAAACTTCCCAGCTCAGTAATTAACTGAGCTCAGTCATTGCACCCCATATCATGTGATTTTTTTCTTCAGTGGAATACATTATTAGAGCACTTACACAGCCAGTCTAGCGGCAGCAGCCCAGGCGGCAACAGCAGTGCCATTTTTCACAAAGAAAATGTTGAACAGGAGCCAAATGTTTGGTGGCAGTCTGTTGCTAGGAAATCAAGGTCCTGAGGCGATTAATGACAAAGCAAGCAATAACAAGAAGGCAGAATTACAGATTTAAAAGAGAAAAAAGTGGTTGGTGTTATAATTACCCAAAGAAATCCGCACTCATTAAATTGGCTGTTTTTATGATTGACTTTAATTGGAGGTTAGCTCAGATATTTAGCTCCTTTCCCACCCCTTTAAACACACACAGGCACATAATCTGTAGAACTGCAGACTTGTTTTTCTAAGCATTGAGAGGAGCTTGCCCTGTAATTTGATCCCCACTGACAGATGCATTTTCTATGCTGCCATTTTGAATTAACCTATTGTAGAACAATTTTCTTCAGTCCTGTTGAATAAAACATCCAGTCTGATTACCTAGATGGATTTGAGAGTAAAAGAATGTACTTCTTTTTGAAGTAGATTGTTTGCATGGACTCTACTGATTTTGAACTCTGCCAATAAGCACAATCATTTGTAATAAATTTTCAAAGAAATTTGTGGGGAGAAGGTAATTAGAGTCACCCTTTTATAGTTTAATGTTTGAGCACCTGCATCAAAACAGTATTATTCTTATAAGACAGTGTTATTTTTTCCAATAAGATGTCCATATGCATTAAAAAAATTTTTCTGAATCTTCACTTAGACTTGATATTTTTAAAAATAGAATCTTATCATCAGATGCTTTAAAGCGACCATTCTTCCTCCCCACCTACAGTATTTGTATTACAGGACTCAATATGACTCAAAGCACCCTATTGTAAAAACATTTTTAATATATAAAATATTTAACTAAAATTATTTTAAAATTTGCCTGTTTAATCAATCTTTGATGTGATTTTCAAGAAAAATAGTATTTTATTTGATTTTCTAGGTTTTGATAAAGCATATTAACCAAAAAAGCATTGATTAAGCTTTCCTGTACAATACCTGAGGGAGCATCACAGTTTATTTACCCTTTCAGAAGATTTAAGAATAAAGTTACATAATGCATTGCTCTCCAGATTTCTAATCAAACCTCAGAACAAAAGAGCTAAGCACATTCTATCTGACAATACGCACACACTGCTAATCAGATGCCAATGCCAAGCTGTCTGCTTTGTTAAATACTTAGCTTCCTAGAGGCAGGAAGACAGCTGCTATAAGTATGATGAAATTTGGTAGTTCAATTTATTTTTACTACCCTTGGGCTACAAAGATACTGTTAATTTAGACCACCCCAATTGGTACACTTTAGGGAGTTTTTAAAAGAGTTTGTAATTAAAATGATAAAACATCATTATTACATTGAAGACCTTCTGTAAGTTTTACATTTGGCAGATACCTACTGAGATAACCCCAGCATGTAATTTACAGTGATGTAATGGTTATAATTGCATTTTAGACAAAAAAAAAAAAAGAGGAACTATAGGAGACAAGTGCTTCTTTTAGAAGAGTTTTGAGATCTGCTTCTATTTCATTTAAATCTACTTCTATCCCAGAATTGCCTACCTATAATTGACTGTAGCAGCCATAAACATTAAGATACTATCCTAGTGGTTTTAAAAATGTTATCAATGCAGACACTGCCACCAGGGGGAGAAAGCTAAACTAAAAGTCTTAAACTGCTGGTAATACTTCCACCAAGTAATTGTGCTGCTCAGACCTATATAGTTAACCGCTTCCCCAGATGACTCTGCCTTTGGGGACATGATTCTCAAATTGTATGTGAAATCTGTACAGACTTAACACACTATTTAAATGTAAATAAAATGAAAACTTCCAAGCCTTCTGTTCTGTTGTTTTTAAAGAGAGAGTGCAAATAAGCACTCTAAAGTATTTTATTCTTCTCTTATCTGTCAATCAATTTGAGGAGCTATCCTTCTGAAATTAAATGCTTTAGAATAGATCTAGGATACTGGCCAGCTATATAGCTTAGCTATTAATCACATAGTAGATATAGCATGTAAAGATAGTTTTATTGTCACAACAATGTAGTTTCTGTTTTTTAATATTTCTTTAGTAAACCATTAAAAATTCAGTCTAAACATTTGTGTGAGCAAAGCTTGCAGGTTCCTTCCTTGGAGAATATTTTTAAATGCTAAAAATAGGTGCTTTCTGAGAGGGGTGTTATAAGACAAACAAGAGGGGGCGTGGCTAGAATAAACCCTGTCCTAGCCGGTTTGACTCAGTGGGTAGAATGTCAGCCTGAGGACTGAAGGGTCCCGGGTTCGATTCTGGTCAAGGGCACATACTTTGGTTGCAGGCTCAATCCCCAGCCCTGGTCAGGGCAGGTGGGGAAGCAACCAATTGACGTGTTTCTCTCACATCAGTGTTTCTCTCTCTCACTCTCCCACTCTCTCAAAAAAAAAGGGGGGGGGATATAAAATATATCCTATGGTAGGCCCTGGATTACAGTTGGAGATAATAGTATAAACTTATGTTTAATTTAATATATATAAATGGGTAGATGCAGAAATAATTACAGATATATCTGTATACATGTATTAGTATCCATACATCTATTTTCTGTCTTTGTCCACTGAGAAGGCTTAGATCTGGATTTGTAAATACTATTCTCCAGTAAAAAGATCCAGGGATCCTTGGAGAAATGTCTGATTCTATGGCTGGGGCAAGAAAAATACAACATGAGCACGGACTATCTTGTGTTCTTTACCCAAACGCATAGACTCAATCTAATTATAAGGAAAACATCAGACAAATCCAAACTAACGTTCATTCTACAACATACCTAACAAGTATTCCTCAGAACTGTGCCGAGGTCAAGAAAAGCAAGGAAAGACTAAGAACTGGTCGCTGACAGGAAGAGAGTAGGAAGACAGGGCAGCCAAATGCAAAGTGGTTTCCTGGGCTGGATCCAGAACAAAAAAGGACGTTGGTATAAAAATAGGTGAAATCTGAATTACGTCTGGACTTCAGTGAATAGTAATGCGCCAAGGTTGCTTTCTTAGCTTGGACATATGTACCATGCTAACGTAAAATGTTAAAATTAGGGTAAACTGGGGAGGGGTATATGGAAACTCTCATCATTATGTTTGGAGTTTTTTTCTGTACTTCCAGAAGTATTCCCAAATAATAGCTTTATTTAAAAATAAAATACCTGTGTACCTGTCACCCATATTAAGAAACAGAACATTCGCAGTGTCTTTGAATGTCTGTGTGCCCCTATGATTCCATGTCTCTCTCTACCCCAAAGGCAACCATTTACTTTAATTTTGCAGTTCAGATTTTGATGTCTGTTGTTCTTGCTAGCTCTTACTCCAGCTGCCTTATTTTTGTGTGTGTGTTTGAGCTCATTTTCATTATTTCTTATAATTTCTGAGGCTAAGACGAAGATGGATTTCCAAAGAAAGGATTTCCATTTGAATCTGCCTAAAGCCTGGGGATACAGTCAACCTAGGAACACAGTGAAGTAAATTTTAGACTTAAAGTTTTGTGACCTGCATAGGTAGCATGAGTTCCAGGTCCATAAACTTTCATGAGGATGGGCTTGTAGTTAAATTTTCAGGGAAGATATTTTATTTCCACCCAGCATCAAGTTTGAAACCGGCAAATTTTCTTGCTGATTCTTTCTCCAGCATAATTCTATTCCACTCTTACCCTAAGTATGCAGTTCTTTCAATATTATTTTATATTCGTCTCAGGTGTGCAGCATAGTGGCTAGACCAGCCGTGGGCAAACTACGGCCCGCGGGCCGGATCCGGCCCGTTTGAAATGAATAAAACTAAAAAAAAAAAAAGACCGTACCCTTTTATGTAATGATGTTTACTTTGAATTTTTATTAGTTCACACAAACACTCCATCCATGCTTTTGTTCCGGCCCTCCGGTACAGTTTAAGAACCCATTGTGGCCCTCGAGTCAAAAATTTTGCCCACCCATGTTGGCATCTCCCCTGGAAGACATGTGAGTGTATGCCTACCTCCCCGTATTTCCATTTTTATCATGTTTTAACCAGTGAGTATTCTGTGTCAACCCAATAGATTTCAAAACAAAAAAAGACTATAGACTATTTTGTTTTATTTTAACTCATCATTTGTCGTTTTCAGCAAAAGGACAGTATCATGGTGTCTAAGTCAGTTTCACTGCCGGAAATAGAATCCCTCCTTACGGTTTACAAATATACATAATTTGTTTTTATTTTAAACATAATACATGATGATTACATTAAACTTGAGAAATATAAAGAGGTACAGAGAAGAATATTAAAATCCTCATTTTGCGCTTTTTTGCATCTCTTCGAGTTTTCATGTAATGTGTATCATATTCTATCTTACTATTTCATAATACAATTTTTGTTTCTTAATATTAAATGTTTGCTTAAGTAATTAAATATCCCCCACACTACCCCCACCTAAATATACCTGAGAGTAAAGGTAAAAATCTGCACAGATCAGAGTTATGGTTTATCCAGGAATCCAGTTCTTATGGCATATAAAAATAATTTTGCTAATATTTTTTATTGCAGCATTATTAATAATTGCAAAGTATTAGAAATTATATAAATAACCAGTCATAGGTGTTTTGTTGAATAAACAGATCTGGAGTGATTTCTAGGAGAAAATGTATAAAAAAAAGAAAGCACAAAAGAGCATATATAATGCTACCTTTTATGTAATTAAAATGGAAAAGAAAACATGCGGGAAGGATAAAGCAGAAAACAAATCAGTAATCTACACAGGTTAGAAAAGAATGTGGGATGGATGAGATACGAAAGGGCATGACGCTTCTTGGAATATAGTTTTTGGGATACCATTTTTGAATTTTGATAGCATGTTAATATCCCACTTATTCAAAAGGTTAAATAAAAACAGTACCAGTAAGATAGGGGACTTAAAACTATAAGCAGCCCTAACCGGTTTGGCTCAGTGGATGGAGCGTTGGCCTGCGGACTGAAGGGTCCCGGGTTTGATTCCGGTCAAGGGCATGTACCTGGGTTGCAGGCACATCCCCAGTGGGGGGTGTGCAGGAGGCAGCTGATCGATGTTTCTCTCTCATTGATGTTTCTGACTATCTCTCTCCCTTCCTCTCTGTAAAAAATCAATAAAATATATTTTTAAAAAAAACTACAAGCAGACTGAAACAAATGAACTTTATTGTCAAAAGTAAAAAAAAATACTACAACTATGCTGAAAATAAAAAAGAAGTGGAGGTAAAAAGGAGGAGTAATCCAAGTAATTTATGGACACACTATTGGACTACCCTGTTTGGGGCAGAGTAGGAGAGGAAGAAAGTGTCACAAACAAATCCTGAAGTCTTTTAGTTGGTTTATTTTAGTGGAATGGGAAAACTAATTCTGAAACTATATTGAGCAAATGACTAGTTGGTTGATATTGTGGAAAAAAGGATGTATAAATATAGAATGGGAGAAGACAGGAAAAAACACTGTGGGGATGGATTGGGTTAGACACAGCAGTTCTCAACCTGTGGGTCGCGACCCTTTTGGTGGTCGAACCACCCTTTCACAGGGGTCGCCTAAGACCATCCTGCATATCAGATATTTACATTACGATTCATAACAGTAGCAACATTACAGTTATGAAGTAGCAACGAAAATAATTTTATGGTTGGGGGTTCACAACATGAGGAACTGTTTTAAAGGGCCAGAAGGTTGAGAACCACTGAGTTGGAGGTATCTGTAAATGTATATGTTTATGTGTATCAGTTTATGTGTGTGTGTATATGTGAATATTAATGTGTGTGTGTGTGTGTGTGTGTTTAGCTCTATTGCCAAATGAGCAAAGAAGCAGTCATTCAAATAGTAGTGACACAGCTAGTACCATTTCCCACTCTGTTAGTTTACCAGGGGTGCCATGACAAATTACCGTAAACTTAAAATAAATTCCAGCATAGTTCAGGAGTCCAGAAGTTAAAATGAAGGTGTTGGCAAGGTTGGTTAATTCTTGGAGGGGCAGAGGGAGAATCTGTTCCATGCCTCTCTCGTAACTTGTGTTGCTTGTAATCCTTTGTCTTTCTTGGCTATGGCAAATAACTCTTATATCTGCTTCTATTTTCATATGACATTCTCCCTGTGTGTCTGAGCCCAAATTTCTTCTTATAAGACCACCAATAATTGGATTAGGGCCCACCCTAATCCAGTGTGACCTCATCTTGAATACATCTGCAAAAACCTTACTTCCAAATAAGCCTACATTCACGGATACCAGGGCGTAAGCCTTAAACATACCTTTTTGATGAACAGAATTCAACCTACAACACCCAGTCAAAGGAACCAAGATTCCTCATTGAAATGGCTGGCTCTGGGTGTAGGGCCAAGTAGATACAAGATAGACATCTTATAATGTTACAAATGAAGTACTCAAAACAATAATGGGTGGTTTATCATAACTATATGGGAGCTCACTGGAAGGGTTTCCCACTAGCCAAATCTGGAACAATTTGAGCTTTGAAATAATTAAATACAACAATGAATTATAGACCATTAGGGGGCAAAAAACTTTATGAGACTATACCAATAATAGATGGGAGGGAGAGATAAGAGAAGGTATCTGGCTTACAGTAGAATGCCAAAAGTTGATTGGCAAATGTGGAAGTTGTGCTGGAGTTGGAAAAAAAGTAAAAACAAAGAAAAACATTATTTTGCAGCTACCAGGGTAAAGATTAGGTCTGGCAAAAATCATCAGTGGATACATCTAAGAAGACACATTGATGAGGAACGGGATATTTGCATAGTGTCCCCATAGAACGTTAATCAGTTGTAGAGAAACAGCAGTAATGCAGTGGAGAAGTCAGACAACACCTGACCTGGTGATCAAAATTCTCATCATTACTGAAGGTGAGAGGGCGATTTGTGCTTCTTGGCGAGGTTTCTGAAACGGACACAGCACTACCTATGAAGTATTCTGGCTCAGAATGTATAATTTCAATCTAATCACAGGGAAATAGTAGAAAAATACACACATACATAGAGCAAGACAGTACTAGCAAACACAAATAATAAAGCACATGAGATGAAAACATTAACAGGAAAATCTGTGTAAAGGATGTCTATATATGGGTGTTACCTGTACTATTTTTATTTTGGGGGCTTTTCGTACATTTGAAATTATTTCTTACTAAAAATTTACATAAATTGTCCTTAAGTTGTAAAGGAAAAAATGAGTAGAAAAAATCTTAAAGTGGACTCAGTCTAAGTGACTGTAATTCAAAATATTTAGTTAGGAAAACGATTTTGTGTTCATTGTGAAATGTCATATTACGTTGCCTTTATGCTCCTTACAGCATTAAATTATCTTACTTAGAGTCACCTTGAGACATAACACAAAATTGCAATTTAATATGTAGTTTACACATTATATATAGTTAATATACATTATAAATAGTTATTATAGGTAACAGTTCCATGTAGTTTTTAAATGTATAGTTAATATATAGTTATAACTTGCAACAACAGATCTTAATTCAGTTAATTCTGAACAATTTTTTATATGCATGTAAAAGAATTATTTGAAGATACCTGCAAAATCTTTACACAGGTCACATTATTACTACAATTCATATGTGTAGTAGAAGTAGGGAAGGAGAGAATAAAAATATATCCATCAGCTTTTCTGATCACTTTGAATGCAATATTAATGGTTTTTAAGCCAAAAAAGGTTTCATTAGACAGGAAGAAAAAGGAGGATAAGGAGAACTCACTAAAACAGAGAAAAATTTTTGTGGTCAACCATAATCAATGATACAAAAAGAAAGTTTGACTAGTGGTGTTCTCAAATTTGGAGATTTATAAGAGTGACTTTATTAATACACTAAGAGCAAATACATCTTTTAGGGGCATTCATTTGTTCAACAAATATTAAGAGCTTATCATGTGCCAAATAGTGTTTTAGGCATTCAGTATATAGCTGTGAATAAGGGTCATCCTATAAAATAACGACTGAACGACAAAACGACTGAACGGCGGAACCACTGGCCGCTGTGATGCACACTGACCACCAGAGGGAAGACACTCAATTCAGGAGCTGCCCCCTGGTGGTCAGTGCACTCCCACAGTGGGAGCAGCGCTAAGGATGTCCAACTGATGGCTTAGGCCTATGGTCAGCAAACTGCGGCTCATGAGCCACATGCGGCTCTTTGGCCCCTTGAGTATGGCTCTTCCACAAAATACCACATGCGGGCGCGCACATACAGTGCAATTGAAACTTCGTGGCCCATGCGCAGAAGTCGGTTTTCGGCCTGGGCGAGCCTATTTTGAAGAAGTGGTTCGGAATTGGGGGTGTTGGTCGGGGCGATGGGAGACACGGCGCAGGTGAGCCGCAGGATACACAGTGCAGGGGTAGCGTGCGTGATTCATGCACGAGTTGAGTGAGCCAGTCAGTCTCATTGTGCAGTGGTTAGTGCTAGTCGCGTCTGCAAATCGCGCGTAGGTGACAAAAGTACCTACTCAAAGCATAAAGTTACTTGTATTTTTCCAACCAGCTGCAAATCCTACAGGTATTTTTGTCAATCAATTTAACAATTGTAATTATTTTGTGTTGGTGGCTTTATTATTATAAAATGAAACATCTGCTTAGAGGGGTTTAAATGCCTAACCTTGCTAAATAACTTCTCTTGCTTACAGTTTATTTCCTTCCTTAGCACTCATGACAACTGCAATTATTTGATGTGACTATTTATTTATTTAAAGTTGATCTTCCTCACTAGAATGTAAGTTCCAGAAGGATGTCATGTTATCTCCAGCCTTAGACACATAATAGGCATTCCATAAATATATTAGTGTATTGAACTCATGTTGTTAATACTAATTACTCAATCCAAAATTATTAATTAAGTTAATAACAATGCACCTATACCTATATAGTTTAAGTTTAAAAAATTTGGCTCTCAAAAGAAATTTCAATCATTGTACTGTTGATATTTGGCTCTGTTGACTAATGAGTTTGCTGACCACTGGTCTAGTCTATGGTACATTTATTTGCTTTTATTTTAAGTGGCTTGAAACTGCTGTGTATTTTTGAGTGCATATAGATAGTTTGTAATAATTTTATCACTTCTGGATATGTAAATGTATCATTTTTAAACTCCTTGTTTTCTTATTCTAATTTTTTAGGGTGTGAAAATCTAATTAGGTAGCATTTTTAGAAGAAAAGAGTAAATAAATTGAGTTCTAAATATTTAGACATTTGACTACTCTGGGACCTTTTCAGCTGGTTGTCTCTCTCTTTAAATTGATTTTTTTAGCGAGGCGGAGGGTGGGGGGAGGGTTGGGGTAGGGACGGAGAGAGAAAGAGGGAGGGGAAAAGAGAGAAAGAGAGAGAGAGAGAGAGATCAATTTGTTGTCCCACTTGTTTATGCATTCATTGGTTGTTCCTTGTATGTACCCTGTCTGGGGAATAAACCTGCAACCTTGACATAGTGGGACGATGCTCTAACTGGGCCAGGGCCCTGTTTCTCTTTTATACTCTGCATTCCTGACATTTCCTTTCTCTAAGGTGACTCAGCAATAGCTCCATGTATCTTTCAGTTGGAACTCCTTTGGTTCAATGCAAGCACACTCTGCCCATTAATTAGCAGTCTGACATAGATTAATTCTGCTGATGAGAAAATTAGCAAAATGGATCATTTGTAAGAGTTTATTACTGCAAACAGTGCATCAGAAATGTCATAATCTCATTTCATTAAGAAATTTACATACACATCAGATTTTAGAGTGCTCATTCATGATGAAAGTCTACTTCCACACTGTTTGTGTTTGAAAACATTCAATAGCCAGTCTTGAATTAAAAAATTTAATTAAATGCTTAAAGAATTACAAGTGTTCCTTTCCTTAGCTCTAATGCTAACCAGAGTGCTTTTCTAAACTGCTGAGAATGGACTGAAAAATTCTGCTGAGGGCTGTAGATACTTATCTGCCTAATTGAGCCATCATTTGTTGACATGAGAAAAACCACGTGACCCGCTTTAATGCATTTCTCAGTAACAGCAGGAGGTTAGAATGTAGTTCATCCAAGAGTAAAACCGGCAGCAATATTATTAGACATGTGAAAATAGCATTGGTTATGGAATGGTTTTTAGTAAAAGAAAAATAGTAATATAAAAGCATAATCATATTAACAGTATACGGAGTGACTATTTTTAAAATTATTTTGAGTCAAAATATCTTAATCATTTAAGTTAGTCATTCAATAACTTTATTGATGTTTACAGTTGTTAGGCATGTTTAGGTAATGGTTGACTTGTCAAAATTGATTAGTATAGTATAGGTTAGTGGTAAAATTTGAAATGGATACTATGTCATGGAGTGCTAAAGCAATAAAGTATTACTGACAGTTTTTGAGTAGATAGAAAAGTAATATGATAAAAATTGTGCTGGCCTAGGGTGAGAGAGATTAGTTACAGGGACATTAATTAGGAAAGTGTTAATTCAGTCTAGGTCAAGGTAGGAGAACCTTAACCAAGAAACCAGTAAGAAATCGGGAGAGAAATATACGAGTCTTCGGAAAGGAACGTGTGTGGCAGAGTAAAACAAGTTAGAGGTTACCATCTTGGATGACTTGAGAAAATCAAGGCTCCATTTCCAGAGGAATAAATGATCGTCTAGGAGGTACACAATGAGTTTGATTTAGGACATGTTGAAATAGAAATGCAACTGAGATACCCACAGGTGATCTAAAATGCAATTATAGTTCCTAGGAAGTGAGTCAGAGCTAAAGGTACAGATTTGGAAGTCAGCATATGATGGGTTTGGAAAAGCTTCTAGAGCATTGAGATTACCAAGGAGAAAGAACATACAAAGAATTCCAAAAGCAGCATTTGGGGGAATGCTTCCTAAATGGTGGAGGAAGAAAATAAAATCAAGAGAGGAGATAGAGGATGGTTCTGAAAGGTAAGAGTGCATCACTGAGTGAACCAGCTAATAGACTTGGATATATCACCTGTGACAGTTAAAACAACAAAACACTACAGCAAGATGTGGTCTGGGAAACATTTGATCCCAGTCTTCAATGACTTAAATACTGAAATCTAGAGTAAGTATGTAGAAACTTTTTATCAAGTTGACATTGCTTCCTCTTTGAACAGGGAATTTCAAATGTTGGGAAACATCTGTGGTGAATGTCTTGTGGTACAATTTGTAAACAAGTCTTGGAAAAATAGTACTGTATATGGGTCCATGTTGAACTGAGTTAAAAAAACCATCTTGTCCTTCATGACAGAGAATTTAAGAAGATCTATACCAAAGAGATGGTGATCGTAGGCAGACTACACAGAGTTAAAGAGTGTTGGGCCTGGCCAGCATGGCCTAGTGCTTGAGTGTCAGCCTATGAACCAGGAGGTCATGGTTCAATTCCCGGTGAGGGCATATGCCTGGGTTGCAGGCTTGATCCGCAGTGTGGGCGTGCAGGAGGCAACCGATCAATGATTCTCTCTCATCATTGATGTTTCTATCTCTCTCTGTCCCTCTCCCTTCCTCTCTGAAATCAATAATAATAAGAGTGTTGGATGAGAAAGAAGGTTTGTTTAAAGACATAAGAAATTTTGAGTTATGATAGAGCAGAAGAGTCTGATGGTGCAGTATGAAAAATGATAACTAATGGAAGGAATGAGATCAAAGGCATATAGATAAAGGCTTTATCCTTGGGGGGAAAGTTTTGCTTAATATTTGTGTGTCGTTTTTACTAGATAGCATGTAATTTGGTCCTCACAGGAATCCAGTGAGCTAGGTGAAGTATAATTAATCCATGTAAGAGACAAAAAAAGTGAAGCATCTTATTCCTAATCCCATAGTTAAGAAAATTGAAATATCTTGATGCCTTGTTCTGCACTATAATTATCATGTCTGAAAATAAAGACAGAAAAGATATTTGAAGAAATGATGGCTGAAAACTTCCCAATGTAATGAAAAACATTAATCTACACATCTCATAATCTCACAGAATGTTAACTAGGATAAATGCAAAAACATATAAAGTCAAAATGTAGAAAGACATCGTGAAAGCAGCAAGGGAAAAAAAGTCGTTACGTAATAGCGAACACCAATAAAATTTTTTGCTGATTTCTCATCAGAATCAATGGAGATCAGAAGGCAGTGGGATGACACATTTAAAGTGCTGAAAGAAAAAAAAATTAACAAATAATCTTCTGTCCAACAGAAATATCTCAAAATTGAAGGGGAAATACTTTCCTACACAAACAAATCCAAGATAATTTGTTGCTAACAGGTCTGCCTTACAAAAAGTACGTCCCTGGACTGTGAGAAGGCACAGGCCGGGCTGAGGGACATTCCAAGTCCCCCACCCCACTCCCCAGTGCACAAATTTCATGCACTGGGCCTCTAGTGTTAAATAAAAAGGTTAATATAACAAATTCTATAAATATATATTTCCTCTCTATTCTCTAAAAGACATAAAATTAGTTAACATAGTCCATATAAAAATGTATTGCTGGGTTTATAACTTACATATAGACCCGATATGTATAATAATAGAACAAGAGGGAGGAGGCACTAGAGCTGTATAGGAATAACATTTACATATTTTACTGGAATTAAGTCTATGTGAATCTGAAGTAGATTATTATAGATTAGATGTATATTGTACACCTTAGGACAACCAATGAGAAATTAATTAAAAGTTATAGTTTACTGACTTTTGCAAATAGGTTCAACTGATTTGTGCAAGAGGTACAAAACGTTTCAGTGGAGGAAGGATATCATTTTCAAAATGTTGCTTCAGGAATTGGACATCCATGAGTCAAAAAATGAACTCTGACTTAAATCCCATACCTCATACAAAAATCAAATCAAAAGGGATCACAGAATTAAATGTAAAATAAAGTGCACACTATAAATTTTTAGGGATAAAAACATGGAAGAAAAAATTTTGGACGTAGAGCTAAGCAATTTCTAGTCTACATTGTACTAGAGGTTCTAACCATAGAAATTAACCAAGAAAAATAAAAGGCATCTAGATTAAAAAGGAAGACATAAAACTGATAAGTAAACGTCTATCTGCTGTAGACTGTGTCCCTGCAAATGCATATGTTGAAATCTAATCCTTAATGTTTGGTATTTGGAGTAGGGACCTTTGGTAGGTGATTAGGTCTTGAGAGTAGAACTCTCAGAAGTGGGATTTGTGCTCCTAAAAAAGATTCTCCAGAGAGATTACTTGCCCCTTCTACAACATAAGGACACAGGGAAAGATGGGCATCTCTGAAACCGGAAGTGGGCCCTCACCAAACACTTGATCTTGGTCTTCCCAGACTCCAGAACTGTGAGAAATAAATTCCTGTTGTTTACAAATCACCCAGTCTATGGTATTTTTGTTATAGCAGCCTAACTGGACCAAAACAGTATATTTGCAGTTAAAATTTTGAATATAGAAAATCTTAAAGCATCCATTAAGAATCAAATGAAAGAAGAGAAATGATAAAGATTAGTACAGAAACTAATGAAATAGAAAATGAGAGATTGAAATCTAAAACTTTGCTTTTTAAAAAGATTAAGGAAATAAACTAAGTGCTTATAAGATTCATCAAATAAAAAAAGAAAAGACATACTAGCATTATTAGAAATGAAAAAAATGTTTACTCAGTAAATCTAGGAAGAAATATGGACCAATAAATTTAAAAGTTTGATACATTATGGATTTTCTCACTTATTCATTCATTATTGTCATAGTTGATCTTAGCCATAATCGTGGCTATAAAAATTATTCACAGGGTGATGATTTCCAAATGTACTTTTATAATACACATCTTTTCTGATCTTCAAATGTAATGTTCAACTGGTTACTTGATTATATCCACACAGATATCTTGATGTACATTGTCGACCCTACTTCTCCCTCATGTCTAACACATCTGTGTATATGGCATCGCTGTAGGGTTTGGCTCAGGAATCTCTGGCCAAATTCTAGGAGTCATCCTTGATTATTCCTTTTCCTTCAGGAAGTCTCTAGCTTTACAGTATATCTGGAATCCATTTATTCTTAATTTATAAGCAATTACAATTCTAATTAAGACTATTATTATTATTATTAGAAGGCCCAGTGTACGGATTTGTGCACCAATGGGGTCCATTAGCTGGCTTGCACCCTCTCGCAATCCGGGACCCCTCAGATCAGCCGAAACCAGCAGTCCGACATCCCCTGAGGGATATAGTAGTGTGCGAAGTGGCAGGCAGCCAGGGGGAGCCTGTGCTCGCGCCACTTCCACTCATCCCGGCCCACTGTGCCTGCCTCCACTGCTTAGTGCTGCCGCAGCTGCGCTTGCCAGCTGTGAGCTCGGCATCTGCCACCCCTTGGTCAGCTGAGCGGTGCTCCCGCTGTGGGAGCGCACTGACCACTAGGGGGCAGCTCTTGCATTGAATGCCTGCCCCCTGGCAGTCAGTGCGTGTCATAGTGATTGGTCATTTGGTCACTTAGGTTTTTATATAGATAGATTATTATCTTAATCCTCATCGAGGCTATGTTTCCATATATTTTAGAGAAAGAGAGGAAGAGAGAGAAATATTGATGTGAGAGAGAAACATTGATCTGTTCCCTCCTGCATGCACTCAGACCAGAAATCAAACCCGCAAACTGGTGACTAGGAATCAAACCCACGATCCTTTAGTGCACAGGACAGTGCTCCAACCAACTAGGTCATACTGGCAAGGGCTTATGTTAAGACATTATTTATTTACTCCTGGCCTACTGCAATAACTTGTCTCCTTACTTTTACTTTTTAACTCTTCCCAAGCCATTCTCACCAGAATAACCATAGTGACCTTTTTTTTTTTTTTCTTTAATTCTCACCTGAGGAGTGAGGATATTTTTTTCATTTGAGAGAGAGTGGAAGGGTGAGGGGAGGAGGAGAGAGACAGAGGAGAGAGAAAGATTGAGAGAGAAACATCAATGTGACAGAGACACATTGATTAGTTGCCTCCCACACATGCCCCAACTGGGGGCAAGGATTAGACCTGCAACCCAGATACGTGCCCTTGACTGGGAATTGAACACATGGACCTCCAGTGTGCAGGCTGACACTCTAAGCCAGGGGTCATCAAACTTTTTAAACAGGGGGCCAGTTCACTGTCCCTCAGACCGTTGGAGGGCCGGATTATAGTTTTAAAAAAAACTATGAACAAATTCCTATGCACTCTGCACATATCTTATTTTGAAGTAGAAAAACAAATGTTTTCGGCGGGCCGCAAGTGGCCTGCGGGCCGTAGTTTGAGGACCCCTGCTCAAAGCATTGAGACACACCAGATAGGGCAGGGGTGACCATTTTATTTTCTTTTTAAAAAATATTTATTGTTGAGCACCTTTAGCCCCCATCCATCCAGATCCCGCCCCATCCCTGGCCTTCACCACCCTATTGTCTGTGTCCATGGGTATATATAGATGCATATAAGTTCTTTGATTACTCTCTTAGGGTTCCCCCCTCCCCAGTTCCCTGTGAAATTCATCAGCCTATTCCATGTTTCCATGCCTCTGGTTCTGTTTCATTCATCAGTTCATTTTGGTCATTAGATTCCTTGTTTATTTTTATTTTTAGATTCAATTGTTGATAGATAGTATTTATTGTCATTTTATTGTCTATATTTTTATCTTTTTTCTTCTTCTTAAAGAAGGCCCTTTAATATTTCATGTAATACTGGTTTGGTAGTGTTGAACTCCTTTAGTGTTTTCTTCTCTGGAAAGCTCTTCATCTGACCTTCAGTTGTAAATGATAGTTTTGCTGGGTAGAGTAATCTTAGTTGTAGGTACCTGCTTGTTGTCACTTTGAATATTTCTTGCCACTTCCTTCTGGCCTGCAAAGTTTCTATTGAGAAATCAGCTGACAGTGGTATGGGCACTCCCTTGTAGGTAACTAATTGCTTTTCTCTTGATGCTTTTATTATTATTTCTGTCTTCAACATTTGGCATTTTAATTATGATATGTCTTGGTGTGGTCCTCTTTGAGTTCATTTTGTTTGGGATTCTCTGTACTTCCTGAACTTGTATGTCTATTTCTTTCATCAAGTATGAGAAGCTTTCTATCATTTTTTTCAAATAGGTTTTCAATTTCTTGATCCCTCTTCTTCAGGCACCATCATGATGTGAATGTTGGTACTCTTGAAGTTGTCCCAGAGGCTCCTTTCACTGTCTTCATATTTTTGTCTTATTTTTCTTTTTGCTGTTCTGATTGGGTGTTTTTTGCTTCCTCATATTACAAATTGCTAATTTGATTCTCAGTATTGTGTACTGTTGATTCTCTGTAAGTTCTTCATTTCAGTTAATGTATCCTTCATTCCTGACTGGTCCTTTTTTATGTTGGTGTTCTCACTAAGTTCCTTGAAGTTCTCAATATGTTTCTTGAAGTTTTCACTAAGTTTCTGGAAGTTCTCATTAAGTTTCTTGAGCATCGTTATAACCATTGTTTTGAGCTCTGTATTTGGTAGTTTGCTTGCTTACATTTCATTTTATTATTTTTCTGGAGATTTCTTCTTTTCTTTCATTTGAGACCTGTTTCTTTATCTCTGCAATTTGGCTGCTTCCCTGTGTTTATTTCTCTGTTTTAGGTAGAGCTGCTATGTCTCCTGGAATTGGTAGAATGGCCCTGTGTAGTAGGCCTTTCTGTAGGGTCCAGTGGCTCAGCCTCCCCAGTCACCTAAACTAGGCACTCTAGGTGTGCCCCCTGTGTGGGCTGTGTTTATTGCCCTATTGTTAGTTGAGCCTTGATTGCTCTTGCCATCACTGGGAGAGATTGATTCTCCCAGGGCAGTGGTCAGCAAACTCATTAGTCAACAGAGCCAAATATCAACAGTACGACGATTGAAATTTCTTTTGAGAGCCAAATTTTTTAAACTTAAACTATATAGGTAGGTACATTGTTATTAACTTAATTAGGGTACTCCTAAGGCTTAGGAAGAGCCACACTCAAGGGGCCAAAGAGCCGCATGTGGCTCGCGAGCCGCAGTTTGCCGACCATGGTCCCAGGCCAATCAACTGTGAGGACCAGACTACAGTGGAACAGACGCTGTGCAGGACATGTCCCTATAGAGCAGGACTTGCTTCAGTGGGACTTTGGTGCTCACCAAGTACGCCCCTTGAGTGTGGCAGTGGTCAGGTTGTAAACTGGCGTGGTCTGAAGCTGACTGCCAGGTGCACTAAGTCTGTGGCTTCCCAGGAGGTGCAAAGTCAGCTACTGCCTGTGCCCTGCCTGGCTACAGAGTAATTTATAGATGGCGGCTACTTGTATTGTGTTTAGAGGTGCCCAGGAGAGGCCCAGCTGTTAACCAAGGTAGGCTGCTGCTGCTACCATACCTGGAGCCATTTATCAAGTAGTATGGGCCATGCTGAGGCCAGTTATTGCTTGTTTGAGAGATTTTAGGAAAGTCTGGAGCCAGAGCCAGGACAGGCCATTTATATGGAAAAACAACTGGAAACAGCTTGGGTGGGGCTGCAAATCAGGTGGGGTGGGGTCTCAGGGAATCACCAGGGAACTGTGTGGACCAGGTTGATTGAGACTCAGATATGGTGCCTACCTGTGGGCTTTTTGGGGAGATCTCAGTAAAGGAACAATGATCTCGGCCAAGGCTTTTGCCTGCAAGACAGCTTCCCCCCAGTTCTTGCTCTGATGCCAGATAATTCAGTTCCTCCCTGTGTGTCCCTGGATCCTTTCAAGCTGCTGCCCCAGTGCTACAGCTCAGAGGGAATGCGTCTGTGTAAGTCTATGCATGGGCCCTATAAGAGGAACTGCCTGGGATTCCAAAAGCCTCCTTGTCACTCAGCCACTATCCCCACTGGTTTTTACAGCCCAAAGTTATGGGGACTTCTCTTGCTAGCACTGGGACCCTGGGCTGAGGGGTCTGGTGTGGGGCTGCGACCCCTTCTCAGGGGGACCTCTGCAGCCAAGATATCCCTCCCGGTTACAACCGAGTCTTCACCCCTCCTACCAGTTTCAGTGTGCTTTCTTCTTTAAATCTTATTACCGTGGTCGGCAAACTGCAGCTTGCGAGCCACATGCCGCTCTTTGGCCCATTGAGTGTGGCTCTTCCACAAAAATACCACGTGCGGGCGTGCACGTACAGTGCGATTGAAACTTCGTGGCCCTTCTTGCAGAATTCGGTATTTTGTGGAAGAGCCAGTATTTTGTGGAAGAACCACACTCAAGGGGCCAAAGAGCTGCATGTGGCTCGTGAGCCGCGGTTTGCCGACCACTACTCTAGTAGGATTTCCGTTCAGCCAGATTACAGGTGGTTCTGAATGCTGGTTATTCTGAATGTAGTTTAGTTATAATTTTGAGGTGGTTGTGGGAGGAGGTGAGTGTGGCATTTACATACGCTGCCATCTTGACCCTCCTCTCAGGAGTGACCTTTTTAAAATGCAAGTTGGCATACAGTACTTTGGTGTTTAAATTCCTTGCAAAACTGCCAGTTGCTCCTAGAATAAAGTCCAAACTTCAAGTAAGACTTTCTGGTCACCTATCTAAAATAGCTTCTCTTGCTTTTCCATGAGCTAGTCTCATTGTATACCTTTAGCCCACTCCCAAGCTGTCATATAATCAAGCTTGTTGCCTTAATTATCTTTTCTAATTCCTCCTAGAATGCTAGCTAGATGAGAAAGTCCTTGCCTGTCTTAAAACCATATTATCTCTAGCAATTAGCATAGTGCCTAGTATTTAATGAATGCTCAGTTATGCATCTGTAGAATCTACTTCTTTTTTTGTATCCTCCACAGTGCTAATCACATTGTAAATAGCCAAGTATATATAAATTGATAGATGTTGTATTTCCCTTGATTTTCTTTGTTGTGTTCTTAGTGGGCCTATTTCCTCATTTCTCCTTTCTCTTTTAGATCATATAATGATTATATTTTATTGGCTTTATCTTCAGTTTCATGTGAACATGTTCAAGTGCAAATCTATAGCCAGTGTGCTTTCTTTTGCCCCTCATTATGTGTCTCCTGTATAAAAATTGTCATCTTCATATCATGATCACCTTTTGAAAAACTTTTATATATTGCAAATATTGCCTCATTTAAAAAAAAGTTGGGGGTGGGGAATGTTATGTCTGACTACCCAATTGGATGTAAACTTGATTTTGCTGCCTTGGTACACATTCTGAACCAAAATTTAATTCTAGACCTTGGGGTCAGCATTTTTCCAAATGTGTTAAACTGTAATCCTTTATAAAATGTTATATGTAAAATAATGAGCAATTTGTATGTACTAAAACCTGAGAAAGTTATTACTTTAGCTTTCACCAAAATGACTTAAAGAAAGTGTATCAAAAGGGATTACAGAAAGAACAGATTTATAGTAACTGTCTGATATATGAACAAAATCCCCATGTTCAACTAAAACAGACTTGCCGTAGGCTTTCTAGAGCATAATGCCCTTACCAAGTAGCTTTCAACAGCTTTTTCAGGAAGCAATATTTTCCTTCAGTAAAGGGGTCACTGTACTGTTTTTCCTTTTTACTTCTCCTGTCTTATCTTTTGAGTTCAGGAAGTACTTTAAATTTACAGGCAGCTTTGAAGGCATGAAGCAAGTTCAGCCCCAGAAGTATTTCCTGTTATGGCATTAATCTAATTCCATGAAAGTAGAGCTGATTTTTCATCTGTAAAGTAGATAAAATGCCTAGAGCAGCCGACCATTATTCTGGGTTATCATGATAAAGAGGCTTAGTTTTGACACGAAAGAGTTTATCAGCCTAACCAATGGAAGATTTCATTCTTTTTGTTGAAAGATATATTAATGGATTATAATCTGTCTTGGCTTCCAAAAGAAAGTTCACCTTAATATTGAAAATGTTTACTTAAGTCAGCAAATAAGGGTTTCATATTTATAAAATGTGTGATAGACACTGAGTCAAATAAACATAATAGGGACCTCACATAAAATTAAACCATTTTATGTTTGTTTAATGTTCCAATTAATGTCCGAAATTGAAATAACACATTTGCTTTCATGTAAGCATATATATTTGGTATTAATACTTTTATGTTATTAGGTCATATAAACTCTTCTGTCCACTTATAATATAAAAATAACTTTATCATAACATATATTTCTTTTAATAGTCAAATATCAGAGTTATTTGGGCTTTTTTGTAGACTTATTTTGAATATAATAATATGTACAAACTAAGGGCCCAGTGCATGAGTTCGTGCACCTTGAAAATAACTGTGGGCCACGAGGCTGCAGTTGGCATAGGGGTGGGTCTCGGCCTATCCTCCGTGCCCCCATCTGGCCCCTCCTACCGCAGCCCCCGGTCCCCTGTCTGCTGGCAGCATCGCTCCTGCCATTACTGCTCCCACGCGCTGACAGCGCGGAGCGATTAGGGCCGGCGCTAGCAGCAGGTGCAAGTGGTGGCTGCTGCCACGATTGCCCCTCAGGAGCAGGGTGAGGTGGAGAAGCCCTCAGGGGCGACCAGGGCCAGCAGCCGCCACTCGCACCCACTGACAGCACCGAGCAATTGGGACCAGCACCAGGTGCTGGCAGTGGGTGTGAGCAGCAGCTCCAGCACTGGCAGCGGGTGTGAGTAGGGCTGACACTGGCAGCAGGTGCGAGCATCAGGTGGGACCGCGGCATGTGGGAGCAAAGAATTTTCAGTAACCACCAGAGGCTCGCCCCAATGACAGCTTCTGGCGCCTCCACTCACCTGCTCCACCATCCGACCGCTGCCTAGCCTGTCATGTTCCACGCTCTGCCGCCTGCTGCTGATGCCTGCCATGTTCCACACACGCCCCCTGGTGGTCAGTGCACGTCATAGTGACCGGTTGTTCGGTTGTTCCGCTGTTCGGTCTATTTGCATATTAGGGTTTTATATATATAGATAATATGTAATTCAGAAGATACACATCATCTTTTTCCCATCTCTGTCACCTAGTTCCCCACCAAGCTAAGAAATTAAGATTGCCAAAGCCAGTTTGGCTCAGTGGATAGAGCGTCGGTCTGCGGACTGGGGGGTCCAGGGTTCGATTCTGGTCAAGGGCATGTACCTTGGTTGCGGGCATTTCCCCAGTGGGGGATGTGCAGAAGGCAGCTGATCGATGTTTCTGTCTCATCGATGTTTCTAACTCTCTGTCTCTCTCCCTTCCTCTCTGTAAAAGATCAATAAAATATATTTTAAAAAAAAAAAGAAAAAAAGAAAAGAAAATTGGTATCATTTAAAAAAAAAAAGAAATTAAGATTAATCCTAGTAGCTTGGTATAGGTTAAAGAATTTTTTTATTTGAAAATTGATGCACATTGGACATACACATTGTGGGCGGATCACGAGAATTCTTGTGTTTTCTGTTCTAAGGCTTGTGGCCAGTCACTTATCTGGCCACTGGGTAAAGCGCTAGCAATAAAACTACTGGTCCGCAATGTGTTCACAATGTTTCCTTGAGTAATAAAATTTTAATGCATGCTAATACATTGCATATTTAGTCCCATCAGTATGCCTTTGAGTTAAATGTTGTTATCCAATCATGTTGAAAAATGCAGAAACTGCCCTAGCCAGTTTGGCTCCCTGGATAGAGCTTCAGCCTGGGGACTGAAGGGTCCCAGGTTTAGTTCCGGTCAGGGGCATGTACCTTGGTTGCGGGCACATCCTCAGTGGGCGATGTGCAGGAGGCAGCTGATCGATGCTTCTCTCTCATCGATGTTTCTAACTCTCTATCCTTCTCCCTTTCTGTCTGTAAAAAGCAATAAAATATATTTTTAAAAAATGCGGAAACTAAAGCTCAAAGAGGTTAAATAATTTGCTAAATGTCACCTAACTCAAGTAATAGATTTGGGACTGGAACTCAGGCCCTCATTATGGGTTCATCCAGTAAACATTCATTCTCCAGTTTGTCTCTTATATTTAAGAGAAATAAAAACTTCATTAACCACATACTTCACAATTAATGAGGAAATTAATTAAGCTTTACTATATCCTAATGATAGGATATCTAGTTTCATGTTCACTTCGTTTAACATAATTGAACTACCTATTCATGTTCATATACCAAAGCAAAGACATTGCATTATTATAGATAGGAATATTTTAAAACTTAGATCATCCGAACTTTAAAAATATCTATCCTAAGCAAAGGCATACTGATTACTAAATTTAGAATTAAGGAAACCTGGAGTTTTGTAATGGTTTTACTAATTCAAAGCATAGTTGGATATGATCATCATTTTTCAAAAGAAGGTTGAATACAGTCTGTCCAATCTATCTGAGTGGAGATGTGTGAAGGTAATATGATATCAAATGTTAAATTTATTACTTTAACTGTCATTCATTTAGCGTGCCTAATGTGTGTATCCTATTAATTAATGTGACAGGTACATATCTAAAGAAAACATGGGTGCTGTCTTTATGGAAATGCCAATCTTCTAGGAAGAATAAGATCTATTCCAATATAAATTAGAGTGATAAGTGCTTAGCATTGTGAGGTTTTCCTCAGCTAAGATGTCAAAGTTAACAAGTTAACAGTAATTTCATCACAGTTAATCTTATAGCTTTAAAACTCATGACCTTATATCCACTTTCTGAAAATGCTTACATACACATATACACAAAACAGAGGTGTTAATAAGCACTTGAAAAAAATGCTCAACATCATTAGCCATCAGAGAAATGCAAATCAAAACCACAATGAAATTCAACTTCACACTCACTAGGATGGCTATAATCAAAAGAGAGATAACAAGTATTGACAAGGATGTGGATAAAGTAAAACCCACATGCATGCTGATGGGAATGTTAGCAGCTACTCAAAAGGCTGAGCACAATTACCATATGACCCAGCAGTTTCACTCCTGGGTGTGTGTGTGTGTGTGTGTGTGTGTGTGTGTGTGTGTATGTATGTGTATGTATGTATGTGTGTATGTATATATATATATAAAACGAAAGCCTGTGTCTACAAACATTTGTATATGAATGTTCATAACAGCTCTTACTCATAATAGCGAAAATGTAGAAACAACTAAAATGGCTGTCAACTGATAAATGGATAAATAAAGCTTATTATATCAAAACAATGAGTGTTATTCAGCAATAAAGAGGATGGAGTACTGACACATGTTACAAATGGATAAACCTCGAAAACATTATGATAAACAAATGAAGCCATTTACAAAGGGTGACATATTGTCTAATACCATTTATGTGAAAAGTCCAGAATAATTAATACACAGAGACAGAAGTTACAGTGGTAGTTGCCTAAGGCTGAAATGTTTCTTTTTTTGCGAGGGTCGGCAAGTACTGATGGGTACAAGGTTTCTGTGGGGAGTTAGGAAAGTATTATGGTATTGATGATGGTGATGATTGCATATCTTTGAATATACGTTACTAAAAACCACTGACGTGCACTTTAAATGTGTGCACTGTATGGTGTGTGAATTCAATCTCAATAAAGCTGTTATTTAAACAATCAGATGGTGTTATAGAACTTTTAGACTTTATAGACCACTTTGCACACCTAAGAACAAAGTATCCAAGAAATTGATATATTTATTTGTAGTATTAAACACAGATTTATAGAGGGACACCTTGAAGAAATGTATATAATGTGAAAGTATTATTATTGCTGTTTTACTTATTATTTTCATCAAACACTGGTTTTGTTAGTTTATTCATTCCACTGTAGTCCCTATTGGTTAAATACATTACAGTATTTAGGATGAAACTCAAATGGCAATCCAATGAGGAAGAATCTATATCAGAATGTTATAGATCACCTATCACTTGCCTCTCCATTTCAGGCATATACAACTTACTATCTATTAATATGATCATCTTTTTGGCACTTCATCAGTCCTTTGCCAGTCCATCCAGTGTGAACAAAATGAGCAATATGCCCAAAGTTTATTTATAATTTAGTTATTTAGATCTTAAGACATATTTACCCACAGAAATTAGCCCTTTGTACAAATGCTGTTTAATTTCCTACAATATTCCATACATTTCATGTAGCCAAGTTGAAGCATTAATTAGGTAGAAAGTGGTGGAACTTTAATGAAAGAGGAGGAAGAAAGGTCTCTTTCTTGAGGATAAATCCTGGCCTGAGGTTTTGCAGTTTTAATGGGCATATTTGTCTGTTTTGTGATAATCGCGTACTTGGGAGTTAGTACCCTTGTTCATCTTCTGTTTGATCCCGATCAAACAGCTTATATCAACCTTTAAAGAGTAAAATCTTTAAGTTATTCTCTAGCCTTCCATGTTAAGAAAGAAATGGTTCTCAGTTTCTGGAGTATTTTGAAGTGTTTATTAAAACAAGTAGCAAGGGATGGAGGAAATATACTCTAAGCAGCTTCTCCATCTGACAACAGCTCTCCTATGGCTGTACTATAAACATATGATTTATAATATGAAAAAAAGGAGGTTTGGTCTCTAAAAGAAGCCATTCCATTTAAATCGAGAATTAAGGGTTTTTAGATCCTTTTTCTTCAGCGTCCAGCAGTGAGTTCAGGGGTGATGGTCATTAATATCTAGATCCATCACTTTTCATAAAAAATATGATTTTTTTTCTTGTAATGGTTCATTTGTCTGACTGGTTTATTTCCCACCAGAAATCACGAAATCCATTTCTTGTGACAGTATAATAGTTTTCACAACATCTGATTATAGTGGCACATAAAGAAGATTAAAGATATAGGTTAGAAAAGAAGTATAAGAAGAAATTGAGAATAAACATCCTAGTAGAATTTATTTTTTAAATCCTATAATCATAAATTTAAAAAAATAGATGCAAACAATGGGTTGTAAATAGTTTGTTCAATATTCTCCTAAAGAATTAATTCATTAGATGAACATTTAGTTTTTACACACTTACCCATAAATTTTTCCAAAAAATGTTTTCTCCCTATTCTGACAGGAAACTTAAGGATGTTGTGCACAACCTCTGTTGAAAGACCTTTTGTTAAAATCAGCTGCCCTTAGCTTGCCACACCTTGAGTAATTAGTGATTAACAAGTTAATCACAAGTGTGAATATTATTAATGTATCTATAATTAATTTCTCTATTAACACCTTACATTTTATTATTCATTTCTCAAATTAAGAGTTTTCAAAGTGACAACTAAATGGCAATTATATAATTTTTATTTAATAAAGTAAAACAAAGTGCTGCTGATAATATTGATAATTCTTATATTTACTTATAACATCTTTTCATACCATTCTTTTATACATTTATTTATGTTTATACTATACTTTTTAGATGCCTTTGTGTAAAAGAAAGTGGTTGAAATGTAAAAGAAGCTACTTGGAATGTCTGTAATATCATGTGTCTTCGTATGTTTACACCTGCTTGAAGGAAAGAGTAAATCATTTCCTGAGAACCCCACAGTTGTATAGCTAGTTCCACCTCTGATCTGCTCTGAAGCATTTAACCTCTCTTAACCTTGGTTTCCTTATTTAGAGGAAGTGGCTTTTGAGCCTTACCTAAATCATAAAGTAAGTGCAAGTAATTGTTTACTGCGAATTCTAAGAAAGGGTAATGGAAAATGTCAAGTATAAATGAAAGAGTTATAACTGCTCGGCTCTCTAAGGAATTGCAATTCACTCATTGAACTTCTGTCATTTTTAAAACTTCTACCTTTTTTTTTAAAAGGGTGATTTAAATATAAATACATAAATGAATATATATATATATATATAGTGTTTTGATTTGTTACTTTGATAGCAATTTTGAATTAATTGAAGCATACAGCTTAAACATATTTTTTATTACATTTAAATAGTAGGTTAGCCAAAATCCAGTAAATTTGGGAGTAGATTCTGTCAAGTGAATGCTAAAATGGATGTTATGTACTTTAAAGGGCTTAAACTTTTTCTTATATATTGATTCAAGACTGATAATCTCCTTATTCATTCTAACCACTTGAACTTGGCAGGGTGTGTGTGTGGTGGAGAGAAGAGACAATTGTAAAATTGTTTCATTAACTACATTTGCTCTAATTTATATATAGATTTTGTAAGCCAAAGTATATATGAAAGCTTCCCGTTTCCTCACTTACTGATTTTCATTGAGGAAGCTTTGGGTTTTTGTTTTCTAATGCTTTTCTGAAATCAGATCATCTATCCTTCCAGTAATAATTTCTATCAAACATTCTTTATTATGTTCATGCTGACTATTAAATTAGCATCTATTCTATTTGTATATTTACTTAAACATCCCTTCAGAAGAGGGTAGATTGTCTACAAACTACTCCAGATAGCAGGGTGCTGAATTCAGGTGATTCTTAAGCTTTGACTAATATCCTATTACTGTATCAATTTCCCGACTTAGTTCCCTCATCTATGAAATGGGAATTAATGATAGTACTTACCTTGAAGAGTTGTAAAAAGTCAGTAAAAAAAATTAAATAGCCCTGGCCAGATGGCTCACTGGTTTTGGTTTGATTATCAGTCAGGCACATGCCTAGGTTGTGGGTTTGATCCCCAGTCAGGGTGCGTACATCTCTCACATTGATGTTTCTCTTTCTCCCTCTTTCCTTCCCCCTCTCTCTGGAATTAGTGAACATGAACTCCAGTGAGGATTGAAGAATGAATGAAGGAATGAATGTGCTTAATTTAGTGGTCTAACACATAGCAAATGTAAAAATATAATGATCTAACATAGACCTTAATATCATTTTCTAATACATGGTAAGTGATCAGTACATGATTCACTGTACTTTTAAGGAATCATTTTCTTCTATAAATCTATAGTGCAGAAGAAAAAGTTGGGGGCTTTACAGTTAGATAAGCTTGTGTTCAAATTCTGATTCTGTCATCTTTTATCTATGTGACCTTGGACAACTCTATGTCTCATTTTTCCTATCTGGAAATAGGAATAATAATAATGTTTACTTCATCTTATTAGGAGGCTAAATGAGCAGCATATATGTAATGTCTGGCATATGATAAATATGACATGTCACCACCTCCTCTATATACTTTCTCAGCCTTTTGCCTTGCCTCAGAACATTAAGCAACTTTTGCATAAAACCATGTCCTCTTTTTCCTTGTGATATGCCCCAGTGCCTAGTGAGTGCTCTGTTCACAAAGAAAACAAAGTATATGTTGACAGACTGTTTAGAACTCCTCTTCAGTTTTTTTCTAGAACTAGGCCACTTTAATTGAAAGCTGAAGTTTAAGCCAAGAGTTGTTAAAATCCCTACTCAGGTTTATACCTGATATCACATTCACCCCAATTCAAACTTGTGTATACACTTTACTTTATATACTCACATACAATAATATATACTAACTTCTATAATTGATAAAATGTCCATTTGTCTAATTATAAAGCAGAGGCACACATTCATTGAAAATGTATTGGTATAATCCTCCTACCTAATAATAGAGAAACATGGTAATTAGCCATTCCTCCGCTACCCTTTCGATTGGCTAATCAGGGCAATATGCAAATTAACTGCCAACCAAGATGGCGGCCGGCAGCCAGTCAGCTTGAAGCAAACAGGAGGCTTGCTTGCTTCAGTGACAGAGGAAGCCAGTGACGTTCCCCACCTGCCGCTGCCGGCCTCTGAGCTTGCAGTTTAAGAAACATTGTTACAAATATAGAAGCTAAACAAAACCCCAAAAGCCTGCTTTCAGCCAGCCGGGCTTCAGCCAGCAGGACCGCAACATTGTTTAAATTATAGAACAAACGCAGATCCCTGCTTTCAGCCAGCCAGGATCTCAGAGCTGGAGTGAGCAGGACCGCAACAGTGTTACAATTATAGAACCCAAACAACCCAAATACCTGCTTTCAGGAGCCGATGCCTCAGAGCTGGAGCCAAGCCTCAGAGCTAAAGCTGGCCCAGAATAAAAAAAAAAAAAAGAAAAAAGAACAGGTTGGGAGCTTCAGTCACCCACCAGCCTGAAAACAGCCCTCAGCCCCTCACCCAGACTGGCCAGGCACCCCAGTGGGGACCCCCACCCTGAAGGGTGTGTGACCAGCTGCAAACAGCCATCATCCCCTCATCCAGGCTGGCCAGCCACCCGAGTGGGGACCCCCACCCTGAAGGGGGTGTGACCAGCTGCAAACAGCCATCATCCTCTCATCCAGGCTGGCCAGGCACCCCAGTGGGGACCCCCACCCTGATCCCGGACACCCTTCAGGGCAAACCAGCTGGCCCCCACCTGTGCACCAGGCCTCTATCCTATATAGTAAAAGGGTAATATGCCTCCAAGCACCGGAATCAGCAGAGCAGTGAGGCCTCCCAGCACCCGGATCAGCAGAGCTGCAAGGCCTCCCAGCACCGGGATTAGTGTGACGGGGCAGCGACCAAACCCCCTGATCGGCCCTGCTCTGTGGGTGATAGAGGGCGGTGCCCCAACCCCCTGATCCACCCTGCTCTGTGTGTGACAGGGGACGGTGCCCCAACTCCCCTATCGGCCCTACTCTGTGAGTGACAGGGGGGAGCTCCCCAACCCCCTGATCGGCCCTGCTCTGTGCGTGACAGGGTACGGAGCCCCAACTCCCCTGATGGACCCTGCTCTGTGCGTGACAGGGGGCAGCGCCCCAACCCCCTGATCGGCCCTGCTCTGTGCATGACAGGGGATGGTGCCGCAACCTCCCTATCGACCCTGCCTTGAGTGTGACGGGGCGGTGCCCCAACCCCCCAATCGGCCCTACCCTGAGCGTGACTAGGGGTGGCATCGCAATCTCCCGATCCGCCCTACTCTGTGCATGACAGTGGGCGGCACCCCAACTTCCCAATCGGCCCTGCTCTGAGCCTGACCAGGGGCTGCACCTAGGGATTGGGCCTGCCCTCTGCCACCCGGGAGCAGGCCTAAGCCAGCAGGTCATCATCTCCGAGGGGTCCCAGACTGCGAGAGGGCAAAGGCCAGGCTGAGGGACCCCCCCTTCCCCCCGAGTGCACAAATTTTTGTGCACCGGGCCTCTAGTAATTATATAATTAAAATAATGAGATTGTGTTGGTCTAGGTTCAACCAGAAAAGCAGACCAATAAGTGAGATAGAGACAGAGACAGAGAGATATTAAGAAAGAGTTTAAGAGAGAGATTGAGATTTCAAGGAATTGGCCTACATCATTGTGGAAAATGGCTAAGCAGTCCAAAAACCAGAGGGCATGAAACCAGAAAGGGAAGCTCACCAGCAGGCTCGAACTCCACAGGCATGGGCCAAAGCTATCTCCTACAGATAGAATTTATTCGGTCAGGGAAGGAACCCTCGGCTATGGTTTTAAGGCCTTCCAACTGATTCAATGTGGCCCTCCCCAATTATCCTATACTAGAGGCCCAGTGCACGAATTCGTGCACTGTGGTGTCCCTCGGCCTGGCTGGCAATTAGGGCCGATTGGGGCCGCAGGAGGTTGGCTGGGGAGAGGGGCCGAGAGAGCACACTGACCACCAGGGGGCAACTTCTGCATTCAGCGTCTGCCCCCTGGTGGTCAGTGTGCATCATAGCGATCGGTTGACCAGTCTTTCGGTCACTTAGGCTTTTATATGTATAGATAATAAAACCCTAATATGCAAATCGAACGGTGGAACCATTGGTTGCTATGATGTGCACTGACCACCAGGGGGCAGATTCTCAACACAGGAGCTGCCCCCTGGTGGTCAGTGCACTCCCACTGGGAGGGCCGCTCAGCCAGAAGCCGGGCTCCCGACTGGCAAGCGCAGCGAGGCAGTGGCGGGAGCCTCTCCCACTTCTGCTGCAGGCAGGTGGTGAGGAGCAAGAGCCCTGGACTGCGAGAGGGATGTCTGACTGCTGGCTTAGGCCTGATCCCCAGGGGGAGCGGGCCTAAGCCAGCAGGTGGACATCCCCCAAGGGGTTTCAGACTGCGTGAGGGTGCAGGCCATGCTGAGGGCCCCCCCTCCCCAGTGGACGAATTTCGTGCACCAGGCCTCTAGTCCAGAATACTTCTTTACTGGATGTCAACTGATTGGGACCTTTACCTACATCTTGAAAATATCTTCACAGCAGCGTCTAAATTAGTGCTTGATCAAGTAACTGGAGCCCGTTAGCCTAGTCAGGTTGTCATGTCAAAACATTATCACAGAGGATAAATTTTTATGAAAGAAATAGATAGCAACTTTTAAGTATTTGGTCTTTATTTTACATGAATCGAAATTTTAAACTTTTAATTTTTTAAGAATCTGTTATGTGCCTAGTATCCTGCTGAGAGTTTAAAGGAAATAGAGGTTTGTCTATAAGTTTTTTTCAAATCTTAATATCTTAGGGTTCAAACACTGCCTGAAATTATTGTAAGTATTGATAGAAGATGTAGAACTTGAATTATAAATATGATTTAGATGGACAGAAATGGAGTGATCTGTTCCAGTGTATGATTAAGCATAGATTGAGGCATGGATATGTATGGTGACTAAGAGGATAAAAAAGTAACAATATGAAGAGTACTAGACTATGAGCTTTCTAAAAGTTGTTATTGTATTATTTATCCTTGCATCCCGTGATCTGGCCCAGTAGCTGGGGGAAAAAAGTATTTAACAACCACTTGTTATTTAAGTGGTTAAGTAATGAGCAAAAACAAAATTTAAAATCTATCTGTGTTATAGTGTGATCCATCATAGGCATCCAGATCTGATCGTATTTGGAGTTTTGTAATACATCTCTTTTGAACTAAATCATGTAATTGAACAAGGAATAGTAAATGATTTTTTTTCAGTGTTCTTGCTTTTTATGTATTTAAAATTTATGTTTAGTTATTTTGTGTTAAAGAATTATAAATTCTTTCTGGTTTGGTACCTTTTTTTTTTTTCTTTCCCTCCCTTTTTTTAAATCCTCACCCCAGAATATATTTTTTCATTAATTTTTTTACAGAGAGTGGAAGGGAGAGAGGTAGGAGGAGATAGAGAAAGAGAAACATCAATGTGAAAGAGACGCATGGATTGGTTGCCTCTGCACATACCCATCTGGGGCTGGGGATCAAACCTGCAGCCCTTGACCTGGAATCAAATCCTCGACCCTTCTTTGGTGCACATGCCAGCACTCTAATCACTTAGTAACACTGGCCAGGGCTGGTTTGGTGTCTTTCAGTGAACAAGACATCTTTACACTTTTTCTGTAGAACAAGGCGCAAAGCAACTGAATATAAAAGAAAATTGCTGCCGTTTTATCCTACAGAGTACAAATATTTGTTTGCGAGATTAAAAGTTTATTAGATAAAGGGTGTAAAGATTAATTAACTGTGTTATTTTTTATCTTCCTATCTCATTTGTAGGCTAGTGGTCTATTAATACATAGAAATTGCTTTATTTCCCACTGTTTCCACTTTTAAGTATTAGAAGAATGTCAATGGAACAATTAGACGCCCTTTCTCTTTTATGAGCTTTCCAAAATTTGTAAGAATTTTGGCTCTACTGCTTTTTCCTTTAGTAAAATTAATTTTTCCTGGGATTTTGTGAAAAAAGTAAAATAATAGTTCTAGTGTATGATTTTCTTTTTAATTTGTCCTGATTTTTTAAATATCTAGTCAATTGATGACATGCAGAGATTTCCTTGTGGGGGGTAGAAGGAAGCAAAGAATATCTTACTCTGATGGCTTTTAGTGATTTTATTACTAGAAAAATAAACATTGCTTTATTGTTTATTTTAGTCAGTAAAGTTGTCTGCAAACTAGGTAACAGAATGCAAAGTAGTGTATTTACTTTTCTACTTTTTCCCAAAGAGACAATAAAAGCAGTGTTCCAGTGGAACATTTTTCTGAGTGTTTTTCTTGGGGAGTACTGGTAACTTTTATCACATGACTAGAGCCCGGTGCACACAACATTCGTACACTGGGGGCGGGGAGGGGCCCCTCTCGCAGTCCAGGAACCCTCAGCGGACATCCCCCGAGGGGTCCTTAGCGCTGCCGTGGAGGCGGGAGCAGCTCCCACCACCGCCACTGTACTTGCCAGTTGTGAGCTTGACTTCTGGCTGAGCGGTGCTCCCCCTGGTGGTCAGCGTGCATCATAGCGACTGGTCATTCCACCGTTTGGTTGATTTGCAGATTAGTTTTATTATATAGAATTATAGATATAGTGAAAAATGTTAAGCTGAAATATTAGTATAATTGTTGTTCCTTGAAATGTGACTAAAAATTTCAAAATTAAACCTATTTTTCTGAGGTGACATCCAGATTTTCAGTTCATTTTCATCGAGTGGGATCCCCTTTTTCCAGCATTTAAGCGAAAAGGGTATGTGGGGGTGGAATGGCTAATATAATAGCAAAGCTAGTACATTGACTGTTTGAGTATTTTATTCCATCTGTCAAAGCTTATCTGGGATTAAGAATTTGGCACAAATAGATGTAGTTCTTTTTTTGTTTTCTTTACAAAGAAGTAAATTATAGAACAGAACTGTCCTAAAATAAAGGAGTAAAATGTCAGAAAGATGGAAAGGGGGGAAAAAAACCACATTATTTTTAAAAGAATAGTAATTTAACTCAGTGTGAAAATAATGATTATATTAATGACTATTCACTTACTTTTTCCTGTCTTCGGTACTTTCTGAAAAGGAGCTTGTAAGAACTTGATCAGAACCAATACACTGATTAACATTTTAATGCCTGTTTTGTTTGTTCATGGTAAGCCAGTTATAACTAATTGCTCAGTGTAGATGTGATGTGTTACACAAAAATTAAGCAACATATAATCATGCATGATTAAAAGAAGGATATACCTTACCTTGAACAAATAATCATTATTTTAGTAAATTTCAACTAATAGACTTGTTGACAAGAAAACATGAAAGATATTTTAGACAAATAAATTTAAAAATTTCAAATTAACCTACAATTATCTGCATTTGGAACATGTCATTCGCTAGAATGTGAAAATAGGCAGTCATTCTACTTATCAACAGCTTCTAAAGTACTGAATTTATGATATAAAAGCTTTGTGGTGCTGCCTTTTTCAGAATTGTTAATGATTTGCTGTTTCTTACAGAATTTTTTAACTCAGTTCATAATTGATCAACACATAAATGTGGGAAGAAATGAGGTTAGGCACACAAACTTTATTTTTATTTCAACATTATAAAACCATGAATTTATAAATAGATATGAAAACACACTCCTTTGGATATATATCATGAAATTTATATATTAGAGCTTAATGTTTTTCCAGGACAGTAATAATAATTCTATTCAAGTGTTTTCTAGAACAGTCTCTTGTGGCAAGTTGATTCTGAGAGAACATTTTGATCTTAATTCCAGTTTATGTTATGACTGGCCACAGTTTTAATATGTACATTTGATTTTAACTGCCATATACTATACTTTTAGTGGTTATAATTGAATAGCTCTTAAATAAAAATTTCATTTTGAACAAGTAATAGACAAATTTCTGGTTTGTTTCTTGCCATTGACTATCAAGAACTTTATCCAATTTTTAAGGTTACTATAACTTCTAAAGTTTTCAAAAATGATAGTAGTAATGTCCTCATAAAAAAGGAAGTGTCTAACCCGGCCAACATGGCTCAATAGTTGAGTGTTGACCTATGAATCAGAAGGTCACAGTTCAGTACCCGGTCAGGGCACATGACCGGGTTGTAGGCTGGAACCTCAGGACGTGCAGGAGGCAGCTGATCAATGATTCTCTCTCATCATTGATGTTTCTATCTTTCCCTCTTTCTTTCTCTCTGAAATCAATAAAAATATTTTTTTTAAAAAAGGAAGTGTCTAGGTTTTATGATAAATAAAAATTAGAAACATTTATAAGCCTTGAATTTTAGAGATGTGTATAAATAGATACTTAATAAGATGTACTAATTTTCAAATTGTCCTCATTTTGCAATTATTTTACTTTGATTAATTGGACTACCATATGGACAGGTAATTAGTCTCATGGTAATAGAGATATGTTTAACTAAAATTCAAGCATTCTTATAAATCTTTCTGAAAATCACACAAATTAGGTGATTTCTTAAAGAGTAAAAAAGTTAGTACATTTTAAAAGTATAAACACATGGTATGATTCAGATATTTTATTGAATTTTTTTAAACAAAAAAAGTCTAATAAGCAAATAGCTAATTTGTTCAGCATTTAAGATGCAATTCTATAAGACTAAGAACATGCATCCCATCTCTTTGACTGTGGCTCTAATTACCTCAGTTTGGACTGATCAATATTTGATCTTTTTCCTACTGTGCAAACATGTTACTTTGACTCTGTCTCTTTCTCTTCCTTTTGGATAATTTACAGCTATGTTTGAATGGTTCATTTTGTTTGTTCTCTCTGGCTACAGGCCAGGGGTCTCTTATTAGTATAATGCAGTTCATTGATGTGAATTTGTTGATCTCCTGGGTAGTTTTTCACAAATTTAAGGCAATTAAAAGCTTTTATATGGCATTTCACTTGAAGTTATTAGTGGTCTTTCAGTGATTTTGCTTTTGAAAATTACTTCATCATTTTATGGTTATTTCCTTTCCTTCTCATTTCTCTCCTGTCCCCAACCTATAAAATCCTAGAAAAAAGGATTGAAACAACCATTTCATTGATTAATTTCATAAAAAATAACAACTTATAAACTTGTAATTTAATAACTTAATAATATTTTAATTAACACAATTTTTATAGAACTAATGAAATTTTGGGGTTTGTTTTTATAATACCTGTTTGCTTTAAGCTTATGGATATTCATAATAGAAGCCATAATGAATTTCGAGAACAAGGACAAGAATTGAATCTAAAAATTAGTAATTGCTATAAAACTTAACATACACACATATATTAGACTTTTGGTTTTTAATGAGGCAGAACTCTTTCTAAATTGGAGCTTTATTAATATGTTAAAATTTTCTCATACCTAGCATATGTCCATATTTTTGTTTTGTTTTTTTTAGCTTTTCCAGTGAATGGATCTTTCTTTAGCACATCAGAAATACGAATCCTATCTAATAAAAGAGAAAGATGGTAATTAGCGTACGACCGCTACCCCTTCCCATTGGCTAATCAGGGCAATATGCAAATTAACTGCCAGCCAAGATGGCGGCCGGCAGCCAGGCAGCTTGAAACTAACATGAGGCTTGCTTGCTTCAGTGACGGAGGACTCCAACGTTCCCTGCCTGCCGTTGCAGGCCTCTGACCTGCAACTCTAAGCAACTATGTAACAAATATAGAAGCTAAACCAAACCCCAGAAACCCACTTTAGTCCACCGGGCTTTAGCCAGCAGGATTGCAACATTGTAAACAAAGGCCAGAAACCACTTTCAGCAGCGGAGGCCTAAGAGCTGGAGCCAAGCCTCAAAGCTAAAGCTGGCCCAGGATTAAAAAAAAGAAAAAGAAACAAAGGAGCGGTTGGGAGCTTTCGTCACCCGCCAGCCTGAAAACAGCCCTCAGCCCCTCACCCAGACTGGCCAGGCACTCCAGTGGGGACCCCCACCCTGAAGGGGGTGTGACCAGCTGCAAACAGCCATCATCCCCTTACCCAGACTGGCCAGGCACCCCAGTGGGGACCCCCACCCTGAAGGGGTTGTGACCAGCTGCAAACAGCCATCATACCCTCACCCAGGCTGGCCAGGCACCCCAGTAGGGACCCCCACCCTGATCCAGGACACCCTTCAGGGCAAACCAGCCAGCCCCACCCATGCACCAGGCCTCTATCCTATATAGTAAAAGGGTAATATGCCTCCCAGCACCGGGATCAGCGGAGCCGCGAGGCCTCCTGGCAATGGGATCAGTGTGACAGAGGGCAGCGCCCAAACCCCCTGATCGCCCTGGGGCTCTGTGTGTGACAGGGGGCGGGGCCACAACCTCCCTATCAGCACTGCTCTGTGTGTGACAGGAAGGCGCCCCAACCCCCTGATCAGCCCTGCTCTGTGCCTGAGAGGGGGGAGCTCCCCAACCTCCTGATCGCCCTGCGGCTCTGTATGTGACAGGGTGCATCGCCCCAACCCCCCCGCCCCCACGGGCCCTGCTCTTTGTGTGACGGGGTAGAGCCATAACCTCCCCATCAGCCCTGCCCTGAGTGTAAGAGTGGCAGCACCCCAACCCCCTGATCGGCCCTGCTCTGTGGGTGATAGAGAGCGGTGCCCCAACCCCCACCCCATGGGCCCTGCTCTGTGCGTGACAGGGCGCAGCGCCCCAACCCCCTGATTGGCCCTGCTCTGTGCATGACAGGAGGCAGCGCCCCAACCCCCTGATGGGCCCTGCTCTGTGCGTGACAGGGTACAGAGCCCCAACCCCGCTGATAGGCCCTGCTCTGTGAGTGACGGGGCAGTGCCCCAACCCCCTGATTGGCCCTGCTCTGTGCATGACAGGGGTTGGGGCCGCAACTTCCCCATCAACCCTGCCTTGAGTGTGAGAGGGGGCGGTGCCTCTAGTGTTAAATAAAGACCTTCTAAGTCTTAGAAATGCTATAGCATTGATTAAATTAAAGAAAAATCTTTTGGCTTCATTTATATATATTGGAAATCATTGGTACCATTTCGCTATTCTTTCCCCTTTTTAAAATTGTGTATTGGGGGTTTTTTCCTGGTGTTTGTCAATGGCATAGTTTCTATTACAGTACTTGATTCAACTTGTTTCATTAGTGTACTTAATTATTGTGAAGAAAAATCATCAATAAGAGTACATTTGTGGTAACTTGGAAACAATTTAAAGCATTGGCAATAAGTTTATGAAATGTCATTCATTTATAGAAAGTATTAATGTTTTATACTCTTTATTTTTAAATATTTGTGAAAATAGTGTTTATGAACTTAACTTCATGCGATGTAAAGGCAAGAATATATCATATTGGTTCAGAGGAAATGTCTTGGAATTGAACTATCAGGATATAAATCCAAGTTTTATTACTGACTAGCTGTGTGATCTTGAGCAAGTTAAATTCTAACTTCACTTTCTTCATTGGCAAAATGGGGATGACAATACCTATCTTGTAAGAATAAAATGAGATAATATATGTAAGTTGCTAGCAAAGTCTGTAGCCCACAAGAAACATTTATCAAATGTTTGCTAAGGAGATATTTTTATTATTTGACAGACTCTATGTTAAATTTTATATATGTTTATCCCAAAATTAAGTCAAAGAAATGTCAAAGAGAGAAGCTGAATCGCAATAAAAAATATACATAAAAGAAATAACACATTTAGCAAGTTGTTTATTTGGTTCTTTGTAGAGACAGTTCTTTATAGTTCCTTGGACTTAGAACTATGTACAATGCAACCTCAGAATTTTGAAAAGGTAATTAACTCTTGCATTTATGATTGAGTTATATTGAGTAAATAGCACCTGCCTGTTGCTTGGCTGTTCAGGAACACCTTAGGACAGCGATTTTCAACTGGTGTGCCACAAGAATTTTTAAAACATGCAGTACCTGACTATTTAGTCAGGGGCACTGACCTTTTTTCCCTTGGATTGTCAAGTTAAAAAATGACAACAGCCAATACAACAATAGCCATCCAGTGTGAATAAATTAAAATTACACCTATATTTTTGTCAAATTGGCAAAAAATATATGTTTAGGTGTATCACAGAATTTTAGTAATTACTTTGTGTGCCATAAGATAAAAAAGGTAGAAAATCACTGCCTTAGAAAGCTGACTTATTTATACAAGAAGTATAATGATTTAATTCAAATGATATGGTCAGAAGCTCAAGGTTTGATTTTTGTGACTCATAAGTGACTTTTATTCATGTAACATAGGAAATATTTAACTTTCTTTTTGAAAAATATTGCTTCATCTAAATTAAATGAATATTTCTGAGTGATTTTTATTATTGTGCATTGCAATGACCTGGCTCTGAAATGCACAAAACTATTCTCTGCCTCTTCCTCTAAGCAAATCTTTAAGGGAGAATTTAATTTAAAAATCTTTTTTAAGTCCAAAAAAGGCCTTTTCTTATCTAGCTTCTACTTACCTCTTGCCTGTCTTTATACGGTGTTCTTTGTGTTCCAAAAACACAGGACTTTCAGGTTTATTCTCTGCTAGATCAACATTTCTACCTTCCTTTACCTAGTTATCTCTACTGTTCCACCAGATTTCGTCTGTCATCACTTCCTAACTTGGTCAGTTCCATTTAAAATATTCTCTATCCTAAATCCATGTGGCATTTACAGTTTCAACAACAAATATTAAGTGAGTCCATACTATATGCTAGATGCCAGATATACCACAGGATCAGAAAACCTTGTTTCCAGGAAACTGTCATCCTAGAGAGTCAGGGGAATGGGTAGAGCATAAACAATCCTATCCTATATAATCCTACATAATAAAAGCATAATATGCAAATCGACCAAACAGCCAAACAGTGGAACGGCTATCTGGATGACCATCCGGGACCACGCTATGACATCCACTGGCGCCAGGCCAGCCAAGGCGGGTACGATGCAATTGGTTGGGGGCCCGGCCATCGCCCCACAGAGGGAAGCCCAGGCCACCAACCGACAGGATGCAGCGGATGGGCGGGGTCTCCCTCTGCAAGGGAAGCCCGGGTCCTGGGTGCCAGCAGCCAGGGGAAGGAATGTCTACTCTTGCATGAATTTCATGCATCGGGCTTCTAGTTATATATACACTGAGTGGCCAGATTATTATGACCACCTGACGTTTGTAGGCAAATTAGCTATAATTTCCTGCTGAAGTTGCTAAAGGGCCAGATCACAACATATCTAAGTATCGTTGCTGATCAAGTTCATCCTATCCTGTTGATGGCATATCCCAATGGAGATGGCTTCTTCCAACAAGACAATGCGCCATGCCACGGTGCTCGTATTGTGCAGGAGTGGTTTCAAGAACATGAGGGAGACTTTACCTTGTTTAGGTGGCTCCCACAATCACCAATCTCAATCCAATTGAGCATTTGTGGGATGAAGTTAAAAGAGCCATCAGGGAGCTGGTTCCACAACCATCCAATCTCACAGAACTGGACAGTGCTATTCATCAGGCATGGTGTCAGATTCCTTGCATCACCTTTCCACATCTTGAGGAGTCAATGCCAAGAAGAATCACCACAGTATTGAAGGCAAAAGGTGGCCCAACGACGTACTGATGGGGTGGTCATAATAATCTGGCCGATCATCATAATCTGGCCACTCAGTGTATAGTTCATATATTCAGGTGGCAGTAAGCACTTTATAGAATAAACCAGGGATCGATAAGAGCTTGACTGGCAGGGATTGGGGGTACTCTCTTTTAAACAGGGTACTCTTGGACGGTCTCTTTATTGAAAGTACTTTCGAGAGACGGAAATTATTTCAGGGGTATATCATGCATATATCTGAACCAACAGTGCTAACTGTTCTAGGCAGCTGAAACAGAGAATACAGTATGCTTGATGTTTAGAGGGGAGGGAATGTTTTGTAGCCCTAAAAACAGTGGTTAGCATATAATGTGTGGTCAGTAATTATTTGTTGAATGACAGACTGATATTTGAAACATCGGCCTAGAGCAGAGGTGGGCAAACTTTTTTACTTGAGGGCCACAATGGGTTCTTAAACTGGACCAGAGGGCCGGAACAAAAGCATGGATGGAGTGTTTGTGTGAACTAATATAAATTCAAAGTAAACATCATTACATAAAAGGGTACGGTCTTTTTTTTGAATAGTTTTATTCATTTCAACCCGCGGGCCGTAGTTTGCCCACGCCTGGCTTAGAGCATTGTTTTATTTTCTTTAAAACAAACTATTTATTGCTATTCTTTTGATTGTCTTAAGCCTCTGCCTTTCAAACTAGCTTTAAAAATATCAGGGATATGTCACCTCTTGGACGTAAAATTGTGCAAACTAATTATTAGAGTTTTATCTGAAAACAATTTAATTCAGAAGTCCCATGGTTCTTTAAAATGGATGACCAATAAATTTTAACTTGATTTATCCTCAGACCTCTTGTATTCCCACCACCACCACATCCCAGTTTTGAAGTGATTGCTCTTTTCTGTCATTCAGGAATGGATACTCTGAGGCCTGTTCCAAAGAAAAGTTGTATGTTATCATTCAGTTAGGCTTTGGACATTTTTTATTATTGTCTTATACTCCTGCTAAGGTGATGCAGATCCAGTTTGGTGTATATACCTGTCCTACCAGGCCCAAACAAACAAAAGTAAATAGCTTTCCTTTCCATACTGCTTTCAGAAACACTCATCTACCTCACCTTTATGTGCAGCCCACAGACTAGTGGTTCTTCCCTAACTGCAGAGTTCTTCTGATCAGTTAAGACTTAATGTGGGAATTAAAAGAGTTTTTTTCCTCTTTAAACATACACATATATAGTCTACCTTAACATATTTTATAAAGCAAATTTTCCCAAATTATGTTCCACGGGAAGAGTTTCGTATCCAAATTGCCTAGAAAATGTAAGGATAGGTAATAACTGAACAGATTTTTTGCTGTGGGACAAAACTTATTTTTCACAGGAATTCTTTTTATATCGGAAAGAACAGAACACAGTTTGGAAAACACTAGTACAAAAAGATCAGCTCTTTGCAGTCAAAAGTGAAACATTTTCACTACTACAATGAGGCACACATGAAGTCTGCAAGGTTTTTTGTTTGTGCCTTTTCCTCTGTGCAGTTGTCCCTTCAGGGTGACATGATGTGATGTGGTTGTTCTTTTAATCCTTTTATTCTAAGAATTACGAACAGCTTTAAAAAAAATACTTAAAATAAAACTGTAGTGATTAGTCCTGGTCGTTTCCATTTTACTGAGAATGCCTTTGTCAGAAATTATGTCATCACAATGGACTGTTAGCCAGGAAGTTCTGTCTAGCAGATGAATGAATTAGGAGTAGTGAGTTTCTAATAAAAGACACTATTGTAATATTGAAATACTACTGATGGGGCTGCCAATTTTCTGTCTTTAAATTTATAGAGCATGTTCTGTGATTAAAGTAAGGAATACTTAGAGTAAGTCCTTAGAGTAAACCAACTATAAACTTGAGAAACCAGAAATAGAAAATGATATTTCCTTTTAACAATGCCATTTAACTTCCCAATTTCTCTCGGTTCAGCTGCCAGACACTTGTTCCTTTGTCTCAAAAACTGTTAGCAAAAAAACCAAACAATAAATATACTTTACTCAGCTAACATCTGATTTTATCTGCACATTGATTTCATTTTAAAATTTTTCTCACTGTCTTAGTCTGAATGGTTTATGTAGCCCTCTATTATTATTGTCAGAAGAGAGACTTTGATTTTTTTATTTTGGGAAGGAAAGAAGTCCTGACAGCACTTCATTTAATAGTTTCTTTCCTATTTAAAATGAGGAATATTTCATATACATTTCAGAGTCCTCCCTCAATACTTTTTATTTTTTCTTTTGTAATTCCCATTGCAGTAGCATAATGCCTTGCAAACATGTATTCCCTTTATGGCTGGTGTAGAGCTTTACAGATCCAGTATAATGAATGATGATTTGGGACTCATACATTGTCTAAGTTAAATATAACTCTCCTGCTGTTTCATCTACTTTCTTAGCTATTTGAAGTTACTAATCTTCATTACTCTTTATAATTAATAGTAACTTCAGTATGCATTATCTTATGTAGTAAACATAGAAATGTTTCTGTAATTCTCCCCAAGTCTTAGCTTCCTCACTAATAATAAAATATGTTATCTGTACTAGGGTTTTATTGTACAATAATTACAGCATTTTCTTATGCTATGTCATAGCCTGTTAAGTAAAAATAAATGGGTACTTAGAATGGAAAATGAAATTATCCTGTTGCTTGAAATAGCTTAACTCAGGCTTTATTACAGGTTGCATATGGTATCTGTTAGAACTTTAAACCTATCTTGGTTGTTGAATTATTATGTGGATTAACTTTTGCATTTGAAAGTTCTTGACTTTAAAAGGATATGTCTGTTTTAAATCTTATACAAATACATTACAGGTTTTGAGAACAGACTAATCTCTCTGTAGTGTGTCTTTTTTTATTTGTTGATTGTATTTTTATACCAAAACTCCAAGTTCTGAGCATCAACAAATTTAAAACATTTCTTAGGATTGTATTGTGATATCATTAATATATTTCTTAAATTAGATAAAGTCTGTCTAAATTTTCTTTTAATCCTCACCCAAGGATATGTTTTTTAAATTTATTTTTAAAAACAGAGGAAGGCCTTCGTACCTGAAACTATACTGTACCTGAACTCTAATTGAAAAATTTTAAAAAAAATATTATTAAAGCAAAGAGAGAGAGAGACGGGGGGAGTGGGGGGGGGGAGGAAGGGAGAGGAGAGAGAAAGAAACTTGACGTGAGAGAGAAACATCCATCAGCTGCCTCCTGTATGTGCCCTGACCGGGAATTGAACCCATAACCTTTGTTGCACAGGATGGCATCCAACCAGTTGTGCCATCCAGGCAAGGGTAGTCTGTCTAAATTATTAACCTCTTGTTGGAAACATGAAAAAATATTTTTGACAATTTGGAAAATTTAGAAGTTATACAGTATATTAAGAAAAATCTCTGTTATTATGGGACTCGCAGGAAAAATAAAACTTTTTTAATAGTACATATGAAGAGCTTTTCTAAAATTCTATAGATCAATCTATAGAGTTTAGGGAAATAAAGTTTTGGAAAAGTGTAGAGAGAACACATTTTCTCTTAACACTACCAAATTTTCTGAAAGTAAATTCAATAAGTGACGTATATTTCATATCTAAGTTCAAAAATCCAAATCATTTTGTATTTTGGCCACCAAGTAGTGTGTTATAGTTAAGTCATACTTGAGTCATCCACTTCAGAATGAATGAACAAGATCGTTTCTTGCATTCATAAATGCAACTTTCATAGTATGATTCAAATTTGCTATGATCTTAGGTAGTGAATGTGTCTAATCAACCATCTATCATTCAGTGTGAAATATGTAGTGGTTTTTTACAGCTTACGAAATAGTAGTTGCCCTTCTGAAATGATAAGAATTATTCTTTTTAAAAAATTATTTTTAAGCCCTGACTGGTATGACTAAGTGCTTGGAGCATCGGCCCATGCACCAAAGGGTGGCGGATTCCATTCCTGGTTAAGGGAACATTCCTAGGTTGAAGGTTTGATTCCTGGCCCAGGTAGGTTGGAGCAAGTGTGAGAGACAACCAATCGATATGTCTCTCTCACATTGATGTTTCTCTCTATCTCTATCTCCCCGCCCCCTCTCTCCCTTTCGCCCTTCCACTCTCTCTAAAATAAAAATCAATGCCGGAACCGGTTTGGCTCAGTGGATAGAGCGTCGGTCTGCGGACTCAAGGGTCCCAGGTTCGATTCCGGTCAAGGGCATGTACCTTGGTTGCGGGCACATCCCCAGTGGGGAGTGTGCAGGAGGCGGCTGATCGGTGTTTCTCTCTCATCGATGTTTCTAACTTTCTATCCCTCTCCCTTCCTCTCTGTAGAAAATCAATAAAAATAAATAAAAATAAAAAAATCAATGGGAAAAAAAATTCCTACGGAGAGGATTAACAAAAAAAATTTTTTTAATTGCCTTTAAATGAGAACAGGAGACTAAAACTGATTAACCTTAAGCTTAGAGATAGACATAAAAGAAAGATGATTCCCACATAAAATTTAGGATAAAAACAAGTTTTTATTAGCATATGCATATTTTATGGATTTAAGGATTTGTGATAGTCTCAAAGCTGTCTTTTTTAATTCTAATACAGTGATGACTCAAAATTCATCAAATAAATATGAAAAATTTGAATTAAAAGTCTTCAGAAATTTCTATCTAATGTGATTATTTTATCTTTGTTTATTTTTAAACAAAGAATCTCTATCTACTGTTTACCCATATTTGCCAGTCTTTTGTAGGTTTTCAGTTGTATCAGTACATTTTTCCTTCCTCCCCACTCCCCCAAGGTTATTAGAAGCCTAAATGCAAATCTCTTTGTGTAGTTTATAGCATACATTTAAGGTTTACTGTGTTTTCTTCTTCACCACTAACTTTCAATCCTGGAATAGTCCTTTTTACATCCTTCTAAACCACCTTAATCCTTAAGGAATTAAGAAAAGCATAAATAAAATACTAATAAAACTCAATGAAATGTTCTTGGAAAGAAATTACATTGTTATTTGAGAACATATAGATCCTAAATGTATTTTAAGAGAAAAATCATAAGCAAAACTTCCTAAAAGGATGTTTGCTGAACTTAAAAGGACTGTTGCTTTTATGATTAATCTGAATTGGAGTATTCATATAGACACCCAAAGATTCTTGTACACATGTGTTACTTGGATGCTTCCAAAATTATATATCTAAAGTATTTTTACTAAATGAGCAGTGACTTAAGAAAAATTTCAGGAATATACATAAACTATATTTTATACATGACACTCATCCTGTGTTGTAGTTTTGGGAAATTTTCATCTTTGAAAGAACAGTATGTGAATGTGCATCTGTAAAATAATAATCTACAAACAGTTTAGGGATTATTATTAAGAGAGTTTTACTGTATATTCGTACCCATCATACATTGAATGACTATTTCATGAACTTTTAATCATTTTTATGGAGAGATATAGAAGTTCAAAAGATAACTTACCTTTAAATAAGTACTTATATTTAAATGTCTTGTATGCTTAATTCAGTCCTATTAAAGGTTTAATGTGTGCCTGGTACATTTCTAGGCGCTGAAAATACAGCGGTGACCAACAAAATTAAATTATTGTCTCCAAGGAGTTTACATTTTAGTGGGTAAAGACTTTAAACAAAAAATACAGTATACTAGATAATAAGTGTGGAGAAAAATAAAACAGAAAAAGAGATAAGGAAAGCTGGGGCTGAAAAGAGGGGTTACATTTTCAAATAGGATCATTAGGTAACATTTTAAGTAAAATTTGAAGAAGTTAAAGGAGCCAGAGATTAAGGAGTAAAACAATCTAAACACATGGAATAGATAGTAAGTATAAAGGCTATGCTGGCAGCATAGCATGTTTAAGAAACACGGAGGCTGATAGGGCTGGAATGGAGTGAACAATGGGAAAAGTAGGAGATACCGCTAATGAGAAAGAGCTAAGGGGCATATTACATAAGACTTTACAGGTCATTGTGAATACTATTTTTGCTTTTTTTTTTTTCTATCTTTTTTTTCTATTTTTGCTTTTTAATCATTCTTTTAATTTTCAATTACAGTTGACATAGATTATATATTAGTTTCAGGTGTACACCCCAGTGATTAGACATTACATAATTTACTAAATGATCATCTGGATGTATCTCACGCCCATATGACACAATGCATAGTTATTAGAATATTATTACTATACTAGAGGCCCAGTGCATGAAATTGGTGCACAGGCAGGGTCCCTAAGCCTGGCCAGCAATCAGGGCCCATCAGGGCCTTCTGACTGCCAGCTGAGGCCTCCCTTCCCTGGCTGCCGGCTGGGCCTTTCTTTGTTCCGCACCGTCCCCTGGTGGTCAGCACACGTCATAGCAAGCGATCAATCTCCCGGTTGAACTCCTGTGGGGACAATTTGCATATTAGGCATATATATATTCATATTCCCAATGCTGTGCTTTACATACCCATGACTATTCTGGAACAACCAATTTGTACGTCTTAATCACTTCACCTTTTTATACTCATTTCACCAAACCTCCTCGCATCTGGCAACCATCAAAATGTTCTCTGTGTCTATGACTATTTCTGTTCTGTTTGTTCATTTATCTTGTTTTTTAGATTCAATTGTTGATAAGTATATATTAATTGCCATTTTATTGTTCATATTTTTTATCTTTTTTTCTTCTTCTTAAAGAAGACCTTTTAACATTTCATAAAATTCTGATTTAGTGATGATGAACTCCTTTAGCTTTTTCTTATCTGGGAAGTTCTTTACCTATCCTTTGATTCTAAATGTTAGCTTTGCTGGGTAGAGTAATCTTGGTTGTAGGTCCTTGCTTTTTCATCACTTTGAATATTTCTTTCCAATCCTTTCTGCCTGCAAAGTTTCTGTTGAGAAGTCAGCTGACAGTTTTATGGGAACTTCCTTGTAGGTAAATTTTTCTCTTGCTGCTTTTAAGTTTCTCTCTTTGTCTTTAACCTGTTGTATTTTAATGATGCTGTGTCTTGGTGTGGGCTTCTTTGAGTTCTCTTGTTTGGAACTATTTTTTTTACCCTGAATGAAAAAAAAGCCTTGTGTAGAGGGGAAATGCAACATAACATTGTAGTAGGGTTATTCTGGCTGCTATGTGAACAAGGAGCTTAATGGCTCAAAAATAGAAGTAGGGAGATCAAGTTGGAAACCACTGCAATTATTCAGGTGAGAGATATGGTGGCTTGGACTGGGTTATTGGCAGTGGAAGCGGTGTAAAGCAATCAGGTTCTGAACATAGTTTGCAGATAGATAAAATAGAATTTGCTATTGTATTAGAAGTAAGGTATGAGAGAAAGAAATGAGTCAAGGATGGAACTTCCACTAACTGAGATGGGAAAAATGGGGAGAATCTGGTCTAGTTTTATATAAATTATGGAAAGTATCCTATGGCTAATATAGTCTTTTGTCCATAGTGAGTGAGTGGTAGGTATGATTGACTTAATTTGATATTTCTCTTTGTCTCAGCTTGATTTAGATTTAGGTTTTAATAAACTTATATGTTTATAATGAATGGATTTCTTTTTAAGTTCACTGATTTCATTATTTATGTTTTAAAATGGATTACAAAGCACATAAATGGAAACACAACTTGAAGTTCTTACTAGCATTACAAAAAATAAGCATATATAATGTTTTTTGTCTCACTAACATATTTGTGCACCCTCCCCCTACTTGGCAAACTTGTTTGAAAGTATAGTGTTACACGTTATGTCATGGGTGTACCAGAGCACATGTGTTCAATACAGTTCATAAATGGAAGCAGCTGGTTTCCTGTGCCTTTATGAGATGGTAAGAACACAGTTGAGATCTTCAAACTTCAGAATTCACTGGATTCCATTTCTATCTTGTTTAATCATGCTGTGACTTCAATTAGTACAAATGTGTAACAAGCTACCTGAGTGGCTTAAAATTTTATTTTGTTTTAACAGTTGAAATGCTAAACCTGGTTAATGTTCTTTCCTCCTGCCTTGTCCCAACTCACCCATCCTACCTCTTAAAAAAGAACATTGCACCTTTGGTCTCAGTTTTATACTTGATTCTGAAAAGGCCTTGGCAAGGGGAAAAAAGTTATCATCTCAAAGGGAAAAGCTGAATTCATACACAGGAACTGCAGGGTTACTTTGGCGTTTTACTAGTCCCCTGTAACACTCGCAAGTCCCATAAATACCTAATGGAAAAACAGCAGAAAATGAGATCTGCAGCAGCCTTTTGAGATCGAATTTATGTTGCTGAACAGTTTTTTGAGGCTCAGTGTAAAGGTCAAAAGAAAGTGGATAGATTAAAGTTGCTGATTTTTGCAAACGTAAGGCCACATTTAAAGGTTTCTCTTTCTATAGCAAGAAAATTTCAAGATAAATGCCTTTGCTTCGTTAGCTGAAATGTCATGTCTTTATTTTATATCTGTTACATGAGGCATTTAGTGATTTAGTAGTATTTACATGCACTAAGTAAAATCCTCAGTCCAATTTAATAATTCCAGATAAAGAAACTAATTTATGAATTTAAGATCTTCCCAAGAACCACAAGTGTTAACATGAAGTTATGGGTTATTTAGATCTTCAGGAATTCCCTTGTATCTGATTTTACAGTCCAGATTGCTAGTCATTAATACTTAGAATCATGATGTTACTTAGAATCCAGAAGAATAGAATTCACTTACTATATTTAATGCTGCATTGTATTAAAAATTTTCATGGAAATTACCCAGGTAATTTTATGTTAGAGTAATAATATATTAAATTGATTTTTATGGTAGTTGAGAATTAGTAATAAAACTTAATTTTTATCTCTAGGAAGTGGGATTATGGGCAACTTTTCACTTTCTATTTTATGTTTTTCTCTATTTGAATTATTCATGACAAATATTTATTTCATAAGGACAATATTAATTTTCATTATAAATTTTTGTTTAAAACTATATGTTAAACATTAACTGATCTTGTATTGCCCCAGGTTCACAATTTATATGAAGTTATTGAGTTTGCAATCTCAATTCATTTCCATTTAATATAACATCTTTATGGAACTAGATATAGGTCACATATCGCAGTCACTGACAGCCAGTTCTCAAACCCAGGTACCCCATCTTTTTTCCTTTATACCACATTTTCTCATTATTTCTTACTACACTGTATAGGCAATTTCCTCCACTTAAATTTTTGTATTTTATTACACTGTTAAAGTACAACTATACCTCTCTTCTCAACTGCCTTTTTCCATTCAGTACAGTTTCTACTCAAGGTCCCCAAGTGGTCAATGATTCTGATGGGAGAGAGAGAGAAGGTGGTGGTGTAGCTAGTGGTATTAAAAGGCCCTTAGGAAAGTAGTTAGGGGTACAGTGATGACTCTTACAGAGAGCCTTCTCTCACCTTCGCCTCAAAACAAAGGCTGTGCCTTAACTAACTTATTGCCATTTTTATATTTGAGGCCACCCTTTAGGGACATCTTTGGACTATTTTTGATGTTGAGGTGAAGAATGCAAATAAAATAAACTTTTTAGTTGAAAGTAAATGCTGTTATCTTCAATTACATTTTAAACAATTTTTCTATTCTATTTTATAACTCTAACTTAAGAACATCATGATGTTACTTAGATTTACTTTTTTTTTTAATATATTTTATTGATTTTTTACAGAGAGGAAGGGAGAGAGACAGAGAGTTAGAAACATCGATGAGAGAGAAACATCTATCAGCTGCCTCCTGCACATCTCCTACTGGGGATATGCCCGCAACCCAGGTACACGCCCCTGACCGGAATCGAACCCGGGACCCCTCAGTCCGCAGGCCGACGCTCCATCCACTGAGCCAAACTGGTTTCAGCTAGATTTACATTTTTTAAAAAAATTTTGTAAAATCTGGACTTACTGGAATTTGAAAGATTTTGTGGGTTTTTTTGGAGTTAAGACATTCACTTTTTTGTTTGTTTGTTTTTAATCTTTTTTTAAAATTAAATCTTTATTGTTCAGATTATTACAGTTGTTCCTTTTTTTCCCCCCCATAGCTCCCCTCCACCCGGTTCCCACCCCACCCTCTGCCCTTACCCCCTCCCCCCCACTGTCCTCATCCATAGGTGTACGATTTTTGTCCAGTCTCTTCCTGCATCCCCCACAGCCCTTTCCCCACACCCCAGAGAATAGTCAATCCACTCCCTTTCTATGCCCCTGATTCTATTATATTCACCAGTTTATTCGGTTCATCAGATTATTTATTCACTTGATTTTTAAATTCACTTGTTGATAGATGTGTATTTGTTGTTCATAATTTGTATCTTTACCTTTTTCTTCTTCCTCTTCTTAAAGGATACCTTTCAGCATTTCATATAATACTGGTTTGGTGGTGATGAACTCCTTTAGCTTTTTCTTATCTGTGAAGCTCTTTGTCTGACCTTCAATTCTGAATGATAGCTTTGCTGGGTAAAGTAATCTTGGTTGTAGGTTCTAGGTATTCATCACTTTGAATATTTCTTGCCACTCCCTTCTGGCCTGCATAGTTTCTGTTGAGAAATTAGCTGACAGTTGTATGGGTACTCCCTTGTAGGTAACTGAGTTTCTTTCTCTTGCTGCTTTTAAGAGTCTCTCTTTGTCTTTTGCTCTTGGCATTTTAAATATGATGTGTCTTGGTGTGGTCCTCTTTGTATTCCTTTTGTTTGGGGTTCTCTGCACTTCCTGGACTTGTAAGTCTATTTCTTTCACCAGGTAGGGGAAGTTTTCTGTCATTATTTCTTCAAATAGGTTTTCAGTATCTTGCTCTCTTCTTCTGGCACCCCCATAATTCGGATGTTGGTACACTTGAAGCTGTCCCAGAGGCTCCTTACACTATCTTGATATTTTTGGATTCTTTTTTCTTTTTGTTTTTCATATTTCTTCTTCGTATTTCAAATATTTGACTTGATTCTTGCAATCCTCTAGTCTGCTATTGGAACTCTGTATAATATTCTTTATTTCAGTCAGTGTATGCTTAATTTCTAGTTGGTCCTTTTTCATATCCTCGAGCGTCTCACTAGATTTCTTGAGGGTCTCACTAAACTTATCGGCGGTTTATAGAAAAATCTTGAAAAACCTTGTAAGTTTGGTTTTGAACTTTATATCCAGTAGTTTGCTTTCCTCCATTTCTGTCATTTGTGACCTGTTTCTTTGTCTCCGTATTTTTTTTGCTTCCCTGTGTTGATAGAAAGGCTTTCTGTGCTAGGTGTCCTATAGGGCCCAGGGGCTCAGCCTCCCCAATTACCTGAAGAGGACACTCTTGGAGCACCCCTTTGTGGGCTTTGTGCACAGTTTGATTGTTGTAGGTATCACTGGGAGGAATTGACCTCTAGGCCATTGGCTGTGAGAATCAGCTGTGTCTGCAGTGGGAGAACTTCTGTACTGGAGACACCCTTCTGGGGCAAGACTTGCTTCAGTGGGGCTTTGGTGCTCACTGAGTCTGTCCCCTGAGTGTGTCCCTTATGGATCTGAGGAGTTGTAATCTGATGGTCCCACTCTGACCACTGGGTACACTGGCTCTTGGATCTCTAAAAAGGTGCTAATTTAGCCTCTGCCTGAGGCTACCCCGCAGGAGCTATGGAGAGATCTTCAGATTCCTCTTCTTTGTTTGGGATTTGGAGGTGCCCAGATGAAGCCCAGCTGTGAAGCAGTGCAAGCTGCTGTGGGGCCTTGGGCCTTCTTTTGGATGTTCTGGGTCTCTCTGACCCAGCTGCAGTTTTTTAGGTAATTTTCAGATTGCAAAGGGCCAGGCCTTTCATATGCAAAAGCCTCTGTGCACAGCTTGGGTGGGGCAGGATCTCAGGGAATCAACAGGGTGGAGCAAGCAGCTATGGCTGCTCCCCAGTCCTACCCTAAGAGGCCCCGCGTCTCAGTGTCCTGGTAATTGCTGCAAGCACCTCTGAGAGAAAGCCGCCCTCGAGTTCCTACCAATGCCAGACAGTCTAGTTTCTCCTCGTATGAGTCTGGGTCTCCAGAGACTCGCCCAGAACTGGAGTTCAGAGCATTCGGGAGCTTGAGACTCCCTCCCAATTGAAAAAGACAACCTTGTCCTCAGTTGCCAGTCCTTTCCACGTGCGCCTCCGTACCTCTGCACTTTACTTCCGCACCTCCTCTGAGTCTCAGTGTGCTTTTCTCTTTCCTTCTAGTTGTAGAATTTCCACTCAGCCAGCCTTCCTGTGGTTCCGGATGATGTCCATTTTGTCCTTTAGTTGTATTTTTGAAGTGGTTGTGTGAGGCAGCAATTTCTGGTGTTTACCTGTGCCACCATCTTGGTTTCTCTCAGATTTTGTGTTTTTAAAGAAGTTTGAGGTTCACAACAAAATTGAGAGGAAGCTACATGCATAGCTTTCACCATTATGAAAATCCCCCACCAGAGTGGTTCATTCGTTACAATTAATGAACCTACATTGCCAAGTCATAATCACCTAAAGTCAATAGTTTATATTAGAATTCACTCTTGGTGTCACATTCTATGGGTTTGATCAAATATGTAACATCATAGTATCATACAGAGTATTTTCACTGCCCCCAAAACCCTGTGTTGATCATTAGTCTACTAATTTATTTTGTTGCTTTCATTATTTCCTCAATTATTTTGCTTACTTTACCCCATCCTGACCTCTATGATGGCTTTGTTTTTAGTTTACATTTCTCCTTTGAACCCAGCTAGTTTATATTTCATCTTCTGTTAATACCTTTATCTTGATTATTCTTGGCTTTTTACTGTTCCATGGAAACATGGCAAACTTTGCCAAAATCTGATTTGCATTTTAATTGGTCTGTTGATTCAGTGTAATTCTAGTAAAAGTCCCCTAACAAGGTGTGTGTTTATGTGGTTAGATTGATAAACTGATTCTTAAATGTTTTGGAAATTCAAGAGATAAATAGTATCCAAGACCCTCTTAAAGACAAACAAGATAGAAGAAGTTAAATGCTTGTATATAAAGTTATAGTAATAAAGATATGGTATTGGTGTGATGATAAGTATGAAAGAAAATAGAGAATCCAAAAACACCAACAGATATGATTCCATATTGACTAGTGTTTTAAATTAATGATAAAGGTTTTAAACATGTGCTATTTTCAATAAATGTTTAAAGCTTTATCATACATATATGTATATTCTTTAATCAGAGACAGAGTGATGTGGATTTTTGCTTTGAGGTCAGATCTGAATTTAGGTCCCAGGTCAGTTGTGTACTTACTAGCTAGTTGTCTGAAGGCCTGAAGGCAGTTATTTTTTAACCAATCCAGTTCTTAATTTCTTTATCTGTTACATGAAATAATTTTAATGACAATTAGAAATACAAATTTAATCTGCTAGCACATGCTATGCCCTTGTTATTATGAGTCACAGGAACAATAAATATTCTTTATTCTTTATTAGAACTCATGTTTCACAGATCTGGATATACTAATATTTATATTTAAAACTATGAAATTGCATCTTTTGCCATGGTTGCCATTGGATCTTTTTTTACTTATGTGGAATTCCTATTTCAGAATGGCTTCCTAACCATGACAGTTTGTGTGGTTTTCTATAAGCCCCTGTGTCTTGTTTTCGGAAAGTGGTTTTTTAAACATTGATTATCATAGCATTATGAAAAATTAAAAGCCCTCAAAATCATTAATATTCTTTAAAATAATATAGTTAAGTATATAAAAGGGTTAGCTATAAATATTTTCTAGCAAGTCCTTTTATAGTAATTAAACTAAGTGATTAGAACCTAATTATTGTGCATGCTAAAGATAATATTTGCTATTAAGAATTTTGCTCTTATGTAGATTGATGCTTCAATTTAGGCAGGAATGTTAACTAGAAAAATAGCAAAAATATAGTAGCACTTACTAGATTTTTTTAATATGAAAAACTTTTACATAATTAAAATGATTTTATCCCTAAAATCTGTAGCATTCATTTTATTTATTTTTAAATAATTTTTTATTTTTCAATTACAGTTGCCATACAATATTATATTAGTTTCAGGTGTATACCCCTGTGATTACACATTATGTAACTTACTAAATGATCATCCCAATAAATCTCTCACCCATCTGACACCACACATTGTCATTAGGATATTATTGACTATGTTCCCTATGCTGTACTTTACATCGCCATGACTTATCTATAACTACCAATTTGTACTTCTTAATCCCTTCCCCTTTTTCACCCACCCAATCCCAACCCAGCTCACATCTGGCAATCATCAAAATGTTCTCTGGCCCTGGCCAAGTGGCTCCATTGGTTGGAGTGTCATCCCATACACTAATGGGTTGCAGGTTCAATTCCAAGTCAGGGCACATACCTAGGTTGGGAGTTCAATCCCCAGTCAGGGTGTGTTTGGGAAGCAACCATTCTCTCTCACATTGATGTTTCTCTTTCTCTCCCTCTCTGTCTCTCCCTTCTTCTCTCTCTAAAAAAGGAAGAAAAAAAATGTTCTCTGTATCTAGGAGTTTCTTTTTGTTCTTGTTTGTTGTGTTTTTAGATTCAATTGTTGATTGATATGTACTTAGTACCATTTTTATTGTTCATATTTTTTATCTTTTTTCTTCCTTTACCCCCCCAAATATATATATATTTATTCAGAGAGGAAGGGAGAGGGAGAGAGAAAAAGAAACATCAATGATGAGAAAGAATCATTGATCAGCTGTCTCCTGCATGCCCCCTACTGGGGATTGAGCCTGCAACCCAAGCATGTATCCTTGACCTGAATCAAACCCAGGACCCTTCAGTCCCCAGTCCAACGCTCTATCCACTGAACCAAACCAACTAGGGCTCTTTTTCTTCTCAAAGGAGACCCTTTAACATCTTTATATATAAACGTCTAAGCAACCGTCCGACCGGTAGCTGTGATGCGCAATGATCACCAGGGGGCAGATCCTCAATGCAGGAGCTGCCGAGTTGCGGTGACTTGGCAGCTGTGGTTCTCGGGTGACACACCCAGAACCAGAGAGGAGGGAGCCCGATTCCGGGGTGTATCACCGAGAACCATCCTCTCACAATCCGGGACTCCTCGGGGCATGTCGGAGAGCCAGTTTCGGCCTGATCTCCGCAGGCCAGGCTGAGCAACCCGGGCTGGCTTCCCTCTGGCCCCAGCTTCGTCAGGAAGGACGTCCAGAAGACATCCAGTCTAATTAGCATATTACCCTTTTATTATTATAGATGGGTGGCATGAAATTATGGAACATGTACCAAGTGAAAAGACTCTTGTAGAAAGTACAACCTCAAATTGTCTCCTATTCAACTTTTCTCACCCTACTTTAGAGAATTTATATTGATAGAGGGTCATTTGAGGAACATACAGTCTATCATTTTCTCTAACTCTTTATATTTTAGGCTTGGCCATCAGAAAGCTACTTAGTTGGCCTTTATCCCATCTGCATTACTTTTACTGGGTTGGTTTGATATCAATGTATTAGTTTTTCATTGAAGAATGCTACAATCTATAAACAGTAAATACACTGAACTTGCTATTGAGAAGTTGTTGAGGACAGCATAGTCTGTATTAATCAGTGTTCAACATTTTAAGCACCATATGAGAAGTAAATTTTAGAACCAAATATTTCTCATATGAAAGTGGTATTTTTCATCTCTTCAAGAATGAAAGCCAGGTAACTGGATGTCTTACTTTTTGCTTTGGCTGTCAAAAAATTCAGAACAAATTTAAAGCTAATTCAAGACCCCCCTGTGCTATGTTTCTTTGTTCTCAAAACTTAACTGATTCTGTTATATTCTTCCTGATCTTTTCTTTCTTTCTTTTTTTTTTTTTGTTATCTCATTAATTGGGGAACATTGCAGGGTGTGTATAAACAAATAAGCAGACATACAAGTCAGTGAGCTGGAATTCTAGTGCCTCCTCAAAGCATTAGTTGTGCCCTAACTGGTTTGGCTCAGTGGATAGAGCGTCAGCCTGCGGACTCAAGGGTCCCGGGTTCAATTCTGGTCAAGGGCATGTACCTTGGTTGCGGGCACATACCCAGTAGGGAGTGTGTAGGAGGCTGCTGATCGATGTTTCTCTCTCATTGATGTTTCTAACTCTCTATCCCTCTCCCTTCCTCTCTGTAAAAAATCAATAAAATATATATATATATTTTTTTTAAAAAAGCATTAGTTGTATGACCTTGGACAAGTAGAGCAGTGATGGTGAACCTATGACACGCGTGTCAGAAGTGAAACGTGAACTCATTTTATTGGTTGATTTTTCTTTGTTAAATGGCATTTAAATATATAAAATAAATATCAAAAATATAAGTCTTTGTTTTACTATGCAAATATCAAAAAATTTCTATATGTGACATGGCAACAGAGTTAAGTTAGGGTTTTTCAAAATGCTGACATGCCGAGCTCAAAAGGTTCGCCATCACTGAAGTAGTGCAACCTCTCTGGGCTTTCATTTCTTCATCTGCAAAATGTGCTAATAGATCTGCAGTATGCTGTTAACACGGGAAATAACTTGGAAACCCAATATAGAAACCAATAATAGCAGAATGGATGTGTTCATGCCAATGCCATGGTTGCAGGGAAACTAATTCTACTCAAGCATGTCAAACTCAGACTGTGAGTTTGACATGCATAATCTAGATAGTATTAGAACTAATCTTTTTTCCCTCCACTACAGCAGGGTATTATGTTTTGTAGTGCCCCCCCCCCCTTCGCCATCTTCATAAAGATTTTGAATTTCCCTATGTTGAATAAAAGTCGTAAGGATAATGAATGGATATTTCATTATTCTAGATCAGTGGTTTTCATATTTTCACATGCATCACAATCACCTGGAAGGGTTGTGAAAAAATAGATTGCTGTGTCCCACCCACAGTGTCTGATTCCGTAGTTCTGGTATGGGACCCAAAATTTTTATTTTTAGCAAGTTCCCAGGGACATTGTAGGTGCTGATTCAGGAATTACACTTTCTGAACTATAGCCCGATACAGTGTTAACAATGCAGTTTAGTCAGTTTTCTTACTTTAAAATTATATAAGTTGTAACTTCATATTCAGAAGACAATTAATGTCTAAGTTATATATGATATCTGAAAAATGTAATTAGCATTACAAAGTTTCCAATATTGTAAAGGTTTCATATCTATTGTCAAGGCGTATCTGTATCTTTTTGACTCCTTGTGCTACTGTTGTGAGCAGATAGATGCTAATCCAGCAATAATCGGGGTTGGCTTCAGCAATAAAGAAATTAGTCAAGTGTACAAGCAGTCTTTTCCTTTTGATGTGCTGGCAGCACCTAAGAAGAAAATGTCAAGGTCAATATAAGTGCATTTACTGACAGTTTAGCTCTTTTCTATGACACAGAAAATGGTTTGAAATTTGGATTTTTATCATAGTACGAAACATTGACCTCCGAGAATGTTAAAGCAAAAGCTTTCAGTTTAGTCATTTTCCATTTATAAAGTGACTTGAGGCCTACTGCATGAAATTCGTGCAAGAGTAGGCCTTCCTGCCCTGACCTGTTTGCCTCGGTGGATAGAGCGTCAGCCTGCGGACTCAAGGGTCCCAGGTTCGATTCCGGTCAAAGGGCATGTACCCTGGTTGCGGGCACATACCCAGTGGGGAGTGTGCAGGTGGCAGCTGATCAATGTTTCTCTCTCATTGATGTTTCTAACTCTCTATCCCTCTCCCTTCCTCTCTAAAAAATTAATAAAATATATATATTTTTAAAAAAGAGTAGGCCTTCCTTCCCCAGCTGCCAGCACTGGCTTCCCTCCAGCACCCATGACCCGGGCTCCTCTCCGGCTGCCAGCAGGCACCCAGGACCCAGGCTTTCCTTGCAGCCCCGGCTTCGTCTGGAAGGTCATTCGGAAGGACATCTAGTCTAATTAGCATATTATGCTTTTATTATTATAGATACTTTCATTAAAATAAACAATGCAAACTTCAGAAAGCCAGAACAATTACTCAGAAAAATAGTTGCATTTTTGTCATTCTTGAACTCGGATTTAAAACAACTGTGTCCACCAGTAGATGGAAGAAGTCACTTTTTGCATTCCATTAGTTAACTACTTAAAATCACTTCAAGATAAATATGGCAGAAAAGAACAACCATCTCAGTGTAGGTTCTTAAAGAGCACTTGTGTTCCCTATTACTTTGTTTCAGAGCCTGACCCATGTATTTTATAAACTTTATTATGTTAGACTAGAGGCCCAGTGCACGGATTCGTGCACCAGTCGGGTCCCTCAGCCTGGCCTGCACCCTCTCACAATCCAGGACCCCTCGGGGGATGTCGGGCTGCTGGTTTTGAAAGATGTAGTAGTACGTGAAGCTGCAGGTGGCTGGGGAGGATCCCAAATCTGGCAGGGCGACACGCCACTCCCGCTCATCCCAGCCCCACTGCACCTGCTGCCGCTGAGTCCTGCGTCTGGCACCCATTGGTCAGCTGAGATGCACTCCCACTGTGGGAGCACACTGACCACCAGGGGGCAGCTCCTGCATTGAGCATCTGCCCCCTGGTTGTCAGTGCGCATCATAGCAGCCAGTCAAAGGGTCGACCGTGCTTAGGATTTTATATATATAGATAGAATTTTGTATTTTTAAAGTTTTAGTAAAACCTCATTGAGTTATATGTATCAGAAGGTGTCGTTAGCTGCATTTCTGGCTCACTAAGATTTATCAATTTATTGATGAAAGGGATTCCCTCCTCAGAATATTCCTTCAAATCTATTTTAAAGTAAACTTTTGATATGTACATGTTTATGTTATTAATTGTTTTTATAAATATTATGCAAAAAAGTCAAGTTTGAAAAGTAAGCCAGATGCCCATAACCAGATAGATGGATAAATACATTATGATATATCCATGCAATGGGATATTATTTGATCATAAAAAAGGATATACTACATATTACAACGTGAGTGAACTTCAAAAATTTATGCTAAGTAAAAGAAGCCACACATAAAAGATCACATAATGTATCCTTTCAATTATGTGAAATATCCAAAATAGGTAAATCTGTAGAAACAGAAAAGAGATTGGTGATTGCTTGGGGCTAGGAGTAATGTGGAGTAACTTCTTAATGGGTACATGTTTCTTTTTGGGGTGGTGAAAATGTTTTGAAACAAGATAGAAGTAATGGTTGTACACTATGTGAATGTATTAAATGACATTTTTTCATTTTAAAATGGTTAATTCTATATTATAGGAATTTAACTTTAATTTTTAAAAATCAGTTAATTTAAAACCTAACTGGATTCTAGAATTTTTTAGATGAAAGTGCCTCTCAAGATCATCCACCCAATCTCCTATCTATTTTTCTTTTAGAGAGAGGAAGGGGAGAGAGATAGAGATAGAAACATCAATTGGTTGCTGCCTGCACGTCCCCTACTGGGGATCAAGCCGGCAATCCAGGCATGTGCCCTAACTGGGAATCGAACCGGTGACCTCTTGGTTCATGGATGGATGCTCAGCCACTGAGCCACAGCAGCTGGGCTCCTGTCTATTTTTCATAAATGAAGAAACTGAAGCTCATCAAGATTAAATATATCATTCATGTTTCAAAGTAGTTGTCTAAAATCTAGATCAGAATATGAATATCTGAATTTCTTATCCAGTCATTTTTTAAACTATCACATGCTATTTTTAAATTTTAGGGAGACATGCTACTCCAATTAAAATTTTTAAAATTATCTACAAGAAAATTGCTTTGCACATTTGACCACTTGACAGTTTTTTGTTTCTTCCAACAGACAAGAACACTCAGGGTATAAAAGTTAAATAAATGATCCTGTCCTGCTCAGGGAAGCTAGACGATCTGTTTCAACAGTTGTCTTCAGAGGCATCTAGGAAGACGTATTGAGTGGGATTGAGGGGTGGAGATAGAGAGCAGCAACAATTAAAACAAGAAAATATAGTGCCCTCTGGAAATAGGTTGTCATACTAAATGTAAGGGACTTGTGTTGATTTAGTGCTAGTTGCAGAAAATAGTCAGATGTTGTCATTTCAAGAGAAGATACTAGGAAAGTAATTACATAGTTTCCTTCTCTTTAAACCCACATTAACTTTCCATTTCTCCATGCTCTTTATTAAGAGGAAGCTAACTTTCCGTACCATCTTACATTGGATTTTCTGTTAATATTCTCTCCAACATTCTTTTTGTCTGAGTGGTTGTTTTCATTTCCACTAAGTAGTGTGTGCCTTCTTCTGTACCTTTAATTCAGAGCTCAGAAAAATATGTCCAGTGGCCAGATTAGGCTCACTGCCTTTTCTTGTGAATAAAGCTTTAATGGGATACAACCAAGCTAATTCTATAGCTGCTTCAAGTGCTATAACAGCAGAGTTGAGTAGTTGCAATAGAGATCATATGGCCCACAAACCTAAAATATTTCTTCCAGGCCTTTAACAGAAAACATTTGCCAACCCTTGCTCTTGTTGACTAAGTAGAAGGTGAAGAACAGATTCTAGAGGAGTAAATATCACCAGCAAAGGAAAGGATATAGGCAGATAGAAGATCTGTATATACAAGTAGGCTAGCTAGAAGCCCTGTGTAGTTAGAGTAAGTTTCATGAAGGTCACGACTCATCAAAGAAAATATAGGAAAGATCAATTACCGTCAGATTTAGAGGATTTTTTAGTGCCAGGTCAGGATCTTTAGATGGATTGTTTAGGAAATGAGACATTTAATGTTTTTGAGCAGAGGAGCTTTGCCAAAACAGGAAACCGTTGCAATAGTGTTTACAAAGTAACGAGGCTTGTGTTGATGGGAAATTAATACTAATGATGTATTAATAGGGAAGGTGGCAGAGTTGCAAGTTACTATAGAGTTAAAATTGATAGGACATTAAACATTGGATTTAGAGATAAAGATAATAGTTCTTAGATTCAAACTTCATTGAGCAGAAAAATTAAAATTACTTAAACATATTTGGGAGGTAAAGTGTTTGTTTTTATGCAAAGTTTAAGTTACTAGAGAGGGATTATAATACTACATAGGATCGGAAACAAATGAAAATTGATTGCTAGGTATTAGCAGTAGGAAAGTTGTTAGGGCATGCCGCTGCCATCATCTGGTCAGCGCCCATCTCTTTATGAAATCCTCGCCCCTCTGCTCTCCAGGTTGCCACTCTCTCATTCTCATTCACTTCTGCTTTCTCATGCAGAGTAAATTACCTCTATTTTTTAAATAAAAGAAGCCAAGAAGGGCTTTAGCTTTATCAAATAAAAATGCTTATCAAGGTATTTTCTAGATCCACAGTTCCCAACCTGTGTCCTGAGCCACCCAGGGTACCATTCCAAACTCAGAAGAGTGCTGTAGAATACTTTATCTCACCCGAGTAATGCGCCATTTCAGCATTAAGTTGCAATACATTCCTTTGGGATGATGTCCTATCTTTGAGAATGGTTGCTGTGATTAAAAAGAAGAAGAAGAAGAAGAAGAGGAGGAGGAGGGGGAGGGGGAGGGGGAGGGGGAGGGGGAAGAAGAAAGAAAAAGAGAAGGGAAGGGATGGGAAGGGAGGAGAAAGAAGGGAAGGGGAGGGGAGGGATTGAAGGTAGGAAGGGAAGAGAGGGAGGGAAGAAAGAAAAGAAAGATAAGGCCCTAGCTGGGCAGTTTAGTTAGTTAGAGCATCGTCCCTATATGCCAAGGTTGTGGGTTTGATCCACTGTCAGGGCACATACAAGAATCAATCAATATGAAGATTTTTTTTAAAAAAGAACCAATAAATGCACAAAGTGGAACAACAAACTGATGTCCCTCTCCCTGTCTAAAAGTTTAATCAATTGAAAAAACAAAAAACAAACACCACAAGGCTCCTGTAAAGCAGGTTGGAACAGGAAACAGGGCTGCGCTATTTAATTCAAATCCAAAGCTTGAAGATTTGTGCCATGCCTGTTAGCACATCCCATTATTAAATATTGTGGTTATTTTTTTTAATGAAATAAATTTTTTTAAATTTATGTGTATTATTTTTAAAAAACGTATTAAATTGTTAAGGTTATAGTACTTACTAAGTTGCTTGGACCTGACAAAAAACAGAACTTTTTGGTATTTCTTAGAGCACTATAATAAATTACTTGTACACTAAGTGTGCTGTGAACTGAGAAAGTTTCAGATCCTATGCACTAGAGAGTTGACCAACTCTAACATGAATATACTCTTCCTTTAGCATACGAAAATGCAGCAGTCCTGTTGTTTTCATAGCATGTTAGTTACATGGGAATATATCTAGAGTCTGAATACAAATTTAATTTGATTTTTAAAAAGTATCGGTACACTGTAGACTGTGCTTTGCGCTATAGCAAACATAAAAATAAGGAGTCTTGTCCTGAAGGTTACAGTCAGGTTAGGGACTTAAGACAAATGCAAGTTGCTTATATTATTAAATAAAATGAAATAAATACTTGTGATTATTCATGGCATAATATACATGTTATGTAGTTTCAAAGAGGAATGAGTACATCTGTTGGTGGGAATGCAATAAATCTTTGTGGGATGGAAGTTCGATTTTAAATGGGCCTTGATGGAGGTAAAATTCCAACAAGTAAAAGTAGTGGATATTTCAGATATATATAACAACATAAAGATTCAGAAGATTTATGTTGGGAGAAGCAAATCATTCTATATGATTGAAGCAAGGACATATGCTGTGGAGTAATAGAGGTTACAGCTGGTTTACTATGTAAGTTGGAATATTGTGGAGAGCTTTGAATGCTAGGGTGTGAGGCATTTGGATTTAATTTACTAGGAAAAGAAGAGTGATTAGAGTGATTAATCTGTCAGCAGGATATAGGATGATTAAATCAAGGAGAGAAAGAGGAGGCAGGGAGAGCTTTTGTAAAGGGAATGATGAATTTTGTCTTATGTATTTGTATTTCAAAGGAAATACCAAACTGTATATTGAAATTAAAGAACATACTTCAGTTCAGCATTGTAACTAACAGCTGTAACATAAAACTCAACATTCATGAAAAAAATAAAACTTTCTAATGCTCTTGATATTATTACAGAAAGAAATATTAATAAAATTTCAATATGTATGGGAGTTTATATAATATGCCAGGCATTGCATTAAGCACTCATTTATTTCTTATAATTACCTTGAATAGGTATTATTGTTCCCATCTTTCAGATGAGAGCAATGAGGCCTAGAGAAGTTAAGTAGCCCAAATTCACAGAATTAATAAGGACAACAAGTTTGCCAGCCTGACTTTGACAACCATTAAGATAATGTATTAGTCATTTACAATTACAATGTTATATGATATGTACTACTTCATATCAATGACAGCAATCGAATCACAAGGAGAAAATCAGAACAAATACACTAATGAATGCTGTAATGCTTGAGTAACATGGCAGACTTTTAAAAATAAGTGTACTTGTTTGTTTAAACTCTCTGGTGCTGAGAATTAAGTGAATCCTTCTCAAATCTTTTCATATTATTATAATTTGTCTTAGACATGGCTCTTCCTTTGTTGTTTTTCATATCATTCTTTTTTTTCTTTTTTCTTTTTTTCAGAGAGGAAAGGAGAGGGAGAGAGATAGAAACATCTATGATGAGAGAGACTCATTGATCGGCTGCCTCCCACATGCCCTACCACTAGGGATCGAGCCTGCAACCTGGGCATGTGCCCTGTACCAGGATCAAACCCGGGACCCTTCAGTCCACAAGCCAATGCTCTATCCACTAAGCCAAACCAGCCAGGGCTTCATACCATTCTTGATCTCTGAAACCATTTCCCTCCCACCATGTGTATGCTCCTGAGTTTGATATGAGTCCTATATCCTTGAAAAATGTATCTTGTTAAGAATATGCACTATGTAGGTTGTCCAGTCTAATGGATATATTTCTAATTTATTGCTTTTCAATCTCTAGAATAATGCACATTCACATTTTCCTGATCTTTTCCCCTAGAAATGGACTTCAAGGATACCTCACACTCCCTTTCACTTTCAGCAAAGCTGTGATAAATATGCTCCTATGTGTCCCACCTTCTTTCCACTTTGTCTTGCTGCTGCTTACTACATGCTTTAAGGGGGTTATTTCGGATGGGAGAAAAGCTGACTTCTACATTCATGGTATAGTTAAGATTGCAAGTATTTCAGTCCTTAAAAAGATTAAAATATATGTGAAATGAGTAATTTCATTGATGCTTCCAAAAGCAGCCACATAGGCAGGATGATCTAAGTGAATTATTCTATTCCATTGATGCATTACATTCCATCAGTGGTGACACAAGCGTTACAGCATTCACTGGTGTATTTGTTCTGATTTTCTCCTTGTGATTCTATTGCTGTCATTGATATGAAGTAGTACATATCATATAACATTGTAATTGTAAATGACTTATACATTATCTTAATGGTTGTCAAAGTCAGTATTTTCCTTACAAGCAAATAGAAACTATGTTTTGTCATAATTCGTATTTTATTCCCACTCCTGCAAAAAAAAATACATTTTACATTCTCTGGGAGATTTACAAAACATGTAGACCCATTAAGAGGAAGAATAACTTGCTATGTGGTGGTGTATTTGTTATTTTTGACTTCTAATTTATTCATTCTCTCAACCTCATTCTCTGAGTGGTGTTACTATAGCACCTTTGTTATGGCATGGAAAACAGACTAATTATGTTCTTCAGAACAGACAACTGTGGTACGTCTCAAGGCACGCCATCTGGTACTTTCAGCACTCCCTCATCAGTGCTAGTCTAGGTGTGGTGGGGCTCTCTGGTTGTCCAAATATTTTTTGTTATCACACATTCTTCTTTATTTTCACTTTTGCTTCTATGAATAGTAATTTATATTTACCAAAGTCAGTAAACTCATATTTAGTTTGTTCCTTTTTCAGCCATCTATCTACTTGAAGAATGTAGACTTACTCTCATTAGTTTATCTGCTCTTATTCTCACTGTTTATGCATATCTCTTATTTGTGTAGAGATTTCTTTAAGTGAACAAAATAGTTTTACCTTTAAGCAATTTTTATCAGAAGAATAATTGAACCACGTTACTAAAATTTGAAAAATAAAAAATATTTAAATTATCCATAATTTTTAAACTCAAATTTAACCATTTTTACTTCTGGTGCATTCTCTTCTAATTTTTTTCCTATTGATTTGATGTAGTTTATAACCATATGTTGTACATACTATTTATATATCTTAGGTTTCATTTAACATTGTGTAGCATAAATATTTTCTAGTCTGCAACTTAGTTTTCATAATCAACACTTTTAATATCTTCAAAATATTCTCTTGAGCAGCTAATGGAAATATAATAGAAGCCATGTATACAATTACAAATTTGCTAGTAGCCTAAAAAAAAAGTAAAGAGAAACTGGTAAAATTAATGTTAATAATATATTTTATTTAACTTACCATATCTGAAATATTTCTCATTTCAACAAGTATGATTTTTAACATTTTTAAAATTATACTAAGTCTTAGAAATTGTGTCTATCTTACATTTATAACACAGTTCAATCACTAAATTGACAATGATCAAAAAATAAAATGTAGTCCTACCAAAAAAATAAAATAATGTTTAACAAGAAAAATATTTTGCATTGCTTCCACTTTAAAATTTAAATAAATTAAATTCCTTTTCACGATCATACTAGCCACATTGTATGTGCTTCATTAGCTACATGTGGTTCCTTATATTTAAAGTAGAGTTAAATAAAATTTGAAATTCAGGTCTTTAACACTAGCCACATTTTAAATGATCAGTAGTTAGATTTAGAGTAGGTTTTTATGCCAGTCCTTACTTGACTATTTATTCTTCTATCATTGAATATTTATATATTCCCAGATTTTCAGTGAAAAAAATAGTATGTTGATACATTCATGAATGTATGTTTTCCCATATTTTGGATTATTTCCTTAAGGTAGACAGATTCTCAGAATTTGTTTATGGTTTCTCACGTGTATTTTCAAATTATTTTCTGAAAAAGCAGTGTCAGTTGCACTCCCACCAATAGTATTAAGTTATTAAGTTCATGAACCTTTCTTCACCATTGAGTACTACCATGTTGTTTCTCAAAATGCTAGAGAGGAATATTTGTCTATATATTTATTTCTGTATTTCCCTTTCTCTTTTAATGAAATACTTTTTCATGTTTTTGGCTTATCTATTGGTGTCCTAATATTTGTTTAATTTTTAATCTATTTTTAAAGTTCTTTATAGGCTAAAGTTCTTAACCCTTTGTTATATTTACTATAGTCATTTTTCCTGGGTTGTTGTTGTTGTTGTTGTTGCTCCCCCTACTCCCACTTGTGACTGGAAGACAACCCACTAAAGGTTTTAATTTTTGTATAGTAAATCTTGAGATAATCATCCCCTCCCTAGGCTTGAAAGTCATTCCCACTCCAGAAGTTTGATATTTACTTCTGTTTTATTACAGATTGTCTGTGTTTTTAAAAAAGGAAACTCTTTAATCAAACTGAATTTATGTGGTTCTGTATTCTCAAGGAAAGAAACCAAATTACAAGTTCTTAACCTTCAGTCAAGTCCAATGCTTACCCATTATTTATAGATGAGCCTTAAGGGATTACTGACCCACTCTTGCTGCCACTGCATGTAAAATTTTATGCAGATATGTGTCTAAATAGACCCAAATAGGTTAAAATCCACTGGCCTGAATGTTTCAAAATAATTATCTATTTCTGTCCTATTTTATTCTGATTAGAGTTTTTTCTAAACAAAAGACTTCCCGCCCCCCACCCCCCGCCTATATCACTGTGTATTCACAATTGATCATTTTAAGGCATGGTTACTCTACTAGCTTTATTTTTTTTTGAATTTATATTCTTATACTTCCAAGCTGATAAATATCTAAAATTTATATAGGTGTTTATGTACACACACATACACATCTATTTTTCAGATAATTGTTAATGGAAATAGTTAAAAAGAGTTTGTGCTCTTAAGTAAGGACAACTAAAATGAACCCTAAATGATCACACAGAATTAAGGTAAACACTGGTGAAGAGCAAAATGATCATCTCTCTCCTATTCTTTTAGTATATTAAACAGCTTAATTTCTTCCATTCTCCCTGATAAATCCTTAGAGTGGTTGAATAACAAATCTTTGTATTTGAGATTTCTAAGCATTAGTCTAGCTCTGCTAAAATGGTTCTTTGGCTCTGCCTTAGTCTTTCTCCATCCCTCCTACTCTTGCCTTTTGTTTTGTTTTGTTTTCTATTTCAATGGATAAAATTGTCTCGCTTCGTTCTCAATTTTGATTAACATTATTCAACCTCTAAGTGCTAGAATTCACTCTGCTTTTAGTTGCTCATAGGAACAAAGAGTAGCAAGGTTAACTTGTAGACTGAAATCCCTAACTTTAAAATCACTATATTTTCTTGACTATATAGAGTATTTTTCTAAACTATAACCATATAAACTATTGACCTATTTTTATTGCAAATCTGACACTTGGGGGAAAAATTTTATAATGGTGCTGTTTTTATTTTCGGCAGTACTATAGTTTGGAACATGTGGCCTAGCTAAGGATATAAATCTGGGAAGAAAAATTATGGTTGGCATCAATTTTAAGTCTTTGCACTCTAACAGAGCACAAATCTGAAATTGTTTAAATACTAAATATTTACTTAAAGAAAAACAAGAGACCATTCAAAATGGAATTAATTTAAATTGTGATTTTGCCTCATTTAAAATCTTATAGTTTTTGTATATTGTTTATAAAATTTACAAAATGGAAGTTATACTATCCACATCACAATAATCTTGTGTTGCATTTTAAAGTAAAACACACATACAACATGCACACATTTGGAATGAGGCCAAATTTAGACTCCAGGGGCATACTGTTCTGTACCGTAAATTACAATCAGATGTATTTTAGCACAGATCAAATTTTCAGTCTGAAGTTGGTGAGAAGCCTAATTATTTGACCAGGTTACTATTTATGTAGACCATTCTATGGCTGTCTGTGGTTAATCCACAGCTGGCAGAGAGCTAGCTCTGGGAGGTTTTTATTTCATGCTGGAACAGTTTGGGGAGAGATGTGGGGGAGGGAGACTTTAAACTTTCCTCATTAAATGAAAGACTAAAAAGCAAGTACATACATATTACTATGGAGACAAGATGCTATATAAACTGTTCCTTTTAATTCTCCAAGTGACAGAAATAGCAAAGGAAACAGTTTGGGTGCTCATAGTTTGCAAATGACATGGTAGTTGGTTTAAAAAGTAAGAGGAAAATACTTAAAACATAATGTTACCTAAGACAAAGACTTGTTATCTTTTAGAACAATTGGATATTGGTAAGAATTAATGGATTGGTATTTTTTTATGTTATTGTGATAGGAAAATATTTTATTAGAATTTTATTAGCAATACTTTAAAATAATAAAAGACCATTATAGTAATTTCTCAGCATGTATAAGGGCAATACACCCTTCATTGATAAATCCCAGTACACATGATTCCTGTCACAAAATTAATTTTTAGTATTTGTTTAATATTCAATTTTAAAAATGGAAGTAATAGAAAAACATATTTTTAGAAATATATCCATATTCCTAGAAAAATACAACCTTCCAAAAGTTCAACCAGGAAGAATCAGAAAACCTGAATAGGCCGATAACTACTGATGAAATTGAAGCAGGAATAAAAAAAATTAAAATTTAAAAAAAAACTTCCAGCAAACAAAAGCCCTGCTTCAGACGGATTCACAGGGGAATTTTCCCAAATATTCAAAGAAGAACTAATACCTGGTCTCCTCAAACTATTCCAAAAAATTAAAAGGAAGGAACACTTTCAGACTCTATCTATGAGGCCAGCATTACCCTTATTCCAAAACCGGATAAAGACATGACAAAGAAAGAGAACTACAGGTAAATATCCCCGATGAACATAGATGCTAAATTCCTCAACAAAATTGTAGCAAATTAGATCCAGCAATACATTAAAAAGATCATACATTATGATCAAGTGGGATTTATTCCAGGGATGCAATATTTGCAAATCAATAAATATGATAAGCACATAAACATATTGCAAGACAAAATCACATGATCATATCAATCAATGCAGAAAAAAAGCATTTGACAAAATCCATCACTCTTTTTTGATAAAAATTCTCAGCAAAATGATAATAGAGGGATCAAACCTCAACATAATAAAGGCCATATATGACAAATCTATAGCCAACACCACACTCGATGGACAAAAACTAAAATCATTTCCACTAAGAACAGGAACAAGTGAGAGATGCCCTCTTTCACCATTCTTGTTCAACATAGTTCTAGAAGTCCTGGCCATAGCGATCAGACAAGAAATAGAAGGCATCCAAATTGGGAAGGAAGAAGGAAACTCATTATTCGCAGATGACATAGAAAACCCTAAAGATTCTATCAAAAAACTAATAGTCTTAATAAATGATTTCAGAAATGTAGCAGGATACAAAATTAACACCCAAAAAATCCATAGCCTTTTTATACACCAATAGTGCACTCTCAGAAAGAGAAACTTAAAAAAAAATTCCATTTACCAATGCAACAAAAAAAATTAAGTTACCTAGGAATAAACTTAACCAAGGAGGTAAAAGACCTGTTCTCTGAAAACTACATGATGTTGAAAAAAGAGATAGAGAAAGATATAAACAAGTGGAAGAATGTGCCATGTTCACGGATTGGTAGAATCAACGTCATTAAAATGTTCATATTCACAAAGCAATCTACAATGCAATTGCTATTAAAATACCAGTGCAATTGCTATTAAAATACCAATGGCATATTTCACAAACCTAGAACAAAAACTCCAAAAATGTTTATGGAATCAAAAAAGACCCCCAATAGCTGCAGCAATCTTGAAAAAGAAAAGCAAAGTTGGAGGAATCACAATACCAGATACCAAGTTATACTAAAAAGCCACTGTGCTCAAAACAACCCAGTACTGGTCCAAGAACAGGCATATAGATCAGTGGAACAGAACAGAGAACCCCGAAATCAACCCAAGCCACTATGCTCAATATTTGACAAAGGACGCAAGAGCATACAATGGAGCAGAGACAGTCTCTTCAATAAATGGTGTTGGGAAAATTGGACAGGTACATGCAAAAAAACCACCAACTTACACCATTCATAAGAATACAGTCAAAATGGGTAAAAGACTTAAGATAAGATGTGAAACCATAAAAGTCCTGGAAGAAAAATCTCAGACATGTCTCATATCAACATGTTTGCTGATGCTTCTCCTAGGACAGTGGTTGGCAAACCGCGGCTCGTGAGCCACATGCGGCTCTTTGGCCCCTTGAGTGTGGCTCTTCCACAAAATACCATGTGCGAGCACACACGTACAGTGCAATTGAAACTTCGTGGCCCATGCGCAGAAGTCAGTTTTCGGCCTGAGCAAGTCTATTTTGAAGAAGTGGCGTTAGAAGAAGTGGGAGGTGTTGGTCAGTCGGGCCACGGGAGATGCCGTGCAGGCGGGCCACGGGATACGCAGCGCGATTCATGCAGGAGTTGAGTGAGCCAGTCAGTCAGCAGTCTCATGTGCAGTGGTTAGTGCTAGTCACATCAGCAAATCGTGCGCGGGTGACAAAAGTACCTGCTCAAAGCATAAAGTTAACTGTATTTTTCCAACCAGCTGCAAATCCTACAGGTATTTTTGTCGGCAATTTAAGAATTGTAATTCTTTTGTGTTGGTGGCTTTATTATTATAAAATGAAACATTTTTTTAGGTGCCCTGTTTGACATGACTACAAAGAAGAAGCAAAGAAAAACAGAAGACGAAAACCGTGAATTTAAAGTTGAATTTAAAGTTGAATATAGTTTAAGTTTAAAAAATGTGGCTCTCAAAAGAAATTTCAATCGTTGTACTGTTGATATTTGGCACTGTTGACTTATGAGTTTGCCGACCACTGTCCTAGGGCAATGGAAACTAAGGCGAATATAAACAAATGAAACTGCATTAAAATAAAAAGCCTCTGCACTGCCAAAAACAAAACAAAACCAAAAAAACAACAACACATCAACAAAATGACAAGAGAGCCCACTACATGGGAGAACATATTTGCCAATGATTGATCCAATAAAGGGTTAATTTCCAAAAAATATAGGAAACTCATACAACTTAGCAAAAGGAAGACAAACAATCCAATTTAAAAAATGGGCAAAGGACCTAAATTGATACTTCTCCAAAGTGAACATATAGAAAGCCAAGAGACATGAAAAAACTAGTGGCCCAGTGCACGAAATTCATGCAATTTAAAAGGGAATTAATTAGAGGAAATATTTTAATATTGCTATTTGCCCTTTCTCTATAATAGAAGTGTCAGAGGTGGAAGAAAATTAGTAAAATGTATATGAAAATCTCCCTCCTGTCAGGGAACAGCCTCAGGTCACCCAGCCTGGAGCTGGGAGGGGGGACAGCCTCAGGTCCCCTGGCCCCGGTGCAAGAGCATGACGACCATTTCATATTAGCTCTTTATTATATAGGATGCTCAAATTCACTAATCATCTGAGAGATGCAGATCAAAATCACAATGAGATATCACCGCACACCTGTCAGAATGGCTATCATTAACAAAGCAACAAATGACAAGTATTGTGAGGTTGTGGAGAAAAGGGAACCCTAGTACACTGCTGGTGGGAATGCAGACTGATGCATCCACTGTGGAAAACAGTATGGAGTTTCCTCAAAAAAATTAAAAATGGAACTGCCATTTGATCTAGTGATCCCACTTCTAAGAATATATCCGAAGAAACCCGAAACACTCATCAGAAAGAATATATGCACCCCTATGTTCATAGCAGTGCAATTTACAGTAGCTAAGACTTGGAAATAGCCTAAGTGCCCATCAGCAGATGAATGGATAAAAAGCCATGGTACAGTTACACAGTGGAATACTACACGGCAATAAAAAAGGAGGAACTCTTACCATTTGCAACAGCATATATTGACCTGGAGAGTATTATGCTGAGAGAAATAAGCCAGTCAGAGAGAGAAATATCACATAATCTCACTCATATGTGGAATCTATTGAACCAAATAAACTGATGATCAGAAATAGACCCAGAGACATAGAAGCATGAACAGACTGTTGAACCTCAGAGGGAAGGCAGGGGAGCGTGGGTGGGAAGAGATCAACCAATGAACTTGTATGCATATATGCATAACCTGTGGACACAGAATGGGGTGGTGAGGGCCTGGGAGGAGGGGGATGGGAGCGGAGAGGTTAATAGGGGCAAAAGGAGGACTTATGTAATACTTTCAACAATAAAGATTTAAAAAATAAATACAAAAAAGAAAAACATCTTTTTTTTCTTTTTAAACTTTCCAAAGTTGGCATGAAAGAAGTGCTTAGTCCCTTAGTTGTAAATGAATATTTCAATAGCTTTGTTGGTAACTTTTAAAATAAGTTTCCTTCACATTTTCTAGGTTACTCTTCAGTTTATAAGCTGCTCTTCTCCCCTCTGGTTCCCTCACTTCCTCTGGTTTCGTGCTCTAACACATTGTTTGCAGGTAGTTTTTATCGCGCGCTACCAGGTGGCATGAGCCATTTTTGCAGTTGAATAGATTGATTACCATTATACCTGGAAGTACATACATAATTCACCATTGTATGTGCTAGATACCCAAATTTTGTCCTTTGGAATTCGTATATCTGCATGTTAGCATCCCTTTAGAGCAATAAAAAAGTATAAAAATAAACATATTTATACGTTACCCACATTCTACCCCTAGTCTATAAAAAACGTATTAATACGTGTCCCACGCTCTACTACCAGTCAACGTAAAACGTATAAATACGTTTCCCGCCTACAATGTGCTAATTATTCTCCCTCTCTTGCTTCTTCATTCTTTTTATCCACTAGTTCCTTTTCATTGAAGAGCAAAAATGCTCAAACTTTATTTTGTTTATTTTATAAAAACAACTCTCCCACCCCTTATCCCCACTAAATATATCTTCCTGCTCTTTTCTTCCCTATTGTCTGTTCAAACTAAGAGCATTATCTTCGCAGTCATTTCAATCCAACCAAGTTCCATCACATATAAACTATGACCTGAGGGTCATTTCTTAACTTTCTTATCTTGTCATCTTTGTTCATAAAAGGAGAATAGTAATAGTATCCACCTCGTGGGTTTGATGTAAGGAAAAAATGGTAATAACTGAGTTAATATACATAAAGCTTTTAGTATAGTATTTGGAACACAATAATTCAGTAAGTTTCAGGTGATTTTATATTATTCACCAATAAATCTCCCAAAATAATTTATAACCCTTACTCTTTACTTTCTCATTCCTTCTTTAACAAGTATCTCTTTGTACCTTCATAACATAAGTACATTCTCCTGTGGCTTTTACATCCAATCCCGTGGCTTTTGCTCAGTCCTTTCTCTACCCATTAATCGCATTGCATATCTTTAACTCTCTTCTAGAGGTTTCCCTTGTTCGATTTTTCTTTCATCACTTTTACTGTCCTCATTTGTCTCCTTTCCCCCCTTTATTGTCCTCTTGTTCTCTCCTTTAAAAAGCTATGGGGTCCCAGGTCCATATATGCTGTTGCAAATGGTTGCAAATTTTTTCTTCTATCCCCTAATTTTTGTTCTCCATTCTGTGGTTTGTCCTCTTCTTTTTCTCCATTCTCTTCCTTGGTAATTACAACCCTCTTTACTGTCACCTTCCAGAGCCTTTCTCCTGAGTCCAACTTTCTCATATATATTAGGGGGTCCCTTAACTCCACAAAGAGAGTATAAACACAACTAAACACTCTTTATTTCCATTTAAACCAGGTCTTATTCTGGACATTTTTATTTCTATTAATGGTAGAACCGTATTCAAAATCTCAGTCATCTTCTGACTTTTCCTTTGTCCCTTACATCTTAAACAATTGGAAGTGCAGAATGTTCCCAGGATGATTACCTTTTGCAGAACTAAATGTAGCTTTGATTGACTGTTGCTGAATTTTTGCTGTCCACATTAACATTTCTTTCAATTTTCTTACAAGTTTGTTATTCCATTCTTTCAAGGGAAACTTTATTATCCACGATCCTTTCCCATCCCACCTAACAGACTCCTAATCTGCCCCTCCAGGCCCCTTGTGTTGTTCACATGTCTGGCCTATCCAGCTTTACCATCTATTGTCCGTTATTTATTCCTCCACACACTTGTTCCCCATTCAAACCAATTTCCTATATAAGCATCCACGTCTTTGCTTATGCTTTCTTCATCTAAAATGCGTAGATATATTTTAAAGACTTTTACTAATGTGTCAGCTTTCCTGACATGAAATTTTAATTAAAATATTTTTAATTCAGATCTTCCTTTAAAAAATCAGTTTAGAGCCCTGACTGGTTTGGCTCAGTGGATAGAGTGTCGGCCTGCGGACTGGAAGGTCCCAGGTTCAATTCCGGTCAAGGGCATGTACTTTAGTTGCAGGCACATCCCCAGTAGGAGGTGTGCAGGAGGCAGCTGATCAATGTTTCTCTTTCATCGATGTTTCTAACTCTCTCTCTCCCTTCCTCTCTGTAAAAAATCAATAAAATATATTTAAAAATAAATAAATAAATAAATAATAAAAAATCAGTTTAGATATTAATAAGGTAACAAACTATGATCTTAATAAACTAATCTTTAAATAAATATCATGTTACGTTTACAAGAATATGAAGTGTCTCTAAGAAGTTTGAGGGATCTAATCTGCCTTCATTACTATTTCTCTGATTTAAATGTAATTATTGTCTTGAATGAGACCTTTCAAATATTTTTTCTTATGTAGATATCCAGAAATTCTTTAGTGTTGAGTATACAAATCTAATATGAAATAAGTAATGTTATACTCTGACGTAATGGCACATATCAAACATACAGTACTCATATAATAAACTTTTCTCCTGATCAAATGCTGCTGTTTTCTGCCTTGCATTTTTTACTATATTTTAAAGTGTGTATTATATGGGCTTTTTGTATTTCATGTAGGTTTCTTTTATTCTCACTGAGAGTGACTAGGGAGATTGCATTTCTAATTTTTCCTTCTTTTTTTTCTTTACCCAGGGCTTTTTTCTTACCGTTTCACCAGAGTCGGTGTTAAAAGTGGCTCAGCATGCTTCTGCGAACAACAGAATTTTCACTTTGAACCTGTCTGCACCATTTATTAGTCAGTTCTACAAGGAACCATTGATGAAAATTATGCCTTATGTTGACATACTTTTTGGAAATGAGACAGTGAGTTACTCTTTTTCCTTTTTTTAAGTGCCTGTGCTTTTTGGTTTCTGGTTTGTGTATAAGTTTAGAAATTATATAAATAAAAACCAAAACATTTACATACATATATTTGAGAATTATACAATAGAACTGCCTAATTTTGGAACATTAATTCAATATTTCCAGTATTTCCTTCAGTATATGTTAATTTCTTACATAGTAAAAAAACCTGTTTTTAAAGAGATAGGTTATTGAAGTTTATAATTTACATATAGTAAAATTCACTCTTTTTACCATACATTTCTGTGAGCTTTTGCAAATGCAATAAATCTGACATATAACCATGACCACAGTCAAGATAAAAACCACTGTCATCACTACCCCTTTTAGTCAACTCTTCTCCCCATCCTGAGCCCTTGACATAAACTAATTTGTTTTCTGAACAGTAAAATAATGTTTTCCTCTGAAATTTTCATGGATTAAGGTAAGAGACATCTAGTTTAAAATAAATGTTTTATGAAGTTAAGTAGCTCTTCAAAGTGTGAATCTAATTTAATAAATTATGAGTAAATGCTTATATGTTATACTTTGTATTAAATCTCTTTATTAATAGTATCATTTTTGCTAATATTTATATGTTATATTTGATGGTGATGAATGGAATTGTATTTGAACTTTTGCAGCCTTTTCTTTTTATCAAGAATATACTTTAATTCTAAATTAGTGGAAAATAGTTTTTTTTTCTCACTTAGATTTAGAGCTTTTGTCTAACCTGTATACTTTAATAATCCAGGAAATAGGGAAAAAAGAGAACTTTAGTGTATCTTCATTTGGCCTGGGCAGTATTACTGAAATTTCATGAATCTTGGGGTCTTTATATGTAAAGTAAACATGTTCTTAATTATACCGGAAGTCTATTCTAATTCTAATTCCATGGTTCTAACATAGTTTGGTTGTATTCACTGATTTTGTATCTAAATGAGATCACTGTGTTGTCTTCCTAGAATAACATCAAATTTAACCTGGAAATAATTATTAATGAAATCAACCTGGATGATTTCTAGTAAGAATATGGTATGAATATCTTTAAAAGCACTAACAAGTCAAAGGAAATGCTACATTCTTGATGATTTACAAACTAACTTAATGGCAAGAAGTAGTGGTAAAAGCCTTAAATTCCTATTTATCTCCTAGAAGTCTCATTTGACTAAAATATATCTTTTAGATTTTCCTTATTGCCAGTTTTATTTTCTGAAGGGTACAGGAAGTAACTAGGAAAAGCGCTACTCTAGCCATTTAAATAACATGAAAGAATTGGTCATCAATATGGCAGTCTGAGAATTTGGGGAGAACTTGATGCTTTGACTTCTTCTTCTTTTTTTTTTTTTTTTTTTTTTTTTGCTTTCAGAGAGGAAGGGAGAGGAAGAGCAAGATAGAAACATCAATGATGAGAGAGAATCATTAATTGGCTGCCTCCTACACACCCCCTACTGGGGATCAAGCTGGCAACCCCGGGCACGTGCCCTTGACTGGAATCGAACCTGGGACCCTTCGGTCCACAGGCCGACGCTCTATCCACTGAGCCAGACCAGCTCATTATAGTCAGAAAAGATCAGACTGGCAATACGTAAATAGATGCTCTAGACTAGAGTCTCTAGAGTCTAGACTTTAAGAAGATAAACTTATAAAAACCTTTTAAAAAGCTAAATATGATTCCAAAGAATCAGACTTCAGATGTAAAGACAACTTGAGTGGTTTGAAAACAATCAAAACTTCAACTCTGACTTTCTAATCTCAAATGACCCTAATTAGGGAGAAAATGGGAGGAATATTCAGAAAACATTACAGAGCATGCAGAAAACTTCAATAAGAGCTTCCATTCATTAAACACAGGGAAAAAAAAGAAAGAAAGAAAAGAAAAGATAGAAAGCATTTCTAAAACCAGGAAACAGTGCTAAAAGTTTTACAGAGATATACGAGAATAGAAAAGAATAGAAGCCCCAAAATGATTAGGTTTGCAGAAAATGCTGATGATATAAAAATGGTCTTTACTTAAAAAAAAAAAAAAAAGACTCCAAATGCACAGACAACAACAGAAAAAGTAATTGGACTTCATCAAAATTAAAATGTTTGTGCATCAGAGGACACTTCCTTTTTATGTTTATATATTTTTATTTATTTCAGAAGGGAAGGGAGAGAGAGAGAAAAAGAGAAAAACATCAATGGTGAGAGAGAATCATTCATCGGCTGTCTCCTGCACGCACCCGACTAGGGAGTGAGCCCACAACCCAGGCATTTGTCCTGACCGTGACCTCCTAGTTCATAGGTGATAATGCTGCACCACTGAGCCACACCAGCTGGGCAAAGGACACTTTTAAGAAAGTGAAAAAGACAATCCATGGAATGGAAGGGAAGATTTATAAATAATACATCTGATAAGGAATATCCAGAATATATGTCTTAACAACAAGAAAATAGTCAACCCAATTCCAAAATGATCAAAGAACTTAGTAAACATTTCTCCAAAGAAGATATCTAGCAAGCACATAAAAGATGCTCACCATCACTAATCATTAGAGATATGTATATGAAAGCCAAAATAAGATACCACTTGGCACCCAGGAGGATGACTAATACCAAAAATATGGAAAAACAAATGTTAACAGGATGTGTAGAAATTAGAACCCTTGTGCATTGATGGTGGGAATTGAAAGGCTGCAGGAAAACAATTTAGTGGTTCCTCAAAAAGTTAAACATAGATTTATTCCATTTGATCCAGCCAGTCCATTTCTACTTTATACCCCAAATACCTGAAAACTGGGGTTCAAATACTAATGTTTATGGCAGCATTATTCACAATAGTCAAAAGTTAGAAACAATCCAAATGTTGTTCCTCATTAGATGAATAAACAAAATTTGGTATATACAGTTGATTCTTGAGAAACATGGGTTTGAACTGTGCAGGTCCACTTATATACAGGGGTGGGTTTTTTTTCAATAAATATGAACAGTGCTGCAAATGTATTTTGTCTTATGATTTTCTTAATAGCATTTTCTTTTCTCTAGCTTCATTTATTGTAAGAATACAGTATATAAAACATTATATACAAAATATGTGTTAATCAACTGTTACTGTTATCAGTAAAGCTTCTGGTCAACAATAGGCTATTAGTAATTTAGTTAAGTTTTGGGGAAGTCAAAAGTTATACAAAGATTTTCAACTGCATGGGGGTTTGGTGCCCCTAACTCCCATGTTATTCAAGAGTCACTGTACATACAATGGAATATATTATCTAACCTTAAAAAGGAATGTAATTGTAATACGTGTTACAGCATGAACAAACCTTGAAAACATTAAGTGAAATAAGCCATAAACAAATAAACAACTATTGGATTTTCCTATGGCGAATCTACTTATAAGTGGTACCTAGAATAGTCAAATCCATACAGACAAACAGTAGAATAATAGTTTTAGGCACTGGGGTAAAGAGGACAATAAAAGTTCTGGAAATAGATAGTAGTGATGGTTGCACAACACTGTAAATGTACTTTATGTACTGAATTTAATACTTAAAATGGTAAAATTATATATATATATATATACATATATCACATTAAAAAAATGATTGATTCTACAAACCAGAAAAGTTAAAGTTTGACTGGAACTTGATAGATTATATTAGAACTCATTTTTCCCTACCCAGAAGAGAAAGTGGTAAAATTATAAGCTGCTACATGGCTACAAGTCATGTATGTTTAATTTTTTGGTGGGATTAGTATTCATATGCATTCATTTCAACAGATACATAGTGCTTATTTTGGCAAACCAATAAACAGTGGGTGTATAATATATTTGAGACAATCTGTCATAATATGAATTATAGAATAATAAATATTGGATATAGGGCAATTAGATATATTTGGTGTTTTGTTGAACCAGTTTCAGAAAGCCTGCTGATAAATAGATTTTTAGTAATAAGCCTCAAGGTTTACTCGGAGCTTTCATTCGGATAAAGCTGTATTTACAGATAGTGCAGATTCAGAGAATGCAAATAATGCACCACTTTAACAAATATCAGGTAGGTTCAATGTCAAAATGAGACTTAAAAATTTTAATAGACTGGAAATATCTGTAGAGTGATGAAACTTAATAAGGATAAATAAAAATGTTACTATATTTTATTATAAAAAGCAAGTGTAGTATTGTGAGCTTTATCCCTTTAACCTCATGAAGATTGGGAAAAGAACCACCTGAAAAGATTAGAGGGAATAATACTCAGAGTACACATAGGGCCTGTAACCATTCTTGTTTCACTAGCCAGAGTGGAAAACCTCAAAATTCATGGGGCCTCAAAGTACTTAGAAACTTACAGAGGCAAAATTAGTCTAGAGTAGAAGCTATGTAGTCCTGCCTAACAATATTATTTATATTATATTTTATATAAAGCCTAAGTGACCGGACAACCGGCTGGTAGCTATGACACGCACCAACCACCAGGGGGCAGATGCTCAACACAGGCACTGCCCCCTGGTGGTCAGTGTGCTCCCACAGCCAACCTCCTGTGGCCGGCCAACCTCCCACAGTACCTCCCACCGGCCAGCCGGCCCCTATCAGCCCCAATTGGGACTGGGCGAGATGGCCCCAATTGGCCCAATTGCCGGCCAGGCCAAGGGACCCCACCTGTGCACGAATTCGTGCACCAGGCCTCGAGTTCAAATATAATTGACAGCCCTTATGTAATGGACAAATTCCTTGAAAGACATAAAGTACCAAAGCACACTCACATAGAAATAGGGCTATTTGGATTATGTATCAAAGAAATTAAATTTTTAGTTAAAACCATTCCCACAAAGAAAACTTAAGGACCAGATTACTTCAATGTTGAATTCTACCACTTATTTAAGGAAGAAATAATACCAGTTCTATGAGAGTTATCCCAGAAAGTTGAAGAGGAAAAAACACTGCCCAAAACAAAGAATTAAAAGAGAACTACTGCCTTAGCAGGTGTTGATCAGTGGTTAGAACATCAGCCCATGGTTCCCAGGGTCAAGGGCACATACCTGTGTTGCAGGTTTAATTCTCAGACCCAGTAGGGACTGTTCAGGAGTCAACTAATCAATGTGTCTCTCTCCTCTCCCTCTCCCCCTCTCTACCTCTCTCCTTCTCTCCCTCTTCCTTTCTCTCTTCTCGCCTTCCTTCCACTCTGTAAAAATCAATGGAAAAAATATCCTTGGGTGAAGATTAACAGACACACACACACACACACACACACACAAAACTACTGACCCATATCCCTCATAAATATAGATGCAAAAATTCTTAAGATAGTTTTAGCAAATCAAACCCAACAATATATAAAAAGAATAATGCAGGGTTGGTTAAACATTTAAAAACCAATTATTATAATTCTCCTTAGTAAAACTAAAAAAGAAAAAATATGCTCAGCTTAATAGACACAGAAAAAAACATCTAACAAAATCCAATATCTATTCAGGGTGATAAAACCCTCAGAATACTAGGAATAGAAGAAAACTTGTTTAACCCTATAAAAAACATCCACAAAAATTGTACAGCTAACATTTTACTAAATGATGGAAGACTGAATAGTTTCCTCTAAGATCAGGAACAAAGCAAGGATGTTCACTTTCTTTACTTTTCTTCAGCATTGTACAGTGTGAATAAGGTATGAAAACATCCAGTTTAAGAAAGAAGTAAAAATTTATCAAACACCATGATACTCTGTAAAAAATCCTATGGAATCTACAAAAAGCTATTAGAACTAGAAGTGACTTTAGCAAGGTTGTGGGGTACAAGAAAAATATACAAAAACCAATTATTTTTCTATATATTAGCAACAAACACTCAGAAATTGAAATTTAAAAATACCATTTTTGATACCATCATAATAAATGACATACTTTGAAAGTAATGGATGCTTTCCTTATCTTGATTGTGGTATGGTTTCAGGACTTTATACATGTGTCATAACTTAATCTAATTAGCCTAGCCGGCATGGCTCAGTGGTTGAAAGTTGAGGTCACAGTTAGATTCCGTGTCAGGGCACATGCCCGGGTTGCAAGCTCCATCCCCAGTAGGGGGCATGCAGGAGGCAGCCAATCGATGATTCTCATCATTGATGTTTCTCTCTCTCTCTCTCCCTCTCCCTTCTTCTCTGAAATCAATAAAAAATATATATTTTTAAAAACTTATCTAATTATATACTTGTAATTTGGGCAGATTATTATATGTCAATTACATCACATAAAGCTATTTTTTAAAGTGTATGTACTGTGTGATTACATTTATATAGGCTTAAAAATAGGAAAAATTAATCTAGAGTAGTTCTAATAAAAACTTTCAAAGAACCAATGTTAGAATGAAGAAATACCAACTTCCTAAAGTCATAAAGGGTGTCCACAAAAACTGTTATGTAACCTGCACAGCAATTCTGTGGCTGGTTTTCTAAGGCATTTGTAAAGGGTCAGATTCACTCATAGAAAGTACTCAGTTTTTGTTAGGTGGCGTTAGTAGTTCTATAGGAGTGTTGAGTCCTCTCTTAATTAAGTTCCACTTAACTAACTTGCTTAGATAACATGCAGTCCCATTTGCTTGATAAATATAACAAGTGGGGCCAAGTGAGTGAAGGAAAACTCGTTGCTATTAGGTTATTCTCTGGTATACCACCTTACTTTCCTTCCTACAAAATTGTTTATCAAGAGTCAATTTATTTGTTCCTAAGCCTTTTTATGCAATCTGTCTTCCTTATGTAATTATTTAATTATTATGTAATCTGATAAAATGTGAGTGCAAATAGAATGAAAATTAGTTTAGAGAATTAAGTTTGGGAACAAAACTCAATAAATTCATATTGCTTTTTTTTAAGTTGCTCTTGAATTAGATGTGGGCATGAAAAGTATAAAAGATTAAAGGAAGAAAGAAAACTATAACTGTCTCCACTCATGGAGGGCTTCATGTCTTTAAGTTTTTATTCTGCTGAAACTGGAATTCATAAACTATGAATTATGAATTTAGTTCTACAAGAAAGACACAAACTAAAAGTCTTGAACTTGCTTTAAATATTAGCAAGTTTAAACATTAAACGTTTAGATGTTTTCCCTTAATTTAATCAGTTTGCTGGTTTATTAGCCTATACTGTTCCTTCAGTTTCCTTATACGTAAAGTGTGGGATTTGTGTAAAAATACCAGATGATCTTTCAAATTTTTTCTTATAGTTTAAAAATGATTAAAAACAAAAATTCATTTCCTCACATATTCCATTATTCAGTAACACTAACCGATTTTATTATAAATTAACAAAGTCCTTGTTCTGAAGTCTAAAATAATGTATGGCCTAACATATTAATTTTAGATATTTTTTTCATTGTGAGTGTTAGAGACTCAACTGTAGTGCCTTTCAAGCTAGATTTTTCCCATCTCTCACTCCCTCTATCTCTTTTCTCTGATTTGCCCAGAGTAAAGGATATTCTTCTCTGAAGAATATTGGAAAATATTTGGTGGGGCACATCCTAAGACAAAATAGAATATCACTCCACACGAATATCATTCTTGCATTAATGTAATAAAAACAAATTATTAAATTACGTGATTTACGTTTTTCTTTTTTTTCAATTCTGGTAAAAAAAAAAAATACATACCATAAAATTTACCACTCTTAAGTGTACAATTCAGTGGCATTAACTATACTTACAATAGTTTACAGCCATCACCATTATCCATTTCCAGAATCTTTTCATCATCCCAAACAGAAGCTCTGTATACATATCCTATCTAATAAAAGAGAAACATGGTAATTGGCATACAACCGCTACCCTTCCCATTGGCTAATCAGGGCAATATGCAAATTAACTGCCAGCCAAGATGGCGGCCGGCAGCCAGGCAGCTTGAAACTAATATGAGACTTGCTTGCTTCAGTGACGGAGGACTCCAACGTTCCCGGCCTGCCACTGCAGGCCTCTGAGCTGCAACTCTAGCAACTATGTAACAAATGTAGAAGCTAAACAAAACCTCAGAAACCTGCTTTAGTCCGGGCTTCAGTCAGCAGAATCGCAACATTGTAAGCAAAGGCCAGAAACCTACTTTCAGCAGCGGAGGCCTAAGAGCTGGAGCCAAGCCTCAAAGCTAAAGCTGACAGGGGGCAGCGCCCAAACCCCCTGATCGCCCTGCGGCTCTGTGTGTAACAGGGGGCGGGGCAACAACCTCCCTATCCACCCTGCTCTGTTCGTGACAGGGGAAGGCACCCCAACCCCCTGATCAGCCCTGCTCTGTGCCTGATAGGGGGGAGCTCCCCAATCCCCTGATCGCCCTGCGGCTCTGTGTGTGACAGGGTGCAATGCCCCAACCCCCCCACCCCCACGGGCCCTGCTCTGTGTGTGACGGGGTAGAGCCATAACCTCCCCATTGGCCATGCCCTGAGTGTGAGAGTGGCGGCACCCCAACCCCCTGATCGGCCCTGCTCTGTGGGTGATAGAGGGCGGCACCCCAACCCCCTGATGGGCCCTGCTCTGTGCGTGACAGGGGGCAGCGCCCCAACCCCCTGATTGGCCCTGCTCTGTGTGTGACAGGGTACAGAGCCCCAACCCCCCTGATGGGCTCTGCTCTGTGCATGACAGGGGGCAGCACCCCAACCCCCTGATTGGCCCTGCTCTGTGCGTGATAGGGGGTGGCGCCGCAACCTCCCCATCGACCCTGCCTTGAGTGTGACAGGGGGCGGTGCCCCAACCCCTCAATCGGCCCTACCCTAAGCGTGACTGAGGGTGGCATCACAATCTCCTGATCGCCCTGCTCTGTGTGTGACAGGGTACGGAGCCCCAACCCCCCTGATGGGCCCTGCTCTGAGCCCGACCAGGGGCTGCACCTAGGGATTGGGCCTGCCCTCTGCCACCTGGGAGCAGGCCTAAGCCAGCAGGTCGTTATCTCCCGAGGGGTCCCAGACTGCGAGAGGGCACAGGCCGGGCTGACGGACCCCCCTCCCCACCGAGTGCACAAATTTTTGTGCACCGGGCCTCTAGTATAATAATAAAAGCGTAATATGCTAATTAGACCCAACGTCCTTATGAAGCTGGAGCTGCGAGGGCTGAGGCAAGCCGCCATGGCTGTGAGGGCCAAGCCCCATGCACAAATTTCATGCATTGGGCCACTACTCATATATAATAAAAGGCTAATATGCAAATTGTCCCCTTGGGAGTTCGACCACTCTCTGACGTGCGCTGACCGCCAGGGGGCGGTGCGGGACGAAGGAAGGCCCCAGCTGTCAGCAGGCAGCCAGGGGAAGAAAGGCCCCAATCAGCCCTGATCACTAGCCAGGCCTAGGGACCCTACCCATGCACAAATTTCATGCACCAGGCCCCTAGTTCAACAATAATTTCCCATTCCCCACCCTCACAGTGTCCCTGATTACCACTAATTTATTGTCTGTCTCTATATATTTGCCTCTTGTGGTTACCTCATATAAGTAGTATCATACAATAGTTTTCTGTGTCTGGCTTATTTCACTTAACATAATGTTTTCAAGTCTCATCCATATTATAGCATATATCAGAATTTCACTGTTTATCCATTCATCTGTTGATAGATATTCAGTTTGTTTCCACCTTTTGGTTTTGTGAATAATGCTGCTTTGAACACTGATGTGCAAGTATTGTTTGAGTCCCTGCCTTAAAGACTTTAGGGTATATATTTACAAGTGGAATTGTTACCAGCATTGGAGTTCTTGGGTTCCCCAAGATAGAAATCGAGAAGTTTTGAGACAGATTTTATTAAAGTTAATGCTGGAGTATAAGGGAGACAGCACAGAGGAAAGGAAGATCCTCTGATCTGGCTTCAGGGCTGGCTCTGCCTGGCTGCTTTTATATGCTGGGGACAAAGCGAGCTTGCATGAAAAGGTGGGCTTGTGCAGAAAGGAAGGCTTGTGCAAAAAAAGTGAGCTTGTGAAGGGTTCAGGGAGTGGAATTTTCCATGTCAGGGTAGGGTTACTTCCTCCTTCTGTCCAGTTGCTTGGCAAATATTTTGCCTAAGCTATGGGGCAAAATGTTGGTGTTGCTTATTACCCCCACTCCAGTAAGGTCATATAGTGGCCAAACCTTGATTATCTCTGTGCATGTGGAACAGTGGTTTTGACATCTTCTGGCCACCTGGTCTTAACTTGGCTTCCTGACCACCTAGTATTTTTCCATTCTCAGGTTAAAGTTTCTGTACTATCTCAGAATCACTGGAACATCCTATCTAATAAAGAGGGAATATGCTAATTGACCATCATGCCCTCGCAAGATGGCGGTGCCCACAGCCACAAGATGGCGGCACCCAATCCCCTCAGCCCCGCCTCATCCAGCCTCAGTCCCCCAGTCCCCTCAGCCCTGCAGGGGAAGGCAATGGGGGGCGATTGGGCTGGCAGGGGAGGGGAGTTGGGGATGATCATGCAGGTAGGGAAGCAGCTAGGCGTCAATCAGGCTGGCAGGGGAGCGGTTAGTGGGTTATCAGGCTGGCAAGCAGAGTGGTTAGGGGCAATCAGGCAGGCAGGCAAGTGGTTAGGAGCCAGCAGTCCTGGATTGTGAGAGGGATGTCCGACTGCCAGTTTAGGCCCAATCCCCTGAGGGGTCCCAGATTGCAGAGGGTGCAGGCTGGACTGAGGGACACCCTCCCACCCCCGTACACAAATTTCGTGCACTGGGCCTCTAGTATGATAATCCTATATAATAAAAGGCTAATATGCAAATCAACCAAATGGTGGAACAACTGTTTGCCATGACACACTCTAGCCACCAGGGCACAGACGCTCAACGCAGGAGCTGCCCCCTGGTGGTCAGTGCCCTCCCATAGGGGGAGCTCCGCTCAGCCAGAAGCTGTGCTCATGGCTGGCAAGCACAGCAGTGGTGGCGGGAGCCTCTCCTGCCTCTGTGGCAGCACTAAGGACCCCTCGGGGGATGTCTGATTTCTGGCTTAGGCCCGCTCCCCAGAGGCCGGGCTGAGGAAACTCCCCCCTCAGTATGATAGTAATTCTATGATTAACTTTTTGAAAAACCACCAAATTGTTTTCCACAGCAGCTTCACCATTTTACATTTCTACTGGCAATGAAGGAGAGTTCCAATTTCTCTGCATCCTTGCTAACACTTGTTATTTTCCTTTTCCTTATAATAGCTGTCCTAATGGGAGTGACATAGCATCTCATTGTGATTTTGATCTGTGTGGTTTACTTTTTTGTTGTTGTTGTTAAGCCTCATTCAAGGATATGTTTTCCATTGATTTTTAGAGAGAGTGAAAGGGAAGGAGGGGGAGCAAGAGAGAGAGAAACATTGATGTGAGAGAGACACATAGATTGTTGCCTCATTCATGTGCCCCACTGGGGCAAGGTATGGAACCTGCAACCCAGGTACATAACCTTGACCAGCAATTAAACTTGCAACCCTTTGGTGCACTGACCAACGCTCTACCACTAAGCCACACTGGCCAGAGTTTACTTTTAACTGAAATGTAGAAATGCATAGAAACATACTTATATGTTGACCCAATTAAAAATTCTTGGTAACCTGTTACATTGCATTTTGTACTTTTAAACTGCACATCTGAATTTATTGCTTGGCTTGTTAAAGTTATTTTGAAACTACTTTAGTATATAAATTATTTAGATGTTACATTTTATTTTTAATTTGTTTCTGACATCTTCAACGTTTAAAACATTTCATTTTAGCCACAACCATTTGTTAGCTAGAATCACATGTAATCAGCTTAATAAAGGACATTATAGCCCTAACCGTTTGGCTCAGTGAATAGAGCATCAGCCTGCGGACTCAAGGGTCCCAGGTTCTATTCCAGTCAAGGGCATGTACCTTGGTTGCGGGCACATCCCCAGTAGGGAGTGTGCAGGAGGCAGCTGATTGATGTTTCTCTCTCATCGATGTTTCTAACTCTCTATCCCTCTCCCTTCCTCTCTGTAAAAAATCAATAAAATATATTTTAAAAAAAATAAAGGACATTATACATGCAGGTAATTATATCCATTGATGCCTGCTAATGCAAGCTGCTTTGCAGTCATTACCTGGTAATATGTGACTAAAGAACTTGGTTATTCTTCTTGTTTTTCATTTTTATTAAATTACGTTTTTTGAATAGCATCATCTTGCAAATAGGTTCTTACAAATGGTTCTTAAGAGTAATACCTTTCAAGGTTCCATAATCGCTAGATAATTAACCTGCCAGGATTAAGTACACTCAACTTTGCCTCAGGATGCTTAGCTCTCAAATAAGGTCAATTATCTCATGATAATAACTGCTTTGTCTAGAGTTACCACTTAATTGCACAGTGAAACATCACATCACCAGTACAATGCACTTTAAGATAATTTAAATAGTAAAATACCGCTTGAAAATTAGATAGAAGAATTCAGTTTAATTATTTCATACAGATTAAGAATGATACATTTTAGATAAAACTCCCCCTCATGGACCTAGTATTTTGAATCTCACAGATGATTTCTATTTATAAAGATTATACATTGCTCTGTTTCACTGGTCATTTTGCTGGCAATATTCCCACACTGTACATCTTCTTTCAGGGAAATCAGTTTTAAACCTATTGACCCTACAGATGATTCAGTATGTTAAAAATCTCTACTACATTCCAGGAAAATTGAAATTCCTGGTTCCTTCTTGAGTTGTTTTAACTGTTTGAAAAATATTTATTTTATCAATGAATGAATTACAAAACAATGAACAAATTCTGAAGTTTGTTGTTGTGGTCATTTTTGCTGCTGTTGAGGACAGTGATGTACAGTCTAAAACAGGAATGCTACGTGAAACATCAGGACATTTTGAAAGAAACATAAAATTGACTTTGGGTATTTGAATCCAAGTTTTCTAAACCTGAATAATGGCTCTATCTCCTTATATGTAAACCCTAATCATCTTTTTTTTTAAATATATTTTTTGATTTCAGAGAGGAAGGGAGAGGGAGAGAGAGAAACATCAATGATGAGAGAAAATCATTGATTGGCTGCCTCCTGCATGCCCCCTACTGGGGATGGAGCCCACAACCTGGGCATGTGCCCTGACTAGGAGTCGAACCCTGACCTCCTGGTCGGCACTCAGCCACTGGGCCACACTGGCTGGGCCCTAATCATCTTTTTACAAAACCAGATGGAATAGATTAGCTTTTTCTTCTTTTACATGCTTTTCTGGAATGGGAGAGACTTAATTGACATTTGTTGTTTATACTGTTAAATCTTTCTAATAGCCATTGATTATATTTTAAAAGACAGTATAAAAATGAATAATTTGAAAATAGCAGCAATGCTTCTAATTATAAATAATCATTGATAAACTTTTATCTGAAGTAGTTTGTCAGTTTCTGTACATCAGTTTAATGGAAGTCATTTGCTATTTCAGTATGAAAATCTGTGTAAATCTTTAAATTATATGTGCCCAATATGGATAAGTGCTGTACATACATATATTTTCAATTCAGATATTCTCTCTTTAGTTAGGAGAGTTTCTGTTCTTTGTAAGTTATTATATTGAATTTTTGGAAATACTTTTTTCTCAAGTCTATGCACATTTTATCCTCAAAGAAATTCTTTGAATATTTACATCTTTTTTTCAAATCTAATTCCCTAAGATACATGATTTCTAAACATTTTCAGAGAGCTAGGATCTGTCACTAGATCCATATTCTGACAGAAGAGATGGTTTTTCTTTTCACTGTATTGATACCATTGTAATTAGCTAATCCTAATACATAAAAACCCTGGGACTGTCAGGAGTCAGGACCGGAAGCTCAACTAACCGGAAGTCAGTCCTGCAGTCAGCGCTCTGGTTTGCCGTGGTGACCCAGCACTGACTGTTGCAGCTGCAGGCATGGTGACCCAGCACTGACTGCTGAGGGGGCTGCAGATCAGGCCCAGAGAGAGGCCTGAAGAGAGAAGCAGAGTCTGATCCCTAGCCTCTGTGGCAGCTGTTGATCAGCACTTGCCTCTCTCTTTCTCTTTAGCAGCCACGCCTCCATTTCTCTCCAGGCCTCCATCGGGGCTGCTGATCAGCCCCGCCTTTCTGATCAGGCCCCATTGATAGGCCCAGAGATGCTGACTGGCAGAGAAACTGACCAATCAGAACCAAATCTGGGTGAAGTGTGAGGAGCCAATGGCTGCCTAGGAGGCAGAGCTTTTGACACTGACTGTCATAGAAACTGACCAATCAGAACCAAATCTGGGTCAACTGTGAGGAGCCAATGACTGCCTAGGAGGCAGAGCTTTTGATGCTGACTAGCATAGAAACCGACCAATCAGAACCAAATTGGCCAGCAGGGGAGGGCAGTTGGGGGTGAGATCAGGCTGGCAGGGGAGGGCAGTTAGGGGTGATCAGGCAGGCAGAGGCAGTTAGGGGCTCTCAGGCCAGCAGGGGAGGGCAGTTAGGGGTGATCAGGCCGGCAGGGCAGCGGTTAGGGGGTGATCAGGCTGGCAGGCAGAAGCGGTTAGGGGCAGTCAGGCAGGCAGGCAATCGAGCGGTTAGGAGCCAGCAGTCCCGGATTGTTAGGGATGTCTGACTGCTGGTTTAGGCCCGATCAGACATTGACCAAGGGGTCCCAGATTGGAGAGGGTGCAGGCTGAGCGAGGGACCCGCCCCTCCCCCAGTGCACGATTTTCATGCACTGGGCCTCTAGTCCTCCTATATAATAAAAGAGAAACATGCAAATACCATCCCTCCACTACGCTCAAGCCATGCCCACCAGTCACACCCACCAGCCAATGAGGAGTGAGTATGCAAATTAACCCAGCAAAGATGGCGGGTAATTTGCATACACAGAGCAGAGTGGGAGAGCTGGCAGCATGTGGGGATGTGGCTCTCTCAGTCGGGGAAAACCCAGAGCGTGGGGAGCACCAGGAATTCTGGGGTTAGTAGTTTTGGTAAGAGCCCCAGGACCAGAAGCAGAAGCCCAGAGTGCAGGGAGCACCAGGAATGCTGGGAATCGTAGTTCTGGTGGCAGACAGATCGCCTAGAGCTAGACACAAGTGAGCCTGGAGCAAGTTACTGTTGCAGTTGGAGGTGGAGGGAAAGCAAAGGTGAGAGACATAAGTAAAATCAGAGTGTCTAGAAAAAATTAAAGGGAAGATATCCTAAAACTTCCAGGAAATCTCTACCAATGTAGCAAAGAAAAAAAAAAGCCTTTATTTTTCTGTGAGCAACAAACCAAACTGGATTGGGGGTCTCAGACAATTTGCTCATATGATTGCAAAGACAGACAGAAAGTCCCGGATTGGAGAGGGCTCCCCGATTGGAAAGGGTGCAGGTCAGGCTGAGGGTCTCCCCCTCAACCCCCCCCCCATCCCCCCCGGCACGATTTTCATGCACTGGGCCTCTAGTCTATATAATAAAAGTCTAAGCAACCATTAAGGCGGAGCAACCAGAACTGCCAGTCGCTATGATGTGCACTGACCACCAGGGGGCAGATGCTCAACTCAGGAGCTGCCCCCTGGTGGTCAGTGTGCTCCCTCAGGAGCGCTGCTCAACCAGAAGCCAGGCTCATGGCTGGCGAGCCCAGTGGCAGTGGCGAAAGCTTCTCCCGTCTCCGCGGCAGCACTAAGGAGCAGCAAGCAGGCGGACAGTACGGAGCGAGGGGTCCTGGACTGCGAGAGGATACAGGCTGGGCTGAGGGACTGCCCCTACCCCCACCCTCCTGGTGCACAAATTTCATGCACCAGGCCTCTAGTTATTAATAATAGGAAAGGGGCAAAAGAGGAGGCCAGACATAATAAGCATGGTATTTGGGCAGCTTCAACAGGAAGCTGCAATTCCATACTCCCCAGCTCCATTCCCTACAGATTACTAGGAAGGGACTGAACAAAGGGGAGATGGGCAGTTGAGCAGTGAAGCTGGGGTAAAGGAAGTTGCCTGTCAGTCAAACCTTGGAACAGAGATCATTGTTCAGAGGGGGTGGGCAATGCAAGCTGCCTCGTGGACCCCACCCACAATGGACTGATGGACTAAGCCTGGGAACACAAACTAAACTAGCCTGATACTGGGTTGGACTGTGCCCCGACATGGAGCAAAAACTCTGGACAATAACTTTAATTCTAGTTCTATTGAAATCACAGCTACACTTCTTCCATAATGGACAGAGGGAAATGGGACCTTGGGAACTCGGATTTAATTCCATAGAAATAAAGCTTTCTACAATATCTCATCCTCCCGTGCAAGTGTCAAAATTCTTTTTCTCAGGACATCACAAGAAGCCCACTCCCACCAGCAACCTATGGTGGCGAGGAGAGTTTCCTACTGATAACAGTATCAAGATATTCCCAATGTGAATGTGGGGGATAGGGCTCTATCTAAAATGGTAATTCCTCTTTTTTAAAAAGTGCCTTGTTTCTTTCATTGAAAAATGGACATCACCTTCCTGATACTGTTCATATAGTCCTTTCCATTTTCTCTTTCTTTGCTATAAGCAGTAAGAGAAGTCTATAATATAGACAGATCTGTTTTCAGAGATGATACATAACCCCTCCAAAGAAATAAAAATAAAAACTATGGCACTCTTATAAAATTCTGGCATATTTGTATTATCTGCTGAGGATAACGAAATTTCACTTATTTCGGGTCAATGGCATCATCGGATTGCTGCTTACCTCCTGGATTCAACTTTCTTCTTAGGATCTTTCTGATATACTTTACAGAGAGAGAGAGAGAGAGAGAGAGAGAGAGAGAGAGAGAGAGAGAGAGAGAGAGAGAGAGAAGAGAGGGGAGAGAGGGGAGAGAGGGGAGAGAGAGATTGAGAGAGATTGATTCACTGTAGCACTAGGGAAGCTTGTAAAGTCAGTGCAGTATTGTAAAGATATGCTGCGGGAAGGATTCTGAGCCAAAGGCTCTTTAACTATGTGCTTTGCATCTCCCTTGCTTTCTACTTAACTCTCTCTCTTTCCCTCTTTTTCTCTTCTGATCCTCTCCAACATACCCTTTCTCTCTTACTCCCTTCATGTCCCCCCCCACCCCTTACCAACTACATTGCCTCTCTAAAGATGAAAGGTTTTTAAATCATCCCAAAATTACCAACCATGATTGCTAAAAAGCCCTATAATTTGAAATGGTTTAAATTGCTAGGGAGATAATCCTGTGTTATGCAATAATGCCTTTTCACATTATTTAGTATTTCAATTAATCTTTTTATTTATTTATTTGATTGTTTCAGTTACTGTGCTACAAATTTGTGACTATTTTAGTATAATTTGTCTAGTCTGACATGATATAAAAGTAATGAGTTAATATTTGAAGTTCTTTAATGCACTTAAAAATGTTCTTAATATTGAAATTATTTTATGAATTCGACTAAAACCTGTACATTTACATGATCCTGGAAGGAGCTTCGGTCTATATTTAGAAAATCTGTTTTTTGACTCAGCTCAATTTTTTTCTGTGCTTTTCATCTTTGACATTAGGAGGAAAATTGGCAAAATTTATGTAGGTTCTGTAGATTAGTTAATAGTATTTATCAATAAGTAATTTCTTAGCTTTGTTGATTCCACAATAGTTATATAAAATGTCCACATTTGGAAAACTCCTAATGTTCTTTTTCTGATCCAGATCCAATGCAGTTATCCTTCTGCCTTAGTTTCTTTAATCAGGAACAATTCCTCAGTTTTTCTGTGTCTTTTATGATTAGACACTTTTGAAGAGTACTGGTCATTTATTTTGTAGAATGTCCTTCAATGTAGAATTGACTGATATTTCCTCATAATTAATGTTGTGTTGGCAGGAATATTTATAAAAGCTGTTGTGTCTTTCCTCATATATCAAGATTTCAATTTACTGGTGATATTATTAACTTTGATCACTGGGTTGAGATGTTGACCCAGTTCGTGCACTTTAAAGGTACTATCTTTTCCTTTGTAATTTAATTAATAAGTATCCTGTGGGGAAATACAAGGGAATATAATAATTTTGTTCTTTCATTATATTTTTACCCATACTTTTAGCATGTATTGATGATTCTTGCCTCCAATAATTAATGTGGTATTTGCCAAATGGTGATTTTTCTATTTCCATAATTTCTGCTGTGTTTATTAACTGGAATTCTCTTCGAGGAAGAGCTGGCTCTGGCTCACATTCCTTTATTTTCATTAGCACAAATTAGCAGCAAACTGTATATCTTATATCCTCTTCTTTGTAACATGAACTGTGGCACTATAGGTTCTGTTTGCACCTTAGGTTTTTTTTCTTCTTAAGTATATCTTGGAAATCATTCCACAAAAGCTCATAGAAATCTTCATTTTTTTTATATCTGCATTGTACCCCATTGTGTGAATGTAATATAGTTTATTCAATCACTCTCTTATATATGGACATTTAAGTTGTTTCCAGTTATCACCTTTCCTGAGTTTGGAGAATATCATGAAGTATGGCATCGGGGCTTATTCACCTACATTGGTCCTGGTTTCAACTATGGACAGTAGATTTCCAAATTTTTATCATTTCCACTCAGCCTCTTAAGAGTTAATAGTATAGATGCATATTAATGCTTTGTCTGTATGCTAGACGTAGTACTCTTTAGTATGATATGGTTATTAAAGTCATGGGACCTCTGATCTGTTAGCCAATTAAGCTGTGTGGCAATGACAAGTCCATTTAACTTGTCTAGCCCTAAATTTTCTCATCTGAAAAGTGGTAATAGGCATACTCTGGTTTGTCAGTATTAAGTAAAATATGTGAATATGATTTCAGAAACACAAAGGCTATATAAAAACAAAGCAGTGATATGATTACTCCAATTTTTATTTACTTTTCTCTGTTATAATGCAAAGCAAGTAAAATAGAATCTATATGATCTTGAGCACAGACATAAATATAAAAGAATAAATGTTCTTCACAATTTTCATAATACCCAAATTGTGTGCTTTGGTAAACTAGTCAATATAAAAACAAAATTATTGGGTGATAGATTTTTAAAAAATATAACTGAAATTTTATTTTAGCTTTTTCCTTTTAGTTTAAGGTACTGTCTTAGAGATTTAATGTACTTTAATTTGACAATTTATTTATAGTACATATATGTTGTCAGGCACGGTGCTCTGCACTAGGTATTCTAAAGTCGCTGAGAATGTTAACTTTGCTTTTATATAGTCAGTTAATTATCACAATCTCTTTCCTCTCAATTTTTTCCGGAATAGGAATCTCTAATGTGTTTTCACATATGGAGTTCAGATCCAGACTGGGTATCCCAGCTAATGTGAATAATTTTAAGGGCCTCAATTTTGTGATAACTTTGTACTAATTTAATAAACCCAAGGACTTTGGTTTCTACCAAAAGCATTTTCTCAGCCCTCTTCTTCTCTGGCTTCAATACATAGTGTAGAGAAGGAAAACCAAGGGACTTGAGCTCCCTATTATCAAATTTTGCTACCTAAGAAACAGAAGACTTAAATCTATCTCCTTTTTCTGTATTCAAGAGCTGATCAAAATTTATTTTTAATCCCTTATTCTTGCAAGGGTATTCTAATGTTCATTTAGCAGTATGACTGCTCATAGGATTTGCGTTATTTTCAAGGCCAAATATATATGGTGTTCCCATTCTAGTTTTATTGCTAAAGCACTATTCCTTTTGAGCTATAATGAGTAATTAATATTGAAGCAATGTATGATTTCAGTAATTGACCTGAACAAAATTATTAAACGGAGACATTGGTTAATAGAGTGGATAATAATCATAGTTATTTATTCAAATTAAGATATAATTTTTAATTTGATAATTAGAATTACTTTATTACAGCACCAAGCCAACTTGGATTGATAGTTTTTAGAAAATTAATTCCTTACAACATGAGGAAATATACATTCTCTTTCTCTCAGCATAGTATTAATTCAGAAATGACCTCTTCAGTTCCTACCTCTTCTAGGAGGGATATTCTGAATTCAGAATTCCATTTACTTCATAAATAAACTTCACATTTTTTATGCTGAAGTCAGTATTTATATTGCTTATGTGAAACCCAGAAAAGTACCACAAGGAATACCACAAAATTAACAAAACTTTTTCTCATTGTTGGGGACATTTAGACAGCTACAAAATGGGTAAAAAAGATGGAAACCTAAGCAGTGTTATCAAAACTAAATGGTACTTGGTGCTATTTTTTAAATAACAAATGGAAGTGGAAGAATTATGAGACTGGGTTGTGTTTAAAAATGTGATTTTAATGTGTTAATTTACTGTGCAGCAAGTGGATGGGAAAGCCTTTTCTAGAAATATTCTCACCTCTGTTTCTTTAGGTACTCTCACTTAGATATATATATGAGCTAAGCTCAGGATTTTCATTTATTTTCCTTTTTTCTTTTAACAATCAGGTAAATACCCCTAAGTTGTCACTGATTTGATTATCAAATTCCCTGTAACTCTCTGTGTAGTAGGTAATGTGAGATAGGTTGCTCAGAACTAGATCAATTTCAAGTTAAAGCCTTTAAAAATTACCTGTATTATAAGATAATAGAATGTCTTCAATAAAAAGGTAGAAAAGTAGAAGGGTAGATGGACAAACTGATTTGATTACTTACCTATGGTACCTCTAAATCTTAGGAAAGTAACTAAAAATGTATTTAGTCTTTAATTCAGTGGTTTTTAACCGTTTTTTATCTCATGGCACATATAAACTAATTACTAAAATCCTGTGGCACACCAAAAAATATATTTTTGTCAGTCTGACAAAAAAAAAAAAATAGGTATGATTTTGATTGATTAAAAAAAACAAAAAAAAACAGGAATAAAACAACATAATAGTAATTATCTATTCCTTCTTATTCCAAAGTGACTTTTTAAAAAATCAGGAGCCTATTCTTATATATAAAGATTTCTGTTACCAAGAATTAACCAATCAGAGACAACCTTATTATGCGACGTGACCAGTAAGCTGCAACTTTTTTTTATATAATCTATATATTTATGGTTCAAGACAGGGCATTCACACCAGACAGCTATGTGTTGTTTGTTGTCATTTTCTTATTTGGCAGTTTAGGGAGAAAGAAGTCAGTGCCCCTGACTAAAGAGTTATTGCATGTTTTAAAAGTTCTTGAAGCACACCAGTTGAAAATTATTGTTCTAATTTATTTTATAATGATCATTTAATAAAATGTTAAAAATAATTTATCTTGGAGGTTTATAAGATCTCTATAAATATGGGACATCAAAATAGATAATTTGACAGATTAATGAGTTGTGGATTATGTACTTCAAAGTACCTTTAAGTGATTTAAAAATTTGTGCAGCTATAATAATAATGCATGCTCATTGTAGAAAATGAAAAATAAACATCAAAGAAAACATTAAAATCAACATATTTTGTTTTCTCGCAATTTTTTTCTGTACAGTTTTAACTCTTTATTTTGAAATGATTTCCAACTTAGAGAAGAGTCATAAGAACAGTATAATTAAATTTCTTCCCTATGCTTTGAGCTCTCTCTCTCTCTTTCTTTCTCTCCTCCCCCTTCCTTCTTCCTTTCCTCCCTCCCTCCCATATATATGCCTAACCATAGTACATATTCAAATTTTTCTAGTTCTCTCAAGAATGTACTTTCTAGCCCGGGACAGTGTGGCTTAGTTGGTTGAGCATCGTCCACATGCCTGGGTTGCACCGGGTTGTGAGCTCAATTCCCAGTGGGAGGCATGCAGAAGGCAGCCAATCAATGTTTCTCTCTCTCTAAAAAATCATTAAAAAAACATCTTTTAAAAAGAAAAAAAAAGAATGTCCTTCCTAACTATTTTGTTTTCCTACTCCAAGGTCCAATCCAGGATCATACATTGTCTTTTCTTGTCATAGCTCTGATTTCCTTTCATCTGCAACAGTTCCTTGGTCTTTCTCTTTCATGACAATGGCATTTTTAAAGAACATAGCTAACTGTTCTATATATGTAAAGTTTTAATTAATTGAAATTATTTCTATTATTATAATTTTATATCCTTTTCCCCCACTCACTATTATATTTTTAGCATTTTCTAGTGTCATTAATTGGTCTTCCAATTATCATTTTGGGTGGCTATATAACATTCATTTTCATTATTCTTCTATTGTTTAACATTTTTACTCTTTCTAATTTTTTCAGTATTACAATTGCAGTTGGGCAAACCATCTTTGTAAATAAATATTAATTTTAATTTCTGAATCCATATACCAAGTATTTGCTAAGTGCTTACAACATGGAGCAACAAAAATCCTGCTGAAGACAGCCTTGGCCAGGTTGCTAAATGGTTAGAGCTTCATCCCCATATGCCAAGGTTGTGGATTCAGTCCCCGGTCAAGGCACATACAAGAATCAACCAATGAATGCATAAATAAGTAGAAAACAAATCAATGTTTCTCTCTCTCTCTCTCTCTCTCTCTCTACCTTTCTCTAAAACAAAATCAATCAATAAAAAATATTTAAATTCTACTGAAGAAAATAATTGTCGATCTCTAATTCTGAATATAATTTAGAATGGAAATTTGGAAAATGGAAAATACCAGATAATGAGATTGACAATTTTAACAAATAGAAATACAGGATATCCATTTAAATTTGAATATTAGATGGGACATGTAGTATTCATATTCTAAAAATTATTCATTGCATATCTGAAATTCAAGTTTAACTGGGCATCTTATCTTGTATTTTATCTGGCAATCCTACCAGATTGAGTGTTCAGGATAACATGGGAAAGGTGATGCAAAGGAGTAAAAAAGATGTCTTATACAGAAGGAATGGCTTCATTATGCCATTGAAGCAGGAATGAGTCTAGTTTGTGTGAGTATGCTCCATAAGGATAAAGACTTTGTTTCTTATTTGCTGCTATGTCCCCAACCCCTTAAACATTGCCTATTACTACATATGTAGACACTCAGTAATTATATTCTAAATAAATAAATGAATTTGAATTATGAATAAAACCAGGCCTTTTGGAACAAATGTTACCTGTTATAACTAAGTAGATAAATATCAAATTTCCGTGAGCCCGGAAAACTTGGCAGAAGATTTGGACTTTCTGCTTTCCTTTATTCATTTATTTCATAATAATTCATTGTGTCTACTGTGTGTCAGATGTTGAGGATACTTTAGTGAAAAAGAGCAGACATGGCCCCTACCCTCATGAATTTTAGTGTCTAGTGACAGACATTATTTAATTAAGACAGTCATTAATTTATCATAACAAACAGGTGAATAATACTATAAAGAGAAAGTACTTTGTCCTGAAATCATATAAAATCTATAATAATAAAAGTGTAATATGCTAATTAGACTGGACAGCCGAACGACCTTCCGGATGTCCTTCTGGACAAAGCCGCTGCGGCGGGGGCCAAGGCAGAGGTGGTTAGGGGGGATCAGGCAGACAGGTGAGCAGTTGGGGCCAATCAAACAGGCAGGCAGGCAGAGGTGGTTAGGGGCAATCAGGCAAGCAGGTAGAGTGGTTAGGTGCGATCAGGTAGGCAGACAGGTGAATACTTAGGAACCAGCGGTCCTGGATTGCGAGAGGGATGTCCGACTGCCAGTTTAGGCCCGATCCCTGCAGACAACCCCCAAGCGGTTCTGGATTGTGAGGGGGTGCAGGCTGGGCCGAGGAACCCCCAATATAGTGAGAGTATAATCTTCTATGAGGATGGGGTTATGTTGTGTCTTGAGGGATAGATCCAATTTCCTCTATGAAGTCTTCATTCATTCACCAATTTTCCTCTGTGTTTATAGAACACTTGTTTCTTATACAGCATTGGTTTTTTATTTTTTACTAGAGGCCTGGTGGATGAATTTGTGTATGGGTGGGGTCCAGCCGGCCCGCCACGATCGGACCAGGCCAGCCAAGGGGAGGGGATGTGGGAGGTTCCTGGCCAGTCCCGCCCCCAATCGGGGGGGCATTCATGGTCAGGGCTGGCCCGGGAGAAGGGCCAGCCGGGGGGAGGGGTTGTGGGTGGTTGGCCAGCCAGCCCTGCCCCCTGGTTGAACTCCTGGTCAAGGGGACAATTTGCATATTAGCCTTTTATTATACAGGATGTGGGTGATTGTTTATGTAATAGATTATATATTGTTTGAGAAAGGAGAGATTAGGGTAGGTGTTTAGATTTCCTTTTCTCCCCTGTAGTTTCATGGCTATAACAGGTATAAATAATTTATATGTTGACTCATTGAGATTATAATGGAGCTTTTGATAGCTGTAAAAATGCCATGTACATTTAAGAGACTGTTTCTGGATTCTTTGAGCATCTTGAAGAAGTTTATGATGTGTAGTTGTTATTCTTAGTTTATAGACCTTGAGTGGCTATTTTAGGTCAAGGATAAATGTCCAGTGATTTGCAGTCAGCGAGCTTTGATAACCATTGTCACACATTAACTTCAGTCAGGAGTGGCTTTGGAATCTGCCCTCAATTATTGAAAATCTGACTACTACTTACACCTCACTGCCTTCCTTCTAGTTCATGATGCTGTTGCCACTTGCCTGGTTTATTGCAATAGCTTCATAATTGCTCTTCCCCCTGGCGTTGCCCCTTTGCAGCAACAAGTTATTGGAGATACTAGAGGTTTTTGAGCTGTAGTGGTAACATTACTAGATCCATGCTTTGGTGGCTACCTTGTGTGTATTAGATTTGAATAGGGGCATAGTAAATGTGGGTTGACTTGTTGTAATAGCTAGTAGAGAATCAGGATAGTCCAGCAATCAGTTCTTAAAGACTCTAACTGCCCTTCCCTGCAGGCCTGATCACCCCTAACTGCCTCTGCCTGCCTGATCACCCCTAACTGCCCTCCCCTGCCTGCCTGAACTCGCTCCCAACTGCCCTCCTCTGCCGGCCAATTTCGTTCTGATTGGTCAGTTTCTATGCCAGTCAGCGTCTCTGGGCCTATCAATGGGGCCTGATCAGAAAGGCAGGGCTGATCAGCAGCCCTGGTGGAGGCCTAGTGAGAAATGGAGGCACGGCTGTTGGCCAGGCCGGGAGAGAAAGAGAGGCAAGTTCTGATCAATGGCTGCCACAGAGGCTACAGATCAGACCCTGCCTCTCTCTCTGCAGGCCTCTCTCCGGGCCAGATTTGCAGCCCCCTAGGCAGTCAGTGGTGGGTCGGGTTGCCCGCAGCGGACCCAGTCAGTGCTGGGCCACTACGGCAACCCAGCATTGACTTCCAGTTCGGTCGAGCCTGGTCGTAATGGTCGTTATGACCCTGGCTCTTTATTATATAGATATAGATTATTGTTATTTTCTATGAAAGTTATTTTCAATCTTATCTCATGGCACACACAAACTAGTTGCTAAAATTCTGCGACACACCAGAACATGTATTTTTTTGCCGATCTGACAAAAAGTAGGTACAATTTTTATTTATTCACACTGGACAGCAGTTGTTGTGTTGACTGTTGTCATTTTTTTTTATTTGACAACCTAAGGGAAAAGAGGTCAGTGCCCCTGATTAAATAGTCAGGTATTGCATGTTTTAAAAATTCTTGCGGCACACAGGTTGAAAATCGCTGCTCTATGAAATAACTGAGACCATGGGATGAAAGACACTATTCATTTGTTGTCTTGAATGGAGAAGGAATTATGCGGAGTGAAGATTTATTAACCTCATTTTTAAAAAATAGAAGGCATAGAATTTCATTCTAATAAGTGCAGGCAACAAGGAAATTTAAGTTTCTGCAGCTCCAGGACAGCAATTACTTACATATTGACAACTATACATGTTTTACATGCCCGTTTGCTCTCCTGTTCACTACTGAAATGTAGTTACCATAGCAATGAACACATCACATGGTTCCTGTGCTAGTTCTAAAATAGAGAACAGCAATATGCCATATGAGCTGTGCTTATTTTTTACATAAGGACTGCATATACATCTTGAGGCTATTTCATACCCTTCTCGGTGCAGATAGCTAATCATTGATTTAGAAAATCTTCAAAGTAAAAAGCAATTGGCAGGAGTATATTTCAAGTCCCAAGCCTCTCATGTACTATATTGTGTGCATTCTTTGCCACTGAGCTAAAAGAACAGCTTCACTAGCTTTGACCAGCAGGGACTCTGCTATTGTATATTTAACCAGATATCTTCTATTGGAAAATCAGTACCACTCAGGAGATTTGGCAAGAGGGCATATATAGCATTCATTAAAACATTTTCTCAGTCTATCGACTGATTCTTAACCAATCTTAGTTTTTCTCCTACTGTCTTCTACGTATCAACTTAAACATATATAGTAGTCTGCTTTAGAATCTGAGTAGAGAGGATGCCAGGCACAGCTGGAGGGATGCTGTTAGTTCCTTTTAGAACCATTATTGCTCTGTAAGATTTAAGTGTAGGTTGCACAGCAGTGTATCTATAGAAAAGGACTTCAAATTTCTGTGACTGGTGCTGTCGGTCCCTACTTCTGCTCCACCTTGCATTCTTTAGAGTATGTCGTAGACTGTGAGACCACAAGAAATAAAATAGGAGCTCAGTCAGTCCAAGTGCTATGACATATTAGAGAATGGTGCTACTCTATAACTACTAACATGTATAAAATAAGAAAAATAAACTTCAGTTTGAGCTGCCAGCTACACTACACCTATTGTCACTGGAGCTACAGATTAAAATATCTAAGTATTAACTATAGCATAGAAATAGCTATGCTGTAGATCAGGGGTGGGGAACCTTTTTTTGCCAAGTGCCATTTAGATATTTATACCAACGTTTGCTTAACATAATTCACTTAATATAAATTTATGTTGCTATGAAAAAAACTCCTGGATTTATAGAGTTTCGAGTCCTGCCTGCGGTTGCCTTGGCTGGCAGGGTCAGACCAAATGATTTCCCACCCCTGCTATAGATAGTGGAGGAACCCTGTGCTTCATTTTCCTCATTACCTTCTGTTCTTAATTCAAGTTTATAAGAGGTGAAGCATAAGTCTTCTAATACATGTTAGTAAATTTAAGACACTAAATAAGTACAGATAGATAGATAGATATTTGACTGGCTACTACTCATGGACTTACATGTTGACTTACAATATTTGTGTTTTCCTTTTCATGCCCTTTAGAATTTGGAAACCACGTACTATGGTATTACAAAGTAGAACAAATGACTAGAGATGCTATTGCTATCTTGTACTTAAACCTAATTTCTTGTTTCTTGGTCATTGCTTTAAAATTGGAAATTACAAAAATAGATAATGCAGGAAAAAAATCCTATATAATAAAAGTATAATATGCAAATCGACCAAACGGCAAAATGACCGGTCACTATGACACGCACTGACCACCAGGGGGCAGACGCTCAACGCAAGAATTGCCCCCTGATGGTCAGTATGCTCCCATGAGGGGAGCTCCACTCAGCCAGAATCCCTGAGCCAGGCTCACGGCTGGCGAGCGCAGTGGCAGTGGCAGTGGCAGGAGCCTCTCCTGCTTCTGTGGCAGCGCTAAGGATGTCCGACTGCCAGTTTAGGCCTGCTCCCAGCTCGGGGGAGCAGGCCTAAGCTGTCAGTCTGACATCCCCGAGGTCTCCTGGACTGCAAGAGGGCACAGGCTGGGCTGAGGGACCCTCCCCCCCACTCCCAAGTGCACAATTTTCGTGTACCGGGCCTCTAGTTCTTCCATAATCCCACCATATCTAAAGAGTGAGATTACCATTATTATTAGTTTTGGGTATGTCCTTCTAGATTATTTTTTATTGTAAGAAGTATTTAAAATATAAATGTTAATAAGATCATATTATAATTCTATTTTGCAGCTTTTTACCTAACAAAATACCTAGATCACTTTTCCTGTTAGTCCAGATTCGTTTTCCTTTTGTTTTATAATAGTTGTGTTATTGTATATTTACACCATAGTTCATTCTCCTACTGAGGGCTATTGTGTTTTCTTCTTTTGTTCTTGTAATAAATAGTGCTATGGTCAATATATGTCTGTGTACTTCTGTGCACATTTTCTATAAACTCAATTTCTAGAAGTAGAGCTGCTGATTCTTAGGAAATGAATATTTTAAGTTTTGATAAATTTTGCCAGCTGCAGGTTTCTGGGGTTTTGTTAAGCTTCTATATTTGTAACTATGTTTCAAACTGCAAGCACAGAGGCCAGCAAGGCAGGCGGGGAACGCTGGTTTCCTCCATCACTGAAGCAAGCAAGCCTCATGTTAGTTTCAAGCTGCCTGGCTGCCGGCCGCCATCTTGGCTGGCAGTTAATTTGCATATCGCCCTGATTAGTCAATGGGAAGGGTAGCGGATGTACGCTAATTACCATGTTCCTCTTTTATTAGATAGGATATTACACCGCATCTTTATTATCCATTCATTTATTGCTGGACACATAGGTTGCTTCCATATCTTGGATATATGAGAGGAACTGAATTGTCTGGCTTCAGGGTGACAGCTGGGTGCAGCTTTCTCTGCCATTACAGAGGCCGTTGCTGAGCCCTCCCCCCACAGAGCAGCAGGGAAGCACCATATCTGAATCTCCATCGACCTGGCTAACATTGCAGCCCTGCCCTGGTGATTCCCTGAGACCCAGCTCCACCCAGTTTTCAGACCCACCCAAGCCACTTCCAGAATATACTGTCTGCTACATGATGGGTCAACTGCATGTACAATCTAAGAATGTAATAATATTTGCAACATTGGTTTCAGACCAAATTCTCTAGAATGGTTAGCAGTTACTAGTTTGAATATTGCCATAAAGTAAAAGCAACATGTAAAGTAAAAAGCTACATGTAACAAACAAGAAATTTGTCCTTTCCTGAAATTTAGTCTTTTATGTATCTTTATATTTACTATTGATTTTGTGGGAAATATATGGATATCTTTCCAAGTTATGGTATTATTATGAAAAACATAGCTACTAGAATTTCATATAGAACAGAAAAAATTCCTATCGATAAAAGCCAAATCACAATTTTCCTCATTAGGGTGTCCAAAAAAAATGTATACATACACTTTGAATAATTATAAAGGCAGTGTTTATTAAAATACATTTCATTTTCAAAATTGAGCTATCAGCTGTTAAAGTGTGTATACATTTGGAGGATCACCCTGTATATACTATTCTACAAATTATCAAATCAACAACTACTCACTGGTTACTTGTTTTATTGCTAAGCTCTTAGAAGAAAAAGAGAGAGTGCTAGAATGGTGTGTGTTTTTTTAAGGTACAAATTACTAGTATATCTTCAAAGAGCTTGAGATCTAGCTTGGAATACATGGCATGAGTACATGAACAATTGAAAAATAAAATTAATGATATTTACCTAATGATGTATAAAGACTCCCTCCCAAAACCAAAACAAAACAGAACAAAAAAGTGTCAGTCGCTTCTGTAGTGGTATCATCTGCTAAGGAAATGTTACTGGTAGGGAAGCTTTGACTGTCATCATTTCTAGAGTGTTAAATGAAGAAATCATTTATTAAAAAACTGAATGTGGCCAGTTTACAAGTAGGCAGAATAACTGGTCACCTGAGAGTTTGTGAATTTGTCTGCCGGAATATACTTATTTTCTTATTTATTTATTCCACTGTTTTTGCTAGTTATTTCTTTTTGTTGAAGCTTATTAAAGTAGAATCACCTTCTGGAAATTTTAGCATACTAAATGTTGTCAAATATTAATACACGGTGTGAATAAGCTCCAGATCCTTTCCTCACCTCAGCTTTGGATGGGGAAGGAAAGAGAAAGCGAGGACACAGAGTCTGAGGTCAAGGGAGAAGGTGACCAGTATGAATGTGGGGATAGGGCATCAAAGGTAACCTTTGTACACCACAAAGTTTCATCTGAATATAGACTTTATCTGCCTAATACACATGTGCCTACTCCTCACACCCACTCATTTCACTGAAATTGATGGAAACAGTTAACATATTTTAAGATGTTCACTGTTTATGACTTACATAACATCATATAAAGTTAAACACAGAAGCAAAACCAAGGAATTGGCTTATATGGTTCAGTCAGGAGGAGATGATCATGAGCAGGCTAAATTCTAGAGGTATAAGCTGTAGAGTCTCTCAGCTCAGAGAAAGCCTAAGCTCTCTTTTCGAGGGCTCACCTAATTAAATCAGGCCCACCCTGGATAATATCCCTTTCGATTACTTTAGAGTCAACTGGTCAGGGACTCTAATTACATCTGCAAATTTCCATCGCTGCAGCAACTAGGTTAGTACATGATTGAATAACTGGGGAAAAGAGTTCATCCACACAATCACTAGGGTAAACAACCAATAGTCCACAGCGTAGGCATTGTGTTAGATGATTTCCCCAGCTGTAGGCTACTGTAAGTGTTCTGAACATGTTTAAGGTAGGCTAAGCTGTGATGTCATGTATATTTTACTTAAAATATTTTCAATTTACATTGGGTTTATCTGGACAAGGTTTATCTAACAAATTTTTCTGGATAACTAGCCAAGTTGACATTAAATAAATAAATAAATAAATAAATAAATAAATAAATAAAAGCCATCATGGAGGATTGGGGGACTGGGTGAAAAAGGCAAAGGGATTAAGAAGTACAAATTGGTAGTTACAGAATAGTCACAGAGATATAAATTACAGCATATGGAATATAGTCAGTAATATCATAATGTATGGGGTAAGGTGGGTACTAGAAATATTGGGGGACCACACTATAAAGTATATGGTTATCTAAGCACTATGCTGTACATCTGAAACTGATACAGAATAATATTGAAAGTAAATTGAAAAACTAAAAAAAAACATCATAGCCATTTAGAAATAATTTAAAGTTATTCTTTTCTTAACTCTAATTCACAGAAAAATACTTTCCCCTACAAGTGGTAACCCCACAAATCATTTTCAGTTAATATAATCATATTCCAGTAACCTAGTCACACTCAGAAAGTAAGGTTTGTCACTGGTCATAAAATAGGGTTTAGAACTAGAAGGGTCTCCTTAAGAGGCCATCTGAATCCGTCCCTTCATTTTATAGGTCCAAAATCTGAAGCCCAGAAGGCTGTGAAGTTTATTCTTGTTTGTTTTTATGTAGTAAAAGAAAAGCTCTCGATTAGGAATGCATTTTTATTGACTTAGTCTTTCACCTGAGGCCCTGTAAGTTTTATCTAAGGATGTAGGAGGAAAGCTAAAAGTACTCCATTTGTAGTTCAATTAAACTAGTTGCCACTTTATACTGCTATTATATATGAGAGATCTGGCTATGTAGAAATGTTTCTATATCCAAAAAATACTTAAGATATAAAACTTAAAATCTGGATATTTAATGAACTTTGAAGAGCTGGCTTTATGAGAATGAATTTTGTCCTCCTTGGGGGGTTCAAAACATGTTCTAAGAGGTCTCATAAGGATTAGTGACACAGTTTTACTATTTCTCCATTGCCTTGCCTCCCAACTTTACCTTGTAATTTTTTCATAATGGATCCCTAGAGTTTACCCTCTGGTATGGGGTAGAGTTAGATTTAAGTGAAATTTGGTTGTGAGGTTTTTGTGCTTAATTATTTATACTTGGTGCTTGTGAGAATTTGCACAACCTTCTCTCCAGTAAAGGTCCCTAAAAACTGTTTATTACTTAAATGCCAAGCACTTCTCTTGATACAATGGTGAGCAACATTGTCTAGTAGGAAAGTGAGAGAGGGAAACACCATCCTTAATTGTGGGAAGTGTAAGGATAGTATTCATATTTTTTTTCTTTATGGCCCCTCGCCTGGCACATAGTAGATACTAATAAGTGCTTTTTGAATAAAGAAGGCAGATCTGTTACTTTTAAAGAAATGTGGGCTTTTAAAAATATATGTCAGTAGGACACTTGGTACAGAACTAGGTTAACTGAGACATGCAGAAAATCAGTGAAAGATTCTGATTTGGGGATGGATTCGGGGACTTGAGTATATTGGAATGAGTGTAAATATACTTTCACTGATTAGCGTTTGTTTGTTTGTTTGTTTTGTTTATAGATAACCTTATTTTCCTTGTTCCTCACGTTTAACCTCTGTTTGAAATTAGTGCATCAGTTTGGAATTGCCAGTGACCAAGTGAATATGGCAGATCTATAAAAGAATAGAGAAAATGAGGTCCTTATTATGTTGTTGCATCACTAATTCAAACTTGCAGCTACATGCCAGAATATAAATTAGACCCCTTATCAAATGTGGCACATAAAGTTTTAGGATCCTTTTTAGTATAGTGCATGTGCTTTCAATAAATGCCTGCTTTGGCAAGAAATTAAGTCAGAGTTCTTTGTGTCAAGTACACTTGCATTATATTTTATGCTTTCTAACTTTAAAACTGTCTTTGTGAACCAGGTCAAGGGAAAATTAAATTTGGTTTCTGGGTATGGTTTTACATTTAAGAAATATCTTTTTTTGTTGTTGCTGTTATGTTGTAGGTATTTGTTTTATTTTGTTTTTTCCCTAACACAATTCAGAATCCATACTGTCCTATTTTCCGTCTTTAAAACCATTGAACTCTTTTTCCTACCCACTTAGGCTCTTTGCACATGGTCTTTCTTCTGCCTTGACCTATATTTACCCTATTATTTATATTATTCACTCAGCTAACTCTTAATCATTAAGTCTCAACTTAATATCATTGTCTCGGAGGTTCCTTCTTTGTCCACATCACCAAATTTCAGTAAGATCCTTCTTAGTCTTTTCTGTATTGCCAATATCTAACATAGTCCCTGGAACACAGTAGGTGCTTGGTAAGAGAAAGGATAGTGTAATATATTGAGCACTTAGTATGTTCTAGTCACTATAAAATGCCCTCAGAGAACTTTTTTAAGTCTAATTTTCAAATGGCCATGTTATTTTGTAAATGGTTTCATAGTTTCACTTTAAGGGAGAAATTAGCAATTTTGAATTAAATAAGCATGAAAGATATAAGAATATACATTTATTTATATAAATGTATGTATACATATATCTGTGTGTGGCAAGTTGCAAAGTGAAGTGAATATTTTACTGTGGTTGCTTTCAAGAAATCTTGAAAGCCACTATAACAGCATAATAATTTCCTAACAAGTATGTCTAGAAAACAACCTGTTTCACTTATTGACTTCTCCCAACATCTCTCTGCTGTCTACATCTTTGACTTTTAACAGTTCTTTGCTTAGAGTAAAAAGCCAGAATCTCAGAAATCTCCCAGAAAGACCATTTAAATTTAATGAGCCCATCAAGATTCAGAGGAAAGCCACTTGAAAAAAGAAAACATTGTACAGATGGTCCCCAACTTATGGTGATTTGACTTATGATTTTTTGACTTTATGATGGTACAAAAGCAGTATGCATTCGGTAGAAACCATACTTTGAATTTTGATTTTTTTTCCTGGGTTAGTGATATGCTGTGCGATATATTCTCTTGGGGTGTTGGGCAGCAGCAGCAAGTCACAGCTCACAGGCAGCCATGCGATCACAAGACTAAACAACCAATACTCCACAGCAAGCATGTCAAACTCAAAGGCTAACATGGGCCAAATAAACAAGGTTTAAGTTTATGTGGACCGCAAAAAAACACAAGCTTCAATTTTCATAGAAACGTAGGTTTATTTAGAAAAGTATAATATAAAATAGAACAAGAGCAATGATAAAATTAATGTTTTCTTACATATTGTTATATTGGCTGGGCCGCAAAAATATTCATTGTGGGCCACATGCGGCCCATGGGCCGTGAGTTTGACATGCTTTCTCTACAGTGTAGTTATTGTGTTAGATGATTTTGCCCAACTGTAGGCTATTGTAAGTATTCTGAGCACGTTTAAGGTAGGCTAGGCTAAGCTATGATGTTTGGTGGTATAGGCTGATTAAATTTATTTTCTTTAAAAAAATGTCTCCATGGGTGACATTTGGGTAATAAATTTATATAGGTTTCAAGTGTACAATTCCATAATACATCATTTGTATACCGCATTGTGTGCCCACCACCCAAAGTCTCACATCTCTCTCTCTCTCTGTCACCATATATTTAACACCCTTTACCCTTTGCTACCTTCTCTACCCCCCTTCTCTCTGGTAACACCCATACTGCTGTCTGTGTCTATGAGTGTTTGTTTGTTTGTCTTGTTTGTTCATTTGTTCCTTTCAGTTTTATATCCCACATATGAATGAAATCATATAGTTCTTGACTTTTTACATCTGACTTACTTCATTTCGCACGATATTCTCAAGAGCCATCCATGTTGTCACAAATGGCAGTATTTCATCTTTTCTTATAGCTACGGTAAGTACTATTCTATTGCATATATGTATATCACATTTTCTTATCCAGTCATCTACCAAAGACATTTCAGTTGTTTCCTTGTCTTGGCCACTGTGAATAACGCTGCAATTAACATAGAGATACGAATATCTTTACAAATAAATGTTTTCAGTTTTGGGGGGTAGATACCCAGAAGTAAAAGTCCAGGACCAGATGGCTTCACTATGAATTCTATCAAACATTCAAAGAAGATTTAATGTCTTTCCTTCTCAAACTCTTCCAGTAAACTGAAGAAGAAACAATACTTTTAACATTTTATGAGATCACATTACCCTAATACCAAAACCTGATAAGGATAGCACAAAAAAAGAAAACTCTGATGAATACAAATGCAAAAATCCTAAACAAAATGCATTTTCAACACTTAAATATCTTCAACTAATGATGGCTTTATCTGGATGTTACCCCATTGTAAGTTGAGGAGCATTTTGGGCAGCAGCAGCAAGTCACAGCTCACAGGCAGCCATGCGATTACAAGGCTAAACAACCAATACTCTACAGCAAGCATGTCAAAATCAAAGGCTAACATGGGCCAAATTTTCAAAACCTGAATTTTCAAAACCTGAAAACCTTCTCAAACCCAGGAAAACTAGTAGTATTTCGTCTATTCTCTTTGATAGCCCTGGTGCCCCAGTCCTGTGATTTTCTTAGCACCCTGTAATACATTTTGCTTTTATGCTTTCACTCTGTTTTTCTTCCTAGGATGCTCTTTCAAGGTCCAGCATACAAATCCTTTTTCTCTAACAAACTTCTCCTGACTGACCTAATCACATTTTTTAAAACTCTGAATTTTCTCACCATTTTGGAATATATTTCTCAACTTTTATATACTGTCTTATCATGTACTTGGTCATATGTACATGTATTGGAAGTAGGCTTTTGTGTGTGTTTGTTTTGTTCTTATTCCTTAATTTCATATGTGCCCCACCCATAAAAATCACTTTACTCTTATTTTCCTTAAATTAGATGAAATACACTTTTAAACCTCTTTCCTGCAAAATTAAATATGTCATTATTAGGGTACTTTTCTTTACCTCACCAGGGTTCTTATTGCAAAGTAATACATTCAGGGAATTCCTCTTCCCAAGACCTTATGTCCACAATGGTCTGCTGCATCCTGTGGCATGAGAATCTTGTCCAAGGCTGATAGCTTCAATCTAACTTCCTCTGTTGGATATTTTTCTGTTGTCTCTTCAAGATTGACTTTTTACTCTTTTCCTTCTCTATTCTGTGCCCAAGTATCCTAAGAAAATTGCTAAGTATTAGTAGCATGGAGAGAAAAAGTATATAGACCTTGGGAGGCCCCATATTATTTTTAAAATCCGGTTTTAAAGCCCTGGGAGCCAGAAGGTTGGGTGAAAGTTAGAATGGGAGAGTTAGAGCCTAGAAAGTCAAATCACAGGTCTTAGAATTCAGCCTAGCGACAGTGCTCCAGAAATATTACTGTGTCCTTAACATGTGCTTGTTGAGTTGATGAAACAATGTTGGCATAACTATTACCTAACAACTAAATGAAAAATTATAACAATTCAATATTTCTGCCTACAATTCTGGCAATTTTTAAACAAGTGTATTATCAAGAAAAAGCATAAACCTTGATTTAGCAAGAACAATGTAATTAGACCCTACTTACAATTCTGTTTTTCAGATTAATGAATATGATTAAAATTAAGATGGAATAAAAATTTTAGAAGACAGTTAAGTAAAATCCAAGTTGGATATGGAATAAAGGCCAATTTGTTATTTTAAGTCATGTGGTGCGTATTTCCATATGTTCTAAAAATCCTTAAGAACTTGGCACAAAGTTCTGCTGAAATAATTTCTGCCTTTTAAATGATAGGTGCCTTATCTCTTATTGTACTATTCAGAATCCATCGAGTAAGAAAATGCATAATATAAAAGATAAATTCATAAGCAATTGTCTCCTAGCTTTAGCCATAGAATCATTACTGCAGTACCTTCACTTTCAGCCTAGTTCTATATCCTTCCTCTCTTTCACCTTCTGGCCTCCTTCTGTCTTTATTTCTCCTTTTCATTTTAACCACAATCACTTCTCTATCAGATGGTTCTTGTTTCTACTTCTGAATACATTTAAATTCCATTTATAAAATCATAAATTCTTATTGAATTTATGTTTAAACCTAATGGGATTCAGCAGTAGTTTGAAACTGCAACATATTTATTAAAAGTGGGTTTTAATACCAGTGATGATTCACATTTTCCAACCTCCATATTTTATAATTTGTTTTTCTTGGCAAAGGTTTGTTTTAAGTATCCATGAATAAGGCAAAAGGTTTCTTGAATTTTGGCTTCTAGAAAGAAGGAATGAATCTTTTCCTGTCTCTAAAAAGTTACTTTACCTTTTGCAGAAAGATATAGCAGTAGAAAATAATATACTTAAATCTACTCACTGATTTTAGGCCAGTCATTTTTTTATAAAATCTTTGCATTTTTTTTCTTAAGGGGCCCTCCCTAATAAATAGGCTGTCTGTGGTTGTTAAGGACCTTCCAAAAAATCTTTTTTATGGTGACTGAATTTTAGAGTAGAAAGACTTATGAAAGTGAAATAAGCCTCTCATTTTCAAGTTTAGGAATCTGAGAGAGTTTGTGTCTTGCCCAAAATCACACTAAAACTGAAATCTGAGTTTCTTGATTCAAAGTCCAGGTCTCCATCTTTTTATTTTATTATTTTATGGAACATGGAAAGCAAGCTGATTGTTTGCCTAAAGTTTATTTTGTTTCTATCTTAGGACTTATCATTTGTATAGTACTTTGTTCTTTGAATGAAAATATTTTGTGTTTATCACCTTTTTCTGATCTGCTATCTAAGAATCTTCACCTGTCTTCCTTTTTAAATCCAGTCTGCATACTACTGCTAGATAAATTAATATTTCTAAAGCGTATCCTGATTATGATGCTTCCTTGCTCAAAAAACCTTAATATATTTAAGGTTTAGTTAAATGAGTTAAAATCAGTCTCCTAAGTCATTGCAGACTAAATCTACCTTTCAAATCAATCTTAGTGATTTTCAGTCTGCATAAGATATAAACCTTATGATCCAGCCAAATTGGACCAATTGTTCTCAGGACACACTTCCCATTTTCCATATCTCTGTGTCCTTCTTTATGTACACCTTCACCAAAATTTTACCTGTCTTTTTTGATGTATGACAAATTCCACTTCCACCATAAAATATTTTTTGTTCTTGTTTTCTTTTACTTTCAATTGCAACATCCTGTACCCTGACTTTAATTTTGTTTTCATTTAATTCTTATTTTTTGATTAATCAGATGAGTCTAGCAGAGTGCTATATAACTGTGGATATAGATGGTATCTAATATGTTCATTGGTTGTTAAAATTCTTGAAGAAGATAGAAGGCAACTATTGGTACTTCCTTTAATTGATTTTTAAAAATCTGCCCAGATCATCACAACCAAGAGAAATCCTGCAACTATCATGCCTGTCCAGCACTCAATAGTATCTGACTAATATTATCACAGTGGTTACACAATTTAGGCAGTCCCTATAGAGTAATATATATATATATTTTATTGCTTTGGGGATACTAATAAGAGTGCATATTTTGCCCTGACTGGTTTGGCTCAGCGGATAGTGTCAGCCTGCGGACTGAAGGGTCCCAGGTTCGATTCCAGTCAAGGGCATGTACCTTGGTTGCAGGCACATCCCCAGTGCGGGGTGTGCAGGAGGCACCTGATCGATGTTTCTCTCTCATCGATGTTTCTAGCTCTCTATCCCTCTCCCTTCCTCTCTGTAAAAATCAATAAAATATATATATTTTTTTAAAGTACATATTTTTCTTACACAGTTACACAGAAAATTGTGCCATTTTCTATGGCAGTTGTGTTTACAGATGTTGTGCCTGATAACACCCTCAGTAGTTTAGGGTACAGCTGAAAAACTTTAGATAGACTTGGGACAATTGGCATTGTCTTAGATATGTATTCTGTATCATTTTCTTCTCCAGGATATACCATTGCTTTCTTGAGACTCTTGACTTTCTTTGCCATCCTTTCAAAATAAAAGTAGATTACCATCACCTATTGATTAGCTGGGGATAATGTGAAGGTAGCAGAGCAAAGAGAAGTTACTGATAACTGAAAAACCTCTATAACAACAAAACCACTATGAAGCGTTTGTTGTCCAGATGAAGGTTGTTGACCATGGTAATGTTATAGGGAGTTATTTTGTTTGGAAGTGGAGATGGGAAGCATAGTACACTCCCCTACAGCAGCCCACTCCTGTATCCAGACTCCTCACCTTCTGCCCTACTACCGGGTTCTACTGGGTTGGTGAACGCATCTCATGCCCCCATTGTGTCTAAACCATCTCTACTCTGACTAATCAAGTGGCTTTTCTTGTTTGTGAGGTGCAGTGCATGTTAATTAGAGATGTAACTCATTCCTTTTACAACAGGTTCTCAGAAGTGTTACCACTGCTCCTGACTTCTGTTTCCATGAGGTTCCCTAGATAACTCAGGTGGTTACACTTAACACATGAGATTAACCTATTGTATATAATCCCTCTCTCTCTCTCTCTCTCTCTCTCTCTCTCTCTCTCTCTCTCTCTTTTTGTAATAAGAAAATTTAGTAGTGGGTCTTGAGTTACCCATGTGATGGTGTCTACAGTGTTGTGTACTGCCAGTGAAAAAATGCACATAGAGTACATTGGATATATATTAGCATTTATTTGCTAGAGGCAAAAAAAAAGTTGTGAAAGGACTATACTGGTTATTGCTGGTTATAAGCTCATTTAGACTTATGTTTCTATCCCACATTCAGTAAATTTTCTACATATCTTGCATGTTAGCAAAGTAAAATAGTAGTACTGGTATGTCATAAAATTGCTCTTCGTTGATAACTTACCAAATCCTCAGAGTCAGGATTTTCTGTTTACCCTGTTATTTCATCGATGTGTAGGGTGTTGTTTTATGGTATTTGTTTAGTTATTTTTTTGTTTGTTTTTGCTATTCTTGCTACTTCTATTGAAAATCTATTGGCACTTACCCTTGTTATTATGCTATATTCTATTGTTTGGTATCCAGTTTTGCCAGTCATGTCTGGACTGTATGTATCTTTGAAAATATAATTTAAAAATTCGGAGTAAAATTCTTCCAGGAAAATGATTTCCATGATTATTTGTGTGATACTTGGAAATGAAACAAATGCCAAAATTCTTTATGGTAACTTCCCAGAGCAAAAATATTCTCACAGAGTACATCAGGCCAGCAGCTTACTAAGTTTTTATCCAAATGTTAGATCTCATTCTTGAAAAACCTCAATACTTATAGGTATAAAGATCTTTTACCTTTTTAAATAAAATTCTTTTCAATTAATTATTTTAACGAATTCATAAGAACGTTTATTTAATTCATACTATTGTGAGACACAGTTCTAGATATGATAGAAAACTTAGTTTTCAAGAAGCTCAGAATCTTGGGGAGAAAGTAAACCAGGCAAATAAATTATAATGCATTGTAAGAAATAGCATAGTAGAACACTAAGTTAGTTGACTCTAATCCCAAAATTAAAGTATGAACCACAAGAGATCAAGTCATTGTTAATCTAATGCAGCGGTATTTCTTCTTTGCTTAATGAGAGTGTTTTGTCCTTATCATTTGGTAGATCAGCCAGAATTTATCATCTTCTATGAAGAAAATATGTTGGATGCTTTGAGGATACAATGTGAAAAATGTGTTTCTGCACTAAGAATTTATCATCTAGTAGTAGTAGGGATAAGCTGTCTATACAAGTAACTATATGTTCATAATTGTGATAAGAGAAACCTTTACAAATTGAGCAGAACTCTTCTGTAATGCAGAAAGCCACTTCTGGAGGTAGGGAAAGGAGAGATCATGAACAATTCAAGAAGGCTTTCGTTAAGCAGAAGATGGCTGAACAAACCCTGGAGGGATTGGTAGGATTTTGATAAGGGTAGTTGAAGGATATTGTAATTCACTTAGTGCCTACCATGTGCAAGGCAGCAGGAAGGCAAAAAGCCTGGGGCATGTTTAGAGAATAGTAAATATTCTAGCTTGAGTGGTATCTCATACATGTATGTATAAATATAAAAGCCTAGCCCGGCCAGCATGGTTCAGTGGTTGAGCATCAACCTATGAACCAGGAGGTCACGGGTTCAATTCCCAGTCAGGGCACATGCCCGGGTTGCAGGCTCGATCCTCAGTGTGTGGTGTACAAGGGGCAGCTGATCAATGATTCTCTCATCATTGATGTTTCCATGTCTCTCTCCCTCTCCCTTCCTCTCTGAAATCAATAAAAACATATTATTAAAAAAAAAAGCCTAAGCGACCATTCGACCATCTGACCAGTAGCTATGCTGCGCAGTGACCACCAGGGGGCAGATGCTTCGACCGGTAGCTATGACACACATTGACCAGCAGGGGGCAAACGCTCAACGCAGGAACTACCAAGCTGCAGCGACTTGGCAGCTGCGGTTCTCGTGTGACACACCCAGAACCAGAGAGGAGGGAGTCTGATTCCAGGGTGCATCACCTGAGAACCACCCTCTCGCAATCTGGGACCCCTCAGGGGATGTCGGAGAGCCAGTTTTGGTCTGATCCCTGCAGGCCACCCCAAGGGACCCCACTGGGCATGAATCTGTGCACCGGGCCTCTAGTAAGGAAATAATAAAAGATCAGCCTACAAAGGAAAAGTAGGGGTACATTATGGTGGACCTTTGAAAGTCAGGCTATGGAACTGGAACTTTTATCAAGAAGCAGTAGGTAGCTTTTTGAGCAGAGGCTAATCAGAGTTGATATTTAGGAAGATGAATCTAATGGTCATATACAAGGCTGCATTCAAACTGAGTGACTGGTATCAGAGACTGGTTAAGAGACTAGAGCAGTAATGGAGGCAACAGGTAGTACAGGACTGACTTAGGTTTGTGTTGGTAAGAATGGAAATAGGCTATCAATGTTATAGGCCTTCTGCTTATAAAATGTCCTTGGTAAAACTTGTAAGCTGTTTAATGCATTAAAAAAAAAAAAAGAAAAGAAAGTGTCAAGGTCCTTGGTAAAACTTGTAAGCTGTCTAATGCATTAAAAAAAAAAAAAGAAAAGAAAGTGTCAAGGTGACTCTGGAAGTGAGGCCAAATATCTGATGAGGACATCAAATGAAAGGAGTAAAGAAAATTAACCCAAAAAATGTAAAGGGAAAAGATTGGAAAGTTGATAACTGAATTTCTAGGGAAACACTATGTTTAGGGAACTTAACAAACGAGAAGATAAACAACAGGGAGGTGAAAGAGAAAGGGAAAGAAGATATGCAATTAAAAAGTAGGGAGGAGAGTTTCAAGGAGGGTGGAAAAATTTGAACTCTGGAACATTAATGAAGTCTAATTTCTCATTTATTATCTGTTGGAATTGGAAGTTCCAAACAAGCGAGCTTGCTGTACAGGAGTTAGTAAAATTGACCAAAGAACTGAAGGAGGAAAAATATTTACAATGGAGAATGATTGGCAATACAAAGAAATTGGGAGAGGGATTGAAATTGAACCTCTGAAAGAATAGAAGGAAATGAAAACTCATTTTTATATTTTAAAATAATTATTTTTAAATTTAACACTATGCAGAAATCCTTCTCTCCAAACAGAGATCAAGTCCTATTTAAAAAGGTCAAGAAGAAAGGCTGAGATTGGTAACAAATGAAATAATTTCTGATTTGGATTTATGTATAAGCTAACTTATGATGCTATGTATACAGTAAGTTAAAATTGTTGTTAACAAAATCCCATTTGTTAGCCCAATCACTTTATAATGTTCGGTACAATAAATATGCCAGTATTGATTACTCCTTCTGTGCTTCATTACCTTGAGTTCCCAAAATGTTGATAACCAAACTTATCTTTTGTCATGGAGACTATAAAACACCTATGGGCAAGCACTAGGACTGACTGGATAATGTGTTATCTTAGATTCTAACAAGAGGTTTAAGAGATAGAAAGATAGACATTTCTTGGTTTTAGCTTATAGACTAAGATGATTGGCTCCATTATCAAATGCAGTATGAGCTTTTCAGAAGTATTCAGTATCTTTTCAATTTTATCTCTCTTTCATGCAGCAAGGGGAGGTGAATGATGCTTTCAATTTAACGTTTATTGAGTACCTACCTGTTGGGTGTTTTCTGTCATTCTCTATGATTATTTTTTTAATAGTCTGACTTGTACATTTGGCTGATTTCTTTTTCATGGTCATTAGGTTGTTTTTTATTTGTTTTTTACTTCTTTGTAGTTTCATTGTTTTTGTTTGTTTCTTAAGACACCTGTGTTGATTGTGACTTCCATAGTTGTTCTTGCCACTTCCTTTCCTCTGGATATTGTGAAATTTTAAGTTTGTCTGTATTGGACTTGTTTCTAAATCAGCAGCATTACAACACTGTTCATAATTATTGTGAGTCAACTGTCAAGAGGGAAGAAAATAATACTGGTTACTGGTGATGTTTGGGTAAGACGTGTTATATACATATCCACAGGCTAAAATTCTGACCTGGGAGAAAGTACCCTTTTTTTTCCACTAGAGGTAGGAGACTAGATGCTTTTGTTTTTAATATATTTTGTTATATTAATAAATCACAATATAGACCTGTAAGTTCCTTTTCTAATTTTATTCAGTAACTACTGGCCCAGTGCACGAAATTCGTGCACTCAGCGGGACGTCCCTCAGCCCAGCCTGCACCCTCTCACAGTCCGGGAGCCCTTGGGGGATGTCTGACTGACAGCTTAGGCCCCGTCAGTCGGACATCCTTAGCACTGCTGCGGAGACAGGAGAGGCTCCTGCCACTGCTGCTGTGCTCACCAGCCGTGAGCCCGGCTCAGGGCTTCTGGCTGAGCGGCTCTCCCCCTGTGGGAGTGCACTGACCACCAGGGGGCAACTCCTGTGTTAAGGATCTGCCCCCTGGTGGTCAGTGCGCGTCATAGTAACCTGTCGTTCTGCCGTTCGGTTGATTTGCATATTTGCCTTTTATTATATAGGATATTTTGGACTACAAATGGTACTGGGATTTCCAATTATATTTCCTCTTGTACCTCAAAAGAAGCAGAGACTCAAGAAATAGAGGAGCTTTTGTGATAGGTTCTGAAGTTAGAGTCAAAACAGCTAGAACAGGGGTGGGCAAACTTTTTGACTCAAGGGCCACAATGGGTTCTTAAACTGGACCGGAGGGCCGGAACAAAAGCATGGATGGAGTGTTTGTGTGAACTAATATAAATTCAAAGTAAACATCATTACATAAAAGGGTATGGGTTTTTTTTGTGTTTTTTTTTTAGTTTTATTCATTTCAAACAGGCCTGATCCGGCCCGTGGGCTGTAGTTTGCCCATGGCTGAGCTAGAAACTAGTGCCTTCTTTTTAGCATCTTCTTTTTAGTATTACTCTGCCATATTTCACACCTTATTACCCGTGCCACTTTGCTCACAGCAAAGTTTTTTTTTAAAGCAACAACTGTACCGTATGTTTGACCATTTCTGTATTTTACATATTGTCTTCATTTTGTTTTCACCTTATATTTTTTTAAGAGTTAATTTTGCAAAACTTCCAGAACTAGAATAAGTTAGGGCCATGAGAGTGGCCCCAGAAAATAGGATTTATAGTGTTAGTGATTAGCACACCCTAACAAATTGAGAAGCACTACACATGAAATATCGAAAATATAAAGGATATTGCTGCACATTTGAACTGAGAAAGGAATTATTAAAAAGGCGCTTAACAAGAATGCTGATCTCTCTCGCCTACCTGAAGTCTTCTCTTCCTCTTTTTGTCTTATGTTTGGCACTGATCAGTAATGCTGTTCTCATTGTCCCACATAAACATCTACCTAAACTAATACGAGTTAGTTCTTTATCTTGTCTTTTATTAATATAAATGATATGGGTGGGGTTGTTTTTTTTTTGTCTTGGGGTTGTTTTTTTGCCAGTGAATGAAGGAAGTATGACCCATCAAATGATATACATTTTACTTATCTTAAGACTAGCAGGTTGGAAGGAGTCTGCTCTCCATAGCACCTTTAGTTCTTCATTGGTAACTCCATACAAAAGGAAAAAAGTTTGTTTTGAAACTTATGAACATTCTACTAATACATAACACAGAAGTTGACATCCTTCCATTAGTTTTAAACTTCCTCTGTAAAAGTCCAGTAGTATGATCTCTGTTGAACTATTCAGCTTAAAATAGACAACATATAAATGAATGAGGCTTGGTGTGTCCCAGTAGAATTTTATTTATAAAACCAGGCAGTGAGCTGAATTTGTCCTGCAGGCTGCTGACCCTAGGCATAATGTATTGATCATATTGTAGTAGAGCTTTCTGTTGGTGAAAGTACGGACAAAAAAAAAAGGTAAGATTTTATTTGCTATCTGGAGCTTTCTGGTTGGTAAGACAAAAGACAAGAAAATGTCAATAATATAGGATATGGAGAGTAAAAGAGGGTTTAGAACTGAGCAGAGTTATTCTTCAGAGGGTTTCAAGTATAGATTCCTGGTAAAGTAGAATGTTTATGATTTAGTGCAGCAGCTATGAATAAAGGAACTATATCCTTTATACAATAAGAAATAAAAAGCAGTGTATAGGATGCTTAAGATAAATTGTCAATATTTCTTGTTTTTGGCCTGCTAAGCTTTTTTAAGCTTTAGAGATTGGTTAAATGTGCCAGGATACTTTTGGATCTCTACTGTAAGACAGACTCACACTGAACTTCTGCTAGAAGTAATGTAAGATGGGCCAGATTTATCCTACTTCCTTAAAGAGTGTATAACCAGACAAAATATATAAAATAGCAGTTTTCTGACATTAGACAACAGGTAGCACAGGACAGTGATCCCTGAGAGAAGGGAAACAGATTAGGGAATCCCTACAATTTTCATAGTATTTTGCTTAAACAGGGTTCCCAGTCTGCAGTGCAGGAAGGGGGATCCTAAACTCAGTGGTCCAACTGAATTGAAACAAAGTTTAAAAATGAAGGAGGCCCAATAAAGAATTACTTTTTTTTTTTTAATGAAGAAGGCCAAGATGGCTATAATTTGCAAGAGAGAGTACCAGAGAAGAGACAGAGCACACACACTAGATAATCGGCAGAGGATTCCCTAGCCTCTTCAGCTGAATACTCATCAGCACATGTATGTGAGGAAACTATTGATGGCCAAGGTTAAAACCACAGGAAAATGCAGGTAGGACATCCCCCAAACTCACACAAGGCTGATAATAGTTTGTATCCCCAATAACTAGAGTGGAGAAACCGCTCATAAATGGGACATTTTATTTAGTGTTCAAAAGATATTATATCAGGAGGAGCACCAGGATAGCGCTCGATTAAGGTAGGCTCTCATCTCACCCAACAAAGCTTAAAAATAGCCTGGAAAGGATCAAACTTTCAGGTAACCTAACTGAATTTCAGAATAAACCTCAAAAATATAAGAAATACAAAAAGGAAATTTAAAAAATCTAGTACCCCAAAACGTAAGATTTATAAAGCATCCAGTCAAAAGTTATCAGGCATGCAAGGAACCAGAAAATACAACCCATATGAGAAAAAAAACAATCAATAGAAATATATTTTAAAATGACACAGGTGTTAGAATTATTTGACAGGGATTAGCATTTCTAAACATATTCTGTATTTCAAGAAAGTAAAAGAATGCATAAGCTGGTTAAGGAAAGATATAAAAAATACAAAAAAAAATCCTTCAACTTCTAGAGATAAAAAATGTGCTGGATGAGATTAGACACTGAAGAAGAAAAAATAGTAGTAAGTGATCTTGACAACATAGTAGTAAAAGCTATCCAAAAAGCATTGAGGAGGGAAACCAGCAAACAATAGGACAGCTTCAAGTGACCTAATATACATATTTGGAGTTTAGGGAAGGGGGAGGGAGAACAGAAAAATATTTAAAGTTGATATCGGCTGCAACTGTTCCAAATTTGATAAAATCTATAAACCCACAAATTCAGATGCTCAATGAACACAAGCAGAAGAAACAAGGAAAAAAACTATATCAGGGAACATCATCAAATTGCATGAAATCAGTGATAAAGAAAAAAATTTTTAAAGCAGCCAGTTTTTTAAAGACACATTATATATAGGGAAACAAAGAAAAGAATGACAGCAGTTTTCTCATCTAAAACAATGCAAGGTAGAGCACTAAAAGAAAAAAACTGTCAACCTATGATGCTATATCCACAAAAAAATACCTTTCAAAACTGAAAATGATATGAAGACTTTTTTAGACATATAAAAGCTGAAAGAGTTCATCAGTAGCTGACCAGCATAGACCATTCAAAAACACCTCTGTTCCAAATACTAGCTATAATAATTACCTGCTCTGTGGTCTTGGACATACTTTAATTTCTCTGAACCTTTAGATTTTCATCTGTGAAATTAGAAAAGTACCTATTTTATGGGATTTTTATGATCAATAAAATCAAATGAGTTAAAGAAAATAATTGACATTTGTTGAGTGCCTCATGTGTGCCAAGCACATTATTTCATTATAAATTGAAATAAAATACCTAACAAGAGCCCTGCTACCCTGAGAATGTTCTTATGCTGTCATCTCTCTTCTCTTTCTTCAGTAACTGAAAAACTTGGGTTGTTCTAGAAGTAGCCCAAATAGCTAATCAATCAAATTTTGATAGCGCACTTTTCCTAACTTTGTTTTTCTTCCGTAACCACCGTTAAATATGGTTAAAGGTGGGAATGAACAACTCTTCTTGTGAGGATAGACACATCAGCTAATAAATCACTTTATGAAAGGGTTAAGTATATTCTAAACTAAACCAATTTTTTTGGCTTGTGTTTTGGCTGCTAATGTTTTTTTCCAGTCACGTTTATTGAGGTGTAATTTATATACTGTCTATCTTATTGTTATAGTAAACCTATTGGATACGCTCCATGAGTGTCTTTATAGCTTATACATTGCTCCACAGATTTTTTTGGCACTCAATAAATGCTAAATAATATTTCTATTCAGCATTCTGCAGACGGGAAGCATATGGTAATAAATGTCACAGCCCAGGTTGAAAATCTCCAAAAACTTATGTTATATTCCTTGGAAAAGCCAGTATAGATATTTTTGTGAATGAAATTTATTTTTAAAAGCAGTCTTCATTTACTTTACTTACAAGTTAAAACTTTTCTCACCGAAATAGTACAATATTAAAAATAGTATAATACTAATACAGTCTCCTGAGAAAGTACATAAATAATTTTGTAGATAGCATAAAGAAAAGGTAATTCGTAGTCTGAAGGACAGCATGAGGACATATTTAGAGGTTTAAGCAACATGTCTTCTATGATATATTGTATGAAAAGAAATAAACAGCAGGCAGTTCTTTATGATTAAATATCAGCATGACTTAGAGGTATATCACAGCTACAGCTGTTGCAGACCTTATAATGATTAGATTTTGACTCAATAATATATTTCTCACCCAGGGATTCTAGCACTACTCAAATATCTTATTCTAATCTCAGTAAGGTAACCATTGCTTTGGCATAACGAAACACATTGTAAATTGAAACTAAACTTGATGCCAACAAAGGAATTTTATGCAAAGGATAACATATCCAAGTTTATTTGTGTTGATGAAATGGTTATCCAAAACCCTTTAGATAATATATATCTAAATATTTTTTTCATATTTTGCTCACCCTGTGATTGATCTACTAACCATGCTTGCTTTGATTTGACTTTTATTAAGTGTTGTTGTTTTTAAGAATTAACATCTGGATGAGAAAATATCTGAATTTGGCCATGTTACTTAGGCTCCTCATATATAAAATGTGGATAGCGAATCCAGGCACAGCTTAGCTTGGCGCCTCTGACTAGGAGTCTCTCATAACCACGAGGTCAGCCAGGTCTGTAGTAGTATTGCTGCCGGGAGATGATTCACTTCCAGACCCACTCACAAAGCTCTGTTTTCACTGTTGTTAGCCATGGGCCTCTCCAGAGGGGCACTCACAGCATGGCAGCCTATTTCCCTTAGAGTGAGCTGAGAGAGTGCGGGAGCAAGAGGATGGTTGAACAAAACATTCCATCACTTTTGCCACATATTTGTTAGAAGCAAGTTACTAGGTCCAGCCTACACTCAAGGCGCAGGAATTGTACAAGGATCTGAATACAGTAGTTGGGGGCCATTGGAAGCTGATTTGGAGGCTGCCTACTATACCTATGATCTACAGATAGGACAAATCAGTGAATGTACTCTGGATGCTCTGGAACTCATTTGTTTAAACTACCCAGAGATCTTACCAAGAACTTGAATTCAGTAGGCAAAATGATTTTACAGTTTCACATTAAATATTTTAATTATTCCTAGCAACAATCCACTGAAATAGGTACTGTTGGCCTTGATTTCATTGATATCCTGAGTGACTTGCTCAAGATTACTTAATAGATGAACTGTAAAATTCATTGTAGTCTTTATTGTAGGTCTTCTGATTCTAAACCATTCTGTACCCTTTCCATCTGCCTGTAACTACCTCCTGACCAGTACTATCTGGCACTTAAAGCCACTCAAAAAGAGCATTATACATCTCAATGTGTACACAAACATATAAATTTTATATTACAGAGATATTTTTATACATAGATTTATATGGAGAGAGACAGATAACATTCTTTCACGCCATTTAGGATTTACAGTGTTGCTTCAAATTCTTTAAAATTATTCAGTCAAAGTCTAATACCATTATAAGGTCTGCAGTTGTAGCAGAGGTATAACTCTAAAATAATAGTAACTGTTGGACAAAACTATATTTAGTGGGTTAAAAACTTGTTAGGAGGAGAGATGAACAAAGTAAAACAGCAGAACTGTTTTGGTGGCTCCATTATCCATTGGGTTTTCCCAAAGCTCTGGACTTGTACTGCTTGAGTGAGGACCATGGGGATTCCCAGTGAATTTTCTGCTTCTTCTTGTGTTGGAGAAAAAGTAGTTTATTTTGGATGAATATGTTGCTTTCTGCAGATAGAAGTTACCTTTCTTTGGTCCTGAGTGAGACCATTTTCCCTTTTTATTTCAGTCCATGAAGTTTTAGCCTACTCTCAAGACTCCTGATGTCTAAGATTAAAAAGTAAAGTGGTGCCCTGGCCAGTGTGGCTCAATTGGTTGAGCATCATCCCATGCACCAGGAGGTCACCAGTTCAATTCCTGGTCAGAGCACAAGCCTGGGTTAGGGCCTCAATCCCCAGTAAGGGGCATGCAGGAGCAGCCAATCTATGTGTCTCCCTCATCAATGTTTCTATCTCTCCCTCTCCCTTCCTCTCTCTGAAATCAATAAAAACATATTTTTAAAAAATAACTGGTAACCAATAATTGGAATTGAAATAAGAATACGGATATTATAGTTATAGTTTAATATTGATTACAAATAATTCTACTTTATATATTATAACTGGGATATAATTGGACAAAAAGCAGAGAAAATAGATTTCAATATAATGCAGTAGCTCCCGAAGAAGCAGACTCAGGTTCGGAGGAAGCCGGAACCGGACCCGGCTAGGCCGGCAACATGGAACCGCTGTACCAGCAAACGCACAAACAGGTCCACTAGATCCAGTCTCAAATGGGACGCTGGGAGACAGCAGACAAGCAGTCTGTGCACTTAGTAGAAAACGAAATCCAAGCAAGCGTACCAGATATTCAGCCAGCAAGAATGCCTGGAGATTTTGTCCAGCAAGGAGCCGCCCAACAAAAGACAGAATACCAAACTTCGTGTTGACCAGTTAAAGTATGATGTCCAGCACCTGCAGACTGCTCTCAGAAACTGCCAACATCGGCGATATGCAAGGGAGCAGCAGGAGAGACAGCGAGAAGAGCTTCTGTCTCGCACCTTCACCCCCAACGTGGGATGCAGTGCCCCCTGCGAGGCTGCGACGGCCCCTGCGAGGCTGAGACGGCCCTTGTGAGGCTGCGATGGCCCTTGTGAGGCTGCGACGGCCCCTGAGGGGCTGAGACGGCCCCTGGGAGGCTGAGACGGTCCCTGGGAGGCTGAGACGGTCCCTGGGAGGCTGAACACAGGGACACATCACGGATGGAAATAGCTACATTTTCCATGTGTATGACAAGGCAACAAAAAACGTACACCTATGGATGAGGACAGTGGGAGGGTAAGGGCAGAGGGTAGGGTGGGAACTGGGTGGAGGGGAGCTATGGGGGGAATAAAAGGGGAACAACTGTAATAATCTAAACAATAAAGATTTATTAAAAAAAAAATGGAGTAGCTCCCTCTTATCGGAGGGGAATATGTTCCAAGACCCCCAGTTGATGCCTGAAACCATGGATAGTACCAAACATGCTTTTCTCTCTCTCTCTCTCTCTCTCTCTCTCTCTCTCTCTCTATATATATATATATATATATATATATATATATATATAACGTACATATGTACTATGTACATACTATGTACATATATACTATGTTTATTTATATATATATACATATATATATACTGTTTTTCCCTATGTATACATACTGTGATTAATTTATAAGCTAGTTACAGTAAGATATTAACAAGAACTGATAATAAAATAGAACTGTTATAATAATATTACTATAATGAAAGTTATATGAATATAGCATTATTACGTAAAATAAGAGTAACTTGAATATAAGTACCATGATAATGAGGCAGTCGATCTGATAACCAAGAAGGCTGTCAAGCCCCAGCCTGGTGGCTCAGTTGGTTGGAGTGTCATCCCGTACACCAAAAAAAAAAAAAGGTTGCAGGTTCAATTCCCCATCAGAGCACATACCTAGGTTGCGGGTTCAATCCTGGCAGGGGTGAGTACAGGAAGCAGCTGATTGGTGTTTCTCTCTCTTCCTCTCTCTCTAAAAAAAAAAAAAAAAAAAAATCAATAAACATGTCCTCGGGTGAGGATTGAAAAAAAAGAAGACTACCAAGTAACTAATGGTCAGATAGGATGTACACTGTGATAAGCTGGGCAAAGAGACGATTCGAGTCTGGGCGAGATGGAGCAGGACAGTGCAAGATAGCGCCATGCTACTCAGAACGTCACTCAGTTTAAAATGAATGCATTGTTTAGTTCTGAAATATTCCATTTAATGTTTTCGACCATATGTAACTGAAACTGCAAAAAGCTACACCATGGATAAGGAGGAACTACTATAAAAGAGATAGTTGTCTTTCATACATACACACGAACAAGCACTTGAGTTTCTCCTTTCTTTCCTGCATAATCTGAGGATTATGCTATTTAATAGTGGCTTGCTAATCCCTTTAAATAGCTCTTAACATAAGTATTCCATAGTTTTCATTAACCATGAATTTTAGGTTTTTTTTAAACCTCCATTCAAAAACTGTATTTGGTTGTTGTTTCACTGGAACCCTTTTAGCCTGGTCAGTGAAGCAGTGAGCCTACTGCAAATCCTAAATAGCATGGTGTAGAGGAGCGTCTAAGACTTTAATTATATGTCATTTTATTCACAACACTCAATTCCAGGAAGGAAAAAATGACTTTGTTGTTGTAAAAGACATATGATGTGAGTATCAGTCATTGTAAACCAAAAATGATACTGTATTATAGCATAGACAACAATGGGAACTGATTCTGAAAATGTAACCTGTCTGAGAAGCTGAATAATAGTGAAAGTTATCAAAATGGAAAGAAGTGTTAATGTGAAATGCAGCCTTCCCAGAAATACTCTTCCCTGGCCTGTTTGGTTTTGCTTTTGTTGCTTGTCGCGCATGAATGAAAGTGCTACACTCTCAGGGGAGCAGGGGAGCCTCTGTGTGGGTTGTTTATTTCCTTAGTCCCTCCTCCTCTGTGATTTCTGATGTCAGATCTAAAATGGAAAGCCTGTAAATATAGTGATTATCACATGGATAATCACCTGCATTAGGAACCGCCCTGCTTCTCTATGCTAACCTTCCCTGTTCTCCACGTGACACATCCACTCTGCGGGGGGATTTTAACCTGACTGCTTCATTAGGTTTGTGAAACTCAGTACGTGGCGCCCTGGGGCAGCACAGATGGGGACTTGCTTGTTTTCTTTTCTCACTCTTACTGCAAAGGCACACTACAAAGTCCTTTTCAATTTAGTGTGATCAGTTCACTTGGAATTACTTTTGATATTTGGAATGGGCCTTACTCTGTGCCCACTTCTCCCTCTTCTGACCACTTACTCTTCCATGTCCCGTTTTCTTCCCTACTTTCTGACCTAATGCCTTTTCTTTCTGTCCCTCCATGCAGTGAATCTGAACACTAAAATTCTGCTTAAAATCCTTACTGGGTCAAACTGTTCCCTATGTTGTTTTATTTGTTTTGCTGAGAGGAAAATAATAAATGTTGTTCCATCAATGTATCTGCAGACACCTTGAGATCAGAGGTTAGCTGTGGTGGGAAAGTCGGGGGTGAGATGAGCCATCTGCTTTCTCTAATGGAGTGACTGGGGCACCCGTCCAAGATCAAAGGAAGGTGAGAGGAAGTCAGGAGATAAGATCTTTTTAAGTCATAGAACAAGTGCTTTAGCTTTTCGGTGATAGGGCACAGTTCTGCAAATCTGTGCGAAGGGGACGTTAAGATAGAAAATTGAGTTGACTTTTCTTCAGCATGTCCTTCCTCAGTCAGAAATATGTTAGCACTTGCAATAGTTTACAGATGGACAAGTGTCCTAGTGCCTGGCTCCCTTAAAGAATAATGATCTGACATTTATATGTGTGCCTTGCAATTAGTCAGTTCTGCTATACCATAACAGGTCACAGTTAATTACTTCTTAGGTTTGTATGAGTAAATTTGGACATTAAAAGAGCAATTTAACTACCATATGTGAACTTTGAGTTTTTGTGTCTTAGTGTAATTTTAGTCATACAGATTCTTCATATTTGTCTTGGAGGTCTTTGGGGTTCTTTCATGCCTCTAAAAGTTGCATATAAATAAGTATTTCTAACAGAGCTTTTCGGATATCTTTTTCTAATTTTTTTTATTTATTGAATTTAGAGAGAGAGATATCTATTTGTTGTTCTACTTACCATGAATTCATTGGTTGCTTTTAGTATGTGCCCTGACTGGGGATGGAGGGGTAGAACCTACAACAAGGGCATATTGGGATGACACTCTAACCAACTGAGTTACCCAGCTAGGGCTCAGTTATCATTTTTATATAAGAATTAGCTTGGTGCTCTGGCTGGTGTGGCTCAGTGCTTAGAGTGTCAGCCTGCTCACTGAATGGTCACGGGTTCGATTCCCAGTAAGGGCATGTACCTGGGTTGCTGTTCGCTCCCCACCCCCAGTTGGGACACGTGCAGGAGGAAACTAGTTGATATGTCTCTCTCACATTTGATGTTTCCCTCCCTCCCTCCTTACCTCCCTCCCTCTCTCTATGAAAAGCAATGGAAAAAGTATCCTCAGATGAGGATTAAAAAAAAAAAAAGAATTAGCTTGGTTAATTCTTGGATTGGACAACTTGGAAAAATACTACATTGATATCTTTTGAACTTCATCCTTTTCCTTGATATCTAGGTCAGCAAATATTATTGACTATGTTGTCTACAAAATTCTGTTGTATCATCTACATTACTGAGGCTAAATCGATCACCCTGTGCTTCTCTAGTGAACAGCCTGAGGAGTTATACTTTCAGCTTATCACTTCCTATCAACTTCGGTGTTCAGCTGTAATCGTCCATTTCAAACTTTTTAAACCCTCAAAATGGTTCTTTAACTTTATATTTTATTAATACATGGGACCATCCGTGCATACATACTTTTTCCCCAGTGTTTTCCTTAACATGTAGATAGGACCCAAATCTGTGCTGGAGACATTGGCTGTCTTTCTGCCTTACATGGTTTGGTGCAGCGTTGTTTCAGTTGAGTTGGATCTGCTCACTACTTGGACTCAAATCCCATCCTTCTATTAATATCTCTTGGCAGAGATAATTTTGGAGGAATGTAAGTTAAGATGTAGAGGCTCTTGACAGTTGTCTGCAGTTTTTTTCATTTTCAAGAGGGAAGTAGAGTTGAAAAGTGATATTGCCTCCATTTTCTGTACTAGTCCTAACATTAAAATACATGCACAAAGCAGAGTAGAGAAAGGGAGAGGATTTGGTTGCATAGAAGTGTTTTTGTCATTTGATACCCTGTTGCAACAGCATTATGGTGTATAATAATTGTTCATCAGATTGTACCCTAAAGATGTTTAATTCTAGAAAAACATTGTGTATTTTAATTATATATTTTTAATGTTCAACTTTTGTTACCCTGTCATCTTACATCAAAGTAAAATAGGGATTTATTTGGACTGTTTCTTATAATTTTCAAACAGTCAAAAAAGTAGAAATACTTAATACATCTAGATATAATTAATATGTTGCCATTTTGCTTCACTCTAATTTGTTTAAAAATTCTAAAGTAAATTATAAGTATCATGTCATTTCACCCCTAAATACTTCAGGACTAACTGCTAAAAATTAAGGATATTTTTCTTATCAATTTGTTAATTCTTAATATTATCTAATTCTTAAAATGTTTAAATTTCTTCAGTTGTCCCCAAAATGTCTTTTATACCTGGTTTATTCAAAACAGAATCAAGTTAAGGTCTGTATAGTATTCTTGGTCATTTTCCCCCTCCCACTTTATCATGAAATTGACTTATTGAAGAGACCAAGCTACTTATCCTGTAAAATGTCCCATCTATGGATTTGTCTGTTTGCTTTCTCAGTATATCATTGAACTTGTTCTCCTATTCTCTGCATTTCCTATAGGCAGCAAGTTATATAATTAAAGTTTTGATTAATTCATTAAAAAAAATTTCATCAGGAAACTGTATAGGTGATGCTGGATACTTCATACTGTCTCATAATAGAATATTAGTGACCCCACTATTAATGATAAGTGATATGATCAATCACTGGGTTAAGGTTATGACAGCTCGTTCCTTCCATTATAAATTTATAGTTTGCTCCCCGTGATCAACACATAATCTGTGACATTTTAATTCCATGAAATACCCAGTTCCCCATCATCCTTTCACCTAATGAATTTAGCATCCATTGATGATCCTTGCCTAAATAAATTTCATTAGAGATTGCAAAATGGTGATTTCTCTTAATCTATACATTTACTAGCAGACATTCTTCTACAGAAGAGCTTTCTGAAAGATACTGTTTTAATTAAAAACGTAAGCACCAGGCGTGTTCCATAGGTTTCAAATAATTGTCTTTCTTTGATGGGGTCAAAACACCTGAACTCACTGTGACAGCTACAGTAAAAACATTCACTACATCTTCTTTATTCCAACTTGTGAAGTATGTTGACATAATGTTGCCCTTTTTTTTTTTTTATGCCAAGGGAAAAATAAATCTTTTTTGGTGTAAGAATAAAAATTGAACTATGTGGGTATATTGAGATAATTGTGTAAAAAGAAGACTGTGAATGAGTTTCAAAATGGATTATTTCTTCATTACCTCGCACTTTATAATTAACTGTTCTTTTTTTTTTATTTCAGGAAGCTGCCACTTTTGCTAGAGAGCAAGGCTTTGAGGTGAGTTAACCCACAATTGCACACTAAACAGATCCTAAAGGTTTTTTCTAGCTGATAATGAAGTTCTTTTGGACAGTGATTGATGTGCTATTATACTCTCAGAGCCTCTCAGCAGTTGCCATGGAAACTTGGCAGTCGTCATGGTTTCTTTGTTCTGCCAGCACAGTGTTATGACGCACTCTGCTAGGTCTGCACCCAACATCGCCTACAGATGTTATTTATTGAATTTTGAAAAGCCTCTTGGGAAGCCAAGAGGTTGGGCACGGTTTCAAGCTGCCTCTGCAGATATGGGGCCTGTCAGTTCGTTCAGTTAAAAAGCTACCTCATTAGCTGCATTACATTTCATAAGGATTCACTGCTAAAGTAGTGGTGGAGCAAGACTAGATAGTGGCATGTAATGTCGTTTAAATAACTTCAGCCCTACCCTATGTAGATGATCATTATGCAAATTAATTTCCAAAAGATTATACTTAACAGTTGTTAGGAACTGATTAAGTCCTGCTCATATAAACTTCCTGTTTGAATCTTTTTTCTCCTTCTTTTTTTTTGGGGGGGGGGGGGGGCGCTGGGGATAGCTTTAAAACACATATACATTTTTTTGAAACTAAGTATCGATAATTGTCTTTAATTTTCAAGTCCTGACTCTGTTATCTTGACGTAAGTATTATTCTGTCAAGGTTCAAAATTCCATGTGTTTTTTGTTGGCAAAATTAAGATAATAGACAAGACCATGTTTTTGTCTATAGACTATCCATTTTCCAATCGATGGTTAGAAAAAACTGAACCCAGGTTAATTGACAGAATTTACTGAGTTTATGAGTTTTATGGTTATCATATTTATTGAACCAGAACTATGTAGAATGCTGTGTTCTGTACCACAGCTTGGAATGTTGCACAGCAGTGTAATTTTCAAAAATCTAATCTGACTAGAGCTGGAATATAGAAACTCTTTACATACTCAGTGTTGATTGCTATATTAGTAAGTTCACTTTGAACTCTTTAGAGAAAGGTGTGTGAATTTATGAAGAAACTATTATTTAAATGTACTAAAAGCAGATTCATTACTGAGCAACAAAGTAGTACATGAGCATATTATCCATATCCTAGGACTTGGCAACCATCCTGCTTTCTCTTCTTGGAGGGAGACAGTGAGCATGTGGTATCAGTAGTCTATTCTCAAGGTTCTGTGAAAAAACTGCATCAGAGCAGGAAACTTCACCTTATGATACCTGATTGTTGGGAACTCCGATAGCTTATTGCGAATTTGCTTTTTTTGTTTTACTATATGTATTCTCGTGAATATAGGGGTTGAATCACATGTAGAAGAAAGAATAACGATTTCCAAGTATTTATTTATCTCATTTAAGTTTCGCTTTATAATTTTCCAAACTGCAATTTATATAAAATACTGTAATCAGGAATATTCAATTTAAAAGTCAAATTTTTTAATCATGAGAATATAAGTCAGTGTTTTCAGTCATGTTTTAGAGTTTCACTGATGTTTAATTTTAATAGTAATTAATATTCTCTGTTGTTACATCAAAATTCTCTACTAATGAAAGCTTGTGGAACATAAATTTATATCTTACTTTCTGTACTAACATAAAAAAATGTATTTTGATTCAAGAAAATAAACAATTTTGTAGTTGCTTACAAAGATAACATGTTACATAACAAATGATCGTGATTCTTTAGTGCCTAGGTAATAATTTTTTAAAATAGGTTACTAAGGCTAACTAATTCATACTTTTATTGCCCCCTTGAATTATATGCTTTGAATATGCCTGGTTTAAATTCAATCCTAGCAACAAACTATTTTTTCTATTTTCTACTAACCAGCACCATATTAACCTTTCCATTAGTTTTTACTTTGATTCTATAATTTTATTTACCATAAATGTGCCATAATTGATTACAACATATAAACCAAGTGATGATGGTTATAATAATATACCTTATTACATCTTGACATAGTAAAACCGCTCTGTTGTTGATGCTGACAGTGACATGTTAGATAAAGCACACAGTCTTGATGTGTCCCTTCATGGGTTCTCTAAACTATTATGAGCATTGCAGAATATAGTAGAGCCATGAGTAGAAAAACCTCAAGTAAGTGTTATCAATAAAATATAACCCAAGTACTGGATGCTATCTAGAAAAATTCAGTTATTTTTAAATGCCATTGTTTTTTATTTTTTTAGTTCATTACACAGTCATATGAAAACGGGTTAAAACTTGGTATTTTTAGAGTCAAAAATAAATCACTTTATCTTAGCAGTTTAATGTCTATGGGAGTATGTCAGTGCACTCAGAAGTTGTGTGACACTAGACAAAGTCTGTATTTTATCACTCCCAGCTTAAATTTTACCTCTAAATTTGGGGCATGAATGAGATGAGAAAACTGAAAAGATTAAAAAGAAAGGAAAGGTGACCATTTTTTTCTTCCCACCAGCTCTGCTGCCTACCCTCATTTTCTATTATAAATCCTAATCAGTTCCCAGTGCCATTGAGTATTGCCACTGTGATCTGTCTGCCAACTGACCAATCCAAATGCCTCTAAAAATAACCAGTGTTTATTCATAAGTAAGTATCCTTGGCGGCATTGTTTATGGTATTCTGGTTAGCTTTTCTACAAATTTTAGATAATCTTTCTTTAAAAAAAAATCTTTAATCTTTAAAATGAGTTAGGCATTTTTCAGTAAGAAGAGCCAGCTTAGGAGGGCACTGGAGAATGAGATAAAAAACTGAAGCTGGGCAGAGCACAAAGCAGAAGAGAGCGGAATGAAAAAAAAAAAATATATATATATATATATATATATATATATATATATATAATAGGAAAATTGCACAGTGGCTGATTTAAATGACAGACCTGCTAAGAATTTAAAATGACAATTCTTAAGGTAAAAAGTTTCATGAGGCTTTTATTACTCTAAAAAATCAGTTCAGACTGCAGTGTGTTTTTAAATCTACCTTATCTTGAGCTAAACTGATTAAAGCTTTATATTTTTAGAACCTACATAAAAATAAGGTACTTACAAGCACGTTTTATTATGAAGCCTTTTAAAAGCTGTATTGAAAATTGGGATTTAAATTAAATAAAGTGGAAAAAACAACTCCAAAACCTAAATACAAATATTTTTTGTATTTTCATTCTCTGTACAACAGAGTATGTGCCAAATGATAAACAGAATTCATACCTTCTCTACTGGATCACTCATTTATTTTTACTCTAGGCAACAAATTTTAATTTCCTTGTTTTACATTTCTAAGATATAATACTTCTGATTGTTGAGGAAACAAAGCAATTATTTTCCCTTTTCCAACTTTCCCCACAGCCCCTGACTCTACCTGGAGGTCCCAGCCAGACTTGCAGGCTTTCTCTGACCAGTAGTGACTGTCGTCTTATACCACTGGGAGAGAAAAGTATTGAACTGTGCTATCCAATGCAGCATCCGCTAGCCACATGTGGCTGTTTAAATTAAAATTAAGTAAAATTTAAAATTCAGTTCCTTAGTCTCACTACACACATTTTGAGTGAGACTTCCATATTGGACAGTGTAGATATAAACCATATATATCATCACAGAGAGTTCCATTGATCAGCGCTGGATAGATAAGTCCACACAGAGGATTCAGGAGACCTTGATTCCCAAATAATTCTTCAAGATTTTTCTCAGGTTTCTGTGTTTCTCACAAATATGAAGAACACAGTGAATATTACCGAGAGTTTCTGGAAATAAGACACTAAGTCAAGCGCTGCTCGCTAAGGAGTATAGTGCTTCTTTCCTAGGTAACTGAATCCTGTAAGAGGACAGTTTGAAAACAGATTAAGGGAAAGAGATAAGATGATCTTCTAATTCTCTTTAGTTAATCATTTACTCATTCATCGAATATTTACTGAGCACTAGATACATGCCTAACCCTGAAGGACAAGATAGAAATGACCAGAGAGTGTATTGTGAAGGAGGATGTGGGAGGGGTTTTTATTTTGAATGAGATGGTCATAGAAAGTAAAACTTGAAAAATACAATTATCTAGCCATGACATAAAAAAGCAAAACAAACAGGGAAACAAATTTCAGAGGGAAGAAGAGTACAAAAATTCTCAAACAAGAAAGAGCAGAATGTACTACGTATTGCATTCCAAGAACTGACAGAAGGTCAGTGTCACTGAGCAGAGTGAGTGAGAAGAGAGTCTGAGATAGACTGGAGAGTGCCAATCATGTGAACGCCATAGTTACTATAGGAGTTTCTCTTTGGGAAACAAAACAGAATATGACATGGTTAAGTGAGGCAATCTGAGGGTTACCACAATTGGTATTCTGTAGGAATGGGTAGATCATGATAGTATTGTTTAATGTTTGCATTCCCCGCTTGTTAAAAATAGAATGAAGATAGTATATTCTTTCACTTGAAAGACAGCGCTAAATTTTTTAAATATCTTTTTATTGATTTCAGAGAGGAAAGGAGAGGGACATAAAGATAGAAACATTAATGATGAGAATCATTGTTCGGCTGCCTCCTGCACGCTCCACACTGGGGATGGAGTTCGCAACCTGGACATATGCCCTGACCAGGAATCGAACCATGATCTCCTGGTTCATAGGTCGATGCTCAACCACTGAGCCATACCAGCTGGGCAATGCTAAATTTAAACTGTTAACATAATCACTAGTGAAAATGGAAGCATAATTTAACCAGTTAACTGCCACGCGACCAAAACGGAAACCATCTCCACATGCCATGATATTTTGAAATAATTTAAAAAATCGTTTTGCAATGAATATTATTAAAATAAATATATTACTCACAATTTGGGTGTTCTTGAATATTTTCAGCTGAAAATTCTCACGAAAAATTATTTTAAAGTTGGTCAGGGCTGCCACTTAGGGAAAACATTTTTTTTTATATATATATAGACGCACATGGCGTGTGGGGAAAGTCCGCAGCTTGCATATACGAATGCTTATGGCATACAATGGATTAACATTTATAAAATGCTTCAGCCCTAGCTGATTTGGCTCAGAGAATAGAGCATTGGCCTGCAGACTGAAAGGTTCCGGGTTTGATTCCGGTCAAGGGCACATACCTGGGTTGTGGACTCAATCCCTAGTCGGGAGCATGCAGGAGTCAGCCGATCAATGATTCCCTCTCATCATTGATGTTTCTCTCTCTCCCTCTCTGAAATCAATAAAAAAAAATATTTTAAATGTTTCATAGTTTATAAAACCTTTTCCAACATTTCATTAATACATTTAACATCCACACACACCTTTGAAAGTAGGTAGGACATGTATTGCCATATCAATTTAACAGATAAAAAATAGGCTACATGAATTATATAAGGTGACATAGCTAATACATAATGGGGCTGGAACCAAAGCTCAGCTCTCCAAGTTCCGTACTCTTTACCATATAAACTATAAATCTTTCTCATATTCTAATGATTTGGAAGAGGAGATTAGATTTCCAAATGACTTTGGAAAATAAGAAATATATTGAAATTCAAAAGGGAGGGTAGTAGAGGGAACTAGATGAAAGAAGGTGAAGAGATTAGCCAAAGAACATATATGCATAACCCATAGATACAGACAACAGTGTGGTGATGGCCAGAGGGAAGTGGAGATGGAGGCTGGGTGGAAGTAGACAAAAGGAGGGTAGGAATAGGTATGTCTGTTTCAACAATAAAAAAAATAAAAGAAAAGGAAAAGTTATTTGCAAACCAATAAAAAAGGAAATTTACTAGGGTAAAATACAAGCCAGAATAACTAAGAAAAAAATACCAAACTTAAATACAAGATCAGTGATAATTTGTGAATGTGGCAGAAAAATGATTTAGGATGAACCTGCTATATAGTTTTGTGATAACAGAAAGCACATTGCTTAAATTCATGGACGTAGTATAATCTGTGGATAGCTTGGAGTAGTGATTAGGACTGTAATCCCTGGAGTCTCACTTTGTAAATGCTCAACCTAGCTTCACCACTTAGTATCGTTATGACCTTAGGAAATTACTTAACCTCTCTGTGACTCAGTTTTTTCATCTGTAGTAATAGTATCTACTGCCCAAAGTAGTTGAGATTTAATGAGTACTTTAGAGCTATATACATGGCCCTTGGTTTCAGCATCTGTAAAATGAGGACACAGTAATACCACTGCCTAGAGAAGTTAAGATTTAATAAGTTCTTTTGGAACTCTAAACATGGCTCATAGTTAAATTGTATGAGCTTTCTTCTACCTCTCCTCCCCGCTTTCCTTTTTCTCCTTCCTTATTAGAGAACATAATTGAATTCTCACTACTCAAATCTTGAGGCCCTTTTTGGAGATTTGGAGGGCAACCTCAGGATGTGACAGTTTGGGAGAGTATAAAAATGATTGTTATTAGAAGAAAGAAATTAATATTTATTAAGTACTTAGCATGTGCTAAATGTTGCATTAACCTCTTTCACCTTATCCTCTTTCATCCTCACAATAGTTATTTTTAACTTTTTATTTTGAAATAATTTTAGGCTTAGAAAAATTACAAAAATAGTAGTTCCCAGATACCTTTTATTCAGCTTCCCCTAATCTTAATATCTTACATAAGCAAGGCATAATGATCAAATCCTGAAAATTAACATTGATATAATACCAATAACCAAATTTCAGTCTTCATTCTGATTTCACCAGTTTCCTCTGATTCCCTTTTTCTGTTCCAGAATCTAATCCAGGATGGCACAATGCATTTATTGTCATGTCTCCTTAGTCTCTTTTCTTCTGTGACAATTTCTAAGTCTTTCCTTGTTCATGATTTTGATACTTGTAAAGAGTAATCATCACTCATTTTGTAGAATGTCCCCCAATTTGGGTTGTCTGACATTTTTACATAATTAAGTAGATGTTATGAATGTTTTCCAGAAATATCACAGAAGTGATGGGCCCTTTTCAGTGCATAGTATCAGGGACGTACATGATGTCCCGATGTCTTATTGTTGGTGATGATCACCTTGATCACTGTGTTAAGGCGGTATTTGCAGTGTATCCTCTGTAAAGTTACTATTATCCCATTGTAGTTAATAAACATCTTGAGGGCAATATTTTGGGACTATGCAAATAACCTATTTTGCCCCCTAACTTTAGCATTGCTAAATTTGATCACCAGGGTAAACTTAGGTCTGTCAGTTTCTTTCACTGTAACATAACTATTTTTCCTTTTGTAATGAATAAATATCTTAAGGGGAGGAATTATGAGAATATGCAAATATCCTGATTATCTCCAAATTTTTACCCACCAATTATAGCATACTTCTCTCCCAACATCTCCTACCATAAATATTTTCTTAGTATGTACAAGAGGAAATGGAGCCTCAGAGGGGTTTATTTACCTGCTCAAGATGCACAAGTTCAGGTGTGTCATACTCTAAATCCCTTGTAATTTCATCATTGTGTTAAGATATGTTAGCCCACATATAAGGGAAAATAATCTTCTGGCTGTGACAGCAAAATTAGAAATATGTAGCTTTGGAAAGACAAAATTAAGGTTTTAAGAAAAGTTTTTATACTAGATGGGGAGCAACTCCTGAGGGCAAAGCAGTGACTCCTCAAGGCCTAGAGAGAAGTTCAGTTTTGGTGCTCACTGCCAGTTATCCCAGAGCGACAAAGGAGTTTTGTATGAACTGTGGATGTGGATAGACATAAAGTGTAACCATCTGTAAAGATTTATGTTTTATATTTGGAAAGTTTACTTCAATCTTGAATTGCCAGTTTTATAGGATTTAATTTGAGACATAAGAAAGGTTTCTTTAAAACTCATGGACACAAACAACAGTATGGGGAGTGCCAGAGGGAAGCGGGGGAGGAGAAGGGAGAGGGTAAAGGGGGATAAATGATGATGGAAGGAGACTCGACTTGGGGTGGTAAACACACCATACAGTACACAGATGATGTATTGTAGAAGTATATATCTGAACCCTATATAATTTTATTAACCAATAAATTCAATTTTAAAAATAATAAATAAATAAAAGGTTTCTTTAAGTTAACAAAGCTCCATAAAAAAATTTTTTCCCACATAGTTGGGTAAAAGACAATCATAGAATCTCATTCTTAATTTATTCCTTATACCACCTTGAAGAAAAACCTCTATATAAAAAACATCCAGAACATGCATAAGATGCTGCTCCCAAGATGATAAAGTGAATCTATTCCTGGAGTTTGCCTCTTATCTTTATTAAATATGAACTGTATTCAATCATAAGCAAAAAACCCTATAGTAGTAAAATATATGTGTGGCAAGACGATTGGGAGAATATATGTGAGTCATTTTAATTAAACGTATACATTTATTTGAGAGAGTGAAGACATTGTTATATGGCATTTTTGGTCCTTTCAGCTGTTACTAGTCATTTATAATAGTCTTTTTATAATAGTCTTTCCCCAAAACTGAGGGAATTTCTTTTCTCATCTTATCTGAGTTCAAGCTTAGTTCTGTTCTAAAATAAGCAACCAGAAGTGAAATAGTCAGCATGTTTGAAAGGTCAGCAGCATTGTTATACCTCAAGTGGCTCTTCTTTTCAGAAACAGCCGTCCTCTGGTATTATCATGTTAGGTATAGTAGAAGCCTAACTTTATGCATCATCTGGAATTTCTTAGTATTTAGTGAACAAACAGCATACAGCTATTTTACTAAAGACTGTCATACCTTTAAAAATTCTATGGTTTCTAATGTTGTTTGTAACTATTATGACTTGTCTGCCTTGCTTACCTAAATGTTTCCATCCTGTATATCCTAATTAACTTCCTTTATGCCAAGCAAATATCTTTTCCCTCTGGTTGTGTTTCTCTCTCCATACTGTTTGAAACTTGCACAGTGATGGAGTATAAACCAACAAATGCAAACCATGGGCTGTTTTAGAGGCTCACTGAATTCAGACATGGATTTTGAAATTGTTGAAAGCATGATTCTAAAAATTCTACCTATAGCTTAAGAGTTAGATTTCAGGTCAAGAACATTTAAGTTATAAAACTTCCCCTGGCCAGTGTGGCTCGGTGGTAGAGCATCAGCCTACCAAGGCTCATGGGTTTGATTCCTGGTCAAGAACACATACCTGGGTTGCAGGTTTAATCCCACCCCAGTCACAGTGTATCCAGGAAGCAACATATCTCTCTCTCTCTCTGACCTCCGCCCCAATTCCTCCCTTCCACTCCATTTAAAAAAATCAATAGGAAAAATATCCTCAGGTGAAAATTAACACACACACAAAAAGGTAAAAATGTATGCATGGCTTGTGTGATACGAAAAATAGCATCAGGGTTTCTAGAGTTAATTTGTAATTTTTTTAACTTTATCTCTTAAAAAAAAATTTAAGTCTGTAGGAAACGGTTAGCACCTCTCTCTCATTTTAATTCTTTGAAAAACTTGGAATTATATTAACTGTTTTATTTCCATAGTCAGCATAATCATGCTCTGTACACCCCTAAAATAGTTTAATATTCTCTCTACAAATTTTTATTAGAAATTTGAAAATTGACTGGATATTTGCTGATACTAAGGGATTAGTGTTTATTTTTTAAATGTGATAATAGTTATGGTTATGGTTAAGTTATCTTTCAGAGATACATACTAAAACAGTTACAGATGACGTTATATAGTCTCTGGAATTTGCTTCAAAATAATATGAAAGGCAGGTAGATGAAAGTATAAATGAATAAATTTTAAATGTTTACAATTTGATGGTGGGCTCCTTGGAGGTTATTATACTATTACTAGAGGCCTGGTGCACAAAAATCATACACGGGGGGGAGGGGGTTCCCTCAGCCTGACCTGCACCCTCTCCAATCTGGGAGCCCTCAGGGGATGTCCTACTGATGGCTTAGGCCTGCTCCCTGTGGTTCTCTGCTCTCTGCAGGGCCTGCCTGCTCCACACCACAGCGACTGCCAAGTAGGCCATGCTGGGTGCTGCCTGCGGGCCACACTTGCCTGCTCCCGGGTCGCTGCAGCGATGGCCAAGCAGGCCATGCTGGGAGCTGCCTCCTACCTGCTGTCAGTCTCCAGGGAGTTGCCGAGGTTAATTTGCATACTCATTTCTGATTGGCTGGTGAGCATAGCAGAGGGACGGTCAATTTACATGTTTCTCTTTTATTATATAGGAGGATGTTTACTTTTGTGTGTGGTTAAAATTTTTAAATGATAACTCATAATAGATGTTTAAGTATCTCATTTTTTAAACTTGATAGTCTAAATCCTTAATCTTCTAAGAAAGCTTTGTCTGATTGTACTGGTTATGAGAAATTTTTCCTCTTCCTTTCAATTAACAGACTGAAGACATTAAAGAGATAGCCAAAAAGACCCAAGCTCTGCCAAAGGTGAACTCGAAGAGGCAACGAGTCGTGATTTTCACCCAAGGGAGTGATGACACTATAATGGCTACAGGTACATGTTCAAACTGTATGAGAAAACCATTTTTGTGGAGATTAATCATTTATAACAAAAGTCTATATCCTTTCTAACATATTTAATTCAAAACATGCAAACTGTGTGAGAAAACCAGTGTTATGGAGCTTAATCATGTATAACAAAGTTTACATTCTTCCTATTATATTTAATTTAAAACACCGTACTTTTTTTTTACCACCTTAACTCATTTTGCTTACACAAACACACACTTCTGGCAATCATCAATATGTTCTCTATCTATGAGTTCAGTTTTTAGGTTCCACATGCAAGTGAGATCATACCTTATTTGTCTTTCTCTGTCTGACTGATTTCACTTAGCATATAATGCCTTCAAGGTTCATCCATATTGTTGCAAATGGAAGGATTTCCTTCTCTTTTATGGCTGAATGTAATTTTAATGTATAAATGTATATAGAAAATGTAGAAGTCTATATACATTTTCTTTCTCCCTACATCCATCAAACGGACCACTTAGGTTGTTTCCATGTCTTGGCTATTGTAAAAAATGCTGCAGTGAACACGAGGGTACAGATACCATTCCAAATTAGTGTTTTCATGTTCTTCAATGAAATGCCCAGAAGTGTAATTGCTGGATCATATGGTAGTTCTATTTTTAATTTTTTGAGGAAACTCCACACTGTTTTTCATAGTTGCTACACCAATTTACATTTCCAGCAACAGTGCACAAGGGTTCCTTTTTCTCCATTTCCATCCTTGCCAACACGTATTTCTTGTCTTTTTGATAACAGCCACTCTAGCAGGTGTGAGGTGATCTCATTTTGGTATTGATTTAAATTTCCCTGATGATTAATGATGTTGATCACCTTTTCATGTACCTGTTGGCCTTGTGTATGTATGTCTTTTATGGGAAAATATTCAGCTCTTTCAGATTGTGTTTGTTTGATTTTTTTGTTTGGTTTTGTGTTTGTTTTTTGTTGAGTTGTATAAGGTATATATATTGGATATTAGCTTCTTACCAGATAAGTGATTTGCAAATATTTTCTCCCATTTCATAGGTTGCCTTTTCATTTTGTTCATGGTTTCTTTTGTTGTGTAGAAGTGTTCTTTGTTTGCTTGTTTGTTTGATTGTGATTTTAGTTTGATGTAGTCCCACTTGCTTATTTTGCTTTTGTGGCCTTTGCTTTTGGTGTCAAATCCAAAAAAATTGTCACCAAACCAGTGTCAAGGAACTTATCCCCTTTTCTTCTAAGAGTTTTAAGGTTTCAGGTCTTACTTTTAAGTCTTTTGAAGTGATTTTTGTGTAGGTTGTAAGGGAATGCTGCACTTTCATTCTTTTGCATGTGGCCATCCAATTTTCCAAACACCATTTATTGAAGAGACTATTGTCTCCCCATTGTATGTTCATGGTTCCTTTGTCATAAATTAATTGACCACATATGTCCGGGTTTATTTCTGGGCTTTCTATTCTGTTCCATTGACCTATGTGTCTCTGTTTTTATGCTAGTATCATACTGTTTTGATTACTGTATCTTTGTAATATAGTTTGAAATCAAGAAATGTGATGCCTCCAGACTTGTTCTTCTTTCTCAAGGTTGTTTTAGCTGTTCTTGGTCTTTTGTGGTTCCATATGAAATTTAGGATTTTTTGTTCTATTTCTGTGAAAATGTACCTTGTATAGTTTTTTTTATAATTTCAATAAGTATATATGTACCTTCTATCTCATTAGAAAATATTTTCAAGAAGATAATTTAAGAAAAATCAGTTGAGTAAATCTACCTTGATTTTTTTTACTGTGATATTTTGAAGATATTATCAATCTAGAAATGTCTTTCCTGAAAAACATGCATTTTAATTACCAAATACCTGTGCTACAATAACATAAATATATCCAACTATGAACAAATATAACCCAAATATGTTACTTCATCAGCTTTAAACTTAAAGAAGAAAACTTCACTTCTGTTTTTACACAGTCATCTATTTTCATAGAAATAAAATAGGAATTTTATCTAGTCAACAAACATTTTATCAAATAAAATGATTAATATTGCCCTGGCTGGTATGGATCAGTGGGTAGAGCATCAGCCTGTGGACTGAAGGGTCCCAGGTTCGATTCTGGTTAAGGTCACATGCCTGGGTTGTGGGCTCGATCCCCAGTAGGGAACGTGCAGAAGGCAGCCGATCAGTGGTTCTATCTCATCATTGATGTTTCTATCTCTCTCTCCCTCTCCCTTCCTCTCTGAAATCAATAAAAATGTTTTTTTTTAAAAAAAAAGTTATGGTAGCTTAAACAATTAAAAAAAATGATTAATATTGTCAATAAGATGCTACCTACTACTGAAGCCAAAATACAGACCTTTTCCATTTTGTCTGAACCATTAAGATTAAAATCAATCAGTTAATTAATACTTATTATAAACAGAAGCAATTTTTACCTTAGTGTTTATTCAGTACTCTGCTGAACACTAAAACTTAAGATATGAGATCTAACTCAGAAATAAAATTAATATACATTGATATATGAATACAAGAAACTGTAATTACACTTGTTAATTATTGGCAAAAATTATATGGACTTGTATTGACTCAGAGAAGGAAATCAATAAAGCCTCAATAAAGATTTTATAGTGGCTATGAAGTAAACTTTTGTTGAACTAAATAAATATGCCTGAAAAGGTAAAAGAATAAATTATTGTCAAATTTTGGGGAATAGAGACCCCAGAATTAATTCATTTCAACTTTCTTATTTTAGAATTGTCTAAAGCAAGATTCAGATATTTATTTCAAAATAATACAATACATAGTAAATAATGAAATGGAGTTATAGATGGAGATTCGCCATGAGTCAATAATTGTAATATATGGGGATGGTCATTGTGCAATTACATCCACTTGTATATACACTTAAAATTTTTCATAATTAAAAGTATAAAAAACAGAAGGACAGAAAATTTTTCAAACAAAATTCAGATATATAGTATTAAGTGATTTATTTTCCCCAGATACATTGATATCCTTGCTAAGCCTTGAATTTTAGGAAGTATTTAAGAAAGGAGGGCAATCTAGTCAAAGAGGATCATGTGAGCAAAGACACCACATACTGTATAATCTTTTATTGTTGTGACAGGAAAAGCCATGTTGTTAATTTGTACAAGAGAGAAAATAAATAAGTCATGAAAAGATACCCCTGCGTTGATAATAACTGAATTGCTGTCTTTTTATACTAGTGGCCTATTCCTGTCTTAGCAGTGAACACCGTTTGGAAAAGTGAAAAGCATACCGACTTTCTTACCTCATAAGAATTGTCATACTGCCTTCAGATTCATAAAATGCTATTTGGTTGCTCTTTATAGAGACATTTATTTTAAGGCTTTATTCCAGAGATACATATTGTACGAGTGTCTTGTGAATTAGCACAAATTTCCAAAAATTGAAACCTTTAAAATTAGCATCCTCTTCCTGTGACTGAATTTGTCAACTCAATTTGGTCTTATTAAATATATTAAACCCTCTTAGGAATGCTTACCAGCAGGAATTTATTTGAGGACAGACACTGGTAATCTTTGCTGCTTCTAGTATATGAAAATGAACTTAAATTAGAGGGTGTACTATATCTGCAATGCATGATAAATACAAGATGGATAGAGAATCTGTTCAGTGGTGTCAGCTACAAAAGCAAACATGATAAATGTTAATGCAGTTTTGAGCCCTGGGATAAGCTATTCAGTGCACAAGCATAGCTGAATCTCTTTGCTATGTTGTTATTCATGGCAGCCAAATAAATGTCAATAATAAAAGAGAATTAAAGATTTTCATTTCCCAGAGGCAATCCTCTAATACGGCTTGATCTTTCATTTCATTTGTAATTCGTTCTCATGTCAGGATGCAATCATTCGCCAGGCTCTGGGTGTCATGTTAAGTCATTTAATAATGATTAAGAACATAAAAATGCTTGGCCTGTGGGGCAATCTACAGAAGAGATGCCAATTTGTTATTGTTTTTCTTCCTTTCCTCTTGAATATGGATCAGCTTTTCCCACCTCCTAGCATTAAAATACTAATGGAAGATGGGGAGGGACAGTAGTTCCTTAATTTACCATAAATGACATTCCAGAATGGTGAACACACTTATTATAACACTAATTATGAGTCATTGTTCCTTAAATCTCACACTGTAGACTATTTTTAAATGATCACTACTAAGTTTGTGGCATTTAGCAATAATATAACAAAATTAGGTTCCTTAGTATTTAATTCCAGAGACCTTTCTCCTTTTGCGACATGGTGGCTATAAACCATTTTCTATTATTTTATAAAGGTAATTCTCTGAATTCCTCTACTCTAAGTTGCCTGTGAATGTAGTATTTTTTTGGCCACCTCTATTACAGTTGGATATCCATCCTCTACATCCATCCATCCCAGTGGTTTTGTCACATAGCAGTCATTGTTTCATTGCTTGCAGGCTAATTGAGTTCCAAGTTTTGGAAAAGGGGGTAGGGGGAGGGCAAGGTGAAGGGGACACTGAAAAGTAATAAGAGTAAGAAGTTGGGGATGAAAAACAGGAAAGAAAAGATGATTCTGTTCATTTTTATCCCTTAATAAATGTTGAATGAACTTGTTAGGTATGGTGGAACTCAGGTCAAGGAAATCATTTCTGTATCTATAAAACTTTAGAAAAATTAAGACTACAGATTTTCATTGCCTACTGGACAGCAGGTACTAATAAGGTCTTTGTATATTAACATCTTACTATAGTAAGGATTGTACTGAAAAAAATGAATACACACACACACACACATATGTGTATATAGAAAGTATAAATTTCTTCAAGTTCCTGTACCGTACTAAATATATCACTAAAAATTGGGAAAAACAGTAAGACTTTTATTCTAAATTGAAAATAATGCATTTTATACATTGGCCTTTTTGCAGCCATGAAATGGGTCCACTGAAGAATAAATTGTAGGCTTTTCTAAATACTTTCAGAATTCTTTCTAGGTTGTTTGAGTTATAATATTGCTCAAAGGGAGAAAATAGATTAGGTCAGAGGTTTTCAACTGGAAGACTTGGTGCTACCATATCAGAATCACAGAGTGGGCTTTTGGTAAATACAGTCCTGCCTTCTTAAAAAACACCTTCCCCTCAACCTGATATGTCCCTGTGAGGAGTATTTGAATACACATCCTCATTGCCCTAACCGGTTTGGATCAGTGGATAGAGCGTCAACCTGCGGACTCAAGGGTCCCAGGTTCGATTCCGGTCAAGGGCATGTACCTTGGTTGCAGGCACATCCCCAGTAGGGGGTGTGCAGGAGGCAGCTGATCGATGTTTCTCTCTCATTGATGTTTCTAACTCTCTATCCCTCTCCCTTCCTCTCTGTAAAAAATCAATAAAATATATTTTTTTAAAAAATACACATCCTCAAGAAAGAGGTATGAGAAAGGGGGTGGGGAGGGATGGAGACTAGGGGAAGGGGAGTGTAGTGTAGGGTTGTTTATTTGTTGAGAAAGCTCACTTATGTGATGTAGCAATGCTGCCTATCCTTCATCTCTCACTTTGAAAAACAATTGTATTAGGTGATCTGATAATGTTGACTTAAGTTCTGTGATCCTGTGGTATGATGGAAACAGAACATTTTAGCAGCTAAGCATCTATTACTTCAATAAGTCAGTCTTTGCTGGAGGGTGTTAATGGGGGGGAAAGGAGGACATATATAATATTTTCAACAATAAAGACTTATTTAAAATAAATAAATAAGTCAGGCCTTGGTGAATGCTTCTCTTTCTGGATCAGTCACAAAGTACCAAGGACCCATTCCCCAAAGACAAGTAATCTGCATATTACTTTACATAGTCTCCTGCCCTTGAGGAGCTTATAATGTAAGATAATCACCTCATCGTGCCCTTAGTGATTTCATTATAAGTAAGTGGGATTTTGGAAGTTACTTGTCTTCATGTTATTACATCCTTAAAGAAACTTGTCATCCCATTTGCTAGTTAAGTTTTCATGTTCTTTGAAAACACTCAGTTCTCTGTAAGGTAAGGTCAATTGTGATTTGCAGTTCTGGTAGCACAGAAAGTGGAATAGGAAAATGCCAGCTCTAAAGGAAAACAACCTCAGCAGCTGGAAGAATAATGTCAGCACATCATCACAATTCCTACTGCTACAAACATTATTATAAATCATTTTGAAAATGTTTTCTCTACTATAGCCAAAGCAGCTTTAAATGATGATCTTGTTGGCATAGGCTGGTCATGGTGTGGATAGAACACATTAAGTAGCAATCTTTCAGAATGTCCATGTATGGCATTCATAGAAAAGAGTTCTTACCAGCTGAGATTTTAAAGAATATAGATTTCTTAACTATGGATATAAACAGCTAAGTTATTAACTCCTGTTCCATTTTTAGATTGTTATAACTGCAAAAGATAAAGTTCTTTCATTAGCCAAGAGGTCGAAAATAATTTAGAACAACATACATAGGACTGTCACATTCCTAACAAAATATTTGTGGGCCATGATTTGTATGGTTTAGTAATCTCAGGCCTGTCAAGAAATGAGACTTTTTTCAACTCCCACCTTTCATGTTGCTAGAAAGCAAAATGGAAGACAGCCTACACTAGGCAAATGTTAGCTCTATCATAGCATTTATTTCTGAAAGGACATTTAATTCAGATATTAATTATAGATTACATATAGTAAAATTCACACATATTTTACTAAGAAACAATGAACAACCAACATAATAAAACTGTAGAACATTTTGTATAATATGTCTTTTGGATTTTCTATGTATATAATAATATCTGTGAACAATAGCGGTTTCGTTGCTTCTTTCCCAATCCTTTACTTTTTTTGCTTTTTTTAAATTACACTTAAGTAGCACAATAAGGCTCACTGAATACGAGCACAGTTGAAATGGCTATAGTTTGTAATTTTTTTTCTGCCTAATAACTTCCTTTAGTATTACATGTAGTGTGGGAATTCTCTTGGTTTTTGTTTGTTTAAAAAAATGTCTTTATTTTGCCTTTCAGTGAGTATAGAACTCTACATTGAGAGCTATATTCTTAAAGATGATCTTTCATTATGTTTTGGATTCTCTTATTTTTATTAAGTCCACTGTTAGTCTTACTTTTGCCCTTTTGAATATATTATTTTCATTTTCTCTGGCTGGTTTTGAGAATTTTTCTTTGATTCACCTTGTACTTGGTTCTTGTTTTTCTTGTGTTTATCCTGCTAGGGTTAATTTTAGTGCTTCTCAAGTTTACGGTTGATGCTCTTATCAGTTCTAGAAAATGTCTCAGCTGTTAATCTCTTTAGATACTGCATGCTCTCTTTCCAATTGAGGTACCGATTACATAGGTTTTATGCCTTTTGTGTGTGTGTGTCCCAAATATCTTTTATACTCTTTCTTGTACTTTTCTTCCTCTCAAACTTCAGCTTGTTTATTTTGCACTCACCTACCAGTTAGTTGACTACTTCTTTCCACTTTGTCCAATCTGCATTTCAACACATCTATGAGGTGTTTTTTTTTTTTTTTCAGTAATCAAGTTTTTTATTTTCTAAATTATTTGATTCTTTTTTATTGATCCCAGTTCTGTAGTATAATTCTCTACCTTGTCATTTATTTTCTTTAAACACAGTGATAATAAATTGCATATCCAAAAATTAAAAGCTTCAGTCATCTGTGGGTCCATTTCTTTCTTTTTAATTTGGGTCCATTTCTTTTGTCTTTTCTTTTGGGTTTATTTCTAGGTCTGCCTGATAATTTTCATTAAATGCTAAACATTGTTCATAATAAATTACAGTGTTTCTGCTGGTGATATTGTCTTCCTGTAGAAGGGAGCTATTGTGGCCAGTGTGGCTTAGTTGATTGAGCATCATTGCATGTACCAGAAAGTCTCCAGTTTGATTTCTAGTCAGGGCACATGCCCAAGTTCAGATTTAATCCCCACTGTGGGGGGTGGGGGATAGGGGAGTGTAGGAGGCAGCCAATCGATGTTTCTCTCTCACATTGATGTTTCTCTATCTCTCCCTCTTCCTTCCCCCTCTCTAAAATCAATAAAAACATTTTCACTAAAAAGAAGGCAGCTAGTATAAAGACAGATCAAGGACTGGGCCAACTCAAGCTTGGATTGCACTTTTGAAAGGCTCAGTCTCCTTCTAATTTATCCTCACTCCTATGCTCTAGCTCTCCTGAAATCTCACCTGAAATCCTAGTGTATGGTTTAGCATCCCTACTCTTTGGTGGGTTCTGTTTGGTACCATCGAACTGCCAAAAATACTACTCTGCCTATTAGAGGTCTTCTGTTTTATGTCTTATCCTCTTATCCTGCTACTTTACAAATCTGGCAAATAGCTCAAAAGAGAAAATTGCTGAGTATCAGGTATATTCTAGTGTGTTAAGAGAACTTCAGGATCATTACATCTCAATTCTGACTGCCTTGGCTGCTCCAAATTCCAATTTTTGTCTCTGGAAACTGCCAAAAGTTCTGATGGCTTCTCTGTGTCTTAGTAAGTGCCCATTGTCTATTCTAAATCCTCAACCTTTCACCCAGCACCAAGAATTTACAAATGCCCTGAGGGAATAACTTTTACAATGTCAGCCTAACTCTTTAAGATTTTCTTTCCTCTCAGGGATCTTGTCCTATCAAGTCTTAGCTACCTTGACAGCTCTCTCATACCTTCAATTAATTTTTAAAATATTTTTATTTTGCATATTTTCTAGTTTATGGTGTAGGAGTTGGTTTGTTACAAGCTATGGCATTATTACCTAAAATAACATTGTTATTTACTATAAAATAAAAAATATGCAGCCCAGAAAGTTAAGTGGACTCATCTTTTTATTATATTATATATGGCTGATTTAGCAATACTACCCTCTACCTATTAGAGAACTGCTGGGTTAGATATTTTCTCCAATAACCCAAAGTTAAAGACAAAACAGCTGGGTTAGAACCCAACTTCTTGAATCCCAGTTTAATTTGTTCTATAACATGCTTCCTTATTTACTTACAACAGTGGTTCTCAATGTCGTGAGGAGCAGTTTTCCCCCTCACTTTTGGTTGTCACATTGGGTAGAGGTGGGGGAATTCCACTGGCTTCTAGTGGCCAGAAGCCAGAGATGCCGGTACACATCCAATAATGCACAAGACAGCCACCCACAATGAAGAATTTTATGATTCAAACTAGAGGCCCGGTGCACAAATTCATGCACGGGTGGGGTCCCTCACCCTGGCTGGCAGTCGGGGTCATCGGGGCTGTCTCGCCCAGTTTGGGGGGGAAGGACTGCGGGAGGTTGGCTGTGGGAGTGCACTGACCACCAGGGGACATCTCCTGCGTTGAGCATCTGCCCCTGGTGGTCAGTGTACATCATAGTGACCAGTCAACCAGTCATTTGGTCAACCAGTTATAACGGTTGCTTAGGCTTTTATATATATAGATATCAGTCATGCCAATATTGGAAAAACCAGTGTACCTCAGAATGTATATATTTTTTAAATGTTTTTATTGATTTTTAAAGAAAGAGGAAGGAAAAGAGAAAGAGAGAGAGAGAGAAGCATTGACCGGCTGCCTCCCGCACACACCATGACTAGGGATCAAATCCAAAAACTGGGCACGTGCCCTGATCAAGGATTGCAAGGGTGACCTTTTGGTGCATGGGTTGACACTTAACCAACTGAACCACACCAGCTAGGGCTCAGAATGTATATTTAAAAGATCACTATCTGCTTTCTCATTACACTTAACCATAAGATCAATACCAATAGACTTTAGTAGGATAAATCTTGTAGGACTACAACCAGAGGCTACATGACCCAGAGAATGCACATATGTGAGCTAGGCCATACTTATTTAACTTTCTCAGAGCTTCTGCCAAATAATCTCCAATTCTAACACTTTTCTTTTGTTAGAATTTGTTCAAGCTGGAAAACATTCTGATGTGGAGGTGTATATACATACCTTATAAATGCATTTGTGTATGTGCTTGGATATTCAGATGATAGTTACATTCACCCATACATTTATATACGTACATTAGAGGCTCAATGCATGAAATTCGTGCAAGGGGCTCAGCCCTCACAGCCCCAACCTCTTCTGGAAGGACGTGTGGAAGGTCATTCGGCTGTTTGGTCTAATTAGCATATTACTCTTATTATTATAGATACTCACACACATTTTCTTAAGTGGTTCTTAGAGAATGTATTCATCTTTTAAAACTCTAATTAATCTCTGTAATTAAAAGCTCTTGAAAATATAAGGGGGTATCCAAAATGGTGGCGGGGTAGGGGACATTAAAGTCACTTCCTCCCAGGATCAAACAGCTCAGCTGCAAAGGTGCCCCCTGACGAGCAAGGAGTCTCAGCAACACACTGGGTCTCCTAGCCCAGAGCACCAGTGCCAAGAAGAGGGGCCCATATAACATATGCCTGTGAAAATCAGTGGAGATACTGTCTGCCAGGGTGAAACCATAGATTGTTAGAAACCCAGGTGCCCTCTTAAAGGGCAAACACATAAAACCTCATTTGTGGGCACTCACCCTTGGGCTCTGGTAGAGGGATTGAACCTCAGAGTGGACTGGAGTCATACAGGGTGAGATTGGATTGTGTGGCTTCTGCAAGAGGGCTGAAGGGGCAGCCACCAATGACCTTGTGCTGCCTGCCTCTCCCACGCTGCCTCCAGACACCATCTTTCCTGCATCAATCACTCCACTCCATACAACATCAGCCTGGGGGAATCTACTAGCACCACCCTGAAAAGCGCCCACCATACGGAGGAGTCAGCTATCTGCAATCAGCCTGGGCCCACGTTGCAGACGTTCTTGGAAGTCTCTTGAGGAATTCAAGGCAGATTCAGGGAGTGTCAAACAAGAGAGAATGACTAGAGTGGCTTTAGGGCAAGAACCATTTTTCCTGAGCACCTGACCAGTGCAGTTCCCTCATAGCATCACCTGAGGAGATGCACTGGTCCCACACTCCCGACTCACTGTGATCCTACCCTGATAAGGGGTCTTCGGGCTGTAGCCACCCTGGGCTGTATTGTGGTCTTTCTCAGGAAGCTCTCAAGGAGGTCCAGACGGATAAGGTGTGTCAGAGAGACACATGAGAGACTCAGTGGTGTGTCTTCGGGGCAGAGGCCATTTTCCCCGTGTGCCCTAACTGATGCCACTGTTCGTGTGCAGAGCCCTCCTTGCACAAGGCCACATCTTAATCTGTTTTAGACTGATGAACTCTACTTCCCCCACTCTGAGGACTCCCTGAGACCCTGGCCTTGGTATAACCTGAGACTTTTGCTGAATGGCCTCAAAGCCAGGACTGGTGCCAAGTTTGAATCTGTATCAACCTGGTGAACACCAATCCCACCTACGAGGTGACTCAGAATCTGCCTCACATAACTTGTATTTCACCAGAGCTCTTTAAGTGGCTGAGCTTAACAGGCAACCAGCAGATCTCATGTTGTCTTGGGCCTTTTGTTGACCTGCCCCAGGCTCATCAGGTACTTACTGGTGGAAGACAGCTTCAGTAAGCATCTTCCCACATGCACCAAGGTCCAGCAGAGGCAGCCACCTACCATGGATCATTTTGTAGCTTCTAACTAGTAGCTCAGGGCCAGTCACAGGAAGCATCCGACATTGACCTGCATCAGAGTCCCTCCCAAGAAGCCCAGAACCAACACCTCTAGTAGTTGGCTTCAGGCCTCATCAGAGCACACCCAAAGTAAGATCGCTGCAGGGAACCGTTTTCTGGTGAGTTGAATTTCACATTGTGGGGTCAGCCCTCATTCAACAGCTCATGCACTATAGTCAAGGTCAATCTTCACAGTCAAACAGCCTGAGGACCAACCCCACCCCTGGACAAACCAACAGCAATCAAGACTAAACTATAACAAAAGGGCTCACATAACTCTGCACACAAGGGACATTCCTGGAGCACCTAGTTCAGGTGATCAAGGAGACTGCACTACTAATCCCACAGGACACCTACAAGGTAAGGTCACACTATGAATACTCAAAAACATAGCAGATCTACCTAAAACATAGAAATAAGTACAGAGAGGCAGCCAAAATGGGGAGACAAAGAAACATTCTCCAAATGAAAGAACAGGAGGAATCCCCAGAAAAAAGAACTAAATGAAATGGAGTCAAGGAAACCACCAGATACACAGTTCAAAATAATGGTTATAAGAGTGCCCAAGAAACTTAGTGAGAACTTCAACAAGGAGATAGTAAACATTAAAAAAGGACATAGAAACAATAAAAAATCCAGTCGGAAATGAAGAATATAATATCTGAAATGAAGAATGCACTAGAAGAAATCAATAGCAGATTAGATGAAGCAGAGGATCAAATCAGTGATTTGGAAGTCAAGGAAGCAGAAAACATCCAGTCAGAGCAGCAAAAAGAAAAAACAATTTTTTTAAAAATGATGATAGTTTCTGGGACAATATCAAATATAACAACATTCACATCAGAGGGATATGAGGAGAAGAGAGAGCAAGGGATTGAGAAACTATTTGAAAAAATAATGACTGAAAACTTTCCTAACTTGTTGAAGAAAAGAGGTACACAAGTTCAGGAATTACTGACAGTCCCAAACAAGAGGAACCCAAAAAGACCCACACCAAAACACATCATAATTAAGATGGCAAAGGTTAAAGACAAAGAGAGAATCTTCAAAGCAGCAAGAAAAAGGCAGATAGTTACCTACAAAGGAACTCCCATAAGACTGTCAGCTGAATTCTGTTTTCTCAACAGAAACATTTCAGGCCAAAAGGATTGGCACAAAATATTCAAAGTGATGAAAAAAAAAGGACCTATACACAAGATAACTTTACCCAGCAAAGGTATCATGTGGAATCGAATGAATGATAAAAGAGTATCCCAGACAAGAAAAGAGAAGGGTTCATCACCACCAAACCAGTATTATAAGAAATGTAAAGGAATTTCTTAAAAAGAAGAAAAAAGAGGGAAATTCATGGCAATACAGGCCTACTTCAAGAAACAAGAAAAATCTCAAATAAATGTTCTCACCTTACATCTACAGGAACTAGGAAAAGAAAAGCATACAAAGCACAAGTGAGTAGGAGGAAGGAAATAAAGATTAGAGAGAAAATTAAAAAAAAATAGAATTAAAAAAATAAGATCAATAAAATCAAAAGCTAGTTTTTGAAACAGTAAAGATGATTATTAAACCATTACTACACTCATCTAAAAAAAGGGGGGGGGGGCAAATAAATAAAATCAGAAATTAAAGGGGAGAAATAACAACTGACACCACAGAAATACAAAGGATTATAAGAAAATATTACAAATAAATTTTGCCAGCAATTTGGACAATCTTGAAGAAATGGAAAAATTCCTAGAAACATACAATCTTCCAAGACTGCATCAAGAAGATACAGGAAATCTGGACAGATTTTAACCAACGAAATTGAAGCAGTAATCAAAAAGCTCCCAACAAACAAAAGTCCTGGACCACATGGCTGCATGGGTGAATTTTACCAAACATTCAAAGAACTAACACCTATCCTTCTCATACTATTCTAAAAGTTTCAAGAAGAGGGAAGACTCCCAAGTTCATTTCATGAGGCCAACATTATCCTAATTCCAAAACCAGATAAAGACACTACAAAAAGTCCAGCCCTGTGACTCAATGGTTGAGCATCAACCAGGAAACCGAGAGATCACGGTTTGATTCCTTTCAGGGCACATGCCCAGGTTGCAGGCTTGATCCCCAGTAGGGGGCATGCAAGAGACAGCCAATCAATGATGTTTCTCTCTCATCGCTTTTTGTCTCTCTATTCCTCTCCCTCTTGCTCTAAAAATTAAAAGACACTACAAAGAAAGAAAATCATAGGCCAATATCCCAGATGAACACAGATACTAAAATCCTCAACAAAATATTAGCAAACCAGATCCAGCAATACATTAACAGAGATCATACACCATGATCAAGTTGGATTTATTCTGGGGGTGAGAGATTGGTGCAATATCTGCAGGTCAGTTAACGTGATATACCACATAAACAAAATGAAAAATGAAAATCATATAATCATATCAATAGATGCAGAAAAAGCGTATGACAAAATCCAGCACCATTTATGATTTTTAAAAAGAACTCTCTCAGCAAAGTGGGAATAGAGGGAACATCACATAACATAATAAGGGCCACATATGACAAACCCACAGCTAACATCATACTCAACAGGGAAAACCTAAAATAATTTCCCTTAAGATCAGAATTAAGGGATTTCCACTTTCACCACTCTTATTCAACATAGTTTCTGAGTATTCGTAGTGTGACCTTACCTTGTAGGTGTCCTGTGGGATTAGTGGTACAGTCTCCTTGATCACCTGAACTAGGTGCTCCAGGAATGTCCCTTGTGTGCAGAGTTATGTGAGCCCTTTTGTTATAGTTGGTCCTCAGGCTGTTTGACTGTGAAGATTGACCTTGACTATAGTGCATGAGCTGTTGAATGAGGGCTGGCCCCACAATGTGAAATTCAACTCACCAGAAAACTCCCTGCAGCGATCTTACTTTGGGTGTGCTCTGATGAGGCCTGAAGCCAACTACTAGAGGTGTTGGTTCTGGGCTTCTTGGGAGGGACTCTGGTGCAGATCAATACAAATGGATATTTATCTAAGAGATATATTACCAAATGTTTGTCAGAATAATTATTGTTTGTATATAGTGAGTATTTCTTCTGAAATTTAATCAGGACTCCAAAATTTTCTTTTCAGAGCATTACAACTTGGTGGCAACATTTTATTTTGGCTGAAATACTGCATGCAATTTTTCAGCTCAGATAAAATGTTTGCAAGTGTAGCAGAAAAGTCTGGTTCAGATAATTGAACAGCAAAAATTTTCTTGGTTAAAAGGAATAAAGGATTGCACTTTTGAATATTAAAATATGTACTTAAATGAGGACATATCTGCTTTGCCTTATTCCTTTTAAGCCTTAGACAAGATGGTTTATCCTAATTAAACTTTTTTAAAAGCTCAGAGCATTTTTGATTCATTGATTTTTAAATTAGCCCAATAGAAGCTAGCATTCCTGAGGATTCCCCCAACCCACCCCTTTGTTTAATCTTGGCCCATAAACTTTATCCAGCTTTTCTCAGCTTCTATTAACCTATTTTAATATGTTTAGAACTTTTCTGGTTTAATACTGTTGCCCTTTGCCATCTAGTTATCTATTTGTCTATATAAATTTTTCCTTTACTCAGAATTACTTCATTTAGTTCTAGAACTCTACTTCCTCCCCATCTATAACAAAAGGCAAATTTTTAAAAAATGTTTTGTGAATAGAATTCAAAAGATACAATAATTAGGCTGTTGAGCTGTCTGGTACTTGTGAGGAAGGAAGCAATTTTTTGTTATTAGGATGATCATAAAACTTTTTATCAAAATCCAAATACTTTTGAGAGTGAAAGGGGTGTCATTAATTACACTAGACTCTCCTGGGCAAACTGATCTATATGGTCATGCTAATCATTAAACATATTTAAACAAGCATATTTGGTAAAATGCATTCTTGCATTGGTTGAGGTTTTGGACTATGATATTTCTAATATTTCTTCCATCTCAAGGAATCTTGATCACTTTCTAAGAATATGCCAGGTAATATTGAAGTTGCAGAAATCTAAGAATCTCTACTCTCAAGCAGGACAAGTTGGAGAGCAAGACACTGATAAATAAAACAGTCAGTTAACAGTACAAATGAATTCAAAACAGTATGGTTTTATTAAGTGCCATGTGTCAGGAATTGTGGTTTTAAAGAGAAATAAGACAGAAACTCCTTTTCTTGAAATGTATGAGAGATATAGTCCACTAATACAATATGAGAGGTGGTATACAACTTTTATGAACTGATTTTTATAGGAGAACAGAGGGAACAAGAAGTTGGGGAAAGTTTCACAGGGAAGTGATGTTTGAACTAGGCTTTGAAGAATACTACAATTTTGGCAAGTTAAGATTACAAAGGAATGTAAGTTAATGGAATAAGATCAAAAGGTAAAGAGGCCTTAAACGGTATATGATCTATCACAGAGAATGTCAAATATCAGGAGAGAAGTGTGGGTAGGCATGAAATAGTAAGTTGTGATAGCCTGTGCTGGGAAGTACATGATTAAGTGCTTAAAGTACCATAAAGAGAAAGGAGAGAACATTGGGGCTGCAAAACATTTTGTGGCCAGTTTATCATAATGCCATAAAAGAAAGGAACTACACTTCTATTTGTATATAAAGCTTCGTTTCAGAGGGATCAACAAATACTAAAGATGGAGATCTTTTTTTAAATTAAATACCAAAGAATTAAAGCTGCAATAACCCCTCTAAAAAAATATTAGCAATGAACAATCCCATGGCATTAGAGTGAAACAAATTTGATAAGGTTAGAAAAAAATTATAGACAAAAAGCTATATATAAAATGTGGTAAAGAACTAGAGAAAATTAATTAAGATTGACTTGGTTTAAAGATGATAAGTACTAATGCAAAAGGCTAATGAATTCAGCCATGGAGAAAGTTTGTACTAAAGTGTTTTCTAAAAGAATTGCTGCTGGACTGGCTCTTAGTAAGCCTTTCTTCCCCGCGCCCCCACCCCCTTAAATTTAGGGAAAAGATTAGTAACCTAATAACAAAATTTGCAGTTAAGCCCTAACCGGTTTGGCTCAGTGGATAGAGCATCAGCCTGCAGACTCAAGGGTCCCAGGTTCGATTCCGGTCAAGGGCATGTACCTTGGTTGCGGGCACATACCCAGTGGGGAGTGTGCAGGAGGTAGCTGATCGATGTTTCTCTCTCATCGATGTTTCTAACTCCTTTCCCTCTCCCTTCTCTGTAAAAAATCAATAAAATATATTTTTTTAAAAATTTGCAGTTAATACTAAATTAATACTAAATTAAGAAATACTATAGTGTTAATAAAATTATAGAAATTCTGGAAGTTTACTGGGTAATACTAGAAGTTAAGAAATGGAAGTTTAAAATAGTGTTAAAATGCCAAAACCGGTTTGGCTCAGTGGATAGAGCGTTGGCCTGTGGACTGAAAGGTCCAAGGTTCGATTCCGGTCAAGGGCATGTACCTGGGTTGCAGGCACAGCCCCAGTAGGAGATGTGCAGGAGGCAGCTGATGGATGTTTCTCTCTCATCGATGTTTCTAACTCTCTATCTCTCTCCCTTCATCTCTGTAAAAAATCAATAAAATATATTTAAAAAATAAATAAAATAAAATAGTGTTAAAATAATCTATATTCATCCCATTTTTAAATCCACGTAGAAGTAGCAAATAACATTAGAGAAATGTCTCCATTTCCAGAAGTTATTCTTGTTTTAGGGTTTAAGAGCAGAATGGTAGAGTAACCTAAAATTTAGAGCAATAGGAATATGTCTTCACTAAAGAGTCTACATTTATATTATCTATAATGTGATTAAATTCTGAGTTTCAAAGTAGATTTTTTGTGAAAAAATTCACATAAATCATTATTGAATTTTTTATAGAATACTGTTCCTTCTGAGACACATTTTACTAAAGGCACTATTTGTAAATTATCTTATTCCCTGTAGATATTTAAATAATATCTAGGTCTTAAAGAAGTATGGATGAGGAGCAATGGGTCTAGTTTCCTGGAATGATTATTTGGATTCCTAGCAGGGTTTATATTTCTGTCTCTGCTGGTTAATGTGACTATGCCCATGAGTCCTAACATGTAAACCACAGCCTTGACTGTCTGAGTCTTGCAGTAGAACTTACCATTTTATTTCTACTGTAAATTAGAGATTTTAGCATGATTACTAGGAAAGAGTAACAGTGCTATTTGTTATGATCAAATTAAATAGTTTTGCAATCAGCTATTCTGGGATCTGTTAAAACATTCAGACCTTAAGCCCTCAGAGTAAATCCATATAGATTTAAATTTTTAGAGCCTTGGCTCTAGCTACTTTGAGAGTAACTACAAAGAATAGTCAAAAAAGCTTTCTTTGAAATGCCCTCAGGTTTATCAATTTCTATCTTTATGTTACATTATAAAAGATATCTATGCATATTTCTTTTATTGGGTGTTTTCCAAAGACCAGTTTTGGAAAAAGAGTGAGAAATTCATATATATATATGATAAAACCTTACTGAACAGTTGGCTGCCATAAGCTTTTAGAAACCTACTTGTTGGTATGTCAGCATAAACAGTAAATCATAATGAGGGTCATTAGGTTTCTTTGACACGTGATAGGAAGAACCCAACCCAGCATGCTACTTGTAAGCTTATCTACAAAGCATAGAGGTATTTGTCACCATTGACAGTATTGATATTTAATCTGGGATCTGTTTGTAACTCAGCTTTCCATGTGTGTGTTAGTATGTGTTTGGTGGTCTTAATTCAGCTCCAAAGCATAACTAGCTTTTTCCTTCATATTATTCTGAATTTTACCTAACAGCAAATAGAAATATTAAATAGGTACTTTGGGGATGATAATTTCTCTCCAGCTGAGTTATGCCAACCAAAAGGTTTCTGGGTATTGGCCTCTTATGTTGTTTCTATAGTTCACAAGCCAAAGCTGTGATAAATTAGATTATAGTAAATTAGATTAATGGTCTAGGACAGTGGTCAGCAAACTGCGGCTCTTTAGCCACTTGAGTGTGGCTCTTCCACAAAATACCGACTTCTGCGCATGGGCCACGAAGTTTCAATCACACTGTACATGCGCGCCCGCACGTGATATTTTGTGGAAGAGCCACACTCAAGGGGCCAAAGAGCCGCATGTGGCTCGCGAGCCGCAGTTTGCCGACCACTGGTCTGGGAAGGAGGCATAGTGATTTGGTTAAATAGGTAAGTCAGGAAAGCAGAACCAGCAGGGACTGGGGAAAAAAAACACACAACAGGTGAGGCAGATGCTGAGATATGATGTTCTGGATACAGTTGTTGGTAGCAATAATTTAGATGCACCAATGGGAATTTTAATTAGAATGGTAAGAAGCTGATGAAAAAGAAAGTAATCAATTATTCATCTCATGTATAGGGATTCAGGATCTATTATTTCCAGGCACTGGGTAAGGTACAGTATACATGGTAGTTTCTATATTCAAGGAACTCACAATATATGAAATACAGATGTAAAGTAATAGTCACAGTTTGTTGTAATAAGAGCTATAATAGATGAAAGTTTAAGATGTTAAAGACCCAAGAAGAGGGAGTGACTAATTGTATTGAGGAGTCTAAGAAGTGCTTTATACAAACTTTAACATTAGGTGGGTATTTGAAGCTTGCAAAACAAAGAAAGCAAGAACATGTTTTCATATGTCTCTTGGCTTTCTGAATGTCCTCTTTTGAAAGGTGTCTATTTAGGTCCTTTGCCCATTTTTTGATTGGATTGTTTATCTTCCTTTTGTTAAGTTGTATGAGTTCCCTATAAATTTTGGAGATTAGGCCCTTATCAACATTCTAAGCAGAAGAAATAGCATGTGCAAAGGCATAGACAAGAAAGGTGGAGTATCGTGCACTGGGGGACAAAGTTTAGTATGACAACAAGTGCAAGCTAAGTGTACATTACAAAAAGCTAGAAAAATACAGAAGGATCACTAAACATAAAAGGCATCATGAAAGAAAGTTTAAGGGTAGCAATACTTATATCTGACAAAATAGACCTCAAAGTGAAGGCCATAACAAGAGATAAGAAAGGCCACTTCATAATACTAAAGGGAGCAATTCAACAAGAGGATATAACTCTGGTAAACATATATGCACCCAATACAGGAGCACCCAAATACATTAAAAAAAAAAAAAACACAAAAAAACTTCTGGAAAATATCAAGGGAGAGATAGACAGCAATATTGTCATAGTAAGGGACTTCAATACCCCATTGACACCCCTGGATAAATCCTCTAAACAAAATATTAGCAAAGAAACATCAATCCTAAATGACTGACTAGATCAGATGGAATTAATTGACATCTTCAGAACATTTCACCCCAAAGCTACAGAATATACTTTCCTAAGTGCACATGGGACATTTTCAAAGATAGACGACATAATGGGACACAGGCAAAGTCTCTTCAGATTCAAGAAGATAGAAGTCATATCAAGCACCTTCTCAGATCACAATAGCCTAAAATTAGAAATCAACTACAATAAAAACAATGAAAAAAAATCAAACACTTGGAGGCTAAAAACAGCATCCTGGCAACAAACGACAATGAACACACAACAATCCAAAATCTATGGGATACAATGAAAGCAGTCTTGAGAGGGAAGTTCATAGCTCTACAGGCCTACCTCAAAAAATAAGGAAAAATGGTAGTAAATTAGCTAACCCTACAACTTAAAGAATTAGAAAGAGAGCAACAAGAAAAGCCCAGAGTAAGCAGAAGGAAGGAAATAATAAAGACCAGAACAGAAATAAATGACATAGAGACCAAAAAAAAATACAAAAGATCAATAAAACCAAGAGCTGGTTCTTTGAAAGGATAAACAAGATTGATGAACCTCTAGCCAGGCTCACCAAGAAACAAAGAGAGAGGACCCAAATAAAATCAGAAATGAAAAGTGAAGTAACAACAGACCCCACAGACATACAAAGGATTGTAAAAAAAAAAAAAAAAAAAAAAAATACAACAAACAACACTACTCCAAAAAACTGGCCAACCTAGACGAAATGGACATATTCTTAGAAAAATACAAGCTTCCAAAACTCAATCAGGAAGAATCAAAAAACCTGAATAGGCTAGTAACTACCAATGAAATTGAAGCAATCATCAAAAATCTTCCAGCAAACAATAACCCTGGTCTGGATGGTTTTACAGGGCAGTTCTACCAAACATTCAAACAAGAACTAAAACCTATCTTTTTCAGACTACTACAAAAAATTCAAGAGGAAGGCACACTTCCCAGCTCTTTCTGGCATTACCCTAATTCCAAAACAGATAAAGACACCACAAAGAAAGAGAACTACAGCCCAATATCCCTCCCTGATGAACATAGATGCTAAAATCTTCAACAAAATTCTGGCAAATCGGATCCAGCATTACATTAGAAAGATCATACACCATGACCAAGTGGGATTTATTCCGAGGATGCGAGGATGGTACCATATCCACAAATCAATAAATGTGAAAAAATTGAGAGACAAAAACCACATAATCATATCAATTGATGCAGAAAAAGCATTTACAAAATCCAACACCCTTTCCTAATAAAAACTCTCAGCAAAGTGGGAATAGAGGGATCATACCTCAACATAACAAAAACTAAAACCATTTCCCCTAAGAACAGGAACAAGACAGGGATGCCCACTTTCACCACTCCTGTTTGACATAGTACTGGAAGTGCTAGCCATAGTGATCAGACAAGAAGAAGAAATAAAAGGCATCCAAATTGGGAAGGAAGAAGTAAACTCATTATTCACAGAGACATAGAAAACCCTAAAGATTCTATCAAAAAACTACTAGATTTATAATAGCTAAGATTTGGAAATAGCCTAAGTACCCATCTGCAGATGAGTGGATTAAAAAACTGTGGTACATCTACACAATGGAATACTATGCTGCTATATAAAAGAAGGAACTTTTACCATTTGTAACAGCATGGATGGACCTGCTGTTAGGCCTGTAGAGCATTATGCTAAGCAAAATAAGCCAGTCGGAGAAAGATAAATATCACATGATATCACTCATGTGGGATATAATGAACAACATAAACTGATGAACAAAAATAGATACAGAGACTAAGAAACACCTATCAGACCGTCCAACCTCAGAGAGAAGGCGGGGGTGGGGAGGGGTGTTAGAGATCAACCAAAGGACTTGTATGCATGCATATTAGCATAACCAATGTACACGAACATTGGGGTGGTAGGGGCTTGTCCTGGGAGATGTGAATGGCGGGGGTGGGAGGAGGGGAGTGTCAGTCAGGGAAAAAGGAGATATATGTAATACAATAAATAATAATAACAAAGTAAAAAAAAGAAAGTTTAATAGGATTTAGTGATTATTAAGGAGACAAATATGGCCCTAAGATTTTGAATTTAAGTGACTAGAATAATACAAAGAAATGGAAACTCAGTGTTAAGAATTATATATCAACTATAATTGAAAAATAAAAATTATTATAAAAAAAGAATTATATAGTCTATAAATATGTTACATCTGAGTGCACATAAAATACCTAGGAGGTCTTTTTGTGTATTTGTGAAGAATAGCATTAAATGTGTTTCATTGAAATTCTAAATGTCAAATGTTTATTATAGGCTCTTAAAGCCAGCCAGCAACCTAAAATGGCCATTGACAGTTTTTTCAAAATTACAAATTGTAAAAGAAAAAAATATCACCTGAATGAATTTTTTTCTTAATGCAAAAGAAAAAAAATCTTTGGATACATATAACTGAAGAAGAATCAGTATTGCTATGAATGTTCCAAATATTTGGTTCTAAATAACCAAATTAATTACTCTTTTATTTGTTTTAAAATACTGTTGTTTCAAGAACTACCAATTATCAGCTAATGCTGGAAGTCTGTAATTATGTGTTAATATATGACAAGGCTAGCAATCTCCACAGAAGACTGGCATGTAGCAAAATGCTTGAAGCTACTGTTGGTCCAATGAATCTAGCTCAGAAATGTTCCTAGAAACTAACCTTCTGTTTTTCAAATTACATATCCATTTATGGAGACAAAGCCCACTGAGTATAGGCAGTGTTACCTGAATCATTATAGAGTAATTGGTTAGAATTCCAAGTCAAACTTTGATACTGTGGGTGCAGATGAGCGGTTGCCTGGGCACTGGGAGGCAAGAAAAGACCCAAGAAGAGTTTATGAAGAGTTTATGAAGAAGCATAGGAAATGTTTAGAAGTGGTGGATATCTTCATTATCTTTACTGTGGTGATAGCTTCATGGGTGTATAAACATTCAAACTTATCAAATTGTACACTTTAAATACATGCAGGTGATTGTGTGCCAATCATGCCTCAATAGAGCTAGCAATAAAAGAAATGAATTTAATCTTAGAATGGTCAGATATGATAACTTGATTCCTGCACTATTGCCCATATTAAAGAGTTAGCCATTTAAAAATGAATATACAACAACTTGAAGTAATCTAGGCTACCTGAGCTATGATGAATTGAGTGTAGTGGTTTTAAACTATAGTCTTAAAGTAATACACTTTATTAAGATACAGATTTGTGTATGTGTGTTTGTGATTCTGGATGATTATTTTTCTTGAGAGTTGATATCTATGGACTGGACATTAAACTGGTTTTAAGCAGCTTTTAGAATATCAATACCACATTAGTTTGAATATTTTTTCCTTGTGAGAGATGCAGAAAGATCAATGTCTCAACTCCCCCAGGTCATAATAAGTGCTTTTAATAAAATTATTTTAACCTTTGTACACTTTTGCTTTTATTAATGAACTTTTCTTTTAAAATCAGACTATTATTGGCCTTCTGACAGTGTCGTCTTGCCTCTGGTTGAGACCGTGTGAACTCTAATTATTAAAGAGTAATTCTATAGGTAGAACCTAGAAAGATTAGAAGACATCAAAACTTTTATTTAAAAATTCATATTGGGATATGTGATATAGGAGAATCTTTTTTAAAAATTGCTATTTGATGCTTGGGTGTGGTCAGTCAGATGCCCTTATGGTATTATTAGAGTATAAATAGTGATGGTCTTTATACCCTTTTATATACTAACTGAGGCCCGATGCACAAAATTCACGCAAGGGGCTCAGCCCTCGCAGCCACGGTTTTGTCCAGAAGGTTGTTCGGCTGTCTGGTCTAATTAGCATATTATGCTTTTATTATAGATTTCTCTTCATGGAATTTAATCTAAATAATTAATCAAAATATGGGAGCAACTACATTTGAAGATACTCATGTCATGTTTGTGTATAAAAATAAAAATTTAAAGCAACCATAATGAGTAAAGTATGTTACTTATCATTACAAATAATGCAGCAGTTTGAGACTATATTTATATATTGTTAGAAGAAAAATAAACCAACATAATGAGTTTATTCATTTTGTGAAACTTCAATACTTAAAACTTGAAAATGTTTCTATAAGTATTAAAAATCAGAATATAAAGATGCCTATCATTACTATCAAAATAGCAAGAGTGAGTTAGGGGATAAAATGATAAATACTATGTTTTCCATATCTTACTTTCATATTTTAATTATCAATTTTAAAATAACATACTCCTTTTAATTAAGGGTACAAATTTAGCTGCCCTAAAGTAGCATAGACTACTAGTGGCTGAAGCTCTGGGGTTTCATTAGTACAGTGATGACTTAATTAACAAATCCTCTAAACAAAACCACTTTCCCTAAGACTGGCTTGGTGCAGCAAGCGTGAGGGAAGGATCAGTTTTCTCTGAGCTAGATTGGTGGCAGCAAGGACTAATGAGGCAGGGCCTTGAAAGTGGCTCTCTCTCAGATCTAACTCCTCAGGGGTTGGCTAGAGCTGATGCTGAGGGCACTGCTGCACTCCTGGGACCTCCACAGCCTGGTTACCCAGGTGTTGAAAAAGCAATTTCTGTGCCAAGACCATATGTGGCTTTTAAGAGACTCAGCAGGACTCTTGCTTTAGGCAGAGCATTCTTAGTGTGGAATGAGCAGCTAGAAAATAGCAGAGGGAATCCCATGTGCTAGGAAGCTCCCACTTGTCTTCTGTGTGCTCAGTTTACTGCTTTGTCCGTTCTCTGGGCTTCATTTTATTCAACTGTAAAATGAGAGACTGACTAGAAAATCTCTAATGTGCCTTTCAGTTCTAATGGCTATATGGCCGGATCAAGAGTCAGCAGCCTTTCCGTAAATGGCCAAACAGTACATGGTTTCAGCTTTGCAAGACGTGCATTTCAGCCATAACTGCTCAACTCTGCCTCTGTAGTGTGGAAGCATCCATATGTAACAATATGGAAATAAATGGGCATGGCTGTGTTCCAATAAAACTTTATTTACAAAAATAGGCAGCCACCTAGATTTGGCCCACAGGCCATAGTTGGACAAACCCTGGTCTAGATATTGATGTAATGCAAATATCAAAGAATTCTTTGGGGGATAGGATATAAACCTTATTTAAAAGGGATCATTCTCTTAGACTTTTTTTTAAAGATTAGTCAAATATAAAATTACTAGAGGCCCGATGCACAATATTTGTGCCAGGGGCTTGGCTCTCACAGCCCCTCGCAGCCCAGGCTTTGTCATTCTGCTGTTCATCTAATTAGCATATTAGCTCTTTATTATATAGGACATTTTAATGTCAGGGTTTATACCCAGCCACCATACCATTGTAGTAAATTCTCTGCAATAGGCAAACCCTTTGCCTTTCAATTAAGAAGGAAAATGGTGTCTACAACACTTGTGACTTTTATGTCTTCAAAACTGAACCTAGTAAGAGTGAAGGTCGGTGGCTTGTTAATTTTTCTGATAAAATAGACTAAATCATGCCATTTATGGTAGTGTGTGAGCTGCATTGTGTGTGTGTGTGTGTGTGTGTGTGTGCTGCATTGTGTGTGTGTGTGTGAGCTGCAGTGTGTGTGTGTGTGTGTGTGTGTGTGTGTGTGTGTGTTTTCTCCAAAATGGGTTAACTACCATGGTAGGCAGGCTTCAGATTTCCATCTGTCTTGGGTTGGGCTTGTATCTTGGTCCTAAGTTACCAGGATTCTAATATGGAAATCAGTCTGGCTTCATTTTGGAGACCCTTGTTAGTTCTCCCATGTCAGGTCTCAGCTGGTCTACTTTGTCTAGTGCGTTCATTCATTCATTCATTCATTCATTTTCTCTTTTGCTCAATCCCTCCACCACCCCCCTACCAGAGCTGTCTGCCTGCTCTCTAGGAGTCTGTCTCTATTTTGCTTGTTAGTTCAGTTTGTTTGTCTAATGCATTTATATCAGACTTTACTTTTGTTTGCCATAACAACAAAGCAATCATAGATTGAGATAATTAATTTGGGCCTATTATTGCATAAAGGAATCAACACAGTGGCACTTTATCTGCCTGAAAAGGTCTAAAATATTCTGTTGGCCAGCTTACTTTCATCTAAGCACTTTTGGTGTCTTTATTTTCTAAGCTGCAGAGCATTAACTCTTTATTGGCTTATACCATTAAACACATCTGTAAGCATAGCAGAACTGACATATTCTTGCACTTACAGCTTCTCCAGAGTGAATATGTCAACCATCCCAGCACAGTGACAGCTACGGGGCCCTTTAATGCAGCAGTTTTCAAACTGTGGACCCATTGGAAGTCTCCAAGACTTTCAAGGTGTCTCTTCTATGAAATCAAAACTATTTCACAATAACACTAAGACATTATTTGCCCTTTTGATTCTCTATTTCAGGAGAGTTTCCAGAGACTTTATAATGTGTGATATAGCAACAAATTGAATACTGAAGCAATTATGATACTCAGGCTGTCTTTTTAAACCAGACATTAAAGAGATCACTAAAAATGTAAATGCCACTCTTCACTAATATTTTTGTTTAGAATATATCATTATTTTTCATAAAATATGTTAAAATGTAATGGATTTATTAATAAATATTTTTAAGTTCTCTTTTAATTTCTAATAAAGTAAATATTGGTAAATATAAGTCACATAAACAAAAGCTATTTGGGATCCTCACTTTTAAGAGTATTATAGGGGTCCAACACATTTGAGAATCCGTACTCTAATGTAATATCCTTAGTTGCAATGCTGTGATCACATGATTATAGCATCCTCAACATATTCCCATATATAAAATATCCATTGAAATTCTCCCACTCAGATATAACAAATGTTAACAATTTAGTGATTGTCTTCCAGACATCATTCTACTGAATGCTTGCTTGCATGCATACATTACATTATTTTATATATGTGGGATCTTACTATACTTTCCCAAACTTTTTCTCATGAGACACTTCAGTTTAATTTTTCTCCCTGTTAACTCTTAATTCTAATAAAACCCTAAGGATAGGGATCATTTTATCTCAGTCCCAACTCAATTCAATAATCCTTTCTAAAACATTGACTACAAGCTGATCTATTCATTTCAGTTTTATTAACCCTAAATTGTTAGAAAGTTTTTCCTTCAGTTGAACAGAAATTTTTCCTTCTTGTAACTTCTGTCCATTGGTCCTCATCCCACTTTAGGAACAATGTAGAATGCATCTTCCCGTCTTTACTCTGCTTCATTGTGGATATTTTCTTCTGATCTATCTTCCAGTTCACTAATTCTTCTCTAAACTGTCTATGTTTTTGTTAAACTTATACATTGAATTCTTTTTAATTTCCACTTAAACCTATTGAGCTCTTAATTCCATTTTCTATAGTTTTCAGTTCTCTACTGTAATTCTCAGTTTTATTTTTAACTCTTGATCAGTAAACATAGTTATTTCAGAGTTTCTGTTTGATAAGTTCAATATCTGGAACCACTTTGGGCTACTTTCTGTTGTATAATTTCTGCTGGTTTTAATTTCTTGCTTGCCTCCTTATGTTACTTTTTTTATTGTGAGCATACATTGTATTTGTAAAATTCCTTCTAAAAATAACTTGAAGCATAGGATGAATCGTGTTTGCTTTTGGGAGGCATAGGAATACTGCCAGACTAGTCATCTTGATCTGAGTTTAGGAATTCAGATGATTGGAAGCTAAGTTAAAGTCCGTTGCCTAGGCGTATAAAGATGTCCTGTTCACCCTTAAGTCTCGGTGCAGCTTTTGGTTCCCAGCCTAAGATGAGGAGGTTTTACCAGGGCCATCTGTCTTGACAGGCTCTAGGTTCCCAGTGTTGTCCTCCCGGCAGCATCAAACACCAGGCTCACCCCTCTGGTTTTCATCATCTGTTATATCCTATACTGGTAATTCTTTAATCTTTTGTTAGGCCTCGAATGCCTCAAGCACATTTTTTAAAGCTACATTTTGTCCAGATGTTCTGATTGGTCTTAATGAGACAGTTGGTCTAAATTACCTACTCTGCCATTATCAAAAGCCCCTAGAACCTACTTAAAACTCATATTAATATTTCTCTGTCCTTCTAGGTTGCTTAGAAAGCTGTTAAGGAACAGGGATAATCATGACCAGGGCATCCTCATTGGCACATTTTATCATGTATACCACATTTATCCAGAGGCTCTTTAAGGGCACTTCTTGAATGTTTAATCTAATATTATATTTTGGTTCAGACAAATTGAAGGCATTTCAAATTCAAATAAGCAGTTATTCTATAGTCTTTATCTCATAATTTTGAATTCTGTTAGGATTAAAAATATACCCCTTTTTATATTCATTAAACAGGTAAGGCTAAACCTAACAAATAACCCTCAAAATCTTAATGATTTTCTTTTTTTTAGTATTTTTATATTTTTATTGATTTCAGAGAGGAGGGAAGAGGGAGAGAGAGATAGAAAGATCCATGATGAGAGAGAATCATGGATTGGGTGCCTCCTGCAAGTTCCCCACTGGGGATCGAGCCCACAACCCGGGCATGTGCCCTTGACTGGAATCGAACCTGGAACCTTTCGGTTCGCAGGCCGACGCTCTATCCACTGAGCCAAACCTGCCAGGGCTTAATGATTTTCAATAATAAATATTTATTCTTCACTTACAGGCCTGTTCTTCACTGTGTTCACTGAGGCACTACATGTTTTCTTCATTGTAGGACCAACACTAAAGGCAGCCCCAATCAGGAGCATGCTCGTTGTATTAGAGGGGGAAAGACAAGATGAAAGAACTACACAGTAGCTCTTACAGCTGTTGCATCACTTCCTGTCTCATTTCCTTAGCTAAAGTCAAGTCACATGGCCAAGCCTGATATTAATCAGATAGGGAGTACAGTCCTTATTAACAGGTTATAGTTTTCCCACAGGGATGAGCCCAGTAATGAGGGACAGTGAATACAGTGTACGAGGGGCTCTATTTTCCTTAAGTTTATTATTCTGTAATCTTCTGGAAATAAAACTAATGCTCAGAATGAAAGGTCTCATTGTAATTTAAGATTTAAACCAACTAAAAGCAAAATATCAGACAAACTTTTTTTAAACCTGAATCAAGCTTAGGAATAGGGTTTGTTTAAAAAATGCTCTTGTTGCCCTTCTTTAAAGCATTAATTCTGTGTATGTGCAGTTTCTTTCATCTGTTCTTTTTTTAAATTCCTTTATCCCATCTCTTATCCAGCCAGTCATATGGGAATTTGTTCTTTGGGGAGTTAAATCTTTAATATTGACCCTTAGGTATTACAGGGCAGCCCAATTGTGTTTCCTGTTTTATATTACACGTCCATTAGCATTTCTAGGATTTTTACATGTGTTTTTTTTTTAACTTTAAGTTACATTCTTCCCATTTATTTGCAGTTCTTCTCCTCCTAATTTTTTAATTGTCCACTCACTAGAGATACATTTGTGATATCTTATCCTTTCATTCATTACATGCCCATAAATCCTATACTCAGACCTAGCCAGCGTGGCTCAGTGGTTGAGCATGGACCTATGAACCAGGAGGTCACAGTTCAATTCCCTGTCAGGGCACATGCCCAGGTTGCTTCTCCATCCCCTGTGTGGGGCGTGCAGGAGGCAGCTGATTGATGATTCTCTTTCATCGTTGATGTTTCTCTCTCTCTCTCTCTTCCTCTCTGAAATCAATAAAAATATTTTTTAAAACAACAATAATTTTTTTAAATCTCTAAATTCAAAGATTCTTCATTCTCCCTTATAGGTATGATGTTTTTCTCCTATTACTGTTTAAAATGTTTATGGAATGAACTGGGATTTTCTTCAGTGTTTGAGGTTCTCTAGTGTGTTGTTTTATTTTCATACATCAGAGCTATTCCTACTATTCTTGTATAGGGTCTCTTATATGACAATTTTTCTCATGAGTAATGTATAATATTGAGCAATATTGAAGACTTTATTATTTCTAAATCTAAAGTATAATATTTTACAATAATGAGATGGAAATAAAGGTTTTCTAAAGGGAGAAAGGTGTTTCTCCAAACATAATTCCTGTGTTAAAAAAGCTCCAAGTGCCACCGTTTTGTGACTCCAAGAATGATGTCTGCTTTCTTTGTACTAAATCTAATAGTAATTGATCCTAGAGAGGATCACAGAATTCCCTATTGTTAGCTTTAGAAATGCATTGACAAATATCATGTTTGTTGGGACAAAAGCTTCAATAAGTGATGCCCCCACCTGAGTGTTTAATTTCAAAATATTGTTTGTCTAATACACTGTTGTAGGCACAACCGAACAAGAACTTTTAGAACAGTTGGCCATCCAATAATGGCAAATTTCAAAGCTATGGAAATTGTGCCAGTTCAGCCCAGCTCTTTTCTCTATTATCATATCAATTGAGTCAGTTCATAGTAGACAAAGCAAGGTTATGGGAACCACCTAGAGCATCATGCACCATTTAACATCAATGCAGCATACAGGAACATCTGCAACTTCAGTCTTATTTACAGAGGATAGAATGGAAGGCAGTAAACAGCTTTCTTCATCATTTAATTGCAAAATAGTATTTCCTAATGTTTGCATTGTTTATGAACAGGAACTTCATCAATAACTGTATAATTATGGTTGCCCTCGTGCATCGTGTCATTTATTACAGAGAGGTCTGAATTTAATCTGAATTTGAACACATGATGCAAAACTAATCATATTAAGTCCCCTGAAATGTAAGTTGCATAATTCAGATACTTTGTGTAGTAGGAGAGTGGCAGTTTATGATTCCTCAGTCACTGGGGATTAAGATAACAGGGAAAAGACTGAAAGGCAGTGAAAAATGAGAGGAAGCCACTAGTTAGAGTCAAACATAGACCCATTGAACATGAGAGTCAGTTATGTTCTTTAAAATCAATCATGAGTAATTACATGTTTGCTTTAGGCCAAATTTGGGCTAAATTAAAACAGGATTACTATGCTGAGATCTTCCCCCTCAGTCTCTATATTTAAAGGGAGAAAATGGCAGAAAACTATAAGTATAGTGAGGAGGGAGGGAAAGCTATGGTGGCCAAAGTTAGAAATTCCAAATGCAGAGGAGAAGCTTGACATGTCTGCTCAGCTTTTACCTCTGTTGCTTTTGAAGTCTAATAGCGCTAGTGCTCCTAGCCACGTTAGCATTTACAGTACGCAGCCAAACTCGCTCTTCCGGCTCTGTGGCAGCAGAGAGTTTGTTTTGGCACACAGTGCAAAATATCCAAGAAAAATGAAGAGAAATCACATAAGCTCAGTAAGAGATAGAGGTGTGGTCAGTGGGAATTGCTTCACAATAGAGCAGGAAAAAGAAAATGTGAAAAATGGTGGGTGCATTTAAAGACAGTAGGAACCGGGCTATCTGAAAAGTTCCTCTCTTTTAAACATGAAAATTATATATTGTGACTGAAATCCATTTTATATTTAAGGAAAATGTAAGGCCTATTCATGAAATTGCATTTGAAATATTTTTATTGGTGGTTAAGATTCCTCCCCCCTCCCACCCCAACCAAAATTAAAGGCACTAAATTGAACTGGGCTGTTTCTTCCCAGGTGATGAACATAGTCATTTCTTTTAAAAAAGCAAAAAACAAAAAAAATTCTAGAGTTAGAATATTTTTTCCCATGATTACTCTGTATTTATGTTTTTTTTCTTTTTGGCCAGTTCTTTTTCTTTTTTTAATTTAAATTCTTCATTGTTCAAAGTATTACATATGTCTCCCTTCCCCCCATTGACCTCTCCCGGCCATTCCCCCGCCCCTGTATTTATGCTTTTAATAATTCTCCATGGATTTTCTAGCAGCAAATTTTCTTACCTTCTCAGATTTTTTTTATTTTTATATTTTATTGTTTAAAGTATTACAAATAGTAGTACATATGTCTCCTTTTTTCCCCATTGACTGACCTCCCCCCTGCCTCCCCTAACCCCTGGCACATGCCCTCACCTCCCCACCCCAACCAATGTTTTGTGTCCATTGGTTAGGCTTATATGCATGCATACAAGTCCTTCGGTTGACCTCTTACTCCCCCGCCCCAACTCTCCCCTGACTTCCCGCTGTAGTTTGACAGTCTGTTCGATGCTTCTTTGCCTCTGTATCTATTTTTGTTCATCAGTTTAATGTTCTTTATATTCCACAAATGAGTGAGATCATGTGGTATTTATCTTTCTTTTTTTAAATAAATCTTTATTGTTCAGATTATTACAGTTGTTCCTCATTTTTCCCCCCATAGCTCCCCTCCACACAGGTCCCACCCCACCCTCTGCCCCCAACCCCCCACTGTCCTCATCCATAGGTGTACGATCCTTGTCCAGTCTCCTCCCACACCCCCTCACCCCTTTCCCCCCCAAGAACTGTCAGTCCACTCCCTTTCTATGCCCCTGATTCCACTACATTCACCAGTTTACTCTGTTCACCAGATTCTTTATTCACTTGATTTTTAGATTCACTTGTTGATAGATATGTATTTGTTATTCATAATTTTTATCTTTACCTTTTTCTTCTTCCTCTTCTTAAAGAATACCTTTCAGCATTGCATATAATACTGGTTTGGTGGTGATGAACTCCTTTAGCTTTTTCTTATCTGTGAAGCTCTTTATCTGACCTTCAATTCTGATTGATAGCTTTGCTGGATAAAGTAATCTTGGTTGTAGGTTCTTGCTATTCATCACTTTGAATATTTCTTGCCACTCCCTTCTGGCCTGCATAGTTTCTGTTGAGAAATCAGCTGACAATCATATGGGTACTCCCTTGTAGGTAACTGACTGTCTTTCTCTTGCTGCTTTTAAGATTCTCTCTTTGTCTTTTGCTCTTGGCATTTTAATTATGATGTGTCTTGGTGTGGTCCTCTTTGGATTCCTTTTGTTTGGGGTTCTCTGCGCTGCCTGGACTTGTAAGTCTATTTCTTTCACCAGGTGGGGGAAGTTTTCTGTCATTATTTCTTCAAAGAGGTTTTCAATATCTTGCTCTCTCTCTTCTTCTGGCACCCCTATAATTCGGATGTTGGGAAGCTTGAAGTTGTCCCAGAGGCTCCTTACACTATCTTGATATTTTTGGATTCTTTTTTCTTTTTGCTTTTCCGGTTGGGTGTTTTTTACTTCTTCGTATTTCAAATCTTTGACTTGATTCTTGGGATCCTCTTTTCTGCTGTTGGATCTCTGTATATTATTCTTTATTTCAGTCAGTGTATGCTTAATTTCTAGTTGGTCCTTTTTTATATCCTCAAGGGTCTCACTAAATTTATCGGTAGTTTATAGAAAATTCTTGAAAAACCTTAAAAGTGTGGTTTTGAACTCTATATCCAGTCGTTTGCTTTCCTCCATTTCTGTCATTTGTGACCTGTTTCTTTGTCTCCACATTTTTTATGCTTCCCTGTGTTGATAGAGTGGCTTTCTGTGCTAGGTGTCCTATAGGGGCCAGTGGCTCAGCCTCCCCAATTACCTGGGGTCGACACTCTTGGTGCACCCCTTTGTGGGCTGTGTGCACAGGCTTGTTGTAGTTAAGCCTTGATTGTTGTAGGTATCACTGGGAGGAACTGACCTCCAGGCCAATTGGCTGTGAGAACCAGCTGACTACAGTGGGAGAATTTCTGTGCTGAAGACACCCTTATGGGGCAAGACTTGCTTCAGTGGGGCTTTGGTGCTCACTGAGTCTGCCCCCTGAGTGTGTCCCTTATGGATCTGTGGAGTTGTAATCTGGATGGTCCCAATCTGACCACTGGGTACACAGACTCTTGGATCTCTAAGGAGGTGCTAACTTAGCCTCTGCCTGAGGCTACCCAGCAGGAGCTATGGAGAGATCTGCAGATTCCTCTTCCTTGTTTGGGTTTTGGAGGTGCCCAGATGAGGCCCAGCTGTGAAGCAATGCAAGCTGCTGTGGGGCCTTGGGCCTTCTTTTGGATATTCTGGGTCTTTCTGACCCATCTGCAGTTTGTTAGGTAATTTTAGATCTCAAAGGGCCAGGGCATTCATATGCAAAAGCCTCTGGGCACAGCTTGGGTGGGGCGGGGTCTCAGGGAATCAACATGGCGGAGCAAACAGCTATGGCTGGTCCTCAGCACTGCCCTAAGAGGCCCCGGGTCTCAGTGTCCCACGGTAATCTCTGCAAGCACTTCCGAGAGAAAGCTGCCCTTGAGTTCCGCGCGCTGCCAGACAGTCCAGTTTCTCTCCATATGAGTCTGAGTCCCCAGAGACTCACCAGGAACTGGAGTCAGGGCCATCGGGTGCTTGTGTCTCCCTCCCGATTGCAAAAGACACCGGCGTCCTCCGTTGCCAGCCCCTTTCCGCGCACTCGAGCCTCTGTACCTCTGCACTTCCGCACCTCCTCTGAGTCTCATTGTGCTTTTCTCTTTCCTTCTAGTTGTAGAATTTCCACTCAGCCAGCCTTCCTGTGCTTCTGGATGATGTCTGTTTTGTCTTTTAGCTGTATTTTTAAAGTGGTTGTGCGAGGCAGCAATTTCAGGTGTTTACCTATGCTGCCACCTTGGTTTCTCCTTGGTATTTATCTTTCACTGACTGGCTTATTTTGCTTAGCATAATGCTCTCAGTTTCATCCATGCTGTTGCAAATGGTAATAATTCCTTCTTTTTTACAGCAGCATAGTATTCCATTGTGTAGATGTACCACAGTTTTTTAATCCACTCATCTGCTGATGGGCATTTAGGCTGTTTCCAAATCTTAGCTATGGTAAATTGTGCTGCTATGAACATAGGGGTGCATATATCCTTTCTGGTTGGTGTTTCTGCTTTCTTGGGATATATTCCTAGAAATGGTATTACTGGGTCAAATGGCAGTTCCATTTTTAATTTTTTTAGGAAATGCCATACTGTTTTCCACAGTGGCTGCACCAGTCTGCATTCCCATCAGCAGTGAAGGAGAGTTCCTTTTTCTCTGCATCCTCTCCAGCACTTGTCATTTGTTGATGATAGCCATTCTGACAGGTGTGAGATGGTACCCCATTGTTGTTTTGATTTGCATCGCTCAGATGATTAGTGACTTTGAGCATGTTTTCATATGTCTCTTGGCCTTCTGTATGTCCTCTTTCGAAAAGTGTCTATTTAGGTGCATTTTTTTTATTGGACTGTTTATCTTCCTTTTGTCAGATTTTTAAAATATAAGGAAGAAAAAAAAAGCTGCTATAGTAAACTATCCACATAATAGAGGAAGATAGAGAGTTTTTGCTCCCTTTTTAGTGATTCTTGGGTCTAATGAACATAGCAGAAAGTTTCTTAACATGCTAGTTAACCTATCATTTCCTCTATCTGAGGGACACTAAGAATTGGTTTGTTAGAGGTAATAGTTTGACCTGTAAATTATTCACTATGCTGAAGATTTTTTTAAAGAAGTAATTATAGCCTCTATACTTAAAACTTGAAAAATTCCTAGCTCTGTGCAGAATGAGATATAAGCATATATATGCCTCTCACCTGAATCTCAGGGAGCACATTTTTCTAGGGTAGGGCTTTGCAGTAAATGGGCAATACCAATTCTGATACTTGTACACCTTTGTGTTAAATAATTTATTTGCAAACATTATTCAGGAACCTTTTCTAGGAACTATTTATCCAAACTGCTGTGATGATAACTTTGTCCTAATGAGTCTCAGTCTCTGCTTAGGGAGTAATCGATAAACTACAAATTAATGTTCCATAATTCACATTACAATGCACATGTAATTATTTTGAGATGAGGCAAACCTTATGCATTTAATTTACAGCTGTAATTAAGTAAACTCATTTGATGCTAATTAGGTGAGCCTTAAAGGATCATAGGTTTGTGTATTTAATTATCAAAGTACAATCAACAACCAATTTCTTAAAACTTTCCTGTTTTGAGCTCAACACTGGTCTGTGGCCACGCTATAATTTTTTCTTCTTACATCTTCAATAAATTAAAATGCATTGTGAACTGTGGAGAATCTACTTCATGCGTTAGCCTTTTTTGGTAATTATAATTCTCCAGCTGGAAAAAAAAAATGGGCCTAGGAATACAGAAGTTCTATATCTGACAAAACTGTCCATCAGAAAGGGAGAAAGTAAGACATTTCTGGCTAAACAGAGGCTAAAGGAATTCATTGCAAGTAGAGGGACCTGCCCTCCGAGAAATGCTCAAGGGAATTCAGGCTGAAATGAAAGGACAATAGACAGTAACTCAGAACCATTTGAAGAAATAAAGAACTTCAGTAAAGGTAACTACATAGGTAAATATAATAGCCAGTATTAATGTATTTTTTGTTTGTAACTCCTCTTTTTGTCATACATGATTTAAAAGACAAATACATTAAAGAATAATTATATGTTTAATGGGCACACATGTATTAAAATGTAATTTGTAACAACAACATAAGAGAGAAGGCGCTGTGGGAGCAGAGGTTTTGAATTCTATTAAGCTAAGTTGGTATCAATTCAAACTAGATTTTTATATACTTAGAATGTTAATTGTAATCCTCAGGGTAACCACTACGAAAATATCTAAGGAATACAGAACTTCTCTCTACTTTGTTAAAATAGCATGTAAAAAATAGTTTACCAGAAAATATACTTGATTGCTAGCTTAGGAGTCTTTTAAATTCTACTGACAGTCAGTCACTAAGTATTTATTAAGTACCTAATATAATGGGCTTTCTGCTAGATTTCAATAATTATCCCCATCTCTTCCCACTAACTGTGTAAATGTATAATCAAGAAAATAAGAGTTATCTGATATCTAGTCCAAGACTTCCTAGCCTTGGAATATGCTAGATAAAATGTTAACATTTTCATATTTCCCAGCCACATAATGCTCTAAAGAAAATCAAAGTTTGTGCTCATCACCTTCCCTGAAAGTGTGAAAGATGTTTCTGTCTCCAGGCCTTTATAACCAAGACACCTGATGTAAGGATTAGAAGGCACCTATGTGGTCCAGTATTTGTTCTCTTCACCCTCCAAGTATTTAGGGTATTGCTATCAATGTCAGAAAATGTGAACCTTATCCTCAGATGCTCAAAATAGAGGCTTTAGGAATTAGCTAACCAGATTATGGGGTTTTTTTTCTCTTTGCTTATCAGCAGCCACTATGGTAAAAATAAAAAGTAATTGCTAATAGTTATATATTATAGCTCACATAGAACATTTAGTTATATTACCTGAAATGAAGTTTTTAAAATAGATTTTAATGGGGGTATTAGCACAGTTTGTCAGTACATTAAAAATAGAGACTTTTCTTCTTCTTCTTTTTCATTACTTTGTGTTTTCAAAGAATTAACTAGCTCAGCACAAATTTCTTCCGTCCAGATGTAGCCATTGTCAAAACTTCACATACCTTACAATTAATGACACCAGCCTTGCTGCACTGACTTCAGTGGCCTGATCAGTTTGTATATTGCCTCTAGGTCATCTGAGGAAGTATACATAGTATTGTGGTCTATGAATAGGCCTAGACTAGCAGGTGCCATTTACATAGACTTGAATGTATACTCTAAAGCTATACAATGTGATGTTGTTCCTAAATTGAATTACCTCCCATCTTCTGGTCTCATAAACAAAGATACAGATTCTTGTATTATTTGGTGGAAGAACTATTATTAGTTCAACATAACTGGCAAAGTGTAAGACTTGACCCCTAATGAGCTATTCTTTCTGAGGGTGGGAATTGGTTGGGGGTTTGAGAATTATTTAAAATGCTACTTTGGGGAGGGAAATGGAAGCACCACTTAAGAATCATTACTAGGACCAATTCTTAGAGAAATTACCAGTAATTGGCACAATATTGGATGACAAAGATGACCTGCTCTGGGACAAGTCTTTATCATTTCTTTATAATAGTGTGCCATTCTTCTTAATCTCTGGATAGGCATGAGTATGATCTTTAAATTATTCCTGCAACTTTGTAAAAACTTGATGCTGCAACTTCTATTCATAAAGAATGAGGAGGAGGAATATACCCAAGCTTTAAAAGCAATGCAAAATATTGTACGTGAGTTTTTTTAAGCAGGTAATTAACCATACATTTACACATTTTCATCTACTTTTAAGTGCAAAGAGATTAGCAAACGACTAACGAAAAGTGTTCTGTTTAAATGGATAAAATGGTTACTCACTGGATTTTATCACTGTATTCCAAGTAGTCAAGTGATCTGTGAATCCAATTCAGTTTCTTGGGCGATAATTAGTACTCACAACTTTTATCTGTGTTTGTCAGGGCACCCATTGAAATTAACTCTATACTTTGGGAAAATTTAAATTTATTGTACAGTATAGAATGCTTAAAAAATCTTTTTCCTTCAGTATAAAACTTTGACATTACCTTGAGGCATTATCATCCCTCCAAACCACTAAACATCAGTGATATTTCAGCCGTGCTTTCTTGTTCTAAAAGTTTTTTCTAATCTGAAAGAGAAAAAAGGAGACATTGATCCCCCTGATAGTTAATACAACTTTTCCTTTGTAAGCTTCGTAAATGTTTGCCACTGCCACCATCAACAATTCAAACAGAAATCTTACTGAAAGTCTACAGTTAGATGTAGTGGTGGCAATAGTTTCTTCTTTAATAACAAAAGCATCTTTGTATATCTATTATGAAAATCTTTACTGCTATACTCAGAAGGAAATACATGATTTTAAGAAGGGGTGCACTTAGAATACCAATAATGTCTAGTATCCTACTGCTGCAGTGATTAGGACTAAACCATAAAAATGTCAAGAAACGTGTTGATCTTTCGTCTCAGTTTTTTCTATAATCATGATGCATTATCTAATAAATGCCTCTTTCTGTTCTTCCAGTCCTAAGAGCCCCTAGTCCGGCCGTGGGCAAACTACAGCCAACGGGCCGGATCTGGCCCATTTGGCTGTTCTATCCGGCCCGCGGAGCCGAAAGAGCGGAGGGTTCTCTTGCTCTCCCCTCCGCTCCTTCACCAGCAGCAGTGTTAACATGGCAACGTCGGGAAACACGGCCGCAGCTCCTTCTTCTGAGTCCAGTTTAAGAACCCATTGTGGCCCTAGAGTCAAACAGTTTGCCCACCCCTGCTAGTCTCTTTATAAGGAAGGATCACACACCTATAAATATTAGTTGGATTTAAATATAGTGTCCTCATGAGATAAACCCACCTTTGTCACTAGACCCATTTGATTGCCTTGGTTTGGTCCAGTCCGAGTGTTTACTCAAAGTCCCCATATCAGAAAGCAGGATCTGAACCTAGGTTCATTGAGTCATAAAAGTGTCTTTATTTCTGAATGATAGAAAGCAACTTGCTTGAAGGCAACAATCAAATCATATTTTCATTATTTCTACAGGATGTCTTCAGTAGAGTTAGATCTGGAAAGGTTTTTTTAGGGTAATTTGTGCAAGATTGAATTTATTCACTGGTGAAACAGCACACTACCCTCTGATTTTCAAGCAGGTGTATGATTTCCTTTCACACAAGCATTTATAAACTAGATTTAATCCTAATAACTCTAAAAAGCTAGATGAAAGAGGGTGGATGAATTAACCAAAAAAACGTATATACATAATACAGAGACGGAGACCACAGAGTGGTGAAAGCCACAGGGAAAGGGGTTTTGGGGATAAGGTGGAGGGGAGGAGTGGGGACAGAAAGGGACTTTGCTTAGGGCAATGGGCGCATGGTACAGTGTGCAGATGAGGTTTTATTGAGTTGTACATTTGAAATATGTATGGTTTTGCAAACCAATGTAACCCCAGTAAAATGTTTTTTTTAAAAAGTAGGATTATTGACAATTAGAATCTTTTGTTTACTAAACTAACCTAGAGAAGTATATTATAGTTATACAACAGTTATTCAAGATTATTTTGAAAATATATGTGAGTTATACTCTGCTAGATGAGACAGAGACCAGTCTTAAGGAATTTAAAATCCAGGAGGAATATTCAGTAATAATACCTGTTTATCGAGCACCTGCCATGTAGTAGGTACAGCTAAGAGATGGGAATAAAGTTAAGTCATGATTCCTACCCACAAGGAGTTTGTTGTTTAGTAGAGAAAATCCTTGCACATAAATAATTATAAGTATGATAAGTATTTTCTTAGAGGTGTGTGAAGGTTATAAAAGATGGCATAGAAGAGGAACTAATCAGTTATGCTTCTAACAGAACCCCGAGAGGTCAGGAACTACATCCAAGAAGACAAGACTTACCTGGGACTTGGTAACTTAATAGTGAAAAACAAACTGAGCAGTAAACTTGGTATGTACACAGGCATAAAAAACCTTGAAAAATTATTAGTGTGACAAGAGAACAGTTACAGGTCAGGAAATGGCAAAAGATGAGGTTTGAACAGCAGGCTGGATTCATGCCCTGGAGTTAAAACTTCAATAGAGAACCATCCAAGGATTTTAACAGAATAACATAATTAGATTTGTATTCATAAAAATCACTCTATTCATTCAATAAATATTTACTGAGCACCTATAATGAGCCAAACATTTTGTCTGGGTGGTAGAGATCATCAGACAAATTGCCTTTCCCATAGCCCCTTACCTAAGTAGCCATGTTTTGTGCCATGAGCCCTAGCTCTTTTCCTTGCGTAACCAATTGGATCAAAGATAGGAACTCAACAGGGTTAGATAGTCCCTGGATGGCCAGTGACCTGTGAGCTAAGCCAGCAGAGGAAGCCAGTTTTTATAGATATGAGAATGGAGCAAATGCATAGAAAGAGACAGAGAACAGGTTGAAATGAACTGCTTTGTATAAGATTAAAGTGATATGCTTCATTTAGTGAACCTATTAAAGATATCAGGTGCCTCTTAAAGAATAAATATAAACCAAACAAAGGGGAAATAAGGTTTTAGAGCAGTAATGACATCTTTCATTGTTTTCTTGGTCACTTTTCTATGAAAAATATTTTCATATTCAAAGCAAACACTCATTTATTCTCTTACCTGTGTACATTCAACACTGAAGACTTTAACTGGCATTTACTTGAAACATTTGTGGAAAATTAGAAGAAAACATGAACAAACTAAAAGACATTATTGCAAATGAGAATAGTGCTCAAGGTCAAAACCATGCCTTCAGAAGCAGCAGTTTTAAGTGAGACATGAATTCCTGTTTCCAAAAGTTTCATTTTAAGGTTAATAATACTCATGTGCATGTATTCATTAAATGCTTACTCTGTGCCAATTTTGCTCTAAGTGCTTTAAGTGCATTAACTGATTTAATGCTCACAAAAAACCCTGTGAGATAATTACTATTATTGTCCCTTTTTTACACATAAGAAAATTAAGGCACAGAAGGTTTAACTTGGTTACGAGCAAGTAAATGGAAATTGACTAGTAATTGGAACTATGAACCGAAGCAGTCTGGTCCATATTCTTAACGACAATGTTATACTGCCTCTGTTCTCTGTGGGGCATTTATCTACTCAATTTAGTCAAATTTAGTTATCAGTACAGGGCTTGGGAGGGGAATTTAAATGTCAGTTAACTGCTGTATACTGCTTAATCAAAATCTGTTTTTTTCATGATCACCTTTTTTCAGAAAAACGGTCGCTGGAAATTCCAACTTTGCTGGAATGGCAGCTTTGGAATCACATTTTACTTCTTTTCTCATTCTTTTTGTTCCAAAGTCCTACTTTGCCATGGGACTCTGGGCAGTTGACAGCCTCTGTGAGCTTCGATGTCTTCATTCATAAAATCAGGTCAATAATACCTAATTCATGGGATTGCAGTGAGAATGCATGAGATGAAGTATATAAAACACTTGGTGCAGTACCTGGGCGCACAGTAAGCATTTGAATTTTACTCAAAAATTATAGTTGCATCCCATTGCCTGCCATAGCAAATCCAAACTTTTGTCTGGCTTTCAAAGTCTCCCTAGAGATGGCTGGACCCAACACAAATTGTGTTATTTCTTGCCTTACCTGAAATAATAAACTTTCCTCTTTTTCCATGCCTCCTGGGATATACATCCCTTTCTTTTCCTAGCCTCTTCACTAGCCACAGCCTCAATACCTGGCTTAAGTTCAGTTTTCTCCATGAAACCATTTTCAGTTAATTAAATTCACGTTGTTCTTTTCCTTCTTGAACTTCTGTTGCAACTATAAGGAGTATTACCTTGTATGATACTTCACACATTCTTTCACACATGCTAGATTTCTCTTTCTGGCTAGATTCTAAGTTCATTGAGAAGAAGGATCATGTCTTCATATTTCTCCTGTATATTCCCTAAAGGATCTAACAGACTATAAAGAGCTCATGGCGATTATTCAATGATATTATTATCATTGCCTGATTGAAGAAAATAAGCTCTTAAAAACACCTTATAAATTTTATAGGGCTTTATGTTTGACAGAGTGTTTTTATAACGTTGTTAATACTTATCCGAATAAAAGTCACAGAAAATAGCTAAAGCAAGTGTAATGCTCATTTTCTAAATAGTAAACCTGAGTTTAAGTTAAGAGTGTGACTTACAGAAGGTCTCCTGGTAATTAGCATCATTCACTGCACTCGCCATCCTTACCATTCAGTCCATTTTCTATAAGACTTCCAGAATAAGCTTTTAAAATTAAAGATGGGATCGTATCACTCCCTGGTTAAAACCTTCCAATGGTACCCTGGCTGGTATTGCTCAGTGGGTAGACCTGCAGACTGAACTGTCCGGGTTTGATTCCCCGTCAAGGGCACATGCCCAGGTTGTGGGCTCAATCCCCAGTAGGGGGCGTGCAGGAGGCAGCCGACCAATGATTCTCTCTCATCATTGATGTTTCTATCTCTCTCTCCCACTCCGTTGCTCTCTGAAATCAATACAAAATATATTTAAAAACAAAAAAACCTTCTAATGGTTTCACATTTTACTTGGAATGAAATTCTATCAAAACCCACCTCCCCGTCCTTCACCCCCCCCTCAACCACACACATACACAGTTGATCTCCTCACATTCACTCTAGAGACCTTCTTAACCTTAAACAGGCTAAGCACCCCAAGCTTGTTGCTAGCCCAGGGCCTCTGCACTTGATACTCTAGCCCTGGGTCTTCACACAGCTGTCCTTGCTATGGAAGTCTCAATTCAAACATCACCTCCTCAGTGAGGAAGTAACACCCGTCTAAATTGTTAACTCCTTTCCTCTGTCATACTTCACTATCTCATCCTGTTTAATTTTCATTGTGGCATTTATTATTATCTCAAATTATCTTGTTCAGCTTTTTGTTACTTGTACATTGTCTTTCCTCACTAGAATGTAGGTCCCATGAGAACGGGTTTTTTGTCCTATTCCTATCTGTATTTCAAGTCTCCAATAGAGTGCTTGACACATGATAAGCTCTTAAGTATTTGTTAAATAAGTAGCTGAGCCAAAAGCAGACTAAAATCATGAGTCTTTTGAGTCCTAATCCAGTATACTTGCCACCATTCCATTTATCCTGCCTTTCATGAAAGCACTTATGCCTTTGGAACTACAATAAAAACTGATGTTCAGAAAAATGACATTAACTGTGCTGTAGGATTCTCTATTATCAAAGAAAAATTTCATTCCATTCAATAAACTAAACTAATTAAAGCAGGGATGTCATGGTATATGATTATATTAATACATTTACAAAGATTTCCAACTAAAAAGACTTTCTGCTATTTCTTTAGTTAACCAAAAAATTAAATTAACCCAGAGCTCTTCATTCCCAACAGTCCTTGTTAATTAGGATTGTTCTATAAATCTCTATTATTAGCAGATTTGTCATTTGTTTAACTCCCCTGTTTATTAGGCCAGTCTGAGCAGGGTGTCTTTGCTCACATCCTGGTATGTGTATCCTAGTGAAAAGCAAAGCATTTCCTGGATTCTCATTTTTCCCCTCTTCTTTGACACTGCCATATTTCATGCTATTTGTATAACTTCATTTCCTTGTGTCAGTTCCCTATATAAAGTAGGAATTATATTATTGACTTGGCTATTAAGTAAAATAATTAAATTTAGGATCTATTTAAAATAAAAGCATTAGTACTTTGCAACATTGTTTGTGATAACAGAAGATTGAAAACAACCTAAATGGCCATCAGTAAAGGAACGCTTAAATACAATGAACTATTTATTAGAATGCAGCAATAAAAAATGAGGGCATTCTCTGTTTACCAACATAGATCTCCAAATGATAAAACATGGTCCAATACAACCTGCATATTATGATACTTTTTTTTTTTAAGGAGAACAATAAGAATATTTTGCTTGTATATGCATAGAGAAATCCTGAAAGGAGATACAGGAAAGCAATAACCGTGATAACCTAATTGGAAAGTACTAGGACTAGAAACTGTGAATGGGAGACAAGAGCTGAGAGGGAGTTTTTATAGCATACCTTTTTATACATTTACTAGAGGCCCGGTGCACGAATTTGTGCATGGGTGCGGTCCCTCCAACTGGCCGGCAAGTGGGGCCAATCGGGGCAGTGGGAGGTTGACTGGCTGGAGGGAGGGGCCGCGGGAGGTTGGCTGTGGGAGCGCACTGACCACCACAGGGCAGCTCCTGAGTTGAGCATCTGCCTCCTGGTGGTCAGTGCACATCATAGTGACTGGTTGTTTGGTCGTTCAGTCACTTAGGCTTTTATATATATACTAGAGGCCCGGTGCACAAAAATTTGTGCATTTGGGGGGGAGGGGGGAGTCCCTTAGCCCGGCCTGTGCCCTCTCGGGTCCCTCTGGGACTCCTTGGGAGATAACAACTGGGTGGCAGAGGGAAGGCCTAATCCCTAGGTGCAGCCCCTGGTTGGGCTCAGAGCAGGGCCGATTGGGGAGTTGGGGCACCGCTCCCTGTCATGCACAGAGCAGGGCGGATTGGGAGGTTGTGATGCCACCCTCAGTCACGCTCAGGGTAGGGCCGACTGGGGGGTTGGGGCACCGCCCCCTGTCACACTCAAGACAGGGTCGATGGGGAGGTTGCAGCGCCACCCCCTGTCACACACAGAGCAGGGCCAATCAGGGGGTTGGGAAGCTCCCCCCTGTCACACACAGAGCAGGGTTAATCAGGGGGTTGGGGAGCTCCCCCCTGTCACGCACAGAGCAGGGTCGATCAGGGGGTTGGGGAGCTCCCCCCTGTCACTCACAGAGTAGGGTCGATAGGGGAGTTGGGGCACCGCCCCCTGTCACACACAGAGCAGGGCGGATCAGGGGGTTGGGGCACCGCCCTCACCCACAGAACAGGGCCAATCAGGGGGTTGGGGTGCCGCCACTGTCACACTCAGGGCAGGACCAATGGGGAGGTTATGGCTCTACCCTGTCACACACAGAGCAGGGCCCGTGGGGTGGGGGGGTTGGGGCACCGCACCCTGTCACACACAGAGCCACAGGGTGATCAGGGGGTTTGGGCGCTGCCCCCTGTCACGCTGATTCCGGTGCCGGGAGGCATATTACCCTTTTACTATATAGAATAGAGGCCTGGTGCACGGTGGGGGTCCCCACTGGGGTGCCTGGCCAGCCTGGATGAGGGGATGATGGCTGTTTGCAGCTGGTCACACACCCTTCAGGGTGGGGGTCCCCACTGGGATGCCTGGCCAGTCTGGGTGAGGGGCTGAGGGCTGTTTTCAGGCTGGGACTGAATCTCCCAACTGCTCCTTTTTTTCTTTTTTCTTTTTTATTCTGAGCCAGCTTTAGCTCTGAGGCTCCAGCTCTTAGGCCTCCGCTCCTGAAAGCAGGTATCTGGTTTGTTTCGGTTCTATAATCAAAACAATGTATAACTCCAGCTCTGAGATCCCGGCTAGCTGAAAGTAGGTTTCTGGGGTTTTATTTAGCTTCTATATTTGTTACAATGTTTCTTAAACTGCAAGCTCAGAGGCCAGCAAGGCAGGCGGGGAACATTGCAGTCCATCACTGAAGCAAGCAAGCCTCATGTTCAGTTTAAGCTGCCTGGCTGCCAGCCACCATCTTGGCTGGCAGTTAATTTGCATATTGCCCTGATTAGCTAATGGGAAGGGTAGCGGTCGTATGCCAATTACCATGTTTCTCTTTTATTAGATAGGATACTACATGTATACATTCTATATTTACAAGGTTAAATTAAAAATAAATTAGGACAACTAAAAATAATATTTGATTCTAGACTGTACCCCATTCAGGTTAAAAAAATCTATCTACACTAATAAAAGAGAAAAATGGTAATTGGCATACGGCGATACCGTTTTCATTGGCTAATCAGGGCTATATGCAAATAAACTGCCAACTAAGATTGGCAGTTAACTGCCAACAAGATGACGGCTAATTTGCATATGTAGGCACAATGCAGGGAGGCGAAAGGGAAAGCAGGAAGAAGCCCCCTGCCACTGACAGTGATTGGAAACCCAGGGGGGAGCTAAGAGCTGGGGGGCAGGGCAAAGGCGGCCCTGGGGCCGCCTTTGCCCTGCCCCCCATCCATGATCGGAGAATCAGGCGCCTTTTCCGCCCTGGCCAGTGATAGCAGGAAGTAGGGGTGGAGCCAGCGATGGGAGCTGGGCACGGTCGAAGCTGGCAGTCCTGGGAGCTAGGGGTCCCTTGCCTGGGCCTAAAGCGAAGCCCACGATCGCGGCGCCCCCCGCTGCCACTGCAGGTCCCCGCTGCCTGGGCCGGACGCCTAGGCCAGAGGCGTTAGGCCTGGGCAGGGGCGGAGCCTGCAACCGCGGGGAGCTGGGGGTCCCCTGCCCAGGCCTGACACCTCTGCCGGAGGCCTCAGGCCTGGTCAAGGGGCCGATCCGGTGATTGGTGATCGGAGGGTGATGAGGGTCAACTCCTCTGGCCGAGGCATCAGGCCTGGGTGGGGGGCGGAGCCGGGGATTGGGGGATATGATGGTCCCCTTGCCCAGGCCTGAAGCCTGGGTCAGAGGCGTCAGGCTTGGGCGGGGGGTGGAGCAAGCGATCAGAGGGAGATGGGGGTCCCCTGCCCAGGCATGATTCCTGGGCCAGAGGCCTCAGGCCTGGGCGGGGGCCAGAGCCAGTGATCGGGGGAGATGGGGGTCCCCTGTCCAAGCCTGACACCTCTGGCGGAGGCGTCAGGCCTGGGCAAGGGGCCGATCAGGCGATCGGAGGGTGATGGGGGTCAACGCCTGAGGGCTCCCAGTATGTGAGAGGGGGCAGGCTGGGCTGAGGGACACTCTCCTCCCCCCACCCCCACCCCCCAGTGCACGAATTTCGTGCACCGGGCCCCTAGTATATATATAAAAGCCTAACGGACCGTGCAATCGTAGCTGTGATGTGCACTGACCACCAGGGGGCAGACGTTCAATGCAGGAGCTGCCAAACTGCGGTGACTTGGCAGCTGCAGTTCTCAGGTGACACATCCTGGAACCAGAGAGGTGGGAGCCCAATTCTGGGTGCATCACCAGGAACCGCCCTCTCGCAATCCGGGACCCCTCAGAGGATGTCAGAGAGCCGGTTTTAGCCCAATCCCCACAGGTCAGGCTGAGGGACCCCACCGGTGCACAAATCTGTGTACCGGGCCTCTATATTTTATATAAAAGACAATTAACAAAATTAGAATGTGGAGTATAGGTTAGATACAGTAATAATAGTTAAGTTTTTTAATTTATCAACTATATTACGGTTATCTAAAAGAATATCCTTGTTCTTAGGAAATACACACTGAATTATTAAGGAATCAAATGTATAATATATGCAGCTTATACTCAAATGGCTTGAAAGAATAAAAAATAATATATACATATATATGGGAGGAACGATAAAGAAAATGTGGGGAATTGCTAAAAACTGGTAAATTTAGATAAACATTATGGAGTAGTTCTATGGATTATTTTTCTCCACACTTTTCTGGTAGTTTATAATAATCTCCAAATAAAAGGATGATAGAAAACAAGCAAACAAAAACATTAGTATTCTGGAAATTACCTCAGTATAAGGAATGGCCAAGGTGCAGGAGCCTCTTTAAAGAATCTTAAGAGTTCTGGGTTTTACCCGGTCATGGTTTTCACGGTCTGGTGGAATTTTTGCCATAATTTTTCTGTCTTTTCCATGCCTTGTGGCAGTGGCAGAGGTGGTGACTGCAGTCTACCTTAAGGTTAAAAACACCTGCCTACCAGCCTCTTCATCCTGCTATGTATCCTCTTCAATTATATCTTCCCTACAATTTAGAGGTGACATCAACAAAACAGTAACAATTAACAATTTCCTAGGGATATTATCATGAGGTTGTGTGTCCACAGTACTAAAATATATAGTTAATTTAGGAGGGATAAGGCTACAGAAACATTCAATCTATCTCTCTGGCACTGAGCAACTGAATTTTTTATTTTATTTTTATTTAGATACTAGGGGCCCGGTGCACAAATTCATGCACGGGAGGGGGGGGGTCCCTCTGCCCGACCTACACCCTCTCCAATCTGGGAGCCCTCAGGGGATGTCCTACTGACGGCTTAGGCCTGCTCCCCATGGCTCTCTGCTCTCTGCAGACCTGCCTGCTTGACGCCATCACAGGCCCTGGTGTCTGCTCTCTGTGGGAGCCTGCTTGCCCTTCGCCACCAGGGCCAGGGGCAAGCAGGACCCTGCTGTCTGCTCTCTGTGGGGGCCTGCGGGGGACTGCTTGCCCCTCGCTGCCATGCTAGTGGCAAGCAGCGACCTACTATCTGCTCGCTCGCTGTGGGGGACGTTCCCACCCCACCCCCGGCCGCTTACATGTGCACCAGCTTAGAGCACCTGGGTGCTGGAGATGTTCCTGCCGCCCCCCCCCACCCCCCGCCGGCCACTCGGCGCCTGCGAGTGTAGGCCCGGAGTGGCTGGGGGTGTTCCAGAACCCCAGCTGCTCTGGGCCTACATGCGGGCCTACAGGCTCAGAGCGGCCTGGGTTGTGAGGACACCCATCCCCGGGACCCAGGCTGCTTGGCGCCGGCATGTGCGCAAGTGGCTGCCCCACCCCTGGCCATTCAGCACCTGTGCATGCAAATTAACCTGCCATCTTTGTTGGGTTAATTTGCATACTCCTGATTGGCTGGTGGACATCACAGAGGGACAGTCAATTTGCATCTCTTTTATTAGTGTAGATCAGTGATGGCGAACCTTTGAGCTTGGTGTGTCAGCATTTTGAAAAATCCTAACTTAACTCTGGTGCCGTGTCACATACAGAAATTTTTTGATATCTGCAACCATAGTAAAACAAAGATTTCTATTTTTGATATTTATTTTATATATTTAAATGCCATTAAACAAAGAAAAATCAACCAAAAAAATGAGTTCACGTGTCACCTCTGACACGCGTGTCATAGTTTCGCCATCACTGGTGTAGATTGTCTACTATAATCTACTAATCATCCCTACTATACTGGGCACAGCATTACAGATGTGTGAGGAGTTTTGATTCTAGCCAGTCTGGCCTCTTAAGCCATTAGAAGTGGAGCTTATGTCATAGTCAAGTGAAAAGTAAATTATTTGTTTGTATAAACTGTCTGGAAAATATTTGAATTTTACTATTTTGTATTTTAAATAAGCTAAATCTCATTCAAACCCTGAATGTCTTATCTAATAAATGACATCAAACAAATCTGAATTGTTAGTGTTTGTTTCCTGTCTGATTGGGGTAGCTCATGATTCATCATGCCCAAACCTTTTTCTTCTCACTTTACAAAAAAGTTTGGTTAGAACTGAGAAACAATGGCTCTGACTTACCTTAATCTCTTAAGTACTTCATCAAAACTGTCATTTTTCTATAATTAGGACAAAAAGATAATTTTGCTACTTGATCCCACAGCTATTTCAGGCCCATTTACTAGTAATACCTAAGAAGCTAAGTCCTAATGAGAGACCTGGGCCTCATTGACTGACTAATGCCCATTCTTATCAGTGTGTCTTAAGATTTAGTGAGGTACTTCATATGCTTATATAGTAAATTGTCTAGAAGGCTATGGAATAGGTCATGCTCATGAATACTATTTGGTTAATTGTGTGAGGTTCTTTTTTGATAGCCCTGTAAACCCACTAACCACATTTCAAAAAAGTAAGAATGTACCAAAAATATAATTGAACTTAAATATTATTGAACATTTGCCTAGCTGGCATGGCTCAGTGGTTGAGTATCAACCTATGAACCAGGAGGTCACGATGCGATTTGCGGTCGGGGCACATGCCCACTTTGTGGGCTCGATCCCCAGTGTGGGGCGTGTGGGCAGCAACTAATCCATGATTCTCTCTCATCATTGATATTTCTATCTCTTTTCCCCTCTCCCTTCCTCTCTGAAATCAATAGAAATATATTTTTAAAGTATATTATTGAACATTGTTTAATCCTTTTTTTAATTATTTAGAACACATTTTAGGATCTTGCAAATGTTCATGGTCATTATTTTGAAAGTTCTCATAATATCGCTCTCCAGGTACAGAAAAATAGAGAGTGGACTGTGTCTATACTGATTTAGGACATCTCTTTTACATTCTTGATATTCTTATATTAGCTTGTATTAATAAAGGAAGAAAATAATTCTACCTTACGTTTCAGGAAATTGAACTTCATATGATCCGGAAAAATAAAGCATCTCAAGGTTCTTCACATACATCCAGGAAAACCCGAGTGGTAACACTGCACTCAGAACTTTCAGTGGTTTAGACCAAGAAGTCATGATTCTAAGAGCAAAGTTTAAAATAATCTCTTTTGGGAATTAGGTTCTATTCAGAAGTAAGGATTAATCCAACCAAAAAGCAATAACTTTTTCAAACAAAGAACTCGAGGAGTTATGTCTAATTGTGGCTTACTTACCATTTATATATAATTATTTTCAAATCTGTAATCCAGTAATTCTTATACTACCTAAAATGTTTTATAGACATGTTATATTATTATGTAATGTAACCCTATTATAAATGGCAATGGTGTTATTAACTTAGCTCGTTTTACTTATTTAGTGCTTGTTTGTTCTTAGTTTATAGTTGTTAATTCCCTTTATAGTATGACTTGTACTTGGAAGTAATAAAACTAGATTTCTTTATAAATATTTATGGTACAGACCTTTTCCTAAATCAGACTTAGCCCTTTCCTAATTATTTCAATAAAGTCTGCTTACATCTTTTTTTCCCTGTGTAACAGTATGTCCTGCATGCTCCCTAGAATTTTAATCCTAGGTAACTATGCCTTAACTTCCAATTAATCAAAATCTTGTTAACTGCCATGTAGGTTCTGGTGTTACAGCGTGTGGAAAGTTAGTTACTCAGAGTTTAAGTAGATGCTTCTGGTATGGAGTCTTCTTAGCACCTACAGCCATGTGGTCAAAAGGGACCACTAAGTGAATGAGCCCTTCTTGACTATCAGTCTTTCCAAGACGATCTTTTTTTGCATTTTCAAATCTATGTTTATCTATTATTGAAAGTATTTATTAGCTGCAGGTACCAGAAGGCAGACAGAACATGGTGTTTGTTTGTTTGTTTGTTTGTGATTTTAAGTTCTTTACTAAGACCTTAAGGTTCTCAGGATCTCCTTTTCCCTTCTCTCTTGATCTTAGGTGAGACTGAAGTTTACAAGTCTTTGACCACATTGTCCCCATAACAGATGCAAATTTGTGATTTCAGAAGTTCCAGCCCCCAATAAAGAGCACTATACAATCTTTTGCAGATGTCCTCTGGGCCAGATTTCATCACAAATAACTTCATTCCATTGTCATGTGCCAAGTTTAAAGTACTGTATTAGATTACTCTGTAGTCAAATCAACCAAGCCCTGGTCCAGACTGCTGTGAGACAAGAGCCCATTGTGTCCTGGTGGCTCAGTTGGTTGGTTCATTGTCCTATACACCGAAAAGGTTGTGGGTTCGATTTTGGTCAGGGTACAAACCCATGGTGCAGGTTTGATCCCCAGTCAGGGCACATACGGGAAGTAACCAATTGATATTTCTCTCATCTCAATGTTTCTCTTTCCCTCTCTCTCTAAAACCAATAAACATATCCTTGGGTGAGGATTAAAAGAAGAGAGAGAGGGGGAACCCATTGAGTTGTTCTGCCCATACATTCAGTGGCAGCTTTCCCTTTTGCTAGTTGACATATAGTTTAAAGGAAATAGTGACTCCCTACTAAAGCATAACCAGGTTAGGTTATTGTAGTAAGCCCCTCAAAAAAATTAGTAACCCTTGACCTTGGCACGAAGTATTATAATAGAATAATAGTTGCATTTCTATTGTGCCGTTGTGATTTTCTGTAAAGAAACACCCAAGAGGAATCATTATTTCTACTTTTAAAATTTATAGCCCTTTACTGTATCCAGGATTTCACTTCCCAGAATGCAGTCAAGCTTGAAGCTTTATTAGAGATCCATGATCCAGTCCTTATAAACACTTCCTTTAGCTTATCGTTTCTGTTCAAGTATTTGCACTGTCCATAAAGGTACTGTTACCACGTACAGTCGTTCCCCCAAAAATGAACCACCTAGGTATAACTCTGAACAAAAATCCATCTGTATGCTAAAAATTACCCAAAAAGCCCTGCTTACAGATGCCTTTGCACCTTGGTTCCTGAGTGCTCACATACAGCCTGGAGCTCATGTCTCTTTGAAAGATGAATGATGAAGGAGCTTCAGCTCTAATGGGTGAATTTGTATATTGAATATTACAAAGAGAAGTCAGTCTGCCTTTCTCTGGCTCTAATTGCAGAAAGTGAAGTCACCGCTTTTGCTGTCTTGGATCAGGACCAGGAAGAAATTATTGATACCAATGGAGCCGGAGATGCATTTGTTGGAGGTACTGACTCATTTATTTTATACTTATAAGTTAAACATTTCCTTAACCCTTGTCTCTACCAGATAGCCAAGATTTATGAATTTAATAGCTTTTAATTTCTTCTTTTAAATAATTAACTCCTAATGTTCTTTCCATATCTACTATCACTATAAGTATTAAGAAGGTATTTTACTACAGGGAAAATATGTATTTTTGACTTAAATATAATTTACTATTGTGCTATCCCCTAGTCATTTTCACAAGATTAATTGTGTCTGTCAGAATATTGCACAAACAAGCTGCATCAAGTACAGTGTGTGGTGTATTCATAGCCCTTTGGGCTTAAATGTTAACATACTGTTGTTCTTTAAGACAAATTGTGATAAATATTAAACAGTATGCTGCTAATAGCTAAGGATTATATTATTTGGTTAACATGTATTTCTAACACAATAGTTGGATGTTTATCTTATTAGGAAGAGTTAAATTTTTGTCTGGTTCAGGCTTAGCAAGAACTGGGACCATTTATAAGGACCATTTTATTTTTGAAATGAGTACTCAAAAACAAGATCAAGATAATTAGGAGATTCTTGGCTTCATTACTTAGATTGATCTAAAATCTGATTCAGAGGTTCTTTTGATACATGTAAGCTCCTTCTAGTTAAGTGTAGGTAAGCTAGGTTATGGTGTGTGTAAAGCTGTAGATTTTAGAATGATAACCCACAGGAGTCCCTCCTGATCTGTTTACTTCTCATACCATCAAGCATGACCAGGAAAAAAAAGGCAAGTGGAGCTGACCATTGTCCTTCTTCTCTTGGAAAATAATTTGAATCATGGTAAACATTTAAGATTATATGGTGGTTTTAACTCAGTATCGTTCAAAATATGTATGTATGTATGTATGTATGTGTTTTAATGGTCTTTTGTAGCACCATAAATATTTCATATTTTCTTCTTTGAAGCTATTCATGCTTAGTCTTAAATGAGCAGTTAACCATTAGACTGGTAGCATGCCCCATGCTCTTTTCTTTGCTCTGAAAGGCTTCATCATTGATTAGAGTATTTTGCAGCTATTTTTTCCTATTCCATACTGCTTCAGAGCTGTAACTCCATGCAGGCTAAAAATATCTCATCCAGAATTGGGCCAACTTCTGTAACACATTAAGGAAACACTATTGATTTCCTGGTTAGAAATTGCTTAAAACAGGAATCTTAGTACAGAAACTTTTAAACTTGTCTCCATGTAGTCTTTTTAAGTAAAATATTTAAAACTTTAAGTGTTCTCTATTTTTATATTTAGGAGGGCAAATGATGGTAACCTAATGGGGCTCTGGGCTATCTGGCTCTGCAACACCAGATTCCCTTCCAGACCCCTGGTTACCTGTAGTGCTTCCAGTATTAGGGAAGAACAGAGACTTTTTGAGGGAGAGAGAAATCATTCTTAGGATACTGATGTAGAACAGCTAGCTCCCCATTTGTATTGTGCTTAAGGTGATGCATGGACTGCCTCAGCAAAGCACTTGGGTTCTTTGTTAAGGATTTTCAGCCTCTTTTTTTATCTTATTCTACTTGCCTAGTAGCTTCATTATATATTTACTGTCAGGGTACAGTGAGGTAAGTAAAGAGGAAAGAGTGCGGAACTTTTTGTAAAGGACCACATAGTGGAAATGTTAGGCTTTGCAAGCCAGACACAGGCTGCAGTGCATAGTTTTCTTGTTCTATTTGTTTGATTGCTTATTTTCTGTTTTATTTTTTCTTTTTACACTAAAATGTAAAAACCTTCCTTAGCTGTACAAAAACCGGCCACAGGCTGGATTTGGCCTTCAGTCTGTAGTTTGCTAACTCCTTTTAAAGACATGACAGCCTCCTCACTCTATTCACTTTATCATACCCTGGATCCAAACACTGCATTTCACTACACATTGCTGGAATCAGTACAGACAAAGAAGAAGGCAAGCTGGTGGTACTGCTGGTACCTCAATTAGGGAGCCATTTTTCTCCCTTTAACTCTACTCTGATCAGTTCCCATGATAATGAGATCTTGAAAGACTGAGTCATGCAATGAGATGAATATGCTGTCATTCTGGCAATGGAATACTTATGTCAACATGTTCAGCACATTCTATGTAAGTTAAGCTGTATAGTAATAGCAATAGATAAATTTATATAGCATCTATGAGCCAATTCATACCTTAAGCACTTTACATATATTAACTCATGTAATGTTCATAAGAGCTCCTGGCAGTTCATTTTATTGATGAGAAAACTGAGAATATAAGGGTTAGGTAACTTGCCTAAAGTCTCATAGCTAGAAAGTAGCAGAATCAGGATTCACACCAGGCATTCTGGCCCCAGATGCAGTGCTCTTACTCACCGCACTGTATTTCTCAGAACTTTTAGGGAAATCTCATTAGGATAGAGAACCACAGACCAGCCCTACTAACAAAAGCTGGTTTTGCCAGAGAGAAACTTCCTCTCATCTGAATAGATGACTTTATTTATTGAACAGGAGCTTTTGTTATCTGGTGGGATTCTCAGGACTGTAGGGTAAGATTGTTGCAAAAAAGAGAGGAGAAAGGATAGGGAATCGAAGGACTGTAGTCCCTGGTGAGTTTGAACCAGGAGCTTTTCCTAAGCAATAGAATTGATTGCACTACAGAGATCCAGAAAGCCAGATCATAAACTTGCTTGGTCAGCATACAAGAAGTTATATGAATCATCTGTTTAGTAGCACCAGGCCAATGCATCCATCTTACAATAAAGGAGGTATTGTTAGTTTAAAATACAGAAAAATTCATTGGCTAAAAACCCCTACTCCCATCTCTACACCAAGGAACTCCTTTTCTGCTAGGATTTGAAATAATCCAGCCATGGGAGCAAACTCCTCCACCTTGCAAATGAATGGAGAGGCAATGACAAGTTTTACATTTACTGTGTAGTTCCTTTTTCTTTGTTTTCTTGCCTGATTATTAATATACTAGAGGCTCAGTGCATGAAATTCATGAGCAGGTAGGGTCCCCAGGCCTGGCCAGAGATCAGGGCCGATCAGATTCCCTGCCTCCCTGCCTCCTCCTTCCCTCACTCCCTCAGCGCCCTGCCGCCACTGGTTGCCTGCCATGTTCCGTGCTGCCCCCTGGTGGTCAGCACACGTCATAGCAAGCGATCAAACTCCTGGTCTCCTGGTCGAACTCCTGAGGGGACACATTGCATATTAGCCTTTTATATATATAGATCTCCTTTCTGAGTGACACATTCTATCTTTAGATAGTTAATATGTGCTCCTATTACTTTCAATTTTTGCTGGCTTAAGAGTGTTTCTGTCTTTTGTGACTTTGCATAACAATATATCATTCCCAAATTTAACTTTTTGGATAAAGCATCCCCTCACCTACCTTGTGCTAATTACATATCTCAGTACCAGAGTACCAGGTGTTCCTATTAGCCACATAAAATATATATGGCTACATCATACGTTTTCATGTATAATTTAAAAATGAATACCCCAAATGTATATAAGTTGAATTCATAGTTCCATCTCAAGGGTTTAGTGACAGTGACAAATCCCTTCAGCCTCTACGAGCATACCTCCTTGTTCTATCTGTTTGGGGTTCTTAAACACTTTGTCACATTTGCCCTTTATTTGTCACTAGCCAGCTCTCATGGAACTACCCTTTTCACATTCTCCCTCAAAGCCCAAGTGCTACAATGGTACCCTTGGAAATGGAGACAATTCTATAATCTCTAAGTACGATTTCCTAATTTCCCAGGTCAGGAGGAAATGTCTTCCCGTTGTCCTGCTGCGCTTAGTCACAGCAGGTTTGCCCTTTCATTTGGAACCCTCTTTGTCACTGCCATAGTAACAAATGGAAACACTGAGAACATTTTGTGACAGGCACTGTCATTGTTCCTGATGAAATCTCTTCCCCTGTGTCTTCCCAGTAAGTGAAACTGAGGAAAAAAATCATAACAAGTACCATGAAAGGAGACCTAACAATATGTTTCCAGTAGGCTGTCAATATGAACTTATGTTAATCTAATATGATTTAGTCGAATTTTTTATGGCAATTGTAAGAATATGGTCTATTCTAGACCTACAAATTATCTTTAGACTAAAAATGAGTATGCCTTTGCCAGGCACAGAGATATTACTCTCAGAAAAATGACTAGAGACCTTACCTAAGGACCAACATTCTTAGAATTTAAAAAGCTTCATTAGTCCCACTAGTGTTGCTCAGTGGTTGAGCATCAGCCTATGAACCAGGAGGTTCCCGGTCAGGGCACATAGCCAGATTACAGGCTCGATCCCCAGTACCGGGCATGCAGGAGGCAGCTGATCAATGATTCTCTCTCATCATTGATGTTTCTATCTCTCTCTCCTCTCCCTTCCTCTCTGAAATCAATAGAAATGTGTGAGTTTTTTTAAAGCTTCATTAAATGTGGTTAAGAGCCCTACATAGCTTAGAACAGTTTAGTATTTTGAAGGGTGGTAAGGTAACTGTGCTGCCTCTAATACTTTTTATTTTTAAATTTCTCATAACTTTAGCAGAGAAAGTATATTACCCTAAAGATATTACCTACAATATGCATATGACTCTTAAAGCCACTTAGCAATCACAATGTAAGTAATTATCCTATTTCCCATCTAATAAAAGGGAGCACTATTTCACTTCCTAATTAATGTTCAGAAAAGAATTTTGGTTAAAAAAGAAAAAAAAAGATTTAAGTTAGCAGAACAGGGATGCTATTTCCTTTCCATGTAGCACCTGCCTATACTTCTGGCAACCATTGAGATTCTTTAAATTATCTTCATATTTCCTGTTCTCACTTTGTTTGTTCCCAAACACTTTTAGCTTACTTTCCCATTCTTCGTAATTGCTGCTTCATTGCGCTATGCAAAGAAGTGATGCAGAATTCTTATGATTTATTTTTCTGCACCACCTTCTTCCTTTGCTGTTAGACTCAGAAGAGTAGAAAATTACATGCTGAGTGTTAAATATATCATTTCTCACACTTCTTTGCTTAAAAAACCAAAACCTTGATATGGCCCACTGTATGTAGAGAACTTACTTGCTGATAACTGAGGTTAGATCTGCACACTCCTGCCCCACCCAGAGCAACAATAACCTTTCATCTTTTAACTCTAGTAGGACATCTTGGTGTTTCATTTCTTAAGCAGCACTTTTCCTTAAAACCATCAAATGAAGTATAGAATTGAATTGGTCATTAGGAATATGAAATTTACCACAGACAGTAGCTCAAGTACATGCAGGGGGAAAGGGAATAGGGGCTCACACCTTGCACAGTCATAGGACACTTTATGATGGGCTACTCTAGTGTTACACACTCAGAGATGTAGATAAGCTGACGTTGGAGGAGAACCACATTTCAAGAACCCTGCCTAAGAGTACTTAAGCCCATATTAGTTCAAGAGGCACAGTTGATTCCCAAGCCATGACAGAAAAGAGAAATAACATTGGTTCACCTGGAATACAGGATGATTTTAGGGTGACGTCTGGAATCTCTCACAAGCATTAAGTGTTCTCTCAGAGATCTAGTACCCTGGGTGGCCTCCATCTAGATGCAGTTATAAACAGGTAATGGAATCCAAAGCACTTTATCTTCTGGAGATTTGGATAAGTCAGAGACACTAGGTTATCAGACCCCGAAGCTCAAATATGAACCTTATGTTCCTATATTTGAATATAATTGAGAAAGTTTATTCTAAGAAAACAGAGTTGATATTTATAAAATTTTATTTATTTGCAGAGGGCCAGAGGAAATGTCATAAGCAAAATTTCTGAAGTTAACTTTCTTAGACATGACAAAATATGTGTGCATCAGTTTTCTGGCCTAGAATATTTGTAAGTCAAATGGAACTAATTATAATCCAATAGTGATCCCAGTTGCTATTATATGGATTGAGTCAGTTTTACCTACCATATCTGTCTGATTCATACAACATGTATCAATTAGCTTTTGCTGCATATCAGCACCCCAAAAACTGTTTATTTAATCTAAAACAACAACTGTTTATTTAGCTTCACAAATCTGGGATTGGCATCTGGGCCTAGGCTCAGCTGGACAGTTCCTCTGGTCTCAGAGGTTTGAAGATCAAGTAATTTGCCCAAGGTCACAGTGAAAGCCAGGATTCAAACTCAGAGTTTGACCCAAGAGTTCTTACCCCTAATCATTTTGTTATACTGCATTCCATTAGTATATTGAAATAGCCAAAGTGGTTTTGTATTTTTTTGTTTGTTTTTACTATATTTTATTGATTTTTTTTACAGAGAGGAAGGGAGAGGGATAGAGAGTTAGAACCACCAATGAGGGAGAAACATCGATCAGCTGCCTCCTGCACACCCCCTACTGGGGATGTGCCTGCAACCCAGGTACATGCCCTTGACCGGAATCGAACCTGGGACCTTTCAGTCCGCAGGCCAACGCTCTATCCACTGAGCCAAACCGGTTAGGGCCAAAGTGGTTTTTTAAACACTAGTGTGTAGACTGGTACCAATCTCTGACCTAACAAATTTAATCAATCATTAATAGCGAAATGAAAATAGGTAACAATATAGTAAGTTTTCATAAAACTAAATGTATTCAAGTTTAATTTTGTCTAAGTGATGTTTAAATTTGTTATAGTAGCCCTAACCGGTTTGGCTCAGTGGATAGAGCGTCGGCCTATGGACTGAAAGGTACCAGGTTCAATTCCGGTCAAGGGCATGTACCTTGGTTGCGGTCACATCCCCAGTTGGGGGTGTGCAGGAGGCAGCTGATTGATGTTTCTCTCTCATCAATGTTTCTAACTCTCTATCCCAGTCCCTTCCTCTCTGTGAATAATCAATAAAATATATTTTAAAAATAAATAAATAAATAAACATTTGTTATAGTATATCTTTATTGGCTTTGTAATTCATGTAATCAAAAAATAAAATCACATGTTGGTAATGCTGATGCATAGCCTGGCCAACCTTGGGACCTAGCAGAGTCTTAGCTATGATAAGTAGTCATTAGAAACAATTTTCAAAACTACATACAAATTTATATGAGATGTAACTTCTGATGTTGTAAGGCTGCTTGCTATCAACAGAGGTCTAAATAAAACAAATGAAAATTAGCAACATGATTACTAAATTCATACCTATTTTCACTTCAGATATATGAATTCCCAAATCTGGGGCGTAAACACAGGCTCTTAATTTATTTTGCCTTTAATTATCCAGCTATCATTGACATTTTATAGAGTTAAGATGTGTATATTTTATTTCCAGCCCATGAAATAGATGACAAATTAAAATCAGTTTCTGTCATCAAATGCTCTTAAAATTTTAGAACCACCCTGCTGTCAGGAGTTGTCAATTGATAAAATACGGGCTTTTGAATTGAAGTAAATATTAACAAAATTTGTTATCTTGCTAATGAATTAGGACATAAAGTCACATAAATAAGCTTACTATCATCTCCTTTATCCAGCAGCTAAGACTTTGCATCGATGGGTCTTTAACATATTGCTTAAAATGTCATTGCCGAAAGTGAGTATTTTTAAAGATCATATTTTCAGTTTTTCACGTTTTCAGACTGTTTTCAGTAATGAAACTGTGTTCAAATGAGGTCTTATCTGAATCAGCATGAAAATGAGATTAAACAAATCCCCATATGGCCGTATTCACATTTTATTTGATGGCTCATGAAGCGACTCCTGGGATGGGTTAATGTTAGGCATGAAACCACGTTCTGTTAAAAAGCCCCATTTGATAGATGAGGAAAGCGAGGCCCAGAGAATGAGAGCCAATGGCAAATACTCCATAGGAGAAGCCAGATCTCCTGGCTCATTAATTCATGAGCCAGTAATTACACATGTTCATAATCCAAATGAAGGTTGTCGGTTAAGCAGTCTTTTAGATAGGCCTCTTGGAATTATATAAGTCAAGAGTCAATATCCCAAATGGATAAAAGCCTTTGATGTAGTTTTTCTTGACATGTGGGTATCCAAGATGTTTTGCTTTAACAATAAACAGAAGCATATGCTAAAATTTTATTTTCGGAACCACATCAAGAGATCACACATTAGGTTTAAAATCAGAATGCTAACCTGATCTTGTACAGTTTTGTTCCATGAGGAGGAATGATCTTTACAGCAGTATTTTGGAAGGAGTTGGGGTAGAAGGAAACCTTATCTCTATGAGTAAAACTGTGCTTATGGATACTCTGCAAGAGCTTCTTTCCTGAATTAGGGGCATTTAAAAGATTCTTTGATTTTTTTTTTTTAATTCAAATGCAATGACAAGTTAATAGAATTTGACAGGTTTCCATTTTCAACCCCAGAAAGAGGAAATAAGTTATCCTCATAGTTATCGCACTGAGCACCTACCTACACTAGTACATTACCCCGTGTGGCTCAGTTGCTCACTTTGTGTGGGAGGTGTGTTGGGCTGAGCTGTTATTGCAGAGGAACCTTTGCTCTGAATTGACTTCCTGTCCATGTCAGTCACTGCACCATCTGACACCACTTAGGCTTTGGTTTTCATTATGCAAATGCCTGCTAGGTCAGACCTTAGCCTGGCAGGCACAGTAGCTTTTTAAGTTATCTCAGAATTTAATGTTTGTTGATTTCCTTTTTCCAGAAAAATCTGTGTTGTTTAACATATGGGTCATGAGTTGTTACTTGAAATTCATGACTTGTTGGTAGTCAATATGAAACAAAACAAAACAAAGTTTTACTAACTAGACTACATAGGATGTGAAAAACAAGTTTACATCTGAGAACTTTTCAGCAGGGGGAGGGGGGGAGACCATTACTTTGTCACATCTGGGTAGTCTAAGCTAGCCAAATTGAAGTGGGAATTTCCTGCCAGATGTTAGTTCTTTGAGCAACCTGTGAACATCTAAAAGAGGGTATATGAGTTCTTATTTGGTAGAGCTATAGACACCATGGAGGTTTGCTCCTAATAGGTAGCAGGTATTTTTATGTACTACCACTAGTCAGGAGGTTATGCAGCCTGTCTGAAGCTAACAGTTTGCTCTTGTAAAATGCTTCAGTATGGAAGGCGAGTTTGGAAGATACAACATCAGGTCTCACAGCTATTATAGCAAGAGTGAACAGTGCATTGAAATGACCTCCCACTGCAGATGACAAAATGTTTTGTTTCATTAATAAAAGCAGGTAAGATTGAACCACCACAAGCATTCCAGATAATTTGAATGAGGTCATTTTATAAAGTCAGTGAAGACCAACATAAGCCTCTAAATATGAAGGAAAATAATCTGAAATGGCAGGAAACATAGCAAGTATTTACACCAGCTTCCTGTTCCAGATGCACATGGGAATTAGGAAGCAAAAATTTCACTCAGAAGAATTGTGCACTAAAAGTAGAAATCTTTATCCAGTGAAACAAGAAACATTTTTAAGAGGAAAAAAGACTTTGCACATGATCTCACTGTTTTTGTCATCCTCTGTAAGGGAAAATATTGACATTTACCAGACTGTTTGCTCCAGCTTTCTGATCTCCTGCAGTTTATTTTTATAACAACCTTATCGATGGGCCTCTTACCCAGCTCTCTAGGTTTAACTGAGTTGAGTCGATTTGTTACCACAGCTTCAAGTAGCTGTTACAGAACAAGCAAGACATCCTAATAAAGCTGTAAACGTGTTTACTCAAACAGAGTATTGATTTTACTTGGAGAGGGAGAAGCCGGTGGTTAGCAGTGTCAGGGTGGATGAATTTCGCTGCAGTTTTTCACTGTCATCTGTCAGGCTTGTGAAACACTAAGTAAAGCCATCAGGGATAATTAGAAGTACGAGAAATTTAGCCCCTAAAATCAGTTAACCACTTGGGAGTTTTGTAGCTTAATTAGCTTTTATTAAAAATTTCCTCTAGTTATAATAGTCAAGCACTTTTAATGGTGCTTTCAGGTAGAGCAAGATTTCAAGGTTGTGACTTGTTAAGTATATGAATTTATGGGTAAAGGCTTTTCAGACTCTCACTCAGTAATTAGGCCAACACTTAAACACCAGGTAAAGAGACGGTGATCTTGTACTCGTACCAGCAGCAGTACATGCTTTTTCTGAAAAATCAATTTCAGGGAAGTAGTAAAGCAATTATAAAATATTTAAAACACGTCTTTGTAGAAAAAAAAATCTGGTAAACATCTTTTTTCTTTTTTAATTCTCACCTGAGGATGTGTTTTCATAAATTTTGAGAGAGAGAGAGAGAGAGAGAGAGAGAGAGAGAGAGAGAGAGAGAGAGAACCATCGATGTGAGAGAGAAACATCGATCAGTTGCCTCCAAAACATGCCCCAGCCGGGGATCGAACCCACAACAGCTAGGTACGTGCTCTGACCGGAATCTAACTCAAAACCTTTTGGTGTATCGGATGACATTCTAATCAACTGAGCCACCCAGCCAGGGCTGGTTAGCATCTTTATTAAACTTAAATATTTTTGTAACACAACAGGATCCAAACACATAAAAGTGTTACTGTCACCCTTGTTTTTAAATACCTTCCTTCATTAAAGAAGAATCTAAAATACTCTGTCCTGCTATAAATTAGTCATCATAGTACAGATAAAAGTGAATGCACAGCCGCGCAAAAGATAAGGGTTCAGACAAGGTGAGTTGCTCACCTTCTACAGAAACTGACTTCACTAATGACCTTGACGAAAGGTATTCAAATAAACACTATCTGCCCTCTTGCAAATGGCTAGAAAAACGTCACGTTTGAAAATAAAATCACTCACCCATGATGATGAACGCAAAACTGAAAATTTATTAAAAATAAGTTTGATCATTATATTTAAAATTAGTCTTCTCATATCTTCTCAAAGTTAAGTGAAACCTAGGACTAAAATCAAGAATATAACCTTGTAAACAATATTTATTCAGTGCCTTACAGTAAACTTCTTTTGCCTTCTTGCACTACTGCCCCAGCCCCTGCCTTAATGACTAATAAAAATAACGATATCTGAGGGATGACCAGTTCTACAGCCTTTGAGTAACAGACTCTGTTAAAAAGGACAGTGAAAGATATTGGAGGGTTTTCTTTGCCTTTCAAATGCCATGTAAGCCAAGCAAGTTGTAAAATTGTGTTATGTAAGAGGGAACCACCAGAGCTTTTTCTTTTAATTTTTCAGCAAGTAAAGGAGGAAATTGTTTTTTTCACAGTAGTATTTGGATCTTTATTCTATATTAAAATATTCAAAGACAGTCAGAGGTAAAAGAAAGGATATGGATGTATTATTATAATACTAGAGGCCCAGTGCACGAATTCATCCGGCGGTGGGGTCCCTTGGCCTGGCCTGCACCCTCTCACAATCCAGGACCCCTCAGAGGATGTCAGAGAGCTGGTTTTGGCCCGATCCCCGCAGGCCAGGCCGAGGGACCCACTGGTGCATGAATCCCTACACTGGGCCCCTAGTATGCATATAAGATCTTTGGTTAGTCTCTTCCCACCCTCCCCACTTCCCTCTGAGATTCATCAGTCTGTGCCATGTTCCCATGCCTCTGCATTGAGCATCTGCCCCCTGGTGGTCAGTGCACATCATAGCTACCAGTTGAATGGTCGCTTAGGCTTTTATATATATAGACATCATACTATTTTTATATGCACATTTCAAAATCCCCCACAATACAATAATTTATTTTGTTCTCTTCAATTTTCTTAAGAATGACAAATATGTGAAGGAGCTGTTGGCATGGAAGGCAGGGTAAGATATAGTAGGGCAGTCATGCTTTGGCTTTAAGGGACTTTTCTTCTGACTCCTTTGGTCAAAAGGAACAGAAACCCATTTCATCTAGCTTATAAGGATTTTTTGTTTTTAAGGAAGCACAAAGCATTAAGGGAAATAGTGGGTCAGAAGTCATGGGTTTGAGCCCTGGTACTATCATTAACTAGTTGTGGGACTATGGACCATTAACATCTCTAAGCCTCAGTTTCCTCACCTATAAAAATGAGTATGCCTAGCCCGTGTGGTTCTGGTTGATCATCAACCCATGAACCAGAAAGTCACAACTCGATTCCCAGTCAGGGCACATGCCCATGTTATGGACTCGATCCCCAGTAGGGGGCATGCAGGAGGCAGCCAATCAATGATTCTCTCTCATCATTGATGTTTCTATCCCTCTATCTCTCTCTCCTCTCTCTGAAATCAATAAAAACATTTATTTAAGTAAAAATGAGGGTAATGAGTACCTACCTCATTTGGGTTATTATGAAAGTTAAATGAAATAATGTTTCATAGTAAGGATTCATTATTATAAAAGAAATCTCAAACAAAAGCCAAACTAAACAAGTTTTCACTGAGAGTGGAGACAGATGGTAATTCTAGATTGGAATCAGTTCTAGAGACCCCAACAGCAGACATTCATGGATTGTCATTCCAGTACTTACACATTAATGTTACTCAGCTGCATTGCATGTCTGCTTCTTCCTACTTCACAATCAGTTTCCTGGTCTTTGCTTTCCATTCTGGCTCCTGAAAGAGAATACTAGGCTAGCTTAATTAATAAGTAGGATCCGGGAAGAACTTTAAGTTGTTTGCTCTTGGGTCAGATGCCTTCCCTTTGGTCCAATTAGTTATAAAGGTTGATTTATAGGACAAAACACATCTACTGACTCCTCAGCAATACTGGAGGTGAAGTAATTATTTTTCAAAAGAGTAATTGATGGCTGGGCTCTACAAACATGAATGTTTTCATGCCATGTCTACGCCCTTTTTAAATGTTCCCTGCAGCATGACACAATACACAGAACATCAAACACCCTATATCTCAAGCTTACAACCTTTCAGTGGCTTATAGTTGCACTTAGACTAAAAATCTAAGCTCCTATTGTGGCCTAAGAGGATCTATATGGCCTTCTATCCTTACAAGTGCATTTCATGCCACTCTACCTTTGTTTGGGTCCTCTGGCTATACTGATCTTCTTTCAGGCCTTAGATACTTTTATACACAGAGATCCCTTTGCCTAGTGTTCTCCATCTACTCTTTACATGGCTATCTCTTTCTCTAGCCTCAACTTAAAAGTCACCTCTTCTCTAATCATTGTAAATAACATGGATCCTTTCACTGTTATTCTCTACTGCTACATATAGTCTTTTTCCTTAATAGCACTTAATACTCTCTGGAATTATTTTACTTATTATTTTAATTACTAATTTATTATGTGTTTTTATCTCCCCAATTAAAATATAAGCTTCAAGAGAGTAGTATGTGTCTTAATCACTAGTGTATCCCCAGAACCCAACATGGTGCCTGGCACAGAGTTGCTACTGAATAAATGTCAGTCATATGGGTGAATAAATAAATCACATTACCAGCTGCAAACAAATTTGCCCCCTACCATTAAATAAAAACCATTCTAGTCAGTATATCTAAGAAAGTGGTTTTTGAAGGATTTTATAAAAAAGAATGGAGTCAGGAATTTGCAGGGTAGGCCATACTTTAGTATCAATTCATTTGATTTAAAATTAATCCATGCTAGCATGTATATGTGACTAATCCAGTGACAGAGAAACAACTGATCACAGCTACCTTTTTCTTACTGTTACTTAAAATAGAGATAAATATGGGGAGAACACATCTTAGGAAAGGAGGTAGCATCTAATATCCATTGTCCTAAGTACCTGTAGTAAAAATATTAAAACTAATTCTCAGTATCATAATACTGAACATCAGTTTCTACTGTAATAAACAGTGGCAAGCAGGTCAGAGGCTCCAACCAATATTTCAAAGAATATATTGAAGTTATCCAGTGGATTTCTAAATTTAGTTTGCCAAGAGTAATTTATCAGATGTAGAGGTCAAAGTAGTAATTATAAAGATGATTGGAACGTAGTGAGAACTACAACAGCATAAAAACGAACCAGTCAGAAATGAAGAATACCATATCTGACATCAAAAATACACTGGAAGGAATAAAAAGTAGGTTGGATGAAGTAGAAGATCAAGTCAGCAATTTGGAAGACAGGTAGGAAAAACACCCAATCAGAGAAGCAAAAAGAGAAAAGAATTTAAAAGAATGGGGAGCCTGGCAGGTGTGGCTCAGTTGGTTGAGTATCATCCCATGCAACAGGAGGTCACCGGTTCGATTTGCAGTCAGGGCACATGCCCAAATTACAGGTAGGGGGTGTGCAGGAGACAGCAATCAATGTTTCTCTCTCATAGATGTTTCTATGTCTCCTTCTCCTTTCTTCTCTCTCTAAAATCAATAAAAACATTTTTTTAAAATGTGGATTGTGAAAGGGAACTTTGGGACAACATGAAGCATAACAATATCCATATCATAGGGATACAAGAAGGAGATGAGAGAGAGCCAGGGATTACGAACCTATTTGAAGAAATAATGACCAAAAACTTTCCTAACCCAGTGAAGGAAACATACGTATAAGTCCAGGAGGTGCAGAGAGTCCCAAACAAGAGGAACCCAAAGAGACCTCCACCAAGACACATCATAATTAAAATGGCAAAAATTAAAGACAGAGACTCTTAAAAGCAGCAAGAGAAAAGCAGTAAGTTACCTACAAATGAGCTCTCACAGAAACATTTCAGGCCAGAAGGAATTGGCATGAAATATGCAAAGTGATGAAAAGCAAGGACCTACAACCAAGACTACTTTACCCAGCAAGGCTATCATATAAAATTGAGGGAGAAATAAAGAGCTTTGCAAACAAGAAAAAGCTAAAAGAGTTTGTTACCACCAAACCAGTATTATAAGAAATTTTAAAGGGCCTGATTTAAGAAGTAAAAGGAGAAAAACAGGAATATAGTAAAAAGAACAAAATGGCAATTAATATGTGCTTATCAATAATCACTTTAAATGTAAATGGCTTAAATGCTCCAATCAAAAGACATAAGGTAACTGAATGGTTAAGAAAGCAAGACCGATGGCTGGCATGGCTCAGTGGATGAGTGTCAACCTGTGAACCAGGAGGGCACAGTTAGATGCCCCAGATGTGGGCTTGATCCCCGATGTGGGGCGTGCTAGAGACAGGTGGTCAATGATTTTCTCTCATCATTGATGTTTCTATCTCTCTCTCCCTTTCCCTTCCTCTCTGAAATCAATAAAAATATATTTTTTAAAAATCAAGATCCATATATATATATATATACTGTCTATGAGAGACCTATATCAGAACAAAAGATACACAGAAACTAAAAGTGATGGGATAGAAGAAGATATTTCATGCAAATAGAAATGAAAGAAGAGCTGTGGTAGCAATACTTATATTTGACAAAATATACTTTAAAACCAAGGCTATAGTACAAGACAAAGAAGGATACTGCATAATGATAAAGGGATTGATCCAACAAGAGGATATAACCCTGTAAACATTTATGCACCCAACATAGGAGCACCTAAATATGTAAAGCAAATCTTGATGGACATAAAGGGACAGATTGACAGTAATACGTCATAGTAGGGGGTTTTAACACCCATTGATATCAATGGATAGATCTTCCAGACAAAACCAACAAGGGAACGGTGGCCTTAAGTAATACGCTCAATCAGATGGATTTAATATTTCAGAGCATTTCACCCCAAAGCAGCAGAATATATATTCAAGTGCACATGAACATTTTATAGAATAGACCACATGTTCATACACAAAACATGTCTCAATAAATTTAAGAAGATTGAAATCATATCAAGCATCTTCTGTGACCATAAACTGGAAATCAATCACAAGATAAAAACTACAAAACACACAAAGACATGGATGCTAAAGAGCATGTTACTAAACAATGAATGGGTTGACAATGAGATCAAGGAAGAAATCAAAAGATACCTTGAAACAAATAAAAATGAAAACACAACCCAAAAATCTGTGGGACACACTGCAAGAAGTCCTAAGAGGGAAATTCATAGCATTACCGACCTACCTTAAGAAACAACAAAAATCACAAATAAACAATATAACTTTACACTTAAAGGAACTGGTAAAAGAACAATAGACAAAGCCCAGAGTGAGTAGAAGTAAGGAAATAATGAAGATCAGAGCAGAAATAAATTAAATGGAGTCTAAAGAAAACAAAACAAAAGATCAATGAAACCAAGAACTGGTTCTTTGAAAACATAAATAAGACTGACAAACCATACTCATCAAGAAAAAAGAAGACCCAAATACTAGTAAATAAAATCAGAAATGAAAGAGGAGAAGTAACAATTGACACCAAAGAAATACAAAGGATTGCAAGAAAATATTACACCATACATAAGAATAAGTTCAAAATGGATTAAAGACTTAAATGTTAGACTCAAAACCATAAAAATCCTAGAAGAAAACATAGGCAGTGAAATCTGAGACATTTCTCATAGCAATATTTATTCCTGATATAGTGCCTCAGACAGGGGAAACAAACAAACAAAATAAACAAATGGGATTATATCAAACTAAAAATTTTTTGCAAAACAAAGAAACCATCAATAAAAGACAACACACTGAATGGGGGAACATATTTGCTAATACATCTGATAAGGCTTACTATCCAAAATTTATAAGGAACTTATAAAACTCAACACACACACAAATAATCCAATTGAGAAATGGGCAAAGGACCTGAACACCTGTATAGACACTTTCCAAAGGGGACCTACAGATGACCAATAGGCATGAAATGATGCTCAACGTCACTAATCATCAGAGAAATGCAAATTAAAACCACAATGAGAGATCACCTCATACCTATCAGAATGGCTATAATCAATAATTCAACAAACAACAAGTGCTGGCAAGGATGAGGAGAAAAAGGAACCCTTGGGCACTGTCGGTGGGAATGCAGATTGGTACAACCACTGTGGAAAGCATTATGGAATTACTTCAAAAAATTAACAATGGAACTTTCTAATGACCCAGCAATTCTACTTCTAGGAATATTTCCAAAGAAACCCAGAACACTAATTTGAAAGAATATATGCACCCCTGTGTTCACTGCAGCATTATTTACAATAGCCAGGATTTGGAAGCAGCTCAAGTGCCTATCAGTAGAAGAGTGGATAAAAAAGCTATGGTACTTTTACACAATGGACTACTACTCAGCTGTAAAAAAGAATAAGGAAATCTTACTCTTTGCGATAGCATAGATGTACCTGGACAGTATTATGCTAAGTGAAATAAGCCAGTCAGAGAAAGACAAGTACATATGTTTTCACTTACCTGTAGATCTAATGAGCAAAATAAACTAACAAACGAAGTGGAAACAGACTCATGGATACCGAGAACACACTGGCAACTGTCAGAGGGGAGGGGATTGGGGGCTGGGTGAGAAGGGTGAAGGGATTAAGCAAAGAAAAAACAATGATGAGCGGGGAGGAAGAAGAAGGGAAAGGAGGGATAAATGAAGGAAGACTTGACTTTGAGTAGTAAACACAAATACAATATACAGATGATGTATTGTAGAATTGTATACCTAAAACCTGTATAAATTTTAACCGACGTCACCTCAATAAATTCAATTAAAAAATAATGATAAATTTGACTTGCCATAATGCCCCGTGGAAAATCCAGTGCATCAAACAACAGCACCTTTGTCCTGTCCTATCTAGAATTTTACTGCTATTCCTCCACTGGCAGGTGGAGTGGGGTAAAAAGTTGCTCCTCCACAGAGAAGCAGTTGGACTCTCGGTGAAGAGCACTTGGTGTGAACTGAGCCTGGGACATATTCTGTTTCATTTCCCACAGTTTCCTAAGCTTTAAGCCACAGAATTGCTCTTAAGTTTGTGTGTGTGTGTGTGTTTTCAATATATTTTATTGATTTTCTTACAGAGAGGAAGGGAGAGGGATAGAGAGTTTGAAACATCAATGAGAGAGATACATCGATCAGCTGCCTCCTGCACACCCCCCACTGGGGATGTGCCTGCAACCAAGGTACATGCCTTTGTCCGGAATCGAACCTGGGACCCTTCAGTCCGCAGGCCTATGCTCTATCCACTGAGCCAAACCGGTTAGGGCAGAATTGCTCTTAAGTTTTTAACTTTGATCAGCACCCATGTCAAATCACTAAGTCTGCTTATTCTCTTTGCTAAACTTACTACCCGTCACCTACAACATTGTTTTTCAAACTTGAGAATGCATCAGAATCACCTGAGGGCTTGTCAAAAGACACGTTGGTAGGCCCTGTCCTCAAAGCTCCTGGTTTGTGAGGCCTGATTTGGGCTTAGGAGATGCGACAGCAAGTTGGTGGTTCAGGGAGCACACTTTGAGAAACACTCCTAGAACATTGTCGTCGCCTCTTCTTTGATCTCTGCCAAGTCTTTCCTAGTAAGTTCATGCTGCACACTTCTGCCAGGACTGTTTTAAAGTATTGATGTAACTTTCTCTTCTGAAACTATAAAATCCTCAAGGTCAAACACTATCTTTTATCAATCTTTGAATCCTTTGATGTCTATAGCGCAGCAGCTAGTGATGGTAGGCATTCAATAACTGTTGGTTGATTGAATAAATTAAAGTACTTAGCATTCTAGGTTTTTAGGTTTTTTTTTCATTTGCTACTTATAATAAAAGTCAAGTATAGGAGTGGTAGTGGCATGAGTCTAGTAAATTCAGGATTCAGATTAGTCAAATTTTTAATTTATATCTTATTTCCTTACCTCAAGTAGCTGCAGGTAATAAAAAAAACGCAGCTTTTAAGTTGACTGTTTCATGTGCCATGTGGCAGCATGTACCTGGTAACAATTGGTATAAAACATACATATAGCAGGCCAGTCCTAGAGAGCACATAAATCATCACTAATGTGTAGATATCTAAGGAAGATGGGAAAATGAACAAAGAACTGAAAAATCAAATTGACCCACAAATTACTGAGAGCAAATTTATTAGAGGGAGCAGGACAGTGGGAATATCTAATTCAGCACTGTTAGTTGCTGCAAAATATTATATCCGGCTTGCTTTAATTACATGGCAGTGCCTCTGAGAACAAAGGTAATTATGTGATAACTTATGTTACTACTCACACATTATCTCTTAGTAACTATGTAATTAACTTGTCACCACTGTAACAGTGTATAGTTTGATATTACTCAAGTATAAAGAACATTGATAACTTAAATGAATGATCTGGGGTGGAGCAAGGAATAGAGACAGTAGGGAAATCATAGTATTACGGCAATCAGGAATGCCAATGATTCATTAGATCATGGGCCCACTCTGCTAGGATCTGAGTCAAAGCCATGGAGAATACCAACAGAGTCTGAGATGAATCATGTAGCTCTCTGAAGACAACCAACATACAATAAATAACTTTACCAAGCAGTGGAATAGATAAGTGACTTGGGGACATGATGCTTTAAAAAAAAAAAAAATCCACACCCAAGTATATGTTTTTATTAATTTTAGAGAGAGGAAGGAAGGAGAGAGAAACATTGATTCTAGAGAGAAACACTGATCAATTGCCTCCTGCCCCAACCGGGGATCAAACCCACTACTGGGTATGTACCATGACTGGGGATCGAACCTTTGACCCTTTGCTGCCTGGGACAATACTCCAACCAACTGAGCCAGACTAGCCAGGGCAATGCATACATATACTTTTAAGCAGTTCATTTTGTTTGGGGAGTTTTCCTTTAAGTAAATATTAAGAATTATTTTAAAAATGGAAAAACTATTCTTTCGTCCATATCATTTTACCAATATCTTGAGTTTGTATGTGTGGCCTGTGTGGTGAGTAGGTGCAGCACCAGGAACTCTCATTCATTGCTGGTGGGAATGCAAAATGGTCCAGCTACTTTGGAAAACAGTTTGGCAGTTTCTTAGAAAACACTCTTACCTAGATGAGTTGAAAACTTATGTTCACATAAAAACCTTCATACAATGTGTATAGCAGCTTTTCATAACTGACAAAATTTGACCAAGATGTCTTTCAATAGGTGACTGATTGAACAAACTGGTACATCTATGCAGTGAAATATTATTCAGCCATAAAAATAAATGAGCTATCAAGCCCTGAAAAGACACAGTGGAGCCCAGCTGATGTGGCTCAGTGGTTGAGCATCAACCTATGAACAGGAGGTCACAGTTTGATTCCCAGTCAGAGGACCTGCCTGGGTTTTGGGCTTGATCCCCAGTAAGGGGCCTGCAGGAGACAGCCAGTCAATGATTCTCTCTCATCATTGATGTTTCTCTCTCTCCTTCTCCCTTCCTCTCTGAAATCAATAAAAACATATTTTTAAAAAGACACAATGGAAACATACACACATAGTGCTGTATGAAAGAAACCAATCTGAAAAGGCTACACACTGTATTATTCCAACCATCAGTGGTTGTCAAAGGCTCAGGGTGAGACGTAGGGAGGGATGAATAGGTGGAGTATAAGGAATTTTTAGGGGAGGGAAACTATTCTGTATGATATTCTAATCGTAGATAACAGATAATTATAATTTTCATTCCTATATAATGAACAACACAAAGAGTGAACCCTGATGTAAACAGTGGACTTCAGTTATTAATAATGAATCAATATTAGCTTATCAGTTGTAACAAATGTGCCATAATAATGCAAGATGTTAATGATAGGGGAAACGGTGATAGGGAGGATGAGAGACTATATGGGAACTCTGTACTTCCTGTTCAATTTTTCTGTAAGCCCAAAACTGCTCCAAAAAAAGTCTATTAATTTTTAAAAAGCCAAAGTAGAAAAACCTTTTTCTACCAACTTCTTCAGTTTGTGCTGGAGCCCTATTTTCCCAGCTTTGTCATTATAGGTACGATGGCTTACACCTGTGTCCTAGGTTTTTACCAAAAAGTTTGTTTCATTGACATCACATAATAGACACTCTAAGTACACTGATCCTTTTTGCTTAATTCTGTCAGGAATCCTCCCGGCGATCTCTGCTAGGAAAGCATTGGTCCTTGAGTGGCCATTCCACTGGTGCAGACTGAGTTATTTGGCATATAGCTACTATAGATGAAGCCTTCACTTGGGGAAGACTGTGCTAACGCTCCCCAGAAGCTCTCTCATATGGTGCTTCTAATATTGCCTATGTTTCCCTAAGCCTAAGAGTAGAAAAAGTAGTGGAGATCTTTATGACCTTGAGGAATCGTTTAGAAGACTGACCAGTATCAGTGTATTTACACTGATACTTATACTGATTTTACTTGGTGGAAGGCTCTGTTCCCAAGTGGTTACAATTATTAATGAACTCTAAAGGCATGAGTGGGAAACTGTTTGGAACAAAACATCACTTCGCTGAAATTTTTGAATGAGTTATTCTTAACCATTTTTCTGAACAGTTAAATGTCCCCACATTATTCCTTAAAATAATGCTTATTGGCTTTTTCATTATAAAAGTAAAGTGCTTGCTGCCACTCGGCTGCTAGGGCCACAGCAGGCCTCCTGCTCCCCAAGCCCCAGCACCCTGGGTGCCCATCTGCCCCCAGTGGGCAGCCCTGGGCATAGGTGCAGGAGACAGGTGTGAGCACCAAGACAGAACATAAGCAGCCTTCAGGTCTGTTACTGGGACTAATATCCCAGGGGCAGACGTAGAAATAAAACGTGAAGAGGTAAAAAAAAATAAAAAATAAAAAATAAATGCTTATTGTAGAATATTTAGGAGAAAAGAAAACCAAACAAAATAAAAATCATCTCTGAAATCTGGAAATAATAAGATTGTTTTTTTTAGATACACACAAAATTTTTGTTTTTTTACTATTTTGAATAAACATGTTTCTAAAATGTATTGCATGGACCTGACCAAAGACTAAAATGGAAGGAAACACATGCAGGAATTTACTAAAGTCAGGGTTTGAAATCTTGGATACAGGAGCACACTGTTCTATCTGTGCAACTCTTCTATACATCTAAAATTATTTCAAAATAAAATATTGTAACACAATCGGAACAGGATGGATTAATTAGATATGGCAGTGGAACAAAAATACAACTATATGAGGAAAATGAAGGTTGATCACTACTAATCATCATACTCAAATTCTAGATAAAGAGTTAAATGACCATAAATAAACTAAAAGAAAATATAGGCTAATACTTATCTCATGGTACTAAAGACCTTTCTCAGCCTAAATTCAATGGAAATTTATTTTTAAAAAGATAAATATATCACCCATCAACCTATGAACCAAGGAGGTCATGGTTCGATTCCCAGTCAGTGTATATGCCCTGATTGCGGGCTCCATCCCCAGTGGGGGGCATACAGTAGGCAGCCATTCAATGATTCTCTCCTATTGACGTTTCTATATCTTACCCCCTCCCCTTTCTCTCTGCAATCAATAAAAATATTTTTAAAAATAAATAAAAGGCAAATGACATAAGGGAAAATATTTGCAACAGATATATTCTTTATTTCCTTCTAAAAGTCTTACAGTTTTCCCACTCATCGTTCCTTGATACATCTGAAATTTGATTTTTAATATGAAATGAGGTAATTTTTTTTTTAAGTCAAAACTAGTTGCCCAAACACGATTTTCTAGTAAACCTCCCTTTCCCTATGGATTTACAATGCTAACTCAGTTGTAGCTCAGTTTTCCACATTTTTATAGGTATGTTTTGGGAGTATCTTTTTTTCTTTCTTTTAAATCTATATCTATTTATCTACATGCCAATACTGTACTGTGTTGTTTTATGATGTGTTGAATCTGGTAAGGCAAATCTTTCCTACCTTGTTTTTCTTGAGTAGGAGTGTTTGACTATTCTTGATCCTTCGCTTTTTTATACAGATTTTAGAATCAACTTGTCAAGTTCCCCAAAACCTTGTTGAGATTTTTATTGAATTTCATTAATGAATCTTTTTATCCAAGAACCTGGTATATCTCTCTATTTACTTAGGTCCTTTAGATAGGCTTTCAATAAGGTTTTACAATCCTCTTCACCAGAGACTGTCATACTGTGTTGCTTTTGTATCTTTTTTCAAAATACTTTCATTTTAATGTTGCTATTATACATATGTGTACTAGTATATTAAAAATATTATGTGAAGTCCTAACCAGTTTGGCTCAGTAGATAAAGTGTCGGCCTGTGGACTGAAGGGTCCCAGGTTCGATTCTGATCAAGGGCATGTACCTTGGTTAAAGGCACATACCCAGGTGTGTAGAAGGCAGCTGATCGATGTTTCTCTCCATCCCTCTCCCTTCCTCTCTGTAAAAAATCAGTAAAATATATAAAAAATAAAAATATATGTAAATAAGTTTGTATTTTTCTCTTATATCTTTCCAAACTCTCCAATAATGCAATCCATGCAAAGAATCTATGCAAAGTCCAACAATGAATAGATTCATTGGAGTTTTCTATATACAATCCTCTCAACTAAAAATAATGACAAGTTTTCTTCTTCCTTTATACTTCTGAATTTTTTTTATTTTAGTCTAGTCTCACTGCTCTTGTTAGGATCCCATGCTATATTAAATATCATTGATTATTCTTTGTAATAGACTGCGTGTGTTTTATTTACTTCTTAATTCTACTGGTTTTAACACTTCTGATACAGATGCTAGGTATTTCTTTTGCAATCAGAAAAAAATGTCCCCTTGCTTTCTTAAACATAAACTAAATAGGCTCTTAGTGAAGGCCCGGAGGTCATCGTAGGTGTAATGTGCATGACCATGAAAGCTGCCATTGCTTCAGGTCTCGTATGTGACATATTGCTCTATTTCACAGTGTTACTTTCCTCTGACCTTTAAATTACACACTTAAAATCCATTTTACAACACATATACATGTGTACAGATTGCCAGGTAAACAAAGTGCTGTACTACCAAAATATATAATGACTAAGATTTAGCATAAAATGAGACTTTAAAAGCAAATATATGTATATATGCTTTAAAATATTTGACTCTACACATATATATTGTGGTGTACTGTATACTAAAGTTCTTTGGAGACTATGTAAGAAATAAAGACTTAGTCACTGGTGTATACTTATGGCAGGATCATTGGGAAAACAATTTGAGAATAGCAAGATGCTAACACTTGTAAAAAGTAAATCATTAAAACTTCATTCTTCCCAGTTCATAAGTCAGTGTGGCACAGCTTTCTTATTTGATGACAACCAGAAAAGCTGTCATCCTTTTGCTGTGTATGTTGAATGAACATAATGGAGCCTAAAAGTTTTCAGCCACCATGAAAACTTTCCATTAAGTAACTGTATATGGAAAAGGAAAAATTGTCCTACAGATTTGTTCATTTCCTTTGAAAGTATCCCTAGCTCTTAAGTGTCTCCATTAAGGTTTCCATACCTGACAATATTTCTCAGTTCTCTGTAAATAACACCAAGAAAGTTCTAGACATTATATTTCTTCCACTGTACTCTATGGAATGGGCAACTTAAGTTAGAAAATCCCGTTGCCTTTTGCCCACTCTAAGCATTCCACCTCTGTGTGGTTTGTAGGAACTACTTTAGCACTTCCTCCTCCGCCTCTCTGCACAGTTTAAGTATGTTTCAGGCCTCATCTCAAACACTGGATTTAGTTATGCTAAAATCAGTCACTCTCTTTAACATCAGTAAAAGAAAAATCCAAATGAACTTAACAAGATAATAAGCTGTACCAATTGTTAATGGACAGAGGTTTATCCTAAGAATTCTGGACCTGTAATTATTCCAAGGTTCAGAGTCAGCCAAATTTAGTACCAGTGAGAAGACTTCATCCATCTATGCCTCATCTGCTAGAGACCTAAGGTCCTTGACATGGTCTTAGGTTGGGAAAAGTCTGAGAGGCCCTACAATAAGCCTATCTATAAGAGAATCAGAGAGAAGTTAGAGGTCACAGAGAGAAGGAACCTAAGTAGAAAGGCATGCCCAGCTAGCGTGACTCAGTGGTTGAGCATCGACCTATGAACCAGAAGGTCACGGTTCAATTCCCAGTCAGGGCATATGCCTGGGTTGCACGCTTGATCCCCAGTGTGGGGCGTGTAAGAGGCAGCCAGTCAATGATTCTCTCTCATCATTGATGTTTCTCTCTCACTCTCCCTCCCTTCCTCTCTGAAATCAATAAAAATATTTTTTTTTGAAAGGCAACAACTGCCTCAACATATGAGTTCTTGATTTGGAAACCTGTGTTGATGTTTCTTGTTCTCCCATGTTATGCTTCCTATTCCTGTTCTCTTGGCTGTGCTGAAAGGCATCTATGCAGAGCTTTACCTTTCATTTTCAAGATGATGTACTGACAAGAACTACAAGATAATGGCACCAGCAAAAAGGACTCCTAAGAATCGTTTTCATATTGAGCATATATGCCAAGTCAGTTATTTAAGATTTTGCTTCTTGAATTCTTGGTTGGCCCAAAATCTTTTTAAAAATATATCTGCAAGCCACCTTTATTTCCTATAGTGTTTTCCAGCCATACTTTTTATAATTCACCACAGTGAATGAAAGAAGTATGAATAAGCACTTTGTTTACTTGCTGGTATATATAAATTTATATATATTAACATATTGTCGGTATTTTTTTCTTACCTAAAAAAATACTTTTTTGGAATAATATCCCCAAAATGCAAAGAACTTTTAAAAATGGGTAGTAGACCAAAAATCCTATTTAAAAAATAAGTAGAAGAACAAACAATTCACAGAAAGAGATTGGTTCTTTAAACATAAAAATATGTTCAGCCCTAGCTGGTTTGGCTCAGTGGATTGACCACTGGCGTATGGACTAAAAGGTCCTGGGTTCAATTCTGGTCTAGGGCACATGCCTGGTTCCGGGCTCAATCCCCAGTATGGGGCGTGCAGGAGGCAACCGATCAAAGATTCCCTCTCATCATTGATGTTTCTCTCTCTCCCTCTCCCTGCCTCTCTGAAGTCAATAAAATATATATTTTAAAAAAACAACCTTCTTCCCTTTTAAATAATATGTTCAGCCTCACTCATAATAAGAGAAATACAAATTAAAATTACACTGAAGTATCATTTCTAACCCATCAGGTTGACAAAAATTCAAATGCTTGCCAGCACACTTTATTGGTGTGGTTATAGGGAAGCAAACACGCTTAAATATTACTGGTGGAAATACAAAAAGGTTTGACTCCTATGAAATGTAATTTGGCAATATCTAACAGAACTACTTATGTATTTAACCTTCAACCCAGAAATTCTTAGAAGAAATGTGCCCCAAAGATTTAGACCCAGCAACACAAACATACATAGGCAAAAGGTTATTCATTGCAGCATTATTTGAAATTGCAAAGCATTGGAAAGTATATGAACATCCACACATAGGAGATGGGTGAGTAAACTGGTGTGTCCATACAATCAGGTACTATGTGGCTGTCAAAAAGAATGGAGGAGATCTCTGTGATTGATACACAGTGATTCCCAGGAGATACTTTTTAAATATATTTTTATTGATTTCAGAGAGAGGGAGAGAGAGATAGAAACATCAATGATGAGAGAGAATCATTGATAGGCTGCCTCCTGCATGCCCTCTACTGGGGATCCAGCCTGCAACCCAGGCATGTGCCCTGACCAGGAATTGAACCGTGAGCCACTGGTTCATAGTTCAACACTCAACCACTGAGCCACACCTTCCAGGCTCCAGACGATATTTTTAAGGGAAAAAAGCAAAGTGCAAAAATTATATATACAGTGCTACCTTCTTCTATGTAAAGAAAGAAGAGGAAGTAAGAACATGCACATATATTTGCTTACCTTTATGAAAAGAAACAGGAAAACAAACCAGAAAATAGTGAAATTGGGGCATGAGGGTATAGGGTAAAAGGAAGTAACACTTCTCTGAATATATTGTTGTAGAGATTTACTTTTGGAAACATGTTAATATTCTACATACTTTTTAAAAAATTAACAAGGATAGAAGGGGGAGTACTTAAACTGGAAGTAAACCAAAACCCAACATTTTTTCAATCTTAAGTAAAATGAGCCACCCCAACGTGGGGTGGAAAAGAGAATTAATCTAAGTAACATTCTAAAGACACTAGTTGAGTACATAGGAAACGGCAAACCCAATCAACTCTTTTTAGTAGATTTTGTTTTTTTAGAATTAGGGTAAAGCAATTTTGAAGCAGTTTTAGGTGTGTTAAAACTGAGCAAATAAGTAAATGTGTTGACTTGTTGAAGCTAAAATTCTCACTGTAGAAGAAATTTAATAATGACGATGGAATGGGGGAAGGTAAGAAAGGATCCTGTGAGAACGGATTGGAATTGGAAGTACTAGAGTCAGCTAACTTTCTAAAATGGGTCTGTGTATACACATACGTACCCTCTAACGTATGAGGGAGTATGTGTCTCTGTGTGTGTGTGTCCATGCATACGTCCAGCTCTGTTCGCTAACAGGGTCCAGAAACAAAGCATGCACCTACCACCACCATCTTGGTCTCTAATACCATTCTACCCTAATAGGAACCAAGTATTTTTGGAGAAAATGACTGATTCCAGGGTTGGGGTAGAGTGCATATGCGATGAGCCTGTAACATTGTGCCAGAAAGTAAGTGTTCAAAGATAGTGCGAAGGCATATCCAAGGACACCAGAGCCAGCATGAGGTTGAGAAAAGGTTTTGCTCCCGCCAGCAAAAACTGGGACATTTTGAGCACAAAATTAATTAGAGACTGTAATGAATTATGCACCATTGATGAAGAAAGAATCCATGCCTCCTTCCTGATCATAAATAGATTAACACTAATCAATGTGAGTGGGATAAGCTCTCGCACATAGGAGGTAGCCAAGAGCTGGCTGGTAAATGTGAAAGGAGTGCTGGAGTTGGAAAGTCACCGCAGTCGTAAGTTGCTTCTGTTAAGAATCATGAATGGGCACTAAATCTGGGATACAGTGGGGGCTTTTGATGAAGAACAGAATATTTGCATAGTCTCAAAGTATCTATCAACAGACTGCTTGTTACATGCAAGGGAAAAAATAACTATAGAATGGAGATAAGACAATTCCATCATCAAGTGATCAAAATTAACATCACCAGTGAACAGCAGCTGGACACAACGTGCCTCTAAATATGATGTCCTGAAAAGGACACACATAATTTTTCCAGTTCCAGAATCTGTTCCTTCTTATTGATGATGGAATGCATAATCTAGAGGAAAATTGAATTTAATCAAGAGGAAATATCTGACAAACCCAAAATGAGAATCACTCTATTAAATAGGAGTAGGAGATGACTGTATTCTTCAAAAATGTCCCTGTCACAAAAGTCAAAGACTGAGGAAATGTTCAAGATTAAAGAAGACTAAAAATATGATAAATCCTAGACTAGATTCTATCCTGGAAGGAAAAGTGCTCTAAAGGACATGACTGGTCATTTGCAATATGGACAGTAGATGAGATAACGGTACAGATGTTTTACATAAATGGATGACTGGTTATGTAAGAGAGTAACCTTCCTCTCAGGAAAGACACACTGATATATTTAAAGGTAAAGAGACATGATAAATGCAACCTGCTCAATAGTTAAGGGGAAAATATGTAGAAAGAGAATATATGTGCACAAAAGGAGTAATGTGTTAATAAGAACATCTGGATAAAAGATATATGGGTGCTTTTTGTATTTTTTTATTCTTGCAACTTTTTTCTGAATTTGAAATATTTCCAAAGAAAGTGTTTTTAACACTTTAGACCAGCTAGAAATAAAAAATGTAAACTTAAAAAATTATGTTGGGAAACATTATGCTAAATGAAATACTAGTAAGCCAGTCACAAAAGGACAAGTATGGTATGGTCCTACTCATATGCGGTCCCTGGAATAGACAAGCTCATAGAGCTAGAAAGTGGAAGAGTAGTTACCAGAGGGCAGAGGAGAGGGGGATGGAGAGTTATTGTTTAATGAGTATAGCATTTCTGTTGGAGTGAAGAAAAGTTCTGGAAATGGATAGAGGTCATAGTTACACAACACTGCATGGTATGACTTGTAAACTTTAAATGGTAATTTTTAGGTTATTTATATCTTACACAATAAAAACTATCTTGGGGTGTTTATTCATATTATAAAAGGTTCTCTATGAGTCTTTATACGCTCCCGATGCTTAAACCATTTCACACAGCTCTTGGATTCACATCAGCGACAGGTCCACTTATAATTGATTATATAACATCTGTAGTTCATCTCAGTTGGTTTTTGAAAATAGGTTATTGAAAAACTGATACTCAGTTGGGACAAAGGTCTTCGCTTTTCTCTGCATCCAGGTTTCCACTTGTCAAAGCAAATGCCTCTGCAGAGTCCTCCACGTCAGTCCTCGCTAGCTGCCCTCTTAGCAAGAGGATGCTGGTGCTTATGCTTCACAAAAATATTTCAACAACATGAGCTTCTCTCTTTCTCACAAGGATTATACCAGGAGGAATGAGGAAAACAGATGTTGCTCATAAGGCTCCTAATAGACGTGTTTCCATTGTAAGCTGATCTGACTCTGAATTTGGCATCTGCTCCGTTCGCTGTGGTGGGCTGAGCATTTAGCCTCACAGTTTGGCGGAAAGTGAATAGTGACCTTTGACTGTTACCTGAAAACTCAATGATAAAATGCTCTCACTAAACCTCTCGAGAGGGTGACTTCACATTCTAAGCACATGTCTTCAAAACACATCACTCCATTTACTAAGTTAATTTTATCCTTTGGTTGGGAATACTTATTTTATCTGATACAGAGCATTCCCCAAATCTAACGGGAAAAGCCTGTGTGGTCAGAATGGCAGAGGAGAAAGGACATAAATCTCATATAAGGCTCCCTACAGGTCATTGTACCACAGCTTCTCAATTAACCTTCATCCGCCCCCACGCCCCAGACTGCCGGGGCCTAGGTGGGAATCCTGGAAGTCTGGCTAGGAACAGTTCCTCATTATCGTCTGTTCTTCTGAGGATTTGAGAACCACTACAGCAGCTCAGGTTTCCCCTAGAGGGGAAGGAGCCCCAGGCCCCACCTAATACGATGTAGCTTATTTGTAACTACAACACTCATTTTGTTTTATAGTTTTATGGCAGTATAATTGACATACAGAAAACTACACATATTTAATGTGTACAATTTTACAAATGTTGACGTATGTGTACTCCTGTGAACCCATCACTATGGACACAGCCATTACTAGTATATCCACCCTCTTTTGTAACCCTGCCCTCCTGTCTGTCCCTTCTTATTCCCATTTGGATTGTTTCCAGTTTGGGGCTATTACAAATAAAGCTGCAGCATTTATTTACAATTATTTGTGTGGACATATGCTTTCATTTACCTTGGGTTAAATACCCAGTAATAGAATAACTGGGTCATATGATAGATGTATGTTTAACTTTTTAAGACACTGACAAATGGTTTTCCCAAGTATCTCATCATTTTATATTCCAATAATCAATATATTAGTGTTCCTGTTGACCCACACCCCTTGTCAACACTTGGAATGGTCAGTCTTTTTTCATTTTAGCCATTCTATTGAGTGGGGAGTGGTATCTAATTATGGTTTTAATTTGCAGTTTTCTAATCACTATGATGTCAAACATCTTTTCATGGGCTTATTTGGCATCTTTTTATCTTCTTTAGTTTATTCAATACTTTTGCCCATTTTTTATTGGGTTGTTTCTTGTTTTATTTTTTTATTTTTATAGGATGAAGAGAGAGAGAGAAAAACATCAATTTTTTGTTCCACTTATTTATACATTTATATGTGCCCTGACCGGGGATCAAACCCATAACCTGGGCATATCAGGACACTAACCAGCTGAGCTACCCTGCCAAGACTGTTGGTTGTTTCTTGTTATTGATGTATAAAAATGTTTAATTTGGCAAAGTCTAAATTATATTTCCTTTTATAAAAGATTGTACTTTTTATGTCTTACTTAAGAGATCTTTGGCAAATTCAAAAGCACTAAAATGTTTTTCCAATTTTTTTCTGAGTTTTATAGTTTTAGTTCTTATATTTAGATCTGTAATCCATTTCAAATTAATTTTTGTAGATGATGTGCGGTTAAGAGTTGAAGTTTTTGTTTGCTTTACATACGGCTGATCTAAGACCATTTGTTTAAAACACTGTCCTTTGTCCATTGAATTGCTTTGATATCTTTGTCAAAAATCAATTGACCATATAGAAGTAGATTTATATCTGGACTCTTTGTTCAGTTTCACTAATCTATTTATCTAGCTTTGTGCCAATACCATAGCATCTCCATTATTTTAGTTCTATAAGTTTTTTAATCAAGTAGTCTTTTTCAACTTTGTATTTTGACTAATCTAAGTCCTTTGCATTTCCACATAAATTTTAGAATCAACTTATCTGTTTCTGTAAGAAAATCCTGCTGGAATTTTTATTGGCATTTTGAATCAATAGAAAAATTTCTGCTTAGCTGATAACAATATTGAGTTCTCTGATCTATGAGCACTCTGTGTCTCTTTAATTATTTAGATTTCTTTTATTTCGGCATATTTTGTCATTTGCAGTGTGCAAGTCTTACACCACTTTTGTTAGATTTATCCCTAGATTTTTCACACATTTGATGGTATGGTAAATAGTATTTTAATATCATTTTCTAATTGTTCATTGCTAGTATATACAATTGCTTGTATATTCACACATTACTAGTATGGAAATTCAGTTGGTTTTTATATAATGATCTTGTATCCTGCAACTTGACCAAACTCACTCAGTAATTCTAATAACTTTTTTCTAGAACTTTTTGCTCATAAGATTTTCTACATAGGATTTTTCCAATTTTTAAATTTATTGAGGTGACATTGGTCAACATGAACATATAGATTTCAGGTGTGGGTTTCTATGCTATAAGATCTGTATATTGCACCATGTGCCCACCACCCAAACTCAAATCTCCAGGCACCATATACTAGTACCCCCTTCGCCCCTCCCCCTCACTCTGGCAGCCACCACCCTGCTGTTTGTGTTCACAAGTTTCAGTTTTCTGTCCCACATAAGAGTGGAATCATACGGTTCTTCGCGTTTTCTGACTTACTTCACTTAGCATAATGTTCTCAAGGTCCATCCATGTTGTTGTAAATGGCACTATCTCATCCTTTCTTATGGCTGAGTAGCATTCCATTGTGTGTAGATACCACATCTTCTTGATCCTTCAATCTTAACATTATTGATATTATAGGATATTTAGCAGCATCCCTGGACTCCAAATGCCAGAAGCACCCCCACCCTAGTTATAATAAACAAAATTGTCTCCAAACATTGCCCCATGTCCCCTGGGGGGCAAAATTGCCTACTATCGAGAACCATAGACACAGACAATCTTGCCATCTGCATGTAAAGACAGTCTTACTTTCAGTCTTGATGCCTTTTATGTATTTCTTCTGTGTGCCTGTTGCACTGGCTGGAGTCTCAAGAACAGTGTTTAAGAGCAAACATCCTTGCCTTGTTCTTTATCCTAAGGGGAAAAGCATTGAGTCATCAACTTTAAGAATGATATTAACTGCAAGTTTTTCGTAAGGTCCTTTATCAGGTTGAGGAAATTTCCTTCTATTCCTGGTTTGCTGAAAGTTTTTATTAGTGGATGTTAAATTTTGTGAAATGCTTTTTCTGCATCACTAAGATGATCTTATGGCTTTCGTAGTTAATATGGTAAATTATACTGATTTTTTTTTTAATGTTAAACAAACTTGCATTCTTAGAATAAACTCCTCCTGATCATAATTTATTATCTTTTTAAATATACTGTTGGGTTGGATTTGCTAACATTTTCTTCAGAATATTTGCATCATTTCTGAATATGTTATCAGAATAATTCTGGCTTATGGAATGAATTGGAAATATTCCCTCCTTTTCCGTTTTCTAAAGTATTTGTATAGCATTGATATTATTTTTTTCCTTAAATATTTGTGACACAATTTGGACCTGGGATTTTCTTTATGGGAAACTTCTTAACTACAAAATCAATATATTTTCCTTATTATCCTTTTAGGTATAGATTCTATAGTGATATCACCTCTCTTATTCCCAATATTGGTGGTTTATGTCGTCTTTTTTTTTTCCTGACCAGTCTGCCTAGATATTTAATTATGTCCCATTTGGACTCCCACTTCCATCTTCTCAATTCAGTGAGACTGTTGAGCGCTGCCTGGTGTTTCTCCTTGTGTCATGGCTGGTACCCCCAGGCATGAGCTGGAGCTGTTGTACGGCTTTCCTTGTATGTCCTTTTGTGGATCATTTGTGGCTGATGTGCAATATTTGAAAAACTTTTTTTCATGTATATTGTCTTTATCTTAGTTTTTCTGGAGAAAGGTAAATCTGGTTCCTTTCATTTCATTTGGGTCAGAAGCAGAAGTCCTCAAAACTGTTTTCCACTCTATTCTATTTATTTTGTTATCAGCTGATCCATGGTACTTAACTATAGAAATTATCTTGCTCTTACTTTGGGGATGAAAGGGAGATGTAGGGTCCTTCCTAACTTTTCAACTCTCAAACTTGTACTTAGAGAGACATCCAGATGGTAGGATTTTGTCCAAAAAAATATGCTAGGAATAAAAGCACTGAGGAAATCCAGGGAGGCGGGGAGGAGGATAAATAATAACGCCTCAGCTATAAAGACCCAAGAAAATATTATTTGGCCAGTATTTCTTATTCACAGTCACCTCAGAGCTAAAGGAAAGAGTGATAGTTTAGGCTTAGAAAGTTAGTTGCCATCCCACCTCGAGCTCTTTAAAAGAAATATCAGGGGCAGCTCATGATGCTTGGGGGAAGGCCTCCCCACCAGGCTGAAGAAGGGTGTAGGTGTCTAGACTGTTTTCTGGTCTGACCCAGTGACATTTCTGATGCTGTTGCCTGGTACTCACGGTCTTCCCCTTTGTCTGTGTTTCAGGTTTCCTGTCTCAACTGGTGTATGACAAGCCGCTGACCGAGTGCATCCGTGCTGGCCACTATGCCGCAAGCGTCATAATCAGGCGCACTGGCTGTACCTTCCCTGAGAAGCCCGACTTCCACTGAGGAGGCGCAGGAAGCCCAGGCCAGGGGCACAGACACTGCCCGACGCTTCCTGAGAATCCCCAGCGTAACACAGAAGGAAATGATCTGCCACCTTTTCCTACATCATAATGGTCAATCTTAACTTAGAATGTGTAGTAATGCTCAGTAGAATCTTTATTCTCTCAACAAACTCAAAAATGATTGTTTATTTCCATAGTGTGATAGTGCCACTTAAATGTCAATTAAACAGGAATATAACATTTCAATAGAAATTTTTATTTCATTTTCAATTACTTTGTAAATTCATGTGTATTTAGCAAATGGATCAGGTTTTTTTACATTTCTGCTTTGAATGCAGGTGCAATTTAATATAATAGATATTTTTAAAGGAATTAACCCTAACACATCAATCTTTAGCTTTTTATACAAGTATATTTAATTTAGGGGTGTGTGTGTGTGTGTGTGTGTGTGTATGTGTGTGTGTGTACACACATTCATACATATATGTACCACATATACACACAATAAATAGCCAAATAAGGTACAGAAATATTTACCTTGCCAAGTTATGCCAAATCATCTCTTCAGTGTATAATCAAATATATCATAAACTTTGGATAATTAAATAACTTGCCAAATTATAAATTATATTATAATATTCAAATCATAATCTTATATTTACTTATGGTACTCTGTAATTTGATACAAATAAAAGCTTGTGATATGGGAATTTTTTCTGTCTTTGCTCTGTGCTCAACAAACTGAGAAAGAAAAATCATTATTTAATATTGATCCCTGAAATGATATCGAATTTGTTACTGGAGATAGAAGAACAATATAACACATTGAAAAATAATAATAGTGGAGACCAAAACATCACTGTTTTAAGGAAGATGAAATGGTACAATAGAACCTCAGGAGTCAGACTTACCTTCCCATGATCTTGGGAAAATTACTCAGCCTCTTTCAGCTTCAATTTCTTTTCTGTAAAATGGGATAATAGCACCAATGTACAAGGTTACTGAGGTGATCTGAGAGAGAAAACAAAGTATAAAATGCTTGGTACAATGCCTTAATAAGTGCTTAATAACTACTTACTATTTTTATAATGATGATTGTTGAAGGAAAAAGGATAATATTTATAAAACTGAATTAAATCATAGAAAAAGGTTCAAGTTTTTGTTTCATGTTTAGGTAAACTTTAAGGTCTCCAATGCCTGCTTGTCCTTTTGGAGTATTATTGAGATAATTAATGTACCAGAGAATCTTCCATTTAAAGGATACAAATCAGTGGTTTTAGTATATTCACAAAATTGTGCAGCCATCACTGTATCTAAACCAAGCACATTTTCATCACCCCAAGAAAGAAACCCTGTACATCCCAACTCACCCCATTCTCATCCCCTGGCAACTACTAGTCTACCATCTGCCTGTGTAGATTTGCCTGTTTTGGACATTCATAAAAATGGAGTCATATAATGCATGTTCTTTGTGTCTGGCTTCTTTCACTTAGCTTATTTTTAAAGTTTATCCATTTTGTAGCCATGTATCAGTACTTCATTTCATTTTTTTCTTTTTGCCAACTAACATTCCATTGTATGGATATACATTTTGTTTATTCATTCATCAGTTGATGGAAATTTGGGTTAACACTTTTTGCCTATTGTGAATACTACTGCTATGAACATTCACGGACAATTTTTTTTCAATTTTGGGGAGTATATACCTAAGAATAGAGTTGCTGGGTCACATGATAACCTTATGTTTAAATTTTTGAGAAACTGCCAAACTTTTTTCCATTCTTACCAGCAAGGTTTGAGGGTTCCAGTTTCTTTCTGTCTTTGCCAGTCTTGATATTATCTGTTTGATTATAGCCATCTTAGTGAGTGTGAAGTGATATCTCACTGTGGTTTTGATTTGCGTTTCCCTAATGACTAATGACATAGAGCATCTTTTCATGTGCTTTTTGGCCATTTATATTTTCCTTTGGAGAAATGTCTATTCAGATCCCTTGCCCATTTTTTAATTGTGTGATTTGTCCTTTTATTATTGAGTTGTAAATACCCTTTACATATTGTAGATATGTCTTTTACTAGATATACTAGAGGCCCTATGCACGAAATTTGTGCAAGAGTAGGCCTTTACAGACCTGGCTGCCTCGGCCCTCGCAGCCCCAGCTTCATCTGGAAGGACATCAGGACAGTCCTTCTGCTGTAAGCCATTCGGTCAATTTACATATTACGCTTTTATTATTATAGATGATTTACAAATAATTTTCTTCCATTCTTTGGGTTGTGTTTTTACTCTCTTGATAGTATCCTTTGAAGCACAAATGTTTTGATTTGTTTGAAGTTCAATTTATCTATTTTTTTGTCAACTGGGCTTATGGTTTCATATCTAAGAAATCATTGCTTTATCCAAGGTCACAAAGAAAACAACCTATGTTGTCTTCTAAGAGTTTTTGCTCTTATGGTACATTTAAGTCTTCAATCCATTTTTAGTTTACTTTGTATGTGTGTGTATCTTGCATGGGAATGTTCAGTTGTCCCTGCACTCTATTGTAAAGATTACTTTCTCCACTATTGAATTGTCTTGGCACTATTGTCAAAAATGAATTCACCATAATGTAAGGTTTTGCTTCTGGAATCTTGGTTCTATTCCACTGGTCTACATGTCTACTTCAGGCCAGTCCAGGCCATCCTGATTACTGTAGCTTTGACCAGTGTTGAAATCAGGAAGTGTGAGTCCTCCAACTTTGTCCCATGAAAAAATTAGTTCAAGCCTTAGCTGGTCTGGCTCAGTGGATAGAGTGTCGGCCTGGGGACCACAGGGTCCGGGTTTGATTCCCATCAAGGGCATGTCCCTCGATTGCAGGCTCCTCCCTGGCTCATGCCCTGGTCGGGGCTCGGGCAGGAGGCAACCAATCAATGTGTTTCTCTCACATTGATATTTCTCTTTCTCTCTAAAAATCAATGGAAAAATACCCTTGGGTGAGGATTAAAAAAAATAATTAGTTTGAGTGCTAGGGTATCTTTATCATATTAAAACTACTACAGAATGTATTTCTCTTAGATAACTAGGACGGACACTGAGAAACCTTTTCCTAGTTGTTTTTTTCTTTTTTTAAGAGAAAATATCTTACCCCAAGACTATTGATCAAGTACACTCACCAACTAGGCTTTTCAAATAGTCACTATTTTTAGAAGTCCAAACAACCTTGGCTAGAAGCTATTATTCTTACCCAATTTGGGGGAGCAAGCATTGTGATTTTTCACTCTTTCAAACCAGAGGTGCATAATATAAAGATTGTTTTTGGACATACACAAGCCTGCAAGAGAGGCATGTGTTTGGCTGATAGTCTAAAAGTACTGCCAGTGTTGAAATAAAAATATGCTCATTTAATAATATTTCCCCTGGATAAAATAGGTTTAAAATGTTAAATCTTTTATGATTCAGCAGTAGCTCTGTGTTCAAGGCCTTAGCTTTGTGTCCTCCTGGACAAGCTTCTGACCTGCTCTGAGTCTTGGTTTTCTCAACTGGAAAACATATCCAACCCCAGTGATATATGAGGGAATGTTAAGAGAATGTATGAATAAAAACAGTTTATGTGAACAGTAAAATAAATTTAAATATGAAGTAGTTTGATGTTTTACGAAGGCACCAAAGCAATCTAATAGGAGGAAGTCTTTTCAATAGACAGTGCTATATAACAACTTGATATCTCTACGGGGGGTGGGTGTGGGGGACAAATTAGACATGGGTCTGGCCATAACATAAAAGCTAAACTATTATGCTTCTAGAATAAAGCATAGGAGAATATTTTCACAGCTTGGGGGTAGGCAAAAGTTCCTTATAGACGAATTTGATACACTAACAATAAAAGAAAAAATATTGATGAATTGAACTCCAAAAAACAAGCTGCAGTCCAGGATAACATACTCACAACACACATCTGATAAAGAGCTGACATCCAGAACCTACAGCAAATCCTCTGTTGTTGAGAGCTTCCTGAAAACGGCTACGCTAACCAATTTTGCCATGGGTTAACTGATGCACAGACGTGTGCCTTAGGAACTTAACCCTACTTAAATCAGTCAGTCTATGGTAAAATTGTTAGTGTGGCAGTTTCCAAGAACCTATCAACAACGTTAATTGAGAACTTTCTGTATTAAAAACTCTTACAACTCAATAATGAAAAGATAAACAGATGACCTTACAAAGGAAAATACATGAATGGCCAATAAGCACGTGATAAAGTATTCAACATCATCAGTCACAGAGAAACGGGATATTACTGCACTAGAATGACTAAGAGAAGTGACAACACCAAATGTTGGAGAGGGTGTGAAGCAACATTGCGAGTGGACGTGTAAGATGGAACGAGCTTTGGAAGAAGGCCTGGAAGTTTCTTATAAAATTAAGCCCATCTATTCTTTGATCCAGCCATTTCACTCCTGCTATTCACCCAAAAGAAATGAAAGCACATGCCCACTGAAAGACTTGCATTAGACTGTTTCGGACAGGGCTCTTCATTGTTGCCCCAAACTGGGAACAGTACAGCTAACAGTAGGAATAGGGATTAAAACTGTGGTACAATCAAACAATGGAATAATACTCAGCAAAAGAAATTACCGATGAAATGGTCTCAAAAACATTTTCCTGAGTGAAAGAAGCCAGATATGAAAAAGCACAGGCCACAAGATTCCATATATATGAAGTTCTAGAACAAGCAGAACCAACCTGTAGTGAAAAAAATCAGAACAAGGGTTGACTTTGTGGGAGAGGGAGGAGTGGAAAGTGACTGGAAGGGAAATGGGACTTGGAGTTGATGGTGATGTTCCAGCCACAATAGGGCTTACACAGATGTATGAATTTGTCAAAACTCGGGGAATATTTCACTCAAGTTGCGTGATTTTTTTAATCTGACGCACACATAATTGAATTCTAAGCAAATAATTGAATTCTAGTTAATGATATGCACACTGGTAAAGTGTATTTATGTTTTAAACTTACAGTAAAGGGCATCAAAAATGAATGGAATGATGAGAAGATAAAGAGCAAAATGTGCCGAAACTGGTGTGGCTCAGTGGATAGAGCGTCGGCCTGCGGACTGAAAGGTCCCAGGTTCGATTCCGGTCAAGGGCATGTACCTGGGTTGCGGGCACATCCCCAGTAGGAGATGTGCAGGAGGCAGCTGATCGATGTTTCTCTCTCATCGATGTTTCTAACTCTCACTCTCTCTCTCCCTTCCTCTCTGTAAAAAATCAATAAAATATAGTTTAAAAAAAAAGAGCAAAATGTTAATTGTAGAAAGGTAGTCAATAGATGGATGTTTGCTACATAATATTTTTCAACATTTCTGTCTGCTTAAAGTTTTCCCAATGTTGGAAAAATATGAAGTACTTAATTAGAAAAATCTATTAAACTTGACTGATAGTATCTCACGAAGAAAATAAAACAGTAGATAACAAAACCATATGTATTATTTACTTCAACATGTAACTTTGTTCGTGAGTTCCAACACAAAACTAGCCAACCTTGTGCTGCCACAGGGTCTCTTGGGGCCACCACATCTCCAGGCTCCTGTCTGAGCATGGGACACCTTCTCCTCATCCCTAATCTACCTGGCAGTTGGAACATTCGTGAACCACCCCTGCAAACACCAACCAGACATCTCCCAATCCAGACCCTGAACTCACTGACCACAGGAAAACTTCGATTGTCAAATGCAATAACCGGTTTTCAGTCGTTACCCGACCTCACCTTTTCTCAGCATCTGACTTAGAGGAAGGACCACACTCTCTTGAAACTTCTCATTCCCTTGACTTTGACACTTCTCCTCCTCCTCTTGCCACCTTTGCAGCCTCTTTGGTTTAGGACACCTCCTCTGTCCTCCTCCGTTGACACTCTACACCCACAAGCCTTTTCTCTCCATATGCTCCTCCTAGGTGACCAATTTGACTTCCACGAATTCATCTCTCACTTGATAACTCTCAAATCTGTTTCTGACCCTAATTCCCTCCTGAGGTTTAGGCTTGAAACTCACAGGTCAGCCCCTAGGGATATCCCGCAGGCCCACTGATTGTCAAAACAGAACTCGCCTTCTCCTGAACACCCAGGTCCAGTAAATTCCCCCTTTTTCTATCTCCATTAATAGAAATAATTCTTTCTGACTTTATCCCTTTCTCACTCACACAGCTAATTCATCACCACGTTCTCTCAGTTCTCTTAAATCTCTCCTGCCTCTTCATCCCCTCAGGTATCATTAGACCTTCATCACGTATAATTTCCCCAACTCTGGCTCTTCCCCTTCATTAGGCAGTCCCCCTCAGCATGGGGTGCCTTGCTAAAGTAGAAACACAATCAGTTCCCTGGTCTTCCAATTCCTCAACATTCCACTCCCAAACAGCCTTCCTACTGCCATACTCCTTATAACGCTGCACTCTGGCCCAAACCAACCTAACTTATAAGCATGTTTATGCCTCCATCTAGAGAACTTTTCCTTCTACAACTACTCATGTTTAAAGATTCAGTTCAAAGTCAAGCCCTTTAAAAAGTTTTCTCTAAACTTCCCAGGAAGTTAGTTGCTGCTCCATCCTTTTCTCTCTCAAAATACATTGCATATTTCCTCGTCGTAATTTATACAATCAGAATGTATCACATAATTGTTTATTGGGTATATGCTTTCTCTTAGGAGATGCTGAATGAATGTTGGCTCAATGAAGTCCTTTCACACTCCTCCAGTTCTCTGCAGTGAGTCAGACTTAGGAAGGGCAGGTGACCAAGGATCTTAGCTGCCACAACAGCCATAATTGCTCATACTGTCTGAACTCTTCCTTCTCCATTCTTGGAAGTCAGTCCCCTAAGTGGGCAAGAGAAAAGGGTACCCAGGTTGCCACAGCTGGGCCCCTTACATTCCCCGTCTCTAATCACATAATCTACATGCAAATAAATGAAATGTGATCATGTGATATGGTGTAAGCTTTTATCCTTTGTGACCTTGATCCTTTTTCAACTCAGAAAAAGCTATAGTGTAGGGGACCTGGAATTTGAAGATTGAGTTTTTAATCACTGAACTAACCTCTCAAGGGGGAAAATGACTCCATCACTCTGAGCGTCAGTTCCTCCTCTTCAGCATGACTTGGGCCTGGCCTGCGTGGCTCAGCTGTTGAGTGAACACCTATGAACCAGGAGGTCACAGTTATTCAATTACCAGTCAGGGATCATGCCAGGGCTGTGTGCTTGATCCCCAGTGGGGAGCATCCAGGAAGCAGGCAATCAATGATTCTCATCATTGATGTTTCTATCTCTCACCCTCTCCCTTCCTCTCTGAAATCAGTAAAAAAAAAAAAAGTTAAAAAAAAATGACTTGGCATGCCCTGGCCAGCGTTGCTAGGTGGTTAAAGCATCGTCCTGGGCACCAAAGAGTCGGGGGTTGGATTGTTGGTCAAGGGTGCGTACCCAGGTTGCATAATCCATTCCCCACTCTGGTCTGTCTGTCTCTCTCCCCGCCTCGCCCTCGCCCTCGCCCTCTCCCTCTTTCCCTTCTTCCCTTCCACTCTCTCTCTTAAAAATCAATGGAATAAATATCCTTGGGTGAGGAACTATAATAATAAAAGTGTAATATGCTAATTAGACCAGACAGCCTAACAGCCTTCTGGACGACCTTCCGGACGAAGCCCGGGCTGCGAGGGCTGAGCCCCTTGCACAAATGTCGTGCATCAGGCCCCTAGTTAACACATTGTGTACCGCATAGAAATCTCTAAGACATACGCCAGGGACCGCACGTTTTTGGGCAAACTGCACGTTATTTAAATCATCATAATGCACTTTAGGTGTTGTTTTTCAATAATTATAACATTTTTATTTACAAAACAAACAATTAAAGTTCCTAGTACTTTTTTAATGTATGGTACTGAGTAAAACATTTTCCTCTATGAAGAGGGACCAAACAAAATTTACATAAGTATCTAGATTCGCTCCTTTTTCCATGGGCGTGAAAAACGAGAACACCCGTGAGCGGTCCTTCACAGATGGCGCGCGAAACAGGAGAAAACTCCTGAGCGGTACGAAATGTGTTAATAAATTAAGACTTGGAATGAGGCCTTGGTAAAGACCTAGCACAGTGGCCCTGGCCGGGTAGCTCAGCTGGTTAGAGCAGCATCCCGAAAGACCAAGGTTGTAGGTTCCATCTCCAGCCAGGGCACATACAAAAACCAAGCAATGAATACATAAATAAGTGGAATAACAAAATTGATGTTTCTCTCTCCCCCTTCCTCTCTCTCTAAAATCAATAAATCTTTTAAAAGACCTAGTGAGCGCTATGCACTCACTAATAATGTGAGTTTGCTTTCTTGCAAGTGTGCTTTGGACTTTCTAACGTTTTTAGTGTTATACATAGGGCTGTTTCCCTCCCCCGTTCTCCCTGAGCCAACATAAATTTTCTCTGAGTTTCTCCTGTAAGGACTGCTAAGTAGCATGTAGTGATGGTTAACAGCCTGGTTTTAAAGCCAGACTTTCAAGGTTTAAGTCCTGGCTATGCAACGTTTTAGCTGTGAAACATTGGGTCAGTTGCTTAACTTCTGGATACTTTGTTTTCTGCATTTTTAAAACACAAGAGTACCTGCCCCATTAGTTTGTTGTAAAGAATAAAAATGCTAATACATGTAAATCTTAAAATGTTGCCTGGCATTAAGTAAAGTGCTTGAGAAATGGTGGTTATTATATGATACCTACAGTTAGTTCATAGACTGCTTAACCTTGCCATGAAAATCAATTCTAGCCCAAGTACAAGAAAGCCATTAGATTAGAGACTTCGTTTCTCATTTATATTCATTTAAATAACTGCTTGGATTTTTTTTTTTTTTTTTTGAGAGAGAGAGAGAGACAGACCTGCACTTTCCAATATGGTAGCTACTAACCTCCTGTGGCTACTGAGCACTTGAACTGTGGCTAATTGGAAGAGTAGTATTGTATGTATAAAGTAAACCAGCTTTTAAAGACTTACAGGAAAGACATTAGTGAAAATTACAAAGTAAGGAACACCAAAGTGTGCCCCTCTAAAAAAGCAACTGAAAACTGGCAAAATCTGTTAGAACCAACTTTTTCAGACTTCTTGTCAGTAATCAAAAGCTTAAAGCAACTTGGGAAGCATTTTTTTTTTAAGAGAAACAGCTGCATCTTGAGGAGATTAGTGAACTTTGTGACACTTTAACTTACCCTAATGCCATCCCCACACTCCAAGGAATGCAAGCAACAAGAAAGCATGGCCCAACCTGGAGGAAAAAAGAGCAACAATTAGAAAACTGCCCATGAGGAAGCCCAGGCATTGGACTTACTAGACAAAGACTATAAATCAACTATTTTAAGTGTGTTCAACAGCTAATTGAAAACATGTCTAAAGAACTAAGGGACTCTAGAAAAATAAAAAAGAGAATGAACTCATGGGCATGTACAACAGTGTGGTGATTGCTGGAGTGGGGGGCCAGGAGGTGGAGGAGGATATGGGGGAATAAATGGTGATGGATAGAGACTTGACTTGGCATGGTGAACACACAATACAGTGTGCAGATGATGTGTTGTAGAATCGTGCACCTGAAACCTATATAATTTTGTTAACCAGCGTCACCCCAATAAATTCAATTTTTAAAAAAGAACTAAGAGAAAGCATTTTGTCTCACCAAATAGAGGATATCAATAAGAAAAAATATTTTTTTAAAAACAGATACACTGGAATTGAAAATTATATTAACTCAAATGAAAATATTCATTAGAGGGGATCAGCAGCAGATGTGAACTAGCAGAAGAAAGAATATGAGACCATGAAAATAGATCAATAGAGATTATCTAATCTGAGGAACACAGAAAATAAGAATGAAGACAAATGAACAGAGCCTAAGAGAGCTATGAGATACATCAAGCAACCAATATACACATAAGAGAAATTCCAGAGGTAGAGAAGAGAGAGAAAGAAGCAGAAATATTATGTAAATAAATAAATAATTTCTGAGAATGGCCCAAGTTTGATGACAAATATTAAACTACACATCCAATAAGATCAACAAATCCCAAGTAGGATAATCTCAAAGAGATTCAGATTGAAACACATTAAATCAAACTGTCAAAAGACAAAGAATCTGAAAGCAGCAAGAGAGAAGCAACTCATCACCTACAAGGACTCCTCAATGCGATTACCAGCCCATTTCTGGTCAACAGAAAACAAGCCATGGGCTGGGAGAAAATATTTGCAAAAAATACATCTGATAAAATATTGTTATCAAAAATATACACAGAAGTCTCAAAACTTGAAAATAAGAAATCAATTTGATTTTTTTAATGGGCCAAAGACCTGAACAGACACTTCATCAAAGAAGCTATACAATTGAAAAAAATAATTGTATGCTCAATGTTATATGTCATTAGAGAATTTCAAATTAAAACAATAACTTCACACCTGTTACAACGGCCAAAATTTAGAACATAAAATGCTGGGGAGGATGTGGAGCAACAGGAACTCTCATTGCTGATGCGAATGCAAACTGGTACAGCCACCCACTTTGGAAGACAGTTTGGCAGTTTCTCAGAAGACTAACCATACTCTTACCATGTGATCCAACAATCACACTCCCTTTATTTACACAAAGGCGTTGAAAACTTATATCCATACAGACAGATGTTTATAGCAGCTTTATTCATAATTGCCAAAACTTGAAAATGACCAAGATGTCCTTCATAGGTAAATGGATAAATAAACTGTGGTCCATCCAGATAATGGAATATTATTCAGTGCTAAAAAGAAACGTGCTATCAAGCCATGAAACGACATGAAGGAACCTTAAATGCATATTACTTAGTGAAAGAAATCAATCTGAAAAGGCTGTATACCGTATGATTCTAAATATATAACATTCTAGAAAAGGAAAAACTATGGAGACAGTAAAATGTTCAGTGGTTGCCACAGACCTATATGGCTTCACTCATGAGTCCTATCAACCTTTAAAGAAGTCTAGTATATAAGTGCTCCACTTCAAACACAGAGTGGTCAGTGTTGCTAAGTGGTTAGAGCATCAGCTTGTACACCAGAGGTTCGCAGGTTTGATTCCTGGTCAGGGGCACGTATCTGGGTTGCAGGTTCAATCCCCAGTCCCAGTCAGGGTGCATGCAGGAGGCAACCAATTGATGTGTCTCACTTACATTGATGTTTCTCTCTCTCCCTCTTTCTCTCCCTCCCTCCCTTTCACTCTGTCTAAAAAACAAATCAATGGAAAAAATATCCTCAGGTGAGGATTAACAAGGACAGAAAAGACATAGGGTGGCTGAACGGATTTAAAAAACAAGCCTACATGAGACTCCTTCAGGTCAAAAGACACACACAGATGGAAAGTAAGTGGATGGATGGAAAAAGATATTCCATGAAAATTGAAGTGAAAAGAAAAAGCTGGGACAACAATACTTATAATAAGAGACAAAGACCCAGCAATTCCACGTCTGGATGCTTACCTGGAGGAAACAAAACACTAAATCAAAGAGCTATGCACCTCTGTTCATTGCAGCATTACTTACAATAGCCGTGATATGGAAGCAGCCTAGTGTCCATTGATAGATAAATGGGTAAAGAAGTGGTACACACACACACACACACACACAGAGGCACACACACACACAATGGAATATTAGTCATGAAACAAAATGAAAGCTTGCCATTTGCGACAACATGGATAAACCTAGAGGCTATTATTATGCTAAGTGAAATAAGTCCATAAAAGACAAATACTGTATTATTTCACTTATATGTGGAATCTATAAAACTAAACATATGAACAAACAAAACAAGACAAACAGAGTCATAGATATAGAAAACCAACTGAGGTTTCCAGACCGTTGGGCAGTAGGAAGATGGCCAAAAAGATGAAGGGGATTAAGAGATACAAACTTATCAGTAAGTAATGGGAACGTAAAGTACAGCACAGGGAATACAGTGACTGTTACCGCAGTAACTCTGTGGTGGCAGATGGTGACTCTCATGGTGATCACTTTGTAAGGTCTGTAAATGTCCAGTCTAGGTTGTACTCCTGAAACTACTATAATATTGTATGTCAACTATACTTTAATTAAAAAGAGCTTTACATTCCAGAATGGGGGAAAAGTATAGTATAGTAAATAAATCAGAAACATAGGCATTTATTATCATTAGCAGGTACTATGTACTGTACATCACTGTATGTGCTGTGCTTTTATACGAGTGGCAGCACCGTAGGTTCGTTTACTAGGTGTACCAGTTAATAATGCGAATTTTTTTTCAATAGATGGAGTTACACATATGTTGATATATAAGCGATTTGATATGTATGCTATTTTGTTGTATTGACAGCAAGCTTCAAAACTTCATATGTCAAATTTGCTGAAGGTGTTAACATCATAGATATTTTTACACTTAAAAATGCCGAATTTTGTGCCAAAAAAAAGAGCATTTGCGGGAAGCTATAATTCATTATTTTATTTTGAAGAAAAGTGCTGCTGAATCATGCTGCATCTCAAGATACTTGTAAACACTGGTTTAAACGCTTTAAAAGTGATGATTTCGCCCTGAACGGTTTCACTCAGTGGGTAGAGCGTCGGCCTGCGGACTGAAGGGTCCCAGGTTCGATTCCAGTCAAGGGCATGTACCTTGGTTGTGGGCACATCCCCAGTAGCAGGTGTGCAGGAGGCAGCTGATCGATGTTTCTAACTCTCTATCCCTCTCCCTTCCTCTCTGTAAAAAATCAATAAAAAAATATATTTTTTAAAAAAATGATGATTTTGATGTGAAAGACAAAGAACGTCCAGGTCAACCAAAAAAGTTTGAAGACCAACAGTTACAAGCATTATTGGATGAAGATGTGTGTCAATCTCAAAAACAACTTGCAGAAAGATTCAACGTTGCTCAGCAAACAATTTCCGATCGTTTACAAGCAATGGGAAAGATTTTAAAGGAAGGGAAATGGGTGCCACATCAACTGAACGAAAGACAAATGGAAAACCGAAAAGTCATCAGTAAAATGTTGCTTCAACGGCACGAAGAAAAGTCTTTTTTGCATCAAATTGTGACTGGCGATGAAACGTGCATTTATTTTGAGAAACCCAAACGCACAAATCATGGGTTGATCCAGGTCAACCATCAACATCGGCTACAAGGCCAAATCGCTTTGGAAAGAAGACACTGCTCTGCGTTTGGTGGGATCAGGAAGGTGTGGTGTATTATGAGCTTCTAAAACCAGGTGAAACCGTTAATACTGATCGCTACCAACAACAAATAGTCAATTTGAACCACGCTTTGATCGTGAACCGACCAGAATGTGCCAGAAGACACGGCAAAGTAATTTTGCTTCATGGTGATGTACCATCGCACACTTCAAAACCAGTTAAAGACACGTTAAAAGATCTTGCCTGGGAAGTAGTAACCCACCCGCTGTATCCACCAGACTTTGCTCCTTCAGATTACCACTTGTTCCGATTGATGGCACACGCACTTTCTGAGCAGCACTTCAAAACATACGAAGAAGTGGAAAATTGGGTCTCTGAATGGTTTGCCTCAAAACAAGAAAAGTTCTACTGGGACAGTATCCACAAATTTCCTGAAAGATGGGGGAAATGTGTAGCTAGCGATGGACATTACTTTGAGTAAAGCACTTGTGATGTTTCTCTTGAAATTATTGTGTTTTCTTGGATTACAAAATCCGCATTATTAACCAGTACACCTGGTACACCAGCATCACCACAAACAGGTGAGGAACGCACTGTGTGATGACAGTAGGAGGGCTATGGCATCACCTGGCGATACGACTTTTCCAGTTTCATTAAAATGTTATGGGGCCAAAAAAAAAAAAATGTTATGGGGCCACCATCCTAGATGTGTTCTGTTGTTGACCAAAATGTCATTATGTGGTACATGACTGTAAGTGACTTTAACAAGGTTGAAGGATACCAGATCAACATACAAAAAATAATTGTATTTCTATATTCTAACAGTAAAAATTAGAAAATGCCATTTGTTGAAGCATTAAAATATCAAATACTTAGGGATAAAATGTGACAAAAAAAAATATGTGAAAGTCCTTTACACTGGAAACTAGAAAACACTGCTGAGAGAAATTTTAGAAGTTGTAAATAAATAAATAGCTACACCTTCTTCGTGGGTCAGAAGACAACAATGTTAAGATATACATTGTCCCCAAATGGGTCTATAGATGCATGCGATCCCAATGAAAACACCAGTGGTGAATACTGACAAGCTGATTCTAAAACCCATATGGAAGGTTTACATTACCTGATTCAAGGCATACTATAAAGCCACAGCAATTAAAACAAGGTGGCACTGACATACAGATAGATAAGCGGAACAGACTAGCATGTCCAGAAATAGACCCATATATATTTAGACAAATGACTCTTTTTTTAAATAAAATCTTAATTGTTGAAAGTATTACATATGTCCCCCTTTCCCCCACTGACCTCTTCCAGTCCGCCCCGACCTCAGGCCTTCACCACCCTATGTCTGTGCCCGTGGGTTATGCATGGGTTATGCATGGGTTATGCATGGGTTTAGCATGGGTTATGCATGGGTTATGCATGGGTTATGCATACAAGCTTTTTGGCTGATTTCTTGCCACCCACCCACAGTCTGCTCCATGCTTCTATGTCTCTGGATCTATTTTTGTTCATCAGTTTATTTCGTTCCATAGATTCGACAATGAGTAAGATCATGTGATACTTATCTGTCTCTAACTGGCTTATTTTGCTTAGCATAATGCTCTCCAGGCTGTTGCAAATGGTAAGAGTTCTTTCTTTTTTATAGCTGTGTAGTATTGCATTGTGTAAATCTACCACAGCTTTTTTCCCCACTCATCTGCTGATGGGCACTTGGGCTGTTTCCAAATCTTAGCTATTGTAAATTGTGCTGCTATGAACATAGGGGTGCATATATCCTTTCTGACTGGTGTTTCTGATTTCTTAGGATATACCAGTATTCCTAGAAGTGGGACCACTGGGTCAAATGGGAGTTCCATTTTTAATTTTTTTAGGAAACCCCATACTGTTTTCCATAGTGGCTGCACCAGATTGTAGATTCCCACCAGCAGTGTCGTATGGTTCACTTTTCTCTACAGATAAGTGATTCTTTAACAGCTTTGTAAAATTTAATTGACAGACCATACAATTCACCTACTTAAAATGTACAATTCAGAATTGGAAGATGGTGGCATAGGTAAACGCCTATACTCGCCACCTCCCGCAACCATCAAAATTACAGCTGAAATACAGAACAGCCATCATCCAGGGTCACCGGGAAGCTGACTGAATGGAAGTCCGACAACTAGAGAGGGGAAAGAAAGCACACTGAGCCTGGTGTGCGACAGCCGAGGGGTGAAACAGGCTGGACCGGCACCCACGTGCGGCTTTTTTAATTGGAAGGGAGATCGTCTCTGCGAGGCCTCCCAGAAGAGCAAGGGGTCCCGGCCCCGCACCAGACCCCCAGCCCAGGCTCCCAGAGCTGGGAAGAGAAGTCCCCGTAACTTTGGGCTGGAAAACCAGCAGGGATTGGGACTGCGTGACAAGGAGGCTGCTGGAATCCCAGGTGTTCCTCTTAACGGCTCGCGCACAAACTTACAAGATCCTCTCGTTCCAAGTTCCAGCGCTGGGGGACCCACACACATATGGGGAGGAACTGGACTGTCTGGCATCGAGGCAGGAACTTGGGGTATCTTTCTCCCAGAGGGGGTGCTCGCAAGGGTCATTGTTCCTGTGCTGGGATCTCCCCTGTCGCAGGACTGACTGGCAGCCTGATCTGAGACTCAGTCTGGAGCACGCTGCTTTCCTGAGACCCGGCCCCATTCAATTTGCAGCTCCACCCAACCTGTTTGCAGCAGCTTTCCCATATTAATGGCCTGCCCTGGCTTCAGACTTCGCTGAAATCTCTCAAAAAGCTGCAGGTGGTGACGGTGACGGCGTGTCCCAAACCTGTCAATAAAAGGCCCAAGACCCAGCACTAGCACCAGCCTGCCTTGCTTCACACCTGGGCCTAGCCTCCTGCACAGCAGCTCTCCCACTTTAGCCACAGCTGGTCCTCACAGCCAATTGGCCTGGAGGTCAACTCCTCCCAGAGACGTCAACAGCAATCAATGCTCAACTACCTACAAGACTGTGCACACAGCCCACACAAGGGCACACTGGGCCCTACAGGACACCTGCGACACAAGGCCACTCTACCAATTCCAGGGGACATAGCAGCTCTACGTAATACATAGAAACAAACTCAGGAAAGCAGCCAAAATGTGGTGACAAAGAAACACGTCACAAATGAAAGAAATGGAAGCACAAAAACTACTGGATATAGAGTTCAAAACTGTGCTTGTAAGGTTACTCAAGGATCTTCCTGAAACTTTCAAGGATCTTAGTGAGAATGTCAAAGACATGAAAAAGGACCAGTCAGATATTAAGCATACACTAACTGAAATAAAGAATAATTTACTATGATTCAATAGTAGAGTAGAGGATTCTGAGAATCAAATCAATGATTTGGAATATGAGGAAGCACAAAAAGAAAAAAGAATCCATAAATATGAAGATAGTGTAAGGAGCCTCTGGGACAACTTCAAATGTTCCAACATTCCCATTTTGGGAGTGCCAGAAGGAGATGAGAGGGAGTAAGGTATTGAAAACCTATTTGAAGAAATAATGACAGAAAACTTCCCCTACCTGGTGAAAGAAATACATTTACAAGTTCAGGAAGCACAGAGTCCCAAACAAGAGGAGTCCAAAGAGGCCCACGCCGAGACACATCATAATTAAAATGCCAAGGAGAAGAAGTGAAGGAGGAGGAGGAAAAATAAAAAATATAAACAATAAAATGGGAACAAATACATATCTATCAATGATTGAATCTAAAAATCAAAACAAACAAGAAATGTAATGAACAAAATAAACTGGTGAATAAAATAGAATCAGAGGCATGGAAGCATGGAACAGACTGATGAATCTCAGAGGAAAGGGGGGAGAGAGGGCGGGAACAGATTAACCATAGATCTTATCTATGGACACAGACAATAGAGTGGTGAGGCCTGGGGTCGGGTGGGAACCAGGTGGAGGAGGCCAATGGGGGGTGGGGGGGAACATGTATGATACTCTCAACAATATTTTTTTTTTTAAATTTTTTGAAGCCCCAACCGGTTTGGCTCAGTGGATAGAGCGTTGGCCTATGGACTGAAAGGTCCCAGGTTCGATTCCGGACAAGGGCATGTACCTTGGTTGCGGGCACATCCCCAGTGGGAGGTGTGCAGGAGGCAGCTGATCGATGTTTCTAACTCTCTATCCCTCTCCCTTCCTCTCTGTAAAAAATCAATAAAATTAAAAAAAATTTTAAAGAGAAAAAAATGAAAATTAATACAAAGGCTATTGGAAAGAGTTTTAAGAGCCCTTTGTGCTTTTAAGGTTTTTAGTCAAAAAAGATAAGGGGAAGGATGCTTATATTTAAAAATTGGGCCCAGCCAGGTGTGGCTCAGCACTTGTGTTGACTCAGGAACCAAGAGGTCACCTGTTCAATTCCTGATCAGGGCACATGCCTGGGTTGCAGGCTTGATCCCTAGTAGAGGGTGTGCAGGAGGCAGCCAATTGATGATTCTATCTCATCATTGATGTTTTTATCTCCCTCTCCCTTCCTCTCTGAAATCAATATATATATATATATATTTACTTATTTTAGAAAAATTGGAAGACACATTAAGGAATATAAACAAAAACATAATGAGGAGGATTATATCACAGAACCAGGGCTTTAGACTCGGTCAGCCCTGACATTGGGCTGTGCAGCAGGCAGGGAACTGGCCCTGGTAGATTTAGCTGCCATTGTACAAATTCAGAAAGAAGCACAGGAAGAAGGCAAGAAGTGGGAGACACTGACTCTTATTTGTGTCGGATGTCGGCAGGTCCTATGGGACAGGAACAGCAATGATGCTGCTGTTTGCTCCCCACTTAATGTCACCTCATCCAAAGCCACCCAGTCACCCCTGCCTCAAAGCATTCGTCCTGTCTTGTACTGGCCAAGAGCAGAGAACAGGTCTAGGGTGAGGGTGTGCCCCCTAGAAAAAGAGCCAGGCCTTTCAAAGTGAACATATAAGGCTGCTATTTCCCCGGAGAGGGAATAGGACCAAAAAAAGAAATACATTCCTTGTCATCTGGCTTATTGTTGTATAAATCTCCATTCTGTTCCATTTCCATAAATTCTTTCAAAGGTCTGAGATCCAGGAAACCTGGGGCCTTTTCTCAGTTCTAGTTTGAACTTATGATTTAACGTGATTGTCAAGGAATAAGAATGAAACACTTAATTCCAATGCTATACAAACTATAGAAAAATGGCAAGGTTTCCAATTTATTTTACAAAGCTAACAAACACACATGTGCACACGTGCCAGGCCAAACTAGTCTCACTCAAGCTATTTGTATGCAGTTTGTAAACAGACATTGTAAATAGAATAGAACCAAATCTAACCTATCCGAACAATATATTAAAATAATAATATTCCATTACCAAACAGGGCCTGGGCCAGAAATGCAAGAATGTCCAATATTTTAGAGTTTATTAATACTCTATATGGACTGTGCCTGTTTGGTACACTAACACAGTCCTGATCCTCACACAGTAAATAAGTACGTGCTGGATGACTAAATGAATATTCACTGTCAATATTCCATTTGAAAATAAAATGAGGAGAAAAAGATCCCATTCAAGTGGCAATTATAGCAATTTTATTTAAGTATATAAAAATGTGAATGTGTGTGTGTGTGTACAAGTATATATATTCCCCAGGAATAAGTCTTTACAAATGTATGAAGATTCACATGAAGGAAAGAGCAAAATTTTACCAAGGTATATAAAAGGTAAATACATGTACAACAATGTAACTACAGGTAACAGTACTATTTCATATACTTAAAATTTATTAAGAAAGTAAATTATACATGTTTTCACCACACAAAAAAAGAAAAGAAAAAATAAATATGTGAAGTGATGGACATGTTAATTACCTTGATTGTGGTGATTATTTCACAATGTATATGCATAGCAAGTCATCAGGGTGTACACCTTAAATATATGCCATTTTAATTGTCAATTCTACTTCAGTAAGGCTGGAAAAATAAAAGAACATTTTTCTAAAATGTTCCTGAAAACAAAATAAAATACATTGTGGGTTTTTTTGTTTTTTAAGGTAAACATTCCTGCATTAACAACAAAACAAAACATGAAGGTCAAGATGGCAGTGCAGGTAACAGCAGTGCTCACTTCCCCCCACAACCACATCAAAATTACAACTAAACAACAGGACAACCCCACTGAGAACCTCCTGAAGTCCAGCCAAACAGAAGTTCTATAACCAAGGGTAGAATGAAGCAGCCACGTGGAGACTGGCAGGAGGGGCAGAGATGCTGAACAGGCTGGTCCCACACCCTTGGGTGGAGGTTAAAAATGGGAAGGATGCCTCCGCTGCGGAGGTGCCCCTTGAAGATCCAGGGTTCCCAGCCCCACACCAGACTCCCCAGCCCGAGGCCCCAGTGCTGGGAAGTGAAGTCCCAGCACTCCTGGCTGTGAAACCAGTGGGGACGGTGGCTCAGTGAGACGGAGCACTGCTGGAGTACCGGGCATTCCTCTTCAAGGGTCCCACATGGACTTACTTGGACTCGCTCCTCAGAGCTCCAGCCTGAGCTCCAGAGCTGGGGCAGCAACCAGAAAGGCGCCAGGGACACACAGGAAGGCGCTGAATTGTCTGGCCTCAGGGTGACGGCTAGAGGGGCAGCTTTCTATCAGACAGAGAGCTGGCAGAAGTCATTGTTTCCTGTTGAGTCTGTCCACCACCCAGCACAGGCAAGCGCCATATCTGAGTCTCCATCAACCTGGTTAACACTGTTCACCCCACCCCAGGGGTTCCTGAGACTCCATCCCAACCAAGCCATTTCCAGTGGCTTTTCCATACAAATGGCACAAGTGGCAACCATCTATGGATCACTTTGTAGTTCATACCAAGTGGCTGACCTTGGCCTGCACCAGAGCTCCTCCCAAGAGGCACCAGAACCAACATATGCAGTAGCCAGCTTCTGACCACACCAGGACATCACCCAACCACTCCCACAAACAGCACACCCACCGGGTGGACTCAGAGGCACCAGAGTCCCACTAAAGCAAATCCTGCCCTGTGGGGTCAACCCCTGCACAACAGCTCCTCCACCGCGTCGCAGCCAGTCCTCTCAACCAATCAGCCCGAGTGTCAATCCCTCCCAGTGATGTGCCAACAGCAGTCAAGGCTCAACTACAACAGGAGGGCACACAGCCTACACAAGGGACACACCTGGAGCACCTGGCTCAGGTGGCCAGGAGACTGCGCCATTGGGTCCCACAGGACACCTACCACACAAGGCCACTCTAACAAGACCGGGAGCTATAGCAGCTCTACCTCATTAATGCACAGAAACAAACACAGGGAAGCAGCCAAAATGAGAGACAAAGAAATATGTCCCAAATGAAAAAAAGAAAAGAAAAAGAACAAAACTCCAGAAAAAGAACTAAACAAAATGGAGACAAGCAATCTACCAGATGCAGAGTTCAAAACACTGGTATAAGGATGCTCAATAACCCATCTCTTCCCAGATTTATGTCATAGGACAACCTCTTTAACCTCTCTGTACCTCAGTTCCCACACCTGCCATGTAAAGTTGCTGTGGGGATTAATCAATCAAATCATTTTATATGAAGTGCTTATAAATAGTGTCTGGCATTCAATGAACATTCACCACTCTTTTCTGTAGTATGATTGGACTCTAAGTCTTAAAGTCAGTGATGCTGGCATACAAGACATTTAATAAGCATCTCCAAATAAAGAAAATATGATGACTATGATGAGGAATTTAACTGAGAGGTTTAGGTAAAAAAGATGTGACTATAAAGTAATGAAACCTTGGGTTTATATGACTTAATTGAAGAACTCAGGAGGAAATGCCAAAAGAGAGCTTTTAAAAGTATCTTGAACAAAGCAGAACATTGAAATAAATGCATCTAGCCTCAAAAGGTGAATTATTTGAAAGATAAGACTCATTTAGAAGTAAATATTCTGTTAAAGTGTATGTTGTTCTTTATGCTATAATTTTTTTTAATTATCTTTATTGTTGAAAGATTACAGGTGTCCCCGTTTATCCCCACACTGACCCCCTCCATCCTGCTCCCACCTCTACCCAGGCCTTCTCCACACTATTGTCTGTCCATGGGCTATGCATTTATGCATATAAGTTCTTTGATTAATCTCTTCCTGCTTCCCTTTTCCCTCTGAAATACATCAGTCTGTTGCATGCTTCAGTGTTTCTAGATCTATTTTGTTCATCAGCCACTATCTACATGGTCCACCTTAAAGCACTCTCCTACTCCAGTCACTCAACGAATACTTTCTGAGCACCTAGTATGGGCTAACACTGCGCAGGCTCAAGGTCTTTGCCCTCGGCGAGTGTTTCATTGCGGTTGGACGGTGTAGCCATTCCTTCCCCAGAGCCTGCGGAAGGTCCCCAGTGCTCTAGGGGCCTGGCGCTCAGTGCCCCTGGACACCCCAGGCTGAGGTCCTGGGGAAGGGGGCTCTGCCTGCCGCATACCCAGCTGTGTGGCCCTGTGCACCTACGAGGTGACTGTGGCCCTCAACCTCTTCACCCATAAAATGAGTGTTAGAGGCCTGTCTTCATACTTTTTAAAATAAATACAGTACTACAAGCAGAAACACACACACACACACACACAATGCCAAGGCCATGTCCGGCTCTGAAACGTCTGTTTTCCTAGTGCAGTGATGGCGAACCTTTTGAGCTCGGCATGTCAGCATTTTGAAAAACCCTAACTTAACTCTGGTGCCGTGTCACATATAGAAATTTTTTGATATTTGCAACCACAGTAAAACAAAGATTTCTATTTTTGATATTTATTTTATATATTTAAATGCTATTTAACAAAGAAAAATCAACCAAAAAAATGAGTTCACATGTCACCTCTGACACGCGTGTCATAGGTTCGCCATCACTGCCCTAGTGGGAGAAAGGTCTGGCAAGGAAGCCAAAGCCCTGGCTGCTGGTGGCTGCCAACCTTTTGGGATCTTAGGCAAATTCCTTGACCTCTTCAGGCCCTTCTTTATGAGATCAGTTTCTTGGCCTAGCCCATCTTTGAAGTCCCTCCATTTCTAAAGTCCAGTTTTGTAACCATTTCATTTTATTCAACAGTCACCACTGAGCACCCCGTGCCAGGCACCTGCTAGGCCCAGGACGACTCATAGACACCACCACCGGAGGACCCACTGTGTCGCTGAGTGGGACAGGCTCTGCAGCACAGAGACGGACATGGGATGGGGTGCATGCTGTCCAGAGGTCATTGATAACATGCTCGCAGGCCCTTTATGAAAGGCCACGATCTCTGCCCGTCTCTCACCTGGGCCTCAGCTAGCTCTGTAGTCCAGTAAACGGGCAATGACTACACAGGGAGTCACCGAACACACACTTGCACATTTCGATCCCCTGAGGGAAAGGGTTTCCCAGGGGAGAGCCTCAGTCTGCTCTGAGGCCAGAGGCAGCTGTGGCAGCTCTGGTGACAAGGACAAACGCTGCATGTGACGCACATTATGAAAGACAAGTGCAGAGCAGCATGTAGCTAATTGCTGAGTTACCTTACTGGAGTCTAAATGTTCTCTTTCCCCCTCCATCCCCCCCCCCCCACCCTGTGAGTTGTTTGCTTTTATCAGTTGGAGTTTTTAAATCAATGTCACGCAAAGCATAATTATATTCATGGCAATCCAAAAATGTTCTCTCCTTGAAGACCCACGGCCATATCCCTCTGACCACTTTCCATCAGAAGATACTGTGAACTGTCAGCTCAAAAGCTCCCCCTGCCCAGCGAGGCCAAATGCCAACACAAAAGCCCTCCGAGCCAGCCGAGTTTCTTTCCGATGCCAAGCGCCGCTTTGAAAGACAGGTTTCGACAGCACGTGAGCCGCTGGTGACTAATTGCTTCAACAGGATCAGCCCTTTAAGGGCCAAAGGAGCAAACATGATCTTCCACGAGGATAAAGTGCCACGGCTGAGCGTCGAGGAGGCATGGCACAGGCTTCCCTCCAGCTGCGCAGGCAGAAGGAGCCGCCGTCCTTGCCTGAGTGTGAACGCCCATCGGCAAACAGCCTAACAGCTCTGCGGGGCCAGACAATTGGGCCATTGAAACGGGGCAGGTAAGTGCTCCCCATTTCCAGGGGTTGTTCTGCGCGGGCAGGAGAAGTGGGCACTTTGTTCCGCTTCCCCTTTCTGTGAGTAAATGTCTTGCTCCTCTGGAGGCCGGGCTCCTGTTCCCAGTCTCTCGCTGTTATTGTTTAACCTTCGCAGCAGGAGAAGGCAAAAGGCAGAGGAGCCGAACACAAAACCGCCATCCCAAGGCCAGGAGGGCAGCGTTCTCGCTCAAGCAACAGCCATTTGGCTGAAACCCATGACTCCGAGTGACCTCGGGATGGTCTGGGACGTCGTTTTCCTGGGAAGCCAGAGAGCCATTGGGACTCAAAAGCATCCATGGTGACTTACCTTCGCCCGCCGATCCCAGGCCCGGGGAAGAGGCCCGCTCCCACCACCACGTCCCTGCTCCCAACCAGGCAGGCGTGGTGGTAATTACATGGCGTGTCAGGTGGTGCTCAGCAAGGAGATCACGCAGGACCCGGGGGAAGAGGCGGCCCTGGTGGGGCTGCTCGGGAAGCTTCCTCTGAGAAGGCAACAGTCCAATGGAGAGGCTGAATGAGGCACATCTGAGGCAAGAGAGCTTCAGGCGGAAGAAATCAGCCAGAAGAGCCCGGGTGGGGGCCTGCTTGGCATGTGTGAAGACCCACAGGGGGCGCTTCTGAGGAGCCTCTGACAGGAGAGTGTGGGTTCAAGGTGAATAAGGGGCTTCCTCCTACAATTGCTGCTGCTGATTTCTCCGTGTGAATGAAGGCAGAGCCTGCCCCAATGGGAGCGCCTATCTTCCAATCTCTCCATCCAGTCTCCTCAACATGTGTTTTTTTAAAGGGTCAAAGGGCTGAAATCCAAGCAGTTTCACAGGCAAAAGCCACAGCAGGATAAAAAATAATTGTCTGGCCCGAGCTGGTTGGGCTCAGTGGCTAGAGCATCCGCCTGCAGACGGAAGGGTCCTGAGTTCAATACCAGTCAAGGGCACATGCCCAGGTTGCGACTCCATCCGCAGCAGGGGGTGGGCAGGAAGCAGCCTATCAATGATTCTGTCCCATCATTGATGTTTCTGTCTCCTCTTCCTCTCCCTCTCCCTTCCTCTCTGAATTTAATAAAAATATATTTTAAAAATAATAATAATTGTCTGGTCTTAAAAATAATTGTAAAAAACAAAGTCTTGGGTTCTTTTCTGTTGGTCATTTATTAAGTTATAAATACATTGCATATTGTCTTGTATGTTGGTGTGATTATCCTCAGTCTACACATTAGTAGCCTGGATCAGCATTTGAACGCAGGCTGGCTGACTCAGAGCCCATATCCTTTCCCCCGACAGAGTCTCTCTCTCTCTCTCTCTCTCTCTCTCTCTCTCTCTCTCTCTCTCACACACACACACACACACACACACACACACACACACGCACACACAGAGTGTGCTGGGATCACGTGCACCGGATACTCCTGACCCCCTGCTCACCCAGCAGTTACTCAGTGTGGCCAAGGAGCAGACCTCAAGATTTGGCTTGAGACCTCACAGAGACCCCAGTAAACGCAAGCTGTTTGTATGTACTGGCTGTCACGCAATTCCTCAGAGCCTGTGCTTCTCCTGAATGGGTGCCATGTCTCCACTGAAAAGTTGGCAACGCCACAAGCCTAGGAGGTGGAGCAAAATGCCATCTTCAGCCCAACCCATGTCTGGAGCACCATGGGGGGCCCTCCGAGGGTGAGACTAGGCCAGAGTTCCCAGCTTTCAGAGCTACTGTCACCAGAGGCTTTCATGGTTAAGCAGTGCTTGCTCCCAAACTAGGGCTGTATGTGTAGCTCTCACACAGGAAACACACAGAGGCTAATACTCATTTCCCTCTCTCCAAAGAGATTTCAGTGCATGGAATCCTGGAATGGGGGGTGGGGGGGAGGTGTCAATATGGACCTGAGGTTCTTTAAGACCAATCACCCTCTGACCGTTCCCGTCTACCCCTCCACGTTTTCTGCCAAGGGGTCATCCTGCTTCCAGGGAACACATACCTCCTGCCCCCGGGCAGCTCTGGGCAGCTTCCTTACGCTGTGCCAATGTCTGTCCTCCCTCAGACTCTACCCTGGAAATTAATCCCTACTTTTCCTGGAGGTAATGCAGTATACCTCGAATCCAGGGGTGGGGAACGTCTGGCCAGGAGGCCGTAGAAGGCCCGCGAAATCATGTGGTCTGGCCCTGCCAAGCATTAGGGGTGAGTTCATTAAATGTCTGATCAAATATAACAGGCTAATTTTTAAGTTGATAATTTTGTATGGCCTGCAAATTATGTTATAAATATCTAAATGGCCCCACCTCTGCCAAGGAAGCAAAATGCTTGCTATTTACTTGTGTTAATATAGCCTAAAGTCACAGCTTTTTTGACATTCACATCATACTGTTGATTTATATTGAGGTTTTCATCAAATGAAACTTGTGTGGGAGGGTGTTTATTACTTTTAAGCCATATCTCTGTATCCTCAATTGATTTAATGAACAATTACAAGACTTTACATTTATCTCTATTAAACTTTTACTAATTGCATATCTGTTGACTAGATCTTTCTGGATCTTGATGTTATCCATTTTCTTGCTATTCCTCTCACTTTCACATCACCCGTGATTGTTAGGGGAAGCATCTGTCAACAGAGTCTCAGAATCAAATACCTCTAGAGACCAATAGGTAACATGAAAGGATCAATGGGGCTGGATGTAAGTGCACACTTTGAGTGAGTGATGAGGGTCTGTGAACAGGGGAGCAAAAGCCCTTTGGCATGGGGGCAGCTGCCACTTACTCCAGCTGCCTGTTGCTCGGAAGAAATGCAAACGCATTATTGACAGATATCTAGCTTCTGAAAGGGTCTGGAATTCTGGATTTTTAAAAAATCACCTGCTTTTAAACACTGACTTTATGTTTTCTTTAATAGCATGCGGGACAAAAATATGGGGGAAAAATGTCAGAGCCCGAGACTTGCACTAGACACCTGGAAACCACTCCATGAGGCTGAGTTCATTCTCCAGCGCCCTCTGGATGTAGCCCTCCAACCGCCTACCAGTGACGTCCAGCCTCCCCGGGAGCTGCTCCATAGAGGAAGCGCCCGGTCTCGGAAGGGGGGATATACAGTGAAAAAGGGCAAAGCTCTGCAGTCCCCGTGCTGGGCTCTCATCTTCCCCCTGCTACTTCCTGGTTGTGTGACCTTCCTTCTCCGTGCTTTCGTTTTCTCATCCATAAAATGCGGATAATCACAGTATCTATTTCATAGAATTGATGTAAGTATTTTACAAAATCATACATATAGAGTGCTTAGCTCCGGGTCTAGCACATACTCAGTAAATGTTACCTATACTTGATACTTCTGTGATTATTATGATTACTAGAGGCCCAATGCACGAAATCCATGCAAGGGGTTCAGCTCTCGCTCATAGCCTCTCACCGCCTCGGCCAGTCCTTGCAGCCCCCACAGTGCAGGCTTTGTCTGGAAGGTCGTCCGGACGGTCGTTCTACTGTTCAGTCTACTTAGCATATTAGCTCTTTATTATATAGGATTATGAATCACATCATTATCTCTGACATCTACTGCAGATGGTAACTGTTTCCAGAACAGCCCACTGAGCACCCAGCAAGCACAGAAGAGATGATCTTGGGAACACACCCAACCTTCTTTCTTCACTCATGACCCCTCAGCCTGGCAACATAGGCACTTCGATAAAACTCGTAGAGAAAACACCTCCGACGGTGAGAAGGGAAAGCCCAATGTTGCCTTCAGTGATACGAACCAGATCACACCACTCCTCTCCTTTAAAACTTTGCACGAGGTTCCTGTTTCAGATTCCCTTGCCCGTCATTCAAGGTCCTCTCCTATGTGGCCTCTGCCCACACATTCAGCTCTTCTCTCAGAAGAACCTCCCCAACAGCCTGCATTTGAGGAACTCCATACCTACGACTTCCCTGGATCTGTCCTAGGCCCTTTTGTATCCATCCTGTGAGCTCTCATCCTGTGAGCTCTCATCCCAGGTGAGGTGCCCTCATCTTGCTTTTCACCGACTAAGTCCCATTCATCCTTCAAACCCTTATGAAATTCAAAGCCACTATGAGAAGTTCTTCCTTTGAAATTCTTTAGCATTTTCTCCTTCTACTTATTTAGCAGGTTCTGCTTTCTATTGTTGCTTGACTGATAAGCTACAGAATAGGGCCTGGGTCTTGTTTTTTTGTGACTCTCCCCTCAACACATCTACACACACACTACACACACACACACACACACACACACACACACACCACATAGCACAGGGCTGAGAACACTGAGAATGCTCAATAAAGAAACATTTTTGGCCTGACTGAATGGCCTGGAGGACTGTTCCTTTCAACAATTATGGCCCAATAAATTATACCGGCATTGCCTCCTGGAGGGAAAGGCCATACCACGGCTCCCACAGATGGGGAAACTTCTCTGTCTGCCAAAACCCAGATGCAGGGCAGCCTTGGCCCTCTTGACTGTCTACCTGAATCTGGGTTTAACAACTTGGCCTGCAGTTTTACAGCCTGAGTCACCAGGATCAGCACAACAGCATGAGTTCTTTGTCCACATGCTGGTGCCAGGTGTGAAGGGAACTGGTATGATGGCTCACCGGCTTGGAGACCTACAGGTAGGGGGGAGGGGTGCCTGCGCCCCAAGCTGTGAGGCCAGAGGACTTGTCTGCAAAGGGAGCCTTCATCTGAACCCTAAACAAGAAAAAAGAAATGAGCAAAGTTTACAGCATGAGGATTCTGGGCTGGATGCTGCAGGGGGATGTGCAGTGGGTTGGAGGTTGAGGGGAAGGAGGGCGAGACATAGAACAACCTTGAAGGTCATGACCGAAATGGACCAAGCTGAGAAAGAGGGCCTGCACTCAGGTTTTATCCATGGTTATGAGAGATGCATGGTCCTAAGAAGGTGAAAGAACGCAGAAATCCATCAAAGTTAAGTCTTTAGCGTTGCAGTTATATATCTTAAGGGCCAAAGAAATACAGAATCCAAACAAGTGATATAAGGATTGAATACTTCTGTGAGTAGAGGTTAAAAGGGTCTCTGGCTATGTAAACATTCCCTTTTGGGTGATGAAGTCACTGGTATAGCAATTATAAATAGGGGTCATGGCAGTGGTGTGCTGGTTAAGGTCAAAAAGCTCTGACTTGTAGCATTTGCAGATTTCCTTGGTGTAAATACACCCACCAAGCCAATTTCAAATTACTACTCTGAATCCCAGAATGTTGGATTGGGAAGAGATTGCACAGCCGGCTCTTGTGAGCCTGTGTGACTGGATCTGGCCCCGAATCCTGGCAAGGTCACCACCAAGAATCCGAGGCAGCCCACTCCTCTGGTAGACTTGCAACCTTGAGTAAGTCAATGAGGCAACTTTAAAAATTATATGAGAAGATAACTCCAAAAATTGTGTGAGATAATCTAATAATTCATTAATGGTTAGGTATCTTTCTAATGTGTTATGCTTTAGAATTTAACATTGTGACTTCAATTTTTTAAAATTAAATGTATTGGGGTAACATTGGTTAATAACATTATATAAGTTTCAGGTGTGCAATTCTATAATACATCATCTGCATATTGCACTGTGTCTCACCACCCAAAGTCTTGTCTGCTTCTGTCATCATATATTTGACCCCCTCCTCTCTTTTCATCCTCCCTCTACCCCCTTCCCCTCTGGTAACCACCACACTGTTGTCTGTGTCTATGAGTTTGTTTGTTTTGTCAGTTCATTTGTTGTTTTCTGTTTTATACCCTACATATGAGTGACATCATGGGGTTCTTGTCTTTTCATGTCTGATTTATTTCACTTAGCGTGATACTCTCCAGATCCATCCACTGTGACCTCAGTTTCGAATGTGCAGTCAACCACCTCCTCTCTCTTCCCTTCCCTTCCCTTTCCATCCTGGTCCATTCAAAAGCCATTAAATGAGGCAGAGCAGAGGAGATTCAGTCCTTATCATTTGTGGATTCCACATTTGCAAATCCTCCTATTAACTAAAATTTATTAGGAAATCCAAAATCAATACCCATGACACCTTGCTCATTCACGGACATGCACCGAGCAGCAAAAAAACTGAGTCCCCCAAGTGCCCCTTCCTGCTGAGGCTGCACAAGGCGATGCTCTGCCCTCTGGTTGCAGCTCCCATACTGTAAACAGGTGTCCCGTTCTGGGTCTATTTAGTGCCATTTTTCACCTTTTTGTCCTTTTTGTTTATGATTTTGCCACTGAAATGGCTCCAAGTGTATTCCTGAAGTGCTGCCTGCTGTTCTAAGTGGAACAAGGCTGCGACGTGCCTTACGGAGAAAACATGTGTATAAGATGAGCTTCACCGAGGCATGGGCTGTAGTGCTGCTGGCTGTGAGGTCAGTGTTAGTGAATCAACAGTACCTGTTCAATAAGGTGCTTTGAACAGAAATGCACATAAAGCCAGGTACGTGCTGTGGTGATTGCTTGACAAAAATGTTGTGACCAGAGGCTCTTAGGAAACCAGGTAGACCATCTAGCAGGGGCAGAGGACAGACGACTCAGTGTTAACTTCCTGGCCTTAGTGGCTGTGTTGTGGTTATATAGGAGAAATTAGTTTCACCACATCTATATGTTTAATTTATTAGATTTATAAAAATTATTTGAGTACTTGGAAGGGTTTGCCAGACAATTGAAGTACTTCGAAAAGGAAATATATTACATTTCAAATGGTTGAAGGTATTTAACTGAATCTGTAAATGGGACCAAATTGTTATTCAAAAAGTCCTTTAAAATAATTGCTAAAGTTTTCTAGACTTAGAATAGAGCTTTCAACTGAACCAGCGTAAATGCAAATATTTTTTTCTGAGTAATATAGATTCAACAATTAACTAGCATTGCTTCAGCACTAGTTTTGTGCCTAGAGCGGCCGCTAGGATAATGAAGAAATGGAAAACAACCTCTTACCTGCTAAGGAGATCACTGCTAATCAATGATGGGAGATCAACAAAAAACGATAATGTCTAAAACAACATGGCCGGCCTGGCTGGTGTGGCTCAGTGGTTGAGCGTGAACCCATGAACCAGGAGGTTAAGGTTCAATTTCCGGTCAGGGCACATGCCTGGGTTGCGGGCTCTATCCCCAGTGTGGGTTGTGCAGGAGGCAGACAATCAATGATTCTCTGTCATCATTGGTGTTTCTATCTCTCTCTCCCTCTCCTATCCTCTCTGAAATCAATAAAAAAATATATATATTTTTTAAAAACACAACATGGCAAGTGTTGGAAACTGAGATTATGTGGCACATCCTTGTGTATAACCCTAGAAGGCAGAACTCCAATCACGAGGAAAATAAATGAAGGCAAGTATAATACTCAGCTTTAATACTCAGGGTGTACACTAAGAGAACAAACCAAACTTGAACTCTCAGAGGCTTAACACATAAAAGTGTGTACCTTGCTCATGCAAAGTTAAATGTATGCCAGGGCAGCTATACGCCATGCTGTGACTTAGGGACCCAGGCACCTTTCATCTTGTAGCTCACCATCTCCAACCATTACTTCCAGGGTTGCTGCAACAGGGGAAAAGGAGAATGGGGAACTCACACTTGCTCTTAAAAGCCTCAGCCTGGAAGTTCCACTCACAGACAATTGGCTGGAAATCGTAATGTAATCTCATGTAATCACAAAGGTGCTGGAAACCTGGTCCTCCTGTGAGTCCAGAGAGGAGAAGGGAACCAAATCTGTTTCTCTACCACAAGAGCATATTTGGAAAGGGTGTGGTAGCCCTAACCGGTTTGGCTCAGTGGATAGAGCGTCGGCCTGGGGACTGAAGGGTCCCAGGTTCGATTACGGTCAAGGGTAATATACCTTGGTTGCAGGCACATCCCCAGTAGGAGGTGTGCAGGAAGCAGCTGATCAATGTTTCTAACTCTCTATCCCTCTCCCTTCCTCTCTGTAAAAAATCAATAAAATATATTTTTTGAAAAAAAGAAAGGGTGTGGCAATTAGAAACACAGGCATTAGAGCCCAATAGACCTGGTTTAAACCTAGATCCACACAGTTAAATTAACAGTATGTGACTGAACAAATAACTTTCCCTGTGCGTCTCTAAAGTAGATGAATAATAACTATCTCAGATGGTTGCTGTAAGAATTCAAAGGAGATGATATCTCTAACCACAATATAAAGGCTCAAAAAAAAAGTGGTAAAAATGGTTGTTGTTGTTGTTGTAATTATTATTACCAAACCATCTACTAATTGATCTTACTGTTTAGAAAGTAGTGAGTTACTCTTACTCAGAGGTATCTAAAGAGAGAGAGGGCAGCAATTTAGCCAGGATCCTGTGGGAAAGATTCAAGCTTCAGAAAGTGGGTCAGCTACTCTGGTCATGTGGCCCCAAAGGAAAATGGAGCCAGAGCCTTAGCTGAAGAAGCTCTCTTCTGCCTCTTTCAATGTAACATTAGCTCCTTCATTAAGAGTCTGTGTGTTGCCCAGCCAGCGTGGCTCAGTGGTTGAGCATCGACCTATGAACCAGAAGGTCACGGTTTGATTCCTGGTCAGGACACATGCCTGGGTTGTGGACTTGATCCCCTGTGTGGGGCGGGCAAGAGGCAGCTGATCAATGACTCCCTGTCATTGATGTTTCTATCTCTCTCTCCCTCTCCCTTCCTGTTTGAAATCAGTAAAAAATATATGTATTTTTTAAAAGTTAAACATAGTTACCATGTATGACCCAACAATTACACTCTTAGGTATATAACCAAGAGAAATAAAATAAATCATATGTCCACACAAAAACTTGTACACAAATGTCCACAGCCACATTATTCAAAACAGCCAACAAGTGGAAACAACCCCAATGGTCACCAACTGGTGAGTGAATAAACAAAATATAGTGCACCCCTACAAAGGAATATTATGTGGCCATTAAAGAAATAAAGTATTGATAAAAGCTACAACATGGATGAACCTTAAAAATGTATGCTAAATGAAAGAAGCAAGTCACAAAAGATCATGTATTATATGACCCCACTTACATGCATTGTCCAGAATAGACAAATATATAGAAACAGAAAGTGAATTAGTTGTTGTTAGAGCTGAGGAAAATGGGGAGTGACTGCTAATAGCCATGGGTTTCTTTTCGAGGTGATGAAAATGTTCTCAGATTGATTGTGGTTACATTTGCACAACTCTAAATATACTAAACATCATTGATTTATACACTTTAAAAGGGTGAATTGGCCTGGGCACATGGCTCAGTGGTTGAGTGTCCATCTATGAACCAGGAGGTCGTGGTTCCATTCCAGTCAGGGCATATGCCCGAGTTGTGGGCTCAATCTCTAGTGTGGGGCATGTGGGAGGCAGACGATCGATGATTCTCTATCATCATTGATGTTTCTATCTCTCTCTCCCTCTCCCTTCCTCTCTGAAAAAAATATTAAAAATAAATAAATAAAATTAAAGGGTGAATTATATAGTGTGTGAATTATATCTCAATAAATCTGTTATATTTAAAAACATTGCAAAACACATACCTGATAAAGGAATTATATCCAGAATATACAAAGAGCTCTTAAAACTCAACAATAAGAAAACAAAAACCCAGCTTAAAAATGGGCAAAAGATCTGAACAGACCTTCACCAAAGAGTTTATGCAGATGACAAGTAAGCATATTAAAAGATGCCCTAATTACATACTTGGGAATCGCAAATGAAACAACTACACACCCATTAGAATGATTCAAACCCCAAAAATGAAAAAATACCAAATGCTAGCAAGGATGTGGAGCAACAAGAACTCTGGTCATCGCTGGTGGGAATGCAAATGGCACAGCCACTTTGGAATACAATTTGCCAGTTTCTTACAAAGCTGAACATAGTCTAAGCATCCAATGCACATGGGGCTCCAAGGTATCTACCCAATTTATGTCCACACAGAAACCTGCATATGAATGTTTATAACACCTTTATTCACAATTGCTATAAACTAGAAGTCACCAAGATGTCCTTCAAAAGATGAATGGGTAAACAAATTGTCATACCCATACAATGAAATTTTATCCAAGAATAAAAAGAAATCTATCAAGCCATGAAAATACATAAAGAAACCTTAAATGCATAGTGCTTAGTAAAGAAGTCAGTTGGGGAAGGCTATCTATATATATAAAAGCCTAATACAGTAGGTCCTTGGGTTACATCGGAGATCTGTTCCTACGGCATGACATAACACGATTTTCACCATAAGTCGGAACCCACCTACATAAGCACCTGCATCACTCACATGGAGCACATACACAGCAGTAATGAAGTGAAACAGTAAAAAAAAATTTAAAAGAAAGAACAATTTCTGACCTTTACTTGTGGTAAATAAGTAATAAAAAACATAAAGCACATATGTACATACATTGAAATGACAGAACTTTTTTTTTATAATAAATGGGAGATGGCAATGTAACCACGAAACAATGTACATCAAGTCTGACGTAACCTGAGGACTGTCTGTATGCAAACAGACCGAACGGCAGAACAACCAGACAACCAGTCACTATGATGTGCACTGACCACCAAGGGGTGCGCGCGGAACATGGCGGGCATTAGCAGCAGGCAGCAGAGCGTGGAACATGGCGGGCATCGGCTGCGGCAGGATGGTGGACCAGGTGAGCAGGGGCGCCAGACCAAGGTGGGGTTCCGGTTGCTGTCCTCAGGGCAAGACTCTGGTGGTTACTGAAAATTATTTGTTCCCATGTGCCGCGGTCCTGCCTGGCGCTCACACCTGCTGCCGGTGCCCCACTCGCACCCGCTGCTGCCACCAGAGCTGCAGCTCACACCCATTGCTGGTGCCCAGCACTGGCCCCAATCACTCAGCGCCGGCAGCAGGTGCAAGCAGCGGCTACTGGCCCTGATTGCCCCTGAGGGCTTCTCCACCTCCCCCTTCTCCTGAGGGGCGATCAGGGCAGCAGCTGCAGCTTGCACCTGCTGACAGCGCCAGCCCCAATCGCTCCACACTGTCAGCGGGTGTGAGTGGCGGCTGTGGGAGCGGGGCTGCCAGCAGACAGGGGACCGGGGGCTGTGGTGGGAGGAGCTGGACTGAGGTGTGGCGGATGTGCCAAGACCCGACCCTGTGCCCACCACAGCCTCACGGTGCACAGTTCCTTTCAAGGTGCACGAATTCGTGCACTGGGACCCTGGTATACTATATGATTCCAACTATGAGACATTCTGGAAGATCAGTGGTTGCCAGGAGTTTGAGGGAAGGAGAGAGAGATGACTAGGGGGAGTATGACAGATTTTTAAAGCAGTGAAACTATTCTGTAAAATACTGCACTGGTAGATACATGACATTATGCATTTTTCAAAACTCATAGAAATTATACAACACAAAGAGTAAACCCTAATGTAAATTATAGACTTTAGTTAATAATAACATATCAATATTGGTTTATCAGTTTTAACAAATGTGCCACAATGATGCAAGCTGTTAATAACAGGGGAAATTGTGTTTTGGGCGGACATATATGGGAACTCTCCCTACTCTCTGCTCAATTTAGTGTAAACCAAAAATTGCTCTAAAAATAATCTACTGATTAAAAAATTTGAAGGAAAAGAATATAGCAAACAAAAGGCTGATAAAAAAATGTACAAGACTGTAACACAAATTGGGGAAAAATTATGAACAAATGGTTCTCTTTATTATTTTTTAATTGACTTTAGAGAGAGAGAGAGAAACAATGATGTGAGAGAGAAGCATTCATCAGCAGCCTCCTGCATGCCCCCTACTAGGGATCAAGCCCACAACCTTAGCATGTGTCCCAACCAGGAATCAAACTGGCGACCTCTTGGTGCATGGGACAATGCTCAACCAACCGAGCCACACCAGCCAGGGCAACACATGATACTCTTTAAATAAAAATGTTTTAAAACATTTACGAGTAGGTGTGCTTGCCAACTATGACGTGTCCTCTCTTGCAAAGAACAAATGAAGCCATGTCACTGAGTCTGCCGGTGGCCACTCCAGTGGTCAGAACAAGACCGTAGGCATCCAGATGCTCTCCTGGCGGCCACAGAGAGCCAGGGAGACTTCTACTCCAAAGATGTAATTTGAGAAAACAAGTGTCCTCCACTCCTATCCCAAATTTAATAGACCCTAAAAATTATTCTGTATCACCATGATTGGTTTTTCAGCATGTGTCCACTTAGAATATGAGCACTTATGGAAGCAGCCGCCATGGGCTCACACAGGAACCAACCCCGCTTCCTTGCTCTGTCACTGCTTGGGGATGCTGCGCCTGACAGGAGTAAAGCAGAGCACACTGGGTCACTTAGGTCCACGCAGAGAGAAAGATCTACACACCCCACCAGTGGCCCCGGGACTTGGGGCAGTGGCTCTCCACCAGGCTCTGCTTGGAATCACTTGGGAGCCTGTCAAACCACAGAAGCCTGGCCGCACCCTGTTCATTCATTCAATAAATATTTATTAAGTCTCTTTTCGTGCCAGGCACTGTTTACGTGGGACACAAGACTGACACAAAAAGGGACAAAATTCCCTGTTTTTGTGGAGCTCGCGTTCTAGTGGAAAGAAAATCAATAAACACAATGACTGAGTAAAGGAAACGGATGTTACAAGGAGTGAAGTGCTATGGAGGCAAAACATGCAGCAAGGAAGACAGGGTGTTAAGGAGCTGGTTGCAATTTTAAATGTAAAGGGCACGGTAGACCTTAGAATAGAGACCTGACGGTGGGGAGTTAGCCACCCACCTCCTGGCAGAGGGAGCAGCGTTTGAGGCTGAGGGAGTGAGGCCTGGTCTATTGTAGGGTCTGTAAGGACTGGCATTGGCTGGAAGCCAGGTGTCTGTCCTCTGCACTTCTAGTTGATCCCACCTGGCTTCCTTTCTCTAACCTGGGGTTTCAGAGGTGTGTGTGCATGACATCTGGGGGCTCTTTCTAACCTGAAACTCTGGTGGCAGGTTGAAACAGGGATGAGAAAGATCAGAGGGTTGGACACCAGTAGAAACACCATTCTAGACTTTTCAAAGGGAGTGCCAGTGGAATCAAAGGGGCTCCAGGCAGCCATGTGCCGGGTCCTGCGGACACAGCGTCAGAACTGAGTGGGCGGATGGAGTGTGTGGTGACGACAGAAGCAGCTGTGGTGTGAGGTGAACGCAAGGGTAAGTGTGGTCCCTGCCTAACTCATTAAGCTGGAACCTGCTCTGACTTCACAAAAGTTAGGTTTGTGTAAAATAATGCAATATCAACGTGTATACATTTTCAAGCAATGTTTAAAGAGAAACCTATTGTTTTGGTGAATTTTATCTACAAAGTTCATGGAAATAGATATGTCAGCTATTTACTTCTAAGGATCCAATGCAGGTTTGAAATATAAAAGGAGCTAAATATGACTTCACTTCACACTAGTAGGGTGCTAGTCAGGATAAGATACGGTGAAAAGAACCCAAACCTTATGGTTTATAACTGTTAACAAAAGCTTATTTCTCACTGGAGCTCTGTGTCTGTCCAGAGCGCCTGGGGCCACCACTCCACGTCTCCTCATTCTGGGACCCAGGTTGAGGAAACAGCTGTCATCTCAAACATTGCCAGACACCATGACAAAGGGAAAGAGCTCCCGGAAAAGCCTTGCACTCGCAATTAAATGCTGCAGCCCAAGCATAGTACTTCCACTCAGGACTCATGAGCTGGAACGAGTTATGTGCCCTCACCCAACCACAAGAGGGCAAGAAATGCAAGTCTGCCATGTCCTGGGAAGGCTGAGAGCTGGAAGTATTTGGTGAATAGTAGGGATGACCACCCTAAATTATCAGGGTTGACTACTATTCAGACAACTGACCACAAACCCAGCCAATCAGAGCTCAACCACAGCACCCCCTTGTGGTTGATGTGAGAAGTAAACCAGGGCTACTTCTTGAGGTAGCATGATAGAAACAATTACCTGTGAATAGAGGCAAATAATAAAATAATGTGGCTCTGCTTGTCACAAAAGAACATCTCTAGACGGGCGAGAACAGGACCAGAATAAACTTTGTCTCATGTGATTGAAAAAGACAAAAGCAAGTGACAGCCAAGCTCCTATGGGCGCTGAGGGTGGCCATGACTACCTCAATGTCTCAGGAGGGGGAACTCAGAAGAAAAAAACCCGTTCTGTTTTGCATGTGACAAATTTTGAGGAAACAGTGGAATGTCTATAGAAGGCTGGATCCAGTAGGCAGGTAGCAATGTACCTCAGGTGAAAAGATGGGGCTTAGAGACACACTGAATAGTCATTGGCATCAAGGTGAGAGCCAAACCAGGAAGGACAAGGAAAAGGTCAACAACAAAACCTTGCCAATGCAGCTGCATGCTGGGAAATGTGAGGGCCAGGAGGGCGGGCCATCTTGAGAGCTGAGAGAGAAGACCACCTCCAAGGGAAAGGCTTGGAGGGGAGGGGAGCCACGTGGAGTTGGTCCCAAGGGTTAAGGGGGCACATCCAGGCAGAGGGAATATATATGCCCAAACGCCAGGGGGCTCAATTGGACATCGCAGCCCTGGAAAGCCTCTGACTTCCCTAAACCCTATCCACAGCCCTTCCCTCTTCCCTGCCCTCCCCTTGGACCATGGGCTTCTGGGCACCTGGGACAGTGTTTTATTGACTGTGACCTCCCAGTCCAGTGCCAGGCGCTTGGAAGGCACACCCTGAATGTTTGTTCAACAAATGAAGCGTTGAATGATTAGAAAGAGATGGTAGATCCAGAAACGAGTGAAGGATGAAGCTAAGGGTTCAAATGGGAGGAAGTATAGATAATAAGGCAGCAAAGGTGGATTCCGTTTGCTTTCATTCAATAAATAATGTGCTCAACCCTGCTGGGGCGGTTGGGCGGGTGGGGGAGGGGGAGATACAGATGGTCAAATGTCAAAGGTCCTGTTTTCAAGATGCACCAGACCACAGGCCACACCTACCTCTCACAGCACAGAGCGAGGGAAGGTTCTAGAAGAAATGCACGAATGCTGTGGGAGTCTGAAGCAGGGAGAAATGGACCAGCCACCTGGGCGAGATGACATTGTGAGACGGGCTTTCCAGGTAGCAGGTGAAACAGAATGACAAAAGCAGGCTCTCCAGCCCAGCAGGTGGGCAGCTGAGTTGAGAGAAGCGGACTCACTGGGGTGTTAGCAAGCGGAGAGCGACTTCTTCGTGGGAATCATTGTGTGTGAACTCGGACATGAGAGCACAGGGGGATGACTCAGACCGAAAGCAGAGTCTCTGTGTCCTTTGTGTGGTCGCTGAGCTGCTGTCACCGAGGAACAGAAATACTCAAAAGGACAAATCGAAACAGAAGGTGTCAAGAGGCACCTTCCCCTCCACACCCACTCGAGGGGACCTACCCAGGGAGGCAAAAACCACCTCGTTTTTGCACGGCAGCCGGAAGAGAAAAGCTCTTCTGGCTGCTATTCTTTCAGAGTCTGGGTGGGATTTGCAGACTTTGTATTTCAAAATGTGTGACACTGACTTATTTGCCACAGTAACTGGTCAGTTTAGGACAATGGCAACATAACCAGCCACAGAGATGAGCCAGAGGACCTGTCCCTCTCACAAGCACCTTTACAGTCCTTCCAACCAGTCTGCAGGAGGCGAGGACCAAGGATGCTGACACTCCTGGTCACTTCATGCCAGAGCTGAGCTGTGGCGCCCACAGCCAGGGAGCAGGGCCGAGCCAGGCGGGAGCTCAGGGGCCTCACGCACAGGACAATGGGCGCCCAGGTCTCTGCCACCTGCGGCTATCAGCATCCCAGGAGAGGGGCTTCCAGCTTCAGTCATCCTTCCCTCCCATGTGAACGAAGGCAAACGCTCCAGTTTCTTCTTGTAAAACAGCTTTCTATAGCTGTGCGAAGTGGCAGGACCCAAAAGTGTCTGTACCCTCTCCAAAAACAGACCGAAATCCCTCCTCAATCTAAATAAAGTGCTTTAACAAGTTTTCACTTAATTTAGAGAGCGGATTTGCATCCAATTCAACAATCTACCTGCCAAAAAGGCGCTTTATGGAACTAAAGCAGAGTTATGAAACCTCTCAGCAAACTTGTTTATAATGGAAATCACAAATCAGCAGCTAGGATACAATTATGAAGGATATTTTATAAGAAAGAAAATTCTCCTAGCATGTTTACAGGCACTTTACGTTCCATCACATAAAATACGAATCCTGGGCTCATGGAAAACAACAGCATGGTATGTAATAATGAATGACACCTTCCTTTTTCCTGGTGGGTCTAAGTATCCGCCTGGACCCTTCTCCTGATCTTCCTGGATAATCAGATTAACAAATCATAAAACTCTAATGCCTGTGCTCAGAGGCAGGTCATGCTGGCCTCCCCCAAGGTGGGCACGGAATGCAATAAAACAAGAACGATCAAGGACCAAACCCTCGGGCAGCAGAGGGCACACTTGGCATCAAAGCCTGATGGGCCCTGCTGGGCCATCCTGAGTTGACCCCAAGTAAATTCAAAGTAAGTGAAAGCAAAGAAATCACTGCTTTCTCCATTGGCTCCCAGAGCATCTCAGCTGTGTCCTCTGGAAAGGAAGGGACGGGGGAAAATTAGAAATTCCCACATGTCAAGTAAATGACCAGGGTATTATGTGGGGAAAGTGCCGAATGAAGAGTCGTTTCCTGCCCTGGCTGGTGGCTCAGTGGTAGAGTATCAGCCTGAGCACCAAAGGGTTGTGGGTTTGATTCCTGGTCAGGGCATGTACCTGGATTGCAGGTTTGATCCGCAGCACTGGTCGGGGTGTGTGCAGGGAGAAACCAATCAGTGTGCCTCTCTCACATAGGTGTCTCTCTCTCTCTCTCCTCCCTCCCTCCCTCCCTTCCACTCTCTCTAAAAATCAGTAGCCTCAGATAAGATTAACAAAACAAAATAGTGATTTCCCAAAGTATGGTACCCAAGATCACTTTAGGGCAGCGGTTCTCAACCTGTGGGTTGTGACCCCTTTGGGGGTCAAACGACCCTTTCACAGGAGTCGCCTAAGACCATCAGAAAACACATATATAATTACATATTGTTTTTGTGATTAATCCCTATGCTTTAATTATGTTCAATTTATAACAATGAAAATACATCCTGCATATCAGATATATATACATTATGATTCATAACAGTAGCAAAATTACAGTTATGAAGTAGGAACAAAAATAATTTTATGGTTGGGGGTCACCACAACATGAGGAACTGCATTAAAGGGTTGCGGCATTAGGAAGGTTGAGAACCACTGCTTTAGGGGATATGCAAAGGAATCTTTTTTAAATTTGGAACATTAATATAAATATGTTAATGGATAAAAGACAAGTGATACTGGTTTTCCTACTTATGATATTGATATAAAATTGCCCTTTTTGCCCTGACCGGTTTGGCTCAGTGGATAGAGCATTGGCCTGAGGACTGAAAGGTCCCAGGTTCGATTCCGGTCAAGGGCATGTACCTTGGTTGCAGGCACATCCCCAGTGGAGGTTGTGCAGGAGGCAGCTGATCGATGTTTCTCTCTCACCGATGTTTCTAGCTCTCTATCCCTCTCCCTTCTCTGTCAAAAAATAAAAAATATATTTTAAAAAAATAAATTAAATTGCCCTTTTGACCATGTTTCAGTAAAACAGCAAGTTCATGTAAATAAAACTTTTCATAAATAATAGCACAGTCTGCCCTCAGGTAATGGTAAAACAATGATCCTGATACCTCACTGTGTGGTTAGGGACACACTGAGCAGAGAAGGTGTCCCTGGCCTCTGGGCACTTCTTTCTGTCCCAGAGTGGGTCCTTCCTTCCTTCCTTCCTTCCTTCCTTCCTTCCACTTCCAGTGAATGTCCAAGGCCCTGGTATCTGACGGTGAATGAGACATGGCCTTGCCCTTGAGGAGCTACACATTAGCAGGAGAAACAGACCACTAAAGAGACAGGGACTGTATGCCACAGTAATTAAATCTTGTTATCGTCACGCCGTAACCAGTTTGGCTCAGTGGATAGAGCGTCGGCCTGCGGACTGAAAGGTCCCAGGTTCGATTCTGGTCAAGGGCATGTACGTTGGTTGCGGGCACATCCCCAGTGGGAGGTGTGCAGGAGGTGGCTGATCGATGTTTCTCTCTCATCAATGTTTCTGACTCTCTATCTCTCTCCCTTCCTCTCTGTAAAAAATCAATAAAATATATATTTTATAAAAAGTTATCTTCATAAGAAAAAGAATTCTGTACCTATGGATGGTAACATATGTTAACTAGACTTACTGTGGGGGTCATTTTGTTACTAATGGAAACATCATATCAGGTTGTACACCTGAAAATAATATGCCTCAATTTAAAAAAAAAATTCATCTTGAAAAAAAGAAATGAGAAAAAGAGCAAACTAAACTGTAAGCAAGCAGAAGAAAATAAAAATTAGAGCAGAAATAAATAAAATAAAGAATAGAAAAATAATAGAGAAAATGAACAACCCAATTGTTGGTTTTTAAAAATAAATCAACAAAGTTGACAAACATTTAGCTAGACCAATCTAGAAAAAAAAAAAAAGAAATGTTACTCAAATTATTAAAATCAGGAATGAAAGGTAGGATATCATTATTAATTGTATAAAAAAAAGTGTTCTGTGAACAGCTGCATATCAATAAATCAGGAACCTAGATGAAATTAACACATTGCTAGGAAAAATAAATCACTGAATCTGATTCAAGAAGAAACAGAAAATCTGAAGAGACATAACAAATACCGTAAAGAGATGTAATCAGTCATCAAAAACCTCCTAACAAGGAAAAGCCCAAGACCAGATGGTTTCACTGGTGAATTCTCCCAATCCTTCCCAAGCTCTTCCAAAAACCGGAAGAGGAGAGATTACTTCCCAACTCATTCTATGAGATGTACCCCCTACCAAAACCAGACATAAAGGTAACTACAGACCAAAATGTCCCTTAAAAACAAATGCAAAAATCCTCCACAAAATACCAGGATATCAAATTTAGTGACATATCCGAAGGATTATACTCCACAACTAAGTAGGGTTTTTCTAGGAATCTAATGTTGGCTTTACAACATATTTATAGCCTAAAGGACAAAAAACAAATGATGATCTCAATAGATGCAGAAAAAGCATGTGACGATATCTGCCTTCCTTTCATGATACAAATACTCACCAAACTAGAACTTCCTCAACCTGACAAAGGGCACCTATGAGGATCTCAGAGCTAACATCATGCTTGGTAGTAAAAGACTGAAAGCTTTCCCTCTTGCATCAGGAATAAGACAAAGATGTATGTTCTGGCCACTGTACGCAACACTGTATTGGAGGTTTTAGACAGGACAATTAAGCAATAAAAGAAATAGGAGGCATCCAGATTTGGAAAGGAAGAAGTAAAACTAGATTTTCACAGATGACATGATCTTGTATATTGAAAATCCTATAGAATTCCTCAAAACACAATTAGAACTAATAAACAAGTTCAGCAAAGTTTCAGGATACAAGATCAGGAACTAAAATCAATTGTATTTCTATACACTGGCATTGACCGATCCAAAAATGAACTTCAGAAAACAATTAAATTTACAACTTACAATTTTATTTAAAAAGAATAAAATACTTAAGAATAAATTAAAAGTACAACCATGATACATTAAAAACTACCAAATACTGCTGACTTAGTGAAAATATAAATAACCTAATTAAAAATGAGCAAAGTAGCCCTGACCGGTTTTGCTCAGTGGGTAGAGCATCGGCCTGCGACTGAAGGGTCCTGGGTTCAATTCCAGTCAAGGGCACATGCCCAGGTTGCAGGCTCAATCCCCAGTAGGGGGCATGAAGGAGTCAGCCAATCCATGATTCTCTCTCATCATTGTTGTTTCTATCTCTCTCCCTCTCCCTTCCTCTCTGAAATCAATAAAAAAAAATATTTTTAAAAAGTTAAAAAAATGAGCAAAGTATCTAAATAGACATTTCTCCAAAGAAGATATACAAATGGCAAGTAAACACATGACATTAGCCATCAGGGAAATGTGAATGAAAACCTCAGTGAGATATCACTTTATCCTTACTAGGATGGCTCTAATAAAAAAGGCAGACAATAACAAATGTTAATAACAAATGTTGGCCAGAATGTGGAGCCGGCCGGGTAGCTCAGTTGGTTGAGTGTCGTCCCGGACTCCAAAAAGGCTTCGGATTCAATCCCTGGTCAGGGAGCATACAGGGAGCGACCAATCAATGTTTCTCTCTCACATCGATGTTTCTTTTTTTCTCTCTCTCCCTTCTTCTCTCTCTCAAATTAATAAACATATCCCCAGGTGAAGATTTTTTTTTAAAAAGGAAAAGAATGTGGAGATATTGGAACTCTTGTACATTGTTGATGGGAATGTAAATGACACAGACACTTTAGAAAACGGTTACCATATAACACAGCCACTCCTAGGCAGATATCAAGAGAAATGAGAACATACATTCACGTAAAAAACTTGCATATGAACTTATAACAGCATTCTTCCTTATAGCCTAAAGCCAGTTAATGTATTTAGTGTACAAAACAGTGTCCTTTAGGTGAGTGTTTCATTAGCACTGCCTATGGAATAAGTCTGTAAGCCCATAAATGCGGTACCGTGTCTGATTTTGCTCATTATTTTATGTCCTGCACAAAGCAGAGGGCTCAACATAGGGGAGACAGCCGATGAGTAGTTGTTGAATTAATGAATGAATGATATGCAAAGAAAAGAACACCCAAATAATAGGGCTAGCACTTTCTCTCCCTTAAGAAACTTAATCCTGCCCTAACCGGTTTGGCTCAGTGGATAGAGCGTCGGCCTGCAGACTGAAGGGTCCCAGGTTCAACTCCGGTCAAGGGCATGTACCTTGGTTGCAGGCACATCCCCAGTAGGGGGTGTGCAGGAGGCAGCTGATTGATGTTTCTCTCTCATCGATGTTTCTAACTCTCTATCCCTCTCCCTTCTCTATAAAAAAATCAATAAAATATATTAAAAAAAGAAAAAGAAACTTAATCCTATTTGGAGAGTTGGTTGATGGAATAGGAACAAGGGAAGTTAGTTATAGAAATCAGATGTTGCCCTAACCGGTTTGGCTCAGGGCATAGAGCGTCAGCCTGCAGGCTGAAGGGTCCCAGGTTCGATTCCGGTCAAGGGCATGTACCTTGGTTGCGGGCATATCCCCAGTAGGGGGTGTGCAGAAGGCAGCTGATCGATGTTTCTCTCTATCCCTCTCCCTTCCTCTCTGTAAAAAATCAATAAAATATATATATTTTTAAAAATCAGATATTCTATTGAAAAATTTTAAAATGACATATGACATATATACAGGATTCTCCTTGACAGAGTGTAAACTAAAGTTGGAACAAGATGGAGATTAGCATCATCCCTGTTAAACTCAAGGAACATACATACCAGTGTCCCAGTGCATATAAATGTGAAATGTATTTCAATGCATTGTCACAAAGCGAGCATAACCTTGGGAATCCATGACCCCTCCCAATGACTACCTTCTCCCTCCACCCCAACCAAACACTTTCATGGCTTCGATCACAACTTTATTTTGCTGGGTTTAAATGTATTTAAATGAAATCATGCAGTAATTTTTTTTAGTGTCTGGCTTTTTTGGTTCAGCATTTATCTGTGATTCAAGTGGAGCTGTAGTTCATTTATTTCATTGCCATATAGTACTCCAACATGAATACCCTGCAGTGTATGTATCTGTTCTTCTCTTGATGGGCATTTGGCTCATGTCCAGTTTGGAGCTATTATGAATAACGCTGCTATAAATATTCCTGTGCATGGCTTCTGAGGTCTTTCATATGCATTTCTGTTAGCTCTGTCCCTGAGCGTGGAACCGCAGCATTTCAGGACACGCTCTGTTCAGGTTGAATAATACTGACAGACAGTTTCCAGCCTGTATGAGGATGCCAATCACTCCACATCCTCCCCAGCACTCAGTGGCTTTTAGTGGCTCCATATTTAGTAGCTGATGTCTCCCTTTCAGATAGGAGGGTCTTAGCTACAGGAATGGCAATGGTTTCCTGCTTGGACAGCTCCTCTCCAGCACTTGTCCGTATATAGCTCAGCCCAGCCAACCTAATTTTTGGGGGTTCATTTCTTTCTTCTGATGTTACGAAATATTACAAGGTTACACAAAGAACAGAAAATAATAGAATTGATGCCATATCTCACCTCTCACATTTGCCAAGTCTCAAGATTTTGTCATTTGTTTCAGATCACTTTTTAAAAACAAAACATTACAAAACAATTGCAATCATCCCTTCACCCCCAAAACAGATGTAATTACTGTCCTAAATTTATCTCTTTTAGTTGTTATAATTTTACTATATGTGTATGTATATATAAACAATATATAGTATTGTTTTACATGTCTTAAAACTTTATAGATGCCCTGGCCAGTGTGTTCAGTGATTAGAGCATCAGACCATGCACCAAAATGTCATAGTTTAATTCCTGGTCAAAGGCACATATCTGGGTTGTGGGTTCGCTCCCTGCCCCCAGTCAGGGCGCATGTGGGAGGCAACCAGTCCATGTATCTTTCTCACATCAATGTTTCTCTCTCTCTCTTCCCCTCCCTCTCTCCTTTCTACTCTCTCTGAAAAGCAATGGAAAAATATCCTCAGATGAGGATTAAGAAAAAAACTTTATAGATGATATCATCCCGTAAGTGTCCTTCTGCATCATGATGTTATTGGTTAATGTGATTTTGAGATTTGGCCATGTTTACTCATTCTTGGTGTTTGGGATATACTAGTAAACAAAGCTCACAAAATCTCTGCCCTCATGAGACTTATATTCTAGCAGGGAAAGACAGTAAACATTAAATATATGTAAATTATACCGTATGTTTGAAGGGAGATCATGCTGGAGAGAAAAGCAGAGCAGGGCAGCTGGGCTCAGGAGCATCAAGGGGAGAGGCACTTATGATTGTAATTTGTAAACTGAGTGGTTGAGGAGGGCCTCATATTGAAGGTGATACCTGAGCCTAGACTTTTATTATTATTACTAGGGGCCCAGTGCATGAATTCATGCACCTTGAAAGGAACTGTGCGCTGCAAGGCTGCAGTGGGTACAGGGTGGGTCTCAGCCCATCCTCTGTGCCCCCACCTGATCCCTCCTGCTGCAGCCCTCAGTCCCCTGTCTGCCAGCAGCCCCATTCCTGCTGCCACTGCTCCCACACACTGAAGGCACTGGCCCCGCTCGCACCCGCTGACAACGTGGAATGATTGGGGCCGGTGCCAGCAGCAGGTGCAATAGGGGCCGGCTCCATCAGTGGGTGCGAGCGGTGGCTGCTGCCCCTATCACCCCTCAGGAGCAGGGGGAAGGGGAGAAGCCCTCAGGGGAGATTGGGTCCAGCAGCCGCCGCTCACACCCGCTGATGGCACCGAGCAATTGGGACTGGTGCCAGGCACCTGCAGCGGGTGCAAGCGGTGGCTCCAGCGCTGGCTGCAGTGCAAGTGGGGCCCGCGCTGGCAGTGGGTGCGAGCGGGGCTGGGGCTGGCACTGGCAGCAGGTGTAAGCGCCGGGCGGCACCGCGGCATGCAGGAGCCAAGAATTTTCAGTAACCTCCAGAGGCTCACCCTGATGACAGTGACCAGTGCCCTGCCTTGGTCTGGCGCCCCGCTCACCTCCTCCGCCATCCTGCCGTGGCCAACGCCCGCCATGTTCTGTGCATTCCCCGTGGTGGTCAGCACACGTCATAGCGACCAGTTGTTCAGTTGTTCGGTTCTTCCAGTTGTTCCGCTGTTCAGTCTATTTGCATATTAGCCTTTTATTCTATAGGATTATTTTTAATGCTCACCTGAGGATATTTTTTCCATTGATTTCTAGAGAGATTGGAAGGGAAGGAGGATGGGAGGAGGACGTGGAGGGGGAGAAGGAGGAGGAGGAGGAGGAGAGAGAAAGAGAAACATCAATTGGTTGCCTCCTGCACATGCCCCAAAAGGGGCTGGGGAACCTGCAACTGACTTATGTGCCCTTGATAGAGATTTGAACCCTTGACCCTTTGATCCACAGGCGAATGCTCTAATAACTGAGAAAAAGTGGCCAGGGCTGAGCCTCGACTTAATGAAGGCAAAGGAGAGAGCCAGAGAGAGCACTCCAGGTAATGTCAGAAAAATAACAGGTGGGACGGAGGATGCCAATAAAGGAGGAACTTGTAGTCCATTGTAAGGACTTTGTCTTCATTGGAATGAAATGGGGAGCCATTGAAAACTTACTTAATTTTTAAATGTTGATACATGTAACTCTGCTTCATTTTTTAAACTTTGGCATAGTGTTCTATTGTATGATCATACATTTATTTATTTATTTATTCTCCTACTAGTGGACATTTAAGTTTTCTTCATTTTTATTATATACAATGCTGCAGTGGACATTCTTGTATTTGTCCCTTGGAGCACATGTGAGAGAATTTTTCTAGGAGGGAATTACTGGGTTGTGAGGTATTTTCCTCTTAAATGTTATTAGCTATGGCCAAATTACTCTGCAAAGAGTATGTTCCATTTATACTGAGAAGTTTCATTTGCTGCACAGCCTCACCAGTCCTTGAAATGTCTCTTTGTGGTTTTAAATTTTTAAATTAATTTTAGAGAGAGAGAGGAGGGGAGGGGAGAGATAAAACATCCACTTTTGTTGTTCCACCTATTCATGCATTCATTGGTTGATTCTTGTATGTGCCCTGACCAGGGATGGAACCAACTGAGATACCTGGCCAGGGCTCTCTTTGTGGTTTTAATTTGCATTTCCCCATTCCTGGTAAGGCTGAACACCTTTTCATGTGTTTATTTGTAGTTTGGGCTTTTCTTCTAATTGCTTATTCATGTTTTTTTATCATTATCCAATGGAGATAGTTCTTATTTTAAGTTAATTTTTAGGAGTTCTTTATACTTTATTCTAGATCAGGGTGGGCAAACTTTTTGACTCGAGGGCCACAATGGGTTCTTAAACTGGACCGGAGGGCCGGAACAAAAGCATGGATGGAGTGTGTGTGTGAACTAATACATGTTAACACTGCTGCTGGTGAAGGAGCGGAGGGGAGAGCAAGAGAACCCTCCGCTCTTTCGGCTCTGCGGCTGGATAGAACAGCCGAGCGGGCCGGATCCGGCCCGCGGGCCATAGTTTGCCCATGGCTGTTCTAGATACTGATCTGTTATTGATTATATATCACTAGAGGCCCGTAGCAGGAAGATTCCGCAAGAACAGGGCTTCCTGAGATGGGAGCGAAGCAGAGAAGGGAGCGAAGCCCACCGAGGCGGGCTTCGCTCCCTTCTCTGCTGCCTCGCTTCCTCCCTTCGCCGCTTTACTCTTGGCTCCCTCCCTTCCCCGCCGCCTTGGCTCCCTCCTGTGCCCTCTGCTTCGCCTCTCTCCCTTCCCCGCCGCCTCAGCTCCCTCCCTTCCCCGCTGCCTTGGCTCCTTCCTGTGTCCTCTGCTTCATCTCCCTCCCGTGTCCGCCGCCTCGCTCCCTCCCTTCTCCGCCACTTCACTCCCTCCCGTGTCTGCTGCCTCAACTCTGCTCCCATCTCAGCTACCTCCGATCTGTTCCCTTCTCCACCACTTGGCTCCCTTCTACACTGTCTTCAGTCTTCGCTGGGCGCCTGTGTTTGCAAATTAACTGCCATCTTTGTTGGATTAATTTGCATACTCTTCTGATTGGCTGGTGGGCATAGCGAAGGTATGGTCAATTAGCATCTTTGTCTTTTATTAGTGTAGATGCAAATATCTTCTCTCCTTTTGTGGCTTGTCTTCATTTTTAAAAGGGCATCTTTATTGTACAGAAGTTTTAAATTTTTATATAGTTGAATATTGGAATCCTTTTAAGGCTTGTGCTTTTTGCATCTTATTTTAAAAACTAGAGGCCTGGTGCATGAAAATTCATGCACCTGAGGGGAGGTCCCTCAGCCCTGCCTGCCACCTCTCACAGTCCGGGAGCCCTCAGGGGCGGGAGGCAACCCTGCGATCAGGGGAAAGCGATGACCCATCACACCTCTGCTGCTGCCACTGCCAGCAGCGCAAACCTTGGCCGAATCTAGTTACCTGTGCATAGGGAGGCCCTGGGCAGCTGCCATCCAAGGCTTGCCTGTACCTCGGGCCGACCCTGGGCAGCTGGGGGGCTGAGGGGACTGGGGGACTCCAGAGGCAGGGCTGAGGGGACTGGGTGCCACCAACTTGTGGCTGTGGGTGCTGCCATTTTTGAGGGCGTGGCAGTTGTATGCATATTCCCTCCTTATTGGCTGTGGGCACCGCCATCTTTGCGATGGTGTGAGGGTCAATTAGCATATTCCCTCTTTATTAGAATTAGATAGGATGCTCCTCCATGCCAAAGTCATAACATTTTCTTCTATTCATTCTTCTTTTATATTTGCTAATACCATCAGTTTGGTTAGTGTTAAGAGGAAAGGGGAAGACTGATCTGTCCCTTTAATGGTGGCATATCTTGCCTGTCTTCTTTAATATTTTTAAATTCTTTAATGCTGATTTCATGGTTTAACTCTCTGTAGGCACGTGTATTTTCCTTATTTCCAGGTTCCAGAGAAAGCTTTACTAAAACTTCCAAATCCTAAGCAGATATTCATTTAATGGGACTAATGGGACTGGGGTGGGGCCAGGAATCTGCATTTTGATACAAAATTCAGGTGATTTTGATGCAAGAGGTCACCTTTTAAACTACTAGGTAGTGTTTAATCATCCTTCCAGGTGCTTGCCTGCTTGCGAGTAAACCCACGTTTGCTAGGTGATGATTTAGTTGCAGTCTGCCTCTGGTTCCTCTTTGATGAAAGTCCCGCCCTGGAAGAGTCCGTTCCCCCCTTCCCCCCCAGTAGTAGTGAAGTCCATGGTGAGTCCCAGGTATAAAGGCTTCGCTCAGGCCTGGCACGTGGTAGGGCTCTAAATGGAGGATGTTCATTAACCCTGAAGGTCTCAGCTCTGGGGTGACCCCTGCCTCCCTTCTGGACTCATTTCCTACCATGCTCCCCTTCTTGGGCAAGTCATTAATTCCTCAGCACCTCAATTTCTCCTCTGTAAACTGGTGTTAATAATCTCTGCTTTACAAGGTTGTTGTAAGGATTAGAAATGGCGTATAGAACGCCCAGGACAGTGCCGGCATGTGGTGCTGTGACAGGGTCTGTGCGAGCTGAGCAGCTGTGTTTTTAATTCTGGGGGAGCTGAAACTTGAACTTCAGAAGCGGTTCTCACGGGGAGCTATGGCCCCAGGCTAGTCTCCTTGTTCTCTCCCAGTGCATAGAACAACCATGGACCAACAGGCTTTCAGTGAAGTTTTGATAAATTAATGTTTCTTTCAGTGTAATACACAATTCTTATATTTCATTATCACCTCCAATGAAGCCATAAAACTGGAAAACATTTTTTATTATTTCACTTAACAGGTTCTTATACAGAGCTTACAATATGTCAGGCCTTGTTCTAAGTGCTTCATTGTAATTAACTCATTTAATCTTCTAACGATCCTATAAGGTAGATACTATTATTAGTCTCATTTTATAGATGGGGAAGCTGATCTAAGGAGCAGCCTTATACAGAGTGAGCGGAGCCTTCCGAGTGTGCTGCATTCAGCATCCTGGGACTCTATACGTGGAAAAAAGTAATTCAACTGCTGGTCTTTCCCGAAGCTTCTGCCTCTGATTGCAGTGGTTTAGTATGGGGCAAAGAACCCTTTAAATGGAAAATCATATATCCTTGAGCAATATTAATTGTATATAAATTTTGTATTTTAAAACCCATCCTACCACTTCACACCCATTAAGATGGTTACTATAAAAACAAAACGAACAACATAAGTGTAGTCAAGGATGTGGAGAAATTGGAACCATTGTGGTACGCTGTTGGTGAAAGTAAAATAGTGCAGTTAGTATGAAAAACAGTATGGCAGTTCCTCAAAATATTAAGAATAGAATTACCTTATGATCCAGCAACCCCTCTTCTGAGTATGTACCCAAAGACTTGAAAGCAGGGATTCAAAGAATATTTGTACACCCATGTTCATAGCAGCATTACTACAAGAGCCAAAAGGTGGAAGCAACCCAAGACAATATGGTGCATATAGTTGACCCTTGAACTACACTGACCACCCCCCCACACACACACACGCACAGTTGAAAATCTGCATATAATTTTTAATCCCCCCAAAACTTTACTAATAGCGTACTGTTGACTGGAAGCCTTATTGATAACATAAATGATTTTATGTTATATGCAATATGTACTATATACTTACAATAAAGTAAGCTAGAAAAAAGAAAATGTTATTAGGAAAATCATGCCCTGGCCACTGTGGCTCAGTTGGTTGGGCATGCACCAAAAGGTTGCTGGTTCCATTCCCGGTCAGGACACATGCCTGAGTTGTGGGCTCAATCCCCAGTAGGGGCGTGCAGAAGGAAGCCAATCCATGTTTCGCTCCCACATCCATATCCATGTTTCTCTCCTTCTCCCTTCCTCTCTCTCTCTCAAAATCAATTTTAAAAATCTTTGAAAAGAAAATCATAAGGAAGAGAAAATACATCTAGAGTATTGTATGTATTTATTGAAAAAAATCCACATATAAGTGGACCCGTTCAGTTCAAACCTGTGTTGCTCAAAGGTCAACTATACATACAATGGAATATTAACTCTGCCTTAAAAAGGAAGGAAATTCTGACACATGTTACAACATGGATGAACCTTGAGGACAATATGCTAAGTGAAATAAGCCAGGCACAAAAAGACACATACTGTATGATTCCACTTATATGAGATACCTAGGGTAATCAATTTAGAGACAGGATGAATAGTGGCTGCCAGGGGCTGGGAAAGGGGTAGAACAGGAAGTTATTATTTCATAGGTACAGTTTCAGTCTCACAAGATACAAATGTAATTATTTCTACAAAACTGTACACTTAAAAATGGTCAGGAGGATAAATTTTGTTATATGCATTCTGCCACAATGAAAAAATATTTTAAAGGAGAAAACAAAAAAAACATAGCTATTTATATGATGGTGGAAGAATGATCTATATATAGGCTTTAGGAAACCAGTCATCTGTCTATTCTATTCATTATTGTGTGTACTCAAACAATGTGTGGGCTTGTTGTAGGTACTTGAAGATATTGGATGAATAAGTGAACATACTGGTAAATTAAAAATCCTCCTGCTAACTCCTATGGCCAAATAGAGAATCCTACAAGAAATGGAAAATGGTGTTGGGAGGAACAGAGGAAAAAGAGGTAGAAGTCATTGTCCAAGCCTAGTTGACTAGGCACAAGCCAGCGAAAAGGCAACCACAGAAATCTGAGGTGGAAACCATTGGAATGTGGCGCCGCTCAGGAATCTTGATCTCTGTCTGGGGCTGAGAGTGGCTACACCAGCCTCCCAGGTCCTCTGAAGAAGGATGAGATGTTATCTGGGACTCCTCTCTCACCTCCCCACTACCCAGCAGTTGCCACGACTTTTGCATGAGACCTCCATCCCACCTCTAACTGCCCCCTGCTCTCTACCTAACTGCTATTGACCTTAGGAGGAGGACTTCCAGTTGGTCTCACCCTTGTTAACAAATCCAAAAGGCACTGGAGCAAGGAACAGTTTGCAAACCAAGCAGACATAAGCTTGGACAGAAGCCGAAAGTGTGTTTAGCCAAGACAAAGACAAGGTCACCTTTTAGAGTTCCCATTTTGGCTGGTTTCATATGAATGAGGTTTCCAAATTGGTCTAAATAATGCAGTTCTGACTGGTCAGTATAGATGCAAACAAGGATATAATTTGCATAGTTCTGACTGGACAGTGCATGTCTCAGTCCATTAGTCAAAAGACAAAACCAGCACTTCCCTACAGCGGTTGACTCAGACAGCACAAACCTGCAGGACACAGTGCAGGAAGCAGAGCTCAGTCTGAGGTTCTTCCTGGTGTACAGAGTACGGGAGGGGCCCCTGCCAGCAAATGGCCACGTGGCTCTCATGTATACAATTTGGTGAGTCCATCCCAGCAGATAAATTCCTGCTCGAGGTTCACATCAAATGAATGTTCTTGGGATCCACATTCTACTTCTTCTCTCTTCCAACCCAAATTATACAAAGTAATCTTTCTAAAAATCAGTTTTCATACTTGTAAGAAGTCCATAATGAGCCTCATTCTCTACCTACTACAATCTATACTTAGAAGTTTAAAGAATCCAAAGTATTCTGTCCTCTCACAACTGACATACAGACTGTGCTTGCTCTTCCCCTACATGTCCTAGGTTTTATTATACTTTGTTTTTTTGTTTTTACATATTATTATGAAATAATATATACAAAAATAGAGAATACAAGGGACCCCTATGTACTCCTTCCATAGCTGAGAGAGAGAGAAACATCAATGTTAGAGAGAGACAGAAACATCAATGTTAGAGAGAGACACATTGATTGGTTGCCTCCTGGCACGCGCCCTTACCAGAGTCAGGCATAAACCTGCAACCCAGGTACATGGGAATCGAACCCATGACCCTTTGGTGCACATGCTTATGCTGTAACCACCTAGCAGCACTGGCCAGGGGAACATATGGTTGATCTTTAAAAAAAAATTTTTTGCCCTGGCTGGTGTGGGCAAAAATATATATTTTTAAATTGATTTCAGAGAGGAAGGGAGAGGGAGAGAGAGAAAGAAACATCCATGATGAGAGAGAATCATTGATCGGCTGCCTCCTGCACACCCTCTGTTGGGGATGGAGCCTGCAACCCAGGTACGTGCCCTTAACCTGAATCAAACCTGGGACCCTTCAGTCCGCAGTCCAACGCTTTATCCACTGAGCCAAACTAGCTAGGGCTCATATGGTGTATCTTGCTGCATCTGTACACCTACCAACTCCTTGACCCCACACATACTATTTTTTAAATTATGTTAGCCACTAAATCCACTCATTGAGTCAACCACTGTTTCCTGAAGGTTTCCTGAGGATTACCAGGTGGTGTTGCTAGAAACAGATACAGAGGTGAACAAGAGAGACTTGGTCCAGAGAAAAATACATTTATATTTCAAAATAAAGCTGAAACCGGTTTGGCTCAATGGATAGAGCGTCGGCCTGCGGACTGAGAGGTCCCAGGTTCGATTCCGGCCAAGGGCATGTACCTGGGTTGCGGGCACATCCCCAGTAGGGAGCGTGCAGGAGGCAGCTGATCGATGTTTCTCTCTCATCGATGTTTCTAACTCTCTATCTCTCTCCCTTCCTCTCTGTAAAAAATCAATAAAATATATATTAAAAAAAATAAACTGTTAATATCCAAATATTATAAACAGAATCAAAAGAACAGACCTGGACTAGCAACAGAGACTCCCTGATTTGTGTTCAAAAGAATAAACACTAAATGCAAAAAATTATTTTACCATGTTTACAGATGACCAAAGGAGATAGTATTAGAAAGTAGCTGCAAAAGAATGTGAACTAAAGAAAAAAATCTGTTTCAAAATATGACTCATTTGATCATTTAGTTATAATATACAAGAATCCTGAGCAATTGAAAGTACTTTTACCAAAAATGCATAATCATGAGGAAACATCAGACAAACCCAAACTAAAGAAATTCTACAAAAAAACTGGCCTGTAATCTTTAAAAACATCAAGTCATAAAGGCCAGAATGAGGGAGGGCCCAGAGCACTATCCCTCTGCTCCACCTTTCCCTTCCCTTTCTCTTCCCCCACCCTCTCCCCTCCGGCTTCCTCATTCTCAAGCTCCAAGGGCCTTCCTTTACCTCTCTAGTATGTTTCCTAAGCCCATTTCTTCTAGAAATTACAGTTTGGGTCTTGGCTCTGAATTCTTTCCTAGCCAGAACTCCAGTACCAAAGTTGCTGAATCCAGGTCCAGACTGACCCCCCAGGTCTAACACTCATTGCAGTGCCTCGACCCAGATTGTTCTTCCTGTGACTCAGATTGTTTCAGCACTAGCTACAAGCCCTACTCGCACTCACCCATACCATCTCTAGACACCATCGCCACCTCCTTCTGTGCCCAGGCCTCATCATCCCTCAGACAGAGAGCAAGGATCTCTTGACTCTGAAGAAAAACATCACCCCGCTTTAGCAGGAAACAGCTACAGAAGAGACCTGTACTCCTTTCCTCTGCAAGAATTCAGAGCCGAGATCCTTGAGGGGGGATGTGGTGGGCAGTGAGACAGATGTGAGCAGAGCAAAGATGATGGGCCAGGTACGGAAGGTCACCAGGGTGGAAAGCCCCAGGTGCCTAGCAATGGACAACTATAGGATGGAACCTCGCCTCCAGGATGACCTTTTATCCCCTAGCAATATCGCTGGTGATGCAGTTTGGACCTCCTGACCTTTCCTACCTAGAGATAACATCTAGGCCTCGGATGTATTTCAGCTCCAGGCCCAGAAAAGCAACAAAACCAGACCAGTGAGGCCATGGCTGCCCTCTGGACCACATAGAAAACTGCTGAATATTCTATTGAGATCTTCCCCTGGGATCTCCCCTAAAATCCACCCTCAAAAGCCTTAGGAGGAGGACCCAGAGCGCTCTATCTCCCAGAAGCACCCCAGCCTTTCTCTTTCCCTCCCCCACCTCCTGCTCCCAGGAGGATTACCATTAGCTTCTTCACTCCCAAGCTCCCAAGGGCCCTTCCTTTACCTCTATAACTTGTTTCCTAAGTCCAGTTCTTCTAGGAATTGTTTATTCTATCCCTGTGATTTACCAAATCTTACAAAAAAAAAAAAAAAAAAGATTGAGGAACTCTTTCCGATGAAAGGAAATTAAAAAGACAAAACAACTTAATGGTTAGATCCTAGTCTGGGAAAGAAAGCTTATAAAGGGATTTATTGAAGTAATTAGTGAGATTTGAATATGAACTACAAATTAGATAACAATAATTTAATAATATTACATTTTCTGAATTTGATCATATTTTATAATTTTTAAAGAGGATTCTTTAATGTTAGCAGCAAAAATGGAAATATTTAGGGGTAAAAGTCTACAATTTGCTCTCAAATAGTTCATTAAAAAGGTAATAGGCGAGCATACAATGGAGTCAAGACAGTCTCTTCAATAAATGGTGTTGGGAAAATTGGACAGATATATGCAAAAAAATTAAAACTAGACCACCAACTTACACCATACAAAAAAATAAACTCAAAATGGATAAAAGACTTAAACATAAGATGGGAAACCATAAAAATCTTAGAAGAATTCATAGGTAGCAAAATATCAGACACATGTCGTAGCAATATCTTTACCGATACAGCTCCTAAGGCAATGGAAACTAAGGAGATGAACAAATGGGACTACGTCAAAATGAAAAGCTTCTGCACAGCAAAAGAAACCATCAACAAAACAAGAGAGCCCACTGCGTGGGAGAACATATTTGCCAATGTTACATCAAATAAGGGTTTAATCTCCAAAACTTATAGGGAACTCATACAAAAGGAAGATGAACAATCCAATCAAAAAATGGGCAAAAGACCTAAATAGACACTTTTCGAAAGCCAATATACAGAAGGCCAAGAGACATATGAAAAAATGCTCAAAGTCACTAACCATCAGAGAGATGCAAATCAAAACGACAATGAGGTACCATCTCACACCTGTCAGAATGGCTATCATCAACAAATCATCAACCGACAAGTGCTGGCGAGGATGTGGAGAAAAAGGAACTCTTGTATACTGCTGGTGGGAATGTAGACTGGTGCGCCACTGTGAAAGACAGTATGGAGTTCCCTTAAAAAATTAAAAATGGGCCCTAGCCGGTTTGGCTCACTGGATAGAGGGTCGGGCTGGGGACTGAAGGGTCCCAGGTTTGATTCCGGTCAAAGGCATGTACCTTGGTTGCAGGCACATCCCCAGTAGGGGGTGTGCAGAAGGCAGCTGACCGATGCTTCTCTCTCATCGATGTTTCTAACTCTCTATCCCTCTCCCTTCCTCTCTGTAAAAAATCAATAAAATATATTTAAAAAAAATTAAAAATGGAACTCCCATTTGACCCAGTAATCCCACTTCTAAGAATATATCCCCCAAAATCAGAAACACCAATCGGAAAGAATATATGCACCCCTATGTTTGTAGCAGCATAATTTACAATATGCTAGAAACAGCCTAAGTGTCCATCCGCAGATGAGTGGTACATCTACACAATGGAATACTACACTAGTGTAAAAAAGAAGAATGCTTACCATTTGTAACAGAAGCGAAATAAGCTAGTCAGAGTTAGATAAATATCACATGATCTCACTCATTTGTGGAATATAACCAACATAAACTGATGAACAAAAATAGATCCACAGACATAGAAGCATTGAACAGACTGTCATACCTCAGAGGGAAGGCAGAGAAGGGGGGGCGGGGAGGATTTAAGAGATCAACCAAAAGGACTTGTATCCATGCATATGAGCATGACCAATGGACACAGACAGTAGCGGGGTGAGGGAATGTGTTGGGGGTGGGGGCAGGTGGGGAGAGGTCAATGAGGGGAAAAGGAGACTTATGTAATACTTTTAACAATAAAGAATTTTTTAAATAAAGGTAATAGGCCTGGCCAGTGTAGCTTAGTTGGTTTGAGTGTCATCCAGTGAACCAAAGGTCGTTATCGCTGGCCCCAGGACAGGTCATCAGATATGGCCTGGGGACTCCCAACACCTGGGGGCCTTCCTGTAAGCCCACGAAAGGGGGCAGAACCATGTCTGCAAGACAAAGACCCCAGAAGGTTATAAAAAGTGAACCCCTCTGTGTGTTACTTGCTCTGATTTGGAAATGATTCCCGGAGTCCACTAGTGTTAATAAACGTTCCTTTCTTTAGGAAGCATGCTTGGTATTTCTTTGGTCTTCTGCAACACCACAAGCAAATTGTTTTTGACACTTTTCTGTAAATTTGATGTTTTTCAACATAAAAAGTTGTAAATAAAAAAAGGCTTGAAGATATATAGTCTGTCGACGAAAGAACATCCAGCCTAGAAAAAGGCCTTATGAGTGTATTTGAACCAAACTGACAATTGTGGGAAGCAAAATCTCAACAGATTGAGAAAATGCTCTGGAGAATGGCAGTTTTGCAATTTATCTTATACATTATAATCAAAGGAGGAAACGTAAGAGTGGGTGTTACATGAAATTCATTGATAGTAAACTAGGAAGGCGGGAGAAAGCAAAGTAGGGGAAATCTCTGAGATTGGGTAAAAATTAAAACCGAGAGACACATACTTCCTTTACATAGGTAGCTAAAGATAGTTAACATTTACAGTGCATAGAGATTATATGTGGGCAACAAGATACCAATACAGTCTCTTGTTCTGATGATGGTGGTTGTGCCTTCAAGGGGTGTGGAGAAGAAAGTTACTCTGATTTCAAAGGTATGTTATCTTATATTCATAAAGACAACAGACAATTTCAAAGGTAAAGGTTTACCTTTGTCACGGAGGCCCAGGTCAAGGGTGTGACTACTCACCATGACCCGCTTTTAGTTAGGAATTTTTACTTTCAGACCACCCTGTGTGGTTACTTTGATTTGTATGGCCCACTGAGCTTGTCAGGGTTAATATGTGGCCCCTTTTTCTTTCTTTTTAAAAATATATATTTTATTGATTTTTTTACAGAGAAGAAGGGAGAGAGAGGGATAGAGAGTTAGAAACATTGATGAGAGAGAAACATCGGTCAGCTGCCTCCTGTACACCCCCTACTGGGGATGTGCCCGCAACCAAGGTACATGCCCTTGACCGGAATCGAACCTGGGACCTTTCAGTCCGCAGGCCGACGCTCTATCCACTGAGCCAAACCGGTTAGGGCTGTGGCCCCCTTTTTCATCCACAATATCTCTGATGTCTGGTGTGGTTGGAGTCATTGTCCAGAGTGGCTCCATCATGCTTTCTGGGAAGAGTAGAGCAGTACTGGATGCTGAACACAGCCCTCCTACTGTCATATCGACTTCCCTTGCTCATGGAATGTGGCTCTTAGGAAAGATTTACCAATGACTAAGCTCCAAAATGAAATCAGCTTTGGGGACAAGGTTTAACTTTGTATTACTGCCCAATTTTGCCCCTGAACAGCAAGCAACATATGAGATCCTGATAACAATAGCTATACTGGCCCATCTCACTAAAGGATGGAAGTTGTTCTGTACTCTCTTCTTTTTCCTTTTCTAAATTTGAATATTTTTTTTAAAAAAATATATTTTATTGATTTTTTACAGAGAGGAAGGGAGAGAGATAGAGAGTTAGAAACATCGATGAGAACGAAACATTGATCAGCTGCCTCTTGCACATTTCCTACTGGGGATGTGCCCGCAACCCAAGTATATGCCATTGACCGGAATCGAACCCGGGACCTTTCAATCCGCAGGCCGACCCTCTATCCACTGAGCCAAACCGGCTTCAGCAAATTTGAATATTCTTGCCTCTTCCTGGTGAGGCCAGGAATGCTCTGAAGTTCCCATCCATTAGAGTTAGTCATTTGCATGACACAATCTGGGCCATCCTATACCTCGCTGTTAGAAAGGAACTTTTCATTTCCTTTTAGGCCCCTGAGCAGACAAGTTGAGGATCTTCTGAAGCTGCCCTCACCCTGTGGATGGGAGTTTGCCCGTCGGCCTGCTGAATGGGGAGCCAGAGCGCAGTGAGTCTATGAGGGGCCGAGAGGGTGTGTCAGACGTGGAGCTGGAGGGGGACTTGGCAGGTGGGAGGTCGGATGAAGGTGGTTTTCTTGACCCTCACATGCCCTTGAATGTTGAGACTGCTGACTTCCGAGGCTGGGATAATACCTTGAAATCCACTACATTTTTGTCACAGTTGAACATGACTGTTTTGTGGCAGAAGTTGATAGAACTCGAAAATGTTTTTTCCTTGTTTACTATGCACATTTACCTACGAGGCCACAGGTTTGTGGCATTCACTCGCAGAGTGGAACTAGTCACTGAACTATTGGGTGCTTCCTGGGGGTTCAAGTAGTGAACTAGATAGTCAAAGTCCCTGCCCTCAAGGATCTCAGAGAGCAATATAACTAGTGTGTCACAACACAGGAAGAGCAGTTGCCTAGAACCTAGATAATATGTTTGTTTTTGTTTTTTAAGCTGAATGGCAACACCACCAAAAAAGTTAGAAGATGAGTGGGAAACTGGAGAGGGAAAATTTGCATGTGTATCAACTGGAAGGCTAAATCAATGCAAAAAACAAAACAAAACAAAACAAAACAAAAAAAACACTACCACACAATAGAAACGGAGGCCAGAGGGACTTGAGCAGATAATTCAGTGAAAAGGAAACACAAATGGCTCTTAAACATATGAAAAGGTGCCCACCCTCCCTCACAATAAGAGAAATGCAAAATGAAATTTCAATGGGATACCACTTCAACTTGGCCAAGAACAAAAGGTTGATAGCACTGTTACGGAGAGCTGGGGAAACAGACTCTCCTGAGGTATCTCTTAGGAGGAGTGTGCATTGGAATAATGACCCTGTGGCCTGAGCTGTAGATATTTAAAATGCATATCCTGTGACCCAACAATCCTAATGCTGGGCACTAATCCTGCAGACACACTTAAAACTTGCAAAATGGCATACTGTTAAGTGAAAAGAGCAAGGTACAGAACAGTGCATACTGTATGCTATCAATTGAGTTTAAATATAAAACATGTGGCAGTACGATTAATTTCCTTAACTTTCCCTCTGACGCTGGCTTTGTTGTTTCCCTGTTTTACGATTAGAAGTAATGCTAGATAGACATCTTTTGTGCATGAATCTTTGTCCATATCTCAGGTGATTTCCCTGTGACAGTCCAGATTACTAGGTCAAGAGACTATGGTAACAATCACTGCAGCGACTCTCACCATTTGTTAAGCAGACTACTTTTTCTCTTCATCCTCACAACAGCTCTGTTAAGTGGGAGAAAGACCCCCATTCTCCTCGTACTTGGAGAAAGGGGCTTAAAGAAGGCTTAGTGACTTGTTCTGGGGCACACAGCTGGGATGTGGGGGTCAGAACTCACATCTACTTGGCTCCTGAGCCTCTGCTTTAGAGCCCACTCATCTGCATGGGGCATTGTTAAAGCTCTTGTCAAATTACTTTTGTGGATGAAAAAAAAAGGGGGGGCATATGGAGAGTAACCTCACAGGGTGATCTGATCATAAATTCCTAACTGGGCAGGTCATGGTGGGCAGTCATGCCCAAGCATATACCTTTTTTTTTTTTTTTTTTTTAATGGAGAGAGAGCAAGGGAGGGAGAGAGCTGAGACAGAGACATCTCCGCAGGCACCTTAACCAGGGATTGAACCTGCAACCCCAGGATGTGCCCTGAACAGGAACCAAACCCCTCACCTCTAGGTGCACGGGACGACGCTCCAACCAACTGAGCCACAGGAGCCAGGGCAAGCATATAACTTTTTAGTAAAAGGTTTATCTTTGCTCTAAGCAAGCCCTGTACGTTGTTTCTGTACATGTAAATTAACACACCTTTGAAATGTCCCCTTTCCGACACCTCCTTTATTACCTGGTCACCCTTTCAGCCTTCTTCTAAAGCTTGAATCTACTGTCCTGTGATCCAACCCCTGCCTTGCTTTCCCCACTTTCATGTAATCTTCCTCATAGTCCCTCCTCAATCTCAAATGCAAGGAAAGAAACTGCAAAACTGGTTTTTTTTCTGGAGCATTTAAGATCTTGCTCCCCAAAATATGTGATCAGTTTGGCTCAAATAAACTTACAAAAATTCTTTACAGATTTAGACATTTCTTACATTGACACTTTCCAGAAACCTCATCAGTTTACACTCCTCTCCCTCACAAAAGTGCCAAACTTGACCACTCTGGGGGAATTTCATATTTTCATCTTCCTTATTTGGAAGGGAAAAAAATAGCAACTTACTACCTGCCCATAACTAGTGAATCTGAACATTTTTCATATGTTTATTTAGCTGTTTGTACTTTTCTTCTTCTGGGCTGTATATGTTTTTAAATATATAAAATTTTCTTTTCAAGAAAACAAACAAATATACAAATAAAAAAACTTTCTTAAAAATGTAACCTGTCGCCCTGGCTGGTGTGGCTCAGCTGGTTGGAGCGTGGACCCATACACCGAAAGGCTGCGGTTTCGATTCCTTGTCAGGGCACATGGTTCCAGTTTGGGGCACGTATGAGAGGCAACCAATTGATATATGTCTCTCACATCGATGTCTCTCTCTCTCCCTTTCCCTCTCTGGAATCAATTAAAAAAATTTTATTTTGTTTTAATGTCAATTCGTATCTAGTCTCAGTAAAGCCGCTGGCTCATGTGGACAAAAGCAGCAGCCCAGGCAACCAGATGGGCTGTTCTGGCTGGTGTGTCCTTGGCTGGGACTGCCAGGGAGAAATCAGGGTCATTTACTGAGAAAAAGTGGCAGCAAGGGGTTGGGTGTGATGCCTAAACAAAACCAACAAGAAGGTGTATTGCTCTGTGCTAGAGCAACAGATGTGGGCCCTCCTCATTGGAGTGGCCCTTTCCTTCTGCTGGTTGGTGACATCAGGCTGCTGGCTGGGGCAGCCAGAGACAGGCGCATTTCCAGTGCCCCGCAGAGCTCCTGGGAGCGAGCCTGCCATTTCCAGGTTCTTCTGCCTGATTCTGGCTTCCTTCCTCTCAGGCCTTGGGTGTCAAGCCCGGACAAGAGGAGCCAAGGGAGCAGGCTCCCGACTCCAGAGCGCTGAGGCTGCCCGGGCCCAATGGTTGGCAGTGAGCCAGAGCTGCCCGAGGCCAGGGTTCCGGGAGGCAGGCCCGGGAGAACCTGGCGGGGGAGGGTGAGCAGGAGGCCGCTGTCAGAGGCTGCTGCTCACTGCCAGTTCTGTGCGCCGGCCGCGGCCCTTCAGCAAGGTGAATGGTTTCAGAAAGGGTCTCATTCACACACTGCCAAGACGTCCACGACCTATTCTTGAATTCACAGAAATTAAAAGCAGAACAACAGCCGGGCTAATTTAGCTGCTTGCGAGATGCAGCTGGTGCTCCTTTGCGCGCAGAACCCGCCGGGCCTTCCGCCCCCGCCCGGCCTGCGGAGGTCTCCTCGGAGTTATTTTGTACCCTGCAGCTCCAGGCCTGACTGTGACAGCTGAGTGACTTAGCTGGCACCGTGGGATGCGGAATGACAAAGGCGCAGAGCATAGCCGGGTGGCAGGGGATGGCGAGGGCTGGCGGGGGAGGACGCTGGGGTGCCAGGTTTGCCCTGCTCCACAGCTGCCTGGGGGAGCGATCGTGTTCTTCCATCCCTCTCTCTATAAAATATTCTCGTAGCAATTAAGTGAGAGGTTTAGCAAGCCAAAAAGTGCTTATTCCGGTGTCCTCGCATCCTGGAAGTGGTGGGGCCTCAGTCGTCCCCAAATCTGTCACTGCCTCGGAGGTCGCTTCGTCCTCCCTGGGCTGCCTTCCTGCTTTCGGGTCCTGGGTGGCGGCACCTCCTCTGGGGCCAGGGCGCCAGGGTGAGGTCCTGGGCGCTGTGGGGTTGCTTCTGGCCCACAGACACCATCTGGGCAAGGGTGAGGATGGCAGGATTGGACTTCTGAACAGCCCCAGGGGCCACCGTCAAGGAGCAGTGGCTTTAGGCCTGGGCTTGGGTTCAGATCTCAATGAGGGGCAGGTAAAGGGTAATGATGAAGTTGGGTGGAAATTCTGACCTGTGGCCAACGGCCCAACACCTCAGGGCCCCAGTTTCCTTGTAGGAAAATGGGGGATAAGAACAGTCTTTACTAGTATAAGGATTTTTGTAAGAATCAAATGAGCCAATTAAGGGAAATCACTTGGCATTGTAAGTACTACATAAGTGGAAGCTATTATTAATAATGCTGCTACACCAGCACTCCAAAGCCATGTTCAGCAAACATGCTCCCTTAGTCCACTTCAACATCCTGACTTCCCACACTATTTATTCTTAGAGGTTTTGAGTGGAGCTACAGAATTACACAACACGCACAACATGAGTCCCCTAGTCTTTTAATTGACAAGAATAAAACACTTCTCCTAGCCACCTTGCAGATCAGCGCCTAGGTCATTTGTCATTTCTTAGCGCTCCATGATGAGGCTGAGGAGCTGCAAAGAGGACACTGAATGGACTGGGGCAGAATCTTTCTTTCTTTCTCTCTCTCTCTCTGTCTCTCTCTCTCTGTCTCTCTCTCTTTCTCTTTCTCCTTCCTTCCTTCCTTCCTTCCTTCCTTCCTTCCTTCCTTCCATCCATCCATCCATCCATCCACAAATATTTATTGATTTTAGCAAGGAAGGAGAGAGAGATAGAAACACCAATGATGAGAGAGAATCATTGATCAGCTGCCTCCTGCACATTCCACACTGGGAATCGAGCGCCAAACCCAGGCATGTACCCTGACCAGAATCGAACCGTGACCTCCTGGTTCATAGGTCAATGCTCAACCACTGAGCCACACCGGCTGGGCCAGAATTGCTTTCTTTTAAGAAGCAGCCGTATTTCCAAGAAACACTCATTAATTCCAAAATATAATATTCTTGTAGCAATTAAATAAGAGGTGAGAAAGTTAATTATTTGGAAGCCAACAAAGTCATGATGAGGTACTAAGGTGATTCTGACTTGCTTTTCTCCCCTTTCAGGGCAAAGGACAGTAGATTCTATCTAGCCTGAGAATGACACTGTTGCCCCAGGCTTTCACAACTTTTATTCACATGGAGAAACTGATTCACTTTTTAATTCTCTCCATCCCATCAACAGTTTTACTAAGGTACTATAGGGAAAGTTCCAACATAACATGCTATCTATACTAATAAAAGAGTAATATACTAATTAGAGCGGGAGACCTTCTGGAGACCTTCCAGACGTCCTTCCGGACAAAGCTGGGGGCTTGGCCAGCCTGCAAACCACCCCCAAATGGCTCTCTGCCCCTCACCCAGGCCAGCCACACCCCCCAGCGGGGACCCTCATCCTGATGGGGGAGTGGCCAGCCTGCAAACAGCCATCAGCCCCTCACCCAGGCTGGCTCTGCCCCCCAAGGGGACCCCTTTCAGGGCAGACCAGCTGGCCCCCACCATGCACCAGGCCTTTATCTTCTATACTAATAAAAGGGTAATATGCTAATTAGACCGGGAGACCTTCCGGATGTCCTTCTGGACAAAGCCATGGTGGCGGGGCCGAGGCAGAAGCAGTTAGGGGCAATCAGGCCAGGACGGGAGGGCAGTTGGGGGTGATCAGGCTGGCAGGGGGGGCAGTTGGGGGCAAGCAGGCTGGAAGGGGGGGCCAGTTGGGGGCGAGCAAGCTGGTGGGGGGGGGCAGTTGGGGGCAAGCAGGCCGGCAAGGAGGGGGCAGTTGGGGATGAGAAGGCCGGCGGGGGGGGGGGGGGGCAGTTGGGGGCAAGCAGGCCGGCAGGGGGGCGCAGTTGGGGGCGAGCAGGCCAGCAAAGAGGGGGCAGTTGGGGACAAGCAGGCCGGCAGGCAGAGTAGTTAGGGGCGATCAGGCTGGCTGACAGGTGAGCGGTTAGGAGCCAGCAGTCCTGGATTGCGAGAGGGATTGGGCCTAAACTGGCAGTTGGACATCCCCCAAGGGGTCCCAGTTTGGAGAGGGTGCAGGCCGGGCTGAGGGACACCCCCTCCCCCAACCATGCATGAATTTTGTGCACTGGGCCACTAGTATCTGATAGATCCATGGCAGCATTGGCCAACGGGTGGTCAGCTAGGGAGCTTGGAGAAAAGGGTTAGTGAGGAGGGAGGTGCTTTTATCTCATGATATAGTCACTGAGATTTTAAAAAATATTTAGGAAATATATTAATTTAGGTTATGCAACACTACTATCTACTGTAGTAGACAAATTTCAATATCTCTTTGGCTTAATACATCAGAAGTTATTTCTCCTGTTATATGTCAAAGCAAGTGGCAGGTGGGAGGAGTCTGCTCCATTCAGTCACTCAGGGGTCCAGTCTAATAGTGGCTCTGCCAACTGTAGTTCCTCATCTGGAACACATGGCTTCTGAGATGCTTTGGAAAAGAAAGGGATGGAGAATAACCACCCTGTTTCTTTACTTCCTTAAATTAGAAGTAATACATACTATTTCTGATCATTGTCTGTTGGCTGAAACTAGCCACATGGTTCTATTGAAAGGAAGGCTATGAAATGTAGGGGAGGTGAACACTAATCTTCCTGCCACAGACTGAGATACTACAATAAACTGAACTTGGAGCTGTTATTTTAGGTTATCAATTATGTAGGAAACAAAGTCTTGGAGCCATTATAAACTTTTAAAAAAATTATTGATTCATTGATTGATTTGAGAGAGGCAGAGAAAGAGAAACATCAGTTTGTTGTTCCATTTATTTATGCATTCACTGGTTGATTCTTGTATGTGCCCTGGCTGAGGATTGAACCGTAACCTTGGTGTATGGGACAATGCTTTAACCAATTGAGCTACCCAGCCAGGGCTATAGACTATTTGCTAAAGGTTATCACTTGATGTGTAGCATTACAATCAAAAGAAAACAGCCCTGGTTGGGGTGGCTCAGTTGGTTGGAGCATTGTCCTGTGCACTGAGAGGTCATAGGTTCGATTCCTGGTCAGGGCACATGCCTAGGTTGTGGGTTTGATTCTTGGTAGAGGTAAGGGCTTCAGGCAGTGGATCGATGTTTCTCTCTCACATTGATGTTTCTCTCCCCCTCTCCCTCTCTTTCTAAAATCAATAAAAACATATATAATAAATAATGATATAAAAAAAGAGAGAAAACCGAACATCTCAGTACCAGCTAATATACATGCCAACTCACATCAGCCACTGAAGTGAGGCTCATGGAGCAAATTAATAGGCCACAAACTCCAAAAGGGCAGCTGAAACAGCTGTGGGAGGAGAGAGGAGCTCCTAGAAAAGTATGGTACTCTTGATCTTACATAGAAAAACAGATGGGAGTGGTTCCAAGTGTATGTATATACATATATACACAGTAGGAAAGAAATAACAAATGCATATAATAAATAAAAGACACCCATTGGTCAAATGCTAAAATGTTAAATGTTTTAAAGACACTCCCCAACAAGCATACATAGTTTAGAAAAGTGGTTTTAGAATGGATAACAGGAAGTACTATGTTACAGTGGTTAGGAAATGTATTTATCATGCCTTCATCATATTTCATGAATGCCTATAATGTATAAGACACTATATAAGAAATCTTTAAGCTATGAGCTTTACAGTCTAATTTATGACTTTTAAAAGGTAGGCGTTATATAAGTAGATAGTTAACCTTTTATTTTACTCAGCATCATTTACTGCTACCATGTTCAAGGCGATTTGCAGCATATAAAAATGAACTAAACCTAATTCCAACCCTAAGGAGTTTTTGGACAACGTTGTTATGATCAAGCTCAACCATGTTCTCCCACCAGTCATGTTTACTTACTAATACCAGGAAAGGTATCAAGCTGGTAAAATGGCTCACCAGGCTGGTCCGTTGGCCTTCTTTGGGTTGTTTTAGACTTGCTAATTTGAATGATGGATGTTGATGGCATTGAGCATCTTATAGCTGGAAAGGTTAATTGAGGCCCTCTTTCTGCAATTCTGTTGAAAAATTGAAAAATTTTCAGAAATGGAATAATTAGATACATGCAAATCTTCTAAGTTCTAGTGTTATTTTTTTTAATATTCTAGCTTCCTTAGCTGAAAGTTTTATCTCAACCTTCAGTCATAATAGAAATATTAACTGAGATTAAAAAACAAAGTTGATGAAGATTTAAAAAAAAGCCAAAAAACAAAATTGACTGAAAACTACAGTATGTGCCAAAATATTACCTTTTAGTGTCAGGACCTACAGCTAATTTTTCTCCTTTCCCCCTTTTTCTTTATTATCCACACTTCCTATGACAAATATAATTAAAGAATGCATTAGGGAAAAATAAGTTCATTCAGAAGTTCCTCTCTTTCATAAATTCTTTATTATTTATATACAAGAATGATGATTATTTGGGAACCACAGAGAGATTTGTAGTTTACTATTTAAATAAACTGTAAGATTTGGAGCTTGGCTAAGACTTTATTGATGATGTAAAACAACTCCCCGGATTTAATCTATTCATTGATTTAACAAATGTTTACTGAGCATCTACTATGTACCAGGCTCTGTGTTAGGCTCTGAGGACCTAGCTGCCCATGTGGGCTTACTGTCTCATAGAAAATCCAAGTTTTGAGACAATGCCACTCTGTGACTTGCCCAGGGATACACATTAGTTGGCAGCAGAGATGTATGAAAATCTGGTGTCCTACTTTTTCTTTTTTAAGGCATCCCCTTATTAGAATTTTTTGTTTTGTTTTATGAGTGTTTTCTTTTAATATGTTTTTATTGATTTCAGAGAGAGAGGGAGAAAGAGAGAGAGGGATGGAAACTTCAATGATGAGAGAGACTCATTAATCAGCTGCCTCCTGCATACCCCCTACTGGGGATTGAGCCTGCAACCTGGGCATGTGCCCTGACCGGGAATCAAACCACTTAGCAACACAGGCCAGGCTGGTATCCTACTTTTAATTTGGGCTCTCTTCAATATTTATTTGCCACTGACCTTCTTAGCTGTGTATTATCTTTCTGTAGTGAAGATAGAATAAGAGAAAGCCATCTTTGATTAGTTGAGCACCTGAGGGAATACTGGAGAAAGTTTTAGTGGTTAGTTGGAACATAATCTACACTTCCTTAATCCTGGAAAAGTATAAAATAGTCCAGTGGTTCCTAAATGTACTCTGATCAGGTAGCCAAACTTAGAGATAAAGTTTCACTGTCTGCATTAAACTAAAATAAAAAAGAGGGAGAAAGATAATGTACATGTTGATGTAAAGTCTCCCACTTTCCTTTTGTAGGAGGGGCTATCCTTTATGCAGAGAGTATATTCTTACTATTTTGGGAGTTAAAATGTCCTTTCTTCTTGAAATAATTCAGATAGTGGGTGGCAGTTAGTTCTTTCTTAAAATGTCCTGATCATCAAAATTTGAAGTTGACATCTCTGTCAGTTTCTCCCAAATTTAAAAATCCAAATGACTGAATCACTAAATTAAATATTGGGGTAGTTCAAATTTTCTTTGGGATAGCCTGGTGCTAGAAACTGACTCTTAATACTCTCTTATGACAATTAGTGAAAGGCCACCACACCTTTGAGTCTCAAAATAAAAACAAAAAGATCTCTAAGAACTCTGATCTCTCAGCAACACTTTTGCTAGTTTTATGATCTTTTACTACCTTCCTTTGTTCAGAATTTTTCTCTTGATGCTGAGGCATCCTCTTGATTTATATAAATCAATGGCTTCTCTATTCTGCACAGGGTACTTTAAAAAATACTGATGAATGGGCTCTGCTCCCAGATATTCTTATTTAAGTGGCTTCAGGTGGGAATTAAGTGCTAGGATGGTTCAAAAGTGCCTTTGGTGATTTTAATGTGTGGCCTGGTAGGGATGGCGTTCCTTTATTAAACAGCTTCTATGTGTCAGGGACTAGGACAGTTACACAGATGAACAAGCTGGTCTATGCAGTAGACAAGCTAATTAGGAAAACAGACAGGCAAAATGTGACAACACAGTGTGGTAAGTGCTTTTATTTATTCTGTAATTCAACCACTATTAACAAGTGCCATGGTGGAGTAAAGGTATGCCCAAATCCTGTGGGCTCCCTGCAAAGACCCGGGGAACTTCACAGAGAAGGCAGCAGCCAGGCAAGGATTTGGAGGAATCCTTCTCCCAAGTCTTCATCAGATAAGGTAAAAAGGGCAGGCAGTGCTGCTGTGGGAACAGTGTGTGCCCGGCATGGAGGATGTGGTGGGCTGGCAGAAGCTAGAGATACTGGTTGGCTACAGATGTGCACAACCTTATAGGTAGACTGAGGAGTTTGCATTGAAAAGACATTAAAGGTTTTTCTGCAGGAAAGCACAAGTGGGGTGTAGGTGCAGAATACCTGCACTTAAGATAATACTGGTTGTTCATACACAAAGCTATCGCTTGGATTTGCTCCCCTGTTTAAAATGAATGGTTTGGCCCTTGACGGTTTGGCTCAGTGGATAGAGAGCCCGCAGACTGAAGGGTCCGGGTTCAATTCCGGTCTAGGGCATATGCCTGGGTTTCGGGCTTGGTCCCCAGTAGGGGGCATGCAGGAAGCAGCTGATCGGTGATTCTCTCTCATCATTGATGTTTCTCTCTCTCTCTCCCTCTTCCTCTCTGAAATTAATAAAAATATATTTTTTAAAAAACAAACAAATGGTTTGGCTTATAATCTCCACCACCTCTGCCATTGACTGATGCAACCAAACTGTAACCTTGAGAGAATAATTTCCATCAATGAAGAGAGAGGATTCCATGTGGCAGTTGGAAAGGGGACGGGAGGGTGGGGCGGAGGGGGAGGTGTAGACTGATGTTTCCTAAGTGACTCATTGTACATAACTTATCATGGACTGAGGCCTGAACAAATCACTCAGGGTCCCTATCTGCTGCTTCCCTACTGAAATTATTCTTCAGAAGGACTTGTTAGCACATCTGTGGACGTGATACCCCTTATCAGGCTGTTCTTGACTTGCTTCAGAGCAAATGAAAAAACCCAAAAGATCAAACCCTCCAGGTTCCTTCAGCTCCTAAAGCTACTCTGGTTCACAGGTCTGCACTCAACCACAGAGCCACGCCTCAGGCTGCATTTTTTTTTTTTTATCCGTACTCAGGACTAAGGACAAATAGGTCAGACCATGGAGTCATCCCAGTGCCAGGAACTAAAACCTTCTGGCTAAAACACTCACAGAAGAAACATTCCTTTCCAGTTGTGGAAGAAGAGGATTCAGCCAAGCCCAGTGCTTCTCAAATTCAGTGACAATAAGTTTCAAGTAAAATCAAGGACTGAGAAATGTAGATTTGGGAGCCCCACTCCAGACCTACTGAATCAGAATCTCGGGTTAGACCAAAGAAACTGTTTAAAGCACTCATTCCCAGATCGTTCTGATGCCAGAGATCCGTGAACCACACACCAAGCAGTATAACTGTAGTTGTCAGTAGTTCTGGCCAGTGGTGGACATTGGCAGATGTTTTGGGGGAGGGAGCAGGACTGGTCAGATAAGTCCCTGAATTCATAATCCTTCAGCACAGACAGCATGCAAATTATGCATGATGCTTGGTTTTCAATTCAAGTTATTTCTAGGTTAACTTCTTAATTGAGCTGTTTGGCTCAGCAGAGGACTTGCGATACCACAGATAAGAGAGAGGTTTAGGAGTAAGCATTAAGTATCTCTGGCTGTGTCTCTGTTATCTTTTCCAGTCCCACTTATCTGAAGAGCCAGGATTTCTCAAAGGACAAGTAACCTTAGAGGGGAGTATCAATGGGAAAGCAACACACTCCCTTTCCTTGCCATGCCCGTTAGAGAACTTTATTTATTAAGAAAAGAATGTCAGAAAACACATCCAGATATTAGATAAAGATATCTCTGTCTTCTGTGTTGGCTAGGTCCCGAGGTTACAGGAGCACAAGCTCAGGCAAACGAGTTCCATTTCTCTCCAAGGTGCCTGTCTCTTCTTCATGCACTGGAAATCCGTGTGGCTAACTCATTAGTGATAACGAGTATTAGATGCTCATAAATCTCCCACAATTCATTGGCTGAAGACATCTTAAATGTGGACTTTTTCGTTTTTATTGTCTCTGGTTGCTTCTTTAGCATGCTTTAGTATGAGTGTACAGATTTGGGGTTTTGAAACTTGTTTTTAATTAAGGCATGGCTTATTTTCAGTGCTTGAGATAAAATGCAGTCTGGGGGGCTCAAACCCATGTTACAAAATAAAGTGCATCTGGGCAGACCATGGGAGTGGGGGAGGGAAGAACGTAAAGGCTAAAGTGTCTGCCAGGATTCTTAAGTTTACTTAGTAACTTCTTGGAAAATAAAAATTCCAGCACCTGCACTATAAAAAAAGCACACCTTATAAATGTCCGTCTCTTTGAAATATCTAAATGAACTAGAATGAATTATGAACTAATGGCTTGTAAAAATTCACCTTGAGCCAGCTACTGAAGATACTAAATAAAAGAGGTAGAGAGAGGCTGTGAGGAAACCCAACCTGCTGTTTGTTTGTTTTATCAGTAATGTAACTCAAAAGTAGCCAAGCCCATGGCGGGAGGGGGATCTTTCCCTGTGTTTTGTTTCCCTGAACTGAGCCTGTGAATGCCAAGATTTAATCTAAAGAGGTTTGTGTTTTAAAAACTAACAACCAAGTAATAAAACACCTATAAAGGGGGTTTATAATGGACCCGGTGACAGTTTTCAGTGTACTATTACCACGCTATCCTTTCATCCAACTCTGTGCCCTTTGTCTCAGCTCCTTTCTCACCTTGCTGCCAAGAAGCAAAGAAGTGGGGGCCACTCACACCCCGAAGGAGCAGCCCATCTTCAGCAAGTGATGTGTGCCTTGTTGCTCTGCATCTGAGGACCAGGCGGTGCTGCTTGCTTTGTCTGTCTGAGATCATTGGCCCTAACAGAGAACCTACCTACCTAGTTGGTGCAGTGGCTCCTAATGGGGAGTGGAAGGTGCTAGGGCTGCAGGGGCAGTGGCATCAGGATTCCAAGATGTCAACCAGGGCAGGAAGCCGGGGGCCCCCTCTCCCTGGCACCTGGCATCACCCCGCCAAGGCTCAAGCTGTCCTTGACTCCGGGGACGGACTTGGGTCAACAGGTGGTTTCCCACCCAGGCCACCACGCCTGAGACCTGGTCCTGTCACAAAGCCATCGTTCTCCTCCTCCTCTCAAAGAAATGGCGCCTGGGAAGGGAAACTTCGTACTCCAAACTCTAAGAGCCATTGCTCGAGTCCACTTTTCCTATTTTCTTAAGTCTCCCCTGCCAGCATCCCACCCATCTCCGGGTGAGAAGTCTTCGGAGTCTGGAGGGCGCTGGGAGGCATGCGGGCAGCGTCAGAGTGGCCCAGCCTGGGCGGCCAGAGGAGCCCCCCGCCCCCCTCCTGTGGCCTCAGGAACTCGGGGGGCCCAGGGGAAGTCTGGAAAACCGAACTTCGCCATCAGCTCTCCTCCGAGCGCCGGCTACAGGAGCGGGGGAAGGGCCCCCCGCGGTCCCCGCCCCCCCCTCCCCCAGCACCCCTGCCATCCGGCCACACCGCCCTAGAAAGCGCTCGGACCGCAGCTCAGCTCCCTGCGCCCCGCAGGCCGGGAGGGCATCTAGGGGGGCAGTTCCCCTCGCCAGCCCGCCTCTGACATCCCCACTCCCCCCAAGGATGCCGCGGCTGTGCCCTGTCCGCAGTCGCTGAATGTCACTGCTCCCTCTTCCTCCCGATCAGGGTAGACACCGCTCCCGAGGCATCCCCCACCCCAAAACTGTCGCGACCGCCCGAGGGAGCCAGGCCCAGGCGGAGGACGAAGTTTGGGGCCCACGGCGGCGGGAGGGGGGGCGGCTTGGCGAGGACCGCACCTCTCAGTCCCCGTCCGACCGTGCACACTCCCCGCCCCAAACGGCCCAGGCGTCCCCATCCTCCCGCGGACACCGGCATCCCTGCCCTCCCCCGAGGGCGGCGAGCGGAGCCCCCCAGGGCGGAGGCAGGTACCCCCGGGGCGGGGACTGGGGCGGGCGGGGTCCCGGCTGCGCCCCCGGCCGGGCCGGGCGGGCTAGCTGGCGGCGCGGGGGGAGCGGGGCTGGGCGGCGCTGCCTCGGGCTCTGTGCGCTGCAGCCCGGAGCCGAGGAGGAGGAGGCGGAGGAGGAGAAGGAGGCGGCGGCGGTGGGTCCCGGGCGGGGGGAGCGCGGCGCTGCGGACCCGGGCGGCTGGCAAAGGACGAGGCGGAGGCTGAGGAAGGCAGCGGGGAGACCCAGGCTGCAGCAACAAAGAGCAGCCAACGATTGGCCGGGCTGCAGGCGAGGTTAGTCGGGGACCCGGGTGGCTGGAGGCAGCGGCGAACGGTACACGTGCTTGCAGACACGGGCGAGTGTGGAGCCGGGGGGTGCACGCCCGGCGGGGTAGGTGCTTGCTCCCCCTCGGCATGGGATGGGAAGGAGGCTGCAGTGACATCGTCCTGCCTGTACTCGGCCTGGGACTTGCAGGTTAGGGGGTGTGTGGGGGGTAAGGATGCGAGCCAGGGGGCGGGCGAGTAGTCGCCCGGGACGGGACGGGGTAGGGTGGAGGAGGGGGCGGGATGGAACGCTCCGGGCGGCGCGCCCGTCCGCGCGCTCCACCGCGGGAGTTGACGATGGAGAACCTCGAATTTTAACTTCGCGTGCCCGCCCGCGCGCGCCCGCCCGCGCCCACCCCTAAATCCTGCGGCCGCCGCCAGCGATCAGCTCTCACACAAACTTTAGCTGCGGGGCTAGGGGGTTTGGGGTTGAGTGGGGGAGGGGAGAGGGAAAAAGGCCCTCTGATTGGCGTTGCTTGCAGCCAATGAGGCCAAACGCCTTTCCTGCGAGTAGACCCAATCCATTTCTAGAGGTAGAGGGGGCGGGGAGGTGGAAGTAGAGGTGGCGCGGCGTCTGGGAGAGAGAAAAGGGCTGGACCAATAGGTGCTCAGAAGAGGCGGGCCCAGAGGTCTGTCGATTGGTACTGGCAGTGAACCCTCCCCCGGGGTGGTGCCGGAGGGGGGATGCTGGGTCGAGGGGTGTGTTTATGCGGAGCCAAGATGACCGGCAGGAACCTGCCCCAATGGGCTGCAGCGTGGTTAGTGTGTGGGTGACGGACAGATATGTAGGCCAACGAGTGGCCCTAAGTGTCTGCGGTCTTGCCCAATGGAGCAGCGCTGGGGCGGGGCCGCGGCTCGGGTTTAATGAGACTCCATTGGGCTGTAATCAGTGTCATGTCGGATTCATGTCAACGACAACAACAGGGGGACACAAAATGGCGGCGGCTTAGCTCCTACCCCTGGCGGCGGCGGCAACGGTGGCGGCGGCGACGGCACCTCCTCCAGGCGGCAGCCGCGGCTTCTTTCTCAGGCAGCGCCAGCGCCCAAGGCAGGCGCGGTGGCGGTGGCGCGCGGCCAGGTCTGTCACCCACTCCGCGCGTTCCCAGGGGGTGGAGACTGAGCGGGAGGGGGGCGGAAGGGGGACAGGGGGCTTGTTAGGCCCCTCCCACAGGCCTCTGCGCGAGGGTCACCGCGGGGCCGCTTGGGGTCGGGCTGCCCCTGAGCGTGACGGTAGGGGGCGGGGAAACGGGAGGAAGGACAGTCCCCGCCCCTCAGCGGGGCCTCCAGGGCAAGGGGCGGGACTAGGAGTGCAGGGGGCGGGGCGACCTAGGAGTGGGTGGGACTCGGGTGGTCGGGAGGCGGGGGCATGGAGTGGTTTTCAGAGTGGGAGGGACTTGGCAGGACAGGAGTGGTGGGGGGGCGCTGGTGTCTGTGGAGGACTGGTGAGGACTGGTGAGGGCGTGGATGGGAGGGGGAATGAGGTGTGCAAACTGGTGCAGATGGGAGAGTAGGAAGAGATGCAATATTGGAGATGTGAAGGGGGACTGAGGGGTATGTGAGGGCAGGTGAAAGGCTGCAAAAGGGTGAACTGCTGCAGCAGGGTGAGATTGCAGTGATCTGGGGCCAGAGTGGGTTTGGGTGTGGCGGATGTGGAGTAGAGTCGAGAAAGCGGTGCAGAGTAGATGTTGGATTGGGGCAAGTATTGGGGAATGTGAAGAGCAGGTGCAGTTGTGGGAAGGAGGTATGGGGATGAATCGGCACGTTGGAATAGGAAGGTTTGCTAGCTTAGGTGTCTATGAAGCGTTAAACATGGAAGGATGGTTATGGATATGCTTGGGAGAGTCTCAGAAAGATGGTAAGATGGCAGAGCTGACATAATTGTAAAGGGAGGCTACTTAGAAGTTGTAAAATATACCTATGGCAGAAAATCTCATGGGGATAGAGGGTTCAGGAGGGTGGAAAGAGGCAGGTGTGAAGAAAGATGGGTGGGGCTGGGCACTAGTCTGGGGGAATGTGATTTGGTGGACTGCCTAAGGAGTTAGGATGGGGCAAAGAAAGGTGTTGGCTTGGGAGACAGGGTTGTTTGATAGGCTGGATTTCTTGGGTGAAATGTGAGCTGGAGTCTTCAATGTGGGGCAGGACAAGGGGAACAAGGTGTCTGTCTCAGGAAGACTGCTGTGGGCAGAGTGCAAAGAGTTGTGGGAGCCTAGGGGCAAGGCAGAAGAGGGGCTACAAATCCCCCATGAAGGCGTTTAAACCCTGTAGTTGGGAGAGGGTGTTGGGATATGCTAAAGAAACCAGTGAACCAAGAATGTTTGGGGTGGAGGTACCAGAAAAGTCAAGGTAAAGAGTATATGAACACTCTTTCATATGGACAGGGGATGGGAGTATAGCATATGGGAATTAGTTATGGTGGGAGAGAGTTCTGTGGCTCTCAAAAAAAATGGTGTGTGTGTGGTTTGTTTGTTTTTGATGTGACTATGAGTAAAGTACATTCTACCGGTTTTACTGTGTACCCTAGATTTTCTGGGATAGCCCTGAAATAAAACACTCTATTATTTTGCTATACATAAATTCTTCACACATGTATCAAAATGGATTGGGACAATCCTTTTATGTTTTTGAGAAGGAAAGATTGCATGTTTCAGTAAAGGATAAGATTCTTATCTGAGATCTACTTAGGGTTGAAAGTTGGAGAGGCAAAGTGATGGTTAAAAAAAAGAAAAAAAACAGAAGCAGAAGGAGGTTTTAACATTAAAAGAGGAACTTAGGGGAATGACTGGCTGGTGGTAATGACAAATTTTGCCTACTAGCCATACCCAGGCCTCCGAGTAGCATGGATGTTGTGTCATTGCCGTTATACCAAATGTTTCTGTCATGCGCTGCTTGTGAAGATAAGGTGGAAACTGTCAGGTGTAATGCATAACATGAAGGAAAGCAAAATAGGGTGAGTATTGGAAGGTAGTTGAGGAAGTTTGATAATTTTAATGCACTTAAGGAACTTTCATATACTGGTTAGAAGATTTAATTTAACTAACTGATCTGGTTTTGTTAAATGCCAGGATTCCTAACAGGAGACTGTTTAGTCTCTTAGTTCCCTGCAAATACCTTCAGTTTTTCTGGATATAGATGCCTGTATTTGTACAAGGTGAGAGAAAAGGAAATTGTTTTATGAAAGTAGGGATGTGTGAGCTGTAGTGATCATTTCTTTGCTTGCAGAATAGGAAATGATACATGGATGGGAGAAGTGTGATGAAGGGCTATTTCTTCCCTATAATGCTTTTTTCAGAAAATTAATTTTATTTTTTAATCCTCACCTGAGGATATTTTTCCATTGATTTTTTAGAGAGGGTGGAAGAGAGAGGGAAAGACAGACAAATATTGATGTGAGAGATACACATCGATTGATTGCCTCCTGCAGGAGCCCTGACCAGGGCCCAGGCTGAGGAGGAGGTACATGCCTTTGACCGGAATCGAACCTGGGACCCTTTGGTCCCCAGGCTGAACTCTATCCACTGAGCCAGACTGTCTAGAGCTCTTTTCTATAATGTTTTAATTCGCATTTCCAAAGCACCTCTATATATAGGACTCCCACAATCCTCCACAACTTTTGTATTATCCTTTCCACCTTGCGAGATGTTTAAGTTGTTTCTGGTCTGGAGAAATTGTGAACAAAGCTGCTATGAGTGTTCTACCATCGTCTGGTGCACATGTGTACATGTTTCTCTAAGGTGTACACGTAGGAATGAAATTGCTTGTTCATAGGTGACCATTTATCATGCCTTATGCCTGTTGTTCCTCTGTAATCAGTATAACACCCTTATTTCTCAAAAATGTCTGGATTTGGATGATGACTTGTACAGTCTTCCTAGTCATGGGGTTATGCTTGTCTTCAACTTGACTAGGTGCCAAACTGTTTTCCAAAGTGTTATATCAGGTTACACTCCTTCCACGGATATATGAAAGTTCCCATTGGCTCTCCAACTCTGTCTTGTTAGCTTTTCAAATTAGCCAATCTGGTAAACTTTGCATTTACCTGATATTAATCAGGTTGAACAGCTTTTTGTTGGCTGTTTGGATTTCTTCATTTATAAGGTTCCTGTTCAAGTCTGTTCCCTATTTTTTTTTTAAATTCTTTATTTACTCTGGAATCAAAGCCTTTTCGTGTGTATGTTGCAAAATGCTTTCGTCCATTCTGTGGTTTGCCTTTTCACTCTCTTTATGGTGTCTTTAAGTGAACCAAAGTTCTTAATTTTAATGGAGTCAAATTTATTGGTCTTTTCTTTATGATTAGTGCTTTTTGTGTCTTGTTTTAAGACTCTTTTCCTACCCTTAGGTCAAGTAGATATTCTATATAGTATTATCTTCTAACAGCTTTATCGACCTTAAAAGATGTGTGATTATAAGTAAAATAGTCTTCTTGATCCCATCCTCACCTTTATAAATCTGTTTTTATTTTTCCTCTTTCTTCCGTTTTCTGTCTTGACTTTTTACTTCTCTGCAACTATAACTAAGAACCAGGTGCTGACTTCTCCTGTCTCTTAGGAGAAAGTGGTCATATAGACAAGTTCAGCCAGATTAGATTTTACAGGTCTCCAGCTGACTGTATTGCCCTTTTTCCTTTTATGAGCTAGCATTTTATTGTGTTCCTGCTATGTGTCTGTCACTATCCTTGGCTCTTTCATATTTGTTATCTCAAGTATTCCTCTTTACAGTTCTACAAAAAAGAGATGAGAAAACTTAGACTGATTAAGTAACATGTCCAGTATCCCCCAGCTTGGGTAGCTAGCAAAGTGAGGACTTGATTCCTGAACTCTCTAGATCAGGGGTAGGCAAACTTTTTGACTCGAGGGCCACAATGGGTTCTTAAACTGGACCGGAGGGCCGGAATAAAAGCATGGATGGAGTGTTTGTGTGAACTAATATAAATTCAAAGTAAACATCATTACATAAAAGGGTATGGTCTTTTTTTTTTTTTTTTTTAAGTTTTATTCATTTCAAACGGGCCGGATCTGGCCCGCGGGCCGTAGTTTGCCCACGGCTACTCTACATACATCCCATCATAGCACACCTTATTGAATAAGATTTCAGAAGCCTATTTGATAATATCTCAAAATGATGAGAATAACATTACTTTTAACATCATCCTAACTAAAGCATATAGAGACAATTATTGTGAAACGAGATAAAATTATTGACTTCTGTGTATAAAAAATAAAATTTAGAATAGGTAAAGTTGGAGCAGACAGTGGACCTTAAGGGGTCCTTGGATGGGCAATAGAGGTTTCTCTGAAGGCCCTTGAATTTGTATGCAAATGTCTGTATGTACAAGTATTCATTTAAAAAAATAGATCTTTAATTTTCTTGAGATTCTCAGAGGGGAACCCTACTTTGTTTCCAGGCTACCCTGGATACCCTGTTTGAAGACATAAAGTGATAAAGTTAAGTGGTCTGTGTTTTCAAGATAATCTTTTACAAATTTAGATGTTCGATTTTTTTCTTGTCATTAAAATACGCTGAAGCTAATCTGTAATCAGGAAGAAATCTAGGATTGAATAGAAAAATTTTAAAGGCCAAGAAAAAGACACTCTAAATTCAGTTGATTATTTCTAAGTGAAAGTGCTTAGTTATATACATCATTACTAATCAGTGTATCCTGGCTCCAAAGGCCCGACGACTTCAAGTGACTTTGCATCTTGTCTCCAAAATCCTGTTTTACAAGGGATCAGATTTCCTACGAGGCTCTTTGCAGTGTGATTAAAGTTTACAGACTGAAACTATTGAGCACTTCAGTGCAGGGGTGACTGTGCAAACCCAATTCATGGGCTTCACCAGGAGATTTGGGACATGTCTCTACTAATTGATGATGATGATGTTGAAACTAATCTTTGCGAGGGATTATGGAAGCCATAATAATTTATTGATGGTTCAGTTATTGTTTGTTGAAGCAGATTTACACAATTATAGTTTAATGACATAACAAGGATATTGTCAACTAGGAGAGCATGGCATGAAAAATTAAACTTCTAATTAATATAATATTAGTTGAAAAGATAATTTTCATGGTGATTTAGCCTCTTAGAAATCCTTGGAAAACATTATTAGCTTAAGAATTAAAATCTCTCTATGTTAATGAGTAGTGAGAAAGAATTTAGTAGTAGTATTCTAAAAAGATGGGGAATTAAATATTCATTTAAACTAACATGTATCGAGTACTTACTCTGGGCTTGCTGCTTAGTTAGATAAATAAATATAAGTTGAACCAGATCGATGTTTAGAGAAATGAAATACTCCATTGCTTTTGTTTGTCCCTTCAGTCATCCTTGCCTCCAACCTGTACTGGATGGATACTGTTCCCAGAGTGATTCAAACATTTAACAATGTGTGCGTGCACGAGTTCGAGTGTATGTGTGAGCTTTTAGAGCAGCGGTTCTCAGCCTGTGGGTCGCGACCCCTTTGGTGGTCAAACGACCCTTTCACAGGGGTCGTCTAAGACCATCCTGCATATCAGATATTTACATTACGATTTATAATAGTAGCAACATTACAGTTATGAAGTAGCAACGAAAATAATTTTATGGTTGGGTCACAACATGAGGAACTGTATTTAAAGGGCCAGAAGGTTGAGAACCACTGTTTTAGAGAGTGGAAAAGAGAGAGAAAGACAGAGAGAAATATCAGTGTGAGAGAAACACATCAATTAGTTGCCTTCTGAACGAACCCCAACCAGGGCCCAGGCTGGGGAGGGCCCTGCAACCAAGGTATGTGCCCTTGACCTGAATCGAACTTGGGAACCTTTGGTCTGCAGGCCGACGCTCTATCCACTGAGCCAAACCGGCCCGGGCTCCACTATGTCTTATAGGGTCACTATTCCTGCAGTGGCTTCCCATTACTTCATCTGTCATGTTCACATGTCTCAGCCTTGCTTTTGTCACAGCCAACTTTATTTCTAAAATATATATATATATATATATATATATATATATATATATATTTTATTATTGATTTTTTTACAGAGAGGAAGGGAGAGGGATAGAGAGTTAGAAACATTGATGAGAGAGAAACATTGATCAGCCGCCTCCTGCACACCCCCTACCTGCCCACAACCAAGGTACATGCCCTTGACCAGAATCGAACCTGGGACCCTTCAGTCCGCAGGCTGACGCTCTATCCACTGAGCCAAACCGGTCAGGGCTCAACTTTATTTCTTATTCCTCTTTAACACACACTCTCTAGCCATGCACATGGACTTGGTGTCACTTTGTCTGACTGCTCATTCTCAGCTTCGGTGCTTTCTAGATTACCTTCATTCATTCACTGATGCATTCATTTAACAAATAGAAATTAAACCCCTCTTATGTTCAAGTTGTGGTCTCGGGAAATCCATGAATCCTGTTGTTTTGTTAATCCTCACCAGAGGATATTTTTTCCATTGAATTTTAGAGTGAGTGGAAGCGAGGGAAAGGTGGAAGAAAGAGAGAGAAACATCAATGTCAGAAAGACACATTGATTGGTTGCCTCCTGCGTGTGCCCCAATCAGGGCTGGGAAGAACCTGCAATCCAGGTATGTACCTTTGATGGATTTCGAACCGGAGACCCGGTGGTGTGCAGGCCAACGCTTTAACCATTGAGCACATAAGCCAGGCTGAATCCTGTTTTTATTTATTTTTTTAATGTTTTTTATTGATTTCAGAGGGAGGGTTAGAAAAATCAATGATAAGAGAGAGAATCATTAATCAGCTGCCCCCTGCATGCCCCCTACTGGGGATTGAGCCTATAACTCAGGCATGGGCTCTGACCAGGAATTGAACCTTGGGTTCCTGGTTCATGGGTCGAAGCTCAACCACTGAGCCACTCCGGCCCAACTGAATCCTGTTCTTAAGAATGTTATAATCTAGTAAGGGAGAAGAGGTCAGTACACAAATAAGCATAATGCAAAATAGAAAATGAATGCCAAAATAGTAAGAAAGCAAAAAGCTTTCCTGTTAGACAAAGAACAGTATGGCTTCTAAGGATTTGAATTTGGGTGAAGAGACCAGGCAGTGGTCCAAGTTCTTCAAGGTTCAGTTAAGGCCCATCCATCCAAGGGTTGTTCTACCTGTCCACATTACGCAAGGTATAGTCACAGTTTTTTCCAGACTTCTTTTCTTCTGTAATCAGGGGAAACCTTTCTTTTAAGTGAATCTTATATATGGAGCAGTTAAGGTGGAGGTGCTTTTTTTGGTGCAAGCGGGTGGTGGACCTAGTGTTTAACACACAAGGGGCAGGTGATATTCAAGGCACTTTTTCACAAGAGATCCAGGGAGCCCAGTTTGAAAACCAGTGGAGGGAGGGGAAATGTTTTGGTGTTAACATCTGAATTAAAATCCTTCTTGATTTAGTGGTCTGAGGTCTTGACCAGATCAGGTCTCAGTTTTTCTTTGGCTACCCTACAGGGTTGTTTTAAGGTTTACAGATAATCTGTGTAAAGTGCCGGGCCCATAGTACTTGTCAAAAAATGGTTGGTATTATTATAGTTTAGTGCTTTGTTTCTTTCAAAAAAAATAATTTATTGAGGCAAAATTCAGATAACATAAAACTAACCAGTTTAAAGTGAACAATTCAGTGACATTTAGTATATTCACAGTGTATGTGGCCACCACCTCTACCTAGTTCCAAAACATTTTCATCAATCCAAAATACCCCTCGCCGCCACAGGCCCCACCAATCCATGTTCTGTCTATATATTTATCTATTCTGGATGTGTCATGTAAATAGAATGATAGAATGAATGATAGAATGAATGTAACCTGTTGTGTCTGGCTTCTTTCACAACATGTTTTTAATTTTTAAAAAAATATGTATTTATTTTAGAGAGAGAGGAAGCAGGGGGGCGGACATCAAGGTGACTGAGAAACATCAACTGGTTGCCTCCTGCACCTGCCCCAACCAGGATCGAACCCACAGCCTGGGTATGTGTCCTGACCAGGAATGGAACTGGCAACCTTTTGATGCGTGGGACAACACTTAACCAACCAAGTTATATTGACCAGGGCCACAAGATGTTTTTGAGGTTCATCCACATTGTACATTGTAGCATGCATGAGTACCTCATTCTTTTTTTTTTAAATTGACCACAGAGAGAAGGAAGGGGAGGAGGGCGGGAAGAGAGAGAAAGAGAGAAAGAGAAACATGGATTGGTTGCCTCCTCCATGCATTCATTCCTTTTTATGACTGAATAATAGTCCAGTGTAAGGATAGATACCACATTTTGTTGATCCATTCTTTGGTTGGTGGACATTGAGCTGTTTTGGATTTTTGGCTATTGTGACTAGTGCTGTCAGGAATTTGTAGATGTTTTCTATTTGAGTACCTACTTTAATTTCTTTGGGGTATATACCTAGAAGTGTAATGGTGGGGCCATATGGTAATTTCATGTTTAACTTTTTGAGGCACCACCAAAGAGTGCTTAATTGCCTCTTAACCCATAGCACCTACCATCGAAGAACACCACCTCCATTAACCCCTAGAGTGCCGGGGAGTGCGATCGCGCTCCTCTTGTCTTTCGCCAAAAGTGCCGGGAGCTCTATCAAAGCTTCGAAATGGCGTCCAGTTCTAAGTCTGCTTTTATTAGTGATGCTGATATTGCTAAATATGTCAGTGTAGTAAAGGTTTCCTTAAGTTTTTGAATATGTAACTTCATTTACTTGCGATTCATAATTTTTTTCCTAAACTGCTGTAAAATCAGCAAAAATGCCTTGACAATTTTAGCATAGTTGCTAGGATATTGGTTGGCACTCAAAGGGTTAAGTATTTGTTGGTTGTTCTTTGATTAGTATTTTTTTTAATTTTTTATTGATTAAGATATTACATATGTGCCCTTATCCCCACGTTACCCCCTATCCCCCCACTCATGCCCTCACCCCCCTGTTGTCTGTGTCCATTGGTTAGGCCCATATGCTTGCATATAAGTGCTTTGGTTGATCTCTCTTTGATTAGTATTTATAATCTTACCGCCCAATTCCTATGTTTTGGGCCTCAAGCAGTAATTTTAGGGAACATAGTTGCATCCAGGACTTGAAAGTTAACAAATATCACCATATGGATGATGTTGGATGTTGTCAGACAGCAGATATTTGTTAACCGAGGAGACTATTTTGAGCAGCTCTGCCAAAAGTCTGTTCTGGATGGTTATAGAAGAAAAGAAGTTCATGTCCCTTCCCTTAAGCAGTGTTATGTTCCGTTTCAGAAGATACTGTTAAGATTTGTGGATCCTTGTTCAGTTACATAATAGGCCATGAAAAATTCCAGGAGCATATAAAAGTGAGAGCTAAAAATAACTTAGCAAGTAAAACTCTAGATGACAAAAGAGTAAACTCTATTATTAATCTTTATTTTTTTCTACCACTGTTTTTGGCTCATCTATAATCTCATGACTCCAGTGTTATGACATTGATTTTTGAAACAACACACAGCTTTAGTAAAAGCTTGGAGGAAGCTTCACATAATACTTATGATCCAGGGTATTTTGACTCCTCTTACGTTGACATGAATATTTCTGAACAGTGCTGATATTTATATAACACTAATGAAGCCAAAAACTCAGTGTTGGATTAAGCATTTCTCTAGATCTGTTTAGAATAGTTTGTAATGAGTGATGCAAAGTGTTTTATTATGATTGTATGATACAACCATATAATTTACTGATATTATTTTGTAGTTAAAAATAAAGAGATTCAAAACCTCAGAAAGTAGAATAATTTAATTTGATGTAGCAGGAGTCTCTAAAATTAATTTGAAATGATTCAGTCCTGTTTTGATAGCCTTTTAGTCCAACTTTCAAGTTTTTATACAATACAATGAAAAGAGAATAATGATTTTTAGGGTTGCACTGATAGTGCATATAAAACAAATCCTAGTGCTCTGAAAAAGAGAAGTGGTACGGGTAATTCCAGATCAGGAGGGAAAAAAAGCATTTCTATTTGGCTTTTGAATGAATTATGCATTTTCTTTGCTATGGATTTGTCTTTCTAGTTAGATACTGCTTAGACTTAAATTGATTTTCAATCTATTCTCTTAGGGTATACCAATTTACAGTGGGGCCAGTGGAATCAAACAAACCAGCCTAAAATTAAAAAATTTCCCGTGGATAATATACAAAGTGGATAATATACATGTGTTTAGTCAAGAATTGGCTACAGATAAGAGACTTCTGATTTTGCTCCTCTCCTAGCTATGTGTGTGTTAAAAAAACACTGATTCTGCTTGTAGCGAAGAGCTGCTGAGTTACATCTGCTTCTGCGTAATTAACTCTGTTGGTTGGTGTCAGATGAGAGCTAATTTTGAGATTAAATTGAGGAGCCGGGTGTGTATATGTGGCTGGGGGAGGGGTAAGGGGGACCTAAGGTTCCTTGGTTGTTTGTATAAGATGCAGTTATTCACAGTGTTGTTTTAAATTTATTTTTTGTCTTTGAAGTAAAAATGATCAATACTGTCCTAAAATATGACCTGTGTAAACACATCCTTACTATCGTGAAAACTTGTACATCCCTCTTAGGTGCAGGTAATAGGCCTGATCTTGATACCAATCAGTGCCAAGATGCCAGGTGACCTTTGGGACAAATAGTGAAAATTGCCTGGGAAAGTTAATACTGACTTTTAAACAATGTTTGATTCTTTTATATTTTTTTCCCCAGAGGAAAAAAACGTTATACCTGCCTGGCTGTTAGAGTAATAGAATTTTTTTTCCTTCCTTGATGAGATTATTCCCTATCACATACCTGATTTTTAACATTTGGAGAACAGGTGTGACTTTAAAGAAGAGCAAAATTTACCTTTTTAGTCACTTGCTTTAGGACTTCTTTCCTGTCCTGAATCCTCTGTTCTTAAATACTTGTTAGTGATGTGAAAGAGTGAATGCATCACCAAAGGTAGTGTACTAATTACTTAACTCACTGCAGCTGTGTGTATTGAATAGCGAGGAGAGTCTTAGCTGGTTGCTGAATTTAAGGGCTGTCCTTGTGCCCAAATTAACATTTACTTTTTTTCTTTTGGCAGATTTGCCTGAAGATCTGGACAATCTTCTTTTTTTGTCATGGACTATTAAAACATTCGGAGTCCCAATTCTGGTATTTTCCCTTATTATATTTTTAAGATATAAAAAGTCAGTCTTAGTGAAATGTGTTGGTAATAGATATGAATGATTCTTTTGATTGTGGGTAAGGACTGTGGTAACAGCTTGTCATGAAGGTATATTTAGGGCATTTATTAGTTATGAAATACGTTTTGTTTTAAAAATGTATGCTCATCTGCTTGTGTAATCAAGATGCCTGAAAGCAACTTTGCAGTATTGGATACTTTTCTGTGGTCTCTTTTCCTGCTTTCTGCATTTGTATTTTGTGGAATCAAATTAAATTAGTTGATTCATCTTGAATAAATGATGAAAGATGAAATAATTACTTGGACACAGTAAAATGTCTTCTAATGAAATTTTGCCCCAAACCATTTTACTTTGGAAAGGTCAGCTTCCTGTTCTAAACTTCCTAACACAGAACGATTCTTGTGTTCTATCGTGAAAATGATTGCACTATGATTGCATTCTTAAATGCACCATGTTACAAGTCTTAACATTTTTGTCAAAGATTTATATAATGACACAGAAGGACATGCAGATGACAGATGACAGAATCAAGCAAAGCAGTCTTTAATAGGTTGGAAGATAGCCTCAAACCAATAAGATTAACTTGAACTATAGTGAAATTTAAATCTCAGCATTTAATTTTGCACAAAAAAGGGCATGGAGATTCAGCTTGAGAGCATTTTTGAAAGAAGATTTGAGATTTTTAGTTGGACTGCATGCTTAGCATAGCCAGTGTGTGGCACGGCTGCTAAGAAAGTTCACGTAACCTTGGATTGCATTTATAATTGGATAATGCCCAGACTGCCAGTGAGCAGTAAAGAAGGAGGTGCTTGGAAACCATGTGGTATGTGGAGGTGTTCAGGCACTGGGATATGAATGGTCTAAAGTGGGGCTGGAGGTAGAATGGGGTTTGATTGCAGTGGTTTTCAGTGTTCAAACATTAGAAATCCTGTCTTATTAAAGAACTAATAAGAATTTCTTGAGATTGTTCCAGGGACAGTAGGACTAGTATGTTAGAAATTATGGTGAGGCAGAATTTGGCCCCTTTGAATAAGAAATATGTTACAGTTAGATCCGTTCAGTGGCGTGAGCTGCCTCAAAAAGTGACAAATTCTCGGCCTAAATGGTTTGGCTCAGTGGATAGAGTGTCCACCTGTGGACTGAAGGGTCCCAGGTTTGATTCTAGCCAAAGGCACATGCCCAGGTTGCAGGCTTGATCCCCTATAGGGGGTGTGCAGGAAGCAGCCGATTAATGATTCTCTCACATCATTGATGTTTCTATCTCTCCCTTCCTCTCTGAAATCAATAAAAATATATTTTTTGAAAAAAGTGACAAATTTCAAGTACCGGAAGTATTTTGAGACTTATGGCCCATGTGTTAGGATATTAAACAAGGGATATTAAACAAGGGATATTAAACAAGGGACCTGGATGACCTCGAAGGTTCCTTCAGCTACAAGTTTCTGAAGCTGAGGGGGGAAATGGAGTGAACATACTGTTTACTGATTGCAAAGAGGACAGTTGTGTTTTTTTTTTTAACTCCTCACCTGAGAATATTTTTTTCCTACTGATTTTTAGAGAGAGTGGAAGGGAGGGAGAAGTGGGAGGGGAGAGAAACATTGATGTGAGAGAGACACACTGATTGATTGCCTCGCATGTGGCCGGACTGGCCAGGGGATTGAACCTGCATCCTAGATACGTGCCCTTGACTAGGAATCGAACCCACAACTCTTAGGTTCTTGGACTGATGCTCCAACCACTTAGCCTGCAACCTAGGCATATGCCCTGTCCAGGAATCGAACTGTGACCTCCTGGTTTATGGGCTGACATTCCACTACTGAGCCACACCAGCTGGGCGAAATTTTCTTATGTGTGAGGCTTAAGAAATAGAATATCTAGCTGAAATAGAAGAATCAGGATTATTGCTTTTTTTTTTAAGCTTTAAGATTTCTTAAAGTAAGTTTAATGTACTTCCATCAGATTTTTTGTGAAGACAATCCTTTTTCAAGTGTCTCTTTCAAGCTGACTAAATAAGTATAGGTCACTGGCCCAACTGTTTTCAGCAACAGAATCTTTGAGAGCAAATGTTATATTTTCCAGGATATCTGGATAAAGTTTTGAGGAAAACATTAATTTCCTTTTTTTTTAGGCACACTAAATCTTTTTTAGGTACATTAAAACTTTAATTTTGTATTTTATGAGACATTTTTCAGTGTGTAGACATCGCATTTGGTGGAAGTGATGACTATATATTGAATATTAAGTAATGTGTTCACTTAGTTCTCTCAATAATTCTGTGAGGGATATATTATTAGTGCCCTAAAAATAAAGTGACTGCAACTGAAGTCACTTTCCCAGGGTTTCTCTGCTAGACATTGGTGTAGCTGGCACTCATAACATTGGCCTGACTGCAGAGGCAGAACTAGCTGGAGCGGGCAGTTACGGCTCAGGTGAAGGTTGTGCTGGACTTAGATGTTAGAATGTGGCATTTGAACCTTAAGTTTACTATTGACTATTACCTTGAGTGAGCCCCATCTTCCCCTGAACCTCAGCTCCATCTTCCCCTGAACCCAGAGTTATCCTAGAGATTAAATGACAAGTTATATGTGAGCACAGTCTTAAACTTAGAACTATAAAAAGAGTTAACATGTGGATATTATCAGTGCAGAAGTAAGATAGAGGCCAGATTTGACCCAACTCCTAGGCCAGGAGATCTTTGCAGGTGTACTTAATACCAGATTAGAGGTTCAGGGTGATTTTTGTACACCAGGAGGAACTCAGAGAGCAATACATACCACTGTTTCCCTGCAGTCAGATTTGTATGATCCTTCCTTTTATTGGACAGTTTCATGAGTTAACTGGGTAGTAAGATACTTAGAATGCTACATTATTTAAAAGATAAAGGGTTATGCTACTGTATTATTATTTTTTTTATTGACTTTAGAGAGAGGAAGGGAGGGGATAGAGAACTAGAAACATCAATGATGAGAGAGAATCATTGATTGGCTTCCTCCTGCACATCCCCTACTGGGGACCGAGCCTGCAACCCAGGCATATGCCCTGTCCAGGAATTGAACTGTGACCTCCTGGTTTATGGGCTGACATTCCACTACTGAGCCACACCAGCTGGGCGAAATTTTCTTATGTGTGAGGCTTGAAAAATAGAATATCTAGCTGAAATAGAAGAATCAGGATTATTGCTTTTTTTTAAGTGTAAGATTTCTTAAAGTAAGTTTAATGTACTTCCATCAGATTTTTTGTATCATAGACATTCTTTGATGTTGATTTTATGATTATGATAGACATATATCTTGAACCACTTTCATGTATTTTTATTACTTTCAATAAAGGTTATCCATTAAATATATAACTTAGATGTGATCTCTTAAATGCCCCGTAAGTGACCTCATTAAATAATAAGTGAAAAATTCCAAAAAAAAGAAAATTATTTCTCAGACTGAGACCCAATTTCTGGTTGGAAAATATAGTCACTGAGACTTTGTTAGATAATACTTTCCTGTTATTACTTTTGGGATCATTTTGCATTGGAAAAAGTCATACTAAAGAGTCTTTTAATTTATTTTCAGAAGTTCTTTATTAAGAGCCTTCCCCCCTTTTTATCCTTCAAGGTCTTGACTTCCTACATAAAGATGTTTTTCGCCCGAATGCAGTCTTTCCTGTTGGTTAAATAAGACATCTATCAACATTGCCTGTTGGTCCTCTTTTTAATCAATTAAGGATGGATGTTTGTAAGATGTTGCTTAATATGTTTTGGAGTACTCTACCCGTTTGTTGAATTGTAAATGACTTTTAAATGTGCAAGTTCTGTTAAATACAAGGAGAACCTCTATGGGTAACTCTTGTATTGAAGAAGTCATTTGTCAACCATGGTAAAACTTGCAAACCCACTTTACACAGAGTGGATTCTTGAAGCTATACAGAAAATAAAAAAGCAAAAGCAAAGGCCGTCTGAAGAGCGAATCTGCCATGCGGTCAGCACCTCCCACGGGCTGGATAAGAAGACGGTCTCCGAGCAGCTCGAGCTCAGCGTTCAGGATGGCTCCGTTCTCAAGGTCACCAACAAAGGCCTTGCCTCCTACAAGGACCCAGACAACCCTGGGCGCTTCTCAGCAGCTAAACCAGGCACTTTTCCCAAGTCAGCCAAGGGGTCTAGAGGACCATGTAATGATCTTCGCAATGTGGATTGGAACAAACTTTTAAGGAGAGCAATTGAAGGACTTGAGGAGCCAAACGGCTCCTCCCTGAAGAACATAGAGAAGTATCTCAGAAATCAAAGTGATCTCACAAGCACCACCAACAACCCAGCCTTTCAGCAGCGGCTGCGGCTGGGGGCCAAACGCGCAGTGAACAATGGGAGGTTACTGAAAGATGGACCGCAGTACAGGGTCAATTATGGAAGCTCAGATGGCAAAGGGGCTCCCAAATACCCCAGTGCTTTCCCATCCTCGCTTCCACCTGTCAGCCTTCTACCCCATGAGAAAGACCAGGTAAGTGAAGAGAGAATGTTAATGCATTCTACATATTGCCCGTTCAACTTGTATAGTTTCAGTTAAATTTTTTAAGGACAAAAGTTCTGAGTCAAGTTTGAATGTTTTGCCTTAGAGCAGGCTTTTATATTTTAAAATGTATATACTGTCTTACAATATAAGTGTTCTGTATTGTTTTACAATGTATTGAGGGCTTTCTTGTTGGTTGTTTAAGAATTTAATGTGGTGATTTTGTGATGTGTGTTTTTTTAAAAAATATGTTTTTATTTATTTCAGAGAGGAAGGGAGAGGGAGAGATATAGAAACATGAATGATGAGAGAGATTCATTGATTTGCTGCCTCCTGCACACCCCCTACTGGGGATCAAGCCCGCAACCCGGGCATGTGCCCTGCTGGGAGTCGAACCTGGGACCTCTTGGTCCATGGGACGACGCTCAATCCACTGAGCCACCACAGCCGGGCTGTGATTTGTTTTTTAAACTCTAATTGCTAACCTGCTAACTGGTGAGCTCTTGAAGGGACCAGGATAGATAACTTTAATCCTCCTTCCTCAAGGCAGGATCATATATATTTTTAAAAAACCTAAGAAAGGCCACTGTATATTTTTCTCTTTTTATTATTTATTATTTATTATTTATCTTTAGTTTTGGCTTTATTGAGGCATAATTGACATTTTCCTCTTATTATTTTCAGAGAAGAAGAATTTATAGACCAATTATTTTAATACTGATAGTGTATGCATTCCTAGAATTGTTTTAATATGTGACCTAAGTCCCGCCTATTTCAATTTGAAGTCATTTATTATTGCCTTCTTCTTAGAGATTGAAAATGAAAATTTTGTCTCATAAAGTTTCTTTACTCTTTGGTTTCTCTGGGCCTTATGTTATTTCTGTAGTATTTATACATATATGGCAGATTTCTTCTTAGTTACTGCTATACTCCTGCTCTTTGATTGAGTGGGATTTTTCTTTGTTTTGTTTCAAAGCAACTGAAATTACTCCCCAAAATAAACCAAAATAGAGCAATAGCAAAATTGTCTATAATAATCCAGGCCCTCCAGTTTTCAGGCTTGTTGTCTGCCCTTTGGGCAAGTGGATGCATTTATATCAGTTGACGTTACATCTTATAAAACTTTAACCATTGGATAGAAAGGGTGGCTGTAAATGTTAACGACATTTTTAGAAGTGATGGAAATAGTACTGTTAGGAAACATTGTGCTCCTGGTGGGTATTTTTTCTCTTTGGATACTGCCAACCCTTATGATTGACCTTGCTGCCCTCAGTGCTTTAAGCTGATAGGGACCCAGCTCTAGAAACTGGGCAGGACCAGGTGGTTTGCCTTTCCATGGACCAATATGAACCCTAGAGTTTATATCTTAACTATATTTTTATTTTATTAGTTTTCCTCAACATTTATTTTACCCTTTGCTGGTATTTGTGTTTGTGTAACCAACTCTCAGTTCTTTGTGACAGAATGTGGACATAAAGAAAGAAGTAAACCTAGGGAATTTTCTTTTAAATAACACTTGTTTAAAAAAATTACAGCAAGTGACTCAAATCCTAATTCCTGTGTCTGACACAGCCACACTAAGCACTTCTGTTTCTCATTAGATATTTTTATAAAAGCTTATCCCTTGAGGAGATTCCTCAAGGGAATATAGAGCCATTTCTTGATGGATTTGAATCTCTTTGGTTTTAAAATATATACATCACCCTAAGGTATATTAAGGTTTTATAATGATCAGGTATGTGGACTAATTCAGGCAGCTTTAGGCAATTTAATATGTTTCAATAATTTTGTGATCCAGAGGATATTTTTACTTGTGATAGAGAAATGACTTCAAATTTTCCACAGTCCCTTTCCTTCTCTTTCACCTTGCCCACCATTTCTTGGTAACCTTATCGTACTTTTTTTTTTTTTTTTACAGCATCTGTACTGAAGTATTTTTAGTCTAAAGGAAAATTCATGTCTGAAAGTGTCTCGGATTGAGAGCAATTTATTGCTTAGCATGCAATTGTTACTGCTTTTTTTGTGATGCTGATCTTTAAATTGTCCAGTTGGTACCATCATATAATAAGGAAAGCTGAGAAAATGTGTCCTAGAATTTTTGCTTGATGAGATTTGGAGATCAGTTGTATTCAGTAATTATAACCTAGTTCTTAAAAAACACACACACAAATAAGTGAAAATCAGGTCAAGTCATTTTGGCCACAATGTATTATATTGTTTGTGTTGTGTATTACAATAGCATAATAAAAACTGCATCACAATTGCCCTTTGAGATTGCTAGTGGTAAATATTTAAAACCATGTAAACTTGCTAAGTAAGTGTAATAGAAATTCTTAACCTGGGTCCATGAATGAGTATGGGGAAGGTATACCACTAATACCCTGAAATGGAACAGTTATGTTTATCCACATGTTTTTCTAGGGTCAGGGTCTAGAGTTGTTGTTTTTTGTGTTTTTTTAAAATATATTTTTATATATTATGTATTATTTTTTAAAAATATTTTTCTTATTGATTACAGAGAGGAAGGGAGAGGGAGAGAGAGAGATAGAAACATCAGTGATGAGAATCATCGATCGGCTGCCTCCTGCAAGCCCCCCACTGGGGGTCGAGCCCACAACCCTGGCCTGTGCCCTTGACCGGAATCGAACCTGGGACCCTTCAGTCCGCAGGCCGATGCTCTATCCACTGAGCCACACCGGCCAGGGCAGGGGTCTGTAGTTTTTATCAGATTCTCAGAGGGATCCAAAATATCAAATAGCTAATGTGGACAGTTTTTGTACTGTAGAAAATATTTTGAGTTTCTTACCTAAAAGAAACTAATGCTAATATTTTTCTTGCTTCAGCTGCTGAACTTGGATCTCTATTAGTTGTACTGTAGTTTCTTGTATATGGGGCTTTTAAAAATATATTTGAAAGACAGATTATCGCTGTTCTTGTGCTAGTAGTCTGTAGAGTTTGCATTGTGGGAGGACATTTCTGATATAAATAGCAACTGTTTGTACAGAGAGAAAGTAATCTCAATTACAGTTTAGTCAACTGATGTCTTTCAAAGAAGCTGTTATTCTAGTTACTTTTGCTGAGCAGTTTCATTTAACTGTAAAAAAATAAAATTAGAAAATAGTAAAAATAGTAACTAAAAATTCTTAAGGGTTAAATGCTGGTACTATTCCAGGTGCTGTGCATTTATTATCTCCTATCACAATAACTGTGAGGGCTATAGGTTTTAATCCTTACTGGACAGATGAAAAACTGAGGCTCAAAGCCTACGTAATTTGTCCAAGGTCACTCATAGAGCGGATGAGAGGTGAAGCCAAGATTCTAACAGCCAGTCTGACTCCAGACCTCTTTACTGCTGGGCTGTCTGTTGGTCCACAGTAGTGACCTTTCATTAACAGTAAAAGTATCTCTTCCAAGTTCTGCAGCTACTAGAAGCCATTTTCCCCCAACAAATAGGTTTCTGGCATTTTAAATTTGGTAGTTGCAATGAACCTATTACAGTTTTTAAAGCACATACTATTTATAATATTAGCAATATGGGAAAGCAGTAGGGAAAACAGTAAATCTGTGTCTAATTAGATTTAACATCATCATTCCTATGCATGTCTGCTAGGAAGAGTACAATGCAAGTTAAAATAGAAGGGCTCCTTTCCTTTCTGAAATGTAATTGCACATCTTCTGATAGTCTAGAATTCAAATTGGATATTGCCTCACTGGCTTCTTAGCATGACTTCTTTGTATTTATTTAAGAACGCTCTCTTTGGTGAGGTGGTATGGAAATGAATTAAACCACTGAAGATAACACTTTATCTTTGACTTGGTGAGGGAACTCCTAAAGTATAGTATTAGTGTTTCTCATTAAAAGTGGTAAAGCTCAATTAGGTCAGATTATGAGGACTTTGGAAAGTCAAATATTCTCAGAGAGACTTCGGTTATCACCACAGACTTTGTAGCATTAAGATTCCTTTTAACATTTGGGCTTTAGCATTTTTATAAAATCAGCTTAGTTCAATTTTAAACAGAGTCCTTGGTATTTCACTTTATTGGGAATAACTTCCTAAACTTATTAAGGACCAAATCTTGGTATATTTCTAGTATAGTACATAATATCTGGGACCCCTCATTCTGGGCTACATGGTTGGAAAGGGAGCTCTTCTAATATCAGGTAGGGCTTTGATTTTTTTTTTTTTTAAGCAATGAAATGACTATTAGAATCTTACAAAAATAGTCAAATATAACTACAAAACAGTTATGCTGTCAATGAGAAAATGAGTTTTAAAAGGAGCACACATGATCAGAAGTATGGTCTTGGCTTGTTCAATTTATTCTAGTTGTCGTCCCCCCCCCCCCCCTCCCCGTTTAGGGAGATATTTTGTTAGGGGTTTTTGGCAGTGATACTAGTATGAAGTATTTACATAAATAGAATATTAATGTACATCATACATCAGTTTCTTGCGTTGTATAAATGTCATAAGTTAAAGAACTTTATTTTTAGAAATTCTTTTCTTCACTTTTCTCCATTCTGTTCTCTAATCTCCCGGCCTATTATCTTTGCCTAGAGGACCCTCCTCATCTCTCTGGGACTTTTCCAATCAATCGCCTGTCCTTTGTGAAGCAACATTCACTTGTCCACATTGTTCTAGATGGGGCAGGCTTCCAGAAGTCTCTCAGCCCTAGGGGAATCGTTCATAGTCTCAGACAAGTCTGCCTCTTTTTTGGCAGAAGTATGTGTATTTTTTATCTGCTAATTATGTAGAGTCCAAATGTCCTCCTCTCTGTTGTCCTTCCTAGTTTTCCTTTGAATTTGTCTCCTTTGTATTGCAGATGTCACATTTCTCAAAAAATGCTTAGCTAAGTGTATTCAACTGAAAGTTGGATAAAGCTCTAAATGTTACAAAATATGCTCTTCCATATAACCTGAATTTTGGAATTGGTATGGATGAAAGTCAGCTATAGAATGAGTAAAGTCAGACAGAAACCTTTTATAATGTGAAAGAATAGATGAATCAAAACTTGCTGTTCCAGGATCAGGGCAGGAAAAAGACTGTAGTTCATATTGTTAATTAATCTTCTGAAGTTCTTCGAAATTAGAGATCTGAGGACAACTTTTGTGAGCAGTTAGTACTAGTTGTTGAGGTATTGTTGAGAGAGCACTTGGATTGTCTCAAACTAGTTAGTTGGGATAAATGAAAGATAGAATGAAGAGTGAATGGGTCTTTCTATTGCACTCCGGGGCATGACAGCTTGTTCCACTTTAGAGCTTTTATCAAGATGGGACTTGTCTAGAGTTCTAATGAAATAGGCTTCAGGTTAAGGGGGAAACAATATCAGAGAATTTTTTACTCTTAAAATGAGTGTTAAATATTCTTTTTTATTCTTTAGATCTTAGCTGTATTTGATACTTCCAGCTGTCTTTTCTACAGCATGTGAGCCTGACATGAATGACATAGATCAGTATTTTCTGATTTCCTAATGGTATTTTCTTCCAAGCATTAAGGATGTGAAGGATATGGTTTCCTGACTAATTTTGGATATTTTCAGGAATTTACTCTTGTATTCTGTATGCCTGATTACTGCAGCTGTATTTGTTATACTTTCAGCACTAAGAACATCTCTACTATATAGCTTTGACGTTATGTAACAGTTAAGTGCTATTTGCTAGTTTATTCTGATTGGATTTGGGGTGGCAAAGATGTTGATTCTTTAAAAATTTATTTCATAAATAGTACATTTAATGTTTCTTAGAATGAAAGTGTGTTCTTTTTATGTATTTTAACTTTGCATGTAATAATGTATGAGGGATACATGAGAAAATGTGATTGTTTTATCATTGCAATAGCAAACTTAAGTTGTAGTAACATTTATGACTTTTTGTTTTGTTTATAAACTTAATTTTCTTGGCCTGCACATTAGACTACAGTAGATTTGATGGAAACTGTTCTTCTCTAGTTACACCAGTATGTAAAATGTGAATCTGCGTCTTCTCAGGTACTTTGATCTCTGCAATCTATTAATGTTTCTACGTACGTAAACATCAATTAGCTCACTAAATTAAAGTTAGCAAATGAGTCAGCTATATAATTTGTGACATTTTGAGTTAGAAGGGCCATGAAGAATATGTTTTTATTTGTATGTGGGTGCTCTTATCTCATTGTCTTCACGTGATGGGGACTTTATACATTAAGACAAGGAGGTATGGCAGTGCACATTGTGAAATGCTAATCACTGTTATTATGCTGCTGCTTGGGACTGGACTACTTTCCCAAAGAAGTCTCCAGGAGTTGCAAAATGTATACTGTTGTTTTTTCTTTTAAGTGAACCTTTTAATTAGCAGGATGTTAATGTCGACTGTAACTTTTTGGATTTGTTTTATGAAAGGTAATATTTTGAAAAATCTGCAAAATGAACTATATAGACAAAGTTCTGGAGTGAGTGAAATTCGATTTAAACTGTGAGGCTGGGCTCTACAAAGCTATAAAATAAATACTAATCAATGGTCTAAGTAAAATCCAGGAAGGATTTGTGTTAATTTGACAAATGGGTTTAGAATTCTTTAGCCATTATTTTTTAGAAACCAGCTTTGTTCATACATCCTTTCTCTAATTTGCTTCACTTTTGATCTTTGATAAAACCAGCTGCAATTTTGTTTCATTAACAAACTTAACTGGTTAACAGATGTTTGTTTTGGCTTGATTGTGTCCTTTCTATTAGAAACAGCATAAGCATACATAGAAACCATGCTGGGCCTTTTCCTGTCTGCAGTGACACTGGTGTTTCAGAAGGGCAACTTAATTTTATTTACAGGTTCAATTTTTGTTCCTCTGTACTATTATTGTAGGTATATTGTCGGTATATATATACAAACATTTTAGCTCTTGTTTCCCCTGTCAGGGAGGTCTTTTGTTCTTAATCCTCCATCTGTTAGTTTAGTATACCCCTCCCCCTCTTTTTCTAGCATTGCAGAATCTTAGCATGCAGGGAAAAGGTATTGCAGAAGAGGTAATTGAGATATCAATGACTCTTCCACAGTTCTATGGGACCAGCCTGGTGAATTTAGATAATTTCTTCCATCTTCTTTGATGTCGGTACACTACCATATGGAAAGCAGTGAGGCCTACAGGAAGAAGGTGAGCCTTGGTCTGGGCTGCCTGTGATACTCAGAGTGATGTGGGCTGGGAGCCAGAGGCAGCACTTGAATGTTTCTGTAATAGTTTCTGATGCGGCTGGTCCTGTTTTTCGTCCACGGTTTACTGCCAGGCTTTGTGACCCTCTCAGATCATGAATGGGAATGATGAAGTTCAAAAAACAGAGGAAACATTATATGGGGTAAGAGAAAAACAATAGTAAGAGAAGCAAAGAATGCCCAAGTTAAAATTCAGTATTAAGGACATCAAATGATGATTCCTGTTTGATATTTGATCCACTTGCTCCCCAAATTGGTATTTTAATACCATGGAGGAGCTTCTACCTTATATCAAAACCCAACCCTAACTGTTGAGCTTTGAGATGTGAGTAAAGCAGCCCAAAACAGTATCTGCTAGTAGAAGAGTGTGGGCTATTTGAGGAACATAAGCTATTTCATCTAATTAGGCTGCTGGCAGGATGTGAGGAGACTGGGAAAGGCAGGCGATGGAAGGAGCCAGGAAGATATTCCCCCCCTAACTTTGTAATTTAAAAGATTGTAATATGTCCAAAAGTTGAAAGGGTAGTACAATTAGTGCTGTATTTCTTTCTCCTAGATTCACCAATTGTTAACATTTTGCCATATTTCTTCTCTTCCCTGGATATATGTGTATATGTTTTTATATGTGTATATATTTACACATAAGCATGCACATACTCAATTTGTGGCTGAACTGTTTGAAAATAAATAGCAAACAATGATATTAAGATATCATAATATTAAGTTATAATAATAACTATATATCAAGGATTATTCTCCTATATAACCACAATACTGTTTTCTCATGTAAGAAATTCAACAGTGAAACTAGAAAGTTATCTAATAGTCCATATTTTCCCAAAAGGCTCCAAAATGTCACTTTAAACTTTTGTTTGATCTAAGATCCAGTTAAGGGTCACACATTGCATTTGATTGTCTCTTGTATTTGGTTGTCTATCTCCTTTAATACAAAACAGTTTCCTTCTTTATTTTGCTTTTCTCATCAGTCATATTTTTGAAGCATTTAGGCCAATTGTCTTGTAGGATGTTCTACAATTAGTGTTTGTCTGGTTGTGTCCTCATGATTGGGTTCAGGGTAAACATTTTGGCAAGAATACTGCACGGATGATGTTGTCGTATAGGATACATCTTTTCAGGTTATCTTGTTATTGGTGGTGCTTTTTCATCAGATCTCTTACTAAAGGCACCTTTTTCCCTTTTGTAGTTAATAAGTAATCTATACAGAAGGCATGTCAAACTCGCGGCCCACAACAAATATTTTTGCGGCCCAGCCAATATACCAGTGTAAGCAGTTAGTTACAATTATGAAAGAAAATAAGTCTCCTGTCAGATCCAGAATTACTGACATTCACCTTGGGTCAATTTTGAAAGTAAGCACTGCGAACAAGATGTCCCCCAAAGTAGGAAAGATAGTAGCAGAGAAGAGATGCCAGGTGTCAGGAAGAAACCATTAATTTTATCATTGCTCTTGTTCTTTTTTTTTTTATACTGTACTTTTCTAAATAAACCTACGTTTCTATGAAAATTGAAGCTTTTGTTATTTTTTGCAGCCCACATAAACTTAAACCTTGTTAATTTGCTCCGTGTTAGCCTTTGAGTTTGACATGCTTGCTCTACAGTGATACTTTGAGGTGTGTATGTTTCCTATTTACTGCGGTAACAGATTACCATAAACAAGTGGCTAAAACAGTGCAAATTTATTGTCTTATAGTTCTGTGGTCTAATGTCCACCCTGGGGCTCATTGGGTTTAAATCTAGGAGAGAATGTTTCCTCACCTTTTCCAGCTTTTACAGGCTGCCTGCATTCTTTGGTTCATGGCCCCTTTCCTCCATCTTCAAAGACAGCAACATTGCATCTGTCTAGTTTTTCGTAGTCACATTTTTCTCTGACCAGGGCCTGGACAGCTTTTAAATGATTCATGTGATTAGATGGGGCCTACTTACATCATCCAGGATACTCTCCCCATCTCAAAGTTCTTAACTTAATCACAGCTGTAAGGCGGCAGATTCACAGGTTCTTGACATTTGTATGTGTGTGTAGGGGGAAGGGGAGTGATATTTTGCCTGCCACACAATGGTTTCAGTATCCTCACCTAAATCTTTTTCTTTTTTTTTGCATTGGAGGTTGCAAATCTTTGAAGCTTTGGTGTACACTGTCTAAGTCTGCTTAGAAAGGAATGAATCACAGTTTATGGGAGTAATGCTAATTGAAGGCTGGGAGTCAAGAGAACTGAGTTCTAGCTCTGATGGTGCATCCTGAATCATTTCCATAGGGGCAGACGCAGGACTGCCTTCTGCTTCCATTTCGTGTTTATTTACTCACCAGTCGAAGAACTGAAAAATGGATTTGGCAGTAATTGCTTGAGAGTTTTTAGCAATTGGAGATTGGATATCCAAAATGTTTTCTGAGAAGTGCACTTAAAGAGTAGAGGAGGATCTTTCATTTAAAATGCCCATAGATGCATGAAAAGATATAACAATATATATATATATATATATATATATATATATATATATATATAGTCACCAGGATAGGCTCTTTGGTGACATTTTAAAGATTAAGGAACATAAGGAACATTTGGAGAATTTTGTTTTGTTTTGTTAACCTCACCTGAGGATTTTTCCATTAATTTTTTTAGAGAAGAGTTAGAGAGCCACATCAATTGGTTGCCTCCCTCACGTGCCCTGTCTAGTGGCAGGGATCGAGCCTGCAATTGAGGTACATGCCCTTGATTGGAATCACACTTATGAGAACTGCCTTTAGTCCAAGGGCTGATACTCTATCCACTGAGCAAAACTGGCTAGGGCAACATTTAGAGAATTTTATGTCTATTATTTAAATGTGAATCTTAACTCTAGATAGGCTGAAAAGTAAAAACTTACTTAAAAAAGAACAATATCATGCTTACAATGCATATGTCAATTATCCTATATAATAAAAGCTTAATATGCTAAGTGTCTGACTGTTAGATTGACTGTTCGACCAGTCACTATGACATGCACTGACCACCCAGGGGCAGATAGTCCGACTGGTAGGTTAGCTTGCTGCTGGGGGCCGGCAGATCAGGACTGGGCGAGATGGGCCGAACACACCCTGGAGCCCTCCTGCGGTCCCTCTCCAGTTGGCCCACCTCCCACTGTCCATTCCCGGCTTCTAAAATATTTCTTCTAATTAATTTCCTTTCAGTATGCACGAATCTGTGTACCGGGCCTCTAGTATCGTAATAAAGTTGGGCAAAAACATGCAGGTGGATGCATATTCTTTCAGGTCTTAGTAAACACTCAGAAAACAGTAATCAAGATTTACAAAGGCAGTTAACCTTAGGAATCCTCCATTTCCTTTCATTTTACAGTATTTTAGTAGAATCTTTTGCAGTAGCTGCAGTTAGTTGGAATGCTTTGGAAATACTGACTGTTGCAATTGTTAAAGAATAACTGTTTAGTTATCAGCCTATAAATGTGCTTTTTAGAGCTGATAAAAAAGATGATCTTCTCATCTGATGAGCTCTGACCTTCTGTAAACCTTCCATCTTATCTCATTTTCCACCAGCTACTGAAATATAACAAGATGCCAACAATTACATCCTCACAAAGCATACCAACTTATAAAATCACCTCTTTATTGGAAAATTGTGTAACATCTTGATTTCAATTTAACGTGACATGTTGGTTAGCAATAAATCTTGTTTGGGTATGAACACAAGCCTGCAGGCAATTTGCAGAACATTGATCAGGTGCAAATTGTATGTATTTTTCTAGCTTCTAAAGATTTTAGAGCAAAATGCAATGAATTGTTATCATTGAGACCATTACTTTTTAGGTCGTTTTAAAATCTGACATCATAGAATATCACCATCTATCTTATGAGAAGTGCTTTGACTCTCCTGAAATCCATGATTTGTGTTTTGACCATTTAAGTGCCTCATTTCCTCTTTTGTCATATCAGGTGATATGATATACCACAACAGCAAAAGAACATGGTTAAAATATGTACTTGTGCCTTGTAAATATGCATAATAAACAGCTCTACATAAAACGTGCAAGAAGAGAGATTAGTATCCTCTTAACTTAGTCTTTCCTATATACCAGGTAATGTTCTAAGTATTTAATATGTACTAAATAATGTTACATGAACCCTGAAAGATCGTACTGTTATCAGTGGGATTTTACAGGTGGAGAGACAGGCCAGGTAAGGTACCTGGGCCAGGAGTACACAGCCCAGGAGCTGTGTTTCACTCCTGGCACACAGGTTGGAGTTCAGCCACTTCACCCCCACCTAGGTGTCTCATTTACTTGGATGAAACCAGCACGGTATCTATTGAGTTCTTGTAACATATAAAGCACTGTACTGAGCACTCTAGAAGTTACAGAATATAAACCATATTCAAGTGGTAATTAAAATTACCAGCTGAAAAATGCCAAGACACACGGCTATGTGATTCCTCCTCCAGTGAGCAGTGCAGTGATCTTTTTCAGAGTGATTGCAGTGCTCTTTTCTTCAGCAGTGAATAAGAACAGCCAGCATTTACATATTGCTTACGGCGAGTCAGGCACTACTTAAAGTGCTCTGAATATGATAACGTGCCTGTGAGGAAGTACTTCTTTTCACTGTTAGTTTGCAAAGGAGGGATCTGAGGCACCTGTGGTAAAAGGACTTGTCCAAAGTGACATAGTTATTGTGTGGTAGAGCCAGAATTCAAACCTAGGCATCTTGGTTCCATAGCCTGTACACTTAAACCATTATATTATGCGGCCTCTTACTTTCCTCATGAAGAAAACCTTTTGTTACACACAGGTTCTTATAAACCCGGACCTCTAAGTGACTAAAAAGTGTTTATAATAGGAGTAATTGAAAACACTTGTTAAAATTCATTTCAGGTGGCTTTTCCTAACCTATGTTCTGAGGTAGAAGGAAGTACAGTATACTTTAAGATGTTAATGGTGCCGATAATGTTCTGAGATTTAAAGTCCCTGAGAAGTTCTGAAATTTATTGCTTAGCCCTCAGTTTCCCAAGATGATTCGATGATGGGCCTTCCTCTCCTCTCCCTTTCTCACAACAGCCATTCACTTGTCTGGAAATTTTTGCATTTGGTAACATAGTTTGAATAGTGCTGATGTAAGGTTATATACTGCTAATCCCTTTCCTCCACATACACATCCTGAAGAAAACCAGTGAAGAACTGAACTTGGAGTTTGTGTTTCAGAATAGAAAACCAAAAGTCAATCAAATTCATTCCTTGTCTCTGCCCTAACGGGTTTGGCTCAGTGGATAGAGCGGCGGCCTGCGGACTCAAGGGTCCCAGGTTCGATTCCGGTCAAGGGCATGTACCTTGGCTGTGGGCTCATCCCCAGTGGGGAGTGTGCAGGAGGCAGCTGATCGATGTTTCTCGCTCATCGATGTTTCTAACTCTCTATCCCTCTCCCTTCCGCTCTGAAAAAATCAATAAAATATATTTAAAAAAATTCATTCCTTGTCTCTAATGAATTAATTTATTTTATTTTTTAAAAGTATATTTTTATTGATTTCAGAGAGGAAGGGAGAGGGAGAGAGAAATAGAAACGTCAATGATGAGAGTATCATTGTTCAGCTGCCTCCTGCACGCCCCTCACTGGCGATTGAGCCTGCAACCACGGCATATGCCTTGACCAGGAATCGAACGGTGATCTCCTGGTTCATAGGTTGATGCTCAACCACTGAGCCATGCTGGGCAGGCATGAATTAATTTAGTAAAACTGTTGTGTAATAATTTTTTAACTGTTGAATAACATTTTAGAGTTGCAGGCAGTTGTTGAGATCACTACATTCAGGGATTTTTAATTGAGGTCCAAGGACTCCTTTCAGGGGTTTGTGAACCCCTTAAATTGTATGCAAAATTCTGGGCTCATATATGAGTATTTTTCTGGAGCCTCTCGCCTCTCCCCTCCTTCAACAGGTCATTTGACTATTCAGGCCAGCGGTTCCCAGACTTTGCTGCACATTTGAATCACCTGAAGAGCTTTTGAAAGTTCCGATTCCCAGATCACCCCTCACACCTATTAAAGCAGAATGTTGGGGGTGGGAGCCAAGTATTAGAAGTTTTTGAAGATCTCTGGTAATGCCACTGTGCAGCAAAAGTTTGGGAATCACTGCCTGAGGCTAACTTTCTTCTTTTATAGTTGAGTAAACAGGGTCTGCTTATGTGGTCCAGGAAACAGTCTAGATGTGTTAATTGGGCAGGGCCTAGTTCTTACTAAAAGAGATCTTAGAGGTCATTGTGAAGGAGTCTTGTGAGGAAATAGGTCTGGAGCCAGAATTCTTAGGTTGAAATCCTGACTTTTCCACTGGGCAAGTATAGTCTATGCCTTGGTTTGCTCAGCTGACAGACACATGGAGATAACAATAGCACAGACCACATAGGGATGGTTTGCTACAACCACATGGCCCTGGGATAGAGAGTAGTGAGCCTTTCCTGGGCCCTGATAGGAAGGGCAGCTGAGCAGAGTCCAGGGCACCGGGAGGGGCAGTAGCCCCTGGCACCCCTCCTTGGCCACCCTGCTCTTGAGGGAAAAGTGTCAATTGATGTCCTTATCACCTTCTAATGAAGACCTCCTCTCCAATTGGAGACTTGCTCTAGTCAGAGCCCATGAATGGCTAAAATCTACATTTCTGTGCTTTTTTCCCCCTCCATTATTTAAATGGTCAGTAAAAGAATCTGTTTTCAGAGTAACACATGCTCATTGTACAGACTTTCACAAATACAGAAAGGTTCAGGAATGACACACTATGACTGCAAATTTCACTCTAAAGATAAATACTGTTAGAAGTTTGTATTTTTTTCCAGGCTTTCCCCGTACATGTATATACCTGTATTAGTTATATTTAAATAAGAGGAATATCTTAGCTATATAATTTTGCTTTCTATATTTGTATTTTGCTTTCTACATTTAAAATCTGTTGTAAGCCTTTTTCCATATTCTTGATTATTCTTTGAAGTGTGACATTAAATGGCTGGTAGTCATTTCTCATGTTTTTGTTTAACATTTAGGATGTTTCTACTTTTTTTTATTAAGCTATTACAAATAATGCTGCGACTAAAAATTTGTGTATGCATGGGTAATTATTTCTTCTAGGGTAGATTATTAGAGGAGTTATACTGGGGCATAAACATGAGTTCTTTTTCTAGGAACATATTGTCAAAAAGTGGTCCAAAAGGAAGTACCAATTTATACTCTTGGGCAGAGTATGAGAGCCTTGGTCATCTACTTGCTTCCTAGCCCTTACTCCCCCCCACCCCCCCTTTTTTTACATTAAAAATCATTCAGCTTTATTAATAAAAATAAAGTTCACACATAGACTAAAGAAAGCATTGAAAACTAACTGTATGGTTCATGGACAAAATACAGATTATAAGCAGGTAAGAAGCATTCTGATTCTTTTGAGATAATGATATTAGAGCTCTGTTTTATGAGATTTAAGACTGAGGCTAATGTAGAGTTTTGTATTTTTATTTATTTATTTATTTATTTATTTATTTATTTATTTATTTATTGTTAAGCCTCACCTGAGGATATTTTTTCCATTGATTTTTAGAGAGAGCGGAAGGGAGGAAGGCAAGAGGCAAGTGACCTAAATGGTACAGCATTCCTATTCCCAAGGATTTATGGAATGTCTAGATCACTTGAAATCATTTGCCCCTAAATTCTGTGGGTCTCTGGACAGTCTTACCCAGCTCTATAGGTCAGCCTGTGTTGCACTAAGTTCTTATCATTTTGTGAACCCGAGGGTTCAGAAAAGGGTTTATTTTAGCTGATTAGCTATTGCTTTAATGACATAAAAGTGCATTTGTGAGCGAGCCTTGCTGTATTAAATCTGACACAGTTGGAAGAGAGCGGGTTACCTTTTGGGCATGCCTTAAGCTGCTGCCCATCAGACTTTGGCTTCTACTCTGTTATCGGACCTCTCCAGCCACCTCGCTGTCATCAGTATTGCCCAAAGGTTTACACTGGGCTATGAATGTCCTAAATTTCCTTCTGTTACTGATTTCTAATTTCCTTCCATTGTGGTCAGAGAACAAAGTTTGTATGATTCCATTCTTTTTGCATTTATTGAGTCTTGCTTTATGGCCTAACATACGGTCTATCCTGAAAAGTGTTTCATGTTTATTCTGTTGTTGGCTGGAGATATCTATAGATGTTTGTTAGGTCAGTTGGTTTGTAATGCCATTCAAAATTTCTATTTTCTTTCTTTTTTTAAAAAAAAATATTTTTTTTATTGATTTCAGACAGGAAGGGAGAAGGAGAGAGAGATAGAAACATCAATGATGAGAGAGAATCATTGAGAAACATCAATGATGAGAATCATTGATCGGCTGCCTCCTGCACGCCCCACACTGGGGATTGAGCCCGCAACCTAGGCATGTGCCCTGATTGGGAATCAACCATGACCTCCTCGTTCATAGGTCGACACTCAACCACTGAGTCATGATGGCTGGGCTATGAAACTCCCGAACTGCTTTCAACGGTGGCTGAACCATTTTATATTCCTATCAGCAATGTACTAGGGTTCTAACTTCTCCATGTTCTCACCAACATTTGTTTCCTTCCCCTCCCTTTTTTAGTAGACTAATGCTCCCTTGTTTTCTTTTTCAGAATCTTTTTGGCTAATTGTGCTTGCTTGTTTTTCCACATAGATGTTAGAGACAGACGATTAGTAATCAAATGATCTTAAGATTTGATTGGAGTTTTCAGTGTATAGATTGGTATTCTTAAAATAGTGAGTCATATATTGGAGAACAGGTGTATCTTTCCACTTTTTAATCTATTCTTTTACTTACATTTCTTTATTGTGGAACATTTTAAACATGTGTAAAAATCAAGAGCAATGCTCACCTTTACCAGCTATGGCAATAATTACCTCGTGACCAGTCAGCCTCCTTTCAGTTATATCCCTACCCACTCACCCAGCCCCTGCCACTACTGAATTATTTTGAAGCAAATCCCAGACATTATCTCATTTTATCTATAAATATTTCTGTAATATAACTATTATCATCCATTAAAGTCTTTTGTATGTGAGTACAGGTGTGTATAGAGTGTGGGTAATGTGTACTGAAGGATTTTAACTCTCTGTTAAGTTAATTCCTAGGTATGTTTTTTTTGGATTGCTCTTGTAAATGGAATCTTCCATTACACTTTTAATTGGCTCTTTTTTTAATACAGGAAAGTTACTGATTTTTATATATTAATTTTGTACCTAGCCACCTTAATGAATTCCCGTTTTTGTTTTTTTTAATATATAATACATTTTAGTTTATTATCTTGGGTTTTCCAGGTATATAATGCTGTGATCTGCAAATAATGATCATTTAAATTTTACTTTTTCCTTCCTTATTTATATACCTTAAATCTTTCTCTTGTCTGAGTTTTATCAGTTCTAGTACCTCCTTAATGATGTTAAAGAATATTGGTGGTAGTGGATATATTTTGGGGGAGTTCCTTAATATCTCCCCATTAAACATGATGCTGGCTTGTGTATTTATCATGAAAAGAAGTTTCATCAGGTTTGGGATTTTAATTTTATCAAATGTCTTTTCATCATTTATGGAAATATTATTTTTCTCCTTTGCCCTTTAATATGATTGATTATAGTAACTGATTTCTTAATATTTAACCATATTTACTTTCTGAATTTGAATCCCACATGTTCATGGTGTATTATTTATTTAATGAATGACATTCCTTTGAATAACAAATTTCCCTAGCATATTTAAAAACTTTAGTCTTAATAAATTCACCGACAACATTTTAGAAGCATGTCTATTCAGTAAAGAAGTATTCTTATTAGTGAGTAATAAGAATTAGAAATGAGCTTATTTCTTGTTGCCCATCTTTTTGTTATGCTCATCACATTGGGAATCCGTGTGTGTGTGTGTGTGTGTGTGTGTGTGTGTGTGTGTGTGTGAGAGAGAGAGAGAGAGAGAGAGAGAGAGAGAGAGAGAGAGAGGAGAAGGGAAAAGAGAAAGGAGAGAGGAGAGAGGGGAAGGAGGGAAATAGAATACAACTTTGTGCAAACAAGATAAGACACAGACACATTATTGGGTTTTAGGAGTATGATGTAGTACATTATAGTGCATAGTATACTCAAATTTTTGTTGTGACAAATTATAATAAAATGAATTTTTATTAAAACAATTTAAATTAAATATTTTTTACCATTAAATTAAAACCAAATACGTTGAATGAATGATAGTACCTGAAATATACTGGTAGCAGCATAGAATGATTGAAAGAATATCGGCATTTTAAATTTTAAATTTGCATTTTTTAAAATTCTTTATTAGTTAAGGTATTACAAATGTGTCCTTATCCCCCCACTAACCCCCCCCCCCACTCATGTTCTCATCCCCCTGTTGTCCATGTCCATTGTAAATTTGCATTTTTTGTTTTTTTTAAGAAGTTTTAAGCCATACATACCTAATGTCAAAAATTTAAACATATAAAGTGAAAAGCATAAGTTGTTCCTCAATAGCCCTGCATGTTCGTCCCCTAAAACAGCTTTCCAAAGACAGTTACATTAGAGATTTGTATGTATTCTCCCAAGCCCCTTTAAAGCAATCCTATATAATATAATAAAATAATAAAAGGCTAATATGCAAATAGACCAAACGGCCTTCGCTATGACATGCACTGACAACCAGGGGGCAGACACTCAATGCAGGAGCTGCCCCCTGGTGGTCAGTGTGCTCCCGCAGGGGGAGTGCCGCTCAGCCAGAAGCCCTGAGTTGGGCTCACGGCTGGCGATCCCAGTGGTGGTGGTGGGAGCCTCTCTAGCCTCCATGGCAGTCAGATTTCCCCCAAGGGCTCCCAGACTGCGATAGAGCACAGTCCAGGCTGAGGGAATTTCATGCACCGGGTCTCTAGTTGTAAATAAATATCATACAGATATTTGTAAACTTTAAAAAAAACACATTTGATCACCTTTATTTATTTGTTTTTGTTAATCCTCACCCAAGGATATTTTTCCATTGATTTTTAGAGAGAATGGAAGAGAGAGGGAAAGACAGAAGCATCGATGTGAGAGAAACACATCGACTGGTTGCCTCCTGCAGGAGCCCTGACCAGGGCCCGGGCTGGAGAGGAGCCTGCAACCAAGGTACATGCCCTTTACCAGAATTGAACCCAGGACCCTTTGTCCCGCAGGCTGATGCTCTGTCCACTGAGCCAAACCGGCCAGGGCTGAACATATTTTAACAAAGAAGAGATTTATACTTTTGGTACTTTTTGTTCTTTTGAAATTAATTTTTTTAGACATAAAAGAAATGTATGAGTACATTCTTGAAAAAGTTCTAATGGAAAGAAAACAAAGGCTCACTTAAAATACTTGAGCCTCCATCATCTCATCTGTAAAATAGGAATAATAAAATATTCTTCATGGGGCTATTAATTAGGATTTAATGAGAAAATGCATTTAAGCACTTTAACACAGAGCCTATTTAATAAAATAGATGGGCTAGTTAAACGCTGACGCATGCTTTGGCATGTATCTATATGGCCTGACAGTGATCTTTGACTTACTCCATCCTCTTTCAAGGCTCTATGAGTATTTCCTTCATACTTTGTGTGCTATAAATGAGTTTAATAGCAGACACTTTTTTTCTTTTCTTTGTTAATTATTTAGATTATTTCCCCTTACTTCCTTCAAACCTTTGGTTAGTTTGGTGTTTTTCAAACAAAAGTGTGCCTCCCTCACAATTTTTGTCAGTTTCATATAATCTCTGTATTATTTTCTTTCAGAATATTCTACTAAAAAGGCATAACAACCAAATGTCATGCATGAACCTTGGTTGGATTCTGTACCAGAAATTGGGGGATAATTAGGTACATTTGAATTTGGACCAGATCTTAGGGGAAATTAAAGCATTAATGTTAATGTTTTTCGTATGGTGATGGTATTTTGGTTACCTATGAGTATGTCCTTGTGAGTTAGGAAATGCCTTTGGAAGTACTGAATGGTGAAGTGTCATGCTGCTGCAGCTTGCTTTCTGATGGTTCAACAACAAGCATGACCAAAGTGTGTATATGAATAGATACAGATTGATACAGGTGTAAAGATAGGAGGCAGAAGAGTGAACAATTGGTAAAGCTAGGTGAAGAGTTTATATGCGTTCATTGTACTACTTCAGCTTTTCTGTAGGCTTAAAATTTTTTCAAAATGTAAATTAATTAGACTACTGTACATTTTGTAAATGTAATTAGACAACTCATTAAAAATGAAATTGCCTCACTTTCTTTAATAGATCTACCGAAAAGAAACTATATCAGTACCATAAGTGGGAAACAAGTATCCCTTGTCATAAATAGGAGGTATCTGTAAAGGTTATTTTTAAAAAGCTGTATTAAAATGTGGCTGGACACTGTTATCTGCCAAGTTTTGAGCCTGAGGCCTGCTCTCTCAAAGGAAGATTAACAAACATTAGAGGGGTGTTAAGGACATGTCAGTTCCAAACTGAGACTCTCTCCTTGACTTAATGGGAGGGTCTGAGAGGAAATTGAAAAGAGAACAGCTTTCTTACTCGCTTATTCAGATCACCTCAAATATCTCACGTCTCACGTCAAAGCTTCTTGAATCCCACACTTTGGGAAATACCTGCATCTGTTGATTTAAGTGTAATGTGTTAGCAAGAAAATAAAATTCTATAGTGCATATTTTAATAGTGCCCATTATGTGTTTTTTTTTTACCTTCTATGTTGAATTATCATGATCATCATTATTATTATTTGGTAGTTTGATCAGTGCAGATGCATGTTAAGCGGAATGATATCCTGGCCTAAGGCAGATGCCAGATTTTGCGGTGTAAGTTGTTACTCCTTTCTTGCTCTGAAGTAGCTCTTATAGTTGGGTTTTTGCTGTTGTTTTTTTCCCCCCTTTCTCTTTTCTTTTCTGCTACATTGTTCCGGCTGTTATTTGGAAGCCACTAGGTCACTTTGCCTCTTGAACAATGAAAGGATCCAGATCATGTCTGTCTCACGTTTTGTTATCCCAGAACAAGACTCAATTGAATAAAACATATAACCCATCTGGCCTGGAAATCTCAGTGGCACTAAAAATAACCTACTAACAAGTTGTTGGATCAGGATATCTTGAAATTTTTTGAAAGTTCAGCTTCTTTTTAGCTGTTGCTAAGAGAGAAATTTCATTGACATGAGGGACATTTCATTGACATGAGGGACACGAGGACATGTCTGTATGCTGCCAGTTTTATAGGCATTTGGCTCTGCCGCCTTGCAGATGGTTAGACTCTGGGTGGTGGGTAAATGTGTGCTGATTATCTTATTGAATTAAGGTAACCTTTTGTCGTTTGGTGAATTCTGCAGACCAGTTGGTCAGTGAGCAGCTGCTCCAAGTGGCTTCGTTTGGGTTTTGAAGTACACAAAGACTGTCTTAAGGGGTGGTCAGTCTAATCCAGGTATTCAACAAAGCAGTAGTGACAGCCTCCTTCCTCTTTTGATACTGTTTTCTGTTCTGATGGAACTGAGTTAACAAAAACGTTTTTACTTTTTGCTCACTCAACTAAATGATTTAAAGGAGTGATTTATTGACTATAGATGAATGCTTGAATTTTTTTTTTTTTACCTAATGTTTTAAGTTAAAGAAAATATCCTATCATAAAATTCACATTTTAAAGCAGAGTCTGTGTTTGAAGCTGTAAGATAGACTATTGAAGTTGTTTTCTTAGTTTATTTTTTTATAAATACTCTGGAAACTAAAAGCATGCGTTAGTGATATGACCTCTTGGCAAATTTCAGCTGTATAATTTTTGTTTGTAGGGCTATTTTGTTTTGAATCTGTCATATTTTTGTATGGATTCTATCTTAGTTCCTGGAAACTGTTTCAGGAGGCTTTATTTTTAATAAAGGGATTCTTAATTGTTTTCAGTAAATTGCCAAAATTGTGTGGCTCACTCCTCCTTTAGCAGAATTGTTCTTGGGCTGATCTTTTTGGTTTTACTCTTGGTACAGTGTAGATGGCCTCAGAGAAAATGACTGTAGCCACCAGTTGATTTGCTTATTGTGAAGAAATCATTTAACAGTGATTGATGAGGAGCCATCTGATTTCTCTAGTTTGGTCATCTGTTTGTCTCAAGAGACTTTTGATTCAAAGCCCATTTTTTTTTATCCGGATTTATATGCTGGCAGTGATCAAATGTTTACTTAAAGTTATTAAGCACATATTCTGTGCTGGCAACTGGATTTGGCCCTTCACATATGTTCTTTCATTTTATCCTCACAACAACTTTATGAGGCAAGTCTTATTAGCTGCATCTCAGAGATGATAAAACAGCCTCCCAAGTTGGGTAAGTAACTTGTCCAATATCACACAGCTAATTAGTGCCTGGGCTGTATTGGAGCCCAGGGCTCTCGGTCTCTAAAGCTCATGCTCCATTTTGCCGTGCTGTTATTTTAATGAAGATCAGCCTTGTTACTAAGCCACAGTTCTTTAGTCAAGCTTACGAGTAAACTGAAAGTTAAGGGGTTCATATTCTATGTCTGTGCTTGTCTTAATTGGAGTAAAAATAACATAACAGGCAGTTGGCTTCCTTGTACACCTGATTTACTTTAGATCTTCCTGATAATCAAAATACATCTCATGGAGTTATGTATGATGTACACTCTCTTAATCAAACTCTAGCCCAAGACATCAGATTCTATGTCTATACTTATCTTAATTATGGTAAAAAATACTATAACAACGTTAAAGAAAAAATTTGAAGTATGACCAACACCGTTCATAATTTTACCACCTTAACAACTGTTTTGTTTTTATTTTTCTCTTCCAGATCTGTCTATGTGCATGTCCTTTATATTAACTATAGTCTACAAAGCATACAGATTAAAGCATAAAATATATAACTGAAAGCATATCTGTAGCTATACATTCTGCTTTTTAAAAAGCACACTATTTCCTTTTTTAAGAAAATATATTTTTATTGATTTCAGAGAAGGGAGAAGGAGGGAGAGAGAGAGAGAGATAGAAACATCAGTGATGAGAATCATTGATCAGCTGCCTCCTCCCACAATCCAGGCATGTACCCCAACTGAGAATCCAACCATGACTTCCTGGCTCATAGGTCCATGCTCAACCACTGAATCACACCTGCCAGGCAAAAGCACACTATCCTCCTATATAATAAAAGTGTAGTATGCAAATTGTCCCCTCGACTGGAGTTGTCCGGGAGTTCGACCAGGGGGCAGGGCCGGCTGGGAAGAGAGGGAGGCCCCGGCAGGTAGCCGGCAGCCGCTAGGGACTCTACCAGTGCATGAATTTCTTGGTGTCTTTGCACTGGGCCTCTAGTTATTTCATAAATATTTTCCATTTTAAATGTGATTCTTCAAAAAGGCTTTTCCTACTCTCCTTGAATCTTCCAATCTAAATGATGCCCCTTTAGTAATTCCACAAAATACCCTATACTTTTTCTTAGTAGCACTTATTATAGCCTATAATTATATATTTATTATCTGGTTATCTTTTAACTTTCTTTGTCTCTTCTAGCTGGAAATCCCCCACAAAGACAGAGAGATCTTATCTCTTTGCTCACATCTGTTGAATTAGTGCAAGTAGTTATGTTATTTATTAGCTAAAATTAAGTTTTCATTTGTTACTCCATTGCAGAAACACACACTCTGTCCAGAAACCACTGGACAGATTTTCCCCAAACTTGGAGAATTTGTGGATGATCATATGTTTTCTGATCCTGTGTCAGAGGTAATGTACAGAGATTTTAAGCATGAGGCTGAAGTTGAATGTCCTAAGGACAGGTTCTTGAAATTCAGACCTTGGTTTGCATTTTGGAGATGTGTAAGCTTGGGCTACTCCATATCTGGATCTAGGATGAGTGGCAGCAGGATCTACTTAATGATGACTGGTGAATCTCCCACTAGTTATCAGCTAACTTCAAATAGATCAGTGGTTCTCAACCTTCTGGCCCTTTAAATACAGTTCCTCATGTTGTGACCCAACCATAAAATTATTTTTGTTGCTATTTCATAACTGTAATGTTGCTACTGTTATGAATCGTAATGTAAATATCTGATATGCAAGATGGTCTTAGGCGACCCCTGTGAAAGTGTCGTTCAACTGCCAAAGGGGTCGCAACCCACAGATTGAGAACTGCTGAAATAAATCCACTTGATCTTCTCATTTTGCTTGTTTAAACATAAATTATCTATTGAAACATCGTTTTGATTGCTCTTTCTCTTCTGTGAAACACTTTTGTGAGTAGCCACATGCTTTTGGAGCCTGTGGTGGATGTTGAAGCAGTAATTAGATGGGCCTCCTGTCCTGGAGATGTCAGTTCATGGCTGTAAGTCGAGGCCAGAACCAGCAGCATGAGAAAAGTACCACAATGTTAATTAGCAGAGGATACACTCTTCAAGTAGCCATGGTATGTGGCCTTCACATCCTAGCGCAGTGGTCGGCAAACTGCGGCTTGGCAAACCGCGGCTCGCGAGCCACATGTGGCTCTTTGGCCCCTTGAGTGTGGCTCTTCCACAAAATACTGGCTCTTCCACAGAATACCGACTTCTGTGCATGGGCCATGAAGTTTCAATCACACTGTACGTGTGCACCCGCACGTGATATTTTGTGGAAGAGCCACACTCAAGGGGCCAAAGAGCCGCATGTGGCTCATGAGCCACAGTTTGCTGACCATGGTCCTAGCGGACTTTTCACCTCTTTGACAGCCTCTTGGCCTCTAGCAATTGCTCCTCCTCTGAACTGCTACAGCATTATGATCCTTATTTGGTGCTATCTGCAGTTCTTCAGTTCTGTGGGTCTTGACAATCTAGGCTGCTTTTAAGTTTCTATGTCGTAAAGTTATTTATATCATCTACACTGCCCACTACAGGGACATACTTAATTCAGTTAAAAAAATTATAGAATCTCAGAGTTGAAAGAGACCTTATGGGCCACGAAGCTGAGCCCGTGCTTGAATCGCTTCTGTGGAACCCTCACAGTGGTTGTGCAGCCTCTCCCTCAGCCGCCGCAAGGTGGGAGCCTGTGTGCCCAGAAGCAGCTGTGTCTTTGGGTTCTGGTAGCAGTTATTTGCATATTTTGAGCTGCTCTCTGCTCTGGGTCCAAATAGGGCTGACCAGGTGTGAGAAGGGAACTGGAGAGTACCTGGTCTGTGCCAGACAAGATGCCTGGCATTTTGCTTAGGTTTTGGTTAACAAAGAATGATGGGCTATTGCTCAATTGGACGCCATCATTTATCTCCTCCTCACTTCTATTAGGATCCTGTGTTTCTTTCTGTTCTAAAGGGCCTGTCACCACTCTCTTTCTTACAGCAGTCTCCCCTCTTAGATGGGTTAAGGAGTCGTCATTATCCTTACAAAACAGATGAGGAAATTGAGGCCCAGGAGAGTTAGGGGCATACAGATGGGAGTCAGTTCTTTATTATACTGTGGACCTCCCCCTTTTGAGCTGAGGTGCGTGTCTTTCAGGCACTCTAACCACCTTGCTCGGCATGCTAACCATCTTGTTCTTATTTGTTTGCTGTAGCCTTCACTGTGCTTACTTCAGGGTGAGTGTTAATGTTGAATGCCCCGGCTGTGACTGTCCTGTGGCGGTGACGGTCTTACTGACTTGTACCTGTCACTCTCCAGCCTTATACAGTGATGTCATTGACATGGCCACTTTTTGTCTTTACCAGTTTATTTATTTACAAATTATTTCATTTATTCATTCATAAACATTTATTGAGTGCCTGCTCTGAGCCAAGCACTGTTCTAAGAGATACCCCTGCTTTCATGGAATTTATATTCCACTGGGAGAGATAATGATAAATGAATAAACCAACAAGGTAATTACAGACTGTGTTAAGTGACATGAAGGAAATCAGGAGTAAAGTAAGAGAGAGAAAAACCAAGGAGTGGACTATATACACTGTGCTCTGGAAAATTCCTGAGGAGAGATAAAAGGAGAAGGGGTCAGCTGTGGGAAGAGCTGAAGGACTCAGGGAGGAAGGGCTACAGCAGAGAGAGCCAGGGAAGAGCAGCAGAAAGCTTAAAGCTGGCGAACAGCACAGTCTGATTTGTGTTTTTTATTTTTTGTTTATTTTTTTAAAATTTCCAAGTGGTATATTGCCCTGTGATTAACCTTTATTTAATTGGTCCTAATTTACTTTTCTCTCTCCCTCTTTTTTTTTTTTAATCCTCACCCGAGGATATTTTCCCTTTGACTTCAGAGAGAGTGGAAGAGAGAGGGAAAGACTGAGAGAAACACATCAATTGGTTGCCTCCTGCACGAACCTTGACCCTGAACCTCCCAGGCCAGGGAGGAGCCTGCAACCCAATGAAGTACATGCCCTTGACCGGAATCAAACCCGGGACCCTTTGGTCTGCAGGCTGATGCTCTATCCACTGAGCCAAACCTGCTAGGGCGATTTGTGCTTTTTAAATCACAGACATGACAGTTAAAGGAAATGTTTGATCCTGTATTGGGAAAATAAAAAAGTTGCTATAAAGAACAGTATTAGGATAGATGGCAGAATTTGAATATGGACCGAGTATTACATAATCGTATTGTATCAGTGTTACATTCCTGAATTGATAACCCCTTGTGGTTATGAAAAGATTGCCCTTTTTCTTAAGAGGAGTGAAGGCTCAGGATTTTTGCAGCTTCTCAAATGGTGCAGAAAAAAGAGAGAGAAATAGAAATTGGCAAATTGTTGAGGGCATATGGGTGTTAATTGTAAAATTCTTGCAACTTTTCAATAGGTTTGAAATTTTTTCAGAATAAAACTTTCAAGGTCACTGAGGCTGCTGTGTGTGTGGGACCCGGGGGGGGGGGGGTAGGGGGGGGGCGGCTGGAGGGGGCCTTTGGGAGGAGGCTTTTGTCCCCGCTGTTGCTTCTGCTTGGGACACTCTTCCCTGAAGCAGAGCTGCATCTTCCGTTTCACTCAGGTCTGAACTCTAACGTCACTGTTTCAGAGAGACCTTCCCAGCCCAGCTCTTTAGAGCACCTATCACTTAATGAACTGAAGGAATCCTATGGTTTCACTTGGTAACATGTTTAAATGTAAGCTGTTTGAGGGTCATGTCTGTTCTACTCGCTGCTGTTGCCTCAAACAATGCCTGGCACGCAGGAGGCATTCAGTATCTTGTCGACTGAAGTCAATTAAGAAAACCTTGACCAATAGCCCATCAATCATTAAAGAAATAAAGAACACAGGACAGCCCCCAGTAGCCACCCAAGTGGTTTATCTTTCGCTTTCTTATTCCCATGGGGACTGTAAGACCTCTGTTTATAATAATCCTGTGCACACATGTTTTTCCAACTTTTGATGGCAATTCAAAATAAATAATACATTTTATTTTATTATTATTATTTTTAATCCTCACCCGAGGATATTTTTCCATTGAATTTTAGAGTAGAAGAGACAGTGAAAGACAGAGAGAAATATCGATGTGAAAGAAACACATCGATTGGTTGCCTCCTGCACGAGCCCCGACCAGGGCCAGGGCCAGGGCCAGGGCCAGGGCAGAGCCTGCAACTGAGGTACATGCCCTTGACTGGAATCAAACCTGGGACCCTTTGGTCTGCAGGCTGACACTCTATCCACTGAGCCAAACCAGCTAGGGCTAAATAATACATTTACATCATGACCTAGAATATACATATGTACATATTTAACTAAAACAGAAGTTTCATGTAGAGTTGACTCTCTACTTTTGAGTCCTGAACCTACCAGTAGTAAGTGAAGTTACTTATCTTGAGAACTTCTCTCTGTGCAATATATGTGCTTTAATTTTTCTATTTGATAAATTGAGAATATTAGTACTCATTTCACAGAGCTGTTTGATACATTAAATTAGTCGATACACATAGAGCGTTTTGAACAGTCCCTGGCACATAAGAACTCAATAACTGTTATGTTTGTGGTAGTGGTAGTTATTATAAGAAATCAATTCAGGCTTAGGTTATAGATTCCAGATTAGTATAGAAGTAACCAGTAGCAGTGGCTGTGCCCCTGTATGTGCTATGTGATGATCAGTTTTAACTAGTTGTCTGAACAGTATATTAAAACAATGAGGGGAACTTGTTACTAGCTTGCCATTATGGTGATATCAAGTGACCCTAAAATCAAAGTAATGAGAAATTGCCTTCCTTTTTCTCAAACATTTAATTTGCTGTTTCTTCATCATATATCATCCTTCCTTTCACAGTCAGGGGGTGGTATTAACTTTTGCTATAGTGCTACATCTTCACACAAATTACCATCTGAAGGAGCTTCTTAAATTGGATAAGTGAAATCTCTTTTCCTTCCCAGTGGGAACTTGTTAAACCAATAAATTCAAAATTCTAATTCCCATTCTTTTCTGGAATGCACCATTTTATTAATCTTGAATGAACATACAACCTCAAGCATCCTACAAGGCAAATAGACTCATTTTTAATCAGTGGCTCTATATACAGGATTTTATCATCATGAAACTTATAAACCAAGGAGGGAACAAATATTTGCACTTGCAACTTCATGTCAACATTGCCCACTATTTGAAGAGCTCTGTAAATGTATATCACATTTTTTTATGATGGCAGTAGAAAAATAGTCTTCAACTTCTTAGGATCACATCTGCTCTGTTATGTATGGAATGTGGAAGATAAGTGTTCTTTCTTTGTGACATGACTTTTTTTCATGAAAAGACTTGTTTTTGAAAAGCTAGCCTTCATTTTTTGTGTGTGCTTTTTGTGGTACCATTTCTAAGGCATCTCCAAGTTCTAACGCAAAGTTTTATTTTGAGGAGTTACTGCTTTGGTAGTTATCATACAGAATTATTTCTCAATTTATGTAGACCTTTTATTCCAAGGCAAAATCTAGCCAACCACAAGGGTGTCTGGGAGCAGAATAATGTAGAGTTAAAGTTTTGTGTGTCCATGTGGGCAATCTATAATGCTTTACAAAAGAAATTTTTTTTAAAAGATTTTTAATGATGCTTAAATATGTGATGCTTTAAAGATCCCAATTGAAATAAAAAGCTCATTAAACTCCATTGAAATAATTTAGAAAAGGAGGAGGATTTGGCCATGAGTGGGAGATACATACATTTTTTCAAGGCTTTACTGCTGTTTTGGTGCTGCCAAAAGTGGCTCTCTCCAATTTCAGCCACCAGAAGTGGTTATACTGTGTCTGCATCAAAAATGCTTTCAGGCTACTTAGGTTATTAGAATATACTTAATATAATACTCATTTTTTCCAAAGCAACAATAATAATTAAGATGAAAGCACACATAAACTCTATGTCTAGAATGAATAATTTAGTTCTAAACATCATAAAAGCCAAGAAGAAAAGAGAAAGTTTGGTTTATAAGATTCTCATTGTTAGCCCTGGCCGGTTTGGCTCAGTGGATAGGGCGTCAGCCTGCGGACTCAAGGGTCCCGGGTTCGATCCGGTCAAGGGCATGTACCTTGGTTGCAGGCACATCCCCAGTGGGGGGGGGGGGGCATGCAGGAGGCAGCTGATCGATGTTTCTGGCTCTCTATCCCTCTCCTTTCCTCTCTGTAAAAAATCAATAAAATATATTTTTTTAAAAAAAGATTCTCATTGTTAGATATAGAAACATAGATGTTTCAGGAGAGAGGATTTTTTTTTTTTTTTTTTTTAAAGAGAAAGCATTTATTGATTCAAAACGGAGTATCTCCAAGAAAGCTACATGAGATTTTAAGAGGCCATTTTAATGTTGTAGACTTGACAGTCGCAACTATTCCCCATTTTGGAAAACAAACTATTAACCTTTCACCTATTAAAAGATAACCTAGTTGTATATCCAGCAACACCCATTCCATATCTGCCCCAAGCTTTACTCCATCCTTGAGCTTTTATTTTATTTTTTTGTGAAATACATATACCTGCTATAAAAAAGTACTTTAAAAAATGAGAACAATATACCCTCTTTAAGTTGTTTCCCATGACTAGCTTTAAGCCTGGAGTGGCCTGCTGGCCCTTTCTTAAGATGTTTCACAGATAACATGAGGGCTACGTTCAGATAATAGAGCGCTTCAGTGGCGATGGAACATAGGGGTTCCTTGTCTCTGGCAGCAGTCTGGGGTAGGCTCTCCAGGGCTGGTGTGGCCAGCTGCCCATGGTGCCACAGTGCCATCAGGACTCAGCGTCTCTGCATCTTTTTGCGCACAGAAGCCTTCATCATGCTCTTCTCATTCTCACAAAATCGCTTCTTCATGTCTAGGCATCATGTCTTTTTTCCAGGAGGGAAAAGAGGGAACCTGCTGTGGGTGGGCAAAAGCCTTCTGGTAAAGCCTTTTCTTTCCTTTTTTTCATTTTAAAATGTGTTTTTTGTTGTGATAGTATTCCAGATATCTCCTCCCCCTCCTCTCAGCCCCTACCCAGCCCCCAGGTCTTCGGTACCCTATTGCCTGTGCCCAGGGGCTATGCATATAAGTATGTAAGTTCTTTGGTTTATCTTTTTTTTCAGGAAATGAGGCAGCTCCATTCTCCCAGAGGCTTCTGCTTATGTTTCATTGCCTTGAGCTGGGTCACATGGCCTCACTGGCTGCTAGTAATCTGAGAGGCCAAGAATTTAGTTTTGCAGTCTCTTTGGTTAGGAGTCAAAGGAGAATGTGGTGGGAATGGGTTTGTATCAGTCAGTGTCTACGCTTGTTAAGGCACCATCTTGGTGTAGTTACCAACTTCGTGGTCTGATCTCGGATGACCAACTGTCTCAGTTTGTTTGCAACTGTGAGCCTTCCCGGATGCAGGGCTTTCGTGCTCTAACCTGGACAGTCTTCTCTCCTTTCAAAACAAAAATCTGTTGCCATTCACCGCTTCTTTTGATTGAGTGATTATACTAAAAACAATTGTATGTTATCTCAGAATTTACATGTTGAACCCTATATTGCTAGCATGACTAGTGGCACACAGGTGGGGGTAGAGTTTTACAGAGTCCCTCCTGTCACAGCAGGCTTCCTGCTGAGGAAGCAGTCTTGACCTTGAAAGCAGTCTTGATGCAGACCCGTGATGTGGGATGGCATGGGATGGGAGAACAGGGTCAGAAAGAACCTTCTCTCTCCTCCCCGCTCCTTTGCCTGAAGCTGAGACCTGGGCTGTGGGAATCAGGATCCTCCTCTGCACTTCACTTAGAGCCCGGAGCCCTGTCCCTTCTTCCAGATTGCCTCTTCTGACCCCACTTCCCTTTTTGAACAGAGATTCCTCTTAGTTCTCTTCTTTCTGTTAAATTAACCTGGCTCACTGCCTCTTTTCCTTAACCTCATCCTAAAGCTGTCTGATGCATATTTTATATTTTCTTGCATGTTTGACTTTCAGTTAATATTTAACAGTAATTGCATTCTGCAGCTATCCTCTTATCTGATACCCTGAAACTCATCCCTCTGCCTCTCAATTCTAGTCTCTGATAATTAAGTTTTGTAAAAAAAAAAAAAAAAAAAGAAGAAGAAGAAGAAGAGTGATATTTGGACATATTCTCTTATTAGTAAAGGTATTTCTGAATATGAAACTAAAGCTGTGCATCTATAACAAGTTGTTCCACTTTGTGAATACTAATGTAATTTAGAAAGAAACCTTTCTTTGTTAAAGATTTTTTTTTTTCTACCTGGGCCACATGTTTCCAGACCTATTTCATAGTGATTTGTGGGTTTTTAGGTATGTCAATAGAGATGCTGTAGCCAGTATGCCTGGATTCTGTTAGATAAACATTTTGTAAGATTGCTTACTTTAAAAAATTATCTTTGTTTAAAAAGTTTTTCTTTTTAATGTCCTGGTAAAGAATTTTTTAGTAAAACCAATAAATTCTAGTTAAAACATTTTGTTTTTAATGTTTTAAATCTTTTAACCTCTTTTCTGAGGATTGATATATTAATGATTTTTTGGTTCACATACTTTCTTCTGAATTTTAAGAAATCTGTACCAGAATCTATAACATGCTGATAGTACCTTTTGATGATCATATGGGTTTTCTTTATTGCAAACAGCTAAATGAAAATTTCAATGAATTATAGAGTGCATATGGAAATGCATTCCTCGTCCTTTAAATGCTATTGAGAATGACTAAGGCACTGCTTTCTTTTGAGTTCCCGAGAGTTTATTAAAAAACACAACAATAAGCAATTGGCGATGGAATTGAATGTGTGAATAATAAATGTGTAAAATGGGAGGGAACAGTTTTCTTATTTGTTGTTCTTATCTTGATGAAAGTTTTACCACTTAACGTCTTCTAGTAAAGTCAAAGTCAGTATGTGAGCCCATATGATTCTGTCTACTATGCTCTAAGGGTTTCCTGTCTTATCACAAAACATGTGTGTTCCAGAAGGAGAAAATACAGTTTGGTTTCATGATGATAAATAGCTCTTCAAGGACACTGGAGTCAGGTATAAAGAGATGTTCATTGTTTTAGGACTATGAGATAGTGTGGAGGGGTATAGGATGACATCACCGAGCTCCCAGTCGTTGGCCGCTCCTAATATTCCAGCGCCCTCCTGGCGGTTTGTAGGGATTTATTTTCTTTGACCTTGTCATTAGCGGGAAGTCTTAGGCTTTAGGATTCAGCAGAAAACAGCCTAAACAAAATAGAGTTGTGTGTGACCCACTTGAATGTCTGCCTGAATAGGTATAGCACATCTCAGTAAGAACTGGTGAATGACTGCAGGTTAATTAAAGCCCAACTTTTTAGAAGTGTGGCGGATAGCCCAATTAGAAAGAACATCACAGATACCAAAATGTGTAAAATTCAGATCTTAATGCACTATTTTATACCTTGACACCCCTGGATAAGTTATCTTTATCTTTTACCTCCAGGCTTCTCCTCTGTTCATCATCTACCTGGGTTATTTATTTATTTTTTATTGTGTACTTATTGTCCCTCTCATTGCCTCACTGTTGGGGAGGAAAACTTTTCTATTGCAGTGCTGGAATTTTGCTATGTGGTACTTTCTTTTTTAAAACATATTTTTATTGATTTTAGAGAGAGGGGAAGGGAGAGGAAGAGAGAGAAACATTGATGTGAGAGAAAAACATCGGTTGACTGCCTCCTGCACACACGCCTACTGGGTGTCAAACCCAAAACTTGGGCATCTGCCCTGACTGGCAAATTGAACCGGCAACCTTTTGATGCATGGGATCATGTTCCAAACAACTGAGCCACACCAGCCAAGGCCTGCCTGGGACTTACACCTTGAAGTCTCACTGTTTCTAGAAGTCTATAATAGAATAGAAAAATCCCTTTTCTCTAACTCCTATGTGTGTGTTTTATCTGTTAAGGAATGTTGGCATTTATTGAGGAGGGAGGGGATGTCCCACATAGAGGTTTCCTTGTTCTCATTTACATACTTAATATATTCATTGCAACCCTTCTCCTAGCTTCAAATTCTGAACTCTTAGAAGACTTAGTTAAATGTTTTGGTTTTGTGTGCATACATTTTGAAATCCCTGGGTTGAAAAGTTTCTAGATGTTTACACATGCAATTTAAGGGTTGTATAACAGTTAGTTCCCTGAATGACAGTTAACCAGAAATTTTATTTGTCCAGAAAGAGGATCCATGCAGCTACAAGTATGCATTGCCTTCTGCAAAGCATATTGATTTTAGTGACCAGCGACAGACCAGAGAATTATGCTGCGTTTAAATTTTTCATTGTGTTGAGACAAATCTATAAAAGCTCTACTCATCTGTGAGAGTGTTTCCTTTGTTGTTTTAAGTAAAGGAGTAGTGCATTTTTAAATTTAATTATGGCACTTGGATGATCTGATATTTACTGGCTGCAAGGTAATAATTTTGGGGGTTTTGAAGATTTATAATGCACCTCAAGCACTGCTGACCAAAAGAATGATGGAAATGTTCCATATCTATACTGCCCAATATGGCAGCCACATGTGGCTGTTGAGTACTTACATGTGGCTAGTCGGGGAATTAAATTTTAAATTTTCTTTAAAATAAACATTTAAATAGTTACATGTGGTTAATGGTTACTATATTGGATAGCACAGATCTAGAGCATGTAGAAAATTTCCACATACTGTAATGGCATCCTGGGCTCTCAAGGTTTCTTGTTTTGGGCTGGGAAGTTGAGGCTGGTTAAATTTGAAGTAGATAGTGGATAGTATTGCTGTTAGCCATAGGGAGAAACTTCTTAAACAGAGATGTAAGTTTATCAGACTGAAACATATTAGAAATGAACTTCTTTGAGAAGGCAAGTATTCATTCCAAAAATAATTCCTGTATAATTTGTTGAACAAATATTTAGAAAACGTTTCCTATGTGTAAAGAACTGTACTAAATGTGGAGGCCAGAGGTGAATGGAGCTTAGGTTGTCACTCAAGGAGCTTTCTATTTGCTTCTTCCTTGGGGTGCTTTGATAGTCCATGGGGCGAGCTCTGTCCCAGGGGGTACCTTCTAGAACACAGAATGCTGAGTGGGGAATTATCATCAGGCTGTTTTGGGGTTGTTTTATTTTGGGGGGGAGGTGGGGGTCCCTCAGCCCAACCTGCACCCTTTTGCAGTTCCGGAGCACTCGGGGGATGTCCACCTGCCGGCTTAGGCCTGCTCCCCCCAGGGGATCGATCGGGCCATCCCTAAGCTGGCAGTCAGACATCCCACTGGCAGCCCGGGAGCCCTTGAGGGATGTCCACCTGCTGGCTTAGGCCCGCTTAAGCAGTCAGTCGGCTTAAGCCATCAGTCGGACATCCTTAGCACTGCCGTGGAGGCAGGAGATGCTTCCTTCACCGCCACTGTGCTTGCAGCCATCAGCCCAGCTTGTGGCTGAGTGGAGCTCCCCCTGTGGGGGCACACTGACCACCAGGGGGCACCTCCTGCATTATACGGGTGGTCAGTGCATGTCATAGTGACCGGTCATTCCAGGTCGCTCTGTCGTTATGGTCAATTTGTATATTATCCTTTTATTATGTAGGATGTTTTTATTGATTTTAGAGAGAGAGGAAGGGAGAGGGATAAAAACATCATTGATTGGTTGCCTTCTACACACTCCCTACTAGGGATTAAGCCCACAACCCGGGCATGTACCCTGTCCAGGAATTGAACTGGTGACCTCTTGGTTCATGGGTTGACACTCAACCACTTATCCACACCGGCCAGGCCTGGGGTTTGGTTTTGCCAGGTTGGAGATGCAGTTCCAAAGGCAGTGTGTTGCATCCAAAACTGAGGAAGGCAGGGGGATGATTGGCAATCTTCACACAAGGTGTCCAGGCACTTATGACTCAGGATCTCAGCCAAGGCTGGTGGCATGCTTGCCTCTCAGTGTGCCTGGTCCTCGGTCTCTGGTCTTGGGCCACGATGTCATGCTGACCAGGCTGGTTGTTATACCTAGCTTGGAATGGATTAGGCTTCTGCCCAAGACAATAAGGAGAGAACTGGCTAGTCCTTTTTTAACCACAAATGTGAATTTTTTTGAATTTCTTTTTTCCCATCAAAAAGGTATCTGAGGCCCTAGCTGGTTTGGCTCAGTGGATAGAGCATCAGCCTGTGGACTGAAAGGTCCCAGGTTCGGTTCTGGTCAAGGGCACGAGCCCAGGTTGTGGGCTCGATCTTCAGTTGGGGATGTGCAGGAGGCAGCCGATCAATGATTCCCCCTCATCATTGATGTTTCTATCTCTCTCCCTCTTCCTTCCTCTATGAAATCAATAATAATAAAAAAATATATAAATATATATATATATAAATATATATATATATATATATATACATATATACATATATATGTATATATATATATATATTTTTTTAAAGGTATCTGAGGGGGGAAAAGTTATCCGGGGAAGTTTCCCATATCAGTTGCATATAGATCTACCACTCTTTTTAGGTACTGCACGATATTCCATATGCTGACTGTACCATTGTGCATTTAGTTATCCCAATTTACCATTACTACCAATGTTGGAATATGTGTTAGTAATTATATTCACTTGTTGTGTAATGAAAATTTATCTGTCTGTCTGTCTCTCTATCTATCTATCTGTCTCTGAGGAGAGAGTTGCCCTGACATCTGTATCATCTGAACGATTTCTCTCCCTCTGCTATTATACTTGACTAGAGGCCTGGTGCATGGATTTGTGCACATTGAAAGGAAATTAATTAGAAGAAATATTTTAATATTGCTATTTGCCCTTTATTTATAATAGAAGTGTCAACCAAATTCATGATTGACAATGAAAGATTGAAACATACGCATGCGATTGGCGCCAGCGAGAGCTTTATATGTATCGCGCATGTGCAAGTTAACTTAGCCTTTTATATATATACTAGTAGCCTGGTGCACGAAATTCGTGCACATTAAAAGGGAATTAATTGCCCTAACCGGTTTGACTCAGTGGATAGAGCATCGGCATGGGGACTCCAGGGTCCCAAATTCGATTCCGGTCAAGGGTATGTACCTTGGTTGCGGGCATATCCCCAGTGGAGAGTGTGCAGGAGGCAGCTGATCGATGTTTCTCTCTCATTGATGTTTCTAACCCTCTCCCTTCCTCTCTGTAAAAAAATCAATAAAATATATATATATTTTTAAAAAGGGAATTAATTAGCAGAGATATTTTAATATTGCTATTTGCCCTTTCTCTATAATAGAAGTGTGAGAGATGAAGGAAATTAGTAAAATGTATATGAAAATAATATATAAATTTATTAATAAATAAACAGTAACAAAAGGATATAACAACAGAGGCATGATATAAAAATGACAAAAACATGATATGAAAACAACAAAAATATGATATAAAAACAACAGTGATGCAAACAATGACTGATAAAGTGATTAAACTTAGTCTAATATCTCCCTGTATACCACATTAAGAGTGAAAACACTTTCAGAGTGCTTGACTAATTTCCCTTGTGATGAAGTATCTAGAACTTTAACTGTAACATCACATGCTCTTCAAACTCGAGAGAAAGCAAATATATCTGACCATGTGCAAAAATGGGTTCAGGTAGGAACATGCCTACTTTGTCTAGTGTTTGTTCTTGTGATTTATTAACAGTGATCACAAATGCTGGCATCACGGGAAACTGTCGTCGAATCAATTTAAATGGGAGGCCATTGTCAGATGGGGACAAATTAATTCTTGGAATCAGAACAGCCTCTCCCTCTGCAGATCCTGTTAATACTTCAGCTTCGATAATGTTATGTCATAATCTTTTGATAATAAATATGGTACCATTACAAAGACCCTATTTACTGTTTCTCAATAGCATGATGATTGCACCTACTTTCAATTTTAATTTATGACACGGCATTCCTAAAGGAGTAATACTATTAAGAAATTCATAGGGGAGGCTAGGGGACTGTCAAGGGCGGGGGGGAAAAATGGACACATATGTAATACCCTTTGTAATACTTTAAGCAATAAAAAAAAAAAAAAGAAGAAATTTGATGGGAAAATTTTCCTTTTCAGCATCATCTGTGGAATCAATGGAATCATCACTCAAATATGTGTGAAAATATCCATCAAGTATATCCAAATTTTCTTCATTTAATTTTTGAACATGCTCATTTTTTGGACAAAGAATTGCACATTTAGATATATTTTTAATATTATCTATAGCAGTGGTTCTCGAACTTGGCTGCACATTAGAATCAGCTGGGAATCTTTTTAAAATCCTGATTCCTGGGCCTCATTCTCTGGAAATTGTTTCTTTGTTATGGGGTGGGGCCACAACATTATTAACAAAGAAACAGAATTTCCGGAGGATGAGGCCCAGAAATCAGGATTTTATAAAGATTCCCAGGTGATTCTAATGTGCAACCAAGGTTGAGAACCATTGATCTATAGATATAGTATTTCCAAAGTTAGTTTCAATAATAGATCTATTACAAATCATTTCACTTCCATCCTCCGTTCCAAGGGCAGGTTCCTGCCTGAACCTCGCCCTCCAGGAAACAGCTGGGGGAGGGTGCAGCCATTTCCAAGACAACCCCTGCAGGACTGACTTCCTTCCACTTGGTCGCCAGACCGGTCGTGATGTTACACCACCCAGGGTTTTTATATCAGTAGACTAGAAGCCCAGTGTGCGAAATTGCGTGGCCCTGCCCACCCACATGCGCCCTGCCCACCTGCCCACTGAGCTCGCAGCCCCGCCCACCTGTGCTGGTCTTTGGTTACCGCGTTAGGGCCACAGGCTTTCTATATATATAGGTAGAATAAACTTGCTTAATTATACGTGCTTTCTGATGTAGCTAAACTTTTTCCAGCCCAGTGAAGCACCGCAACTTCTCTTTCAGGTAATTGTCAGCAACACGGCCCTAAATATCAACATGAAGCAGATTATTATTGTAGATCACGCAGGGAGAACAAAGGGTAAAATATTTAACTGCAGCAGTGTTTGACTATATTCTGCACAGTGAAAAAACCTGAAGTCATTTTTAAGTCCACCATTTCTTATTTCTTTTCAGTCAGGTCAAGTTTCTAAACTTTCTAAATCTCTGTTTTTTGTGTTTTTTTTTGTTTTGTTTTTAAAATATATTTCTTTATTGGTTTCAGAGAGGAAGGGAGACGGAGAGAGAGATAGAAACATCAGTGATGAGAGAGAATCATTGATCGGCTGCCTCCTGCACACCCCCACTGAGGATTGAGCCCGCAACCCAGGCATGTGCCCTTGGCCGGAATCGAACCTGGGACCCTTCAGTCCGCAGGCCGATGCTCTGTCCACTGAGCCAAGCCGGCTAGGGCTAAATCTCTGTTTTATGGCTAATGAAAAGTAAATAGGATTCCATTAAGACTCCTGTCTACCTACTCCAGGACTTCTGTGAGGATCAAATGAGATGAGGCATGGGAAAATGCTTCACAGACATTTGGTTAAAGTGTAAAATATTTGCACTTGGCTATAAAGCAAGTCATGTTCCTGGGCTGAAGAAACTCCAAGGAGGCTAGGTGAGGAAGCCAGGAGTTGCTATGTGACGTCATTACTCGGTGCCCACAGTGACCATTTCTGGGCTGGGCTGGGCTGTGGGCTGCATTTTGTGCCATGGGGTCTCAGCAGCGATTTGGTGGGATGTTGCTCCAGGGTGGTGGTGGGACCTGTGTCCCACTTGGGGGAAGTCAAGTGTTGCTTTGTTGGCGCCAGGTCTGCGGTGCCATTTCTTTGTAAATGGCCAGTGCGCATCACAGCAGCTCCCACGTTGAGTGTCTGCCCCCTGGTGGTCAGTGTGCATCATAGTGACCGGTCGGATGGTTGGAAGGACACTTAGTGTATTAGCCTTCTATATATGTATACTCAGGTTTGTCTGAGAACTTCAGAGCCTGGATGACTGAGAGATTGTTTAGCTCCATGAAGAAGTTAAGTAGCTGTGAAGATTCAGTGGGAGAGAATTGATTGCTGAGGCCCAGGAAAAGGGGGAGTGGGATTCTAGACCCCAGGGCCAGTTGCTCCATCATTCACTGTCTGTGTGAAGAGCTCGAAGGGCTCAGTCAACAAGGGGGCACCAGGTCAGCCAGGGGTAATTACTGCAGGTTTACCAATGCACCAACTTGGTGGTGTCCCTTCAACTGTTGGGATAAGGGAATTACATGGTGAGGCAGAAGATAGATCCAATCAAGTAGCATTACCCAATGCCATTAAGAGTAAAGTGCATCATTGTCTGGGTAGAGAACTAAGTCCAAAGGAATAGATGAGCTTTTAAATCTGAGGGCTTTACCAAAGCAGGTAGGAGATGACCTGCCTTAGGTTGGAGACTGGGTCTGCTTTGCTATGAGGCTTGACCAGGAGATTCCTGTATGTAAACAGGGCCCAGTGTGGGTGTGTCTCCATAAGTAAGAGTGCACTGTGAAGGTAAACATGGAGTGTTTACTAGTGATGGTATAAACAAGGATAACTATTAAAAAGGTACAGGGTTTAGCTTATTGTAAGAGGGCTGCCAGGTCTGTGGGAGGCAGAGGAAGGAGAGAGCACTTCTTGGGAAACCCAGGAAGAGTTCTTGACTAATGTCATTGGGAGAATAGAATTTGGACCTGTAATTTTAAGGAGGGACATGGAAGGAAAGGAAGGAGAATTCACCTGTGAACAAAGGCACAAAGGACTGTATGAGGAACTGTGAGCAGTACAGGCATATAAGCAGGTTTCTAGAACAGATGTAGAAAAGAGAAGTATGATTTAAAGAGGTGGCCCTAACCAGTTTGGCTCAGTGGATAGAGCGTCGGCCTGCGGACTGAAGGGTCCCAGGTTCGATTCTGGTCAAGGGCATGTACCTTGGTTGCGGGCACATCCCTCGAAGGGAGTGTGCAGGAGGCAGCTGATTGATGTTTCTAACTCTCTATCCCCCTCCCTTCCTCTCTGTAAAAAATCAATAAAATGTATTAAAAAAATAAAATAAAGAGGTGGGTTATGGTCAGACCACGAAGAGCTGAGAATATCAGGTTTAGGATTTGACTTTGATTCAGTAGACTCATGTTTTGTGTTTAATCACTTGGTCACCAAGTATTTTTGTGCCATCATTAGTTTGATTTATTTTCAATTTGTCACTTCAAGTTTATTTTCTATGATATACTAGTTTTTATGATATACTAGTGGCCCAGTGCACGGATTCGTGCACATTGAAAGGGAATCTGGTGTGGGTGAACCAGATTTGGGGCTGACAGGGCCCCAGCAGCAACCTAACCTACCAGTCAGAGCGTCTACTCCCTGTTGGTCATTGCACGTCATAGCTACCGTTCGAACGGTCACTCAGGCTTTTATATATATAGGTAGATATTCAAATCTTTTGTTAAGTATATAAAGCACAAGGTGGTTGTTGTGTGCATGTGTGTTTTTTTTGGCATATAAATGTTTGAATTTCAAAATTACATTTGTGCTACAAACTTTGTTTTTACTATTTGCCTGACAGCATTTGCAAATAACTACTTCTCTTTCAGAGGAGATCAGTAGGAGGTCCTATACTTATCACCATTCAATGAATGTAAAGAACAGAGCTTGTTATGAAGAGGTGTAATTGAACATGAAAGATTTACTGAGTAAGATTAGTGGGAGGTGAAATGGGTGAATTGTTTAGGGAAAGCTGTGATCCTTTTACATTTTACAGTAGACTTGGAACAGCTTTTCTTGCCTGGCCATTCCTCACAGCCTTGCTTTTAAACCGGGCCACCTTTCATTGCCAGCTAACTTCAGTGTGAGCTGGGGCCTGAGTGCTGCCTTTGGCTGAGAGCCTCCAGTCAGCTTCTAAATTCTGGTTTGGCTCCGCAGGTGCCTTTCTGAGCTGAGCTGACCTTAGGACTCTAAAATGTAGAGGGTCGGTTTGGGATAGGGAAATGTGGCAATTCCTGCCTTTTCTGTCATGATGTAACTTTGCAAATCCTCTTGTTTTTCCCTAAATGGTATGAGGGATTCCACTGAAATGGTTATGCAACTGTGTCTTGTGATGCTTTAAGATGTAATAATTTCACTAATATGTCACAACAAGTATTATTTATTTTTTAGTAAGTGTATTTTTAAACAAGTAACTTACAGATTTAAACATGACAATTAACATGATTTGACATAAAGAAATTAAATAATCTCCTGGCATCTGTCATCAGCATTGCATTAATGATTTTAGCCCTTCTGGGAGCTTTCATTTTCTTTTGTTGATTCTGACTGATGATGGCAGATTATGGTGGTGATATGCCTTTATAAATTATTTTTTAGTTGGGATGATATTGACATGTAATGTGGACTGGCAGAAATAACATTGTTTATCATTGTCAGTATTGTTTTGGCCTATATTCTGAGTTCTTTATGGGAGATGATAGAGAATGTCTACAAATGGACATTGCTGTTCACTGTGGGTTGTCCACTGGTGGGCCGTGGTGGAGTCTGCCTTCTTGTTGGAAGTTGGTAGGTCAAGTGGGCATTTCTTGCTCTTGCCTCCTAGGCTTGGGCTCTACTTAGCTCAGCTTGCTGACTGCTTTCACTCTGGAATTTGAATCTGGAGAGGATTTTAAATGCAGGAACAGTTAGTAGTGGCAGTAGGGTTACTAAAATTACCCAGATTTCTTTCTTGGGTAGTCCTCGTTACACACACCAATATTAATACAGCTGGGCTTAGCCTTTACTTTTGTGCATTTTAATTTTACACTTACACCCCTAAGCACCTTTTGTGCACATAATCAGAACTTTAAGCATTGAGTGACAGAAACTTCAAGCTATTACATGGTGATGCTGCCTGCCAACCAACAGTTTGGGTTCAGCAGTGTTGACACTTTTTCTGTCAGGGCTTATTTGTGCAGTTATTTAAATACCAGAGGCCCGATGTACGAAATTCGCACAAGAGTAGGCCCTCCTTCCCCCAGCTGCCGGCACCGGCTTCCCTCTGGCACCCGGGACCCGGCCGGGCTTCCCTTGCAGCCCTGGCTTCGTCCAGAAGGCCGTCTGGTCTAATTAGCATATTATGCTTTTATTATTATAGATTAAATGGAATTGAATTTCAGATGAACCTTGAGGAATATTAGACGTTGTGGAGGTAGCTTGGGCACCTGATAACAGTTTGATATAGTCCTCATTATTTTTCTGGGAGTTTTCCTGTTGTCTGAAAGTTTGACCATGTCCCAAAGCTCAGGACAATAGGTGGTAAGTACCCACCCAGTCTGAAGAGAGGTTCTAGAAGCATCTATTGCAGGGCTTGTCAAGAGGTAGCCACATGGGTGGGGGGGGGGGTCTAACAACTATTACACCTTCCACCCTATAATCAATCTGTATCAGGAGAACTAGAAATGGATTCCATGCAAGGAATTCCTAGCAGTAGAGCGTGCTCTTCCCTTAGGGAAGTAAGAGTGCCCCCCCCCCCCCCAATCCTTTGAGAAAGGCTTCAAGAGAATGACACATAGATTGGGATTGATCGCGAGAGGAGAATGACATCTTTTTGGACCGCAGTCACCAGCCAGGTGCTGCTATGGTGGGATTAGAATGGAATCCTGAGAACGAGTTCTCGAGCGTGTAGTGTGTCACTTCTGGAGCCTGGCGATGTCTGTGCACACAGAGAGTGGTGTCTGTCTCTCACCTAAAAGCAGCTGTGTGGTTGGGGGGGGGGGGGCATTGTGTGGAGAGGGGGCAGCAAATGTTTGACATTTCCTGCCGGCCAGCCGGTCTGCCTGGAGGGCAGCAGCTGTGGATCATCTTGACTTTCCCTGCCTCTGGGGACTGGCAGCCAGGTGTAGGACTCCAGCAGAAAGAGGCTGTGGGTGAGGCAGGAGCTGAGAGGAGGCTGTGAGACCAGCCAGAGGGCCCGCAGCAGGCAGAGGGGAGGTCCCAGTGAAGGGGACTCACCAGAGGGAGCCAGCTATGGGACACCTGTAATTGGCAGATGTTTTACAGGCCAGAGGACCAGACAGGTGGATAGTCTTTTCTGTTTCCTTTGCCTCACATTTGCCTCTTTTTATACTCTTGCCCCTCAGTCTGTCTTCATTTTTGGTCTCATGGGGGAAGTTTCACATTGGATGAAATTAGTTTTGATATGGGCTTAACAAAATTTTATTTTATTTTATTGAGAGGGAGGAAAAGAAGGAGGGAGAGGGAGAGAGTGGGAGAGAAGGGGAGGTGGGGGAGAAAGAAAGAAACATTGATTGGTTGCCTCCCGCACACACCCTGAACAGAGATTGACCCCACAACCTCGGTATGTGCCCTGACTGGGTATCGAACCCATCACCTTTTGGTGTATGGGACAATGTTCCAACTAACTGAGCCACACTGGCCAGAGCATTGATATAGGCATCTTTAATACCTGAAAGTTTGGCTTTATTTATTTAAGATAATTTTTTTAAAAACCTCTAGCTACTTATGAGTAGTTCCAAGTTATTGAACCCTGAAAAATCCATGATCAGCAATCTCAGCACCAGTAGGTTAGAGCTGGTGTTTTGTTTATTTTTTTAAAAAAATATGTGTTATTGATTTTTTTACAGAGAGGAAGGGAGAGGGATAGAGAGTTAGAAACATGGATGAGAGAGAAACATCTATCAGCTGCCTCCTGCACATCCCCCACTGGGGATGTACCCACAACCAAGGTACATGCCCTTGACTGGAATTGAACCTGGGACCCTTCAGTCCGCAGGCGGACATTCTATCCACTAAGCCAACCAGTTAGGGCTAGAGCTGGGTTTTATAATTAAGTGCAGTTTCACTTATTTTGTATCCTGCAGATTTCAAGTATACAACTTGCCGGCAATTACTATGTTCACAGAAAAAGGAAATTTCACTATAAACTGAACACTGTAAATTTGCTAACTCAGTATACAGCTAATACAGGTCATGTATCCATATTGGCATTAGGGGCCTCTTATGAATTAGCCTGAAACTTTGCAACTTTTCATTGTAATTTTTTGGTTTTGTTGTTAGTGGTTTGTTTATTTATTTTGAGAACAGAACTTACTATCTTAACCTTCGTTAAAGTGTGAAGTACATGGCACAGGACATGTTAAAGTGTATAGTACAGTAGTGTTAACTATGCACATTGTTGTTTCTCCATTCCCTCTTCCCATCCCCCAAACTCCTAGCAACCACCATTCTACTCTCTTTTTCTAAGAGTTTGATTACTTTAGATACCTCACATTAAGTGGAATCATGCAGTATTTGTTTTTTTGTGTGATTGGTATATTTCAGTTAGCATAATATCCTCATGGTTTATCCATATGGTAGCACAGGACATGATTCCTTCTTTGTTTAAGGCTGAATAACATTTCATGTATGTATACATAACATTTTCTTTACTCATTTTTATCTATTAATGGACATTTGGGTTGCTTCTACCTCTTGTAAATAATGCTGCAGTGAAGTGTGCAAATATCTGTTTGAGATTCTGCTTTTAGTTCTTTTAGATGTATTCCCAGAAGTGGAATTGCTGGATCATGTGATAATTCTATTTTTAATTTTTGGAGGCCCCCACAATGTTTTCCATAGTGGCTGTACCATTTTTCATTCCCACTAACAATGTACAAGGATTCTAATTTCTCCACATCCTCACCAACACTTACTAGTTTCTGTTCTTTTTGATAGTGGCCATCCTGATGGGTGATTTTTCATTGTAGTTTTGATTTGCATTCCTCTTAGGATTAGTGATGTTGACCTTATTTTCACATGCTTGTTCACCATTTGTATATCCTCTTTGAAAAAATATCTATTAAAGTCCTTTGCTCATTTTTCAATCGGATTTGTTGTTGTTGTTTAGTTGTAGCAGTTCTTTAAATATTCTGGTTAACTCCTTATCAAATACATGGTTTGAAAATATTTTCTCTCATTTGTAGGTTGTTGCCTTTTTACTCTGTCTTTTAATGTATTTTTTTATGTTAAAACATGAATTGTAATTATCAAATACTTTGAAATACTGAAAAGTCTAGGAAATAATATGACAAATTTTGATCAGGTTTACAATATCTTCCCAGTAGGCTCTGTTGTATAAAGCATAAAGCTTAAATTAATTCCATAGTGTGACTGAAATGTTATTCCACAATCTTATTCCCATAAACCTTTCTAGCTTTATGTACCCCATCATCATTCCTCCTTGTGCACCCCCCACCCCTCTTCTGCATAAAGACTCCCTATTTTGTTTCATCCCCTTGTACTCTTTCACACACTGTTGGTGTCTTTATTTATATATATGTTTGTTTGCTTGTTGATCCTTACCGAAGAATATTTTTTCCATTCATTCATTCATTCATTCATTCATTCATTCATTCATTTTGAGAGAATGGAAGGAAGGAGGAGGGAGGGAGGGAAGGAGAGAAACATCAATGTTAGAGAGACACATCAATTGGTTGCCTCCTGAATTCACCCCCAACTGGGGCCAGGGATTGAAGAACCTGTAACCCAGGTATGTGTCCTTGACTGGGAACTGAACCCTCAACCCTTCTGTGGCAGTGGTTCTCAACCTTCTGGCCCTTTAAATACAGTTCCTCATGTTGTGACCCAACCATAAAATTATTTTCGTTGCTACTTCATAACTGTAATGTTGCTACTGTTATGAATCGTCATGTAAATATCTGATATGCAGGATGGTCTTAGGCGACCCCTGTGACAGGGTCGTTCGACCGCCAAAGGAGTCGCGACCCACAGGTTGAGAACCGCTGTAATCTGTGTGCTATGGAATGCCTTATTTTCCCTCTTGCTTTACCTTGTTTTTCAGCCTCACTCTCCTTCTTCTTTAAAAGACTCAGTTCAGGTGTGAACATTTTCCAGTCAGCCAGCAGCTTCTTTCTCCCATAGCTTCTCACTGCCAGCCAGGTTAGACCTCATGTCTGGAGGTATTGTGAGGATTTTTATAACCCTCTTCTCCTCCACCCCAGCACTGTAAGCTTCTGGTGCACCCAGCTTGGTCTTCTCTTATTATTCCTTCATTTCTGTGGACCTACCACAATATCTGGCCCATAGTGTTTGTCTACTTTAAATAATTATGGCTAGAAAGGAAGAGCAAGTCCCTTTTTAGAATAACAGAACTTTTTTCTTCTTTTTTTCCAGTTGTGCTCCTAAATATCCTTTCTCTTCTAATTTTATCGGCTGAGATTTTGGCAGCTAATTGTAGATTTTATGAACTTACATTGGGTTGCATTTGTCTTCTGTTATAAAAGCAATAATTAGAGGAAATGATCCTTTTGAGAGGTTGCTTAGTGAATTCTTCTTTTAAATGTGCCGCTTTAAATCTTATTTCAAGTAAACTGTACTAATGCCCAAATAATTTCATGGTGGATCAGTATTGAACCAAAGTATTATGATGATTAATTTTCTTCTATTAAATTCCTTACAGTCTTTTCTTTGGTTGTGGTGGTGGGGCAGGGGGCTCAACAATCAAAAAAGAATTTATTGACTTTACATTTAGTATGATCTACTCTACTTAATTATATTGTTCAAACGTGAATTTGTATGTAGTATAAGATTGTGCAGTATTGGCATTCTATTTTCTGTTAAACAAATTGCTTTGGGTTTTATTAACTACTGGTGTTTAAATAATGGTTTAGGATTTCAAAAGCCTTTTTTCATAAGTATTGAAATGCTTTTATTATAATCCTGCAGCCTAACCTTCTGGTTTTACTGCATCTTTCTCCACCCTTGAAACAAGCCCAGGCACAGACATACGCTCTGGCACGCACCCCAGTGAGCCTTTCCTTCCTCCCCCTACTCCTCACCCAACATGACATGAAATATCTGTCCCAGAAATAATCTGATGTGTACCTGGTGTATTGCACCTACAGTTGTGGCCCAAGTCTATTAGCCGTTTTGTTCAGCTGCCCTCCACACTGTGGTGGCCCACAGGCATACGTTTATCCCTTAGTCCCAGTAGGTTGATTAGTTACTTTTACTTACATTAATCCTTGTGGGCAGGGGAAGTCCAGTAAGACATGACTCCCTAGAGCAGTGGTTCTCAACCTTCCTCATGCTGCGACCCTTTAATACAGTTCCTCATGTTGTGGTGACCCCCAATTTCATTGTTACAAATTGAACATAATTAAAGCATAGTGATTAATCACAAAACAATATGTAATTATATATGTGTTTTCCGATTGTCTTAGGCAACGCCTGTGATAGGGTCATTCAACCCCCAAAGGGGTCACGGCCCACTGGTTGACAACCTCTGCCCTAGAGACTTTTTTTGTTTCGTTGACAACTAAATAAGGCATATGCTTGCCTCCTACAGAATATAAAAGATGGGCCTGCCTGGTCAGTGTGGCTCAGGGGTTGAGTGTCGACTTATGAACCAGGAGGTCACAGTTCAATTCCTGATCAGGGCACATGCCTGGGTTGCAGGCTCAATCCCCAGTGGGGGGTGTGCAGGAGACAGCCAATCAATGATTCTCTCTCATCATTGATGTTTCTATCTCTCTCTCCCTCTCTCTTCCTCTCTGAAACCAATAATAATAAAAAAAAAATTAGCCAAACCAGTTTGGCTCAGTGGATAGAGCATAGGCCTGTGGACTGAAGGGTCCCAGGTTCGATTCCGGTCAGGGGCATATACCTTGGTTGAGGGCACATCCCCAGTAGTGGGTGTGCAGGAGGCAGCTGATGGATGTTTCTCTCTCATCGATGTTTCTAACTCTCTATCCCTCTCCCCTCCTCTGTAAAAATCAATAAAATATATATTTAAAAAAAAAGATGGAGCTAGCATCTATTTTGTGTCTAGTAATCTTCATCCAAGATGGAATTGATTTTTAAGTGATTTCAGCTTGCATCATAATCTAAATCACAAGTCAGGAAGTTTCAGCTTTTCTATTAAAAAACAACAACACTTATTTAAAATTTAAATGTGCCCTGGCCAGTGTGTCTCAGTTGGCTGGGTGTCACCCCGTCCACCAAAAGGTTGCTGGTTCGATTCCCGGTCAGGGCACATGCCCAGGTTTTGTGCTCAAATCCTGGTTGGGGTGCGTGCAGGGGGCAGCTGATCAATGTTCTGTTCTCACATTGACGTTTCTCTTTCTCCCTCTTCCCTTCTTCTCTTTCTAAAAAATCAATAAAATATATTTTTTTAATTTTAATGTAATCATCACAGTTTACATTCAGTAAATGAACACTATAAAACTATAAGCAGGGATCTATGTTGCTATTTTGATACTAAATATTGAAAATTTGGGGGCTATTTTGTTTCTTAGAACTTGAAAACTCCATAGGAAGTGCACTATAATCCAATTGCAGATATTTTTGCCATGTTAAATTAGGATTTTAACTGTACCAAGCATAGCAGACAGACACTTTAAAATTATTTTGCTCAACAAAAACAATAACCCCTTATGTATATTTGCTGGACTTTTTCTTTATCAAAAATAAATCTGTATGTTTAGTCAAAAAAGAACAACAATATAAAGTGCTTATAATAGAACTTTTATCTTTTTAACAAATGTAAAATGCATTTGTAAAAAAGGCAAAGTCACTTAGAGTTTTTATCCTCGTGAATCAGTGTGTAGCTCCTTGTCCTTTAGTCACTGGAGTCAGGTTGTGATGGGAAGACTGGGGTGTGGACTGACCTGCTTCTTGTGCCTGCTCTGTGACTGTGTGTTAGCTTTAACCCATTTGAGCTTTGTTTTCTCATTTATAAGACTGGAAGATTAAAGAACATGCTTGTACACAGTGCCTGATATTGACTAATTTATTTTCTCCAGACAGCAACTTGTGTATTGCTTTTAAATGATGTAATTTTTTAAAAACTCATCTCATTGGGTCTTTACTACCCACTTATATGGTGGGTAAGGCAGGCATTGCTCTCGTTGTGCAGCTAAGAAACAGGTTCAAGCCCTAAGCCGGCTTGGCTCAGTGGATAAAGCCTTGGCCTGACCCCCAAAGGGTCCCGGGTTTCATTCTGGTCAGGTGCACCTACCTTGGTTGCAGGCTCCTCCCCGGCCCGGGCCCTGGTTAGGGCTCATGCAGGAGGCAACCAAACCATGTGTTTCTCTCACATCGATGTTTCTCTCTGTCTTTTCCTCTCTCTCCCACTCGGGTGAGGATTAACAACAACAACAAAAGAAAACAGGTTCAAGAGAAGTTTTCTGCCTTGTCTGTTTTATCTTCACATGGCCAGTCACTGGCAGAGCAAGGTCTCCAGCTTGAGTTTCCTGGCCCTGTGTCCCAGGGCTTTCTCACCGAAATGCTATTTAATGCTGCACTGTGGCGAGAAAGAAACATAAAACAGTTTTTCTGCTTATAATCACCTTCATTTTCCAATGTAATTGTATCTTTGGGGGAAAAATGAGCCTTTGATTTTTCACCTCTGAAATTATTCCTTTATTTATAGTCAATTAATCCAAAGAAAATGTTTTAATATATTCATGGAAGCAACTGCTATTTCTATGAAAAGTTAGATAATATATTGCCATTCTAAGTGGATTTTAATAACTTCATAATCCAACAAATGGTTCTTGAGTAATTTTTCCTCGGTCTGAAGTATATAAGTTTGATCATGAAGGTTTTATCGCTTGGGTCTGTGCACTGTAATCACACTTCTTTGGGTGTGAAATTGACCTCTACTCCGGAGTGAGTGATCATTTCTTTTCTAGAACATAAACCTGATTATATGAGTTATGGCAGTATTGCAATGAAACAGACTCCACAAGTAACACATCCATACCAGCAGTGATATTTGTGGTCAAATACTGCATAGCTAGAATTTATCATCCTTATTCTGGTTACATTGAACTAATTAAAAATATCTTAGATTTAAGCTGCCTTTATATTATTTTTAGTATATAGCAACATGAGATTTAAATCTTTAACTCAGTTATACATATGAAATAATAGAAGCCTATGGAAGATAAAAATCTCTAAGTAATGGAGAAGTTGAAGTTCTGTAGAACTTCAGAAACTAGACATCAGTTGGATCCTTAGAGGAAATAGGAGTTTAGTTGCACCTCCTATTGTCTTATTGCTAATATCTAACCACAGATAAGTCTGACATTAACTAATGTTAATATTATCTAGAGATACATAATGCTCACAACCGAAAGTAGAGGTGGATTAGGCTCAATTGGCTCCACTTGCTCAGAGGCTGTGGTCAGGGCCGTTTTTCTGCACCTTGAGCTCTGCTCCTCCTCTGTATATGAGGTTGGTTGAGATATTGGCTTGTCCCTTGAGAATGGGAAAACGGCTGCTCATACAGCCTACTAGGTGAGCAATGCCAGCCCCCAAAGAATTTTTTTCTCCCTACCAGCGTATAGAAACAGCCTGCTGGGGGCATGTGCCCACCCCCTAGACCAGCCACTGTCACCAGAGGCCTGGGGTCTGTGGTTTGGAGGATGTGCCCATCCGTCTGGCTAGGGAACAGGGCACTGTTACTGACATTTCTCCAAGACCAGAAGAAAGGGGGTGATATACCAAAGGAAGAGTTGAAATGTGTTCAACGGCCTCCAAAAATAGCTATCACAGCCTGTAACACAGATAGTATCACCAAAACAGTTTCTAATTGTTCACTGGGTCCAGGTATTGGGGCGTTAAACACAGAGCAATGCTCTTAAGTAATTCTAGATTGCTTGTCCAGGTATCATTCCCTGTTATAGGAGTTTTTAAAGTCCCAAATTTTTAACTACTCTTTTACCTAATATACCATGAAAGTATATATTCTGAATGTCCCAAGTGTTTGGGCTTTGAAAGACTTACATGTAACTTTTATATTTGTGCTTTTGTAAGTAAAAAGAAAATGCAATCACTGTGGCCATCTATTTCGATGTGACAACCCTCCATTTTATAAAGTAATTACTGTTGAATCAAAATTTTTGCTCAAAGTGTGATATCAAGTTACCTATCAAAGCCAGCTGAATGAATGATTAAAAGGTTCGGATCAAAAGCAACTGGCTCAACTTCATGAAGGTTTTCATCCTTTAATTTAAAACGTGTCTGTGTCTAACTGATTATCTCTCACATCTTATAAAGAAATATTGACGTCCTGGAAAGTGTGCAGTGACCTCACTTCTGGCTGTGTGGGCAGGCTTCACTGCAGGCCTCTGAAGCATTGATATTCTTGTAACCTTTGAGGCAAGATGTGTGTACAGTGTATTAATGAGCTGGTTGGAGTGATGTACAGTAATTTCATCCTTGGGTAAAAACAGATGTGAAAGATTCTGTTTTAATATTTAATCAGCCTCCAAGCCTCTGTTGGCTTGTTTAAGTTGACCTGACAGCATTATACCTGGAAACACTTTGAATTAAACCCTTAAGTGCTTGACCTTGTTCAAACAGTTGTAATTTAATAAGGCTGCTGTCTTGGTGGAGATAGCGTGGCTAATAGGCAAATCCTTTTCTGCCTAGGATTGTTCTGTTTGTGAATGCTAGAGGTGGGAAGATTTCCAGATTCCCACCAGCTTTGGGGAGGAACTAGATCTGAGGAAGGAAAACGAAAAATCTAAATTAAGAAATCACCTTTTAGAAGAAGACCCTTAAAAACCTGTCTTTCGTTTTAATTTTTAGCCTTATGAAAGTAATGTTTTTAATGTCATTTTAGTTGGGCCCATTTTGATCAAAAGGAATGAAAGATTATTTATTAAAAATGGGGGCTGGAAAATTATCAGAAATCAGAGGAGCCCTAGGAGATACTAGCTCTGGCTCTTTGTCCATTTATTCCTCCATTCACTCTTCTGCCTGTTAACCAACCAGCCCATCCACCCATCTACTCATCCACTCTCCTCTTAGCCCTTCTGGACTCTCTGTCTTTGCTTCCTCAGCTCTCTGTGCTCATTTGTGGCTTCCTCACTCTCCATGTCTTCTCTTCTCCCCCATTGCTGCTGTAAACTAATAAATTCTGTTCTCTCATGCCATCAGTCTGTTTTAGCCCTTATTAGTTTCATCTTTCTTGTTTCTGCTGTTAACAATTTGTTTCCTTGTTCAGATTCCGGATAGCAGGGTCTTTACTAATCATTTTTTGTGCCATGTCAACATTGCCTGTGTTTTCTTCGGCAAGGGGCTGTTTGTGCACAGAACAGGTTTTGGTTTGACGGAAAGGTTAGTTGTCCCCATACCATGACTTGCCTAATAGAAATGCATATGCATCTGTATAATTATTTTTCTGGTTATAAAAGTACTACATGCTTATTGGAAAACTTGAGAAATGTTTAGAGTTAATAAGAATGCAATTAAAGTCTCCTGTAATTCCACTAGTCAAATAGCTAACCACTTGGGTATATTTTATCTTATATTTTTTCTTATTTACACATAAAAATATATATGCATTAAACACCTCCAAAACTAAAAAACATATTGGTAATACTTTCATGTCTACTTTGGCTTTGAGACTTGAATTAAAAGCTGTGCCGTTTGGTGTGAATATTTTATTAATTCTTGGCCTTCTGACTAATATTAAGTATGGTATCATTACTCATTTTATATTATCTTCTCTTTGACTTGCATTATTTATCAATCCTTTCAAGAGTTGACTTGTATATATTTCCATCTTTCACAGTGCTTAACACAGTGCCTCATACTAAGTAGATGTCCAGTAAATATTTGATCTATGCTTTTTAAAAACAATTAAATCTTTAATGAAAGTATTACATATGTCCCCATTTTCCCCTATTAAACCCTTCTAGCCCGCCCCCGCCCCCCGCCCCAGGCCTTCACCACCCTATTGTCTGTGTCTTTGTGGTCGATCCTTGTTGCTTAATTTTTATGAAACCTAATTTTTATGCACTCAGAATACATTGATAAGGTTCCAGCTTAGGAGAAATAAAAAAGTAACAATATGTAGCTTAAGGATATGGAAAGAAATAGGGACATATCCTAATTGCTTTAAAACTAATGTGAATTTTGACAGGCTATGTGGTATATGAGTGTCTCCTGTAGGAAGCTGGCTGGTTCTTCTCTTTCAGGAGCCCTTCCCGGGTAGCACTCATTATCTTTTTGTGTATGTCATGTCCGTGCGGTAGGCAGAATTCTGAGAATGACATTCGATGGATCCTTGTGCCTTGTACCAGTATATAACCTCCCTCCCCTTTGAATATGTGTGGAGCCTGCGAATATGTTGAGACAGTACTCACTCCCATGATGATATTACCTTGTATGCCTAAAGGGGGTGTCCAGATGGGCTAATCTAACCATACAAGCCCATTAAAAACAGATTTTTTTGCTGCCTAGTGGCAAGAGAGATTCAAAGTATGCGTCAGATTCGACTCAATGTATTATTGCTGGCTTTGAAGATGGAGGGGGGACCGTGTGCCAAGGAATGCGGACAGTTTCTAGAACTGAGTGTGGCCCCAGCTGACCACCATCAAAGAAATGGGGACCTCAGTTCTATAACCACTAGGTACTGAATTCTGCCAACAACCTAAATGAGCCTGGGAGTAGATTCTTCCCAAGAACCTCCCTATAAGAGCCCAGCCTGGCCAACACTTTCATTTTGGCTCTTCAAGACTTTAAACAAAGGATGCAGTCAGGCCTGCTTGGACTGCTGACCTGCAGAACTGTGAGCTAATAAATGGGTGTTTTTTTAGCCACTGTGTGTGGCAACAGAAAACTGATACAGTCCAGGGTTGGGCTGATTCGTAGCTTGATCAGATTTTATCCTGGTTTCCTCTGGATTCAAGGGCAGAGCTCCCTCAAACAGACAGTGTCACATCAGCTTAGCTAAAGAAACTTGATGTATGAAGTCAGGGGACCAGTATATTTATTTGTTTATTTGCCTGAGAAGTAATTATCCTAGGGACTGAGATCATCAGTTTGAATGGTCAGTGTAACGTCTCCCTGAAGGCAGACCAAGGTAGAAAGCGAAGTTTATATTAGTGAGGCTGGCATCTTAACAAAGAAAGTTAGGTGATAACAGTTTTTCTGTCTCTGAACAGGAATGGCCTTCCCTATGTCCTGGACAGTGTTTAGACTCAGTCTCCAGATATACTGTATTAGTTTTCAATTGTGGTGTTAACAAATTACCATAATTTAACAGCTTAAAAACAACACATTATCTCGAAGTTAACGGTGGGTCAGCAGCTTAGTCTGAGACCGCTGGGTTAGTTGAGTCCCCTGCTCATGACCTCATCAGGCTGAAATCACGATGTTGGCTGGGGCTGTGCTCTCATCTGAGGGTTGGGGTCCTCTTCCAAGCTCTCTGGCTGTGGACAGAGTTCAGATCCTTGTGGTTGGAGGACTGAGGCCTTCTGACCTTAGAGGCAGACCTGCCACTTGGCCCTCTGCACAACATAGCTTTTTGCTTCTTGAGAATCTCATACATTTTCCATCTTTCCAATCTCTGATCCTTTTAAAAGCCTCCATCTGATTAAGTCAGGTCCACCCTGGATGATCTCCCGTTTGATGGGTTCAGAATCAATGGATTTGGGAACATTTACATCAGTAAAATCTTAACTTTGTCAGATACCCTAATCATGGGAGTAAAGCCCCATATTCTAGGTCCTGCCACATTCTAGGGGAGAGAATTATATACTAGCGGTCATCTTAGAATTCTGCCTACTGTGCTCACCTTAGTCCCTGCAGCCATTACTGACCTTGCTCTCTGACCCCTTCATTAGCTGTGTTAATACACCCAGCATTTGGAAGTCCAGGCTTGGAAGCTGTTTTGCATCTCTGTAGTGACTATAGTTCTACCCACATTTTAAGTATGTGTTGATTTTAAAGTTTCAGTTTTGAAGGCAATTTTATTTTTCCCATCTTTCCCCCTTTAGTAGTTGGGGGATGGAAATGTCTTCACAGTGGTTTGCAAGGTCCTGACAGCAGTGGCCTCTGTTTATAGTTTTATGGTCTAAAGATTTTAGATTATGAGAGAAATTCTACCCTCACTGAACTTTTGAAGATTGTAACAACATTCTACTTAATAGATGGAGAAAGTGAGCAGAGGAAATGAGTTGTTTGCACAGTTGAATTATTAACCATGGAAGAAATGCACTTGTTTCTTACTTATTTATATCCCGCATTCTCTCAGTATGACTTTCAGTAAAAAGCATAGCCTAAAATTAAAGCAATTAAGAAAAAATCTTCTATTATGGGGATTTTGACAGTACATAAACATATATGTCCTTGCTCATTAAATTGAATGCTAAGGAGTCCAGACTGTCTTTATAAGGCAGATTTTACCTTTGCCCATCTCTTGTGAGAGATTGTTGCCTCAGGCCACAGTGGCCAAGGATGTGGCAGAGTTAACCTGCCCCGCTCTCTAGGGAAACTGTCAGGAAGGAGGCAATGAATTAATAAGTAAAAAGTGTTCTCTGAGCTATAGGCAGTCAGTTGTTGATTGACTGATGGAAGAGGTAGGAGGTAGGCTAATGGAGGATGACATTCAAACTCAGCTGTTGACTCTCTCAGGTGAGCTGAACTGGGGCTTTCTGCTGCCTTTTGCTCATTTTCCTTGAGTGGTAGTAGCTTGTAGATTAAACCTGGGAATCAGGCTGCCTGGGGTAAATCTTCATTCTCCCATTTACCTTAGTCTCCCGAGCCTCTCTTTTCCTGTCTGTAAAAGGAGGGTTAAAGGGAGGAGAGTCTCTGTAAAACACTGAATATAGTGCTGGGCGCTAGTACCAGTGGTGGACCAAGGAGAGGTGGCTGTGATGGGAGCCATCAGCCTCAGCAGGGAGGAGTTAGAATTGTTTAGAATTGCCACTGCAAAGGGATAATAAAAAGCAGACTGACTTTTAGTCGGTTTATTACTGTTTTTAAATTCTCTGCAAACAAGGTACCCCCTTATTGCCTGCACCCTGGGTGGACCACTCCTTCTATCCCATGAAATGCCACTGCCTTGCATGTAAGTGCTCAAAAACGTATGCTGTTATTGCTCACATTTGAGCTGAGGTGTATGTTTTCATTGGAGAGGAAATACTAGGTGAACTTGGTCTAATAACATTTGTGATAAAGTGTGTAGAAAAATTGGCATAATAAAAATAACAAGACATTTTTAGCATGGTTTGTACAATGTAGCAAAATCTGACCTGAAAAATAGAAAAATGAAGCAACAGTGATAAAATTAAAAATGTTTCTTGCTTTTTTCTTTGTCTGGATCCTAAACATTGTGATATTTCAAACACGTACATGAATACTTCACTTACTTCAGTTTTTTATTTTGTCTATAACTACTCTTGAAAGACCATAGTGAACAAACTTACAGTGTAAACCTGAGCTGGGTAATCAAGATGATTCCCAGCCCTGGCCTCAGCCCACTTTCCCTGACTCATCACCCAGAACCCTCTGTTCCAGCTACATTGATTGTCTCCAGCTCCTGCTGGCCCTCATCCCTGGAGTGCTCTCCACTCTGCCTGTTCCAGACTGCCCACCCAAACCTACCTGGTCGAAGTTCTGCAATTTAAGTCCCTCTAGCTCAGTGAAGCCTTTCATTCTGGACCCCTTGGGTGCATTTGAGCGGTGCTAGATCCTTCCTTTAAATGTACAGCACTTACACGTAGGGCTCGTACTGCCTCCTGTCTGCAGATGTTGGCTGAGATTTCACTGTGATCAAGGCACGATGAGCTCTAGATTCTGCAGAGAGAGGGTGGGCTGAAAGTGGCAGAAATGGTCATTTTTTTCTTTTTTGCCTTCCTGACTTTCTCTTGTCCCATTCTCTTTTCAAAATACATTTCTTTCATATCTACTTATCTTATTTACAGACAGACTCAAGCCCACTAGAATCTGCTTAGGCTAAGTGGTCAAGAACTTTCAGAATATTTTAGAAGGGGATCTTAGAGACCACTCACTGCAGAAATCTTTTGAGAGGGGGTTACCCTGTTTGGTTTGCACACCCCCAGTTCCCATGTTGGCCGCCCTGTTTTTCAGAGGTGCATCCTTTGTATTGAGCCTAAAACTTCTCTTCCTTCTGGTGTTCTCAGTTCAGTAACACCGAGTCAGTCAGTCTTTTCCAGTGCAGAGCAGTAATAGTTACTCATTTGAACCTTATAAAATTGCTACATTTGATGGTTTTTGACCTACAAAAATGGCAAGTTTATGTGGGTCAACCTAATATATTCCTCTTGATTTTTCTCTGCTAGTTAACATATTCTTTTAGTTTCAGTAACCTTATTACATACATCATTAATAAAAGTTGTTAGTTCCATATATATATATTTTTAATTTATTTATTATTATAATATGTTTATCTTTACCCTGGTAGGCCCAAGGGACTTGGCCCTCTGCAGCTCAAACTCTGCTGTGCCTCCGTTTCCCCAAATCGTCTGTGAATTCTTCCCCAACTTCTCTCCTGCGTGGACTCTGATCCACGGTTTCTTAATCACCGGATGGACAAGTATATGCAAATGAGGTTGTATGTTTGGGGGGTGGGGTGGGGGAGTAAATGATGGAGACATGAGAAATCTGAAAAGTAGCAGAAGATGGTCATCTTGGCCTTTTTAATGTTAATGTTCTCTAAAATCAGTTTTAGAGTTTGTCCTCTTGAATGTGCAGAAGGATTGTTCCCTGTCCATCTGTTTATTGGCTGGGCACCTGGCTGAAGTACTCAGATTTGAGTTAGCCTCACACCAGAACTGCATTCCCATGTCTGTCCAGGACAATCCTGTCTCACCTCCTCTCATGTGTGATTGTGTGCTTCTTCTTTTTCTTGAAACATCAATGATGAGAGAATCATTGATTGGCTGCCTCCTGCACACCCCACACTGGGGATGGAGCCTACAACCCGGGCATGTGCCCTGACCAGGAATCAAACCGTGACCTCCTGGTTCATAGGTTGACGCTGAACTACTGAGCCACGCCATCTGGGTGATTGTGTGCTCCTTTAGCTGTCTTGGTTTCTGTATGGATACTGGCTTCTGGGTGAGAATGGGGTTCTATGGCCAGGGGTGCTTTTTGACTTGAGTTTAGGCCAGCTTGGGTCTGCAGCAGACCCCAAGTTCTTTGTATATTTCATGGAGTGCTCCATGGTCTTTACCTGTTCTTTGTTTTGTAGGAAATTTTGTGTAGTATTTTTAGGATGAGCAGAATGCCCAGTTTTTAAGCCTCACCCCAAACCACCTATATCCCAAACTACTTTAAAGGAGGAGGTTATTATTCTTTTCTTTCCTAATGTTCTCAGTATTTTACTCTCCTGCTTTATTGAGGTCATGTATCTGTTGGTCAGAGTGGGACAGAAGAAAGACCTTCCATTATTATTGCTCTATTAATTCCTCTACTCTGGTTATACTGTAGTTTTTAGTCAATTAGTGAATTCACCTGTCTTTAAACTAATTTTTCTCTCTTCTCCATAATTATAGCATGAGAAGAATTTGTTACCTTCCCTTTTTTTGTCTATGGCATTTTCTGTGACTAAGTGTCCAACAACCTTATCAAGAAGAGAATAAGCGTAGTTTTTGAGGTTTAGTGCTTGGTGACTCCATCTTGGCTTCTAAAAATAATTCACTTGTGGGTACTCAGAAATAATCTTTAAATTTTTTTTTCTGAAGTTTTTGCAGAGGGTAAGTGCAGTATTGTCTATTATTTTCTGAATTTTCTTTCTTTACTTTTGTGTGTGTGTGGCATTCAGACTTCTCAGCCACTCTCCCTGACTTTTCAGACTTAATGATCTGTAGATCTGCAACCTCCCTGGAAAGTCCTATTGGGTTTAAGAGGAAGTTTGTGTAGGCCTGGAAGCTTGAACTTGTATAAGACAGATATCACCACTTATCTTTTATGGACAAAGGCAGGGAGTACATACATATAAGTAGACACAGAAGTGATGTCCTCTCTTACCATTTCTTCTTGATCTTGGGCTTGAGTTGTTTATATTGTCTAGCCTACCCATTGCCATTTCCAGGATCCTTTTTTCTTTGACTCTTGTTGGAGGATCTTGTGTATTTTCCTTCATTCTAGAAATATATTTTTTAAAATAGATTTTGAGATTGGGTACTTTATTTATCTTTCCTCTAAAATCTTTAAAGTGACTTTATTTTCCTTTGCTTTTTGTGGGTAGTCTAGCAGAGTATGGTATATATAGGATATTTGATAAACACTGCATTCTTCTAGGGTTCTTTTGTAACGAGAGAATATATGTGTATGTGACTGTGTAGTCATGTGAACATATTTTTAAATTTATTGAACATAATTTTTAACTTTTTTCACTTATTTAGACTCTATTCCACCGCTGTTCCATGCCTTTTTTATAGAACCATATCATTGGTTTCTCTTGATACCATTCCTGTCTTCTCATTATGATTTTTATTATTTTGTAATATTTGAGATTCTTACACCCACTTAAAATTAGCTTTCCTTTAAAGATATTCTGATACATTTTCTAGAATGACTGTGTGTTATGTCCATAATCTGGGGAAAAACACATTAAGTGTTTTAAAAGCAGATTCTGTTTTCCAAAATTATATTTCCTTTTATATTACAAAGTGTTTCTAGACTGGTTTCTTTCTAAGCATATGTTTAGTAGCTATTGAGTTCGGCCTACAAATATCCTAATTTCTAGGCTGTTTGGGTGTGTTACTCAACTATATTGCATACATGTGTGATAGTTAAAGGTTGAAGGGGTTAGGGTTGGAGAAAGAGTTCCAACTTCTAGTAGACTTTCTATTAAGTAGTCATACAGATATGAAACTCCTATATTGTGAATCTATTTATGCATAAAGTTCAGCCATGTGTCTTGTATTTAGCTCTCTGTCTGTATTGAAAGGTTATTTTTTATGTGAGCACTTTGCTTTCTCCTATTTCTCTTGAACAGCAGTTATAATAGCTCTGAATGCAGTTTATAATATGGCCAGCCATAGCCAATTGTTAGGCTTTCAAAATTCCAAGTACAAAGGAAGCTATGATATATTGTTCTGTATTTATACACACATAGGGACGCTGTCCTTCATTTCTTATTCTGTGGTAGTGCCTAATTACAGTCAAGTTCATTAATGACCCATGTAATTTAGTGTTCTACCTGATATCCGTGTCTCTGTGATGGAGCAGAGTGATCTTGTCACATTGGGCCAGCCTGGCAGAGCTCTACCATGGTTCCCCAACATCAGCCCCAGGGGAGCCAGCAGCTGGGGCAGCTGTCTGCTTATGACAGCGGAGTGTCCTTGTTGCTATTGATTGGGTTGTTCAGTCAAGTGGGAAAATATGGGTCTAACCATAATGGTAGTTATATGATAATCCTGGAGATAAATAAGTGTCATGTGAAGTATTACTTGAATTTAGGGTGAAGAGAGGGAAAGAGATAGGCGAGTAGTTGGAGGGAGAGGTTTTGATTAATAAGCTGTTCAGTGTAGTCTGTATGTTAGGGAACTCTGCAGATATTTTTGTTAGGGAAATCTGAAGTTAAGCATCTCCCTGGTAAACTTTGAAATAGGCTTTTAAATATTCTCATAAATGTTAATTGCTTCTAGAATTCACAAGGATTGAATTACACTGGGATCTTGCTAAAGAAGCACATTACCTGACATTAGTCAAGCAACAGCTTGTATTTTAGAAATTAGCCCTTTGGAGAGAGAGTGCACGAAGCTGAAAGAAAACGTGTACTCCCAAGGCCCACTAAGAGATCTGCTTCCGCAGACATGAAGCAGCCTGACCTGCAGGAATCTCTCAGGGCTTTCCCAGCAGAGAGCTGCACCCAGTGCCTGCACCTCCTGCTCATCCAGGTCTCTTGGCGGAGCGAGTACGGTCGGCCGGTCCTCAAGCCAAGCAAGAACTTTAAGTGTTATTTATTTAGCAAGTTCTGTAGCATTTTATTCACATAGTGGATATCACTGTGCTTCCTCAAAGTATGATTAGTTAATCCAGAAATTAAGTCTTGTGACAGAAAACAGATGCTGTTCTCAACAACAAAAAATGAGAAATAAAATTCAATCAGATTTATTATTTGAATGAATTATTTTTAAATTGAAGACTTGTTATGTGGGTAGCTTTCAGCATAATTTTCTCAGTATTTGATGCTTAGAACTAATTTGACTTTAGTTAATTTCATATTTATGGTGTTTAATTCTTGTTTACTGCAAAGGTTAAAGTAATTTATTTCTTCTGGAAATTTTTAGGATCTTCTGAGTAAGGGACTTAAGCCAGCTGCTTGAAAAGGTTGCCAATTTTGGCTAAAGAAATTAGGAATTTTTTAAATAAGGAACCGTCCTTTTAAATTCAACACTTTAAAAGGCCTGCATAGCTAGTTAGGTTATGATTCCAGTGTACACACGGTGCAAATTGATTTTTTTTTCTGTTGACACATTCTATTTTGTTTTCATAGTCTAGTTTATACAGTTTCCTTAAAAGTAAGAAAAACGGCCTTTAATAATACAGTTTTTCATTAAAATAGTAGTAGTCACAATGGTAAACTATTGTTATGTGTGATCTAAGGGAATAATTGTTTAAAGCATCCATGTAAGTCTGTATGTTTTAAGGATCATGCTACAGGCTGGTAAATGCCTACTCTACCCATCCCACTGTAGTCTAGCATTGGGAATTTTCCTCACTTCCTTGAATATGCCATGTTCCATGTACTTTCAGATCTTCCGTCGCACATGGTATCTCACCTCCCTAGGGTCCAACTTTCCACCTCCACTCCCCTTTTCTAGCCCACTGTCTCCCTCATCATTTAGATGCCAGTGAATGGGAGGAGAATCTGGGAGGCCTTCCCTGACTCAGCTCTGCGCTTGCATTACCTCCTGTTTTCACTCAGATAACCTCATCACATTTACTGGTATTGTCTCAATGTAAAACCCCAGTAAGGTGTCTTTCTGAGGGCATGACCATAGTGCCTGACAGACATATTAAGCTGCAGTGAGCATCTGTAGAATGAGTGTTTCCTCATAGCCTTTCAGATAAAGAGTTATCTAGTTATCTTTATCTTAAATTGAAACAATTCAGTGTGCTGATGGATCAATTCAAATCCACCCCTCCAGTATGGTTGTGTGTTGTCACTATTATCGATGTTCCAAAGATGATTTAAAATTCACTAATATTGCTTATAATGGTGGTATTTAAAATCTATAATTTTTTATACAGGTATTGCCATTGTAGTGACTCTGCGAGACATCATAATGGCCAATGGTAACTTTTTGTTTTGTAGATCACTTTTACACTTTTCACTTATATCTATAATTCTGAATTTTTTTTAAAATATATTTTATTGATTTTTTACAGAGAGGAAGGGAGAGAGATAGAGAGTTAGAAACATCGATGAGAGAGAAACATCGATCAGCTGCCTCCTGCACATCTCCTACTGGGGATATGCCCGCAACCCAGGTACATGCCCTTGACCGGAATCGAACCTGGGGCCTTTCAGTCCGCAAGCTGACGCTCTAGCCACTGAGCCAAACCGGTTTCGGCTATAATTCTGAATTTTTTATTATATTTTTACATGGTTTTATTGATTTCAGAGAGAGGAAGGGAGAGGGAAAGATAGAAACATCAATGATGAGACAGAGTCATTGATCAGCTGCCTCCTGGACGCCCCCTACTGGGGGTTGAGTCTGAAACCCCGGGCATGTGCCCTGACTGGGAATCGAACTGTGACCTTCTGGTTCATGGGTTGGCATTCAGCCTCTGAGCCATACTGGTTGAGCTGTGTTCTAAATGCTTTATTGGATGGTGCTTTCTTTAAAATTCATATTTTTTCTAAGTTAAACTGACCTCTCACATTTGTATTTTTACAATCTTAACAGTTCTATCAGGGACATATTTTTCTATTCTATTCTGTAACATGTCACAGTGCTTTATATAGAGCTTGATTTCATGTGCAGTGATGTGTCAGAATGAAATACCTGCCAATAGCATATTGGATTTCATGTATTATGATTTACACATTCTTGTGTGTGTCACCAAATTTTATATTATCAAGAGAACACTTATAGTGGTGGCTCAGAGCCGTGTGTCTTTATTGACTACTTTGGCCATAGGTGCATTTGCAGGTATATTAAATTTGCTTTGTACTCTTCACATAATTTATTTTCTTGGCTTTGTTTTTTAATTATACTTGATGCATGTGTACATGAATTCATTCTTGGTAAAAATCAGATTCCTTTGTCTCATTATTTATTTCATTGTGTATCTAAGCACTTTATATAACACTGAACATTTCTTTGTGATGTTTCTACAATTTGATAAAATAATTCAATCTAAGCATGTTTTAAAAAATTGTTTTGAAAATAGTAACATTACGTACTTTTTACTCAGCTTCTCCTACATTTATCCACTTAGATAACCATAGTACAGAAGTTAGAAACCAGAAATTCATTAGTACAATTATTTATTAAACTATAGTCCTTACTTGAATTTTACCAGTTTTTCACCCACTGTATTTTTTTCTTTCCAGGATATAATCCACAATCCCACATTGCCTTTAGTTGTTTCTTTTCTATTTCCTACAGTCTGTTCTACTTCCTCATTCTTTCTTTGTCTTTCATCATTTTAGCCAACAGGTTTGGATATTTACTACGTTCCAAACATCACTAAGATTGGTGCTTGAGGGTAGGGAGATAAAAGAGTGGAAGACATGGCCCTTAACTTCTAGCTCTAATGAGGTAGACAGCTTATATATAAAGAATGTTAACACAATGGTGATCCATTCTGTAAAAGTCCTTTTACTATCTGAGCAGAGAGGAGAGTGTTACTAACTCACTGGGTGACAGGGTTGAGGCAGCCTTTACAGAAGAGATGACATTTTATCTGGCTCTTAAAGAATGAGAGATTTAGTTTTTTGAGAACTGGGGTGGAAGAGCAGGACACTCAACAGAGGGGCCTTGACTTACAAGTTTAATTCGTTCCGTGATGGAGCTCGTAACTCACATTACTCGTATGTCAAATCAAAAAGTGAACGAATGAGACACGTGATGCTGGGCTGATGTTGTGATGTTCACTGTGACGTTCGCTATGCCAACTAGCGGTGGGGTATCTGAAGCTGGCTCGTAAGCCGAATTTTAGCTCGCAACTCAAAGCAAAAAATTGGCTGAGACGGCTCGTATCTCGAAAAAACTCATAGTCGGGACACTCGTAAGTCAAAGCCCCACTGTACCAGTATTTGGCATGAAAGCATGAAAAACTGGTGACATTATAGAGTGGCCAGTTGCTTAATAGGAATGGAGAGCATAGTGAGAGATGAAACTAGAAATGTAGTTAGAAATCACATTCACTCATTGCTTTTTATAAATACATCCTCATATTTATGAGTTATGTTTGTTTAGTTTCAAGTTAACCATACTTGTGAGCATTTAATTTGTATTGTTTCTAATTTTAGAATGTACAACATTAAGATTTTATTGTCTTTTTGAAGAAACAAAGGGAATAATTATGTTCAACTGTTATAGTAGCATCTAATGGCTTTTTAAAATTCTGTTGATAATAATGAGAATATGAATTTATTTTATACTATCTATTGAGTACTTGTTATATGACAGACACTGTTTAGTTGTGGTACAAAGCAGCAAAGAAAACAGAAAAATTCCTGCTCTTATTCTAAAACATTCTAGTTGTAAATATATAGGGTGTCCCCCACCCAAAAGTATATACACACTTTGAATAATTATAAAGGCAGCATTTATTAAAATATATTCAGAAGGAAGGTGAGGGTAGGTGGGTGGGAAGGGGTCAACCAAAGAACTTGTATGCATATGTCCATAACCCATGGACACAGACAATAGTGTGGTGAAACTGGAGCTGGGGCAGGAGCGGGCTAGAGGGGTCAATGGGGAAAAAAGGGACTTATGTAATACTTTCAACAATACAGATTTTAAAAAATAAATAAAATACATTTCATTTTCAAGGTTGCGCTATCAGCTTATTGTAGAAAACCAAAGAAACCCAAGCGACGCTTAGAGAAATGGAGTTACACGGCTTTATTACGCCAGTGGTCTCAGAGGAGTTGCCTCCAGAGTCTGAACAAACCAATATGGTGGAAGCCCTCCCTTTATACCCCTTTGGTTTCTTTGTCCCCCAAATGTGTGATGGGACTTCCGGACCTTTCGTGGGCTTTGCAAAAAGCGCCGTAGGTTGGGATGGGGGTCTTGAGATCATATCTAAGGGCCTGGCCTGGTGCTAGCGCTGATAACCTCCTCTGGGTGTTCATGGTTTATGGCCTCTGTAAATGTGAGCATTTAGGTAACAGGTCTTGCAAGACCAGATTGTGGAGGAAAGAGGCAGTGACTTAATTATAGGTTTCAAGAATGTACATTAGGTTACCGGCACAGATTCAGATTGCTAGCCCCCCAAACATCAGGGTTACATTGGAATTAGCCTTTTAGCCTTCTCAAGCTGTTAAAGTGTGTCTACATTTTTGGGAAGACATCCTGTGTTTGTGTTAATATGGCAATTCAGTTCAGTATGCATTGTATCTAGGTGCTCAGAGGATAAAAAAAAATGAATAAATATATGACTGGGTCTTGAAGGAGGAAAAGAATTTCATTGAGTACAAGTTTGCTTGCAAAAATTTATCTTTATTTCATATTCATGTTTGAGGATTATTTTTGCTAGATATTGAATTCTGGGTGGTTATTTTCTCTGAACACATTGAAGATATTTCATTGCCTTCTGATTTCATTTATCAGTCTAAGGCAACTGCCTCCGGCAGCTTTTTAAATTATTTTCTTTGGTTTTTATTTTTGAAGTTTGCTATGTTATATTTAAATATGGATTATCTTTTTATTTATTCTGTGAGGGAACTGAGAATTGGTATCTTTCATTAGTTCAGGAAAATCCTGAGCCCTTATTTCTTCACCTGTTATTTCTGCTTTATCCTCTTCTCTCGTTTTGGGTTCCCACCTAAATATATGCCTCTTACCCTGTCTTCTGTATTTTTTATCTTTCTCTCTCTCTGAGCTATACTCAGAATAATTTCTTCTCAGTTGTAGTTTACTAATTTTCTCTTCAGCTATATCTAATCTGCCATTAAATTCATTCATTGAATTTCTAATTTCAGTTATTGAATTTTTATTTAGGTACTTTTCAAATTTGTCACATTTTTTTAAATTAAATCTTTATTATTCAGATTATTACAGTTGTTCCTCCCCCCCCCCCCCAATAGCTCCCCTCCACCTGGTTCCCATCCCACCCTCTCCCCTTACCCCCTGCCACTGTCCTCATCTATAAAATTTGTCACATTTTAGTTGACAGTGTCTTGCCAGATCTGTAAGCTTGTTTTATTTTAAAAAAATCTCTGAATATAGTAAACATGATTTTAAAAAAAATCTGTGCCTATATTTTCTTTTTGTTGTTGTTTGTTTGTTTGTTAATACTCACCCAAGGATATTTTTCCACTCATTTTTAGAGAGAGTGGAAAGGAGGGGGAGAGAGAGAGACATTGATGTGAGAGAGACCATCAATTGTTGCCTCCTGCACACACCCCAACCAGGGCCGGGGAGCCAGCCTGCAACAGAGATAGATGCCCTTGACCGGAATTGAACCCGACATTCTTCAGTCCACAGGCCGACACTCTATTCACTGAGCCAAACTGGCTAGGTCATCTTTGCCTATATTTTCAATATCTGAAATTTCTGTTGGTTTGATTCTGTTGCTTATTGTTTCTGCAACTTTTGACTCAATGTCTTTTCATGCGACTATATGTTGGATATTGTTTTTTAAAAAATATTTATAGAAATAATTTAAGGTCTAGAATTTTCATGTGCTTCTTTCTGTCTTCTGCTTAGTTGAGTAGCGTAAAGCCTCTCTAAGCTGGTTCATAATTCAGGTGTTGTGAGTTGGGCTGCAAGTCCATGTTACTTCCTACTTTATGTGAGGGCCATTTTATAGTAGGAATTGGCTTACTAGAGGGCCCGGTTTATTAGGTCACAGAGGCCACCAAAATTTCAGCTCATCTTCTCTTCCTGGGGTATTAAATAACCTCAGGAAAGATGTGGCTCTGAGTGTTAGACTTACCTCTCGGGCCTCTGTCGTCACTAGTCTACAACAGATGATTGAGCCCTATCTCATTAGCTCTTTGGTGCTTGAGTGGAGATAGGCTCAGCGGTCAACAACCGGTGGTCAGCGGACCACTGGTGGTCCATGAGGTCCTAAAGGTTGGCGACCGCTGGTTTCTATTGTCAGCCTTTTACCATGTTCCACCCCATGGTGGGAGAGCCCCATTCAAACTACCCACTAAAACCCTGGCAGAAAGTGGTACCCAGGGAACTTTCCTTAATATTAATGTGTGTATATTCTAAAAGGAAAGATTATTTGGATGTTTTAGAAATCCAAAATTTTGGTAATGAAAATATTTATATGATTTATTTTGAGCTTGATTTGCTGTGTATTTATTTTTGTTTTTTTCATTATGCCTTAAGATTAAATGGCTTTCTAACGTAAATGGATTGTCAGCTAAGTATTTTTATAGTGTAATTTCCTAAAGCTTTTAAAAAGCAGTTTTAAAAAGGGATTCCCAAGCACAAACTGCCACTTGCTCTTTTCTGTGCATCTATCAAGTATGTTCTCATCACTGAATACGAAAGGTATCACCTAGGAAGTTGTAAATGTGCTTCTCTTCTTTTTATCTTTTGTTAATAAGGTAACTGCCTGCCTGATATATTAAAAATGGACTTTCTTATTATGTTCTTGCTTTGCAGGGCATGGGGGTAGGGGTCCTCCAAAGGACCGCAGGACCCTTATAATCCTCCTCACTATTGGTTCTTCTGTATTTTTGGCAATTCTCTAGTGGCTGCTTGAACTACTGGTTGTCAGACTGACCTGATTTGTTTCACTCGTAAACAAAATGGCCTAAGCCACTGTTGATTTTTGTGGCGGCTCAGTTGCTTGGAGCAAGGTGCTAATGAGACACGGGTCATAGGTCCAGGCTCTGAGTGGGCTGGTAAGCTTTGCTCTGGCCCATGGCCACAGACCCTGACTCCCCCTTGCCAGCTGTCGTGCACATTTATGCCATGGCTCATTGTGGGGACAGAGCAGGGGGTATAGATAAGACACGGCAAATCTATCATCTCTGCCAGAGAAGACAGTTCCTACTGATAGGTCAGTAACCTTTGCGTTGGAAGAACAGCACATTAGTATTAGCTTGTGTAGATGTGTCCATCTGAGTCTTTAAAAACAACAAACCAACACCCTCCTACAGTTAGTTTAGAATACTGCTCACATTTTAAAACATGTTTGAATATACCGATGGCCTTTTAGTTTATAAAAGATCATTATTCTTAGAGAGTCTTAAATCATTCTCTAAAATAGAAAAGTAAGCTTTAGAGGTCAGATTTGATAAATAGAAATAAACTGCAAAATTGCTATTATGAAGAAAGCTATCATGTTTAAGAAATGTTTCCCAGGCCCCTTCACCCTAGCCAACCCTCTCTTAAAAGAAAGGAAAGAATAAAAGGGAGGGAAGGTGGAAAGACTATAGATAGATATAGACAGATATAGATATAGATATAGATATAGATATAGATATAGATACAGATGGAATGGTGCTCAAAAAAAGAACTTTTCTAGAGCACACAAGTTTGCTTTTTACCGTAGCATTTTAGCTGATAATATCTTGCAAAAGAACCCAAAGAGAATTGAACAGATTTTTTCCTTTAAGAACTTAGTTTTGGTGGTCTGATGGGAGATATCTGTAATACTGTCAACAATAAAACATATATTTAAAAAATTGATCTGACCAAGAATTTAGAAACTTCTTATCAAACCTTTTGAATTCACAGGGGATCTGATTCAATTGTGACTTGAATTCCTAACTTACATGGTGTAAAGCAAAGTGTGTGTGTGTGTGTGTGTGTGTGTGTGTGTGTGTGTGTTACTTTGCAGGCCCCATGGTAAACTTTTTGGCTTATATCAATCAGTGAATCCTTGGGGAGGGTATTATACCACTGGTGGATTATGCGAAAACATTTCATTTCTATAGTCATGCTTGTATTTTAATACTTATTAGGGGGGAAATGACCGCTTCTAACCTTTCATTTCATGGCTATTAATGCTTAAGCTGAATTTTTTAAAAGAACAAATATGAGCCAAAAAATTACTTAAAAAATAATAGCACAGATTAAGCAAAATTGCTGAGGATGGTCTGGGAATGATTGAGGATTGGGAAACACTATCTTAATTGTACACTGTGGCCAGAGAAACTACAGGCCTTCGGAGGCAGGCAGAGATTATTGGAAAGCTTTAGCTAGAAGTTAAGCTGACTTCGTAAGTTCCTGTTTACTTATGGTTGCGGGCTCAGGTAGGATAATAAGAGTTATGTTTAAAACAGATCTTTGAAATATAAATTCAATACAGTTTTACTGATGGGTCATGGGCAAATAATTCTATTGTTAGCAATAGTATGGAGAAAGAGAGAAAGATGTGGAAAGGAGAAGTATGGCATTCATTCATTTATTTATTCATTAATTCAATCAATATTTCCTGAGCCCTTGCTGTATGTCAGGCACTGTTGTAGGCATGGGAGATATAGCAGGGAACAAAACAGACAAGTCTCTGCTCTTATGAAATGAATTTACATTTTATTGGGAGGAGACAGATAATAAACAAGTGAATATATAGCATATATTCACTGGTGATAAATGCTTGGAGGTAAAGCAGAGTCAGGGAGTGACAGAGTGGGGAAAGCAAGGTTGCTATTTTAAATAGCTGGATTAGGAAAGGCCTCCTTGAGAAAGTGACATTTGATCCTAAAGGAAGTAAGGAAGCATGCCATGCATGGGGAAGGAGTGTCATTATGTGAGGACAAAGACCTGATGGATGAGAGTGTGCTCTGACATGGTTGAGAAGCAGGAGGCCAGTGTGGCAGGAGTGGAGTGAGAGGGGAGAGTGTAAGAGGCGAGGGCAGGGATGGGAAGGAAGGCCCCAACTCCTGCAGGACCTCAGGAGCCAGTATAAGGTCTCTGGCTTTGCTGGGAATAAGATGAGAAGTCTTAGGGAAGGTTTTGACCAGATGACGGACATGAGCTGACTGACTTAAGTTTCAACAAGATGTTCTGGCTGCCTTGTTGAAAATAAACTGTAGGGCGGCACCAAGGAGGCCAACAAAGGAGGGTGTTGCTATAAATCAAGCAAGAGATGTGATGATTTAGTGCGACAAGTGGACAGATTCTGGATATATTTTGAGGTAGAACCAACAGAACTTAGAGATATACTTTGATGTACAGTGTTAGAAAAAAAATACTTCCAAGGTTATTGGCCTGAGTAACTGGAAGGATGAAATTATTCTTTACTCAGATGAACAGAGAGAGTAATAGGAGAGTAAGGGGAGAGATGGCTTGGTAGGAGGGGAACTGTAGCTTATATTTCAAATAGCCCAGTCGCCTGCTCCAGTGCACACAAAGGAGCTGTACTTGCTTTTATTCTGAATTTGTTACTGTTGATTTCCTGGAATACTTTTTTAAAAACTATAAATAAAGTAGTCATAATATAGCCCATTTTGCTCAGGTTTTTCTTTTTTAAACTTCCTTTATAAGCGTGGCTTCCAAATAGCAGTGTATTCTGCCAGTTTGGTGACTAATTGGGTTATAGGTTAAGAATAAGACATTCTTATAAATATCAATAGGAGTGGTGAAAGCTTGTATTAGGCAAAGAGTCAAAGAATGAGAATGACTAAAAAACTTATTCTAAGCCAAGGGAATATTAAGAGTTTTAATTTTGAAAGGAAGGGACATTACCCTTGGAAATAATTTTCTTAATTGGATATTTCCTACTTTAGTCTCATGATTGGTTTTTAAAAATGAAAAGGTATCATTACCATCAAAACATTACTTCTTAACCATGAAATTGACACTTAAAAACTAGAAATTCTATGACTTGCTTCCTACTGTGTTGATTTATTCCTCCTTTTGCCAAAGAAATAGAAAGTTGGATTTTGTGCCTTCCAGCCTAGGGAACCCTCTTGTATTTCTTCATCAGCCGATTAAGTGCTTCCTACTGCTCTGTGATGAAATCAGATGATGGAGTCTGCCAGTTTACTGTATTGAATTATTATTTTTTTCAACTTGTTTTAATTGAGCCTTTGGGGCATCAACTATTTCTAAACATCTGAAAGTTAAAGGTCTAATGTTGGAATTTGTGGGATGCTAGAGGAGATCTTGAAGCCTCTGTATTCCAATCAAAATGTAAAATTTCTTTGTTATTGTGGGAGAATCATCCCATACTTCCTCTCTCCCTTAGCATCCCCTCTCTCCCCATCCATGAAACTTTCAATGAAGAGGATTTCCTAAGAAGGTCTAGGATTAGTCTTAGCCTAGTCTTCCTTTATAATAACACTAGAGGCCTGGTGCATGAATTTGTGCACTGGTGGGATCCCTCGGCCTGGCCTGCAGGGATCAGGCCAAAACTGGCTCTCCGACATTTCCTGAGGAGTCCTAGGTTGTGAGGGTGCAGGCTAGGCAGAGGGGCCCCACCGGTGCAGGATCAGGGCTAGGGAGGGATCGTGAGAAGGCTCCAGGGCGTGTCCGGCCCATTTTTCCCAGTCCCGATCAGCCGGACCCCAGCAGCAAGCTAACTTACTGGTTGGAGCATCTACCCCCTGGTGGTCAGTGCACATCATAGCGACTGGACGAACAGTTGAACGAACAGTCAGACATTTAGCATATTAGGCTTTTATTATATAGGATGTCTTTTTTTGTAATCCTTACAAAGTCACTAGTAATCACAGTGATTGGCAAAGAATAAAGTATTTTGTGAAGCCTTATTTTGAAATTGAGTCAGTTTTATTGCTTAAATTTCCTTCGCAGAATAACATAGGTTCTGTTGGATGAGTATTGTTATAAAAACAATTGGTGAGGAGTAGAAACTGTCTGTGTAACCAGATGTGTAATAATGTATCTGAACTGGATTATTTGCTCCTTTGTACTTTCATAGCTCTTTAACAGTAGCTCTTACAACACGCACTGTGTGGTATTATTATTAATTTTTAGGTGTCATTTTATTCTGTAGAGTGGGAATTTTTTTGTAACACAGTGCCTGATATAGTACATTCATGTAGTCATTGAAAGAATGTTTTGAGTGTTCATCATGTGCTGGGCACAGACATGGTGTATGTGCACGAGATAAAACGGTAAACAGAACAGACGCAGCTCTTACCACATGGACCTTCTAGCTCAAGGCAGGGTGGAGGGTAGGGGAGCCAAAAAACAATAATCACACAGATAACCATGCAATTACAGTGGCCATGGGTGCAGGGCGCAGTGAGTAACTGGGTATCTAATATGCATATTAATATGTATTTTGTGAGCACTCAATCAATAATTATTAAATTTGATTTTGAAATTGGATAGGCATGTGATGTTTTAGACTAGTCAAACATGAAATGTGTTTTTTTTAAAATTATTGTATCAATATTGCCTATAGAGATCATGTTGACTACTTGTTTTATTTATATATTTTTAATAACCTGGCCCAGGTCCTTTCCTGGGTCCATGTCTCCATACATATTGCACTTTTTCTAGTTCTCCACCTAGCAACACCCACTCACTCTTCAAGACCCAGCTTAAATGCCACCATGTTCCTTCCATGTCATCTCACAGAGTTTGGTCCACCACTTCGCATGGAGGCATCAGGCAGAAGTTTGTTTAGTGAACGATGAATGTATCTGTTTGTAACCTTCCTCAGTACACTCTGGAGAGACCTCTGGTGTGGCTTTCCTAGGAAGGAGTGACCTCGTCATGTCAGTCCTGTGTCCCATTCCTTCATTTTGGGGTATTTATCCTTCCTCTTCTCATATAGGATTGTAAGGAACAGATGTTAAACTGAAGTAAGAGTTAAACATATTCAATAAATGTAAGGCGGTGGAATCACCATAATCATTATGACACTACTATTGTTCCTTAGAATACACAGTCCAGAAGTACAATCACAAAATCTGACTGGAGGATGCTGCTGTTCCTAGGTTTGACCTAGATGTTGATGTAATGAGCAATTCCCTACCAATTAGTGTGATGGCCCAGTATAGGTGCTTGACAAGGCCCCTTTCAGGCTTCTGTATATCGCTTCCCCCACACACTCCACAAGTATAGACTGCTAATGATTAATAGTCACATCTGTCTACAGCAAGGGACTGCCTGGAGCAGATCCCTGGAAGCAGACCTCCCTGGGGTCTAAAGAAAACCTCTCAGGAGAGCCCGAATGATTCAGGCAATCTAACTGGAGAGCCAGGAGCTCAGCAGGGGGCACCTCTCCTTGGCCGACTGCAGCCTGCTGTAGTAAGAACTATTTGGGGGGTCTCTGATGGACTTGTTGGGGAAATGGAAAATCTCCTTTGTATGAAGCAGATCATTTAAAATTCTGATTCAGAATCTCTGGTGGGACTGGGGAAGGGGGAAGTCTCAGGGAGCGCTGGATTCATTCAGTAGCCCATCTCCCTAGCCTCAAATCTCTCACCCTTCCTCGGGTGTCTTTCTCATGACTTGGAGTGGGTACTGCTTCTCCTACCCACTTGCCTTTGTTGATGTCCTTTGCCATTTACAAGCATCCAGCACCACTGCAGTGCTGTCAGACAACTGTCGACTTCCACGGTGATCTTTGCCCTTGGGTGCTATGCTGTCCAGCCTAGGAAGTGTGCAGACCATGCACTGCTTTCCATGCTGGTAGCTAGAGGAGACCCTCTTAGCTGTCCTACACTTGGGAGGATGCCACAGGCTTATGCAGGCTAACTCAGGTCATGAGTCAGACACCTGAACTTATCAACAAAGAGTGCTCTAGGAAAAAGGAATGGTCTACCTGGCATTTTATTATTTGGAAATTTCTCTTCATTGGCAGTTCTCTTTTTCATCAAGTGTAAGGATGTACAGTGCAAAATTCAAGGAAAAGCAAATTGTTTTTTGTATAGCTGTAGTATCAGATTTTTTACTCTGCTCACAATTTGTGAAATTGTTAATCCTGTTCTATAAACAAGGATATTTGAATAAAGCAAGTATTGGTTGTCTGTGCCAGGTGAGAGGGTTTGCTTTCTTTCTCTGGTTAAATGATCACTTTACTTGATAAATAAGTAATTTTTTGAAGGTCTCTCAAAGCCCATTGGTACATTAGACCCTAAAGAGGGTATAAAAAAGTGTAAGAACTTCTCTCAAGAAACTAGTGGTGTGATTGAATGGTTAAGACTTATGTATGTGGAACAGAGAATGCTAGATATTTTGAGTAGTAAACAAGTATAATAATAAGATTTCAGTTTCAAGTGCTATGCATGTAGGGAAGTAGATAGATGAAAATAAATATTACTTAGTAAAATCCACTATTACAGAAGAAATATGTTTGCAATATTTTCTATTCTGTCAAGAGGAAAAACTTGAATCACTGATTTAATCGCTGGAGAAGAGCCTGTATTTATTTTATATTTTAAAATTCTTAGTTCATTTATGTCACCTTTTTGGAGAAAGAAAACATAGTTGTTAAATTTTTAAAGGTTTCATAGCTCTTTTCTTGAAAAATTAAGACATCAAGTCAACAAGTATTTATTGAGCACACTGACCTGGGGCCAGTGCATGCACATTTTTTCGTTTTTAGACAACAGTAAAGTAACCCTGGAATAATGCCTCTTAAGATGACTTTGATAAGTACAAGATGGTGAGCTGAGCTTTTAGCCAAAAACCTTTTTTACCCCCTTGATGAATATTTTTCTCCTTTGTTGTGTAGTTTAGAGTTAGAAATATTCAGACGGTCTAAGCTGCATTTTCATCACTGTCAGGATTTGTTTAGTGATTTATAATTAATTGCATAAAAATTTGCAAAGCTTTTGGGGCTCTATAATGGGTAATGCTACATAGTATGAGGTAGTGGTTGTTTGGGCCTCATCTCTTATATCTGATTTGTCTTTCAGGATTTTATTCCTGTATCTCTATTACACAGAGATTCTTTCCTCTTAATGGAATTTGAAAGTAATCATTTATCTTGAATGAAATTGGTTTCTTCTACCTATTGCTGGGGAATTTAGTTTTCTAACCAGAATGTCTGATCTATTTTATGTGCCTGCCAAAAAAATCCCCAAATGCTGGCCGCCTGAGTTCTGGCTAATGTTTCCAGGCGCTCTGTTTTGAAAACATTCCGTTTCTACCCTGTGTTACAGATGCTCTTGCATACAATGAAATCCTGTGATAAATATTTTTCAGTGAACATAAAGTATGTGAAAAATAAACGAATGGCAGTGTTATCATTAGTCATACATTGACTGAGCGCCACCAGTGTATTCATCATGTACGGGACATAGTCCAACACACAGTCCCTATTTAGTGGTTTTATAGCCTAATTATTTGTGAAATGGTCATGTCAGAAAAACCAAGGAGACATCAGTTGGGCAAATTGTTTGCAATTATGATTAATAACCTGCTCTGGGTAATTAATGGGAAGATACAGGTGGCTTCTACTGGACTGCTAGTTTCAGATATATAAACAGTAAGTGTGTATTCAAAATAATTCACAGTAAATAAAGTAAGTCTTACTAATACATCCTAGGTTCAGTTCTTACCTATGTTTTAACCCAGTTGAGAAAAAAATGAGCATAAACAAGTTTTATTTACCATTTTTTATACTATTATTTAGGTCTTAAAATTGGTCAGTAGTGACTTATTTAGAAAATGATTTAAGTTTTGTGGGCAAAATAACAAATTTTACATTTACCTTTTATTTTGACTCATAGACTTAGCTGAAATGAAACATAGTAAATATAGATATTAAAATTTATGTATTTGAACATGTATTTTCCACCTGTATGCAGGTGTAGTTTTTAGTCCTTTTGTTCAAGAATGATTAAGTCCACATGATTTTATTATAGTAGAAGCTTTTTTATTTTACGTGATAAGAATTGATTAATTTTTTAAGAATTGATTAATTTTTAAAAGTTGCTTAAAAGTAAGGAATAAAAATGACATAAAATTTTTTTTAATATTTTAACTTATAAGATATATAACATGCATATACATGCCAGTTGTTTGTTGAAAGCTCTATGAATTTTTTTTTTTTATTTAGCATGGATTGGAGTTTCTCATCATTTTTCTTAACAATTTTCAGTCTCAGTTTCTTAAAGGTACTTGTGAAACATTTGGAATGCAGAATTTTTCTAGGTTGTAATTTCTCCAAATCTTGTATCGTTCTTGTTTTTTTACTATTAGTCAAGTCTGTCTACTAGTAAAAGCATCCGACTAACTGTCCATAGAGACTACAACTCTTTTTGTACACATTTTAGTGGATGTTGGATAACAGTACAGTATTTAATTAAGGTACTTAATTATAGTAACAGGCGTAACTGACATAAACAGTTTAGAAAACAAACACAATTAAGCACAGAACTCAACAGGTGGAAGCAGAAGTTCCCCGGGCGTCCTAGGCAGTAGCTTATTAGCTGCTAGTGGTGAGCGTTTTGTAGGGGAATAAAGAGCTCTGGACTGGTGAGGGTGTTTGTTGCCTGCTGGTCAGCTAGGAGAGCCTTGTTCTTTTTTTTAATTTGAGGCTCTTGCCAAGTTGGCTCTCCATCTAAAGGACCTTCGTTCTTTTCCTGTTCCTGCAGGAATCCCTGCTCGAGTCCATATATTTTAATGGTCATAGTCACCACCCCTTCCCTTCCCCTCATGCCTATTGCCCTTAACCTCTGTTGTTTGTTTCTAATTGAAATCTCACTCATCTTTCATTTTGAAATTTGCATCAAAATTTACTTTCTTATGGCAGCCATATGGATTGACTACCCAACTTTTACACGTCTGTTCATACTTTATGTTCTAATTATACAGCTTTAAGGAAATAAAACTTCAAAAAACCCAAATTTTAGTATCTAATATAGCATCCCTGTACATAAGTGCTCTTATTTTTTAGCCATGTGAAATCATAAAAGAAAATAAGACAATTCTTTTTTCCCCATTTTGAGATATAATTGACATTTGACAATTCTTGAGACGTTTAATTTTCAGACCTGTTCACCATAACCTTCTAATAAGTTTTTTTTTTTTTAATAAGTTTTTTTTTTTTTTTAAATATATTTTATTGATCTTTTACAGAGAGGAAGGGAGAGAGATAGCCAGAAACATCGATGAGAGAGAAACATCGATCAGCCGCCTCCTGCACATCTCCCACCGGGGATGTGCCCGCAACCCAGGCACATGCCCCCGACCGGAATCGAACCCGGGACCCTTCAGTCCGCAGGCCGACGCTCTATCCACTGAGCCAAACCGGTTTCGGCCATAACCTTCTTTTAAAAGGGGTAGAGGAACTGGTATTTTAGAATGTGAGTTGCCAACTTTTCACAGAATATGCTGTTGAAGAAAGCAAGTAACACAAGTGCTTATGGGATTCATTATGTTGTCTGAAAATATATTCTTGAATTGTATGTGTATACTCTGTCCTCATGTAATTTGTAAACTCTTCAAGGCATGGGTCATATGATCTCATTCTTTGAATCTTCCATGGCGTAGTGGATAGTGAGTCTGTGAAATAAGTAGTAGGTGCTCAAAGAAATGTTGATTGGCCAAAATATCTACATCAAATACAACAATAAACTCAGAGCTGCTAACCTGTTTATGTTTTTCTAAAGAAAATATTTTATTGATTTCAGAGAGGAAGGGAGATGGGGAGAGAGAGATAGAAATATCAATGATGAGAAAGAATCATTGATCAGCTGCCTCCTGCATGCCCCACACTGGGGATGAGCCTGCAACCCGGGCATGTGCCCTGACCTGGAATCGAACTGTGATCTCCTAGTTCATGGGTCATTGCTCAACCACTGAGCCATGCCGGCCGGGCTGCTAACCTCTTTTAGCTGTTACTACATGTTATATATAGTCTCAAGTGCTTTAGGTATGTGATCTCATGTAATTTGCACAACTATTATTATTCCCATTTTACAGATATAGAAACTAAACGAGGAGTCAAAGCATGACTAAGGCTACACAACTAGAAAATGGTAAAGCTAGGAACCAGACCCAGGAAGTCAGATTCCAGATTCTGTCCCTTAATTTCTTAATTGCTGCAGTTGAGTCAACAACCTTTTGGCAACTTTCTGTAACAAGTTCTGGAAACTTAGATGAAATATGAATTTTCTCTTCATCAAACTGAAAGGAAAACTAAAAAATAATTCTTAGGCTAAGTAGATTTATGCTAAATAGGAAGCCTTAGGAAGGCCTCATTAGAAAATGAGAGAGAGATCAGGAGACCAGCAGACCAGCATGGTATTGTCTGCTACTCAATGAGAAGAACACTTACTTATGCTGTGAACCCTGCATTTTATGCAGGTAACACCTGAATGCGAATGGTACATTTATCAGGCTCTCACATCGCATTGCTGGGCGACATCAGGGAGCTCTTTTTTTCCGGATGGCTGTCCATCTGTTCTCCTCCAGGAACTCCTGGATCTGTGCCACTGCCACTTGGCTGCTGGCTTCGAGAGAGCCCAAATCATGAGCTGCTCACACCAGGGAGAACAAACAGGCTCTTCTCCTTAAAGTGTCTGTAATTATATGACCGTAATTAGAAATAAAACCTTCTTTATATAACTTGCCGCTCACGAGGAAAGACTTTCTGCTTACACACCATTTTCCCCACTATTGTTTCACATGTTGATCGGAAACCACTTACTTGGAGTAACAATGGACCATTGAATCCAGTGGAGAGATCCAGAGTCCCGCACCCCCTAGTTTTGCTTTTGGGTCTTGGACTTAACCCCTGTCCTTTCTCAGCTTTTGGGTCATGTATGATATGGCTAAAACAACAATACAGGAAGTGTATGTGACAACCTTAATTCCTGCTATTAGTGCCTTGGGAAAAAGAGATAACCTAGAAATAAATAACTTGTGAATAGAGACACTGGTTTTGGTGCTTGTGGTTAGGGTTTGAGTTTGTCGTCCTCGTGAATGATAACATTGTTTGGGTGGTTCTACAATGTCCAAAGAGATGTAGGTCACTGTTGATTTTTGCCTGATTGTTTGAGACTGAGTAGATGTTGATTAATTCATGAGCCTCAACTGCAAGGTAGATGTTCGTTATTGACTAGACACATCCTCCTGGTTGTACACTATTTAAAAGGATTCAGTTGTGAAATGCTCCTAAAGCTAAATCAATAAAGAAGCTACTAAAGTTGTTTTTCCCCCATAAATGTTTGTATTTTATCTCTTTAACTAAATGAGAAGGGCTGTTAATAATTTCTGTGATCTGAATTGTTAAGAAAACTAGCTGTATCTTTGGATAGTATGCTCATATGTTAACCATTCCAGGTGAGTATAAATTATTCATTGTACCCTTTAGCTGATTCATATGTACATCTTGGCTTAATGAAGGAGAGTAAGTTTTCTTTCGAAAAGTATCATCTTTATTTTGGTGGTATAGGTAGAGAACTTTGCTTAGAACATGCCCAAATACTGATAAAAATTGCACAGGTTTTGAGATATAGTTCCTTACAATATAAGAGTTTTAAAAATGGCTACAATTTCTTTTATGATCATGGCCAGTAATTGCTAAGCAATTAGCTGTACTGGCAGAGTCACTAGGAAGTTTTCTGCCTTGGCAATTTTTTCTGAAGACTTTATTGAATTTAGGACAATTTCTGGCTTTTCTCCCTTAACATACAGACTTGCCCAGAATAACATTAGCCTTTATGAAATCCACTAAATTCAGTAGCTTCTGGGCCTGTTATTTTCCTCTCCTTGTATTCTCTTCCAAGGTCCGAATGGGCTGTTGCCTCCTGCTGTGTGGACTTCCTGACCATGCCACCGCCTTCCGTAAATCTTTACAGTGCTTTCTCATTTCCTTTTGCATCTACTCTAGCTATTCACCCCATACATCAAAGCCAGTCACCAGCAGGCTCTGGATTATCTCATTTCCCTCATCTGCTGCTTAGATCCCCTGCTAGCATATTCTCTCTCTCTCTCTCTCTCTCTCTCTCTCTCTCTCTCTCTCTCTCTCTCTCTCTGTCTCTCTCTCTCTCTCTCTCCAGTCGTTTTAAGTTCCTCTAAGTAGCACCTTCCTTTTGAGCTATCTCCCAAGCACTATCATTTTCTTAGGCTCTCTTCTCAACAAATTGTCCTTTTTTCTTCTGTTCCAAATCCCTTCTGAAATCCCATCTTCTGTGAAAGTCATTTTGAATTAATTATTATTATTAAGCAGAGACTTGCTGATGGTCTTCATGCACTCTGACATAATAGACCTCCCATCACTTCTTCCTCTCATATCCTCCCGTTATACACTCACCACTTCCCACTTCCAAAACGACCCTTGCCCTCGACTTACGTGCAATAAGAGTATACCCCATCCCTGTTCTGGTTACTGTCCCTAATTTAGAGACCCACACGGGGGTAAAGAAAGCAGGTTCCGAGGTCAGTCCTTCAACTTGGAATCTGAGTTCTGCCACTTGCAGCTATGCCCCTTTGGGCCCATTATGTAACCTGTGTCACAGTTTCCTCCCTCATGAGACTCAGACAATAATAACACCTACCTGAGATTGTCAAAATAATTCAAGCACTTCATACAGTACCTGGCACATAGTAAGCATGCAGTAAATATTAGCTGTTATTATGGGGGGAGAGAATGAAATTCAAACTCATATTTTATATATATACACACATACATATAGATATACACACACATGAGCACTCACATCTGTATACACATAGTTTGGAAAAACATTCATATATTTCTATTTTAGAAAATGAAAAAAATGTATATCATTAAATGCAATACAGTAAAGTTGAACAAAATCCTGGCTATTGAAGCAAGGGTTTAAACAAAGCTGGGAAGTAATGAACCAGTTGTTTCTACATACTTACTAAAGATCTGGCACTAGTGGCTTGGTCTTTGTTTCAAAGCACCAAAGCAGTTGTCCACCCAATTTAAGTAAATGAAAGAGAAATTTTTTCAAAAGGGTAGTGTGAAGAATGACTGTAGAAGGGAAACTACCCAGATAAATCTGTCGTGAGTGTCTTTAAAGTCTGATCTATCTTCAGTACAGCGTGAGGATAATTAATTGCTTTTGTTTTTCTAGTTTTTTTTTTTTTTTTGCTTGCAAATATTTTGCTTGCTAAGGAATTTTATAAACATGTTGAAGGTAATCCTGGGCTGATGAGTTTGTTTTATAAATAGAATACTTACCAGGTTTATGTTGATTATTTATATTTAAAAATGTTGACTATAGATATTGGTGGGTTGTTTCAAATTAGTCACATATTCCTGATTTTTCAGGGATGTGTCAGAGTAACATTTATCTAGAAAATAGAAAAAATTTTAGGTAGGAAATGAAATCATTTAAAAATAATAAGTGACTTAATATACCAATGGTTTTTTTTTTTTTTATACCAATGGTTTTTGTGTGTGTGATATTAGAGGACCCAGAAGTATGCAGTGTGCATGTGACTTTATTTCTTACTAGAGGCCTGGTGCACAAAATTCATGCACTCGAGGTGGGTGGGGGAGGGAGTCCCCTCAGCCCAGCCTGCGCCCTCTCAGTCCAGGAGCCCTTGGGGGATGTTTGACGGTTTAGGCCTGCTGCCCAGAGCGGGGAGCAGGCCTAAGCCATCAGTCGGACATCCTTAGCACTGCCGCAGAGGTGGGAGAGGCTCCCGCCACCACCGCTGAGCTCGCCAGCTGTGAACCCGGCTTCTGGCTGAATGGCGCTCCCCCTGTGGGAGTGTACTGACCACCAGAGGGCAGCTCCTGCGTTGAGCATCTGCCCCCTGGTGGTCAGTGTGCATCATAGCAACCGGTCATTCTGCTGTTCAGTCAATTTGCATATTAGCCTTTTATTATATAGGATATTTTTAGTGCCATTAGTCATATCTTAGAGGTTGCTACTCTGGTAAATGTGAAAAGTACTTGGGTTTTTCCTTTTTTTCATTTATTTATGTAATTTAACAGCTTATATCATTTTAGGTTGTTTTACTGATGCCAGTTTTGTAAAATAAAGTTATTAGAAATTATAAGGGAGGGTGGCATGAAATAGGTGACTAGCGTTATACTGTTTTATGTTTGTAACTTTCATTTCTTTTCGAGTGTAGATTTATTCCTAGTGATATAAATTGCTGTTTTCTTTGGCAGGCATTAGAAGCAAGTCTATGTGAAATTATGTAATGTCTGAAAAGTTATATTCATGATTAATTGGCCTATCCTAGAATGGTATTTGTATGTGTGGAATAAGGCGATCATGCTTTTTATTTGGCAGTGAGTTAAAGTGCCCCTGCTCGGATCAGGTTACTCTACAGGGCTTTTTGACTGAGAACTGTGTGTTTAGCTTGATCTCTAAAAAGCATAAAATGTAGCCTCGAAGCCAAATACATTGGAATTAATATTGTAACCAAACTTAGTCTTCAGATAACTTCAAAAGCAGGCTATTCTACTCTAACACACCTTAGTTAATAAATAAAGCCAAGAGATTTATAACAACAACTTTTCTGTGGCCTCTGAACACACACAGGTCCTGATTAGCTAAGGGTAGATTGTTTGTAGTGTCAAATAATATTAAATTCTGCCTGACCTTGACCCAGACTGATCAGTTACAGTGGTCTGTCTATTTATCTAAGCGGGACTTTACAGGAGCTAGAAAATAAGGCTTCTAAACAATTACCCCTCCTATGTGTCATTGAAAAAGGATGACATCAATTAGTACAAACACTACAGTGATAGTGAACTTGATAAGCAGAGAAAGAAAGGGTGCCGCAGTGGTCCTGGAGCCTAATGTTTTCGGAAAGTTAACCTCAGTTTTCTCATCTGTAATGTGAAGATAATAGTAACTACCTTCTGGCATCTTAATGGTTAATTAAGTTCTTACTTGAATATCATAATAAGTGCTCTTCAAATGTTTGCTGTTACTGCAACTACTAACTATTAGAACTGTTACCATACTACTCTTAATCTGGTAACAGCTCTTCCTGCAGGGCATTGATTCCAGGGTTTTGCTCTTTGGTAAATCATCATATTAAAATTGTAAAGCATATCCCAAAGTTGAATATGGGTAATTTGGGGATTACTTTTTTTTTTTAAGAGAATACAGTTTTGTTTTGTTTTTTAAAATATGTTTTTACTAATTTCAGAGAGAGGCAGGGGGAGGGAGAGAAATAGAAACATCAGTGATGAGAGAGAATCATTGATCAGCTGACTCCTGCACACCCTCCCACCAGGGATCATGCCCCCAACCTGGGCATGTGCCCTGATCAGGATTTGACTGGTGACCTTTTTGTGCATGAGATGACACTCAACCTACTGAGCACACCAGCGAGGGCCATCTGTACATTTTTGTAGAAGCAAAAGCATGGCAATAACCTCAGTATCTATGAGAATGAAAGTGGTTTAGTGTACCTGAATTTGTTTTTTGAAAAGGTGTAGTATGTTTATATGTGCCAGGTCTATCAATGAAAATTTCTCAACGAACCTTTGGGAAAGGGATTTGAATGTCCAGGAATTATACATAGAAGGGAGACTTATTTTCCATTTGGTATATCTTTGTACTATTAGATTTTTTTAAAAAAAAACATGTATATATTATTACTTTAAAATCAACAAAATAGCCCTTGCATTGAAGAGATTTAAGCCATGTCTTTTACACTCATGTTGTTTTTTCTTCTTCTCACTTTTAAAGTATATTTATGCATGGGTTATCTCAAAAAAATGTATACACATACTTGGAATAATTATGAAGTCAGTGTTTATCAAAATACATTTCAATATCAAAATTGAGCTATCAGCTGTTTAAAGTGTGGATACATTTTTGGGGGCTACCCTATATATAAACTCACTTGTGTCTCTGGAGCCCTCAGACCCATGGTTACTAAGAGTAAGCAACAAGTTCTTTAAAATGCTCACTGCTCTGTATTTACTCTCCTTCTTCTCAGACTCTCCTATGCATAAACTGCCTGATGTCCCAATTACTCACAGCTATGATTCTCAACATGGGGTAAAACCAGAATGTCTCTGAGGTGTTAGAAACATTAAGGTGCCTAAGCCAATTCCAGATCTATTGAATCAAAATCTGTGGGTGTGACTTAGGCATGTGCATTTAAAAATAGGTGATTCTGATGTTTATACCTGATTAAGAACCACTGTGTAGAGAGCAGTCCTTGGGAGGCATCTTCTACTCAAATATCAGCCGTTACTCCCTACCTGCCCCCAGGCCCCAGGAGTGATATAGATATGGCACCAGAGTAGATTTTGGACCCTATAGTCCACATCAAAGGCATAGTGTCACTCTGAATAGCCATATTGGCTGTTGTATTAGAAAAATAATAATGATAGTGATGATGGTAACAAATCAGGTTTCCGCATCAGAATGAACATTTTCTGTAAATGAAGAACGTTGAAAGTAAATAGGGGAGATCAAGAGCCAGTTCTTTGAAAACTTCAGTACAATTCAGAAATCTTTAGCTAGACTGATTTAAAAAGGGCGAAAACCAAAATTACTAATACTAGGAATTGGAGAAGAAATAGCATTGAACACATAAAAAGAATAATAAGGAAATATTATGGCAATTTTATGCCAATAAGGCGGGTAATTAAGATGAAATGGAAAAATTCCTTGAATGCTCAAATTATCACAACTGACACACACACACAAGATAATCTGAATAGCTCTATATCTTCTAAAGAAACTGAATTCATAATTTAAATTGTGCTACAAAGAAAACTCCAGGCTCAGGTAGCAGACAACTTTAATGATGAAATCTACCAAAAACTTTCTAATACAAATGTTAGATAAATTGTTTGAGAAAGAGGAGAAAACACATCCCAATTCCAAAATTAACCAAAGATATTGTAAAAAAGGGAAACTATGGAGCAATATTTCTCCTGAATATAAGCATAAAAATCTTTTAAAATATTATCAAGTCCAGAAACAGTATAAAAAGAATCATATATTGCAAGTTTATCCAGAGAGGGGTTTATCTAGAAATGCAAGCAAGATTGGTTTGTTTTGTTGTTGTTAATCCTCACCCGAGGATATTTTTCCATTGATTTTTTGATAGTGGAATGGAGGAGGAGAGACAGAGAGAGAGAGAGACACCAATGTGAGAGACACGTCAATTGGTTGCCTCCTGTACTTCCCCCCACCAGGGCCAGGGATGCTAGGGATCGAGCCTGCAACCTATACACTCCCTTGATCGGATCGAACCCAGGACACTTCAGGCCACAGTCCAATGCTCTATCTATTGAGTCAAACTGAGTAGAACTAATTTTTTTTTAATTGATTTTTTAGAGAGAGACATCAATTTATTGTTCCACTTATTTATGCATTCATTGCTTACATCTTGTATCTGCCTAGGGATCGAACCTGCAACCTTAGCATAGTGGGACAATGCTCTAACCAACTGATGATATACCCAGCCAGGGCAGCATTTTAATACTTTTTTATTTTACATTTATCTAGCTAGAGGTTTCTAATAAAGTTACACCTCTATTTACCTTATGACCCAGCAGTTCCACTCCCAGGTAATTTACTCAAACGAGATGTGGAAACACATATCCAAAAAAAACTTCTACAAGAATGTTTAAAATAGTTTTAATTTTAGCCCTAAACTGAAAACAGCTTAAATGCTGATCAACTATAGAGGGAATAAACAAACATTTGCATATTTTACAATCAAATACTGCTCTAATCAAAAGAAATGAATTATTGATATACGTGACAATATGAATGACTATGACAACATGACGAGTGAAAGAAGCCCTACACAAAAGAAATCAGTGTCTGGTTCCATTGATGAAATTTTAGAACAGACAAACCCAAGTACTAGTATGGTGGCAGAAATGAGAGTGATTACGTGGGAAGAGAGTGAGCTCTCTTGACTGGGAAGGGGCAGGAGAGAACTTTCTGGTTATGGAATGTTCTTGGTAGAGATGTGGGTTACGTGAGTATATGCATTTATTCAAACTCTTTAAAATATACTTTAACTTAGTGTATAACAGTGTGAATGTATTTAGTGCCGCTGAACTTTACACTTAAAAAATGGCTAAAATGCTGGTACAGTTTATGTTTATGTATATTTTATAATTTAAGAAATGTAAGTAGGCAAACTAAATGGGCAAACATTTAAAGTGTTTATTTCCCCCTTAGCCATATGGTGTTCTATTATTATCTTTTTATTTACCATTTATATACTTAGAATGTAATTTAGAAAATGATGAGAGAGTACCAAGCATGAGAAATAGTATTACATTTATATATTCAACAAATATTTATCAAACATTTAAGGTCTGTGCAGTTCTTTATTATGTGTGGTAAAGATGAACCAAACAAGTATCTCCTTCAAAGAGCTCGCAGTGTACTAAGCTTTGATTTAGAATATGCCCCCCAAATTGATTTCACGAAAATAAAGAGCTTTCTTTCACCTTCTGTATACACGTTAGTAGGCTTCTGTAGACTCTGAAAGCTCTGGGAAATTGAGCGTAAAAACCCTTGCCGTGGGGGGAAAGCATGTCACATCTGGTGTTTCCCTCCCTGCCCTGCTGTAGCTGGCATTGCACTGGTCGGGGCGGGGCTGGTGTTTGTGCAGTCCCTGCACTGCCTGCAGTGATGCTGGAGCACCCAAGAGCAGTGGCACCAGTGAGGTTCATTTCAGTGCTGGGAGGGTGCCTGGCCTAAAGCATTCATGGATCTAGAATTGCCACCACAAAGAGGTTTAGGGCAGAGTCCAAACAACAAGGTCAGAGCTCTTGACATTCTGGTGGTAATTATCCAAGCAATCCTCTTTTCCTAATGCTTATGACTATTTTAATTGAAAGGGTCAAAGGTACTCTGAAAGGGAGGAAAACAAAAGCAGACATATCAAGGGCATGGAGATTCTGTACATAATTGCCCACAGGGCAATTGCGAATTGGGAGTGGTAATGGAATTATACTACTTTTGTTGGTTCTGGGAGGACAAGCACCTGGAGTACCAATTATATTCTACTTGGCATCCTTGGGTGCCAAGTAAATATTAGTGACTAATCTAATAGTGCAGAGCATTTCAGCTGCCATGTAGATCTCGGTGAATGCTGTCAGGGGTGGTGGTGGTGATATTACTGAGAAAGTGACTAATATATGACTTTTCTAACTTGTTAATATCCATCTACCTATGTCTCAATGCTTTATATTCTACTTCTATGTTTGGATCTAATTGCAATCAATTCAGTTACCTGTGTCTTCTCTGAACAGTTAATGCAGGTTTCTCTTGGTGGAGTTGGTAATGAGAATGTCTAGGTGGGGTTGCAGGCACCACATTTAGATCAAACAAATGCCTCGGGGCAACCAGGGAAGCCAGCTGTCTGATCACAAGTATATGACTTTCTGGAAAAGGCAAAACCCATGGATACGGTATAAAAAGGCCAGTGGTAACCAGGGGCTCGAAGGGGAGGGAGAGATGAATGGTGGAGCACTGGGATTTTTGTAGGGTAGTGAAAAATGTGTCCATCATCAATTTGTCCAATCCGATAGACTGTACAATGCCAAGAGAGAACCCTAATGTAAACTGTGGACTTTGGGTGTCAGTGTAGGTTCATCATTTCTAACACATGTACCACTGGTGAGAGATGTTTGACAGTGGAGGAGGCTCTGCATGCGTTGGGGAAGGGGGTAGTATATGGGACATTTCTGTGCCTTTCTCTCAATTTTGCTGCTAACCTAAAACTACTCTAAAAATAGAAGAAAGGAAAAAACAAACTATTACAGATTTGTGACACTTGGATATGAATTGTTTTACAATTTTTATTTTTCAAAATCTAGAGTAAGGTTTATATTATTTGCTAATATTGTGACATGCTTGCCAAAGAGAATAGTTGGTAAATCCTAAACAGACTTACTGTAACCATGTGTTGAATTTCCAGCTGTGTTGAATCAGACTTTGATCCCTCTTAAGAAGATAAATGCAGTATCTGCAATTTCAAATAGTAGGGGTGGAGGAGAGATTTTCAAATGAAATCTTAAAAAGCCACGTCCCTGTCCAGATAAGAAATTAAAGACCCTGGGAAGGTAGTTTTGTTTCATTATCTCTTCTCCTCCTCCCCCTCACCAAAAAGACAAATGAGACGCTATTGTTAAATACAGTGAACAGGCTTAGATTTGTTTCCTTCCAAAAGCAGAAGCGCTTTCCTTAATCGGCACTGGTAAATGGCACACCTGCCTAATGAGAACAAGTTCTAGACCACAGGACACAATCTAAGCATTTCAATTAGCTCCACACAGTTGATATCTGTGTGGCTGATGTTCTCGGAAAGTCTTCCTCCTTTTCTTATTCCTTTGTGGCTAAGCTTTTATTATTTGGTACCTCTGAACCAGCCTTTGATTGTGGGAATTTCCCAGCAGGTGGTCATTGATATTGGTTTTGCTTTCAAGTTATTTTTTAAATGAAAAAAAGATTATGGGGTTGGAGAGGGATGCTTTTAAATATTTTTATTTTATTATATTTAATTTACTTGTTGTCACTCTTAAAATACAGAGAACTCTCTTCACTGTGACAGGTGGTAAAATACAGCGGTCACACTCAAGATCTCCATACATCAGCAACAGTAAATCCTTTTGCCCAGAGTAATACAGAAACTCAGTCCCGAGCCAGTGGGAATGATGTAGTGCTCGCTCCCTCACAGAACCAATTACCCACAGAGAAGTATAATGAGCAGCAGAGGTGATACAATAAAAATCTATATGGCAAGAGTAAAATTAGTGTAAAATTGTTGCTTGTGAAAAGCCTTATAATAAGTATACATCTCCAGTTATCTTCTGGGAGAAATTATTTTGGCATCTATTTAGGTCAAAATTCATGACAGGATTGTAAGACTAGCCTCAGAATAAAATGAAAGGGTACGTGAGTGTAGAGAAAATGGCGATGGGCATGTAGTGAACAGTCTGCTGTGCCCTCAAGGGCCTGCGGGAGCCCTGGTGCTGCTGCGAGGGCACCAGACCTTCCTGGGAGGGGTGACTACACTGACCACAGTCACAGCTCACGCCGATGGGAGCAAGATAATGCTTTTAAAAAACAAGACCACTTAGATCATCACAGGAAGTCTCTGCTCTTAAAGTTAGTGTATTTCCAAAGACCACATCTGAGCAGATTGCTATAAAGGAAAACCTGAGTGTGATCTGTGTCCTCATTAGGAGCCTGCTTGATCTGTGCAGACTGACAGCAGTTGAGTAAGTGGGTTAAGTGGCAAGAAATGAAGTCTGGTTCTTTATTAGATAAGTGTCAAGTAGAGTGCTGAAGTGGCAAAAAACACACACAAAGTGTGTTTCCCTGAAACAACACGAACAGTTTTCAACCTCTGTTGTCCCACTGGTGTCAGTTGTGCAGATTGTGGAAAATATTCATTGCTAATAAAGCACCAAAGTTCATAAGATATTAAAAAAAAAATAGATTTAGCTCTAAATGGTTTGGCTCAGTGGATAGAGCATCGGCCTGCGGACTGAAAGGTCCCAGGTTCGATTACGGTCAAGGGCATGTACCTTGGTTGTGGGCACATTCCTAGTGGGAGGTGTGCAGGAGGCAGCTGATCAGTGTTTCTCTCTCATCGATGTTTCTAACTCTCTATCCCCCTCCCTTCCTCTCTGTAAAAAATCAATAAAATATTTAAAAAAATAGGTTTAACAGATTCACGCTCTTGTTATCATTTTGCTACTCTCACTGCAGTGTATTTATCTTCCTTGACTTCTTTATTTTTTATTTTTTTACCCGTAGAATTCTTTCTTGAGAGGGAAAGAAGGGGGTCACAATTAGGTACTGGCAACCGGGCGTGGCCCCAAATCTGCCTTCCCTGCAGCTTACAGTGACTATTACTGACTGAGCCTTAATAGTTAGTACTTGTGGTCAGATAATTTTCCTCCCAGCTGATTTAAAGTTTTTCGTTCTGTTTTGTCAGATTATACCCAGGGAAGGACAGTTATTTCCGGTGTCAATCATTATAAATAGCCAGAATAGAACAAAGGCCTTCAGATTAGACGGTGATGGAACCCACCGTGCCATCAGTGGTTGCTTCGCATGTTGTCGTGTAGTCATCGAGGACATGTATTAAAGTAAAGAAAGTAGCCACTATTTTGGGACCTGTTGAACCAGAGGAACCAGTTGCTAACCTGAAAACAGTCAGTTTGTTCATTTGTTCATTCATTTATTCAGTGTGTACTTTGAGGCTGCAGCTACAGCAATGATCAAAGTCTCTGCCCTCCTAATGGAGCTTTTATAGTTTAATTAAGTGAAATAAAATAAGACAAATAAATGACACATAATATGTTAGCTAGTGATGATTGTTGTGCAAAAAAATAAAGCAAGGCCTGGAGGATCCAGAGGGGCCCTGGTGGAATGCAATTTCAGAGAGAGTAGTCTGGGATAGCCTCTCTGATAATGTGATATGTGAATCAAGCTGCAAACAACATGAGGGACCAACCAGGGGGGCAGTGAAAGAGCAAAGGGCTAGGAGCCAGCAGGCTTAATAGCCATGTGACCCTATGGAGGCCTTTCACTTACCCGTAAAACGAGACAGAGCCACCAACCCTGGCTCACAGGGTTTGTGTTCAGCACAAGTGAGATACTTGAGAAAAGCATTTCAGTAAATGGCAAAGCATTACTTAAACTTCAGATTTAAGTACAGAATGACAAAGGGGTGCAAATTAAAGAGAGACATAAAGAAGAGTCTTAAAACAGCCCTTTCATATAACTCGTTTTGGAGTCACTGAATGAGTTGTCTGAGCTCAAGTGTAGGGCACACTCTCCAAAGATGAACTGTCTGATACTCGGATTTATAAATCCTTTGTTTGTTTTGTGGTATTGTTCATTTACGATTTTATATTTGTTTGTGCTTTTCTTCCTTTGACACCTTTTTCTTTCCTTTTACATTGAGCTTTCCTTTTATTAAATCAGTTACAGGCCTCTTGGTTCTCATGGAGGCACTTTATACCCTGCTCCTGAACTGCCTGATTAATTCATTAAAAAGAAAAAGCCCTCTCAGATTAATATTTATCATGGGAGCTCACAGAATCAAAGTCTTTTATGGAGTAATTCTAAACTCCAGAACAATTCATTTGTGCTGATCTTTATTTGTTATGGACTTGAAGTTGTTTGCGCTTTTTGTTTTTATAGCTAAAGTGAATTTTGCAATAATCATAACAGTATTTGAGTAGAATTTTATAGTTTACACAGCACTTCACACACACTCACCTTTGAACTTCAGCAGCCCTGGAGCTAAACAACATGGACACTAACTCTTGTGGCCTTTTACAAACGAGGAGACCTGAGGCTAGGAGTACAGAACTTACATCTAGGTCTTTCCATGATATAAGGATGAATAGATGAATGAAAAAATGCTGAATTATTTCTAACACTTACAAAGACTAAAATGGTATGTTTTATGAGTAGATTCAAGAAAGCTGCAGATGACTGGAGGAGATGCACCTGTAGGGAGGACTATGGAAAGAAGGGGCGATATCCCTGATCACTGTGAATAGAGACCAAACCCCTGTTTTGTGTGTTTGTTAGAAAGAGAATGTGAGCCTGGATACCCTGGCTCTGATTGAGTGCAGGAGCTTTCATTTATTTTTGTCCAATTACTTAGATTAACAAGACTAACAAACATGTTTCCTTCATGGCAGAAACAAAAGTAACCATAAGCAAATATAAAACTTCTTAAAAATGCCTTGTCTTGAAAGGCTATTTAATTTTGTGGTCAAGGGTCCTGAAGACTCTTAAAATGTCTTTTAAGTATAATAGAATCAATAAAAAATTACAGCTGAGCTGGGAAAGGCCTTAGAGATTATCCAGCCATGAAACCATTAAAATGTTTAACTGGAAAGGACCTTTGAAGGGTCCAGATCCCCAGTTTGTGTGAGGCTCCTTGGCTGTGGCATCCTCACCGTCTCTTCTTGGTCTTCTGATTACTGGGGCCTCCAGCTGCCTCAAGATAATCATTCCACAAAGACGGTATGATTTCACTTAAAGGAGGCACCTAAAGGAATCAAACTTAGAGACAGGAAATAGAAGGGTGGTTGCCTGGGACTTGAGGGGAGGGGGGATGGGGAGTTAGTGTTTAATGGGGACAAGGTGACAGTTTGGGAAGATGGAAAAGTCAAGGAGATCGGTGGTGATGATAGTTGTAAAATAAGGCGAATGTGCGTAATGCCACTGAACTGTGTACTTAACATTGGTGAAGGGGGTAGCTTTTATGTTATCTATATTTTGGCTGCAATTTAAAAAATGAAATAAAAAATACATTAATAAAGGCAACAGAAAAAAATCTACACAGTCTTTTCTATTGCTGGCCAACTCTTGAAAATTTAACTCTCTGCAATCACCCCTGTTGGTCTAAATTTTGTGCTCATAGAAAACAAATCTGAGCCTCTCCCCTGCATGAAGACACCCAGCTGCCCCTCCCAACAGGTTCTTCCAGGCCAACTAGCCCCAGGTCCTTCAGCAGGTGATGCAATTTTGTTTAGTTTTACAATTTACTTTGTAAAATCATGATCAAGATAAGGAACATACGTTGTGATTGGCTGAAAAGCCTTGCTTACTCACTGTCTCCCTTTTAATTTCTTCGTTGATGAAACTGAGTCATTTGTCCTGGAGAGTTTGGGTACTTGCATCCCTCTGCTATATACTAGATCGACACCTTCCTCTGTCCTCTGTATTTTCTGTGACTTGGTTATTAGATTGATAGATTTTATTTTATAAATGCATGTAGTCCAGCTGTATAATAATTTATTCTAGATCTTTTTTTGAGAATGGAGGGGGTATTCTTTCCCCTTCAACTTTTTGTTTGGAAAATTGCAAGCATGCAGAAAAATGGAAAGAATGCTATAATGAAGACACCCAAGTGCCCTTTATAGAGTCACCAACTGTTGGCATTGCGCCATGTTTGCTTTCTCTCTCCCTCTCTGCATGCACACACACACACACACACACACACACACATAGGTTTTCCCCTGCGTCATTTGAACTGAAATTGTAACCATTATGGCACTTTAAAGTATTTTAGCACACAACTCCTTTAAGAATGCTATAGGATGCTCTCCTATATTATCACAATTCTGTTGACTCAATATTGTTATATCTAGCTTATATATTGTTTACTATTTAGTGCATGTTTCCATAATTATCCAAATTATGTCCATTATAGCTGTGGGTATTTTTAAAATTCAGAATCCAAGCAAGGATCATGAATTGTATTTGGTTTTCTTGCCACTTTAGTTGCCTACATTGGTTCTGCCCTTTTTTGGGTCTTATATGACATAGACATTTTTTGAAAAGTCCTGGCCAGTTGCTTTATAGAATGTCCCTAAGTTTGGAATTGCCTGATTGTTTCCTTATGATTAGATTCAGGGCAAATGTTTCCAGGGAGAAGACTGCATAGGCAGTGCTGTATCCTTCAGCGTAATGCTCGGGAGGCACATGGTGTCTGTCCCATATTGGTGATGGGTTCAGTCACTGGGTTAAGGCAATGTCTGTCATATCTCTCCATTGTAAAGGTATCTTTCTCCGTTGTAATTAATAATCTATTGCATGTTAATGGTTGCTTTTTAAATAATTTCCAAACCCCCCGTGGTCGGCAAACTGTGGCTCGTGAGCCACATGCGGCTCTTTGGCCCCTTGAGTGTGGCTCTTCCTAAGCCTTAGGAGTACCCTAATTAAGTTAATTACAATGTACCTACCTATATAGTTTAAGTTTAAAAAATTTGGCTCTCAAAAGAAATTTCAATCGTTGTACTGTTGATATTTGGCTCTGTTGACTAATGAGTTTGCTGACCACTGCCTATGCCATTGGTAATGGAAGAAATTAAAAGGAAAAGGTTTTGAGCATATTTATAAAGAGTTATTGCCGCTGATGGAAAGATAATATCTGTTTTCCTGAGAGGAGAAACGGGGGAGTGGAGTGATGGGTAGTACAGGTGAGGAATGGCCTTGAGAGAAGATAGATTTGTGTTTAAATCCTAGCTCCACAGTTGAACCTGTGCAACTTTAGAAAAGTTACCTAACTTCTCAGATCCTCAATTTCCTGCCTAAAATGAGTGTGCAATAGTATACATTCATGGCAGGGTTGTTAAGATGATTAAATGAGATAGTGTGTGAGTGGCCGCTACCCTCGCCGCTTCCCCATGGCCATTACATGAGAGATACAGAGCACGTGCTTCCTAAGCAGTCTGCAGAGTTTAAGCCTTTTCATGGGTGTTAATTCTCGAGTTCAGCTTGAACTATTCAGGCATGTTGATAAGAAAATGTGATCAACAGGTTAGGCAACATTGTGACATTTCAAAGAAAGGAATTAAGAATTGGGAGATATTTTCAGGCTTCTTACATATGATTTGTCTGCAGTGGACTCGCATAGAATCGAGTTGCCTTGTATTCAGACCTCTTTCTGATTGCAGTTCATTTTAATCTATTACCAGGGATTATTTTTGAAACAGTTTATATGTAGTCTGATTGAGAATAGTGAATCATAATAATTCTGTGACCCATTTACATGCATTACTGTAAAAGTTTCATTTCATACAAGTGACAATTTTTTAAAGTTAATTAGACTTGGCTATACTGAGGTTAGCAAAAAGTGCTTTGAATTATCAATAATTCAGCAGGGCAGACATTTCTGTATAATGCAGTGGTTTTATAGAGTATTGTGAGATAGTTATCCCTAAAATAAATGGCGGTGAGCATTCATCAGCATGGTGGGTTCGCTTGAATGTAGCGTGAAGTGATAGCATCTATGCTTTCTATTATTGGGCAGAGTGTGGGACATCAGTCTTTCTGGCCATGAACTACTAGCAACCTTTGTCCTTTGTGTTACCTTTAGTTAAAAACGAAAAATGAGCATGAATGCTGGCTGATGGCCATGTCTTTCTTGCAGCTAAAAATTCATCTGGGAAAGAAAAATGGGATGGCAGGTTTGGATTTGTTTCATTGCATGAATGATATGTGACATTTTGTAAATTATTTATCACTGCAAGGATGGCAGCAATGGCTTGAGCATTGTTATATCAAATGAAAGCAGGAATCCCATTAGTACAAGGACTGGGTTTTAGCTAGAATCTATCAGGGGAATGTTGTCATTTTAAAACCAGATTGTTCTTTTAATTGCTATTTAAAGGAACAAAAGTGTTCCCAAGGTACTGCAGTTGAGCAGTTGCAAGTAATAACTATGGATCCATAATTATGCAGTGCTGATTATCTGGCCTTTAAAAATTTGTGGCTGGAGTCAGTGACCAATTTATTGTAGCTTGTCTTTTTTTCTTTTTCTAATACAAACTGTTTTATACTCTTTTTTAACTAGGGCCTCAAAGACACATTTGCATAGCTACCTCAGAAAGTAAAGCCTGTGCATATTAAAAGAACACATTAAACTGAAAATAAGGGCAAAATGATGAACACTGATATTGTAAGATAAAATTAACAGTCATATTCAACAATTTTGTAGATGCTTGGTTATAAGATAGATTCTGGTTTTTGAAGACATGTTGTCACAGTGAACCAGGACATTTGTTGGAATCATTGTAAGCATTTGAAATATTTTCTTTGAGATGAGCGTTGTTGTTTTTTTGTCAAAGTAAATATGTTTTTTTGTCAAAGTAAAATATGTTTCTTTTATTTATTCAGTTAGCAAATATTTTTTGAGTGCCTACTGTGCATCAGGCAATGTATTAAGGCATTTGGGATAGAGTAACTGAACAAATGATGTTTATTCTATGCTGATGTATATTTAGAAAGACCTAGCAAAATCTTGTTTTAAATTTACATTAAAAATTATGTGATTATACTAAGTTTTCTTGCCTTGAATCTTTGATTCAAGAGATTTAAATATAAATACATTATAGTTGCATTCAGATGGCTGGCACACATGTGTGAAGGCTTGGAATATGCAAAAAAATTTTTTAGTTTTCATACAGTTTTGGTTGTTCACAATAAATGTGACCAGATCTGTAGGCACAGTCAACTATTCATATGCATGAGAATAATAGCATTGCTGGTAGTCATAAATAACAGTGGAGACACAAAATGTATGCAGATTTATACATTGTTCAAAGCATTTTCCTTAGTGAGAGTTAAGGGTGCTAGGGGGTTAGACAAATGTTTTGTTATTTCTTATATTAAAGTGGGAATGTCATAGACTGAGAGTTTATTTCCTTTATGTGGCATTATGTGGTTTACTTTTTAAAAATTGAGTTTAGGGGGGGGAGAGAGAGAGAGAGAGAGAAAAGAGAAGAGAGGAGAGAGAGAGAGAGAGAGAGAGAGAGAGAATAACAGTAACCTGCACTAAAACATTTGATAAAGTTCAGCTAAATAGACCTAAATACATGATATTTGTAATCTCGAATACTGAGTACATAGATGAATCAACTTATTATAGGCATGTAGGTTATGGGAATGATACAAGATTTCACATGAATCCTCAATGTTCATTAATGGAAAGTTATATGACATACTAGAGGTCCGGTGCACGAATTCGGTCCCTTGTGGGGAGGGACCACAGGAGGTTGGCTGACCCGGGAGGTTGGCTGTGGGAGTGCACTGACCACCCGGCTGGCGGGGGGTAGGAACCGTGGGAGGTTGGCCAGCCATGGGAGGTTGGCTGTGGGAATGTACTGACCACCAGGGGGCAGCTCCTACATCAAGTGTCTGCCCCCAGGTGGTCAGTGCATGTCATAGCGTCCGGTTGTTTGGTCGTAACGGTCACTCGGGCTTTTATAAATATAGATAATTTCATTGGTTTAATAAAAATTACTTCTAAATCTTATGTATTACACTTAAAAACATTCAGGCAGTAATTCTTTAGTATCAGATAATTTTAAAGGTTTATTTTATTAGCAGAAAATGCTGATTTGGACACCTTATTGAGCAGTTTTTCTTTGTTAAAGAAATATGTAAGCAGCTTTTGACTTTAATGTGTTGTTCTTAATTTTTAAATGGAAGACTAACAATATTTTTTCATTTTAATTATTATAGCCCCGTGCTGATCCCATTCCAATATGTAGCTTCTGTTTGGGGACTAAAGAATCAAATCGTGAAAAGAAACCAGAAGAACTCCTTTCTTGTGCAGATTGTGGCAGTAGTGGTAAGTTGGTGGTTTTTTTGTATATGTATAATGACTCCCCATTATAGCTACATACTATTTATCTCTTTCAAAACTGTATTTATTTCTTAAAATAATATTTTTTTATTTATTCAAGAGAGGGAGGGAGAGGAAGAGAGAGATAGAAATGTCAATGATGAGAGAGAATCTTTGATCAGTTGCCTCCTGCATGCCCCCTACTGGGGATCGAGCCCCGCAACCCGGGCATGTGCCCTGACCTGGAATTGAACTGTGAACTCCTGGTTCATAGGTTGCTGCTCAGTCACTGAGCCACACCGACCAGGCAAAACTGTATTTGTTATTTAAAGCAATTATTTGGTAATAGCATACATTTAAACATTTTATGAGTAATTACAGGTGGAGGGGAGAAAAGTGTGAATATATTAGCATTGACATAAAGTTATATATATTTATATAATTTACCTAGTATATTAATATTTATAATTAAGCTTTGAATTCATACTAGCATTGGTAATTCAATGTAAAGTATTCTACTTTGCAGGCAGATTCAACGAGGAGAATTCTAAGTTTTCAAGCTGGATACAAATAGAAGCAAGTGTTTTCTATAACCTGAAGTCTCAATTAAGAGATATTTGAGTTAGGATATCTAGTATTTCAGTTCATGACACCTACTGGTGAAATATAGTATTACATCACAGCTCTGTGTGACTGAAAGGGACAGTATTCTGGAAATTGCAATGATAGAATCAAGAAATCAGGCATGAAAGAAATTAAAATTGCCTAGAATTAGGTAGGAAAAGAATGGTCTTTGTAGAAGGTGATGTTGAAATCAAGGAATGCTGGGCAGGGACGTGGATCTCTGGCAAATTGCAGGACCCCCATCTGCTTTCAAGATAACTGTCACTTCTGCCTTTTTCTCAACATTTGAAGACCATATCTCTAGTTTCATAATAAAAACTAAAAGTCAGATTGCTTACATTAAAATAATTTGTCTTACATTAAAAGCCAGTCTTCCTTCTTCAGCAGGTGACGGTTGTCTGAGATATGTATATGCTTATATGTTATGTATTCACATATACACATACTTAAACACATGTACATACATATCAATAGGTTGAGTGGCATTTATTAGATTTTGAAAATTAATCCTTGTGTTAATCTTTAAATTTTCTTCCAGCTTACTGAAACTCCCCCCACAAAGTGTTATTTTAAAATTCATAACCAACTACTATTTCTGTAGTTATAGTTATCTTTAAAAACAACAAACACCATAGCATGTTTTCTTTTAGGAAGTCAGTGTCATGTAGTGGTTAAGAGCAAACTGGAGAGCCAGCAATAGCCTATCTCCTCTTCTTTGAGGTAATTCCTCAACCATTCTGAGCCTCAGTGTCCTCGTTAGAAAATCGGGTAATATTAGCACCTACCTCTTGGGTTTTGTGGGAATTAAAGGAAAGGACACAAGTAAACAGTCTAGCAGAGGGCCCACAATGACTCTGGTAAGTGTGCTATAAATGGCTACCATTGTTATAATTGGGCATATTTGATATTGTTGTCCTTAATTGCTGCAAGTAATTTAAAATCTCATCACCACTTTTGGCAGCTGCTCGATGCTTGGTTGGAGGAAGTGTTTCACACCAAGGCATGGCAGTGTTGTGCAATGACGCTTCTTCCCCTTATGAAGGTTGAACTTGATGGGCTCGATGTGATTCAGCAGCTTCAGGACCTCACTAGGAGGGAGAGCCTTGGAAATAAGATATTTCAAACTCTGCTTGAGAAATGCATTCTGACAGTCTTTTTGATGGGCTCTACAGATTCATTAAATCCTTTTACTGCCCATGTTATCATGGATAGTGACAAAGGGCAGGGAAACATTATCTGTATGTTCAGTTTAATAAATTTCAACCCTACAATCTCTCTGTTTTAGCCTGGTGAGGTAGTGCCTCACTCATCAGTTCAGACTCTTTAGTTATCTTTTGGGTTTCGCATGAGGCTCATTCTGAATGAATTATTCTTTTGTTTCACTGCCTGATCAATTCAGTGGTGTTCACTTGTCTAGGGTCTACCCTTTGTGGTTTTTAAGGTGGTACTTTAACAGTACCCTTCACTATTTTATTTCATGAGTATGTATTTGTCTGGGCGTCTAGACAGATTAAAGACGCACTTAAGTGTGGGAAGAAAAGTTCCCTTCATATATTTCCTTACCCCTGGTGATACACTTACTTGAGTTGATAAGGAATTCGAGATCATTATCTTCTAGATCATAACTTCAAGGCCTCCTTCACAGGGTATAAAGGTGTAATTCTAAACAGGCAGATCTTAGATTTTCTGATGTAATCAATCTCCCTTCGTGTTTCCCAGATTGAAGACCTGCCAAAGAGAGTTTTGATCTCCTTTATACTTTGAGGTCACTGAAATTTTTTTCCTCCAAAGCTTCTTACTTTTCCAGGGTGTGTGGGTATAGTGTTGTTTTCTTTTTTCAAAAATACTCTCTTGTTTTCTCTTTTAACACACGGAGAAGAATGAATTGAGGATACTGTCAAGAAGGCTTATATAGTTAGAGTCATTTTGTGCACCAGTCTTTCCCCCTCCCTTCAGGTAGACAGAGCCAGAGGCTTTGGAGTGGAGGTATGGGTCATGGCAGAAATTCAAGCCCTGGGGTCATCATGTTCCTTTGTTTAGGACAGAGGATGGCTCAGAGTGCTTCTCTGGACTCTGCAATGGGATCCGGCTCTACTGTTGAGGTTCACTTAATCTTCCCTTGAGTATTGTGCCAGTCTGGAGACAGCTATGTTGGTCAAAAGAACCATTGTTCCTAATTCGGGGAGATGCATTGTAGGCATTTACTTCAGCTGGTAGATCAGATGAGTGGACTTTGTTATTTGCTAGTCTTCAAATAGAAGGCTCAAAATAAAATATGGCTCTTCTTAGAGAGTTTGGGAGGACGGGATCTTGTAGTTATAATGCCCTGTTGGGACCCCTTGATTATTATAGGGGGAAAAAGAATAAAGCCAGCTGACATGGCTCAACAGTGCCCTATGATAATGGTGGGAGCCCCTCTATCACAGTCCAGTTCCTTGAGTGGGAATTACAGATTGGTGGTACCCCTCGTTGGTCTCATGGAAATGGCCACTGTTTCACACTCAGTTGAGTCCATTGGTTCTAGGATTGAATTGAGACCATTTGTAGTGTTCAAAGGAATCACTAATGTAAGATGTTTATGTGAAAAAAATACCCATAGCAGTATAAAACCAGGAAAAGGAAATGTAGATGGCAGCCCATATGGAGAATCGTTCTGAAATGTTTCCCACATGTGCATGTTGGTTTTTAGCTGCCTCTATCTGAAGTACCATTTGTATGATGTCACATTTAAACTCTGCTTAGATTTCATAGACATGAGTAATAAATGTTTCCTTCTGCTTACATCATCAAGACAATTAGAAATTTTTCTCTATTTAATATGATGCAATACCACAAATGGCCAGTATTTTCTTTAACTATGTTTCTTTCTGCTTAAAGTTCTTTTGAAAAAAATGATTCGGGTTTGCAGGTAGTAAAAATGTGAGGCGGCCCAGCCAGCGTAGCTCAGTGGTTGAGTGTCAACTTATGAACCAGGAGGTCACGGTCTGATTCCCGGTCAGGGCATATGCCTGGGTTGCGGGCTCCAACCCCAGTTTGTAGTGTGCAGGAGGCAGCCAATCAATGATTCTCTCTCATCATTGAAGTTTCTATTTCTCTCTCTCCCTCTCCCTTCCTCTCTGAAATTAATAAGAATATTAAAAAAACAAACAAACAAAAAAAAGACATGAGGTGACATATATAGTGCAAGGAGCCCCAGATGTGGTCTTCCAGTTCTCTTCTGCTTACCAGCTGTGCAACTGCAGTTTTCCGTGTCTGTAAAATGCAGAAGGGGACATCTGTACCCTATATCCATAGGGCTGTTATGAGGATTTAGTGAGAATGATACGAAAATTATCAGTGACTATAAAACATTCCACAAATGTGAAGGATCATTGTAACCACTGGTAGGAATGTGGGAATCATCCCATAGTCTTCATGTCTAGGAAATGTTGGGACTAGAAAGTGATTTTACTTGACTTTCATGGATCAGCCTACTTTGAAATTAACACTGTTATATTCTCTTTGCCTCATTAAGACCAAATTATCTTTAATTAGCTTCACATAAGTATTAGATATTATACCAAATGAAATTTTGTGTCTGCTGCTCAGATTGCTGGGTGGTTAAATCTTACTTACAGATGAGTTGTGTGCATGTGTGTTTTCAAATTAGCAAATCTAAGATAAGTGTACAGTTCAAAATTACAGCATCATTCTAAGTGGAAGCTCATTGAAACTAGACCCAGAGAAAGGCTGCTGTGACGTAGCTGGGAGAGTAAGAAAATCACCTTTGTACAGTAAGGGGGTCGAATATCAGCCCCCCTCTCAGGAGACCTGAAATCCCTCCTGGGTTTGTTGCCTCCATGTAGTGAAAATCTGAAGGTCACTTTTCAGTCTTTGTCAAAATCTAACGGACATCTTTCAGTCCACACCGAATCCTCCTCTCAGCCATGTTCGACCTGTTGAGAGCCTTTTTCCTTGAAGTGTTTTCTTTCTTTGGCTCCTGTGATATCATATTCTCTGTATTCTCTCCCTGCCACTTCCTTTCACGTCTTTTGTCAGCGCCTTGGCCTCTCTCCATCCTCTAAGTGTTTCTCCAGACTTCTGACTTTGGCCCTGTTTTTCCCTTTGCTTCATAGTGTCTCCTCAGCTCCAGACCCTTAGATATAAATGCTTCCAGAACCTCTCCATTTGGAGGCCCCACAGGCTTCTCAAAGTTAATGTCCAAAACAGCTTATCAGCCTTGCCCTGCTCCCTCCACCCAAAAACAACACGCATAACAATAACAACAGAAATATCAACGAACACCCACACCTTAATTTGCCTACCATTTAGCCAATGGTGTACCTCTGGCTGGCTACTCCTTCAGTTCCACAGCCTGAATTTGGAGTCATGCTGTTCTCTCACACCAACAAATCCAAAATTCTATTGATTCTGTGTCTTAATATATATCCTACATCCTCAATATGTCCACACACCCACGAAACCAACTCAGATCTGCTATTATAATAATTACATCTAATCTGGACCTTCTTTCCCCTCCTCCATTTTTTATACTGCAGTTTAAGTTACTTTTTAAAATTGTAAATCTAATCACAGAACTTTTCAGTGACTACCAATGATCAGTAGGAAAAAAACCCAAAATTTAAAAAATAGCCCAAAAATCTCTCCTGGATTGGGCTCTTAACTGTATTCTACATCACCATCACTTTCATGTTATGTGCACCTCCTTCCTCCCCTTGAATGTATCATGTTCTCCTCTCCCTCTGCACATGCTAGCTTCTCCCACCCTGCCCCTCCTGTGGTCCAATCTAATCTCACTCATCCTTTGGGTCTCTTCCTTAGGAAGGCCTTTGTCTAACCCCCTGCTAGATTCTTTCATGTCTCTGAGCCACCCCATTGTCATGTGTTACCCTAATTCTTGTTTAATGCTTGTCTATCTTTCCTGCTAAACTATATGATCAGAAATGTCTGTCCTTTTCCTCACTGTCTCAAATCGACAGGTGGTTGGTCAGAGAGCCAGTCCAAGGGACCCAGTGTCTGAGTTTATATTAGTTTTCTATTTCTGCTATCCCAAATTCCCACAGGGTTGTTGATAGGATTCAGTTCCTTGTGTTTGTAGGACTGAGATCCTTCCCCCCACCCCCTTTTTTTTTTTTTGCTGTCTGTCAAGTAAATGGCATTCCCTGCTTCGAAAGGCCACCTATATTTCTTGTCTTGTGCCCCCACCCTCCTTCCATCTTCAAAGCTGTCAAAGTTTGGTGGAGTCCTTCTCCCACTTTGAACCTTTCCTCCTCCTCCTTTCATCTCATCTTATTAACCCAGCTGGAAAAGATCCTCTGCTTTTAAGCACTCATGATTAGATTTCGCCTTCCCAGATAATCCAGGATAATCTCCCTATCTCAAGTCCTGGACCCTTAGTCTCATGTGCAGAGTCCCTTTTGCCATGCCAGGCCCTGTGTTCACAAGTTACAGGGATTATGGTATAGATATCATTGGAGGCCATTATTCTGTCTACTACAGAGCCCAGTTTTTCTGCCACGGTACTTCCTCCAAAAATCATTTCTACTGGTTTGTGGTCTCTTTGGTACTTATTCCTTTGGTTTTGCTAGATAAAACTATTATAAGCTATTAGTGCTTAATATGTGTTTGTAATAAGAATGTTGAGTGAATGAATGTATATTATGATCTCAAACCTGATAAATTGTAAACCACAGAAGCAAACCAAATTCCAGAAAGACAAACCACCATGAATTGTGTCAGCAGAGAGAGCCTGAATTTTAGAGGAAATTGTTGAGAGGAATGGCTATATGGGAGGTAGGGAATTACATTGCTGTCTTTTATCTAATTACTATAGATTGTATATTAGTATATCAGGACTCCATTACCGTCTTTTGTGTTATTTTAAAATTGGCCATGAGAAAATAAAGTGGAAATATTTCTTTGTCCCTCAGCATTCTTTTCCAGAATCATAGAAATTTAGAGCCAGCAGGGATCTATGGCCAATTCTCTTGAGCTAAATAAAAGTTAGATTGCTGCCTAAGGGAAAGATAGGCTGAAGATTTTAGCATTTGAGTAGTTTAAATGGTAGTAATTGAGAAATATTGCTTAAAGTGAGTGAAAGTGATAAAAGGGAGAATATTCTGTACTCTTGATTGAAAGTAGCTGAAATCCATTAATTTTCAAAATATATAATTTTATTATTAAAAAGTATTTTTCATAGGAGATCTGTGAGAATAGTAAGCTATAAAATGATGTGAATTACCTTAGTTGCTGAATATTAAGCTACAAAGAACAAAAGCGGATTTTAATGTAGAAAAAAATTTTGTGCATGAAATTGAGGTCATATGTGCTAGTGATGTATGACTTACAGGAAGTAATAAAAGGGGGGGGGGAAGAGAAGTAAATGGTATACTTTTAAACTGATGGGACCCATTTTAAGGGTGGAATTTAAATTGCTGTTCTTTAAAACGTGAGTTTTTACCCCCACTATATAAGGTGGCGGGGCGAGGGTGGGGCGGGGGGAGGAACCTTGATCAAAGTAGACCTCTTCCCTCCCCCTTCAGAGTATACTTCTTAAAGTCGAAGAGCAAGCTGTCTTTGTTTGCTGTTGCTGCAGAAAGTGGTGATTGATACCATTTTTATATATTTAAACTTTCCCCCCACGTTTATTTGAATGAGAGAAGCCCTTGTAAAAGAATGGTGTCAGAGGTTAAATGCATCTGCCCGGGTGTCTCTCCTGCCTGAGGTCATTCTCCTATGACAACATTTTATTTGCTCAACATCTTAAATACAGATGTTTAGATTGTTTTTTAAAGCTCAGGAATAGTGTGCTTTTATTAACAGTATTGATGATTGATTTTGAATGTTTTTACTTCAAAAAGCCAAATCTCCTGGTGGGTGGAATTTTATGAAGCACCTGTTAAGCTTTAGGGAGGAGGACCTTTTTGGCAGCGACCCAAAATACATATTTAAACAATGAGCCTGCCAAAGTCAGGAAATTATAAAACAGTTTTGAAATTGCAGAATCTGCTTCTTCTTTTTTTTTTTTTTTATTACCCTTCAGGTTTCTCTTGCAGCTTGGTTATAAGTTCTTTCACATGGGATTTACTAATGTTCTTACTATTTTAAGACCAGATTTAGAAAAATAAAATCAAGCTTGGAGATCTCAGGTTTATATGAATAAAGACCATCAGATTTTAAACTGAATTGCCTTCTCCAGAATATGGGCTCCCACTCCCCAAACCTTGTGGTGGAATCTATTATTGATTGTTGAGCGCAGCCAGCTGGCCTCCTTGAGTGGTGCTGCCCCTTGGGGTCTCAGGTTTTCCTCTGTGAAGTGAGAGCTGCTAGGTAAAAAGTGTGCCCAAAAGAGTGTGGAAAAGCTGAACACGCACGAAAATGGGGAGACCTGTTGAGGGTATGCTTCTTGGTGAATTCCATTTGACCTTGATCTTTCAACATTCTAACTCTCAAATTTACTATTTCTGTTCCTACTTCTAGAATTTAAATTCAGAGACTCGGTGTCAAGATGGCCACAGTTATCTTTTTTGTATATTCCAGCAATGGGATATTCTTTGTATACTACTGGATTTTTTTTTGGGGGGGGGGGCAAGAAGGAGGCTTTGTAGTTGTATTATGTTAAGCAGCACCAGTTTTTTAGTTAGCTAACTATTGCTTTATGTTTTATGATTTCATTACACACATAGAGTAGGAATTGTGTGAACTTTGGCACTGCCGTCACGGTTTGGCAAACCAGAAAACGTTGGGCAAATGATGGTTTATGATGATGGTGAGGGCAGGAGGTTTACCAGAAGGCACAGGAATAATCTAAGTATCTATCATCTTCAAGTTCTCCAAGACTTGTGATTAGAATTGGTATAAAATTAACCAGTTTCTCTTAGGGAAAACATTTGTACAGTCACTCTGTTACATACAGGGGTAAAAGGCAGAAAAACAAAGTATAATTTGCATTCTTTGATATTTTTGTATTTTCAAGTTCTTAAGGATCTTTGGTTGGCATTATCACTATTTTAAGTATTAGGGAATGGTAGTTTAAAAACATCTAAGGCACCATTCCTATAAAACAATTTACTTTTTATTCTTATAGGACACCCATCTTGTTTGAAATTTTGCCCTGAACTAACAACAAATGTAAAGGCCTTAAGGTGGCAGTGCATCGAATGCAAGACGTGCAGTGCGTGTAGAATCCAAGGCAAAAATGCAGTAAGTACTGCTCTCCATGCTCCATCTCCAGGAAAAGTGTTAGTTTCCCATGTCTAGGTTCTTCTTTTCTGCAGACTGTTGCTATGTTCCTTTAAATAAACAGATGGCAGGTTTCAGCATTGATCATGGAGCTCCTTTATTGTATTTTCTTACTGTTAATTGGATAACATACGAATCTGTGGTCTTTTACAGTTGTTTTCAGTCTCAATTAGTCTCTAATATGTTGCATTACAGGATAATATGCTTTTTTGTGACTCCTGTGATAGAGGATTCCATATGGAGTGCTGTGACCCCCCACTTTCCAGAATGCCAAAAGGTGAATTTTTAAACCATATTTAAGATGTGTTTTATTACATGCTCATTAGCCTTGTCCTGCTCTCTGACAGCTCAGAGGTTTACAGGTTCCTTAAGCATTTTTTCATCTCTCATCTTCCAGTACTTACGGGTTTGGCACAGACTATGACCAGAGGAATGTAACAGATTAGTTTGAGGGTAATGTATATGATAAAGACTAATTCAGATATAGGGATAAAAAGACTTCCTCTCCTGAAACTATTTCTTTACTAGAATAAGTTTAGATTAGATAGGTCAAAAGTTTCAAACCACTCTCCCTATTATTCAGTACTATGTTCAGAGGCAAGAAATTACCTATTTTTGAGATGATGGTGATAATGATGACTCAAAGATCCTGCAACAGGAGCCATCACCATTTTCTTGGCCATTAGTTGATATTTTGAACAGAAGCATCTGAACTTTTATATGGTTGTATCCTTACGGGGTAAGGTTTTCCATCTCTATTTATTGTATAAGTAAAGCCTAGCTCAGTTCCTTTTTCTCATTTTATATGTTAAACATTAAAATAACTTTGCCTTCTTATTACAAAATTTGTACATTTTCATTGTGAAAGATTTAGAAAACACAGGTTGATAAAAAGAAAAATCAATTAGAAATTCCTTCTTGCCCCACATACTGTTTTAAAAAGAAATGGAACATTCTATATATGATTTGTAACTTTATGTTTTTTCCCACCTTAATAATAGATCCTAGCATTTTCACATCATTAAATGTTCTCCTAACATAGTTTTTAACAAGTGTGTAGAACTCCATAATATGTAGGGCAGAGACTACAGACCTGGTGATTGTGGGCCACAGATATGCTTTGTTGGCGATATATAAGTATGTATAAATATTTACAACTTCTCTAAATGCATTAAGAAGAGCTGCTACAATATTTTTAAAATTTTTAATTTGAGTTCTTTAGGTAGAGTATGCATGCTCCAATTTACCCCTGTCTCACTAGTCCCTGTTGTGTTACATTCCAGCTTGCTTCAGTCACATGTATTATACCTGGGTGGTTCCTGAACATATTTGATTTTGCAACCCCTTGTATAAAAAAACCCATTACTTATTTAACCAGTCCCCTATGGTGGACATTACAAATGTTTCCAATTTTTTCCATCCACAATTATTGCCTTAAGATAAATTCCTAGGGGAGGAATTGCTGGATCAAAGGCTATGTACATGAAAGGTTGTATCGGTTTTCAGACCAACCACCTATGTATGAGAATACCTGCTTCCCTGTATTATGACCTGCACTCACCATTACTTTATTACATTGAATCTAAGGCACACTTTTAAAAAAAAACCAAACATTTTAACATCTTTGAAATCAGATGCATCTTTTAGTCAGCAGTGTATTACATTCAATGAAATATAGTGTCCTTATTTTAAACTTTTACCGATTTGATAAAAGAAAAAAGATGGCTGATAATTATTTTCTTTAAGTAGTGAGAGCGAACATTTTTTGTGTGTTTGATTATTGGCTGTTTGTACATAATCTTTGTAAAGTGCCTGTTTTATCCATTAATCAGTTTTCTATTGGGATTTTCACCTTTTTTTCTGATTTGCAGAAGCTCATATTTTTATGCAGTTAAATCCATGAGTCTTTTATGGCTTCAGTCTTAAATGTCAGTAATGCTTAGATTATACAAATATCCATGGATTTTTCCTGATACTTGTAATATTTTATTTTGTCATATTATAATATTTACCTACCTAGAATTTATTTTGTAAAGGATAGGGAATAATTTTTTTCCTACCAGTTAGATAGCTATTTGGTCCATTACCACGCATTGAGTCATTTTATCTGATAACTCGCCACTGATTTGAAATAAAACGTGTCTAATATGCTAAACTTTTCTCTAGCTTGCGGTATTCTGGCTTTTCAGTTCTTATCCTTGACCTCGTTCCCTATGCCAGGTGCATAGTTTTAATAATTGTAGCTCGATAGTACTTAAACGTTTTAAGTTTTAATTTAAAAATTATATTTTGTACTGATAGTTTTTTTAGTGTGGAAAATTTCCAGAAAGAGATGATAAAATAAATATTTTTGTCTAGATGTTCCAAAAACTGATTGACTTGAAAATATCTTCCTCAAATCAAAAGACATATAGTATCTGACAGGCTCGGGTTGTCCTGTGTGTGTATGTGGAGGAGGGAGGCATGGTGACATGTTGGGAAAGCCTTATGGGAAGGCTCTGAGACAGGGGCTGCCCTCTGCTCTCGCCACCTTGACGGGGAAATTGACTTTTAACAATGGCTTCCTGAAGAGACTGACAGAAGGGAATGAGCCACCTTTCGGAATCACGTTCTGCATGCAGGCATCCTTACAGCTACAGTTTATATTTAATGTCTCTCCTAAAATGAAACATTAAAATGTTTTTCTCATATATGTATTAATTCAGGGATGTGGATTTGCCAAGTCTGCAGACCAAAGAAAAAGGGAAGAAAACTACTTCATGAGAAAGCTGCACAAATAAAACGTCGATATGCAAAACCCATTGGACGACCGAAAAATAAATTAAAGCAACGATTGTTGTAGGTTGAGATCTTATCAAAAAGAAATCTTTTATGTTTTGCTTTAAAATATAGGTGATTATAACCCCCTTAGGTCCCATTAACTTTTTTACCATCAATTTTTGCAAACTCAAGGGATGGGGTATATTTCTCCTTTTATATAAGCTGTGGAAGTTTTTTGAAAATAACATTTTTTAATTGCAGTTGGCATTTTGGGGTCTTCTGTTGGCAGGATCTGTGATGCTAAGTGACATTTTTCAAACAGCAGGATGGAAGCAGAATGTCAGCACAGGAAACAGTCCTTCGGCCTACTTTGTTACTAGCCGAGCATTAGAAGACCTTAATTATACAATAGTTATGTGGGAATTTTAAAACGTGAGGGATTTGTCTCTAGTGAATCTATTTTGTCACTCCAGATAACATTTTAGAAAAATACTTATTTTTTCTGGTGCTAATTTAGTATTGTAACTTTTCAAGATCCCTTTAATGAAATATGACCATCTGAGGAACCTGCAAATGGCTGTCCTCATGTTTGCCTCCAAAGAGTTAGACAGGACTACTTGGTATGTGCATATGTGTGCAGACCTATAGTACATACAGAATAACAATTCGCTGTGGCCTCCAGCTCTACTATGAGAAACCCATTTCTACTACCTTTGCCATATGGTTGCATTAAAGCCCAGTAGAACATTTGCAGGAATTACTTGGAAAAGTAGAGAAAAGATAAGAAGTGGAATGCATGTAGTTTTTAAAACCTGTATAGAGTAGGGATTTGACTCTGAGTATTAAGTAAGGTGTTTAGAAATGAAATCAGCAGACTTGCATATCTGAAGCAGTTCTATTAATAAGCCCATTGTCTAGTTCCTGAAATGGTCACTGTGATGTAAAAATGAATAAGTGCGCTCTACACAAACCCTGAACAAACACCAAGTATCTGACTTACTTACTCTTTTTGCCTAATTTTATCTGAAGCAATTCACTATATTACCTGCTTTCAGAAAAAGTGTCCTGCACCTGTATCCATCTCTCAGAGAAGAAATAGAAAATGTGTGATCTTTTCTAGAGTTTTCTGTGACTCTTTATGAAAACCCTTTAACTGGTAGACATTTTTAAATGGAATTTTTGTTAATTTCTGGAGGCAAACATAAAATAAAAATAAAATCTTTCATATTAGCATCAGCTGAAGTAGAAATTATGTTTTTGCATTCATCCTGTGTAAGCATTGTTCTTGAAATGGGACTGTATCCTCAGGGCCCAATTAAAAAAACCAAATTAGGATATAAACTTTCTAAACAAAGGACGCAGCTGAAAATTGCATCTGGCACCAATCCTAACTTTTTGTTTGTCCAAAATTGTCCTTTGAGCTTAGGAATTTTTAAGACAGTCTAGGGAGTTTTCCTTTGTACATGCTTTATAAGCATATTATCCTTTCTGGGCAATCGATTCCAGATACAGTCCAAATGCACGTGCTAATGCGAAGCATTGAGCCTGGATGAGTTGTTTATTGGTAGCCCTCACCGTGACACTAGAGATCTCCAGCGTTAACCTGATTTGGCTGAATAGGTGGCGCCAGGCACAAGCTGGGGTGGGTGAGCCGCCCTAGATGAGCTTGTAGCTGCCCCGTTGGTCTGCACCAGCTCCCCTTCTGCTGACTGCTGAAATTGTTCATCATGTCTTTATGTACAAAATGACCCCCCAAATGTGGTCTTCTACTTGTGATTACTTAAAATATTTTTGTAATTCTATATCATACCATTTTCAGGCTTCCATTTCTTCATTATTATCCTTCAGCTAAATTGATAATTTTTAAAGTGCATTCTTGGGCCCCAGCGCAGCCATAATTCACATGCAAATGTTTCCATTGTATGAAATTCTGCTGCAAAATGGGTAGCTTTCCAAGCCCTAACCTGAGGTGAAGGCAGACAGCTGCCCTTCCTGTGCGCAGCTGTGTTAATGGAGTGACCTCCAGTCTCTGTTGACCACACAGCTGTATAGGCGAAACCACCAGATGAACCGCAATAGCAGTCAGAACCCGTGTACAGAGATTCTGACGCCAAGTGTCTGATAACGACCATGGTAAATGTGCTGCTGCTTCACCAGACTTTCCATGTCATGTCTGACCTGCCGTAGCTTTTCTTTAATCATTCCTTCGGTTTTTTGCTATTGTTGTCATTTTTTCAGCAATATTTTATGCTGTAATTAATTGTCTCCTTTACTTAGAGAGTATTATTGGTTATCTTGTCATCCTAAGCATAAACTGCTGAGAGGAAAAGGGTATCTTTTAGTATTTTCTTTAAAAACAAACAAGAACACCACACATAAAAACCTACTAATTTATAGACATAACCCAAATTCTATTTATATAAATTTTCCATTTGAGTTAAAATTGCTTCTAACTAGAAATTAGATAAGCTTATTCTTTTGCTTCTAGATAATATGACTTATTTCCTTTAATATTTTAGAAAAGACATATCAGGAAATCATAATTACTCGGTGACAACACAAGGGTAACATTTTAATCTAATTATAATGAAAGCATTGGGTTTTCTCAGTCTCTTCAAAAATTTTCTTACTTATATTGATTGCCCTTGGGTGCACATGGCTTCTTCCAGCACCTGTTGGATGGGCCCTGGGAGAATCGTGACACACAGGTGTAGTTGCTGCTAACTTTCAACAGAGAAACATCTAGGTGGAGGCACACACATAAAAACAGTCCTTCGGGTTGCAATTCAGCTTCTGAAGTTTAAGCACATTGAATGCAACTGGTTGCTATAAATTTGTTTTGGATACCTTTATAATTCTATTATCAAATGCTGATACTATTCTCTAAATTTTTGCCTAGGTCTGTAACCAGTGATGAAGGATCCATGAATGCATTCACAGGAAGGGGGTCACCTGGTAGGGGTCAAAAGACTAAAGTCTGTACCACACCTTCATCTGGTCATGCTGCATCTGGGAAGGACTCGAGCAGCAGATTGGCTGTTACAGACCCCACTCGGCCTGGTGCCACCACCAAAATCACCACCACCTCCACCTACATTTCTGCCTCTACACTTAAAGTTAACAAGAAAACCAAAGGGCTCATTGATGGCCTTACTAAGTTTTTTACACCATCACCTGATGGTCGCAGATCACGAGGTGAAATAATAGACTTTTCAAAGCACTATCGTCCAAGGAAAAAGGTCTCTCAGAAACAGTCATGCACTTCTCATGTGTTGGCTACAGGTACCACACAAAAGCTAAAACCTCCACCTTCTTCACTTCCACCCCGAGCCCCCATCTCTGGTCAGAGCCCCAGTTCACAAAAGTCCAGCACGTCCACTTCTTCTACCTCTCCCCAGAGTTCCTCCAGCCAGTCCAGTGTGCCCTCCCTGAGCAGTCTCACTAGTAACAGCCAGCTGAAGGCACTCTTTGATGGACTCTCTCATATCTATACCACTCAGGGACAGTCTCGAAAGAAGGGACACCCAAGTTATGCACCACCCCAGCGTATGCGTCGTAAAACTGAATTCTCTTCCACAGCAAAGTCTAAAGCCCATTTCTTTGGAAAAAGAGATATTAGAAGTAGGTTTATGACTCACTCCTCCTCCTCTAGCTGGGGGATGGCTAGAGGACGTATTTTTAAAGCAATTGCTCACTTCAAGCGAACAACTTTCCTTAAAAAGCACAGGATGCTAGGCAGATTAAAATATAAAGTGACCCCTCAGATGGGGACCCCCTCACCAGGGAAGGGGAGCTTGACAGACGGAAGGATTAAACCTGATCAGGATGATGGTAAGCAAAAGGTCAAAGCTCCAACCAAACCTGCGTCCCGTCCCTTTCTCCCCAACCCCCCAAAAATCAATCAGTCAACTCCTATTTGTCACATAGGTCTTAGCTATTTCTCTTGTTCTCACTTCACTTTCATACAGAAACAGTGAAACTTTGACCTTTTTCTAATGCTGACTAAACTTCCAAAATGTTGTGTTTCCAACTAATACTCTCCTACCTTTTATTATGTATTTCCATTCGTAGTGACACTAGGACCCCCCAGATGCCTTCATAGCGTTGCTTATGGCTTTGTAGTCCCGCATGAGTAGCCACTGTCACGCTTCTGCCATGTCCTTTCCCGCGCGGCCTCTTCAGCCACAGTGCTGTTCGGCCGCACGCTGTCAGCGCCTCCAGCGGGGTTTTCAGCTCCCACTCCCCTCTGCTCCATTGCTTTCTCATGACCAAGTTCATCCTGCTTCCTTCTCAACAAACTGATCTGTGGTTCTGTGAGGTGTGCTTTTGGGTGTGAGTGTGTCTGTGTGTGTATTCACCTTAGGGAGAAAACTGATTTCAGAATTTCATTTAACAACTTGGCCCGTTACATGTGCTACCCTTTATAAAAACAAAAACAAAAAAATGTGTCATTTGGACATAGTGGTAGATTTTACTATCTCAGAAGTGGTAATGGGAATTCTATAACTAGACTTCTAATCTTGGTTGAAAAATCTGATTTTGTTTTGTGTTGCTCTTACTTTCCCTCATTTATGTACTGAAGCTATAAGAAGATGACAGTGATTATTCAAATAAAAATTGGGGTACAGCAGGGGAAGGGTACTGCTGGATCTTTGAGCAGTGCTTAGCTGTAAAAGTTTATAAAGCTTTACAGAAAATCCCGATTTGCCCACTATGCTAATTTGGTACCATTTTGGTAATATACGGTGGTCACTAGTGATTCAAATCAGTGAAGACACTTTCTGCTGGTTTTAAATGACAGATACTGAAATCAAAATAAGCATCAAACAAGAAAGTACAGATATAAATGTGATTGGGAACAAAGATACTGTCACCGAAGAGGACTTGGATGTGTTTAAGCAGGCCCAGGAACTCTCATGGGAGGTAAGGCTCTGCTACCATTATTACAACAAGGGTAACATGTGACTTCTTAAGTTATGACTATTATGAAGTGACTGCTTTGATTTTATAGAAACTCCCCCTCAAAATCCTCTTTGGTTCTTTAACTATGACCAGATTATTTTTGTTGCCTGTCCATTCAAAGGCAATGATGTTGTAGAGGTATCTCCACTCTTAAAAGTTGGCAATGCTCAGGTGGTCTCACAAAATAGACCAGAGTTGCAGTGGTTGAGTCTGATTTTGAAAAACACCTAGTTTTAAAGGAATAGAATTCTAATTTTTTTTTCTTCTCAAATATAGAAGATAGCAATTTTAAATCATTAACAAAAAGGAAGAACGTTGTTTTTAAGTTTACCAATGCTGCTGCCAACACAGATGGCCAGCCATATGAAAAATGTCTCACAACCTTAACTCTTTGGCATTGATAAAGGCAATATTATGTTGTATGATCAGTTATAGTCCCTTTTCTTTTTATTGTCCAGGAATTTTTTTATATTATTCCACTTAAAATGTTAACTCTACTTAGCTTATTGTCACCAAAACATTGGAAAGTAAAGCTATTGGACTTCTCAAAGACAAATTTATTATGGATTGTGACTTTTTTATGTCAGTAGACCACATTCAGTTGGCACAACACTCACGGATAAGCTCCCTAACCCAGCTCACTTCCTTTTTGAGGGGGAGGAGGCTATCTATAGGCTCTTAAACTTTATTTTCAGTAGCAGTCACTTGGGCTAAATACTTTGATGGTTTCTACTTTAGGGGCTATTGGATATTTCCATTTGTCATTCTGCCCCAGCAGTATGCTTTGTGTTGTTTTTCCTTTGGCTAAGATAAATGTCAAAATTTCCCCCAATCTTTGAAATTTGAAGTCCTTAAATATTATAATTTCTTTAGCCTATTTCTGGCATTCATAGATAAACAGAATGAAAGCAGGCATTGTCTGAAAGATACTGTTAAGTCTAAAGCCCTTTCTTTCCAACATGCTAACACTGGCTTTTTCTTTCAAGAACATTTCTTGTCTGTGTCAGGCACCGTGCTAGACGCTGAGAATACCACAGTGAATCAGGCAGACAATGTTCTTAACCTTGTGTATCCTACTGCACAGGAGTAAGGGGAGTAGGAGGAGACTTCATAATTGATTATCCTATCGAATAAAACAACATGCAAATTGACCATACCCCTGAATGCTTCCCATTGGCTAATCAGGGCGATATGCAAATTAACTGCCAACCAAGATGGCGGCCGGCAGCCAGGCAGCTGAAGCGAACAGGAGGCTTGCTTGCTCCAGTGATGGAGGAAGCCAACGTTCCCCGCCTGCCGCTGCCAGCCTCTGAGCTGCAGTCTAAGAAACAATGTTGCGATTATAGCTAAGCAAGCTCCAGATAGCTGCTTTCAGCCAGCCGGCCTCGGAGCTTAGAGCGGCAGTGATGGCAACAGTGTTTCAATTATAGAAGCTAAACAAAGCCCAGATACCTGCTTTCAGCAGCCGAGGCCTCAAGCTGGAGCCGGCCTCAGGGCTAAAGCTGGCTCTCAGTTCCAGTGACAGTCATAGAAAGTAAATAAATCCCAGAATAAAAAAAAAAAAATGAAAAAAAGGAGAGGCTGGGAGCTTCAGTCACTTGCCAGCCTGAAAATGGCCTCAGCCCCTCACCCAGACCGGCCAGGCACCCAGTGGGGACCCCCACCCTGAAGGGGGTATGACCAGCTGCAAACAGCCATCATCCCCTTATCCAGGCTGGCCAGGCACCCCAGTGGGCACCCCCACCCTGATCCGGGACACCCTTCAGGGCAAACCAGCCGGCCCCCACCCGTGCACCAGGCCTCTATCCTATATAGTAAAAGGGTAATATGCAAACTGACCCTAACAGCAGAAGGACTTGGAATGACTGGTCACTATGACACACACTGACCACCAGGGGGCAGATGCTCAATGCAGGAGCTGCCCTCTGGTGGTCAGGGCGCTCTCACATGGAGGAGCTCTGCTCAGCCACAACCCAGGCTGATGGCTGCCAGTACAGCGGTGGTGGTGGGAGCCTCTCCTGCCTCCTCAGCAGCACTAAGGATGTCCGACTGCAGTTTAGGCCTGCTCCCCGCTGGCAAGTGGACACCCCCCGAGAGCTGCCGGGCTGCCAGAGGGATGTCTGATTGCCATCTTAGGCCCTATCCCCCCGGGGAGCGGTCTTAAGCCAGCAGGTGGTCATCCTCCGAGGGGTCCTAGACTGCGAGAGGGCACAGGCCGGGCTGAGGGACTCCCCCTCCCCCACCCCCCCCCCCGAGTGCACAAATTTTTGTGCACTGGGCCTCTAGTTTAATTATAATTGAGATAAATGTTACTTTATGGAAGAAAGGGGACTGAAAGAGTCTGTATAATAGCCTCATCATCTTTTAATTTCTTCAGTTTAAATACATTGCAACAGATCATTGAATTCAGTTCAAATGACATTTGTATTTATATCATGCTCATCCTATCTTGGTGATACTGTTTTTTAGAGTATTAGTTTGTTTATATATAAACCTTATACAAAGTTGATTATTATTTCAAGGCCTATACTGTTTTTCAACAACATGAAAATTCACAATTAAGATTAGGGTTCTGGTTTGATAGGTTTTCATATCCACCAGTGAAAGAACCAAGATGTAAGTGCAGAAATCTCTTTCTAATACTTACGTTTTATTTCTTTTCTTTCTTTCTGACAGAAAATAGAGTGTGAGAGTGGAGTGGAAGACTGTGGCCGGTACCCTTCTGTAATAGAATTTGGGAAATATGAAATACAAACCTGGTACTCCTCACCTTACCCACAGGAATATGCAAGGTAATGGAATAAGCCTGCAGGTATATAACTTTAATGTCATATATGTGAGGAAGGAAAAATCTTGATTCTAAACCAGGAATATATTATTTTCAGGACATAAATTTTGATGGTAGATTTTAAGTGCTTCCAAACGATTACTTTTGCCGGTATCTTTTTATAGTACTTAATGTCCTATTTAAGCTCCTAACGCTCCTTAGTTACACAGGCATCATAAATTTTGCCTTTTAGCTTCTAGATCATGCTTTTTCTCTTTGGTTAATTGGGTAAATGTTATTTGTATATGAAACCAAGTCAGGAAAAAAATAGCCATTATAAAGTATTTGGTAGTTTCTTCTACGTTGCCTTTTTCCTAGTTAGTTTAGGAAACTAATTCGTTAGTCTCATCTCTGATTGCTAGCAATTTATTTTCAAGTTTTTTACTGAAATGTAGCAAAAGAAGGAAAAATGGGGGAATGTAGGTCAGAGAGAGTAGCCTTAAAGACCTTTCCCCATAAATATTTGGGGAATATTTAAAGCCATCTGTGACTAACTTGTTAAAAGTGAAGAGAAAATAATAGTACTAGAGGTTTCATTTGTCTTGAACTAAGATTAACTGAGATTGTCTTGAACTAATGTATTTTAAAACGGGTACCTTGTGAGCAGATATCTTCCTTCAGGTACCTCAGGGTATGCTTTATTAGTATCTTCTCAACTTTTGTAGCCTGCAGAGTGTCTAATTAATCACACACTTGCTTTTTGTCTACAGTAAACATTGTCCTTTTCTCTACCATGGGAGTGTCTGGCCAGTCATCTAACTGGAGAGGATGGGGAGGGTTCTAGAAGTTCAGTAGCAAACTATCGGGAGTCTTGGTTTCTCTTCCCAGGTTATATCACTTGGCTCTGTGTTCTTAAACAACTTTTTAAAAACACCAATGAGCTTTAATTTGTATGGGTAATCACAAGTCATGTGTTCAGAGAGCTTTGAATAAAATTTGCATATCAGTTCAAGATTTGAAATTACTATTATCTGAGTCTGTACCTAACTCTACTCAAAATATTTCTCCCCTTTTTTTATTTTTATTTTTAATGAATGAATGAAGTTGGTTTTTTGTGGGGTTTTTTAAATTATTATTATTGATTTCAGGGAGGAAGGGAGAGAGAGAGAGAGAGAGAGAGAGAGAGAGAGAGACAGAAACATCAATGATGAGAGAGAATAATTGACTAGCTGCCTCCTGAATGCCCCTCACTGGGGATCGAGCCCACAACCCAGGCATGTGCCCCGAACTGTGACCTCTTGGTTCTTAGGTTGAGGCTCAACCACTGAGCCTCGCTGGCTGGGCAATTTATTTTTTATTGTTGACAGTATTATAGATGTCCCCCACTGCCCCCCCCCACACACACTTTGCCCCTTCCACCCAGCCCTGCTCCACCCTCACCTCCCCAATTCTTATACCCCAAAGACCTTGAAAGTGCTTGTGAACATTTGTTACGTAAATGCTAGCAACGCCCATTTAAGTGTGACAGAGTACAATAAAATAAGGTGGAGGAAAAGTCAGCAGGGAAGAGAAAGCTATTTGTCTAGTGTTACTCAAAAGAGTCAGTGGAATTGGTAGAAACAAACCAGATCTTTTGACTTTCTTACACTTAGCGCTTTAGACCATATGTAACTATGATAGTAACTTTAAAGTCATCTCACCCCTAACTACAATAGGAAACAATTATATTCTAGGGCTCTTCAGCCTTATAAGTATGCAGATTATTTTTTAAAATAATGAATTCACTTCTTTCTGAGTAAAAGATCATTATAATTATACCACTGACCACATATACTATTGAAACTATGACATTAAATGAAATTTGAAAAATATACATGGTTACATGACAGGATGCTGTCCTTATTGTTGATTTTTAGAATAGTGGTTCCAGTTCTGAAAACCTTTCTTTCTTTAGGGCATTTCTAAGAAAAGAAATGATTTATTCATAGATAAGGCAACAAATATTATGTGGAAAAGTAATGTAAGGTTTGTCAGTTCTCTTTCCTACTGGCTTGTTGTTTTGCTTTTTTTTTGAAACTACTTTTTTGAAATGCAACAACCTTGACATGATTTAGAGATCATTGAACAATATTTATTCTTTCCCCCTAAACAGTATAATCAATCTGATTCTCTGATTTTAAAATTTTAACAGATTACCAAAGCTTTACCTGTGTGAATTCTGTCTTAAATATATGAAAAGTAAAAACATTTTGTTGAGACACTCAAAGAAATGTGGATGGTTTCATCCTCCAGCAAATGAAATTTACCGAAGGAAAGACCTTTCAGTATTTGAGGTAAGCATGTGTAAATAAAAAACTCAGCTTTTGAAACTTAGCATTTTCAATTGTTGACTATGTATTGAATTGTTTGTAGACATTGTAAAGTCTACTCAATTTTGGCATTGAAATTCAGACTGCTCTTTAAAATATCTCCATGTTTTGGAATGTTTATCTAACCATATTAAGTAACCATTTAGATTGATAATGAATTCCTACTTCATCATATTAACTTTTTTTCTTGCCCCAAGTCCCTGTCTGCACCAGATATGCTCACCAGTGAATTTATGATCTCCTCAGCTCTTTGTAAATTCTCCTTTCTTTGGCAGCAGAAATGAGCTTTGTTCAGCAGCTCCAGCCAATGTCTGGCAGGTGCTCACTCTTCCAGGGAATTGAGCAGCTGTACATATCTCCTCAATACACAACCACCTGTGTTTCCATCCATTTCTTGGCAGAGTTGATAATCCTTTTGGTGAGCCCCCAGCAGATGTTGGGACTCCCCCCCATCTGGGAGGATGACCACCCCTGGAGAACTCTGCAATTCACAGGAACCCCTTGTGGCTCTGTCTGTCATTGTGGGTTCTTGAAGATATTTTGTGTTTTCAGAATTGATTTAGTAGCAAAAGGTCTTTGCCTCTATATCATTTCATTGTTTATTCATGTTCTGTCAGTTTCAGGGATCCAGCTTAGCTGAGGCAGCTGTACCTTGAGGAAACCATGCTTTTTTTTCATGTTGTTGCCTTTTCACAGGGTTTCTTTCTGTCCTTTATTCTCCCTATTCCAGTTGAGCACTTCGATTGCCCTGCCTTATTTTCTTCTCTGTTACCCATTTTGGTTCATTATTTTTTGGTCCTGGGTACTCAGTAGATGTGATATTTTCTCTCTGAAATACAGTTTTACTTTGGATTCTTTTTTCTGAATTGTTCAGACTGGAATGTATTGTTCTGCCCCACGTTTCTCTTTAGCTCTGGTCTATAATGTCTTGCATTGTATTTGACACAGGGAGGGTCATACATAGGTTTCTGGCATGGGTCAGTCTTCCCCTCTCAGACTAGCGGGGCCCACTACTTTTTCCCAAGGCTGAGCAAAGAACACCGGTAATTCCAGCTGTGTCTTAGGAATTTTTAAAGCCCCTCTCCCTGGGTATATCAGGCTCTTCTGGCAAGCTTGACGGAAGAAGGGTTGTGTTGCTGAGAAGACTGGATGTTAGTTATTACTAAGAGTAGGCACAGGGTTTCTCTACCTGGGCACTATTCACATTTCAAGCTGGATATTCTTTGTTGCAAGAGGCTGTCCTGTGCATTGTAGGATGTTTAGCAGCATCCCTGGCCTCTACCAACTAAATGCCAGTAATACCACCATCCCTCCTGATGTAACAACCAAAAATGTCTGCAGGTATAGCCCATGTCCTCTGGGGGCAAAATCACACCCAGAGGGAAAGCTGAATGCAAGTTCTTGTCCTTCCTGCTGTTAGTCTTGGGATGCGACCCAGCCAGCCCCTGCCAGATTGAGACAGCAAAGCTGTCCTCACTTGAGGCTTAACTAATGCCACAAGTTCAACTTTCCTTTTGGCTCCTTCCTTGGTGCCTTGTTCCTTTCTTTTAACTAAAATAAAGTGAAATCACTGTCTCACTGTTTCCAGAAGGCAGAACACATCGTTGGCTTTTAAGTAATTGTTAAATAAATCAGCATGAATCCGCCTGTGGGGCTGAAGCTTTCGTAAATCCAGGGGCTTCCTTAAGGATAAGAGAGTCAGTGTTTCCAGGTGCTAGGCTGGTAAGAGTGTTCTGCTGTTTCAGGGCAGATGCTTTGGGACTGCACAGAGATGAGAGAGGTTAAGTCAGAAGCAGATTTGTAAAGTTTATTCATAAAAATAATTGAAAAAATTTCATTGGATAAGGACCAAGGTCCCTATTCTAGAATCTGAGTTAATACATAGAGTATAGCACTCGGAAATTTCTCTGAGCAGTTTCCTAAGTATCTTGAAAATAAATAAAGAATAATCACAGATGACTGCTTTCCTGTCTTTTCTATCACTCTTGAGAACATGCCACATCAAACCTTTCACATCTGGTAAGATTTGGCTTCGGCATTGTCATCTCTGTTTTTCTGGTTCACAGATGCACCTTTGTCTGTCCTTTTTGTAATGTACTACCATTTCCAACAGGACTACATTCCCAAATACATAAAAACTTACTTTAATTAAAGAGAGAATTGTAGCCTCTGTACCCGTTGCCCATATTTGATTATGTTGCTATGTGTGGGACCTAGGTTTCATCCAAGGGAAATAGTTATATGAAGTCTAAAAATAATTTGTGCAATATGAGAACCTGTATGGTCCACAGGAGACTCAAGAACAGTGAAGTTCATTGTTAAAGAGCTCTGGTTAGCAAATATCCATTTCCCCTAAGAGAAGTGCTGGGGAAATTTTTCTTGAATCTGCTGTGATTTCTGTTTTCAACAAGTAACTACATTTGATCAAAGAAATTGGCATCTGTGCTTAGCCTCCTGTCTATAGCCATCAGTATCACAGCTTGATTCTTTTATTTTGAAGGGAAATAGACTGTAATCATTGTACTTATTGTAGGTTGAAATTCATCTCACTTTCTCTGTAAGTATTCCCAACACAGAAATTTTATCTTTTCCAATTATACTTAAAATGATGCTTGGGATAAAACCAAAATGGAAGCCTCTTTTGCTAATCCTCACTTCTGAAGAATCAGAGTAATACAGTTCATTTATTTTATTTTTATGTGAAGCCCTTTTGTAAACAACATAAAATTTAACTTACTTGAACAGTATTTTGATCTGTTTACATTTCTTTAGTTCAGGTTTACATGCTTCAAACAGAGAGGACATGCCTGATCATTTTTTACTCGTAATAAATGCAAATAAAAATTGCTCCTTTGTTAGTGGTTTGGCCTTTCTTCGGGTAGCTTGAAGAGAAATTTAAGCTATCTTATACCATAATTTAAGAGAAAAGGTGGAATTCTGATTTGCCAAGTGACACATATTCTGTTTAACTTTATGCTTGTTTAATGGAGTGTTTTAATCTCTCAATTTGGGTTTTGGAAATAAAACTATGTACTTTTCCAAACACCATATAAAAGAAACAATTTTATATTGAGTGGTATTTTTATGATAAATAATGTTGTCTGTTTCTCTTTGCTAGGTTGATGGGAATATGAGCAAAATTTATTGCCAAAACCTTTGCTTGTTAGCCAAGCTCTTCCTGGACCACAAAACGTTGTATTATGATGTCGAGCCATTCCTTTTTTATGTCCTTACAAAAAATGATGAAAAGGGCTGTCATCTGGTTGGATACTTCTCTAAGGTAAAAACAAGAGCCAGTATGACCTTCATTTTCTTTTTCAGAATGTTTTTGGTAGAGCCCAGTTCTTTGAACAGGGCTTTTTTATCACTATAATTTGAATAAGTGACACATGTTTCTGAAAAGCTCAGGTTCTTGTTCATAGCTCATTTAAAAAAACAACAAAAACAATCAACATCATGCCTAGGACGTGTGTAAAGGACCTCAGCCCTGCTTGCTGTCCTGATTATCAGCATCCACGTAACATCATAATTGCAGCTGTAGACCACCTCACATCTTTAATTTTCTGAATGTTACGCTTATTTTCTTTTTCCCTCTAAGTGGTGTCAACATGAAGATTTCAGTGTAATTAATGTAGCATTTAAGAGATAATTCTCATCTCTTTTCATTGCATTCCGTCTGTGGTTATCAGTATCTCTGTGAATGGGAACATTGGCATTTGGATAGTCACGCTGATGCAATGACTGGTGGCACTCTTTCATCTCTTGTTCTCTGTACTATTGTTTTAAGATCTAAAACAGTGTCGCCTTTAAAAGGCCCGAGTATCTCCAGTTATTAACATAGGGAAGCCTTGCTCTATTGAGTGGATGTCATTTGTCTTTTTCACTCATTCAGAATGGGTTTCTCACATTCTTCTTCCCAAAGACTTCTGAGAAACAATTCATATACAATAAAGGAAAACTGAGTTTGGAGATATTTACCAGGCACTGACCTGAACTATTCTTAGGCACCTCTGAAATAGTTTAATGTGCCAGGATGGTAATATGAGACTTCCAGCCAGAAGCTAGAAATGATCAAGACCCTGTGTTTTTGTTTTTCTTTATAATATATTTTTTCATATTAGGTGATAAGTGAATTTTAATGACTCTGCTCTTATGTGGAATCCTTTATAGAAATGTTATTTTCATGGAAAATAGAATATATATAAAGGTCCTTTACAAACTGTAGATTTTCTAAATTTAAGAATCAGTATAAAGACTATAAACAAAAATGCTAGTAAATGACAGCACTCATAGGAAACTGCCTTGATGTCTTCATCCACATTTTTGGTAAAGCTCTAAAATGAAAAAGAAGGAAGTTCATTTGTGCATTACAGATTCAAAAGATGACAGAATCAACACAGAACTTTAAATAGGAAATCTATTTATATAATTTCTAAAACATCCTATCTTTTCTATAGTTAAGTAAAGATATTTTTCTCTGAAAAGTTAAAAAGAAGAGTGGTGATGATTGTCCTTCCTATAGAACAGCGGTTCTCAACCTGTGAATCGCGGCTCTCAACCTGTGGGCCGCAACCCCTTTGGGGGTCAAACGACCCTTTCACAGGGGTCGCCTAAGACCATTGGAAAACACATATATAATTACATATTGTTTTTGTGATTAATCACTATGTTCCATTTGTAACAATGAAAATACATCCTGCATATCAGATATTTACATTATGATTCATAACAATAGCAAAATTACAGTTATGAAGTAGCAACGAAAATAATTTTATGGTTGGGGGTCACCACAACATGAGGAACTGTATTAAATGGTCGCAGCATTAGGAAGGCTGAGAACCACTGCTATAGAACATGGTGTTCTTTCAGTATATTTGTTTAAACGTAGATGCTTAATGTTGCCTGTTGCCCCTGTCCTGCCTTGTCACAGACAGGCCTCTGGATCTACGGTTGGGGGTGACTCTTATTGTTTGAGTCTCTGCCTCTTCCTCCAGGGCCCTACGTTTTACTCAGAACAAACTAAACTTTTCGCATTTTGTCACAGTTTCTGTTATAGTATAGCAGCAACTACTGTCATTTCTTATCATCTTCGGAATACTGGTATTTCCAGCAGTGTAGTGAAACAAAAATTCATCTAACAATAACCATGTTGCCCGGCCAGTGTGGCTCAATGGTTGAGCATCGACCCATGTACCAGGAGGTCACGGTTGGATTCCCGGTCAGGGCACATGCCCTGATTGCAGGCTTGATCCCCAGTAGGGGGCATACAAGAGGCAGCCGATCAATGATTCTCTCTCATCATTGATGTTTCTCTCTCTCTCCCCCCCTCCCTCTCTCTGAACCTTAAAAGACTAGCTACAAATCAAACCATATTCTAATGTGTCACTGGAATGTGAAGGACTATGGCCCTTTGGAGTTATACTTAAACCAAATTCCAGAGGTTATGGCCACAGAATGGCCAAGATGACCTAGAGAAGTGCAGGGTAAATTATTACATGCATGTGACTGACTATCCAAGCACCTAACAGATGGCTCTAAACAGGAGAGAACAGAGGTGCAGTTATTTTATCTAAAGATTAGGATTTAGGTGTACTAACATGTATTGGGGTGTGGGGATTATTCTTGAGTTGGACTTCAAGAAGTCTGCTAGGAATAGGAAGGAATCCAGCATAAAGAGAAGAATGACATCAAGGGTAAATTCTTTTAATCCAGTGTACATCTTTTTTTAGATAGAATGACCCATTTGTCTAACTTTGCAAAATAGACTAATTATTTGAATCTTTGCCATTAATGTTCACATTCAGAGATGGACAATTCTGCTTCTTAGGAAAACTGACACATATTATTTCTTCCTCCTCCTTTCTTAGACTCCACAGACAGCTACAAATGTGCAAAAGTTGGAAGCACATCTTTTTCACAAAGAAAACTTTAATTCTGCCCTGTAGGGGTTTTTCCACAACCATTTCCTGTGATCTTTCAAACAGGTTCATTAAAGATCTGGGTGTTCTGAAGCAATTCTTTGATGTGGTTAGTACCATTTGTGGTCAGTCTTATTTGTGGCTTATATTTGGCCAGAGCATTCACAACCTCAAAAGCCTTTTCCAGATCTTCTCTGTGTAGGTCTTGGTGGCTTCGGTGTATGTACTCTGCGTAAAATACTGCCGCACTGAGGCCACATCCCGTGAAAACTGCAAAGCCCTCCTTAGCTAGAAACATACTCTTCCCAATCTTGCGCTCGGTTTCAGGCCTTTGGTGATATTTTGCCCTCATTTTGTTTGGAGGCTTTGGGGTTTCTTAGTCCTGCTATCGCTTTTGTTTTATATTTCTGGTTTGAAATGCAGATTAATTCTTTCTCTAACTTCTTTGACTTGTTATTCAAAGGAGAAATGTATTTGTGCAAACCTACCCACACACACACTATTTCAGTTTCACTGGGGCATTTGCTCAAAGGCATGAGCCGTATTGCTGTTGCGGAACTGTTCATTAGTTAGCAAGCTGCCTGGCTAAGTCCTGGCTGACCGCGCCGGCTGACTGTGGATTCCCCCCCATCTTCTAAGTTGTTTTGAGCAAGGAAAGCATTTCTTCCATACTGTCTGTGTCATTTCATTTGGCTCATATTTCCTTGGATGCTTTATTCACATTTTATGGTGCTGGCTTCCAAGAATAAAGACATGATTGAGAAACACGCCTGGAGTTGATGGTTTGTCGTTAGTTGATGGTTTGGTTGAGTAACAGTAGGATTATTCTGCTTGATCCTCACCTGACACTTTGGCTCACCTTCATGGACTGTTGTACAAGGCCGGTGGCAGGTGCAGGGAATGGCCCACTTCAGCAGAGTCTGACATACTCGCTCTGTTCCTCCCTCCCTCCCGCAGGAGAAGCTTTGCCAGCAGAAGTATAATGTCTCCTGCATAATGATCATGCCCCAGCACCAGAGGCAAGGATTTGGACGGTTTCTCATCGATTTCAGTAAGTGAAGTGCTTTCTTTACTTTCATGACCCAGCGAGCTGATGGCTGTTAAAGGAAGAGTAACATAAAACTTTGTTTAACCTTCGTTGTTTTTATCAATAGATAATGGGTTTTCTATTTATATTTACATAGGTTAGAAAAATCTTCCTCAAGTGAAAAATTTACTGCTGCTCACTTATTGTACTCCAGGAAATTGAGACTAGATCTCTCAGCAGTGCCGCCCGCTCACAAAGCCATTACCCCGAATGAACCGGCAGAATTGCATTCCATTCCATGGTGTTCATGCTCATTAGCACCAAAAGAGGCAATTATTTGCGATTAAAGCTGAAGAAAGTGTTATTTAAAAGGATATTGAGCTTTCTAAAATTTTGCCTATAATCTTGTACAGTACAGAGCAGGGGAGGGATATTTCTCCTAAGAAAAACAATTCTTTAGGTAGTCTGTTCTTTGAGCCTCCCTAGTAGAAATAATGATCTTGTTTTGTTCACTTCTCTTTTCTGTTAGGGAAATTATTAGTGTTTGTATCTAGAAGTGGCCCAAGAAATATTTTTTATACACATTCGTATCTTTTGAGTCCCCTCAATTAAAACTGCAAAAATATATAAAATTGTGCACAGGATGATGTAAGAAAAATGTAGTGTTTTTCTCTTTTATATTATGTTGCTTGTGTAAATGTGGTGTTAAGGCTACACTTGGTGAAATGATTCAAAATATCCAGATAACACAAAGGCCAGGGATGCCGTGATAAAGTTATTTCTGACAGCGTAAAAATTGGTCATGGCAACTGTGTGCTGCTTCTTTACAAGATTGCAGTTTGTCTGATTTTGAACTGAAAGAAGAAAATTTCAGGAAATTGTATAATCTTCATAAAGTACATCAAATGCAAAAACCAGAGTGTAAATGTGCTCAAGAAAAATTAGGGAGAGAGATAGGTTGAATATATATCTACATTATTAGATATTGATGCCCTAACCGTTTTGGCTCAGTGGATAGAGCATCGGCCTGTGGACTCAAGGGTCCCAGGTTCGATTCTGGTCAAGGGCATGTACCTTGGTTGCGGGCACATCCCCAGTGGGGAGTGTGCAGGAGGCAGCTGATCGATGTTTCTCTCTCATCGATGTTTCTAACTCTCTATCCCTCTCCCTTCCTCTCTGTAAAAAATCAATAAAATATATTTTAAAAAAATAGATATTGAAATATTAAAGTTTGGGTGTAAAATAATGGTAGAGCAGTTTTGAACTGATTGTGTGATGTATTGACATTGAAGGATATTTTTTGAAGTATTTTTTATTGATTGTCTTTTTATTTTGGGGTGACATTTCTGGTTATTAATTCATTACCCTCATCTTATCTATTCTTTCCTGATCTAGTCTTCCCAGGAGTTCACATGTTCATTTCACAGAGTCCTAGCTGTAAGCAGTTCAGAGAGTAAACCCAATGGTCTTGTTCTGGAGCTTTGTGGCCAGCATCCATAAGTTGTTCATAAATATTAGAATTTCTGGTATGCGTAGCAGCCATTCAAGACTTAAACTGTTGATAGTCTGCGTGCCTAGCGAATAAGGCAACTCCTTAGTTCAGTGTTCAAGGTCTTCCGGCATCTAGTCGCAGCAGGTGGCTTTTCGTCTACTCCCTGGCTCCTCGAGTGTTCTCAGACTCTCCCTCTTCATCTCTGCAGTCCCTTCCCTGGAATGAGCGCGGCCACCCTGAGAGCCTCTTCCTTTTGACCCCACCTAGTTTCATCTCATCGCCTCCTGGTTCCTGGCTATAGTATGGCCCTTAGACACAGCCCACCCTTTTGTCCTAATTATGGATGGGTTATCCTTCCAGTTTTCTGTGAACTCCTTGAATACCTTCTTCTTTGTCTCCAGTAGGACAGTGTACACAATCATCTGCATTAGTTTTTGGATGCTTGTTGATTTGAATTAGATCTCAAAGTGATAGAGTCACTGCCCACAATAATTTTCTACCTAAAATTGAAAAGGGACTGGGGCTTACCAGGTAAACATGCACGTCTCCAGATACAGAAGCATCTTATTTGTACAACATGGTCTGCTATCGAGGCCTTCTACATAAGGAAACAACCCAGGAAAAAAGACATTACTGTCAACTACTAGATCTCTATGTCAGCCATTTTTGTGAAAACTCTATTAGAGCTTACCCTGTATTTTTAAATGTGAACTGTGAAACACAATAGAACCTTCCTGAGTGGCTCGGGGCCAGCATGATGAATGCCATCCGTTAGGGCGTGTCCAAGCAGTGCAGTGCTGAGGGTCTAATTTTAGATTTTCTCTTTTCTATGCCGTTGGCATTGCCCCTACGCTGGAGTGGATTAAGGAGTGTGGTGAATGATTTGAATAACGTTGAGAGGGGATTGGTGTTATTCCGTCAGAGAAGAGGAGATCAGGGGAAGAATTTTATAACATTCAAAGAAAATTGGAAGTAGTGTAAGGCCAATAGAAATCTAATTTAAAACAAAACAAAATGCCTTGCCTACTAAGGTTTTAAAGAAGATAAAGTAGGCTGCTGAAAAAATGGATAGCATCGCGTGCTTTGGAGTTTCTTAAAATAATAGTAGATAAATATCTTCCTGGAACAATTTAGATTCAGTCTTTTGCAGAAGAAGGTTTAAACCCCATGACCTCCCATAATCCTTGTCAGCCTCATAATTCGGAAATCAGGGCAAAACAGATTAACCAGGATTATGGGTTTTCTAAAATCTGCTGTTAAGGGACCTTTTAATGGTTATATTTATTTTATTTCTACTTTGTACATAAGCCTGAGGGTCTGTGATCAGGGGATGTGTTTTCAGTAATTCAATAAAAGTTGTAAGGCAGGAAAAATCTTATTGTGCCTATAACAGCTGCTAGTTCAGGAAGCTGAACTTGCCACTTGCACACTGACTCATAGGCATCAGTGAAATGCACTGTGTGTCCATAAAGAGCTGTGAATCCCTGGCTTTGAACGCTTCTCCAGGCCAGTCAAAGAGGTGGAATGGTCATCTGCCAGTCCAAATGCTGCCCTTGGGTAAGTTGTCTCTCTCTTCCTAAGACAGCTTTTCCCGGATTTGCAGAGTTTGGCCAGAGTGACTAGAGGACACCAACTCCCAGCCTGCTCAAACCACCTCATGGGTTTTGTGACTCATGGCCCAAAACTTAAGTGGGTTGAGGAAGGTGTGACTGTCATGGGTCGAAGCTGATATCACATCTCTTTCTCCTGGATCCAGAGAGTCCCTCTTTGTCAGTCAGAAATTTTTAAGGTTCTCCCGTATCTGTTTTCACACGCACACACACGCCATCCATGTACACATACGTATACCCTACCTTTCATCCCCAGCAGAGAAGACTCCTTCCCACGAAACCTGTGGTCCCTACTTCGAAGTCTCCCAAAGCAAGTAGCTGTCCTACTGCTGGGTACTGGGCTGCCAGCGTGCTCCCTGCTGAGCTGCCCAGCAGTGCCCTCTCCAGCTCACTAATTTTCCCTTTAATTTTGAAATAATTTAATACAGACAGATGTTACAAAAACAGTACCAAGAATTCCCAAATATTCTGCATCCAAAGTTCTCAGATGTTACCATTTTATCATATCTGCTTTCTGCTTTATTATTCTCAACCTCCCTCCCTCTCATTCCCCATCTCCTACATCCTTTAAAACACACACACACACACACACACACACACACACACACACACACATTCTTTATCTGAATCATTTGAGAGTAATCAGCAGACCTGTTGCACCTTTAGGCCTAAATGTTTTTATAAAAACAGAGATGATGCTGTCATGCAAAACCACAAATTATCAAAATTAAGACATTAATGTTGACTCAGCACTATTATCTAATCTTCTTCAAATTTCAAATTGGCCAGTTTTCATGAATACCCTTTCAAGGAAAAAAAAAACGTTTCTGCATCTAGGCACATGTTGAGTTTCATTATCAGTTGTTAAGTCTCTTGAGTACTCTGGAATAGTAAGTCAGTCATTTTTGGGCGGATTTTGTGGTAGTGGGTTGTTGTTTTTTTACCTTGACATTGTTACCTTGACTTATTTTCTACAATGTCCCTCAGTTTGGTCGTCTGATATTTCCATGATTAGATTCAAATTACACATTTTGGGGCAGGAATGCCACAAAAGTGATGCTGTGTCCTCAGTGTGTCTTGGCAAGGTCACATAATTTATTTGTCCCATTACTGCCTTAAGCTGGTACCTGTTAGGGTTCCTCATTATAAAATAACCTTTTTCTCTTTGTAATCAGTAAATGGTTGGTAAGAAGACACATTGGAATTTACTATGGTAGTTACCAAACGGTGACTTTCAAATTCCACTGTTTCTTCTACTTACTAGTTGACATTTACTGCAAGGAAGAGCTTTCTTCATTAATTTTTTAATTCAATAACTACTTTATCTAATCATTTATTTATATAATTATAGACTCATGGATTTTTTACTTTATTCTAAGGTTTATAACTTGTTGCTGCCATTATTTATTTTGATATTCAAATTGTTGCAGATTTATTCAGTAGGAACTGTTTCGAGCTGCCTCCTGTGTCCCTGACCTTTGGGTACTTCCTTACTTTGCAGTGCAGCAAGATCCGGATCATCTTGTTCTTTTCCTGACCGAGCCGTGGAATCACCCATTTCTCCTAAAGGCCTTGGTTTTTTATCGTGGAAAACAACATAGAAACCAAGATCTGGGCATTTAGATGTGCTTATTGCTATTGCCATGTCACTATGTATAGGCTTTCTTAGGGGGCAAAAGTAGGAAATTGTGTGTGTGTGTGTACACACGTGTGTGCTTACACCTGTACATATACACACAAACACACACTCACACCTATCATAAGTTAATACTGTAATGCTGTATTCCAGACTAACGCCACCACAAGGTTTTATTCTATTCTCTCCTGATCCCATATTTGTAACTCTGATAGTGAGAAACCCAGCTTCCGTTATCCAGTCTATTTGCATGCATGCTCAACCCTAAAATACAACATTAAGTCGTTCCAGAATTGGTAACTCATACCGCTGCAAAAAACAAACCTCCTAACTAACTACTGGTCAGCATTTCTATACAGATGGTCTCCGACATAGTGATGGTTCAACTTAGGATTTTTTGACTTGACGGTAGCGGGAAAGCAGTCTGCATTCAGTAGAAAACATACTTTGAATTTAGATCTTTCCAGGGCTAGCCATATCCTTGCTGAATGATACTCATGGTGCCGGAAAGCAGCAGCGAGCTGCAGCTCCCAGTCACCCGCACAGTCAGAAGGACATGCAATCGATATTCCGCAGTGAGTGGGTTGCCAGCATCTTTTTTTGGATATTATGTTCTGAGCACATGTAAGATAGGGCTAAGCTGTGATGTTCAGCAGGTTAGGTATATTAAATGCACTTTCAATTTATGATATTTTTAATTCACGGTGAATTTATTGGGACGTAGCCCCATTGTAAATGCAGGAGCATCTGTAAGTTCTTTTTTACTTTACCCTGTTTGTATTTAGTCAAAATAACTGTGTTCAAATGTTACTTGGAGTAGTTCTTTTTATTTTTAATATAACCCCTTCTCAGTGCGCTTAGTATTCATTTGAAATACAGTTAGGCTTATTTGTTTCTGTTTGTTGTCCATTTCAGTTTTTTCTCTATCCTTGTTGCTTTTTTTTAGGGTATAACACATTAACATGATTTTCCAAAGTTACAACTGTATTGAAGACTATACTTAGAGAAGTGTCATCCCCTCCTCCATTTCCCCCACCCAGGGCCGTTCCCTGCTCCTTCGTGCAGGTTGCCAGCCTGCTTGGTTGCGTCTGTGTGTAGATGTGCATTTTCTAAATTCTTTCCGTCCCGCACAAAAGGGTAGCATGCTGTAGATAGTGTTTTACATTTTGCTTTTTTCCACTTAACAATATGTCCTGGAAATCACTCCATAGTACTTCATCGAGATCTTCTTTACTCCTACAGCTGCGTAATACTCCATTGTGGGATGCCCATATTTATTCACTTACTCTCCCAAGTATAGGCGTATGGTTTGTTTCTAATATTTCACACTTTTAGAATTAGAAGTGCTGTAGTGAGTAGTCTTGGGCATATGTTGACTGATATATACTTAGGGAGCAGTTATAGTCTGCTTGGCTGGGCAGTGGGTGAGCAGATAATGAATTGTTTTTTACCAAAGCCTGCAAAGCCAGAAATCTGCCCGAAGAGGAGGGTGCAAAACCCATCCTCCATGGCTGATCCAGGGGACACCCAGGAGAGGCAGCTGATGGAGCAGTAGGCTACAGAACACTGTGCCAGGTCGTGGTGAAAGAGGCTGGCATCATCACTAACTTGTGAGTTTTTGTAGATGCATTTATCCAATTCTAAAGGAGATAATGCAGGAATATGAGAATAGTTACTTCATTCGTTTTTTTACCTTTTCATCCAACCTTTGTTGATTGGAGCACCCTCATCTACACTCTGCTAAGCACCAGTGACAAAAATGAAGGAGACACAGCTCTTGCTGGGTGGTCAAGTTCACTGGCAAGTCAACACTTGCTGGACAGGATGTTGTCACAGGAAGGTGAAGCGAAGACATTCCAGGGTGAAGGAACCAGTGTGACCATGTGAGGAAAGATGTCAGGCACATAGTAGAAAGTTACTGCAAAAGTAACTCCAGGTAATTTAAATGCTTAGATATTAACAAAAAATAAACACATAAGACATTTAAAAAGTATGAAAGATCTACAATTATTTATCTGATCTTTGGATGGTCACATCCTAAGCATTCAAAGCAATGAAAGAAATCACAAAAGAATATACAGATGGACTTGACTACATAAAAATGTAAAACTTCTATGTAGTATAAAGTATTAATACGTAAAAGCAAATACGATGGGAAAGATGTTTGCAAGACATATGCCAGGCAAAGGTTTGATATCTGCAGTATTTAAACAAATATAAAAGGAAAGATCTGATAGTGTTAAAACAAATCCTAATAGAAAAATGAGTAGAGGGCGTGAACGCAGAATATGCAGAAAAGAAAATCATTGATGGCAGCGACATTGCTGGCATTTCCTGCGTGCCTGATATGTGCCAGCCACTTCACTGAGAGTCGAGCCCACTCCCTCCATCCTCCTAGTAGTGGTGGAGAAACTGAGTCACAGTTACCTAAATAACAAGTAGCTTGGCTGCAGCTAATCCCGAGCACTTGGACTCTTAGCTACAACACTAGTCTTTCAACTACAAATGGCCAATTAAAATGTAAAAACATGATTGGTGATTTAAAAATGCAGATTCACATAATTGCAGGATTACAATTTTTTGCCTACCAAAGACTTTAAAATTTACCCAGATCTAACCAAGCTGACGTAGATAGGCACTGCTATATTTATACTAGAGAAAGTATAAATTGGTAGAACTTCAACAGTCTGTATCAAAAATGCTTAACACTTATTTTTGAAAAGAATTTATTCTTTAATCAGTAATCATACTTAGTATAACAACACTGTTTTGCATATTTAAAATAAATATTTAAAAAAAATTTTAAATAGTGGACTTTCCTTCCTCCCCTCCCCCAGTTATAGCAAGATAAGCTCATAGTGGGAAGTTAGAGAAACATAGCTATAATACCAAGAGAAAATGAAATCCCCCAAGTGCTGCCACTCAAGAGTTAATGTTTTGTTCTTCAGTATCGTTAGTTACAATTTAAGAAAAAATTGAGACAGCCTCAGTGTTCAAAGGTAAGAGAGAACCACTCCCCTGAGAAAATTATGGTATCTCTATATAATGTAACATTATTAGCCATTAAGAATTACATTCTGAAGGATTTTTAATAAAATAGGAAAATGCTTATGATAAATAAATGGCCCACAAAATTGTATATATAATATGTCCTCAATTATGTAAAAAGTATATGCAAAGAAAGGAAGGGAATACATTTCCAGATTATCTGTAGAATTAGAATTACAGGCAATTTTTATTTTCTTCTCATTCATACTTTTTGCTGTAACTTGAAAGAAATTGAATTTAAGAAGCAAGAGTCTATGAAGGCCTGGCCCAGGGCGGAGGCGGTAACAATGCATGGAAATAGGAACGTGTTTCCTGTTGTTCTGCAGCAGGGAGAGCTCTGCCTGGTGCTCAGTGAGCTCTGGTTACAGAAATGAATGAACTGAGCGAGGAAAGGTAGTGAGTGCAGCTTTGGTCACGTTGCCTTCACTGATTTTAGACACCACCATGCAGCTTTCAGTGGAGGCCAGAGCTCAGCCGGGGTCTGAATTGGAGGGAGCTACTGGGAGTCATGGGCATGCAGTGGTGATCAAAACCACAGGTGGATGAGGACAGCCCAGGGATAGTGTAGGGAAACAGCGCTGAGAATGGAGAGCTTGGAATTCCGGTGTTCAAGGGAGTAATAGAGGAGGAGGAAGTCACCAAGGAAATTGGAAAGTCACCAGGGAAGTAGGAAGAGAATCAGGAGAGAACTGTGTCAGGGAAGCAGTTGTGTCAGGGAAGCTAAAAGGTCATCATTTCAATAATAGTTATAGTCGTAGCAAACATTTCTACAGCACTTGCTGTGCGTCAGGCACTGGTCACCTGAATTATACACATTAACTCATTTAATTGTCTCAAAGACCTTGGAAGTAGGTTATTGTTAATCATCTGGAGTGGAGGGGCACAGAGACATTAAGAGACTTGTCTAAGATTACCCCCCAGCCAGTGTTCAGGGCCTCGGAGAAGAAAGTTAAGATAAGATGTGAGCAGTATATTTTAGAGGAACTATGGTTTAAGTGGAATTTAAAGAATTGAGTTCAAAAAGCTCCACCAACCAGATATGGTTGTTTTTATTTTTAAGCTAGAGAAACTGGAACATTGGTGGGAAGAAGAGAGGAAAGTAGTGATGGAGAATGATTAAGGAGAAAACAAAAAGTGATATCCACATGGTATTACAAACTCCGAAAAGGCATTTGATGAAATTCCTCATTCCATCCTAATGTAAAATAATCAAATATACTACCTAGATTTATAAGAATTCTAAATCTTATATTAACTTTTTCTTCTTTGTTCCAGCCTTCGATTAATCTTGGGTAGATGACAATAGGTCCAAAAGTCTACAAACTCACAACTCTAGATTTTTGTGACTAGCATGCAAACAACAAGCTTACCAATTACATAAAATGTCCAGTTAACTGTACATTCAGGCATTTTAAAAATTAGTGCCTATTTATTTGTAAACAAATCATAACATTTTGTAAGCAGCTTCTTAAATTCAGTATTAAAATGTGCAGTGTCTGGGGTTATCCTTCCTGGAGAGCTACTGGAGGAAGTAGGAGTAATTGCATGAATTAGGCACTCGTTTCAGGCATTGCCTTTGTAGACGTTTCCTGTGACCTCATGTTGAGGGGTTTCACCTTGGCTTTCATGAGGTCTGTTACTGCTTGAAACTTGAGTTTGTAATTAGTGTGTGCTGCTAGGTGGGTGCACATGGCTCAGTGTTGTGCCTACAAGTTATGAACTTGGTCATGTCCTAAGTGTGGTTAGCAGTGTCCTTCCATTTGTTCTCTTTTCTTAAAAATGATTCATGTGCGCACAACTGCATTTAAGGAAAGTAAGATATACAATAAACTTTTAAAGAAAGATGCTTCTGGGTACAATTTAACATCGTAGTTCCTTTCTCAATGAGAAGTAGTAACTGGTCTAATTTTCAGCACCTTCATTCTTCCCCCCTTCTGGTTCTAATGACTAATTTAATGTCTTCCCCTTAGCCTCTTCATAGCTCTTGGCTGATTTCCTGAGGAAGCACCACTTAGAAAGAGAAAGCATCTTCTCTCTGGTGCCTGTCCCCTTCTTCTCTGCCTTTTTAGGTCCATCAAGCAGAATTAGAAGGAATGCCTCATATGTCAGCTGTGCCTAGAACAGTGGTTCTCAACCTTCTGGCCCTTTAAATACAGTTCCTCATGTTGTGACCCAAACATAAAATTATTTTCGTTGCTACTTCATAACTGTAATGTTTCTACTGTTAGGAATCATAATGTAAATATCTGATATGCAGGATGGTCTTAGGCGACCCCTGTGAAAGGGTCGTTCGACCGCCAAAGGGGTCGCGACCCACAGGTTGAGAACCGCTGACCTAGAAGGATGTGATGTTAAGAGGCTCACTGTGTCCATTCTCTCAGAGCGAAGACTTCTTCCTCCTGTCTTAGATGCTAGGCACTGGTGCCATGATGATATCTACATAGAGGGGTACACTTCACAGTTGTTCAGGTGGCTAGGTAGCAACTTCCAGTTTTAACAGCCTCCCTTCAATAGACAACTTTAAAAGAGTTTCCACCTACAAACTTTTCAAAACATAATTTAAGTAAAACTTAGAATACTTATCTGATCCCTGACCGGTTTGGCTCAGTGGATAGAGTGTCAGCCTGGGGACCAAAGAGTCAGTCCCTGGTTCGATTCCAGTCAAGGGCACATGCCCAGGTTGAGGGCTCATTCCCCAGTAGGGGGCATGCTGGAGGCAGGTGATCAATGATTCTCTCCCATCATTGATGTTTCTATCTCTCTATCTCTCTCCCTCTCTTTTAATATATATTAAAAGAACACTTATTTGAAAAAAAAATTTTAAATAAATATTTGATACTGACTGGCCTGACTGCTATAGAAAGAAGGAGTTTTAATTTAGGGATTGGATTGGTCGGGTCCAACAAGCCATGTTTTTCTTGTTGGTAAACCAAGGCTACAGGAATCACTAGCTTCTCGCAGAGGGCAAGTTGTTTATAAATAATATCTGGGTAAGCAGATTCTTCCAGGAGCTGGGTCCCAGCCTGACAGGCCCTGGGGAGACACCCCATTTCTCTGGCCAGGGTCTCTGGGCATCTCTGCACTGTTGTGGTTGACTTAGGGCTGCACTTCCAACGGGTGACTCAAGAATGGGTACAGGTGGGCCTAGATTATGCCACCTTCAGCCCCAGGGTGGCCAGAACTCTGGTGCCTGTCGCCCTGAGCAGCCTCATGCTTTTACCCCAGCAGGGCATGTGAATTCTGCCTGATCCCTGATGGAGTGGATGCAGGATGCTCTCACGTAGGGCATAAACTCCCTCTTTGGATGAGCTGCAGGATACATGTTTCCCACTTATGAGCCCCATAGGCCAAGCATCACAGGTGGGTTTTGAGGACATGCCACCTATACTCCCATGAGGAGCTAAGCAAATTGAATGAAGCTATACATTTGACGTGAGGTATTTACCTCCTTGTGCAATTTTTATTTAATAGTTTTGTCTTTTTCCAGTGGCACTGGTCATAAAAATAATGCTCTGGACTGAGAAAATGCTAAGTCATTTAGAAAGTGGCTCATGTCCTTTATATATGTACTAGAGGCTCAGTGCACAAAATTTGTGCACTGAGGGGTTGTCCCTCAGCCCAGCCTGCACCCTCTCCAATTTGGGACCCCTCGGGGGATGTACAACTTAAACCGCCAGTAGGACATCCCTCTCACAATCCGTGACTGCTGGCTCCCAACCTCTCGCCTGCCTGCCTGCCTGATCACCCCCTAACCACACCCCTGCCAGCCTGATTGATGCCTAACTGCTTCCCTGCCAGCCCGATCACCCCAAACTGTCCTCCCCTGCTGGCCCCGTCACCTCCAACTGCCTTCCCCTGCTGGCCTGATCCCACAACTGCCTTCCCCTGCTGGCCATCTTGTGGCTGTGGGCGCTGCCATCTTTGAGGGCATGGCAGTCAATTAGCATATTCCCTTCTCATTGGCTGTGGGTGCCACCATCTTTGAGGGCATAGCAGTTAATTAGCATATTCCCTCTTTATTGGTTATGGGCACCGCCATCTTTGCAGCCTGCTGCTCAGTCATTTGATCGTCCCTCACTAACCCCCCTGCTGGCCTGGTCACCCCATGCAGCCTGTTCAGTCGTCTGTTCAGTTGCAATGGTCACTTAGGCTTTTATATATATAGATTGTTCCCTGTCCATCTCCATCTCCAAAAAAGAGCTTCCTGGGGTAGAGACTTTGTTCTCTGCTTCAGGCTCACTTCCCGGAAAAGTTTGCACTTAATAGGTTCTTATTATTTGTTGAACAAATATTAAATGAATTACCATGGGAAGAGCTTTTTTAATGTACTCTCTCTTCTCACATGTGCTTCTTAGGAAAAAGAATTTTATTTTCTTAGAATATAACCAATGAGCTGGGGTTTGCTTCCTTCCAAATGATGCCGGGTGTGCCTGCCTTCTTTAAAGGTCTGGCATTTTTGCTCACATGCAGCCTCTGTCCCAGGATCATTTAAGTCGCAATCAGGAGGAAGGTTGTCATTATCCACACACCTCGGGCAGAGAAAGGAGAGCTGTGACAGAATTCACATTTACACACTTGGTTGAAGAGACACTTACTTACCTTTTCCTAGTTTTATCAGACAGTTCATTTCCTCATGCATTTATTTGGGAAGGAAAATTCTAGCTTCAGTCTTAAGGAACTGTCAAGGAAGCTGCTCCCTGCATAGCTTTCCCAGCAGCTATTCTCTGGATGAGCGCAGCCGAGGCAATCATTAAAGAATAATGAGCTCCGCTTTTGAAATGGTGCTGGAGTCCTTCACAGGCTTTTCTGCTCTAGGAGCCCCTCCCCCAGCGCCACCATGACACTTGTTGGAAGATGGACTGGCAGCTGTATCCTCAGACTTTCGCCGGGTATTGGAAGACATGTTTTGACCTGTGTAATCAAGTGTAATGATGACATATATTTTAATAGAATTCTAGTTTAATATAATAAGGAAACTGGCTATTTTTCCTTATTTTCTTATTATAATATGTTGTACTAAAAGCCTTGTCATCGCTGTTTTATTACATTGGACTGAAGAACAATATATTTTAATATGATAAAGATAACATCAAGTTGAAAATTGAGCATTCAGTGATTTATTCAGAGGTTGACTGTTACTGAATGCATTGAAGTGAGTTATATGAGGCAGTGTGGCTAACGATTTATTCATGTGTCTTCTTTTTTAACTAAGCTTGTCATAAATAAGAGCAAATAATAGCTCTTATAGTATAGTTTGTATTCATTGCTTCAGTGAAAACGTAACTCTGAAACGTACAGTCTGCTGCTACAGCTCTGCCTTGCATAGCTCAGAATTTTTTCACATTTTGGGATGCAAGTGGACTCCCCCCCCCCCCCCCCCCCCACACACACACCTTTTGTCTGCTTGGATTTCTAACACTGACCAGAATTTGCAATGAGCCATTTTTAAACCCACTACTGGGCAAATTTCATTCATGCAATTAGTCTGAGAAAACCTAATCTTCAGCATTAAATGGAACCTTAGCAATGCCATCATGAGGGCCAGGTGTTCACTGCTGAACTCCAAGCCCTGAGCATGGTGCCAGGCATGTAGTGGGTATGCCCAAAAAAAGGTTTGGGGAGGGAGTAAATGAGTGCCCAAATCTAGTCAGTCCTCTTGTTTGTATCACTGACAACACCTACCAGGTTCATCCCAACCAGTTTATGGCAGAATTGGTGCCAGATCCCAGATCTCATCTGTCTTCATTTTTTCACTTATTTATTCCTTTGCCCCTTCCTTTAGTAAACACAGACTGTGCCAGGGTCAGCCTAGGGGATGAGACCATAAGGATACACGGTCCAGTCCTTGCCCACAGGCTAGTGGACAAACATGGAGGATTCCTCAGTGAGCGGGACACACAGGGCTCTGCCAGTGCAGAGGAGGGAATGCTCCCAACTCTCTCCCCTTTTCCTGGGCAGGAAAGCGTTTTCCCATTGTCAAAACAAGATCAAGAAACGCTTGTTCTGATTGGTGGAATTAGTGCAATACTTGGTTTGGGAACTATTCCCCTTCAACATATTTCCAGCTTATTCTGAAGTAGAATATTCTAAGATAAAAACCTCCTCTCATGATGGCATTTCTGAACACGTATAGAATTTCAGCTAGTTGTAAGGTTTTTAAAAAATATTTTGTTTGGGTAAAGCAAAAGATTTTCTTCAGTTTGTTTAGAATTATGTCAGGAATACTAGTTAGGAATCTGACTCTTTCCTTCCCACAGGTTTATGGTTAACATACTTTCACTCTACTATTAGTGCTACATTTTCATGTTTACCAATATAGAAACCTCTGTTTTGTAATTATTTATATTGAGTGTTGCTCTGGATTAACATCATATAGGAGCTCCTTTTTCAATAAAATTGTTTTAAATGAATGTTTATAAAGTACTTAAAACAGTTGAGTGGATTAAAGGCAACTCAGTTATGCATGTAACCCATTTGTCCATATTGAAAAAAAATATGCAGTGTGATTATACAGTAGAAAGTATTTTTTTGGGGGGAGATAATAATGGCAGGTCAATTTTTATTGTGTGCTTACTAAGTGCCAAGTACTATTCTAAAGTGATTTATATGTAGTAATTCACTTAACTCTCATAATAAACATCTGAGGTATAGAAACTTGAGACACAAGGAGATTATGCAGTTTGCCTGTCAGAGATTATGCAGTTTGTATCCCAGCAGACCGGGGAATTCAGGTCCCAGGGCTTAACATTTATGGGGACACTTATGTAGAGGGGACGTAAGACTGGAACTAGTAAACCAGTTGTAATGCTATTGCAATATTCAGGCAAGATGTGATGGTGGTCTGAACCGGGCAGGTGTCATAGGGCAGGGAGGCAGGGCAGTGATCACTTCATTCTGCTCTTAATTAATACGGTAGTCATATACAGTAGAAAGTATTGGAAAAAGTGTTGCTGAAATCTTGAGACAATGTAATACAGGTAGGTCTCACTTTACACAATATATTTGCATATGCCCTTTGAGGGGCAGGAATTAAATTATTTAAAATGAAGTAGCGAACTTGTTCAGTAAAAAGGTGCATTTCTTTTCATACTAGGCAGCAAAGAGGCAAAAATGATTAGGGTCTTGTCAAAAGGATTCAGGATTCAACTTGAAGAGGCTCCCACTGGACAAAAAACATAATAGATAAGAATTACAATTGATTGAAACTCATCAAATTTTTAAACTCACATGTTCATAATGATATTTAAAGACAAATTTATGGGATGATAGGAACCAATTCATTACCCTGAAAACTGCTAAATGAACCATTTAAGCTGCTTTTCCTGTATGGACTGTACCACTAGGTAATCAAATAATCAATGAGGGGAGGTGTTTTAAAATAAATGTATTCCAGCTAACAAATGAAATCAAAATGATAGAATTAAAACATCACCATATTGTAATTCTGCCAATGAATTAATGGATCTAGAGCAGGGGTGGGCAAACTTTTTGACTCGAGGGCCACAATGGGTTCTTAAACTGGACCGGAGGGCCGGAACAAAAGCATGGATGGAGTGTTTGTATGAACTAATATAATAAATTCAAAGTAAACATCATTACATAAAAGGGTACGGTCTTTTTTTTTTTTTTAGTTTTATTCATTTCAAACAGGCCGGATCCGGCCCGCGGGCCGTAGTTTGCCCACGGCTGATCTAGAGTATAGACATTGAGCATCAATAGCAGCAAACATTGCAAAAAGGGGACAGCCCAGAATTGTGTGCTTCCTGGTGAAGGAGCGTACCACACCTGTAGTCTTGCCAAAGGATCAACCCGAGTCTGGTCAAGCCTCTGGATCCAGCAGCTGTTTTGCAGGAACACAGGGAAAGGGAGCAAATTGCACTGCATTGTGAGCATGCAATCAGCATATCCAGACTGTGGAAATGCTATATGTCAAATGGCCCTAGTTCATCAGCAGAGATATTATAAGGAAAAGAAAGGGGTGGAGGGGAACCCATAGGTGAAAAGAGATTTAAAAGATATATACTGTAGTGCCTGAAGATATTTTGATGAAAAAAGTCAGGATAGTGGTTACTTATGAAAGAGAAAGGAGGGGTGATTGGGATGGGACAAATGGAGGGTTTTCGGGGTAGGTAGATGGCAAACTTCTATGTCTTGATCATGGGTGGTGATTATAGGATAGTTGCTTTATAATAATTAAGCTATACATATATATGTTTAGTGTAGTTTTCTGCATCTGTGTTTTATTTTTATTGTGCGTGGGGTTTTTTTAACAAAATGGTGGTCACACCCTACGTTATCTGACTTAGAACTTAGATTTTTGTAACTCTTAAAACTGGAAAATTTTGACTCATTGGTGGTATTATATTATATTATTAAAATTCGTGCACTCGGGGGGTCCCTCAGCCCGGCCTGCACCCTCTCACAATCCGGGAGCCCTCAGGGGATGTACTACTGATGGCTTAGGCCTGTTCCCCACAGCTGGCTTAGGCCAGCTCCCCGCAGCCTCAGTCTGGCCTCCTTCAGTAGAAGGTGACCAGGTGGGCCGATCATGGGACGGCGCCACCCCCCCTCCCCCATTGCCGTCCCCTCCCTCTGCCCACTGGCACATGTTTTGGCTGGCCTGGCACTGCCTGGTCACTGGCCCCGCCCTCCGCCTACCGGTCATTCTGCCGTTCAGTTGATTTGCATATTATGCTTTTATTACATAGGATTATATTATATTATTTAAACAACACAAATTTAGTGTCTTACAGTCTGCACACTAGAATTCTAAAATGGATCAGCAGGGCTGGTTCCTTCTGGAGGCTCTAGGGGAGAATCTATTTCCATGCCTTTTTCAGCTCCTACCTAGAGGCTGCCAGCATTCCTTGGCTCACAGCCACTTCCTCTATCACTCCATCTTCTTGCTTCTATGGTCACATCACCTACTGCTGACTCTGACCCTCCTGTCTCCTCTTGGGAGGACCCTTGTGATTACCTTGGACCCACCTAGATCTTCCAGGATAGCCTCCCCATCACAGAGTCCTGAACCACATCTGCAAAGTCCCGTTTCCCATAAAAGGTAACATATTTATGGATTCTGGAGATTAGAAGCCGTTCTGTGAAGGCATGCAGGTAAAGAAAGGACTGTTTTGTTGTTGCTTAAAATATATTTTATTGATTCAGAGAGGAAAGGAGGGGGGGGGGAGAGATAGAAACATCAATGATGAGAGAGAATCACTGATCGGCTGCCTCCTGCACACCCCCTACTGGGGATCAAGCCCAAAACCCCAGCATGTATCTTGACCGGGAATCAAACCATGATTTCCTGGTTCATGGGTCAGTGCTCAACCACTGAGCCATACAGCCAGCAGGAAAGGACTGTTAATTCTCCCTATACCCTCTCATGGGGATTTTCACCTCCAGGAATGGGGAAAAGTTAGGCAGGGACCTTTTTCATATGCAAAAGGTGGGTTTTTCCTCTGCCCCTTCCACCACAATATCTACACGCTGGCCTTACATCTGGGCCTGGAAGATCCCACCTCAATGACATCAGGACAGGGATGGGAGGGAGAGGAGCTACATATGCCTACTTGGCTGTTGTTGGGGACGAATAGAGCAACCACAGAGGGCTTCATGATGACCCCAGTTCCACCGAGTGCTTTGGCCTCCACACCCCTCTCAGAGCTATTTAAAGAGCTCTTGTCTTTGTGATTTACAAACACACCCAAACATCTTCAGACACCTGCTTTAAGATCAAATGTGAGTACATGGATATTTGATATACTGGCACCAACTCCAGGTCAGACTTTGCAGAACCAATTCTATGTGAAGTAAATGTACTGAAACTTACTAGAATCATATCCTTTCAAGTGTTGAGTCTAGTCCATTAGAAAATAGCATTCCTGCAAATTCTGTGTCCACTCCTAAACCTAGAGAAACATAATTGAAAGGTTGTATGTTGGCAGAATGGCAATAAATTAGAGGATTCCGACAAGGATTGTTCATGCAGAATTGAGGTGGACTGAAGAGAAAATACGAACAGAGGCCAAAGAGATAAAGAAAAAATGCTGCAATATTGGCACTTTTCTTGTTTGTTTTCCCCTTCCTTCCTTCCTTCCTTCCTTCCTTCCTTCCTTCCTTCCTTCCTTCCTTCCTTCCATCCTTAATGAGAGAAAGCAAAACTGGCAGATACTGTAAGTGTAGGAAATTGCCCTTCCTTCTTCCTAGAATGGTGAATATTCAGTTCTAATATTTGGAATAGATCATTAGACACTAAAAACAATGCTTATAGAAGAGATGGTAGAAGTTAGATTTTAAGAAAGGGAAAGAAAAAGTATAGAGTGTCTTGGAATATGCTGAACTGAGATTCTGCTGATTATTTATTGCAAAATAGGCTTCCTTCTGCTTAAGATGATTCTGTGTTCATAGATTAGAAGTCCTGTCCTGCGGTTTGCCCAGTGTTGGAGCTTTCCCCCCGAATTTAAAGAACTTAATGAGATTTTCCCCTACCAAAGCAGAAGATGCATTGGAAGTCTCTGACAGCTCCTGGCGCTGCTTTTCCATTGCATCCAGTTAAAAACTTGCAGACCCATAATGAATGTTTCTAGAGAGGAAATAAAGTGAATGACGCCTGCGAATTTGTTTTAAATGTTGTTTATTTTACCAAATAATTTAGGTAAATCATTCTTGACAAATAAGAGGACTCATCAGTTTTTGTTAATACTTCGGAGCTTTTCAGAGGATTACTTTGAAATAGCCCCCTGCCAACTTTTCATAAATTAGGCATAACCTTTCTTTGACCTCATCACACATAATTAAATAGCTGTTGAAGGTTTAGGACCAACTAAAAAGCGACTCTGTATCTCGTTCTCCATTCTCTTGCAAAATTATACAGGAAGTTTCTTTTGGTTCTCAAGCAGGGTAATTACAAGAGACAGTTACATAATTTACAGTTTCAATCTGCTCATCCATAATCACACACTCCCACTGAGTGGTATTTGCCCCCATGAGTATCTGCGTTGTACTTTGATTTGTAAATGATGATTACAGTGTGATTGATTGCTTGCATGTAGCATATTGAATTGATTCTTAAAAATGAACTTTAGCTGTTAACATGTCTATTTGAGTTCCTGTTATTTACGTAGTTTGTGGTTCTTGTGTTTAGCAGTTGCATACTAGTTAACAAATTAAACTCCCAGAGCTTTTTTTCTTATTAAATTTGGAAAATAGAGTGTGTATATATATATATATATATATATATATATATACACACACACACACACACACACACACACACACACACAACCTAACTAAAAAAGTGCCTATAACAGGGTAGGCACTCAACTGTAGAACACATCACTAAACCATTGCGATCCTTTGAAAGTTGAATGCAGATTCTTTGACTAACAGTGACCACACAGTAAGAAAGCTCACAGGGATAATGTTAGTATATGGTGACAAAAGCTGTACTAATATTAATGTATCGTTACTGAAGTCTCAACTCTAAATACTGCCAGTATCAGGGAGCCTGTCTAAACGGTGGACTTCGAGAAAGGTACAGTATCACCTACTAACTGAAAGGGAGGTAATTGATACTTTTAATATTTGCTAGTGGTGAACCTTTATGTGATTTTGTTTTCCCAACAGCTAACATCTAACTGTAGCCAATTTGGACCTTAAGATTCCTGCAGGATTCAAGGCTAGGTACTCACACCTCTGTAGCTAGTCACTACATTGAACGCCTCATTTCACCCAGCCTGCACGTGTGCTGCACGTCCATCAAAGTGGCCTCATCGGCAGCCCTGTGGGGACAGCACCGTTTACTGCCAGAGGCTTTTTGCCTCAAATCCTGCTTGAAAGCTTATGGGAGATAAATAAAAAATAAGTGAAAAGAGAAGTTTTCTATTTCTGCAGATAAGTGGAATAGGACTGTTTGTCTAGATGACCCGAGGACAACTAGAGGTAGTTTCTCTACCTTATATTTTCAACATTAGTTGATCAATCAGATTGGGTGATGGAGCTGTTCTTTGATGTTAGAAAGTTATGTCAAACACTGACAAATTTCCTTTTAAATTGTACTTTGAAAACAAAGAAAAATCTTAGATTTCTATTTCTCCCTTTTTCTGTCTTCAGCCTTGCCATGTGAAAGCTCATCACCCAGGATTGGAATGACAGCATACTTTGTCGTATGTTTGAAAATCATAGCTGGTATACACACACACACACACACACATGGGACTTGGGCGGGGGGGTGGGGAGAGTACATGGAAAGGCAAGTTGCTCTTCTAACCATCTTGTCTTCCAAAGCTTGGTTCTGAGGTCTGAGGCAGTGTCCACGCTGGCAGCCACACTCCCGCTCCCGCTCTCTTGGGTGGGGTTAGACCCAATGATGAGGTATTAGAATGAACTGTCTCAATTACCCCCACAGAACCTCAGACCTATAAAACTGGGCAAAAGAAACTCCAGTTTTTGCTTTTAGTAGTTCATTTAAGGAGAAAGTTGGTTGTATTGTTTCAGCAATAGGAGAATAGTCTTCCAGGTGAAGCATGGTAAGAGCACGCAGCTAATTGCTTGGAGCAGATGCTTTATTTGAAGTGTGTATGTGTTTAATGCAGTGTTTGAACTCTTATAACTTTTTAATGGTTAATTCTTATTACCAGGATTTTGTAACTTAAATGTGAAATTTTATCCAGGTTTCAACTTGGGAAAATTAAATTAGTTTCTGAAATAGCGTTTCAGATGGAATCTTCAATATTTATAAGAGAGAGAATAATTGTAAAATGCCACATTACTTCATCTTAAAACATTTTTTGGTAAATTTGTTTTTCCTAAAGCTTTCCAGAATTTAAAAGTGGCTTGAATTGTGGAAAATCAAAAAAGGTAAAAGCAGAGGGCATTATTCTGACATGTTTTTCTAACTTCTGTCACTTCGAAGGCCTTGGGAGTGATATTTTACCATTCATTTCCTAATTAGGAGTCCCTCTGAGTGAATCAGAGCTTTGCTTAGCTTTGTAATAGGCAGTGGGCTTCATGAAGAATCTTGGTTACTTTGCAAGTATATGTAAGGAAGATATTTTTTAAAGTTCTTGCCTTCCCCAAATGATTTTAGTTTGGGGATAAGTGCTATTGACAGAGTATAACATCTCTCATTCCACAATCATTTTATCCTTGTCAGAGGTGCTTCATTCTTCTAACAAGAAAATTGTGAGAGACCAAATCTATTTTATACGTGGTCATCTTCATAGAAAGAAAAATGCTATTCCTCTACTACACCAGGCCAGGACTTGGCTGGTGTGGTGACATGCCACACATAAACAAATATTCCTTCATTAAATGTTTAAATAAACCTCTGTGATGTCTATTATAGAGCTGTTTTCTGAGTGACCACGTCCTCCCCAGCCTCAACTCTTAGACCTCTCCATTTCCCCCAGGACTCACCTTCTACTTGCATCTTTCATGAGCACCACTGCTACCACCACAGCCCTTTGGGGTGGCAGAAATGGAGAAGTGGGATTAGTGTTGCAACCCCACTTAATATTCTGGCCAAGGTATAGTCCCCAAGACCCTTTGCTTGATATAACCCATAATACATCTGAACCCAAACTGGCCTGAGATAGGCAAGAGTTGAGAGTGGGTGGGATACAGACATCCACAGTTTTTAAAGGCCCCTAACTGATTTGAATGTGCAACCAGGGCTGAGAACCATTGGGCTAGACTAGAGGATAGAAAAACAGAGAAATAAAGAGGCATTCTCATCAGTTAATTATAATTATAAAAATACCATTGGTTCATCTTTAGCCTGTGGTATCTCACAGGGGTCTGTCTCTGGCCCTGGTCACTGCCAACTCAGGAGGAAATCATATACAGATGTTCACTCTCCTCAACACAAGGTTGCCACCGAGCGGGGAGAGCCCTTTCCTGCCACTTGAGGCGCTATTTGTGAATTCATTTTTATGAGTTCATATGAGCGCCTAACCTTTTCTCTGGGTGACTAACACACAGCATGACCACCCCCTGCAAGGGAGTCCACACCCATTCACAGAATCATGAATCTATCTGGTAAATGCCGGTGTGGTCTGTAGGCTTGTCAATATAAATATATATCCCACAGTGACAGGGGAGCCATGCCCCTGCCATTCATCTTGTGGGGAGGTAAAAGAATATCATTCCTCTCCAGAGAGGACTTAGGGGTTGGGGTGAGAGGATGGAGGAGTGGAAATTCAGTAAGAAAGACCAGTGACCCCTGCACATAATTGAGGAAGAGCTCAACACTGGAGCCAGGAGCTCATGGGATCTTTGAGAAGGGAGATCTTGAAAATGAAAAGAGGCTTAGAGAAACAGACAGTATGTGATCCAGGGCAGCCAGCCTTCCTTCCCCAAAGACCACTGTCTCCACTCTCTGGGTTTGACTGGCGCAGGCCTTACACATTTGGGTCCTCTAGAACATTTGGGTCTTTGTTTCATCTGTCCTGGGACTGTCTCTGGTTCTGAAGAAGCCCTCAGGCAGTCATTGTTATTGTGGTTTGACGGGCTTGCTGTTTCCCGGGGACAGTCCTTGAAGTTAAGGACTTAAGGACCAAAGGGAATTTGTGGGGCACAGAACTGTGCTTGCTGGGAACTTTGTCGCCAGTTTGTTGAGCTCATTCCTGAGGCACTATATATGTATAATTTTTGTCTTTAATTAAATTTATACTTGGGTGGTTAGCTGGGGGCTGGGGGGTGAAGAGAACTATCTGAGGCAGTGGAATGAGTGGAGTGGTTTTCAGGTGCCTCAGGCAAAAGTAAGAAAAGCAAGGTAGCTCTTTTCAATCAAACTCTGTAGAGCGTCTGCCTCTTTTCTTCTGTCCAAATTTTATTTCTTTCCCATACATAAAAGATATCTAGTCACCCAAAAGATCACCTTGAGATTTCATTATTCAATATGTTGAATAATCGTACCTATCTCTTAGGGTTGTTGTATTACATAAATCAAGACAGAGCTTGAACAATGCTTTGCATATTATAGAAACTTTATACACTTATGCCAAGCACTGTTCACTCTCTGTTTTGATTCATTTAATACAACAACCCTAAGAGATAGGTATGATTATTCTCCACATTTTATGGATGAGGGATCTGAAGCACAGAGAGGTTAAAAAACTTACCCAAGCCCTAACCGGTTTGGCTCAGTGGATAGAGCGTCGGCCTGCGGACTGAAAGGTCCCAGGTTCAACTCCGGTCAAGGATATATACCTTGGTTGCGGGCACATCCCCAGTAGGGGGTGTGCAGGAGGCAGCTGATGGATGTTTCTCTCTCATCGATGTTTCTAACTCTCTATCCCTCTCCCCTCCTCTGTAAAAATCAATAAAATATATATTTTTAAAAAAAAACTTGCCCCAGGTCACACAGATGGCACATGGTGGACCCTGGATTCCATTCCCAGCAGTCCAGCTCCGGAACCGTTCTCTTACCCAACTTATAGTGCCTCTGATCTGCCATACTCTATTCAGTACATGCCATATTGTTTCATAATACCCATGGCCTTGTTGTCCAACTTTTAAATATTATCCTTATGTTTTATTTAATGTAGATAATCTTAGAGTATGGTCCAGGGACCCGTGGAGATCCCCAAGGCCCTTTCAGGGAGTCTGCAAAGTCACAACTATTTTCAAAGTAATACCGGGATACTTACTCTTTGTCCTTTTCATTCTCATCCTCTCGTGAGTGTGCAATGGAGTTTTCAGGAAATTTCATGACCTGTGATATCACAACAGACTGAGTACCAAAGCAGATGTGAGAATGTAGCGTTTTCTGTTGAGCCAGATATTAAAGAGATTCCCGGTCAGGGCACAGGCCTGGGTTGCAGGCCCGATGCCTGGTAAGGAGCATGCAGGAGGCAGCCCATTGATGTCTTTCTCTCTCCCTTTCCCTCCCCCTCTAAAATCAGTAAAACCTTTTTTTTTTTTTTTAAGAAGAAAAACAATGGGAAAGCTAAGGTTCAGCTTCCTTTTTAAACCAATTGCAAAATCACCACAAAACTTCAGCAAGGAGACATAAATCGCTGTGAACTTCATTTATCACTATTTAAACTGATGACATGCCATTCATCCACTTGGTCACAGAGCCAGATACTAGTAACAGATGAGTGCAGACCAGTGAATTTCCATCCCCAATCATGAGATACATGGTTAGAGCTATTGGATTTCCTCTGGTCAAGAGCTGCCATAAATCCCTGGCTTGGTGTCAGTTCCCAGGCTTGCAAATCCACTGCTGTCTACTGATACGAACCTTTCAGCAGGGTTTGCTGAGCTAAACAGGTGTCTGATGAAAGGTGTATAATCCTTGAAGATTATCTTCCTCCTAAAAGCAGCTAGTTAGCCCAAACACAATTCAGACAGATGGGAGTTGGGAGTCGCTTGCCAAAGTCTACACTTTTGTATTTGAGGAAGTTCATCTGGTTTGGTTCCAGATGGTAGAAGATGAAGGTGTGCAAGGCTGAGGGGGTGGCTGCCTTTGTGGGGGTAAATCCTTATCCATGTCCACACCTTGCCTATGAACATTATTTCACTTCTGGTCCAGTCCACATTTTTGAAATCTTACTAGTTTAAAAGGAAGGAATGTTTCATATTTTAGGAGGGTTAACCTTGAAGCTAATATGCTAGGAGTTCAATTAATTTGGGAATTTAGGTCTGCAAAAAACTGATCTTGACCTTGTCTAGATAGTTCCTTCCTTATCTTAATGGATCTGTCTAAGGGAAGGCAACACTCTACCACTGTTTTTCTCTCTCTAGGAGGGAGTTAACCATTTCAAACACAAGGGGTCGGGGCTAGTTAACATGATAATTGATTCTCTTACTACAAGTATGTCAGCCTTAACAGAGGTGAGGTGAATGTGGGTCCCCTGTGGTAAAGCTGAGAAATGCTTACCTTCTGCAGACATCCCATTGTTCTTACCTATCCTTCATGCAAACACCCTGATAACCTTTTGAATTCAGTGTGTGGTCCATGCACGAAAACTGACCTCACCTTCCACTGGAACAAAAGGGGAAGCCAGCTTTCACTAGTATCCAGATAGCTGCTGGGGGTGAGGCGTTTCTGGGCCAGTCGGCTTGCAATTACAAGTCTCCCGATTGCAGAGTAAGTGCTGCTCACCAGCACCTCTGGCTCACAGACAATTTAAAGGGAATAATTTCACCAGCGATTAATTATACTGCAGCTACTGGGGCTTATCCTTCAAACATCATTTTGCTTTCAGTCTGAACAGCCAGGCTCCCCCAGGGGGAGCCCGGGTTTTCGGATTGAACTACCCTGAGGTAAGGAAAGGTGTTAGAGCACCATGGGAATCTATTCACCAGGGTGTATTGTACTTGTTTCAGATGCTTCAGGATAACACACCCGCTTCCAAGATAAGTGCTTTTTATTTCCCTGCATCTTAGACCAATTTTTTGGAATCTTTTTGGTAAGTTAAATTTAAGAGCTGTAACTTAAACCACAGCATCTCTGTAATTCCTTAATAAATAAACATTCTTACCAAAAATTATTCTATCCGTGCGCCAGCTATGTAGTAATTATGATTTGAGAAGCCAAGAAAAGTAGAAGGAAACAAAAGATGGCAAGAAATTCTGTAAAACATTCCATGAAGGTCAAAGTGGTGGAGTGCCACCACCAGCTACAGCTTTTTTAAGGAAAAGTGCCTGTCGTGGGTAAAATTTAAATTACATATTACATCAGCGAGTGCACAGATGGAGTAGACATGACACAACTTTTTCTTCTCAACTATGCAGTTCAGTGAATTACAAGTGATTTCACTTACCTCGTCAGAAATGTATCCTTGGTCTTTCTGGTTGTGGAACTATTCCGTTTAAACCCAAAGTCTCTCTCCTTCAGGAGGAGATTTTGCGGACTTGCAAATGGCTCTTGGTATAAGTTCCTTTCATTGTCGCAAGCTCCTGGAGAGCTTCACAAAGTCAGAGAGGAGAAGGAAGGGCTAACTATAGGCCACGCCGTGAGGTCGGTCGTGTGGTCCTAACGTTGGTGTCTGTCACCCCTGACAACCTGCTGATGCTTTTGCTGGTGCAGTTGGAGGTGTTTGCTCTGAGTGCGGGCTGCTGCCTCCTTGGCCCCCAAGGGCCAGGACTCTGCAGACTGTGTCCAAGGGAGTGCCCCCAAGACAGCCACTCGTGGTGGGAGTAGCAGGTGCTGGCAGGTTTATGCCTAAAGGCTCTCCACAGACCCCAAGTAACGCTCGTCAGCCCAGGCCCTGGCTCCGTGCATCTGTACTGCTCAGGGTGTAGCAGCATGAGCAGCCGTGTGAAATATGTTTTAGGGAGGTTTGGGCTGCTTCCTCTTGTCCTAGAGTATAGACTGTGGGAAGAGAAGACAGAACAAAGAGGTTGCTCTTTGTGGGGTAAGGTTGCTCGTGGTGGGGGATATACCACCTTGTGACCATTTGCATTATACAGAAATCTTTCTGCTAGACTGGGGCGGGGGGAGTGGGGGGAGGGGGTTCTCTCCCCAACTCTGGGGTTCAGCTAAGAATCTGTGAGGGGCTAGAGAATTTGGCAGTCACTGCAGGGGACTTTTAATTGTGGGATCTCATGGACAAAAGGGGGATAGTTCCATATCCATGGCTCTGTGGTTCTCTCCCTCCAGGAGCACAGAGTACCTCCAGCTGACTGAGTAAATTTCCCAGCATGTTCCCAGCACTTAGGAGGCAGGTGACGGATGTGCCAATTATCTGTGTTCTGTGATTCGGGAACCCTTTGTACTCTGGCAACAGAGAGCTTTTCTCCATATTGACAGGGCACGAACGATAGGGGCGGGACGGACGCAGCACAGTGGCCGCACTGTTAGCATTCCTGACACTGCTCCCAAAGCCTGTGCGGAGCCGCAGGATGTGTGATCGGTGGTCTGACTGTGAAATTGTGTGGTGCTTGTTTGCATTCAATCAAATTCTTTGCACTTAAACATGTGTTAAAGAGACAAATAAGTCAAAATACTGGAGCAAAACCTAAAGTTAAATATATGCCTGTTCTTTATAACGGCATTCAGATTAAAACCATCAAAATGCAAAATGCTATATATGTTACACCCCTCTAGGCTCAGGTTGGATTTCTTGTTCTGTAATTTCTCAGAGTCAGGAAAATGCATCAGAAGCTGATCTCATTGTAACAAAACAAAACAAAACAAAATCCCAAGTCGAGAAAATTCTTGAGAATGCAGCCATTTTGGAAATGTAGATAAAGAAGAAAAATGCTGAAGATTTTGGGTGGTTTACAGAGACTAGCATGGTTTTGTAATTGCTGCCACCTACTGTATGTCGTTGATGTTTGTTTAAATGTAGGAAGTTCATGAAGGTGAGGCTGTTGAAACAGATAATTAGAGCAAGGTAGACACCATTAGTTTTTAGCATTTCTTCTCTCCTCCATAAGTGGCTCTTAATTACCGAGACAGCCACAAGCTTTCATTCATTACCTTCAAGTGGATTTAAAGTTTTTCTCATTTAAAGTTCCTTTGCCAGTGAACCTTCACAGTAATGCTGTGAAATGCACACTCAAAAGCTCGCCCTGCTCAGGGATTTTCTGAGTATGCATAAAGCAGTTTGCTTTAAGCGAGTTGTTTTGTTTTAATTCAAAGGAATAACGTTCTGGATTTGGATTATAAATTAATTTGCATGAAAGAGGTGAAATTAGAGCTGGTGCAGCTCATGTGAGTTGTAGCAGTTGACTTAAAAGACATTCTTTCATTAGTCTTAAAACAAAGCTTCAGATCAGCCGGCTAGTTAAATGTAACAAGCAATATAGCATCTGAGTCCACAGAGGCCCTGCTCTTTTATTAAGACCCAGCTGTCAAAGGGTCATTAGGTCCTTCCTGCGGAAAACAACTTCCCATTAATGTTTGGGGTCGTCCCTCGACGGGATTTCTGAGTAAGTGCCTGACATTTACTTTCTGAAAGAATCTAAAGCTGGTGTGAGACTGGACTGTTGAGACTTCGCAGGAGCAATGGCTTCAGCCCTTGGCGTTGTTAAACATGCTGCAGTGTGTTTGGAACGCTCCCGCTCGCTGTGTGAGTTGACGTACGGTGCCAGTAGAAAAGATTCAGAAGCATAATTCAGGGAGACCAAACCACTGAAACTTGAGGGAAGAGTCTACATACGTAAACTTCGTGCACTTCTCATGGGTGTTTGTACCTTATTGTTACTTACGTTATTTCAAGTGGCCCCTGTTCCAATGTCTGAAAACACCACCGTGAGGTTGACTTTGCCTTTTCTGCCCCAGGCTATTTGCTTTCTAGAAGAGAAGGCCAAGCAGGGTCTCCTGAAAAGCCACTCTCTGACCTGGGCCGCCTCTCCTACCTGGCCTATTGGAAGAGTGTCATCTTAGAATATCTCTTCCACCACCACGAGAGGCACATCAGCATCAAGGCCATCAGCAGAGCTACGGGCATGTGCCCACATGACATCGCCACCACGCTGCAGCACCTCCACATGATTGACAAGAGGGATGGCAGGTGAGTCCTGGTGCCTTGGGCAACCCCAGCTGCCTCTCAAGCATCTTGCACCAGGAAGGACCCCTGGAGTCAGGCAGATTCATTCCAGTTAAAGGTTCCCCCACAGTATCATTAAAACCTTTCTTTTAAAAACAAAACAGGAAATGATACTTTTTTGCTGGTCAAATTTCAATCTACTGTACCTTTGCATTGATGAGCTTTCTGATTTTTCCTCACCCCGGTAATATTAGTGCTAGCATATGTCATTAGATGAAGGTGAAATGAAATTTCAGCTTTTGATTGCACTTTGTTCTGCCTCATCACATTACAGATTTGTTATCATTAGAAGGGAAAAGTTAATACTGAGCCACATGGAAAAGCTGAAAACCTGTTCCCGGTCCAATGAACTTGATCCAGAGAGTCTGAGGTGGACCCCAATTTTAATTTCTAATGCCGCAGTTTCTGAAGAAGAGCGGGAAGCTGAAAAAGAGGTAATGATTGGCTTCATCAACCTGAGTTGTGTAATTTCAATCTTGGAGCATTCTTAAACTAAGAAAGTCATTAACATCATTGTCAAAAGCTTGGTTATGTAGAGAGAGCTTGTGAAATGATATGGCACTAATTTATCTAACTGAGGTTGCATGGTAAGACATGATAATTTTATTGAATTGAGTATGAAAAATGAAACATTTATCATTGATCACAAAGCAGCATTTTTCACTACTGACAGCATGTAATCAGATCAAATTTGGTGCTGAGCTCCAAGGCTGCAGTGTCAATCGATTCTTTGTGTTTATGAACTTGCTTAAAGTGCTCCATGCCAGTGAGCATGTAATGTACTGATAAAGGACTCAAATCAATTCGCTGCATCATTAATACTGCTAAATATCCCATGAAACCCAATCTCCTTTGATTTGTTATCCTAACTGATGTCAGAGTCCTGAGATGATGCAGCTGGAATGTTGCTTGGCTGGCTGACTGTCCTGAGCAGAAATGACTTAGCTTCGCCTTTGATCCATAGAGGCTCTGCCTGCCTAACTGCCCTCTCACCGGCCTGCCATTTCCACCCCCTCTCCCCCCTTAGGCTGAGCGGCTAATGGAACAAGCTACCTGCTGGGAAAAGGAGGAGCAAGAAATCCTGTCGTCTAGAACTAACAGTAGGCAATCACCTGCAAAAGTACAATCGAAAAATAAATATTTGCATTCCCCGGAGAGCCGGCCAGTGGCAGGGGACCGAGGGCAGCTGATGGAGCTGTCCAGAGAGAGCAGTGAAGAAGAGGAGGAGGAAGAGGAGGAGGAGGAGGAGGAGGAAGAGGAGGAAGAAGAGGAAGAGGAGGAGGAGGAAGAAGAAGAAGAAGAGGAAGAAGAAAATATTCAAAACTCTCCTCCAAGATTAACTAAACCACAGTCAGTTGCCATAAAGAGAAAGGTATGTGTCTGTTTAGATTTTCAGTCTGTGAGTCAGCTTCAGTCAAATCCGGGCATTGCAGACATTCTGTTAGTATTTGTTTCATTCTCCATTCTTTAGATGTAGTGTGTTTGTATCCAGCCCCACTGATCATGTGTCATCATCGTTTATCTTACGGTCATGATTGTGTTTACTTTTTGAGGTTTGTTAGTGCTGTGACAGGAAACCAGGAGCAGCCTGGCTTTCTAGTCTAGTGGTTACTGCCACCTGCTGGTGTGTGGGGCTAGAGTAAGTCAGCCTGAGGGAACAGAAAAGGACCTTCAGCAAATTTTGATAAAAATACCAAGGCTTCGAGAGGCCAGGAGATTTGTCCGAGGTCACACAATTCATCAGAGATGGAGCCAGAACCAGGTGAGTGCTCGACTCCAGCCCAGCGGCTCCCGATGCTATTTCTTGTGCTAGTTCTTGGCATAGAATGTTTAGAAGCTATTTTAGGCCGTTCATTTGGATGCTGGTATTTTGCATTTGTGGCCAAGTACACATTACTGAAACTTCTCATAACTTACTGGCCTGGTGGTTTCTCTACCTGCACCTGGGCAGAAGGTAAAAAACTGATTTTGTCCTGAGACTCAACCCGGATCTGATATCGTTGTCTTCAATCTCCATCTGTGACATAGAGAGGGGCCGGATAATGTTAGTGTAGCCAAGACCAATGGAGATAACACAGTACAAGTTAAGACACCGCCCCAAGGCCAACCTGTGTGGTGTTTGTCAAAGAACCTGCTGTTCTAACTCCCAGCTCAAACCGGCCATCTTCCCATGGAAAGGCAGCCGTGGGGAGGAGGTGGAGGGAGCACCCCTTAAAGTGGACTTCAGACTTATGAAATGTTTTGGTTTCTTACAAGGAAAATGTTCTCATGTGTTATGTATATAAACAAAATTGTTTTAAAAACTGCAAAAACCAGAATCATCCAGGCACAGTATGGACTGCCATTATGTAAGTGGGCTCAACCGAAGAAAACCAGCTCTTTCTACTAGCTTTCCCCATGATGGGAACATTCTAGTGGATTAGGGAGGGCTGGCCACTTGGGAAATTAATAACCATAAATGTTAAATTATAGGATATGATTATCAGACTTATATGTGCATTTTGGTGAACATTCAAAGAGTTAAAAATGTAAGACACAATAATTCTTGGGTACTGGTTACCTAGAGTTTGAATTTTAACCATGCATATTGAACCCTTCTTTGCAATGTATTTTCAATAATTTTTTGGACCCATTACTGACAGATTTACATTTTAGCAGCCAATCTTTTTGTTATTCCTATTTTTAAATTTTGTATCATTAAATTCTTTTTGCTTGAGAAACTATGTTTTATGATTGCAGTTACAGGGAGTCATTTGTGCCGATCTTTAGTGCAGTTAGAAAAAAAAAGTTTGTATCTTATATAAATAAGGCAGATCTCATGTCTTTTTTAAGATTTTTCTATATTAAAATATTTTATAAAATTATCAGTTGCTGACATCCCTGCAGCCACCAATAAATGACTCTATTAACATTTTAATCCTCTCTTTAAGGACCCTCTTCGTTGTTCCTGAAGTTATGAAATGGAACAAGGGGGCCAGTCTTGTGCACCATCCTATTTCCTAGGGTGCTTTGAATGTAGTAGGCGCTCCCTGAGCAGTTATCAAGTATTCAGTGAGTGGCCCAGTGACTAGTTAATTATTGCAATATTTATAGGAAACTGGTATCCACAATGCCTTAAGAGCTATGATGTACAGGATATGTGAAGCCAGCAAGCACCATTGGAAAATATGTGCTAGAAAAACAAACCTTAGCTTTTAAAATCTACAGTTAAGCTTCTAGGATGTTCTCTTCTCAAAGCCTCTGCTTGAGTAAACAACTGTTTTATTTGGAAAACACTTGCCTGTGTAGTTGGAGCCCAAGAGGGATGTTAAACATCAAATGGAAGGTTAACTACAAAGGCAGCACAGAAGCCTTTATGTGTGAGAGTCTTTAGACTCGCGTGTTTGCTGCATATCGACTCAACCATTTAATTTCTCATGAGCTCTATGTATTCTGTTTGGAATTCATTTCAGAGGCCTTTTGTGCTAAAGAAGAAAAGAGGTCGTAAACGCAGGAGGATCAACAGCAGTGTAACAACTGAGACCATTTCCGAGACGACCGAAGTGCTGAATGAGCCCTTTGACAACTCGGATGAAGAGAGGCCGATGCCGCAGCTGGAGCCTACCTGTGAGGCTGAAGTGGAGGAGGACGGCGGGAGGCCGGTCCCCAGGAAAGCCTTCCAGCATCCGCCCGGGAAGAAGAGACAGACAGAGGAAGGGGGCGGAAGAGACAATCATTGCTTTAAGAGTGCTGACCCTTATAGAAGTAAGTGGAGGGATTATAAAAAGCTTGCCCTTGTGGCTCTGTCCATTACTGCCAAAAAGCAGGCACCCGGGGGCCTGCCCCAGGGCGTCCCTCAGGATGTGTGGGCCCACGGGAATTAAGTGCCCACCTGTCCTTTCTCACGCATAAAGGGTTCTGGCTCCTCTTCCTGGAATTGGGTTTTATGTTAAACAACTTTTAAGGCCCAACATTCCTGTAGATGGGTTCATCTTACGTTCCGGAAATTGACTTATCCCCGAAAACTTTGAAGTATGTTAGTAAGAAACACACTGCATTTCCGGATTCTAATATGTATTTTCCCCACATTTAATATTTCTGAAATCAGGGCATATATTATATCAGTGTGAGCACTGAACTCAGTAGCTTTCTTTTTGTCTTGGGAAACAAATATTAGTAGATTGATGATGCATCTTATAATCAGTGGTGTCTTAAATTATCAAGAATCAGCTAAACTTACACCATCACTAGTAGCTTTGATAACACAGGATAATGTCGAAATCAGGACACTGTCTTTCCTTTTAAATTACTGTTTTACAATTGCTGCTGCCAGGGACACTCCACCCCATCCTCTAAAAAAAGCACCCTAAAAGTGATGTCCTGTTTAAAAGCAACCATCCCTTGCCTGTGGGTCCCAGCCGAGTCATGAGGGTCTGTGGGACAGGCTCTCTACTGCTGAACTATTCAAAAACTCACTCCCCTCTAGGGAACAGGCCATCTCGTGTCCCTGGGCACCACAGGCTGTCACTCTAGCATTTGAAAAGCCACAATTTTAAGACTATGACCAAGCATCTTCTTGACTTTCTGAATTAACAGGATACAATATTTTGCTGAGAGAATGGCATCATACCCTGGGTATAGAGAAACCAAGCCTTGTTCTTAAGTTTCTTTAAACAAACAAACACGTAAACAACAGCAGCAGCACGCTGCAGCAAGTGATCATTTTTGTGTGGAAACTGAGCCTATTGCCAGTTGTCAACTGTCTTCTCAGGAGCTTGTAAATGAACGGACACTGACTCCATTCTCCACTTGGTGCGATTTGCCTTAGAAATGCTAAGTGGCCTGGTCACACCCGATTCCTTTCAGAATCTTCTTCTTTCTTAAAAAATGATTATGAGGAAACTCATCTTCTGATGTAGAGAGGTCTTCCTATAAAAGCCGGTAGGTCCAGTAGCACGTGCAATAAGAACGTAGAAACCAGGGCACTGGCGTGGCGCTCACCTGCCCGTGTGAATAGAAATGAAGCCATTTGAACATCTTGAGACGTCAGTTAACTAGGTCTTGTACTTTGTGCTTCTGAAGGATCTGTCCACATGGCATATGTGTTCTCTTCAGCTAGCCAGTTTGAATGTAGTACTTGCAGGTAAGTTTATGTGTAACTTTTTTATAATATAAATGATCCAGAAGTTCACCCTGCTCTGCACGGATTGGATTAGAAATCATTCCCTCTGGCAAAAGGGCTCTCTGTTCCACGTAGGTTGTTAGATCTTATTTTTGGTCCCCAAAATAAGCTCTCCCACGTTCGTTCTCCTAATGCTGCTGTTTCTCTTTGTAAAGTTTTTTCTTTACATTGACCAGAAGATCAGCATGATCTGTAATTTTCTAAGACTTGGGTGTTTTATATCTATATTTATTCATTTGCTATATTTTCTTGTTTGCTTATATCTATAAAAATATACTTACATATTTATATTCATGTGCATGCAGGTACAGTAGAAATAAAATCAGCTGAACTAAAATGAACTTGACAATTATGGTTTGTTTTTTATTTACTTTAGTATTCAAACCACACATTTGAGCAGCAGATTGATCCAAAATACTGTCTGGACAGAATTAGTGATAAAAGGAATACCTGTGCTTTAAATGCTCAATAATTTTATGCTAAATACATTATAGTTTATGTCATGCAAAAATGATGATCCTGTAGTAGATTACAGATGTGTTTAGTTATTTATTCATTTGTTTCAGAGGTACACAGTTTATTTTTATGTCAGAGAGAACATTTAAATCAAAGTAAATAATGTCATCTGAGATCATTTAAATTCACTAATTGTCCACAAACCTAAGTTCACTTTCTTAGGACGGATATGTGAAGGAGGCTTCTCTTTCATTTCTTTAGTGCACTGAGGATGTGGACATGGGCTGGCATTAAACCATTCCCCTGTATTTCCTAGTTTGTAAATGTCCCAGTGAATTGTGTACAGTGTGCAATTCCGGGCATCAGAGAATATCTTGTTTGTTAAATCAAATAAGTTTATTATTGTTGCCTTTATCCATGTGCTTCCTATAAAAAGCACAGCTTTGTTGAGAGAGAATGCACGTGTCTGTGTATGGCATATATTATTTTCCCAGACCTGGGTGATTTACTCAGCTTATACCACAGTATTATTCTGTATTAGTCTTGATTATGTCTTTACCATTAAGTCTTAAAATGCTAAATTGAAAGCAGTGCTTGCTAATTAATTTAGAGAATGAACTCAAGTTGTTTGTGGTTATGCTTTCTAAGACTTTGTTTTTCTTCCTCCCCTTTGTCTCCTCGATAAGACAATATGGATGATGCAAATAACTTGAAAGAAGGCAGTAGAGACAATCCTGAACCTCTAAAGTGCAAACAAGTGTGGCCAAAAGGATCAAAGCGTGGTCTCTCTAAGTGGCGGCCAAGCAAAGAAAGGAAGACGGGATTTAAACTGAACTTGTACACCCCTCCAGAAACACCCATGGAGCCTGATGACCAGGTGACAGTGGAAGAACAGAAGGAGGCGCTGGGAGACAAAGGCAGCCCCAGTCCCACCAGGATTGAGGAGGAAGTCAAGGAAGCTGTGGATCCCCTGCTGCCTCGGGACGAAAACAGAAAGGAGGACACATGTGCACCTGTAAGTCCAACTAAATCACCAGGCGAAACACTGGAAGACGATCCGGTCAAACCTGAGGAGGAAGAGGAGGACGAGGAGGAAGAAGAGGAGGAGGAGGAGGACGAGGACGAGGAGGAAGAAGAAGAAGGAAATGTAGAAAAAGACCCAAGTGGTACTAAAAGTCAGGAAAAAGAGGAACCAGAAGTCTGCCTGGACAAAGAGGACCCTGAGCGTTTGGATGATCATGAAGAGGAGGAGGAGGAGGAAGAGCCATCTCACAACGAGGGTCATGATGCTGATGATGAAGACGACAGCCACACGGAGTCAGCAGAGGCGGAGAAGGAAGAGCGCCCCAGGGAAGCTTTCAGAGAAGTACTGGAAAACCAGGAGGCTTTTTTAGACCTTAGTGTCCCCCCTAGTCATTCAGACCCAGAGGTCTTAATGGACTGTGGTGTTGACCTTGCAGCTGCGTGTAACAGTGAACCCAAGGAGCTTACTGCGGACACGGAAACTGCGCCTGAGTCTGATGAGGAGCCACCTGACGAACAGGCACAGAAACAGGACCAAACGAACAGCGAAGAAGCAGATTCTGAGTTCAAAGAGGCAAGTACAGCAGCCATGGAAATCGACTCTGAGACCGTCCAGGCCGTGCAGTCTTTGACCCAGGAGAACAGCGAACAGGAGGACACCTTTCAGGACTGTGCCGAGACTCAAGAGGCCTGTAGAAGCCTACAGAACTACACCCATTCAGACCAAAGTCCACAGATTGCTGCCACTCTGGACGATTGCCAACAGTCAGACCACAGTAGTCCCGTTTCATCCGTCCATTCCCACCCCGGCCAGTCCGTGCGTTCCGTCAGCAGTCCAAGCGTCCCTGCCCTGGAGAACAGCTATGCCCAAATCAGCCCAGATCAAAGTGCCATCTCAGTGCCATCTTTGCAGAACATGGAAACCAGTCCAATGATGGATGTCCCGTCGGTTTCCGATCACTCACAACAGGTCGTTGACAGCGGATTTAGCGACCTGGGCAGCATCGAGAGCACAACGGAGAACTACGAAAACCCAAGCAGCTATGACTCCACGATGGGCGGCAGCATTTGTGGCAACGGCTCCTCACAGAACAGCTGCTCCTATGGCAACCTGACCTCGAGCAATCTGACGCAGAGCAGCTGTGCTGTCACCCAGCAGATGTCCAACATCAGCGGGAGCTGCAGCATGCTGCAGCAGACCAGCATCAGTTCCCCCCCCACCTGCAGCGTCAAGTCTCCGCAAGGCTGCGTGGTGGAGCGGCCTCCGAGCGGCAGCCAGCAGCTGGCCCAGTGCAGCATGGCCGCCAACTTCACCCCGCCCATGCAGCTGGCCGAGATCCCCGAGACCGGCAACGCCAACATCGGCCTCTACGAACGAATGGGTCAAAGTGATTTTGGGGCCGGGCACTACCCGCAGCCGTCAGCCACCTTCAGCCTTGCCAAACTACAGCAGTTAACTAATACACTTATTGATCATTCATTGCCTTACAGCCATTCCGCTGCTGTAACTTCCTATGCAAACAGTGCCTCTTTGTCCACACCATTAAGTAACACAGGGCTTGTTCAGCTTTCTCAGTCTCCACACTCCGTCCCTGGGGGACCCCAAGCACAAGCTACCATGACCCCACCCCCCAACCTGACTCCTCCTCCGATGAATCTGCCACCGCCTCTTTTGCAACGGAACATGGCTGCGTCGAACATTGGCATCTCCCACAGCCAAAGACTGCAAACCCAGATTGCCAGCAAGGGCCACGTCTCCATGAGAACCAAATCGGCATCTCTGTCACCAGCCGCTGCCACCCACCAGTCGCAGATCTATGGGCGCTCTCAGACCGTAGCCATGCAGGGTCCTGCACGGACTTTAACCATGCAGAGAGGCATGAACATGAGTGTGAACCTGATGCCAGCCCCAGCCTACAACGTCAACTCCGTGAACATGAACATGAACACTCTCAATGCCATGAATGGGTACAGCATGTCCCAGCCGATGATGAACAGTGGCTACCACAGCAATCATGGCTACATGAACCAAACGCCCCAGTACCCGATGCAGATGCAGATGGGCATGATGGGGACCCAGCCATATGCCCAGCAGCCCATGCAGACCCCACCCCATGGTAATATGATGTACACAGCCCCCGGGCACCATGGCTACATGAACACAGGCATGTCCAAACAATCTCTCAATGGGTCCTACATGAGAAGGTAGGCAACATAGGCAGTCACAAACCCCTGGGCGTCACTATCGGATTGATCTGCACAAATACCTTCGAAGAGTACGATTTCAAAACCAGCAAATTGGTGTGAATGCAAAAATATTTGTTGGCACCATTTATTTTAAAAAAAAAAAAAAGCTGTATGCAGCAGAAAGCCTTATACAAGTTGTTTTTCCTTTTTTCCTTTTTCTTTTTTGGTACCTTTGTTTCTGTTCCTTTTATATGAAGTTCTCTGCAGAGGAAGGCCTCTCTCTGGACTACACTGGAGGCAGCCACTTGTTGTGCCTGCTTCCATTAAACAATGTGGATATCAAGCCCCGCACTCCCGAGTTATCTGTTTTAATACAGAACCTAGAGCTTTTTTTCCTTCCCTGTCCACTCCATGTAAATGCCTTTAGCATTTCAGTTCTTGTATATTTTGTTTAAGGTGACACTTCCGCATGCCGCTAATGTCTTTGTTAGTGACAGTGCATTTTGTAGTACTGTACAAGTGTTGTGCTAACAGTAAGCCATTTCTTAAGTTTTTTGCCTTGATTAGGGTGCCCTAATTTGAGGGTTTTAAAAAAAACTATATTTTTGTTAATTATAAAACTGTAAAGAGCTATAAAAGCTATTACCATTTGGTTAGTCAAAAGGGTTTTATTGCTAAATGTTTGGTGTAAAGTTGAGACCCTTTTCCATTTTGGTGACAGATTTCTTTGGGGGAAAAAGGCAGCTTTCTGTTTTATAAATGCAGACTTCTGTTTATTGAATGAAGCATATTCTCAGTGTTTATCTGTCAGGTTTTGAAACATTTCATATATGTCCAAATACTTGGCAGGATTTAAAAAAAATAGTGAATTTGGTGTAAAGTTGCTATTTTATGGAAATGCCTCTAACTTTACATTTTCATTCCATCTGTAGATTTTTCTATCTTTATAAAATATTGGAGTTATTTTTTAAGGAAAAATAGAGAAGTAGCTTGTGAATAGCTCAAACTAAGCTTACAAATCGCATGTAAAAAAGCAAAAAAGTTATTTGTGTCTGTTTATATTGCTTCCTTTTTTGTAGCCTTTGTACCTGTACAGGTGACTGTAAGGGCCAAGCAGGAGAGGCGCAACCCTTGTATAAAATAGCAGCCAGCGACACTCTTGGATTTATCTGTTCTCTTTTTAGTCAGTCACTTCAAAAAAAACCACAAAAAATAAAAAAAAGCTGTACATTTTAACATAAAATAAATTATGATGAGCCATTTTTAGCCTCTTGTGTCCTGTCATATTATGATTGATAGAGAATGACCAATGGAACTGTATCATGTGTCACATCTCAGAACACATACACATTTTGGGAAAATAAATTATTTAGTGTACATTGGAGTTAAGAGATTTTCTGATTTGTTTTGACTTTGGGGGAGGGGGTTGGCAATAAATAAGAGTAATATCTAATAAAACCATCACATATACCAAATACCTATTTAATAAGTTAATTTATAATGGATTTTAATGCTTTACATGAAAGTTTATTTTATGCTAGTGCATACCTTCTGTATGCCAATCATTGTCTTTAAAATAAAGTGAATTTGTTTTTTTCTTTTTGACTTTGATCTTCATTTGCAAAGGGATCCTGCACAAATACCAGTTACCTCAGTGGTTCTGTCTGTGTCAACTCCCCTCAGGGGTGCAGTGGTGGCCAACTTCGTTCCTTAAAAGAATAATACAAAAAAAAAACAACAGTTTGGGAATGTATGTTCGAAGAACCATTTTCTTAAAAAAAAAAAAAATGTGTGAAAGTTTTGCTCTGTGGTGAATGAGTGATTGGATGTTTTATTTAATGTCTGGAGTTCAGACAAAAAATGTTTTCAAATATTATTTTATGGAATCCAGAGAAAGTTGTGTCTTTTGAAACAGTATTCAGCTAACAAGCCTAGAAATGTATGCGTGGCTTGGCACCCATGTGGAACTGGCCCAGGAAGCTCTCCACGTGTGTAAACGGGTGCTCACCGCTCCTGTGAGGCCAGTCACGTTCAGGCCTCTCGGAGGGAGAACGTTGCTTTTCCACCAGTGGCTCAACCCACACAAAAACCAGGCATTGTACCGATCAGACACAAACTTTCAAGTCGATGCAGAACAGAACTCTGAAAAGGCAAGATGGCGCACACCCCCCGGGATCACGCCCTCCAGAGGGAGGCTGCCCGCGGGGTTTGCCGTGCACTCTCGCCCGTGGGTTTCTCTCGCTCATAGTTACAGAGCTTCAGGGCTGAGTGTCAGGAGTGTATGTTTTGGCCCCTTCCATCCACAGCTGCACAGTCAGTGGGGGAAAGTCTGTAGTAGCTGAGGGAGGGTTTCCAAAACCACTCTGCAGGGGCTGTCATCACAGAGGGAGGAGAGAACCTTCCAGATGCTGTGCTGGTTGGTGGGAAGGACACCAAGTCCACCTGCAGAGTGGTGGTGGTGGGGCGGGGCGGGTGACTGTGCTGCTTGTTTGACTCAGCTGCTGTGTCATTTCAGGAACAGCTCAAGGGTCCACCAGAGCCTGCCTGAGCCCGGGAGATGGGGGGTGACGGGTGGGGTGGGGTGGGGGGGCTGCTAACAACCTGATGGAAGCCACACAGAGCTTCCCACAGGCCTCACCTTGAAACCTTCACTCATTTGGTGCCTTTCCTCTCGTGCTAAGATTGTTTGGGACTGAGATTTGCCCTCGCTGTTCCCTTAGGCAGTGGCTTGTTAATCACACCCTACGGGGTCTATGGATACCCAGGTTCCATCACCCCCCGCCCCCGCCCGCCTACACACACCGACACACCTCCTGCCTGCCTCACAGACGCCAGGGAGCTTGTCCACAAGTCCCAGACCTGCCCCACCAGAATCTAAGAACAGGACTGGGACTCCATGTGCATCCCAGGCTCCCTAGGGACTGCAGCGTAGCCAAGTACGGGGAGCCCCCTGCTGGCCCAAGGCCCTGGGTTCATCGACAAACAGAGGGTCTCAGCGCAGGTGAACTGCTGACCCGAGGTGGTCCCAGGACACCCTGCACGCTCCTCACTAGCCCCCCTCACTAGAAAAGTCAACTCGGACCTCAGTGTGGCCCCAGGGCGCCTGGAAAACGGGAACTTGGATTTATCAGGACTGAAATGTCACAATCTGGTTGAGATCCGTGAACAGGCCGCAGCTTTTAAACCCAGTAATGTTCTTTCCTTATAAGAGTTTTAACAAGTGGTTGTCAGTTCCCAACCTTTACTTTTTAATGAGTCCAGTGGTGCCTGCCCATGTGTGAAGGCTTCGGACCTCCTTGCCAACAGTCTGTTTCAGAAATAGTGACTCACGATCTTGTTCCAAAGCTTTCACCACAGTCCTCCCACGTACCCCACACACCCTGCGCAGGAAACGGGCCAGCACAGGGGCTCCTCAATTTACAGATGAGATTGAGGCTCAACAAACAGTTCTCTCAGAAACTCAGCTTTTCCTACAGTATTTTACTCTGTGAAAAGACCATCACTTGTCTAATAAGCACACGCTTTAAAAACTGTTAAGTGATGTGTAAGTACAGTTTACCCTGTTACAAGCAAGTGTTGGTCTACAGTCGATACGCAGAGTCCAAGTACAGTTACAGTTACATTATGAAGCAGTGCCTTCTATTTCTTTGTACCCAGGCTTCCATAATTCCACACTCCAGCTTCCTTCTCCCTTCTTCCTTCTTCCTGTCTCCTTTCCTGGGGTTCCTCTCTCATCTCACTCAGTACGACTTCAAATTACACCTCTATAAAGATAACATCCACAATCTTTAAAAAATATCTTTTTATTGATTTCAGAGAGGAAGGGAGAGGGAGGGAGGGAGGGAGAGAGAGAGAGAGAGAGAGAGAGAGAGAGAGACATCAATGATGAGAATCATTGGTTGGCTGCCTCCTGCATGCCCCCTTCTGGGGACTGAGCCTAAAACCCCGGGCATATGTCCTGACCGGGAATCACACCGTGACCTGGTTCATAGGTCAACGCTCAACCACTGAGCCACACCAGCTGGGCAACATTCACAATTATATCTCCAGTCAGAGCTCTCTCTATATTCAAGGTCAAAGGACATGGGACACCTTTTATTTGTCTTAATAGACGTAAGGCGATCTTCAGCCCCCTGGCCCCATTTCCACCCCATCGACCTCATCTCAGTATTAAGGCACTGCCATTGCCTTAATACTGAGGTGGAATTGATACCTTCCATTTCTCCCTCCCTCAAAGTTCTGTGGTTTCTCCAGGATAACCGTTTCCCGGCACTGCCTCATCCAGGTCACCTTCCTCTTTCCTAGCAGCAGTTCCAACAGCCTCCTACCTGGTCTTCTCGCCTGATTTTTAAACTCCCTACAATCCAATTTCCACACTGCAGCCAGTGGTATTTCCCCCAGAGTGAGTTCCTGAGAACATAGGTAAGACCATCCCCTGCTTAAAAACCTTCAATGTTTTCCTTTGCACTTGGAATAAAATCTAGCCTCTCTACCTCTCTCCTGCCACTCCCCACCTCAGCCACGAACCCTGGCTTCACTGATGGGCAGTTCCACAAACACGTACCTTGGGGGTGTTTCCTTAAAAACACACTTCATTGCCAGCTCAGAGCCTCCGCCTGTGTGTTCCCTCCTCATTTGGAAGGTGTGCTCCTTCAGGACTCAGCTCACCCGGCCTCCACAGAGAGGCCGTCTTCACCACCCTTTTAAAGTGGGTTTCTCCCCGATCCTGTCCCTGGCTGGTCACCTTACTCCTGTTTCTCTCATGGCACCTGATCATAGATAGCATGCAGTTTTGTTTTTACTTGTGGCCTCTGAACCCCACTTTTTGGCAGGTGGTAGGTTCTCAAATACTTGTTGACTGCATGAATATTTTACTTCTGTAGACTTGAAACGCTTCTGCAAAAACTTCTGATCCTCCTTTCTTCTACCTCTAGCTTCCAGGAACCATCTTGACGAGACCAGACTCCAACGTTAAAGTTCTCTGCTGTCCTCAGCAGGACTCAGCCCCCAAGAGGTGGGGCATGTAGGAAGGTGCAGGGACCCAAGAACACCAGCAGTGGGACTCAGGGGTTCCATACTTTCTGCATATGGACTCATTGAAAAGTATATATTTTATTGAAGTGGAAATGCTGAATTCTCTCTGGACAAGGAATAGATCAGACCGAGGAGGTAAATGTGTTTCCAGGGAATTATGAGGCTCCTGTGATGGAAAAGTCTATGTAGGGGCCACTATGATCATAGAGTCCTTTTTGGTGTCTCTTTTCCAAGAGCCTGTGTATAGCTCCCCTCACACCCCAATCTGGGTCATTATGAGGACCTGATTCCTCTTAGGCCAGAGGTCGGCAAACTGCGGCTCGCGAGCCACATGCGGCTCTTTGGCCCCTTGAGTGTGGCTCTTCCTAAACCTTAGGAGTACCCTAATTAAGTTAATAACAATGTACCTACCTATATAGTTTAAGTTTAAAAAAATTGGCTCTCAAAAGAAATTTCAATCATTGTACTGTTGATATTTGGCTCTGTTGACTAATGAGTTTGCCGACCACTATCTTAGGCCAACGTCACGCAACCAGAGCAGACCGTGGGCAGTTCCAGGAAGGCTAACCAGCCACCAAGCCCAGGCCACAAGTCCTCCCCTCTGGTACAAAGCAGGGCAGCTCGCCAGAGCTCACAGGGTTACCCTTGGGTAGCTTTTCACATTGTCCTTCCTCCATCAAGAACTTCCTCTTTCATTCTGCTGAAAACCACAACCAGGTTGGAGAACTGGGCCCCTTTTCACATTTCCCCCACGGCCTTTATCACACTCTGCTCTCTCTAGGCAGCTGGGCTTCTATCAGTATCTCTCTTTGGGTTCTGTCTGGTTTATGGTGCCTGGTTCCAGATGCCATCTCTACCTGCTGGGTGCCTGCTGCTGTTCTCTTCTCCGGAATGAAAATCTGAGAGTGATGGTGACTGGCTTAACCCTCTAGGAAGGGAACTCACCACCTGAACCTGCATGCCTGTGCTCCCATTCCAGAGCAAACACATTTGCAAATACGTCCTGGTGTGACTGAACAAAAATCGAAATGAAAGGGGCTCGCCCTAACTGGTTTGGCTCAGTGGATAGAGCATCGGCCTGCAGACTGAAGGGCCCCAGGTTCGATTCCAGTCAAGGCCATGTACCTTGGTTTCGGGCACATCCCCAGTAGGGAGTGTGCAGTAGGAAGCTGAATCGATGTTTTTCTCTCTCCTCGATATTTCTAACTCTCTATCCCTCTCCCTTCCTCTCTGTAAAAAATCAATAAAATATATATTTTTTTAAAAAATGAAAGGGGCTTCCTTGAGTTCTTGTTCCCTAAGAGTGTCTCCTCCCTCTTTTCCAAAATTATAAAGTCAAACTCTTGCGCAAATTTACCACAATTTATTGAATTTTTCTGGGTAGTGGCAGCTCTGGCTAAACATTTGAAGAGCCCTGGCTCCCTGAGGAAGGTGGGGGAGCCCAAAGCAGGGCCTCTGTACAGGGGCTCAGGATCCCCCTCCCCCAACCCCCACCCCCACCAAGTGAGCGGCAGCATCTCTAGGGGACCTGAGTCTAGGGATCCCGTGGAGAAGAGGATGCAGGAGGCAGGAAGGAAATACAGACACCTCAGAAGGGGACTCACTCCCGGGCACGTTCTGTGGTTAGAAAATATATTTCTATTTTAAAATTATTTTTTAAGAATGTGACTTTCAGACCAAGCCAAACATTTAATCACAGCGCAATGCCTACACATTTTTAAGTCCTTTTCTTCTCCCATCTTACAAAAAATAAATAAAAAATATAGGCGCCTTTATGCAGAACGGTGTGTCCATCTGTAACCAATTCTGCTGGGAGGCCTGTCGGCCCTGTTCCGCTGCGAAGCCAAATACTGGAGTCCGGGAGGCAGCCCTGCATCCTCCCTGTTCATCGCATGCACCCGGGAAGGTTCAGATGACTTGGAAGAAGTCAAGCTTCGGTTTCACAGTCCCTTCTCCAGAACAAACGGAGTCACGGACCAGAGCCCTATCAGCCTCCTCTCTCCCTTCCCAAGGGGGGGGCCCTACAGCTCCTTCTCACTGGCCTTCTCGCCGTCGTCGCTGTGCGGGGCCTGCTGCCTCTGCTGCACCAGCTCCTTGTCCAGTTCCCGGAGCTGCTTCAGGAAGCCCCAGTTGGGGAGGACACAGCGGTTCTTGGCCACTTGTTGGATGGCGTCCACCAGGGTCATGTTCCTGTGGATCATCAGGTAGGCCAGGACCAGGGTCGCCGAGCGGCTGCGGCCCATGACGCAGTGAACCAGGATCTTATCTGAAATGGAGTGGGGACAAGAGGCAGCAAACTAGCTAGTCATCATGGCATTCTTCACCACCATGCACTTGGGGGGGGGGGGGGGAGGGGGCAGAGGGGGATGGGAAGGCGGGGAGAGCTAGTTTCACTTAAGAAAATCCCTGATGGGCCGTACAAATTAATTTATCAAATTTCAGCCCTTGGTTACACTTCTTAATATTCTGTGTGATGACATGGGAAGCACACACAAAGCACTTGGCCTGCATACCGAAGCGCGATAGTTATCGTGGGAGAAGCACCAGGGAGATTGAGTTGCAAGTTGAATTGGCCACTGTTTCATAAGACACCCTTTTACTTAAAAGAATGGATGACAGGAAAACCATGGCCATTTAAACTTGGGTATTTGGCAGACTTTGGCTCAAAAGTGAACACAGTCAGTCTGCCACATCACAGAAAACAACGGATGGTCTTTATTGCCAGTGATAAAATGCAAGCTTTTGAGCAAATATTAAGAGTTTTGGAAAACTTGTATCTATCACTGTGAAGCTGATGGTTTCCCAATACTCTGAAGATTTTTGTTAGGATGAGTGATGAAGTTAACAAATCTGTTTTTGATAACGTCTAGTGGAAAGTGTCAACATTTGGAGGATCTGCATAACTGAGTAAACCAAATGACCAAATACAAGATTTTACAGAATCATGCAGAGGTAAAACATCCATTCAAAGACAGACCAGTGGATTTTCATGTAACTGAGTATGAAGTTTATTGATACGGCATCAGATTCCACATCACAGCTAGCCTTTAAGAAGCTATCATTTGCCCGGTCGGTGTGACTTGGGAGTTGAGAGCGTCGACCCATGAACCAAGAGGTCACCAGTATAGTTCCTGGTCAAAGCACATGCCTGGGTTGTGGGCTCGATCCCTAGTAGGGGATGTGCAGAAGGCAGCCAATTGATGTTTCTCTCTCATTGATGTTTCTATCTCTCTATCCCTCTCCCTCTCTCTCTAAAAAAAAATAAACAAAATCATATACTTTTTAAAAAAAGAAGCTATCATTTGTCAAGTGTGGGTGTAGTATCGAAGAAGAATACCCACAATTACCTGAAAAGGCGATTAGAGCATCCCTCCCTTCTCCAGCTACACTGCTGCTGAGTGAGGCTGGATTTTCTTCATCCGCGCCAACCAAAACAATGTACCACAACAGATTGAATGCAGAAGCTAATCAGATTCCAACTGGATTCTACTAAGCCTCGCATTGAAGAGATTTGCAACAATGTAAATTAGTACCACTCTTCTCCCTAACTGTATTGGAAAATGTAATTTTTCATAAAAATATGTTATGTCACTATCCAATGGTGTGTTTCATCCTTTTAAAATGAGTATTCAGCTTTTCAGTTTTTCTTTCTAATAGGGTAAGTGCTGATAGGCACAACCTGTGTAAACAAAACTCCCTTTGGCCACTGCCATGGCAGTGTCTGGGCCCCGCTGCGAAGCCTTGATGTGAAGCTGTGGCCTCTAGAGCTCACGTAGTGAGTGTCCCCCGTGTTATTCCATCCTTAATACAGCCTTCAGGGTTCCAGTATCATCCTCCCTGCTTTACAGAGAGGGCAACGACTTGTCAGAGGTACCTCAGGAACCTGGTGCCAGCACTAGAAATAGTTCAAAACAACATGTTATTGAGGCCCTACTGTGTGCTGGACACTGGCCACCATGCTCTCGGGACAGAGAGAATACTGAGATCAGGGTCTCTGGCTGTACCCACTACTGCCAGGCCAGTGCCACCCTCCCTGGGTGTGCGATCGCTCTGCTGGCGTCAAGCTGGCTGAGGCAGCTCGAGCTGTGGGACCCCAGTGTTGTCCCTGTTCCTGAGTCTCGGGCCTGAGGCCGGGAAAGATGACCAAGAAGACATTCATGGACAGCCCCGGGTCTCTGGAGCATCGCCAGGACATGAGAACAGCTTGGAAAGAACACTTCTGAATGGACATGGCTCTCCTGTGTCCCTCCCATCTTCCTCAGGGGACCATGTCCGGGACAGTGGGAATGGCCAGCAGCCATGGCAGCCTGAGGACTCCAAGAGGGTTGAACCCCAGGCGCCAGGATCCCCATCCCACACCCCCACCTGGTCAGAGAGGCCGGCACACCCTGCCTGACAGTAAGGACTCTACTGATGGCCTCTCCACACATCGCGGGGGCACGGAGAGGTGTTCCATGAAGAGCCATTCACTTTATCACCGTCCATTTTCACGGAACCCCACAAGCTAACCCGGCGGCCTCCGGTCCCAGCCTTCATGCTGCTGAGCTACACGAGCCTAGCCTCACCGCCCCTGCCTTGTGCACCTTGGCCGGAAAGGAGGGCGAGAAGCAGGGCCACGCCCTTCCTGCGGCCGGGTTTGGGGAACTGGGCCCGAGGGACGGCTGGAGTGGCATGTCTACCTCTGGCATCCTAATCCCCACACCCTGTTCCAGAGGCTGCTGGCCCCCCGCCAGCCGGCTGATAACTAAAGCGTTTCTTCCTCTCCTGGCAAAAAGGGTAATTCTTTCTGTCATGACTAAATGCTCCGAACAGACGAAAGCTGTAGTTCATTAAGCCTTTTGGGAGCCTGAAGTCTGCTGAGTGGGAGGAGGGGGTGGGAGAGGAAGGAGAGGGGGTTTGGTGGGGGTGCAGTGGGGGTGGTGCTCAGCCCCAGCAGGAGCTCCTGGAACTAAATTTGTTTTTATGATGGTGGCATTAATGCCACCAGCCATGTGAGCGTGGTAGGTCCCCCTGGAGTCAAGGGCCGGCCCCAGTCCCTCAGGGCCCTGCTCCCTCTTTGCTCTGGGGCTCTGCTAAGCACCACCCGCTGGGGCCCAGCATGGGGTGGTGAGAAACTGCTGTCAGGAGGGAGAGAAGGCCAGGAAGGCTGGCCTGTTCCCAGCAGGGGCCTGGCCAGAGAGAGCAGGGGACTCTCTGGGAGTTAGATACCAGCCGGGGTCAGGCCCTGGGCGGAGGCAGCATTGTCAGGGTTTGGCACTTTCTGCGTCAGCAGCTTTCAAACCCTTTGGTGTGGCTCCCAGAAACACTATATAGAATTCATCGCTAACATGAACATAGCCTCAGCTCACGCCACATCCTCCAAGTATGTTGTTAGGTATTTTTACTGTAGCCAATCCTCACAACCTGATGAGGCCGGTGAAAGACCGTCCCCGTTTTTTCAGGGGAAGCAGCTGAAGTGCAGAGAAGGGACTCCAAGTCGCCCAGCTAGGAAGTGGCTGAAGTGTGTGTGGCTGGGACCCAGCCACCTGCCGCCAGGGTTGAAGCTCTTAAACGCTAAGGGGGGAATCGGAATCACAAGTGTGTGTGTCAGACGAAAGTTTCACAAAGTAATAAGCACTTTTCCCACGCACAATGCTTGCTGCTATTTTCTATTCTAATCTATTCCATTTTTTAAAAAAGAAATGCTGGTTGTACCCACACTATAGGTCACAATCTTAATGTTTGGGGGAAAATGGTGATTTCAGTGAAATATTTCCCCTTAGGCCTTTACCAAAACTTGAATTCCCAAAAGTTGAATCTTATGAAGAAAACCCAAATCCAGAATCTCTGCGGCTTCCCAATTGCATATTTCCCTTCTGACCAGGAGGTAGGCCTCTGCCACTCAAATCAGACATACAGGCCAAGCCCCCCAACCCCGCACCCCCTCACCTGCACCACCCGTACCCCCACCAGGTGTGCACTCCCTAAACACCTCCTGTCTGGGTTTGGGGGATGCCCTTTGCCTGTCTCTCGCTCAGACCTTGCCTCCTCAGCGGCGTGCAAAGCCAGAGTTCATACTTCTTCCCAAACCGGTCAGGCTCGAAAAAGTCCTCAGACAAAGGGGGCACGGCGGGTTCTGAGCTGCCAGGCAGGCCCGAGTGTGCCGCAGAGGGAAGACTGTCACAGCCCCTGAGAGTCGCCCTGCCTACAGCTCAGAGGCACCAGGGATCCGCCTCCTGCTCAGATGCAGCCTTCCTTTACTGACTCACACCCACCTTAGCCACAATGGCCTTTAAGCTGGTGTGAAAGCAGGCTGTGGATCGTCCGTTAAAGAAAAAGAAGGAAGGAAAGGAGAGCGGTGATACTAAGACCCGATCTTTAGAGCCTCCTGGTGTCTGCCCTGGGATTTTTCCGACGATTTCCTTAAATTAAAACCACCCCACGTCGCGCCAGGAGCGGTGAAGACAGCCCAAGCGGGGTCCCCATGGCAGGCTTTTGTCAGGACTTGTTTTTCTGATGAGGAATGACAGGTTCCGTTGTTTCAGATTCCCATCACCAGCTGCCCTGCCTCATGTGCCATAATATTTGGTGACTTGTTACACAGCAAAGTCACCGGATGCTCAAAATACGGGCGGAGGATTCTCCCGTGAGGCCTGAGTGACAGGCGTTCCCACCACGGGCCCCGGGCACCTCCCTTGGCTCCCCTGGGCCGCTGGGTCCCCAGCTCCTGGGGCGGGACACTGGGCTAGATGATCTCTAAGATTTTTCCAGGGGGACAGATTGCCTGCGGGGTTCTCTCAGAAAGAGCAATCAGGGGAGGGTCGGTGGGAGTGGGCGCCCTGGGCTGACTCCACAGCTCCAGGAGCAGTGCTTTTCAAAAAGAGGGAGCGAGACGAGCTGTGGGCAGCAGAGGGAAGCCGTGTGCCCTTGGCAGACACTAGCCAAGGAAGAAGAGGAAAGATAAGAGGAAAGAGAGACGCCTTGCCTTTTGGCCAGGCTGTCCATCAACACCTCTTACATCAAGAGTATAATAGGAAACATGCGCGTGGGCCTGGCTCTGACATGCTGTAGTCGCGTCCCTTGGTTTCCCAAAGCCCGACGAGGTGCAGCCGCCCAGGGCACGTGGCCGGCAGGCCGGGCCCAGGCACCGCCACTGCGGGGAGTCCGTGGCAATGCCGCCCGGCTGGCCAGCCTTTTATTGTGTTCCTGTGACTCCTGGGGGCACAGGTACCCACTGACAGCCGGTGGGTTTCTTTTGTTTGGCCTTCGCAGCGTTTTAAGAAATTTTCAATGTGTTGCCAACACTTAAAAATCGAGTGATTTTACATTAAATCCCAGATTGGAGACATTTCCTGAAAAGTCGGATCTACCACATTTGCGCTGGTTCTCACAAAACAAACGTTGGCTGGGACTGGGCAGCAGCTGCCCCTTGGGAAGGGGTATGAGCTCTGCACTTAGCCACAAGCACCCCAACCACACCCCACGGCGTACACACAGCCAGCTCCGTTCACTCCTGCACGCTGCCTGGTCCTGAGCCGGTAGGACTTTGAGCCTTCAACTCAAGGAAATCTTTAAATAAGTAAGCACACAGCCCTGGCCGGTGTGCCCAGTGGTTAGAGCATTGGCCTGCACACCAAAGGGTCACAGGTTCAATTACCGGTCAAGGGCACATACCTGGGCTACAGGTTTGATACTGGCCCCAGTCCTGGTGGGTGTGGGAGGCAATCGATGTTTTTCTCTCTCTCCCTCCTCCCTCCCTCTCTTACACTCTCTCTAAAAAAAATCAATGGAAAAAATACCCTTGGGTGAGGATTAACAGCAACAAAAAATGTAAGTGGACAAGGTACTGAGAAGGGAGCCCAGCCTCCCACCTGGCAATGCAGCCATGCCCTGGTCCCCATCCCCAGCCAACAGTCTAGTCCCCACCCCTGCATACTCTCTGGCTTTGGTATATACTCCCCCCCACACACACTTTTTTTTTTTAAGAGACTGTTTTTTGTTTTTGTTTTTAATGATGTTTTATTGATTTTTAGAAAGGAAGGGAGAGGGAGAGATAGAAACATCAATGATGAGAGAGAATCATCGATCTGTTGCCTCCTGCATGCCCCACACTGAGGATGGAGTCCACAAGCCAGGCATGTGCCCTGAGGGGGAATTGAACTGTGGCCCCCTGGTTCATAGGTTGACGCTCAGCCACCCAGCCACGCCAGATGGGCATATACTTTTCCCTCTTGACCCTTTCTTTGCGAGGTGCTTTCGACCATCTGGTCTACCAGTCACTATCCACACCAGCCTGACCTCTGCATTGAAACTCTGTGATCTGCCCAGGCCCAAACAGGACTTGAGGGTCCCATTCTCTCCGGACTCCGCAGTGTGGGCAGACTCCAAACTCATGTGCCGGGAACCAAAAACAAACTGTCGTACGAGCATATCACACTAGTTCAAAGTTGGAATGTCTTTTTTTCTTTGGGGATTGGAAACTTTATGATGATGATGTGCGTGTGCTGGTGTGGCTGTGTGTTTCACGGTGCACGATCTCTCTCTATCACACACATCTGAGAGCCTGCTGCGCACCAGGTTCTGTGCTAAGTGCTTTATGTCGGTTGTTGCGGAGGTGCGGAGCCTCATTATAATCTTTCAAGGTAAATATTTTTATCACCAGATGCAGAAACTAAGGCTCAGAGAAATCACATTGTTACTAAGCTGTGATCTGAACCCAGCCCTGTCTTCTCCAAAGCCTGCCAGCCCCCTTCCGTTAAGGGGAAGGCCAAAGGTAGAGTCATGGCAAGTGAACTGAAGGATTGGGTGGGGGTACTGTAGCTTTTTGTTGTTGTTGTTGTTGTTGTTTTTTCATGTCAAATATGTTTTCAATTAACTTCAAATATTCCGAGGCGAATTTTACCTCATGGTGATGAGTCAGAGTCCAGTTGCTTTTTGATCCTGCTTGGAAACCCAGATTGTGCACAACACAAAAGGTGGCCCATAAATAGACTCATAAAAGAGTGACTTTGAAATGAAGCATCCCCGAATACAAGCATTTCAGTTCCATGAGTTTCTTTTTCATCATGACATTGCTGTGAACCAAAATAACAACCAATTGTTGGTGCCTATGGCCGGCTGTGGGCCAGGTTCACCTTGGGACGGCCGTCAAGGCCTGGGACTGCAGCAGGCATGGCCCCGACCCGGCCACAGGTTGCAAGTTCCTGAAGCAGGCCATTTGGTCAAGCGGTGAGCCTTGTGCTCCCAACCTCTTGTGCTAAGAAAGCTTTCAGTACAGTAGTCCCCCCTTATCCGTGGAGGATGTGTTCCCAAACCCCCAGTGGATGCCTGAAACCACAGGTAGTTACTGAACCTAAGCAACTTCTTCAACTCTGCCGGAAATGTGGCAGCAGCTGTTTTATTGGCAGACGCAGCCTCTCCAGTAATTTTATTATTTTTCAGTCTAACCTACTCCTGAATCTGTGCAACCATCCCTTACAAATGGCTTGGTGGCACCCATTGCAGGGGGTTCCTTGCTGAAATCATTGTATAGGCTCCATGCTTTCTGGTGCAACAGGTTGCATCAATCACAACCCATTTTCTGTTCTGTCTTCCACCTACAAATGTAATGCTTTTTCTATCTTAACTAAACTTGTCATGCGCTGTGGCCATAATTTTTGCAGTTTAAGGTGAGACAGCAAAACTAGCACGAATTTCTTTTTCCTTCGTCACAATTTCGGGGATAGAAGATTCCTTTACAGTAAGATCTTAGCAACCTCAGCAGACAATTTTCTTCTTTCGTATTAATTCCAGAACTTTCACCTTTTCACTTACAGTTTCTCCTCGGTGTATCTGAATTGCCAGCATCACTACTCTTGCACTTTGGGGCCATTAAGTAACGTAGGGGAACTTGAACTCAAGCTCTGCGATACCGAGGCAGTCGATCTGATAACCGAGATGGCCACTACGTGACTAATGGGCAGGGAGCATATACAGCGTGGACATGCTGAACAAAGGGATGATTCCTGTCCCTGACAAGATGGATCAAGACACTGCGAGATTTCATTACGCTACGCAGAATGGCGTGCAATTTAAAACTTATGAATTGTTTATTTCTGGAAATTTTCATTTAATATGTTCAGACTGTGGTTGACTGGAGGTAACTGAAACTAGGGAAAGGGAAACTGCAAATGAGGAGGGGCTACTGTCACTGGTTACCCCAAATTATGTGATGGTCCCCTAAAGGGTTGTGACACATGCGGCTGAAGTCAGAACAGAAATTAGGGCCGTGAAGTCCCTGTGGCCTCTATGGAATGCCACCCTGCAGCCGTAACTGCATATTGTCTTACCTGACGCATTCCTAAAGTGTGCCCTTCTCTCCAAAATAGCCTGGTAGCCTTTCCCTGGATTAGGGCAGCTGAAACTGCAAGGACCAGCACTGTGCCTTCAAATTAACCCCGGGAAACTCAGACATCACAGGTGCAAAGCTCAGTCTCAAATATAGTTTGCCACTTATAAAGGCTAGGTGGTCACTAGACGGAGTGTTACTGGACTTAGGGAGGGTCAGGTGGATGAGCGGGTAAGGAGGCCGTGGGCTTGGCTGGTTGGCAGGAGAATTTGCAGTCTTTCCACAGATTTTCCACTCAAGTCAGCTGCCTGAGGGTTTTCTGGCCTCAAACCTTTGACTATTCGTCGGGTTTGGGCACAGGCACAATTGCATCCCAGCTGTGAGGGTTCCCAGACCCCCCCTCCTTTGGAAGGATGGAGGAGGTGCCTTAGGTAGGAGAGCTTCAGGCCAAAGGCCTCCCCTCTGAACCCTCCCCATGCCGATGCCATCAAAGCCTGAACTCCACCAGCAGGCTTACAGCCTCCGGGGGCTCAGCCTTTTCCAGCTCATCCACATGGAACCCTCGCAGGGTCGGCTTTGAACCCTCTTCCCACGGGGCGGGGGCGGGGCCGTGAGGGGGCGCGGGGCTCTTACTGTGATCTGAGTGGAGCGCACCGTCGATGAAGGCGGCCGCCGAGTAGAAGAAGACGCTGAGGTCGAAGGTGGGCACGTCGTCGGCCTCGACTCCGTGGTACTCAATGTCCATGCCGCGGTAGTAGTCGGGCCCCGTGTCCACGTTCCGGCGGCCGTGGGCAGCGTTCAGCACGTGCGTGAAGCCCGCCTTCTGCAGCCTATAGCGGTCCAGCGCCGTGGCCCTGAGCGCACAGGAGAGAGGCCGTGGGCTGTGGGCTCCTTAGCCTGGAACTGGGGCGGGGTGGAGGGGGGGGGGGGGCGCGGAGCTAGGAGGCAGCCCACTGGTGTCTGCTGGGGATCCTGGCTTCCAAAATAAGGCCTCGTCATTGCAATGCAGGACTTCCTTAGTCCAAAGCCCTGCTCTCATGGACCCCTTGGACACCTGTGCCATTTCTCGTTTCTCGTTAGGATGCTTCGAGAAGGGAAGGGGGCTGCTCATTTGTGCGTTCATTCTTCCCTCACTCACCAAATGCAGAAGAGCTGGGTGCGGACACTGGTGGTCCAGGAGTGGACTGTCACCAGCCAACTCCCTCCCAGGTCCCTGGATAACCCGTTCATCAAGCAGAGCTGTGTGGGGCAGGGGCCACCTGCGCACAGCCTGGGGAGGCCCTTGAAAGCGGCCTCTTCTCTGAACCCTCGGCTGCTTACAGGGTTTGGAGGTTGGGGCTCAAAGGAATGGGTTAAGACGGGGCTTTTAGTGGAGGATCTGATTGGGATGGGGCAAAATTGCTGGTACTGATGCTCACGGGATTGGTGAACACAATGCGAAGCCCTTGCTTTGATAAGGAGTCATTGCCTAGTTGGGCAAAGCACTGTTCCGAGGAGAGATACTTGGGCAGTCTGGTGTTTGAATCGATTTGGGGAAGTGCCTGAGGCCCACAGTGAAGTTATTTTCTGGTTTATAGCTTTCTCTTTCTCTGCAAGAAGTTCCAGGACCAGGGTAAAGTCATGGTGAAGTAGGTGGCCTTGGAATATGGGGCAGGGGACACAGGGGTTACTTCTGCTTAGAGCAGTGATGGCGAACCTTTTGAGCTCGGCGTGTCAGCATTTTGAAAAACCCTAACTTAACTCTGGTGCCGTGTCACATATAGAAATTTTTTGATATTTGCAATCATAGCAAAACAAAGATTTATATGTTTGATATTTATTTTATATATTTAAATGCCATTTAACAAAGAAACATCAACCAAAAAAAATGAGTTCGCGTGTCACAGGTTCGCCATCACTGGCTTAGAGCGTTCAGGGGAGACTCTGGGAAGGGGCTTTTGAGCCCGCCTGACTTCACACGTCGATCGTAGGCCATGGGCGGGGGGGGGGGGGGGGGGGGGTAGAGGGAGGCAAGGGCAAGCCAAGCCAAGAAGACAGCACAATATAAGGAATGGAAGCTGGAGATAATGAAGGCCTTCCAGGAAATGTTTCTTATTTCTTGTATCCAATCATTTATCCCCAAATAATGATTTAGATTCTATAATGTCCATGCATTGTCCTGGGTACTGATGCTGCAGCAATGAACAGATTAAAAAAGGACCCGTAGGAAGCTTAGATTCCCCTGGGGAGAACAAATTAACAACAAAGGAATAACCAAGATAATTCCAGATAGCAGTAAGAGCAGCATGAACCTCTGTGGTCCTGCTCCAGGTAAGTGGGTCAGGGACGGCCTCTGCAGGGAGGTGGCGTTTCAGCGAAGACTGAGGGATGAGAAGCTGGTGGAGGAAGAGCTGGAGGAAGAGTATTCCATCCAGGTAGAGGGAACAGCAAGTGCCACAAACAGGAGGCAAGCTAGTGTGGCTGTGGTAATGAGGGAAGTGGTGGTGCAAGAGGAATTTGGAAAGGTGGGCTGGGACAAGGTGGGCCCTGTAGGCCGCAGGAGAAAGAGTTTGGATTTTATTTTAAGTGTGATAGAATGACACGTGCCACAGAGGATCTTAAGGAAGGGGTGAGCATTGTTTACGTTTTTAAAGATCAGTTTGACTGATGTGCGGAAAAGGATTGGAGAGGGGCAAAAAATTAGAAGCGGGGACCTCTCTTGGAGGCGGTCACAGTTGTACAGCCATGAGAGGACGGTGGCTTGGACTAGGCTGTTGTCACAGGAGACTTGCTGTTGGGTTGGGAATGGGGACAGGGAGGAGGGGACTGGTTTGACCAGAGCATAGGATGTGAGAGAACTTTTGGAGAGGGAGTGTGGGGTTTGATCATGGAGGTGCTTGGCTGCCCGGGTCTGTATTTGGGGGTCAGGGAGAGCTTTTGATAGTATTTGAGAAGGGGGGGGGGATCCCATCCGGGCTTTAAGAGGACATCTCTCTCAATAGGACAGAGACCAGTTCCACAGCTCAGGGAAGAGGTGACGAGGGTGTGGAACCATAACAGTAAGAGGCCGAAAGTGGCATTGTGCTCCAGGTGAGGGCTCATCTCGAGGCCACTGGTAAAAGGAGGTGGACATAAATGGCCATAATGGACGCCAACGTGGATCAACACCCTCGGCCGCGAGGAGCCCTGCAGGAGAAGCACGTGCCATGGCCCCTCGCTGAGGCCCCTCATCAATCGCTGGCTTCCTGGAGCTTCTTTGTTTGCCGTGAGAGGAGCTATGGTGGAGTTCAGTGTTTGGGAAAGAGGGAGCTAAACACAGGCATTAGCTTTTAGGAACATTTGCCAATAGCCCATTAGAACTGAGGCATAGGGAGGTGGGGACTGCAAATAAGCCCCCCTCCACCCCCCGCCCCACCCCAGTTGGCCTTTGTGCTGCCATCCTGATTAGGGAACACATTCTGCTTTCAATTTTTTCCTTACAAAGGTCTGCTTTTCATTTTTCCTCTTGTCTCAAAGTATGTATACAGCAAACATTATGCTTTTGGGATATAGATCTGCGCTCAATTAAAGGCTCCACTAATGCAGTCCATCTTGCTGAGTAGCAATCAACCTCACTTTGAGGTTGAGCTCAGTGGAAAAATGAAAATTAACTGTCCTTGACAGGAAGTTTCTATCCACGGTAAAGACTGTTCTCTCTGGGTTCAGCAGCTGGGTTTCAATATAATCAAATGGCAGTTTGAATAAATAACTCTTTGCACTTTGCTGCCTTGGGGGTCGAGGATCTGGGTACAGATGCAACAAGATTCACTGCATGCCATCTCTACATTCACCCCAAAGAGCTGGCTTTGCCTGGTGTCCAAGAGGGAGAAAAGGGTCGGCGGGAGGGTTAGCCCTGGTGGGTGTGTGAGGCCCACGGCAGGTTTTCAGGGCTCTGTGGCTACCTGGGCTGGGAAGCGGAGGTGGTGTCCTCACACACCGCTCTGGGGATTTCCCCCTAGCTTGGTGCACTCAGAGTCCAATCAAGGGCTCAGAAGAGTACCAGTGGCAGAAGGGAGACCTACAAACCATCAGAGTGAGTCAGGAGACAGCGGCTGTGATGGAGGCAGATCCCCAGTTGTCCGGGATGCCTCGCTCAGCAATTACTGGGAGTGGAGGTAGGGGGTGAGAGAGAGTGCTGTCTGGCATTAGATTGTTTTCTGTTTTGTTTTGGTTTGGGTTTTGTTTTGTGTTAAGGCCACCTGCTCAGATATGTGGTGTGGGAAAGAGACTAAGAAATGTGCCTCTGTTGAAGGAGAAAAGCTCAGAAGAAAAACAGACCTAGTCACTTACTTCCAGAATCTAGATGCTGCCAGAGCCTTTGTTTCTGGTTGTTTAAGAAAAATCCTAGATGTAAGCAATCTGTTCACTTAAAAACGAATGTTATCTAATTACAAAAATAATACATGATCAATGCAGAATGTGGGAAACATACCCCCTCGTGTGCGCACGCGCACAAAATCGCCTGTGCTTCTAACCCCCAGAGATAAGGATTATTTGCTGTTTGATACACTACCCTCCAGTTGTTTTCCTAGGCATAGATTCGTATAGAGATTTGCCTGGGGGTATAACACTATATACAGTTTACCCCCTTTGACATGGGGATATATTGTAAACATCTTGCTAAGTCAACTTATGAGCTTCAATAGCTCTGTGCTATTCCATTCTATAGGTAAGTCTCAATTCTATCTCACCAAGCCCCTATTTCGGACTTTGTCTTCCCTCTTTCTCTCCCTCCCCCTCTCCCTCTCTCTCCCCATCTCCATCTCCATCTCTACCTCTATCACTATTCTGGAAGGGGTTTGGTGGGTATTATAAGAAACACACTATGAATGAACAACTTTGCTCTGCTTCTTTGAGCACATCTCTGATTATATCCTTAAAAGAGATTTTTTAAAATGGCATTGCTGGGTCAATGGGTATGAGCATTTTTAATACATGTAATACTCACTACTAAATTATCCTCTAGGAAGATTGCTCAAATGATTCCCATTTTTATCTTTTGCTATTTGCTAATTTCAAAAACAAAACACCACTAACAAAATGGTGCCTTGTTTTCATTCATTTATTTTGCACACGAGGTTGGACATTTTCTCACACATCGGACTCAGGCAGTGCCTTTGTGAGGTTGTTGTCATATCCTGTTTTTGACCCATTTCTCTAACCTGGCCTACCTCTGGATTCTGATACCAGATGGGCAGGGCCCGAGGAAGTGACTTCCTTCTTGCAAAGCCCAGTTGCCTCCGTCAGAGACCTTCCCTTCCTCCCTCCTTCCTTAGCCTGGCCCAGCTTCCTTCCAGCCCCTCTGGGGATCCTCTGGGAAGCTTGCTTCAACCCCCCACCCTCTAAGAGCACTTCACGTGGGGCAGTCTCCTTGGGCAGCACTCCCGTCATCCACCTTTTCAGACCCCTTGGTGCGCTCTGATTCCCAGCCTACATACCTCAGCACCTGCCTGAAAGGCCATTTTCCCCAGGTGTTTGCTCTCGCGCAGAAGGGAGGCGGGACATGCGTGTACATAGCTGTACACGCCCTCCACCAGCTTCCTGGCAGGAGAAACCAGCTGGTCCCTTGTTGCCAGGATTCTGCTATGAGCATCAAAGAAAGTCCACTAATAATCGGGTGGCTCTCCCCACCCTCGTGTCTGTGAGGCCCACTGATTTCTTTCTTGTTTAAAAAATATATTTTTATTGATTTCAGAGAGGAAGGGAGAGTGAGAGAGTGATAGAAACATCAATGCTGAGAGAGAATCACTGATTGGTGCCTCCTGTGTGCCCTCTACTGGGGATCGAGCCCACAACCCAGGCATATGCCCTTGACCAGAATTGAACCTGGGACCCTTCAGTCCACAGGCCCATGCTCTATGCACTGAGCCAAACTGGCTAGGGTAGGCCCACTGATTTCTTGCACCTAATTATGGACTCCTGGTGCTTATGGCCTGTATCCTGCAATCTGATTCTGATGCATGCAACACTGTTGTGGTCTCACATCATTTCATGGACGTGACCTTGTGGTGGTATTCTCCTTGACCACACCTGTTCCTTGCAGGTGGATTTAATACACCAGGCATATTCCCAGCTTTTCACTTCAGTCAATTCACCTGATGTGAACTGACAGTCAGTGGTTTTCTAGTTCTTGGGTGCTCTTATTATTTGCCGATGATGAAGCTGTTCAGTTTTGAGGCCCCTCAGAGAATACAGGCCTGGCCGGTGTTGTTTATAAGCTTAAACTGCTGCATGAACGGAAACAACCGAAGCTTTGGACCCTCAGCTTTCTCTTTTTGTTAAATAGAATGAATTACACTGGCAGCCCTTTCCTTAAAAGAGTTTTGTCAAGTCTAGTGATGCACTATTCAACAGGAAAGGTTAAATGATACATGAGGGGAAATGAGGGGAAAGAGCCACAGGTAATGTATAGCAACACGTGATCCATGGTTGTCTCTGGGTAACGAGATTATGATTAATGGAAACTTTAATTGCCTTCTTTTTTCTCTGTTTTGTAAACTTTCCATGATGAAGATGTCATATATTCACTTGATAATGTAAATGTTTACCATGATTTTTATTGATGTTATTTCCTTAGTTCTCAGGAGTGACGGGCTCTTGCAAAGACTTCAGGTGGCCTTGGCCTTCTTAACTCTTGTTAGAAATCTCTCCCCACTCACCGTGCCCGAGGCTGGTGCCCAGTCTCACCTAGGTCACCTTCTGCATTTGGAGGTTCCGAGTCCAGGTTTCCTAGTTCTTCCGGGTAACATTCAGGACATAAGGGGTCAGTCGAGGCTGTGTTTTGGCTGCACTCCATACTAGCCATGGCCCCCCCTGGAAGCAAGTCAAATCTCAGCCCTACTTGGTGCCTTGAGGCTGCATTAGTTCCTTCTTTGGGGGGAGAGAGGCTATGGCTGTCCCGGCATCCCAGTGAGAGGCCTTGTCTCAGGCTGAGGACTGTCTCAGCTGATGGATTTGCCTTCACTTCACTTCCTGACCTTCTCGGGGACAAACCAGCCCTGGAGATGCCTCTGTTTTTTTGAGGGAGTTGGTCCGGTTGGGAGCAGAAACGCAAGAAGAGCAAGAGAGACACCTGGGAAGCAAGCTCAGGGTGGTGGGGGCTGGCCACTGGCATGTGAGGGGTCAGGCTTTATGCGGAGGGGCAGCTATAGATGCTGATAACCCTCAAAGCCAGACCTTGGCAGCAATTGGAGTTTTAAGAAAAACGGGGAGCTGCTTTTGGCCCCCACCATTCAAGCCGTAGAGCAGCTGAACAGCGCCACGGTGTTGATGAGAGGGAAGGGATTTCTCAATTATGGTGTTTCAGCCGGGCTGTGCTACCAGAGGCTGCCCTGCCTGAGAATTTGCAATCACTTTGACAGTAGCCAGGATATTTTCCCTCCTGCTGACTACGGGGGAAAAATGAAAAAAGGTTTTGCTAAGCAAATGAAAGATGTCAATGAGATTAAAGTGAGAATATTTAAATTACAGAAATTTAGTGCTTTCAAGCATACTCAAGCACTGCGGAAGCTCCAACGTAGGGACTGCTGATTGATAAGAGGTAATGAATTATTCTTATCTCATCATTGACGCCAGTCCCTGGCTCTCTGGAGGGCAACACTTGGTTAACCTAATTTGAATCTAATTTAAATGGCTTAAAAGTAATACAACATGTATGTGCTTGAATCTAATAAAGCCTAATTTATTTAATAGGACATTTCTTAAAGAATTTTATCTTAGCGCTGGAAGGGGCCTTTGAAATCATCCCTGTATTTTACAAATAAAGAAACTGAGTCCCAGAACAGGAAGATGTTTGAACTCTGGGCCCTGAATCCTGCTTGATGGCTTCTGCTCTCCTCCATGCTGACCTTGCAGCTCTTACTTGTGACAGAGTCAGACTCCCACCAAGTTTTGGGGAATGTGTGGGGAGAGGGGAGCTGTGGCTTGGCCGAGATAGACTTCCCCACGAGAACATCCGAAAGGTGACTGGTTGGCTTGGACCCATCCCCTCTACTGGCCCCGCACCCTGAACTCCAACCACTTCCCCTCCTATCCGTGGCCTCTCCTTACTGGGTTGTGGTAGTGGAGCTGGTGAGCAATGGAGAGTTGGAGTCACCAGGCACCCCACTTGCCGAGTCCCCTTGGAATAAGCTGGGATTGAGAAAATGCTTTAGAAATTCTGAAGCTCACAGGCCCAGAGGGCTTTGCTGAGGCCATGCCTCCTTGGCCTTAGGTCGCCTGGGTCCCTGGAAGGCCAGGACAGTGTCTGTGGGGTGAGTGGGTGCATGGGCTGGAGAAGGCTCATTAGGAGGGACCTTCCTTCCAGCCTGGCCTTGGATTCATGATAGCATCTCATGGGAAAATTTAACCAGGGGGTTTTCTTAGCACAGAGGGACTCTTAGTGGCAAAGCATAGTAACCGTTTACCTTCCTCTCACACTGTGACTCAAATGACCAGAACTTACCTGACCTATAGTAGTTATTGGGTGTGTCAGGCATGCACTAAATGTCATATGTATGAGCTCATGGAATCCACATATTAGAGGTGAGGAAATTGAAGCTCAGAAAGTTTGAGTGACTTGTTCAAGGCCACGTGGAAACCAATATTTGACCCAGATATTGTGGCTCCGGAGCAGATGCTCAGCCATCTGCCTCTCTCCAGAAAGAAGCCCTTGGGGAGAGAGGACGGGGAAAGAGTGGGCTGCTTTGTGGGAGTAAGTCTGGTCCCCAGCGGGTTCCAGGCATCACTGGTCTAGGTTCCAGGAACAGCCGGAGGCTCTGGCTGCCCTGGGATGTCCATCCTCACTCCTGGTCCTGACCACCCTAACTTCCAGAGCTTGGCACTCAGCTTTCAAAAACCTTGGGTGCTTTAGGGGAAGGAAGAACTCAACCTAAGTGCAAATATCAAATTGAAACTGGGGCTTTGTGCCTGAGGAGCCAGCGCTGAGCTTTCCCCTGGTTTAACTAACACCTATAAAGAGACCAAGGAGCACAGGCCGCCATGCCTGCCCTCAGCTGGGCTGTAACCTCCCTGTGGTGGCCTTGGCAGTGGAATCAACTGCTCTCTCACTAAGCACCTGGGAGTCTCATTCACCTTGTTAAGTGGGCATCTGGGCGGGGCCCTGGACAGAGATGGACAAGACCAGTCATGCTGACTTTGGCTCCTCCCCACGCGTGCACGCAGGTCACACACTGACTGTGGAGCTTGCCCAGCCTGTGCATGCGCATCTGGGGCTCAGTTAGGCAGAGCTGGATTGAACTAAAGGGCAGTGACATTTTCCTGGTGGAAGGAGGAAGCGTATCTTACTGCATCAAAGCCAACTGTCTGGCACTGTATTGACTACAACACGTCTGTCCTGCTCAGACACTCAATTTAACTTCCTGCAGAAAGCACCGCGCTGGCCTTCAGCCTGCCACAGGCTGGCCCTGACCTATCTTCCCGGGTTTCTTTCTCACTAAGTAACAGTAATAGTAATTTTTTTCATCTGTCTAGTACTTTATAATTTATAAAATGCTTTCATAGTCCATATTTCTTGGACCCTTCTCAGTAACCATTTAAAAAAATTTTTTTTAGTCAGCTACCTCCTGCACACCCGCTACTGGGGATCAAGCCGACAAGCAGGGCATGTGCCCTGACCGAGAATTGCACCAGTGACTGCTTGATGCATGGGTGGACACTCAACCACTGAGCCACACCACCAGGCTCAGTAACCATTTTTAGAGATGAGGACATAGGCCCAGAAAGGTAAAAGGACCTGCCCAAAGCCACCGCCCCTGCAGTAGCCTGTGGCTGTGGTAGATGGTGTGCTATCCTTTAGAATATTTGCTGCCCCTCCCTAGGGGAAGGTTACACTTTTCTGCCCTGTTGATGTGAGGCTTTGGCACGGACTTGCTTTGGCCAATGAAATGTGGACATCAGCCTGGGTCCCGAGTCCCAGAGTAAAGTGGACATGCAGCACCGTTAGGACCTGCCCACCGTGGATATGACATGTGAGTGAGACATAAGCCATCATTGTGTGGGCCACTGAGATGTTGGGGTGGCCTGTTATTGCAGCACGGCTGTCTTAGCTGACCACGCAGTGGTAGGATTTGGCTTCATCCCAGGTCTTCTGAAAGTGCCCTTTCTACCATATCCATCCCCTAAATTCCAGATAAATTACCTTATTTCTCCTTACCTCTATGTCTCTTCTCATCCTGACCCATCTGCCTAGAATTCTGTTGAAATACGACCCATCTTCCAGAGTCAGCCCTGGAATTGACCTCTTCTGTGATGCTTACTCAGACCCATAATGCAGGGAACTTAGTGAGCATTTGCTATGTGCCAGCTGCTACTCTAGCACTTCATTTGTTCTCACTCATTTAATCTTCACCCTGTGAAAAATGTTATGGGCTGTGAATTATACCTTAATAAGGCTGTTATTTGAAAAAAGAAAACAGCCTGGCCAGTGTGCTAAGTGGTTAGAGCATTGGCCCATACACTGAAGGGTCATGGGTTTAATTCCCAGTCAAGAGCATGTACTTGGGTTGCGTGTTTGATCTCTGGCCCAGTCGGGGTGTCTGCGGGGGGCTTGCACTCTCTCTTCTAAAAATCAATGGAAAAAATACCATTGGGTGAAGATTAACAAACTAACAACAACAAGAAAAGAAAACAGTATAGAGTCCCTGTATACCTCTCACTTAGGTTCTCCTAATATTCTGGGAAATGATTGGATAAATTGTGGTGCAACTATACTATGGAATATTAAAGTGCAGAATAGTGTATATATAATATGATTCTTTTTTTTCTAAAGAAATTGTTGAGAGAAACAAAAACCCTTTCTATGTGTGTATATGTTTGCTTATGTTTGCAATTGTATACATAAAGTAGTAGACGTATACAAGTAAATGTAATACTGGCTACTCCATGGTAGGATTACGAGAAACAAAGGGTGATTATGCAGTTTATTTTTATAACCCTCCATTTAATTTAATTTAGTACAGAAGGGCATGTAATTTTTGTAACTTTTTCAATTTAAAAATATTACGAAAAACCAGACAAGGGAGGCTGTCCCTGGATTTTCCCTGACTACTCGGTTATCTCGAAGTTTTAAGCAGCATGATGTGTGTGTGTGTGTGTGTGTGTGTGTGTGTGTGTGTGTGTAAATCGCACATGCAGAGGCCCTGCACCATCTGCTCCTGGAGAGATGGAGCATGAGCCGGAATCCTGGGGGTGGAGGGAGGATTTAAGATGGAAACTTCTGGATTGGGCAAAACTGCATTCGAATCCCAGTTCTCTGTTGCCTACGGGGCTGTGCACCTTGGGAGAGTTAATGAACTGCTCTGACCCTCAGTTTCCTTATCTTTGAAATGGGATAAGTAGATGACCTCTTTCATTGGGCTTTAGTGAAAATAAAGTGAGATAGTATATGCAAGATGCTTAGCACAATGCCTGGCACAAAGTATTTAGTAAGTCATAGGCATTATTATTATTAATACTAGTGGCCCAGTGCATGGATTCTTGCACATTGAAATTAATTAGAAGGTGGCCAGTGGGGCGGGACCTGGGGCGGCGCCACGGCAAGAAGGGTATTTGCGAAGTGAACGGGGGTCCCTCCAGTAGGCAGGGTCCCTCAGCCTGGCCTGCGGGGTTCAGGCTAAAACTGGCTCTCCGACATCCCCCAAGGGGTCCCAGAGTGCGAAAGGGCACTCTGCAAAGTTGCTGTTGTACAGGGTGTGGAACACAAACGCAAGTGTGCAGTAAACCAGATTCAGGGATGACAGTGCCCCAGCACAACATAACCCACGGCTGAAGGTGGAATCGTGCGGCCCCACAAGGAATCAGGCTCCCTCCTCTCTGGTTTCGGGGTGCGTCACCCGAGAACTGCCGCTGCCAAGTCACTGCAGCTCAGCAGCTCCTGCGTTGAACATCTGCCCCCTGGTGGACAGTGCACATCATACCTACTGGACGGTGGGATGATCGGTATATATAGCCTTTTATATACATTGATTATATACAGTATGAGCTTCCCAATTATTTAAGGAATGGGGAATGGTGGCTATAAAAATCTAGAGAAGGGGACAGCAACCTGAACTTTGCTAGGCTTACCTTTTTCTTCTCCACACATAGGTTGATGTACCTCTTGTGCGTGTTATACCCAGCTAAAATAAAAGACTACATTTCCCAGCCTCCCTTGCAGCTAGGGGCAGGGGAAGTTTTGGGTGGGACGTCTGTTTGGAAAGACACCCTTTTGCTTTTACTTTCCCTCTACCTCCCTGCAGTCTGGATCCTACAGATGATGACTGGAGCCCTATCAGCAATCTCAGCCCATGCAGCAACCTTGAAGAAGAAAGCCTTACCCTCAGGATGGTATGGCAGACACACAGGAGCCTGAGTCCCCAATGACCCTGGAGACCCATGCCAGTCCCAGCTTGCCTTCCTCTGAACATTGTTCATGTAAAAGCAAAATCAACCTCCATCTCACCTGGCCAGCTTGGCTCAGTAGTTGAGCATCAACCTATGAACCAGGAGGTCACGGTTCGATTCCCAGTCAGGGCACATGCCCAGGTGACGGGCTCAATCCCCAGTGTGGGGCGTGCAGGAGGCAGCCAATCAGTGATTCTCACTCATCATTGATGTTTCTATCTCTCTATATTCTCCCTTCCTCTCTGAAATCAATAAAAATATATATTTTAAAAATCTACCTTAATCTTGCTTAAACCCCTTTTCTGAGTTTTCTGTAATATGAAGAAATACCCAGCCCTAACTATTAGAGTCACAGAACAACCAACCTTAAAAGCAAAATGTCATGGCCTGGAGTTGGCAAGAGGTGTGACCTGGGGAAGGGCCTGCTACCTTCTCCTGGGCTTGGCCAGGTACTTACTCATCCCCGATGTAGAGCTTGGGCCAGACCTCGTTGACGTGGGTGTACTGGGGGCTGCCCTTCCAGAAGAGGCGCTCCAGCTCGAAGGCTCCGGGGGTGCAGTAGTCCTCGGCCTCCAGCTCCTCTGCCTTAGGCAGCAGAGTCTTGGCAGATGAGTAGGCACTCTTGAGGCTCGTCCTTGGTTCTCGGGATGTCATCTTGGAGCCAATGGATGCTCTCCTTTCTGCAGCTGGTCATGAGAGAAGGTCAGGACCGGGATTAGCAGGGGACAGAGGTAGGGAATGGGCTTTACGAAAAGAGGTGGGAATAAGCTGATGCCGAGATTTGGCAGGTATTTCCCAGGCTTCCTTTTTCCAGGCCCCAAAGGCAGGCACAGTGGCAACAACACGTCCCTCATTCCAGTCTCTCCAGGGCAAGCGTGCTGGGGGCCTCCAACCCAGGCTGAGGTGGGTGCAGCAAACCCAGGACAGCAATCCCTGCAGGCAGCCAGCCCCTGGTCTCCTTTCCTTTCCAGTGGTTCTCAACCTTCTGGCCCTTTAAATACAGTTCCTCATGTTGTGACCCAACCATAAAATTATTTTCGTTGCTACTTCATAACTGTCATGTTGCTACTGTTATGAATCGTCATGTAAATATCTGATATGCAGGATGGTCTTAGGCGACCCCTGTGAAAGGGTCGTTCGACCGCCAAAGGGGTCGCGACCCACAGGTTGAGAACCGCTGCTTTAGACGTTACCCCTTCTTTGGGGCCTCCTTTTTCCTTTATCTGCCCGGAATCTGCTGACTTGGGCCATTTTTAACTCAAATAGGTAGGCCCAGAAGGTCCTTGGCATTCCAGGCTGTGGTGCTCGACATCAGCAGGGAGCCGGTGCCCGTGGGAAGGGCACACCTGTCCATCCCGAGCCTGTGCCGCCTGGGCAGCCAAGCACATTCTCGGGGCTTCAGGAGCCTGCGGGTGGAAGGAAACTTGGCTGCGTGAGTGTTCATCGACTTGTTAGGACAGTTGAAGTCAATGTTTGCAGCTCCGACGCTAGGAGGCTGGCAGGGTGTTAACTGATCAGGGCGTCAGGAGAGATGCTCCTGGCTGGAGAGCTGGGGGCGCAGGCTGCACCGTGTATTTGGAGAGCTTGTCGGGCTCTGCGAGTGGAGTGCTGGAGGCGAGTTCCCGTCCCCAAGGAAGGGCATTCACTGTGGATCCCTGAGCTGAGTGACTGATGCCCCTACACTCAGTCTGGGGAGGGCACCTCGAGCTCTGAGGCTGGAGGGAAGGAGGAAAGGGCGGAGTGGCTGAGAGACGTGGAGATGTGTGAGGGCGAAAGGATGTTATTTACTAACAAATACGTATCTAGCACTTACCTTCTGTCAGGCACTGTTCCCGGTGCTTTATGATTATTAAGTCATTTAATCTTAAGTCAATTCACAGCCCTATGAGGTAGGCGCTGTTATTAGCTCCATTTTACAGATGAGAAAAACTAAATTGAGAATGTTTATAACATAGGGTCTTAGTCTTCTGAGAAAAATAATCGCAGAATTCAGTGTGAGGAGGGGCAGGCCAGGGGTTTGAAGAATGCAAAAAGGGTTGGTAGCTTCAAAGACCACCGGCTCTGTCCAAAGGACTCAGCACACCCCTGGAAGAGGCTCCTACTTGTCAAAAATGGGACAATTTGAACATGAAAAAATAACTGCAGTGGATTGAAACACGTCGAACATTCATTTTTTTAAAGTTTATCTTTATTGTTGATAGTATTACAGATGTTCCCTCCTCCCCCCCCCCCATTGACCCCCTCTATCCTGCACGCCCCCGCCCCAGGCCTTCACCACACTATCATCTGTGTCCACGGGCTAGGCATATATGCATATGAATTCCCTGGTTTAATCTCTCCCCATCACCCATTTACCCACCCTCCCCTGCCTTCCCACTGAGATTTGTCAGTCTGTTCCATACTTCTGTGTCTCTGGGTCTATTTTGTTCATCAGCTTATTTTGTTCATTCGATTCCACAAATGAGTGAGGTCATGTGATAGTTGTCTTTCTCTGACTGATTTATTTTGCTTAGCATAATGCTCTCCAGGTCCCTCCATGCTGCTTCAAAGGGTAAGAGACCCTTCTTTTTTACTGCTGCATAGTATTCCATGGTGTAAATGTGCCACAGCTTTTTTATCCATTCATGTACTGATGGGCACTTGGGCTGTTTCCAGATCGTAGCTATTGCAAATTGTGCTGCTGTGAACATAGGGGTGCATATATTCTTTCTGACTGGTGTTTCAGGTTTCATAGGATATATTCCTAGAAGTGGGAACACTGGGTCAAATGGCAGTTCCAATTTTAATTTTTTGAAGAAACTCCATAATGTTTTCCATAATTGCTGCACCAGTCTGCATTCCCACCAGCAGTGGACTAGAGTTCCCTTTTCTCCACATCCTCTCCAGCACTTGTCATTTGTTGTTTTGTTGATGATAGCCATTCTGACAGGTGTGAGGTAATACCTCATTGTCGTTTTAATTTGCATCTCTCTAATGATTAGTGACTTTAAGCATTTTTTCATATGTCTCTTGGCCATCTGTATATCCACTTTGGAGAAGTGTCTATTTAGGTCCTTTGCCCATTTTTTTAAACTGGATTGTCTTCCTTTTGTTAAGTTGTATGAGTTCCTTTTTTTTTTTAACCCGTTAGCAGATGTATCATTGACAAATATGTTCTCCCATACAGTGGGCTCTCCTTTTTATTTTGTTGATGGTTTCTTTTGCTGTGCAGAAGCTTTTTAGTTTGATGTAGTGCCATTTGTTTATTTTCTCCTTAGTTTCCTTTGCCTTAGGAGATGTATCAGTAAACATATTGCTATGAGAGATGTCTGAGATTTTGCTGCCTATGGTTTCTTCTAAGATCTTCATAATTTCAAAACTTACATTTAAGTCTTTTATCCATTTTGAGTTTATTCTTGTGTAAGTTGGTGGTCTGGTTTTTCTTTCTTCTTTCTTTCTTTCTTTCTTTCTTTCTTTCTTTCTTTCTTTCTTTCTTTCTTCCTTTCTCTGTGTGTACCTGTCCAATTTTCACCATTTATTGAAAAGACTGTCTTTACTCCACTGTATGCTCTTGCCTCCTTTGTCCAATATTAATTGAGCACAATGGCTTGGGTTTGCATCAAACATTTGATACACAAAACAATTCTTCACTGTTGGAAGGTGCTAGGGAACCAGCTCATTATTTTGAAGACAGATGAGTAAAGGGAAAGAATCTAGCATTATTTATTGTACCTTTCTGATATAAACTGTACTACTGGGCCTCTTTTATAAAATATTCCAGATAATAAAAAAGGAAGGAAGCACCATTTTACAACATCTGATGAGCTAATGGTTGTTGGCAGTGACCAGTAACTGCCAGCAACATAAGGAGAGACGATCAGCCATTATGGGCCTTTGGATGGAAGAATATGCCACCACCACACAAGTCGTCTCGCCAAAGGAAAACGTGAGTCTTTGACCAGAGTCCTCAGAGTCTAGATCTAACACGCAATTTGTAGGAGATTCAGAGGACAGTTAAATTACACCACAGGGCTTTGTCTGAGAAGCACAAATGAAATATTCACAGACATAATATAACATCTGAGATTTACTTCAAAAATAATATAGTTGGAAAAATAGAATCATCTGTTGAGTGTGGGATGGAGGGTGAAGGTGGGGGTGTGATGAGGCTGGATTGGCCATGAATGTTGGTGGTTGGGTTGGATCATGGCTGCAAGATAGTTACTGTTTTTCTTTATGTGTGTTTGAATTTTCCATTTTACAAAGTTTTAAAAATAAAAGGAAAGATCTGAAACCACTGCTCTGGGAAATTTGATTCACCCCATTTTATAGCAGATGAATTTAAAGGGTCGAGAGCTAGCAGGGTGTGTCTTTGGGGATCACAGGAGGCCAGAATCTGTGACTTTCTCCTGCAAAATCCTGAGTTAGGGGATAGGGGCAATGGACAGCAGAGGTGACCCTTCTTTGGAGTCTGTCAAAGTGAGATCTAAAGGCCGTCTCCCGCAGAATCATTTGTCACTTGCTAAAAATACAGATCCCTGGCATGCACCCTGACCAGAGGGAGGGGGCCTAGGAGTCTATACTTTAACACGCTCCCAAGTGAGTCTGATGCTCAGAGAAGTCTGATAATAATTGCCCAAGAGTGTGGCTCAAGAGTCAAGGGGGTGTTGCGTCAAGAGAAGGGCCTTAAGGATGCTCAGCACGTTTTCCATCTTCTCATTGCAGTGGAGGGCAGGTCTTAGACCACAATTAGGGTGCAGGGTTGGGAGGAGAGAGGGGCTGGACCTTACTCTGGGCTCCTTGAAGATGGCTCCTTCGTGGTATTTATCTCTGTAGCCTTGTTGTCTGACATGGAGGAGGTGCTCAGGAAGTATCTGCTGAATGAGGAACTGGCTTAGTGAGTGAATGAATGACTCAGGGGGTGAATTAATAAAGGCCCGTGAGGCCTGTGCTGGGGACTCAGCCAAAGCTGAGGAGGCAGGGCTGAGCCTCTGGGCTCATTTGGAGGAGGAGTGAAGGTGAGCAAAGTGCGGACTCCAGGGTGGACAGACCCCGCAGTGGCTGGTAGCTCAGGCCTGAACTCCACCTGGGGCCGGCCTGCTGGCATTCCCAGTCACCAACGAAGGAGTTGTTCGTGGGATGGCCAGAAACTTCTGTGGCGGAACCAGCAGACACCTCCGTCTCTAAGAGTGGAGTTCTTGCTCTCTTTGCTTCAGGCCCGCAGGCCGCTTACTTTGGGGAGGTCTGTGGCACAGCCCATCCATGGCACCGACTCTTCTTATTTCAAAGTGAATACAAGAAGCCGGGTACCATATACCTAAATTTGGAGGTGCAGGCTGTTTTGAACCCTGCTTGCCACTCAAGGAGGCTTCAGCAGAGGTGGTTTCGGGGAGACGCTGGAGAAAACGGCATTCCGAAATTCCTGCCTGCTCCTTTGATCACTGGGGCTGCCCACCCCCTGGTGGAGGCCCTTCCTCCAGCCTCCAGCGTCCTGTGGAAGGAGCCATCCCATCCCCATCTCTGCGCTGAAAGCCTCGGCTGGATTTCCAGACAGAAGAGGAAGTGGTGCGGTCTACCCAGAGCAGCTTGGCACGCAGAGGAGCTCTGGGAACTATTATCCTCCCGCGCGCAGATCTGATGGGGGAAGAGAACGAAGTGCAGAGCCAGCCAGAAACCACAGACCTGTAATCTTTCCAAACCCTGAAGGCGGCTCGTGTGCATCCCTCTCTGCGTGGCGCCCAAATCTCCGAATCTCAGAGAGGCCGGGGGCGCCTGTTTCCCAGATCACAGCCGGGGTGGAAAGGGAAGACAAATCTGTTCTGTTTGGTTTCCATAGAATCGACCCGGAGATTAACTGCCAAGGTCTCAGTGACACACAATATCAATCACCGGCTAAATGTCATAACGAGAGCTGGGCAGGTTGTCAAGAGAGGCCTCCAGGTTGCTCTTACAGCTTCATATTTAAAGGGTTGGTCCCAGGAAACCGAGCGCCAAGTTGACGGCTACTTGGCCCATGTGCAGGATCAGCCCTTCTCTCCCCCGGGGTACCAAACCCGGCTCCTCCCTGAGGGGCCGGCCAGGTTACAGAGAGGGGGGACATGGGTTGTGTGTTCAAGGCACACACACACACACACACACACACACACACACACACACACAAACGAACATCTAACTGTTGACCTCAGGGAAGAGATGAAGGGAGTAGTGGGGACGGTGGCACGCTGGAGAGCGAGTGCCCGCTCTTGCATGCCCATGTGGTTTTCAAATGTAGGAGCTACAGCAGATGCTCTCCTTGCCCTGCCCCAGTCCTCGGCTCAGATCACCGCAATGTAAAAGGACAGTGCCCTTCCCCGCTCAGGCCCCTGTATCTTCCTACTTGAGGGTATTTTCTGGCATTTGCACTGGTCAGGCCTAACACAGGGAGAGTTACTCCCAGAAGTCATTGGAATGAGGGGCAGGAGTTGGTGGATAAACACCCCAGCTTCTTCCTCCCTGAGAGGGACCATTGTGAAGTCTGTTCTACACCGTCTCCTGGAGGCTCGAGCCCCCCCACCCCCAACTCGCCCCCTCCCACCCACCCACCCACTCTCACCCCCCATCCTCCCCACCCCCCCACCCTCCCCCACCCCTGTTCCGCCCCGATCTGCCCAGAGTGGCAACCTGCTCGCTCACACGTCCTTTGCTGGCTCCCTCCCCTCCCAATCTCACTTGTCCATTTCTTGCTGTGCTTCTGGAGCACCTCTCAAATAGACCACCTGCACCAAACCCTGGTCTCAGGCTCTGCCTTCAAGGGAACCTAAATGAAGATACTGTTAATTCTAAGACATTTAAAGACACTGTGACAGCAGAGAGTGCAGAGGCGCAGTGCATTGGACCACTACGGCCTGGAGTGCCATTTCCCCTGGGAAACGGTGGCCTTGCCTTCGAGGCGTTATTTCCAGGAATAACACAGGGACCCCTCGTTAATTCTGACCCCCTTTCAGAATTTTCAATGGTACAGCTTGCATTTGGTTAAAGGCTTCCCTTGCCCAATGAGGAAAGGTTTTGATCTGAATTCAAAATGATAATTTCAACACCATGGTAAAAAAAAAACCAAAAAACACCTTACATAGTTTTAATTTTTTAACTAGGAAAAAAATCCACCCAAATGTCAATACTGTGGGCAAGTGTCAGGACTCAGATTTTTTTCCTGTTTTCTGTTTGGGGGTTTTTAAAATAAATAATTATAATTTATAATGAATAACCGTGTCTTGTTTTTTAACTGTGCTAGCCACACAGAACAGTGTGGGCAGGAAGCTGCTGTGACTTCTGAGGTGAGATTTCCACTCTGTCCTCCTTGCTCCTGGGACCTGGTGCTTTCTTGGGGCTCCTCCCCCTCCGTCCCTCTCTCCCTACATTCATGGTCTCACGGGCCTTCTCTGCTCTCACAGCCCCAGCCATCACTGAGGACTCCCAGGTCTACACATCTCATCCTCCCCCAGCTTCACTTGCTTTTTGATAACATGGCGCTACAACAAGAGGGATGCAGGTGCTCTTTCAAACCCAGCCTGAACCTTTTGCTGGGTGGAGAGATGCATCATTCATTTCAGTGGGACAATTAAATCGCTAAGTGGACCCCTTGAGCCTGCAGAGACTGGCCAGGTAGTAGCCACCCCCAGGAATGTGAGCCACAGAACAGGCCTCCTGCTTAGTAAAAAAATATCCTTTGAAGATACTTTTGATGAGGAAAAGATAAGTCCTGAAGCATGACTCAGAAAAGAGGAGGGAAACACAGGGAGCTAAGCTTCTGTATAAGAAAGCAAGGCCAGTTCTGAGTCTGCTAGGCTCAGGGGTATGAGGGGTCTGGCTGCAGGTGGAGGAGGGAGGCCTTGAGGCCAGAGACAGCCAGGTGAGGAGAGTCCAGGGGACATAGCCACAGACTAGGAGGCACAGGGATTCCCAATACTCAGCTTTGCAGTGCCCCCTAGCTATGTCAGCTCTCTCTCTGTCACCCTAGTCCTTGGGTGAAACTGCTAAACATGACAGACAGCCCTGTTTAGGGTGGTTTTGAGAAATCAAAGGGAAAGAAGCTTGCGCCAGTGGAGAGAAGAAAAAAGTGAAATGTATGAAGCAGCGTACAGTCTGCTTCTGTTCTTATACAAAAATCCATTTCGCCAGAATAGTAACACTTATTTCAAGATGATGACATTATATGTGGTTTTTCTTCTTCTTCTTAAGGAACTCTCTTCTAAAATTTCTGTGACGGACAGATATTGAGTAGATGGAGGGGGAAACGAGGCTGCGGAAGTTCTACTTCAGGATTGTTCTGGGCACGGTAGATGCTCACCCTCAACCTGTGGGCTGAGGCACAGGAAGGTGGCCTTCAGGACAAGGCCTGACCTGTGGTCCTTTGGTCTTGAGAGGCACTGAGAACTCTCCCAATGAGCGTGCGCTCCCTGAGGGCAGAGATGCGTCCTCCTTGAGGTCTCCGATGGCAGCAGCCAGGCCCAAGTCATGTCAGAAGGTCCCGCTAGTCCCTCAAGACTCCCAGGAAACCAGAGGAATCAGGTTTTGTGGGGCCTGAAGCTTCCACGGTATCTTTAAGAGAAAGAAAACCAAGAAGCCACTGGGACATGAAAACCCAGAAAGAGGCCAGCACAGGTGCAGGGTCCGGAAGCTGCAGGGTGAATCCATGTCTGAGGGCAACTCTCTTCCCCTTTGTGTCAGAGGAAGAGGGCGGGGCTCCTCCTGTCCCCCGTGATGTCAGAGCCAGGGTCCATGTCCTTGACTTGCCTTAGCCTGGCCTTAGGCTACCTCAGCCAGCATCGGGTGCTGTGGTGGGTCACGAGTGGGGGTGATGGGCAGTGGCCTCGGTTCCTCTTTGACTTCACCTCAGAAGTCAGGTCCACCCCCAAGTTCTGCTCACACTTCCCTCCGTTAAGAGCTAGAGATGGGCTAAGCCAGAGAGGTCTCTGTCTTCTAGAAGCTTTTGGTCTAGTAGAATCATTTATAATCTAATCTTTCAAAGCATTCTCCTCTTCCTTGAAGGCATTCTGTATCTGTGCACATGTGAACACTGTATGTTTATGTCCATAGTGCATTGGGATCACGGGGGAATGTCCGTCTGTGTTTAAATGCATGCATATTGTGTTTCTTCCATGACACCACCCCAGGTGGGCTTGCAACATGCCTGGAACGGAGGGGGACTAAGAATGTTATTGTGGTTGGGTCAATTACTCTATTAGGAGAGCGATGCCTACTGCCAGGGTCGGTGAGGAATGGAATTTGGCAGCAGTGTACATACAAAAAAAAGACATATTTTTAATTCACTACAAGTCAATGCTTGTCTTTCACATCTTAAATCTATAGAAATGATCCCAACCAGGAAATAAAAGTTGTGGAATTTTTAAAAATTAAAACTTGGACGTGAAAACCCAGGAATTTTTTTGTTGCCTATAATTTAATTCTTAATGTATCAGACATAATCCAAGTTTAACAGATTTTTTTTTTTTTTTTTTGGATTCTGGCAAATATGTTAACAGGAGGCAATTATGTGAATTAATATAAACTTCTTTTATTAAAAAAACAAAAGCCCTCATTTAAGGAGGTAATTTAATATTCCTTCTACGATGGTGTTGATGTCATTAACTTGTTTGATTAACTCTTCAAATGGTTTCAAAGTGCTTCAGGGTGGTAATTTATGAAGTCCTAATTGATGTCCCCAATCTTGGTTTGGCAGGGTTGGGCCTCCCGGAAACCGTGAGGAGGTTGGAGGCCCACACTCGGCTTCCTTCGCAGACAAGGCCCGGCGGGCCGGCTGGGATGGGCTGTACCTCTGTGCCGGGCCAGGGGGGGCGGGGGGCTCTGGCACAGGAGCTGAGAGGCTATGACGTCCGAGCGGGCCAGTTGTGGTTCCTGCCACCCGAGCCCCTGAGCCCTGGCTTCCTCTGAAGATGTGTGGGAACGCTGCGGCAGTTTCACAGCGTGAGAATGCAGGGCTAGATGGCCTTGGGTTCAAGTCTCTCAAGAACCATTTCCCGCCGTGCATCGCCTCAGAACATGAGGCTCTTTTGTGCCGGGGAAGATGGAGGCGGGGAGAGGACGCAGTGCCGCCCTCACCATGGGCCCACCACCCGTCCAGTCCAGGCCACTGTTCCTCACTAGGCCTGCCTCCTGATGCTGCACGGAGGCGGCTCTGGGCCTTGGGAAGGCTGGGGGCCAAGTGCCCACCTCTTAAAGCAGCCACAAAAGTTCACTGTGAATTCCAGGGCCTGGCAGGACTCAGAGAAACGATCATGCGCTTGGTTACTTTTACCTCGTGCCCGGCGATTGTCTACTCTCGAAACCTCTAGACAAGGAACAGCTGCCCCCACTTTACAGCTGAGAAAATGAGGGTCCGGGAGGTTGTTAGTAACACGACACCAGGCTAGAGGGTGGTGAGGCGAGGACTCCACCCCAGCAGCCAAGCATCCTAAGCCATGTCAGTGGATGGGCCCCTCTATTCCTGGTCACAAAGTGTATGCTCCTGGGGGCAGGCCCGGGCCTCTCGGTGTGTGTCCGTCCTGATGTGCAGCACAGAGTGTGTGACGTCTTGGAAAGACTCTCACTGCCTCAGAGTCCCATGTACCTGGGCTTTAGCTTCCTCATCCCTAAGTGGGGATAATGGCCACCTTTCTGGTGCTGAGTTAAATGAGACGATACAAGTGCTTGGCACATTGACTCGGGCTCAGAGAATGTTTCATGAAGGGGAAACAAAGAGGCAGGATCAGGGGTTGGGGCGGGGGGGGGGGTGAAATTCCCAGCTCTGCTGGGGAGCTAGATTCTGAGTCGAGTGGGAAAGAGCGAGAAGAGCAGTTTGACTGGGGCCGAGGGTCGCCAGGGGTAGTTGTGGCAAACGGATGGGCGTGAAGAAGCCTGAACGGTCTCGGGTGATGGGCTCAGTTGCCCTGTATGATCAGCAAGGCTTTGGGAGGAGGAGAAAGGACTCTCTCCAGAGTGTTAACATCTGCTGGCCGTACCAGGCTGTAAGACTTGCCCCGGTAGTTCCTGTGGAATCGGTGGGCCTAAAACCGTCAAGGTCACCAGAAGTGAACATTCAATCACCATCTGCTCAGGAATCGGGCTGCAGAGGGCCAACGGAGCTGTTTCCTGGCCCGGAGCTGACTGACCTCCCCGACTCCTCAGACCCTATCCCCCATCGCACCCCTCTCCCCCTTGCCCAAGGCTCTTTCCTTGGACAGGACTTAGCAGCCCTTCAAGTGTTGTTTCTAAATGTCATCTGACAGGACCACAATGATTTTGCCTTGAAGAGAACCAAGACGGGGCCACGAGGGAAAAGTCAGGGAAAAAGAAGAAGCTCCCTCGCTGCTGAGGCCTTGAGGGAGGCGCCTCTGTACGTGCTCCCCTCATGCCCCCTTCCTTCTTCTCCGAGTGTTTCCCTTGGAATGTTTTCCGCTTTCCTGAACAGTAAGAGCCGCCCACTCCCAGCATCTCTTGGGTCCCAGGCCCATGAGGCGCCTCTGGGGCCACAGGACCAGGCACCAAGGTTTAATGGGAGACGCCTGGTCTCAGACACAGGATACCGTCCCACCCTCCTACCCACAGGTGCGGCTGTCTTGGGCCAGTGGTTCTGTCCTTCCGTGATTCAGTCTCCCCATATTTACCAGGGCGTCATCCCAACCTCATCCCCCTCCCTCCCCACTAGGAATGGGAAAAGCTTTAACAATAGTCCCTCTGTCCAGATGGTGCCAGTATTATTCCCAGGACACAGGGAGAATTCTCAGCCGTGGGATCTGAGTCCTTCCTTGGGATTTGTGTTGCTCTATACATGATGTGGGTCACTCTGGTGTCTCCAGCTACCCCTCCCGCTGAGATTTTTCCCCTCCACTGGCTAAATGGACAAACGCAGCCTTGCTGGAATGTGATACAATGCCTCCAGAGCCGCCGGGGGGGCCCGCGGAGCTTTAACCCGCCCCATTCTCCTTTAGAAACGGGCATTGAACTGGAAGCACAGATTTGGAGGGAGGGGAGTGGAGAAAATTCCAGGGAGTCTCTAGAGAAAGATGGGTAACAAGAAACCTTTCACACTAAAAGGATGTCAGCTGTTCTCCGTCTCTCCAGAAAGAGGGTGGAAAGAGGGTTTCTAATCCCTACACCCAGGCCCCCAAAGGACATTTGACGGGACCCAAGAGATGTCAGCCCCACCACCCCAGGGCCTTACCTGTGCGCTGGGGCCTGGCTGGGTCAGAGGGTGCTTGTCCGTGGGGTGTGCGGTGCCACACACCCGGCCACCCAGACTGGCATCCGAGAGCCTATTTTTAGGGTCAGATCTGCTGACGCTGACCTTGTGTGCCACGCAGTCTGAGAAGAAACCCGAGGCGTCTGCTTCGCCAGTGTGACCTGAAACCCCTGACTGTGGGAGTCCTGTACCTGGAGCCCACACGCCTGTCCCTGGCTCCACCACCGAGGCGGGTCACGTGGCTGCGGCGGTGAGGTAGGGGCACAGGCCGGGGGAGTGCCCAGCTTTGTTTTCTTGGGACGGACGAGGCCAGGTGTCTGCGGAGCCCTGCCCGGCTCTGTCCTGGAACAGGGAGAACAGAGGAGGTTTGCGAGCTGGCCCCGGGCCTGTGGGAGCCTCCAGAAGAGCTCTCCATTCCACTCTTCTCTGGGAGTTTGTGGAGCTACCTCTGGGGAGTGGATGCCATGGATGCAATGGACGCCGCATCACGGGAGGCAATCAGTGAATTGCCCCCAAGAAGGACCGTAGGCTTGCTCCGTTTTCAGTGTTGCTTCCTGTGAGACCTCCGGCAAGTGTCCCACCCCTCTGGGCTTCAGCGGGGAAAATACTCATAATGCCATCCTCTGATGCTGTTTTGTTGTTAGGGTTAAATGACATAAAGGAGGAAAAGCACACAGTGCCTGGCACGGGCTGAACATTTTAACATGCTAGATGGTATTAGGATGCCAAAAATATCTCCAATTCAAGTCATTCCCAGGTCTCTCTGTTCTTGGCAGCTCCTTCTCTCCATCTCCCGCCTCTATGGCTCCAGCTTTCTTTCCTCCATGATTCCCCACCAAGCCCTACTGCTGCAGCCTCCTTGTCAGTGTTGTGTGCTGTAGACCTCTCCAGGCTTCCCTAATTTTTTAGTAAAATCTTTCCAAGGCTTCCTACACTTCTTTCTAATGAGTGATGAGGTTTTCGGCCCTTCCCCATCCTCGTCACCCCCTTTGTGGAACACACTGATGTGTGAGGGACTGGAGGGCATGGGAATGGAGTCAGCAGTCTCCCCTCAATCTCCACTTTACAGGGTCTTCTTGAGTCGGGTCATTATATTGTCCTCTGCAATTTTGTTTTCAAAGAAACCAAAGATCTTCCTCATACTTTGCTTGTTTAGCCTCTGCCCGTGTTATGTGGAGTGATTATTTCTACTAGTATTTTTCATTGTGAAACTGCTCAGAGCCTTGGATTTTATTGACTTCTTGGCACAAAGAATATTCACAAGGCAGATTCTCAGGATCTAAGTGAACAAGGAGGTCCAAGTGTCAGGGCCATGTGTCGTGCTGTCCATGCTGGAGTGAGAGCAGCAGGTCAAAGGCCTTCTGCAGTTACCCCAAGAAGTAAAGGAGTCCAAGCTGCTGGAACTGACAAAGCCCGAAGAAAGATTCCCATCGAGGTGGGAACCCAGCCCCATCCCAACTCCAGGGCTAAGGGGGCAAGAGGGGCCTCTGAAGATGTTGGTTCAGCAGGGGGCCAAAAGCAAATATCTAAAGACATCTGAGATAGTAGTAGATAGATGATTGACAAGAAAGGGAGATCTTTCACCACACTGTCTAGGAGGATATTCAAGTAAAGAAAGCCAGTAAAAGCCTTGGGTGGGTTGCTGGATGATCACTTCTATTAGAGCAGACCCTCAATGTGGCTGACCAGAAGACTGGTGAGCCCCTCTCCACATCCTTTGATCCTTCACACAAGGATGGGGAAGGCTGGAAACCATATCATTAATTATGAGGAACTGTAGGAAGCCCTGGAAGACTTTATTAGAAAGAGTAGTGGTGGTGACATGAGACTCCTGGTCTGTTTTCTAGCAGCTGAAGGGCTGTGGGTAGGTACCCAAGAGCTTCCTTGTGTGACCACAGCGAACGCACCATTGTGCCGGGATGGGGGAGAACCAGGTAACCATAGGCTGTGCTCAGAGTATCTCCAGTTATTTCAGACTCCAAGGATAGCCCACCAGGACTCCGTGCAACAGCAGGCTGCACTAGTGCAGGTAAAGGATGATCTGCAGAAACACCTGCTGTTTTCATCTTGGCTTGTGTGGAACTTACCTGTAGCAGCATTTCAGTTTTCTCCCTCCCGCCACCACCTCTCTGACCCATGTTATTTCCATTAGCAAAGTCCTTCCCCCCCAGAATCTCCCTCTACTTTTCCCATTTTCAGATACAGGTGGAGATTATGTGGATGCTGAGTCTGGCTGGAGCCCAGGAGAGAGGGTGCCCTCCCAGATGGAACCCAGAGGGCCGAGGCTACATCTCTGGCAGAATGTGTAGTCCGATGGCTGTAAGTCCTCTTCACTCCTAGAGGTCTCTCTTTTCTTTCATATTAAAAAAACAAAAAACAAACAAACAAAAAAACACAGAGCTAACGGAGGCCCTTGTTCTGCAGGAAGCCCTGAGCCCTCTGCCGTGTGTCGAAGGACTGTTCGTGGGAGAGGGGTAGGCAGGGTGCCTCTCATTCCTCCCGAGTCTGTTCTGATATAGTCTTTATGCCTCTTCACCCTCGAGGAAACCCTTGGACCTCTCACTCCTCCAGCTTCACCCCAAGCTGGACACTACCCTCTTCTGTTCTTCCTCCAAAGCTCACCCACCTAATGCCACAGCACAGAGCAGGAGACAACTCCAAAACCAATGTCTCACCTCCCTCTTCTTAGAAAATTATTGGATGGACCTCACGCCTGGGGAATTTCTTCATCCAGAGACGTCTGTCTCTGTACCCACCACATTCACCAAGCTCCTCTCTGTCTGTACAATCATCATCGCTTCCCTTTATCTACACCCTAGACCTCCCCCCTCTCCTCCAGAGCTGAGTCCCTCAAGAGACTCTGGATTCCTCTTCCCTCTGATTCTGTGGAGCAGGTCACTCCCTCTTAGCCTCTACCTCCCAAGCAGACTGAAGCTAGGGCCTCCCTTTCTTATCAAAAAAGCCCACCAATGACTGCATCAAACCAATGAGTTTTTGCACAGCAAAGGAAACCTCAACAAAACAAAAGAACATCCTACTGAGTCGGAGAAGATAGTCACCAATGATACATCCCTTAAGGGGTTAATATTCAAAATATGCAATATGTGGTATTAAATATGCAAATATTTAATACCACACACACACACTTCAATTAAAAAATGGGCAGAGGACCAAAATAGACATTTCTCCAAAGAGAACATAAAGATGGCCATTAGGCATATGCAAAGATGCTCAACATTACTAATTATCAGGGAAATCAAGTTAAAAACACAATGAGGTATCACCTTACACCTCTCAAAAGGGCTACCATTAATAAATCAACAAACAGCAAGTGTCAGTGAGGATCTGGAGGAAAGGAAACCCTCGTGCACTGCTGCTGGGATTGCAAATTGGTGCACCACTATGGAGAACAGTATGGAGGTTCCTTAGAAAGTTACAAATAGAACTACCATATGGCCCAGCAATTCCACTCCTGGGTATTTATCCAAAGAAATCCAAAACACTAATTTAAAAAAGACATATGCGCCCCTATGTTTCTTGCAGCATTATTTACAATAGCCAAGATTTGGAAGCAACCTAAGTGTCCAGTGATAGAAAAATGGATAAAGGAGATTATATATATATTACTCAGCCAAAACCAAAAAAAGGATAAAAACCTTGCCATTAGCAACAACATGAATGGGCCTAGAGAATACCATGCTAAGTAAAATAAGTTAGGCAAAGAAAGACAAATACCATATGATATCACTTACATGTGGAATCTAAAAAACCAAATAAACAAGAAAAACATAAAGAAATTCATACAGAGAACATTTTAATGGCTGCCAGATGGGAGGGGGCGGGGCGATCGGGGAAGAAGGGAAGGAATTGAGATGTACATATTGCCAGTTATAAAAACAGTCATGGGGATGACTGTACAGCACAGGGAGCATAGTCAATAATACTGTAATAACTATGCATAGTGTCAGATGGGTACTAGATTTATCCAGGTGATCACTTCATAAGGTATATAAATGTCTAATCACTATGCTGTACACCTGAAACTAAAATAATATTGTATATCAAGTGTAATTGAAAAACTAAAATTATTTTTTAAAGCCTTTGAGGACATTTTCTTGGATAAGCCACAAATCCAAGAGGGGAATTTATTGACTCCCCTCCAGTGGTTGGCAAACTCATTAGTCAACAGAGCCAAATATCAACAGTACGACTATTGAAATTTCTTTTGAGGGCCAAATTTTTTAAATTTAAACTATATAGGTAGGTACATTGTTATTAACTTAATTAGGGTACTCCCTAAGGCTTAGGAAGAGCCACACTCAAAGGGCCAAAGAGCCGCATGTGGCTCACGAGCCGCAGTTTGCTGACCACGGCCCTAGACAATATCACCCATAGGCCCTAGAAACAGGAGCCCCTGCCCTGAGCTTCTTTTGTGGAGTTCCCCACATATCACAAACATACACGCAAATCTTGAGAGACTGCTGCACCCCTCTTAGGGTGGCTAAAAACAAACCAAAGCCCAACAATACCAAACCCTGGTAAGAATTTTGGGAGCTGGTGGAATTGTTCTGAATGTTGGTCATGGTGGTGATCGCACAATTACACACATTTGTCAGTAAAACCAAGAGGAGTGAATTTTGCTGTGTGTAAATTTAAAAATTATTATTTTTAAATTAATAGGGATGCCTGGCCCCTCGTCCCCTTGGGATCTGGCTTTCGGCACAGGCAGAGTGTGACCCATAACTATCGCCCTTGGTGACTAACAGCCTTTGGGCCACAGAGAATGTGTTTCCCCTTGTCTTGTTCTGTGTCCTCAGACAAAAGGTAACGGTGTCTGAATTCGTGAGCGTTGGTGGGCTGTGTTGCTGCTAACCTTGGAGCACAGGGAGGATCTGAACTGTGGAAGTGCTTAGGGGAGAGACAAGACAGCTTATGCAATTCATCCAGCCATCGCTCAGATGGTAGGAAAACCTGGTCTTGCTGAGTGCCCAACTCAGACAGCTCAGGTCTGGATCCCTGACAATGAGACAAGTCAGTGTGGTGATGGGAATTGGGATGGGGGCTTCCATTTGTTCCACTGCCCAGGCCTGACCGCTCTCCTGCCCACTGCATGACCACAAACCTTCTCTCTCCCTCTGTCTTAAATCCTGGGCATGGGTACCCTGGTGGTTTCCGCGGCCCGCCTGGGAGTGTGCTGGCAGCTGGCCAGGCTAGTCTGTGGTGGAGCTGTCACTCTCGAGTGATAGCCCAGCGACTGAGGACATTGTGTTGGAAGAGAAGGCCCAATGTTCGAAGGATGTTTCTCTGCAATCGATACCTCTGTGTATCTCCCTGTCTGTCAAAACACCCGGAATGCCTGCTGCCAGCCTCCTGCAGGCTGCTCAGAGGCCTGCAGGACCCAGGCCTGGGCTGTGGGCAGGGGTCCCCTCCACATCCCCCTTTCCCAGGAGGCTGAATGCTGTCTGAGCCCCGCTCCAGCCTGTCAGTGATCTCAGCAAGTGGATCAATTGTGTCTCTATTAGCACCTCCGTCTTCCTGCCAGGACTGTTTATTTTACAGATAGATAGCTATTTCCTCTTCACAGGCCTCCTAGTGCATCAAAGTGACATTGATGAGGCTTGACAGGGTGATTAGTTGTGTGGGTGGGAGGCAGGAGACCAGAGGAGTGAAGGGAGGGTGCTTTTGAAATATAAGGACTTAGGTTCAAATCCAGAATCTGCCACCTAGCTCTGAGTTGGTACAGGTCTCTTAACTTCTCTGAGCCTGTTCTCTCCTCTGTGCCTTGGGAGTAAAACCAGCATCTACCTGTAGCGTTTTTGTGAGGAGTAAACGAAACCGTGCATGTATGCTCCTGGGAAACTCGCAAAGGAGGCTCTTCTAGTTGTCCAGGCAGAAAATGCTGGTGGCCTGGCTGAGGACGGTGGCAGCAGGTGTGAGAAGTGGGCCAGATTTTGGATATGTTTGGATGGTAGGTGATGAATTTGACTTTGAGGGGTTTGTACGTTCAGGAATAAATGAAATAACATAAAGTGCTTAACACAGGCCCTCGCAGCTAACTACTAGTATTATTGTTTTAAAAAAGGCTTTCTGACCCTGATGACGTAACTTTTCCCCACACAAGATACTGATGGGTTGAGTTAGGAAAGCAACTCACATGTTATTAAGCAACTCACCACTCTGGTGCCTGTGCACATCGTCTCAGACTGTCCATGAGTTTGGTCTCAGGGAGGGAGGTCAGGACCCAAAGAGGCCCTTACCGTTGCAGTTGGTCTGGCTTGGAATGGATGGCAATTCACTCACGCTGCCTTCCCTGCGCAGCACCTGCTATGTGCTAGGCAGTATTGTAGAAACAGCATACACTATGTCACTGCCCTCTTGTTGCTGCAATTCTTGTCACTGGGAGGTACAAAAAAAGGTCTTTCTTTTTCTTTAGCTTTTCTCACCTTCCCCACTCTGCTGGGAATTGAGGACACATACATTTGCTGAATAAGAATATCCCAGTCTCTTCCCAGTTAAAAGCTTAAGCTCTCAGAATCCTCTTCTCTTGCCCAAGATGGATTATGGATGTACATCAGGGTTTATTGCAAGAGCCAACTTGGGGAGGGGCCTTGATGCTGTGGGGCCCCTTAAGCTTGGCTGCTGCTCATGTTGGATAAAATGACCTCCTTCCAGAGCCTAAATGGGTAAAGAGCACCCCTCTCCCCCCCCACACACACATGCACACGCACACATGCATGCACATGCACACACATATGCACACACACATGCACACACACACACGCACATGCATACACATATGCGCACACACGTGTGTGCACTTTTTGGTTTATCCCACATTATCTTAGAGAACAGAGGTCACCACCCTAGACCTCATTGCCAGCCGCCACAGCCCCCCTCTATCCGCTCTTCCCCTTCCACCATCCACTTCCTTTTCCTTTACTACCAGCACGCCCCCTGGGCCTCCTCCTACTGGATTTGGCCTCTTTTTCCCATTTCTGTGGCCATAACGGCAGAATGACTGGCAGGTAGGATTGACTGGTTTACAAATACATTTTTAGCGTAAGTGTGTCCTCTGAAATATTTGGTACATATTTATCTACAACATTACTTGTTTCTTAGCTGAAATTCAGTGTCCTATATTTTATCTGGCAGCCCTTCTTCTAAGGAACTTGGTTATGAGGGAAAGGAATGAAAAACACAGCCATTTCGTATTTTCAAAATATTATGCCTCTACAAGGCTCAGCCCCCGCTGGCCTCTTGGCTGGGCAGACGTAGAGGGGCTTCAGGAAGGAGGCTGCCCCCACCACCGGTCCCTCAGAGGAACCCATCACGTGGGCTGTGTTAGGGGCAGGGGTGGTGGTGAAGGAACCCACTTTGGCTTCCTACCCTTCTTCCCCCGATCACACCAGGCAGGCCTCCTTGGGCTGTGGGCCGCCCCATTTGCTGGCAAAGCGATTGCTTACCTAGAACTTTTATGAGGACATTTTTATTGAGCTGTAATTGAAAAGAGAAAAAAAAAAACCTCCAAGACATTCCAGATTTTTCTCATAAGCTTGCTTCGGGCATGTGTGTGTGTGTGTGTGTGTTCATAGACTTTGGCCAGACCACACCAGAGTTTTCATTGAAAAAATGAAGAGGTTATTGTGTGTGAGAGAGAGACATTTAACTTTTCTCTCTTTGTCCCGAAATTAAGGACCGGAATAAAGATGAGCTGGGAGTCTGGAGAGCTTGTAAAACCTCTTTTCATTAAACAAATATTCCAGTGTGTGTGGAGAGTCAGGGTTTTATGTAAGAGGGCTGCGTTTGTCATTACAGCCTAATATCCTAATGTGAGTTTACAGCCATATTTTAAAAACCTGTAATAGAATGCAGAGCCTCTTGTGTATGTAAAACTGCTTGGCAAAAGTTTATAAATCGTACACATCCATTTAAAAGGATGTGAAAGTAGATCCAGATGATGGCCTTTTAGCAACAGGCTGGTTGTGAATGCCCTCTTGTGCCCTGTTGCTGTTCCGAGGAGCTGTAGGAAAAGACCAAGCCTCTCCTGGGGTCTGTGTGACCAGTTGTTCCCCGCCTCAGCCCACCCCCCAACCCCCACCTCGCCCCACCCCCCCACCCCCACCCCGCCCCAGATCTTCCTTCCCAAGCCCCTGGTTGTCTCAGTGGAAAAGAAAAAAAAACTCGAGCTTTTGTTGAACACCTACCACGTGCCAGGCACTAGGCAGTTTCTCTATTTCCATTCCCACAACAGTCACAAGCAATGCTGTGACCCTTCCCATGTTTACACTTGAGACACATGAGGGTCAGAGGAGCCGACCATCTGCTCAGGCCCACACAGCCATGTGAAGGAGGGAGTCCGAAAGGGAACCGGCGTCCCTGTGTGTCCAAGGCTCTTGTTCTCCCTGCCACGCCATGCCCACCCCGGCAGCTCGGCGTGGTGGTGGGGACAGTGGGTATGTTATGGTCTCCTCGGCTAGGGCCGGATTGCTACTTCTCGGGAGGGACAGGCTGGACTGAGAGCGAGGCAGGTGAGGCCGGGCCAGCCCTTCTGTGCGGTGGCCATTCCTGAGGCAGACTGCATCCACTGGCCCATTGTCCTGCCAAGGGGCTCATTCTTGACAGGCGATGCCTGTGGTCTGGTTGAAGTTCATGAAATGAAAAATGAGTTTTTCCAGGTGCCAAAAGATAACTCACAATCAAGTGATCTCAGAAGTTCCTTGTAAGAACACACTTGAAAGCAAGGAACCCCCTGGGGGGTGGGACTGTCTCCCAGGATGCACTGTGATGCCCAGGAGCAGGCTAAGGTGGGTCTCCCCAGGTGCAGGCTGCTCCTCTGGCCAAGGCTCTGCTCTGCGGGGACTCGGCTCTTCTCTGTTCCCGTCCCCGCCCGCTGCCTCCCTGTGCTTCTCCGCTGGGAGATCTCTCTGCCTGTGGCTCCTGCTTCCCGCCTTCTCTCTGGGCACCTCCCCATCCATCCTGCCACCTCCAACTCCGTTTCCGCTCAAACTCTCTAAGGCAGAGAACCTCATCGGGTCCACAATCTTGTCCAGAAAATAGCACAATGAAGAGCAGCCTTTCACGTTAGACCGCCCACCGGCCTCTGGCCACCCGAGGGGCAGGAAATGTAACAGCTAAGACCACGTTTGGCTGCAGGTAACAGGTACTTGAAAAGTAGTGACTTGAACAAGGAAGACTTTTTTTTCTCTCTCATTGTAAAGGAAGTGGAGGCAGAGGCAGTCCCGCCCCCGCAGGGAGCTCAACCAATGTCATTCACACTCCAGGCCGCACCATGGAGGGGGATCAAAGGACACATCCCTTCCCCTCTAAAAGCCTTATCAGAGGCCCAGCTGATAGACCTATGAACCAGGCGGTCACGGTTCCATTCCCAGTCAGGGCACATACCCAGGTTGTAGGCTCCATTCCCGGTGCAGGAGGCAGCCAATCAACCATTCTTTCTTATCATTGATGCTTCTATCTCTCCTCCCTTCCTCTCTGAAATCAACAAAATGTAGTTAAAAGACTTATTGGAGGTTCCACATAATTGCATCTCATTGTCTAGAACAGCCGTGGGCAAACTATGGCCAGATCCGGCCCATTTGAAATGAATAAAACTAAAAAAAAAAAAAAAAAAAAAAAAAAGACCGTACCCTTTTATGTAATGGTGTTTACTTTGAATTTATATTAGTTCACACAAACACTCCATCCATGCTTTTGTTCGGCCCTCTGGTCCAGTTTTAGAACCCATTGTGGCCCTCGAGTCAAAAAGTTTGCCCACCCCTGGTCTAGAACATAGTCACTTGGCCACATTTCCCTGCAAGGGCAGTTGGGAGAGGTTCTACTTTAGCTGGGAGCATTGCCAAAGGTCCTTTACCAAAGCAACAGGGGAGGATGGATACTGGGAGCGAGTAGAAGTCTGTACCCAGGCGCCCATCCTGATGCAGCCATCTCTGGGCAGGGCAGCAGAGAATATGGTAAAGAGTGCGTGCCACCAAGAATTCCTAAGAAAGGAGTGCTGGCACGGTGGGGGCCTTGCAGGGATGCGACAGAGTGAATATCACGTGTGAGATATGGTCTCAGAGGAACCAGAGGGTCCCCTCACCCCACCCCCAAGTTTCCCCTCAGTAGTCCTTGCCTGTAAGTTCATCACTCAAGTGCAGCAGCGCCTTCCCCGGTGCCCCTTGTAAAGCACACACATAATCCTGGGGAAATGAACTGGTCCTCAGCTCTTTGCACTTGTGTGTGTATTTTCTCGTGTCATTTTAATCAGCAACCCTCCTCCCCTGCCCGCTTTAAAAGTCAGGATGGCCCCAGCGGTCAACGGCACCAAGTGGGAGCCCTGGGAGGCTGGAAAGCTAGTCTGACCGGGTCCCAGTTGTTGATCCCAAAAGCCCCTCTGTAGGCCCAGAGGTTGCAGGAGGCCAAGCCAGGATGCCTGTACAGGGCTGCGAACAGGGAGGGAGGGCTCAGGTGCGCTGATGGAGTTCTGACGTAGCAGCTGGGGTGCAGGAATTCTCAGAGAAGGGGAAATTCTAGCAGCTCCCAAGGAGAGAGGACCAGACTGATCAGACATCAAATGGCTCAGGAAGCGTGGATGAAAAGATTAACGCATACACCTGGCGGAATAAACTGGGAAGAGCAAAGAATAATGGCAGCTGGCTCCTCCTGCAGGCAGGGAGGGCAATGCCTGGGTAGGTAGGGGTGGGTGGGATATTTCCCTTTGAGTTTCCCTCAAACCAGCGTTCCCTAAGACCCCAGTGCCTACAGAGTCCATACTGCAGCTGCTCACCCCACTCCCGAGTGGAGGAGGCAGCTGTCAAGACCAGGCTGGGAGCTCAAGGCCAGCAGACCTACAGGGGGCTCCTGGTGGCTGGGAGTCCATTGGCCTGGAAGGTAGGGGGGGCTGCAGCTTGAGACAGAGCTTGGGAGGGAGGTGAGGAGTCGGATGTTCCCTTTCCGGTAGCATATCTAACCTGCCCACCTCAAGACCGTTGCCTCCAATATTTCCCTGAGAACCCTAACCATCTTTCGACCTCCATACAGGCCATGGCTCCTCTGCCATCTTTATTCCTCTGTAGATGTGGAACCTCGTCGCCATGCATTCAGCCCGGGGTGGAGGGATGCAGCTGCTCTGTTCTTTTCTCGTTCACCCGTCCCTCCCACGGCTCACTTGGTGGTTAAAGCCCGGGCTTTTCATCAGAACTGCTCTGCCGCTGTGCTGGTTGCCTACTGGGGTAACAAGCCACCCCAGAGTTTAGTGACTTAAACACAGGAGTGTCTTCTTACATCCCATGCCTTTGTGGGTCCTTGATGCAGGCAGGCTCGGTGGATGGTTCTTCTGTTCCATGGGGCGTGGACGGCGGTCGCTCAGCGGGACTCAGCCGGCAGGTGTGCTCATCCGGAGGATCCGAAAAAGGGGTCACTCCACTGTCTGTGCCTTGGCAGGGGGGCTGGAAGGCTGGGCTCAGCTGGACTGCCAGCCAGCTCGCCTCCCCAAGGCCTCGCTAGCATGGCCGCTCAGGGGTAGTCAGACTTCCTGCACAGTGGTCCGGGCTCCAGAGAGAGTGTCCCAGGAAACCCAGGCAGAAGACGCAGGGCATCTTATGACCCAGCTTCAGAAGTTCCTGACTGCCACGTTTGTCCAGAACCTCCTGGTAAGCAAGTCACCAAGGTCAAGCCAGAATGAAGGCTCAGGGAGTGTTGAAGATCACAGGCTTGCCTGGCCAGTGCTGAGCATCGACCCATGTCACAGTTCAATTCCCGGTCAGGGCACATACCCGGGTTGGGGGCTCGATCCCCAGTGTGGGGGGTTCAGGAGGCAGCCTATCAATGATTCTCTCTCTCTCCCTCTCCCTTCCTCTCTGAAATCAATACAAATATATATAAAAAAATAAACTCTGTGAGCCTTGGTTTTGATTCATATCTGTAGGATGGGAATATTAATAATAGTATGACCTCTTATGGCTTATGAGAATGAAATGATTGTTTATGTCTCATGTCAACACCTGCTGTGGGAAAGCCTGCTTATGCTCACCAATATTTGCAGTTTCTTTTTCTTCCTGGGCACCCTGCTAGACTACATTTCCCAGCCTCCCCTGTGGCTAGGTGTGACCATGGACTGAGTCTAGGCCAGCCGTGGGCAAACTACGGCCCGTGGGCCGGATCCGGCCCGTTTGAAATGAATAAAACTATTGAAAAAAAAAGACCGTACCCTTTTATGTAATGATGTTTACTTTGAATTTATATTAGTTCACACAAACACTCCATCCATGCTTTTGTTCCGACCCTCCGGTCCAGTTTAAGAACCCATTGTGGCCCTGGAGTCATAAAGTTTGCCCACCCCTGGTCTAGGCCATGGAACTGCAAGAGAAGTGATCTATCTGGCCTCTCATATTCCCTCCATGTTCACTCCCCCACATCCCATCAACCTGTGTTGTGAGGGAGAAATAAAGTTTTGTTTGTCAGAGCTATTAGCTACCCTGATGTGCACTGGTACATACTAAACTCTCAGTTGAACTCAGCTGCTATCTGCTCTAACCTCTCTCTGCACCACTGAGCCATACCGGCCAGGCAAGATGTTTCTAATTTTAAAAATTAGTCAATTTGTTTTTATTTTTTAAATTAGAAAATAATTTTTAAAAAGATAAAACGCATACTCCCACACACAAAAAAGATAAACGCATATTCCCACAACTCAATGTGATCAAATCTTAACATTTTGCTATATTTGTGGTTTTTTTCCTAAAGAAATAAAGCATTATGGATGAAACTGAAAAGAAAGGAAAAAAAGGACATGATGCATCTAAAGCACTTAGCATAGTGCCTGGCATATGCAAAGCAGTCAGAAATGGTCAGTAATTCCTTTGAAGTTTTATTTTGAAATATGTTTAGTTACAGAGAGTTTTAAAGTGGAGACATTTCTTGTATACCCATCACCCAGCTTTCTCTAATGTTAGCTTCTTACTTAACCATGGTGTAGTTATCAAAGAAATTAAAATTAGTGTAATGCTATTAGCTAAACCACAGATTTATTTCAGATTGCACCAGTTTTTCTACTTACGTCCTTTTTCTGTTCCAGAATCCAATCCAGAATACCATGTTGCATTTAGGTCAGCTAATTTTTTATCATTCATTCATTCAACTACCAACGATTAGTCCAAGACTGGTGTTCTGAGTAGCAGACAATGCCAGGAGGCCCCTGTACTATGACAATAATCACAGATCTCATTTTTGATAGCTTGCCACCTGTCGTACAAAGAACTTTCTATTTTCCCCACTTAATTCTTACAACGATCCTACAGGTTGGTTATTATTACTCCCATTTTGCAAATGGGGAAACAGAGGTTAACTGAGATTAACTGAGGTCACACACCTGGTAGAGGGCAGAGGTCGGATTTGAATCCAGGTAATTTGCCCAAAGTCATGCTCCTGACAATACTCCATGCCTTTCATGAGGCTTCTCTAGAAAAGAGGGGAAGTCGATGCATGAGCACAGACTTTCTGGGGCAAGTGTAGCAGGCAGGAAGGCTTCCTGGTGGAGGGACCCGTCAGGAGTTCAACCTCTTGTTTCCTGGGATGTTCTGAAAAATGTTTGGCTCTCTCACCACCTGCTTTCTCAGGGCTTCCCTCCCTCTTTCCCCTGGAGCCCTAGACTAAGTCTAACCTTCAGAGCCCCAAGAAGGTGACCTGCAGAAACTCAAGCCCCAGGGTGTGGCTCTGCCTCAGCCGCTGGGCATCCTACCCCAGCCGGCAGAGGCAGGTGGCTCACACTCAGAGACCCAGATGTTAATTTAGAGCCACTATTTTGGTTCCCGCTGACAGTGCATGAACAAGAAATAGCAACAAGGGCTGAGTTGTCAGGCACAAGGGGGATCCGAGAGAATTGGGGTGGGCAGATTGGGCTGCCAAGTGGGGACTAGTGCTTTGTCTGCTCTGGATAATTATGGCCTCAACAACCTGAGGATGAACTGAGAATTATTTTTAGTCCCTCGGCTGGAGAGGAGCTCTGCCTGGTTGGGCATAGCAGCAACAGCCCTTCTGCCATCTTCCAGCTTTGGAAAAGGCCCAGAGAGCACCCAACAGCCAGCTGGGACCAGGGCCAACCAAATGCTGCAGGGAGAAGAGCAGAGGAGCTGACTGGGCAGTACCTGCCCTTTGAGGCCAGAGCCCAGAGAGCCTACCCAGGACGCAGTATTTCAGTCTCATTTCATCTTCTCTGAGCCTCAGTTTGTTCATCTGTAAAATGGGGGTATTCATCCCTACATCCCAGATCAGGCAGCCTGTGTTTGTACAGTTTATAAATTGCAGGAGTGAATGGGGGCTGAAACACAGCCTGCGCTCAGTCCCTCAGTTGAGCACCCTGACTTGCAGCTCTGTCTGCTTGGAAGAGAGACCTTTTCCTTGACCAAGCCCAGGAGTGCTTCAGCCTGGTTTGGGTAGAGGGGCCACCTTTTTCTGATTTGTACAAAGAAAAAGCACTTGCCTTCTGGAAAGAGACCAGATGGCAGCTAAGGGGGAAGGCCCCTGAAGCCTCCAGACAGCCTTGGTGAGGAGGAGGGAGAGGGAATCCGAGGTGGCCCAAGGGGACAAGGTGAACTGAGAAGGGAGTGTCAGGGTAGCCAGACGATGAGATGCAGCAGGTGGAGCTGGGAGGAGAGCAGGTTCCCTCTGGAGGAAGGCCCAGTCCAGAGCAGCTGGGATCCGCTCCTCCTGGTGGCTCTTCAGAGAATGCTGAGTGGCCGTGGCGCCATCCTGTGGCTGCTGGCCCACGGAAACACAGCTGTACCTAAGGCAGGGCTATAGCCAGAGAGGGGGAGCCCTGGGGACGGGCACCCAGCCCAGGGAAAGCCTGGTCAGAGACCGCAGCTGGAAGAGGAGGATAAGGCACAGGCGATTATAATCCAGAGCGACAGGAGACATCAGAGGTGGAAGGACATGGTGGTGGCCGTTGAGCAGCACTTCTCTCAGGTCGGGGGTCCAGGAGAGCTTCCCAGGAGAGATGACTAAGCTGAAGCCTCGAGGAGACCGCAGTGGGGGGAGTGGTGCCTTCAGGGATGCAACTGGGAGCGGGTGCAAGTTAGCAGAGGTCCGAGAGTGTGGTGCATTCTGGGAACTGCAAGCAGGTTTACTGTTTCTTAATTACGTGGTATGTATGAGAACAGAATTGAAGAAGATATGGCTGGAGGTCTGAGAACTTCTCAGATAATGAAGCATCTTTATACTTCGCCAAGGTCTTTGTCCTTCGGGGGCTGTAAGCAGAGGAGTGACGTGGTCAGATTTTTATGTGGGTCAGATGTTGGCATGCCACATGGAGACTGGGGGTGCCAGGCTGGAGGCAGAGGTTGTCGTAAGAATCCAGGTGAGAGGTGAGCTTGGCTTGAACTAGAGTAGCCACAACAAACATGAAGTTAAGTGAGCAGATCCAAGTTGTATCTGGGAGGAGGAATCGATAGGCTGATGGATGAGAGGTAGGAGTCCAGGTGACACCCATCACTGACTTGAGTAACAATGGCTGTCAGACCAAGAGGAGAAGTGGTCTGGGTGGAGGGGTGATGGAAAGTTCAGCTGAGTTTGAAGTTCAAGGGCAGTATCCACATGAAGGTGGCCAGTGGGATACAGAGGCTCTGAGCTCAGAAGAGAGAACTGGGCTGGCCACAGGGAGCTGGGAGTCATCAGCCCAGAGATGTGAACTGAGGCTGTGGGAGCAAGAGGACCCGTCCCCCCGCATCCCCCAAGGAGGGCAAGGACACTGAGGGGGAGATAAGGCAGAGGACAGAACCCTAAGAAACTGTGGCCTTTATGAGTCAGCTGGAGAAGGCAAGGGCTAAGTAGGAGCAACCAGAGAGGAAGAAGGAAACGCAGCCCAATTAAAATCCTCATAATACCTTGTACCACCTACAGGTGAGGAAACTGCAGGCTTTCGTATTGTTTTATTAGGGCACAAGTACAGAGAAACTCATGCTAAATGTCTTGCTCCGTCATATAACCACCCTTCGCCTAGGATTTTTGGGGTATCTCCTCCTCAACCCCTGTCCTCCTGTTTAACGTCTCTGTTTTCCAGGTATTGTGATTTTGAAAGTAGAGTATAAATGAAAAGATTGACAGGATTCAAGAGGTGCTATTTGCACACAGTGAGTCGTGGAGGGGGTATTTTGTTTGTTTTTATTTTTTATATTTAGAGAGGGAGGAAGAGAGAGAAACATCAAGCAAGAGAGACACATTGTTCAGCTGCCCCCACCCACGCACCTGACTGGGGATCGAACCCATGACCTTCCAATGCACAGGACGACGCGCCAACCAACTGAGCCACACTGGCCAGGGCCTCATAGTGAAGACAGTGATGCCTCGAACTTTGGTCTTTACTCAGACAACCTCGCTCTTGGTGATGGCAGGAGGAGGACAAGATGAAGAAAGGTCAGCTAATTCTCAGCACCTGTGCTCCACTCCTTCCTCTTGCACCCGAGGTCGGCATCACTAATGGATCCTCACCTGCCCTCCTCCTTCATGAAGCCTTGACAGGGACTCAGACCCCGTCTCTAGGCTGCCAGCACACTGAACCAGAGCCGGCAAGCCTTCTGGAATAGCGTGGCCATCCCTGGAGTGAGCCACCGCCCCACAAACCACCAGAAGGCCTCTTTATTATGATGAACCTTTTATTATAGAGGGAGACTGAACTCTTTTGCATAAAGAATCTCTGGACTGGGTCAGGGGAATCCACCTGCTAAAAGGGCACCAACCAGCTCTCCCCGCCTCTGCCTCCGCCAAGCCCCACTTGCTATGTTCATCTCAAGGTCACTGAAAACAGCAGAGGCTGCTGTCCCCAGGGCCAGGCTGGTGGGTGGGGCCACGCTCACCAGAGGGGCAGGGCTCCTGGCTGTCCACCAGGTCAGAGTCGCCCCGTCTCCCGCCCCAGTCGGTTGTCCAGAACCTGGAGCTGCCGGAGGAAGCCCGAGTTGGGGCAGATATCACGGTGGGACTGCACCGTCTGGATGGCCTGCACCAGTGTCATGTTCTCGTAGATCATGAGGAAGGCCAGGACGACAGTGGCGGAGCGGCTCACCCCCATGGCGCAGTGGACCAGCACGCGGCCTGCAGGGAGACCCGACCCAGTGTCAGTTACCTGCCCTCGTACTACCCACCCATTTGGGATGCAGAAGTCCTTCTGGCCCTCCTTCAGCCCACCTGTCACAGCGTCCTAGAATACTGACACGGGGTCCGGTGTCAGGTGGGGCAAATGAGGCCCAGAGAGGGAAAGGAACCGGCTCAAGGTCACACAGTAAGTTAGCGGAGGAGCTAAGGTTAGCAGCTGGGATTCCCCTCTCCTGGTTCAAGGTGCTTCCTCTGGCCTCCCTGAAACCCTGGGGCGTTGGTGGGGAGTGCGAGAGGAGGGTACTGTGGGAGTCCCCTGGGCTTGTGTCTCTCTTTCCCCCCAGTTCTGCCCTCCCCCCTGTCCCTGCAGCCCTATGCCCAGGCTTCACCTTAGAAGCGACTGCTCAAGAGCCTTTGCTAGGTCCTGTGCCTGCTACCCACACCTGCTCTCTCACGGAGGGATATGGTTATACTGATGACTGGACCTTGGTTCTGTCTGTGATGGTTGGGGCCAGGGAGCCTCTGAGGGCACGCTCACTAAATGGTAGTAGCTATTTGCACCATGGGTGGGAGGGGGCTGGAGAGGTTTGGCTCAGGACACACTGCCTATCAGTGCCGCTGGAAAATGGACAGCCCCGGCTCTCGCCCACCCCACCTCCTCCCCACCTCCTCCTTCCCCGGAGCCCACCTTGGGGAACATTGAGGGCGGTTCGGATGTATCGGGCGACAGGCAGGAAGTGGACACTGAGGTCAAAGAAGGGGTTGTCATCAGCCTCGATGCCATAGTACTCCAAGGGCATTCCGTGATAGAACTTGGCACCTGTGTCCACTTGAAACTTGCCCGCGGCAACATTCACAACATGGGTGATGCCCAGCTGGGCCAGCTTGCTCTTGTCCCGGGCTGCGTACCTGGAGGGAGGGCACAGGGGAGGCTGGGAATTGGGAGGTGGGGGCAGGTCTCCCTTGGGGGGTCAGTTCTGGCTGGACTGGAACTGACCCCTTCCCTCCTCTGCCACTGCCATCAAGGGGAGAGGCGGCAACAGCGAACTGGTCCCAGGTGAAGGGTCTCCTCTAGTTAGAGTTCACGACTCCCTTCCCTCGACCAACTTTTCTGGAGAGCATTTTGGCCACAGGCATCAAAAGCCTTTGCCCAGCCGATGTGGCTCAGTGGTTGGGCATTGACCTATGAACCAGGATGTCACGGTTCAATTCCTGGTCAGGGCACATGTCTGGGTTGTAGGCTCGATCCCCAGTGTGGGGTGTGCAAGAGGCAGCCAGACAATAATTCTCTCTCATCATTGATATTTCTATCTCCCTCTCCCTCTCCCTCTCCCTTCTTCTTTGAAATCAATAAAAAATATTTTTTTAAAAAATGTTCACATACTTTGTCCAGCAAGTCTCCTTCTAAGGACTTAAAGAAACTGGGGAGAAATCACGAAATATCCTCTAATAGGTGGCTGAGTATGTAAGGTAAATGACAAACTATGCAACCACTGAAATAGAGTAGATACAGGTGAACAAGGAAGGGTGTTCATTAACCAATGCCACCCCCATAAATGTAATTAAAAAAAAGTGCTCATGCTATACTGAGAACCTATGGAAAATGCACAATACAAAGCAGAACGTTGTTTAAGAAGGTTTTAAAAATATGTAGTATGATTCCATTAAAAAAAGCTTTCTATATAAAGCAGGTTACAAAACAGGATTATAAAGTGATACCATTTGCTGTAAAAATAAAAAAGAAATGTGAAAAAGCATGTGTGTGTGTGTGTGTGTGTGTGTGCACTTTTAAAAGTCAACAAGGATTTTATTACTGGTTATCTGTAGGGAGGATAGCATATTTGCCATATTGTTAACAAGAACCCTATTCTCTAAATATTAAGGAAATTTTCTAAAATCCACATATATTGGTCCATATGTTTAAATTTTAAGGAAAAAAAATGAGAAACAATGACTGAGTTCTACTCTCTCTATGTACCCTATGTAACGCGTGTGTGTTACCAGGACACGTGTACCAGAATGTTTCTAGGATCACTGTTCATAGTAGCCAACAAGTGGGAACAACTCAAGTGTTTGTATACAATAAAATGGATAAACTATGTGGTATTTGTACAATCAAATATTTTTACAGCAATAAAAAAAATGAACTGTAACCACACATAACAACATGGGTGAATCTTACAATTTTGCACAAAACACACACAATATGATTCCATTCATCTAACTTTAAAAGATAGGCTAAACTAATTATATAGTTAGGTATATGAACAGTAAAAGTATAAGTAAAAGCAAGGAAATAATTATTTCAACTCTTAGTGATTGTCCACAGGGAAACAGTTACAGCAAGAAGGGTTCAGAAGGTATTTCTGAGGCACAAACTAATGTCCTATTTCTTGACCTGGCTGGTGAAACTGTTCACATGCACTCTATGCACTTTTCTTATGCGTGTTCTACTTCCACAGTTAAAAAAGTAATTTCTATCAAAGGGAAGAAACATGTGGAAAGAGATGATGGGAGGCCCCTGGAGGGCTCTGGGAGAGGCTCCCCTTCTGCTCCCCACTCTCCCACGTGGGTCGGACTTACGCATCTCCCAGGAAGAGGTTGGGCCAGACCTCGTCGATGTGGCTCAGCACGGTGGCCCGACGGACCCACAGCAAGCGCTGCAGTGAGGACAGCGTGGGCGGCTGGTAGGGCGACGCGGAGACTGTCCCGTGGATCTTGGGTCTCCGGAGGTCCTGCTTCTGCAGGGAATTCATCCTGGAACAGGGTGGACACCGCAGTGGCTAGAGGCATGCTCCCAGAAGGTGGGTCCGGCTGGCCCAGAGGCCCAGGTGGTACTGGGATGGTGCGGGAAGGGCTTCAGCTAGTTCGCGTGAGGTTACTAACCAACTCTGCTGGGCTGAGGCCGAGACCGTTTCCCCAGGAACGAGGGAATCAACCTCTTGCTACCCTCTCTCCCACCCTCTCCAGAGGCCCTTGAGGCCAGAAACTTTGGCCAAGGGGTCCTTGGGGCTCCCTGTTTGTGGTGATGAGCCAGTGCAGATCCGAGCCCTTAAGCCGCTGGTCACTTGGGACTTTGTAGGGATGGAGGCCTCGGATGGCTGTGGCCCCCTCAGCCTGGGCAGCCCATCTCAGCCCCCTCCTCTGCTACCTCCAGGGCTGATCTCCATGTTCAGGTGCTTGGAGAGCAGAGTCCATCTCTGGAGTGAGGGGCCTGGGCTATGCAGGACATCTGTTGCATTTCCATACGGAATGAGCTAATGCCTCTCAGGGGCCTGGGACCTCGCTGTGGTAGGTCCCTATTTCACTTGGGAGAAAGCGGAAGGTCAGAGAGAAAAATTGTAAGTGCCACCCACAGCCATAGGGCTGATGTGTAGCGAGACTGTGGTTTCAACCCAGTTCTCTGACCCCGCAGTTCAGTCCCCAAGTCTTCCAGTTACTACCTCTGGGGACTCCGGAGAGTGGTCAACAGCCCATTCAACTCTACAGGGAGCCCGGCGCTGCGGGTACGCCTGTGCCTGTAAGTCCTGGGACTTGCCTCCTTACCCCGATGACTCGGGCCAGCGCTGCGGGTCAGGCCTCACCCAGTTGGGGTGAGTTGTCTCAGGAATCAGCTGGCCGAGGGGGTCCGGGCCCCTGCTGGGCTGAGTGGTCAGTGGCACCAGAACATGGGTCTGGTGTCGTCCTGGGAAGGAGTGCCTCTCTTGGCTAACTGCCCCTGGCCCTCTCAACCAGTAACTAGGGAAGGTACAAACTGGAAAAATCATCTTTTCTCTTCGGCAGGCGGTGCTAGGACCAGAGAGAGAAATAGGCACCCAGGAGGCCACTGGCTTGGCCAAGCTCACCCAGCGGGCAGCCGGTGGGCAGGGTGGAAGGGAAGACCCAGCTTTCCCCTTCATCCCCCACTGAGACCTCTCAGGGCAGGCTGAGTGGCCTGCCACCTACCTAGGGCATGGTCTAGGGCCGGGAGTGGGGGAGTGAGGGCAAGGACAGAGCTAAGCACATGAGCGGAATGGGGCTGGGGCAGGTTCCGCCCAGAACACCAATGCTGTGAAGCGGCTAGAATTCCAGGCCCTCCTCTTGCAGCCCACGGCGGGGTGGGGGTGGGGGGTTGGGGGGGTCTGAGAGCAGACCTAGGCCCCTGCAGCAGGGAGCACAGTCCCTCCAAACCCCAGGCCTTCTCCATGCTGGGCATCTCTTTCAGTCTTGTCCACATTTCTCTTCCCATGTTAAGTACCCTGGTGTTGCCTGACTGAGGGGTCTGTAGGGGTCTGACCTGAGAATGACAGGAGTGGCTGGGTGCACAGCAACCATGGGGTAGAGAGTGGGGTAGTGTGTTAGGATGGGGTAAGCCCCCGGGCTCCAGAATCATCCAAAAGCCACACTGGTCTGGAGCCGCCAGCTGGTGCTTGAGCCCCAGGCAAGGCAGATGGGGCCTGGGGAAGTCAGGCAGGCGCGGGCTCAGGCCTCTGAGCTTGGCGTGGGGTAAGGCTGCCCCCCAGTGGCCAGTGGGTGCCTCGCAGCCCAGCTGTGTCTGGGAGTAGGCAGCCAGGCCCTGCTCCTCCAGAGGCTCCTGGGCAGAGGAGGAGACAGCAGAGGGATCAAGGATCTGGGGTTCCTCCGGCACAGCCCCGCCTCAGCCTCCTAGGGAACCCAGGCCCAGGTCTCAAGAATGGCACCTTTCGCTTGGACTAAGGGGTACTCCTCGTCAGACGCCAGCTAGGGCCTCCCTCCTGATGCTCATGGATGGATCCCCCACCTGTCTACCCATCCCACTTTGCCAGCGCAGGCAGGCCCAGCCCCTGTGGGACGTGCCTTCCATGTGTTACCTCGCAGCAGCCCCACCGAGGACACTGGCTCAGAGACGTGCACACAGATGCAAGCACCAGGCCTCGGAACACTGCCCACGTCTGCCCTCTTCCAGGCTGGGGACAAACCCACTGGCAGCTCACCGTGGGCAGCCCTTGCCCAGTGACACATTCTTCATGCTCCAGGCACAACCACAGACAGGGACTTGGTGGCTGCAGCAGCTCCCCCGGTTTCTGCCACCCACAGACCTGGACTGCCAGGGACCTTGCCTAACACTTCCTCCCAATCTCCTCGGCCACCTGAGGGTGGCACAGGGCCCAGCTCCATCAGGGACAGGGCCGGCTTGGCTGCTCTCCCCATGCACTCCAGGCCTCCTTCCTGCCTCTCCCCCTAAGCTAACAGATGCCTGTGTAGGCACCAGCTCTGCCTGCTGTTGTGTCACTGCTGATTACAAGTTCACACACTGTTTTCTGCCTTTGCCTCTCTCCTCCTCGCTATGTTGCTTTCCCGTGGCCTCTGTCTCCCACCCTCCCCAGGAGCTGGGCTGCTCCACAGCCTCCCAGCAGCCCTGCCTGCTGGTGGCCTCAGGCCAGGCCCGGCTGTCTCAGGGCAGCAGCTGTTTGCCACCCACCTCCTCGCACAGCCCCAGGAGCTATCTCCCCTGCTCTCCCCTGCTGCTCACTCTCTCTGCCCTCCTTCCCCCACAGGCAGACCAGGTGAGACTGCGGCCTCAGGACAGGTGGGGCGGGAGATCTCTGAGGAGGCTGGCGAAGGAAGCCTGAGAGAGGTGTTCGTGGGCTGCCAGTGGTGAGCGGCCGGTGGGTTTGTCCCCAGCCTGCAGGCCTTGGAGGAGGGCACACCTAGGCCTGGTGCTGGCATCTGTGTGCACGCTTCTGAGCCAGTGTCCTCAGTGGGGCTGCAGTGAGGACCCCACGGGGTAATGAATGGAAGGCAGGTCCCACAGGCTCTGCCTCATGGTAGCTGCCCAATAAACGGGGCATCTTACTGTTGTTATCACCACTATTATTACCGTTACCTATTCAAGCCGGAGCCATATCCCGGCTAGAGGGCGACTTTCCCAGGGGTCTTCCTCTGTGTTTCCTGATGTCTCTTTCTCCGTCGCGATGATTATTGTTACATTCACCTCTCACTAAGGATGCACTAGGTACCAGCCAGAGCTAAGTGTTTACATGTTCTCACTGAATCCTCACAGTACCCTAGGAGGCAGGTAATATCATGATCCCCATTTTACAGGGAAGGAAGCCGAGACTCAGAGAGATTAAGCGATTTACCCAAGGTCACACAGCCAACAGCATGGGAGCCAGGATTCAAGCGCAGGTCTTTCTGACTCTGCGAGGCTTTGTCTGTGCCTTTATTTGACCCGTCCATCCCCCAATCTAACCCAGTCCCTCTCACCCCTGCAGCAATACACGCAGGCCCAGGTGCCCTGGCCCTCACTACCCAACAAGCTCTGTGCACCCCCTGAAGGAGGGGCACTCACCCACCTGTGGGGGGATCTGGCCCAGGCTCTGGTCTTGTCTGACAGGCACGTTGTGCTGCTGACTTCCAGCCGCTTGTCTCTGCGCACTTGCTGCTGTTTCTATTTTTGATGTGAGTTTAATTATAAAGCATGATGTGCTGCTCCCCTCTCCGGCCTCTCCTGCCACTCCCCACTCCCCCACTGGCCCCACAGCACGGTCAGTGCCACACCCAGCCAGGCAGCCAGCAGGGGGATGCCTGCGGCATGCGTGGATGTGGATGTTGGTTGTGGGCAGGGAGAAGGAAGATCAAATAAGCCATTTTAAAAGCTTCAAGGGGGGTGTGGAACATGGGCAGAAAGTTGAAGCTGGAAGGATCCTCTATGGAGGAGGATGGGGAAGAGAGCAGCCAAAATCACACACAAACCAGCGGGGTTGCCAACATCAGGACCCAGGCCCAGGGCTTTTAGTTGGGGGCTAAGGATTACATTAAGATCTAGAAGACGTGGGCTGAGGGAAGTATGGGAAGACAGACAGACAAAGGGGTCAGTGGGGTTCAGAGCAGGTCTTCTGACGCCCTGGCGGGCTGTCAGAAGCTCTGTCCAGAAGCCCCTCTGCCCTCTGCCAAGTTCCTCCTTCCCCCAGAGGCATTCTGACCCAGGTTCCACTTCCGTGTGGCCAGGGAAATGGTCCTTAAGGCTCCTCCTAAGGTTAACTGTGATCAACTTGAGACCTTGGATTCGGGCCTATTAAGAACCCTCCCTGCTCTCCAGAGACCCTCCTCATATACCCAAACCTCAGTGGTCTTCCCACTCACTCTCAGGTACCATGCGCACACACCTGTGCACCCCCCAGCCACACCTGCAGGGTCTCTGAAGTCTGGGCTCCAGGGAATAAGGCCCAGCCCCTGCTGGGGCTCCCTGAGCCCAGGGAGAGCTGGTGGATCTCCTCAGATCTCGTCCCGTCCTCCCCCCCCCCACCCCCCAGGGCCCATTCCCCACCTGTGGGGGCTGAAGACAGTGGCTGAGAGAAAGTGCAGGCAGCCTGAGGAAGCGGAAGGAGTAGCAGGCTGTAGGCCGGACCCCACACTGGGCTCTGATCATCTTCTGGGTGTCCACCTGGGCCAGAGCCCCCAGCAGCGCCAGCAGGGCCAGTGCCAGAGTGGCAAAGTGGCAGAGCCCCGTGGCAGGGAGCAAGGACCAGCTCTGGGGGAGAATGAGCTCCACGTTACAGGCAGGAAAGCCAAGGCCAGATTGGCTGGGGCCACATCCTTGTGTCGGGATAGGAGCTGCCACCCAAACCTGCTTCTGCTTTGAACCCCCTGGGTAAGGTCAAGAGGGCACCGGTGCTGGGAGAGATGAGGAGGCAGGTTTGGGGCCCAGGGCTCACAGCCCCTCATTTTGCAGAGTGCCCAGCCCCAGGGCTGCGGGGTATGGCTTCATGGGCTGCACAACATACAACACCCAGGGGCTCCAGTTGCATAGACTATTCGGGGGATGCACCCCCAGGAACTGTGCAATGCTGTAGTTCAGGTGACTCCCCCAAAGCCAGCTGCCTGATGGGAAAATGCTGAGGGTTTGGGTCAGGGTATTTGAGAGCCTCAGGCCTAGGAAGTGGGGTGACTGGGCATGATCAGAGACCTGCTGCTCTGCCAGGCTCCTGAAGCCTGTTTAGAGGAAAGAGCAGGGCGGGAGCACGCATTCCAGCCCTCCTCTTGGCTCCCCGTGCCCGCAGAGCTCACCACAACAGCTTCCCACTCAGCTTAGCCCCCGGCCTAGGCCCAACTCCAGCTATAACCCTCATTTCCTCCCATTACACTCACCCCCTAATTCCAAACCTAGCCCTCCATCCTGCCCTAATCCCCATCCCCAAGATACTCACCCTCCTGACAGCATGTGTGAAGGGGTCAAATTGCTAATGTGCCCCTCCCCACACTTGGTTGAGCTGGCTATGCATTCAAAGACCAAGACAGCTCTTCTGAGTGGGGGCCGGGGAAGGATTGAGGCCGTGCTCTTGGCAGGAGGAGAAAGTTGTTGCTCTTCCAACTATCAGGAGAGCCTAGGCCAGCCACCCACCCCCACTGGCAGCGCCTGTGAGCCAGTGGGTGGTGCGGCACAGCCAAAGTCAAGGTTGAGGAGAGCTGAGGGAAGGAGCTGGCTAGCAGGAGCTAGAGGCAGGCTCAGGGAGTGGACAGCAGCTCTGGAGGCCTAACCCCCCAGCTGATGGCACCCACGGGAGATGTGATGTGGGGGAGGCGGGCTGCTGGAACCGGCTGGGGACAAGACCCAGCCTGGGCGTGGTGGGAGAAGGGCAGTGGGGAAGAGCTGCTTCCTCTGCAGCTCCCTCACAACCCTGGTAGCACCCAGGAAGAGACACCCTGGCCTCCTTCCAGTGAGCTGGAGGAAAACCCAGGGCTGATGCCAGAGAAATGGAGGCAGCGTGTTGCTAGGGTAGCCCGACTCTGTCCACTAGGCAGCTGGGGACGCGGGCCTCCAGCAGGAGGGGAGGGGCTTGAGGAGGGAGGTGTTAGGGATCTGTTCCCCTTGTGCCATTGCTCCAAATGCATTGAACACAGAACAGGAGGCAGGTACATGGAAGCAGGAAGGAGTCTGAATAGACTTCAGTAAGACCTTTATGTCCTATAAGAGTCCCAGAGCCAGAGAGGAGGGAGGTTAGGGAAAGTCCTTCTACTGATCTGAGATCAGATTGGGGGGGCGGGGCAGGTAAGGCACGGGGTGCTGGGTCAGAGGAGAGGATGGATTGGCATGATGACAGGAGAACGTCACATCAGCAGGGCTGGTGGCAGCACCTGTTCTCCTTCCCCACGTGGGGACGGTGAGTCCGGGCTGATGTGAGAATTCGCTAAATTTAAGCAATAGCTGCAGCCGCACTTTCCCCCAGACCTGAAGCTGTGGGAAGATTCAGACAGACCATGGTTCCAGGACTGGCTGGCTGCTGCCTTGGGCGGTGGGGGGTGGGGGGGTAAGAGAGCCCCCACAGGCCTTTGACCAAGGAGACATCGCAGGTCAGCATCAAGACCAGGTAGGAAGGCCTCACCTCTTCCATTTTAAGCTTTCCAACCCTTTCTTTCCTAGTCTTTCCATCCTCTCTGGGGTCTGAAGAACCTGGGTAGGCTGGGAGAGAGAGGCTTATCTCGGCTGCGCCCTGATAAGGCCTTGGGTTGGTGAGGGGAGCCCAGCAGGTTGGAGAGTGGGCCAAGCCCCCTTCCAGCCTCAGTTCCAGCCAGTCAGCCCTAACAGCTACTCTCACTGTCCCCTCCCATGTCCCCCACCCACCCTCCCCTGACCTTTCACTTCCAGCCCTCATTGGCCTCCCCTTCCTGTTCCCTGCCCAGCTCTCAACGCGCCTCTCACTTCTAACTGCACCCAGCCTTGCCCCCTCGTCCCCTCCCCCTGCCCAGCCCTCACCTGGCCCCTCAGCTCCGGCCTGCACCCCGCAGCTTCTGGTCCAGCTGGCAGAGCTGGTGGAGGAAGCCGCGGTTCGGGAAGACCCATCGGTGCTGCCTCACGGTGATCACTGCCTGGCGCAGAGACATCTGCTGGCGCAGCATGAGGTAGGCCAGGACCAGAGTGGCGGAGCGGCTCACGCCTACCACGCAGTGCACCAGGACCTTGGCTGAGGGAGACATCCTGGTGAAAGAAGACCCTTTCCCACCAGCAGGCCCACCCAGGGGCTGGGGTGGGGGCCCAAGATCCTCTCCACGCCCTGCCTTGGGTGTACTCTGTGACAAGCCCCGGCCAAGTCATTCAACATTTAGGGACCTCAGTGTCTTCATCTGTCAGATGCGTAGACCAGCTCCTACTTAACCTCATGGAACTTGTCATGATGGTTGGTGGGACGACGGTCAAAGTGGACCCCTTGGGCTGGGGCCCAAAGTCTTATAAGTCATGGCTCATAAGACCCTCCATGAACTGGCCCCCCTGATCCTGCAGCCTCATCTCAGGCTGTCCCACCCCAACCTTCAGCTCTAGCCGTGCTGCGTAACTGGCAGCTCCTTGAAGCTGTCATGGTCTCTGGCCTCCAGCCTTAGCACATGCTTTTCCAACTCCTTGTAACCCTATCCCCCTGCTCTCGGACTGACTAACATCTACTACTCATCTATCAGGGTTCAGCTTCTTTGCATAGGCGTTCCTGACCACTCATGGGGTCGCCTGAATCATGGAGCAGCTCATCCTTTTTGCACATGGCCCAGTGACTACTGCTGCAGGGGGGAGTCACCCTGCCTCCCTGCTCCTCTGCGCCGAGCACCCCTGCCCTGCGCTCCCTCAGCTCTTCACATTCCCCCACTCCGTGCGTAGCACTCGTACCACTTTACACTGTGACTGCCTTCCCTCCAAACATAATGACAAGGTCCATGAGGGCGGGCACCCTGCCTTGTCTAAGTGTGAATTCCCAGCATCTAGCTCAGTGCCTGGCACAGAGAAGATAGTAAATAGCTGGCCAGTGGATGGATGAAGAACAAATGAATGCCAAAGTGTTTTGAATATTAAGAAGTGCTGTGAGGCATAGTCTTGTCTCTCCCGTTGCGCAGTTGAGAAACTGAAGTCCAGAGAGGGATGCTGGCTCGCCCAGGTCCCAGTGGCAAAGGCCAGAGTGCTCACCCAGGATAAACACAGGATAGGGGCCCAGCTTCCCCCGGGGCCCTTGTTGTCCCCTGGGTGCTAGAAGTTTTGTGGGGTTTTTTTTGTTTTGTTTTTTCCGTTTGAAAGTACTTTGTGGCATAAGCCAGACATCTAGGTACCGAACGGCGATTTCTGAAGGCTGCGTGCTACAGAGAAAGAATTGCTTTTGCTGTTCGGGAGGCCTGGCTTGCGGGGCTGCTCCTAACCGTGGCACTGTCTTGTATTCTAGGCCCCAGTTTCTCCGTGTGTGAAGCTACGCAGTTGGATAAATCACTGGAGCACTGAGCAGACATTATTTTTTTTTAAAAAAAAGCTGATGGCTTTTTAAAAACTAGGGACGGTTGGGGTCCTCCCCTGAGGCCTCCGGGAGGACCCAGTGCGGCTCTCTCTGTGGCGAGCGCAGCGCCTCCTCTTCCCTTTCCTCCGGGTGCCTTTTCCTTGCTCCCTCCTTTTCCTGGGCTCCCAGGGCCCTTCTCTGGCCTCTGTGGCTTGTTTCCTGAGCCCATTTCTTCCATAGCTCATTTCTACCTCTGTGACTTTCTAGATAAACCTTCTCTTACAGTTTAGAAAAAAAAATTGTTTTAAATAAAAACGAGGGATGGGAGGGCACTGATGTTTGAAGGGAAACTGGACATCCCCCCAGGACTGGACAGGATGGATCTGAGATCAGACCCCGAGTCCTACCCCCGGGTGTGCTGAGGCCGCGGTGAATGAAGTCAGCTGCAGAGGAGAAGTAGGCACTGATGTCGAAATCGGGGAGGTCGTGGGCTGGCACCCCCAGATAGCTCACGCTGCTGCCGTAGAAGTCAGGGCCGCCCTGACAGTAGAGGCCTCCATGGGCGGCGATCAGCACGTGGGTGATGCCCAGCTTCCAGAGCTCAAAGCGGTTATTGGCTGTGGTCCTGGGGAGCGGAGGAAGGGGGCTGGATGCTGGCTGAGCCATGGGGTCCAGGAGGGAGCCCCCTACGTCAGGCCCCCTACTTCAGAGGGATGGAGCCATTAGGGTCCAAAGGAAGGTGGAAGGAACCCAGCAAGCTAGAGCTGGATCCACAGCTCCCAGGGCCACCCTCAGAGCTTTCGGTGGGAGAGCTGGTGGGAGAGGAAGTTATCTGTAGCCCCGCTTTGCTTCCTGAGGCCATGCGCCCCTGCTGGCTGGGACAGAAAGGAGAGGATTGCCTCACCCCTGGGACCTAGCTGCCCCGCCCTTCCTTCCTGCCCCATGCCTTCCCACGCGCTTCCGGCCTCTGCTGGCCACTACCTCATACCTGCTTCTACTCTGCAAATGTTTAGAGGTGACAACTTTCCTGATTCACCTTTAGTCAGGCTTCCTCGCCCACTGTGACCCAGGAGAGAGGCTGGGACCAGGAAGGGAAGCTCTCTGTCCAATCCATTTTCATACCCCACATCACCATTCCCCAGGCCTCTGCCCCCGAAACTCCCCCATTTTCCTGGATATGTCAGCAGACTCCAGGAATTTCTGGGAGCTCCCCTCTTTCCGGCAGGCAAAGTCCCCACTCCCCCTGGTGGCCGCATCTGATCACTGCACTGTCCCCAGCACACAGGACTTCTGGAGAAAGTCCCCGGGGCCTAGAATGCTCAGTGCAGAACTAAGTCTCCTTGTTCCCACCCCGCTCCTATCTCTGGTAAAGAGCCCAGGAACTGTCTGTTCTTGTTCCCAGCCCTACACCCCTTAGGCCAGCTACTACTCACGCATCTCCTATGTAAAGGTTGGGCCAAACTTCATCCGCCCGGTTGCAAGAAGAAATTTTCCCCGCCCGCAGGAGCTCTTCCAGCTCCACAACGCTGGGGCTAGGTGTGGCTCCCGTATCTCCCCACAGCTCTGGGAGCGGGGCCTCAGCCATGGGCCAGCCCACCCACTCCCCTGTCTCTGCAGTCACTCCTCTCTGCCTCTCCAGGGTCATTTCTCCGACCGGAGATTGGCAGGGACAGGTGGGACAGAAAGAAGTGACTCAGCAAGTCACCGGGGCCTCCAGAGGGAACAGGACATTTTCTTCCCCAAGTCACCCCCGCCAACCCCCAACTCCATTGACCACATGGAATCAAACATACCTCTGCAAACCACTTTATCTCTGCACCTCCGTTTCTTCATCCGCAAAGTAAGGATAATTGCACCTACCTCAAAGAATTGCAAAGATTTGCCCTAGCTGCTTTGGCTCAGAGGATAGAGTGTTGGCCTGCGAACTGAAGGGTCCTGGGTTCAATTCTGGTCAAGGGCACAAGGGCATGTACCTTGGTTGCAGGCTCCTCCCCAGACTGGGCCCTGGTCAGGGCTCCTGCAGGAGGCAACCAATCGATGTGTTTCTCTCACATCGATGTTTCTCTGTGTCTTTCCTTCTCTCTTCCACTCTCTCTCTCAAGATCAATAAAAAAACATCCTCAGATAAGGATTTAAAAAAAAAAAAAAAAGAGAGAGAGAGAGAGAGCCCTAACCGGTTTGGCTCAGTGGATAGAGCGTCGGCCTGCGGACTGAAGGGTCCCAGGTTCGATTCTGGTCAAGGGCATGTACCTTGGTTGCGGGCACATCCCCAGTAGGGAGTGTGCAGGAGGCAGTTGAATTGATGCTTCTCTCTCATTGATGTTTCTAACTCTCTATCCCTCGCCCTTCCTCTCTGTAAAAAATCAATAAAATATATATTTTTTAAAAAGAATTGTGAAGATTTAATGAAACAAAGGATGTTCTGTTTCTAACACATAACAGATGCTAAAACATTTTTGGACAGGTTAAGAGGCCCGAAAAGGCTGCTCCATCCTGAGGACTGAGTTAAAGTGGAGACCCAGGGTGGAGAGGGGATGGTTGACTGTAAGGATGAACGAGAGGAAAAGCTCTGCAGTCTGGGTCAGAACTGTACGGCTGTTGGATGAGTCCCCAGAGTCTAGGACTCAGAAGACGTTTCCTGAGTTGCTGAGTCAGAGAACGATGGAGAGTCGGCTTGGAAGACCTCATCTGAAGGGTACCCACAGGGTTCACCAGTGAAGGTTTGAACAGTGGTTTTGTCATGCAGATGGCTGATTTATCAAAAGAGAAGGCTGAAACGGGCCATGTATGTCAAAGGGGAAGAAAGAAGGAACTTGAATGTTGCCCTAGAGCAGTGATGGCGAGCCTTTTGAGCTCGGCGTGTCAGCATTTTGAAAAACCCTAACTTAACTCTGATGCCGTGTCACATATAGGAATTTTTTGATATTTGCAACCATAGTAAAACAAAGACTTATATTTTTGATATTTATTTTATATATTGAAATGCCATTTAACAAAGAAAAATCAACCAAAAAATGAGTTCGCATGTCACCTCTGACACGTGTGTCATAGGCTCGCCATCACTGGACTAGAGTCTAAGGGCCTGTCATCAGAAACATTTTTTTGAGTTGGGAGGGAGAGTCTCCACCACAGAAACTGAGAAAGGTCTGTATCTGTCCTTCTGCCAGAGCTAGTTATTGGCAAAAGAGATGAGATGTCTTGCTGGCTCTCAGATGACTTCATGAAGGTCCTGACGGGGCAGGGGAAGCACCAGCTGCAGTAGGAAGCCTCCCTGCTGTCCTGGCCTTGAGGCCAGCTTGAGGGTAATGTCCACACCAGGACATCCCACGTAAGCATGTCCACCCCGGAACCTGTCCCCACCCCCATCAGAGCCACTGAAGTCTGTCTTGCACTGGTTGGGAAAGTAAGGCCAAGGAGGGACTGGAGCCCAGGTCACAGATGGTTTTGGATTTGGTTGATGCCAGTGCTAAGCAGGGCTGAAGCCGGGGGCTGCCGAGGACAGGGATCTGGAGCGGCCCCGGGAGATGGTTGAGGAGCCCGGGAGTTCCCACGGGGCAGGGTAGTATAGTGGAGAAGAGCATGGGGTCTAAAGTTAGACAGATTTGAATAGGAATACTGGCTTTGGCACATATTAACTGCAATAATTCAGACAAGTTTCTTGGCCGTGTAGAGTTGGCACAAGGATTAAGTGAGATATTTATATGGCATTTGGCATCCCTGTCAGAGAGTAAAGGGGCAATAAATGGTAACAAGGATCATCATGAGTTGGCTCTTGGAGAGGAGCTGGCTCCCTCTAGAGCAGTGGTTCTCAACCTTCCTAATGCCGGGACCCTTTAATACAGTTCCTCATGTTGTGGTGACCCCCAACCATAAAATTATTTGCGTTGCTACTTCATAACTGTAATGTTGCTCCTGTTATGAATCGTAATGTAAATGTCTGATATGCAGGATGTATTTTCATTGTTACAAATTGAACATAATTAAAGCATAGTGATTAATCACAAAAACAATATGTAGCCCTAACCAGTTTGGCTCAGTGGATAGAGCGTCAGCCTGCAGACTCAAGGGTCCCGGGTTCGATTCTGGCCAAGGTCATGTACCTTGGTTGCAGGCACATCCCCAGTAGGGAGCGTGCAGGAGGCAGCTGATCGATGTTTCTCTCTCATCCATGTTTCTAACTCTCTACCCCTCTCCCTTCCTCTCTGTGAAAAATTAATAAAATATATTTTTTAAAAAATATGTAATTATATATGTGTTTTCCGATGGTCTTAGGCGACCCCTGTGAAAGGGTCATTCAACCCCCAAAGGGGTCACGACCCACAGGTTGAGAACCGCTGGTCTAGAGGAATGAGGGTAATTTCCCCTCGTCCTCAAACCCCATTTACCCACCTGTCGGCCCCTCCCCAGCTTCACCAGCCTGATCTCCTTTGGCCCTATCTTCTCGCTTTGGGCCTGACGCATGCGCTCCTGGGTTTTCTTGCGAGGCTCTCGCTCGCATCTTGAGCCCCGCGCCTCTTCCGGTTTTGGCCCCGCCCCCACCATGGGCTCCGCCTCCCGTCAGCGGGGCCCCGCCTCCTGAAGCAGTTCCGGTTTGGTTTAAGAGCAGTTGCCCGAGCCGCGGAGACCTGGGCAGGAGCAATGCCTGCGCGCAGCCGCCACCGCTCTCGCCTCCACTCCGGGTCCCCTCCCCGGGCTCCGCCCCCGGCGCTCGGGGCGCTCCACTCCGGCGAGGCTCGGAGGGGCCCGGACTCCGACGGCGGCTCGGACGCCGACTCCGAGGTGGGTCCGGGCAGCCCGACTCGGACCACAGAGGTGAGCGGCGGCTGAGGCTGCAGCGAGGGGAGTTTGGGGGCACCTGCGGCCAGGGGCGATCGGGGTGTCGGGGCTGAAGCCGGGGGGTGCCGAGGACAGGGATCCGAGGGGCCCCGGGAGACGGTTGAGGAGCCCGGAGAGTGGCTCTAGAATGGAACCTGAGGGAAATGGAGGTGGTGAGCCGAGGGCCCGAGGGGGATGACGATGGCCGGCGCGGAGGGGCAAGTAGAGGCTGAGGGGCGAGAGGGAGCGGGACGCGGAGGGAGAGGCAGCTTGAGAGGCGAGGGCTCGAGGGTTTGAAGGCGGGTGGTGCGAGGAGATAGAGGGCAGGGCCCCGCGGGCTGGGGGACGGAGGAGAGATGCTCTGGGATTTGGCCGCGGAGGGCTCGGGCTCGGGCTCGGAGGAGCGGGACCTGGGCCGAGCGAGGACCGCGTGGCCGGACCGACGGAGCCGGCGAGGACGGCGAGACAGCCGGCCGAAGTGGGGTGCTGGTGATGAGGGGGAGCGTGCCGGTTCGACTGGAAGGGGAGCGGTCTCTGGGTGGGAAGTCATCTGGCCCCAAGGGCCCGAAAAAGAGCAATGGACTTAGGAAAGGAAAGGAGCCCCGGGGGTGTGATTGAGGGCTTCGGCGTGCTCGCGAGTGGCGTCCGCGGCGTCGACGGCGACCAGGGCGGTGGACGTGGCCGCGGGGCTGTGCGGACAGTGGGTCCTTTTGAAACCTGGGCCGGGAGGGGCGGCGTTCAACACTGATTTGCCGAAAGGACGGGGGGAAACAGCGAAAGGGAAGTGATGTTGGGAAACTACGAGTATAGTGAAAGGAGTGATTCTGAACATAGATAACCCATTTGGATTTCTTCTAACAGGACGCTTCTTTTTTTTTTTCCTTTGTACTTCTTTTTAAAATTTAAGATTATATTAAATACGAGAGACGTTTGGATCTTAAAAAGATTTAATGCGTTGCTTTGAAATGAAAACATTAGACTTGAAACAAAAATTGGGACCCTGAGGTTGTACAGATAGTCAGTATTGAGCGGGTCGATCCCACTTTGACAGCTGGAGTTGGCACATGTGTTTGCCACAGGGTAAAAAGATGGTCAGTGCGGGTGTCTGGGTTAAAAGGGTCCATAAAACTGTGTGTGACATCACTGCAGGCCAGGAGCCCACCGGATCTTCCCCTTACCCATAACTCGAGGATTCGAGTTTTCTTTTGAAAATTGGAGGGGTACGTTTGATTGAGTTGCAGTTCCAATATTAATGCAATTTTGAGATATTGTACGAATAATATTTTTAATATAGTGATCTAGAAAAATATTAGAGGATGTTTGAGGTGGCAGTTAACAGAACGGGTATAGGTGGGTACAGATAGGTGTTTTTTATAGAAGAAATGGTACCAAAATCATAATTGTGCCAGAAAAATAATGATCATAATATTTACATTTACTTTAGTATAAATAAATTAATTTCCTTTTGTAGTTGTTAAGTTATAACATGACTTTATGAAATCTTTGACTTTAGCAAAGTCTCACATGTTTTACAACTTCCTATCTGATTATAAGTTTTGCAAAGTTCTTGTCAAAGCAAACTTTTCATCAGGTATTTCTACTCTAAATGCTTATCAACTGTTTATTCTTCAAATTTACTTGTTGCAACAAGCTTTTAAGTTAGTTTATGTATATATGTCATTTCTTCAAATGCTCAGTGGACTAGCTAGTAATTATTTCCTCAAAGGAGAGATGAATTCTTAGCTTTGCTTTTATTTTTTATCTTTAATATATTTTTATTGATTTCAGAAAGGGAGAGGAAGAGAGAGATGGAAACATCAATGATGAGAGAAAATCATTGATCAGCTGCCTCCTGCACACCCCCTACTGGAGGTCAAGCCAGCAACCCAGGCACATGCCCTTGACAGGAATTGAACCCAGGACCCTTTAGTCCACAAGCCAACACTCTCCACTGAGTCAAACCAGTTAGCTTTGCTTTTAGCTGTTGTCAAAAGATTAACTCCCTTTTCTTTAACTGTTCTATAGAGTTGAAGGAGTTTACATAGTATTTCTCTTGTTTATGTTTCAGCTTGTCCTCACCAGACTGAGGTCCTATAGAGACCTTGACTTCAAACTTAACTCTGAATAGGTATTGGCATATACAAATTTAGGTAACATCTATTAAGTAACATCTTAATGTTACCTCAAAATTAAAGAAAGAAATTGGGGAGTTGTACAATTAATATATCAGCATACCTAATAGTTATTTTTGTTTCCCTTTGATAGTTCTCACAATCACTTAGCAGTTTCTCTAAGGCAAGAAAATGTATATTACTCCAGAGGAAGCCATCATGACTGTGATGGTAGAACATGCAGACATATTTAGAAAAATCAGTTTTGATTTCAGTAGCACTCATTCTGTTCTGCAAAGATTCTCATTCACGTTGACTTATGCATGGAAAATTCCTGTCTTCATTCTTTATATGGTGGTATATTGTTAGTGAAGGTTGAAATCATCTTTTAAATTTAAAACTTCTGTGACTTTGATTCTTTTTGTCCATCAAACTGACTTATATGAGATATGAATACAAATCTGTATACTGCTAAATTACTGACGAAGCTCTTTTTAAAGATTGTGTTATTAGTGGGAAAATACAATATGATCTGAGTGTAATTCTTTTAATGGATTTAGGTTACAGGGAAGGACTATACTATCCTGCCCAGCTTAAATGTTTTAATTTTTGCAGATTGGGGAACTTAATTTTTTTTCACTTTTCTCTCATGTGTTTGTATTTGCTTACAAATAAGGTATTCTTACTTATATAATGCTGTATCTTTGTGTTTTAAAAATCATATATGGGTGTTTATTCCAATAATGCTGGCAGTATCTTTGTGTTTTTTAAATTTTTGCTTGCATGTGGTTTTGAAAACTTTTGAAATCTAGTTTTGTTTGTTTTTTTTCTCTAAGGGTATGATGTAACACATTGAGGGATAATATTTGGGCAAAAACAGAAAGAACCACTTGACTAAAGGTAATCATGACAGTCATTCTTACTTTAGGTCTTGTGGTTCCCTTGGCTTTGAGAAATCAAGAAGTTAATTAAAAGTAAGAGAGCATGGGCCAGGCACACTTAGAGAACAATTCAGTGTTTACATGCTGCCTCTGGTTAATTTGCCATCTAAATATGTGGCTATGGATTTGTGACAGACCTGTGGTGTGAATATTCCTGCACTCCCTCCTTCCCTACACACAGCACCATCACTGGATCTTAAGCTAAGCCTGGACTTCATGTTTCCATATCGAAATATTGTTACTTCATCACACATTGAGCCCTCCTAGTAATCACTTCTGTACAGAATGTAACATAAAGTGAGTCTATCCTGGCTCTTGCATAGGATGGCAGAAACTAGAAACTAGGAAAACTTGGTTATAATAGCTTCATTACAGTGTGTGTGTGTGTGTGTGTGTGTGTGTGTGTGTGTGTGTATCTCTAAGTGACCGTCTGACCGTTCAACCAGTAGCTATGACACCACTGACCACCAGGGGGCAGATGCTCAATGCACAGGCATGGAAACATGGAACAGACTGATGAATCTCAGAGGGAAGGGGGGAGGAGGAAGAAGGGGTGTGGGAAGAGATTAACCAAAGATCTTATCTGCATATACTAGAGGCCCGATGCATGGATTCGTGCACTGGTGGGGTCCCTTGGTCTGGCCTGTGGGGATCAGGCTGAAATCAGCAGTCCAACATACGCTGAGGGGTCCCAGATTGCAAGAGGGCTTAGGCAGGCCGAGGGACCCCACTGGTGCACGAATCCATGCACTGGGCCTCTAGTTTAATTACAAAATAGTATTTTATGATATGTATCTCAAAAAGGTGTTGTGGAGTCAGTGACCTATGTTTGCATTTGTCTTAAGCTTTTATTGTGGGTTTTTGTTAAGCTTTTGAATTATGGCAAAGGACAAGAGAGGTGGTAATATGTCTATTATCTATTATCTTGACCCTTTTTCTGTTCTCTTAAAATTCTAGGTAGGAAATTCTAGTATGAGGTGAGAACCATGCTAATTTAGGGTCTTCCTATAAGTTAAACTGTATCACAGAGTTATTGGAAATGCCATCTAATTGGTTTTAGTTTGGAAACTTTAAGACTAAATTAAATTGATGTCAGTTTCATCAATAAATTGTTGGGATGAAAGTCAAAGGCTGCCAAAACCATACATTAACTTTCAGGTTCAAATCCAATATATTTTCACAATATTGTAATGGAATTTGAAGTCTTGAGCCAGTTTCTCATTTTCCATTATGTTGATTTGATTTAGGGGTGTAGCATATTTAAAAATAATGATTTTTACCAATCAATATGTCAAACTGTTAGCTTGCCCAAATATTATTTCAGTGATTAGAATAAGAATTATAATTTACATATTTGGCTTTTTTACTGGTATGCTCTGGCATGCAGCCTGGTCAAGCTCTTCATCAGATTTACCACTAAATTTTGATTGTTGTGTTTGCATAACTGAGGATGTAAACTGGACAATGTTGTTTATTAGATTCTTATTCGTTGAGTTGAGACAGTTCTAGACTGGTATAGACTTAAGTGCAACCTGATAGCGGGAGTCTTAAAGACAAATTGGAGCCAGAAAAAGTTTGTGCTCATTGGTATGCATGACAACTTTTTAAAAAATGTAGTATATTGAGTGCATGGTCCTGGCAGCAAAACAATGTCCCAGAACGGAGGTGCGGTATGATGATATAAGTGAGGAGGCTATTTGACTTCAAATGTGCTGTCCCAAATTCTGTTCAGAAGTGGGACACAACAAAGCAGAAGAAAAATCACTGCTGGAGTGTCAAAAATGGATGGTAGGAATTGGTTCAAAGTCTTAGAAATTGTTTTGTAATTATACAGATTTCATAGGTGTTTTAGGAAAGATGCCCCGTGCTTACTAAGAAAAAGTAAACAGATACATCCTCTGTATTCTAAAGGTCCTCTTGATAAAGATCAAGAGAAAAGAATAGTTTTTGTTTGCTCACTGAAAATATTTTAATTTAGGATTGAATATTAAAAATGGGGTTTAAAAAGCTAGATAGACCCAAATACTACAAACTGTAGAGCTAAATGCCCAAAGTAAATCTTATCCTTCTACATTGTAGTTTAGGCTTTTTGCTTTCATAAAAATTACTTTTATGCTCTGGTTTGTGGATCTACAAGTTACAATCAGTTTGTCTCTATTGGGTGCATATTAAATAAGCTTTAATATGGTAAAAGCTTTTAGGTAAAAGTGAATTTTAAGCTTATTTTAGAGTGAATGCAACTATAATGTATAATTTCCCTAAGGAGAATATATTGACACTAACTTTGCATAATTATTAATAATCTCTCCTTTACTGGCTTTGGAATATGAATATTATTCTTTAGGTTTCATATGTCACTTAGAAACAAAAACTTAAAATTTTTACTGTATACCAGATCAGTAATAACTTCCAAAAACAGCACATTTTGCATATGTGAATCAAGTTGCATCACTTCTAAATTCCTTTAGGGACATTTGAATCCATGGTTTTTAAAGTCAGTATATGGTTTTTAAATTGTTTCAGACAGCTATACTCTAGAACTTTAGAGTGTTTTGTGTACATACACACACCATCAGGTGAAACTACAAGAAAAATACAGCATATTTAAATCACTACAATCACCATCTAAACATGGACATTGGTTCTGTAAACCTTTACACAGAGAGAGTAAAGGTTTCATTTTGTTGATATATCCTCTGCATTCTAAGGGTTGCCTAATGATAAATTAGAAGCCATTGGTCTCTTGTGTGTTTACATAATCTAGCCCTTAGAACAGTTTGTGTTTTTCCACTTATTGGAGCCTGTCACTTTAGGAAATTACCCCAATTTCTTCCAAAATTATTGTGTATGACATACTTTAAAAAAATGCTCCTATTGAAATTCTTTTATTTAGTTATATTTTATATTAAATAAGTCTTTATATGAGAGACTCATGTTCATGTGTAGAATTCTGCATTAGTTAACTGGAATCACTATTGTGTTGCTATTCTGTTTCTCAGTTAATGTTACTTGATTACATTGTTGTTTTGATGAAAATTGATTCCACCCTAAGCAAAACGTTTATAAGATTTAAAATTTGTTTTCAAATGCTCCTATTTATTTTTTATTAACCAAAAGATTTCCAGAATTAAGAGTAGGTTTGACTATTAGTTGACAGATGACACTCCTAATGATTTAATTTTAGCCTTAGGACAACTGTCAGAAAGAGGAGCTCATAATGATGGCAATACTAGCTTACATTCACTGAGCAGTCTATTTACCAAGCATTATTATAAATGCATTGCATGTATTATTCTACGTAATCTTTACAACAAGCCTGTGGTGTGGGAACTAGTAGTCCCCTCACTTTACAGGTGAGAATAATGAGGCCCAATGAGGTTAAGTAACTGCTGCAAGGTCACCTAACTGTAACTGAAAAAGCCGCAGTTTGAACCTCAGCAGTTTGATTCCAGAGCCAGCACTCTTAAGTACTGTGCTTTCTGGATGTTATATCAGATTCTGTTGTGGAATAGCTCTCTAGCTATTTAACTAAATTTAAAGTTATGTAACTCTTTAGCCTTAGTTTCTTCAGGTGTAAATTAAGGAATTGTACCAGATCCTTCCACAGTGCTTCCAATTCTAACATTGTCAGAATTCTAACATTGTTCTAAATTACAAAATGAGATGGTTTAATGTTTCTTATTAGTTTCTGTTTGTCATCTCAAAGTATAAAGGTTAAGTCATTTTCCAAAGTCACACTGTTTATGGGAGCGGGGAGTGGATCTATAATCAGATCTTTTCTTGGATTTATTGGTCTTGTTAGTTGCCTCACTGTTTCTTATCTTTTATTTAGTATGTATACTCGTACATAGGTTAATAATTGAATTTAATTGATTGTCTTAATTTTCTATCCATCTCTATTTAAGTGTGATGTGCTTCAAGCAGTGAAAAATATTTTCATTTTCTTAAAAGGGCTATTTCCTTCTGATTATTAAGCATTTTATGCTCATTTGTAGAAATATTTAATTTAGAGAATGAAAGAGTCCATCAGAGGAGTAACTGTTAATAGTTTGATTTTTTTAAATTTAAAAACTAGAGGCCCAATGCACGAAATTCGTGCAAGAGTAGGCCTTCCTTCCCCCGGCTGCTGGCACCGGCCTCCCTCTGGCACCCAGGACCCAGGCTTCCCTCACGGCCCCAGCTTCGCCCGGAAGGTCATCCGGAAGGACATCTGGTCTAATTAGCATATTATGCTTGTATTATTATAGATATGTACATATACTATTTTCAGGACATTTTTCTCCTTTAAAAAAAAAACTTAAAACTTTTTATTTTGAAATAATTAGAGGCCCAGCCAGTGTTGCTCAATGGTTCAGTGTCAACCCATGAACTAGGAGGTCATGGTTCAATTTCCTGTCAGGGTACATGCCCGGGTTTGGGGCTCAATCCCCAGTAGCGGGTATGCAGGAGTCAGTCAATCAGTGATTCTCTCTCCCTCTCCCTTCCTCTCTTTGAAATCAATAAAAACATATTTTAAAAAAGGGATAAATGAAATAGATTCACAATTTTGTAGAGTAAAAGTTTTTAATTTTGTTGAAGTCTAATTTATCTTTTTTTGTTTGTTTATTTTGGATTATGCTTTTGAATATTATGTTTAGGAGCTCTTCACCCTAGCTCCTGAAGATTTTCTTCACAATTATTTTGAAACTAGAAGCCTGGTGCACGAAATTCATGCATGGGTAGTGTCTCTAGGCCTGGCCAGTGATCAGGGCCAATCAGGACCTTCCAGCTGCTGGCAGGGGCCTCCCTTCCCTGGCTGCCAGCTGCCAGCCAGGGCCTTTCTTCATTTCGTGCCACCCCCTGGTGGTTAGCACACGTCATAGTGAGTGATCAAACTCCTGGTCTCCCGGTTGAACTCCTGAGGAGGTAATTTGCATATTAGGCTTTTATATATATAGGTAATTATAGATACAAAGATAGAACAGAAAGATCCCATATACCTTTTACCCAGTTTCCCACAATGATTACATCTTACATAATTATAATACAGTATCAGGACCAGGAAATTGACATTTGTTTAATGTGTGTCTAGTGGTATGTCCTTTTATCATGAGACGATTTGTGTAACCATTGCCTCAATCAAGATATAGAACTAGTCTATCACTATAAACATCTCCCTTGGTCTACCCCTTTATTGTGGCCCTCTCACCCCCCAACATATACTACCTCTTACCACAACAACCTCTAACCTGTTTCCATCTGTATTATTTGTTATTGTGAGGATGTTATATAAATGGAATCATACTGTATATGACCTTTGAGATTGGCTCTTTTCACTCAGCATGAAAGCCCTTGAGACCAATCTAAGTTATTGTGAGTATCTATAGTTTATTCATTTTTATTGCTGAGTAGTATTCTATGATGTGGATGTACCACAGTTTAACTCTTCACATACTGTGGGGTATTTTGTTTTTTTTACACCTTTTCGCTGTTACAGTTAATGCTGCTGTGAACATTTGTGTAGAGGTTTTTGTGTGGACATAAATTTTTATTTCTCTGGGATAAAATGCCCAGGAGTACAATTGCTAGGTTGTGTGGTAAGTGCACGTTTCTTTTTCTTTTTTTTTAAAAGAAACTGTCAAACTATTTCCAGCATGGCTGTACAATCTTACTTTCCCACCAGAAACATGTGAGAGATACAGTTTCTCTGCATCCTGGCTGCCATTTCAGATTGTCATAGTTATTTTAGCTGTTCTAATAGGTGAATAGTGATACTTCAGCATAGCCTTAATTTGCATTTCCCTAGTATGTGGTATTGAAACATTTTTTTCATGTGTATTTTTGCCATTCAGATACCTTCTTTGGTGGCATGCCTCTTTATGTCTTTTGCCCATTTTCTTAATTGGATTTTTGGCTTTTCACTGTTGAATTTTGGGAGTTTTTTAAAGTATATTCTAGATATATGTTGTTTCTCAGGTATGTCGTTTGCAAATACTTTCTCCTAGTCTGTAGCTTGTCTTTGCTTTCTCTTCACAGGATCTTCTGTATAGTTAAAGTTTTAATTTTGTTGAAGTCTAATTTATCATTTTTTTGTTTTGTTTTGGATTGTGCTTTTGAGTATCATGTTTAGGAGTTCTTCACCCTAGGTCCTGGAAGATTTTCTTCTATGTTATCGTCTAACAGTTTTGTGGTTCTACACTTTACCTTACATTTAAATTTATGATACGTTTTGAATGAAATTTTACATAAGGTGTGAGATTTGGCGAAGGTTCATTTTTGGCCCGTGGATATCCATTTACTCTAGCACTGTTTTTCAACTACCCACCATTGAATTGTTTTTGCAACTTTGTCAAAAATCAGTTGGCCATACTTGTGTAAGGCTATTTCTCGGTAGTCCTTTTTGTTCAGTTAATCAGTGTGCCTGTTCTTCTACCAGTATCATATAGTCTTGATTGCTTTAGCAACATAATAAGTTTTGAAATTGTGTAGAGTTATTTCCTCCACTATATTCTTGTTCAGAATTGATTTAGCTATTCAAATTTCTTTACCTTTCCACATAAATTTTAGGATAATCTTGTCTATATTGCTGGTATTTTCATAGGAATTATGTTAAATTATATATCAGTTTGAGGAGAATTGACATCTTTATTATGTTGAGTCGGTTAACTCACGGATGTGGAATATCTCCATTTATTTAGGACTTCTTTGATTTATTTCATCAGAATGTTCAATATATAGATCCTATACATGTTGTTAGATTTAAGTATTTCTCTCTTTTTAGTGATAAGTGGTATTTATTATATTTTAAATTTCTTTATCCATGTGTTCATTTCTAGCATACAGAAATACAACTGAATTTTGTATGTTGCTCTTGTATCCTACAACCTTACTAATTCACTTATTTGTTCTAGGATGTCTTGGGTTTCCTTTTTGTAGATTCCTTGGATTTTTCTATGTAGACCGTCATGTCACCTGCAAATAGGAATATTTTTATATCTTCATTTCCAATATGTACACTTTTTTTATTTTCTTCCTTACCTTATTGTGCTGGCTAGAACTTGAGTACTATGTTTAATAGCAATATAAAGAGTAGACATCCTTGCCTTTCCTCATCCTTAGGGGAAAGTATTCAGCTTTCACCATTAAATATGATGTTAGCTGTAGGTTTTTATACATGTCCTTTACCAAATTTAGAATTTCTCCTGTATTCCTATTTTTTTCTGAAAGTTTTTTTAAAATCATAAATGAGTGTTCTTGATACATTTTTTTGTCAGATGCTTTTCCTGAATGAACTGATATAATCTTGTGGTTTTTATTCTTTATAGCTGGTTAACATGGTGGTTTACATTGTTTGATTTTTGAATATTGAACCAGCCTTGCAACCTTGGAATAAACTCCACTTACTCATGGTGTATATATACATAAATATGTATTTATATATTGCTGAATTCTATTTGCTAATATTTTGTTACGGATTTTTCATCTGTATTCATGGAGGATATTTGTCGCTCATATTGTAGTTTTCTACAGGCGCTACTTCCTTAGTGCCAGGTAAGAGGTTCAGGGTTTCCAGTCTGGTGGCTGAGAGAGGGTGTGGAGGAACCTCATTATTATCCCCTTGATGGGAGGAGTGGGAAGATGAGAGTTTGTGCTTGGCCTCCTAACCCCTGGACACATAAGATGTGTTATACATAATGCCCAGGGAGTAACAGGGAAAATGCTATTTTGTTTTTCTTTATGTACCTGTCAGAAAGTTTGAGCGCAAACAGTGGCATCTTTTCATCTGCTGTAGTATTTCCTTCAACCTGTGTCTCTACTTTTTGGAAGTTGTTTTATTCATTCTGTCAGTCATTACTTTTCATGCTAGCACCAAGTTTCACTACCTGTTTTACACTCTTCTGATAATTATTCTTTTTTGTTTGTTTGTTTTGTTTTTTTTTTCCAAGCCAAAAGCTGCATCCAGCTTTGTTAGAGATACTTTTCATAAACAATCATGGTATTTCAGGCAGGACATGGGCAGATAATTGTCAACAGTATACAACAGCTTTCAAACTCCCTTCTTCAGTGAACTACCAAAATCAGAAAGCCACTATGAAACCCAAAGAAATCTTCTTCTGATGCTCTGAACAGGGAAAGTTTAGAGTGAGGGTTGACATTTCACATTAAACATGTTGTTTAACAACTTTTCACAAGCTGACCCTGATTTTCAAGAAATGAAATGAAAATGGCAAAGAATATCAATCTGTAGATCTACAATCTACAAAGGAACTGCTGCTCTATTGAAAGATGCCATCTCAGTGGTGACACTGGGAAGTCCAGATTGCCCAACATACTGGAAACCAATTTTGGGGGGTCAGGTATCAATAGGTCTCTGGGCTTAAGAGAGTCAAAGTCTATGCTTAAAGTGGAGAGGGAGGAAAGGACATAAAAACGAATTTTAGTTTTCCCACTTGATGGGAAAACTAAACATCTTGTTGTCCTTTCACAACAAGATGTTTGTGCCAAGGTGGCTAATGTGTGTCAACATCAAGAGTTCCCCTCCTTCTAGGAACCAAGAGGAAGTTTCTCAAAACTAGAAGGGAAAGGTATTCCCCACCCCATGTCAGTCTAGCTTTGGAGACATTCTATTAGTGCTATATGTCCTTCCCCAAAAAAACAATGAAGTGTTCTGTATGCTAACAACATAACTTAAAAAAAAATTTCTGCATATTTATAAAACTTGATAAAAAATAGTATTTCAAACTGTACAGTCTCCAGAAATACACAGCTATCAAAAATGCACACACTTCACTTGGCACCTCCAGCACCTTCAGCTTTCTGTGCCTGTGTGTTTTGGCATCTCCATTTTCTGCAGGGTTATTCCTATCCTTGCCAGCATCAGCTTTCTCCTTTTTCCCTTTCAGTACCTTCTCTCCCTTCTTTGCCAAGGGCCTTTTTAAGCTTTGGAGGAGCAGGTTTAACTGATAACCTGGCAGATCTTCTCTGTGGTTGTCCTTCATCTTGGCTTTATCTCCTTTACCATCCCCTTCAGCCTTTCTCCTGGGCATGATGGTGATGGTGGTGGGACATCAGGGCGGGATGTGGGGATATAGCAGTGCGCAGGCTTAGCTCAGTCCGGGGCTTGTTCTCTCCTCCTCACACTGCTCCTGACAATTATTCTTATATCTCTATCTTTGTCCACAGTTTCACCCCTCCTTTAAGACTTAGCTCAAATGTCATTTCCAAGCACTCTTCTCTAATCTTACCAACTGTCAATAACTCTTTTCTCCAACTCCCTTAACTTTCCAGTTTTTTTTAAACAAGTTACAAAAGCAAAAGTTTTATTAGTGTTGTTTTGAGGATTGAGTAAGCTAATGTATATTAAGAACTAGCAGCTATAATTTCTTTTACTTTTTTGGAATCTCTTTAATATCTCTTTCTAGACTGTAAAATCATTATGAGTAGGATGTTTCAGATTCACAAAGTAAATGTCACGTTGTCTAGTGTAATATCACTTATATTATGTGCACAATGAATATTTAATGGGTAAATAAATATAACCTGAGGGCATCTTAAGACTGTCACTGGGGAGTGCCTTTAGTGTCTGACATCTGCATATAGCAGTCAGTACATGTTTGAGGCTGAACAGTGCAAACCTATGATTCAGAAAACCTTCATTAATAGGCAGCTTCACTGATGTAATCTTTAATAGAATTTAAGACTGATGATAAATTCCTTTTCTCATAACTAGAAAATATGTAATATTTGTGAGATTCATCCCCTACAGAAGTACAAGAGTACTTAGCTCATGTGAGGTGATGTGGTGTAGTGAGTAAGAACATGGACTTTGAAATGAGATTTCCTGGGTTGAAAACTTAACTGTACTAGTTACTAGGACAAGTTCATCTTGGGCAAGTTACTTAACCCATCTATTTCAGTTATCTCATCTGTAAAGTGAGGAAGATAATAGTACCTACTTTATATGGTTGTTGTAAGATTATTTGAGCATACAAGTAAAATACATAGAATAGTTCCTGGCACTTAAGTGTTAACTAATCTAATAATTACCTTTTATTATTTCCTGAAAATGCATAGTTCAGAATTTAAGGATTGTGTGAGTTAGGATATATATTCTTTTAAAGGAACAGCACTCTGCAGATATCTTATACCTGCACATCCTGTTTCCTGTATTCCTACACCAGGAGGTCTTGATTAGATAGCTGATTATCCTTGTCACCTCATTGTGCTTATCATACAAAAGTTAAACAAGTCCTCCTGGAATGTTTTAGTTTAGAAAGGATTAACTAGTTCACACCAAGGAAGAGTATATACTCTTGTCTTTTTCCTTTGAAGGCTATGATAGCAAACTTATTAGTACTGGTTGAATATGCTTTCCTATTTAGTGCAGTTAACTCTTCCTACCTGATATACCCTTTATTTTGTCTTCATGAACAAATTAAAATGACAGTTTAACATTTTTTAAGTCTGTTTTCATTTTTAAAAAATTAGTTGCAAATTTATTCTTGTTTTAATGTTCCTATTTGTCCCTAGTTGGCAATCCTATATCAGTCCTCTAAATAGATTGTTTATGGAACTTTAAAATTTTGTTTTGAGCCCTAACCGGGTTTGCTCAGTGGATAGAGCATCAGCCTGCAGACTCAAGGGTCCCAGGTTCGATTCCGGTCAAGGGCATGTACCTTGGTTGCGGGCATATTCCCAGTAGGGAGTGTGCAGGAGGCAGCTGATCGATGTTTCTCATCAATGTTTCTAACTCTCTATTCCTCTCCCTTCCTCTCTATAAAAAATCAATAAAATATATTTAAAAAATTTTTTTGTTCTGTCCCAGCCAGTGTGGCTCTGTTGGTTGAGTGTCATCCCATGCACCAAGAGATCTATGGTTTGATTCCCAGTCAGGGCATATGCCTAGATTGCAGGCTCACTCGGTCCCCATATTGATGTTTCTCTTATCAATATTTTTTTCTCTCCCTCTCCCTTCCTCTCTCTCTAAAATCAATAAAAATACATTTTAAAAAGTTTCTAAATTTTAGTTACAATTGGTATTCAATATTATAATAAAAATTATTTAAAAAATTTTTAAATATTAGTTACAGTTGATATTCAATATTGTATTAACTTCAGGTGTACAGCATAGTTGTTAGACATTTGTATAACTTAAGAAGTGATCCTTCCTTCCCTGGCTGATTTTGCTTAGTGGCTAGAGCATCAGCCCATGGATCAAAGAGTTGGGGGTTTGATTCCCGGTCAAGGACACATACCTGGGTTGCAGGTTCGATCCCAGCCCCGATTGGGGCACATGTGGGAGGCAACCAATCAATGTATCTCTCACACATCTGTGGTTCTCTCATTGGAAAAAATATCCTTGTGTGAGGATTAACAAAAAAAGAAGTGATTCACCCCAATAAGTCTAGTACCTCCAAAACCATACATAGTAATTACAATATTATTGAATATATTCCCTATGCTATACTTTACATCCTTGTATCTATTTTATAACTGCCAATTTGTACTTCTTCATCCCTTCATCTTTTTCACCCAGTCCCCTAATCCTCGTCCTACCTGCCATCAGTTTGTTCTCTATCTATGAGTTTATTTCTGTTTTATTTGTTCATTTATTTTATTTTTTAGGTGCTACATATAAGTGAAATCATATGGTAATTTGCCTTTCTCTGTCTGAGTTTTTTCACTTAGCCTAATACCCTCTAGGTTCATCCATGTTATCACAAGTGGCAAGGTTTTGCTCTTGTTTTTCTGGCTGAGTAATACTCTATTGTATGTATGTACCACATCTTTATCTATTCATCTATCAATGGACATGTAGGTTGCTTCCATATCTTGGCTATCTATAATAATAAAAGTATAATATGCTAATTAGACCAGACAGCCAAACGACTTTCCAGAAGCCAGTGCCATGAGGGCCGAGGCAAGTTGTCACAGCTGTGAGGGCCAAGCCCCTTGCATGAATTTCGTGCATTGGGCCTCTAGTTGTAAATAATGATGCAGTAAATATAAGGATTCACATGTCTTTTCAAATTAGTGTTTTGGGTTTCTTTGAATAAATGCCCAGAAGTGGAATTTCTGGGTCCTTTTTCTCTTGTTAACTTTGTCTTAAAGTCTATTTTGTTTGATAAAAATATTACTACCCCAGCTTTTTTTTTTTTTTTCATTTCCATTTGTATGAGCCATCTTTTCCATCTCTTTACTTTCAGTCTGTGTGTCTTTGAATCTGAAATGGGTTTGTTTTTGTTTGTTTTAGTTTATTGTATAAAGTATCATATATAGTATTATATATGTCTTCTTTTCCCCCAATGAGCTCCCCCCAGCCACCCTCACCTCCCTAGTGTCTGTGTCCATTGGTTATGCTTATATGCATGCATACAAGTCCTTTGGTTGATATCTTATCCCACCCCTAACCCCTCCCCTGCCTTCCCACTGAAGTTTGACAGTTTGTTCGATGTGTCTTTGTCTCTATTTTTGTTCATCAGTTTATAATGTTCATTATATTCCACAAATGAGTGAGATCATATGATGTTTATCTTTCTCTGACTGGCTTATTTCGCTTAGCATAATGCTCTCCAGGTCTATCCATGCTGTTGCAAATGGTAAGAGTTCTAAAATGGGTCTTTTATAGGCAGCATATGTATAGGTCTTGTTTTCTTATCCGTTCAGCCACCCTATGTCTTTTGATTGGAGCATTTAATTCATTTACATCTAAAGTAATGATTGATATGTATGTAGTTATTGCCGTTTTAATATTTATATTTTTTATCTTTTTTTCCCCTTCTTCTTAAACAAGTTCCTTTAAAATTTCTTGTAATACTGGTTGGGTGGTAATGAACACCTTTAGCTTTTTCTTATCTGGGAAGCTTTTTATCTCTCTTTTGATTCTAAATGATAGCCTTTCTGAGTAGGGTAATTTTGGTTGTAGGTCCTTGCTTTTTATCAGTTTGAATATTTTTTGCCAATCCCTTCTGGCCTGAATGTTTCTGTTGAGAAATCAGCTGACAGTTTGATGGGAGCTCCCTCGTAGGTAATTAACTGTCTTTCTCTTGCTGCATTTAAGATTCTCTCTTTGTCTTTAATCTTTGCCATTTTAATTATGATGTGTCTTGTTGTGGGCCTCTTTGGGTTCATCTTGTTTGGGATTCTGCACTTTCTGGACTTGTATGTGTATTTCCTTTGCCACAGTAGGAAAATTTTTTTTTTAAATGTATTTTATTGATTTTTTACAGAGAGGAAGGGAGAGAGATAGAGAGCTAGAAAAATCGGTGAGAGAGAAACATCGATCAGCTGCCTCCTGCACGCCCCCCACTGGGGATGCGCCCGCAACTCAGGCACATGCCCTTGACCGGAATTGAACCCGGGACCCCTCAGTCCGCAGGCCGACGCTCTATCCACTGAGCCAAACCAGTCTCGGCAGAAAATTTTTAATCATTATTTCTTCAAATAGGTTCTCAATCCCTTTCTCTCTCTCTCTTCTCCTTCTGGTACCCCTGTGATATGAATGTTGTTACCTTCGATGTTGTCCCAGAGTTTCCTTAAATTATACTCATTTAAAAAAATTTTTTCCCTTTATTTATTTTTAGAGAGGAAGGAAGAGGGATAGAGAGATAGAAATATCAATGAGAGAGAAACATCATTGATCGGCCACCTAATGCATGCCCCACACTGAGGATTGAGCCCGCAACCTGGGCATGTGCCCTGACTGGGAATCGAACCAGTGACCTCTTGGTTCATGGGTTGACACTCAACCACTGAACAACACCAGCTGGGCTCATTTTTAATTCTTTTTTGCTGTTCCAATTGTGTTTTTTTTGCTACCTTGTCTTCCAAATTGCTGATTTGGTTCTCCATTTCATCTAATCTGCTATTGATTCTTTCTAGGGTATTCTTCATTTCAGATATTGTATTCCTCATTTCTAACTGGTTCTTTTTAATGTGTTTCTATGTCCTTTTTAATGTTTACTGTCTCTTTGTTTACATTTACAAGGGGTTCATTTATTCTTCCCCTAAGTTCCTTGAACATCCTATCACCATTGTTTTGAATTCTGTATCTGTTACTTTGCTTTCCTCCATTTCATTTAATTCTTTTTCTGAGGATTTCTCCTGTTCTTTCATTTGGGGCATGTTTCTTTGTCTCCCCATTTTGGCTGTCTCTCTGTATTTGTTTCTGTATATTAGGTAGATCTGCTATGACTCCCTGTCTTGATGGGGTGGCCTTATGTAGTAGGTAGCCTGTGGGGCTTAGTGATGCAGTCTCCCCAGTCACCTGAGTTTGGTGTTCCAGGTACGTTCTTTTTGTGGATTATGTGAGTCCTCCTATTGTAGTTTAGTCTTGATTGTTGTTGGACTGTCCATGGGTGGGATTGACCCTTGGGCTGGTTGACTGTGAGGATTGACTCCGACCAGTGCTCGAGTTGCTGTGGGGAGCTGACCCCAGGAAGTAGAATTCACCCCAGGAGGTTCTTGTGCCTGCCAAGATCTCCCTTGGATGTTTGGCTTGTAGAGTTAATTGGGTCATGCTCTGATGTGATCTGAAGCCAGCCATGGGGTGTATTGGTTCTGGGGCCTCTTGGGAGGGACTCCAGTGCAGATCAATATCAGATGCTGCCTGTGACTGGCCCTGGGCTATGTGTTAGGATCTACAAAGTGATCCCCTGTTGGTGGCTGCCTCTGCTGGGTCTAGGTGCACATGGGAGGGGCCAAGCTATCTACTGAATTTCAGCTTCCACTGTACTGAACCAGGGTCAGGACAGCAAAGGGCCCAAGGCTCCCCAAGATCCGCCTCCACCTGCCAGCTGCCTGTTAGGCTCAGCCTCTGAATGAGTCTCTAGTGAATGTGAGATGTATGAGGTGTTCTGAGTGAGTCAGCAGGTAGGGCCGTGTGGTGGTCACCAGATTGATATAGGCTCAAACTCTACATCAGTGCTGAGTTTGAGGCCACTCAGCAAAAGTCTCAGGTTATACCGTGGCCAGCAATCACCCACCTGGGGCTTATGGACCTTTGGGGTGGGGTGGGGTTCAAGGGAGTTGTCAGGGTAGGGCCAGTAGAGTCCATCAGGTTAAAACAGATTAAGATTTAGCCATGTGGAAGAAGGGCTCTCCACAGAACCAGTGGCAGTGGTTGGAGCATGTGGAGCAAAAATGGCCCTCGCCCAGAAGTCACACAATTCAGTCTCTACCTGTGTGTCTCTAACATCTCCTTTGTCAGCCCAGACCGCCTCAAAAGCCTTCCAAGAAAGACTGCAGCAAGCCAAGATTGGGCCCAGCCATCTTATTTCTCCCCAGGGTGTGAGCTTTGAGAGGTGGGGCCATGGGCGTCTGGAGGATGGGTCTAGTGCAGTGATGGCGAACGTTTTGAGCTCAGCGTGTCAGCATTTTGAAAAACCCTAACTTAACTCTGGTGCCGTGTCACATATAGAAATTTTTTGATATTTGCAACCATAGTAAAAAAAAAAAGATTTATATTTTTGATATTTATTTTATATATTTAAATGCAACTTAACAAAGAAAAATCAACCAAAAAAATGAGTGTCATAGGTTCGCCATCACGGGTCTAGTGTATGCCCATGGAATGATGCCTATTGGAGTGGAGTGCTCGACCCCAGAAAAAGTGGCATCTGGCATTTGTGGGCAAGGTGCGAGAGGGACTCAGCACTCAGGGATAATGGCATATGTCCCCCTATACTTCTTCCCAAAGCCACCCTACTCAATTTCTCTCTGTATGACTCCTGTCTGCTCTGAGCCACCTTCCCTCCGCTGGAACCCAGGGTGAGTGTCTGTGAATAAGAGTTTGTACACTGGCTCTTTGAAAGGGTGTCTGGATTTTTAGCAGTCTCCCATCTCACCCTGGCAGATAGCATCCCCCCTGATTTTCACAACCGCATGTTATATAGGCTCTTCTTTCTGGCACTGGTATTCCAGGCTGGGGCATTCAATGTGGGATTGAGACCCCTTACTTCTCAGGAGGGACCTTTGCAGCTGAGATATCCCTCCCAATTCTCAACCACCGCACCTGGGTGTAGGATCAGCCCTTTTCACGTCTCTGCCCTTCCTACCAGTCTCACTATGGCATATATATTTAGTTGTAAGACTTCTGTTCAGCTATTCTTCAGTTGGTATTAAGGTTCATTGTTCTATAATTTAGTTATAATTTTAATTTCGTCCTGGGAGGAGGTGAGTGAAACTTTTACCTCTGCTGCCATCTTGTATCTCCTGTTTTGTTTTTTATTTTATCTTATTTTTTAATTAAAGTTTACATTTAATATTATTTTATATTAGTTTCAAGTATACAGCATAGTAGTTAGACAATCGTGCTTTGCAAAGTGGCTCCATATTTCAAGTACCCACTATATTCCCTATGCTGTACTTTACATCCCCATGACTATTTGTGACTACTAACTTTTATTTCTTAATCCTTTCACCTTTTTCACCCAGCCTCCTAACCTCTCTCCCCCCTTTCTGGCAACCATCAATCTATTCTCTGTATCTATGAGTCTGTTTCTATTTTGTTTGTTCATTTATTTTGTTCTTCAGATTCTACATATAAGTGAAGTCATATGGTGTTTGTCTCCTCTGACTTTTTCACTTAACACATTACCCTCAAGGTCCATTCATGCTGTCACAGATGGTAAGATTCTGTTCTTTTTTTTATAGCCTCCTGTTTTGTTTAATGATCCTGTTTGGAAGGAGATTGGGAAACTGAGTTACTAAATTATTTTGGTTGCTACTTCCTTTTTGCACATTCATTTAATAATGCTTATTGAAAACTTATTATGTGCTAATCCTATAGGCCTTAGTGATCTTAGTAATCCCTACTATCTTCTCTAAAAATAAAACAAAATAACCTAATAAAACCCACTAAGCTCTCGGGCTGCCTTATGTGCTAGATACATTATTTTTTCTTTTTTAAAATATATTTTTATTGATTTCAGAGAGCAAGGGAGAGGGAGAGAGAGATGGAAACATTAGTGATGAGAGAGAATCATTGATCGGCTGCCTCCTGCACGCCCCCTTCTGGGGATTGAGCCTGCAACCTGGGCATGTGCCCCTGACCGGTATCGAACCTGGGACCCTTCAGTCCGCAGGCTGACACTCTATCCACTGAGCCAAATCAGCTAGGGCGATACTTATCCTTATTTTCCTCTCCCCCTGCTGACGTCCCCCCCCCCCCCCCGCTTTTTTTCATTTGTAGTGTGGTATTTGTCTACTTTCTTAATTCTTGTTACTGTTGAACCTACTTAATAGATGCAATGGCCAGTTAATAGCCTTTGTTTTGTTTATATTATTAATGGGACAGTTTACAAAATCTTTTTCCATTGACACAGTGTGCTTGGTTGAGAAAAAATAGTTGTATAACTTATTGAAATAGAACATATCACTCATTCTAAAGGTAATCCAAGAACATATATATTTAATGAGAACAGTGGATAAAAAACATAGTATGCTTAATTAATTTCCCAGGAAATTCAAGAAACATCATAAAGTTACTTTGCCTTACTTAGAATGGAACCAGAATGTGGACTCTATGAGAGAGCTTGAAGCCTTTATTTTGGGTACTTCACTGACTTTGAAAGACAGCAACTTGAAGGGCCTATACTGGTATATTCAATCAGGGTTCACTTGCAAGAGACAAGCTACTCTAGACTCTGGGCTGGGCTACTAGGAATGACTTATAGAACAAGAACTGGTATACCAGATGAGTGCTACTTTTCCATAGTCTGCAAAGGTATTATTTGGGTGTTAGAAGGCCAGCATGAAACTATTAGTCTAAGAACATATCACCTCAACAGCAAAAAATAACCCAATTAAAAAATGGGCAAAGGACTTAAATAGACATTTCCCTAAAGAAGCTATACAAATGTCCAATAAACACATGAAAAGATTATTAATATCACTATCATTATGGAACTCAAATCAAAACCACAATGAGATACCAATTACTATTATTAAAGCAAAACAATAAAGAAAAAATAACAAGGCGAGGATGTTGACAAGGACATAAAAAAATTAGACCACTTGTGCACTGCTGATGGGACTGTAAAATTGTACAGCTACTTTGAAAAATGGTATAGTGATTCCTGAAAAAATTAAACAGATTTCCTAATGGCCCAGCAGTTTCACTTTTGGTAATATATCCAAAAGAAGTGAAAGCAGGATTTGAAGTAATCCAAATGCCCATTGATGCATGAATGGGTAAACAAAATGTGACATATACATAAATGTACTATTATTCAGCCTTAAAAAGGGAGGAAATTCTGACACGTGCTACAACATGGATGAACCTTGAAGATATTAAGCTAAGGGAAGTAAGCCAGACACAAAAGGACAATTATTATATGACTAGGGGCCCGGTGCACGAAATTCGTGCACTGGGTGTGTGTGTGGGGGGGGGGGGGAGTGTCCCTCAGCCCAGCCTGCCCCCTCTCACATACTGGGAGCCCTCAGGCATTGACCCCCCATCACCCTCCGATCGCCTGATCGGCCCCTTGCCCAGGCCTGACGCCTCCGCCAGAGGTGTCAGGCTTGGACAGGGGACCCCCATCTCCCCCTGATCACTGGCTCTGGCCCCCGCCCAGGCCTGAGGCCTCTGGCCTAGGAATCATGCCTGGGCATGGGACCCCCATCTCCCTCTGATCGCTTGCTCCACCCCCCGCCCAAGCCAGATGCCTCTGACCCAGGCTTCAGGCCTGGGCAAGGGGACCATCATATCCCCCCAATCCCCGGCTCCGCCCCCCACCCAGGCCTGATGCCTCGGCCAGAGGAGTTGACCCTCATCACCCTCCAATCACCAATCACCGGATCGGCCCCTTGACCAGGCCTGAGGCCTCCGGCAGAGGTGTCAGGCCTGGGCAGGGGACCCCCAGCTCCCCGCGGTTGCAGGCTCCGCCCATGCCCCTGCAGGACGCCTCTGGTCTGGGCGTCAGGCCCGGGCAGCGGGGACCCGCAGTGGCAGCGGCCCTGCGATCGTGGACTTCGCTTTAGGCCCAGGCAAGGGACCCCTAGCTCCTGGGACTGCCAGCTTCGACCGTGCCCAGCTCCCATCGCTGGCTCCACCCCTACTTCCTGCTATCACTGGCCAGGGCGGCAAAGGCACCTGATTCTCCGATCATGGCTGGGGGGCAGGGCAAAGGCGGCCCTGGGGCCCCCAGCTCTTAGCTCCCCCCTGGGTTTCCGATCACTGTCAGTGGCAGGGGGCTTCTTCCTGCTTTCCCTTTCGCCTCCCTGCATTGTGCCTACATATGCAAATTAGCCGCCATCTTGTTGGCAGTTAACTGCCAATCTTAGTTGGCAGTTAATTTGCATATAGCCCTGATTAGCCAATGAAAACGGTATCGCCGTACGCCAATTACCATTTTTCTCTTTTATTAGTGTAGATTCTGGTTATTTGAGGAATCTAAAATAGTCAAATTCATAAAGACAGAGAGTAGAGTAATGGTTGCCAGGGGCTGGAGAGGGGACAATGGGAAATTATTGTTTAATGAATATAGAATTTCCATTTGAGCTGATGAAAAGTTCCTAGTAATGGATGGTGGGTAATTATGGTTGCAAACAATGTGAATGTACTTAATGCCACTGAACTGTACACTTAAAAATAGTTAAAATAGTAAGTTTTCTTATATACAGTTTAATACACATACACACAAAGAATGTACATAATATAAGGAAGCCAGTACTGTTCCACAACTGTAACTGATTCCTGACATTTAAAAAATTAGTGGCTTAAAATGGAAAAGTACATGTGTGTGTGTGTGCGCGCGTGCGCACACACACACACACACACACACACACCACTTTCGCATTCTTCCTTGTGGATAACCAAAACTTTTGTAAAATGGCCACAACTTCACCTCACTTCTACTTTCCGCATCTCATGTCAGCAAATCTAGTTGGCTGAACCCAATTCACATTTAGAATGCTCCTTGCAAGGGATTCTGGGGAATCATTTTTAGCTTTCAACCTCTGCAGTAGCAGAAAACAACTAGAGAGAGACTGGAAAGAATGCTACGTGCCAATGCATATTTGTCACAGACTCTGAGTCAGTGGTGATTCATAGCAGTCACAGGTAATGCTCCTTAAGCCAAGCTGTCATTTCCAGGAGTAGCCAGACTGTCCTGGCCAGTGCTCAGCCACAGAGGTAGGGTGGAGCAAACAAATAACTTCAACAGGCCGGGTAGGAAAAGGGTTTGTTGATAGTCATTATCTCCTTTTGCAGTTCTGGACTGATTGTGCTTAGTTTATTAAACCTGACATACAGTACTTAATACTTTTAATGTTGCAGACCACAATTTGAGTTATTTATATTATTGTGAAGAGATTTGGGTCACTCTAATGGGATGCACTAAAGGCTCATTGATTGAAGAGTAGTTAGACCAATGTTAAGGAATACCAGATTTAAAGTTCTTATATTTATGGTAAGCTCTTTTCATTTTGTTAAGTATGGAGATAAGAACATCATAAATATACTGAGTTTTTTTACTCTCAGGCTGCTGAAATCTCTAATTAGTATTAACTAAATTTGGAAAGAAAAGAAATAAATTCATTAGTAAATAAAAGGTTGATGTGCTAAAAATGCATTTTTTAAATCATTTTCAAAAATTTCTAACTATGGTCCACCCAAAAGATAAGATATCTTTTGTTCCACTTAGTACAGAACAATCAATGGCTTTTCTTTATCTGTTATCTATGACTTGGAACTAAATTTGATTAATGATTCTGCCTGAATGCACTTTTCTCTTAGTGCTTTGATAATATAGTACTGACCTTTTATAATTAATTTCTTAATTGCTTATATTTCAGAATAAACTTTAAAAAATTTTATCTCAAATTGAAATGTTTCCTTTATACATACCAATTAACATTTTGGACAAGTACCAAGTTTTGCATGCATTATTTCAAAATGTGGATCAAGTTTTAATGACGTACTTGGGAGTTTAGTTGTCTAAATAACACCTCAGATTCTTTGATATAGTTTTCCACTTGCAGAAAGCTAATCTAAGGTACTACAGTACTATTTGTAATAGTAATAAAATTGTGAATAATTGCCAACAATGAGAGATGGACAAATTTTATTATTGTATAGCCATGCAATGGAATGCCCTTTTCAGAGGATAATTTAATACCATTAGACAGGACTCAGATAGTAATGTTAAGCTAAATGACACAGATTATTTATGGTATGATTTCTAATTCTAGAACATTCTATACGAATGTATATATAACAAATTACAAGCAATAGTTCTCGGGGGGGGGGTGATTTAAAAATATTTTAAATGTTCTTCAATGAATATGTACTGCTTCTATGTATTTTTTCCTTTTTATTATGAAGATACATGAAAAGATTTAAACAATGCAGAAATTTGCAGACTAAAACCATAAAAGTCCTTTAGTCCCCTACGCAGACAAATGAAATTCAATTTATCAGCTTGTTCTTTGATAGATTTTGCTTTTGGTATCATGTAAGAAATCTTTACCTAACCTAAGATCAGAAAGATTTTCTCCTGTTTTCTTCTAGTCTAGAAGCTTTCTATTTTTAGGTTTTACATTAGGTCTGTGATCTATTTTGAGTTAGTTTTTATATGTGGTGAGAGGTATATATTGATGCTTTTAACATATGGATATCCATTTGTTCCAGTACCATTTGATGAAAAGAATGTCCTTTCTCCACTGAATTGCCTTTGCACATTTGTAGAAAATGAGATATCCATGTAGGTCCATTTCTAGATTCTCTATTGTGTTCTATTGATTTGTTCATCTTTATGCCAATACTACTTCTTGATTAGGGTACTGTAGTGTGATAGAATTCTAAAATGCCTCCAATGACCTTTGTATAATGGGAGGAGCCTATAAATGTGATGGGCTGTCACTCCTGTGGTTAGATTATGTTATCTACCATAGTTGACTAAGAAAGGGATGTTGTCCTCACTGGGCCTGACCTAACCAAGCAGCCCTTAGAAAGGACTGGGCTTTTCCTGGAGAAAGAGATTCTAAGCACAAGAGGGATTCAACACTCATGTGTCACAAAATGACAGTTTTGGTCAACAATAAATTGCATATACAACTGTGGTCCTATAGGATTGTAATGGAGCTAAAAAATTCCTATTGCCTAGTGACATTGTAGCTGTCAAAACCCTGTAGCGCAACACATTACTCACATGTTTGTTGTGATGCTGGTGTAAGCAAACCCACTTTGCTGCCAGTCATACAAAAGTATAGCACATGCACTCAGGCCAGTTAGAGTGCAGGCCTGTGCACCAAAGGGTTGGGTTCCTTCCAGGTCAAGGGCATGTACCTGGGTTGCAGGTTCGATACCTGGCCCCAGTCAGGAACATGTGGGAGGCAACCAGTTGATGTGTATCTCACACATCTCTCTCTCTCTCTCTCTCTCTCTCTCTCTCTCTCTCTCTCTCTCCCCCCCCCCCCCCCCCCCGCAACCTCCTTTCTACTCTCTAGAAAACAAAAAATCATAATAATGGAAAAAATATCCTCCAGTGAGGATTAACCAAAAAAAAAAAAAGTATAACATGATTATGTGCAGTACCTAATACTTGATAATAAACAACTATATTACTGGGTTTATGTACTGACTATGCTTTTAATTGTTATTTTAGAGTATTCTTTATACTTAAAAATAAATTTGCTACAAAACAGTATGCCATTGCTACACCAGCAGCAGCCTCATATATCTCATGTTTACATCTGATTGCATCATTTTCTTTTATGTTTTATTTAATCTTGTTCTCTTGTTTTTAACCTTGCCCAAGGATATGTTTCAAATTGATTTTAGAGAGAGAGAAACATCAATGTGAAAGAGAAACATTGATCAGTTGCCTCCAGTATGCTCCCCAACCAGGGATTGAACACACAACCTTCTGGTGTATGGGACAATGCTCCAACCAACAGCCACCCGTCCAGGGCTAATCTCATGTTGTTTTATAAATGTAGTGTGGCCTAAGTGTACAGTGTTTATAAAGTTTACAGTATGGTACGGTAATGTCCTAGGCCTTCATATTCACTCATTCACTGACTCACCCAGAGCAACTTCCAGTCCTTTGGCCTCCATTCATATTAAGTACCCTACACAGATGTCCCATTTTTATCTTTTATACCATATTTTTACTATACCTTTTCTATGTTTAGATACACAAACACATACCATTGTATTGCAGTTGCCTAAAGCATTCAGTACGGGATTGTAACCGTGGAGCTGTAGGGTGTACCATATAACATAGATGTGTAGTAGGCTATACCATCCGGGTTTATGTAAGTGCACTCTGATGTTTACACACGAAATTGCTTAATGATGCTCAGGATTTATCCCGTCATTAAATGGCACACGACTATAAATTTATCAATATCTACAAAAAAGCCCTTTGGTATTTTGATTGGATTTGCAGTGAATCTATAGGTCAGATTTGGGAAGAATTGACATCTTGACAATATTGAGTCTTCTGACCCACTCATCTATCACTATATAGATCTTTAATTTCTCTTAGATGTGTTTTATAGTGTTTAGTATACAGGCCTTTCCCATGTTTGGTCAGATTTATCCTTGAATATTTCATATTTTTTATGCTATTATAAATGGTATTGTTTTATAAATTTCAATTTTTTATGCTCCATTGCTAGTATATAGAAATACGGTTGATTTTTGTCTGTTGATCTAATATCAGGCAATCTTACTAAACTAACTTATTACTTCAAGTAGCTTTTTGTTTAAATTTCATTGAATATTCTACATAAATGATCATTTTTGTCTTTATTCCTATGTACATAATGTGTCTATTTTCTCTTTTTTGCTTTTAAGATTTTCTCATTGTCACTGGTTTGGGGCAATTTGATATGTATTTATGTTTGGAGTTTATTAAACTTTTTGGATATGTGTATTTATGGTTTTCACTAAATTTGGCAAATGTTTGGCCATTGTTACTTCAAATATTTTTCTGTACTCTCCCTCTTATCCTTTGGGGACTACAGTTATACCTCTTTAGGCTGTTTGAAGTCCCACCTCTCACTGATGTTCTTTTCATTTTTTTAACCATTAAGTTCAGTGGCATTAAATACATTCACATTGTTGTGCAACTATCACCACCATCCTGCTCTAGAACTTTTTCCTCATCCCAAATGGAAACTCTGTACCCATTAAATAATAACTCCTCATTGTTTCCTGTGCCCAGTCCCTGGAAACCACCATTCTACTTCCTGTACCTATGAATTTGACTACTCTAGGTATCTCATGTAAGTGGAATCATACAATATTTGTCTTTTAGTCTCTGGCTTGTTTAAATTAACACACTGTCTTCAAAGTTCCTTTTAAAGGCAGAATAATATTATCTTCATTTTTCAAAAGTCCTTTTGCACTGGCCCGTGTGGCTCATGTGGTGGGCATCATCTTGTGCCCCAGAGGTTGCTGGTTCGATTCAGGGCACATGCCCAGATTTTAGGCTCTTAAAACATCGATGTTTTTCTCTCTCTCTCTCTCTCCCTCTCTAAAAATCAAACTATTTTTTTTTTTAGTCTCTTTTCTTCTTGTGTTTCATTTTGAACTATTTCTATTGTTATGTGTTCGAGTTTATTATTTTTATCTTTTGCAATGTCTAATCAGGTATTAATCCTATTACATGTGTTTTTATTACATATATTGTCACTTAATCTGCAGAATTTTGAGTTGGATCCTTTTATGTGTCCATGTCATTATTTAACCTTTTGAATATATATAATACACTTTTTTATAACAGTTAATTTCCTTGTCTGCTAATTCTGTTATCTGGGTCAATTAATTGATTTTTTATTCATTATAGATAAATTTTTCAACTTTATTACATGCCTGATCATTTTTGATTGGATGCCAGACATTATGAATTTCAGTATACTTTTATTGATTTCAGAGCGGTAGGGAGAGGGATAGAGAGAGATAGAAACATCAATGATGAGAGAGAATCATTGATTGGCTGCCTCCTGCATGCCCCCTACTGGGGATCGAGCCTGCAACCCGGGCATATGCCCTGACCAGGAATCAAACTGTGACCTCTTGATTCATAGGTCAGTGCTCAACCACTGAGCCACATCCGCTGGGCCTGAATACTTTTCTATTTCTACTAATATTCCTGAGCTTTGCTGTGGAATGTAGTTTAATTACTTAAAAATAATTTGATCCTTTTGGGTCTTGCTTTTAAGATTTGTTCAACTGGACCAGAGATGTGGCGAGTCCAGGGCATGGTTTCTTAATATCAACACTATAACATTTTGGGCCAGATAATTCTTTGTTGTGAAAGGCTGTTCGGGGCTTTGCAGAAGGTTTAATAGCATCCTTAGCCTCTTTAGGTGACCCCTAATTGTGACAACCAGAGATCTCCAGAAATTGCCATATGTTTTTATAAATTGCACCCCCCTCCATTGAAAATTACTGCTTTAGGATTAATTTTGCCTCAGTACTCTGACAAGATCTTCCTGTATAATCTACCCAGTGTTCCATGAATCATGAGATGTTGTTTTTCAGTCTGGCTGTTTGTGAAAGGCACTGTTATTGGCCTTGGGTAAGTACTGGGCACTGTTCCCTCTGATCTTTTGGATGGTTGGTTGTTTGTGGGGTTTTTTTCAGTCTTTTTTTTCTTTCGTCACATACATGCACTGATCAGCACTCAGCTTCACATTCAAGGGAGACGCTCTGCAGATCTCTGGAGTCCCATCTTAAATCTGTTTGGCTGCTATAGCAAAACTACCAGAGACTGCTTAAACAACACACATTTATTTCTCATAGTTCTGGAGGCTGAATCCAAGATCAAAGTGCCAGCAGATTTTTGTCTAGTGAAGTTCCACTTCTTGGCTAATAAATGGTCCTCTTCTAGCTGTCTTTACAGGGCAGAAGGATGAGAGAATTCTCTAGGGTGTCTCTTATAAGGTCACTAATTCCATTCATGAGGCTTCTGCCCCCTTGACCTAATCACCTCCTAATACCATCCCACTAGGGGTTATGAATTTTTTGGGGGGGACCAAGACTTATTTAGTCCATAACAAGTTCTCTGTGCATCTTTCTGCTCGCCAGTATTCTATCCCATGATCACTAGCCACCTTGATCTCTTCGGACTCTCAGCTCTATCTCCTAACTTAGCAAGTCTGCCAGGCCTCGTCCACTTTCTGTCCGGTGCCATTCTGTATAAAAACCCTCAAGGCAGTAAGCTGGGGCAGTGGGGCTCACCTAGTTAGTTCCTATCTCTTGGGGATCTCTTCTGTTGTCTGATGCCCAGTGTCTTGAAACTGTTCCCCCATCTCATATATTTTGTCTGCTTTCTGGTTCTTTCAGGTGGGAGGTTAAATCTGGTCCCTCTTAGAAGCAGAAATTCCTTTAACTGATAATTAATTCATATTAATTATTGATTAAAGCCGAAAGTGTTCTTAAACATTTACTAACCTAATTTCTTCATTTTATGGATTTGTATGAAATCTATAGCAGTCATATTCTTCGTTTAAAGCCTCCTATTTCCTGTAGTTCTTATGGCACAACATAAATATTAAATTGGTCCTAAGCCTTCTATCATCTTTTAATATACCTCTTCAATGCAGGTTTTCACAGTGGTAGCTAAATATGGGCCCCTAACTATATGCAGTAGCATACAATTAAAGGACATGCCCCAACCTGATGAAGCACAACAGTGGAATGCGTCATGTTTTTAGGGCTCTGCCACAGCAGACTTCCAGGAGGCTTCCTTGTATGATAACTCATATTTTCTAGTAGCTAACACACCACCACCGTCAAAGCTTGGTCTGTTAGCCCGACTGAGGGTCTAAAGAACTGGTGATATAAGAAAGAAAAAACAATGAAAAAGAAGATCATTTTGAGCAGATTATGATACAAATCTATACTGAAAAATAATGCTACAAGGATGGGAGTGACTTGGAACCCATTGATGGTAAGCTGTTGGAAAGAGGAGAAAGGTAGCAAAATAGAAATAAAATAACAGAAGTCAAGCCTTGTTTTGTGTGAATGAGCTTCACAAATTTGCTGCGTTGTAACTGCTGCAGAAATTGTAGCATGTGCTTGTTGGATTTTCAAGGATGAAGTAATTTATTCCGAGCGGTTGGGGAAAAGGTATGTACATACCTTAGTGGGCAGGATGAAACCATCTGGCTATGTATATAAATAAAACAGTGAAATCATACGTTAATGGAATATTATGTATATTTATGTATTCAGTGATATGCATCAATGTGTATAAATTCCATGTGTTAAAGTGAATAAATCATAATGCTTTGGCCTTTGGGACAGGTGATTATATGCTCTAGATAAGAGTTGAGAAAAGAGTTTTTTGTAGTTCTTCAGTATATAAGAATTAGATAGCCTTTTAAAATGTGCAGATAACTTATGGATGGATATGCTGTTAATTTTCCAAGACTGAAAAGCTATTGTGTATTGATAATATTAAAATCTCTGTTTGGAAACAAAATATGATTTAAGGCTTCCAAAAACTGGGATTGCTTTTTAGTAAATATTTATTAAGAAATAAATATTTAGCCGAAACCGGTTTGGCTCAGTGGATAGAGCGTCGGCCTGCGGACTCAAGGGTCCCGGGTTCGATTCCGGTCAAGGGCATGTACCTGGGTTGCGGGCACATCCCCAGTGGGGGATGTGCAGGAGGCAGCTGATCGATGTTTCTCTCTCATCGATGTTTCTAACTCTCTATCTCTCTCCCTTCCTCTCTGTAAAAAATCAATAAAATATATTTAAAAAAAAAAAAGAAATATTTAATCAGAGTATTTCTTGTTTGCTGAATATTTTTGATGGTGTCAGTGGTGCTCATGTAGTTAAGTATCTGCCTTTTTCAAGAGTGTGTGTGGGTAGGGAGAGAATTCAGAACAGTAGCAGCTTTTTACTTTCCTCAGCATAAGGCAGCATAGAAGCTGTTTCATAGCCAAAAATGCATGTTCTAAGGGAATGCTAAACACCAAAATCAGGAATTATTTATTACATCTGGGAGTAGAGGAAGGGGATGCTATCAGGAAAGGACATTTACTTGTATTTATATTTGGTTTTGCTTTTGAAAGCAAACTTTTTAAATAAAATTTAACATGTAGAGAAAAGTGTAGATCGTAAGTATATATATAGCTTGATGAATTTTCACAAAGTGAATATATCTGTAAACTAATACTCATATTAAGAAACAGAACATTTGTATTGGATCTGGGTAGTGGCCACATGGGTATTTGTTGTATCATTCTTTTTTAAGTAATTTAAAGTTTGCCTAATATGTTTTATAAATATCATCTCAGAAGGAAATATGGTTTTGAGAGATCTGGAAAATGTCAGAAAACCACAGGCCTTACTAGTTGAGAAATTTTAGGGAAATAGGTTTTTCCCATGTAGGCCTTTGTCTCCCGTGTATCTGATAAAGTTTATAAACCTGATACTGGTCCAAGTTACTGAAAGTTTTAAAATGGAAAAAGAACATAAACAGTGCTGTGTGGGATCAACGTAATAAAAATTATTTGTACTTTTTGAGACAATACATTCTTAGCCATTTATAGTTTGCAATATAAAGTTTGGGTCCTCAAATTTATGGATTTGTTGAAATGACAGTTTTGGTTTTAAATTTTTATCACTAAAATCTCGATAGTTTAAGAAGGAAATTCCTTATTCAGTTCTATAATGGGATACTCAAAGTATAGAAAAACTGAGCTAATAAGATAGTTATAAATATTTATATCTAGTTTAAAAGCTATATATCTGTTATAGAAATTGTTATTTGTATAGTACACAGAAATATGCTTGATCTAAATGGTTTCCTGAAATTAGTTATCTATCTACCATTGTGGTGTGTGTTTTTTTGTTTTATTTTATTTATTTATTTATTTTTTAAAAAAATGTTTATTGTTGAGAATATTACAGATGCCCCTTCTTTTTCCCTCCATTGTTTCCCCTCACCTGGTTCCTGCCCCACTCCTGGCCTTCTTTACCCTATTGTCTGTGTCCATAGGTAATGCATATATATACATATAAAATCTTTGTTTAATCTCTTCCTGCTCCCCCCCATCCCTCTTCCCTCTGAGAATCGTCAGTCTGTTCCATTTCCATGCCTCTGATTCTATTTTATTCACTAGTTTATTCTGTTCATTAGATTTCTCATTTGTTTATTTTGATTTTTAGATTTAATTGTTGATAGATATGTATTTAGTACATTTTTATTGCTCATATTTTTTATCTTTTTTTCTTCTATTTCTTTCACCAGGTAGGGGAAATTTTCTGTCATTATTTCTTCAAATAGGTTTTCAATATCTTTCTCTCTTTTTCTGGCACCCCTATAATGCAAATGTTATTACACTTGAAGTTGTCCCACAGGCTCCTTATATATCTTCATATTTTTGGATTCTTTTTTCAATTTGCTCTTCTGATTGGGTGTTTTTTGCTTCCTCATATTTCAAATCATTGATTTGATTCTCAGAATCCTCTACTCTACTGTTGAATCCCTGTATGTTATTCGTTATTTCAGTCAGTGTATGCTTAATTTCTGATGGTCCTTTTCCATTTTTTGGCATTCTCATTAAGATCCTGAAAAGTCTCACTAAGTCTTTGAGGTCTCAAGAAGATTTTTGAGTAACATTATAACTGTGGTTTTGAACTCTATATCCAATAGTTTGCTTTCTTCTATTTCTTTCATTTGTGACATGTTTCTTTGTCTCTGCATTTTGGCTGCTTCCCTGTGTTTGTTTCTATATATTAGGTAGAGCTGCTATGTCTCCTTAATTTGGTAGAGTGGCCTTGTGTAGTAGGTGTCCTAAAGGGCCCAGTGGCTTAGCCTCCCTCACCTGAGCTGAGCACTTTAGGTGTGCCCTTTTGAGGGCTGTATGTACAATCTTGTTACAGTTGAGACTTTATTGCTATTGGTGTCACTGGAAGGAGTTGACCTCCAGGCCAATTGGCTGTGGGGACCAGCTGCAACTACAATGGGATAGCTGCTATGCAGGAGACACCCCTATGGAGCAGGACTTGCTTCAGTGGGGCTTTGGTGCTCACTGAATCTGCCCCTTGAGTGTGTCACTTATGGATGTCTAGAGTTGTAATCTGGTATGGTCTAATGCTGACCACTGGGTGCACTGGCTCTTGGGTCTCCAGGAAAGTGCAAAGTCAGCCATTGCCTGGGGCCACCCAGCAGGAACTACAGACAGATCTGCAGATTCCTCCCCTTTGTATCCGGTTTGGAAGTGCCCAGGCGAGGCCCAGCTGTGAAGTAAGGCAGGCTGGTATAGTGCCAGGACTTGGGCCTTTTATTGATAGGTTTGGGGCTCCCTGGCGCAGCTGCAGCTTGTTTGAGAGATTTTGGCGAAGTCTGAAGCCTGAGCAAGGTCAGGTCATTCATATGCAAAAGTGGCTGCACACAGGTTGGGTGGGGGTTGCAAATTGGATGGGGGAGGGTCTCAGGGAATCACTAGGACAGAGCAAACAGAAGTGGCTGCCAGTCAGCCCTCCTACCGAAGAGGTCCCAGCATAAGAACAATGACCCCTACCAGCACCTCTGTCTGGGAGAAAGCTATCCTCAAGTTCCTGCCCCAATGCCAGGTAGTTTAGTTCCTCCTCATATGCGTCTGTGTCCCCCAGAGCCTTGCCCTGACACTGGAGCGCAGAGGAAGTAAGACTTTGTAAGTTCAGTTTGTGCACCGACCCTTTAAGAGGAACAGCTGGGTCTCCAGCAGCCTCCATATTACTGAGCCCCAATCCCTGCTGGTTTTTACAGCCTATAGTTATGGGGACTTATTTTCCCAGCTCTGGGAGCCAGGGCTGGGGGTCTGGTGTGGGGCTGGGCCTCTTGCTCCTCATGGGCCTCCACAGAGATGATCTCCCTCCTGATTAAAAAGTGGCACAAGCCGAAACCGGTTTGGCTCAGTGGATAGAGCCTCCGCCTGCGGACTGAAAGGTCCCAGGTTCGATTCCGGTCAAGGGCATGTACCTGGGTTGCGGGCATATCCCCAGTAGGAGATGTGCAGGAGGCAGCTGATCGATGTTTCTCTCTCATCGATGTTTCTAACTTTCTATCTCTCTCCCTTCCTTTCTATAAAAAATGAATAAAATATATTAAAAAAAAAGAAAAAGTGGCACATGTGAGTGCTCATCTAACCCCGTCTGCAACTCTGCCCCTCCTACCAGTCTCAATATGCTTTCTTCTTTTCTTCTCTGATTGTAGGACTTCTATTCAGCCAGCTTTCAGGCCATTCTGGATGATGGTTGTTCTGTATTTTAGTTGTAATTTTAATATAGTTGTAGGAGGCAGCAAGTACAGGCATTTACCTACACTGCCATCTTGGTTCTCCTGTGGTGTTCTGTTTTGTTTTGAAATATATTTTTATTGATTTCAGAGGAAGGAAGAGGGAGAGAGTGATAGAAACATCAATGATAAGAGAGAATCATTGATTGGCTGCCTCCTGCATGCCCCCTACTGGGGATTGAGCCTGCAACCTGGGCATGTACCCTGACTGGGAATGAAACCCTTACCTCTTGGTTCATAGGTGATGTTCAATCAGTGAGTCATACCAGCCAGGTTTTTTTGTGTTTGTTTTTGTTTTTTAATGTGGTGTTTTTTTTCTTTTTGGAAGAGGGGGCAATACTTATTCCATGAACATGAAGATTTCTGAAATTTATTTTTTACATATAATAAATCTTTACATCTCATTTTATGAAAAGTATTAAAATGGGATTTTCTCCATTGCTTTCAATAGTAGGCTTTATATAATTAAGTTATGGCTGCTATGGTGTGGAAAAGTCATTTATAAAATAATTTTTTGTAAAAATGTTTGGTCATTAGCTTCCTTTATGTTAATAGGATAATAGGCATAAAATTATTAGAATTTTAACCTATTGAAAACCACTCATTATTGAATACTTGTTTCTTCATTCTAGAAGCCAATAGGGCAGTATAGGTAAATTACCGTTTCTGGTATGTTTATGCGTATTTGGTCTTCAAAGGAGTTGCTAAGACACACTGAAGATTTTGTTTTGTTTTTCTGTTTTCCCTTGACAGACAGTGGAGGAGGAAATGGCTGGTCCTAATCAACTCTGCATTCGCCGCTGGACAACCAAGCATGTGGCTGTTTGGCTGAAGGATGAAGGCTTCTTTGAATATGTGGACATATTATGCAATAAGCACCGACTTGATGGAATCACATTGTTAACATTAACTGAATATGATCTCCGGTCTCCTCCTCTGGAAATCAAAGTCTTAGGGGACATTAAAAGGTTAATGCTTTCCGTCCGGAAATTGCAGAAAATACATATTGATGTTTTAGAAGAGATGGGATACAACAGTGACAGTCCCATGAGTTCCATGACCCCTTTCATCAGTGCTCTTCAGAGTGCAGAGTGGCTCTGTAATGGGGAGCCTTCACATGACTGTGATGGACCCATCATTGATTTGAATTCTGATCAGTACCAATACATGAATGGTAAAAACAAACATTCTGTTCGAAGATTGGACCCAGAGTACTGGAAGACCATATTGAGTTGTATATATGTTTTTATAGTATTCGGTTTTACATCTTTCATTATGGTTATAGTCCATGAGCGAGTGCCTGACATGCAGACCTACCCACCACTCCCAGATATATTCTTAGACAGGTAAGTTTTGTTTCTAGTTGCCAAATTTGTAGAAGATTGCTATAACAGCAATGATAAGTACATATTTATAATAACTACTATTGTTCTTTTGATTGATATATACTTTTCATTTGCTTTATCTGATAATATAGAACGATAGAGGCAGTTAGGGGCAATCAGGCCAGGAGGGGAGGGCAGTTGGAGATGATCAGGCTGGCGGGGGGAGGGGGGGACAATTGGGGGTGAGCAGGCCAGCAGGGGGGGCAATTGGGGGCGAGCAGGCTGGCGGGGGGGAAGTTGGGGGTGATCAGGCCAGCAGGGGGTGGCTGTTGGGGGTGAGCAGGCTGACAGGCAGAGTGGTTAGGGGCGATCAGGCAGGCAGGCAGGTGAGTGGTTAGGAGCCAGCGGTCCCAGATTGAGAGAGGGATGTCCCAGATTGGACAGGATGCAGGCCGGGCTGAGGGATAGCCCCCCTCTCCCCCCGTGTATGAATTTTGTGCACCGGGCTACTAGTATATATATATATATGTGTGTGTGTGTGTGTGTGTGTGTGTGTGTGTGTATGAAAAATAACACTAGAACAAACCTCAAAACTGTTGGTTTTTATATTTGTGATTTTTATTTTTAAACTAAGGGGGTCCACACATCGACATTTTTATTTTTCTTGCTTTTAAAGATTTTAAAATTAATTTTTAGAGAGAGGATGGCAGAAGGAGAGATGGGGGGGGCGTGGAGAGAGAAACATCAATGTGAGAGCAACACATTGATTAGCTTCCTTTTGCATGCCCCCTACTGGGTATTGAGCCCATAACCCAGGCACATGCCCCGATTGGGAATTGAACTGGCAATCTTTTGGTGCACAGGACAATGCCCAACCAAGTCACACCAGCCAGGGCTATATTTGTGATTTTTAAAAAAGTATTTTAAGTTTGTAGTGCTTTCTTGTTTATTTTTATAAAATGGTTACACTTTTGAAGATGCCTAATAATTCATGTTTTTTAGTCAAATGGATTAAAATGTCCACTTTGATGGCAGGATGACATATATATCCATATTCAGTCCCCTCTCTAACCCCTACTAAAAGCATAATATAGAGGTTTTTAATGTTTGTTTGCTTTAAGTTGTACACCATAAGAATGGGTCAGATAAGAGAGGAGAAGACAGCCATACATTTTTGGAAGTTTGAAAAGCAGATGAGTGGCAACTAGCAAATCTAAAATAACCTAATTCTGAAACAAGTAGTCAAGAAAACTAAGAACCGCCCTGACCTGTTTGGCTCAGTGGATATAGCGTCGGCCTGCAGACTCAAGGGTCCCAGGTTTGATTCCGGTCAAGGGCATGTACCTTGTTTGCGGGCACATACCCAGTGGGGAGTGTGCAGGAGGCAGCTGATCAATGTTTCTCTCTCATCGATGTTTCCAACTCTCTATCCCTCTCCCTTCCTCTCTGTAAAAAAATCAATAAAATATATTTTTAAAAAAACAAACTAAGAACCAACCCAGTCTATGTTTCAGATTTCTAAAAGCTATGGATATTGGAGGTGAAAGGGTGGTAGATACTAAAATAAGAATTAGTGGAAGCTGTTCAAGACGCTTGTTAGATCCCTGTATCTCTTCCCCTATTCTATACAGTTTTCCCAGTTGAAAAGGAAGGCCCCCAAGAAAATAAGGAAGAAAGCATGTGGCTATCTGGGAATGAGTACTGTAAGGAGAGGAAACAGCAATGTGCAGAAATCTGAAATTGGTAGTATGCTTTAGCATGTGTAAAGAACAGCAAGTGAGAGATTGGGAGAACAGTTGCACATGAGGTCTAAGAGGAGACAGGAATCCAGATTGTGTAGGGACCAATTGTAAGAGCTTTAGCTTTCATTTTGAGTGAAAGGGAAGCCTTTGGGAAGTATTTAGAAGTATTTAGAGTGAACTAACTTCCATTTTAAAAGGTCCTTCTAGTTGTCGTATTAAGAATAGCCTGGGGAACTGGGAGTAAGAAAGCAGGGATTAGGTAAATTACTGAATTCATCTAGGTAAAGATGAGGTGGATTGGAGAGGATAGTTGTGGTAGAGATGGTGTGAAAGAGTCAATCTCTCTCTCTCTCTCTCTCTCTCTCTCTCTCTCTCTATATATATATATATATATATATATATATATATATCTACACTAATAAAAGAGAAAAATGGTAATTGGCGTACGACGCTACCCTTTTCATTGGTTGATCAGGGCTATATGCAAATTAACTGCCAACAAAGATGGCTGCTAATTTGCATATGTAGGCACAATGCAGGGAGGTGAAAGGGAAAGCAGGAAGAAGCCCCCTGCCACTGACAGTGATCGGAAACCCAGGGGGGAGCTAAGAGCTGGGGGGCAGGGCAAAGGCGGCCCTGGAGCCGCCTTTGCCCTGCCCCCCAGCCATGATCGGAGAATCAGGTGCCTTTGCCGCCCTGGCCAGTGATAGCAGGAAGTAGGGGTGGAGCCAGCGATGGGAGCTGGGCACGGTCGAAGCTGGCAGTCCCAGGAGCTAGGGGTCCCTTGCCTGGGCCTAAAGCGAAGCCCACGATCGCGGGGCCGCTGCAGCTGCGGGTCCCTGCTGCCCAGGCTGGACGCCTCAGCCAGAGGCGTTAGGCCTGGGCAGGGGTGGAGCCTGCAACTGCAGGGAGCTGGGGGTCCCCTGCCCAGGCCTGACACCTCTGCCGGAGGCCTCAGGCCTGGTCAAGGGGCCGATCCGGTGATTGATGATCGGAGGGTGATGAGGGTCAACTCCTCTGGCCGAGGCATTAGGCTTGGGCGGGGGGCTGAGGGTCCCCTGCCCAGGCCTGATTCCTGGTCCAGAGGCATCAGGCCTGGGTGGGGGGCGGAGCCGGGGATTGGGGGGATATGATGGTCCCCTTGCCCAGGCCTGAAGCCTGGGTCAGAGGCATCAGGCTTGGGCCGGGGGTGGAGCAAGCGATCAGAGGGAGATGGGGGTCCCCTGCCCAGGCATGATTCCTGGGCCAGAGGCCTCAGGCCTGGGCGGGGGTCAGAGCCAGTGATCGGGGGGAGATGGGGGTCCCCTGTCCTAGCCTGACACCTCTGGCGGAGGTGTCAGGCCTGGGCAAGGGGCCGATCAGGCGATCGGAGGGTGATGGGGGTCTACGCCTCTGGCCGAGGCATCAGGCCTGGTAAAGGGGCAGAGCCAGCAATCGGAGGGGTCTGGGGGTCCCCTGCCCAGGCCTGATTCCTGGGCCAGAGGCATCAGGCCTGGGCTGGGGGCAGAACCAGTGATGGGGGGAAATGAGGGTCCCCTGCCCAGGCCTGACGCCTCTGTCAGAGGCGTCAGGCCTGGGCAAGGGGCCGATCCTGCGATTGGAGGGTGATGGGGGTCAACGCCTGAGGGCTCCCAGTATGTGAGAGGGGGCAGACTGGGCTGAGGGACACACACACTCCGCACACACACCCAGTGCACAAATTTCGTGCACCAGGCCCCTAGTGTGTGTGTGTATATATACACACACACACACACACATATATATATATATATATATATATATATACACACACACACACACACTAGTGGCCCGGTGCATGAAATTCGTGCACGGAGGGGGGGGGGTGTCCCTCAGCCTGGCCTGTATCCTCTCCAATCTGGGACCCCTTTTGGGATGTCCAACTGCTGGTTTAGGCCCAATCCCAACTGCTGGATGTCTGGCAGTCGGACATCCCCTCTTGCAATCTGGGACCACTGGCTCCTAACCACTCACCTGCCTGATTGCCCTTAACCACTCTGCCTGCCAGCCTGCTTGCCCCAGTTGCCCCCCACTGGCCTTCTCACCTGCAACTGCCCCCCCCCTTGCTGCACTGATTGCCCCCTACCAGACTGATCGCCCCCAACTGCCCCCCCTGCCTGTCTGCTCACCGTCTACTGCCCCGCCCCCCGCCGGCCTGCTTGGCCCCAACTGCCCCCCATGCTAGCCTGCTCGCCCCACACTCTCCCCCGCCGGCCTGCTTGGCTCCAGCTTATACCCCTGCCAGCCTGATTGCCCCCAACTGTCCCCACCCCACCCCCCCACCTCCGCTGGCATGCTTGCCCCAAACTGCCCCTCCCACTGGCCTGATCACGCCCAACTGCCCCCCACTGTTGGCCTGCTCGCCCCCAGCTGCCCCCGCCAGCCTGCTTGGCCCCAACTGACACTCTTGCCGGCTTGATTGCCCCAACTGCCCCCTCGCTGCTGGCTGGCTCACCCCCAACTCCCCTGCCCCCTGCCGGCCTGCTCGCCCCCAACTTCCCCCACCTCTGACCTGATCACCCCCAACTGCCCTCCCCTCCTGGCCTGATCACCCCTAACCGCCTCGGCCCTGCCACTATGGCTTTGTCTGGGCAGCGGCCACAGAGCCAGCTGGGGTGACCAAGGAAGCCAAGCTTCCACCTCCCACCCGCTTCAGCCAGCTCCATGGCTCCAGCCGGTGCTGCCATCTTTGTCACATCAATTTGCATATTCCCTCCTTGTTGGCTATGGGCACCACCATTTTTATCACAAAGTGATGGTTAATTTGCATATTACTCTTTTATTAGGTAGGATACTAATATATAGAAGGTATTGCCAACAAGATTTGCTGATGAATTTCATGTAAAGTATGAGTGAAAGAGAGAAGCCCTAGCTGGTTTGGCTCAGTGGATAGAGTATCAGCCTGTGGACTGAAGGGCTCCGGGTTTGATTCTGGTCAAGGACATGTAACTCAGTTGCAGGCTCAATAATCCCTAGCCCTGGTCGGGCCCTATGTGGGAGGTAACCAATCAATGTGTCTCTCTCTCTGTCTCCCACCCTCCCTTTCATCTCTCTAAAAATCAATGGAAAGATATCCTCAGGTGAGGATTAACAACAAAAACAAAAAACAAAAAAAAAAGAATTATCCCAAGATTTTTGACTTGAGCATCTGGAAGGATGGAGTTGCCCTTTACAGAAAGGGGAAGACTGTAGGAGCTGACTTGGAGAGAAGATTTAGGGTCTGATTTTAGACATGTCAAGTTTGAGCTATCTTTTATACCAAATCAACTAAGAGATGGAAAGATGAGTTAGAATCCAGAGAGATCTAGGCTGACTCGGAGAGTTACCAGCATAGGTAAAGCTATGATGCTTAGATAAGATCTCCTAGGGAGTGAGAGGTAAAATAAAATTGAAAACTGGGCCAAAGAACATTATAACAGTTAGAGGTAAGAGAAGTAACTGGCAAAGAAGATTGAGAATGTCAGGGCAGAGAGAGAGTTATGTATCCTGTAGCCAAGTTAAAAAAAAACAAAACAACAGTTTGAGAAGGCAAGAATGATTAATAATTAACTATGTTAAGTGCTGCTGAGGGGCCAAGTAAGATGAGGGCAATTGATCGTTGGATTTAGCAACATGTTGGTCATCAGTTACCTTGACAAAAGCTAATAAGGGCAAAAGCCTGATTTTAATGGAATCAAGAAAGAATGTGAGACTTGCTGGAATTTATATAAAAGTATGTCTCTACAAATATGAAACAACATATGCACAAAGTTATTCATTGTGGCATTATTTCTAATAATTACATATCTATTGGAAATAATCTAAATGCTTATCCATGAAAAACTACTTGAATGGTACATCTACACAGTAGAGTACTATTTAATCATGAAAAAGAATGAGGGGCCTGGCCAGTGTTGCTCAGTGGTTGAGCATCAACCTAAGAACCAGGAGGTCACAGTTTGATTCCCGGTCAGGGCACATGCCCAGGCTTCAGGTTCAATCCCCAGTGGGGACATGCAGAAGGCAGCTGATCAAGGATTCTCTCTCATCATTGATCTTTCTCTCTCTCTCTCTCTCCCTTTGTCTCTGAAATCAATAACAATATATTTAAAATACATATGTATATATATTTATAAATAATTAATAAAAAATGGGGAAGATTTCTGTGAACTAATATGAAAGATTTACAGGAAAAACTCAGTAGCAGTATTCAGATCATGGTTTCTAACTACCAGTCCCTCCTAAATGGAACCCCAGACCAAGATTCCTTAGAGAAACGGCCGATGTTAAGTCTGGGGCAAGGAAAGTGAAAAATGAGCCTGAAGTAGATCTTGTGCCATAAAGCAAGGAACTGTACAAAACCACTGGAAACATGTCAAAAGAACATAAGAGCTGGTGTGAAGGGGCTCCCACTGACCAAATTAGGACAATTGGAACATCAAAAAGAATAGTGATGGTAATGAGTGTGGAAAAGTAGGCTTACAGTTGTAATACAACAATTAATAAATTATATAAGAATAAACTTTCATGTACTCACAACTGTAAACTTACTTTTGCCAACCCCTATATTAAGAAAAAGAATCTATGAATCTATAGTGATAAATAAAACAAGCAAAAAATGGTAGGGTGCATGTGACAATTTTTCCCAAAAATATGTATCCTAAATCTAATCCTGAGAAAATTATCAGACAAATCCAGAACATGTAACACTCTATAAGACAACTAGTTGACTTAGACTCTCCAAAAATGTCAGTATTGTGGCAGACTAAAGCCAGACAGTGGGAATTGTAAGGGAAATTGAAGAGACAAACCAAGAGCAATGAATGAACTTTTAAATTAGATCCTATGTCAAGAAAAAAAAAATACTGCTATAAAGAGCATTTTGGGTTAATTAGGAAAACTTGAATATGAACTTCATATTAAATGATGTAGTATAGCACTAAATCAGTGTTACAGTTTCGTGGGTGTAGTGTATTGGGCTATGAAAAGGATATCCTTGTTTTTAGGAGATACATGTTAAAGTATTTAGGGGAAAAGTGTCATAATGTCTGCAACTTATTTTGGGGGGAGTTCCGTCTCCTCCAAAGAGTGTATGTGTATAGGTGTTTAGAGAAAGAATGAATAGAGCAAATATGGAAAATGTTAATTATTATAAACAATTGATAGATTTAAGTGAAAATATAAACTATTCTTTCAACTTTTCTTTTGGTCTGATCAGAAGTTTTCAAAGTAAAAAAAATTGGGGCAAAGAAATGTAAAGAGAGGAAGAGAACGAGAAGGAAGAAATTGGAAATAATCAAGTCTCATAAGTTTTCTTTTAAGGGTAACAGAGAAATGAAGCTGTAGTTTGAGGAAAAGAGAAAAAAATATGGAGTCACCAGGGTTTTGTTTTGGATGGGCTATATTACAGGAATTACCCAATTTCAGGGTGGGAGTTGATGCTGGAGGAAAGAGAGGGTAGGATTTTTGGAGTCATGTCCTTGAAAAGGGATGGGATCCAGTGAATAGGAGAGGCTGGTGGTAGGCACATGGACTGTTCATCCATAATAGAGGGGAACGTAGAAAAGAATGAAACAGGAAGAAGGTTGCTGTTTATTTTCCTAATGTTCCATTATTTGATTGTTTTTGTTTTCTCTGCAAACAGAGAGTTGGGATGGAGAAGAGGTTGGTGGTTTGAGGAGAAAGGATGATGTGTAAAATAGTCATCTAGTGCCGGGAGCCTGTCCATGCTTGCTGTTTCAAGGGACCTGGCATATATGGCATACTGTTCTTAATATGTTTGCTCACCTTCTTGGCACTATGTGTTTTAACCAAGGTCTCTGAGAAAGGTTGTTTCCCCAGGTAGGGATTTTCCCCTGAAGTTAGGGAGGGAATAAAACCTCTTAACTAAGTGCCAGGTGGGAAATTAATCACTTTAACTATGAACAATCATGCTTAAGCTACATAATCTTTACTCCCTGGAATGGAGATAAGAAATGCCCTAACCTTTGAAATAGAGATTGATAGGATTGGAATCAACTGGTATAAATACAGATGTAAGAAGACAGAACGAGGGAGACAGAACCTAGGCACAGAACCTACACAGAATGTTCTCTAGCGACAGAAGAACTTCGCTGGAGAGAACATGGCAAAAGATCCTGGACAGAAACTGGCCTCAGAACCTAGAGACAGAACCTAGCGAGAGAACATGGCAAAAGATCCTGGACTGAACCTGACTACAGAAATTGGCAAGAGAACCTGACTAGAACCTGGTGACTGAACCTGGCTGGAGAACCTGGACAGAACCTGGCTGGAGAACCTAGCGAGGGAACATGGCTACAGAACCTGGCTGGAGATCCTAACCAGAACTTTGCTGGAGATCCAGAGCAGAACTTCTCTGGAGATCCAGACCAGAACTTGGCTGGAGAACCTAGCAAGAGAACATGGACACAGAACCTGGCTGGAGACCCTAAGCAGAACCTCTCTGGAGATCCAGACCAGAACTTGGCTGGAGATCCTGGCTAGGCTGCTGATCAACTGAACACTGTCTCCGTGTCCTTCCTTCTTCGCCGACTCCGTCCACACCTTTGGGGACCCCTGGACCCGCTGGGGTTGGACCCCGGCAATCTAGGAGAGTGAATAGATTTGTGTGATATAATAGCAGCACTAAAGGCCTCTTTTCAATTAGTAGCTGTGTTGGCATTGTGTGTTTTACCACAGATACAGGCATGGAATAGGTGGAATTGGATTTAAGCAGGGTTGAAATTTTGTTAGGCAGTACAATGAAGGAAAAAAGGCAAGGGAGTGATGATAATGACTGTCCATGGACTCAGGTGGGTAAGGAGGGATGTGAGGATATGAGGTAGATGAAGGACAGTGAAAATGTTATAAGATCAGTGGACTTTAGATCTCAGAGTTATTGAAGTTGTAGTCTGAAGGAATAAGCTGGAAAGATAAGAGGTGTTGGTTAGTATATGATTCTTGAAGTTAAGATTATAAAAAAAAATCTTGGTAATAATAAGATCCATGTTATAACCCTTGGTGTGGGTCTCCGAAGTAGAGTAAAAGACAAGGTCATAAGAGGAGAAGTTAAAAAAGAAGTGAGAAGAACACAAATTATAACAGGTGCAGTTTGGGAGAAAATGACAGTGAAGCAAAAACTGTAATCTTCTAGAAATGATATAATGGATGCTGCAGGTCTATAGATGACCATAACAGGGAGAAAATAGTCTGGAAGAGTAATGAAGACTTTAAAGTGTACAGTTTTTTAAGATTCATCCACATAATAGTATGTGTCAGTATTTTATTTCTTTTTATTATAGAATAATATAACATTGTATGGATATACTACCATATGTTTATCCATTCATCAGTTGATGAATGTTTGAGTTATGTATCCAATTTTTGCCTACTATTAATGCTGCTGTAAACATTAGTGTACAAAGTTTTGTATGAACATATTGCAAGTCACAATGGGGATTTGAAACCAAATTTTGCCTAACTCAGTAGTGTCATTCACTACAAAGCTCCATGCTCTTAAGTATCTAAACTTTATTCATAGGAGAATGGTAGCAGGTGCTGTCAGTGTTCTTCCTCAGGTCTGGTTTCCATTTTCTTGCTCACTGGTATTCCCAACATGCAGCAAATGTGTCTTTGTTGGAGAGCTGCTCTTGGACTGCTGGAGCACACTTTGCCTGCTTTAAAAGAGAGCCAGACATGCTTGGAAATGTACATCTCTCCCACAGCAGCCCTTAACCAATGACTGGTGAGGTAGGGTATCAATATTTCATTTGTCTTTGGCCTGATTGGGACAACTTTTAGGTTGGACCTACACCAAATGCCCTACAGGACTGAGCCAAAGTTATGTTTGCCTGAGTTCCACCTGGGATTGTGCTTGATGTCTCATACTCGCCTTGCTTCCTTGCCTTCCTGATCTCATTTCCCCACCGCTATGGTTTTCCCTTGGGAACACTCCTAATCACTTTCACACAGATCTTTGTTTCAGAATCTGCTTCTGAAGCTTATTTGACACAATTCCAAGAGCTTCAGCACAACGTAAACAAAATTAGAAGGAGATAGGTATGCTTCTAGCGACAGACCCACTTACAACAATGAGAGGGGCTAGCTGATAACCATAACAGCAAGGGAGGACACAGAAGCACTATCAAAAGAAAAAGTAAATAATGGAAAAAACACATCAATCTGGGGCTTAACTGCCTTTTATTTCTCAGTAGTCCTTGAAATTATTATTGTGTTCTATTGTGTTCAAGGTAATAATTAGTGCTCACAGTGATGACTGAATTACCAAAGAAAATTAAATTCTATCCAGGAAAAAGGCATATACATGTGTAATGCATTTTAGAAAGCTTTGTATTATGAGTATGAGATATTGAGTACATAGTTGACAGTTTTCTCACAACACTCCACTAAAATTACAGTAAAAGGGAAGGAGGTGCCTTTAATCCCATGAAGGCAAAAATAGTGATAATAATGAAAAAGTGGAAAGTGGAAACTTAAGTGCCTGTTGTGAGATTGGGAGTAGGACTAGCAGTGCCCAAAAGGTGAATTTATTTGTACTATAGAGCTCTAGAAAAACTCAAAATAGGAGGCACCAAGCGTATCTCAAGACCAGATATCAATAGGAGCTAAATATGGGAGATTTCGTTAAAAACCAATTTAAGAAATTTTTAGACCTGCTCTACTCCAATAGAAGACAGGTAGTATATTCTCCAGAGTAGTTGAATGTGAGGGACTCTGGACTTGGAGACACCAGGCCCACATGAGAACAAAGGTGCATGTTTTTCAGTATGTTTTCAAGAGAGTTAACTGGAAATTTACATACTGATCACTGAGACTTCTAACTCCCTTCCCCAAGTAGCCAGGCTTATTTCCCATCTCCACTCCCACTGAGTCCCAGTCCTCCAAGCAGGAGAACAGTCCTCTCCTTGGAAAACCTACGCGAGAGAAAACTGTAGAAACGGTGGTAGGAAGATGGCCCTATCTCATTTACCAGACCTCTGCTCAATTACTCTACAGTGAAATCGACAGCTTGACAAGCTCTGTCCATGCACACAGAGCGTCAGATTTTTGTTGTTTTTTAGTACTTCACTATCAAATATAAATGGTCAGTAAAGGATCACTAAGTATTTGAGGAAAAGAGACCAATGCAAACAGAAAAAGCAAACTGGGAACACAAATAGGGAAAGAAGAACACTTCAAAACAATACTGTTCTCACAGACAAGAGATGTCGCATTCTATGAGATAATAACAGTAGCCTATAAAAGAAGGAAAAGTCAGATAAAAAGTTTTTGGAAAGCCCTAGCCGGTTTGGCTCAGTGGATAGAGCGTTGGCCTACGGATTGAAGGGTACCAGGTTTGATTCCGGTCAAGGGCACATGCCCAGGTTGTGGGCTCGATCCCCAGTAAGGGGCATGCAGGAGGCAGCTGGTCAATGATTCTTTCTCATCATTGATATTTCTCTCTCTCTTCTTCCTTCATCTCTGGAATTGATAAAAATATATTTAAAAATAAAAGTTTTTGGAAAATAAAAAATGGAAGTAGCCCTAGCTGGTTTGGCTGAGTGGTTAGAGCAAAGTCAATGGAAAAAGTATCCTTGGGTGAGGATTAACAAAAAAAAAAAAAAAGAAATTTAAAATCTAGCAAGATAATTGGAACATAGGTTTGATGAAATTACCCAGCATGGAGAACAGAGATGAAAAGTAGCAGAGCCCTGGCTGCAAGGAAAAATTAAAACTGATAGAATAGATTGGAGATGAATTCATGATAGGAACACAAGAGAAAAAGAGTTACTAGGCCCTGGCCGGGGAGCTCCGTTGGTTAGAGCATCATCCGGATACACTGAGGTTGTGGGTTCCATCCCCAGTCAGGGCACATACAAGAAGCAACTAATGAATTCATGGAATTCATGGAACAACAAATCTCTCTCTCTCTCTCTCTCTCTCTCTCTCTCTCTCTCTCTCTCTCTCTCTCAAATCAATAATTAAAAAAAGAGTTATTAGCTACAGAGTAGTATAAGAAGTTGTACAAACCCTAGTCAGTACAGGGCTCAGTTGGTTGGAGCGTCATCCTATACACCAAAAAGGTTTCAGGTTCAATTCCTGATCAAGGCACATACCCAAGGTTGTGGTTTAATCCCCAGTCGCAGTGCGTATGGGAGGCAACCAGTTGCTGTTTCTCACTCCCTCTCCCTTCCTCTCCCTCTAAAATCAATGAAGAACCATGTCCTTGAGTGAGGATTTAAAAAAAAATTTTTTTAAAAGCCCAGCTGCTGTGGCTTGGTGGTTGAGTATCGACCTATGAACCAGGAGGTCAGGGTTCGATTCTCAGTCAGGGCACATGCCTGGGTTACAGGCTTGATCCCCAGTGTGGGGGGTGTAGGAGGCAGCTGATCAATGATTCTCTCACATCATTGATATTTCTATCTCCCTCTCCCTTCCTCTCCAAAATCAATAAAAATATAGTTTCAAAAAAGGAAATATAAAACAAAGGGGAACAGGGGGATATAAAGGAGTAAAATAAAACAAAAACTCTACTTACTGCCCCAATAATAAACCAAATATAGCAGTCCCCTCTTTTCCAAGGTTCGCTTTCCACAGTTTGTTACCCTTGGTCAACTGTGATCTGAATTTATTAAGTGGGAATTCCAGAAATAATTCATGTGTTTTAAATTGTGCGCCATTCTGAGTAGTGTGATGAAATCTCTCACTCGCCTGCTCCATTCCATCCTGGACATGAATCATCTTTGTCCAGTGTATCCACGCTGTACATGCTACCTGCCCATTAGTCATTTAGTAGCCGTCTGGGTTATATGATTGACTGTCATGGTATCACAATGCTTGAGTTCAAGTAACCCTTATTTAATAATGTCTCATTTACCTCACTTCATCATGTAGGCATTTTATCATCTCGCATCATCACAAGAAGAAGGTAGAGTACAGTATTATAAGATACTGCATAAGAGAGAGAGAGAGAGAGAGAGAGAGAGAGAGAGAGAGAGAGAGGAGGAGAGAAAGAGAGGCGCCACATTCACATAACTGTAATTAGAGTATATTATTATAACTGTTCTATTTTATTATTAGTTATTGTTGTTAATCTCTTACTGTGTCTAATTTATAAGTTAAACTTTATCATACCATATATAGAATTTGGTACTATCCACTGGAAGTCTTAGAATATATACTCCACCATTAAGGGGGACTACTGTATACTAAAAAAAGAGGAGTCAAGGACAAGCCCTGCTTGTCTGGATTCTAAAATGAGACCATCATGCAAAGAGTGAGCCTACATCCCATTGTCTTTTGTGGGCAGCCCTATATCCAGGTCTACGATGCTATAAGGAGGGAGGAAAGATTTGTTGCTGCTTCTTTTTTAAAATCCTTACCTGGGGATGTTTATTGATTTGAAGAGAGAGGAAAACATCGATGTGAGAGAGAAACATTGATTGGTTATTGCTTATATCCACCCCAACTGGGAACTGAACCTGCAACATAGGGATGTGCCCTGGCCAGGAATTGAACCCATGACTTTTTGGTGTCTGGGACAGTGCTCCAACCAACTGAGCCACACAGGCCAGGGCAAGGGTTGTTAGGGTTGTTACTTCATATCTATATATCTATATCTATATTTGTATCTATATCTATCTATCTATCCATTCTATATGATAAAGAACTAATATACTAATTAGGCTGAACAGCAGAGCAACCATCTGGGGCTGCAAGGGCTGAGCCCCTTGCACGAATTTCGTGTATTGGGCCTTGTGTGTGTGTGTGTGTGTGTGTGTGTGTGTGTGTATTTCAGAGAGGAAAGGAACGGGAGAGAGGGATAAAAACATAAATGATGAGATAGAATTGTTGCACGCCCCCTACTGGGGATTGAGCCTGTAACCCAGGCATGTGCCCCTGACCTGGGACCCTCCAGTCCGCAGGCCAGCGCTGTATCCACTGAGCCAAACCAGCTAGCGCAGGGTTGTTACTTCTTAACAGAGAAACATGCCTGGAATCACAGACAACAAAGAGATTCTGGTAAGTGGGGTACTTTATGAAATAGTTTCCCCACCCAGGTTCTCCAAATATCATCTCCTGAAAGAGATAAAAGTTATAGAAAGCAATTTTAAGGTCATTATTAGAACAGTATCATATTGAAAATAGTGGTGTCATTTATGAGCATATACTTAAGCCCAAAATTAACTTTTTCTGTTCTAGCGTTCCCAGAATCCCATGGGCCTTTGCCATGACAGAAGTATGTGGCATGATTCTGTGCTATATTTGGATCCTGGTTCTTCTTCTTCACAAACACAGGTACTTCACTTCATTAAAACACTGAACGTGTTCTGACTGTCTTGTGTAAAAGTCATCAAACCAGTTTCTCCCTTTGCAGTTTCCTTATTAATTTCCTTCTCTAGACATTGTGACATTATAGTTATTGACATAGGAAAATGTTTTGGTTTTGATCAACAAAGGAGTCAGCAGAGGTAATACCTACACATTTAGTAATATTCTGAATGTATTTTATAGGGAAAGAACAGTAATAGTGATGTTCAGACTTGGGCCAACCATTGACAATCTAGCCATTATCTTTCTTTGGAAACAAATAAAAAATGTCACTTTCTGTAGAAGGATAGAAACTCCTCTAAGGAGTTTGAGTGGAAGAAATGGTTCTCTGTTTGGAGGAGGCCTATGAAAAAAGAGATTATTTTGCCGTAACCGGTTTGGCTCAGTGGATAGAGCGTTGGCCTGCGGACTGAAGGGTCCCAAGTTCGATTCCGGTCAAGGGCATGTACCTTGGTTGCGAGCACATCCCCAGTAGGGGGTGTGCAGGAGGCAGCTGATCAATGTTTCTAACTCTCTATCCCTCTTCCTTCCTCTCTGTAAAAAAATCAATAAAATATATTTTTTTAAAAAGAGAGAGATTATTTTGCACATACCGTGCATGCCTAGTCAGTGTGGTGTACTTTAGATGGTAGAGGAAATTGCTGAATAGGGAAAGTGCTTCTTTGGCACTTTCACCAAGAAATATAAAGCGAATTTTTTTTTTTCCTCATTAGAAAAAGAAGAGAAGGATAAAGGGAGGCTCCTATCCTACCTTATGAGGGGAAATTACTTGATTTAAGTAAAAAATAAGGCATAGTGAAGAAAAAATTAACCAGGAAGTTGTGGATATCTTATTCATTGTCGTTGGACACTGAAGAGGAATAGCAACACTTTCTTGAATGTTTGCTCCTTTCTTCTCATTGGGGAGTGCTTGCGGGAAAGCACAGTGATGGGCATTAGGTCCTAAGCAGTGATTACCAGTATTTCATTGCTTTGAAGGTGAAAAGACAGGTTGATGATTGCTGTTCATGTGACACTTTTAGGCCATATTGCACCTCATTTTCTCCTGTTTTGTAGCAATATTGCTTAAAACCAGAGGTGGTTTAAAAACATGTGTATCCCTGCTGCTCTCTGGTTTAGCTTTGTCTTCTAAGACCCTGTAGATTTTAATTTTATCAACTCTTCAAAACAAGAAAGAGTTTACTTTATAGGAAGCCTTTGTAGATTTAACAAAGCATAGCAGTGGACAGTTAAATGCAAATTTTGATGTTTCATAATCCAAGAAAGTGTTTCTCAAATGTCTTTGTGCCACTTTCACTAGAATCACCTGAGCTCTTGTTAGAATGCAGAATCCTAGGCTCCATCCCAGGTGTACACACTGAAGTTTAAAACTTACCTAATCTTATGTTCAGTGTTTGTTTGTTTTTTAGGATGGGGGTAGCATTTTGAAAACATGTACAGCATAGTCCCTGAATTTAAGTATCTTATACTCTGATTTGGTTTTAAGACATTTAAAAACAATAATATAACAGACAAGTGGTGTCACAATGCAGCACTTTAAATTTTTTGTTAGAGACAGACATAATGTAAAACTTAGTATTTAAAAAAAAGTATTTTTTTTCAAATATATCTTTATTGATTTCAGAGAGGAATGGGAGAGGGAAAGAGAGAGATAGAAACATCAATGATGAGAGAGAATTATTGATTGCCTGCCTCCTACACACCCTACACAGGGGACCGAACCAGCAACCCATGCATGTGTCCCGATGGGGAATTGAACCGTGACCTCCTGGTTCATAGGTCAATGCTCAACCACTGAGTCAGCCAATAGCTAAATTTAAGTTAGGGAAGATAATGTTTAGTAGATAGCTACTATCATTAACAAATTTACAATGCTATTAATGAGCAAAAAAATTCCCTAGAACCACGTATTCAACTTTACCTCTCATTAAGTAAATAATTTATGAGCAATATATGAGTAATAGGACTAACACCAAGCTGAGTCAAGCTAGGTACTAGTCTTCTCTTTTATATAACTCTCTTGCTTTCTCTTAGCCATATTTTCTTATCAATGAAATGATGCTCTTAGGTCTGCACTGTCCAACATGGCAGGTGGTAGCCACGCGTGACCATTTGAATTTACATCAGTGAAAATGAAATAAATTTAATATTCAGTTCCTCACTTGTACTAATCACATTTCAAATGTTGGACAGTGCAGTTGTAGAACATTTTCATCATTGCAGAAAGTTCTATTGGACAATGATAGTCCCTAAGATTTCTGTCCTCTTCCAAGAGGCTAGCGGTATTCCTGCTTGCTCTCCCTTTAAAGGAACATTTGAAGTCTGGGTTATTTTGGTTTGTTTTCTTCTGATCTTTCTCCCCTTTTGGTCGCTCTGTCCACAGGTCAATACTTCTGCGAAGGCTCTGTAGTCTGATGGGCACTGTATTCTTGCTTCGCTGCTTTACCATGTTTGTGACCTCCCTCTCCGTGCCAGGACAGCACCTGCAGTGTACTGGAAAGGTAGCCTGCTACCTTCTTTATCATTCTTTCTCCTCTTCTTCTTGGTGGGTTGATGGCACCATTTATACAGTAGGGCTAAGACTTTGCTTTTACTATTAAAATGTGCTTTTTAGTATTTTCAGTATCTGTAATAAACCTCTAGAAATGATTTGGTAAAAATTTTAAGCCAGAATCTGCCTCTCTGGTACTTCTATCCATTGATCTTCTGTAGAGCTATAGAAAGTTTCTTTGGATTAATCATGTTCCCTTCCCCACTATCCTCAGCATCTTTAGTTCTTCATATTACTTGACTAGCCCCTTCACTGTCCTCATCTCTCCTTTTTTAAAAGTTGCAATTTGATTATATTCCATTTAAAATAGTATCCACTGCTATAAACTTTACTCTTTCTGGGATATACAAAATAATGGCTGATTTTTTGTTTTTTATTTTATACTTTGTAGCTTTTTTGGTAAACTGTAGACATCTTTTCTGGTTAAATTGAGAGAGAAGCGATTATGCAGCTGGGAACAAAAAAACCTGGGTAATAAATAGCTTTAAAAATAAAAATATCGTGAAAAGCACCTGTACTTTATATATAATTGTGACTCATTAAGTTTGGCCTAAAGAATTTATTACCCTAAGCCTTCATGCTTTGGTTGTGTTCCAAAATATTCAAATGAATATATTAACACCTTTGTTATTTTCATGTTTGTAAAGTGTTAAACAGAATTAAATGTCAGTTCTTCTGCTGCAATCTAAATAGCTGAAATGTCAACAAGGGAAGATAAGGCAGCCAAAGGCGATCAAGAGCTAAAAATAAAGCCCTGAGCTGAAGGGTGGCAAACTTTCTCCAGGTATTAGGAGACTGGCCAGTAAGAAAGGAGGAAGGGTTATATGACAGTTAGGAGTTAGTGTAAAGGAAATGTTTCGTTTTTAAGGTAAAAGCTGTTTTTGTCCCAAAAAAGGGAGAGTAATATTTTCTAATTACAGAGTTACATAAGTTTATTATAAAAATTCAAATTTTAGCCCTTGCCGGGTAGCTCAGTTGGTTAGAGCGTCATCCCAGTACACCAAGGTTGTGAGTTCCATCTGCAGTCAGGACATATACAAGAATCAACCAATGAGCCCTAACTGGTTTGGCTCAGTGGATAGAGCATCGGCCTGCGGACTGAAAGGTCCCAGTTTTGATTCTGGCCAAGGGCATGTACCTTGGTTGCGGACACATCCCCAGTAGAAGGTGTGCAGGAGGCAGCTGATCGATGTTTCTCTCTCATCGATGTTTCTAACTCTCTATCCCTCTCCCCTCCTCTCTGTGAAAAATCAATAAAATATATTTTTTTTAAAAAGAATCGACCAATGAATGCACAAATAAGTGAAACAACAAATCAATATTTCTCTCTCTCCTTCCCCCTCTAAAATCAATAACATTTAAAAAATAATAAAATGCTTTATTTTAAAAATTCAAATTTTATAGAAATGTATGAGTTAAAAAGTAAAAGCGGCCCTGACTGGTTTGGCTCAGTGGATAGAGCGTCGGCCTGCGGACTGAAAGGTCCCAGGTTCGATCCCGGTCAAGGGCATCTACCTGGGTTGCGGGCACTTCCCCAGTGGGGGATGTGCAGGAGGCAGCTGATCGATGTTTCTCTCTCATCAATGTTTCTAACTCTCTATCCCTTTCCCTTCCTCTCTGTAAAAAATCAATAAAATATATTTTTTTAAAAAAGTAAAAGTGCACAATTCTTCTCTTTCACTCTACACCATAAATAAACTATTAACCGTCATGTGGGTAGTCACATAGGCTATTTGTAAGCATGCTTATACATTAAATAAGTTTATCTGGATAGATACTTTAAAAAAAAAAAAGATAGGATTATATTACAGGCATAGTTTTTTTACCTTATGTTTTATTTAATATTATGTTTACTATTATTTAGTATTATGTTTACTATTGATTTTTTGCAGAGAGGAAGGGAAAGAGATAGAGAGTTAGAGTCATCGATGAGAGAGAAACATCGATCAGCTGCCTCCTGCACATCTCCCACTGGGGATGTGCCCGCAACCCAGGTACATGCCCTTGACCGGAATCGAACCTGGGACCCTTCGGTCCGCAGGCCGACGCTCTATCCACTGAGCCAAACCAGCCTCGGCTATGTTTACTTTTTTTCTGAAGAAATACAAATAGCCGTACTTCATCTTTTCAGTAGCTGCATAGTATTCCATTGCATGATTTACCAATCTCCCAAGTGGTGCATATTTAGGTTGTTTCCAAATCTATGCTTTATAAACAGTGCTGTGATAAATATCTGTGTACATTTATGCTTTTTCACTATTTAATCATCTCCTTAAGACAAGTTTTTGAAAGTGGAATTATAAAATCAGAGAACACACACATTAAAAATTATGACGTATTGTTCAAATGTCTGCTAGAGAAAACAAGTTTTCACTATTTTCAACAATGTATGCATGTCAGTTTTCCCACCACTGTGTGCCAGCACCATTTGTTGTTAATCTTTTGATAATCTATTGAGCTTATTTCTGTACGTGATATGAAGTAGGGGTAGAACAGGTTCCTCAAATAGTATGCTAATTGATTAAAAGAGGTTTAAAGAAAACTTATTATACTGAAAAAATAATTTCCTGTAGCTAAAGGATTTAATTATGGGTCAGCCACTAAATATATGTGCATTGGACTGCAACATCCTATATAATAAAAGCATAGTGTGCAAATTGTCCCCTCGACCGGAGTTCTTCCAGGAGTTCCACCAGGGGGTGCAGCAGATGGTTGGGGAGTACCCGACTGGCAGCCGGCAGCCGCTAGGGACCCTACCAGTGCACAAATTTTGTGCACTGGGCCTCTAGTACGCTATAAAAATAAATTAAACCCCATTCCTCTACAGTATGGACAGCCCTTATACTGTCTCTAATTACTGTTTTTCATGATCAGTTAATTATATATGGAGCTTTCTATTCAAATTGTGCCCTAAATGCTGTTAATTGCTTTGAATTATAAGATAACCTACTTATTGACCTATATTATTTGCAACAGTCATTAAAAATAGAAAGTTAAGGTGATATTAGCTAGCAATCAAATCCCTTACAGTGAACTCTTTGGGGCATTTTCATTGTAATAAATTAATTGCTTAAACTCTCATTCTCAGAAGTAAGAGGTTTGGGCACAGAACCAAGAACATGCCTATTTTTAAATTAATCAATGGAATTCTTAAAGCAAATTTTTACACCTTGTCTCATCAGATCATCGTACTCATTCTATTGTGTGGTTACAACTTTATTTTTCTGATATTTGAGATTGGAAAGGATAGGGAGACTTGAGTAATTGAGCAATAACTTCTTTCTTTCCTTTTTTTTTTTTTTTGGACAGGCATTACTTGTTTCCTGTCCATGGCTGAGATTTTTTCCTAGTTCTTCACTGCCTGATTTTTTACTTTCATGAGAGTAACGTCTCTAAACCTATTCTCATTAGAAGTCATGGAAGAACCAAATTGTGTACTTTAGTACCTTCTCTTTTATTTTCTCTATTAATAAATTCTTCTTCCTCTCCTGCCCTCAACTATGGCAGAGAAAGCTGGGTAGTATATAATCAGCAGATGAGCTTTGTAATGAAATTGTGATTTCTATTGAAGATGTTTTATTACCAAACAAGGGGATCAGACCACTCGCTCTACACGCAGCAAAGCCAAACGCTCAACACTAAGTTTTGCACTGGAGAAATTGAAGCCATTTATTGCCATGGGGCCAAGCCAGGAGAATGGGAAGCTATTGCTTTAAGCCCAAACTCCCGATGGCTTTTGAGCAAGGGTTTTTAAAGGCAAAGATTGAGGGTTGGGAGATAGGGTCTGAGGATGAAGCAGATCAGTTAGTTCTTGTGCAAGCTTTTGTGGTTTTCCTTAGTCTGATTAATTCAGTTCCTGACAGCTCATTTGGTGTCTTTGTCACTCTGATTGGTTGATCTATCTGGTTAAGGAACCAAGATTCTGCAAAATATCTCATAATTGCATGTCAGTGACATCTTTAAAGCAAAAAGCAGAAACTAAACATCTCATGACCTTTGTTATTGTTTAAGCTATCATTGTTTTGTGCTTAATTAGCAATATTTTTCTATTATCTAAAGCAAAGTGTACTTTTAAACTTTTTTTTCCTGGAACTTGCTTTACAGGCAGGTCTTCAGGCCATGACTAAAGTACTTTATAATCTTTGACTGTAAGTGATAACATATTTTCTTAATCTTTGACTAAAAGCTACGTGACAACCAGAGAGGGAGTAGCTTGCCTAGAAACCTTTTACACTTTCATAATGTTTTTTTTACAGCATTTAGTCACATAGCCTCACCTAGCTGCAAGGGAGGCTGGAAAATACAATGTTTCTTTTGGTTGAATTCATTGTCACTTCAAATACATTTGAGATTTTGTAAACAGTGAAGAAGGGGAGAATGGATATTGATTGGTAGTCATTGTCTTTGTCACAGCCTATTTCTTATTGGCAAGGAGAGCCGAACAAATACTACTTAATTATTGGATTAAAAACTTAGAAATACTTTTGTATTTTGATCACCTTTTTTCTAACAAAGAAACTCCTAGTAGAGAAGTTTAAATTATATTGGTTTTATTTATTTAATTACCGAAATATTTCTGAGTACGGCCAAGCTTGACCACCCAGTCTTGATAACTGGAGTTCATTAGACTGGGAGTCTTCTGGTTGCTTTTGCTTAGATCTTATTTCTAAGTCATTCAGCATTTGAATTTATTTTTTTTAATTTATTGATTTTAGAAAGAGAGACATCGATTTATTGTCCACTTATTTAGGCATTCATTGGCTGATTCTTGTATGTGACCTGACTGGGGATCAAACCTGCAACCTTGGTGTATGAGGACCACGCTCTAACCAACTGAGTTACCTAGCCAGGCAGCATTTGAATTTCAATGGGAATGGATGTTCAGATCTCTTAACCTCCTTAAGCATTTAAAGCACTAATTCATAGCTTTCTTTATAGATATATGGCAGTGTGTGGGAGAAACTACGCCGGGCCTTTGCCATTTGGAGTGGCTTTGGCATGACCCTAACAGGTGTTCACACTTGTGGAGATTACATGTTCAGTGGCCACACAGTCGTCCTAACTATGCTGAACTTCTTTGTCACTGAATGTAAGTATCTGGTTATGCATATTAGATGACTAACTGCAGAGGAGGCAGAGGGAAGGGTGCCAAGTTCTATGAAGAATGGGAGACTAACCTAAGAAACATGTCTAAGAAGCATTGGAAGGAATGTGGTTTTAAAATGATCTTTCTGTCCTTTTCCCAGATACACCAAGAAGCTGGAATTTCTTGCACACTTTATCCTGGGTTCTCAACCTCTTTGGAATCTTCTTCATTTTGGCTGCCCATGAACATTATTCCATTGATGTGTTTATTGCCTTTTATATCACGACAAGACTCTTTTTGTACTACCATACTCTAGCTAATACCAGAGCATATCAGCAGAGTAGGAGAGCAAGAATTTGGTTTCCCATGTTTTCTTTTTTTGAATGTAATGTTAATGGTACAGTACCTAATGAATATTGTTGGCCGTTTTCAAAGCCAACAATAATGAAAAGACTAATTGGATGAAGACTACCTTTGTTATGGGTTCGTGATTAAATATACAGTAGTTCTTGAAAGTGAGTAACTTTGCTTTCTCCCCTAGGTTGTACCTGGATGCCTTGCTTTTTGGCTTTTATGTTGACAAAGTTCCCTGTTCTGAGCAAGGCTGTGATTATAGAAAGCATGAAGGAACATTAAGAGTCTTTCCCTATCTGTTTGAACAGAAAGCTTAAGTAGATGTTTTTTGCCTTTTCTCTTTAGGCAGAAGTAATGTGATTGAAGTCAGGGTGTTACCCTTACCTGTTGAGTATTTGCATTTTGAACTTGCTGGTTGAAAGATTTTTTTTTTTTTAATTTCAAGTTGGATTCCAGTCAAGAAATAATATTTTTTGAAGTTTCTTATTATTTTCAAAGGAAAAATCCCCTACCAAATGAACAGTACTTGTTCTTTGAGATAATCTCTGTGTCTTTTTAAAAATACAATTCTGGAAAGTAATCAGTTTTATTAACATAATTTTGCCTTTAAGAAAAGTATATTGAACATACCAGGATGCCTGAAACAGGAAGAGAAAGGAGCCATACATGTGGTGATAGAGTACAAATATAGTACAGGCATTTTTCACCAAAGATGCAACGAAAGATGCAGTTCCTGTTTTGTTCTGAGGGTTCAGTATGATCATAAACTCATGAGGGAAAATAACTGCATCCATAAAAATAGAATTGGCTGAATTTTAGTGATGCAGCTACCTGGAATAACTTTGTGCTATAGCTGTTAGTAAGATGGCAGTCCAGTTTTATGCTTTTTAATGATGTTATTTAATGAGCAAAACAGTGGGGTGTTTACCAGACATTAGATAAATTTCTTATGTCCTTGAGTATGGAGATATGCATGCAAAAATATTTTTTCTCTTTCTGAAAAGAAATTTATAACAGGTTGTGAGCATAGTATAACTTTTTGGGCTTTGAAATGTCTCATTCTTGGCCACAGACATATTTGGATATGAAAGGTTTTATTGTTTTTTTATATTTTAAATACAATTGTGTACATACATTCTTTCTATTTAGTCTTAATTTGGCAATTAGGAAGAGATATAACTTAGTTGCTATTTACAACACTAGAAATTTAGTACCTTATATAATTTGACCTCAAATAACATCTGTCACTTCACTTTTTAAACGATTTTATAGAGTAGTTATGACAGTAGGATGGTTGTGGGGTTGGAATTGATGAGCTTAGCCACTTAGAATATTAATTGTGTAGTTTTTACATTCCATTTTAAAACAAGGCGTTAGAAAAGGTGCTGGCATCTTGAGGTCTAAAATTAGGCTACTTATCAGGAGCCTGGTTCTTATTGGTTGAAATATCTTATTTTTGCACTTTGAGTTATAATCCCACCTTGTATAAGCTACAGAGGATCCCAACTGGATTGGGCAGGAAAGGAATATTATTCGAACAAGTTTTAGCCAGTGCTGCATGATCCCAGTTTGAGTCTGCTCTGAACATAATTTTTTATTCTCACTTGAGAAACAGCACAAGGCAATTTATTTTATTGTGCTTTCAAATATCATTCAAGAGAGTCTTATAATATCTTAAATTGTTGATTCTATTACATGCTAGGGACAAAAATGCCAATATTTCATCTAAGGAAATTGCATAATTATGAAGGTTGAAGGATGTGTCCTTTGCCAGTAGGGGAATTTGACCCAGTCAAAAGATGTGATACTGCCATTTTTTTCTTTCGCTTTGGAGGGACTGATATGGCTTTTGAAAAAATGTTTGGAAAAAATTTGTGGCAACATTAAGTCAAGAATGTTAAGTAGCTACTTCATGGTAAGTTTCCTACCATCAGTCTTATTTCCTTCATATGGATTCTATTCTAGAACAAAATAGAAAGAATAAATTGCAACTGATTTGCAGAGCTCTAGACATTGAGAGTGCCTAACAGCTGATGGCAGTAAGGATTGTAAAATAACTTTAGACCTTGTATTTATCAAATCTGTTTTGAGGAAAAGGTAAGCTAAACTTATAATTTATTTCTATAACTATTACAAGGCAGTGTTTACATAAATCAGTCATCTCCAAACCTCTTTCTTGGAAAACTTTGTGACAAAATTCTTTTCCGTGTTTTTTCCTCTTAATATGAAACCTGTATTTTTGAAACTTTTTGTTTGTCCAAAAATTTCCAGATTTTTGTCCTTTTTTTTTTTTCTTGGTAAAATCTAAACTAGTTGAGATGGTATTTACATTTACATGTTAGTTGTGAATGTGGCTAGGTAGAGAAGCTACATGCTTTAGATCTACATATTTTTTTTTACCTTTACTAGGTTCTTCAGTTTTAGACTAGTGAGAGGCTTACATCATTAAACACTTGAGACCTCAGTGTAGAAGGAACCAAGAAAGTTTTGGTTTGGGGTGCAAACTGGAGGTATATGCGAAGTCTTTGATGCATTTCCTATGTTCCTGGGACAGCATGATCTACCTTTCTTTTTTTTTAAAGTCTATACTGGGCAGTGTTACTGAAAAGGGAATTGAAGTTCATAGGGAGTAGGATAATTTGAAGAAGGCAAGTTTACTGTTATCACCAAATAATTTGGGAGGAACCTTTGTTGATATGCTGCAGAACTCTCAATATGCCTATCCTCTCCATAGTTCTCTGTGGCCAGAATGGCTAGGGTAAAAACAACTTTCATATGCTGGGTCGGTTATTAGTCGTATCCTTTTAAACCAGAAGGCACTGAGTTTAGCCTTAGAACCAGTCAGCTGGTAAGTGTGAACTGTTCACATGAAAGAAGCCATTGACTAAGAGCTCTGTTGGTAGTGTAACCAACACGGCAAGTGGCATTCTCTACCCTGTACCTGCCTGGTTGTTGTTAGAATTCCAAAATCTTGTGATTTGTAAATGGAGAACAGAGGAGCCAAAAGCTTTTATAGCTGCTAGGAAACAGTCTGTTTTAGGAACATCTGTTTGGAAAGTGTTTATGTATTCAGAGTCATATTCATAACACTAACCTGCTTTAACTGGATTCAGCAAAAGGCAATTTCATCATTAGTTGCATAGTAAACTTTATTTTAAGGATTCTAATTCCAACATGCTTGGGAAAATTAACGATATTCTTGTTTTAAACACTCTGATCTAATAAATTTAATTCTTTGATAGTCTTTTTGTAGACTTAAGTTATCCCTTACCAAAGGTAATTGTAGTGATAGTTCTTTAAGGTATGCAGGCATTTGAGACATGAAAGCTCTCTTTTAGAATAGTTCAATCGCTTTCTTAAACAGTGTTTGTTTCATTTAGATAGTTGCAAAGCCAACAAGGCATGCCAGTTTTAATGCCATCTGTACTTGGCAGTTAAGACAGTTTGCAATTGTAAAAAGGTTAGCCCAGATTTCCCATGTACTATAGAGGAGAATTGTTGGTAACAGCAAAGTCAGGCTGCTACAGGTGACCAATGAAAAAGGAAAGAGGTTAAGATTCCTTTTCCCCCCTCTCTGTCTCTGAGTGGCTTTGAATGGCTGACATTACTATGGAAATTGGTTTTGGTCCCCTTCTTGCCTACCCCTCACCCCCAGCAAATGCCACTAATTTCAAGTAGCTAAACCATGGCCGTTACTTTGCATCAAGTTCAATAAAAATATCTGTGAAATTTATAAGCCATAATTCAGCTACCAAAAAAGTTGATTGTTAGAGTATGTTTTACCCTAAATTAACCAAAGGACTTTTTATTCAGTGTACTCCATGTTTAAGCATATGGAGAGAGAAGGAGGACTCTTTTAATTTCATTGTTATTTCAGGTCTGTTTCAATCTGAACTACTGAGTTGTCTGAACATAACCAAGCAATGTTATCAGTAATGTCATCTTAAAAATGCTTAATTTTAATAATTTTTTATTCAGAGAATCTATGGATTGTTAGGACAATTAAAGTATTTCTAATATGAAAAAAAAGGAAGTGGAAACTGGTACATAACGGGGGGCACAAAATTAGCTTGAATTAAAGTGAGCATGTTTTGTTTCAAGAATTCTACCTAAACGTCACCCTACCCACAGAAAAACTAGTATTACTTGAAGATGTGAAAATTCCTGTGGTAGCCATACCTTGAAGCACAGTATTGTATATAAGTAAATATCTTGATTCTAAATTAAATCCAGATTTAACTAATATATATTATTTTATATCTTTGTTCTATTAAAAAGTTTTAAAACACTAAAAATAAAACATTTGAAAGTTGAATTAGTCTCTTCTTTGTCTTTGCATTGTTAATGCAGCTGGCCTATTTTCTTATACAGTGAATTTTATTTTTGCAAATGATTGGGCCCTGCAACTTTAAATCCTAATGTATCTCGTCCCTGACATTTTCTAATTGTTAGTTGTTCATTAGATAAGCTGTTTTCCCTTTCCCTTTTCTTTTCTGTACACTAGGAAAGAAAAGTGATCGTCCTGAGGGTATTAGAAAAATTGTAGATTAAGTTGAGAGGGAGGGAAGGGAAGCAAATATCTACTTATTCCTGGACACATGAAAGTTTTTGTTTTTTATTTGATTTAGATGAGATTATATAGGAGGATACCATCATCCCCTCAGGTCAGCGTTAGAAAGACAAGGGGAAAGTTGTTAGGGATAGCGCTATAGCCCACAATCATGGAGTGGTTGGGACGCTAAGCATTGTACAGGTCCAGGACCATATGAGCTTAATCTGTGATTGAACTTGTCTTCATGATTACTACTAACTGTAGCCTCTCTGGTCTTCTCTAAGGAACTCTAGAAAAGAATAGTCCAGAACAGACCTAGAGGCTGTTTGGTGGAATAGAAAATGCACTGGAGTCTTTTGCCGGTTTGGCTCAGTGGATAAAGCGTCAACTCTCGGACTGAAGGGTCCCGAGTTCGATTCCAGTCAAGGGCACATGCCTTTGTGGTCAGGATGCATGCAGGAGGCAACCAATCAATGTGTCTCTCTCACATCAATGTTTCTCCCCCTCCCTTCCACTCTCTCTAAAAATCAATGGAAAAAATATCCTCGGGTGAGGATTAAAAACACAAAATGCACTGGATTTAGACTCTTGAGGACTTGGGTCTGAGTTACATCTCTGCCACTGAGTAAACTGGGCCATTTCTTCCAGCCCCACTTAACCTTATATGTGAAATGGTAGGTAGTGAGATGCCTACCTCAGAGGTATTAAGGGGCAAATTATAAAAGTACTGTAGCTTTAAAACATGGTATATCCAACACAGTGGAATATTATTTTGCTATAAAAAAGAACAAGGTATTGATATATGTTACAACATGGATGAACCCTCAAAACATCATGTTAAGCGAAAGAAGTCAGGCACAAAGGCCACATATTGTATAACTTTATTTCTATGAAATGTCCAGAATAGGCAAATCCATAGAAACAGAGTAGCTTCGTGCTTGCCAGGGCCTGAGGGAAGTAAGAGTGGGGAATAACTACTTAATAAGTACAGCCTTTCTCTTTGGAGTGATGAGGTATTCTGTGATGGTTGCACATTATAAACGTACTAAATGTTACTAATGGTAAATTGTATGCTACTTACATTTTACCACAATAAAGAAATGATTCTAAAAAAAATAAAAAAATAAAAGTACTGTAGCTTTAATGGCCTAGTACCTGGGGCATGTTGCTGAAATCGTAGTTAAATTTAGGTCAATAAAATAGTGCCCTCAGGGAATTAATAATCTAGCCAGGAAGATGACATAAAAAGGTAGCTAACAACATTCATTGATGGAATAGACCAGTAGTTCTTTTGTTTGTTTTTTATTAATTTCAGAGAGGAACGAGAGAGAGAGAGAGAGAGAGAGAGAGAGAGAGAGAGAGAGAGAGAGAGATACTTACCTGGCAGGGGAGATACCGAGAGAGAGAGAGAGAGAGAGAGAGAGAGAGAGAGAGAGAGAGGAGAGAGAGAGGAGAGAGAAGAGAGAGAGATCAATGATGACAAAGATTCATTGATTGGCTACCTCCTGCACACCCCCTACTGGGGATAGAGCCTGCAGCCCTGGCATGTGCCCTTGACAGGAATCAAACCTGGAACCCTTCAGTCCACAGGCTGACGCTGTATCCACTGAGCCAAACCAGCTAGAGCTAGACCAGTAGTTTTTAAACTCCTTGGTTAAACATCTTTAGGGGTAGGGTAAGGGAGGTGGAGCTTGTACCATTTTCTTCTAGAGTTGGTGTTTTACATATTTGGCTTTCCTAATAAGCCTTCCCTTTGGGGGGGTGGGGGTGGGGAAGATTGAGGGTAGGGGAAGGAAATGTTTGGAAACAACTGAGGCAGTAGACAAATTTATTGTCTTCACTGTACCTGGAGAGATTAAGGGAGGCTCACTGGGAACTGAGGGTCCAAGGAGAATTCACTAAACTCATGAAACTTAAGCTGAGCCCTTCCAGAAGGATAATTCATGAGGACACTGAAAAGCTTAGAGAACTCTAATTTTCATGCAAAAATTTGGTTTATTTGTGTATGTATTAAGGAACTGTTGATGGAGTATGTGTTTGATTATATTATAAATAAAAGCATTGGGAATGCCTGTTGCCAGGATCTAAATTATAGAGACAAGTATAAGTAGTTCTATAAAACAGGAATTGGTAAAGGGCAGAAGCATAAGTCAGAGAGAGAAGATGGTGGAAAGTACACAAAAGATCACTGGAGATGAAGGGAAAGCTAGAGACCCCAAGATAGTAGGTCAAGGAACCAGGACTAGGAGTAGCTTATAGAGGCCTTTGCCCCCAGTCGAGGAAGATCAAGACAACATAAATGAGCTGCCACCTGCTACTAGGTGGTGTTATGAATCTAGGACATAGAGCATACCTTGTATCCGGCACTGTCTCTGTGGTTGTGCACCTAGCCCACCTGTTGGAGTGCTGGGCTGCCAGGCATGAAGTGGGGTGGGAGCCGGCCCTGTTGGAGACTTGAGGAGGATGTTGGGGTAATATAATGCCTCAGAGGAGCTCAGTTGTATCACCCTCAGCTCGCTCTAATTTTGAAGAAGGCCAGATGCTAGCTCAGAGGCCTCTGAGCGTGATATTTAAATGCTATGTGCTCTCAGCTCACAGAGCTCCCGTGAGAGCCAGAAATACAAACGACCATGGCCTGTTCATTTTCCAGCCTGAAGAGTCCTAGATCCCACTCTAAGGGGAATACCTATACCTAATGGCTTTTTGATACAGACTAATCAGCAGCCTTCATCAATAAGACGTCATAGTACATGAAATTTGATTCTATTTTTCCACAAAGACTGATTTTGGAGGCTTAGCTGCAGAGCATTTTGGCAGTGGTAATGCAATTTGATGGACTTCAACACAGTTGAAAATCTCACATGCAGAAATTTGATAAGCCTAAGTGTCCAGGCAGGATTCTGGATTTTCTTCTCTATTGATTCCACAGTGGTGCCTATGATTATTACTCCTTTAAAAAAATTGTTAATTTTTAAAAAAATTTTTTATTGATTTCAGAGAGGAAGAGAGAGATGGAAACATAACAAAGAGAGAAAATCATTCATCGGCTGCCTCCTGTTACTTTGCATGTGTGCAAGTTTATATACAGAATAAATTGCTAAAGGTGGTTGTGGGTTCGATCCCTGGTCAAGGCACATACAAGAATCAACCAATGAATGCATAAAGGAGTGGGACAACAAATTGATGATTTTCTCTCTCTCCATTACCCTCTCTCAAATCAATAAAATTTAAAATAAAATAAAAATTTTTTGTCAGATTGACTTCAATAGAAGTTGTACCAATTTATTTTTCCACTAACAATGTATGAGTTTTCCTGTTAATCCACATCACTGTCAAAATAATGTATTACTGAATTTTCTTATTTTGGCCAATCTTATAGGTTTTAAAATGGTATCTTAATTCCCTTTCTACATAAGTGAGTGGAATATTGACAACTTTATTGGTATGCGAATGTTTCAGGAGGTTTAACTGAATAGCAGACTACTAGTATGTCATACATTTTGTTAAAAACACATCTGACTAAGATGTCAAACGGAAAAGGAAGATAACGGATCAAGAATGTTTCTCCCATTTTATTCGTGGTATAATCTTTAACTTGGCCATTCCTTGCCATTGGAGAGTAGTGGTTTTGGGGTTTTTTTCTAATTGTCTTCCCTGGCATTTGAAGGAAGCTAAGTCCTGTCTAGTCTACTAGTAAGGGAGAGTCTGGAGGACTCAGTTGCTCTCCCTGTTTAAAGTTCTCTGAAAGGTCTGCCCACCAGCACGCTTGGCTCTGCCATCACCTCTGAAACAGTCCAAGGATCTGATTTACCTGTCGCAGATATAGGGCTCCATTGTGGATGTGTAGGACTTGAGGTTGAAAGGTGTTTTGAAAGAATGTTTAGCAAACACTTATTGAGCACCTACTGTATGCCAGGCCACCATTGGTGCATCGGTGGTAAGCGAATCCAAGTCCCTGCCCTGAGAGCTTACTTTCCAGACAATAAACACGAGAAAGGAAAAGCATTCCTCACAGGCGCTGAACAGTTGGCCTCATTGCAGCGGCGGTCCCTACGGACATACACAGTGCTTTAGAATGTCAACATCAGCTGAAGACTACATGACCGTGAGGGACCACCTTCATGTGCATCAGCCTAATCAGATACTGCCAGACAAAAATAAGCATGCACCCCTCTCTACCAATTAATGCATGGAACTAAGACACTGAATTGCCACAACTTTCTGAAAATACCCAATCAGAATAGCACCCACTTCTTTGTTTTCTTGAACCCTCTGTAAAAATCACCTAACACAAGCCCAAGACCTGGACAAGCCCATGCTAATACCCTCTTACTGAGATTCCCCACTCTTCTCCTTGGTGTTTAGTTTTTCTTGCTGCAAAAAGTTTAATTTAAAAAACTTACTGTTGCTCCTTTGGGTTTCTTTTAAAAATATTTTTTATAATTGATTTTTAGAGAGAGGAAGGGAGAGAGAAAGAGAAACATCAATGTGAGAGCAGAACATCCATCTGTTGCCTCCTGCACACCCCCTACCAGGGACGGAGCCAACAACCTGGGCATGTGCCCTGACTGGAATAGCACCACAACCCTTTGGTGCACAGGATGAGGTCCAACCAGCTGAGCCACAACAACCATGTCTTCTGGTGATCTTTGGCTGGTGGGAATTGACTCTTTAGGTAGACATAAATAGTGTTCTCTCTCTCTCTCTCTCTCTCTCTCTCTCTCTCTCTCTCTCTCTCTCTCACACACACACACACACACACACACACACACGGATAGAGAGTGACAGGGAGCACTTGCTACCTGACAGTACTAAAAGGCCTTCTGCAGAAGTGACATTTGCCCAGGGGCCCGAATGAAATGAGGGAGAAACCATGTGGATATCTAGGGATGGAGGGAATAGCAAGTGCTCGGGCCTTTGGGATCGGTTTGGCAAGTTCCACAGACAAGAAGCCACTTTGGCTTAAGTGAGCAAGGGAAAGTGTGATTGGACAGTGAAAGGAAGTAGCCAAGCCTCCAATCATGCAGGCCTCACAGGTCCTGATAAGGACTAGATTTTGCTTTAATTGTTATAGGAAACCACTGAGAGATTTTGGTTTTGTGACTCTCCATTGCAGCTAGACTCTAGCTGCACACACACACACACACACACACACACACACTAGCTGCTAGACTAGAGTAACAACATGGTTAGGCTAAGGCGCAGAAGCCTTACCCACTCACTTCCTGTGTGGGGGCCCTGGCCTGGCCTTAGAGACTGTTATCCCTGAACGCTTCATCAAGCTCTTCTGGGCTCTTTATTTAGGAGCTTGGAAGAATGAAGGATGAACAAGGAAATGACAGCTGCCTCGGAGCCAAAGAGAAAGCACCATGATCTCAGAAATGCTGTGGTGGAGGGAGGCAGCTGTGGATGTAATAGGAAACAGGGTTTTTTCTCAACTTTAATTGACTTGTAAAAGAAATCCACAGGCTGGCAATCCAGTTAGAGTTTGGGGGGCGGGGGGGCGGGGGGTGGGGGGAGGCGGGTTTGTGTGTTTTTTATGTTGTTGAAGTTGGCCTTTGTAGATGGGCACCAGCAGAGGGTGCTATAAGCCTCCAGCAGCCTGCATGCCTTGGTCACTTGGGCACTACACCAGTTGCCCTTTGGAAAAAAGCATAGTGTGCACATCAGAATCACCTGGACTGTTCCAGCATAGCTCCAAACCCTACCTCCTGAGTTAGAGTCTGTGGGTAGAAGGAATTTTCATTTATAACAGGTTCCCGGGCGACGCTGATACCCCCGTCAGATTCCTTCTCTATCCGGAGGTGATCAGAACCACCTGAAGAACCTTTCAACGTGTCTGAGGCACCTTCTTTTAAGGGCGTTTCAGAATGGGGTGGAGTGAGAATGCAGGCGTTTGTTCTGGCTTCTGTAGAGGGTTGGGGAAGTACTCTGTAAATTAAGCTTTACACAAATAATTACCTGAGTATCCTGCTTAGCTTTTTTATACACTCCCCGCCCCATTTCATCTTTTAATTTTGGTTTCCAATTGCACATAGCTAGTATACAGAAATACAGTTGGACTCTGAGCTTTTATCCTGTGACATTGCCAAACTCATGTATTAATTAGTTCTAGAAGTTCTTTTGTAGATTCCTTGGTATTTTTTACGTAGTTGTAGACAACCCCAGGATTTTTTACATTGCTGTAGATAATCTCATCATCTGTGAATAGGGACAGCTTTTCCCTTCCCCCACTCCATCTTGAACTCTTGCTTCTGTGGTGGCCAGAACTAGATCTATCAAGAAATTCAGGAGCAGATAACGCACCAATTCACAAAGCAGTTGGCAATGTTCTGAATCCTAAGTGACCACTGGTCCTAAGATGAGAGAGACCTAGCTACCCTGATGAAATAGTTTGTTCTCATTGATCAAGGTATCCCAGCTGAGCCCAGTCCCCAGCTGCCCCACCAGCTGTGTGAACAAGCCCAAGGAAGACCAGGAAAAGAACTGGCCGGTCCATGTGCAGAATCATAGACATAAATTGTTTTCAGCCACTACGTTTTGGTGTGGTTTGTTAGGTGGCAATAGGTAACTGATATACCTAACATTTTTATTTCTAAAACCCCTTCCCATTGGTCTATATATCGTGAAAGGCCTGGCTGTACTTCTTTAAGAGTGAGAGTGTTGTTTTCCAGCCTTTTTGGCTAATATCCAGCTCCATACTGTCCTGAGTCTGTTTCCATGAGTCTGGTCTTGGCTCTGAGGTTATTGTATTTTACATGCAGTCTCGCTGGTGAGTCACTGGTGCATTCTCACTTGGCTTTGCCTAAGACTAAGTGGACCAACACAGAGGCTTTCAAAAATGTTCAGTTTAGAAATCACAACCTGCCCTGTTGGGCGTGGCTCAGTGGGTGTCATCCTGTGCACCGAAAGGCTGCAGGTTTGATTCCAGGTAGGGGGCAAGCAGGAGGCAGGCAATTGATGTTTCACTCTCACATTGATGTTTCTCTCCCTCTCCCTTCCTCTCTCAAAATCAATTTTAAAAATAAAAAGAATAAAAATCACAGCCCTGGCCCGGTGACTCAGTTGGTTAGAGCACTGTCCCAATACAACAAGGCTGTGGGTTCGATCCCTGGTCAGTGAATGCATACATAAGTGGAACAACAAACTGATGTTTCTCTCTCCCTTTCTCTCTCTCTCAAATCAGTTTTAAAGAATGAGTAATCTTTATTTTTTTAAAAAAGTGATCATAAAGTTAGCCTTGTGCCTGTGGCCAAAATGAAGGACTAGGGACCAGATTTACCCCACCCCTTCCACTTCACTGATGTCCCCTAGTTTGTCACCATCGTCCTACGTAGACTCCAGCTGTGGGCCCAGTACTGAGGACAGGCAGCCCATGGTCCCCTTGACCTGGACTCTACACGATTATCATGTTATGCTTGTAATTTCAAGAAGGAGGCAGAACCTGAGCAGGCACAGTCGGTGGTAGGTTGTGATCTGGCCTCAGGTGACCTCTGCAGCCTGGCCTTGCTAGGTAACCTCTGTCCCTGCTACCTCCTCCCCTAACATCCATCTGTTGTCATTTCCATTCTTGCCATCTTTGCAGTTTGCGCAGCATGCCATGCTGTAGGATGCCTGGCATCTTTCCTATGTGCTGCCCTTGCCCTGGCCCTCCTTGTCTGCTGCACAAACACCTCCTCCGTTTTTTTTTTGTTTTTTTTTTAATTAAATCTTTATTGTTCAGATTATTACATTTGTTCCTCTTTTTTTCCCCCCCCATAACTCCCCTCCTCCCAGTTCCCGCCCCACCCTCCCCCCTCACTCCCCACCCACTGTCCTCATCCATAGGTGCACGATTTTTGTCCAGTCTCTTCCCGCATCCCCCACACCCCTTTCCCCCCCAAGAATAGTCAGTCCATTCCCTTTCTATGTCCCTGATTCTATTATAATCAACAGTTCATTCTGTTCATCAGATTATTTATTCACTTGATTCTTAGATTCACTTGTTGATAGATGCATATTTGTTGTTCATAATTTGTATCTTTACCTTTTTCTTCCTCTTCCTCTTCTTAAAGGATACCTTTCAGCATTTCATATAATCCTGGTTTGGTGGTGATGAACTCCTTTAGCTTTTCCTTATCTGTGAAGCTCTTTATCTGACCTTCAATTCTGAATGATAGCTTTGCTGGATAAAGTAATCTTGGTTGTAGGTTCTTGGTATTCATCACTTTGAATATTTCTTGCCACTCCCTTCTGGCCTGCAAAGTTTCTGTTGAGAAATCAGCTGACAGTCGTATGGGTATTCCCTTGTAGGTAACTGAGTTTCTTTCTCTTGCTGTTTTTAAGATTCTCTCTTTATCTTTTGCTCTTGGCATTTTAATGATGATGTGTCTTGGTGTGGTCCTCTTTGGATTCCTTTTGTTTGGGGTTCTCCGCGCTTCTTGGACCTGTAAGTCCATTTCTTTCACCAGGTGGGGGAAGTTTTCTGTCATTATTTCTTCAAATAGGTTTTCAATATCTTGCTCTCTCTCATCTTCTGGCACCCCTATAATTCTGATGTTGGTACGCTTGAAGCTGTCCCAGAGGCTCCTTCCACTATCCTCGCATTTTTGGATTCTTTTTTCATTTTGCTTTTCCGGTTGCGTGTTTTTTGCTTCCTCGCATTTCAAATCATTGACTTGATTCTTGCGCTCCTCTGGTCTGCTGTCGGGAGTCTGTATAATATTCGTTATTTCAGTCCGTGTATGCTTAATTTCTAGGTGGTTCCCCAATATAAGATCGAGGGTCTCATTAGTTTTCTTGTAGATCTCATTAAGTTTATCGGCGGCTTCTAAACAGTTCTTGAGAGACCTTAAAAGTGTGGTTCTGAACTCTATATCTTCCATTGACAATTTTGTCCTGTTTCTTTGTCTCCGCATTTTGTTATGCTTCCTTGGTGCACCCCCTAGTGGTCTTTGTGCGCAGTCTTATAGTTAAATCTTGATTGTTGTAGCTAATTCCAGGGAGGGTTTGACCTCCAGGGCAAGTGGCTATGAGAATCAGCTGTGTCAGCAGTGAGAGAACTTCTGTCCTCTAGGGAGGTGCTAATCTAGCCTTTGCCTGAGGCTATCTAGCAAATGCCTCTGTGCAGGGCTTGGTCGGGGCAGGTCGCACAGGATCAACAGGGTGGGCCAGAGAGAGCAGTTATGGCGGCTCTCAGTCCTGTCCCCAGGGGCTCTGCCTCTCTGAGTCCCAGCAATGGCTGCAAACCTCGGAGAGAAAGCTGCACTCGCTCTGACCGAAGCCAGACAGTCCCTCTTCTCCCGTTTGAGTCTGGGTCCCTAAAGACTCCCCCGGATCTGGAGCTCAGAGTCTGCGACTCCCTCCCGATTGAAAACGCCAACCGCGCCCTCCGCCGCCAGCCCGCTCTGCGCACTCCGCACCTCAGAATTTGACTTCAGCACTGCGCCTCCTCTGAGTGTCCGTATGCGTTTCTCTTTCCTCCTAGTTGTAGGACTTCCACTCAGCCAGCGTTCCTGTGGTTCTGGGTGATGTCCCTTCTGTTTTTTGGTTTCACTTTTGAAGTAGTTGTTCAAAGCAGCAAACTCCGGCGTTAACCTATGCCGCCATCTTGGTTCTCTGGTCTCTTCTTATAAGGGCACTCTCCTCCGTTTTTAAAAATCTGTTCAACTATGAGGCCTTTCTGATGCTCTCAGATTGAACTGATTCCTCGTAACTCCACCGTCCTTCGTTGGTTTAGCAATCCTTGCACCAACAGCACTTTACGAGACCTGTTTATGTTTGCCTCCCTTTCTAGACAGGGAGATTGTTGATATGTAATTAGTCTCCAGGACAGTGTCTGACACATACTAGTTGCTCAATAAATATTTGTTGAAGAAAGTGAGAGAGGAAGCAACATGTGTCACAAAATCTGAAAGAATGGGATTGCCCCTGGCGGGAAGAATAGTCCACACAGAACCTGATTGCTCCTTCTGGGTGATGAGTTCAGGGACTTGATTTCATGCTAACAGAGCTATTGCACCGTTCACTGGGACTTCACTCATTTTGAAGGAATGACAAGTTGGATAGTTTTTTTTTTTATGCCATTTATAAATACAGGGTTTGTCCAACTAAGATACTGTGATATAAACAAGAGTAAGCATTTCAAGTAACTAAGCACCTGACAAGTAACCCTTCCCATATAACCAATTGATGGACTGAATTAGAAAATACTCTCATCTGTTCATTAAAACGGATTTCCCTTAAGACCTCTGCCGAGGAGCAATTTATTAGTAAGTTCCACTAGATTCCTGAAGGTAATAAAGCTGGATTTCTTTTAATGTGCTTTATGATTTGGTCAAACCAATTCTTGCCAGTTGGATCTAGTTCATCTGCATTAACTTGAAGTCGTCGGCAGTGCAGAGAGCAAACTGATTCATTCAAATGGTGTGTCTTTGTAGCTTGTCTCATAAAACTGCTGGAAACTCAGAGAAAACTGATGCTGTTTTGGATGAGAGGAAGGAGGTGTTCCCGATGCAGTTTAGCCTCTAGATTTGAACCTCATCAGCGTGGTAGCTTTCTTACTTTTTGTTGGGGAGGTGTAGCAACAGCCCTGACTGACTCTTAACAGGCACCCCTCCAAAACTTGCCCTCAGAATATGCACATATCATATCCCATGGTGTTTTCCTGTGGTATAAGGGCCTTAAATGAAGGAAAACACAGACTGGTCATGGAGGGTCATCCTGGTAGAAAGAAAGGGTGTTACCTGGGGAGGCCACCTTGCTGACCACGAGCACACTTGCCTATTGGGTGAGCAAAGAGGTTATCAGCGTTCTGGTCTGTGCCACCAACCAGGGCCCTAGGCATCTGTTTCAGTGACGGCTCTAATACTCTTCGCTAACATTTCCTGGAGCTGGGGTGTCAAGGAACTAACGAGGCTTTGGGAAGAGTGTGAAAGTCTGTCCTCCCATTGGAGAGCGGGGTCAGGCTCCTGGGACAGGCGCCATCCTTTCCTGAGCCTCCCCAGAGGCAGAGCCATGGGCATGTAGGCAGAAGACCTAGGAATTCCTGTAGCTTCCTCCTGCAAAAACCACTGCTGTGCTGTGTTTCTCCCACCAACTCAGACTCCATGGGAAACCCTAAATCCAAGGTGGCCTGACCCCTGAACTGAGCTTGGGTCTAGGTCAGCCGTGGGCAAACTACGGCCCGTGGGCTGGATCCGGCCCGTTTGAAATGAATAAAACTATTGAAAAAAAAAAGACCGTACCCTTTTATGTAATGATGTTTACTTTGAATTTATATTAGTTCACACAAACACTCCATCCGGCTTTTGTTCCGGCTCTCCGGTCCAGTTTAAGAACCCATTGTGGCCCTCGAGTCAAAAAGTTTGCCCATCCCTGGCTAGGTTTTCACTATGAAAATAGCTCTTCCAGGTTGTTTTGACAGGGCACTAGTGCCACCTCTGCAAAGGGCCAGAGGCACCTTTGGGATTCCTGGCCCTCCTCTAGGCAGTTATTTTTGAAATCATGGTTCTTTCATATATTTAAGTACTGTATATGTATATGTATATGTATAGATATATACACACATATATATAACATTTTATAAACATTTTCTGGTTTATACATATATATTTTAAATACTTACATTGCCTGTACCACTGGCTGGCTCTCCTGATTGGCTCTTCTGGCCCTCTTCTCTGAGATGCCCCTTTCCTTCTGCAAATGGCCATTACACTGTCCACCCTCAAGAGTGTATAATGTGATGGGGGGAGGGGAGTAGAAAAATACAAATGACTATAAATGTTCATAGTCATTATGTTTATTGAGCACCTATTACATGCTCTGTGCTCTACATGTAAAATTTCATTTAATTCTTACAAGCCTTGCAAGATGGTGGCATCATCCCCCATTTTATAGCTTGTTGAGAAACCTCCTTAGGGTTATACAGCTATGACAGAGTTGGGCTTCAAACCTTGGGATTCTTCCAGAATCCATGAGCCTCCCTACAGTTCCAGGAGGCTTCCCAGTGCAGACAAAAAGTCAGACGCCATCGAAGTGATGTGAAGCTCCTAGAGGCACTGTATCGAGAAAGGCTTTGGAAACACATCTGAGATAGGTGCACTAGTTTACGTTCTCTGAGCAGTGGCAGCTAAGATGGAATTAAATGTGCAAGAGATGATTGAGGATATGCCTGTGGTGGGCAAAGGGGAAAAGGCGGGAGAAGCTTCAGATTTTGATACAGGAAGGAGGCAAGATTGGGTACAAGGAGTCTCAGGTGAGATGCAGTTGTAAGAAAGTGTCGGCCAAGGTCACCTGTCGAAGGAGTCCCGCGTTTTGCAGGGATGGGCCTGCAGGAGGACCCCCGCCATGCTCAGCATCCGCTGGGAGCAGCCTGTGTGGCTTTCCTGGGTCCAGGGACACAGCCGGAGTGGTGGGTGTGGTGTGCTCCTCACAGCAGTGGGTGTGAACATTGCATTTTCCTGGCTGCCATAATAGGCTTAGAAGAACGGATTAAATTTCAGGGTGGCCATATTGAGAATGACATTTGGGCTAGCACACTTTCTATGGAGCACTAGTCTCAAGATCCATCTTGAAAAAATTGGAGCATATTGCATTCTCCTCTCAGAGATTATCCCTGGACAATAATTCAAAGCTCTGAGAAGTTCCCCTTAAAGAAACGGGTTAGCCTTGGTTTAACCCAACAGTTCCCAGACCTATTTGATTATAGAGCTCCTTGTATACATGTGAATTCTATTAATGCCCTATGGCCCAGTGGTCGGCAAACTCATTAGTCAACAGAGCCAAATATCAACAGTACAACAACTGAAATTTCTTTTGAGAGTCAAATTTTTTAAACTTAAACTATATAGGTAGGTACATTGTTATTCACTTAATTAGGGTACTCCTAAGGCTTAGGAAGAGCCACACTCAAGGGGCCAAAGAGCCGCATGTGGCTCGCGAGCCGGAGTTTGCCGACCACAGCCCTATGCAATCAGTATTCAGTAAAACTCTGTGCTTAGAACATTGGGCTCCCTACTGTGGGGGCTTTAACCGGTATTTAACCCGGTGCATGGGTTGCTTTATGGAGGGTTCTGAAGAGGGGAGCCATGCACTCAGAGTTGTGTCTCTGGCAGCGATGCGTCGTGGAGACTGGAGCAAGAGCGTGCCCCTCAAAGTTAATCACTAATTACCTGCAGCCATAACCAGCCCTAGGATTGCCCCAAGCTCCAGATATTGTATATGAATCATTTGAAAACCAACTGCTTTGACTTCCAACTAAGGTCCAGGAGAATTTCAGTTTCTGGGAGTGACGGTAGGTCACCCCGTATCAAACTGACCAACCTCCTACGGCCAGAAACAATGGCCCGTTGTCCCTCTGGCTTCCTCATCAGCTTCCCTCTGTACTGAGTGTCCAGGTGGCTGCCGGCCAAGCTGCCCTTGTGACTTCCCAGGCCTCAGAACTCTCCCGCTCCCTCCTTCCACCGACTCCCACACCGGCCCAGAGACAGGGCAGCCGCACAGCAGACGCAGGCAGCCGTGGGATGTGCGTCATGAGACATTCTCAGCTGTGACCCTGTGACGAGTCTGGAGAAGCCAGCTTCCCTCCCCTCATTTACCTGCATTGTGGAGGCTCATGCCCTCACCACAAGCTCACAGGGAAAAGTTCTGAAGTTCTCTGCTAATGGGCCATGACAAGAATGGTTCAAAGCAGGAGACTCTGTGAATGGTCCATAAACATGATTAGTCACCCTCAAGGCTCAATGGGGAGGCAATGTGAATGGTGGGGAAGAGCTTGTGCCCTAGACTCAGACAAAGCTGGGTTTCCATGTTTTCTCCGCCACTTAAAGAACTAGCTGTGCATCCCGGGCCAGTCACCTAAGCTTCGTAGGCTTGAATTTCTTATCCAACAGGTATAACAGGTATCTTTATAGTAACTGTTTCATAGGATTATTATAAGGATTAAATAAAGCAGATGAAGCGTTTAGAGCAGTGCCTGGTGTGTGTGAGTCAGGATTATTTGTATTGTGTTTGTCATCACCAGTGGCATCATTGTTAGATACTGTGTGGGGAGGTGGATGGGGGTAGAAATGGTTCTCACAATTAAGCATTTGAGCCCTGGATGGTGTAGCTCAGTGGGTTGGGCATTGTTCCGTGCACTGAGAGGTTGCCAGTTCAATGCCCTGTCAGGGCACAAGCCTGGGTTTCAGGCTGGATTCCCGGTGGGGAGCATGAAGTGTTTTGTTTTCATGTGGGCGATTCTCCCTCTCCCTTTCTCTCTCTCTCTCTCTCTCTCTCTCTCTCTCTGTCTGTCTCTCTCTCCCCCCCCCCCCCCGCTCAAAATCAATAAAAAAAATCTTTAAAAAAGAAAAAAGAAAGTTTGATAGAGAAGGTAGAAGGCTTTTTAAAAAAAAACATATGTTTCTCTTTCTCTCTACCTCTCTCAAATCATTAAGAAACAAAAACATGACATGTATGTAAATTTTACTTTAAAAAACCTAAATATTGAGCTTTAGTTAATGATAGCCATGCTGAAGTATTTAGGGGTGAAGTGTACTGATATCTGTGACTAGCTTTGAAATGCATCAAAAAAGTAAGATGGATTGATGAATGGATACATAGATAAATATGGGATAAAGCAAATATAGAAAAATGGTAATTATTGAATCTACTTAGTAGATATATGAGTAGATACACAAGTCTTTCAACTTTTCTGTATATTTGAAAATTGTTGTAATAAAACATTGGGAAAATAGGAAATAAACCCCACAAATGAACAAATGCCATAGAAGTTCAGAGGCGGTAGAATGACTGTGTAGCTGGTGAGTCAGAACAAACTGTGGTGGGAGTACATTTCAGATGGGATTTAAAAGGATTCAGAGGACTTAGCTCAAAACGATGGAGTCGGTGGCATTCTAGGTGGGAGGAGTGGCACAGGCAGAGGCAGTGACACCAACTGCCTGGGGGTTGGGACTAGTCTGTGAGTCGACTTAGCACAGGTGGCAAGCGGGAAGCATGGCTGACATGGCAGGCAGCGGAGGGTCATGGGCCCTCTTCCTTTTATCAGGGACCTTGTCCCGTGAGCGAATGGGAGCCACTGAAGTTTCCTGAGCAGGAGCTTCTCTGCATTTCCCCATCACTTTGGGCTGAGCTTTCCCACAGATGGGGGCGTGCGCTTCTTCAAGGAACAATGCCACGTTTCACCAGTGCTGTTACAGGTGACTAGACGATAAATAGCTGTATCTCAGAATCTGCATCAGCCCAGAATCACGCCACTGGATTGTCAATTGAAAGGAACTGCATGGCGCTTGCACTTCATTTGTGTCCTGTTAAAGTCTAACTCCACTATTGGTTTTAATCATCACATACAGGGTGTCCCCCCAAAATGCATACACGCTTTAGCAGCTGACAGCGCCATTGGTGTTTCTTCCTTTTCAGATTTAACCCATTGGAATGAATAAGTGTTTATACATTTTTGGGGACACCCTGTATTAAATACTAAATCAGAAGGGAGTCCACCCTGCATGTGATCTGGAGAGCTTTAAATGCTCCTCCTTCTCCCTGGTCACCGCTGGGGTTTGACAGTCTAGAGCCGTGGTTTTCATGCTTCCTGTTCCGAAGAACGACAGCTCAAAGTTGCACGCGCACAGCCAGGCGCATTGTCCTTTATGCATAATTTGAGGGATTTTTCACTCGTACTGGCTTGATTTTTGAATCCAGTTGATCCTAGGATGCCTCCCACCCCCAGCCATGGGTCCCAACTCCCCCAAATACAGTTTAAGTCCCTGAATTCATCTGTGCTCTTCTTAGCTTTCACCCCAATGCAGTCTGTGCTTCCTTCTCCCTGGGTTGTCCTCCTGCCGCCCTTCCTGCCACCCAGTCCCACGGTGCCTCTAGAACCCCGTTCTATTGTAAACAAACTACCCCGCGTTTCACCACTGAATGCTCTTCCACTCTCCTCACCTTCGCAACAGCTACCTTCCCCTGTGGATATGGGATCCCAGGGAAGACTGGTCATTCTCCACGGCCTCCCCAACACCGAGGCTGGACCTGGGAATGGGAAGGGTGGCTGCTTTCACTCCTCCACGCTCCTATAAAGTCACTTCCTCTGAGGTTCATGCCATCCGTTCTACCATCCTCTGCTTCAGGGGTGGGGAGTGTCTGGCCCACGGGTTGTATAAAGCCCATAAAATCATTTGGTCTGGGCCTGCCCAGGCACTAGGGGTGAATTCGTTAAATGTTTGACCCCATATAGCAGGCTAATTTTTAAGTTGATTATTTTGTGTGGCTCCCGAATGAGGTTATAAATATCCAAATGGCCCTTGGCAGGAAAAAGGTTCCCCAGTCCTTGTTGTCCTCCTTTATGACTAGCTTCCTGGTCACTCCTGTTCCCTGGGGACTTTGGCACCTGACTCACAGTCTTCCTGTCTACCTGTTATCCTAGTGACTGCAGGATCCCTGGAAACAACCAGGGCCTGTCCCACCAATGTGCGTGCAGGAGGCTGCTGCAACACCCTGGCCCCACCTGTCGTCCCTGAGCATTTCAATTCCAGTGAACTTCACTTCGCCTCCACCCTTCCATGGTTACTCACCACCCAGAATGCTCCACTGCTAAATCTTACATCCCAGAACCCCACATTCTAACCATAACCATGGCTTACAGTCCCCTCGCTCTCATCTCATCTGAATGTTTGTTTCATTTGCATGAAGATTCCCAGGCCCCAGATCCAGTATTGCCCTTAGACCTGGGGAAGAGGGCCCCACTTTAACTCTTCTCAGACTTTGCCTATTCCTACAGGGTGAGGAGTCTGCAGGGCCAAGGGAGCCTACACTCCAAGGCCCATGCCCACCTCTCCATATCTGGATGTAGAAGATCTGTCTCCCCTTTTGAAGCAGTTCTTAAGTATATATATTTATACTAGAGGCCCAGTGCATGCATTCATGCACCGGTGGGGTCCCTTGGCCTGGCCTGTGCCCTCTCGCAATCCGGGACCCCTTGGGGGATGTCAGAGAGCTGGTTTCGACCTGATCGCCGCAGGCCAGGCCGAGGGACCCCATCGGAGCATGAATCCGTGCACCAGGCCTCTAGTATGCATATAAGATCTTTGGTTAATCTCTTCCCGTCCTCCCCCCTCTCCCCTTCCCTCTGAGATTCATCAGTCTGTTCCATGTTCCATGTTCCATGTCTGTGCATTGAGCGTCTGCCCCCTGGTGGTCAGTACGCATCATAGCTACTGGTCACATGGTCACTTAGGCTTTTATATATATGTTGTGCAGGAGGCAGCCAATTGATGATTCTTTCTCCTCATTGATATTTCTATCTCTCTCTCCCTCTCCCTTCCTCTCTGAGATCAATTTTTTTTAAAAGAAACTACACCTGAGAAGCCTCTTGCTGATGCTATAAAGGCTGGAGATTTTGGGAGAGAGTTAGTGTATTTTGGGAGAAATGTAAATAATGTGACTAGAGAGCACCGACTGTGGTGATTTAAAATATATCCACAAATTCTTTGACACTCCTTTCAAAAGGCAGAGCCTAATTCCTCTCCTCTCGAATGTGGGCTGGTTTTAGTAACTCACTTCTTACCCGTAGAATGAGGCAGAAATGCTTTCTGAGGCTGGAACATAGGAGACATTATGGCTTCAGTCTCTCTCCGGGTCACCTGGTCTGGGAGAAGCCAGCTGCCATGTCCTGAGGACCCTCCAGCAGCCCTCTGGGGAGAGCCACGCGGTGAGGAACTGCAGCTCCTTGCCAGGAGCCATGTCGGGGAGCCACCTTGGATGTGGACCCTTCAGCACAGGTGACTGACCCTCCAGAAGACTACAACCTCGGCCAACATCTTGACTGCAGCCTCGTGGGAGGCCCTGGGCCAGAGTACTCAGCTAAGCCACACCCTAATTTTTGGGCCCACAGAAACTTTCAGATAATAAAATATTTGTTGTTTTAAGCTATTAACTAACAGTGACTAATACACTGTCATGGCCTCACTTGACCGCTCCTCAGGATGTGACGCTGTTGACACCCTCCTCCACCCACTGCGCTGCCCCTTGGCTTCCAGGAAAGTACTTCCTCCTGAGCTCTCTTTCAGCCTGGGGCCCGTCCGTCAGTTTTCTTCCTTAGCTCCTCTGCTGCCTGCCCCTAAAACACCAATGCTCCTAAGGCTTCTACTCTTGTTTTCCTACCCCATCTCCATCGACTTCAATCAGACCCATTCGTCATAATTAAAACTAAAATTTTTATGCCAGTGTCTCCTACCCAGACCTTTCTCTTAGGTGTTATAACTGCCTATTGGACAACTCCATTTAGATTTGGTCCTGGCCCCTCATACTTACCTGAAATGGAATCATCCTCTTGACCCCACACCTGTTCCTCTTCTGGTGGCCCTTCCCACAGTGAGTGGAACCTTTGTCCTCCCAGTAGCTCAAGTTAAAAATGTTGCTAAAAATACCCCCACAAAAACAAAAACAAAACAACAAAAAAAGAAAGAAAACCAAATAAGCAAACAAAAAACAAAAGAGAAAATGTTGCTCCCAGCCATCCCAGACTCCCCCTCACTTGCTATTTTCAGGACCTTCAGGATTTGACTCCAGTCAACATCTTTAGACTAATCTCTCAACTTTTTCTATAGGTTTTTCCATCTTAATCACTCGTGGTTTCCAAATGATTCTTGCCACTTCAAGCTCTGCACATGCCTTTTTCTAGGATGTTGCCTTTCCATCCTTGACCTATTGCCTTTTTCGTTTTGTCAAGTCCTTCTTTCAAACGGTAGTGTCTCCTCATTCTGATTGTGCCTACATTTAGCATTGTACTGGCAACTCATGAATTCCCCAGCCTTTGCTGGTGGACAATTCTCCATGGTGTTTCTGCAGGTCTTGTCAGTTTTGATCTCAGACTGTCTTAGGAGCTAGGGGCAGTGTCTCCTCTGGGGCAAAGGGCAGATTTTATTTCCTGACAAGTATACGACTGTCTCCCTCTGAGTCACAGGCTGGCCTGCATCCCCCTTGTGGGACGCAGAGGACAAGGGGAGCTGCTTTGAACATGAAGCTTATGCTCTCTGCTAGTAATACAGTCACTGGTGCCACTAGTAATACAGTCCTTTGTCTCTGACCTTCCAGTCTCATATCTTCTGCCAGAAAATCTATGAGCCTGTGAAACCACGGCAGGCTTCCTTGCTAGCTTGCAAGCAGGGTAAAATCTTAGGCCCTTCCAAGTGCTTGACACCACACAGTTGAGTGTAAGTGCCTTGAGAGCAGGAACTGCATCTGAATGGACTTTGCTTCCCCTGTGGGTGATGCAGATAATGCTGCATTGGTCTAAGGGCTTTGGAGATATTATATATATATGCACACATATATATTCCAACTTTGAAATAAATTGCCATGATTCTTTTCCTGGTTATTAGGAATTATGTAATTATGTACATTCCTTGGGTTTGTAGAGGGTGAAGCCTCAGATCAGTGTTCTGTGGCAAAGTGAACTTCTCTGGGGTTTAAAAATGCTACAGATAGCCCAGCCGGCATGGCTCTGGTTGAGCATCAACCTATGAACCAGGAGGTCATGGTTTGATTCCTGGTCAGGGCACATGCCCATGTTGCAGGCTCGATCTGTACAGGAGACAGATCAATGAATGATTCCCTCTCATTGCTGATGTTTCTATCTCTTTCTCTCCCTTCCTCTCTGAAATGAATAAAAAATATACGTATAAAAAATGCTACAGATACAGTAGTCCCCCCTGTTGACTAAGAACTTCCAAACCTGTAGTGAATTTCTATGAATTTATTTGAGCAAAAACTGATGACAATGACTAGGAAGCAAGACCTCAAAAGCTCTGGAGAATAACAGTTTTGCAGTCTCTTTTAGGTATTTGAAGTTAAGGAGAATTTAATAAATTTTTTAATATATATTTTTATTGATTTCAGAGATGGGAGACAGAAACATCAATAATGGGAGAGAATGATTGCTTGGCTGCCTCCTGCACGCCCCCTACTGGGGGTCGGGCCCACAATCCAGGCATGTGCCCTTGACTGGAATGGAACCTGGGACCCTTCAGTCTGCAGGGCGACACTCAAGGATAGAATTTAAGAAAGATGACATGAAGGTGGGAGAAAGTAAGGCGGGGATTGGGTTACCGGCGAGTTCATCTCTTGAAGGCGGTTACTTCTCTTGAGGATTATTGCTTCGGTCATTGCACAGGTGTGGTAACCTAGATGTGCGAGAACAATGGACAAGGCTTGCCGAGGCAAAGATAAACCGTTTCCTCGGGAATTTATGATCAGATCACCCTGCGAGGTCACTTCCCAGAGAACCCCTTTCTCTCCCTTCCTCTCTGAAATGAATAAAAAATATACGTATAAAAAATGCTACAGATACAGTAGTCCCCCCTGTTGACTAAGAACTTCCAAACCTGTAGTGAATTTCTATGAATTTATTTGAGCAAAAACTGATGACAATGACTAGGAAGCAAGACCTCAAAAGCTCTGGAGAATAACAGTTTTGCAGTCTCTTTTAGGTATTTGAAGTTAAGGAGAATTTAATAAATTTTTTAATATATATTTTTGGGAGAATATATATTATATTCCTCCACACCCCGTACCCCCAGGGGATACGTTCCAAGGCCCCCGGTGGACGCCTGGAGCCACAGGAAGCACTGGGCCCCACAGACATTTTTATCGCATACAGACGCCCATTTTACAGCTTCTCTTCGGCATAACCGAGTTGCCAGCATCACTCTTGTAGTGCTTTGGGGTCATTATTAAGTAGAATAAGGGCGAGTTGAATACCAGCACTGCTCTGCCCTGGCAGTCTATCTGGTAACCAAGAACCTAAGCATGACCAGGCAGGAAGAGAGGATGCACACCCAGGGTGGGGGTGAGCGAGGAAGGAGCCTGATTTCATCATCGCACTTAGAACAGCACACAGTTTAAAACACGTTCATTCCTGGGACTTTCCATTTAGTATTTTCGGATCGCACTGGACCACAGGTAACTGAACCCGGAGAGCCAAGCCGCCGATAAGGGGGGCACCTGAGTTCGCAGTGTGAGTCCTCCTGCAGGTGGTGGGGGCGGTTCGATGGGAGGTTCATCTCTGCTGTTGGCCTCAGCGTAGCATCCAACACCGGCCAGGCCCATTCAGACCCACCTGTCGGAGCCTGACCGAGAATTAGGACCCCCGGTGCCCGCACCCTAACCCTTTACCTGGGTAATCCCTACCCTGACAGGCCGGGCGGCGGGCGGGCTCGCGAGGGCGGGAACCCGCCCTGGCCGCTGCCACGGTTTGGATGGCGGAACCCCGGCGGCATGAGCAGCGGTGGCTTTCAGGCCGGAGGAAAAGGAGGAGGAAATGGGGGATCTTTCCTGGGCCACGGCTGAATGGCTATTAGAAACCACTGCACCTCGGGGCAAGGAGGGGACATGGGAGGCATCTGTAACACTGTCAACAGTAAATAAAATGGAAACCACTTCGTCTCCTGTGAAGTCGTCATTGTGTAGACGAGAAAACTGGGGTCCGGAGAGGATGAACTGCCGGGATTGGAGGTGGACTCTGGAGCCCCGCGGACCCCACTTCTCTCCCCTCGGAAGGCTCGGTGGTTCCGGTCCCCCGGCTCCTCCCCCCTCCGCACACCGGGCGGCGGAGGCAGCCTTCCCCGGCCCGGGCCGCGGGATCCGTTCCGCAGCCGGCGTGGCTCCCCGAGACCGCTCTGGCCTCGTCCGCGCGCAGAGCAGTCCCCTCGCTAGACGGAGAGGCTGCGGCAGAAGAGGAGCCCCGCGGCGGCAGCCAGAAAAGGGGGCGGGGCACCCCGAGACGCGCCCCAGTTTGTTCAGGGAGGGGCAGCCCCGGAGAGCCTCTCCCGCGGAGTCCGGCCGGGCGCCGGCATTGCAGGGCCTGGGGAGGCGGAGGAGGGGATGGCGGGCGCCAGGGGCTGGGACGACGTCCCGGCGCCCACTCGCTTCTCCCGGGGTCTGGAGAGAGAGGCTGTTTCAGAAGCGCACGTCGCCCTCGCTTGCCTCAGGGCCACGGGGACCGCGCTCACTGACCCCCGGCAGACGCCCTACCCGGGGGCGGGCTGCAGGGTTTGGGAGCCACCGCCCGGAAAGGGAGTTGGGGAGCGTACGTGACCCGCAGGGTGTGCAGCCGCGCCCAGTCGTTCCCGCGCGCACACGCGCCAGGCGCCCCGCCCCCGTGACGAGCGCGCGCGGGGCCTTCGCCCCTCCCCCCCCGCGCGGCGCCCGCCGCATTACACCCGCCGTTCCCCGCCCCCTCGCGTCGGGGGCTGCCCGCGCAGCTGCCTGACCGGAGGGCCCGCGGCGTCTGCCTCTCCGGCCCCCGCCGACGGATCGAGGCGGCCCACCCAGGGGGCGGGGGTGCCGTTGGTGCCCGTGGCCGTTGCGGAGCAGGTTGGAGCGGGCGGCGGGCGGCGCCGTGGGGACAGGCGCGGCAGACAGCCCGGGGCTGGCGGCGGGGGCCTGGACGGGGAGGACTGGGTTGCGGCGGGCGGAACGGTGTCTCCTTCACTTCGCCCTCCACCGCGGCAGCCGCAGCCCGACGCCGAGCGAGCCAAGCGGCCTCAGCTGCGAGCGGAGCGGCGAGACGGCCCCCCCAGGAGATCACTAGGTACCGCGGCGCCCGCCTCACTCCGACCGGGGGCCTCGGCGGCCAAACGGGAGGCCCGAGCGGGGCGGGGGTCGGCCCGGCTCCCTAAGATGGCCGCGCGGCCCCGCGGCCCCTCTTGGTCTGAGCCCCTCTGGCCCCTCCGCTCCCTTGTTACTCCCGCTGACTGCACTTCTTGTCCTTCCGCAGACCACCTCTTCCCGCGGCCTCGCCATGGCGACCTACGGACAGAGCTGCGCGCGGCGTACGTAGAGCGGGCTCTCCGCGGGCTGGGGCGGTGGGTTCTGGGAGCCGAAGCCTGCGGGCCAGATAACCGCAACTCCTCCGTCCCCCCGCTCCCCGTTTCTCCGGGGCCTTGGTTACTCGCCCTTTGCGGTAGCCACTCCACGGGCCCAGACCCCCGGCTCCGCGGAGGAGGGCAGGGCTGCTGGGCTTCGGATAAAGGGACTAGGCCGGGGGAGCCGGTGTGTGGCTGGCTGCATTCACCTGCAGTTTTGGGGTGTGCCTTCGACGAACTCTAAGGCACAAAGTTATTGTGGGGTTCGGTTTTTGGGGGGACCGGATCAGTCACTTTTCTAGAGGAAGTAGTAACTCCCTGCCAGAGCGCAAGGTCATCACACGTGCTCCTAAGGGCGTGGGCGCCCCTTGCAGAATGAATGAGCTGGTGTTCGCTCCCGTTGCCTGCCCTTAAACCGCGTGGCATTGGCCGAGGAATTTCACATTAATGTGTTTAAAATGCCACTTAATACTTAGTGTAGACAGTTTTGACTGGAACATAGACGGCTGTATTATTTCTGAGTTCAGTTTTTACATTCCCAAAGTTTAATGCACCTTCCTCTTCCCACTCCCGAGTGTGTTGATCTCGGCGCGGGTACTGAGGGGCACGCGGAGGAGAGGCCCTTGTCTGAGGTTTTCACTCTGTCTCTTTTGGTTAAATAAGTGAGCCCATTGCAGTGAGTTTTGGCAGATACATCTGGAAGGATCGATGTACATGTATATGTGTTTGGTTGTACTGGTCCGGTCCCAGGAGGGGAGGCTGTAGGCACTGCAAATTTAGGAATAGAAAGTCTGTGTTTCTTTCGGAAGGAATTTCCCAATTTGTATAGTCACTTACTGTGGTTATCCATTTTAGAAATAAGCCTTTGTTGGAGATTCCTCTTTTATAGAGCTAGAGGGTAGTTTATTGCAACTTCTGGTGGTGTCAAACACACATCAACACGCTCCGGCCGCAGGACTCCCGGGGGCCCCAGGCCTGAGGCCGCCGCTGGGATCGCGGGAGTAGGGAGACTCCGCTGTCCTCTTTTTTATATTTATCTACTTAATTTATTTTGTCCTTGTTCCAGTGTTTGAATAAAGCTGTTGGTCTAACTCAAAAAGTACCCCACATCAACAAATTGGACTGCTTCAATTTATTTTCCGTATTTTTTTATTGGACTGTTTGAATTTGAAATAGCAGTGGGTCATCAGCTAGTTCTTGGGCGGAAGTGGAGAACAGAAACATTAACACTAATGTTTTCTTCCACCAGCAATGTGTATTCCTCCATCATATGTTGACCTTGGGAAAGCTGCCAGAGATATTTTCAACAAAGGATTTGGTAAGCACTTAAAATTGTTTTTTAATTGGAGGTGAAAATGTGTGTTTGGATTGCTTAGTGAAATTATTAATTTCTACAAATTGTAAATATCTTGCTGCATTAATTATTCTTTGGATACATTTTAGATAAAATTTCTGTTAAAATAGTTCTGTAACAGTCCACATCCCCCTCCACCCCAATTTCCACCAATATTCTTAAAACTGTAGTTCAAGGATTTTACCTTTAAGAAAAAAAACAGCTGTATTTTCATTTCTTTCAGATGTAGTTTAAACCTTGGTTGACTAGAATTATTCTTGTTATTATATATTACTGTTTTGGACTTTTTCAAGGGAATTTGTTAAGTGAATTTGTGTTGTGTTTTTTTGTTTTTTTCTCTTAAAGAGTTGGGTCCACAACCCTCCTCCCCCCCCCTTTTCTACTTTAGATTATCCCCCCAGTTATTTAGATTATTAATCCCAAGGGGGGAGATAACCCCTTTGCCATAAAAGTTCTAAATGTTTATTGTAATAAACTATTGCTATTCTGAGATTTGAATTGATTCTCATTTTAGGTTTTAAAATGGTTTGAAAACTGTTTTTTTTTTTTTTTTTTGTGCCAGATAATACACCAAAACGCTAGGCAAAGATGCAGAGATGTTCCGTTCTTTACATGTCAGTTTACTTAGAATAATTTAAAATTTTTCCTGAAGTGTGCTTCAGCGTATATTTTTATCCCTCCCAAGATGTGAATTGTTGATTCCTTTTTGAATGTATAGTCAACTGTTGTTATAATTTGCTCTCTAAGGTTTTGGGTTGGTGAAGCTGGACGTGAAAACAAAGTCGTGCAGTGGCGTGGTGAGTGTTAGTTACCCACATCTGAGTTCTGATGAGCCTTTATATTTTGTATCCATAAAATATCAAAACAAAGATGTCTACCCATTTTATTGTAAAGGAAAGGCAGAAGTTAATCGTATTTAAAGGGATTTATTTTGGCTTTGGCCTTTTTTCATGTGGTCTTTTGCGATACTACTTTGTATGCACAAGGAGCTCAGTAAATACTGACACTGGCCACGTGGGACTCTATGCAGTAAGATTACAGGCTTGAAGACCGGGAACCTGTTACGCATTTTCATAACCCTCTCTTTCAATACCTATTACAAGCATTAAGAATTCTGGGCATAAAAGTATTCAGTGACTTAAATTGAGTGTATTAATTCTCTCCTTTGGGGATATTTTCACATGTGTTTTATGAATTCAGAGAATCTTGATTTGAATATTTTAAAAAAATACATATTTTTATTGATTTCAGAGAGGAAGGGAGAGGGAGAGATAGAAACATCAGTGATGAGAGAGAATCATTGATTGGCTGCCTCCTGCACACCCCCTGCCTGGAGATCCAGCCCATAACCCAGGCATGTACCCTGACCGGGAATTTAACAGGGACCTTGATGTTCACCCACTGAACCACACTGGCCAGGCTTGGTTTGAATATTTTTAAAGAGGTTAATATTTTGGTATTTGATGTCTTGATTCTGCCTAACAAATTCCCTCAAAGGGAGAAAGGTAAAATTTTGTGTAATTTTTTTTTTTCTCCTTCTAAAATTTGTTTTGAGATTGTTTAGGGGATGGGGTATAGTGTGCATATTGAAATTATTGGTCATTTTGATGAATTCTTGGTGTACGTATTAATTATCTTAGTTCATTCATGTAGCTGGTTTTGAAATTAACTGTGTTATAGTTTCTTAATGCCTAGACTTGAGTTTCTGGAGTTTTATATTTGTCATGTCTGTCAATTGGTTTCTTTGGTTTGAAAGGAAGCCTGAGTATTCAGTGTGGTTCAGTGACTTATTTGTTTAAGATAACCTGTTTCAGAGCAATGACTTAGGGTTTATTTTCTTGTTTTCCCACTCTTAACCTCTTATAAACACTTGCTGCACATTTGTTGAAACACAGAAGGCCTCCTCAAAAAAAAAAAAAGTAAAGACAGTGTTTGTGTTTAAAAACCTATTTGCTTTTTAAAGAAACAATAAACTTTAAACTGGGGAACAATTAGAGAAGTATATCTAGTACTAGATGGTTTGATATATGAAACTCTTTGTTGGAAAGGAAGGGCTTACTGTGGACAGGGTTAAGGAAAGTTTTATGAAGTTAGGTTTAAGATCATGAATATAAAGGAGCTGGATTATATACAGTATACTATAGTATGTTTCTGTTGCCATTTACTGTATGTAATTCAACAAGTATGGTACTGATCTTGTACTATGTACTTGGCTCCAAACAAGTCCCATTAATGGCTGGTTCTGTTTTCTCACCTGAACTGCAGAAATGTCCAGGCCACCCCAGAACGTAGAAGCCTAAATACCTGGTGATGAAGTGAAGGTCTAAGCTCGCCAGTCGTGTCACATCTGGCCCAGTTTTGGTTCCACAGTGTGCTCTTGGTTTTGTGTCTTGAGCTCTTAATCTATGGATTGATGGATGGTAGTGGGTGGGGCCTTAAGAATCATTAATCATTGTCACTCAGGAGTAAAAATAGCTACTCATACACATTCCCCATTTCAGGTACCTGCTACAAGAACTTGCTCCATATAGTTTTAATAATGCTTTCCTTTTGTGTAGAGCATGTGAAAATGCAAAGTTTTCACAGTGTCAGTTCAGTGTAATCCTCCAGAGGATTATATTGTAACTATTGGCCAATGCACGAAATTCGTGCAAGGGGCTTGACCCTTCGGGCTTGGTCATCAGGAAGGTCTAGCTGTTTGGTCTAATTAGCATATTAGCTCTTTAGATAGGACTGAGGAAGCTGAGTCCCAGAAAAGTTAAATGTCTTCCTCGGTGTTTCATTTAGTGAATAACAAATGCATGCTGGGCCTCCTAATTTTACAGCCAGTGTTCTTTACTAACTTACCAGTGCTTTTTAGTATGGACATTGAGTACCAAGCTTTGACTTGAAATTCCTGTTTATGAAGACATTTAATTTCAGGAGATTGTGTACAAGACCTGAGGCTTTTGAGTCTATTTTACTGCAGAGCAATTTAGGCAAATGTTTCTCCCACTGCACAGCTTTTTATGTTTCCCCTGCAGGTATCACAATTTCAGGATGAACTTCTCTTCTTAGTTCAGATGAGCTGTCTTTTTTAGAAGTGGCTTTCCAGTGGCCAAAGCCATTATTATCAGACAAATTGTGAGTCAGTATCCTCAGAGGGCTTTTTAAAATATTTTATCTTGGAAGATTTCAATTGCCTGCCTACATACTAGCTCTGAAACATTACTAGATTTCTGGGTTATCAGTGGCAGATTTAAAATCTCAGATAAACCCTCCTCCATATTATGCCTTCCTTTTTAGTTGGTGTGCAGTTAGGGATTTGCACCTTATTTATATTTGCTATAACCATAAGATTATATAATGTACTTCAAATTGATTCCTGTATTAGATTTCTTCTGCTGATACCTGTTGTTCATAATAGAGTTTATATTATGCATGATATAAACCAGTTGTAGAGCAAATCTATAAATCCTTTCCCCTGCTCCCCTCCCCCCCCTTTTTTTTTTGTTAATCCTCACCTGAAGATATTTTCTATGATTTTTAGAGAGTGGAAGAGAGAGGGAAAGACAGAGAAATATCATTGTGAGAGAAACACATCGATTGGTTGCCTCCTGTGCGCCCTGACCAGGGCCTGGGCCAGGGAGGAGCCTGTGACCAAAGTACATGCTTTTGGCCGGAATCGAACCCAGGACCCATCGGTCCACAAGCTGATGATCTATACACTGAGCCAAACCGGCTAGGGCTTTTCATCGACTTTGGGGTTTTTTTTTGTTTTTGTTTGTTTGTTTTGTTTTTTACTGATTTCAGAGAGGAAGATAGAGGGAGGGAGATGGAAACATCAATAATGACAGAGAATCATTGATTGGCTGCCTCTTGCACGCCCCGTACTGGGGATCGAGCCTACAACCCAGGCATGTACCCTTGACCGGAATCAAACCCAGGACCCTTTATGCCGCAGGCCGACACTCTATCAGCTCTATCACTGAGCCAAACCAGCTAAGGCTTTCTATTGACTTTAGAGAGAGTGGAAGGGAGGGGGAGAGACAGAAAGAAACATCAATGTCAGACATATCAACTGGTTGCCTCCCACACGAGCCCAAGCAGGGCTGGGGATTGAGTCTGCATCTGAGGTACATGGAATCGAACCTCTGGGACCTTTCAGTCCATATGCTGATGCTCTATCCACTGAACTAAACTGGCAAGGGCTCCCTTTTTAATGAGAATGTGAAAGATGGTTGGAAAGGCATGAAACCTGGTGAAGATCCTTTTTATCTCACAGAAACAAAATATTGGGATTACTAAGAATTTAGAAAAAAAACATTTGTTCAGTGTGTGAATTCCTACAGTGGGATACTTTCCTTTAAAGGACTTCCAGGAAACAATTTGTAATAATTGCAATATCTGTTGTTACAAATTTTTATTGTAATGATGGAATCTGTGATAACCATAGTGGCTTATTTAGTTTTTTATTCAATATCAAATATATTGGATATAGTGCCAAAACATTCTCTCTCCTCCCCCACTTCCTCCCGTACTGATTTTTTAATCCCAAATAAAAACACCTTAGAAGTTTCCTTGAGAGGTGTACAGTTTGTTCATTTGAGAATTAGATACAGGTTAACTTATCATTGGTTGGAAATGTCAGCTGTAAGTAAGGTAGCAGTTATTCATTTACAGGCTTATTTTTCACTCTTGTGTATACTGAGTAGTAGAAGGTAGGAATATTTGGCAAGCTAGAAAAAAAGGATTAGTGAAGCTAGTAAGTGTTTCAGTGGTCTCTCTTTGTGTGTGTGTGTGTAAGGTAGTGAGTGGATTCTTAAATGCTTATGAGGAAGTTCATGAAGTTATTTATTGTCTTAATAGGAATTCTCAACATCTGGTTCATCTAATACAGACACTGGTAAAGTTACTGGGACCTTGGAGACCAAATACAAATGGTGTGAGTATGGTCTGACTTTCACAGAGAAATGGAACACTGATAACACTCTGGGAACAGAAATCGCAATTGAAGACCAGGTAACATTTTGAAAATGTGTTTTAATATTAATTATTTTATTTTTGTATTTAAAAAAAGAAATAAAGCTGCAAACATTCTTTTTCTTTCAAAATAGATTTGTCAAGGCTTGAAACTGACATTTGATACCACCTTTTCACCAAACACAGGGTAAGCATGGACATTTTATCTGCTTTAAATTCAAAAGCATTCCTCTTCTGTATATTTAGGAATGATGCATATTTACTGTTTGATAGCTTACCCAGACCCCCTGTGGCAAATTTCTGTTTCTGCCTTTGGAGCATGAACACTATGGTTGCCATCACTGGCTTGCCTTCAACTATCTGCCTGTTTTCATTGTGGTAGTAACTTAGGTAATTAACGTGTTTCAAATATATGTTTGTGATGGATTGTCAGATATGCAGAGTAGCCTTCCTTTGGTGGTGGCAGTCTAGTTATCCCATGTTTGCCTTTGTCTTTTAATTCGTGAGCTATATATTTTTTTAATTTTTATTTTATTATTTTTTAAAGGCAGAATTTGTTTTTATTAAAAAACGCTCAAGAGACTTTAAAAAGGCCCAAAGATGTCCTGTTTTTTTGTTTGTTTTTTTTTGTGTTTTTATTTATTTCAGAGAGGAAGGGAGAGCGTGAGAGAAATATCAATGATGAGAGAGAATCATTGATTGGCTGCCTCCTGCACACCCCTTCCCTTCCCTCCCCCTTACTGGGGATGGAGTCCGCAACTAGGCATGTGCCCTGACTAGGAATTGAACCGTGATCTCCAGGTTCATAGGTTGATGCTCAACCACTGAGCCACAATAGTGGGGCTAGATGTCCAGTTTTAATAGAAGGTCATACTAAGGTGGTGTCTGTTGGTTTTCCATTACTAAGGCATCGATTTGATCCTTGCTAATGAAACCCTGATAATTCTAGTTGGGTGGTGGTGATTTCCTGATTCCTGACATCTTTCATAAAGTGGCCATCAGCTCACCAACGGTGAAAAATGTAATACCAGAAATAATCACAAACGCTTGGCAGATTCTACTTGAATATCCTTTCTGCATCATTCTTCTAAACCGGTTCTAATGATATCAGTTTAAGTATTGTAGATCCTGATGGGTGTCATCTGCAGAGACTGGTATTAAATGCAACTCTTTCAGGACAGAAACCAGCAAACACCCTTCAAGATAACACACACACACACACACACACACACACATATATTTTGCCTCTTATATGACTATCCTGCTACTTTTTTTTATTCCAGTTATACTGCAGTTTACCTAGTCTGTCTTAACCACTCTATGCTGAAGTTATGTAACTCTTTCCCGCTGGCATCCGTTTTAAGTCCGTTTGTTCTTTTTCCAGAAAGAAAAGTGGTAAAATCAAGTCTTCTTACAAGAGGGAATGCATAAACCTTGGATGTGATGTTGACTTTGATTTTGCTGGACCTGCAATCCATGGCTCAGCTGTCTTTGGTTATGAGGGCTGGCTTGCTGGGTACCAGATGACCTTTGACAGTGCCAAATCAAAGCTGACACGGAACAACTTTGCAGTGGGCTACAGGACTGGGGACTTCCAGCTACACACTAATGTGTGAGTATTTCTTTGTGGGATTTTCTGATGTAAGATCTCAGGATGACATTGATGTCTTCTGTCATTTCTTATTAACCTAGGTCAAACCTAAAGGATTTCTTTTAGCATATAAAGAGATCATCCTTGGGCATTTCTAGGGTGCCCATCAAAAGTGAATAGTTAAAAATGTTAGAAGAGGCTAAGACATTGCCAGATTCTACTAGTGCATTTATTTGGCTTATTTGTCCATGATGTGTGAGGTGCTGATTTGATAGGATTATCTGAAATGTATGGTGTTTTTACCTAACCCACATTAGATGTATATGTCAGAAGGACTGAAAAATAGTTTTCTCCCTTATGACAAAATAATGCATTGGTAAGTAATAATACAAAGAAGAAAACCAAAGTTTTCCATAATCCTATCATGTAGGTATGTAATCTTTGTTAATTGTTAATGTTTTACCTTTTTATACCAGTATGTGTATACATAAAATACATACTGAAAAGGCTGTTTTATAACCCTTTCTCTTCTTAATACTAAATATATTTTGATCATTTCCCTATAGCATTATGTATTCTACAACATGATTGGTAATTCCACTGGATTTATTTGACCAATCCTTGTTTTTGGACATAGGTTGGGAAAAGACCTTTTAAAAGGAAAATTTTCAGTGGAACACTAGAGACCCATGTGAGCAATGGCTTTTATTTAAATGTAATGCTACTACAATATCAACCTAGTGTCTTAGACATTACATTGTCTGTTCTAGATTTATTAATTTAAAATATCTTATAGCAATGATGGGACAGAATTTGGAGGCTCAATTTATCAAAAAGTATGTGAAGATCTTGACACTTCAGTAAACCTCGCGTGGACTTCAGGTACCAACTGCACTCGCTTTGGTATTGCAGCTAAATATCAGTTGGATCCCACTGCTTCCATTTCTGTAAGTACTAGTATGGGCTTAGAACATAATGGGTTTTTTGATTATGGAAATTAACCTTTGGGTCTATTGAATTATGTTGAGAATATGAACTGTGGTTCACAGTATCCCCAGTTTACACACAGATTGGGCTGAGGACTTTGAATACTGCTTTTTTATGGAGACTGTTAGAAATTTGATAATCTAGGCCACAGTAATCCTCAAAATCATGTAACTAGTAACCCTGAGCCCCAAGGCTGTCTAAGCCCAGGGAAGCCAGTGTTTTGGGTCCTGGGTAGTTCTCATTCCTGCTGGGGAGTATATACGTCAATTGACACTCTGACTTTATCTTTTTATTCTTTGCAAAATATCTTCAGAATTGATCTCAGTGTTCAGTAGTATATATGCCATTTTGTAGTCGAAGAAACCAAAACTTGGAGAAAGGACTTAAACCAGTACTAAGAAGCGATGGAAGGGAGGAGTAGAGCCAGGATAGGACTGCATGTCTTGATTTCCTTCCTGTCTAGGGTGACCAGCTAGGTCATTCTGCTTTGCCTGGGCCTATCCTAGTTTTATCACTGAAAGTTCTGCATCCCAAGGACTCCCCCCTCATCCCAGTTTACCTGGGTCAGATGGCCACCCTCATCCTGTCCTTAGGCTCTTTCTTCCTTCAGTCACAGTGGGCTGGAGTAGGAGGGAGTGCAGCATCTCAGGGCGTAGAGGGGCTGGCTCCAATTTCAGGCAGATCAGCAACTGCTCCTCTATCAGTTGTTTACAGGCCAGGGACTGCCTGTACCCAATGTCCTGGGAATGAAAGCAAGTTAAACCTTTCATGAGAATTATTTGTTACATAAAGTAATCTTCATTTCTGAAGACAACGTTGTAATAATTTAGGCAGTTAAGTTTTAGCCCCATTCTTGTTTTATTTTAGCACAGTTGAAATCAGAGAGAATGAGAAGGACCCAGAATGCTTTCCCATTGGCAAGGCAGTGGTTCATTGATTTTCCCCATGTTTCTAACTGCACTGTAGCAGGATTCACACAGCACACTACTCTGTGATAGCTCCATTGTTACTCTCTTCAGGCATATGCCTATGGCACCACCACAGATTTAATGCCAGCAAAAGATGCAGCTCTCTTACAGTCTGAAATGGGAAGGGAATTGGGGACCTGTGTGCCATTGAGTGGCACACGGGAAATGTATCTACCATTTCCCACCTAAGTAGTGCTGCTGTTGCCCCAGTCAGGCATCACCCGAACGAAGTATTGCTTAATGCTGCATCACAGTTCCATGGTTGACTCTAAAGTAGTAGGAACTTGAATCTGATTTCTGAGGCTCTTAAATTTGTTGGGCACAAGATGGTCACTGGTGGTCCATTTCTTTCTGAGACAACTCACATGGTTGTTGGTGGCTCATGAGAACTTGGCTGTTGTGTCAACAGAATATAAGTGCAGTTTATGTGACAGCTGCCTGTATAGTTACATCATTTCTGTCTCTGGATTGGGCTGTGGTTTTTTTGGGGGGTGGGGTGGGGGGTGGGGGTTTAACTTTATTGATTTCAGAGAGGAAAGTAGAGGGAGACAGATAGAAATAGCAATGATGAGAGAGTAATTATCAGCTGCCTTCTGCATGCCCCCTACTGGGGATCAAGTCTGTAACCCTTGTTCCCTGTCCAGGAATTGAACCATGACTTGCCTGGTTCATAGGTCAACATTCAACCACAGCCACACCAGCTGGGCTTGGACTGGGCTAGTTTGATGTTACACTTTGTAAAAGAGTATAGACATCAAATAATTTCTAAGTCTGTTTTGAACGCAGAGGCTGTTCGTTATCTTTTACCATAGCGTTCTTAGGCCCTAGAGATGGCTTAATGATATTCGTGGGAGAGGATGCAGCTACTTCTTACTGTGTCTTGTTCTCCAAGGTTCCTTTCAGCCCTTGAAGGTCTGTGACTAAATCCTAAAATAATGAATTGTGCAATCCATCATTACCTGGATTGGTAATGATGCTTCATTGATACGTCTTCTCACACCGTCTGGTTAATCCAAGACTCGAGTGTTAATGAGAATGAGGTAAAGGATTTAGTCAGTCGTATTCTTAGAGGAAGTACTTAGCATTTGGAGATTTTGAACATCGATGGTTTTGATTCTTTTGGACGACTTTTGAAAGTGCCGTGTCAAAGTTATACATTTAAACTTCACATCCCACACTTTGAGACTGTGTGTGTCATATAGCTGGTGAGCCCAGTGGACTTCCATTTACCGCATTTTGATGTTTATTTTTGCTAGCTTAGACAACAAGGATGATTCTTATGAGAATGCTTAGGTTCTTATGCTATATGGACAATTTGGGGTCTGTAGACACATTCCAGTAGATAGGTGAGTGTTGTGTCCGATTGGCAATTTGACTTTGAGTTTAATGGAAAAGAATTAAGTGTTACCTGGTTTTTGTTTGGCTTAATAACTAATTACATTTTATTATGTGAGTAAAAAGGCTGAACACTAAAATTGCTTGATAGGGAAACATGTAGGGGCTTTGTCTCCTTTCAAAAGTTTTTCTTAATAGTGTTTGCATTTTATTTTAGGCAAAAGTCAACAACTCTAGTTTAATTGGAGTGGGCTACACTCAGACTCTGCGGCCTGGTGAGTATTCTTGATAAAGTAGGGTTTTTCTGATAGTGTTACAAAAGCTAGTTTTCATTTCTTATTTTACAAACCTTTCAATCACACAAAATTGACAAATGAGTACAATGAACGCATGTTTACTTTTGGCCAAAGTTTTGTATTTTCTTTTTTTTTTTTTGCTGGGCTGTTTGGAAGCTGCAGCTATCATGACGCTTCCCTAAATGCTTCAGCATATCTCCTCAGAGTAAGAACATCCTCCTGTTTGCATCATTCAGTGCCGTTTTCAGTGATGCCATATTATTATCCATTCTCTAGTCATTTTCCACACTTGTACCTGAAATGTCTTATAGTAATCTTTATTTCTTCAATCAAAGTTCACTCATTGCTTTGGTTGTTCGGTCTCTATAATCTAATTTATTTTACATTGTATTTTGAGCCTTGCTGTATTCTCTCAAGCATTACTTCTCAAACTTCAGTGTTTGCATGAATCACCTGGGGGATCTTATTAAAATGCAAATGCTGTTCTTACAGCTCTGAGGAGTTCTGTTTTTCTAGTAAGCTTTTAAGTGATGCCAGTGTCCCTGGTTCTTGAACCCCCATTTGGGTAGTAAGGTTCTAAGGCACTAGGACAGCGGTTCTCAACCTGTGGGACGCGACCCCTTTGGGGGTCGAACGACCCTTTCACAGGGGTCGCCTAAGACCATCGGAAAACACATGTATAATTACATATTGTTTTTGTGATTAATCACTATGCTTTAATTATGTTCAATTTGTAACAATGAAATTGGGGGTCACCACGACATGAGGAACTGTATTAAAGGGTCGCGGCATGAGGAAGGTTGAGAACCACTGCACTAGGAGCTTTTGCCTCCAAGTAGGGCTTTGCACTCACTTCCCGTATCCACATTCACCACATTTATTTTATCTTTCCATGTCTGTATATATAATCCTTTTTTTTCACATGCCCTTATGAATTATTTAAATGTGTGTTTTATAGATATGTAGACACGTCAGCCCTAGTGTGTATATCCCGTGTAAGACATTTTTCTTTAAAACTACAATACCATTCTCACAGCTAAGAAGATTAACATTAATAATATTTGATATGTACTGTAGTCTATTCAGATTTCCCCACTTGTTCCCAAAATGTTTGTAGTTTTTCCTTTCTAGGATTCAATTATGATTTTCTTTAGTCTGATAGTATGTTGAACATTATTGCATCTTCTAGAGCACTTTGTACTTTATAATTAACATTTTTATGTTCTGTGACTTGATACCTTACCCCGGGATGGTGCCAATATAATTCTCTCTGCTAGCTCAGGTATTCACAAGTGCCCTCTGGTGGCTGGCACTAACATGTCATCTGACAGGCTGAGGAAAGTGATAGGCAGACGATGGCACAGTAAAGACTAGATTCTCATGAGGTGTTTCATGCATGTCCTGGTTGTCTGCTTCTGTTTACAGGTGTGAAGCTTACGCTGTCTGCTCTGGTAGATGGGAAGAGCATTAATGCTGGTGGCCACAAACTGGGGCTTGCCCTGGAGTTGGAGGCTTAATCCAGCTGAAAGCAACCTCTGGGAATGGATATCAGAAGATTTGGCCTTAATATATTTCCAGTGTGACCAGCAGGCTTTTCTCCCTCCAAGAAGGTGATCAAAACAGGATGAGCTAAACAAGAGCTGTGTTTTAAATATGTATGTAGACAGTTACTTGTTAGCTGGTTTCTAGTTGAATTGGTTATCTAGTTACCAATGCGGCAGTCCTGCAGTCACCTATACATTATTTAATGTATTTAACTGTTAAATGCGCTACCCACCAATAATGAAATAGACCTTTATGAAAACTGTACAATTGTGTGCATGTTGTTTTTATGTTCCTTTTAACATTGAATATTGCCATTGAATGAAATGGATCAGCGGATTTAAGATGAGGTTAAATTTTTCTTGTTAAATTCAACTATTAGAATAACTTTTGGTATTCGAAAATATGACAAATTATGAATAAAATAACTATACGTAATTAATGACTCCAAGTATTTGCAGAGTTAAAAATTTGCTAGCTAGGGTTAAATCTCCCTGGTTATCTAGCTAATAATTATTTTTTTTCCAGTGAGCATTTTGCTCTTTACCAAAACCTGTGCCACAAACTTCTGTGTGTCCCTAGAGTAACTCCCTGAGCTTTTCAGATCACAATAAAGTAAGAGGATACATGCCTTTTACATCTTCAGCTTGTAAGTTTGTGCAGAATTACATTGGATCATTGTTAACCCCAGGAGGCGGTGGAGAGGAAGTGATGAAGGGAGGTGCTAGAAGTTTTATACACACACCATACCCCTGTGAGCTATTGCTATGGATAATGAACTAGGCCCTAAGTTAGGTGGGATGAGACTAGGTGTAGGGAAATGAAATAAGGTGTAGACAGGATCTGGATCCAGAGGGACGGTGAGAGGAGGATATAAGCCCAGTGAGAGGTCATTACTCATTTTCCTGACTGGAAAGCTTGGGCCTGAGTTTGGGACCAGAGGCAACATCTTCAGTCTATGTCAGCCGTGGGCAAACTACGGCCCGTTTGAAATGAATAAAACAAACAAACAAAAAAGACAGTACCCTTTTATGTAATGATGTTTACTTTGAATTTATATTAGTTCACACAAACACTCCATCCATGCTTTTGTTCCGGCCCTCCGGTCCAGTTTAAGAACCCATTGTGGCCCTCGAGTCAGAAAGTTTGCCCACCCCTGGTCTATGTGGCCCATGGCCTTCATCTGGACTTGTGCTGCATAATAGAAATTAATAGGTAATTTTGGTTGGAAAAGTACGTAAGAAGTTTTTTGATGGGAGGATTAGTTTGAAGGATGGGTATAAAAGTTAGAGAAGGGGAGATTTGTTCAACAAATTCATTATACAGACCTGAAGTACAGATAAAGAACAGATAAAATAGAGTGCTTTGAGACTCATTACCCAAAAAGTGATCGTTGCTGAAAATTTCCTGGTTAAGAAGAATGCAATGAGGAGTTAGAAGCCTAAGTTAACCCCTAGAGTGCTGGGGAGCGCGATCACGCTCCTGTCTTTCGCCAAAAGTGCCGGGAGCACTATCAAAGCTTCGAAATGGCGTCCAGTTCTAAGTCTGCTTTTATTAGTGATGATGATATTGCTAAATATGTCAGTGTAGTAAAGGTTTCCTTACGTTTTTGAATATGTATCTTCATTTACTTGCAATTGATAATTTTTTTCCTAAACTGCTGTAAAATCAGCAAAAATGCCTTGGCAATTTTAGCATAGTTCCTAGGATATTGGTTGGCATTCAAAGGGTTAAACCCCCCTCAGGTGTGCTGGGGCACAAAGACTCCTTCTGGTCTCACTGTTTGTCCTAAGGGACTGACTATAGAATGGCCCACATGAATCAGACACAGATTCTTAATGGCAGAAAGCTGGAATTTGAGCCAATTTATTTGAGTCAGGACCTATTGCTACATAAGGAAGAACTGTGGAAGCACCTCTTGTGCTTTTGGGACACATACATATGAAGCAGCCTGGCCAGCGTGGCTCTGGTTGAGCGGTGACCTATGAACCAAGGAGGTTACAGTTTGATTCCTGGTCAGGGCATATGCCCAGGTTGCAGGCTTAATCCCTAGTAGGGGGGGTGTGTAGGAGGCAGCCAATTAATGATTCTTTTTCATCATTGATGTTCCTCTCCCTTCCTCTCTGAAATCAGTAAAAAAATAAAGATTTTTAAAAAAGGTATGAAGTAGATCAGTAAAGTCTCAAACTGCTGGTGGTGGTCGGGTGGGCGGGGAGAAACCGGGTTACTGGGCCTGGCAACACCTGCAGCCCCTGCATGGCCTGTTGCCCCTTAGCTTACAGGTGGCCCTTCCTCATGCTGAGGCTGTTCACCTGGTCCAATACTCTGGACTGGGGTGCAAGCATATGTTGTGAAGTGTGGCACAAATGAGTTACCAGTTTGTCAATGGTCTATGTACAGAAAATTAGACCTATCCACCAATGTGCACCTATGAGTGGGAGAGAGGATGGACTTGTAGCCAGGGGGCTGAGAGTTGTCTGAAACACAAGGAATATTACAGGGCCTGTAGGATTATGAAAGCTGCCACCTGTGGGCTCCTGTGGCTTCTAGCCTCCTCCAGTGCTCCCACCGTCCTGGCCTAACCAGGTTGTAGCAAAACCTAATAGTATTCTAGGCTGAAAAGAACACTTTCTAGCTGAACGTGCCTTCATCTGTGGCCTGGACAGCCTACAGGATTGGGAAGGTTTAAACAAAGTCACCGGGCTCCCTTGCCACCTCCTGCTCATCGGGGCTGGTGCTGCAAAGCCTGCCTTCCTCTGGGCACTTGTTAAAAGCTGCCGTACATACAGCTGGTCTGCTTCACGCCTCTGGCCAGTGGTCCCACCCAGTCCCTAACCTCTGAGTCCTCTTGTCTAAGCCCAATGGCCTGGTTTGCAGAGGTGAGGCCGAGCTGACATGGCAAAACATGGGCAAGTGGCTGGCTGCACTGGTCTCACCTCGCCGGCAAGGCCTGTTGTCAGGTCCCAGATACGGTTCCCCACTGGTCCCAGCTGCGCTGCGATTGAACTTCAGCCACGATCCTTCCTAGGAACGTGTCAGGGAGACCAAGGTGGCTGCACCCATCTAGCCCTGAGCCCGGAAGTAGAGGTGGACCTGAGGAGCGGGGTCCTCTATCCAAATGGCATGTGGGCAGGTCAATGAAGACTTGTACCGCCCAGGCTCTAGTCAGCTGGAGGCTCCTGTGCCTGGGCCACATCCCTGGTGCCTGGGCCGCCAGGACCGCCCGGAGGTGAACTGACCTGAAGGCGCCCTCTAGCTCAAGAAGCCGGCTGTGCTGGGCCTTCCCTTCCTACCCCACTTCAGTGGAAGCTCAGAAGGTTGTGTCTAGGACCCACTTTATTGACGGATTTAAAACGGGGTCGATGGCTGGGATTCCCAGGTGCCCTCCATCGAGGCCGTGGCTAGGGGCAGCCTTAGATTTTGAAGGCTAAGGTGAGGCCGTCGCCCAGGGGCAGGAGGCTGATGTGCACCCGGGCGTCGCGCAGGATGCGCTCGTTCAGGTTTCGGACGCACTGCGTTTCCAAGTCTTGCGGTTGGGGTTGCAACACTTGTCCCCGCCACAGGACCTGCGGGGGGGCGGGGCGTCACAGGGCGGGGCCTCCGGGGGAGGTACCCGAGCAGGAGGCGGGGCGTGAGCTGGAGACTCAAGACTAGAGCCTGGAAAGGCCTGGGGACTCGGCTTGAATACCTCGAGGGCGGGGCTTACCTGAGCACTGGGCGGGGCTTTGGGGCGGGGCCCAGGGAGGGGCCCACGGGAAAGAGACCCCCAGCCCGAGTGTCCTCCCGAGTCTCATCCTTACACTGAGCACAGCGAGGATGCCTCCGGGGCGCAGCAGCTGCAGGCACCGCTCGTAGTAAAGGGTGCAGTTCTCCTTGTCGGCGTCCACCACGGCTACGTCGAAGGTGCCAGCTTCGCCCGCGTCCAGGAGCTCATCTTGCGGGGGAGGAGGGAGGAGGGCAAGGTGGCTGAGTCCGCAGTCCCAGTGGCCAGAGCCCTGCCCGGGCCAGTTCTGCTGCTGTGACCACTCGGGGACTCCGGCCTCGAGGACGCCAGCATCGCCACCCTGCATGTGGCCGCGTACCGAGGCTGGGCAGCGGGGCTGGCATTGCCCCAGGCCCGTCCGGAGGGCCCGGTCACTAGCTGGCACCCGATGGCCCTATTTGGGAAATGGGGCCAAGGCCCTTTCACACCGGTGCTCACCCAGGGTTTCCAGGGCGGGCTTCAACCGAAGGTCAATCTTGTGTTCCTCTTCAGCCTGCGGATGGAGTGGGGTCAGGGCCAGCCGGTCCTTTCTGCCGGTGCTGGCTCCCGGGGGCCTGAGAGGGACACTCACCTTCCGCCATAGGGGCCGCCCCAGCTCCGGGGGCCCCGGGTTCACCTCGCAGGTCACCACGCGCCCGGCCGGGGGCAGGGCTAGGGCCAGTGCTAGGGCCGAGTAGCCTGTGAACGTGCCTGGGGACGGGGACATGCATAGGCTCAGGCCACCGTGCGGAGATGGCCGGTGACTTGGACCCCCAGTGGTCGCGGCCGCGCGCCCTACCCAGGTCCAGCGCCTTCTTGGCCTTAATGAGCCGCGCCAGGTTGGCCAGAAGCTGGGCCTGCTCACAGGTCATCATGGACTCTCCCCGCGGCTGCTCCAGCGTCAGCTGTGTGTGTGGTGGGGAGAGGGTCGCACCAGCTCTGCTGTCCCCCCAGGTGGAGGCCCCCACTCCGCTGGGGTAGCTGTGGGCACCGCCCAGGGAGCGCCTTCCCAGGGAACGCCCACCGCGCACCGCGCACCGCGCACCGGCAGAGGAGCGCGGAAGCCGAGTGGGTCCCCGCCCAGCCCAAGGTCATGCAACCACGTGGGACCCGCGGGGCTGGGGTGGGCGCCCGTCCCCGCCCTCGGCCCCGCTGACCAGCCGCAGGCTCCGCAGCGCTGGGTGCTCCCGCAAGGAGCGGCTCAGCAGGTACTGCCACAGGGGGCTGTCCTCGGGGGGCAGCAGGCGCTTCTCTCGCCGGGATCGCCGTGAAGAGCACCGTCTCCCTGCCGGGCGGGGTGCTGGGTCAGGGCCTGGGACTCCAGAGCGCCCGGGATGAGCCTTAGCCGCAGCCAGCCCCGGGGACTCGGCTTTGCTCCCGCCCCGCCCCGCACGCGGGACCTCTGCAGAGGGAGCCGCTAGCTCCTTCCGACTCACCCAGGAAAAGGCCGGTAGCGAAGGCAGCGCCCAGAGCAGCCGATCCCAGGGCCAGCGCGGCGGGCACAGAGAGCCGAGGCATGGGCTGGATCATGGCGCGGGGAGGGCGCGGGGGTGGCAAAGTCACTTGTGCTGGGGCTGCCGGGGCCGCGCTCGGACCCTCGGGCCTTCCTGTTCTGTCTCGTCCCCCGCACTGCTCGCCGATCGCGGCCTCGAGCACCATCTGGCGGCCGCACAGCCTTACTGCAAGCCCTGTCCGAGAGAGCCGGTCGCCATCTGGTGGCTGCGCTCGGAACTTCGCCCGGCGGGGAGCAGGACTGCGTGCAGGGTGTGGGAGCCTGGGTCAGGGAGGAAAAATTTGATACGCTTCTGCCTCATCACTGCCATTTCTGCTGAGACCCTTGGAGCACATGTGGGAGGGTGAGTGCGCCGTCGGTGTAGCAGGATGGTAAGGAGTAAAAAGTGAGGGAAATTAAAGTTCCTGAGAGAATTAGAGGAGGCCTTTGGGAGAGATGACCAAGGGCATCAGGTTGAAGGAGTGAAGGACCGGGTTTGGGGGTACACAGCGAGAGGCCGATCGTAGAGCTCTGGGCCGGGCAGGTTGATGGGGCGTGGAGATGTCCTTATTTAGAATCCTGGGTGCCAAGGAGACATGAGTGTGAGGTCTTGGTGCCCATCAGTCTCTCTAAGTCTGTTTCCTTTGTGAAAACGGGAACCACAGTCTTTTTTTAAAAAAATATATTTTATTGATCTTTTACAGAGAGGAAGGGAGAGGGATAGAGAGCCTGAAACATCGATGAGAGAGAAACATCGATCAGCTGCCTCCTGCACATCTCCCACTGGGGATGTGCCCGCAACCCAGGTACATGCCCTTGACCGGAATCGAACCTGGGACCCCTCAGTCTGCAGGCCGACGCTCTATCCACTGAGCCAAACCGGTCAGGGCGGGAACCACAGTCTTATTGCAAATGGCACCAGATCCCACGGCCTGTCACACAGTAGGTACTCAATAAATGCCAGCTGCTGTTGCAATTATAGGTTGGAGTGATGACATTTTGGGGAGGAAAGAGGTGGGAGGGCAGGTGAGGCCCCTTGCAGGCTGTTCTGCAGGGACACTGTCTAGTTAGCATTGGTTGAACACCTGCTGTGTGCCAAACTCTGGGAGAGGTGGGAGAAACTGCCCTGGCTTGTATTAGTGAAGTTGGGTTCGGAGGCTACAGCAACCCCAGCTTCACAATGTCCTCTTCTGTGAAATGGGTTATTAATAGTCCCATCTGGTAACACCACAGGCTAATGTGGCCACCTGGGGCTTGCGAGGGGGGGCTCAGCGCCAGCAAGGCCCCCAGGCAGGCTTGTTGGGGGAGGTGCAGTTAGTGAGAGAGACTTGGCTGAGGCTGAAGAGCGGGCTCAGCTGGAGACAAACTCGGAACACTGGGCTGACCATAGCGGTGGGGACCATGCAGGGCCCCGTTCTGGGGCGTGGCTCCAGTTAGACGCAGCCAGAGGTGCTGGGGGCCCACGTGGGGCGGTCCAGCTCCTCCCAGTGCCCTGTCACCAGTCAAGCGTCCTGCTCAGAGCTGCTTCCCCATGGATCCTCTGCATCCTGCGTGTCCCTGTGACCTGACTACGCGTCTCATTTCCCAGGGTCAGGCCTGAGGCTGCTGGTCCCCTTTCCCGGAGCTGAGCACACAGCAGGTGCTAAATAAATGCTCTGGATTGTGTGCTGGCGGTGCCTCGGGCTCCTTGCAGTCTGAGCTGCCAGTCTAGACAGTAAGCCTAGAAGCAGTGGGGGCTTTTATTGAGCCCCGGGCGTCCCTGTGAGGCTGTGGCACTGCTCCGTTTTCCAGAGGAGGAAACCAAAGCTCAGAGACCACCTCTCCATGCTTGCCCTCCAGGCCCTCTGACCCCACCCAGAGCCAGGACACACAGACAGCGGCTCTGGCTCCATGGGCCTCAGCTGGAGCCAGCCTCCCTGGCACCGCGGCCCGCGCCCCTCCCAGGCCAGCCGGCGAGCGGGCACTGGGCTCAGCTGGGGCTGCAGACCCCATTCTCTCCCCTGTCTGGGGTCCAGGTGTGACAGGTCCCCTTCTCACACCAGAGCCTCCCTCTCTGGCCGGGCTTCAGTCTGGAGCCTGGGAAGGGGGGGGAGGGGGCGGGGGCCCAGGGGCGGGCGGGGAGGGGAGGCATGTCACCATATATCCCCGTCAGATTAAAAAACTAATTTGAAAAGATTAATGTATTCCATTCTTGTTACGCTGGCTCTGATACCTCTGGGCCCGCGGCCGCGCTGCCTCCTGATTATTGAATTTTTATGGCCTGGTAATTAATTGCAGATTCCCTGTTTTGTTCTATTTCTTTTTCCCTGACATTTTAATTTCAACAAAAAGCAGTGGTCTCCATGCAGGTTCTCTCTGGAGATCCTAATGGTCTATAAAACAGAATGACTTATAGACGTGGCACCCACTTCAGTTGGCGAGCGATTGTTTGAAACCTTGCTGATCATGCAAAATTTAATTTTTCCACCTCCCTCCCCCATTCACTCCTCATTTCTTGTCTCTTCCATTGCAGCGCCAGCAACTCAGCTCACAGCGAGGGCGGCTCAGTGTCGCCTCCGAATCTGTTACAGGGCCGTTTCCTAAAGGCCAGGGGCCCGGAGACAAAGTGGGTTTTCATTTTTTACCCGAGAGGTGGCCCCAGAAGTGGGGGAGCTGGGCCTCCCCCCGGGGCCATGTGGACGCGGGCAGCTGCCCCAGGGAGGAGGCGACCATTTCCACCTTTCTCAGCTGTTCCTTTGCCCAAGCGCAGCTGCTCCATTAGGCATCATGGCGCCCACAGGCTCATGAAGGCAGAGGAAATGGGGTGCTCCCCTTAGGTTCATAGCAGGAAGTCAGGGATATGACCTGGTCAATTCTTAGCCAAACCAGATCGCTGGGAACAGCTGTCCACAAAGGGGTCTGGAAGAGGCACCTGAATTTCTATCCTGATGCCCCCAACTTTTCTCCCAGCCCTGCTAGCATCACAGAGGCTAGGCCTGATCCTGGAAGGTCCCCCGGGACTGGGAGGGGCAGGGGCAGCAGAGAAAGGTCATAGATCAAATTGGCCTTGGATTGGAGCTCATGTTTTCAGGGATGAGGCAGGTAGGAGCAGGGAGGGCGATAGAGAGCAGTGGGGACTGTGGTGCTCCAGAGCTCATGCCCATCAGAAGGCATGACTTCAGCCCATGCTGCCACGTGGAAAGATGGGCGCAGGGTGCCCAGAATGTATGATTTCTCAGGGAAGGTTGGAAATCTGGCTTTTAATGAGAAATTTTTTAAGCACTGTGTCAGTCGAATTGAATACATCTTTTTTAAAAAATATATTTTTATTGAAGGGAGAGAGAGAGAAAAACATCAATGTTGAGAGAGAGTTATTGATTTGCTGCCTCCTGCACGCCCCCCACTGGGGATCAAGCCCACAACCCGTGCCTATGCCCTGGCTGGGAATCAAACCGTGACCTCCTGGTTCATAGGTCGATGCTCAGCCACGCTGGCTGGGCTGACTACATCTTTGATCTGACTCCTGGAACAACTGTTCCCTCCGATTTAGAGCTTCGATCAGAGAAGTCGGGACATGGAAGTGATGTCCGTTGGGCCAGAAGGGCCTCAGTGGCCAGCCCCGCCCGTCCCGGCCCCAGGAATCCTCTTCCTACCGCTGGGCCCGGCAGCCCCTCACACTCAGCGGGCTCCTCCTCAGCCGCTGAGGTGCCTCTGGGTCTCCCTCCAGCGCTTGCCTTCTTTCAGCCTCTTCCCTCCTCAGGGAAGCCGAGGCCTGGAGTCGGAACATCTGGGTGAAGTCTGCTGTGTCCGTCCCCCCGCACCCCCTGGAGGACGGCATCTCTCTGCCTAAGTCTCCAGGGCCCTAGGGCGCCATTTGGAGCTGAGCTGATGCAGGAGGACCGCGAGTCAGGGGCTCCTGGGGCTCCTGAGAGGAGTTGGGGGCCCGCCGCCTGCTCCCCCTCTGTGTGCTGAGATGCTGCAGAGCTGGCGCAGGCAGCGCCCAGCCTCTACTGCCTCCGTTTCCTCATCTGGACAGGCCGGATGGGCAGGGACAGCAGGGGCTCAGGGCTCACCGGGGCTTGGATCACACATTGGTCCCACCACTCCCTCTGTGGCTGTGTGAGCTCAGCGCTCCTCACCTAGAAAATGGGGCTGACACTTCCGTGTTAGGGTTCTGTGCTGGGCAATGAGCTGCCACACACTTGGTGGCTTAACACACCCACTTACTACCCCGTGGTTCTGTGGGTCCCAGCCTGGCAAGGTGAGGTCTGGCGGGCCAGGCCCCCTTCCACGCTCCCTGGCTGTGGCAGATGCAGGTCCTCTCGGGGCTCCTCCGTGTCCAAGGCCAGCAAAGAACCTGGAACCTTCCAGATGCTTCAGGTCGCTCTGCCTTCCCCTCTGCTTTTAAGAGCTAATGTGACTGCATTGGGCCCTCCCAGACAGTCCGGGGTCACCTCCCTATTTGCAGGCGAGCTAGTTAGTAAGTTACCTTAGTTACACCTGCAAAGTCCCCCCTTGGCAGTGACATTGGTGGTGCACATCATGAGACGAGGGCGAAATTCTGCCTGCACAACCTCCAAACTCTCCGGATGGTCGCATGGATTAAGGTACCTCTCCTGGTTCCTGTGCCCCCGCCCCCAGAACCACGGGGTTAGATATTTAAATACTAGGACTCCCTGCTGTGGCACCCACAGAATGGGAGGGGAGAGCCTTCCTCCTGGCACCCCTCTCAGCAGCTAGCACTGTCTCCATTTTCCAGATGTTTAAACCAAGGCTCCCAGGTGTCAGGTGACATGTAAGTGGCAGAGCGGGATGTGAACTTGTCTCTGGCTCAGCTTCCATAAAAGCTTGTCATCTCATCCCTGGGCCCCAGCCCAGAGCCCCTGGGTCCTCTGGAAATTCATTCAGCTCTTTGGGGAGGCACCCGCCATGTGCCAACAACTGACCTGGGAATCAGTTTATCTGGCTCAACCCAGGTGCTTCTGGGAGTCCCCAGTGCATATCGTGGGTGTGTTTTTCATGGTGTCACATGTTTCTCTCCTTCTTTCTCATTGGGGTGGTTCTGACGGACACCTCGGCCCATCCTCAGAAGTCTTCCAACGGTAGACTTCATGGGGCCCTTTGCGGACTGGCTGAGAACGTGTCCCTGGAGCTTCTCTCCTCCCATGGAGACCCTGGCCTCACGGTGAGTCCTTCCTTCCCCCAGAGAACAGGCACACGGACTTCCCAGAAGGCCCAGGGCCCGCGTCCACCCATCAGATGGGGGCACAAGACAACGCAAATGCAGGCCGTGGGCGAGCGCTGCGTGTGGGAATGGCGCTCAGCAACCAACGTGCGCGTGGCGGCCAGTTTCTGCCGGTGGTTGGCGCGGCCTCCGGCCAGCGGTGGGCTGTGTGGTGGGTGGCGCGGCCTCCGGCCAGCGGTGGGCTGTGTGGTGGCTGTGTTCTCACCAGAACGGTCCTGGATGCGGTGGGTGGGCTTCCAGCTGCGCAGCTCCTGCTCGCGTTGCGCCAGGCCTGACTCTGGGGCCTGACTCTGGGGCCTGGCAGAGGCTGCTGCCTACAACAGAGTGGATCTGTTTTTGCCACAAAGTAAAAGCTGCTGTTTGCAGGGAGCAGCTTCCCTGGTTTGCAATGAAGGGCCCCGCCTGGCACTGCTCCCCTCCTCCAGGAGGGACCGATGCCCCCTCCTCCAGCTGGCACTGCTGCTGTCTGTCCCTGAAGCGTCCCTTCCCTGGCCTTGCCAATAGGGGCCTGACACTCACTGTTCAGGCAACAGCGTGCCCAGCCCTGGGGGGCGAAGTGTGATCCCAACCATCCCAGTCCTCTTTGCAAGGGTCTGCTCTCGCCCGCCCCTGCAGTTCATTTCTGGCCAGAGATGAAGGGGTGCCTCTCAGGACATTTTCCTCCCTGATAATAAGAAACCCCTGTTCTTGCTTAGCCTCTGTTACCTTGAATGGGGTTATGTAAGATGAAATGGTTGGGACCATAGCAGCCATCTTGTGGCCATGAGGCAACAAGGTTAAGGCTTAAAACACCAGCCCTGGCTGGTGTGACTCAGCTGGAATGTCATCCCTATATGACAGGTTGTGGGTTCAATCCCCGGTTGGGGTGTGTACGAAAGGCGATCAATCAAAATTGATGTCCTCTCTCACATCGATGTTCCTATCTCTCTCTCTCTCTTTCTCTCTCTCCCCCCCCCCCCCCCCGCTCTCCTCTCTCTCTCCCTTCTCCTCTTTAAAGTCAATAAGCATACCCTCAGGTGAGGATTAAAACAAACACACACAAAACCCCCAAATCATGCCCCCCAAAGTGAGGATGGCAAGAGGAAAGGTGGCGTGTTGGTCCTTGAAGACACCACTAGCCATTGAACCACCACCAGCAACTGTTTCCCTCCAGACTACTCGCCACCTGAGAAAATGGAGCCTTTGTGTTTAAGCATTTTTTCCATTGATTGTTTTTTTAGAGAGAGTGGGAGGGAGAGCGGAGAGGGTAGCGAGAGAGAAACATCGGTGTGAGAGCGACATCAATCGGTTGCCTCCTGCTCCTGCCCCGACCAGGGCCAGGGATTGAACCTGCAACCAAAGTACGTGGTCTTGACTGGGAAGCAAACCCGAGACCCTTTGGTCCTTGAGCCGACACTCTACCCACTGAGCAGCCCGATTAGCTGCATAATGTTTTACTTGACGCTCAGAGTGTTCCTGGCTGATACAGGCCCTGAGCAGGCCCGGCCTGCGTGGTGGGGAGGCTTAGAGTTGGCACTGAGGTAACCCTGCTTGCTTTTCTTCAGGCACAGGGCCCGGCTCTTGCCTGAGCTTGAGATCATGTCCTCAAAGCGAGGCCTCGTTTTCCCTGGGAGCGAGCGTTCTCGCAGGAGACGCCCCATCCAAAGACTCCGGGCAGGCCAGCCCTCCCCACCCGGCGCATCCACATGCCTGCGCTGGGCACCCCCTCTGTCCTGCTGGGGCCCCCCCTCTGTCCTGCTGGGGCCCCGCGGCCTCTCCTCAAGCCCCATCCCTGGTGAGGAAGGGGCGCGCCCACACTCCACAGGGGGCTCTCAGAGGAAGGGACTCACCCAAGGCCCCACAGCAGGACGTGGGGTCGGCTCCAGGTCTGCGTGGCCCTCAGCCGGGGGTCTCACCCCTCCCGGGGGCCTCCATGTGCCTCAGAGCCGGGGGGCAGTGGACCGCCAGCTGGGTGGGAGCTCCGGGCAGCTTGCTGGGGACAGGGCTGGGGAGCCCGTGTCCTCCTGGCATCGTAGTCGGGGCCGTGCCATGGACATGCTGCATGCCAGCCCCACGTTTGGCTTCTAGAATAAGCACCTCATTTTCTCACTCGTGGCTCAGAGGCCAGCCGGGGTGCTGCTGCTTCAGGTGGTGGGTTCAGACATTCCAACCCGGGATGCTCTTGCCCAGCGGACAGTGCAGGTGCGAGGGGCCCACCACGCGAGCTTTTAAGGCCACAGCACCACCTGGCCAGGGTGTGTGCTCTCCCCTCCGTGGGCTGGCCCTGAGAGGGCGCAGGGCTAAGGGTGGGGACGCGGAACCCTGCTGCTGGTGGTGGAGTGCAGTCGGGGGCAGCAGGCCCATCTACACACAGATCCCAAGGGCCCCATGGTGTCCCCAACGCTCAGTGCAGAGACCCGCCCTGGGCACGCACGGCCTCTGCTGGGGCAGGCAGGCCAGGGCGGCTGCCAGATGCAGGAGCTAAGATTTTCCCATCAGCTTAGCCTCAGAGGAAGAGCCTGATGCTCGGGAGTGTTGCCCGAGGTTGCAAGGCTCCCCCGCCTCCACCTACCTCCCTGCCCCCTGAAACCAGGCAGGAGAGGGAGCGGAGGGGTCAGGCTCAGCCTCCCTGGGTCCAGCCCCGAGCACCTGCCTCCCGGGACAGGAGAAACCCCAGCCCTTTCTTTCTCCAGCCGCCCTCGGCTCAGCACGCGCCCGTTTCCCCAGGACAACAGGGAACAGCCCGGGACTCAGGTCTGGGGCTCAGGCTGCGAGCAGGGGACTGCTCAGCGCTTGTTTACATCCGCAGCCCCAGGCTGGCCTGGGGACATACTTTGTTTTGCTTGATGAGTGTTTGGTTTGTTTGCATGGAGCCAAAGCTAAACAGTCGGAAAATTTCACAAAGAATTGAGATTTGATTTCCATTTCTGTTGAAAACGCAGAATATTTGACAAAACTGGACCCATTTTGCTGCATGGCGAGTCTGCCAGGACTGACTGCATGTTCCTGCCCCCATCCCCACCCCCACACGGGTCCTGGGCTCATGCCCCAGTCCCCACCACTCCCTGCTGCCTCCAACAACGGATTTCACTCATATTCCTTATTGGTCTTTGTGCTGCTGGCACAGGAGCTGTAACCTCTGATTTAATCCACTCCCATCGAGGGAGAGCCCAGCGCCGAGCGATACCAGCCCGGGGTACGCGGTCAGGGGGTTTTATTTCCCTTTTCTCTTCCTCAGTCAGAACTTCATCTGGAGCCCAGAGAGCAGTCCTCCCGGCCCCCACACCAGGAGCCCCATCTCTGCCGCCCGTTCCCATTGGTTCAGATTGAGGTCCTCTCCCTCGAGGCAAAGCTGCTCACGTCCTGACAGGTTCACAATTGCCACCCTGAGGGGAAAATCCAAGTTGAAATGGAGGGAAGCTTTGGGAGAGGTATGGAGACCCAGGTCCTCGAGCCACCAAGACATTGGGACGCCCCCTAAATGTGTGGACATGCGATACTAGCTGCTGCTGCTTACATCACACTTGCTGTGTGCCAGCCGCTTCTTGTAACTTCACAGGAACTCACTTCATTCTCCTATTTATCCCCAGGTTACAGGTGAGGAGTGGAAGCACAGAGAGATGAAGCAACCTGCCTGAAGTCGCACAGTTTATAAAATGGAAGCGTTGGGATTTGAACTCAGATCCTCTGATTCCTGGGCTTACAGTTCTTACCCACTGAAGTATCCTACAGAAAGTGCCTATTGAGACGGCTGCTTTTCCTGTAATGTCGCATTTCATTCTCAGACTTGCTCCACCAAGCCAGGTAGGGTTTGGCGGTGCCAGAAAACTCCAAAAGACCAGACTGAACCCAGAGAGAGGTTAATTCCTATTTGATGTAGATACAACCTGGGGGTGGTAAGGAGGCTCATTCATTGACTAGCACTGGATCACACGGGCACGCTTCAGCCTAGAGGGAGTCTTGATTCCAGAGGGTCATGTGCTCAAGGAAAAACCAGTTCTGTCATGAGACTGCAAGGGCAGAATGGATCCGGGGAGCATTTGGTTCCATGGCTGCACTTTACAGATAAGGACACTGAGGCTCAGGGAGGTGAATGCCCTGCTGGAGGTCACAGCCAGGAGCTGGAGCCTGGGCCTCTGTCCCCGGGCTATTTGGAGCAGGTGGGCTCCCAAACACACTCTACCAATTTCCTGGGGGGCAGGGGGACTTAGGAGGTCTGTGCATATGTACACAAGCCTTCCCCGAGGTCCCAGGTCCTGCCAGCTACACCCTCCTGTGCCTCAAGCCCTGGCAGCCTCTCTGGGCCCAGATCCGTCATCCCGTCATCCTGGCCCCGGCCCTGCCCGGGGCCTGACTCCATCCATCCCACTAATGCCCGCATCGACTGTGCTCGGGCACATTCCTGAGGCGGCCTCCGAGCGCTGAATAATTCAGGCCTGTGTAATGGGATAATGAATTCACTGGCAACCCAGTGTGGTCTCAGGACTTACATTTCAAGAAATACTGACTCCCCGGGCCGCTCAGCAGGCTGGGAACGCACACAAACCAAAACGCGTGCTTCTGCCCACCTGGTGGGGTCCAGGGCTGTTGAGTGGAGATGTGGAGACCCCACTTTGTTCTCCATGGTTCTTCCTTTTTTCCAAGATTTACTTAAATTGTCAATTCTATTGGGGTGACGTTGGTTAAGAACCTTATGTAGGTTTCAGGCGTGCCGTTCTGTAATACTTCACCTGTCTATGACGTTGTGTGTGCACCGGCCCAAGTCCAGTCTCCTGCTCTCAGGGGGTCAGCTGGCCCCCAGCTGGGACGACTTTCTGATGCAGCTCGCACCCCTTTCCTCTCCTGCACCCTCACCTCCCGCGTCCTCAGAGCCTCCCCAGTCCACCATCTGACTAGGAATCCCCGATGCAGGCTCTGATTCTGGGGAACCCACCCGAGACCTGTATTTCCTGGTCCAAGCCTCCCTTTCTGAGGACCCCCCCGGAGCGCTAAGGGGGCTCAGAGCCAGGGCTCCTCAGCCCCGGCTCTGCTGTGTGGACTGTGAGGCAATCACGTCGCTTCCCTGGGCCTCTGTCCCCCCCCCCTCCCCACATGCGGTTGGGTTGGGGGAAGGCCCTCAGGTTCCTTCCAGCTGGAAGGCCTGTGATGGGCCTGAGGTACCAGAAAGCCTTCTCCTGCCTGCCTAGCCCCACGGGTGTGCGTGTGGATCCTACCAGCGGGGCACCACCTGTTCTGTGGAGGCTTTTTTAAATGTAAAGGCATCTGATACAGGCATCTGAGGTGGAAATGAGTTTCCTGTTGGGCAGTCATGCCGCAGGGCAGAATCTGCCCAGGTGGGAGCCTTGAATCCCCTACAGTGGGACCCACCACCTGAAGGGGGTTTATTATGAATATAATCCTCACCTGAGGATATTTTTCCATGATTTTTCCCCCATTGATTTTTAGAGAAAGTGGAAGGGAGAGAGGAAGTGGGTAGAGAAAGGAGGGAGGGGGAAAGAGAGGGAGAGAAACGTTGATGTGAGAGAGACAGAGATTGGTTGCCTCCCACATGCACCCGACACGGGCAGGGGAACAAGCCTGCAGCCCAGGTAGGTGCCCTTGACTGGGAATCGAACCTGAGACCGTTTGGTGCTGGGACCGATGCTCTACCACTGAGCCACACCGACCAGGGCTCCCTTCTTCCTCTTTTGTTAACCCTCACCAAGGATATTTTTCCATTGATTTTTAGGGAGAGTGGAAGACAGAGGGAACGACAGAGAGAAGCATCTATGTGAGAGAAACACATCGATTGCTTGCCTCCTGCAGGAGCCCTGACCAGGGCCTGGCTGGGGAGGAGCCTGCAACCGAGTTACATGCCCTTGACCAGAGTCGAACCTGGAACCCTTTGGTCTGCAGGCCGACGCTGTATCCACTGAGCCAAACCAGCTAGGGCCGTTCTTCTTTTGAACGTGGTACATGACATCTGGAGCTGCAGCAGCTATCTCTCCACCACGAGGAAACAGCAGGAGATGTAAATAACAAACTAAGCATGGTGAGTACACACATAGAAAGAAGCTGGTTTTCAATAGCATTTCTGAATCACTGCACAAAACCTAAAACCTCCTACTCCTACTTAAGTGTCTGTATTGCTCAAGCAAGTCTTGGTTGACTTTTCTGTTATTTGCAGCCCAAAGCATTCGAAACAAATCAACAGTCTTTATCTAATGGAATCATTTTTTTCCTTTCTTTATTGATTAAGGTATTACATATGTGTCCTATTTCCCTTGACAGGAAAGCGGCCTCCACAGACTCAGCATAACTAGAAATGCACATCTCCTTATGAACAGGGTGGGATGGGGTGGGGTGTGGGTGAGGAGAAGATTCTGTCTATCTATCTATCTATCTATCTATCTATCTATCTATCTAAATTAATTAAATTTATTGGGGTGACTGGTTAATAAAATTATGTAGGTTTCAGGGGTACAGTTCTGTAATACATTATCTGTGTGTTGTATTGTGTGTTCACCAAGCCAAGTCTCCTTCCATCACTATTTACCCTCTCCTACCTCGCCACCCCCTTTCCCTGTTGCCCATGCTGTTCCTAAAGACTCATGAGAAGGCAGAGAGTTGGCTAGCTGGGGGAGTGACTGCTGCAGACCCTGGGACTGAGCCCCCACTTCAGGGGGTTATCCTCCGTGTGGAACCTTCTCTGAGGGCCTCTTTTTTGCTCAGGTTAGTGGGGAAGGCAGGGTCGGAAAAGGCCTCAGACAAAGGGGGCAAAGACGGGTCTCTGTCAGGAACGCAAAGCACCTGAGCTTCTCCACCCTTTGGAGGTGATGGGCAGGAGGAGCCCCTAGGGGTGACCGTGGGCAGAGTCTGGGTCTCCAGGGCCTGGCCCAGAGTCTCAGCTGAGGGAGTGAGCCCGGGGCCCCAGCAGCCCTGGGGGGTGAGGCCTGAAGGGGAGGGGGGTTCCAGCCTGGGCTAGGAGGGGCAGGAGGGAGGTGGCTCCACTCCCTGGCACCTGCCCTGTTCACGGGGCTAAAGCCTTGTGCCTCGGGGTTCAGACAGGCAGACATGCTGTCCCCAGGGAGCCTCCGCCATCCCCCAGGCCAGGTGTCCCCCGACCCAGCTAGTGGGTGGTTTTCGCACATGTCCATGAATTCTTAGGCATTCCTCTCATCAGGAGGTGGGGTCCGTGTCTCCTCACCTTGAACCTGGGTGGGCCTCTGGGAACAGAATGGCGTGAAAGGAATAGCCTGTGATTGCTGAGGCTGATTAGAAAAGGCCAAGTCGTTCCTCCCAGATTCTCTCCTGGGACCTCGCTCTGGGAGCTCAGCCGCCCTGTAGGAAGGACATCTCCCCTGAGGCCGCCACGTGCAGAGACCACATGGAGCGAGATGCCCGAAGGGCCCACTCCTCCAGGCGCATCTGTCTGAGTCCTCCCAGCCCCGATGGCAGGCGTGTGGTGAGGAAGCCTTTGAGATGAGCACACCCCCAGCCACCGAATGCCTGCCATGCATGGCCGCCCCCGAGAGAGAACTGCCTGGACTCCTGGCACCCTCTAGGCTCAGGAGCAGAAGAAATGATCATGTATGAGTTCCTAGGGCTGCCTAGTAACAAGTGACCACAAACTGGGCAAAACAACAAACCTAGCCTCTCGCAGCTCTGGAAGCTACAGTGTGAAATCAAGGTGCTGGCTTTTTCTGCGGGCTCCGGGGGCTCCGAGAGCATCTGTCCGGTGCCTCTCTCCTCCCTTCCTGTAGCAACGCTTGGTGATCCTCGGCTTGTAGGTGCATCATCCCAATTGCTGACTCCATTTTTGCATGTGTTCTCCCTGGGTTTCTGTGTTCAAATGTCCTTCTTCTTGTAAGGACACCAGTCATGTTTGATTAGGGGCCCACCCTACTCCAGTATGACCTCATCTTAACGAATTACATCTGCAATGGCCCTATTTCTCAATAGTACTGAAGTATTGAGGGTTCAACATCTCATTTGAGGGGACATAACTTAACCCAAAACGTATCGTTCCCATTTTAGCCACTGTGTTGGAGTGATTTGTTATGCAGCAATAGCTACTCAGAACACTAGAACCAAGGGATGGCTAGGGGAGCAGCTAAGACATGAGTGGAAATGTAAGGAGATAGAAACATTTACCAGAACATCCCTCCAGGAGGCTACTGTATGTGGTTGGAGTAATTGATTTTCTAAGTAGGTTGGGTTTGGGGTAGGGGCTAGGTCCTTCCCTGAAAAGATGTATGTTGCAATCATAACATGTGCTCAAATAACAGAGAGCTTCCCTAATGCTTCTGATGCAGGAAAAGAGCTTGGGTTTTTGCTTAGTAAGGTGTTTCCCCCCTTAAATAAATGTTGGATATTTACCTAACGAGAGAATCAACTTAATTATGGGAGTGGTTTTGGTCTCCACATAGCTCATCATGGACGTGCTGACCAACGCCTGCCCCTTCGGAGCTTACTGATTCACTGTGGGGTTCCTGGCTTCTCCAGAGACCACAAGTAACCCCGAGGGCAGGGCAGGCTCTGATTTGTTCTCACCCAAGTCCCCAGCACAGTTATTGGCATATGGTAGGTGGTCATAGTTATTTTCTGAAAACATGGACGTTGGAAAAGGGATTTGAAATAGATATGACTAAAGGTTTATAAATAAATCAGCTAAAAAAAATCATATAATGATGCTACAAAAATATTTTTTAAGCTCTCTGCAGTTAATGGAAGAGCCTATGGGAACACAAGTGAATTACAGGAGGCCAGGAGCAAATGGGAAAATCTAGTCCAGGGAAGTAAATGATTACTGAAACTACTGCACGTCCTGAGGACCCCCACGTGATTGGGCAGCCTACAGCTCCACAACATGAGCCTCTGTGGCACAAGAAAGAAGCAAGGCATTGTAAAAATGACCAGGCAGATTTGAAAAAAGAACCAAACAGAGATTCTAGAAATGTAAATATATCACATATGAAATGAAAAATTCAATGGAACAGTTAAATAGAGCAGACACAGCTGGAGCGGGAATTTGTAAACTGGAAGATAGATTTGAAAGAATTACACAAAATCCAGCACAGAAAGAAAAATGAAAAATATGAAAAAGAGGTATAGAGAATGGAATGAAAAGGTCTAATATATTTCTAATCAGATTTTTGGAAAATGATTATGGGAATAATGGGAGAGAGACAATATTCAAAGAGATAAGTAGCTGAGAATGTCCCATGATTATTAAAAAACATGAATCTTCAAATTTGAGAATTCCATCATGGGGATGTAAAGTACAGTATAGGAAATATAGTAAATAATACTGTACTAACTATATGGTGCCAGGTGGGTACTAGAATTCAGGGGGGGGGGGGCGGGGGCTGTCACCTTGTAAGTTATATAAATGTCTAACCACTAACACCTAAAACTAATATAATAAAATATTGAATGCCAACTGTAATTAAAAAATTTAAAAAAGAATTCCAATGAATCTCAAACAAGATAAATAAAAAGAAGTCTATACATAGATTCATTATATTCAAACTGAAGAATACCAATGACAAGGAGATGATTTTAAAAGTAACAGAAAGAAAAATTATTGTTTTTGCAACTTCTATAATTATAAGAAATTAGACTAATGACTACAAGAGTAGCAATGAAAAACAGAATAATAATAATTTTAAAGGGATTTTGAAAAGTCACACCAACTAAGGACTATACCCCAGTTCCTAATAAGACTGCAATAATTTCTTAAAAGATAAATATCCATTAACTTATGAATGAATAAAAATGTGGTATATCCATACAATAGCGTATTACTTGCCATAAAAAGGGATAAAATTTTGACATGCTACAACATGGATAAACATTGAAAACATTATGCTAAGCAAAAGAAGCCAGACAAAAGGCCACAAATTATATGATTTCATTTATATGAAACTAGAGGCCCAGTGCATGAAATTCATACACTTGCGGGGGTGGGGGATCCCTCAGCCTGGCTGTGCCCTCTCACAGTCCCGGAGCCTTCAGGGGCTGTCCATCGATTGGACATCCTTTGCGCTGACGCATAGGTGGGAGAGGCTCTGGCTACTACCGCTGCATTTGCCAGCCATAAGCCTGGCTTCTGGCTGAGTGGTGCTCCCCCTGTGGGAGCGCACTGACCACCAGGGGGCAGCTCATGCATTGAACAGGATTGGGCTGAAACCGACTCTCTGACATCCCTCAAGGGGTCCCAGATTGCGAGAGGGTGCAGGCCAGGCTGAGGGACCCCACCGGTGCACGAATGAGGCTGGGGAGGGATGTGGGAGGTTGGCCAGCCAGGGAGGGGCTGTGGGAGGGCTCCAGGGTGTGTCTGGCCCAGCTCGCTCAGTCCCAATTGGCCGGACCCCAGCAGCAAGCTAACCTACCAGTCAGAGTGTCTGCCCCCGGTGGTCAGTGCATGTCATAGTGAGCGGTTGAGCAGCCTTAGCATATAATTAGCATATTATGCTTTAATTGGTTAAAGGACTACTGGATGACCAGACACTTAGCATATTAGGCTTTTATTATATAGGATGTGCAGAATAGGCAAATCCATAGAGACAGAAGGTAGATTCATGGCTGCCAGAGGCTGGGGTGAGGGAGGGGGAATGTAGAATGTGGAGTGACAGCTAATGGGCATGCAGTTTCTTTTTGGGGTGATGAGATGTTCTGGAATTAGATAGCGGTGGTGTTGGTAAAATGTTATGAGTATGCTAAAACCACTGCATTGTACACTTTCAAAGGATGAATTTTATGATATGTGAATTATATTTCAATAAAAATGCAAAAAAAGGAATAAGGGTGAAAATAAAAGATTTTTATTTATGCCAAAATCGAGAGAATTTTATAAACAACTGACCCCTCATTAAAGGAATTTCTGAAGAATGAACTTGAGAAGAAAAATGACCTCAGAAAGAAAGTCTGAGACCCAAGAAGGGTAAACTTATTTATTTATTAACATATATCTTTATTGATTTCAGAGAGGAAGAAGTGCGAGAGATAGGAACATCAATGATGAGAGATAATCATTGATCAGTGTGCAGGTTGATGCTCAACCACTGAGCAATGCTGGCAGGGCATGATGGGTAAATTTAAACAACACACTGTCTAAAACAATGTCTACCCCATGGGGTTAAATAAGAGATGGAGCTAAAAGGCTGGTCCTTAACTAAATGGAATTAAAGCTTTCAAAGTACTTTGCATTGTTCAGGAGAAGGGTAAGATATTGATTAACTTTAGACTATGTTAAGTTAGGTAATCATTTCAAAATGCTGAATCACCAATAAAAGAATAAGAAATAGAATGCCTATCTTCCACACTAATAGATGGAGTAAAAAACTGCAATGAGTAAAACACCTCAATCAATTCAAAACACTGCAACAAAGAGGACAAAAAGAAACCCTTAGGAAGCAGAACAAACTTAAACGCAAAATAAGATCATAGAAATAAAACCAAATATATACTTAAGCTCTATAAATATAAAGAAACTGAACTCTCCAGTTAACAGATTGGATTAAAACAAGAATGGCCAAATGCCATTAACATAAAGCACATCTAAAATATGAAGACAGACAAAAAGTAAAACAGTGAAAGAATACAAGAAAAATGTTAACCAACAGAAAATTGGCACAATTATATTAATAGCAGACAAAATAGACTTTAAGAAAAATAGGTTAATATATGAAATTTAAATTCCTCAGGAGAAAATAGTTCTAAATTTATGGATACTTTGTAATATAAGTCCCTTATCAGATACATGATTTGCAAATACTTTCTCACATTCTGTAGGTTGTCTTTTTACTTTATTGATAGTGTCCTTAGAAGACAAAAGTTTTCAATTTTGATGAAGTTCATTTTATCTATTTTTTCTTTTACTGATCATGCTTTTGGAGTCATATCTAAGAATACTTTGCCAAATTCAAGATCATGAAGGTTTACCCCTATATTTTCCTCTGAGAGTTTTATAGTTTTAGCTCTTAAATTTGGGTCTTTGATCCACTTTGAGTTAATTTTTGTGTATGGTGTGAGGTAAGAGTTCAATTTTATTTTTTGCATGTAGATAACCAGTTGTCCTCATATCACTTGTTGAAAAGACTATTCTTTCTCCATTGTATGGTCTTGACACCCTTATTTAAAATTAGTTGACCATAAATATATAGGTATTTCTGGACTCTCAATTCTGGTGCATTGATCTATATATCTATTTTTTTGTGTGTGCTAGTACCACACTATTCTGATTACTGTTGCTTTGTAACAGGGTTTTAAATTATTATTTATTTTTAGAGAGAGGGGAAGGGAGAAGGAGAGAGAGAGAGAGAGAGAGAGAGAGAGAGAGAGAGAGAGAGAGAGACATCGATGTGAAAGTAAAAGATTGATAGGATGCTTCCTGCATGCCCCCTACTGGGGATCAAGCCACCAAACTAAGCATGGAGCCTGAAACATGGGCTTTGGTTTGACCCAGAATTGAACCAGAAACCTTTCGGTGCATGGGATGATGCCCAAGAAACTGAACCACACCACCCAATTTCAGATTGAACAGCAGGTGTTGAAATCAGGAAGTGTGAGTCTTCCTACTCTCTTCTTTTTCAAGATTGTTTTGGGTATTCCTGGTCTCTTGTCAATTTCTACGAAGAAATCAACTGGGATTCTGACAGTGGTTGCATTGAATCTTGCATCACTTTTCTGGGTTAGAACAGCTCCAATCAGCCTGTCCACCAGAGTAGAACCAAAGGACAACCTTCCTGCCTAAGCTGGTCTGGTGTGGCCTCCTGTGTGTGTCCTCAAGAGGCCACATCAGCTTGGGTATCCCTGGGACTGACTGTGGGTGGTAAGAATGCCGATGGCTAAAACAGGAACCCAAGGCTTTGAGACCCTTCCAAGGTTGTCGCCATGACTGTAGTAATGGATGATCTTAGGTTGGGTGCCCCATGAAGCAGACCTTGAGATAAGGATTTTTTTTAAATTAAATCTTTATTCAGATTATTACAGTTGTTCCTCTTTTTTCCCCCCATAGCTCCCCTTCACCCAGTCCCCCCCCCTCTGCCCTCACCCCCCACCCACTGTCCTCATCCATAGGTGCATGATTTTTGTCCAGTCTCTTCCCGCATCCCCAACACCCCTTTCCCCCCAAAGAATAGTCAGTCCAATCCCTTTCTATGCCCCTGATTCTATTATAATCACCAGTTTATTCTGTTCACCAGATTATTTATTCACTTGATTTTCAGATTCACTTGTTGATAGATGTGTATTTATTGTTCATAATTTGTATCTTTACCTTTTTCTTCTTCTTCCTCTTCTTAAAGGATACCTTTCAGCATTTCATATAATACTGGTTTGGTGGTGATGAACTCCTTTAGCTTTTCCTTATCTGTGAAGCTCTTTATCTGACCTTCAATTCTGAATGATAGCTTTGCTGGATAAAGTAATCTTGGTTGTAGGTTCTTGGTATTCATCACTTTGAATATTTCTTGCCATTCCCTTCTGGCCTGCATGGTTTCTGTTGAGAAATCAGCTGACAGTTGTATGGGTACTCCCTTGTAGGTAACTGAGTTTCTTTCTCTTGCTGCTTTTAAGATTCTCTCTTTGTCTTTTGCTCTTGGCATTTTAATTATGATGTGTCTTGGTGTGGTCCTCTTTGGATTCCTTTTGTTTGGGGTTCTCTGCACTTCCTGGACTTGTAAGTCTATTTCTTTCACCAGGTATGGGAAGTTTTCTGTCATTATTTCTTCAAATAGGTTTTCAATATCTTGCTCTCTCTCTTCTTCTGGCACCCCTATAATTCTGATGTTGGTACGCTTGAAGCTGTCCCAGAGGCTCCTTACACTATCTTCATATTTTTGGATTCTTTTTTCATTTTGCTTTTCCGGTTGGGTGTTTTTTGCTTCTTTGTATTTCAAATCTTTGACTTGATTCTTGCGCTCCTCTAGTCTGCTGTTGGAACTCTGCATAATATCCTTTATTTCAGTCAGTGTATGCTTAGTTTCTAGTTGGTCCTTTTTCATAACCTCGAGGGTCTCACTAGTTTTCTTGAGGGTCTCACTACATTTATCGGCGGTTTCTAGAAAGTTCTTGAAGACCTTAAAAGTGTGGTTTTGAACTCTATATCCAGTTGTTTGCTTTCCTCCATTTCTGTCATTTGTGACCTGTTTCTTTGTCTCCGCATTTTTTATGCTTCCCTGTGTTGGTAGAGTGGCTTTGTGTGCTAGGTGTCCAATAGGGCCCAGTGGCTCAGCCTCCCCAGTTATCTGAGGTGGACACTCTTGGTGCACCCCTTTGTGGGCTTTGTGCACAGTCTTGTTGTAGTTAAGCCTTGATTGTTGTAGGATCACTGGGAGGAATTGACCTCCAGGCCAATTGGCTGTGAGATTCAGCTGTGTCTATGGTGGGAGAACTTCTGTGCTGAAGACACCCTTATGAGGCAAGACTTGCTTCAGTGGGGCTTTGGTGCTCACTGAGTCTGCCCCCTGAGTGTGTCCCTTATGGATCTGAGGAGTTGTAATTGGATGGTCCCACTCTGACCACTGGGTACACTGGCTCTTAGATCTAAGGAGGTACTAATTTAGCCTCTGCCTGAGGCTACCCAGCAGGAGCTACGAAGAGATCTGCAGATTCCCCTTCCTTGTTTAGGGTTTGGAGGTGCCCAACTGAGGCCCAGCTGTGAAGCAATGCAAGCTGCTGTGGGGCCTTGGGCCTTCTCTTGGAAGTTCTGGGTCTGTCTGGCCCAGCTGTAATTTGTTAGGTAATTTTCAGATTGCAAAGGGCCAGGGCATTCAAATACAAAAGCCTCTGCAGCAGCTTGGGTGGGGCGGGGTCTCAGGGGATCAACAGGGCGGAGCAAGCAGCTATGGCTGATCCTCAGCCCTGCCCTAAGAGTCCCCGAGTCTCAGTGTCCCGGTAATCTCTGCAAGCACCTTTGAGAGAAAGCCACCCTCAAGTTCCGAGTTCTGCCTGCTGCCAGACAGTCCAGTTTCTCCCTGTATGAGTCTGGGTCCCCAGAGACTCACCCGGAACTGGAGTTCAGAGGAGTCGAGGGCTTGTGACTCCCTCCCGATTCAAAAAGACAGCCGTGTCCTCAGTTGCCAGCCTTTGCCACTTGCACCTCCGTACCTCTGCACTTCTGCACCTCCTCTGAGTCTCAGTGTGCTTTTCTCTTTCCTTCTAGTTGTAGAATTTCCACTCAGCCAGCCTTCCTGTGGTTCTGGATGATGTCCGTTTTGTCTTTTAGTTGTATTTTTGAATTTGTTGTGGGAGGCAGCAATTTCCTGTGTTTACCTATGCCGCCATCTTGATTTCTCCGAGATAAGGATTTGAATAAAGTAGTTATGTGGGGGGTGATTTTAGGAGGTACTGGAAGGAGAGTGGGGAAATGGACCAGGTTGGGGAGAGACGCCAGGAGAGTGAGCCTAAATGAGCAGGTTATTGCTGTGGGCATCTGGAGCTCAGTCCCATTGGGGACCTCTGGGAGAGGGAATAGAACCTTGGCACTACTGAGATTTTTTATTAGATAATTATTGGTTGGGGGGTGTCTGTCCTGAGCATTGTAGGATGTTTAGCACCATCCTAGCCTCTACCCACCAGATGCCAGTAGCAACCATCCAACCAAAATGTCTGGACATTGCCAAATATCTCATTAAGGGCAAGAATGTACCCAGTTGAGAACAGCTAGGTAGAACGGGTCTCAGAATTGTCCTGTCCAAGAGGGGAAGGAGCTGGGGTATTTACACACCAACCCCCACTCATCTGGATTTCAGGGATGCTCTGGGGGACATCAGTCCCTGGTACCCCTGGCCTGTGCTGAGGGTCCACCATGATTCCAGGCCACAAAAAGCTCCCAGGCAGTGTTGCAGGTGCTCATAGTAAGAAACCACCAGCATGGGTGGAAATAATGAGAGGATGTGGGCACACACAGTGCAGCTCCGTGGATCATGCTGTGTGCGGCTTTGGGGACCCTAATCCCTCCCAGATCTGTAGCTCAGCTTGGAGTCCCTGTTCCTGGGGCTTTGCAGCTTCCAGTGTGTATACAGTGTTGAAACTAACCCACTCTGGAGCAGGGTTTTGGCCCCTCAGCCTGATTCCCGGTTCTTAGCTCAGTCACAGGTCTGGCTCAGCTCCTGAAAGATGAGGAAAGATGGCCTGTGAAGAATTTTAAATTGAACAGCCCTGAAGTGATCTTGTTTTCAGAGGTAGAAGGCATTGGGCAGGGGTTGGGGGCGGGGGGCGGAGATGGACTGACAGAATCCACCTCCTCTCCCCATCTCAGCTCCACAAAATGAGTCTCAGCTCCTTGCAGGGTCTACTGAACATGAGGATCTGCAGCCTCTAAGGATGCTCTCCTTATATTTTTATAAAATGTTTTTATTTATTTTGGAGAGAGAGAGGGAGGGAGAGAGAGGGGGGGGGGAGAGAGAGAGAGGAAGAGAGATCGATCCACGTGCCTCCTGCATGTCCCCTACTGGGGATTGAGTCAGCAACCTAACCGGGAATCAAACCTGTGACCTTAACGTGTGTGGAGGATGCTCAACCAACCGAGCCACACCGGCCGGGGCTGGGGGCTCTCCTTTCTGAGTGTGCTGTGTGGCTGTGGGCAAGCGTGCCTCTTCCCTGGGCCTCAGTCTCCTTTCTGTGAAAAGTGGGGTGCGGTGGGGTGGACCAGGTGACCTTGAAATGTCCTTCCATCTTGAGTGACTGCCGAGAGCTCAGAGAGGCCGTGAGGAGTCACCAGGCAGCCTGGGCCTGGGGGCAGACGGAAAATGTGACTTCGTGACAGCTCAGCCCCCAGTGGCGCTGCTGGCCTCTGATCTCTGAGCATTTCCACTGCGCGCCTGACACCGGCCGGTCACAGCCCAGCGCGGCCCCTCGCTCACTCAGGAACATCTGCTACAGCATTTACCACGTTAATAGATTAGCTTTGAGAATCGGGCAGGTGCTTTCCACCCAAGCCAGAAAACATCAAAATCAGATTGCTCTCCAAGCCTTTCCGCACAGGCAATCGAGTTAGAATGACTCATACGGTCTAACAGATAATAAAACACACATAACATTTGCTTTAAGGTACAGGCGGGGGTATTTTGTCCCGCGCTTAGGAGAAACAAAAACTCACTCTATTTGGGAATAGGGTAATTGAATACAGATGGGAGGAGGTAAATGAAAGAATTTAGCAAATATCTCAGTGGAATAGCTAATGGGAATGAGACAGAATAGGAAATTAAAAATTATTCGAAGCAGATGGACCATTCTTTGAGTTTTTAAAAATTTATTAGGGCCGCAAAAAAATGTGTCTGTTTATTTTCTATGGCCATGAAATTAATGACTTGGTGAGTTTTGCTTGTGCAATTTTATGACTGCCATGTCATCTGTCATAATTTGGGGGCTGTTTGATATGGATTTATGAATCTCCCCTACCTCCACCCCTCCCTGATTTATTGGTGTGGGTCACATGTGAATTAGGCTGTCCCGCATCGAGGCTGCAACACCAATGGCAGCCTAACCCTGCAGGCCCTGGGCGGGGTGGGGTGGGGGCTTCAGGGATTCTTGGCCCAGAGGTGAGTGGACAAGCTGTGGAGGGTCACCCCAGGGCTGTGGGAAAGAGCAGGCTTGACCTGGCTGAACTTCCCCTGTGAGGATGACCCCAGCCAGCACGGGGGAGGAGGAGGTATTGGGGAAGGTTCTGGAAACCTGCTGGAGGCAGGAAGCCAGCCCAGGCTGCTTGAGCTTGGCTGGGAGTGGGGTGAGGGCTGTTGCTGCAGCCTCAACCCGCCTAAGGGCCACCTGGCTCCCTGTCCCTGCAGCCCCCATAGCTGGGCTCACCTGCCCACAGACCTGAAGCTCAGGGGAGGAGAAAAATATTCGCTTTGTTGGGAATCTGTTGGTGCCTGGCCAGGTGCTGGGGGCTTAGATGCACTCTCTAGATCAGCCGTGGGCAAACTACGATCCACGGGCCGGATCCGGCCCGTTTGAAATGAATAAAACTAAAAAAAAAAAAAAAAGACCATACCCTTTTATGTAATGATGTTTACTTTGAATTTATATTAGTTCACACAAACACTCCATCCATGCTTTTGTTCCGGCCCTCCGGTCCAGTTTAAGAACCCATTGTAGCCCTCGAGTCAAAAAGTTTGCCCACCCCTGCTCTAGATGGTGGTTAAAATGGGACTTTATAACCACAGACCTGAGTCTGAGTTTTGCTCTGATTCTAACCAGCTGTGTGGCTTTGGGCTGGTCACTGCTCTCTCTGAACCTGTTTTTTCCTCTGTAAAGTAGGAATAGAAATATCTAATGTTAGGAAAGTTTTGAGGGTCCAAGGAGATCCCCTCACCCATGGCAAAGTGCTAGCTAGTAAAGGGTAACATTATTATTCTTAATTAGAGGCCTGGTGCATGAAATTTGTGTACAGGTAGGGTTCCTATGCCAGGCCAGTGATTAAGGCTGATCTGTAGGGCAACCAGTGGGGCAATCGGGAGGCCCCCGCTGGCACCTGCCTTGGTCGGCCTGGGACCTGCAGGCTGCAGGCAGCTCCTGCATTAAGCATCTGTCCCCTGGTGGTCAGTGTGCATCATAGCGACTGGTTGTTCCACCGTTTGGTCGATTTGCATATTAGGCTTTTATTATATAGGATAATCGTCCTGTCAGCATCTTGAGGTAGATATTATTAGCCATCTGACAGAGGGGACACTGAGGCTCAGAGAAGTTAAGTGAGTTGCCTAAGGGCAGACAGGTAAAGGGATGGAGCTGGGTTTTCCACAAAGACTTGCTCTTTCCTTCATAACTCAGGCCCAGTGTATTCTGGATTGGGAAAGGCCCGGCCCCTGGAGGCACAGTTCAGGCTACACTCATGAGCCTGTTCTCTGGTTCTTTGGCCTGGGGGTCCCCCACGAACTCAGTCCTGGTGACCAGTCTCTTTCGATGCTCTGGCTCCCTAGAGGGACAGAGAGCCTCTTATGAACCCCACTATTGGGGCTAGCTGGGTACCCATCTAGGACCAGGCCTGTCTCAATCCCCTTCCCACCCTGACCCACTCCCAGAGGACTCTGGAGGCAGGGCTGGCAATGCTGCTCAAGGCCCCCTCAGGCCGGGAGTTCTCTGATGGATAATCCCTGCCTTGGCCAAATGCCGTGGTCTATGAGGTTTGGCCTCAGAACAGGCTATGGGTGGTTCTGAGTCCCATCTGAGCGCTTCTCCTTAGCCACATCTGTTCCCAGGAGTCCAGGCCCCTCATGCCTCTCTCAGCACTTCCAAATTAGTCACAGTAATAACTCACATTGCCCTAACCAGTTTGGCTCAATGGATAGAGCATTGGCTCGCAGACTGAAGGGTCCTGGGTTCGATTCTGGTCAAGGGCACCAAAAAAAAAACAAAAAAAAAAACCACACACACACACACACAAATAACTGACTTACTGAGCACCTGTGAAGGGCCAGGTCCTGTGCAAGGTGACTTGTTCATGCAATCAGCCATCGATTCTTCCACTAGTTAAATATTTGTTGAGTGCCTTCTGTGTGCCTGGCACTGTCCCAACACTGGGGGGTAGAACAGGGAACAAAACACACATGGTTGCCCTAGCAGCTAGGGCCTAGCTGGTTTGGCTCAGTGGATAGAGTGTCGGCCCGAGGACTGAAGGGTCCCGGGTTTAATTCTGGTGAAGGGCACGTATCTTGGTTACAGGTTCCCTGGCCCTGGTTGGGGTGCATGCGGGAGGCAACCAATCGATGTGTCTCTCTCACATCGATGTTTCTCTCTGTCCCTCCCTCTCCCTCTCCCTTCCACTCTCTCTAAAACTCAATGGAAAAATATCCTCAAGTGAAGATTAACAAAAAAACCGAACCAAACCAAACCAAACCAAACCAAACCAAACCAAACCAAACCAAACCAACAAAAACTCACACCTGGTCCCTGCCCTCAGGGAACCTACAGGCCAGTGGGAGGACAGGCAGTCATAAACACATTGCTCTCTACCCTGCTAGGTGGTGTTAAGGGCTCTGAAGAAAATGAAGGCGCGCAAAGGCTAGAGAGGCAGGGAGGTGGTGGTGGTGGGTCTGTTTTACGCAGACGGACAGAGGAAGGCCTCTCTGAGCGAGACCCACCCGAGGGAAGCAGCCATCTGTCTGGGTATCCAGGAAAGGGTTTCCAGGGACAGTGCAGGGCTCCCAGGTGGGAGGGTGGTCGGAGAGGTCAAGGAGCAGCAAGAAGGCTGGGCAGAGTCAATGAGGAGCGGGTTTTAAGTACTTTATCTGGTTTAACCCGCCCACCGTGCCCCCAGGTGGGTTGTTAATCGCCCTTTTACTGACGAGGATATGGAGGCGCAGCGGGAGGCTCAGCGGTCAGGCCAGTTGACCAAGTCACACAGCAGAGGAAGGTTCCCCGCCTGCATCTATGGGGTCCCTCTCTGCCACTCTACTTCTGCAGGTAGTACAACTGGGTGACCAGCCGAGGGGGCCCAGGGTCCCGGAGTGGCGCGAGGGCCGGCGGTGTCTGGAGTGTGCAGCCTGCATGCAGGCCGGGCTTGCTCCTGTGGTTGGGGGGCCAGTGGCAGCCCCAGTCCCCCAGGATTCTTTAAGGCTGGAGTGCTGGGCACCGACAGGGCAAGATGAACGAAAGCTCTGGGCTTAGTACCCGTCCGAGTTTCCTGAATGGTTTTCGTCCAGATGGTCTCTGGGAGGATAAGGTTTAAGAAGGCTGATTCCCTGGGAAGGGAGGACGGGAAGGCAAAGGGCTCCTGGTGGGCCTCCCACAGTGGAAACATCTCTTGTTTTTGCATAAAGGAAACTACTGCTTTGCAAGGTGTGACTGCCCAGGCTTAGCGACCTGTGTGATTTGCAGGCCTCAGGAGTGGGGTGGAGGGACCGGAAAGGGGTGGTGTCCTGGGAGGAGGACAGAGGGAGCAGCTCCCATCCCTCGGGGCAGGGAGCCTGCAGCCCCTACAGTGTCATCCAGCCTCCTCAGTCCCCTGGATTTCTCCATCCCCAGCTTCCTCACCTCTGACTGACTTAAGGATTCCTGCTGATCCCATGCACTCACAGCCTCGTGCCTCGGGGCCTCTGCTCATGCTGGGCCTGGGCTTGGAAGGCTGCCATTCATTATTCTGTGGCAGGGTGGCCAGCGAGGGGGCACTGTGTGTGCGTGTGTGTGTGTGTGTGTGTGTGAGTGTGTGTAGAGTAAATGATACATTAACTCCTATCATTGAGGAAAGCTGCTATAAAAGTTGCAGAGGCCTGGGAAAGGATCGAGACTCCAACTCGTTTTGTGTACGATTTGAAGGTATTAATTTTTAGAATGTGTCTGTGATAAAGGCCCAGTGGCAATGTTCTGAATTTGGTTGTGGTGGTGGCTGTACATATCAGTGATTATACCAAAACCCACTGAATTGCACATTTTAAATGCGTGAATTGTGTGATTTGTGAATTATCTATAATAATAAAAGCATAATATGCTAATTAGACCAGACAACTGAACAACCTTCCAGATATCATTCCAGACGAAGCCGAGGTGGTGGGGGCTGAGGCAGAAGCGGTTAGGGGTGATCAGGTAGGCAGGCGAGAAGTTAGGGGCAATCAGGCAGGCAGGCAGGCAAGTGGTTAGGGGTAATCAAGCAGGCAGGCAGAGGTGGTTAGGGGTGATCAGGCAGGTGAGCGGTTAGGAGCCAGCAGTCCTCGATTGTGAGAGGGATGTCCGATTGGGCCTAAACTGGCAGTCGGACATCCCCTGAGGGATCCCAGATTGTGAGAGGGTGCAGGCCGGGCTGAGGGACCCCCTCCACTCCCCCTTCCCCCTGTGTATGAATTTCATGCACCAGGCCTCTAGTATCACAATAAAGTAGTTATGAAAACAACTACAAAAAGACTCAGTAGCAGGGATGGCTATTGAGGTCCCTGAGATAAAACCACCATGGACAGGCAGGGGACAAGTGTGTTGGCTGGTAGAAAGGGGGTGGCTCTGGGTAGGGGGGGAAGGGAGCAGAAACCAAAACCTGCCTTGGACTAGTCACCTTGGTTTGTGTCCTAGGATTTGTGTGTTGTGAACTTGTTTTTAGAGAGAGAGGAAAGCAGAGAGAGGAACCTCAACCATTTGCCTCCTGTATGTACCCCAACCAGGGATTGAACCCACAATCTAAGTATGTGCCCTGACTGAGACTTGAACCCATAATCTTTTGGAGTACAGGAAGATGCTCAGCCACCCTGCCAGGACATTAAAAAATATTTTTAGAAAATTTCAAACAGATAAGGATACTAAAGGACTCTTTAAGAAAATGTTGAACAGGAATTTTCAAATATCCAAATGGAAAGAGAATAGTACAATGAGCCCTTGTGTACTACCCATTATCTAACTTCAACAATGACCAACTCGCCCTGACCGGGTTGGCTCAGTGGATAGAGTGTCGGCCTGCAGACTGAAAGGTCCCAGGTTCGATTCCGGCCAAGGGCATGTCTCTTGGTTGCAGGCACATCCCCAATAGGAGGTGTGTAAGAGGCAGCTGATCGATGTTTCTCTCTCATTGATGTTTCTAACTCTCTATCCCTCTCTCTTCCTCTCTGTGAAAAATCAATAAAATATATTTTTTTAAAAAAACAACAATGACCAACTCATGGGCATTATTTTTCATTGACATTCCCATTCCCTTCAGCCTTTTCTGAAGCAAATCCATATCTCATCATTTCATCTGAAAACATCACTACACCTAAAAGAATTAATAAGAATTCCTTAAGATCATGAAATATCTAGTCATTATCCACATTTCCAAATGTTTCATTAATGTCATATTTTTAAAAAATGTATTGTCTGTGTCAGGATCTAAATAAGGCCCATGCATTGTGATTAGTTGCTATATCTCTAAGTCTTTATCTATTCATAAGTTCCTTCCCTATTTTTTTTTCTTGAAGTTAATTTTTTTTCTTTTTCTTTCTTTTTTAAATTTTATTTTATTTTCTTGTTTAAAGTATTACAAATAGTAGTACATATGTCTCCATTTTTTCCCCCATTGACCTTCCCCCAGCATCCCCTATCCCCTACCCCCGCAGTGTCTTGTGGCCATTGGTTGTGCTTATATGCATGCATACAAGTCCTTCAATTGATCTCTTACCCCTCTCCAACATTCCCCAGCCTTCCCGCTGTAATTTGATAGTCTGTTCGATGCTTTTTTGCCTCTGTATCTATCTTTTGGTTCATTAGGTTATAATGGTCTTTATTATCCATAAATGAGTGAGATCATGTGGTGTTTTTCTTTCACTGCCTGGCTTATTTCACTTAGCATATGCTCTCTAGTTCCAACCATGCTGTCAAATGGTAAGAATTCCTTCTTTTTTATAGGAGTATAGTATTCCATTGTGTAGATGTACCATAGTTTTCTAATCCACTCATCTGCTGATGGGCATTCAGGCTGTTTCCAAATCTTAGCTATGGTGAATTGTGCCACTATGAACATATGAAGTTAATTTTTTAAAAAACCTGGATTATTGTTAAGAAGATTTTCCCACAGCCTAAATTTTCTAATTGTATGTTTAGCAAGCTTCTGGACTCTGAATTTCCTATAATTTGGAAGTGGTATTTAGAGGTTTGATTAGTTTCAGGTTTTTTTGTTTATTTGTTTGTTTTTTGGGAGGGGTTTGTTTGTTTCTGTTTTTGGCAAGGCTGCCTTAGTGATAGGGGCGTATCTTCCATCAGGAGACACATAATGTCTGGTTGTTTCTATTTTTGTGATATTAGGGACCATCAATATCTAATGCCCAGATCCACGAATTCATATGGGGCTGTAAAAAACTATCATTTGTTTTTCTTGCTTGCATAGAGAAACTTCTGGACTATTTGGTTACCCAGTGGTACAGTTCATATAGGAAAAGGCAGGAGAAGGCTGGATTCATCTTTTTATTTACCCGTCTTCAAAAGAACACGTTAGTTTACTATAACCCTCCTGGGTTTGTCGTTTTGTTTGCTTTTAGTATCATATGAGATTATAGATTTAAACACATTTGATAGATTTCAATCCATTGCAGTTAGTTTTTGTATTGATGCCCAGCTTGTCCTCTCTTTGACCAGTGGGAGCACTTGCTGGCACTACCCTAGTGGTCTTTGCAAGGTCCTTGCTAGATGTTATGACAAGGCTCACATTGTACTCTTCCTGCCTTAGACCCGGGATCGGCCACTTCCTGTGGGTGAATAAATCTAGGTCCATTTGAGGGAGGGACGTCCTCTCTCACATCGTTATACCACTTTGTCCTGGCACTGCATGACCCGAAGAGGTCAACCCTGTCCCATTGCTGTGGACAGAGCAAGTGGCAAAGGTCTCAGCATAAATGATACTTCCTCAAGAAAACCCTCCCTGCTCAGCAGACCATATCAGCAGCTCCTTGTTACTTTTCCTGCTTTACTAGTTTTTCTTTAAACAGTCAGCAGTCTTAATTGCAAGCAACAGAAACTGCTCTAAATGAAAAAGGGGTTGATTTTAAAAAAGTATTTATTAGAAGATTGGTTTGACTACATTGACAGATAGCTAAAGATAGAGAGTTTATTTTTCTCTTACCAGAATATAAGGTAATAGGCAGTCAAGGCAGAGGAGGCTGTCAGATGACTCGGCTTCTTAAAGTTGTCCAAGGGCCCAGGTTCCTTCTGTGTTGTTGCTCTGCATCCTCCAGGACAGTGCTGTCCAATATAACTGCTGGTGATGATGGTAATGTTCCCTATGTGTGATGTTCAATACAGTGGCCACTAGGCACGTGTGTCTATTGAGCACTTGGAATGCTGTTAGAGTGACTGAGGAACTGAATTTTTTACTTTATTTTATTTTGATTAATTTAAGTGGGCACACATGGCTAATAGCTTTGATGTTGGATGGCATATCTCTAGAGTGTTGCCCTTATCTGCTTGGTTAAAATAGACTCCACAAATCCACCTTGTATATTTTGGAAAGGGGAGCAGAAAGGGGAGGGCAAGCAGCTTCCTTCTGAGGACACACATCACTTCCTCTCACACTCCATTGGTTGCAATTTAGAAGGCGATGCCTAGCTGCAAGAGAGTCTGGGAACGAAGTCTCTAGTTGAAGAGCAGTATGTCCAGCTGACACTCAGCAGTTGCTGCAGCTAATGCTGCTGCTGATCCTGTATCTTGTTTATCATGTGTCCCAGTATTGAGTGCTCTGGGACACAACTGAGGCGTTCATATTGCCACTCCATATCTTAAAGCAAAATCTCGAGTTCCACAACTAACTGTACACTCATTTCGTTATTTAATCCTTAAAAAAATCTAGGAGGAAAGAAGGAACTGTCACTATTCCCCCTCCAATCTTGGCTTCCATCTTCACATCACCTTCTCCTTTGTGTGTATGTGTCTTCTCCTCTTCTTGTCTGTCTCAAATCTCCCTCTGCCTCTCTCTTATAAGGACAGCTGTCATTGGCCTTAGGGTCTATCCGGATAATACAGGATAAGCTACTCCACTCAAGAACCTTTACTTACATCTTTGGCCATACAAGGAAATACTCCCATGTTCTGGGATTAGGACACAGACATATCCTTTGGAGTCTCCATTCATCCCACTACAACTCAATTCACACACCTGGTAAGTGGGCTCCAGGGTTGCACAATTTCAGGGACACAGTGTTTAACGCAGCAGCCCAGCTGGTGACAGCAGAGCCAGAACTTGAATCCAGGCCAGCCTGATTCGAGAGCCCAGTTTCCATCTAGAATTTAAGCTGTAAAGGTCTGACCGTTAGAGCAGTTCAAGGTTGGAGAGCCATGGTCAGCCTGTATCAACACTGAAGGCTGGGTTGAAGCTTACATCGCCCATGAAACTGCTCGGCTCCACCATCACAGGCTTTCTTCGGGGTCTCTTTCCCCCCTGACTAGGTCCTCCCACGCCCTGGTGGGGTGTGCTATGCCTATAAAGGAGAATGCTTCCTCACATCTGAGAAGTGCCTTGATGAAACAATTTCACAGAATATGAAATTGAGGACATTTTTTAAATTATTATTTTTAGAATTGGCGCCACTGTTCTTGATTTAAAAAGCAGAGGAGTTGAGTTCCTTTGTTACTTGTCAAGGAAAATAGTACTCAGATTAAGTTGATTTCTGTATCTGACCCTTGCTTGGTTTCTTTTTGGGGTCAATGGCCTTTGATAGGAAAAAATAACCATGCTCCTTCAGCCTGAGGAAGTGGAGAGACAACAGGAGGCTTGAGCAGCCCAAGGCAGGAAGAAGCCAGCCAGGGCAGAGGGCTGCGGAGAAGGCAGCTACCCAAAGGCCTTGCTTGCCTTCATGGGGAGGCTGGGCCTGGGCTCTCAGAGGCTAGGTGCCAGGCCGGGAAGGTTCACCTCACTGATGAAGGCTGCTCTTCCCCAAATCCAGGCACTCATGCCCTCAAGAACACTCATGTTCATGCACTGCAAAGCTGCTTGCATTTTCTTACTCAAAACCTACATAGACACACACTTGTGTTCACATGCATGTGTATGTGCGTGCACTCACATAAACTCATACATAATTGATAGCACTTATTAGGCACTTGCTATGTACTGGTCCCATTTGATCAAGTGCTTTTTATGAATTAATTCCATTCAATCCTTACCACAATACTATTTCCCCATTTAATAGGTGTAGAAACTGAGGCACAGAGAGCCTAACTTGCCCAAGTTGGATTTGAACCCTGTCCATCTGGGTTAGTCTACTGCTTTGCCCAGGCCCATGTCTACTCTGATGTGACACATGCACACTCACACACATGCTGACACGCACAAGCTTGCACATGTATACGGAGACCCTGAGTGCACATGTGGACAAACACCTGAGTGCACATGTGGACAAACACACCTGTGCACCCACAGGTTCTGCCCCTCACAGTACTGCAGTCCGGTGTGTGTGCAAATGTATTCGGACACACACACTCGCCCACTGACCTTCACGTGCACTCCAGTTGCCCCTCCCGCCTCCCTGCCCCTCCCAGGGATAGGTTTTCTGCTGAAGCCAATGACTGAGGCCAAGCCTGGCCGGGTGCCAGGGTCAGGATGGGGGCAGGGTGGCCACTGACAGGGTGATGGAAAGCAGGAAAGTCACAAATAAGCAAACAGCCCCGCCTGGACACAGCCTCGCCGAGCATTTCCTGAATGTCCAGGGACATGTTTATTTTTTGACGACTGTCCAGAGCCAACCCCAAGTCTTTTTCTTCCCGAATGGCCGTCTTGATGGAGCCGTGGCGCTGTGGGTCTGGCTCACTCAGGGCTGATGTTTACAAATGTCCCTCTTCTCTAACTGAGGCTGGGAGGCCCCTGCAGGGTGGGCCCAGTTTACTTCTCAGCCCAATACCTCCAACCCTGGGTGCCTTGCTGCGGCTTTCTGACCTCTGACCCCACACTCTCCAGCCCACTCCAGCCTCCCTGCCTGCCTTTGCGGAGCTGTCCTCTGTCTGAGATGCCCAATTCTGTTCTCCTGGTAAATCCTACTCTCCTTGGACCTCACCAATGACACCTCCTCCAGGAAGAAGCCTAAGATCTTTCAAAGTGCAAGGAATCGCTTCCTTTTGGCACTTAATTTTTTTTTTTAATTTTAATTGCAAAATACACATAAAATTTACATATATATATATATATATATATATATATATATATATATATATAATCGACTTCAGAGAGGAAAGGAGGGGGAGAGAGAGATAGAAACATCAACGATGAGAGAGAATCACCGATCAGCTGCCTCCCGCGTGTCTCCTAATTCAGGGGATTGAGCCTGAAACTGAGACATGTGACCTGACCCAGAATTGAACCCTGACCTTCTGGTTAATAGGTCAACGCTCAACCACTGAGCCACATCAGCCGGGCTAAAATTTACCATCTTAATCTTAACCATTTTAAAGTATACAGTATAGTAGTATTAGGTACATTCACATTTTTGTGCAACTACCATAGAAATCTTTTCATCTTGCAAAACTGAAATTCTGTACCCATTAAACAATACTTTCCTATTCCCCCTTCCACCAGCTCCTGGCAATCACCTTTTTACCTTCTGTTTCTATGAATTTGAGTCTGCTAGGTACTGCATGTAAGTGGAATCATACAGTATTTGCCTTTTTGTGAATGGCTTATTTCACTTAGCACAATGTCTTCAATGTTCATCTGTGTTGTAACATGTGTCAGATTCTTTCCCCCTTTTTTCAGTTGGTCAGTATTTTTTTTCTTTTTTAAGGCTGAATAATATTCCATTGCATGTATAGACCACATTTATTTATTCATTCATCCATCAGTGGACACTTGGGTTGTTTCCACCTTTTGGTTATTAACTATTGGATAATGATGCTATGAACATGAGTATACAAATATCTCTTTGGCACTTTGTTTTTTTTACTTTTTCTATTTTATTGATTTGAGAGAGAGGAAGGAGGAGAGAGGGAGAGAGAGAGAGAGAGAGAGAGAGAGAGAGAGAGAAACATTGATTTGTTGTTCCACTTATTTATTCATTCATTGGTTGATTCTTGTATGTGCCCTGACTGGGGATAAAACCCTTAATCTTGGCGTATCAGGACCATGCTCTAACCAACTGAGCTATCTGGCCAGGGCAGCACTTTATTTTTTTAAACAAACTTGTTTATCTATTCATTTGTTGATGGGCATTTGGGTTGTTTCCAGTTCTGGCTATTACAAATAAAGCTGCTACCAACATTTGTCTACAAGTCTTCATATGGACCTATGCTTTCATTCCTCTTTCGCAAATATCTGGGAGTGGGTTGGATCGTATGTTAGGTATATGTTTACCTTTCTAAAGAGACTGTCAAACTGTTGTCCAAAGTAATTGCACCATTTTATATTCTTAGCAGCAGTGTGTCTAGTTCATCTATATTCTCAGTAATACTTGGTATGGTCAGAGTTTTTACTTTGAACTATTTACTCTAATAAGTGTGTAATGGCATCTCATTGTGGTTTTAATTTGTATATCCGTATTGACTGTTATTTGCCTTTGTATATCTACTTTGGGAAAATGTCTGTTTACATCTTTTGCCCTTAAGTTCCATCCATGTTGGTGTAAATGGCAGGATTTTCTTCTTTATCATGGCTAAATAATATTCCATTGTGTGTGTGTAGATATTATATTATATTACATTATATTATATATTAGACTGCTTGTGTTGTTCTACAGTTCACTAAAATTATAAGATATTTTAATTGGATTTTTGTTTTATTATTGATTTTTTAGAGTTCTTTATATATTCTTGATACAAGTCCTCTCTCAAATACGTGATTTGCACATGTTTCTCCCAATGTATGACTTGTCTTTTCATTTTCTTCACAATATTTTCTGAAGAGTATAAAAATTTAATTTGGTAAAGTCCAATTTGTACTTTTTCCTTTATCTATCATGCTTTTGATGTCATATCTAAGAAAATTTTGCCTAATTCAAGGTCAAAAAGATTTCTAGAAATATTATAGCTTTAGGTTTTACATGTAAAGTCTATAACTCATTTTGATTTAAAATTTTTGCATATGGTATGAGATATGGGTTGAACTTCCTCTTTTACTATACACATCCAATTGTTTCAGCATCATTTTGTTGAAAAAACTATCCTTTCTCCACTGAATTGTTTTTGCATTTTTGTGAAAATTAATTGTCCATACATGTGTGTTTCCTTCTGTTGTATTGGTCTATTTATCTATCTGGATGCTGGTACCACACCATCTTATTAACTGTATGTAGCTTTATAATAGGCCTTGAAGTCTGGTAGTGCTGGACCGCCAGCTTTGCTGTTTTTATGCTAAGTCTTTTGTATTTCCATCTGAATCTTAGAATCAGCTTGTCAATTTCTACAAAAAAGGCTACTAGGATTTTACTAGGATTGCTTTAATGCTGTGCTTCAATTTGAGGAACCTTCTAGCCATCTTCTGACCCATGAACATTGTATATCTCTCCATTTATTTAGGTCTTCTTTACTTTTTCTCAGTAATGGTGCAGAGTTTTCAGGGTACTAGTGTTACACATCTTTTGTCAGATTTATCCCTAAATAAGTTCATATTTTTTATGGTATTGTGAAGGATTTTTAATCTAATTTTTAAAATTGATTTTAGAAAGAGAGGAAGGGAGATAGATAGATAGATAGATAGATAGATAGATAGATAGATAATTGCAATGAACTTAGGGGTGGGGGGTGCATTTGGGAGCAACAGTGTATATTCATTCATTCATTCATTCATTCATTCATTCATAAAATACTTAGTGGGCAATGGCCTCTGCTAGGTTCTAGAGATGCAGGGGGATCTCTGCTTAAAATCTAGAGGGGGAAACAGATACTAAGCAAATAAATAGATTATCAAATTGATGGTTCTGGCAATAAAGAAAAAAACAGCATTTGTGTGATATAATTAAGGTTCATGAGGCGAGATAAAGGGAGACCCCTCTGAAAAGGAAACACTGAAATGAGACCTAGGAGCAGAGTAGAATGTTCCAGGTGGGGTAAGGCAGGCACAAGGGTCAGGGAGCAGGCAGTAGCCTGGCCTCTTCAAGGAGCCGCTGTGGCTGGAGCGAGGCGTGTGAGCTGGAGTGAGCAGGGAAGAGGAGCCTGGGACAGAGGCAGGGCTGGGAACATGCAGAGCCAATGGCCTGGTAAGATGCCCACAGAATGTATCGCCCGGACTAGGACACCTTTGGGACTGAAAGGGATGCTCCCAATAATAATGTTGGGATAACAGGTCACCCTGCTCGGAGGTCAAGGTAAAGAGTTCAAGTCTCATTCTCAAGGACCTGAGAAGCCATTAGGGTCTTGAGGAAAGGGAGATGGGACCGGATTTGCACCTGGAGGCCTGAGAGGGCCATAGCACGCAGAAACCTCCCAGCATCCTGCCCATCCTCATGGGGGCTACTCTTTGAGGAAGTTTTGGGAAATATTAGAAACCGAAGCGAGAGAAGCAACCAGGAGCCCATAGGTGGCGAGCAGAGCCCCGCAGGGTGGGTGGTGAGCGGGACACTGTTGCTGCGCGGCAGCCACCCGGTGGGCTTGTCTGACTATGACACCTGTCTCATGCCTGCTTCCCACAAATGCCCTTCCCAGCAAGTGAACAGGAAGGAGACCGTGATGAGAACTGTCCCATGCATGCCAGGGACTGATCTGGGGGGATGGCCCATCCTAGATCCATAGCCTAGTCCGTGGCCGGCAAACTGCGGCTCTCGAGCCACATGCGGCTCTTTGGCCCCTTGAGTGTGGCTCTTCCTAAGCCTTAGGAGTACCCTAATTAATAACAATGTACCTACCTATATAAGTTTAAAAAATTTGGCTCTCAAAAGAAATTTCAATCGTTGTACTGTTGACATTTGGCTCTGTTGACTGATGAGTTTGCCGACCACTGGTCTAGATCCATCTGACTGTCAAAGATTTTACAAAGCAGGAGTGTGAGATGTGTGAAAAGGGGAGAAGGCTCCTATTTTGGTGTTACTGGTCTCCACCTTCCTGTGGGCGTTACCCCCTCATTTCACTCGCTCAGTACGTTGTCCCAAGCAGAGGCCACAGCTGGCTCTGGAGCTCACACGTAGGGGAGTGACCATGGTGTCAGCCCTCCCAACTCACACTTAGATCCACAGAATACAAACTCCCGCCACCAGGGAGCTTGGGGTGGACAAAACCCAGAGAAGATAGCAGCTTAGGAAGGAACCAAATTTCCAAACTCCCCACAGCTGCCTGCGCACAGATCCAGGAAGCCCGTCTTCCTCCAGGAGGGACCGTCTCCTGCATGAGAATAAGAGATGGTTAAGGGGATGGACTGGGGTGGCCAGCACTGTCCATTATGTAGCCAAGAGCCATCCTCTCTCCTTCCCTGTTAATAATGTGATCTGTGCAATCAGCACCTGGAGAATCCGAATCTTTGGGAAGCTGAGACCTTGGGCCATCTTCCAGGCCCAGGAGATAAATCATGTTTGGCTTAAATGAGTCATGGAAACTCATTCCCTTGGTCAGTGATTGGCTTAGCTAGGGAAGAAGGTGGGAGATAAGAGGTCCGGTTCTGGCTGATGAGATGCAAACGGAAGTCTGCTGGGGAGGGCTCTTTGTTCCAAATTAAAACACACACAGGCACACACACACACATACATACACATACACACATACACACATACACACACATACACACATACACACACACATAACACACACACACACACACACGACTGGAGAATTCCTTTTCTCTCTTCTCTCTAATCCCTTTTCCCCTCCCTGGACTAACAGCGTGATGCTTAGTGGTACAGCAGCCACTTTGTCACCAGAATGCAAGGAGCTCGAATTTAAGGATGACGGTGTGGGAAGATGGAAAGAGCCTGGGCTCATGAAGTCGTTCTTGAGTTGCACTGCCTCTGGCCTTTTCGTTATGTGCGTCAAATGACCTGTACTTGTTTCAGCTGCTGCAGCCAGGCATTCTATGATGTGCTGCCAAAGTCTGGCCTTGGCTCCCACCCCCACGATGCAGCTGAGGCTTCCAGATTGGGGAACCCCCGCCCCCATCCTTAGAGGAGGAATTAAATGGCACAAAGAAATGAGGAGCTCCCAAGACCCTAAAGCCCAGCTCTGCCCCTTTCACCTCGCTGGGTCTTGGTTTCCATCTGCACAATGGGGGCATTGAAGAGGCCTTGGCTCACAGAGTTGTTGGGAAGGTAATGAGATAATAAATGGGATACTGAGCAATAAACCAATCAATCCAGGAAATCACTGGACGTAAAGTAGCTGTTCAATACAAGTGAGCCCCTTCCTTCTCTGGGAGTTACCCCTCCAACCCTGGCTGTCAAGTCACACACATCCATCCTGCATGTCACCCTATGGCCAGGAGAAGATTTTGCATTATGGAACCTTGAGTTTTAAATGAAGTGTCAAATGTAATTTGGCAACACTAAGAATTAAGTATGTGGTTGCCCTTAGAAAAGCCAGGGAGCTGGGTTTTCATTGTGAAATTGTTGTCGGCCCACAGGGGAGGTGAAGAAGAGGCAGATACCTTGCCTGGTCAGCACATTTCTCACCCCAGACCTCAGAAGTGGGGCTCCTTGAAGAGCGACCAAGGGGTGGCGCTGAGGGGCAGAGAAGAAACTATTTCTAGGAGTGTCCCCCCATCACTGCGGCCCCTTCCTGGCCACCTCCGCCCTCCATGGCTGTGCACTCCATCTGTCAGCTGCAGACACACATGTGGCTGCTGTCAGTCCTTCCCCTTTAAGGGAAGGGAAGCATTTCCTGAAAGGGTGATGGGGGAAGAGGGAGACGGGCAGCCAGAAGGGAGGCCACATTTGTCTCGATGACAAACCAAGGACAAAAGCTCAGCCTGGAGCATTTCAGGAGGGAGCCGCCAGCCCCCTCCTGAGGTTGGGGAGAACTATCCTCCCCTGGCCTCAGGGGCCTGGGGCATGTTTTGAGTGGGGGGGGGGTGTCAGGGGGGTATCAGTGTGTAGGGAGTGAGCAGCTGTGCGTGGACATCCAGGACCCACCCAAGTCAACAGCCTCCATCCCACACCAGGCCTCCCCTCTCCAAGGAGTCTGGGTTTAATTTTCTGGTCAGTGAGAAAAGGAGGAGGAAGAGGACGAGGAGGAGGAGAAGAAAGGAGCCAGTTGAAGTTCTAATGCAGTCGGCTGGGATCTGTCACTCAGCACACAGCCCGCTGACGACTCGGGCAGCCCCAGCTGTAAGCAGCCCATGATTTATGGACACCGAGTGAACTCCTGCGGCAGAAACCAGCCTTGAGATCAGAGCAGCAATAGGGCCCTTTTTTTGGCAGGAGACAGGGCCTGCATTTTTCTCATTCATGCCAAACTGCTTTGCACGGCAATTAGCTCTGTCCTCATTTAGTCTCCAGTCCCAAAGGGTAATGAAAGTCATATATCATCTTCAAGACTGCTAATTACTGAGCTCGCTTTCAGGTAGGCTTTGTAACTGTGAGAAGGGCCTGTCGGCCCAATATTTATTACTCTTCCAATAAGTAAGCAAGGGGGGGCGGGGGCGAGGGGGGAAGAAGGGAGGGGAGGAAAGAAGGGGGAAAAACAACTTTCTGGAGAGACCGCCCAACCCCAGCCCCAGCCCCGGGATCTCTGACATACCTTCTGCAAATGTGCTCATCAGAGGGAAACATCTTTATTCCACGGAGCCATTTTTCATGCCCCGGCAGAGCGGCCTGGGAAAGTGGAGAGTGGTGAGGAGAGGCCTGTGAGGGGGGCGGGCTGGGATCTGCTCTGGAGGGGGGCAGGGGACTGAGGGGGACAGAGGGGAGGAGAGCACAGGAGGAGAGCAGAACAGGAAAGGAAGGCAGAATCCCCCAGCCCCACCCGGGTCCAGAACATCCCACCCCTCATTCTTGGGCTGCTGGTGGCTGGTGAAGGGATGGTCAGGCGGGCCCAGGGTTGGCTGTGTCTGTCACTTCAGGGCATGGGGTGTGTCAGGATAGAGCTAGAAAAGTTTCATCTGAGCGTTTTGCTCTCTTTGGTCGTCCTGCCTCTAAGTGGACCTACTGTCAGGATTATAATCGACACCAGCAGGTTTCCATGGGTGTGGTTGACGAAGGGGGAGGTAGGCCCTTATTTCCATTCAAATGAACTTTAAAAATGTAACAACTTTTTAGAAGAACTGGGCATAAACATTAGCCAGGGTCACACATGGTTATTTTTATTTATTTTTTAACTTCCACCCCTTTATTTTATTTTATTATTTTTTTCCATCACCATTTATCCCCCATATACCCTCTTCCACCTCCTCTCTCCCCATGCAGTCACCCCACTGTCCAACTTACGGTTATTTTAAATAGAGATTACAATTAAAGCAAGAGCTAAAAATTACAAATATTTAATTGCTGTTAGATATCATACTCAGCGTGTGACCAATTATTTATTGAGGGCAAATGTTACAAGTCAGGTTTTTTGCTGGTTCGTTTGTTTCCTAAAGAGCTGCTTATTGAACATTCACCAGCACCCGCTGGGGCAGTCCCATGGCAAGAGGGTTGCTCACAGTCACCTCCTGGTGACTTCTTTCCACCCGAGGGAGGTGTGGAGAGCACTGGGAAGGGAGTTTGGAGACCTGAGTTCTAGACTTGGCTTTGCTGCCGAGGGATCCGGACTTGAACTCTGTCCTCATTTGCATCAGGTGGCCATTTGCATCAGGTGGCCCACAATTAGGTACAAAATTATTTTCGTAAAGAGTCGAGAGCCACAAAATGAAGCTTCATTGAAATGAATTAAGTTTTTGCTCACAAACATAAGGCAGCTCCACCATCTGTGTATAGAATGGGCTAGGGTTGTGGGTATCTGTGCAAAACACATGTGGCTACAGGCACTGCACAGGGCGCGGAGGACACTCCTGCTGGCCCTGGAATTCCCCACCGTTTTTGCAGCTGGACAGACAGGGCTGGAAGGCCCCCTCTCCCCACCTCTGTGCCCTTCGGCGAGTGGCTTAGCTTCTCTGTGCCTCAGTTTCCTCCTCTGTGTCTGTTCTTAGGGTGCTGTGAGGATTGAATGAGCGTGCACATTGGATGCTGGGCACTGACTTGTTACGTAGGAAGTGCCCGATACGCCCTCGGAGTTGCTGCCATGTTTTCCCTGCATCGTTTCTTTCCTCTGGGAGAAAGGTGCCCCGCGCCTAACTCCCAGCTGCCAGGACCCCAGCACAGGGGCGGGGCTGAGACAGACGGGCTGTCCTCTCCTCCTCCTCCTCCTCCCCCTCCTCCTCCTCCTCTTCCTCCTCCTCCTCCTCCTCCTCCTCCTGGGGTGGAGCCTCCCAACCCCAACAGCTGTGCAAAGCTTTTCGTGTTCCTTAAGCTCCCATCACTGGGGAGGAGGAGGGACCCTGGAATGTCGTGCTCCCAGGTGAGGAGGCTCAGCTGCCGGGGTGTGCTCTGGACTCTGTGGGCGGGTCAGCTGGGAGGACACCAAACAGGCTCTGGGACTCTCCAGTCCACTAACCCTGAGCCGGTCTGCCTTCCGCCCACGTGGTTCAGAAGCCCTTCTGCACGGCCTGCTCCTGTTTCTTACACGAGGGGGCCTGATCCTCGGCTTGGGCACCTGGTGGTGACAGTCTGTGGGGTGGATGCCACCTGCCTGCTTCCTCCCACGCCCCTGCGCCCTGGCCCCGGCCCTGGCTCTGGGAGGTTCTGCTTCTCTCCTGTCACGCCTCTCCCTGCTCTGGGTGACTCCCCCCACAGTCTCTGAACACATGCACAGGATGTTCTTCCCCACATCTTTCGGCTGTCCCTGTCCCCTGATCCTGAGGGGTGGATCCACCCGCTTGGATGCAAGCCCCCCCCCCCCCATTCTCTCTCCTGACCCTCTGTCTGACCTCTCCAGCCCACCCTGCAACCACCTTCCATTCCTCTCCATTCTGGGCTTGTTTCTGCTTACTTTTTCAACTTCCTACCATCCCATCCCCACTTACCAGGGCCTGGCCTGGTGACCACTTTCTGGACCTTGGACTTAAGGCTTCCTGAGAGTAGGCTGAACACACTGAGGTTAAGCAGGGCAACAATGAGTGGAGCCAGGGCCTCTATCAAAGTCAGGACTCAGGGCTCTGAGACTCATTGTGGTGATGGCATCCTCCCCACCCAGCTTCTCCTCACAGCAGAATCATGGTTGCCAGAGCTGTGGCCTCACATCCGAGCCCATGGAGGACGACGGATATCTGTCCCGGGTCTAGTTTTAAAATCCTGGGAAGGACTTGATTGTCCAAGGTTAGGACACATGCTAAACTCTGGACACCTCACTGTGCTGAGCAGATGGGGTCCAGGGAGGGGTCAGACCTGGTGTTGCAGAAAAAGGGAGATGCCATGCTGAGCAAGGACGTGTCACTGCACTGCAGGTGGAGACCGTCTCCTGACAGTCTAGCACCTGCAACCGGTGCAAGCAAGGCCGCGGGGGCACTTGGTTCAAATGCACACGCTGCTGCCCCCTTGGAGACTTATCTCAAGAGAGCCACAGCCATGCTTGGAGCGAGAGGGTCATCTTTTTATTTTTTATTTCTTCCCATGAACCAGGAGTGATTATTGCAGCGATTTGGCCAAGGTTCCAATGGGTGGCTCCAGCTGCGGTTGGGCTCCCAGCCCAGGAATGGGCAGGTGAGAAGAGGAGAGAGGAGAGAGAGTGTGCCTTCACCGGGGCCTCAGTTGCAAGATGCTGTTGGGAGCAAGGCTGCAGGAGAGGCCTGTGCCATTGGGCCCCACATTCAGGGGCTTTATCATAGAAAACCTCTGGACCTGCCAGTTGCCAAACAGTGGCATCGACGAATCTGTCTCCTTCCCAAAGGCCCAGGGGGCAGGGGCAGCCAAAAGCTGAACCGTGCCTTCCATGTATGGGCCCTCCCTGCCTCGCCAGTCACTGACCATGGGCACTCAGACACGCCAGTCCCTGGACCCCCTTGGCCTGCAGAGCCCCGGCCTGCTCCATGCACCCTGCAGGTGAGCCTCGGTACAGCTTAGGTACAGGAGTGACTTAAGGCCTACGATAATGTGGAACACTTGCCCACAAGAAACTGGGTCAGAATAAAGAGGGGGAAATTCACTTACATTTTGAATTCATGGGTGGAGGTCTAAGTGAGAGTCACAGAGCAAAAAGTATTTTCCCCTAAACTCTGCTGCTCTAGGGCCCTCAAAAGAGGGCCTGGGCGGAGGGCCCTGTGGGCTGGGTCTTCCCTGCGGACGCGGCTTCCAGACCCTTCACACTTATTGCTATCTGGGGGGACAGAGTGGATTTCTGAGGCCAGGAGAGGGGGACAAGGACTGTTTAAACGAGGGTGAAGGTGTGGGTTTCAAGTTTGGATAAAAACTGACTGGAGAGAGGGCCACGTTGGGGAGAGAGGTCACTGCACAACAGGGAGAAATAACGGAGCCACCAGTGGGTCCCGGCCCTACGCTTGTCCCACACCCACAGGCCTCTTGCCCTTACTGTTCAGGCTGCACAGCAAACCATCCCAAACCACTTCCCTGTGCCACAGATCCTGAGGGTCAGGATGTGGACAGGGCTCAGTGAGAATGGTGTGTCTGATCTCAGCTGCGTCACTCAGAGGCTGGGGATCATCCGGAAAAGTCTTCATTCACATGTTTGGTGGTCGTTGCTGGCTGTCAGCTGGAGCTTGGTTGGGCGGTGGGTCAGAAACCTCCGTGGCCCCTCCACGTGAACTCTCTGCGTGGCAATACTGGGCTTTCTCACAGCGCGCCGCTGGAGTCTAAGGACAGGCATCCCCAGAGCTGACAGAGCGGTGTGGCCTTGTCTTTCTTTCTTAACATATATTTTTGTTGATTTTTAGAGAGAGGGAGAGAGAGATAGAAACATCGTTGATAGAGAAACAATGATCAGCTGCCCACTGGGGATCAGCTGCCAACCCTGGCATGTGCTCTGACCAGGAATGGAACCAGTGACCTCTTGGGACATGGGTCAATACTCAACCACTGAACCACACTGGCCAGGCTGTGTGGCCTCTTCTAACCTAGCCTTGGAAGTCAGGGAGTGTCACTGCCTCCTTCCCTTCATGGGAGCAGTCACAGGCCAGCTCAGATTGAAGGGGGAATGAATTAGCTTCTTCTTCTTCATGAGGAGAGGGAAGGCTATATTGTAAGGAGTGTGTGGGATGTGAGATGTTGCTGTCGCCATCATTGAAAGTACAGTTGGCCCTTGAAAGACATGGGGGTTAAGGGTGCCAACCCCTTGCGCAGTTGAAAATCTATGTATAACTTTAGACTTCCCTAAAATTTAACTACTAATAGCCTACTGTTGACTAGAAGCCTTATCAATAGCATAAAGTCTATGAACACATATTTTGTATGTTATATGTATTATATACATATTCTTACAATAAAGTAAGTTAGAGAAAAGAAAATCTTATTAAGAAAATCATAAAGCTCTAGCTGGTTTGGCTCAGTGGATAGAGCGTTGGCCTGCGAACTAAAGGGCCCCAGGTTCGATTCTGGTCAAGGGCACATGCCTGGGTTGCCAGCTCAATCCTCATTAGGGGGCATGCAGGAGGCAGCTGATCAATGATTCTCTCTCATCATTGATGTTTCTATTTCTCTCTCCCTCTACTTTCCTCTCTGAAATCAATAAAAATATATTTTAAAAAAGAAAATCATAAGGAAGAGAAAATACATAGACAGTACTGCATGTATTTATTGAGAATAATCTGTGTATAAGTGCAAACCCATGCTGTTCAAGGGCCAGCTATACCCTTGAACCAGTCACATCTCTGGAAAATCTACCTGCCACACTCCTAAATTTAGGAAGATGAGGTCCAGTAGCAAACAGGGAGCTTCACACCCACTTCACAGAGGGAACAACTGAGGCTATAAAAGTCATTTAATTTAAAAAGCGCCCTAGTCCCCGGATGGGTAGATCAGTTGGTTAGAACAGTCACCCCCAGTATGCCAAGTTGGGGGTTCAATCCGCAGTCAGGGCACATACAAGAATCAACCAATGAATGCATAAATAAGTGGGACAACAAACCCCTCTCTCTCTCTCAAAAGAATAAATGAAAAATTTAAAAAGGGTCCTAAAAGCCCAGTGTCCACTCAATTTAGGGATTTTTCCCTGTAGTATCCCATGGGGCTAATTATCTGCCTCTGCTTGAATACCTGCAGTCATGTAGAGATCATTCCCTCACAAAGGGGCCCATCCCAGTTGCTGCACAGTTGGAATTGTCAGAAAGTTCTAAGATTGTGATGAAAGCTGCTTCTCTCTCCTCCTCACTGGCTGTGGTTCTGCCCCTGGTGAACGAGAACTGGACCAGGAACACTAACTGCGAGTCTGGCCTGTGTCTGGGGCTTTCACAGCTCTTTTACTGAGAACAAGCAAGTGCCAACCTGCTCAGTACGGATGGAGATGTCACTTCTCTACCCTGAGGTCTTTCCCCTGCTCCTCAATGACCAGGTTGCCCTACTGCTCATCACCTTTGCCTGGTACAATTCCTCAGAATTCTTAAAACATCATTTGAACTTGATACTCTAGCCTAACAATGCAACATGGCTCTTTTTTTCCTTTAAAGCAGCCACCTCATACGTGGTTGGCTCATCTTAAGCTTGCAGTCAACTAAGCACCTGCAATCATTTTTCACTTTAACTGCTACTGTGCCTGGTCTCTCCCATGCCGTTCTTGTCCAGAAACCCTCTCATCAGACCAGGATTAAAATAAGAATGAATATCCAGAGGCCACTGTTGGCCACGAAGGACTTCTAAGATCAAGGGTTATCTGAAGAATGGACCGGTGGCCTTGTCCCTGGTGGACCAGGGTCAGCTTGAGCTCTGGCTTTCTGGCTGGCAGGAGGGAAGACCAAACGGGTTCATTCAAAGGCTGAGAGAACTGCCACTCAATGTGTGCCTGTACCCTTCTTGCTTGGGGGTGGGGAAAAACCATAGGGATAGGAAAGTGCCATGTCTGACATACTCAGGAATGCAAGTCACTTGGGCCTGGTCTGGGAATGGACTGCCTGGCCTGAGGGGTGAGGTCACAGGGAGTGCTGTCAGGCAGAAGAGGATCAGCAAAGGCTCGCTGCAGCCCTCCTTGTTATGGGTCTCAGTGGATTCTTACTTATGTACATACATGTAAAAAAAGAAAAAACATTTATTGATCTTAGGTACACCCCCCTAAATTGACATGTCCCCTTAGCACCAGGATGAGGTCTCTCTGGGTTGCAAGTGACATAAACAAAGCTAAAACTAGTTTAAGCAAGAAAAAGAATGAATTGGTTTACCTGTTGCTAAGGCCAAGGATAGAATGGGCTTCAGGTTTGACCAGTTCCGGGAACCTGAAGAAGTCGTCAGACTTGTCATCCATTGCTCTGGTTGGCCTCATTTGCTCCTGGAAGTTGTTTTCTTTCAGGCAGTGGCAGCCATGTCACTAGAAGCCCTGGGGTCCTAGCCTTACAGTTCTCAATCTAAAAGAAATGGAGAGTGTCTCTTGTTCAGAATCAACATATAAAATCCCAGGGAAGGACTCTGATTGGTCTGATATGGGTCACATGCCTATCCCTGGACTAATCTTTATAGGCAGAAAGATGGGATAGAATGATTAACCAGGCCTGGGTCATGTGTCTTTTCCAGTGGCCAGCTACCTCACAGGCGTCCAAGGGCATGGAGTGCGACCAGGCCTCAGGGAACAGGAATGGACAAGTCAGGAATTGAACTGTCCTCCCCAGTCCCAAACATAACATTACTTTCAGGAGCCCAAGGCCACCTATGGCTGAGTTTAAGGAAGAGGGAATTCCATCGGTGGCAGGGATAGGTATTCATTACTGGACCAATCAATCAGCTGTGGCAAAGGGCAGGTTTCTGTATTACAAACATGGCCTCTGAGCAGGCCTGGAGCAGGCCCGGTAGCAGCAGTTTCTTAGAGAAGGGGGCGTGGGTGGGGCAGGCATCTCAGAACAAGATGACGTGCTAATTCTAGGGGACCCAGAGGAGAGCAAAGCATGGTACTGTCCCTGTCCTCAAGTAGCTTCGAGTCTAGCTGGGCAGGCGAGCTGCTCATCTGGGCCAGGGGTTACAGGATCTCGGAGGAGGGCAAGGTCATTGTGGGCCAGGACAAGCAGAGCAAACCTCCTGGAGGGAGTGGGCATGGAGCTGGCCTTTCCAGGTGGGCAGGAAGGAAAGGAAAAGATACTCGAGAGCATGGGGCAGATATTGCCCCAGCAGATGCTCTCTTCTTGCACCTGATCGCCTCACCTGAAACAAGATGCAAATGCCTTTAAAGTCTCATGTCCACGATGGGGCCTTTTCTCAGAGCATGAGCCCTACACAGTAGGTTTCTACATGGCTCCCTCTCTCCTCCCTCCGGTTTCTGCCAGATCCTCATACCCTTGGTCCTCGGATGCCCAGGGAAGTGATCCCTCCCGCTCGGCTGCTCACCATCTCTGGACATGTATGTGGAGGTTGTAGGGAATTTTTCACGACTTTTTGGAAAGTCAATGAATGTCTTCTCCCTCCACAAGCCAAGAAAGAAAAAAACAAAACCAATAGAAACTCCAAGAATAAAAAGAGGGGAAAAAACCCTTTGTATCTGGAGACAGTAAAAAGACCTGTAAGCTCTGAGGTAAGGGCTGCTGCTCAGAAGAAATAGAGGTCCAGGAAAACCCTGGACTTGCCCAAGTTCTCCTGGCAGAACTAGAACCTGGCTTCTCACCGCAGGCCCAGTGCTCTTTCATTACCCTTGCGGGTCAGGGGGAGTGGGCCTGGCAGGGGTGCGTGTGGGGGGTGGGGCATGGCCCAGCTTCCCCAGGCCGAGGAGAGGCTCACCCCAGCAGGGCCAAACCAAGTTCTCTGGGAGCCCTGGAGGACCCAGAGGGTGGCCAGAGGTCACCGCACCTCCTGGGGTCTGGGGGATGGTCCATCCCAGGCGGTTTATCTGGGCAGAGTCCATTTCCTGTTGGAGGAAAAGATCTTTGTGTTTCTCTGCTGTTTTTTCCCTTTCACACAGATCAGAAATCAGATCCCGTCAGATAAGCCCAGTTGAAAAGAAAGAGGCAGAGGCTGGCCCAGAGAGAAGGTCCCTCCCCAAAGTCACACAGGAAGAGAGGCCTTACCCAGAGAGGAAGGAGAAAGGGGTTCGCCTGGGCCTCCCTCCAACTGTTACTATTTCCAAACGAGGTCACACAGGCCGGGACTGCATTATTTTTTGCATCTGGTTAAAAGCGACCCCTTTTAAAATATAAACGTAAAGACTTCCCGGGCCTCCCTTTGGTGCAGCATCCTCGCTGCTTCTGGGAGCGGCGACCTGAGCAGAATGGAAGTGGCCCCCACCTCGCCTGACCTCAGAGCTGCACGGGGCAGGGGAGGGAGGGCCGGGCCGGGAGGAGGGGGACGGGAGAGGGAGGGGAGGAGGGGACAGGGAAGGAGAGAAGCGGGGCGAGAGTGGAGAGGAGGGGTGGCCAAGCCGGGGGAGAAAGAAAGAGGAAAACCCCCGGAGGGCGCCCAGTGCGAGCGGGAGGGGCGGGGGCGGGCGCGGGCGCGGCGAGGGGGCCAGGGCAAGGTGACCGCGGGTGTCAGCGAGGGGCCGATTGTCAAGGCTCTATCTGCGCGATGATGGATGCGGGCCCGGGCTTCTCTGTCAGCCTGTCACGGCGCAGGAATGTTTAATGTTCTCATTATTGGTTACGCTGTTGTGTATATTTCTCTGTCAGCACCGCGGACCCAGCTGAACTGGCAGAGCACTTCAAAGGCCTGCGGGTCATTCATCATCCCCGTGACGCTCCGGCAAATGCTCAGCTTCAGCTCCGCGCCAGGGATTTGTTATGACTTGCGAGCCGGCTGACAGACAGGCCGGCCGGGAGGGGACGGGGCGAGGCGCGCAGCCCGTTTGGGTGTTTTGTCACCGGGGCGAGCGGCAGCGCCCAGCACCCTGCGCCGCGGCTCCCGGGGCGGGCGGGGCGGGCGGGCCAGGGAGCCCCAGGGGCCGGGCCGGGCTCCGGGGGAGGCAGCGGCGCGCCCCGGTTGGGGTCCCAGGGCACCCCCCCCCCCCCAACTCTCCCGCGAGCCCCGCCGGCGCCCTCTCCCTCCTCTGGGCTGGCGGTGGTCGCTTGCAAAGTTGTGCTGAAAACCTAGAGGTTGGGGGGGGGGGGGGGGTTGGCGGGGGGGGGGAGCGAAACTTGCAGCCGTCCAGGGCCCGGGAGGGGCGGCCGCCCGGTGGAGGGGAGAGCGGAGAATATCGGAGCTTTGTTTCCTTTCCCAGGCCGTGACATGATTAATCGTTTTCTTCTGATCTAATTTTGGAACATGAAAAACAGCACATTTGTCTTGAAGAAAAATGATGTGCCGAACTGCGCAGATGGAAATTTCGAGCAATGAGAAAGATTAAAGTGAAACCCCACTCCTTAGACCTAATCATGAGTTGTAGATTATTCTGTCGGCCCAGCCAGATGGTAGCTCTGATTCCACAGCCCCTTCTTATATTAATGAATACTAGACTGTTATATTTGACTTAGGTAAGTGAAATGTCTATCAGAGCTAATGGACTGCCAGCCAGCATAACACATGTTGTACCGCTAAGGGTCCTTGCTGCATTTTTCATGTTTTATACTAATGTAGAACATTTTGTTTCCTACTGTTTTTCATCATTGTCACTGTTTGCTAAATATTTTCACATGGAAGGGGGGAGGGAGACGAAGTCAGGAGGAAAAGGAGCCCCCCTCCAAACTTGTGTCCAAAGCTAATTTCCTCCCGTTGGACTTGGCTATAACTCCACAAGTAAAACAGTCACCCCGAGCAATGCGTACAGGAACTCAATAGTAACGTGATTAAGTTCCTAGTCAACAAGACTACACTCGACTGTATGTTAACAAACCTAATTATAGCCCCGTGGTGATAAATGGGGCCGGAGCCCTTGTTGCACATCTCTGAGGTCATGTCTAGAAGAGCAGCTTGACCTTCTCGTCCCAGGGGACAGTTCTGTCCTGGAGTGGGGTCCCAGGCTCAGCTCAGCCGAGGGGCTGTTCCGCCCTGACCCAGTTGTTCAGCCCCTGGGGAGGATGGGCAGGTGCCAGGAAACATTTCAGAGCAGATGGTCCGAGGTAGGAGCAACTGGACATTAGGCTTTTCTGGGTGAGGTTGGGAGGGCGGTGGACCTATCCGTGTCGTGAGAGGAGAGTGTTCGGTTCCTAGCTCATTGGTTCCACGCAGACCTCAGAACCTGGGGGTTCATCTTCTCTGGGCCCAGTAGCTTTGTTTCCTGTCTCCCCTTTCTTCCAAAGGTCTTGTCTGTGCACTGGTGAGACCCCAAAAGAGCTTGCTGTTCAAGAGGAAATCCTGAGTTACTTGCTTGTGAAGGACACAAACCGGGCTGGGGATGGCGCCCTGGAGACAGAGAGTCAGTTGTGGAGGTGGAACCTGAATCCTGTTTGGGGACGGACATGATAGAAGCAGTTGAAGGACATCTTCAAAGGAAAGAGAAAAAAGGAGATAAATACATAAAGAGGGGGGATCTAGACATGAAAACACATGGAGAAAGAGAGAAAGAGAGGGGAGACACACAGAGACAAGGAAATGTAGATACCAGCCGAGTAGAGGGCCCGGGAACTCAGAGGAACTCTTCTTGCTCCAGCCAAAGTGAGCTTCCTCAAAAGCAAATTCGATCCCTGCTTAAGATTCTGTCTTGACTGTGATTCCTGAAGGAGTCAAGTCAGTTCAGTGTCTTGGCTGGGAATAGATGAATGACCCTTTTCCATCTACCCCCAGCTTTCCTCTCTGGCCTCATCTCTCACCTGTCCTCAACTACAGTAACATCTAGGCTCGCAGAGAGCTGTATGTATCCTTCCAGCCCTCCTGGGTGGAGAGATATAGGCACTTCCCTACCCATCACAGTACCTGTTGATACCTGGTGCGCAGTGGAACAGAATATAGTGTGATTTCCCCCCAAGACAATAGGAAATTTACAGCCACCTTAAGAAAGGTGGTAGATGGTGCTTGTCAACTCATCATAAATAAAAACTAAAGAACATGGCCAGTGGTCACAATTCATGCTCAGTCACTGAGAAACCAACACAACTAGATTGCATGTTTGAGATTTATATGGTAGAAATGCCACTCGCAATACCTGGAGGGAAATCCCCAACCCGATGCTATCCTGCCACTCTACCTCCAGCAAACAAAATGACAAGAGATTTTAAAAAAGGTCACAGACCCTGGCTGGGGTGGCTCAGTTGGTTGAACATCATCCTGTGCACTGAAAGGTCACCAGTTCGATTCCCAGTCATGGCATATGCCCGGGTTGTGGGTTCAATCCCCGGTTGGGGTGCATATGGGAGGTAGCTAATCAATGTTTCTCTTTCACATTGATGTTTCTCTCTCTCACCCTCTCTCTTTAAAATCAATGTAAAAACACATTTTTAAAAAGGCACAGGAAAAATTTACATCTATAAATTCCAAATAGGACCAAAAACAAAGGAGGCAACCCACTGGAGAAAGGGGGGAAAGGAGCAAGTACTGCCATGATCCTGACTCCCCTCCACAGCCACATGCACAGCTCACTTCCCAGTGAGCAAATCTTGATGTCTGCGTTTATAAAAGAAGCTCAAATATTCTTGCAAGACTTAAATACTGTTAAGTTGTGGTAAAGGATGTAATAGGTGAAATGGCAAAGGTTTTCAAAGATTTTGTGTGGTGTCTGGGAAAATAAATCCTTAAGAAAAAAGTAGCCCTAGCCAGTTTGGCTCAATGGATAGATCGCTGGCCTGCGTACTGAAGGGTCCCAGGCTTGATTCTGGTCAAGGGCACATGCTTGGGTTGTGGGTTCGACCCCCAGTAGGGGGCCTGCAGGAGGCAGCCGATCAATGATTCTCTCTCATCATTGATGTTCTCTCTCTCTCTCTCTCTCTCTCTCTCTCTCTCTCTCTCTCTCTCTCTCTCCCTCTCTCCCTCTCTCCCTCTCTCCCTCTCTCTCTTTCTCTCCTTTCCTCTCTGAAATCAATAAAAATATATATTTTTTAAAAAGTAGAATTTGTGGCCAAAACCGGTTTGGCTCAGTGGATAGAGCGTCGGCCTGCGGACTGAAAGGTCCCAGGTTCGATTCCGGTCAAGGGCATGTACCTGGGTTGCGGGCACATCCCCAGTAGGAGATGTGCAGGAGGCGGCTGATCGATGTTTCTCTCTCATCGATGTTTCTAACTCTCTATCTCTCTCCCTTCCTCTCTGTAAAAAGTCAATAAAATATATTTTTTAAAAAAAAAAGTAGAATTTGTGGTGGGAGGTAGAGAATCAAGCCTTATTTAATTCATTTACTTTAAGATGCACAAATACACCTCAAACTTCATGAAGCAGAAGAGAAAAAAGGTGCAAGACCCACGTAACATCTTGTAAAGCCATGGTGAAACCAATATAGCATTATTCCAAAATTAGATTTGGCCAACAAAGGCACAATAAATATATTCAATTTAACTAGCCTCTTATTCTGTGTGTGGATGTATGTCCACGCACACACACATCTCCTTTCATGTATCAGAACTAAGAGGTTTGGGTTTGTTGTTTGTTTGTTTTTCAGCTCTTATTTTTGTTTATTTTAGAATTCATCCAGGTCATTTTTAAGAATTTGAATTTGGTCCCTCCTAAGTAGTTCAGTCTAACTGTTCCAGGAGACTACACTGAATCTCAGTTAACTTGAATTTCCTAAGAGGTTTTCTTATGGATAAAACTTATTGAACAAAAATCATAGTAAAATAGTAAACTCTTGGTCTTACTAACATTAATATTAAGGTACCAATTAAGGCAAGTTTTTAGTCAGAAGGGGGTGGCTTTTTAGCTTCTAAATATCCTGAGACCTAGAATTAAAGGATATTGAACAAGGGAAGTAAGTGTTAAGGGAAATAGCTGAACATTTTTGGTGAAAACAGATCTATAAAATAAAGGTCCTTTTATTCAAAGAAATCAGATGCTTTCCCCATTCAGTATTGTGATCAAACATATTATCATGTAGGTCATTCTCCTACTATAGTTCTAGTCCTGATAATATGCCTGGCCGACCCTCCAACTCTTCACCACAGCTGGCATGTGGCCCAAGTTTTCATTTCTTAGCAGCACCAAATTGTTTCACAATCCATAAGCCTTTTATTTCCTTTTCTTGCCTTATTTCACTGGATAGAACTTCCAGGACTGTGTTGAACAAGAGTGGTGAGAGCAGACATTCTTGTCTTGTCAACTTAAGGGGGAAAGGATTATATTTTTCTACCATTAACTATAATGTTAGTTATAGATTTTTTTTGGACAGTGTAGCTTATTAAATAGAGACAGTTATCCTCTGCTATTTTTCTAAGACATTTTATCATGAATGGGTGTGGAAGGTGTTGAATTTTGTCATAGCTTTTTCTGCATCAATTGATGTGATCATGTGAGATATAAGATAAAAAGATGATACTTTATAGTGACTAAAGGCTCAATCAACCAAGAGGATTGAATGATTTTAAATTCATATGCATGTGATAACATAGCCTCAAAATATACAAAGCAAAAGTTGACAGATCTAAAAGGAGAAATAGATGCTTCCCAATCATAAGGAATTATGTGTTTAAAAATAGCTCCCTTGTCCTGGCTGGTGTGGCTCAGTTGGTTGGAGCTTCATCCAGTGCACCAGAAGGTCACTGGTTTAATTCCTGGTCAGAGCACATACCTAGGCTGTGGCTGGGGTATATGGGAGGCAACTGATCAATGTATCTGTCTCACAGAGATCTCTCTCTCTCTCTCTCTCCCCTTCCCTTCCTCTTGTTGCCTTAGTTATCTATACACATCTTTTATTTTCTTTTAGTCTCATATGAAATAGTACTTTTACCACTACTCATATCATGCAAAAACTTTAGACTATTTTAAATTTCATTTACTACCTCCAATTTTTATTCTATTATTTTCATATGTTTTAATTCTACCTATATTTTAAATATATATTTTATTGATTTTTTACAGAGAGGAAGAGAGAGGGATAGAGAGTTAGAAACATCGATGAGAGAGACGCATCGATCAGCTGCTTCCTGCACACCTCCTACTGGGGATGTGCCCACAACCAAGGTATATGCACTTGACCGGAATCGAACGGGACCTTTCAGTCTGCAGGCCGACACTCTATCCATTGAGCCAAACTGGTTAGGGCAAATTCTACCTATATTTTAAACATCACATGATATTATAACATTTTGTAGAAACAACATTCGTTTTTCATTTGTCACAGTTTATTTCATTTTGGGTTTTCCCCATATCCTGGTTGATTAAAAAATTTACATGTAGTAAACTTCATTCTTTGTTGTGCACCATTTGATGGATTTTGCCAAATGCAAAGAGTCATATATCCACCACCAAAGTCTTGATATAGAACAGTCTATCACCCCAAAAATTCCTTTGTGATGTCCTCCAACTACAACCCCTAGAAATCTATGTAACCTTCTGGGTCTGACTACTTTAACATACAATGTGCATTTAAGTTTTTCACATGTTGTTGTTCGAATTAACAGTTTGTTCCTTTTGATTGCTGAGTACTCAGTTTCATGATTGTGCTATACTTTGTTTACCCGTTTGGTAGCTGAAAAACATCTGGGTTACTTTCAGTTTCGAGTGATTATAAATAAAGCTCCTATACACATTCATTTATAATAAGCATAAGTTTTTGTTTCTCTTGGGTAAACATCTAGGAGAAGGATTGCTAGGTCATATGGTATATGTGTATTTAGTTTTTTAAGAGACTGATCAATTGTTTTCCAAAGTGGGTCAACCATTTTGCAACTCCGCCAGCAATATTTGAGGCTTTCCACTACTTCACATCCTCATCAGCACTCGGTATTGTCAGTCAGGCTTTTAAATTCTAGTCCTTTTAACTGCTATGTAGTAGCATCTCATGGTGGTTGCAATGTGCTTGTCCATGACCGAGTATGCTGAGCATCATTTCATGTGCCTATTAACCATTCACATATCTTCTTCGGTGAAGCATGTGTTCAGAACTTTGGGCATTTTGAAAATTGAGTTGCTTGCTTTTCTATTGCTGAATTTTGAGAGTTATTTATATATTCTGTGTACAAGTCTTTGTCAGAAATATGATTTGCAAATATTTTCTTTCAGTCCATGGTTTGATTTTGAATTCTTTTAATAGTGCCTCTTATAAAGCAAGATTTACAAATTCTAATAAAGTTCAATTATTATTCTTTTTTCCTTTTCTGGATCATACTTTTGTGGACTGTGCTTTTAGTATCTAGAAACTTTTTTGCCTAACATACAGTCATGTGGATTTTCTCTTGCGTTTCTACTGGAAGTTTTGCAGTTCACCTTATACATTTAGGTTTATGATCCATTTTGAGTTAATTTTTTAAAAACATTTTGTTTTATTGACCTATAATTCACATACCATAAAATTCATCCTTTAATATGAAGATCATGTATCATCAAAATATACACTTGAAACCTATATAATCTTATAAACCAATGTCACCCCAATAAATTTAATTAAAAATAAAGTAAATGAATAAAATGACCCCCAAAAGTGTAGAATTCAGTGATTTTTAGTATATTCACAAGGTTGTGAAACCATCACCAGTATGTAATTTCAGAGTATTTCATCATCTGAAAAATAAACCCTGGACCCATTAGCAGTCACTAATGGTTTTCTCTTTCCCCATCCCTAGGCAACCACTAATCTGCTTTTTGTATCTGTAGATTCTTTCACTTGGCATAATGCTTCAAGGTTTATCCATTTTGTAGCATGTATTAGTACTTCATTCCTTCTTATGAATGAATAATATTCCATTGTAGGGATATATACATTTTATTTTTCTATTCATCATTTGATGGGTTTGGGGGTTTGTTTTCACTTTTTGGCTATTATGAATATTTACATGCAAGTGTTTGTGTGGACTTACACTTTTCAATTATCTTGGGTATATACCTAGGAGTATTTGAGTTAATTTTTGTATACCGGTGAGCTATACGTGAGACTCTTTCTTTTTTTTTAACATATGGACATCTAATTTTTCCAGCACCATTAATTGAAATAACTATATTATATGGTCAATGTAATTCCTATTAAAATACCAATGGCATATTTCACAGATCTGGAATAAATATTTTTGGGAACCAAAAAAGACCCCAAATAGCTTCAAAAATCTTGGGAAAGAAGAACAAAGTTGGAGGTATCACAATATCTGATATCAAACTATACTAACAGGCCACTGTAATCCAAACAGCCTGGTACTGGCATAGGAACCGGCATATAGATCAATGGAACAGAACAGAGAGCCCAGAAATCAACCCATGCCTATATGGTTAATTAATATTTGACAAAGGAGGCAGGTTCATACAATGGGGTAAAGACAGTCTCTTCAATAAATGATGTTGGGAAAATTAGACAAGTACATGCAAAAAAATGAAACTAGACCACCAACTTACACCATAAACAAGAATAAACTCAAAATGGACAAAAGACTTAAATGTAAGTTGCTAAACCATAAAAATCCTAGAAGAAAACATAGGCAACAAAATCTCAGACATCTCTTGTAGCAATATTTTTGCCAATGTGTCTCATAGGGCCAGGGAAACAAAGGAAAAATAAACAAATGGGACTACATTAAACGAAAAAGCTTCTGCACAGCAAAAGAAACCATCAACAAAATGAAAAGGCAACTCATTGTACGGGAGAACATATTTGTCAGTGATACATCTGATAAGGGGTTAATTTCTAAAACATATAAGGAACTTATACAACTCAACACCAGAAGGACAAACAATCCAATTTAAAAAATTGACAAAGGCCCTAATCTGTTTGGCTCAGTGGATAGAGCGTCGGCCTGCGGACTGAAGGGTCTCAGGTTTGATTCCGGTCAAGGGCATGTACCTTGGTTGTGGGCACATCCCCAGTAGGGGGTGTGCAGGAGGCAGCTGATGGATGTTTCTCTCTCATCGATGTTTCTAGCTCTCTATCCCTTTCCCTTCCTCTGTGTAAAGAAATCAATAAAATATTACAAAAAAATTGACAAAGGACCTAAATAGACTCTTCTCCAGAGAGGACATACAGATGGGCAGTAGACATATTAAAATGCTTATGGTCACTAATCATAAATTAAAACCATAATGAGGTATCACATCATACCTGCCAGAATGGCTACCATCAATAAATCAACAAACAAGTGCTGGCGAGGATGTGGAGAAAAGGGAACCCTAGTACATAGCTGGTGAGAATGCAGACTGGAGCAGCCACTGTGGAAAACAGTATGGAGTTTCCTAAAAAAATTAAATTTGGCCCTAACTGGTTTGACTTAGTGGATAGAGTGTCAGCCTGCGGACTGAGGGGTCCCAGGTTCAATTCCGGTCAAGGGCATGTACCTTGGTTGCGGGCACATACCCAGTAGGGAGTGTGCAAGAGGCAGCTGATGGATGTTTCTCTCTCATCGATGTTTCTAACTCTCTATCCCTCTCCCTTTCTCTCTGTAAAAAATAAATAAAATATATATTTTTAAAAAATTTATATAAAAAAAATTAAATTTGCCCAGCCACCCGTGGCTCAGTGTTGAGCGTTGACCTATGAACCTGGAGGTCACAGTTAGATTCCCAGTTGGTTGCGGGCTCGATCCCCAGTTTCTAACTCTCTCTCCTTCTCCCTTCCTCTTTGGAATCAATAAAAATATATTTTTAAAAATTAATTTTTATCCAGTGATCCCACTTCTGGGAATATATCCTAAGAATCTCAAAACACCAATTCAAAAGAATATATGTACCCCTATGTTCATAGTAGCATTATTTACAATAGCCAAGATCTGGAAATAGCCCAAGTGCCCATCAGTAGATGAGTGGGTAAAAAAGCTGTGGTACATTTACACCAGGGGTCCTCAAACTATGGCTCGCGGGCCACATGCAAATACAAATATTGTATTTGTTCCCGTTATGTTTTTTTACTTCAAAATAAGATAGGTGCAGTGTGCGTAGGAATTTGTTCATAGTTTTTTTTTTAAAACTGTAGTCCAGCCCTCCAACAGTCTGAGGGACAGTGAACTGGCCCCCTGTTTAAAAAGTTTGAGGACCCCTGATTTACACAATGAAATACTATGTGGCCATAAAAAGGAAGGAAATCTGCCCTAGCTGGTTTGGCGCAGTGGTTGGAGCATCGGCCCCAGGTTCGATTCTGGTCAAAGGCAAATCATATCTTGGTTGCAGGTTCAATCCCTGGCCCTGGTCAGGGCATGTGCAGGAGGCAACCAACTGATGTATCTCTCTCACATCAATGTTTCTCTCTCTCTATCTCCCCCCCTCCCTTCCACTCTCTCTATCTCTAAAAATCAATGGAAAAAATATATCTTCAGGTGAGAAATGACAAAAAAAAAAAAAAAGAAGAAAATTTTACCTTTTGTGACAGCGTGGATGGACCTAGAGAGCATTATGCTAAGTAAAATAAGCCAGCCAGAGAAAAACAAATACCATATGACTTCACATATATGTGGATTCTAATGAACAAAATAAACTCATGGACAAAATAGAAACAGAGGTATGGACACATGAAACAGACTGACAGCTGTCAGAAGGGCGGAGGATCTGGATGAAAGACGGTGAAGGGATTCGCCAAAGAACGTAAATGCGTAGCCATAGACACAGACATTGTGGTGAAGGCCATAGGGAAGCTGGATGGGGACTGGGTGAAGGTGGGCAAGGGGGGGAAATGAGGACATCCGTAATATTGTTGACAATAAAAAAAAAGAGGAGAAAAGAAATAGCTCTCCCATTGAATTGCCTTTGATCTTTGTTAAAAATTCGTTTAGTCCATTTTTAGATTCTGCTTTATTTAATTGATGTATGTATCTATCTTTCTGTTAATATCAACATTTTTGTTTACTGTAACTTTATAGTGAGTCTTGAAATTACGTAGTTTAAGTCCTACCACATTGTTTTTCCTTTTTAAATTGCTTTGGTTATTCTGGGTCCTTTGCCTTTCTCATAATCACTTTAGAATCAGCTTGTCAGTAGTGATTTCTAAAAGTATACTGAGATTTTGACTGGAATTGCATTGAATCTATAGATCAATGGATGTGTCAGGGGAGTGGGGGAGATTGTCATCTTATCAATTTGATTCTTTCAATCCATAAACATGGATTATCTTTCCATTCATTTGGGTTTTCTTTGATTTTTTTTCGTCCGTATTATGTAGTTTTCAACACACAGATCCTGCACATATGTGTTAGATTTATAACTAAGTCTTTAATTTTGGGGATGCTATTATAAATGTTATTCTTTTTAAAACTTTGAATGTAATGTTCATTGCTGATATACAGAAACACAATAAATTTGTGTATATTAACTTTATATACTGTGGCCTTGTTAAATTCACTTATTAGTTCTAGGAGCTTTTATTTATTTTTTGGTAGCTTCTATATAGACAACATATTAATTTCATTTTTACACACATTTTGGTACTTCCTATTGCTCTTCATTCCTTCCTGAATATCTCTGATTTCATCTGGAATAATTTTCCTTCTGCCTGCAGGACTTTCTCCAATTTTTTTAAGATGTGGGCCTATTGGTTAAATATTTTAATTTTTCTTTGTCTGAAAATAACTGTTTCTATTTGTTTTTAAATAATATTTTTGTAAGATATATCATTCTAAGTTGGCAATTATTGTCTTTCAAAACTTGAAAGATATCCTCCATTGTTCTGGTATCCCTCATTTCTATAGAGAGGTCAGTCATTGTTGTTGTTACTATTTTGAAGGTAATATTTCTTTTTCTCTGTTTTTTAAGGTTTCTCTTTGCCTTTGTCTTTCAGCAGTTCTGCCAAAGATGTGGATGTGATTTTCTTTGTATTTATCCTGTCTAGGCATCTCAGCAATTCTTGAACATGTGGCTTGGTGTTTTTCGTTTATTTTGGAAAAGTCTTAGTCAATCATCTTTTCAGATATTGCTTTTGTTCTATTTTCTCCTCCTCTTCTGGTACTCCAATTATACGTCTTTTATGCCTTTTCACTGTGTTCCATGTCTTTACTGTATTTCCCATTTTTTTCTCTCTTTGCTCCAGTCTGTATGTTTCCTACTGACCTATGAGTAGATAGGTGTCTAGTCTTCTTTTCAACTGTGTCTGCTTTTCTGTCAAACCCACCTATACAGTTATTAATTGAACATGTTATATGTTTTCAGTTTCAAAATTTCTATTTGATATTTTTTTTAAATTAAATCTTTATTGTTCCGATTATTACATTTGTTCCTCTTTTTTCCCCCCCATAACTCCTCTCCTCCCAGTTCCCGCCCCACCCTCCGCCCTCACTCCCCACCCACTGTCCTCATCCATAGGTGCACGATTTTTGTCCAGTCTCTTCCTGCATCTCCCACACCCCTTTCCCCCCCAAGAATAGTCAGTCCATTCCCTTTCTATGTCCCTGATTCTATTATAATCACCAGTTCATTCTGTTCATAGGATTATTTATTCACTTGATTCTTAGATTCACTTGTTGATAGATGCATATTTGTTGTTCATAATTTGTATCTTTACCTTTTTCTTCCTCTTCCTCTTCTTAAAGGATACCTTTCAGCATTTCATATAATCCTGGTTTGGTGGTGATGAACTCCTTTAGCTTTTCCTTATCTGTGAAGCTCTTTATCTGACCTTCAATTCTGAATGATAGCTTTGCTGGATAAAGTAATCTTGGTTGTAGGTTCTTGGTATTCATCACTTTGAATATTTCTTGCCACTCCCTTCTGGCCTGCAAAGTTTCTGTTGAGAAATCAGCTGACAGTCGTATGGGTATTCCCTTGTAGGTAACTGAGTTTCTTTCTCTTGCTGCTTTTAAGATTCTCTCTTTGTCTTTTGCTCTTGGCATTTTAATTATGATGTGTCTTGGTGTGGTCCTCTTTGGATTCCTTTTGTTTGGGATTCTCCGCGCTTCTTGGACCTGTAAGTCCATTTCTTTCACCAGGTGAGGGAAGTTTTCTGTCATTATTTCTTCAAATAGGTTTTCAATATCTTGCTCTCTCTCATCTTCTGGCACCCCTAAAATTCTGATGTTGGTACACTTGAAGCTGTCCCAGAGGCTCCTTACACTATCCTCGCATTTTTGGATTCTTTTTTCATTTTGCTTTTCCAGTTGGGTGTTTTTTGCTTCCTCGCATTTCAAATCATTGACTTGATTCTTGCGCTCCTCTGGTCTGCTGTCGGGAGTCTGTATAATATTCGTTATTTCAGTCCGTGCATGCTTAATTTCTAGTTGGTTCCCCAATATAAGATCGAGGGTCTCATTAGTTTTCTTGTAGATCTCATTAAGTTTATCGGCGGCTTCTAAACAGTTCTTGAGAGACCTTAAAAGTGTGGTTCTGAACTCTATATCTTCCATTGACAATTTTGTCCTGTTTCTTTGTCTCCGCATTTTGTTATGCTTCCTTGGTGCACCCCCTAGTGGTCTTTGTGCGCAATCTTATAGCTAAACCTTGATTGTTGTAGCTAATACCAGGGAGGGTTTGACCTCCAGGCCAAGTGGCTATGAGAATCAGCTGTGTCTGCAGTGAGAGAACTTCTGTCCTCTAGGGAGGTGCTAATCTAGCCTTTGCCTGAGGCTATCCGGCAAATGCCTCTGTGCAGGGCTTGGGCGGGGCGGGTCGCACAGGATCAATAGGGTGGGCCGGAGAGAGCAGTTATGGCGGCTCTCAGTCCTGTCCCCAGGGGCTCTGCCTCTCTGAGTCCCAGCACCCGCTGCAAACCTCGGAGAGAAAGCTGCACTCGCTCTGACCGAAGTCAGACAGTCCCGCTTCTCCCGTTTGAGTCTGGGTCCCTAAAGACTCTCCCATATCTGGAGCTCAGAGTCTGCGACTCCCTCCCGATTGAAAACGCCAACCGCGCCCTCCGCCGCCAGCCCGCTCTGCGCACTTCGCACCTCAGAATTTGACTTCAGTACTGTGCCTCCTCTGAGTGTCCGTATGCGTTTCTCTTTCCTCCTAGTTGTAGGACTTCCACTCAGCCAGCGTTCCTGTGGTTCTGGGTGATGTCCCTTCCGTTTTTTGGTTTCACTTTTGAAGTAGTTGTTCAAAGCAGCAAACTCCGGCGTTAACCTATGCCGCCATCTTGGTTCTCTCCTCTATTTGATATTTTTGATAGATTCTAGTTCTCCACGAAAATTCTCTACTTGTCATTTATTTTCTTAAATTATTGATGACAGTTATTTTTAAATTATATATGGTAATTCTCATATATGACTCACCTGTCAGTCTGTTTTTATAATTTGGTCTTTCTTTGGTTTTGGTCACTTGTCTTGTCTCTTGGTAAGTCTGGTAACTTTTGATTAAATGATGGCCATTGTGGATAAAAACATTATAGTAGAAATTTGCTTGAATGTTATCTTCCTTCAGAGAGGGGTCAAGGTCAGATCATTTTAATCTAATCTTGGATTGAGCTGGTTTAAATCTGGGCTTCAGCTTTTTAGATGGCTCATTTATTTACATGTTCTAGAAATAAAGTTAGCCCTTACTTTTAAGCTTTAAATTGTCAGTGTCCCAACTGAAAGCTGGGTATTTTCCCTATGTTTCCTCTGCTTATGACAGCCCAGAATTCTTTTGTTTGTTTTTGTTTAAATCCTTAGTCCCAGGAGACTGCTGAGTATCTACTCAGCTTCTGGCCCCTCAACTGTTTTCCTACAAATCTGAAAATGCTTGTAGGAGAAAAATGTGGCCTCACATGAATGTACTTCTTTTCTCTTGCTGATCTTGGCCTCTCAAGTCTTCAGTGCTCTGGTAACTTTGTGCTCAAACTTGCTTTCCTAGTTGTTTTTGGTGAAGTTGGTCTAATACAAATTAACCCACTTATCCAGAAGCAAAATGAAGAGAGTGGACTTTGGAGCCAAACTTCCAGGATTCAAATCTCAACTCCATCATTTACTTGCTCTGTGATCATGAACAAGGTATTAACTTTTTTGAGCTTCACTTTTCTTTTCTTTTTTAAAAATATTTTTATTGATTTCAGAGAGGAAGAGAGATGGAGAGAGAGAGAAACATCAACGATGAGAGAGAATCATTGAGCAACTGCCTCCAGCATACCCTCTACTGGGGATCAAGCCCACAACCCGGGCATGGGCCCTGACCGGGAATTGAACTGTGACTTCCTGGTTCATAGGTCAACACTCAAACACTGAGCCATGCTGGCCAGGTGAGCCTCACTTTCCAAATCTTTAAAATGGTGATAATAATAATAGCGACCTTAGAAGTTTATTGTGATGATTTTACAAGTACATATAAAATATACTTTAAACTATATATACTTTTAAAGTATACTTTTATATTTTTATATTTTAAAAGTATATATATAAAATATATATACTTTTAAAATATATATACTTTTAAAATATATATACTGGCCAATGTGGCTCAGTTGATTGGGTGTTGTCGTTGTCCCATGCACCAAAAAGTTGCTCATTCGATTCCCAGTCAGGGCACATGCCGAGGTACCCTGGTAGGGGCCGTGCAGGAGGCAGCCAATTGATGTTTCATTCTTACATTGATGTTTCTCTCTCTCCCTTTCCCTTCTTTTCTCTCCAAAAATAAAATAAAATGAAATAAAAAACAAAGTGCAGGGCCCTGCCACCAGAGTTTCTGATTCAGTTATTCTGATGCAGGGCCCAAGATTATATGTTATCTTTAAAAGTATATTACATGTACTTTTATATATATATATATCACCTTAGAAAAGTGCCTGGAATCCAAAATATGCTATATTGCTATTTTTCTATAATTACTTTTACTTGACTTGGCCTTCTTTTCAATTAGTATTGTTTTTCATTGTGTATGTCATTCACATATCCTTAATAGACTCCACTGGCTAATAGATGAAGCCCAAACTCTATATCTGTAGTTCTCAGCCTTGGTGGAATATTAGAATAATGTATGATATTTAAAAAACATTGAGGCCCAAGTTGAACCAGGCCAATTGACATCAGGATTTTTGAGGTAGGATACAGATATCAATCAGTATTTTTGATCAGTATTTAGATTGAAAAGTCCTGCTTTACTTCCTAGTTTTCAAGGTCTAGCCCCAACCAATCTTTCTAACACCATTTCCCTGCTTCCCAACATAAGCACCCCCTTGTAGCAAGCCAATCTACTCAAGGCCCAGACATCTACCTGGATAATGTCCTATGTGAGGCACAAGGCTTAGAGGCTGACGGTTTCTCTCCTCCCCTCCCTTCCGTGGTGGTGGGGTGGTGTACCTTTGTTCTTGTGTTTTCCCTCATGGCCTCCCTTCTTTTACTTAACTTGGATCTGTTTCATGGCGAATTTTGCCATTGTTTTGGTGTTCTTTATACTCCTCCTTTCCAAACCCTCCTTTCATCTTTGTCCAAGACTAAGGCAGCCCCTATTCTTGCCTAAAAGCACATTATTTATCTAGTTTCCTGGCCTTGTCAACTGGTAGCATGGCACAGTAGCTAGATCCCAACGACAGGGCTCGAGAAACATGTCCTGTCCTCAGGAACCAACGTTGACCAACATCATGCTCATTTCTGCCTCCACTCCTTTCCTTGTGCTCTCCTCTACCTAGAATATCTACTCCTTCCCCTTTCTCTGCCAATTTTAAATCTATCCAGTCTCCAAGTTTCGCTTGTTCCATGAAGCCTACTCAACATCTCCAGTGTACACTGTTTTTCTTCTTCCTTCACAGTCTTCCTGCTTATCTTGTCTATTCCATACAATTTTACCTCCAATAGAAGACCTGGGAACATAGTAGGAATTTAATACTTAGTACTTGCTTATTAGACTCCCATGAAATTGGCAGAAAGAAGCCTTAGTTCAAAATTCCCAAAACTGATTCCTTCCTGACGCTATCAACCCATGCTCAAAATAATAAGAACATGGGTTGATAAGGATAAGGTCAAGAATTGCATTTGTTTTTTACTGCAACATAACAAATGGCCACAACCATAGCAGCTTAAAACAACACCCACTGATTATCTCACAGTTCTGGACGTCATTAAGTCCAGGTGAGTTGGCCCATTTCTCTGCTCAGGATTGCACAAGCTCAACATGAAAATGTTGGCCAGGCTGAGATCTTATTGGAGCTTATGGGGAAGAATTCACTTTCAAGTTCATCAGGTTGTTGGCCATTTCAGTTCCTGGTAGCTGTAGGAGTAAATTCTCTTTTTCTTGCTGGCTTTTGGCTGGGAGCCACTCTTTGGTCTTCATCCATCTCAGAAACAAAGACCCTCCCTTATGTTGAATTCCCCTTATACTTTGAATCTCTCTGGCTTGTTCTGCCACCAGCTGGAGAATACTTACCGCTTTCGAAAGGCTCACCAAGATGATCTCTGTTTCTTAAGGTCAACTAATTTGATGGCATCTACAAAAGCCCTTCACAGCGGTACCTGGATTAGTGTTTGACTACATAACCAGGGGATGGGCATCTTGGAAGGTTGTTTTTAGAGTTCTGCTTACCACAGGGGTGATGGAGCAGAAAGCCAGACAACCAGTAAGAAAGGGACCACTTCTTAGATCCAATGAATCAATGTTTTGCAGAGTGACACGTACTTAGGGATCAGCTAGTCCAGCCCTCTTTTCTTTCCCCCTCATGGAGACACTAAGTCCCAGAGAGAGAAAGGAAATTCATAATTCAACTTCCACAAATCCACCCTAGGCCACTGCAGTAAATGCTTATGGAGAATATAGAGATAAATAAATCTGGGCCAGCGTCTGCTATAAGGATTTTATTACCCCCATGACCAAGACCCAGGAAATCTAGTTTTCCTTCAAAAAATAGCCAACGTAACCCGTGAGGACTCTAGAATTCTGTGCTAGAAAGGGACCTCAGAGATCAAATATCCCAGTGTGTCCCAAGGGTAGAGCCAATGACTTTAGGTGGCATGTAGACCAACATTTTTTATTGTGATCATAATGCATTTATTTTATTTAAAAAAATTTAATCCTTATCTGAGGATATGTTTTATTTATGTTAGAGAGAGGAAGGGAGAGAGAGAGAGAGAGAGAGAGAGAGAGAGAGAGAGGGAGGAGAGAGAGAGAGAGAGAGAGAGAGAGAGAGAGAGAGAGGAGAGAGAGAGAGAGAGAGAGAGAGAGAGAGAGAGAGAGAGAGAGAGAAACATTGAGGTGAGAGAGAAACATCGATTGATTGGTTGCCTCCCGTACATGTCTCAACTGGGGACTGAACCAGCAGCCTAGGTATGTGCCCTGACCTGGAATCGAACCCACAACCTTTCTGTGTAAGGGATGATGCTCCAACCAACTGAGCCACCCAGCCAGGGCTTAATGTGTTTATTTTAACATTACCTCCTACTTATGGCAAATGACACTATTTCCCCTGCATTATAATGATGAGGAGTTTCCTCCCTCTTTCCCTCTCTCCCTTCCTCTCTTCACCTCGCTCTTATGGATCACTTACCATGTGGAAACAATAGAATATGACACTTAAGGGTTTTGGGCTCTGGAAATAGAGAAACTTGGCTTCGCCCACGTACTAGTACCTCACTTAAACTCTATGAGTCTCACTTTCTCATTAGTTAGGTAAAGATAAATGTATTATTTAAGTGAGATAATGTGTGTAAAATGCTTAGCACAGGGCCTGTCACATTGTAAGGATTTAATAGATGTTAGCTTTCATTAAAAATGAGCTCTATTCTGGTTCACAGGGAAGAGGGATTTCTGCTAAAGGGAACCAGGCCTGGTTTTCCTTGATCTCTCTGTGGAGTAGGGAGTGATTCTGCGGCCCTCTCCTCCTCCCCTCTTTTGAGTGAGTTTTGAGAGCCTAGAGAGGTGCTTGAGGTGTGATACTTTCTAGGGAGAGAGAGAAAATGGATACAGAGAATAAAGGAGAATAAATAACACAGGGTGGCACCACAGGAATGTTTCTGTGGGAATTATCCATTCTTTGGAGAAACAACAAACATGGATTGAGCACCAGCTCTGTGCTCTGCTTGGTGGGTCTCTTTAGGGCAGCGGTTCTCAACCTGTGGTCGCGACCCCTTTGGGGGTCGAATGACCCTTTCACAGGGGTCGCCTAAGACCATCCTGCATATCAGATATTTACATTATGATTCATAACCATAGCAACATTACAGTTATGAAGTAGCAACGAAAATAATTTTATGGTTGGGTTACAACACGAGGAACTGTATTTAAAGGGCCAGAAGGTTGAGAACTACTGCTTTAGGGGGAACTTAATTTTAAAAAAATTTTTTTGTGGGGGGCACTTTAGTGCCCCTGCTTCTGTCCCTACACCAAGCCTTTCCCCAAGTCACTGTCATCCTTCCCTCCCATGAATTTGCCTCCCTCTCTTTATTCAAAAAGTTGGCAAAATATCTCCTTCCTCTAAGAAAGCTTTTTGGTCTGTTTGGGGGAGGATGCCTCTCACATGTACTAAACAATTATTTAAGGTGGCCCTGTCAGAGGAGAGGATGTGGCTAAAGACAGGGACTTTGAAGGCCAAAGTCACCAGGTGATTTGGCAGTAGGTGAGAAAGGAGTAAATCACTCTGCATGGTATCTGACCCATAGTAGGTGCATAGAGGTAGGAACAATAAATATTACTTTCAGAAAGTCTCTTAAACTGATAAAGAGAATATCTCTATACAATTTATTTGGCATTTTAATGGAATAGAAAGTATGATACACAAATTGGCAGTTTGGTTGCTGGAAAGCATGTAGATGGTATCTCAATTTTGAAAAAATACGACATGTACCCATAAGAAAAATCTGTAAAGATATAGTCAAAAACATTAACAGTGTTTGAGTAATGTTGGATTATGAGTGATTTTATGTCTTTTTTGTTTTAATATATCCAACCCTGTGATAGAACAGACTGTCTTTATTACTGCCTTTCTCTTCACCCAAAGTTTTTTTTTTTTTAAAAAGGCTTTAATTACTGATATAAAGTAAAACAATTACTTGTTGGTTGGCTGAGAATTGCTAGAAATTAAAATAGTTTGGAAATTATTTAGTAAATTCTAATTACTTAGCAAAAGTAATTAAAATATTTATAAGCGAACACCCATAAAACACCACCAAGCAAATACATTACTCAATAAATGGTTTAATTAGTGTTTCATTACTAGAAATTAATCTCAGTAACCAAACATTACTACAAATTACATGTAGGATGGACAACTTATTTTACTGCTATTAATGATTTCAATTATGAAGTTTGTGCAAGTCTAATTCCTTCCCGCCTCTCCCGCACCCACCCAGGCGCGTTCCCACACACTGGGCCTGAGTTAGAATATTTGGGGGCTAGGCTGACGCCTTCCACATTGATGTAAATCCAAGATTAACACTTTCCCTCGGCTTATTTCTCAGTTGTCTTGCTGAAATACTGGCCCTGGGTGCCTCTTCATCAGCTAGAATCAGACTCCAGGGGCCGGTGGGCTTCTTACCACAGATATACTCTCCTCTGGAGTCTCCTCAATCACTTGGCTGCAAGGTTCTCTTCCTTCCCCAGGCCTGTGCCAGGGCCTTCCAGGCACTGGCTTCCAGAACTGGCTCAGCTCTCTCACTAGGTGGGCAGGGGCTGGGCCAGACTACAGCTAAGTCCTAAAAGGGCATCTTCCTGCGAGACAGACTAACGAGTCCTTCCTCCAGGTGCAGCCACACGCCAGGGCGGCCGCCTGCTCCCACCGTGTTCCCTGCTCAGCTTCACTGAGGAACAGACTCTGAGACTGAAGATTTGCTCCCAGGAGCGTCACTGAGGAGTATTCCCAGGAATGCCCCTGAAAGGGAGTGAGGGGAGCAGGATTGCACAGGGGGAGAAGTTGACCAGCCCCGTGGGAAGATCTGAAGCTGGGGTGATCCTCCAAAAGTTTCCTGGATTGAAGCAAGGAGTGAGGTAGGCCTTTGTCATTTCAAATGACCAGGCCGTTAGTGCAGGCATCACTTTGAGGAATGACGTGCTTCTCTTTGGCTGAGGACAATGCCTGGAGAGGGACTCAGCTGCCAGCCATTAGCAGCCAGCACCCCCAGCAGCTGGAGGAATGAGGGCTTGGCTCTGAAGGAGAAATATGGGCAGCGACACCAGCATCCACCACAGCTCCCCTGCGCCATGTACAACTTGGGGGTGGCCTAAGGCCCTGAGTTGAATGGGTGAGTTGTCCCATTGTTTCTACTGGGGCTGGAAGGAGTCTTAACTTCGGGAGTTAGGGTGAACCCCCTGCTAAGGGTCTGATTGGGGACTGATGCCTAGCCAGGGGTGGGCAAACTTTTTGACTCGAGGGCCACAATGGGTTCTTAAACTGGACCGGAGGGCCGGAACAAAAGTATGGATGGAGTGTTCGTGTGAACTAATATAAATTCAAAGTAAACATCATTACATAAAAGGGTACGGTCTTTTTTTTTTCAATAGTTTTATTCATTTCAAACGGGCCGGATCCGGCCCGCGGGCCGTAGTTTGCCCACGGTTGGCCCTAGACTGTAAGCTCGATGAGGGCAAGTCCATGTCTTATGGTATCTCCAGAACGTAGCACAGTTCATGGCTCAATAAATATTTGCTGATTAAATCTGGAGTGCTAAAGATAGTTGTCCACATGCATTAATGTAACCTGAGAGATGAAGCAAAATACAGATTGCCCATGGGGCATCATACACATGGATGCCACATACTACAGAGAAACTGAGGCTGTAAACAGCTGTCTGCACCACGTCCAAACTCCTGTTTCCTGTTTGACCTTGTCTCCGTCCTGCCCAGCCTTTGCCCCCATCCAGGCCTGTTTCCAGACTCCTCACTTCCCAGGACTGTGCTCTGCTTATTTCCCCTCCATCCTGGGCATGTGTCCTTCCCCCTCTCCAGGACCACTGCTGCATCCACAAAACCCACCCAAAGGCCCTCCACGGAGCCCTGGCCAGAGACTCCGGTCATACTGGACTAACCTCTTTCTAGGTTTCTACTATAGATTCTTCAGGGCAGAGACTATTTTAGAAATCCCAGGCCCGGTTCCATGCCTGATAAAGAACAAGGGGGTTGGGAAAAGGCTGGAAGAGCAGCCAAGCCCTGGAAGAAAACCCAGGATGCCCGCCCAGCCCTGCCACACTGCCCCAGTTGGTGCTGGGCAGTATGTGCAGTGGCCTGGATGGTGTCTGCTGGCCTTTCAGGCAGGTACACTGTGAGGGGTGCCACAGGCTGGCTTCTGCTGGTGGTGGCAGGACAGAGAGGGAGGGAGGAAGATGGAAAGTTCACATTTATCACATCTGGGATTTTGCCTGATTTGTCCTTAATCAGTCTACAGCTAATTAGCTGCCTTCCCCCAGCTCGGCAGAATACAATTAATCACTGCTGGAGAAAGCCAGTGTCAGCTGGGTTTTCCACTTAGGAAAAATCCTGGCTTCTTGGGTGGGTCCTTCTTGCCTGGCACACTAAGAGGGTCAGGGATGCATGAGGATCCTCTGGGGTAGCTGGGAAGGGGTCCTGGGGTCCTGTGCCACCTGGAGAGATTATAGCAGGAAGAGTGTGGCATCTTCCTCTTTGCTTTAACATTCTAATTTTGTTCCCGGTGATATCTTGCCTGGGGCTAAGATATCCCCAGACAAGATATCACCAGACTCCCTTGCAGCTAGAGAGACATATGACACAGCAAAGACCAATGGGGCATAGCTGAAACCTTCTGGGGGCTATTAGGAAGGTTTTTCCTTTCCTGATAAAAGGCATTGCTGCTCCTTGTCCCCCCCCTGCCCCTTTTCCTGCCTTGAATGAAGACTTGAAGGTTAAAGCTGCAGTGGCCATCAGTCTGCATGAAGAAAAGACCAGGAAAAAATTGTAGTGACTCCAGCCAGGAGCTGGTAAACCAGTGCTAATAACTATAATATCTGCAGATTTCTGTCAGGTGAAAATAATAAGTCTCTATTTGTTTAGTCCATTTGTTGGTTGGTATTCTGTTAACTGCAGCTAAATACATTTCTAATACAGAGATGCCAGCCTGACTGCAGAGATGCCCATGATACCCAGAGTAATCCAGACATTCCTGGTCTCAGTGGGCATGAGTGAGGTTTTAGTCCCCAAATGCCACTAGCTTTCACCCCTCCAATCCTTCATTCTTTAAAGTCTCATTCTCCATCCCTTTTTAGTTATGTCATTAAGAATGTACCTGAGTGTGACATCTATATCTACACTAATAAAAGAGAAAAATGGTAATTGGCGTATGGCGATACCGTTTTCATTGGCTAATCAGGGCTATATGCAAATTAACTGCCAACTAAGATTGGCAGTTAACTGCCAACAAGATGGCGGCTAATTTGCATATGTAGGCACAATGCAGGGAGGCGAAAGGGAAAGCAGGAAGAAGCCCCCTGCCACTGACAGTGATCTGAAACCCAGGGGGGAGCTAAGAGCTTGGGGGCAGGGCAAAGGCGGCCCTGGGGCCGCCTTTGCCCTGCCCCCCAGCCATGATCGGAGAATCAGGCGCCTTTGCCGCCCTGGCCAGTGATAGCAGGAAGTAGGGGTGGAGCCAGCGATGGGAGCTGGGCACGGTCAAAGCTGGCAGTCCCAGGAGCTAGGGGTCCCTTGCCTGGGCCTAAAGCGAAGCCCACGATCGCGGGGCCACTGCCACTGCGGGTCCCCGCTGCCTGGGCCGGACGCCCAGGCCAGAGGCGTCCTGCAGGGGCAGGGGCGGAGCCTGCAACCGTGGGGAGCTGGGGGTCCCCTGCCCATGCCTGACACCTCTGCCGGAGGCCTCAGGCCTGGTCAAGGGGCCGATCCGGTGATTGGTGATCGGAGGGTGATGAGGGTCAACTCCTCTGGCCGAGGCATCAGGCCTGGGTGGGGGGCGGAGCCGGGGATTGGGGGGATATGATGGTCCCCTTGCCCAGGCCTGAAGCCTGGGTCAGAGGCGTCTGGCTTGGGCGGGGGGGTGGAGCAAGCGATCAGGGGGAGATGGGGGTCCCCTCCCCAGGCATGATTCTTAGGCCAGAGGCCTCAGGCCTGGGCGGGGGCCAGAGCCAGTGATCGGGGGGAGATGGGGGTCCCCTGTCCAAGCCTGACACCTCTGGCGGAGGCGTCAGGCCTGGGCAAGGGGCCGATCAGGCGATTGGAGGGTGATGGGGGTCAACGCCTGAGGGCTCCCAGTATGTGAGAGGGGGCAGGCTGGGCTGAGGGACACTCTCCCCCACCCCCCCACACCCAGTGCACGAATTTTGTGCACCGGGCCCCTAGTACGTATATAAAAGCCTAAGTGACCATTACAACTGGTCAATTGAATGACCGGTTGCTCAGTCACTATGATGCACACTGACCACCAGGGGCAGACGTTCAATGCAGGAGCTGTCCTGTGGTGGTCAGTGCACTCCCACAGCCAACCTCCCGCGGTCCCTCCCGCTGGCCAGCTGGCCCCAGTCGGTCTCAATCAGGACTGGGTGAGAAGGCCCCCATCAGCCCCGATTGCCAGCTAGGCCGAGGGACCCCACCCATGCATAGATTTGTGCACCAGACCTCTAGTTAATAAGTATAAGTCATGTTAGGTTCTGTGTAAAGGAATGCCTAGAAGGCAAAACTAGATTTTCTGGCAAATAAATAATGCCTCTTCTCTTAGTTATGCAACTGTGAGGTAAGTAGGCAAACACATTGCTTTGGAAATAGGGATTGTTGTGATTATAAGGAGGTTTTGTTATGCAGAGCTGGTCACAGAAGTGGGGATATTTGCATATGGACCAGGAATCCACCAGGAAAGACTGGGGTCATGACTCTTACTGACCATTCCCTTTTGGGGTTTAAGATTCCTAGAGCCTCTCTAATGAACTGGGTTGGGCCCCTCTGAGCTCCCTTGTCAGGAAAAGATAGGAAGGTCCCAGAGGGGAAACTCACCACCAGGAAGTGAGGAGTCTGAACAGGTGAACAAATCTATCAGGCTTAGTTGCTTATTGGGGAGGTCTATGCCCACCTTGCCCCTCAAATGCACGATGTTCTGTGTGTGAGTGTCCAGGGGTGGACCAGCAAGGGCAGCACTGAGCTATGGATATGGCGGTATTGACTGTGCGGACCAGTGTCCTGCAGTGTTAGAGAGATGGTTAGGAGAATGGACTCGAGTCAGACTGCTCACATGCATGTTTCTGTCCTATGACTTACTGGTTAACCTTGTGTACAGGCCTGGCTTCATGGACTGCAGGCCTGTGCAGTCTTTTGTCGGCTTTAAATAAGCCCTGTGCTTGGCTTAGTGTCTTGAAAGTCCTAATGATTTTTGAACAAGAGCCCCCGTTTTCATTTTGCACTGGGCCCTGCAAATTATGAAGCCAGTCTTGCTTGGGCAAATCACTTTACTGCCCCATGCTTCAGTTCCCCTATCTGCAAAATGGGTAAAAAAAAAAAAAAAATGTGTGTCTATATATATATATATATATATATATATATATATATATATATCACCAAAGAGTTGTGAATGTTCAACATCATTTCATTATAACATTGATGAGATGCTGTAGGAACTTAACCATTGCTTATATTCATTAGCCTATGGTAAACCTGGTTTTGTTATAAGTTGTTTTGCCACCGTTCCAGGAACCTATAACCTATTCACGACATTAAGTGAGCACTTACTGTATACATGAAGTACTTAGAACAGGGTCTGGCATGTAGTAAGCTCTGCATGTTAGCCGTTGTTGTCACTCCTGTTAATTTAGGCTGATGAAGACTCTGGCAATTAATCTGTAAAACACAGAGACGTGACCACATTTGTGTCTCCAGCTAGTGAAGCAGATCAGATCAAGCACATGGGAGAACAATGCAAGGAGAGGAAAGCGCGACCCCTGGACTTACCCCTCACACAGGATGAGATGCCTCATTAAGCCCACATCTATCTGGGCCCACAGGGCTGACAAGAGAGGAGAACGCCGAGGCTTGAGAAGTATGGAGTCAAGGCCAACCTCCTGCCGCAGGGCTGGCAGCAGAAGTCAGTACAACTCGGCTCAGAGGGGCGGGCGAGGCACCTCCTAGAAGCAGCCTGCCTCCTGTCCAAGGGGTCAGGCTGTCATCGACTCAGCCCACTGCCCTCCTCGTGGGTGTGACACCCTGGCAAGGAAGGATGGCCCAGCCTCAGCCTTCTCTCCAGCCTGGGCTCATCTTGCATTTATAGACCCAGACCAGGGGATAGGATGTTGTGGAGGGTGCTTTATGATGGTGATTATTCTAAGTAAACTTACCTATTGACATGTAACATACACACAAAAAGAGAAATCATAGTGCCTAGCTCAACGAATCCTCTCAGAGTGAACACACTCAGTCCAAGAACTAGGATGACCCAGAAGTCAGGAGCTCCCAGCCAAGCTCCCCTCCTAGTCACTCCCTCCTTCCCTAAGCAATCACTATTCTGCATATTATTTTTTAAAGCCATTTGATTTCACCTTTCCAAATTTTTTATTTTGAAAAATTTCAACTCTACAAAATAAATAGGAAAAATAGAATAGGAACACCCATATACTCACCTAGATAAATCAACTGTTAACATTTTGCCTCATTTTCTCTGTCTCCCTTTGTCTCTCTTTTTTTCTCCCCACACACAATTTTCTGAACCATTTGAGTTATTTGCAGACATCATGACACTTTATCCCCAAATATTTCAGCACATCTCTTAAAAACGAGGACACTTATACAGTGCAATTATTGCACTCAAGAAATTTAGCATTGGTACATCACATAAACAAATTGAAAGAAAAAAACCACATGGTCATATCAATTGATGCAGAAAAAGCGTTTGACAAAATTCAACACCCATTTTTGATAAAAACTCTCAGCAAGGTGGGAATTGAAGGATCATACCTCAACATAATAAAAGCCATATATGACAAACCCACAGCCAACATCATACTCAATGGACAAAACTAACACCATTTTTTCTAAGAACAGGAACAAGACAGGGATGCCCACTCTCACCACTCCTGTTCGACATAGTACTGGAAGTATTAGCCATTGCAATTAGACAAGAAGAAGAAATAAAAGGCATCCAAATTGGAAAAGAAGAAGTAAAACTGTCCTTATTTGCAGATGACATGATATTATACTTAAAAAACCCTAAAGACTCCATCAATAAACTATTAGACTTAATAAAAGAATTCGGCAATGTAGCAGGATACAAAATTAATGCCAAGAAATCTATGGCATTTCTATCCACCAATAGTGAATGTGCAGAAAGAGAGACTAAAAAAGCAATCCCATTTACCATCGCACCAAAAAAATTAAGCTACCTAGGAATAAACTTAACTAAAGAGGTAAAAGACCTCTACTCAGAAAACTACAGAACATTGAAAAAAGAGATAGAGGAAGACATAAAGAGATGGAAGAACATACCATGTTCTTGGATTGGTAGAATCAACATCATTAAAATGTCCATACTGCCCAAAGCAATCTATAAATTCAACGCACTGCCCATTAAAATACCAATGGCATATTTCACAGACCTAGAACGTACTCTCCAAAAATTCACCTGGAATAAAAAACGACCCCGAATAGCTGCAGCGATCCTGAGAAAGAACAAAGTAGGTGGGATTTCAATACCAGATATCAAGTTGTATTACAAAGCCACTGTTCTCAAAACAGCCTGGTACTGGCACAAGAACAGACATATAGATCAATGGAATAGAATAGAGAGCCCAGAAATCAGCCCCAACCAATATGCTCAATTAATATTTGTCAAAGAAAGCAAGAACATACAATGGAGTCACGATAGTCTCTTCAATAAATGGTGTTGGGAAAATTGGACAGATACATGCAAGAAAATGAAACTAGACCACCAACTTACACCATACACAAAAATAAACTCAAAATGGATAAAGGACTTAAATATACGATGGGAAACCATACAAATACTAGAAGAATCCAAAGGCAACAAAATCTCAGACATATGCCGAAGCAATTTCTTCACCGATACAGCTCCTAGGGCAATGGAAACTAAAGAGAAAATAAACAAATGGGACTACATCAAAATAAAAAGCTTCTGCACAGCAAAAGAAACCATCAACAAAACAACAAGAAAACCCACTGCGTGGGAAAACATATTTGCCAATGTCATATCTGATAAGGGCCTAATCTCCAAAATTTATAGGGAACTCATACAACTTAACAAAAGGAAGATAAACAATCCAATCAAAAAATGGGCAAAGGATCTAAATAGACACCTTTCAACAGAGGACATTCAGAAAGCCAAGAGACATATGAAAACATGCTCAAAGTCACTAATCATCCAAGAGATGCAAATCAAAACAACAATGAGGTACCATCTCACACCTGTCAGACTGGCTATCATCAACAAATCAACAAATGACAAGTGCTGGAGAGGATGTGGAGAAAAAGGAACACTTGTGCACTGCTGGTGGGAATGCAGACTGGTGCAGCCACTATGGAAGACAGTATGGATTTTCCTCAAAAAACTACAAATGGAACTCCCATTTGACCCAGTGATCCCACTTCTAGGAATATATCCCAAGAAACCAGAAACGCCAATTAGAAAGGATATATGCACCCCTATGTTCATAGCAGCACAATTCACCATAGCTAAGATCTGGAAACAGCCTAAGTGCCCATCTGTAGATGAATGGATTAGAAAACTGTGGTACATCTACACGATGGAATACTATGGTGCTGTAAAAAAGAAGGAACTCTTACCATTTGCAACAGCATGGATGGAACTGGAGAGCATTATGCTAAGTGAAATAAGCCAGTCAATGAAGGAAAAATACCACATGATCTCACTCATTTCTGGATAATAAAGACCATTATAAACTTATGAACAAAAATAGATACAGAGGCAGAGCTGCCTCAAACAGACTGTCAAACTACAGCAGGAAGGCCGGGGAGGGTGGGAGGGCAGGAGGGGGGTGGGTAAGAGATCAACCAAAGGACTTGTATGCATGCATATAAGCATAATCAATGGACATAAGACACTGGGGGGTAGGGGAGGCCAGGGGATTGTCAAGGACTGGGGGAAACAAAGGAGACATATGTAATACTCTTTGTGATACTTTAAGCAATAAAAAGAAAAGAAAAAAAAAAGAAATTTAGCATTGTTCCCATATTATTATATAATATACAATTGATATTCATATCTCCCCAGTTACCCCAATAATGTTCTCTCTATATATACATATACCTGATACATATGTATTTGTATATTTTAAAATCTATAATCCAAACCTGGAATACACTTTGCATTTAGTCTTATGTCTTTTTAGTCTTCTTTAATCTAGAACAGTTCCTTTTTTTTTGTTGTTTTTTGTTTGACATTGACATTTTTGAAGAGCAAGGTAAGTTTTCTAGAATGTCTCTGAGTTTGGATTTGTCTGTTTCCTCATGATTGAACTTAGTTTAAACATTCTTGGCAGGAATGCCACATGAGTTTTATTGTTAATAATAGTGGGTGCAATTTATTGAGTGCTCATCCTGTGATGTGGGTATTATTGTGTCCATTTTACAGACCAGGCAACTGAGAAAGAGTCATGAAGTACTTTTCCCAAAGTCACATAGTCAGAAAGAGGGAGTGACAGGATTAGGTCTATCTGATCCCATTGGCTCATAGCCAGTTCCACCCACTGTCCATGATGACTGGAACCACTGGAAGGAGACCTGAGGCTGTGCGCTAGAGGGCAGGGACAGTATTTTGTACTCTGCTGAATTCCAGGCTTAGTTGGGGCCAAACCCAAAGCAAGTCTCCATACTGTTTATTGAATAAATGAGTGAATGACTGTTCTATGGACAAAGGTTAGCATGGAACCCATGGATCTCTGTCAACCCATGGAACCTGCATCTCTGTGGGTGGAATCTGAGGATCTATATCATAGTTAGGTTTTCCTGATGATCCTGATATAGACAACATTAAGTGAAAAAGTTAAGTTTCAGCACAGTGTATGCTGCATAATTCTGTATGTCTTTCTCTGTGTTTTAACGTTATGTGGTTATATATAGATTTACAGTTTCAGGAAGGACGCAAGAACTGTGAACAATAGATACCTCTGAGGTGTGGGGCTAGTGGCCTGCAGGGGGAGGAGGACTTTACCTTCTACCTGATGTGCCCTTAGAAGTGACACAAGTGATCAATTGATATTCTTTTTGTAAAAAATTAAGCCCTACAGATGAATAGGGTAATTATGTAATTTATCACCCCAACTGAACACTTTTGAGAGTGAAAGGCAGTGCTGTTATTAGTTACAACGACGAACATGCAGAGCTTACTACATGACAGACCCTGTACTAAGTATTTTATGTCTACAGTAAGTCCTCACTTAATAACTAAAGGCAGCAACAGAGAAGACAGAGCCGTTCTGTGCAAACCTCGGCAGGTGGTCGCCCTGTCAAGGCCAAAGTCTCCTTTGATCACCTGCCATCTCAGTTATGGCTGCTCCCAATTGAAGGTGACCATTGTTATCAGTTTGATGCAAATTTTACAGATCCTTCTAAGTACAATATGTTGCCATTGAAAGCACTTTGTTTGGGCGTTTCTCTTTTTATATAAGTGATATCACACTCAACAATGTCTTAGAGATTTAGCCATGTCAAGGCCATGTGAGTCTACTTCACTTCTTTTAACTGCTGTAGAGCATTCCACACACAAACAGACCACATCTTACTTTTCCATTCTCTTGTGTATGGATATTCAGGTTGTTTCCAATTCTATGAAATTACTAACCATGCTAACGCTTATGATCTTGAGGATAATGTCCTAATAGTGGAACAACCCAGCACCCATCAGAAGTCATTCTAAAGTTAAAGTATTATGAGGGGATGGCAGTTTTGAGGAATAACTGAGTGTATGAGAAGGTCCCTCGCCAGGCCTGAGGATTCTCTGCTCTCCCCGCCCAGCCAGGTACAGGTGGGAGTCAGCAGTGGGGCTGTCAGCTTCACCATCAGATGACTCACAGTGCCCTTGGCCTCTTGAGATCCTCTTACAGCGGGGTCCTGCCAAAGCTTCTCTCCCCAGGCCTGACTCCTCCGGTCTCACTGCTCTTCCCCTTCTCCTCTCGCCTCTACTGCTCACAGGGCTTTTTCACTCACCGGAGGTAACAGTTAGCTGTGGTGGAAAGAGCCTGTTCTTCATGGTAGAGCCAGGCAGACTGATGAATTCCCAGTTCCACTACTGACTGGCTGTGTGACCTTGAGTGGCTTGCTTCCCCTCTCTGAGTCTCCAGTTCTCCATCCGTGGAGTGGGGAAATATTAGCTACCTCTGTGCTTGTGAGCTCTTACGAGGGATAACTGAACAGGTAATGCAAATGCCTGTCACCTCAAAGTGGGTGCTCGCTCAGTAGTGCTCATTCCAGCCCTCCTTTCCTTTTCTCACTGTTGCTTTGTATGGATCAGTTCACTGCAAAACGGACAAGCCCATGGGGGCTCCCGAGGACAGGCATTGTGTTGTCTCTCCCTTTGGCACCATCCCCACCCCTCTCGGGTCCTTGCATAGGTTTGGGGTACACTTTGAGCTCCAAGAGGGAGGGATGCAAGGAAGCTCTTCTTATCCAGGGTCCTGGGAGGCTACCCAGAGAAAGACAGGAAGGCAAGGTCCTGCCCTGGAACTGATTTTTCAGTCTGATAGGAGCAATAATTCCTAAACCTGGGCATCTGCTATATGATGGAAGAGACCTGGTCTTGCCTCCAGGGGATCTCCTAGTCTGATGGGAGGGACCTGGTCAGTATCTCCTGAAGCACCTTGCCTGATGGGGGAGACATTATGTCAATTCCCAGGGAAGTTTCCAGACTGATGGAGGAGACATACATGTGGGGAGCCTTCCTGAGTTTCACTGAAGACTTCCACTTTGCACAAAACTCACCTGCGGCACCTCTTCCTTCTGGTGCTGCTCTCCCCACTGGGTGTAAGTTTCCAGAGGGCAGATTGATGACCCCGCTTTGGGATTTCCAATCCCAGCTTGCTGCTGGGCATTCTAGGGGATGCATGCCATTGGCCACATTCTCTAAGGGATGCATGCCATTGGCTCCCAAGGGTCAGGGTTCTCAAGCTACTCAAGGGCACAGACAAAGCAATGTGAAGGAGGAGAGTGAGTCACCAGAGGAGGGCCTGGGGCCTGCCCTCACACCCTCTACCCATTCCCTTGGGGAAGGGAAGCTGCTGCAGCTCCTCTGTGGCATCTTAGAGGAGCACCCCCTCCCCCGCCTCTCTCCCCATGGGAGCTATGTGCTGAGATGGGCAGCGCTGTCTGTGTAGGAGAGAAGACACGTCAGACCGTCAGACCGGGAGCTGACGGGCAAGTCAAAACTGCTGGTTCAATGGCTTGAAAGTAGTGGCCGTTTATAAGTTAATGAAAGAGAAAATAGGCACATTATACATACAGATTTGTCCTTAACGAGGGGACAAGGCATTGTTTACTGATGTTCAGCTCTAATTATCCAAGCACCAGGCTAGCTTTTTTTGCAGCAGTGCCCAAGCCCCCGTTCTCTCATCTTTCCCCTGTCCCTTTAACCCCTTCCGTGCCCAGCTGGGCACCCATGTCTCTCTCAAAGTGTCAGGTTCCAGTGTTGGCTGAGAAGCCAATGCCTGCCTGAGTCTGCAGGGATTTTGACCCCGAGACAGGCCCAGCAGCTGCTTGTGTCCTCTGCTGCCTCAGCTGGGTGACCAGATGGAGGACAACGCTGCCAGGCCCTCGGGGCAGCCACCCTTGGAGGACGGCAGAGTTCAGGGACAGCTGCTTTTCTGGGGAGGGGCCTGCAAGGTAGCAGGAAGGACCAACTGAGGAGGCAGATGGAGAGGGGGCTGCAAGCCAGGGCCTCCCCAGGAGACAAGGGCTCCGGAGCACCAGCCACCAATCCTATCCTTTATATTTTCTCTGAAACCATCAAGAAGGAAGGGGGCTTTGTGGGGAAAGACGGACAGTGGGATACATCCCGAATGGGCACCTCACTGAAGCCATTGCTGAGGTAACCCATCCATTCTCACTTCAGCATGAGAACACAGGTCAGCCTGAGATCAAGTCCTCCTCACTGCCCCATCAGCTTCCCTGTCATCTCCAGGTCCCAGCCCTTAGCCCAGGCTGCCAGAAGCTGCTTGTCCGGGGCAGGGTGGGGGTGGGGGGTGGGGAGGGGAATAAACTAGCCACAGAGGTGAGAGTGGAACATGCACGACTACTGCCAGGTGAGGTCACAGAGCCTGCTTGGCTTGGGCAACCAGCGAGGAAAGGAGAAGGTGCAGGAGTTACACCCTGGAGGGTGGAGGGGATGGCTCTGTCAGCCCCAGACTGTTACCACCCGAGGGCACATTTGAGCTGTCTGTGGGAGCCCAGGCTGGGGAGGATTCTGGCCTTCCCTGGACCTTTCTGGGTGAGTTTCAGGCAGCAGTTCTAACTTGCTAACGTCCGGTGCCTTTGCCACTCCACCCCGGGAGGTCCAGGAAAGTGTGCCTGGGGGCTGTTCAGGTTGTTGCACTAGTGGTGGCAAAAACACCACATCCGTGACCACTGGACACGAGGACATGGAGTGACTGGCTGCATAGTTTTGAGGGTTTGATAGAAAGAGGGACTCCACGATTGAATAAAACAGGCAGTTGAACAATTTCATAAATTTGAAAATTGAGATAAAATGGACAAGGCCCTAGAAAAACACAAATTACCAAACTGATAAAAGAATAGAAAGCCTAGCTCAGCTGGTATAGCTCAGTGGTTGAGCGTCGACCCATGAACCAGGAGGTCACGGTTCAATTCCCAATCAGAGCACATGCCTAAGGTTGCGGGGTCGATCCCCAGGAGGGGTGTGGAGGAGGCAGCCGATCATGATCCTCTCTCGTTATTGATGTTTCTATCTCTCCCTCCCTTCCACTCTCTAAAATCAATAAGAACATATTTTAAAGAAAGAATAAAAAGCCTAAATAAGACTCTGAATCCTCAATTAACCATCTCCTCACAGAAAAAAAATGCCAGGCTCCAACTGCAGCCCTCCCTCTAGCAGTTATTAGGCATCTGCTACTATTAATAAAGCCGAGACTTCGATCCACATGTACCTCCTTAAATCTATTTCCAACACATTAAAGCCCTGAGACAAGGAGAGTTACACTTTAATTCTCCTCCCGCCCTTAACCCAGAAGAGATACCCTGCAGCATGGTTTTCATAAACACCTCCTAGTTATTTGCAGATTCGAATGGGTAACCTAAAGACCTTCTCTGAAAATATGTAGCAAGGGTCTACGTGCCACGCAAGTCATCTATCTCTACTGACATTATTTAATCTATATAAGCCTGCAAGAGAGTCGTTATTATCCCCATCTGAGACTCAGGGAAGTGGACTGACTTCTCCGAGTCAGCGTTAGTGAGAGGAGAGGAAGGAAAGACCAAGCCCAGGACCATTTGACGCCAAAGCCTGTTTCTTTCCTGCTCCCCACACGGCTGCCCAGAACCAGCCCGCAGCTTCCTCGGGGAAGGGAGCTCTGGAGGGAGCTCTCCACTCTGGCCGCCATCTCTGGCTTTCCACTTCTAGGTCCCTCCCGCCCTGATTACAATGCTTGGAGGTCTTTCAGTTGGTCACTGTCCCTCTAACTTAGGAGCCCCCAGAGCTGAGCCGAGCAGGCAGAGGTTCTATTCTGGTTCTCTCTGGCTACGTTAAAAATTATCCCAAACGTTGTGATGCAAAACAACCAGATATGATGCTTTCAGACTCTGTGGGTCAGGGATTCAGATCAGCTCCAGCAGGGATGCCTTGACTTTGCTCTACGCTGTCTGGGCCTCATCTGAACGATTTGAAGGCTCACAATGACCCAATCCCTGGGGGCTGGAATCATCTGAAGGCACATTCTGGTGGTTGGGGGCTGGTGCTGGCTGTTGGCTGGGACCTTAGCTGGGACTCTGGGTCGGCATAGCTGTATGTGGCCTCTCCGTACAGCTTTGGCTTCCTCACAACATGGTGGCTAGATTCCTGTGCACAGAGAGCCCGGTGAAGGCCAGATTGCCTTTTATGACATAGCTTTCTGGGTTGTGTAGCATCATATCTGTGACATTTTACTTGTTGAGATTAGCCACCAGATCCTCCCTAATTCCAAGGGGAGGAAAAATAGACGCCACTTCTTGATGGGGAGCGTCAAGGTCCTAGAGGAGCAGGTGGGACTGGAAATCTTGCTGTGCTCGTTTTCGGAAAACACAGTGTGCCTCAGGGGCCCAGCTCAGAGGAAGCTCTTCCTCCACACAGGAGGACCTCCGAGGTGCCCAGGTGTGACCCATAATGCCATTCATCTGGTCAACATAGTGATCAGAGTGTCTACCTGGTGCCAGGCGCTGCCTCTGGAGCATGGCCCCGGCTGCACAGCCTTCCAGCCCCACCCCCACGCAGGTCCTCCCCCGAAACCCCGAGAGATTTGCTCAAGATGAGGGAACTTTGGGCTTAATTCTTTCCAGCCTTCTGGGAAACATTGTTCTGGGTCATTGTGGCTACAGCCCAGAGAATAATTTCTCCCATCGGGGCCTGCTGTTGAATTGAAGTGTTATATTCCCATTTCTGAAAGAGCAGGCATACTGAGCAGTTTCTATTTACTGGGAAAAAAACTCTTTTTTTACTTATATATAGCTCTTATGTTTGTGGCAGCCATGGGAATAAACAGGATTCCTCAGTAGGAAAGATGTTCTTGCCCTTTGGAGATTCTCAGAAGTGGGAGAATCTATTTGTGAATTAGGTCACTGAGGTATAGAGGACAGAGTTGGGAGAGCGCCTCTAACCTTTTTCTTTAGCATGTGAGCAAGACTAGTTCATACTCACGTGCTAAAGTATAACTGGTTCACTAGATACCACCCTGGAAAGTGTAATGAGCTGGTCATGACACGTTGATAGTGTAATAATCACAATAATCACCTGTAAGTATCATACCCTGGGCTTTGGGCTATTTTATACACTGTCCTATTTCATCCTCTTAACAGTGCTGTGAGGAAGGTCCTAAAATTGTTTTCACAGATGAGGAGACTACTTACTAAGGCTCAGAGAGGTTAAGTAATTTTCCCAAGGGCATACAGCTAGGTAGTGGTGGGACTGGAATTTGAATCCCGACCATGGACTCCAGAGACACTGCTATGCAGATAATAGGCCTGGTAGCTTAAAGGGAGGGGCAGGAATCAGAGTCTAGCAGGTTCTGGGTGTTGGGTGCCTTTCGTTGGATACCAAACACTCATTCTGCTGCCTCAGTCTCCTGATCTGGAAATGGGTTGTGTAAAGCCCCAGCATAGGACTCCAAACCCAGCGGGCATTCAATTCCTGTTTGGGGAGTCCCCTTTCTTTTCTCCTTCCTCCATAATTTGCTGTGAGCTTCCCCGTGGAGGGCGCCTCCCTGCCCAGCAGTAGGGGGGTGGCCAACATGATTTTCTTACCCGTGGCTGCTCTAAAGTCCCTGGTTCCCTAAGCTCCTGCTGGATTTCAGGATTCCAATCCCTCTCCACTGTGATTTTCATTGGGAGAACTTTAAATGATTTTATAAAAACTGCAAATGTACAAGGTAATTGAGTCTTCTGTTTTATTACCCTGAGCTGCCTGGACCTGGCCTGGCCTCCTCCTCACTCATGGAGCCACCGGAATAAAGTTGGAAGTGTTTGCGCTGGTAATATATAGGACTTAATTAACCTGGCCTTTTATAGCATTTCCAATGGAGGGTTGGATCAAACTTCGAGGCAGTTTGAGAAAAGAGAAGGGGGGTCTGGGGTGGGAGTGTGTGTGTATGTACAACACTCAATGTGTTTTTTCTCCTGTTCTTTTCTCTAGTACTTTAATCAGCATTTAATGACCCAGTTGAAAATCCATCATTCAGACCCAAGCACTGGTAGGAGGGCCGGAGGGGAAGCCCGCTTTCTTCCTCCCTTCCCAAGCCTACAGCAGACCATGGATCGGTCAGTGAGTCCGGCCACACCAGCCACATTCCCAGAAATTTCTAGCAGAGGCTAATCCTGTTCCTCTCAGGTAAGAGACAATGAATGGACATTAGCAAATAGACTCTCCGTGTTGCTAATACCAATCCCTACTCAAATGCAAACCAACTTAAGAAGTCTCCAATGGGTCATGTCCCATTCCTGGTACCCAAGGCTGAGTTAATCTCCTGTCCTGTCTACCCTTCCCCATCTACTTCCGGACATTTCCACTCTTCCTTTCTAGCGTGAAGCCACGCCTGAACTGAGCAGCCTTCTACACCAGCCTAGGAAAAAGTGACTCCACTCAGATCCACCGTCGGTGCAGGGGGACAGGTTTATAACTGCCATGGTACCTTCATGCCTTATAACCGTTATTTTAGGGAGACTTCCAAGCAAGGGCAGGCAGGGTAAGTGCCTCTCACCAGCTGCCTCCTCAAACCATCGCTCCACATACCATGGCTCATAAATCCTACCCCGACGCTACTGCCGAGTGGTTACATCATCCCTAAACCTCATGCAACAATTCGATTTGGAAATAAAAAGGCAGGTGTTAATTGACTCACTCCCTCTGCCCCTTTGTGGTGCTCCTGACCCTCGATAGCTTTTAACCTCACAGTTAATAAAAGTTTGGGGCCCAGCCCCAGCACAGTTCCTCATTCATTCTTTCATAACGTCAGCAAATTCTTACTGAGTGACTGTAATGCACAAGTCATTGGCCAGTTCCTTAGGGGATAGGGTTAGCTGGCCAAAGAGAGCAAGAAGCATGAGAAAAGCTCCCAGAAGATGCTCATAAATTATGCAGATTTGGGTAGCAGGTGCTGTGGGCGCCCAGAGAAGGTCTGGTGCGGCCGGGGTTTCAGAGGGGTCTCCAACTCTTGATTGACCGACCACTCTTTAGTTTGTTTGCTCAGCACCCATCTCTCCTCCAAGAGCACTCAGATTCTCCTTGGGGGAACCCACGCTGTTTCATTAAGTCTGTGTGGTTTCAAATGGGGTTGAATGTCTGGGGTCCACAGGGATCAGCCCAGGACTAGAACTAGCCAATCAGAGCAGGTCAGCGCCCGGCCATGGTGATTAGTTCAGTGATGAGCATGGGACCAGAGCTGGGAGAATGGAAGCTGGTGCTGCCACTCTTACTGGGAACAGGCTCCTGACCCTCTACTGGGAACAAGCTCTTTTCCCCCCACCCTGGGGTTCACCAGAAGTAGGCCTGGAGCGGCTAGCCACCATCTTGCCCGCTCAGGAGATGCTTCCTGAGCCTTACAGTGAAGCCATCCCTTCCTGCAGCCTTAGAATGACTTCATTCCTGCCTGCAGGAGAGCCTTTGGCTTGGCTTCAGGCCACGCTGTCTCAGGCACCACAATACGCACCTGCTGGTTTTTATGTGCGCATGTTACCCCAGGCCCAAGTGACCCTCTGTCTCCTTCCGCTAGTCTGTGCCCAGGAAGAATTTGAAGGAAAGCAGAGCTGAGAGATGGAAAGAAAAAAACTGGATGCAGCCCAGCCTGAGGCTTGAAAACCCCTGAACTTTCACTTAGCAAACAGCTCATGCTTTTCTTCTGTATAAATCGGTTTCCTTAGAATTTCTGTTGCTAATCCAGGCCCTGAGTCCCAAGCGTTTTAGGTACAGGGACCAGTTGAAAGCCATCCTTTCTCTCCCTCAACTCAATGATGGGCCAAGCAGACAGGGGCCTCTTTCCACTTTCCCGCTTGGGATAGAGTCAGGGCAATTAAGGGTCAGGTCCTGGCAAAAGAGGTGCCTAGAGCACATAATTTTAGGGCACTCCTATTAAGGCCTGCACTGGTGTGACTCTGAGAGTGAATGTCTCCTTAAATCTTGCACTTGAGGTTCCTCTCATCTCATCCTAGACCTGTTCAGGTTGCTGAGTGTTCACATCCATGTCTCCAGATCTAGCATGAAGGATTCAGAGGTGACTGCTACTGTCTTTCCTCCCCCAGAGGTGAGCTCGGCTGATTGTCTGGGCCTTAAAGGATAATGTTCCATAAAGGCCTGTTCTGGGGCTTTACCAGGTCAAACCAGAGCAGAATCCAGTGCAACTCATTCCAGCCCAAGTATTCTTCAAAAGGGTAATCAACCGACAACATCCACGTTTGAATACTCAGGCACAGATAGATCAATGGAGAATCTTCAAATTAGGGGGGACTCAGAATCATTTGGGACACCCGATCGATTTACGGTTATTACTTTATTTGTGTTCATCCAGGATTTGACTTACCTTAGGGTGAGATGATATTCTTCCTGAGCACAGACTGGTGGAAGGTAGACTGAGAGCCAGGTACTCAGAGTTGGGGGGACTCCTACCAGGACAATAAACACAAGTGAAAACCAAGAGCTGCTCACTGTGGCTCAGGAGACAGCAGTGACCTGGAGCCGGAGGCTCCCCCTTGACCACAGCAACTGGTTGTGTGTCCCTCCATACAGCTCTTTACTTCTCTGACCTCTGTTACCTCTATTTGGAGGGACAGACTGTGTAGGATGAGCTGTGGAGACAGAAAGATCCGGTTACAATCCCAGCTCTTACTCACTTGGGCGAGACCCACTCAGAGATTTGTTTCCTCATTATTATTCCTCAGTGGGAACCATAAAGGTGCTTTCCTCTCAGGGTCGTTTTAAGATTCAATGAGATAATGAAGTGTTTAGCACAGGGCCTGATATAATGTCGCAATTAATTATTATTGGTGTTAATGTTATTCTATAAAACAAGAGGGCATGTTAGAAGATCAAAAGCACTGCCAAGAATTGAAGTGCCAATTCTAGATCTAGTCCCAGCTCTGTGAGAACAAGCATTGTTTCAGGACATTTAGAAGCCATTGTGAATTCAGCACCTACTATGAGCTCTCTGGGGGAAGAACCCAGTCCTGCCTTTTCAATTTTAAGGGGTCTTTAACACCTCCAGCTCTTAGCAACATCTCCACCAGGATTCTTCTCACACATTGGTTTTCACTTCCCTTCCCTTTTTCTCAATGGCTCCCCCTCCTCCCCCCTGCCCCGCCCCCCCCCCCAACCTGGAAATCTTACAAAAACTGTGAACCCCTCAGATATACCACTCAGGTGATCCTTAAACCATGTACTACCTGACATTGATAATTTCCTTTCAGATGCTTGTCATTTTCCCCAGTTAGATTATCAGTACCTTGAAAGCAGGGACAGGTCTTGAACTTCCTGGTGTCCCTATAAGTCTAGGTACAGAACAGATCCTTAGACATCAGTATCAGGACATTGGGTGACTGGATCCAGCCCTGCCTCAGGCTTGAAAACCTCGGAACTTTCACTTCCGTGAGTTAGTGAACAGTTCATGCTTTTCTTCTGTATAAATCGGTTTCCTTAGAATTTCTGTTGCTTACCCAGGCCCTGAGTCCCAAGCTTTCTGGGTACAGGAACCAGTTGGAAGCCACCCTTTCTCTCCCCCAACTCACTGGTGGGCCAAGGAGACATGGGCCTCTTTCCACTTCTCCCTTTGGGATAGAGGCAGGGCAAGTAAGGGTTAGGCGGGGTACTATGCCTCGGCCTGGGGAGGGCAAAAGAGGGCACTGGGGAATGAAGAAGCCCATACTCATTTTGGGCAACTGGAATAGCTGCCAGAAAGATCTGGGACGCTCCGCTGCCCAAGGCCCATCTCAAGGCTGCCGCCACCCTGGGTAGCCAACGGGCCTCCCCACCAGCCCAGGGCTGCAACTGAACAGTGTTGTTTTTTTAATGAAAACAGCACCACTGCCAAGTCCTAACTCGGCTGGAGAAATAGCCCTGTGCCCCTCGATCCCATTAACATCTCACACCTTAATGCGGCCATATTTTTGGAAAGCCAATATGAGCGGAGTAGCTTATTGGTATGCAGCTCCGGGTGGGGTTGGGGCTTGCGGGAGGAGGGGCACTCTGCAAAGGGGGTGTAATTAAGGCTCGGAATGTTCAATTTATGCCCCCAAAGGAGGGAATTTGGGGGCGTGAGGACAAGAGTGATGGGCTTGTCTGGAAGGTACTGAGCAGGGAAGCTTGACCGTCACTGAGAAGTCCCAACATGGCTCCCACCCGTTGCTACCCCAGCCCCCACCAAGGAGGGCCACCCACTCACCCTTTGGGTCCCTAACTTCGCATTTCCCAAGCAGACCCTATCAGTAGCTCCTCTCAGATAAAATACATCATCATTTGCTCCATTAGAAAATAAATGTATGGCTATATTATGGGATTTGCATTCCATTACCTTGGTTTGCATGCCATAAAACATTTATTACACCCTTGGGCTAAAGTCTTAATAATGACTGGGTGCGAGGCACTAATGTGGTGCTGGCCTGCTCGGGAGCCAGAGATTAATGCCTTTTGATGTCGCCCAGCTAATAGTCGTGCTCACCAATCTGTCCCATCAGAAGACATTAGAGTCAGGCCCTGTGTGGGGGTGGGAGGCCGCTGCTCAGCTTCAGCTGGGAGTCGGGGCTCCCCCTTCCTGTCCCCCTACCTGGTCTCATTCAAAATGGCCAGAAGGAAATCTTAGAGCCCTCCCTCTTCAAATTCCCCATTCCACTTCCAGTGCCATACCCCCTCCTAGCCTTGGGCAGGTCCCCCTTCCTGGGCACAATGAAGCTACACTGAGGGGTTTAAACAGCTGCTTTCCTGCCAGACCACAGCAGCAGCAGCAGTAACATCTGCCAGAGTGCACGAACACACACACACACACACACACACACACACACACCCCTCCCTGCTGCCAGGCCTGCCCCATTCAGTTTCCCATGGCGCCCCCGTAATCTGGCAGAGGAGGGTCTGAGGGTACAGGAGAGGTGGGAGCCCTGAGAATAAGGTGGGACCTAGGACCCAGTGCGAGGTGAATATGGAGGCACCTTTCTAAAGAGGATGGGCAGAGTTCTCTGCAGCCCTTTCACGGACTCTACTGGCCTCATCCCCTCTCCATTCCCAGCACCTGCTGAGATGACAATGGAGACAGAAGTGAAGGGGGAAGCTCTGCACAGGATAAGAGTAAGCACAGAACATAAGTTAGCCTGGCATAGGATAGGGAAACATACTGAGCAAAGGGCATCTTTCTTTGGATAATAATATGGGATACTATTCTACAATTATTAAATATCACATGATCTCATTCATTTGTGGAATATAATGAACAACATAAACTGATAAACAAAAATAGAGCCAGAGGAAAAAAATATCCTATATAATAAAAGCCAAATATGCTAAGTGTCTGGTCAACCAGTCAGCCATTCAACCAATCAAAGCATAATATGCTAATGATATGCTAAGGCTACTCAAATGCTCGCTATGATGTGCACTGTCCACCAGGGGGCAGAGAGTTGACCAGTCACTATGATGTGCACTAACCACCAGGGGGCAGACTCTCTGACCGGTAGGTTAGCTTGCTGCTGGGTTCTGGCCTATCGGGTCTAAGCAAGACGGGCTGGACACGACCTGGAGCCCTACTACAAGTCCCTCCCCAGCTGGCCAACCTCCTTGCCCCGATCGTGCATTGGTGGGGTCCCTTGGCCTGGCCTGTGTCCTCTCGCAATCTGGGACCTATCAGGGGATGTTGGAGAGCCAGTTTCAGACCGATCCCACAGTCCAGGCAGAGGGACCACACTGGTGCACGAATTTGTGCACTGGGCCTCTAGTTTTAGAATATAATAGAAGTAATCCTGTTATTTGCAGATTTTTAATATTTCCTACAACTTTTGTGATATTATACTGTTTTGGTAATATTATATTTAAAATCTTTTAAAAAATATTGATGTTTATTGTATGTAATATTATTATATTTAAAATCATTTTTCTTGAAATATTAATGCTTATTAAATGTAAATGGATAATTATTTTATATCTACAATCTGGTAATAGATTTTTTTATATATATTGTAAAAAAATAAGATAAAATAGTTTAAAAAATAAGTAAAAATGAGGCCAAATAGTAATAGTGTGAATTTAATTAAACCAGAGACAAATTAGTGAAATTCCTTCTCGCTGGAACCTCCTGGCAAGGCGGGCCGCCCAGCACCATGTGCTTCTATAGGAATGGCAGCAAGGCTGGTCACTCGAACACAGGCCTTTGGACTCCCAGGCCAGTGCTCTCTCCAAAGCTCGTGACCGCTCTTCTCCCTCTCTGGTGGGAAGTGGTGGCACCAACCACCTCCCGACAGAGTGGATTCAGGGCTTCTTTCATTTCTGCTCTCACCTGGGAAACCACATTGCCATCCTTCCTGGCCCCAGGATAGCACCAGCTTTCACTCTTTGCCCCAATACTGTGTGCCCCACCTCACAGAAGCAACCTGATGAGCCACCACTGCTTCAAGTCAGTCTCCTTTCCCAAAGCCACGTGGTTCCCAGCAGCCCACTGGGAATCCGTGCCCCTCCTAGGTTAGCCATACCCGCAACCTAACCTCAAGCTGCTTGGATCTCCAATGTGGGACTCTGTGCACTGTAACGTGCGCTGTAACGTGTATCCAGGGCCCTACGGGCAGTAAGTCCTGGTCCTTGCCCTGCGGAGATTCTGATGCAGAGGGAGAAAACCACGCTACAGTGGTGTTATGGGTCTACAAGAAGTTTCAGGTAAGACAGAGCCCACGGCTTCTGCCCACGCACATCCGGAAAGGCTGGTAAATAAGGTGGCACCTACGGACAGAGATGGGGGCAGGGGTGGGATGCGTGATGGGGTTTGGCCAAGAAGGGGAATGGTGAGCGCAGAAGGAGGTGAGGCTAGGAGAATGGGAAGGGGGTGGGGGAGCGATTACCAAGGAAAACTGGGATCAGGCTGAGAAGCACTGTTGTGGGGGCTGAATGAGCGCAGTGGCAGAGAGAGACAGGGCTTTGCACTGCAGTGCTGGGAGGGCTCCCTGGCTGAGGCCAGAAGCAGGGAGCCCAGGTGGACGCCTCTGCTGGACCAGGAATGAGGCCATAGGACTGGGCTGGGGCAGGAGTGGGAAGGGAGAGATGAAGGAGGAAGCAATAAAGAGAAGACAAAAAGAGGCCGAGCACTGCACACTGGAAGGAGAGGCTGGAGCCACCTTAGCCGTGGGGAGAGGTTCTCGGCAGGGCTGTGCGGCCAAGGGCGCCTTTGGACATGTGTGGGGGCATTTTGCCGTCACAGTGCTGGCATTCCGTGTATGTGCGTGTGTGGGGAGGACCTAGGCGTGCTCTCTGGGCACTGTAATGTGTCTGCAGGCCAGTCCCAGGCCATGAAGAATTCTCCCACTCTCAACATTCTCAGCAAGTTGCTGTGTTCTCCACAACCCTAGGGGGCACCATTCACTTACACGATGAACTAACCGGGGGCACAGTCACAGCCTGCACAGCCATCAGAGAGGCCCCAGGCTTGACAGTGGTCCCGGTGGACAAGCCTGTTGACAATGAGCCGGTCTAAACTAGCTCAGTCTTACATATTACCACAGAGTGTTTTTGCATGGCTTTAATGGACACGGAATTTTCTAGGGATGCACCTCCTGTGATGACGGAGGGGGGACTTTGCTGTGCTTGGTACAGAACCTTGCCAAGAATTGTTCACCATTTCAGGAACTGCTGTCCGTGTGGGCACGTCACTCCTGGCCCCGTAAGTCACCAGCACCCCCCCCCCGCCCCCGCCCCCCCCTTCCCCCCCCACACACACTGAGGCAGGAGGCACCGACGGCTGTCCCAACCTGTGGTTTTATATTTAGGTGTAAGTATTCAATGTGTTCATTGCTGCTGAGTATTTACGTATGGAAATACGTATTATTTTATGGTAACTTACTTTCCTTTGATTTCTCCTTTATATTACAGTTTGGTCAATATATTGATTTTTTAAAAATTATGTGGCTAGGTTGGTTACATTATCTCTGCTTTCCATCCTGGGATAGCAAATGGGGTGTGACAAACCTGGTAATAAAAGGAGGCTGGGGTCTGATGGGCCGAGGGCTACGCTCCAGAGAATTCCAGCTTCAACAACTTCGCTGGGAAGCCTCGTCTGGCCACTCCGTGCCACAGCCCCACCTGAAGCCGGCTGTTCTTCCCCGTTAAATGAAGCCCTTTGGGGTCACAGTGTCCCAATAAATATGCAAGCTCCCCAAAGGCAGACTTGAAGTGGTCGCCGTGTATGGCCCTGACCAGGCCCTGTGGGGACACATGAGAGAAGGGCATCCACAGAAAAGCAATGCAAAGTCTGGAGTCCCGCCCCCCCCCCCCCCCCCATCACACAGCTAGAGAGCTGGGCGAATGAAGAGAACCCAGACTCTAGAATAGAATGTTCCAAACAGTCTCATCTAAGTGAAAATTGATTAGGAAAAAACAACGGGAAATCACTAAAAAAAACAACAACAAGGCCCCCACATTCTGGGACTGTTGGAAAACAAGCTATTGGACGTCCAAAGCCAGGCATGTTGAGGACTGGAGCAAAAACCTGATGTGGTGAGATGGTTGTTTCCAAGTGACGTCTGCAGGGGAAGAGGCATCCTTCGTAAGTGGAAAGGCTGGCCACCCAGAGGCAGGGTTTCATAAGTTAGTGGGTGACAGCGCCAGGCAGGGTGAGCAAGGGGGACATAGCTCCTCCGGAGGTGGGTGCTGCACTAGTGACGACTGGAGGAGGACCCCACCTTCCGGATGAGGGTCCCTGTGTCTTAACCCGAGGCGGACAATGGGCTTGGGCCCTGGAAGGAAACCAGAAATGCTGGGGTCTCCAGTTATTTCTAGGGGTCCCCCAGATGGATGCAATAATCCAATTATGCTTTTTCAGGACAGAAAAAAGAGAAGTGGTTAGGTCAGACACATGCTGCATTTGGGAAAGAGGGATTTTTAGTGTGTGTGTGTGTGTGTGTGTGTGTGTGTGTGTGTTTCAGTTTAGGGGAAGCACGAAACAAAACTCAGTGTGGATAGAGTGGGTGTCAGAATTCCTAAGGTAGGTGACTTTATCACTGGGGTCCAGACTCAGGAGACCAAGTTCCTATTCTAGCCCCACCACTGAGTAGCTGGTGGTTTTAGGCAAGTTACTTAACCTCTCTGTGCTTCAGCTCCCCGCAAATGGGGATAATAATATGGCTTCACTGGGTTGTAAAAATGAAAAGAATTATAGTATATGAAAAGGCTTACAATAGGGTATGGCACATGGCAAGTGCTCAATCCCTGTGTGCTGGAGCTGTTATTACTCCTCAGAAAGGGCCAAGCTTACCAGCTCCCACTCCCTCCCGACTGGTTAACCAAGGAAGGATGGATTGGGAACAGGAGGGAGGATGGGGTGGCCATGGTGGTGGTGGTGGTGGTGGTGGCATATATGCCCCCTAACCTCCCCAGAGAAGCCAAGGTGTGGAGGTCAAGTGCCCTGATCCCGGTTCTAAGTCACTGTTTAGAGTCGTAAGGGCACAGGAAGTGGAGATTAGCTCTTTGGCCCCAAGGAATGAGCTGGGTGGGGGACAAGGTGTGACGGTGTCGCTGTGCAATCTGTCCTCCCTGAGACATGTTGGTTAGAGAACCTGGTGCTCAGGAGGGATACTCTCTGGTTTTCTCTCTTGTGCATCTGCCATTGCTCGATAGCAATCCTACTGACAAGACTTCTGAATCCAAACCGGGATGCAGGAGAAAAGACGCCAAGATCAAAGTGAGAGAGGTTTGCACAGGCAAGTGTCCACACCGGCTGGAGGGAAAGGAACTCAGCTCACAGTGACCTGGTCTGAGAGCGCCGGGGTTCTTGGGTGAGGCCAGGTGGGGGAGCCTGCTGCCGAGAGGCGGGCCACCTGACTTCCCAGCTCTCCTCTACCAGGCTCACCCCTGGACGCATCACCCCACTTACCCTCCCTGCCTGTTTCTCCCCCTGTACACGCCTTAGAGCAGTGGTTCTCAACCTTGGCTGCACATTAGAATCACCTGGGAATCTTTTTAAAATCCTGATTTCTGGGCCTCATCTTCCAGAAATTCTGTTTCTTTGTTACTAATGTTGTGGCCCCACCCCATAACAAAGAAACAGAATTTCCAGAGGATGAGGCCCAGAAATCAGGATTTTAAAAAGATTCCCAGGGGATTCTAATGTGCAGCCAAGGTTGAGAACCACTGCCTTAGCGGGACACCCAAGGGGAATCGTGGGCATTGTAAGACGTTAGGACAGGCAGGGGTCCTTGAGGTTACAGCGACACTGTCAGTGCCCACCCCACCCCCTTGCCCTTATCACGTCATGGCTCGAAGCCTTTTCCAGCTGCCAGGATTTGCAGCTTTTTTTTTTGCCTGAGAGCTTTCTCCAACCACTGGTGCATCTCAGAAGCAGTCCTCCAACAGGGACCTATAGGGTCATGGTATAGCTATCCTTGCTGCTTCATCCCGTGATCCCGTGCATGGGACGGCTCTGAGATGTACATTCTAGGTTGTCTCCCAGAGTTCCCCCAATGGGAGTGAGCTCCAGGTACCCACAGGGCTAATGCGTTTAATAACATACCCTTATCCGTTTCCTGATTCACTTCCCCACTCCTGGGGTCACCTCCCTAATAAACCACCTGCCCCAACCCTCCTCTCAGGGTCTGCGTCTCCCACACTAACACAGGTTGTCTGGCTGAGCCACTTTGTACGGCTGAAGCGAGATAATGGCTGGAACACGCTTGTCCACAGGTACGGGGTGTAAGAAGTGCTCACCTAGCAGAGCCTCTACACAGCCCAGCAGGAATCGGAACATTTGCATCATTAGGAAGAAGTCCCCTCCGCCCACTCCGGGGAAATCTTGTTGTAGGTGGAAGCCGGGTGATGAGACCTCCCTCTGGCTTCTCTCTCACCAGCCGTCTGTTCCTAATAACCCCGCCCAAGCACCCGAGCCTCTCTGACTTGATATTGCAGGGCGCTGTCACTTGAAATTAATTGCAACTAATTAAAAATGATCCGGTTGGGACAATTGCACAATGGCGCCCCGGAGACCGCTTCATTCCCTGAGGTTTGGTGGCGTTTGCGGCTGCTGCAGCCCTGGTCGGCTGGACGGGGCCATACATCATCGTGTCATTTTACATTGTTATTTCTCTGAAAGCAGCAATTTAAAAGAGTCTCAGATGAACCTTGAGCAACTTTGCACTAAAAAGAAAAATGTTACTGTCCAAGATCTGTAAAATATAACACATAGGCTCAAAGAAGCCACTTGACATGAAAAGCGGCCTTAAGTTTGCGCCGCGATTTGCATATAATACAGGATGCTGTAGCGAAAGGACCCACAAAGCTCGCGCAGCGGCTGCCGAGCATCGATCCTCAGCCCCTTTGTTCAAACTGGGGCACCTACGGCTCCTGGTTATTATTTTATCACAGCCATTCCTCATGTAGGTGACAGGACAGCATCTAAGGGGTGGGCAAACTTTTTGACTCGAGGGCCACAACGGGTTCTTAAACTGGACCGGAGGGCCGGAACAAAAGCATGGACGGAGTGTTTGTGTGAACTAATATAAATTCAAAGTAAACATCATTACATAAAAGGGTACGGTCATTTTTTTCAATAGTTTTATTCATTTCAAACGGGCCGTAGTTTGCCCACCCCTCAGATTCTAGGGCTGCCACCCCTGCCTCTTAGTGGAAGATCCAGGGTCCTGCCTGACTCGGAGGCTGAAAGCATTGCCAGGTCCCCAGTTGGCCTTGCCAGTTTCCAAGCTAATCCCAGGAGTGGCGTCCTATTAGGACAAGAGGCCCTTTACAGACTTAGCAAAGGCCCAATAAGCCTAGAGTTGAGGCAGTGAACCCTGCTGAGCAGCCTAGCAGCCCCCACACCTCATTTCAAGGGAGCCAGACATTTCTAATGAATTTTGGTTCTATGTCCTTGGGCTACAGATCTCTCCAATCAGGCCACCTGCTGCCCCATCTTGCTGCTGTGGTCTCCACAGCACCCTCTGACCCTCTCCACATCAACAGAGCAGGGGAGCAGCAGGCATTAGACCAGAAAGGGGTATGTCAGAAAAGCGTCTTCCAAAAATAGTTTTCTAGTGTTCAGGCTCATGCAGCAATTAAAAAAAAAAAAAGAGAGAGAGAGAGAGAGAGGTAACCTTCAAGGGTAGCAACAAAAATAAGAAACCTCAGCAAAACAGAAAAAGGAAAAGTTCAAAAATTAAAAATCAAGATCTTCAAAAAGAAAGGTCCAGGAGTTATATAAAAGACTATACAGATAAGACGAAAGGAAAAAAAATAGCAAGCAGATATGCACACAAAGGTTTATGAGATTACTGAAATTTGGCTCTGGGCTTCCAGGCAGTTGAAGCAAAAAGGAAAATAAAAAATATGGTTACGTACACATTGTCCTTAAAGGAAAAGCAGGTCAACTCTTCAGAAGAAACAAGACTTTCTTTGCACGGACCTCCTGTGGGCCATGCAGTGGTTGACATCCTCATGGTTAGGGGTGAGGCTTGTGAAGACACCTGTTGGGAGACCTAGGAAAGGTGGGTTAAATACTATGCAGTTCATGGATGGGATAAGACCTAGATACTAGAAGGATGAAGGGACTGAGCCCAACCTCATTTCCAAATGATTCTCTCTGCAAAGTGTTTCTCTCAGCTCTGCTTTTATGTTAGAGAATGGGCAGCAGACAGTTTGAGGCTCTTGTTTCTGACAAAGACCTGAAATGCAGGTGTTGTGTGTGGCTGAGAACTGGATTGAGACACATAGGTTACAGGACATCTGTACAGTGGAATACCATGCAGTCATCAACAGGAACAAGGGAGATGGAACATGCTCTGAGGAAAAGTTGTGTAAGACATTAATAGGTGAAGAAAGCAAGCTGCAGACCAGTAGGTATTGTAATGTCCTGCTTGGATAAAAAATGAAATAATAAAACAAAACATGGTTATAGAAATTTTCTGGAGGGATACATAAGAAATTGGTGAGCCCTGGCCAGGTAGCTCAGTTGGTTAGAGCACTGTCGGATAGGCCAGGGTTGTGGGTTCGATCCCTGATTGGGGCATGTACAGAAGGCAACCCATCGATGTTTCTCTCTTTTTCTCTCTCTTAAAAAAATCAGTAAAAACATATTCTCGATGAGGATTAAAAAAAAAATCAACCAATGAATGCTTAAATGAGTGGAACAACAAATTTATGTTTCTCTTTTAAAAAAGAAAGACATTGGTGACAATGTTGAACATTGGGAGACAGAATTTTATAGTTTACATAAGCCCTCCTTGCAATAATTTGGTATTATTTTTAGATTTTAAAAATCACTTATTCAAAAAAATAATCAAGAAAACAATGCTGTTTTGTTACAAAGAATGAAGCTGATCAGTATTACTGAAGAAGTATGATGTGAAGAGAAAATCTGTATAAATATAGATCTAGTGTCTAAGGTGGTTATCTTGGGGTATGTGTGTAAGATTATAGCAGAGTAACTTTCTATATTAATCATTTTTTATAACATTTTTGCAATAAGTAGATATTACTTTCATAATAATAATAATTTTTACAACAACATGTTAAGTCAATCTGGGGACTGTCAGGTTGACTGCCTTTTATGAAAATTAAGAAGCCTAATCAAGACTTAATCCAAACGAATGGCCTCCTCCCTCTGCAGGGCAGCGGGCCAGAAGAGAATCTGCAAGCAAGACAAGAATTGTTCTTAAGGAACAATCCGGCTGTCTATTCTGGCTCATGAATGAATGAATGATCTTGGCATTAACATCCTGGCCTCACAGAGCACCGATGCTCATCAGGGGACGTCTTGTAGCACAATCCAGAGGCCTGTGTGCTTTAGAAGAGAGCATATTTTAAAATTGCTGTTGTTTTACAGTAACATATTTGAAGTGTTTATTAATTTTTAACAATTCTGGATATTTCCTTCTCTTTTTCTCACCCCAAGCCCCTACCCTTTCAAGCGAGCTGTTCTGTGCTGCATGCTTTGGGGAAGAGATGGGACGGCAGAAAGAGAAACAGTGGGCTCGTCCTGGCTTTTACTTTCAAAAGCCCAGGGAAGAGGACCTAGGGAAAGAAAAACCAGCGATCAGAGAGAACATGTCACTCCCAAGACAAGAAAATGGGGGTGCGGGAGGATCAGAGGTGGTGCTGAGAAGGTCGGGGCGGCCCTGGTGGAGCAGAGGCGCCCAGGGAACTCAGAGCTTCCACTTCAAGGACCTGAATCGCTCTGTGTATTTTTATTAAGTGAATGAATGGACATATTTATATGCTTTATAGGCAGGGGAGACTGAACAGAGCAAATTTATTAGTGACACCAATGGCAAAAGGATGACAGCCCATGGGAAAGGAGGGACAAAAGGCCCCAAGCGTGGCCAGAATCCGTAACATTCCCTGCGAGGCCAAGGAAGTCCCTAGGCTGTCCCCTGCCACCCAGCCAGGGAGCTCCTTGAGGGCAGGAGCTGTCTGCCTAGGGTTAGCTGAGTGCCCAGCTTAGTCCCCGCATGTGGCTGGTACTCAGTTGGTGTTTTCTGAATGTGCAGTGCACCAAGGTGCAGAGAGAAGAGGGGAAGTGGCTACACCTTCGGGCACAGGCATCTGACATATTCATCGGCCTCTTGTCTCAGCCCTTGGCATTGGTCAGTGTTTCCTAAAGTGTGTCCCGTAGAACCCCAGCACTAACAGCTATTAAGTGGAAAACAATTTCTGTGGTTCTGTGGTCAAATGAGTTTGGGAAATGCTGGGTTAAATAAAGTTAAACAAGTTTCCCGAATTCAGAACTCTTAAGAGCCTTTCATTTGTGAATATAAATTATAACTCCAAGAGAGGTCATCTGTTTTGAAAACGTTTCCAGACGTTTTCATGAAGCCCATTTTTCAAGGAGAACAAGGGTTGCACAGAGTACTCTTTGGGAAACACGGGCATAACCCCGCACCTATCAGAAATGGAAGGGCTTTTGGAGAAAATCTAGGGCCATACTCCCTCTTCGTGGAGGAGGCATGAGAGGGGAAGACCAGAGAGGGAAAGGGATGGACTGCAGAAAACACAGCATATCAGTGTTGGGGCTTGAGCTAGAATCCAGCCATATCTGGCTTCTGGACACTTGCTGCTTTCAGTCTTGACCTGTGGGGGTCTGAACCCTGGTTTGTCAGGCCTACTTTGCTCACTGGCACTCTCAGAGTCGTAGAAACTTAGAACAGGAAAATCCTTCCCTGGGGGGGTGGCCCGAGGGACAGGCTGGCCACTTGACATGCGCAGCCGGGTTGCTATGTTGAACTTGAGAAAGGCTAGGGCGTCCTCAAGAGTAGACATGTATCCAAATGGAATCCTCACAGGTCCTGTAGGCTGCCACCTCTGAAGTCCACATCATCTCCACAGACATGACCCGCCTGGAAGAAAAGGGAACTAAGTCAGCCACTCCACACAGATAAATTGGAACAATTTTGTAAAAAAAAATTTAAAAATTTCTTAATTTTGTAAAATAAAGTTGACCCAAAAAACAGAAAAGAACAACAACAACAAAAAGAACAGGAAAGCCCTCAGAAGTGTGGATCCCACTCCTGACCTTACTTCCTGTTTCTGGCCCCAGCTTCCTGCCATGACCCAACTCTGGGCTTGTAACCTCTCACCTGCACCTCTGCCCTGCCCCCTCTGCCCTTCCCTGGCATAGGTGTTCCTGTCCCCAAACCCTGGTTTTCAAAGTGTGGTGTGGGGACCAACAATAGCAGTGCCACCTGAGTATTCGCTAGATTTGCAAATTGTCTGGCCTCACCTCAGACCTCCTGAATAAGAAACTCGGGCGAGGGGAGAGGGGGGTCAGGATTCATGATTTAACAGCCACCAGGAGCTTTTGGCTCCCGCTATTTATGAACCACTGCCTGAAACCTTACCAACTCTGACAAGCCCCCCCCCCCTCCCCCAGGGAAAGGCCTTTCCTTGGCCTTCCAGGTCCCCAGGGAGCAGAGCAGGCAACCTCAGTCAAAATCCTGGAAAAGCCCTGACACAAAACCTTTAGAGACTCTTATCGCTCAGTGGGTTCCAACCACTTGAACTTGGTGCCACCTAAACCCTGAAGTTAATTTCCCCTGCACCGTTTCATTAGGCGGTCTAATCGATGGATGCAATTTTACAAAACAGACCTGGGCTGGGCAGTTTCTCAGGCTCCTGTTGTACCTGTCGAACCCCACTTCTGAAATAAATCACTGCCAGAGGAGGGCTCGACGAGCACACTTTGGGGAATCTGCAAGTGTCTGAGTCTTGCCTTAGTCCACTTAAACTGAGGTGGGGGCTCTTCAGGACATCAAGAGAAATGCTTCGAGTTGAATAGCTTGATTCTGGTACTTTTTCCTCCAAAATCCATCTGCTTTGTGGGTTCTATCCAGATTGACATGGGCACGATTTAGTGGTAACCTCATGGGTGCTGCACTGAATAATTGCTGGGACCTATGCAATGCAAGGTCTGCCTGGCCCGAAGCGGTGGTCCTTGGAGCCCCATGCACTTCATTCATAAGAAGGGTAACACCACTCCCTTTTCCAGCCCTCCACCACTGCCGGCTCTGATCGATAGATGCAAGTGTGCCCCTCCAGTGTGCCCAGTGAAAGGCTGGCTGGGGTAAGGGGGGTTGCTGTCTCTTGTCACTGAGCAAGGCAGCCCTGAGAGTCTCCATGTGATATCTGCTGTCATAGTCCTGGCTCCCACTGCTTATTTTTATTTTTATTTTTAAAGGTATTTTTATTGATTTCAGAAAGGAAGGGAGAGGGAGAGAGAGAGAGAGAGAGAGAGAGCGAGAGAGAGAAACATCAATGATGAGACAGAATTATGGATCGGCTGCCTCCTGCACACCCCACACTGGGGATCGAGCCCGCAACCCAGGCATGTGCCCTGACCGGGAATCAAACTGTGACCTCCTGGTTCATAGGCCGATGCTCAACCACTGAGCCACGCTGTCTGGGCTCCCACTGCTTCTGTGTTCCTGGGTGAGGGTGTAGATAATTTGGGCACCCACCTACTCACTCTCTCACCCACCTACTCACTCACTCACTCACCCACCTACTCACTCACTCACTCACCCACCTACTCATTCACTCACCCACCTACTCACTCATTCACCCACACACTCACTCAGCAAGGGTGGCAGTGCCGGCTGCTATGGCAGCTCTCCATCCATCCTCGTCATTCAGAGGCCTCAGAAAGTATGCCTGTCAATATAATGCACGGCCTGTTGAGGGGAAGTGACAGTTTGAATAGTGGACACTTTTCCAGGAGCATTCATCCTAGGTCAGCCTCATGATAAATAAATACATTTGGCGTTTGAAGTCAGCAGGCAGGATACAATGACCAAAATGCAAGCACAGATGCACATACCATAAGGCTGAGTTGATGGGGTGGAGGTGGGTGCGAGGGAGAGGGGGAGAGGAAAGGCTCAGTTAGCAGATTTGGGGGAGAATTTATTCCCCTTCTCCCTGGCACCTCTAGGGAAAACAGAAAGCAAAAGATGCTGCAATTTCCTTTCATCCCTGAACCACAAGAAGGTTCCTTCTTCCTGTCACCCCCTGTGCTCCTCACCTGCCCCCCCCCCCCCGCAAATACCCCAGTCCCAATCTTAATTACCCCTAACAGTGTCCTAAACAAAGTATTTATAAGGCTTGCTGCGTTTGTCTTCCCATTCCTATTAATAAAGTCTGGGAATGTAGGGAAGAAATATGGGTGGGTGACAGGATTTTTAATGGTGCCTCACCTTAAATGCATTTTAAAATATGTAAATCAATAAAAAAATTATTTGTAATAGCAGCCTAAGAGTGCTGGTTAGCCTGGCACGGAGTGAAATGCATGCTACAAGCCCTATTACCATACATCCTGGGAGCTGTAGTTAGGATTAATCTGTCAAAGGGGATGGTTTAGTGTTGATGAATATGACATGTGACCATTAACGATGTTGATTTTATCTCCCGAGATTAGCATGATTTACTTCGGATGGATAATAATGTCATTTGCTTGATGCAGTAGATCTGTTTACGAGCTGATTAAATTGTAAGGCCTTGCCTCATTTCATGCTATTTGGTTTACAGCTTCATTACCACAATCACAAAAGCTGGGGAAATGTCCCACATTCCACGTCACAATAAATCACTGCTTCACGTTGCTGGGATGGATTTTAGCAGCTCTGCCCAGCAAGGACCAGTCTTGGCTCCCCACTAATCTGTGATCCAGAATACATTAGGGGGATCTTCGGGAACACTGCAACGAGAGGGGGCAGGAATCCTCTCGGATCTATTAATTGAGATTAAGGAAGTCCTTGCGTAATTAGCTGTAACAAATTACCTTATTATTTAGACAGTGAAGTCACTGTTTTTGTTGCAGGGACGATTACCATAAATACACAGGAAAGTGACACTCAAGGAGCCAGAGGGAAGCTTGGAAGCAAATTTTATTTTCGCCCCATTATCTTGTGCTCTGGGACGGGGGCAATCTGAACGCAGTGCAGGTAGGAGGCTGTGCAGTAAGGTCCTCAATCCTGCCATGATCCTTCAAAGGGGAGTGGCAGGGAGTGGGCACCACACACCACGACACAGCACTGGCCACGCAGTGCCTCTAGGTGGGGTGTGGCTGAAGTGAAGGGAAGAGAGAAGAGCTCCTGGGTCAGAAGAGAGGTATGTAAACCACAGACCTGTGCCAACTCTATGCCCAGGCTGAGCTGGCAGTGTGATTCTCTTCTCTGTGCATGGGGGAGAGGGGCACAGATGAGGTGGAAAAGACAGGCCTCCCTACCCCTCAAAAATCAGGGGAGACAGAAAACACAGGCCCGAAATGACTATGTTTCTAAGAACACCTAAGAGGGTTTGAATTTTTGCCACCTGCCAGGTCCTGTTCTCACCACTGACACAACCCTGTGAGGTTGGCATCGTTATCCTCATCCCCTGTTGGAGATGAGGAAACGGAGACTCAGGGGGAGGTTCAGTGATGTGCCCAGGTCACAGAACCGGCCAGTGACAGCGCTGAGATTTGAAGCCAGGCAATGGGCCCCAGATCTTAGCACAGCACCTATATGCTGAGCTTTCCATTTGGCTCAAAGGTAAAGCCATGTCAGTAAAGGCACAAGGAGGGAGAATTTCCAAGACCTTTGGTTCTTACTCCTGAATGGAAGCCTGTGACCCTGCCTGGGCCTTGTCTGCAAAGAACTTAGGGTCAACAGTCATCAGGAGCTTCGGAGGCCAGGTTTTGAATGGGAACTTTAGTAAGATTTTGCGATGAGCTGAACAAGGGAAGATACAAGACTCTGTTTCCTCAAGGCCAGGCCTGTGGAAATAGAAAGCAATGATTTTAAAGGATAAAGGTGGCCTTTCTCTGCTTCTCAGCTCAGCGTCTCCCTAGGACATCAATGGGGACAGGGGAGAAATTGTTGCCCTCTGAGAGTTCTGCAGGTGAGGCAACTCCAAAATTCCAAGGCTCAGTGCAACTTCACCTTTGAACTTGAGATGTGGCCTGTAAGTCTCTGCATCCCTTACTCAGAGCTCATCACTGTGTCCTTATAGCAGGGACCACTAGTGGCCCCCAATCTCCATTTCCTGTTTCTCCTGGACTGGAACCCTGATTTGTAACTGATTTTAATAAAATGAAGACTGCCGAAACCGGTTTGGCTCAGTGGATAGAGCGTCGGCCTGCAGACTGAAAGGTCCCAGGTTCGATTCCGGTCAAGGGCATGTACCTGGGTTGCGGGCACATCCCCATAGATGTGCAGGAGGCAGCTGATCGATGTTTCTCTCTCATCGATGTTTCTAACTCTCTATCTCTCTCCCTTCCTCTCTGTAAAAAATCAATAAAATATATTAAAAAAATAAAATAAAAAATAAAATGAAGACTACATTTCCCAGCCTCTCTTGATGCTATGTGGGTCATGTAATTAATACGGTAGCCATTTATTGAGCGCCTGCTCTGAGCCAGGTGCTGTGCTCAGCCTTGGTTGGGAATAAAGATATTTAAGGTGCAAACCCTGTCCTTAGCCAGCCAGGCTGTTGGTCTGTCCATCAATCTTTGATTTGGAAATTTGTTTGGTACTTAATTGATCTATCTGTCAATAAGTATGCCAGCTATATGATCAACGGCCAGACCCTTGCATTGGCAGGCATTGGTAATAGTATTGAAATCTCAGGGTGGTAGGTGGGGGTCCCTTGCCCATAGTCCCAGCATTTGTAGAATTTGATGTCAGGGGGAGCGCTGTTTAGCCAGAAGCCAGGCTCATGGCTGGCAAGCACAGCGGTGGTGGAGGGAGCCTCTCCTGCCTCCACAGCAGTCGGACATCCCCCGAGGGCTCCTGGACTGCAAGAGGGCCCCCTCCCCACCCAAGTGCATGAATTTCATGCACCGGGCCTCTAGTGGTATTATAAAAAACATGAGATAACAAGTGTTAGCGAGGATGTAGAAAAAAGAGAATCCTTATACACTCTTTCTGGGAATGTAAATTGGTGTAGTCATTATGGAAATCAGCATGGAAGTTCCTAAAAAAATTAAAAATAGACCTACCATATGATTCAGCAATCCTACTTCTGGCTATATTTCCAAAGGAAATAAAATCAGTATCTCTAAAAGATATCTGCACTCCCATGTTTATTGCAGCATTATTCACAATGGCCAAAATATGGAATCAACCCACATGTTCATGGATGGATGAATGGCTAAAGAAAATGTGACACACACACACACGAAAATTCTGTCATTTGCAGCAACATGGATGAAACTGGAAGATATTATTCTAGTGAAATAAGCCAAACACAGAAGGACAAATACTACATGATACCCCCTTATAATAAATCTAAAATAGTTAACCCATAGAAACAAAAAACAGAATGGTGGTTGCCTGGAGGTAGGGAGTGGGGGGAATGGGGACATGTTGGTCAAAGGGTACAAATGAAATATGTAAGATGAATAAGCCTGGGGATCTAACGTGCAGCGTGGTGATTTTAGTCAACAATACTGTAGTGTATACTTGAAATTTGCGAAGAGAGTAGACCTTAAGTGTTTTCAAAACACACACACACAGTAACTATGTGAGGTGATGGGCATGTTAATTAATTAATTAACTTGACTGTGGTAACTATTTCACAATGTGCCCCAATAATGCTCTGGCTGTGCAGCTGTGTCAGCTCCCTCCCAATGCCCCCCTCCCCACTCACTGCCTTGTTGGGGGCTCTTGGCTGTTGTCCTCCCAGGTTGTGGTGACTCCAATCACCTCCCCATCCCCTATTCCTGGTTCTGCCTCTTGGTCGCACAGGCTTCCTCTACGACCCTCATCTTTCCAAGTCTGACATGTGCTCCTTATGCAGACAGTCAAGGGAAATGGCTATATTAAAGGGAACACAGAGACCTTTCTATGCCTTGCATTCAGAGACCCTGTGCTCTCCTTCCAACTCTGCCACCAACTACCCCTTTGACCCTCTGGGATGGAGGGAAAGAAGGGATGCAGCCTGGGAATGTCTTTTGTGTGGACTGTGGAGCCAGGCTGAGGGGGATCAGAGAGGCAGCCATCCTGGAAGTCCAGAGGCTGGTCAAAGAAGAAAGTTGGGGGCTAGGTACACAGAAAAAGGGATGTGTCTCAGCTGGAGAAGGGGCAAGCAGGAGACAGATAAGAAGAGAAGTAGGGGCATAGGTAAAGCCAATCCAGAGTCACCCCTATTCTATGTGGTTTGGAGCATTCTCCTAGGATGGGAAAAGGGATTCTGACCCAGTTGGTCACCTATTGTTACATGAAAAAGACTCCAAAATTTAGTGGCTTGAGACAATAACAACATTTATTCTGTTTACGAATTGGCAGTTTGAGTGGGGCTTTGCGGGAGGGCTTCCCTCTGCTCCACTCAGGGTCAGGGAGGCAGCTCAGAGGTTGGGGGCTGGATCTTCTGAGGCTCATCACTCCATGCTGGCAGTTGATGCCCTGTTGGCTGACTTTAGCTGTAGCTGCCGCCGGCACACCTAAACATGGCCTGTCCATGTGACCACTTGGCTTCTTCACAGGATGGGGTTCCGAGAGTGAGCATCTCTAGAGGAGGAGGTGTCACCTGTCCTGACAACCTTGGAGGTCACACGGGATTACTTCCGCTCTGACCACAGGCCTGCCCAATTCACCTGCCAACGGAGGCGTGGCAACTTCAAAGTGTAAGAAAGGTACATGGGATGGATGTACTGGCGCCACCATCTTTGGCAAATAAAATTGGCAACGTATTTCTCCTATGCCTCCTTCCCTAAGAGTTTCAGGCTAATTTCTTTGTCCAATTTCTTCTATTTTCCCCTCCCTGGACACATTATCACTCACATTCCAGGTTTCAGCTCTTTCGTCTCTGCTTACAACTCACAAATTTACGTCTCCAGCCATGACATGCTGCAGGCCTCAGAAACTCAACTCATTAAAAACCCTCACTTTGCATCTCCCTGCCAAAGCCTGTCCTCCCTTGGAGTATCTGCCAGGTACCCAGATGTGGCCGACTCCATCCCCAAATCTATTCTGCCCAACCTTCTTGCACATGGCAGAAACTACATTTCACAGCCAGGTGACTATAAGCAACTCCTCCCTCAATTGTTCAGAAGGACATCTCTTGCCCCAGCCTTCCTCTCTCTCCTCTTGCCAGGGGTGGGAATAGTGTCCATATTTGATCACAACAAGGAATACAATACGTTGGGGAATGAAGGAACACAAAGATGGAAGGAACTTGGGCCCCCGAATGACATCATGGAGGAGAGCAGCCTCTCCAGCATAGATCACAGAGACTTAAGAGAAACTCCTATCTGATTTAAGGCACTGTTGAATACACTGCTGGGTCTCTGTTCCAGCAGTGTATTCAACATCAAAGGCTAGAGACCTCAGGACCCTATTTTCCTTCTTGCTCTCCTTTCTAGTCCCTGTCCTTCACTGAGTCCAGTCCATTCTATCTCCTCGGTGTCCCTTGGAACTGTCCTTGCTTTGCCTTCTTGTAGCCTCTCCCTTGCTTCCAGCTCTCACCACCTGACCTCTGAATTGGTCTCTTTATCTCCAGTCTCTCATTGCTCCATCCCTCATGGCACTCTTTCTTTTTTCTATTTTAAAAGTATTTTAAATTGAATTTTAGGGAGACAGGAGGTAGAGGGGGAGAGAGAAACATCAATGTAAAACTGAAACATCAATCAGCTGCCTCCTGCATACCCACTACGGGGATCGCGCTCACAACCCGGGCATGCGCCCTGACCAGGAATTGAACTGGCAACCTTTCAGTGCATCAGATGATGCACTACCAGCTGAGTCACACTGGCCATGGGTTGTTGTTTTTTGAAAAAATAAATCTTCACCTGAGGATATGTTTTAATTGATTTTAGAGAGAGAAGAAAGAAGACAGAGAGAGAGAGAAAGAGAGAGAGACATTGACATGAGAGAGAAATATCTATCGATTGCCTCTCCTACACATCCTGACCAGTGATTGAACCCCAAAAGTATGTGCCCTGACCAGGAACTGAACCTGCAACTTTTTGGTGTACAGGATGATGCTCCAACCAATTGAGCCACCCAGCCAGGGCCCTAATGGTACTCTTTTACCCAAAGATCTCTGATGGCTCACCATTGCATCTCAACGAATAGGACACCATCTGTTCCCACTGCATTCCCACCTACTCCCTCTACGACAGCCACATCTTACCAAACATCCTCATGGCCTGCTGGTCCTTCCTCTTGGCTTCCCAAAATCCCTGTTCTCCACCCTTCAAACGTCTATTCATTGTCCAAACCCAGATCAAGTGCTGCCTCCTCCCTGATGCCAGTCCAGGAGGACTTCCACAGCCTCCTCTGGGAATTAATCCTGTGCCTCCACTGATTACAGCCCTATCACAGCCCACCTTAATGCAACACTTATTTCTGTGACCCACTAGTCTGGACAGTAAGCTTTTGGGGACAGATATCATGACCTGGCCATCTTTTCACTACCTCCACACCCAAGAGAATGCGATGTATGCAGTAGGTGCTCATTACATGCCTGCCAGTTGAACACTCACTTTCCATGGCTGGAGGCTCATAACTCTGGGCAGTGGTCTTGCCACAGGTGACCAAGGTTGTCTTCCTTCTCACCTTGGGGACTTTCCAAGGTGACCCCAAGGGAATCAAGAGGTGCTACTCTTCCCATGCTTCCCTGGGGGCTGGTGAAGGAGCAGCCATGGGCATTCTGTCAGCTCTTGGCGCAGTCCCTGTGAGTTGTAATACAGGTTTTGTAGGTGTGGGCTTTGGAACGGGATAGCTCTGGCCTTGAATTTCAGCCCACACTTGTTAGCTGTATGACTTCAGGCATGTTCCTTAACCTCTTTGAGTCTCAGTACTTATCTTCTAGAGCTCTTGTAGGGATTAAAAACTATATAAAAAATATAAAACTCTTGGCACAAGGAAAATGTCCACTAAATGGTAATAATATTCATCCAATTTCTTTCCTGTGGCCTGCAATTCTGCCTGGCGAGAGGGCACCAGGGCAGGTTCCACCTGAAGGCTGGCCCACTGGAATTTGTGCTGTGGGGTGGGGTTTCTCTCTGGACAAAAGTCAGGGAATGTGTATTGTCACAACTGTCCTGGCCCCAGCCGGGTAGTTTCCTGGGTGCTCCCAGAAGGTGGAGGATAAGGAGCAGGCCTGGTACCTGGTGGTACAGGAGGGAGGAGCCAGCTGCCTGTAGCTAACCCCAAAGGAACAGGGATAAACTAGATCTGGCTGGCATCAACCGCCAAGGGTCCAATGTTGGGAGTACAGAGCTGGGCAGGGTGCAGAGCCAAAATGAACAGTCTGTTGTGGTGTAAAGTATCTGGATATGTGTGGGAGAAGGGGTCCAGGCCCAGGAGAGGGAAGTGCTGAGGGCATCTGGAAGATGGCCTGCAGATGATGGGGTCAAAGAAGGAAGCTACAATCTCCCTAAATACCCCCCACACTAAGCCTGGGGGCAGCAGATCATACCCAAATCGCCCTTACTGGCAGGGAGGAAGATTCCTACTTCACACTGATTCAGGGGTTCGATGGCTGGATCTGTAGGTTGCAACCGTTTGAGTGGAACTAGCATTAGTGGGTCCAGTGGTATGCTGGTAAATTCTTTATAAACAGCTCTCTGGTAGGGGTGGGGAGGGGAGGGAATCACTTATAGTGTTTGCCAATGGCTGTGGTGTAAATACTCTCATTGTGGCTGATTTCAACCTATCAGTAAAATGCCACAGAATGGCATTTTTGGAAAGGGCTATGCACAACTGGTTCTTGGGAGCCTGTATGAGCTGATTATAGCACACTACTGGGGGGAGGGGGGGCTGACCCCTGCATTAGGGGAGAAAGGCAGCTGTGTGTGATTTTAGTGCACAGAGAGGTAAAGGCCACTGTGCAGTGGTGAGAAGCACAGAAAAGAATGGCCTTGGAGTCTAACAGCATATGATAGAATCCCACCTCTGCCACTTCCTGGTTGTGTGACCTTGGGCAAATCACTTCACCTCTCTGTGCCTCAGTTTCTTCATCTATAAAGTGGGGCTAATGACAGCGCCCTACTCATAAAGGTATTGTGAAGGTTGCACAGGTTCATACTGGCTTGTGGTAGGTTGCTATTTACTAGAGTTAATGGCACAGAAGAGTTGGAGTGCTGCCTTGGTCAGCATAATTTTAGAAAGGAAACCCCAGCGTCCCTCAGGGCATTTCCCAAGGGCATGCTCTTTTTATAGTTGAAGCTTGGATTTCCTTTAAGATCAAAGATTTAAAACCTGCAGATCCATGCACTGCTTGAAATTATTTTTCCAACGTTGAGTAGTGTACTTATTTTATAAAGAGGGTCCATCACTTTTATCAAATTCTCAAAGAAACACACAAAAAGACTGTGGTTTCTGCATTTGTCCCTCAACCCACAAAAGGCTTAAGATCTAGTTACGTGGAGTGTGTAGAATTCCCACCCCACAGGAATTGCCTCTGGATGATGTGAGGGAGAGATGCTTGTAAAGTGGATGAAAGAAAAATGGCAGATACAGAGAGACGAGCAAAGGTATGCACAGAACTCTGAAATGTCTCTCCCTTGTTGAGACCTGAAGATGAGGAAGCTTCTAGCAACAGGGCAACTGAAGCATTCGCATTCGCAAGTCCCTGTTCCTGCTTTCTTTTTACCCCTTCCAGTCCTAGAACTCTCCTCTTCCTTTCTCCAGATTCCTCAATCCCTGCCCGCACCTTCTAGACCCAACATAGGAGTGTCCAGAGGCCCACCCCTGTGTGGGTGTATGGATTCACGATTGAAACTCACTCAGGTGTTGCTAAGATTCAGTGATTCTGTTTGTGTTCTTTTTGGTCATGGCTTGTTTCTTGTAGGTTTCTGTAGTCACCCTATAATTATGTCAGGTAGAGTTAGTGCAAAGTTGGTTTAGCATCAGTCTGCCTCTGTTTTGAGTTGGAGGCTGTATTCAGTTTTTTATCAATAACGTGGAAGGGGATGGGAGGTAGGTTTACTGCCTTCCACCCAGTTTTTTGTTTGTTTGTCTGTTTTCATAAAAGATGATCCTTTCTTCCTGGCTTGGTGTTATGTGCAGAGCCAAAATGAACAGTTGTCTGATCAAAGTTCTTTATTTTTTATACGGGTAAAAATTACATCTTTAAATTATTGCACCATACAACTCCAGTCACCTAAAAGGAACAAAACCCACCAACCTGAAATGACAGCTTCTGTGGGCTTATCAAATACCACCCTACCCAGTTTATCTGCAACAAGCATGTCAAACTCAAAGGCTAACAGAGGCCAAATAAACAAGGTTTAAGTCTATGTGAGCCGCAAAAAAACAAAAGCTTCAATTTTCATTGAAACGTAGGTTTATTGCGATAGAGACATGCTGAATACAAAGGGCTGAAATAAATGAGTAATCGTTAACATAAAATAATAGAACATTTTAATAAAAATTAATATTTTTCTTGAACATTAACTTACCAGACACTGAATAACTGCACAAGTTAATAATGCAAATAAACCTATCTTTCTTGTTCTCCTAAAACAAAATATTTCCTGTTGCGCACACCAAACAAGTCAGTACAAGCAAGGCTAATGACATGGCAATCGGCTGCTAAAATATTCACTGCTAGTATTAGTGGAGAGAGGTGGTGGGCCTGCAAGTAAGGCAAGAAAGGGAAATGAATACAACTTGATTATAATAGCCAGTTATTAGCGAACATAGGTCATTATTGATAATTATGTATAACAGGATTTTGGAAAAATTAAGTTACGAAATTCTTATTAAAACGATTCTTATATACCATTATATTGGCTGGGTCGCAAAAAATATTCATTGTGAGCCACATGTGGCCCGTGGGCTGGGAGTTTGACATGCTTGATATACAAGAATCTGTGGTTAAAGATAGAAATTACCATCCAGTGGCCCCTGGAAGGCCATCAACAAGACAGCTCTCTTCTGACTCCAGGTCTGGGTGACTCCATCTGTATATTGCAGGGGAATCTGCTAATATGCTGTTCCATCTCCCACCCACCTCACTCCCCTGAGTAACAGAACCCTGAATTTATTTAGGGCAGCAGTGTGCCCAGTTAAACATTACACTTCCCAGCCTCCCTTGCAGCTAAGTATGGTCATGTGACTTAGCTCTATCCAATAAAGTAATAAGCTGAAGAATGTGTGTGGATTTCAGGAAGACTCATCAAAAGGGAGGGGACCCTTTTACCTCTTTTCACTCTTCCCTCCTGTTGTGTGAAATGAGGTAATGGTTGCTGAGCTCAAGCAGCAATCTTGCACTTGGAGATGATGTGAGGATGAAGGCTACCTGGTTGGGCTGGGACAGCTGGAAACAGAAGGAACCTAGGTTTCTGATAATCAAGGGCAATTCTTAGCCTGAACTGATCACCTTGAGACTGAGAGAAAAGAAGATTTCTCTTAAGTCACTAAGGGTCATTGTTATTGTCAGCAAATGCAATTTCTAACTGATGTATGGAAGCTCACCCAGCCCCAAGTTTTATACCATGGGCAAAGAAATTTAAAGTTACGCTAGGGCCACTGCTGCTTTTCCTCCTACTCTCTTTGGAAGAATCATCTTGTCCAAGAGGGCCCAATTCTTTCCCATCTCTCCTCTCTTCTTTTGTTTTTTCATTTTCTATGTCCCCCCCCCCCTTCTTTCCTTCCCTCTAACATTTATTGAGCATCTACTATGTAGAAATAGGTATAGAACAGTGGTCGGCAAACTGCAGCCCCTTGAGTGTGGCTCTTCCACAAAATACCAGGTGCAGGCATGCACGTACAGTGCGATTGAAACTTTGTGGCCACACTCAAGGGGCCAAAGAGCCACATGTGGCTCGCAAGCCCCCGTTTGCCGACCACTGGTATAGGAGATAGTCCCTCTTCCCCAGTGTCTCAGAGTTCAGGCTATCAGGAAAATGTAGAGAGTATAATGGTGGGATGGACAGGTGCTACGGGAGCAAAGAGAAGGGTACTGGAAGAATGACTGGCTCAAGGGAGGGGGCTACAGTAGGAGGTGACATAGGCCTGAGATTTGAAGCAGAAGTTTTGCGTTGCTGGTAATTAAGAAAAGGAGGCAGAGGACAAAGATTCCAGGCATAGGCACTAGCACAGAGTAGTATAGCAATTACAGACTTGAGCTCTGGAGCTATAGATATGTTATTTCTCTCTAGTCCTCCATTTCCTCACCTGTCAAATGATGATAGTAATAGTAATAGGAGTCCATGAGTGCCTGGAAAGTAAGTGTGTGTATACATGCTACTTATTAACACTATTATTGTCAGTAAATGCTGCCTACCTATGGTATACTCAGTCCTATATCAGTTTTGAAGACAAGTTTCATAGAGACCTTAATTGGGTTTTCCATGGTCATACAACTGTGAAGAGGAACTACTCAAACCCAAGTATCCTCATCCCTAGTCCAGTGGTTTTTATATCTCTACCGTCTGCCTTTGCATTAAGTGATGAGGGAATGCAAAGTGAGGGAAAGATCAGTGTGTGGTGGGGGAAAGCCTGGAGGGCTTCCTGGAAGAGATGTTTGAGGGAAGGGTTGGGAGGAAGGCATTCTAGGGAAGGAGCATATGATGAGCACCACTAACCAAGGTATATAGGGGTTAGTTGGCTGGCAGTGTATCTCAACTGTGAAGATTGGTGAGACACAAGGTAAGACAGGCAAAGAGGCGCCAGATTGGAAGATAAACCATAATTATTGGCACTCTGGTGGTCAGGTGGTAGAGTGAGATCTAAGCCTGGGGGGTGGGGGGCATACTTGGTTCTGAAGTAAGAGCGCTGGCCATAATGAAATAAGACTTTGAGGAGGAAAGAAGGAAATAAATCTGTCTTTATTAAGAGCCAGTACAGGCCAGACAGTAGGTGGAGCATTCTCACATTTATGATTTCATTTGAGCCTCTCCACACTATTGGGTTGATATCAATGTCTCCATTTCACAGATGAGACTACTGAGGCCGGAGTTGAGCCAATGGTGGAGCTGAATTTCGATTAGATCAGTCCATCCCTGAATTTGTACTCTTTCCGCTACAACATGTGGCTTTCAGTTGTTCTCTCTCTCAGAATGCCCCCTGTGCTTTGGGTGTCCCCATCAGGCACTGCTGCCTAGCCAGGGGCTCGAGTCTTTTTACCACGCAGAGACCTCTGGGGCAAGCCCTGGGGTCACACTGGGTGGAGAGGGCTCACTATTCCTGGGGTTTGGGGGGATCCCCAGCACAGCATAGGGTGAAGTACTTGTGTTCTGGGTCTGATAGAAATGGATTCCGATCTCAGCTTTGCTGTGCACTCACTGAACTTGAGCAATATCCTCAACCTCACCAAGCCTCAAAGCAGGGCAGAGGGATGAGCCCTGGATTGGTTCAGACCTCAGCTGGAAGTGACAAGCATTTGTGGAAGTGAAATGATGTCTGTATTCACTCCAAAATAATGGGGGGAAGCAAGTTGGAGGGGGTGGAGAGGAAATAAAGTTGGCCATGAGCTGGTAACTGTTGAGGCTAGGTGACAGGCCTATGGGGGGGTGTCTATTATGCCATTTTCTCCATAGCCTATTCTCGGTGACCTCATTTGCGTATGTTTGAAAATCTCTATAATGAAAATTAAAATAACAATAACACTGAAAACTTAAAACAACAACAAAATTATGTCCACTACACACTCTCTCAGCTAACACAGAATCTCTAGTTCCCAGGCATTATTATGTTTTAAAATCTCCTCAATTGAGAGCAGCAAGATGAGGCTCTCTGCCTCAACTCCACCTCAGACTAGGTGTGTGACCTCAAGCTCCCTCCTTCCCTTGCTGGACCCAGTTTCCTCTTCTATGAGGTGGGGGTAACGATTCTAATGGCCTCATGGGCTTGTGACGTTTAAGTGGGATAATATAGGGTAATGTGGGCTGGAGCCATAGCAGAGTGAGCAGGTCTGCCTGAGCTTTGCAGTCACTCTGAGCATGACTAGGCCTCTAGCCACAGTGGTGAGGACCTCCAAGCCAGTATGTTCAGAAGAGGCCATCAGAGGGCCTCCCAGGGACATGCCTCACCTTCTGGGCAACTTTCACCCTTTTTCAAAGCACAGGTCGTTCATCAACCAGAAGGCCTTTTTCCTCTGCCTTTCCTTACAGCTTAGAGGTCACCCGGCACAAAGACGCCAGGGTCACTCGTGTCACCACCAGAGGTACGGATGGGGGCAGGGTCTGAGTGGAGAGGAAGGCTTCGGCTTTGTCTGCCGGCCTTGCTACTGGCTTCCAGAACTTAGTCTCCATGTCTCCATCTGTGCCAGGGGCTGGTCAAGAGAGAGCCCTCGATAAGGGGGAAGCTCTAGGAAACCATCAGTGGATGAGAACGAATGAATGCATGAATGTGTGGGGACCACAGCAGGGTGACAGACAAGGTGACCTGTTGGGACCTCCAGGGTGGCGGTGGGAACTCCCAGGATTAGGGAGGGGTCCGTGACACCTGGGCCAATTCCTCTGGGACAGGGAAAGAAAGCAAGAGAAACACAACGGCAGAAGCTAGAGCAGGTGGAGAAGCACAGAGGACGTCGTTCGCTGCAGGAGAGGAACGCGCAGTTACGAGGAGGAGACTCTCAGACACCGCGAAGGCGGAGGCAGAGGCGCGGGGTCTGAGGATGACCACCCAGGCACCCTGCGCACGGGCCGAAGATCCGCGTCTCCTTCCGCTCCGCAGGGCTCCGCAGCGCCGCCTGGCGGGAACGCCGCGCTCCGCTCGGGGATCAGCGGCGGCAGCAGCAGGCTCATGGGCGGGGGATCCCGCCTCAGTTCTGGAGAAAGCCGGAGAGAGCTCGGGGCGCGCAGGGGGGAGGGTGGGGGCGCGTTTGTTCCCCGAGGGCGCTCGCACCTCGGTTTGGACCCAAAGCAAATATTGCCACCTTCTCGTCTCTAACCCAGCGCCCAGGTGACTCAGCTCCGTCCAGCACGTCGGGGGACGCATTCTCCTCCCAGCGCCCGGGTCCCCAGCTCTGAAATGTTGCCTCTGAATAGTTTCTGCGGGAAGGAGGTCTCATGAAAATTTCAAGGCGTTTTGGTTTTGATTTTTGGTAATAAAATACCAAGAGTTGGCACAAAGGCACAAACGTGCCCAGTTGGTCTCCCTGCCGGTCCTAGACCTGACATTCTAGGGCTAGGTAATTTCTAGGGGGCACTGGCCGGGGGCTTGGGGGTGTGGGGGTGGCCTAGGGGCCCCTGTTTGAAGACGCGAGACGAAGGAGGGCACAGCCTGTGGAGCAGGGTGGCCAGCGGCGCGTGGCTGGTGCTGGTGAGGGTGAGCGGGCCCGGCTTTCCCGTCCCGAGCTGTGGTCGCGATCCGGGCCGCACCACCTCCTCGAACCCCCTCCCCTCTCACTCGGCAGGAGGGGTGGCGTCTGTCTGAGAGCCTGGGGGTGACAAGCCTCTCCAAAGGCCGGGGTTCTCGAGGATTCAGGCCCAGCCAGGCTCGACCCCGCGCCTCTTGGCCGGAGTGGGAGCGGCGCTGGGCGGCCTGGACACCGCGGGCCAGGGTCCCCCTCGGGCGCCAGCGCCTGTGTCTGGAGTCGGGCGCCCGGGCTGCAGGGTCCGAGGCGCCAGGGGCTGCCCTCCTCTGGGGAGCGGCGTCGGAGCCCGAGTCTCCACGAAGTCCTCCCCAGGCGGGGGCCCGGCAGCTCCCCGCCGCGTCAGGTCGCCGCGCCCGCTTTGCGTGCCACCCGGGGAAAGGCCCGCAGCCGTGAGGCTGACGCTGGGAGGAGGATGGAGAATCTCAAAGTCCCCAACCCCCGAGCAAATGGCGGCGGCGCGGCGCGACTGACTGGCCGAGGCCCGAGGCGGCGAGCCTCCCGAGGCTGCAGGAGGAGTTGGGCGCCCAGGAAGGCCGAAGGCTGGGAGAACCCAGAACGGCCTGACCCTAGGGGGGGCGGGGGGAGGGGGTCGGTGCGCGCGCTCAGCGTCGCGGCTCCCTGGTCCCGGGATCCCAGGAAAGGCGGGCCTGGAGGGCGAGCGCCCACACAGCCAGGAGATAAGTCACCCCAGGCCTGGAGTGAGAGCGTGTTTGTGAGCAGGAAAGGGGGGGTGGGGAGCGCATGTCCCGAACCGCCCCCCACCCCCCCGCAAAAAAAAAATTAGGGCTCTTCTCTGCGTGGATCCACTCGCAGCTCAGTCCCGCCGCTCACACTGGGGAGGAGGGAGCGGCGCGCGCCGCGGGGACCCGAGCCGGGACGGAGGGTCCCACCGCGGCTTTGCGGAGCGCAGCTCGCAGCCCAGGATGGCTCTCGGCGCCCACCGGGCCGCCCCCGCGAGGCCGGGAATGGTTGCCAGGACCCTCCAGGGGTCGAGTTGGAAGGGGCTTCCGGGTCCCCTGCCCCGGCGCACTCTCCTGCGGCACAGACTGGGACAGAGCGCCGGCTGCGGAGGGATCAGGACGCGGAAAAACAGCCGCGGCGCCGGCCAGCCGCGCGTCCGGACTCCGGAGAGGAAGGAGCCGGGGAGGGTGGTGCTGGGTGGAAGGGGGTGTCTGAGTCGGTCGGCTGGCGGCCACCTCTGGCCCCGGGCAGCCAGAAGAGGAAAAGGACAGCAAACTCACTTTCCCCTGAGAGAGGGCAGGGTCTGGGCGCGCTCCCCCGAGCCCCGGGAAACAGGTTCCCGAGCGTCCTCGGTCCCCCAGCCTGTCCCGCTGCGGCCCGGGACCGGGACCGGGACCGGGACCGGGACCGGGGATGCTAGGGAGGCAAAGGGAGGAGCGGCGGGCCGCGCGCGGCACCTCCCCGGGGCCGAGGCCGGCGGGCGAGTCGTGGCCTGCGCTGCTCTCTGTTCAAATCGAAACCCAAACTCCTAAAAAGCTCAAGAGGAAATTGTTAAAAATCATTTTCTTTCACTTTTAATAAACAGGCTGCTGGGAGGAAAAGAGAGAAACGAAATGAGCGACAGCTAAGGACAAGATATTTTCCAATTGTGAAATCCCCGCTTGAAAAATATTTCTCCTAAGACCAACCCCACTGCTGGGCAGCCCTTCCGAAGCCGTGGCCTCTTCCGGAAAATCACAGCAGAACAATCGAAATGCGGCCGCAGTCCTGGGCCAGAGTGGGCACGAGGCCCAGGGTGCCCACTGCGGCCGCCTTGCTCTTCTTTCTCTTTAACCAAAAAATAAAAGATAGTAATAAGAAGTAAAACCTTTTAATACATCAAATATACGGAATTTTAATCTTTAAAGCGATACATTGTCTATTATTTTAGTACATGACGTAAACCTTACTTGCCCCCTTTTCAGCGGGTGTACTTAAAAATTAAAAATAGTTAAGTGTTCCTTTTAAAGAACAAAATAAGGCAAATGAGGTTTTGGAATAGAATTGTTTTTCCCTTTTTTTTTTGTTTTCTTCCAGAATACATACAAAAAAATACCCATTCTCTTCCAATGGTATACACCTTAAAAATAATTGCAATTTGAAATCAGAGCTGACAAATTGTGACTTGTTTTTTGTTTTTCATTTTTGTAACAAACATGCATGTAAATTGTGTTTCAATCAGACATTAAATAAGAACGTACAATACAATCATAGCAATTTTAAAGTAACATTAAAGAGAAGACCTCTAGTTCTGTGGTGGTTTTGTATTTATTTATAATCTACAAGGGACGGGAGGGTTCGTTTTTTCCTTTTTTAAATCCCCCCTCTTCCTTTTTAATTTCCCTCCCTCTTCCTTTTTATCTACGGAGCTCAAACTAAATAATGCACTTTAGAACCATGGGTCCGCTTGGAGCTAACATAAATAAATACCAGTGTCCACCGATGCAGTCCTCAGATGAACACTTTCTCGATTATTTTTTTTCCTTCTTTTTCTATAAAAAGTCAAATGATATTTTTTTTCAACTTTTATAAAGTTTGGGTGGGCAGGGGAGGCGGGGGGAAGGGGAGTTTCCCGCCGGGTCTCGGCCGCTGTTTCGGGTAGAGAGATACGGTATATATATATTTTTTCCTTTGCTGGCCCGGGTCGTCCCCACTCACGGGTGACAGTAGCTTCTCCCCCCGTTCCCGCCCCTCCCTGGGCCCCTCCCCTCCCCCCAGCTCCTTTCTTTCCCCGGCTCGCCCTCGCGACGCCCCTCACTGATAGCCCAGCGCCGAAGCCGTGGTCAGTCTCTGTCCGTAGAGGGCATAGGGGGAGTAGTAGGGTCCGGTGGCCGCGGGCACCGGCACGGGAGCACCGGGGGTGGGGAGCGGGCTCTTGGAGTAGGGGTGGTAGCGGCTGCTGAGTCCCAGCGCGTGGTGGGGGCTGCGCAGCGCCAGGGTCCCCGGGCTTCCCGGAGCGCCCGACGTGGGGATGTGCATGTGGCAAGCCATGGCGGCCGCGGCGGCGCTGGCCAGAGAGGACGAGCTGGGGTAGCCCGACAGCAGTTTGTCTGTCCCGGGGAAGGCCGTATGGGTCCGCAAGTGGCTCAGCAGCTCTTCGGACGTGGCGAAGCGCTTGTCGCACGGCCCGTTCGCCGACACCCAGTTGCAGATGTGGGGGAGCGGATCGTTAGGGAGCATGAAGCCGTAAGGGTAGAGGGGGTGGCCGGCCAGAGAGGGCGGTGTGGCCCCGGCAGCGGCCGCGGCCGTTAGCGACGAGTGCACGCCGTGCAGCGGGTGCGTGGGGTACACCAGCGGGTATCCGGACTTGAGCGCCGCCGCTGCCGCCGCCGGGTCGTGGGCGCACGAAGCGCTGGCCGCCGCGGCCCCCGCCAGGTGGCTGGCGCAGTGGTAGCTGAGGCAGTATGGGTCCCGGCACAAGCTGGCTGTCATCACGGAAGGCGGCGACGCCCCGGCCAAGGGGCTCGAGCCAGCCGGCTTACTGCAGCCCAGAGAGCCCGCCGCGGCCGCCGCCAGCTGCGCCCCCACCAGGCTGCCCGGCTTGGTGGGGTCGAGGGCCACGCCGTGCGGCAGGAACTGGGGCGGGTAGCCGGCGTAGGCCCCCGCCAGGCTGCCTGGGTAGGTCATGCCCGCGGGAGGCAGAGGGAACACTGTCTGGCCCGGCTTGTAGGGCGATACTGGCGCCACCAGCCCAGAGCCCAGCACCGAGGAGGAGGTGGGCGCGCTGGGGCCCGTGCCGGAGCTGGAGCCCGATGAACCGCCGCAGTCCGAGCCTAGAGCCTTGCCCCCGGGGCCCCCATCTGGGTGCTGGTTCACGTCCACGTTAATCCCGCCGCCGCAGCTAATCCGGCCGTGCGCCAGCCCGGTGGGCGCCCCTTCGGCCGAGGCACCCCCAGAGCCCTTGCTGCCTCCACCGCCGCCACCGGCGTCGGGGTCCTTCTTGTCGTCCTTGCCCTCCGGGCCGCCCCCGGCCGAAGGCAACATGCCTCCTGGTGAGCAGGCCGAGGCGCTGGAGCTGGGGCTGCCTGTCCTGGGCGTGAATGGCTGGCAGGTGGCGCTCGGTACTCGGAATCCGGACTTCTCCGCCGAAACCCCCCCACCGCCGCCACCCCCGCCGCCGCCGCCTCCGCCGCCGCTGCCTCCCGGCTCCTTCTTATCCGAGCCGGGTTTGGAGTACGGCTTGAAACTCGATTTGTCCTCCACGCCGATGTCACTCAGCTTGAGGGGCCCCGACTTTCCGTCCTTGTCACTCCCGGCGCCGCCGGCACCGCCCGCGCCGCCCCCATTGGAGGCGACCGAGGAGAGTTTGGAGGAGGGCGAGGGGTCGGGCTTCCCGATCTGCGAGCAGGTCTGCGCCAACAGTGCCAGCGGGCTCTTCTTAGCATCCAGCTGCGGGGTCATTCGTGGGTGGTGGTGGGGGCACAAAAAGAAACAAGGGGAGATCCTTTAGAACCCTGGCTTCTAGGATTCCAACGCCCCCACCCCCACCCCGCCGCCGCCGCGAAGATCCTCCCAGCCCGGAGGCGCAATTCTAGGCGGCACCCCTACACACACACACACACACACACACACACACACACACTCTCGTCCTTGAGAAAGGTAGCAGACTCCCCTCTCCCCCAAACTGGATCTTACATGTCCTTGCTAAGCGCTAAACTGGATTTTTAAAAAACTCACAAAATGTTTTGGTTTCTGACTCCTAGACCCAGAACTGTACACCCCCCGCCCCCGCCACCCCATCCCTAATTCTTCAGAGTTAAGGGCTCAGGAGGTTTGCGCCTGAGAAGCTGTGTACCAGCTTCTGGGGAACCCGAGGACTGCGACTTTGGAACCGTATTTCGGGCTCCCGTCCGTCTTCTGGGCAGAAAGTGGGCCTGGGTCGGGCTAGGCGCTTTTATACCAAAGGGAAGAACAAGTTTTGGTTGCCTTGCCCCCTAACATTCACACCCCAGCGTACCTCCTCCCACCTTTCCGCCCTAGTTTTAAGGTGCGGGAGCACTATCCTCTCTTCCCACCGGGAGCTGAATCACTTCGACCCCCACCCCCACCCCCAGATCCCAAGAGAAATTCCGTGAAGCGAAAGCCAGGGTGGCACCATCCCAGCACGATCCAGGGAGAGGGTCCTTACCTCGATGGGGCTGACGGGAGTGGAAGGCAGGGGCTGCAGGTACTCGGGGTGCAAAATGTGGCCAGTCCGTGCGGTCAGCATCTTCAGCACCTTGATGGGCAGTCGGTTAGCCTGGCGGAGAGGGTCAGAAGGGGGCACGGCGTGCACAAAAGGCTTGGTGCTGCCGGCCGGGGACGAGCCTGGGCCGGGGCCGCAGCTATTTCCAGAGAGCGCGCTGGTCCAGGCAGGGTCCGCACCGCCGCCGCCGCCGCCGCCGCTTTGCTTACTGCTTCTTAGGGCAGAAAGCGAGGGCGCTGTGCTCATGACCCACCCGCGCGCATGGGAGCAGCGGGGGGAGGGCTCCCGGAGGCGCGGGGCGGGCTCGGGGCTGCGCGCTCGCCCGGGGAGCAGGAGCAGCAGAAGGAGGAGGAGCTGGAGCCGCGGCCACCAGCGCCCAGCGCGCCTTCTCCGTTGCTGGAGCCAGAAGCGAATAATCCTGGGTGGCTCGCAGCGGGGCCGTGGCCGACCGGGCAGAGCCGGCCCGACTGCAGGGCTGCGGAGTGGCTCGCCGTATCCGCCTCGGGCTGTGCCCCTGCGCTGCGCGCTCGCGGCCCGGCGTTGGCGCTGCTCTCTGCGGTGTGAGCCGCCGCCTGTCCAGCCGGGGCTCTGGCGAGGAAACTCACTTCAAAAGCAGCTGCACCGAGGGGGAGATTAAAGCCTTTGCCGCCTTCCAATCAAATGGGAGCCCGAGGTGATTGGAGGGTCAAGGGGATGTGACGCGTCCCGCGCCGCCGCCGCCGCCGCCGCCGCCGTCGCCGCCGCGGCCCGGACTCTCCGCGCTGGTTTTAATGGGCAGCTCCCAGCTCGCCGCCCCCAGCCCCCCACCTCCGCGGCTAGTCCCCTCCCTCGATTTCGATCCGAAGGGTAGCTGGACTTTTATTCTACGTTTGCTATCTGCCGCCTCCCTCTTTTTTCCCCTCCTGTCGTCCTTCCTTTTCCCAGCTCGAAAATAAACTGAAACCTTTTGCAGGAGGGTGCGTGTGAGGAACAGATGGAGGTGGCGTTCAAACGGAGCACCGGCGGACCCTGGACCACAGCCGGACTGTCAACACCAGGGGTGCACAGGGGCCTCGAACACCCAATATTCTCTCCTCCTCAGTAATTGAAATCTCTCGCGGGGCGGCCGCCAGGGTAAGGAAAGGTGGGGGGTCGGGTGGCTGGAGGAAGTCCGCCCGCCCGATTGGATTTCCCGGGATTTGGCGGCGGAGAAACCAGAAGCTAGGTGGGCAGCGGTGGCGGTTTTGCTCCGAGTTCTGCGCTGGGCTCCCCGCCCTTCCCGGCCACGTGACGCCCGGGGACTCGCAGATTGGGGCAGGATCGAGGGTCACATGCTTCCTCTGTTTCACACTCAGCCCCCACTGCTTACTCTCCCCTGCCGTCCTCGCCTCTCCTACCCGCTCCCCCCACCCCCCGCCAAGTTCTTCGGGCATCTCCACCCCTCCATCAATTGTCAATGTTCCTCGACCGCAATCAATCAGTTATTTGTCAGCTCTTGTCAATCCGCCCGTGATTTATGTCAGCTTTTGTTGCTGATTACAAGGCGGGTGCGACTTGAAGGGAAAAAGAGAGGGAGAGAAAGAGAGAGGAAGGAAGAGATCCAGGGGAAACCGGAGGAGGAGGAGAGGGGAGCCGCCTCACGGGATGGGAGGGAATGGGGGCTCTGAGGGGAAAGAATGGAAGAGGGGAGGGAGGCGCTCAGTGTCAAGAAAATGAATAGTGAGAGTAAAGTGCGCAGGTGCGGCCAGGGTGCTGAGAGGGGAGCGCAGGCCTGCGGTGCGCGCCTCGCCCCTCTCGGTGTCGGAGTCAGAGATGCACCCTTCCACATTGGGGGCTTAGGTCTGTCGGGCCTCGGAGTTCGGAATGGCTTCGGGTACCCGAGACGGGCGGCGGTGATGTCTAACATCGGAGATTTTTTTTTTTCTGCCCTGGAACATTCCCTCGGGGGCACGTAGTGTGCGGACGCCAGGCTGCTAGCCTGCTGCGGACCCCACCCTCCGAAGTGCCCTGACCCCAAACGCGGCGACTTCTTCCTAAACCACGTCACCAATGTAACCTTGAGTCCTGGGGGTCAATGGTGGGGTATCCCTCTCAAGTCCCTGAACCCCGGGGGTGATGGTTAGGGCCGAGAGGCTGCGAAGAAGAGGCCTGACCACGGGTGTATCCGGGAGAGACGTCTCAGACTCACTCTGGCCGCTTCCCCAATCCTTGCGCACGGTGCTCCATCCTCGCGGGCTTGGTAGCCGGGGTTACTCCGGTCTGCTCGCTCGAATTGATGGAACGCGTAGCCGGGACTGACCTGCGCTGGGAGAGCAGAGCGAAGGAGGGCGGGGGAGGCTGCCTGTGGGAACTCGGGCTCTTCCAGGGAAGCGGAGCGGGACTGCCGCGTTCCCCTCGATTTGCACCGTCACTCGGCTGTTTGGAAGGAAGAGGGGAGGCGCTGTGCGTGTTTCCGTGTACCTGATTCTGCGTACACAAGTGTGCATGCATGACTGTGCCGCTGTGTGAGTTGTCAGGGCTTTGATAGCGTCTGGATCGAGTTCGGGGGTCACCTTCAGAAAGTCGCAGAAATTGGAAGGTGGGGGGTGGGGGCGAGAGGAGAACACACATCCCCTTACTCGGAAGGACTTGGAAGACTTTGAATCTCCCCTCCCCCACTTTTCCGCCCCGACTCTTCTTTTGTTGTCAATCCTTTTGATGAATGGTGGGGCAGGGAGCGCTGGGAGCCTTGAGCCAGTCGGTACCCGCGCGGGGGGCGGAGGCCGGGCCGGACACCGGTTTCACCGGCGCTCTCCAGGCGCAGAGCCGCGCAAACGCGGGGGCCGGATTTCGGACCTGCCCTCAGCGGCGCTCGCCCTCTCCGCTTTAACCATCCCATTCCCCTCTCCCCCATTTTTGTCTCTGTCTCCCACTCCTCCGAACAGGTACCGAGAACTTTCCGGGGTGAGTTTTAGAATTTTCTTGTAGGCATTCACTTTCTGCGTTTTAATCTTATCCCTTGATTCTTCAGGTTGGTAAACTTCATGAGATGGCAACTTGACTAAAGATAATTAGAAGCGGCCAGTGAGGCGGTGTGTATTTGGGGCTGCTGTCTGTCGGTGTGTGTATGTGTGCGCGTGTGTAGGTGTAAGAACACACCTGCGTTCAAGGGGGTTTGGAGTCTCTGTGCGACAGCCGAGAAGGACGAGTTTGGGAGGGGGTGGCGAGACCACAAGCAAGGCTGTGAAGGTTGTCTTGATCATCTTCGGGTAGCAAGTCCCAGTGAGTCCTAAACTGTCTCTGAAGAGCAGCGCCTTTGTGAAGTCGCTTGTATCCTGCGGCTATGTTAGTGTCTGTGTCATTGAGTGCGCGGCTGTCGAGGTGTCGGCCTGGATCAGCTGTGGAGCTCCCAGCTCGGCGAGCTCAGCTAGGAGCTGGGTGTCGCCAGGCCTCCCCTCGAGGCCCAGACACTGAATGCTAGGGGAGGTGGCCATAGCTGGAGGTGAACACGGGAGTGTGTCCCCCCACCCCCACCCCCAGACTCAGTTCCTTCCCTCTTCTGGAATTGGGTGCGGCAGCCCCAGCACCCAAAACGTGGGGAAACCAGAGAGTGGCCCCTGTGTCCCTTGGAACGGGCGTGCCGCGGCACGGCACGGGCCCGAAGGGCGCTGCGCGCAGAAGTGTTGTGGTCCGCGCGCACTCGCCCTTTTTCAAACCCAAGTGCCTGGGTTCCCCAAACCCAGGCCCTCGCTCCCGGGCGTTCGGGAGGATCCAGCATCTGAGCAGGCGCGTCTCGCCAGGGAGGCCAAATCCTCGAAGGCCGTGCGGACGGTGGGGGTTTATTAATTACTCGGCGCTAGGCCTCCTGCCTCCCACCCCCAGCGGCGGTTGGCGTGGATCTCCTGTGGATTTTATTTGCACACAATGGAAATGATTTGTCTTCTCTAAAAAAGGAGTGGGCATGGCAGAGACCTGAGGAGGGGGTGGGAGGAGAAAGAAGGGGAGAGAGTTGAGGCAAAAAGTTTGAAAATGCCTTGAACTATTCACTGTCGAGATGGCTAATCAGTATTGAGGCCGGAGGGCAGGCGGGCCGCCTTTCACCGCCGCTTCCCTTTCATCTCGGGCTCGGCGGAGGCGCTCAATTAAAAGCCTATCAGTTTGTAAGTAAATCAACGCCTATCAGAGTTGTCACATCAAACAAAACGATTATTATTGCAGCCCGCCTCCCCTATTAATCTCCCTCGAAGATAATCCGCCTGACAGGTCAGACCCGGCGAGCTGGAAAGCCTGGCCCAGAGCGCCCAAATAGTCCCGGACTGGCGCGCGCCCCTGGGGGCCTCCCCACCCAGTGCGGCCCCGCCTTGTGGTCCCCAAGGAGGGGGGAGAGCAGAGAGCGCGCGGCGGCCGCCCGACTCAGGGCTGGCCCTCCGGACTGGGAGCAGGGCCTAGATTCCGGGGCTGGTAGGGGACGGTTCCGGTGGCCTTCCCTCTTCTTGAGACCTTGAAGGTACCCACCTTGCCTAAGCCAAAGCCTGGCCGGTTCCCGGAGTCTCGCCACGGCCTGCACTCCTCTTGGTTCCTCTCCCCTGGCTCTCTTTCTCTCTCCCCCGCCCCCCCCCCACCTTCTCTTTTTTTTTTTGTTTCCTCTCCGGCTTCTCTCTCGTCTTCCTAATCTTTTTCTTCTCTTCCCCCGCCCCTTCCTTTCCCCCGGCCAAGGAATATTTCCTATTCTCGCCCTCCTCTAGGTGTGCGTACCACTTCGGCGCGGTCCCACTCTCTGAAGAAGGGCATTCTCAGGGCCCGGGTTATTCCTCTGCGCCAGGGCTGCCTCAAGAGTGTGTGCCATTTCCAGGACCCCATGACAAACTCCTTTCTAATTTTTCCCTCAAACAGGGGCTCTCAAAAAGTCTATGTCTGTTTAAGGTTTGGTTGCATTTTGGATGGGTGAGAAAATAAAGAGAGACTTGGGCATGAGATGGATGGACAGTTGCAAGCACCCCGTTGTGGAATTAGTATTTGGTCTTGGAATTTCACTGCTGCAATGTCTCTGGTCTCTGACCTCGCTAACGGCATTGCTTGGGCGTTGCAAATACTCAGAGACCCACCAGGCATCCGGCCTCAGCACCGATCCTGTGAAGGGGTGCCTAACATTTCAGAAGTAAATACACCCAGACAACTGCTTCTGTGGCCTCAAACTGGCCCTCCGAGGGCCAGGTGGTCTTGGTAACCTTCTGGGAGTGAGATCACGGCCTTCTTTCAGGTGTTCTCTGGCTTTGCCCTCTGGGACGCCTGGGAACCAAGTGCGACCCGCCCTTTCCCACAGGCTTGCTCCAAATCCATAGGCCCAAAAGGCTACTTACTGCCCTAGCTCCATGGAACCAGAATTCAGAGGTGGATCAAGTATTTGAGGGGGAAGGGCTGCCCATAGGCCCCCAGGCTCTGCTATCCTGAGCCCCAGGAAGGCTCCCTCACAGCTCATGAATCTGGGAACCCCACTTCGCTGCCCCCCCCCCAGTCAAGGCAGTGTTAGGGGTCTGGGCCCAGCTTCTCCCAGCAGTCATATGGGAGTGGAGTCTGAGCCCCTCTCAGGGGGCTGGGCACCAGAGATACGGACCGTCACTTCCCCACCCTGGGTTTCCGAAAGCCCCTCAATTTGTGTGTATTTTCCACAGCCGACCTGATAGGAATATTTATTTCTATACACACAAATATTGTAGCGGTGTAATGGCTCAGTTACCTGTGCGCCTGTTTTTCTTAAATGTTTTTCACCTCTGCCATGCCACAGATATTTAAAGAGGCACACATACTGCACCCCTCGATGATGTGGAACTCACTCTGGCTATAGGAAATATTGGGCTGGGTGGTTATTTGGACATAAGTACTATCTCGAGCCCAGATTACACCCAGGCAGAGGCTGTAAAAAGACCCTTGCTGTAGAATTCTTCCAACTTCACTATATGTGCACACACTGAGAATTTAATAATATTTTATATCCCTCTAAAGATCTAAATATTCAGATGTTATTTTGCATGCCCTTGAGCCGGAAGCGATCTTCCGTTCACACTGGACGTGAAGCTGTTTGTATAATTTTCATCTCCCTGCACCACACATGAATCTTGATCGTATAAATTCAACCTTGTCATTTTTAGAATCGACGGGATTTCTCTGGCTGCGGTTTGCACTGCCTCTATCCGAATAAATCCAGCTCGCTGCCAACGGGCAGGGAACGCCTCCTGGTTCTCCTGTACGCAGACGCATCGGCCTGGAACGAGACCCACGGTGGCCTCTCGTGCTCGTGAGGCGGCAGGTGGGGCCTTCCAGGGAGATTGGACGATCAGCACCCTTGGGCCGAGGGGCCCCTTGCTGCCCCGCTGTGCCTAGCAGCCCCCACTTCTGGTGGATGCTTCAGGAACCCACCAGGCCGAGCCCGAGCCCGCCCGCGGCGAAAACTGAAAGCAAATTCGGCGGCAGATGAAGCCCGAACTTTCTTCCATGCAAGTTTGCAGCAGAGAATTGGCGGAGGCTTTGGGAGGTCAGCGCGACAGCGTGTGTGCGAGAAGGTGGGGCTGTAGGCGAGGAGGGCCGGGGGCAGCCTGCAGAGCGCGGGCCCAGGTGAAACGCTAGGGAAGGTGCCTCTCCTCCTTGATGTCTCGCCAGCTCCTTGGCCGGTCTGTAAAAACAGTTCCCAGGGTGCCGCGGACGTCTAGGATGTGTTCGCGGGGACTGCACCGGGGAGGCGCTGGCTTTGTGAAAGTTGCAGAAAGAGCTTTCGGAGAAGCGTCCGCCCAGCCGGGCGCGGGAAAGCTTGGGACCAGTTAGCCTTCCCCCGGGAGAAACGGTCAGAAACCCTCTCGGGGAAGGGGGTGGGGGGAGTCCATCGGTGGGGGAAAAAGGAGAAATATGTAAAACTTTAGACAATAAAAAAAATCTACAAAAAAATCCTCTTGGGGAGCCCCCTGTCCAGCCCGCTCCCCTCACCTCGAAACCGCGAGTGAATAACCTCCCGTTGCCTGCACTGCGAACTTCCCGGCGCCGGGCCGAGCCGCGGTCGGCGGGCGGGCGAGGCGGGGACGCACAGCCGGCCCTCCAGGCACCCCGCGGCCGGCGTAGCCCCGGCCCCAAGACAGGCTTGCGCGGGGGTGAAAGGACGACTGTGGTTCCCGCTCCCACGGGCTGCCCAGACCATCACCGCCCACCTCCTAACTCCCTGAAGCGAAACCTTCCCTCCAGGGGAGCGGCTGTCGGGGGTGGGGTGGGGTCGGGGGGCGGGGGGTGCTGGCTAGGGAGCAAAGTGCACGGAGGTGGGGGTGGGGGGTAGTGGCGGCCGCCCATCTCTCCGCAGGGCCTGTCGCCGGGCCGGCCGCGGCGGGTGAGTGATGAGGGCAGAGAAGGGCGCCCATAAATCGCGGGTGTCAGGGCGAAAAACTCTCTTTATTGTCTGCGTGATGGATGGGCCCAGGGACGAGACACCAAATACTTCGTATCGCCTTTAAATGGGAACACATTTTCCGCGGCCATAATTCATGTTTTTTAAATAGAAAGTTTGAAATGTTGCCTATATTTCACCGGCCCTGACATATTTATGAATCGCTCCCTGCATGCAAATATCATTATTTAAAGCGCCGGGGAGAGCTCGGGGGAGGGGAGGAGGCGCGGCCCCCGGGGTGTGGGAGTGGTGAACCGGAGAAATGCGGCTGGAGGGGGGCTGCTCCCTAAAGTGAGCACAATGAGGCGCGAAGGAAAGCCGCGTCCGGAAGCCGAACGCACCCGGGACTCTCCGCCCGCGCCGGACCCAGAGTAGCGGCTCCGGGAAGTTTGCGCGGCTTGGGGTCCGGCACGGACCTTGGGCGGCTGCCGGGAGACCAAGGGACATTCTGCGTCCCTCTCCCAGGCCTTGATCCCAGCCGAAGCCACCTTTTCCAAGAAAGAAGTAAAAAATAAATAAATAAAAATAATTTAACAAACGCAAATAATAGCAATCCAACATGTTTCGTATTCATCGCCATTGCATCGATTTTTATTGATTTTCGTTCTGCAAACCTGAGATGGTGCGCACCCGGGCGGGGCGACTGTCAGACCCCAGTCACCGCAGGGAGTGGGTGGGGGATCACCCTCCGGTGCCGCGGCCCCGACCCGCCCCCACCCAACCAGCTTACCGCCTCTCAGGCGCAACGGAGCCTGCGCAGGACGCGGGGTCTCCATAGACCCGGCCCCCACGGTACTGGGGGCTTCGGTCTCTCCCCCTCCACCTCTCCCGTGCTCGGCGGCGCTCCTGGGGTCTGCGCCTCCCCTCCCCTAGCTCCACTGTCCATACAAGCGCTTTGGAAACGAGCCGGGCACGTGCCCCGGCCTCTCCCCCCCGCCGGTCCCGCCGGGGAGGCACCCACACCTGCGCCCTCCTCACTAGCGGTCTTTACCTGTGCAGTCCCCGTCTCCCACCCCCCACCCCCCGGCGCTGCGGCCGCGCCGATGACAGCGGAATGGAGGCAGGGAGGGAGGGGAAGTGGGCGGGACAGAAAGCACCGCCTGAGACAGTCAGAGACGCAGACCTGCGGCCTCCTCTCCGGATCAGGAGTTGGGGTCTTGGCGGAACTTGGTCTAGAAGCCGATTGCTCTGGGAAGAACTGGCCGATAGCTGGGCCAGGGTACCCCGCCTCGGAGGGCTGGGCGGGCCCGGCGGCACTTCCGCTGGCCCCCGGCGAGGCCCCGCCCTCCGCCGCGCCGGCCCGCCCTCAGCTCGCTAGGCTCCGCCCCCGGTTCACTAGGCTCCGCCCCCGGCGGGGCCGCGGGCTCTAGGGCCACTGCCCGAGGCCTGGCGCACGACCGCGGTGTCGCAGGAGGGCAGTGGGCAGCCCCTTCTGCTCACCTGGGCTTCTGTTTTAAGATTTAAATCACAGGAATAGCATCACACATACACTAGCAACTTCGGCCCAAACTGCACTAACACGTTGTCCAACTCCGGTCTTTTTGGGGGTGCTGAGACCTGCGTGGCCACAGGCTCACAAACCTTCCATGGGGCGCTCGGACAGCAGGGAATACATATCTGTGCCCACAGGTCCCACCTGTCTTTTAGGAAGAATGAAGACAAAAATGAACACTTTCCCAGCGTTCGCTTTGTGCCAGAGACTAAAACTGTGTACGAATTATGTCCTTACAGCAGCTCTTCGAGGTAAGTACCATGAATGCCCTGTTTTACACAGATATTGGAGCGCGGAGAGAGGAAATCGGCCTTGCCTCACGCCCCTCTCGTCCATATTCTTATCCCTTCTTTTCCTCAGATCCCTAGCATCCCAACTCATCACTCTGGGGAAGGCTGCTGGGCTTTTACTCACCTGATGGGGGGAGTGTCTGAGGCCAGTTACCCACCTCCACTGAGCAGCTCAGGCCTTGCTCGGCGGCGGGAAGAGGACCTGCCTAGGGGAGGAGAAAGGTAGCCATGGGATGCGCTCAACTCAGCCCTGGGCAGCTCCCAGCCTGGCGGGGAAAACTGACCACAGAGCATCCTCCTGCTGTTTCTCTGTGCTCTCTGCCGAAGCCTAAGTGACCTTTTCAGAAAGCACGCCTGACCATGTCCTCTTCTGCTGACAGCCTCTGGGTTCTCACTGTTCTTAGGATCAAGTTGAGCCCCTGGCTGGCAGACTCAGAGGCTTGATTTGCCTCAGCTGGCTTTGCTGCCTTGGTCTGCCCCCTACTCCCCGTCACCCTGAGCTCCTGCCTTTCCTTACCCAAATGTACATGCTACGTCCCACCGCAGGCCCTTGCCAGAGCTTTCCCTTCTGTCTGGGATGACCGTCTGTCCTCTTCACCTGGCTCACTGCGGCTATTTCTTCGGGACTCAGCTTACACACCACTCCCCTGCACCTTGCTACCTGGTACTGGGTCAGGGCTCCTGGATCCCTCTCTCGGAGCACTTACCACACTGGGGGTTCTTGTGCAGCAAGCATGTCAAACTCAAAGGCTAACGCGGGCCAAATAAACGAGGCATGCGGCCCCCCGGCCGAGAGTTTGACATGCTTGCTGTACAGAGTCTATCCCCTTCACTAGATGATAACTTGGAGGGGTCAGGGTCTGGGGCCATTTCTTCAAGGAATTAAGGAAGACAACAGCTTTCATATATACTATCAACTGTGCTGAGTGAATAACTTTTGGGGTTCACTCCACTTTTGGGGGCCATCAGTAAGTAACTATTCATTATGGTTTCACAGTCTAAAATGTTTTCAAATTTTCTAAAATCCTAACCCCAGGATATTTTCTCCACTGCTTTTTAGAGAGAGTGGAAGAGAGGGAGGGGGAGAGCGTGAGAGAGAAAAACTCACTGGATGCTTCCCCTATGCACCCTGACCAAGGGTCAGATCTGAAACCTAGGTACAAGCCCTTGACCAGGAATCAAACCTGTGACCCCTCGGTGAACAGGTCCACAGTCTACCACTGAGCAACACTGGCCAGGGCAAGACGTTTTCAATTTAATACAGGAAATAATGCAAATCTCATAAAATATTATTTTGAGTGTCTATATCGTAAATATCAAATAAGCAAATGCTCAACGAAGTTGGAGAAGAGAAATGTCAATGGGTTTCCAGCCATTTATTCACATTTTCAAAGTGTAAGATGTGCTGATTGACAAAGTATAATAGAACCGCTCCTTCCCCAATGACCACTCCTCTCACCATTCAGGCTCTTTGTCCCAAGGCTCTATCCCGGTCCCCTCTCCTCTTCCTCACTTCACATATTGTTACTACCATAGTTAAGTTCTTTATTAGCTTCTAACTGAACTGCTGCTATAAGAATCTTCTAATTGTTCTGCATATCTGCAACCTCTCTTGCCTCTAATCCATTATACATACTCTTGCCAGCTTAATTTTCTTGATCACATCATTCCCTTGCTCAGAAATCCTTAGTGGCTCTTCATAATCTAGTTCTAAACTACTTTTAAAAGAGCTGTGAGTAAGATGCATTCAAAAATTATTAAATAAAAGTCAACACCAACCCCCAAAGAACTCAAAGATACATAAAGAAAAACATTATGATCTCACCCATCTCTCTAATTTCCCACCTAATCTCCTGATATAATCAGTGTTAACAACCTGCCATTTAACTTCTATCCCTTATTTTTAAAATATATTTTTATTGATTTCAGAGAGGAAGGGAGAGTGAGAGAGAGAGATAGAAACATCAGTGATGAAAAAGAATCATTGATTGGCTGCCTCCTGCATGCCCCCTACTGGGGACCGAGCCTGCAACCTGGGCATGTGCCCTTGATCAAAATTGAACTCAGGACCCTCCAGTCTGCAGGCGACGCTCTATCCACTGAGCCAAACCAGCTAGGGCTCTATCCCTTTTTCTATGTTCACCATGCTCATATAAACTACACTCATTTATATGAGGCTATTATGTTTATTTATACAGAGTGATTATATTAGAATCCTAGTGTTTTTTACTTTTGTCTGCCTATCATCAGAATCCCCCTCCTATTCGCTATAACGCAGGTCCTGCTTCCAACTGCCTAAGGGGGAGGGGTCACATCCTCCTTCTCCCTGCCCCTGACAGCTGAGGCTCCACCGTTGGGGATCTTCGACTCTCAAGAGGAGAGCAGAAGATTGGAGCAGGTTGGAAAGCTGACTGAGCAGCAGCAGAGACTATGGGAGCCTCTAGGACAGTGGTTCTCAACCTTGGCTGCACATTAGAATCACCTGGGCCTCATCCTCCGGAAATTCTGTTTCTTTGTTATGGGTTGGGGCCACAACATTAGTAACAAAGAAACAGAATTTCCGGAGGATGAGGCCCAGAAATCAGGATTTTAAAAAGATTCCCAGGTGACTCTAATGTGCAGCCAATGTCGAGAACCACTGCTCTAGAAGCACTGAGCCTGAATCAATAGCATTGACTGTCTAAGGAGGCAGAATGGAGAGGACAGTTGCCATGTCCAGTGTGATAATGACAGCCACTCAGGCAGTGGCCTAACCAGACTGTTACAGTAACATGAGGAACTACATCTTCCATTTCTCAGCCACTCAGTTCCTGTTCATTTCCCAAATCTAAGTCTCCAGTCTTCTTACTGATTTTTCTGAGCTTCCTGAAATCTTTCTGATAGATTTCTATTCTGCTTAAAGTAGCCAGAGCCGGGTTCTGTCACTCACAACCAAGCATGTCAATTGATTTGCCATAGCATGGCTCTTCAGGTAGCTTCTAAACAAATTATTTCTTAGTTGGGCTCTGGGTACTGTTGGGGATCCCTGGCTGAATAACTCCAACTGAGTAGGCAATGATTTTAATTAAAAAAAAACAAAAACAAACAAACAAAAACACCCAGCTAAATTTAGTGAAGGGAATCCATCATGCCAAAATGAAGAGAACATAATGTTCAGATGTTTTCATTAAATGCCTACTGTGTCTTGGACACTGTTCTAGGTAGCTTCACCACATTACCTTATTGACTTTTAAACAAAGTCCAGTGAGAAAAGAATTATTATCCCCACCTGGTTCAAGAATGTACAGAATTTCTCCCCTTCACTTTGAACCCTCTCACCCCATAAGTCTTAAGGCACTCAATATGTCTGATTAAGTTTCTAAGGCATCAAAGGGCACTGTCAAGATCGACCACCTTAGGTGACAATCAACTCTGATTCTTCTCAGCAGAGCTTAAGAGCTTAAGGGCCTGGTACCTTTGAGTGCTCAAAAATCTGTTTGTGGCATGCAATCAGTGGCACAAGAACACCTCTGGGCTCCATTTCCTTGGGAAGAGGGTGGCTTGAAGCATTTGAGGTCTTGTGTGTGAGTAGAATCAAGGAAGAGGTAACAGGTTTTTTTTTGCACACTGCACTGCACCCTCCCCAACTCTTGACTTTGGCCCGATGCTTCAGGTCTCTGGCTCAGTGTTTATTCTTTTCTCTTTCTTTTTCAACCTCTATTTCTACTTCTTCCCTTCCTTCCCCTTTTTCCCAAAGCATTAATTAAGGGCATGAATGACACCCTACTTTTATATCCTACAGAATCTACCACCTACATCAACAATATTCAATAGATGTTGGTTACACAAATCCATTTTCAAAGATTTTTCTTTCTCGGTTTCCACCTTTGCTACGGAGCCTTTTGTCCTCTCAGGGACTCTTTCTGCCACACTGTTCTTTTGCCACACTCTCATATTTGCCAAGTTTCCCTTGAAGAGCCAAAGGCCATGTCCTTACTCTCTGTCTTCCCGCTTTAGAAGAAAAAGGGGAACTTTGTGGATGAAGAGGTGTGGGGGTGAGAAGTGGCACCAGTGGCCAGAGGAACTGGCTGATGTGGGGAGGGAGGGTCTGTCAGGCTCAGGAGGTGGGGGGTTTGGGAGAGAGTGGTGAGGCTCAGCTCTGTCAGAGGATCAGCATCATCTCCAACCTCCATTTCCTTTAAGGACAGCAAGCTAGCAGGTTGTGTAGATTGAGTCCTTTGACATGGGAGCTCCATAAGCACTTATGGGATGAATGAATGAGCTACTTCCTGCAGAACCAAAATGCAAAGGGAGTTAATAAACATGCCAGAAATGAGGCCAGAGGTTCTGGGAACCAAATGCAGATTAGCTTAAATGTCACAAAGATCAAAAAGTAGGGGGGAAAGGGCTATCTAGGAAGAATGGCTTCTACCCCAGGTGCTTCTGCTCCAGCTTCAGTCCTTCCCACCTCCACCTGAAAGCCTCCTGAGGTGTCTCCTCCTAGCCCCACTTCCCAAACACTGCTTTGGTTGGACCCTGCATTGCCGCAAACCCTCCTGGGCAACCCATTTCCCACCAAAAAATGTTCCATATGCTGCTCTGCTTCCATCTTCTTACCGTTGAGGAAGCTTACTTTTTACTGTCCCTGAAGGCTAGCCACCCAGCCAGACTGGGGTCTTTCCTCTCATACCAACACACGTTCCTCAATCTCATCTTTGCTTCTGAGGCTCCATCATTTTTTAAAAATACATTTTTATTGATTTCAGAGAGGGAAGGAGAGGGAGAGAGGGAGGGAGGGAGGGAGGGAGAGAAAGAGAGAGAGAGAGAGATCAATGATGAGAGAGAATCATTGACTGGCTGCCTCCCGCATGCCCCACATTGGGGATTGAGCCTGAGACCTGGGCTGTACTCTGACTGGGACTCGAACCATGGCCTCCTGGTCATAGGCTGACGCTCAACACTGAGCCACGCTGGCCAGGCTGAGGCTCCATCTTGTACCATCCACTTCAGGGCTCAGCTTCTCCTCCCCCGCCTCCATCAAAGTAGACCCAGTGTTTTTGCATGTGGGGGCTCTGGCATGCAACTGCTTGGTTCCAAAGAGCAGTATGGCCACATTTCTGAGATGTAGGACTTGGTGCAAAGTTTGTATTCTCTCTGAAGTGCAAAATATATGTAATAATGGTGCCCACCTCATAGGTCCATGGGTAAATCAAACGAAACAATGCATGTGCCTAGCACATAGAAAGTGCTCAAATTGGTTGTTATTATTATTATTATTACCTCCCTGTGTTTTTTCTTAACTTTGAACCCCTGGAGTGCTGCTAGCTGTGCCACTCATCTAACACTTAGTTATCTATTGATGGTATCTTTTGCTAACTACTTAAATTCATATTGCTAAATTTTGTGTGTGTGCTCAACTTCCCAATTAGATTTTAAGCTCCTTCAGGCCTGAACCAGATGCCTTCCTTTGATTCCTAACACAGACTAGCAAAGGGTTAAGTAAGAAATAGACACAAATGCACACTTATTAAAACTAGTACTAAAACATTCAGTTTCTGTATAGTTCTTTTACAGCCATGATTTCCCTTAATCCTCACAACAATCCTATAAGGCATGTACTGTTACCCCCACTTTACAGATGAGAAAACTGAGGTTTATAGAGAGGAAATCGTTTGCTCAAAGTTCCAAAGGTCAGGGTTCTTTCCTGCCTCATGTGACCTTCAGCTTTCAGAAATTCTGACAGTGCCTCCTTCTCCTGTTTCATGCCTAAACCCACCTTCTCTGCTAGCCCAATTTAGCATCCATACCAGCTCTGACATTCTCTCTATGTGCCCATGGGGAGAGATGTTGGAGATATATCATTAGATGAACAGATCTGATTATAAAAGAGCAGGGACATGCACATACCCACAATTAATGCATGTCACCTAGAAAGCAGGATGCAAGGTTCTATGTGACCAGCCGCTGGGCATCTTGGTAGGGTTGTGGGTGATTTTAATTTCCTTCTTGCTCACCTGTAGTGTCTACTGCAAATATTACCGTTATAAATAGAGAAGAAAAAAAAACCCCACCAAGTTTAATTTGTTTGCTCATTTAACAGACAACAATGCAGTGCTTCCAGAACGCTCTTTGCTTACTTGCCCCTCCCAGTTTCCTTTTACTAAAAATTGCCACCAATGGCGGCAACTCAACCTCTATCCTCTCCTTCCTCCCTCCAGGCTCCCAGCCAGGTGGGCCCGAGTCCCATCCTTGGCACTTATTAGTCACAGGTTTGAAATGCAGGGGGTGGGGGTGGGGGAGGGAGAAGTGATGTGTGGGGTGGAAATTTGGGGATTCTTTTATCCTCTGCATCTCAAAGGCTGACAGGTTCTTGAGGGGTGGAAATGACTGGTAATTAGTGAACCTTCTCCAAAGCACACACTAAAGACACACTTCACCGTCTCCGTGACCTCTGCAGCCGGGGAGGCTTTGTTATGTAGATGTTCTTAATTGGGTGAGTCACTGCAAACAGCTCTGGGAGAGCGCGCTGTGGGCTGTTTCAGCCGAGGCTTCCTACCAAGGGTTTTAACTCAGGAATGGGCTGGCAGAGATGCCTCTAAGTAACTCACCCCTTTCCATAGAAGTGGGAAGTGGTCCTCAGGTTGCAGATCACCTGTTCTGAAAGAAGCTGGGGATATTTCACAATGTAAACCGTGTTCCCTTTCATCTAGGAGCTGACCAACGCGTTGGAAAGTTAGGGACAGGTATAAATGGACATAACACCACCAAGTGGTAGGCATTAATGCCAGGCACAGGGGAGGGCTTTGCAGCGAGGCTTCAGTCACTGAGGGCCGGAGCCTTGGAGAAAGTTTGTTAACTGTAAAAGGTGAACAGCATTTGTAAAAGGTTATGGGGAGAGTGATTCCCAAGAGGAGGAGACTTTATGAACAAAGGTACAGCCAGACAGGTCGCTGTCGCATTCAAAGTCCTGGCCTCCAGCACAAGAGCTCGGCTCAGAGGTCAGATGAACAGCATGCAGAGTGGACATTTCCACACTGATTCACTAGGTTCTCAAATGACATGACTTACATCAGCACATGCAGTTGTTGGTCCCTGAGTGTCCCTGCTGCTTCCCCCAGAGGTAGGCACCGTGCTTGTAGCCCTTTAAACGGCATCAGGTTGTCCCCCTCCTTATTTTGGTGAATGGCACCATCTCGGCTCTTCCATCCTCAGTGCCCAACAGGCATCAAGTCCTGGCGATTGGGCTGCACAGTCTCTTTGCAGTTTCTCCTTCCAGGCCCTCACCACCCACCCTTCTTGGGGGTCCAGTGCACCTTCAGAGCCTGTGAGGACATTTTCCTGACCCTACTCCTCTCTCCTCCAGATGCATCCTATCTACAACTGTCAGACCCATTGCTTGAAAACACAAAGGTTTAATAACTGCTTCCATTGTGCTCAAAGCGAGGCCCACATATCTATTTATGATTTGGCCCCTCCTTGCCTTTTTTGCTCTTGCCCATCTTCAAAGTCACCTATCACCTCTATATTGCTGAATCCAAAGTGAATTCTCTGAACTCAACTTACTTGACCTTAAGTAGCACTGGAAAAGTCGATCACTCTTTCTTCCTTTTATCCCTTGACATTTTATTTATAAGTTTTTTTGGTACTTATGGAAAAGGTTTAAAGAACAGGATAATAAATGCCCAATTCCTTTCACCTAGACCAGTGGTTGGCAAACTCATTAGTCAACAGAGCCAAATATCAACAGTACAACGACTGAAATTTCTTTTGAGAGCCAAATTTTTAAAACTTAAACTATATAGGTAGGTACTTTGTTATTAACTTAATTAGGGTACTCCTAAGGCTTAGGAAGAGCCACACTCAAGGTGCCAAAGAGCCGCATGTGGCTCGCGAGCTGCAGTTTGCTGACCACGGACCTAGACTTATCAGCTAACATGTTACCATATTGGTATTCTCTCCTCTCCTCTCCTCTCCTCTCCTCTCCTCTCCTCTCCTCTCCTCTCCTCTCCTCTCCTCTCCTCTCCTCCCCTCCCCTCCCCTCCCCTCCCCTCCCCTCCCCTCCCCTTCTCTCTCTCTCACTCTCTTTTTCCTTGAACCATTTGAAAGCTTTAGGCTTCTTGATGTTTATTCCTAATTTCTTCAATTTGCATCTTCTAAGGAAAAGAACATTCTCTTACAAAAACCACAATACAACTTGCACACCTAAGAAAAGTAATGTTAATTCGATATCATCAAACAGTTCAAATGTAAACATTTCTAGTTGTCCCTAAAATGTCTTTTTAGGCCCCCCTCCCCCAGATTCAGTACCCAATAAAGGATCATGCATTGCACTTGGTTGTCATTTCTCTTTAGTTCATTTTTATCTAGAGCATTCCTCCCTGCTCACCTCCTCCCTCCCTCTTTTTCATGATATTGACATTGTGGGTGGTCTAGCCCAGTTGTCCTAAAGAATGTTACACTTTCTGGATTTGTCTGTTTCCTCATGGTAGATTCTGGTTAAACATTTTGGCAAGACAACCATGTAGGTGATGTGTACTTCCTGTTGCATCATATCAGAGGCCCGTATTGTCAGGCTGCCTCACCCTTGGAGATGCTAAGTTTGAGCTCTTGTGTAGAATTGTGACCATTAGATATTTCCACTCTAAGGACTGTCTTCTCCTTTGTAATTTATAGGTAATCTGTGAGATGATACTTCGAAATGCTTTCAAAATCCCCCTGATGATCCTTGGCTGAATGGGCCATTATGTTGGAACCCCATTTTTTCTGATTCCTTTCTTTTCTTGGCTTCCAGGGTCTGACAACATTTTGGATTTACCTCTCCAACTGCTCATTCTTAGTTTCTTTGTGATTCCTTCCCTTCTTTACCTCCATGTTAGTGCTCTAGGGCCAAATCTTCAGATCTTTCTTTCTTTCTTTCTTTCTTTTTTCTTTTCTATCCTGTCTTGTGGCTTTAAATGCCATCTAAAAGCTGAGGACTCCCAAATTTCTAACCCTGGTCCAGATCTGTTTCCTTAACTCTCATGTATCCAATTTCCTCCTTGACATTTCCCCATCTATGTTTCAAAGTCATCTCAAACTTCTCAGACCCAAAAGTGATTCCCTGGCCCCCTAACCTCCTAATTTTCTCCATCCTTCCACTTGCTCAGATCAAAATCTTGGAATTACCCTGAGCCTGTGTTTCTCATACACTCAATGTTAAATCCATCAGAAAATTCTGTTGATGCCATCTTCAGGATATATTCAGGCAGTGTTCACTGTTTCCACGTTTCCTGCAGCAGCCTGCTCCCTAGTCTCCCTCCTTCTGTCCTTCCCTGTTTATGGTCCATTTTCAACACAGCAGCCAGAACAATCCTTACAAAATGTGGGTCTTCCATTCAAGGCTCCCCATCTCACTTGGAGTATAAATCTAAGTCCTGACCTCAGTGTATCAGGCCCTAGAATCTAGGGCCTAGATCAGTGGTTCTCAACCTGTGGGTCGCGACCCCTTTGGGGGTCAAACGACCCTTTCACAGGGGTGGCCTATGACCATTGGAAAACACATATATAATTACATATTGTTTTTGTGATTAATCACTATGCTTTAATTATGTTCAATTTGTAACAATGAAAATACATCCTGCATATCAGGTATTTACATTACGATTCATAACAGTAGCAAAATTACAGTTATGAAGTAGCAACGAAAATAATTTTATGGTTGGGGTCACCACAACTTGAGGAACTGTATTAAAGAGTCGAGGCATTAGGAAGGTTGAGAACCACTGGCCTAGATGATCTGCCCCCCTCCCTGCCCACCCCCTAACCCAGTGGTCGGCAAACTCATTAGTCAACAGAGCCAAATATTAACAGTACAACGACTGAAATTTCTTTTGAGAGCCAAATTTTTTAAACTTAAACGATATAGGTAGGTGCATTGTTATTAACTTAATTAGGGTACTCCTAAGCTGGCCTTTGCTAAAAACGTCCTCAATCTGATTGAGGTATGTTCGCTGAGGTCGACCCCTTCCAACTCTCCCGTCCACACTCATCTTGTATACTTGTTTCGTCTATCTCCTTTCCGAAAACCGACTTCTGCGCATGGGCCACGAAGTTTCAATCACACGTGGTATTTTGTGGAAGAGCCACACTCAAGGGCCAAAGAGCTGCATGTGGCTTGAGAGCCGCGGTTTGCCGACCACTGCCCTAACCCATGATTTCATTTACCATTACTTTCCCCCTTGCTCACTCCACTCCAGCTATTCTCACATCTTTGCTGTTTTCTAAACCTGCCAGGCACCCTCCTACCTCAGGATCTTGGCACTTGCTGTTGTAGCTGCCTGGAACATTTTCCCCCTAGATGTCCACCTTAGAACTTATGTGTGTGCCCATGAATACATCCAGCTGCTGCATCTCAAGGACTTAGTCCCTTTGTGCTAAGGAGCTAGGAGCAATCCAAAGACTGGTGAAGCTGTACCTGAGATACTCATCTTTCTGATTGGGTGACACTGTGACCTTGGAAGCACTTGAGTTCAAGTTTACCACTCAAGCATAAGCAAAGGGACAACATGAGACTAAGAGAACACTCACAGCTTTTGCATTTGCTGTTCCCTGTGCCTGGAAAACCCTTCTCTCAAGTCTTCTCATGTCTGGCTCCATCTTATTATTCACACGTCAGCTCCAGTGGTTCTCAGCCTTCCTAATGCCGCGACCCTTTAACACAGTTCCTCTTGTTGTGGTGACCCCCAACCATAAAATTATTTTCGTTGCTACTTCATAACTGTAATGTTGCTACTGTTATGAATGGTCATGTAAATATCTGATATGCAGGATGTATTTTCCTTGTTCGAGACCCACAGGTTGAGAACCGCTGCTAGGCAATCCTGCTCAGGACACTCCACAGCTGTGTAAGGTTATGCAGTTTACGCATCACAAAAGCTTTGTGAGCAGGACTGAAGTCCAGCCCATGCTCTGCTCATCAAGGATTTCACAGAAGCCCGGACCTGACCGGCTAGCAGAGACCTTTAGGGGTAGGACACTGTATTTAAATTAGGGGTAGGACATTGTATTTAAATTAGCCACCCCCCTCATGGTGTCTGCAAAGCATGTGTCAGTGTTACCTAAAATTTTATATCTCACATATTTGAAATTATATTATTTATCTACTTGTTACCTGTGTCCTTCTGCCAGAACATAAACTCATTGAGGAAAGGACTGTGTGGGTCTCGTTCCTTATTGTGCCCTCGGTGCCTGACACATGGTAGGGGCTTAATAATCACTTACTAATGTTTGCATTCTCTCTCATTTTGGGGAGATGTACACATTTACTTATATTTTTATTTTAGTAATAACTAGCTGCTTAAGTAAATTAGTTTACATTTAAGAAAACTAAGCATTTATCCAGGGGCACTCAGCTGGTTAGTAGCAAAATTGGGTCTTGAACCTGGACTCCCAGGCCATGGTACTGGGCACTCTGAGGCTTGACCAGCCCTTCAGCTGGCCTCTGCCTCCTGGCACGGGTGGTGCCAGGTACAGCTGACACTTGCTTTGCCCCTGGCTCAGAGCTGCACAGAACGCTGGGGCTCCTTTCGGAGAAGTGGGAAGAGACTCTGAATTAATATTGGTAAATCACGCCAGAACCCTCAAGTGTGCATTATTATTATTGCCCCCCATATATTCTAAAATAATTCCTGTAAATAATTATAAAAATAAATCTCAGTGACAAATTTTTTATTTTATTTTATTTCCAGGAACACATTTATTCATCATAATCTCTTCAGGGGTAGGACAAATTGGAGCACTGGGTAGTGAATACAATTTGCAAATAGGCAATATAAGTAGAGAGAAAATTAATATGTATTCCTCAGCGCTCTAAAAGGAGAGGAAGAACATTAATAGCCATTTCCTTGCAGATATAACTTTGAAAATGTTATTTCTGATCCATCAGCGTGGGGCTCCATATGAGGAAAATGGGTAAAACGTGACAAGAAGCGATTAGATGTGAAATGGCATCTTTCCTCTTCACCCTGTTCTCACTGGGAAGTAGGAGGAGTCCTGTTTTATTTTTTTCAGATCAGAGTTCTGGCTTTGGATCAGCTGCTCATTTGCTGGGTGGCTCTCTAGGTCTCTGTTTGCACAATCAGTAGTTGGAGAAGATGGTTTCTAACGCAGTGAATTTGCAGATCACAATTCCAAATTACTGAGGGTACTTGAGAAAAACATAGATAACAGGGCACCACCTACTGACTCAGAATCTCATTTCCATATATTTTAATTGAGGTGGGGGAGGTTCCTCAGCCTGTAAGTGGGCTTCTCCATGTCAAGTTGGGATTTTGGAAGGTACTTGGGGCTTAGACATCATTGCTCCTCTCCCCCCCCCCCCCAACAATATACAGCTGAGCAGGCTCCTCTGGTCAGTATTTCGTTCCCTCTCAAAAGTCCTGTGTGAGCCCCTCTCCTCAAGTCAGAGATGACTTCCCTCCTGAGCTCAGCTAAGGTCTGGAGTATTGGACAAGTTCTAAGCAAATTGGGAAGTAAGATTTGTTTCTCAGTGCTGTTTTGGAGATTTGTGAAGATAATGCTAAGAGATTGGCAGATAGCAGTTTCAGTGGTAAATTCTTTTCTTCTTGCTCCTTCCATCCCAATCTTCTCCCTTCTTGTTTTTTAATTATAAAAGTAGTAGTATGCAGGTTGCAAAAATCACAGAAGTGGTTTCCCACTCACTTTCCCAAACCTACTCCCTCCCACTCTTTGCTAACGTTGCATTTTATTTATTTATTTATTTTTAAAAATATTTTATTGATCTTTTACAGAGAAGAAGGGAGAGGGATAGAGAGCCAGAAACATCGATGAGAGAGAAACACCGACCAGCTGCCTCCTGCACACCTCCCACTGGGTATGTGCCCGCAACCAAGGCACATGCACCTGACCGGAATCAAACCCGGGACCCCTCAGTCCGCAGGCCGACGCTCTATCCACCAAGCCAAACTGGTTTTGGCTAACGTTGCATTTTAATAGAGACAACAACAGAATCTTTAAAGATCCCAAAAGGAGGGAAGTCAGAGGCACTGAGAACTAATGATAATAGTAGTAATAGTTATTATAATGGTAAATAATAACAATAATCTAACATTTGTGCAATGATTCCTGATGCCAGGCATGATTGCATTTAATATTTATTTTTGAACATTTAATTTGTTCTGATTGGGAGCCTAGATCATCCTCAATCCCTACACATATGTGCAAATTTTGCAGAGAGGGCCTGGGAACCTTTTCCCTTTCCTACACTTTCTGAACTCCCTCCTTTAGGCTGAAAGGAGGCTGCCTCAGCAACAAAGAACATTTTGTATGCAGACATCCAGCCTTTTTTTTTTTTTTTAAAATTGAAATCTGAATGTGGTGAGTCTGAACTAGGGACTGGGGCATGATTAATTATAGCAACTATCTTAATCTGCGCAGGAGGGGAGCCTGAAAGAAATGAGGCCAGGTTGAACAGAAATTCGGCCAAGGATAGGTAGGAATGCTAATAAAACTTTGTTAACTGGCCCTGCCTTCTCTCAGAGGCTGATGCATCAAGCTGGAAGATTTAAGGAATCAGTTCCTGTTTCGCTTGGTTCTGGCCAACCCCAGAATCAACTCCCTTGATTGGAAGTAAACAGGATCTTCCTTTTTGTCCCTAGGAATGTGATGGAGGAAGGACTCCAGGGGAAAGGGCCTCTTCTGCCAAAGAATAATAATAATAGTAATAACAAAGATGACAGTGGGAATAAAATATTGCCCTCTTCATCCAGGGCGATAAGGAAATGTCCAGTCGTGTGTGTTGGGCCTTATCACTCTCCATAGGCATGTGTTAAGAGTTCCAGAATTCATAGAGCCAGGATTTCCGGTTCAGACCTGATTTGAACCTTCTCTTCTGTGATCATCATCAGGGCTCTGTACAAATTAGGCTACATCTCTTAATTTTGGATTCAGAAAAGAGGATCACAATTGCAGTGCTTCTCGTCAACTTACTACTGTAAATGTCTGAGCACAAATCTCTCCTGAAGGGTATGTCTTCGTCATGTGTATCCACTGTGCCTAGCACAGTGCCTGGGCCTTGGAAGCCGGGGCTCAGGGCTGTGGAATAAAATGGGCAGAGGCAGGAGGTGCCTACAGCTGACTTTCAATTGGCCATGGAATGGGATGCAGGGACTGAGGAAGAACCCAGGAGACTGACTATACACACCTTTCCTCTCCCTCCGTGCTCTTAGGGCAGGGGCAGAAAGAGGTGTGTTCAGGGAGAAGCTCCAACAAGACTTATCTTCTCTGTTTGCTCTTGAAGAGTCCTTGTATTCCAAAGGAATTATTTGTCTACCACCTGGGCCAGCCCTATCTCAGCATTCCTTTACTCTCTCCCCTCCTGAAGGGAGGTCCATGTTGCATGAAGAGGTTTACCTTTTGCTATTTCTATTTAATTTTCCTTTTGTTCAAGAAGGTGATGAAGTAGAAGGGTGTTCCTGACCTCTTTCTTCTCATCTTCCTTGGTCTAGAGATACAGATCCTTTTTCTCTTTTTCCTTTTCTCTCCCTCCTCCCCCCTCCCCCGCCAACTCTTCCTTCTTTTCCTGTTGTTATGTTCTGAACTCGAACCTCCAACAGCTGAGGGGGAGTAAGGAGAGGTTGGTCCAATCTGTTTCTAGAGGAGCCCTCCCCTACAACATTCAGCAAATTTCTACTCTGCTCAAGAACATTCAATAGCTCCCTATTGTCTTCCGCTTACATTTCAAACACCAAAGCCCACCTTAATCTGAGCTATTCTGAACTGTATTTATTTTTGATTTCCCCAGTTATCTCTCCCTTACAGTCAACTGGCCTTCCTGGTATGTTCACATAGTGGAGACAAGAGTGGGTCCAGAGTTATTCTAGGCAAACCTAACAACTAAAAAATAAGCAGACGATGTGAGATATAGGAGAAGAGGCAGGAGAGGTAAGGGTTGTTGGAATGATAAACTGTCTTGATTTTGGACTGTGTTATTACTTATTCAGGAGCCATTGAAAATTTTAGGCCTTTAGAATGATCAGTAGTGAAGGGGTTTGGAAAGGGGGGAAGGACTCCAGCCCACTTTGGCATTACTGATAAAGTCTGCAGAGCAGTCTATGTTCTGAAGACATAGCTGTGTATGGAGGCAGGGGCATGGATGAGATGGCCTTGAGCATCCTCCTCCTGGGGGGGAGGGCTGTTTCCAATTTCATCTTTGAGTAGGTTTGTCTCTCCTGCTGGCCAAAGCCCTTCTAGGAAGGTCAAGGTGAAAGGTGTCTGGGGAGGGCAGAGTATCATGACCAACAGAGACTGGGTCCACTTCCTCCTTTTCAGGAAGGAAATGCAGACAAAAATGGACAGTGGACCAGAGAGGGTACTCCAGCAGAGAAGGAGGGAGGAGCCTGAGGAGCTGGTGGGGCTGTAGGCCTATAACGATTCCCTTTGATCCCCCTTTATCTGGAGGGCAAGCTTTCTTTTTTGGCCTGCAGGACCTTTTGTTGCATTTCCTGGAAAGCCCCAGAGTAAACACAGCCAGGACTACGTTCTTACAGCCTCGCTTTGCTGTGTCCCTTCCTCCCAGCAGCGAGAGGGGCAGGTGGGTCAGCCCTCAGAGGCCAACATCACTCATCAGGCTGCTGACAATGAAGTCTCCCATTACAGTGCATTGGCACCAGGCCTGAGAGGCCGTGATGAGAGCCACAAAATGCTTAACCGCGATCGTAATTATCCTCCTCAGCTGTACAACCAGGAGTTCCTAGGTGCTGTTTGGACACACAGGACAATGCAAAGCCCTGTGAACACACCTGGGCAGAGGTGGGGAGCCACAGTTACATACAGGCCTGTGATGCCTGTGAGACCTGGTGTCTGGCAAGTCAGGACTCAGATTTCCTTTCTCGATTTGAGTGGGGCCTATTCCCACTGGTAAGAAGCGAGCAGGGTTAAGGCAGGGGCAGCTCTTGGCTGAAACAGGGGACAAGTGATAACATGACAACGAATTGATATCCAGTAATAGCTTTGTGTATCCTGGGAATGGAGGTGTGAAGGTAAATGGGAAATGTGGATTCTTTCAGTTGAGGATAGGCATGCGCTTCCAGTACCTGCTTACCAGGCCTGGCTTTATCCAGATAGGAGGCAGTAATGGCCATCCTCCCTCATCCAGGTGAGGGCAACGTGTGGTGATGGTCTGACCTCAGGGATAACTTTGAGCCTCACAAATACCTTTACTCTGTGAAGACGAAGAGAAAAAGCGAAGCCTGAAATTTGGGCAGATCATTCAGCTCTCTCCCAGGGCTTATGACTGCCAACAGGGATGCTATTAGCTGAGCCAACACTTTGTTTATAGGGAAATTCAGTTTCCCCTCCTCCCTCACAAATGAAACCCACCCAACCAGGTGTCCTTTCCACCTCCCCACTGCCTCTTCCTCTCAAAACTTGGGGAGGGGACTTCCAGCCAAGAGGCCTCTCCTCCCTGCAGTTGAAGACAGTTGCGTAATCCCGATTGTGAAATACTAGAAAGGCCAGGCTTGACGCACCCGCCCTACCCCCCCCCCGCCCCCCCTCTCCATCTCCCCCAGCTAACGGCCCAGATTGGGGGTGGGGGTGTCCCAGTCTGACCCTACTAACGCAGTACAGCTCTGGGCATGGAGTTTTGGGGGACGCTTTTCCTATTCCCCTGAGCCCCGCCTGGGGCGATAGGGTCCCTGGGAGCCGTGGGCACGGGGAAGTCACGCGGTCACGCCGGCCGGCCGGGCGGGCGCGGGGCACGCGCGCTGCGGGCCACCTGTTGCGGCGCGCGCGGTGGGTGGTGGAGGCGCACCTGGCGCGGCCGGCCCGCAGCTGAGCCGGTCCGCTCGGCCCGCGCCCCGGGCTTCCGCAGGTCAGCTGACCTCCAGGGCGGAACTAAAGCCGCCCGCGCCGCCGCCGCCGCGCTCTGTGCTCCCAGCTCTGCGCTTGGGTCGTGCGCCCAGTCGCCATGGCCGGGCTCATGGTCAGTGGAACGCAAGTAAGTCCGCCAGGCCCACGCCTGGGTGCAGTAGGTCCGGGGAGGGGGCCCCCCGAGGTTAAGCAGGGCTCCCTGCTCCACCTCAGGGCTGCAGCAGGTGGGAAGTCTGTCCCCTGCCCAGGACTCCCCTAGGTTGGTGAGGAGGGACCCCCCATTTTGAGCCTGGCACACCCCTTGGCTGTGGGGGGAGGGAGAAGGCCACCCCAAGTCGCCTGCACCTCCCTCTGTCCGTAGCGCTCACTGACCAGGGCCAGCTGGATTCGGGAGAGTGATCAGTGACCACAGCCCACCGTATTTTTCGGGGCCCACAAAAAAGTTTTAAGTTCTTTAATCAGAAGCAAAAAGAGAACTCCGATCAAAGAAAAACTTTTTACTATATCATCTTTATAGCAATGCAGTTGTAAAATACAGGCTTACGTTTTGGGGGGCATTTACTGAGCTTCGCAGATGTTGCATTTTCCCTAAGTTGAAGGTAAGACCCTCTACCAGCAGGACTGGCTTTACTGTGATCCTTGCTTTACTGTGCTGGTCTGGAGCCCAGTCCGGCGTATCTCCTAGGTGTGCCTGGATACATCTTAGTTTTTTAGTAATGGAGGAAGGAGTTCAGGAAGGCAAAAGTGCCTCAGCCTGCCCCCAAGATAGTGACGTTAAGAAGCATCCTGGCAGGGGCTAGGGCCCAGGGGTGGGCAAACTTTTTGACTCGAGGGCCACAATGGGTTCTTAAACTGGACCGGAGGGCCGGAACAAAAGCATGGATGGAGTGTTTGTGTGAACTAATATAAATTCAAAGTAAACATCATTACATAAAAGGGTACGGTCTTTTTTTTTTTTTAGTTTTATTCATTTCAAACTGGCCGGATCCGGCCCGCGGGCCGTAGTTTGCCCACGGCTGCTAGGCCCTAGTGGCTAGGGTGAGGGTCCACTGCAGACTGGCCCGGGCTCCTACCCATAGGCCCCCCATTCTCTTGAAGAGGTGTCTTTGGGAAACATCAACTCCCCAGTTTAAACCATGGTGGGTACAGCAGCTTCGCTTGCTTCATCTGTAGTGAAGCCTCAGGTGTTCTTTATCATCGCTGGAGGGACGGGCTAAGCCACTCTAAGACCAGGTGACTTACTTGCTGGGAAAAGCCAGGTCTCTCTGTTTAACCTCCGATGAAGCCAGCCCTCTTCCCACCTTCCCGCACACCCAAGGAGAAATAGTTGCAAGGTTTTGGAACTCTCCCCTTGGATTGCCTAAGGCAGGTAGTGTCAGGAATAATTAGATTTTGAGATTACTTTGGGCTAAAGGGAATGGTTTTCCCTGCTCAGAGTTCAGAAGTGAGCAGGCCAGGAAGGTACCAGCCTGGTGGAGAGGTTAAAAATGATGGTCTTATTGGCCCTGGCCTGGTGGTTCAGTTGGTTGGAGCATTGTCCTGTGAACCCATCATTTTGCGGGTTCAATTCCCTGCCAGGGCACATACCTAGCTTGTGGGTACAGGAGGCAACTGATCTATGTTTCTCCCATCAATATTTTCCTCTCTCTCCCTTCCTCTTTCTCTAAAAAAAGTCAACAAAGAAACATATCCTTGGGTGAGGATTTAAAAAAAAAAAAAAAGAAGGATGGGGCTTAAACCCTGTCTCTGCATTTCAAATCCAGCATTCTCTGAGGGTAGCTTCTTCCAGCTTCATGGAGGACTTGACAGTGGGGCTGACTTTCCTGTGCCTCCTTTTTGCTTCCTCCATTTCCCAAACTTGATTTTCTCCATACCCCCTGCCTTTAGCCCACCCCACACAGCCTAAGGGCATTCACTGACCTGTGGGTGAGGCATTTTTGAGCTCCTGCCAGGGGAGGAGCTGGGAAATGCCCCTGGGGCATTACATGTCCTAAAACCTAAAGACCCTAACCCCAAGTGGCAGCCTGAGGTGAGGGTCTTTTCAGCATTCTCCCCCCTGCAGTTCCTGATGACAGCCATCCTAAAATAGCACCTTAAATGTGTCACATGGTATTTCTCAAACTTTGGTATATCCTTAAAGGGGGGGAGGTTGGGGAGGACTTTCATGAACCCACAGTGTTAATATTGTTTTTATCACAACATTGCTTAAATACACAAATAGTAAAACCAGACATAACTCTTTCTAAGCTGATATTTAGAGTCCTATAAACTCCAAATAAAGGGATGGTTTAAGTATAAAGACACCAACCATAACACCAATAAAATTAAAATAACTTAATGAGATGGATGATGTTGTTCTGCTGAAACTGGGTCATTGTTTTCAACCCCTCTATGGACTGACTGCCATTGCCCTGGTTTTTAGGAGTTCCATAGGCCTCAACTTCAAACACTTGGAGATGTAGTTCTTCCACTTTCTATTTATTTATTTAAAATATATTCATATTGATTTTAGAAAGGAAGGGAGAGGGAGAGAAAGAAACATCAATGATGAGAGAATCATTGATTGGCTGCTTCCTGCATGTCCTACACTTGGCATTGAGCCCACAACCCAGGCATATGCCCTGACTGGGAATCGAACTGTGACCTCCTGGTTCATAGGTTGATGCTCAACCACTGAGCAACACCGGCCAGGCTCCTTCCACTTTCTCTATAAAATCTTTTATTCAACATGGATATGACTTCAGTAGGCTGGAATGAAGCATTCATATTCAGCATAAAGTTCTCAATCTTTTTCCACCAGTTTATGACAAAGTAGTAGGATCTATACAATGGTAGACATAGGGATATTGGTCTAACTCAGCTCTTTATCCAGTGGCCACTAGGTGCTGAGTTTTAAAGATGTTATCTCATTCCTGTAGTGTAAGTAAAATGAGGATAATATGTGACTCAGGGGGCTGTTTCATGAGGATTGAATAGATAATAGCCATGTGGTAGGCAGTTAATAAGTGTTAGTTGTTACATTATTTTTAACACCTTTGGGGGCAGTTAGTGTATGACTAGTTTACGGAAGAGGAAACAGACTCTTCTGTGACTCATCCAAGATAATATGGCTGGTAATTAGCAGCAGAGGGACTTGAACTCATGACCAGGGCTGTTTCTACTCTGACAGCTTCCAGTGGTGCGAATTTATTTATTTTTATTATTTAAAACTTTCTTTTACAGTTGACATTCAGTATTTTATATTAGTTTCAGATGTACAGTATAGTGGTTAGACAGTTATACAATTTACAAAGATATCCTCTGGTAGTACCCACTTGGCAGCATACATAGTTATTATAATACTAGAGGCCTGATGCACGAAAGTTGTGCAAGGGGCTCAGCCCTTGCAGCCCTGGCTTCATTCGGAAGGTCGTCTGGAAGGTCGTTTGGCTGTTCGGTCTAATTAGCATATTAGCTCTTTATTATATAGGATTACTGACTATATTCCCTATATTGAACTTTACATCCCCAATGACTAGACTATAACTACCAATTTGTACTTCTTAATCCCTTCTCCCTTTCACCCACCTCCCCAAGCCCCTCCCCCTTGGCAACTATCAGTTTGTTCTCTGTATCTATATGTCTGTTTCTGTTTTATTTATTCATTTATTTTCTTCTTTTGATTCCACATATAAGGGAAATCATATGGTATTTCTTTCTCTGACTTTTTCACTTAGCATACTACCCTCTAGGTTCATCCATGTTGTTGCAAATGTTGGGAATGTAAATTAGTACAGCAGCTATGGAAAACAGTATGGAAGTTCCTCAAAAAATGAAAAATGGAACTGTCTTATGATCCAGGAATTCCACTTCTGGGTATATATCTGAAGAAACTCAAAACATTAATTTGAAAAAATGTATGAACCACTATATTCACTGTGTTATTTTACAATAGCTATCGTATGGAAGCAACCCAAGTGCCATAGACGAAAGGATATAAAAGCTGTGGCACATACTACAATGGAATATTACTTCCATAATAAAGAATGAAATCTTAACCATTTGCAATTTTTTGAAATTTTATGCCCAACAGACATCAGAATAATAAATCCCTTCCATAGGGATATTGGTCTAATTCAACTCTTTGTCCAGTGGCCACTAGGTGCTGAGTACATGGATGGACCAGTACTGCAAATTTAAAATAAAAGATCCCTCACTCCTGGCTGGGGACAGGTATATAAAACCTTCTCTGTGTGACTATGAGCAAACTTACCATCTCCAGAACTGTCCTGGGAGCCAGAAAATTACTAATTTTCTGCAACCCCTTAGAGAGGCTGTGTATATAAGTGGGGATCCTGCCAAGACAATCTTGCCTTTCTTTCTGGTATTTCTCTCTGTAGGGATCTTGAACTGGATATGTTTTAATTTCCCTGGTAATGGTGTCCCTTTATGCTATTATTTCACACAGGGTAGAAGTTTTGGGGTACAAACTATATGAGGTGGCAAATTAAAAGTATAAAACTTGGTTCCTCAGTTTAGTCTAAATCAAGATAATTGACAATGCAATGACTTCTCATTTTAGATACACCCTTTTGTGACATTTAAGATTAATCTCTACATCCCTTCTCTTGTTTGCTGAAGAAGCTAACGATTTTTGGTCTGGTTCTTCTGACCTGTGTCTTACATTAGGCGGGTGTGTGCTCCAAGAAGCTTCATGACATCCTGAGAGGTAATGTTTTCTGCTGAGAAGCATGTCTTAAACTGTATCTTAGGAGTGTCGGTTGCAGTGCCTGACAATGGCTACTGCTTTTAAGCCTGTTCCAGCTGATTTGAACCTTTCAACATGGTTGGTTTAACTCGAATCTCTAAAAGCTTCCAGTTTACCTGAGGGTGGCTTGTCAAGTTGGTTTTCCTATTAAATTTTGGAGACTTGGTCTTTGTCTCTGTAGAATGGGAGCAAGTTGTGCTTTGTTTAATTTTCTTGGGTTGTTGTGCTGTTAAGACCATGCAATAAAACCAGCTGTTATGAAAGTCTTGTCAGGCACGTTGTGAATGATTCAAATGCTTTGTGGTGATAGCTCTCCTTAGTGTTGCTGTTTTGTCTGAAGGGAAATCCTACTGAGGAAAAGGGGAGCAAATATCCATTTGTTTTCCTAGCGTCTGACACTCTTCTGGGGCCTTCAACATGCTGTCACGAGGTAGTTCTTGACCTTTTAGTTAGGAAGACTCAATTTGAAGTCAAAACATATGACAGATGTGCCATTGACATTTGTTGATGAAGAAAGTCCACATGTGGATTTGTAAGAACTCCATGGCCAAGTTGGAAGTCCTTATTCCTGGTGCAGGACAGGGTCCAGGCTCTATCACTAAGAAGCTCTCTTACACTGGGCAGGTGTCTGGAGTCTTAGTTTCTCTGTTTAAAACATGAGGGGTTTTGACACACCAGGTCCCTACCAGATTTAGTCCTTGGTGGGTCTATGAGAAAAGAGCTCAGTTTCTACATCTAATTGTCAGCTTCTCTGCCATATATATCAGAGTTCTTGAATGATGATGATATGTACAAGGTGGTAGTGCATGCCAGGGTGAACGGGATGGGTTTTATGGTGAGCACCATGGGCCTGGGGATCAATGTGAACTTATAGAACAGGCTGCTGATCGAGTGGACATGTGGAGGGAAATTGAAGTCTATAGATTGATTGAGCTTTATTATTATTTTTGATTGAGCTTTATATCCCTAGTCTCTCCTTGCTGCATGAGTTCCATCTTGGCTCGGAAGCTGAAGTTAATTTATTACACAAGGAATTCTGAAGAAAGATGAGTCCCGTGGAGAAAGAGGAGAGCTTGCTAGATGGGACTCAGAACACTTTATTTTTTTAGCCTGTATTTTCCTGAGTCAAAGTTATTTTATTAGAGTCAACTAGTTTTCTGTCCCTTCTCCCTACTTTCTCTCTTCCAGTAATGAAGTTACTGAAGGACTGTGAATATAGGATATTGTATTGTCAGCAGTTTGTACTCATTGGATAGGAGAGGACAGAGAGATGACTTGAAACATTGAGGGTGCTAGGGTGAAGTGTGATTTGTGTTAGGTTCAGCCATAGGAAAGTGCTGTTTTTGTAGTTCTAAAATGATTGAATATTAGTAATTCATATGGTTAAACCTAATATCTGAGATGTCCACCATATTCTTGTTTCCCCATTAGGAATCATAACCCCCTGGGGAATCTCTTACTCATTCCAAGATATCGTTGTCTGTGTGCGCAGAAGACTGTGTATTTGTGGGGCAGGAGGTGGGAGAAGGATCAAGGTTATAGCTGTGTGATGGGCCAGACTTTCTACCTGGCAGAATTCTACCTGGAGTCCTCTAGGGAAGCATCATGTATCATGACTCACTGGCCAACTCTGACCTGCAGGCTTGTTTTATGGTTTTTGGAATGATTTGCCAAACCTGCCCTCGGAGTGCTGTCTGTGAAAATGGGTTTCAAAAACGGGGTGGTTGGAGCAGTGAGAAAACCCTCTGACCTTGTCATAGTCAGAAGTTTTAGGGTCAAATTTTACTTCAGCTTTTTAATATTTGGGTACACACTAGATTAATAATATAAATAAAACAATGCCTCGGGGCACAGCTCTGCAAGCAGAGAGGTGTTGATGGCAAAAGGCTCCTTGGAGTCATTGCCCTGTTGCCTTTGAATCAGCTTTGTTCAGAGCGAGGCGGACATTTGATACACAGTGGTAATAAGATGGGATTGGCGGTCTGGGAAGGTTTGCTTGTCCAACCCTATTTGTTCAGCACCATGCAGGTTGAATACTGGTAAGTGCATCTGCTGTATCTTTATGAGGTAATGTGCATAACAGGGTACTTGCGGGGGGAGGCAGTGGAGGAGGAGAGCCAGAGGGGCAGCTGTTGGAAAGGCCCCTGAACGAGAGGCTGATTGCTGTGATTATATCGCCATGCTCTGACATTGGTTTTTTTTTTTGTTTTTTTTTTGACATCTGAATCTGGCCAATTTCAGTCCAATTTCCATTGTGCCGGGATTCGTCTTCATCATGCTAAGTGTACCAGGAAAGGGGGAGCTGTTGGCAGAGTCCCTGCAGCCCCCAAAGCTGATCTGATCAGAAAAACAGTCACAGATATGGCATTCTGTGTGTGTGTGTGTGTGTGTGTGTGTGTGTGTGTGTGTGAGTGAGGCGCTTGCCTTTAAAGTTGCGGAAGCAATCATCGGATCAATGACTCAGGGCTGTGAGCAGCTGGGCGATTTCCGTTTGCCACAGTGTTTCTGTTCCATTTAACTTCCAGGTGTCCTACATAGGCCAGGACTGCAGAGAAATTCCAGAGCACCTCGGCAGGGACTGTGGACATTTTGCCAAGAGGCTTGATCTGAGCTTTAACCTTCTGAGGTATGTAACTTTCACAAGATGCAGACCAGGCCTGGGACACCCAGTCCCCCTGGTAACAGCTTGCAGGTAAGTGACCCGTTCTAGCTCTGCATAGGGTGCAGGGATCTGAGACGCGTGGACGCGCACCCCATAGGTTTGACTCTGAATGATTCCTCTGGCCAGCCTTTGTGCCACTGAAGAAGCAGTGAGCATAGGCATCGTCCTTCTCACATGAGTTCTTAGGAGAGTTTCACTTTGTTTTTTTCCTTGCTCACTGAGACTCGTGCAGACGAGGTAGAATACTGTTGGGGGAGGAATGAGACGGAGCCAGCAAGTGTTTTGAGGGTGTTTAGGAATGCTCTTCTGGACAGTTCCCAAATCATAGGTAGGGTGTATGTGTGTGTTTTCTTTCTTTGCCTTTTTATGAATTGGAACCTTAAATATTTGTGATGATGATTTCTCCCAGATGGTATTTCAAAGTAATTCAAATGCAGTTGGCATGGGGTGGGTGGGAGGGAACACTTGAACAACTGTTCCAGTCTTGGCAAAAGGTAAGTGTGATCTTCTGTATTATTGCAATGGAGAATAGTTATTCAATTTCTTCCTAAAGAGTTTTAAATTACGACTGGTTTGGGGGCATGAAGTAGGAGCTACTTGGAAAGCAGGTACCAGTGGGATCAATGAGCAGGGGTCAGGGAGGTGGTTTTTCTGAGGCAGCTGGTCCCACGCAGGGCGTTTCCCCAAGGTGCCTGTCCTCTTGAGAACGGTGCTATCCTCGAATGGAACCAACTGTCTTGGGGCAGAAGGATTGACGAGGAGCCCGAATCCCACCCCAGGGCTCAGCACTTTCCTCCTACCACGCCTTGGAGTTTCTCTCTCGCAACTTCTGAGTCAGGACACTTGGGAATGAAGAATTTGAGAGAAAATGGACAAAACTCAGGGCATTAAGGCACCAGTGGGTAGAGGTGTGCCAGGAGCACGTGACCATAAGGTGCCTCATCTTCAGGGAAGGGGCGCCCGGAGGGTTGTGTAAAGAGCGGGTACTGGGTGCATTCTCTCCTTGACTCCCAAACGGTTTGCATGCTTCTGGGGAGATGTGGAAACTGAAAAGTTGCAAAGTAATGCATAGTGATGAGAGGATGCTAGACAAATGCTGACTCTTAAGAAATGAAGGATGCTGTTTGATCCCAATGCCCAAGGAAAGGATGGAGTACATAGCCTGGTTGGACTAGCCTTAGACGCGTGCGCCCCTTAAACAGCTCCCCAGCATGGACGGAGGAAAAGGGCTCTCTTGCTTGGGCATCGGAAGGAAGAACTGTGACTGGCCTCCAGGGGCTCAGGCTGTGGCTGCCTTGCTATCGAGAGCCCGGATGTGGGTTTGAGGAGGCTGGGCCCCATGAGGAGGGAGTGTGTCAGCGGGCACAGGTCATGGGACCGGGCTGTCAGGTCTGAGGAAACAGAGGCGCCTTTGTCACTCTGGGGGGGGGGGCCCCTCTCTTCCTTTGGCAGAGAAGGGGCTGGATCCTGGGAAGGGTGGTGTGTGTGTGTGTGTGTGTGTGTGTGTGTGTGTGTGGTGAGTAGGGTTGGTGGTGAGATGGGGCTCTTGGCCTTGAGGGGCTGTAAGGATTAATCAGAGGAAATGATGGGTCCTGAAGGCAGGGGAATTTAGTGAGAGGAAGGCCAGTAAAATAGGTTCAGAAGGAGAGAAGTTGTGATTTTTATTTTTAGAGAGACGTTTTCATAGTGTTGAGTTTGAGGATCTTATCACATGTGGTCAGGAGCCTATTCTTGTCGGTGTTGTGGTCAGTGTGTGAATGGCACGCTGGGTTCTGGCTGGGTCAGGGCAGAGATGAGCAAAGGAAGAGCGAGGTCCAAGGTTTGGGAAGGGTTCACACTGACACTTGGTTAAGCTGGAGGGAGTTGCAGACCAGAATGGACCATAGTGGATAAAAGCAATCCTCACTGGGCTGGATTGGACGTGGCAAGGATTGAGATCGGATCCTCTTTGACTGTCTTATTTCCCTAATAGCAGGGTGAGGGGAGGTAGCACTTGGGTGTGAGAGGAAGAAGATATGAGTGTATTTGGGCACTGGTGTCTCTTTGCCTTTTCTACTACATAGAAATTAAAGATGTTTTAGATGCTTAACTAATACTTCTTTAAAGAAAGAAAGAGGGGAGAGAATACAGAGAAGGAAAGAGAAAGATGGTCATAAACTTACCTTCTACATAAGTAGGTAGGTAATAGAGGATCCAAGCTCACCAGGCTGCAGGGATCATCATATCCAAGTGAAATATTGGGAATTCCCATCCCACATTCTGTGAAACGTTTCTCCCTAGCCCTCCATACTGTTTTCTCGGGACTTGGGAGAGCTTACCTCCTGGTCAGTTTGCCCTGTACCCCGATTCCCCACAGTCACTGCTCTAACCATCACTGTTCTGTTGTCTGCTGTTCTCCCTCTTGGCAGCTTGTCTGGCCCTACTCAGGACACTCTCTTCATTTCTCCAAAGCCCAACAATACAATATTACTATGTATTACTGACAGTTGGAGGAGTACTGGTGAAGGGGGAGGTGGTAGTTGGAGCACACAGCAGCAGACACGTTTGGGATGGCGTTGTTCCTGCAAATCCCTGGTTATGCCTCTCATTAAGTCAGGCTCTCGGCATGTGACCAGGTGCCTCTCTCTCCCAGCCCCGTTCTCTCCTTTTCATGTCATTCACCCTCTTCCCAGAGCTGTAAACACAGCGTTACTCACTTTGTTATATACAGAAACATTACCCCTGCCCGCTTTGAGAACATCTCTGCAGGTTTCCTTTTCACACCCAGAGAGTCCTGTCAGGGCACTGCCTTAAGCAGAGCATTATCCCCAGTACAAAATTTGCTACTCCTATAGATTGTAAAATCAGCTGCAGTCCGTTTGTATTTTAGGGCACAGTTTGTTTTCAGGCAAGGAGTTCTATTTATTCTTTTTTTTGAATAGTTTATATGTGCACATGGCACAGCTTCAAATTGTGAAGAGAAAGTCTCCTTTGAACTTATGTCCTTTAGCCTCCCAGTTCTCCTCTGCACTACTCACTCTTTTTGTAATCTCCCAGAGATATTCTGTGCATATGCCAACATGAATTTCTTCTTGTGTGGCCTCATTTGTATTACTCTTGCCAAGATGTTAGTTAAAAGGGAGGTACCAGGCTTCAATTAACCACTCACATTAGGAACATCCTTCTCTATCATCTTACCATTAATTCATAGCCATATGCCATCATCATTATTAATCTCACTTATGAAGTGATGGTTCTGCTGATTCTCCCTATAGCCCCCTGCATGTGCTGGAGGGAAGGGTGGTTATGGATGTATAAGTTGTGAACTTTTAAGTCACTGTATATTTTTTCCTTTGCAATACACGTCAGCCTTCTCTCTGCATTAACTATCACGAGTCCTCTCCTCCTTTGGGTTGTCCAGTATTAAACTGGTTACGCCTCCATGTCATGGAAATTCAGGCTGTGCTGTATCTATGACTCTGTCCTGGGGAATGGAAGTTCCTGGGACTTTGCGTGCCCTGTCAGGTTGAAAGTTGGAAAGGGAAGCAAGACAATAGGTCTGAATACAATTTCTGGCTTCTTTAGAAGACTCAAAACATTCATCTCTACCTTTCCTCCCAGATCTCATTCTTTCTGGACATGATTCCTGGGGGAGCAGGGTCCTGCCATCCACCCCGGAATGGGAATAGAAGGTTCAGGGAGCTAACTAGCTGACAGGAGTAGTGTTGCCCCTTGAACTTGAATGCATTAATGATCATAAGTCCATTGTCTACACGTGCATGAAATTGTACTTTAGATTTTATTTTTTGAGTACTTTTTTCTTATAGCAAGAACAACAATGATCAATGTAGAAATCTTGGAAAACTCAGTAAGGTGTGAAAAAAACCCTCTCTCAAACCACTGATAATCTTGCAAGTTAAGCTGGAGGAAATCCCCATTGTTACCACTTGTCTTTATTAATGTCAAATATCTTAAAAATGATGCTCTTGCTTACACTCTGTTGGAAGTTATTTTTCCATCTCAATAAATTCTCCATTATAAGTTTTAATGTTCTCTTATTTTTTCAGTGTTGGGTATTTAGATTGTTCCCAGATTTTTTTTTTTTACTGTTATAAATATCTCTATTATAAGTATCCGTGTAATACTGATTGATGAATATGTCTCTGCTTAGTTGCTTGGGACATTTTCCTGGAGACAGAATTGTCAGAGGGTTTCACTACAGATGTCAGATTGTCCTTAAGAGAGGTCATAACAATTTCTGCTACTGAGACTATTTGAATATCTATTATTCCAAGTTCTTCCTGGAGCTTGTTTTTGAGGTTTTCACATTTTACTTTTACTTTGCCGATCAATAAGGAGATCCTCAGTTTTAGCCGGTGCTGGTTCCTTGATCAGCTCTGGCAGAGAGAGCTTGTTAACCGTTGTTCCAGCTTCAGTTTTCCTTCTCCCCTGACGGAGAAAGGGCAGGGTTCTCCCTGAGTGGTTTGCCTGGGCTGCCTGATGCGCTTGTTGAGCACAGAGGGCAGAGCGGGGCTCCCAAGGAAAACAGTGATAAACATGCCTGTGTCGATCTGGCAATAAAACGGAGAGGGCTTAATTGATCTATGGCAACAGGAAGCTTACATTTGCAAATTTAAATTATTTGCAGTCACATCTTATTTAGCATCACTCCGATAAATACACCGAATGGGGGAATTGCTTAGAAGAAAACTTCTTAGGTGGGAGCTTCCTTGCATGTAGTTTCCTTGGCTTTGGTCAGTATGGAAATGGAGGATTGGGGAATTTGGGCACCTCCAGGGAAGAGATGGTGGCTTTGTCGTCTTCCCCAGGCAGTGAGGCAGACAGGGGGTGCACCATCAAAGCTTCTAGGATATGCGCAGCAACATTTCCATTTCTGTTATGAGCTGCTATGTAACACTTGGCCTGCTAACTTGCTGTTCAGTTGGGAAAATGGGCAATGGAATGGAAAGGAACCATGGCGTTGGGATTATACCACCCTGGCTTGAAACTCTGCTTACATCACTCAGCTGTAATTTAACTGGCCTTACGCTAATTGCAAAAATGTTGAGTGTAAGTGTGTGTAATGATGACCTGCTATATCATAGTTCTTCAATAAGCATAGCTACAAGTATAGCTTAAACATGGTGCTAGTGAGGCTAAAAGCCCAGGCTTGACCCTCCACAGGGACTATTTCTCTGGTAATCATACTGGGGTTCCTCACAAACGTTCCGGATTTCCTCACCTTCAGCACATGGTATGTTTCCACATCTCTGCACCCTTTGGTGTGACCAATGTGCAGAGTCTTAAAGAGCTGGTGTAAATTTGCCTCTTTCTCTTTGTTATGATCATCAGTCTTGGGTTCTGACATAAATGAGCAGAACCTCTTGCTGATTTATGTTGGACATAGACTGTAAATGAAAAATCTGTCTTTAGACTTTAGGATATTTGTTAATGCAGCATAACCTAGTCCATACTAACTGATATAATTACCGTAGGTCTCAAATGTCTGACATTCTATTGGCTAAACCCACTCATCTCATACATACTTTTCATCCCTCCCAGCTAGGAGCATACATTTGTTTATGTTACACTGGGAATGAGTGGGAGAAAAATTCTCTACTCAGACTCAGGATAACAGCTTAAAGGGCATGCTCTGTTGGCATTGGGTCTGCATCAACTTATTTCTTTGCAGTCAGGGGCCTTATTTTCAAAACACAAATGCAGAGGTGTTACTTGGGGAGCATGCTGATATTGGAGTTGGGCTGGCAACAGAACTCATGTCAGTAAGCATAGAGAGGAAGAGATGATGGTAGGAAAGATGGGCTTTAGAAAGATAAACTTTTAATGAAATTTCAAAATAGTTCTAAGGCATTGATAAATTCTAAGGAGGCAAGGGTCTGTGTGTTTTGGGAACCATGTTCACTGGAAGCTGGGCAATGCTGTGAAAAGCATCTCCTTTGTTCTAAGAATAACATTGGCAATTCTAGTGTCTCCAGCTACTAACAGAACATACAACAAAAAGGTGATGTGGAAAATGAGTTGGCAGGTAATATTTAATGTCTCAGTAGCAACCTTTCTGGAGTGACTTCCATGACTGGAACTACCAAAAACAGTTTGAGGGAGGGAAAGAGAGAAGATCACTAAGGGAGCAGGTTGATATGGCCGCCTCCCTCCTCCCAAAGGGTCCTGCTTTCTGGGACTTCCTCTTTTGGCCCGAGAAATGGGGTATTGAGCCGCTGTAAGACTGAGCTGGTGGACAGTGGGGGAGATTGTCTAAAGGGCCGTAACGAAGTTCAGCTTTCTCATTGGTGATGCAGTGTGTGGTTTAGAAAGTGCTTTCATAAACATTGTCTCCATATTTTCTACAGTGTTTGCCACTAGGGTAAAAAATTCCTGGACTTTTTAGTAATGCCTTTTATTTCCCTTTTCCCCCATTTTACTCCCCCAGGATCTTGGCCCCCCTTATTCCATTTTCTCCCTCTGCCCTGCTCTCTATCCTGAGGACATCATTGTGCATGTGGACGATGCTGCTCCCCCCGCCCTCCCCCTCCCGTGTTATCAGGGTGGCTGTTGGGAGCACTGGTGACTTGTGGGGAGGAGGGAGTGACTGGTCAGCTTAAATCTTTCAGACTTTCTATTTACTGGCCCTCCAGGTTCTCAGGCATGGAGTTTAGTCACCATGATATGGGACTAGGGGTCCTACTAGCATTTAGTGGGCGAGGCCGGGGATGCTAAATGTCTTGCAAGACACAGGGCAACCTTGGACAAGAAATAATTTTCCCTTCCCCGTGCCAGCTGCACCATGTTGAGGAAGTCCTCTGAGTTCTGTTTGAGAGCTTGCAGACGGCTGTTGATGAGACTCACAATAAAGCAGTCTTGCGAATAAGTACATAGAGGTGACTGGCTCTACTCTCTGGCGGGGTCCAGGGGCACCGGATCAAACAAGTGACATCAGTCATGTTTGCTTGTCAGTGAATCAATCACCCGTATTATGGAGCACTTACTGTATGCCAAGGCTGGGCAGAACACTTGGCGTGTATTATTTCATTCAGTCCTACCAGCAACATTTTGACAGTGGGACTGTTATTCCTCACATTTTACAGATGAAACAACTGAGGCCCAAAGAGTTGCTTTAGACATTATTTGCCTTTGACTACCCTGATGATTAAATGGCAGAGCTGGGTATAAATGGCCTTGGTGATCTGACTTTAGTTTTACTTCAGATTGCTTCTCCAAGTAGAAACCATTGTTTTCATCCTGTGAGCAAATGGATGGCCATTTCCAAGACTATATTTCTTTGTGTGTGTGTGTGTGGGTGGGGGGGGGGCGGGGGGAGGGGAAGGGCGTTCTTTCAAAATTGTGAACAGCCTGTGGACGTCACCGTAGCAGGATCACAGTAGGTCCTGCAGCTCCACGTTGGCAGCCTCGGAGCTCTGTTGCACTTCCTTCTCCCTCCTGTTCCTCTGAAGCCTTCTGGATGTGGAAAGTTGGGTTGGCAGGATCTTGTGGGACCTGGGTTGTGTGTTCCCAAGGACCTCATCCTCTTCTGTCTCCCCTTGGGCTTGAGGCAGGCTTAGATGAAGGCCATTGTCATGGTGAGAAATGGCTCAGCAATGCCAGGGCCAGACTGCTTGCTGACCCAGCCTCGAGAGGGGAACCCTGGGATGGATGACTGCATGCGTGAGTTTTGAGTCTGGAGGGAAAAGAAGAGGTGGGGGTGTGTGTGTTCGTCCTTGCGCGTGGACCCACTCGCACGCACACCCCCGCCATCTGAAAAGCCTTTTTTCCTCTTGTCTCCTCAGGGACGGCAGGGTTGGTGATGTCAGCTGTCCCTGCTCCTTTATGATGAAAGGGGAGCGATTATGCTTTTTGCTGGTGTCTGTGTTTAATTGCAGGATGTAATAACTACAAATTCTCCCTGGCCGAGACTTTTCTTAATAAAAGGTTTCTTCTATCCCAGCTGCTTTCTTTTCCCCTTTGTACTCCCACCCCCACCACTGCCTTAGCACAAGGTCACTTCGGGTTTTAAATGAGGGAGAGACACACACATGTGTTCGTGTTTCATTTAGGGTTTATATTAAAAAAAAGACACCTCCTCCTCCAGACCCATCATTATGGAGATCAGCTACGTGCCCCCCACCTTTGCACCACCTCCCCTTAGCTCCTCTCTGAGTTTATACAGAACCCAATTTTTCAGTCTCCTGGGTGTCTGCTTTTTCTCTGGTTCTGAAGAAATAAGAGACGGTAAAGCAGGGAAGACCAACAAAAGAGGTTGTTTTTTTTTTTTTAAAAAAAATCCCAAACCTTTCTTGAGATAAAGCAAGACTTATTAAAAACAATTGGAGGGAAGGGCAGGAGATGGGGGTGTAAACCCCCACGCGGGCGCATTTTCTGCAGCTGGTGGAGTGTTTTAAGAGAATGCACCATTGTTAAAACTTTTTTTTCCCCTTGATGGATTTATTTTTAAGGTAGAGAAATATTTTCCCCATAATTGGGTAACTCTTAATAGTAGCAATTGCATATTTATCAGTGTGAGGGGCTGTTATTAATGTAACTGTCAGGCCCAAACACATTTCTGCATTAAATCCATTTAGTATGTGCATTATTCGGGCTGGAATGTCACCGGGACATCAAAGCCCCATAGGCATGGAGAGCTCAGTGCCCTGCTGTGGCTGCCGAACAGGCCCTTGATCAATAAATGTAACATGTTAATGCAGAGCAAATAGAATAAAAGATTTCTTTGACAAGACATGAAAAATCACCTTGTGGCAGCTGGCATGTGATGCCGTTTCTGGGGAGACACTAGCAAAGTTGATCTGACAAGTAAAGAGGAGAGATGATGGTTGTAAGGTGCTTTTGTTTCAAACTTCTTTCTTGACCTGTCAGGTTTTGAAGGCGCCTCAATGGCTCTTTTTTGTCATGTGAAAATTGTAGTCTTAGGTAGTTATGAAGCAGTTATCTCTTCTCAAATTGTGAATGCCGCTGTTTAATTGATTCACTTAGCATTTGAAACTGTCACGCATTAATAATTGCGAAATCCTGTAGATACTGCGCTAGTGTGTCATACTTAAATGTGTAGTTATCAGAAAATTAATATCCTTAATGAACCGGTGCTTTCAAACTAACATTGCATGAAATCTCTTTTGCCCTTCCATTTGCTGAAGCCACATCCGCCAGTTTGCTGAGAATCACCTCTCGACAGTTTGCTTTCTTGATGCCCGACAAATGCCAGCTTTGCTGTGGGTACATCGCGTGCTCAATGACAATAAATATAGTAATTATACTGGAGTTAGTAATTAACATAATTGTAGTCAATTACGACAAATACAGTACAGAGCTAAATAAATGAGAGGGGAGAAATTAGCAAGCTAATTGATTTATCTTCATGCGGCTTTCTGTTGTAACTGGCAGGGCTGTTTTCCTCGGGGTGGGGGCGGAGGAGGGGAAAAATCCCCACAAGGATTGTTTACAAATAACTGATTTTGTTTTGAAGTTGCTTTGTCTTTTGACTTGCTGTGCATCACCTCCCAAATCAGCTTACAAGGAGGAAAAAAGAAAGAAAAATTTTAAATGCCAAGGGAACGTTTTGTTAATTTAGCTACATCAAACTGAATGCGGCAGCTAGGGAGAGCAGGATTTAGCTTTTGCTAAGGGTTGGGGAGTTGTAATTTTTTCTTCTTAGCTATTGCTCTGGTAAAAGAAAGCTGTGTGTGTGTGTGTGTGTGTGTGTGTGTGTGTGTGTGTGTGTTCTAAGTCTCCATCAGAGAGGTGGTGCTTTGCTGAACAGTACATTCTGGGGCTTATATGTGTATGTGAATTTGCTCAGTTCTGTGCCACTGGCTTGGTGTAAGGAGTGGGCATCTTTTACTTGGTTCAGCCCCATTTGGCCTTGTTATGCCTTTGCTCTGGGTACCCAAGGAGAACATGGAGAAGGGAGCAGCAATGCTGTTGGAGAGGGTGGGAAGGGGCTCCAGTGAGGACCCCCTGCCCACTGTCCCTTCTTTGCCAGACCTCAGCGCTACCCCAGCGTCCTGGGCTGTCACACTCCTGAGGCTGCCGGGAAAGGTTTTTGGTGGGGTCCGGGTGCCCATTTGTTTTGAGCTGGTTTATTCTGTGCTGCCTGGAGCCCTGGTAAATGATGTTTATTGTGCCTCTCTGTTCTTTGTTCACCCCTTTCAACGTGACTGCTGTTCACACCACTGAGAGAGAACGAGCGTGTGTATGTGTGTGTCTGGCGGCTTGGGGTCCACCCCAGTCTTTTTTTTCTCACAACTTTGAGAAACAGGATTTTTTCTTTGCCCATTGACATAGGCTAGGGGCTAGTAGACAGAGCACTTTTTTTTTTTTTTTTTTGGTTGGAGTGCTTAAAATCTCACTCAAGGTTAAAATTCAGTGCTTTTAGCCGAAACCGGTTTGGCTCAGTGGATAGAGCTTCGGCCTGTGGACTGAAAGGTCCCAGGTTCAATTCCGGTCAAGGGCATGTACCAGGGTTGTGGGCACATCCCCAGTAGGAGATGTGCAGGAGGCAGCTGATGGATGTTTCTCTCTCATCGATGTTTCTAACTCTCTATCTCTCTCCTTTCCTCTCTGTAAAAAATCAATAAAATATATTTAAAAAAAAATTTCAGTGCTTTTAAGACATGACTTTTCATAAAGTATCCAGTTTAGTAAACTGAAAATTTGTCCCAAAGCCTTTCCTTTAGCTCTGCTTCCTGAAGATTCTACTGTGTATGGTGTTTCTCTTCTGACACGAAGGGAGTTAGAGGCAGCAATTTTTTGCTTCTCCATGGATGGCACATGAAACCACGCGTGACCTGGTGTGGAATTCAGTTTTCCAGCTGCGTTAAAATGCTGCCTGTGTTTTAAAACACCAAGGCGCGCCTGGACACTGCATGGTGTGGTCCTTCTTCATGTGCACTTCATTTGGAAATCAATTTCTGATATGAAATATTTATACACAGGGAATCACTTAAATAATTTAGTGTTTGCAGGAGTAATGGCTTTCTGATGAAGTCTCAAGTTATTTTAGTAAATGCGTGGGACTTCTGAGGAGAAAGGACTTTTGTCACTGGAAGGGGAGAGTCACACCTGGAGCAGCAGCCTGATCGGTCTGACGCGGGTCAGAGAGAAACTGGATGATTCCTACGTCGAGCTTTGTTTAGTGAAGAGATCCATTCTGGCTCTGGGGCTCCTCCAGAGAAGGCCTTTTTCTGTGAGCCGGTGAGAGAATGTGCGAAGACAGTCCCTTTGCCTTTGACCATTGTCAAAATGTGGCATCGGCAGCAGTTCTGTCGCTGTCTGCAGTCTCTGCTCAGCTGCTGGTTTTGTACTCTGTCTTTTCTCCTGAATGGCACCCAGATGTGAGTGGAAAAGAACGTAAGATGCTGGCAAAAGAAGCCTCTTTTCCTTTTTATTATTTTAAAATTAAACTCCCTTAATTGGAGCTAGCTTTATTCTGTCCCCCAGCTGCTAAAGAAATAACAGCGTGGGGGATAATTTAGATGCGCTGTTTTTCAAATAAAATGCCGTTTTTGCAAAGGCACCATTTCCCCAAGACTCTTTTCTGTTTCCCTGAGAGATATGCTCCTCTAGATGTTTATGTGAATCTTGAGGTGATTTGTTCCCCAGGAATTCTAATGATTTGTGTACCAAGTTGTGTTTGTGGGTTTGGTGGAGCAGAAGGAGGGGATGGAGTTCAGAGCTTTTGCGCTTTCCATTCCGTGTCAGTCTTTGAGGGGGTACATGGGATTGCCTGGCGGGGCATTAATTTTATTTCAGGGACTTACTTTTCAGAATGCATTCCCTGTCCCTTCTAGATGTATCAGTGTGGGAGCTTGATTCCTCAGGATTCTCACCTCTGGGTGATCAGGGCCCCAGGCGTGAGCTTGGGAGGGCAGACTGTCTTCATCTGCGCTGATGGTTGAATTGTGGCTCTGTCCTGGTTGGCTCCTGTGACTTCTTCGCAGGTGGCCCGGGAAGGACTAACATCCTTCCACTTGTAATTGGAAATAGCAAACCCGTACCCTGAATTCTATTCTTGGAGACTGGGCCCTGGTAAGCAAAACCAGCCTGACCTAGGGTATGGAAAACCGGAGGCTGGCAAAGATTCCCAAGGGCCACTGTGTCTAGGGTCATGCCCCTGAGGAGCACTGCGCTTGTTCCAGCCCATGCCATGGTGCCCGGAAGAATGATTGTCGGGTAAATTTAACCATACAGTTTAGTTTTTCTTATCTTCTTCCTTTTTAGCTGTGGGTTGAAGTCAGGCCTGGGGTGACTTCTGTTTTGTTTTTTCCAGCTGCCCTGTACAACTGGATCCCTTCCTGGGTGCACCTCTGGGCTAGCTGGTCTTCAAGGTTTTTGATAGCCATGACCATCGATTATCATTCAGCTAGTGGAGGAGGCGACTGCTAGGATAGCACGGTTCCCCCAAGATGTCCGTGAGGGCCGAGGACTTGGGTTATTGTTCTTTGCAGACATGTAAATATCCAGTGCATGCTGGGTTCCCCAGCGCCTGGAGTTTATAGGTGTGATGCTTCCCCTTGCCAGAGCCCACATGCTCCATGAGGAGGATGAGGCTAATGCAGGTAAAATTACTCGAGGGCAGTGCAGGGCCATTGCCGACCTGTGCCAATGGACTGTGAGAACTTTGTGGTTTTCGCCTCTCGGGGAGCATAGTTACTTCCTCCACTGTCGGGGAGCTTGTTCTCTTTGAGTTCCTGAGCAGCGTCAGGAGCTACATGTGGAACAGAAGGGTCCCAGTCAGGCTGAGCAGGTGACTTGACCCAGGAGGGCCCTTGGGGTGGTCTCTGACAGGTCTCCCAAGACACCCACAGGACAGCACCGTTCAGTTACGTGCCAAGAAACTCTCAGGACGGAGGACTTCTTATGTGAAAAGATTGGGACTTGGGCTACATGCAGAAGGGAGAGCAGTTTGCTACACCAGGTCAAGATTTCAGGGCAGGGTAAATAGCTTGCACAAAGCAGGGCTTTGGAACCAGGCTTGTGCTGAGTGGAGATGGTCTTTGTACCCTCAGGGGTTTGTGGGAGTCCAGGAAGAGAGAAATTAGAGAGTAGGGTAAGTTCCTCCCTGCACATGCTGACAAGCCCTGTGTTGTGCAGAATGGAGGTGGTTCTGGGACATTGAGCTGAATGTGAAGGAAAGCTGGCCAGGTGAGAGTCTCTTGGGGAGGCCATTCAAGTAAGGATTTGGGGGAGGTATGGGTTCTCCCTTCAAACCTTCACCCTGGAGTGACAGGCATGTGGGGGAAGATAAGCCACCTCCAGTTGGTGGAGGGCAGCTGTTCCCAGGCTGAGCAGAGCCTGAGTGTCGGCCCTGACACATATATGTGGCAATTACGCTGTTAGAGGGTCATAGTTAATGCAGTTCTCCCATGACTCCTGCCACTAGCGTGCTGTGCCGCTCAGCACCCAGCAAGACCTGGCCCTGGGCTCTTTCAGATGGGGCGGAACCAAAACTTGAAATCTCATCTTTCAATACTTTTGCTTATTACCATTCTTCCATGCCACAGTGTTTCCGCAAGGCTGGCACTTAGGGGTCCATTCTCCCCTGAGAAGATTTGCATGTTATTGGTTCTCTGAATGCCTTGGGGCCTTTGCAATAGGCCCCCATTGGAATGCAGGCTTTTCCAGGATGGGAGACTAGCTCTTTCTGGAGTGCCCAGGGCATTGGTAGGTGCCCCTCTAATCTTGGAATTTCTCACTTGCTAAAATGGATGTTTAATGACATGATAATAGTTTATGTTGAAAGAGGTAGCAGTAATAGTAACTACCATTTATTCATCATCTTTCCCTGAATGCCTTCCTAAGTCCTTATGACAAGCTAGGTGTTCTTTAGTTTGAAGACAGGAAATGAAAGCTTGCTGAGGTTAGTGCTTTCCCAAGGGCACATAACTGGTCAGTGAAGAGCCAAGATCTATGTGCAGTTTTGCCCAGTCACTAAGCCTACATACATGTTTAGCTCCTATACCATCTTTTTAAAAAAATATTTTTATTGATTTCAGAGAGGAAGGGAGCGGAGAGAGAGAGAAACATCAATGAGAGAGAATCATTGATTGGTTGCCTCCTGCATGCCACACACTTGGGGTCAAGCCCACAACTCAAGTATGTGCCCTGACCTGGAATAGAACCATGACCTCCTGGTTCATAGGTGGACGCTCAGCCATTGAGCCATACTAGTTGGGCTCCTCTACTGTATTGTATTCCATTGTATTTTCCCCAATTCTAATTCATGGTCGTCCTCAAGACTTGTACCTGATAAACTTAGTGTGGATTGGTACTAAATGGTAGAGAAGAGGAAAATTTGTCTTCTAGGCCCATGAAAAGAGGACTCCCCACCTTCAAGGCTGTTGCTGTTTTGCTTTCTTCCCAAATTTATATTTGGCCTCATAATTTTTTCAGGGGAGATAAAAACTGGAGGCAGTGAGTCTTTATATCAAACAGTAGCATTTTAGAAGTCTGTAGAAAATTAAGTTGGGTTAACTTTTATTGCCCTGTTCCTTTAAGATAAACAACAAGAAAAGTATAAGAAGCTCTTTCATGCTTTATGTGGGGCTCTGGAGGTTGAGTCTCCGCTGGTTTTCTTTTTTTTTTTTTTTTTAATTTCTTTTTTTTTTTTTATTCACCTTAGTGTTTGAGTCCTATTGCTGCTGCAGTTCATCTGGACAACCCTTTAAAAGGCATAAGTCTGTTTTCTTATCAGTGACAGGCAAAGAATATTGTCCACCCTTTTCCTCAGGATGTCTCTGGGGTGCATAGAACATAGGTTATTTGAATGTAAATGCTTTGTAAACCACAAAGCACTACATAATTATAATGGACTAGAGGCCTGGTGCACGAAATTCGTGCATGGTGGGGAGTGGGAGAAGGTCCCCTCAGCCTGGCCTGCACCCTCGTGCAATCCGGGACCCCTCTGGGGGATGTCCGACTAAACTGGCAGTCAGACATCCCTCTCGCAATCCGGGACCACTGTCTCCTAACCACTCACCTGCCTGCCTGATCGCCCCTAACACCTCTGCCTGCTTGATCGCCCCTAACCACTCTGCCTGCCTGCCTGATCGCCCATAACCCCTCTGTCTGCCTGCCTGATCGCCCCTAACTGCTCGCCTGCCTGCCTGATTGCCCCTAACCAGTGGTTCTCAACCTTCCTAATGCCACGACCCTTTAATACAGTTCCTCATGTTGTGGTGACCCCCAACCATAAAATTATTTTTGTTGCTTCTTCATAACTGTAATTTTGCTACTGTTATGAATCGTAATGTAAATATCTGATATGCAGGATGTATTTTCATTGTTCGCGACCCACAGGTTGAAAACTGTTAACAACTCTGCCTTGGGCCCTGCCACTGTGGCTTCATCTGGAATAGGGGTCCTCAAACTTTTTAAACAGGGGGCCAGTTCACTGTCCCTCAGACCATTGGAGGGCCGGACTATAGTTTAAAAAAAACTATGAACAAATTCCTATCCACACTGCACATATCTTATTTTGAAGTAAAAAAACAAAGTGGGAACAAATACAATATTTGTATTTGCATGTGGCCTGCGGGCCGTAGTTTGAGGACCCCTGGTCTGGAAGGATGTTCAGAAGTTCGTTCAGCTGCCCGGTCTAATTAGCATATTATGCTTTTATTATTATAGATTACTTTCCAGTTTTATTGAGATATAGTTGACATATAACATTGCATCAGTCCAAGGTATACCCATAATGACTTGATGTATGTATATATTGCAAAATGATTACCACGTAAGTTAACATCATATTAGTATAATGCATTATTGTCATTATGCCTTTATTTTAAATGAGAAACTGAACTCTTGCTAGTTTGAAGCTCAGAGTCATTGTTGGAGACCAAGAAGCCCCGGAAGTTCTGACTGGAGCAGGATCTGGTGGGAGGCGATGAGCTCATGAGACAGAATACATGACTATTAGTCTTCACTCCATCACAAACTATCTGTGAGAGGCTGGCAAGTCAGTTAAGCTGTGTTTCCCAAACAGGGGATAATGATGCTCACTATCAGAGTTGTGATGGTCAAATGAAATATTAAATGTTAGAGAGTTGTTCCTGTAGATGGTGTACCAAAAGAGCAACTATCACCCAGATAGTTCAGTTCATTCTTGTTTATTTTTGAGCAGAATTATCTTTAGTATTTTGCTTGGGGTTATGTGGCATTTGCTGTTTGTGATTTGTGTACAAATCAAAAGGGAGATCATAGTCCTACATTGTTTCTTTGCAAGGAAGGAACATGTGACCATATTCTACAACCATAAGTTTCTCCAACCAGGTTTTCTTGTCTTGACTGAAAATTTGCTTGTTAGGTCATTTCTGATCTACAATGAATTGAATGGTTCTATTGTAATTAACAGGGTGTTAGTTTTTTGTTTTTTGTTTTTTTTTTACATGAAAGGGCTTATTAGAGCCTCTTCCAAGAAGATAATTGTAAAAATCACACTTAGGCAGTGCACAGGGAGGTAGAATGTGGAGATTTGAAATTGATTTGTTATTAAAAGAAGACTGTACTGCTAGAGTATAATATTTAAGTATGTATACATCTTTACAAAGTTAGGTTCAGACTGTATATACAGTCTTGTGTTCTGTTTTTTTCTCTTAATGTTATATCATGTGATTTTATTTTCTAGGATAATGTGGTTGTTCAGTGATTGCACCATATTTTTTCTACAGATATACCACAACTGAACCATTCTTTTATCGACACATATTTGCATATTGTTTCCCAGCTTTAGGTGTTAGTAAGAAATGCTGTGATGAACATCTTTGCCTATAAATCATTGTTTCACTGTTCCCTTAAGATAATTTGCTAAAGGGTGAAATAACTGAATTAAATGTCACTAAAACAGTTTTCCCTTGAGTCCCCGTCTGACCCCTCTCCCACCTCTCACAGAAGAGTCTAGGGCATGGAGTCTCCTTGCTGTGGGAGGTTGAGGAGGTGGCAGATGGGGGCTCTATGGGAAGAATTATTTGAGTGTCATGACCTAAGCCTGTCCATGCTTCCTCTTCACAGGCTGATTGCTTGTGTGTGTTTATGCTGGCTCCAATACAGGTAAACCTAATGTCTACCCATAGCCTGGGAGGCACAGCAGGCCTGTGGGGAGGGGAAAGCTGTTCTTCACCCAGGCCTGGCCCACCTCTGAGTCCACACACAGTCCCTGGCCGCTGCTGGGACACGAAGCTCCTGAGGCGTGCCCAGTGTAGGCTTTGGCCCAAGGGGGTGTTGGGCAGGCCCTGGAGATGGCCAGGCTTGTGAAGGAGGTAGAGAGAGAAACCCAAACCATTTTCAGCTTTTCCTTTGCAGACCCAACCTTTTAAGCCTACCTACATTTACCTGCAATGGCAGTCGTTTTGCATTTTAATGACATATCAAGTACGCTAACTTGCATTTGAAATGAAAGTGCCTTAAATGTCTCTGGCTGTCAGAATGAGATGTTAGGAGCTTGATGAAAAGCGAACAAAGAAGACAAAGTATGAAGCCTGGATACAGTGCAAAATGAAATAAAACCTTGTATGGCCTGTCAGGGGTGTCAGTTGATATTCATATCTAAAGCACATTATAGCATTACTTTGCAGCTCATAGCTTACTCATCTGTCTTTTTTAATTCATCACATTCGAGCCCACATCTTTTAAGTCTCGTGTGTCAACAATGGAAGAAATCTGTTAATTGACAAATGAGTGTCACAAATGTGAATTGGTGCCTTTACATCAGCGGCAGGTGTAGTCTCTTTTGTTTTTTGTTGGATCTATTATTGGCATAAGCCAGTGTAAGACATCTGTCTTTGTCGGAATGAGAAATGACAGGCCTTCTTGGCTGTCATTGTCTTAGTGCGTGTGCATTCTGTGAGATACTGTATAAAGATAAAATGTCAGTTAAAAGAATATGAAAAACTATCTGGAGGAAGTCCTTAAATTACTCAGAGAGGGGATCCGGGAATTGGGGCTGGAATTGAAATCCGAGTGTTTCAGTTTGTATCTATCACACCTATTTAAAAATAATATTTCCTGAGTAACAGGGTGAGGTTATCAGGCATTTAGGAAAATGTTATGTTGTGCTGGTATAATTAGCTTTATAAGATGGGGAGAAAAAAACTACCTTTGCAAGATATGAGTTTATTATAAGGTCATCTCTTCGACGAGCACAGAATTGTCTCAATAAAAACACTCCAGGTAGGATTCTGGGCTTTGATTTGCATGTGTTTTGAAATATTGAAATTGTTCCCTTCCAATTTCCTTTTTGGTTATATTCCTATCTGAGACTGATGAGAAGCATAATGAAATAAAAAGCAGCAGTTGTGGAGTGATGAGACAATTAGTGGGGAGAAAGCTGCTCCTATCACTGAGCTCCTGGTGGGTTTACAGATGCAGGCCAGGCTAGACAGTGTTATTCACTAGAGCAGTGATGGCGAACCTATGACACGCGTGTCAGAGGTGACACGCGAACTCATTTTTTTGGTTGATTTTTCTTTGTTAAATGGCATTTAAATATATATAAAAATATCAAAAATATAAGTCCTTATTTTACTATGGTTGCAAATATCAAAAAATTCCTATATGTGACACGGCACCGGAGTTAAGTTAGGGTTTTTCAAAATGTTGACACGCCGAGCTCAAAAGGTTCGCCATCACTGTCCTAGAGTGACTGCTGGTAGGAGAGAAGGGGAGCCTCAGGTGAGAGGGGAGGTAGAAGGACCAACGGTGGAGGAGTGCTCCTGCTCCCTCTTCTGTCTGCTTCAGCATGAGTGGAGAGCCCGGATACTTAGGGCTGATAAGGAAAGGGTGATCTCAGCAGGCATGTCCTGGTTATAGGGTGGGTGGACTCTTAAGATACTTCCCAAACATGAGTGTGTACACAGATCCTCTGGGGGTCTTGTTAAAATGCAGTATCTGGTTCAGGAGGTCTGGGCCCGAGACTCTGCATGTCTAACAAATGCTCAGGTGATGCTGACCTGCTGCTTTTCAGACCCATCTTGAGTATCAAGGAGCTCAGTTCATCTTCCCACAGACCATCGGATGGGCTGCTGTAGATAGTGCAGGGTTATGAGAGGAGGGAAGTCTTTGGGTTCTTGGTGATTTCTGCGTCACGAAGTAAATTTTTCTGTAGAAATGTTTTTTTGTGTGTTTTTTTTTGCAACAGGAGGCCCAAACTCATGAATTTTTCTGCAGCTGCATGTGGCTGGGGGACAGGCCTGTTTCTTAGTCGAAGGTACCCTGCTTTTTCTGAAGGGATTGGCATTGTGTATGTGTGCACACCTGCATTGCACACACAGGCTCATTGTTGTGTGGTTGGGGAAGGGCATGTACTGAACCTTGTGCATGTGTTGGCAGAACTCGTGTGTTCTTGTGTACATGTGGTGGCGTATTGGGGGTAGGCATGCGGCAAGCCTGGGTGTATACAAATTGTTTGTGTGTGATTGTAAACACGTGCTAGCTGTATGTTTTAGGGACAGGCATGTACCAACCTCAGAGAGACAGAGACAGAGAGAGAACACTGATACATCTCCTAGGACAAAGGAAACGAAAGAGAAAATAAACAAATGGGACTACATAAAAATAACCAGCTTCTTCATAGCAAAAGAAACCATCAACAAAATGACAAGAGAGCCCACTGCATGGGAGAACATACTTACTAATGATATATTCAATAAGGGGTTAATCTCCAAAATATGTAGGGAACTCATACAACTTAACAAGAGGAAGAAGACAAATAATCCCATTAAAAAATGAACAAAGGACCTAAATAGACACTTCTCCAAAGTAGACTTACAGATGGCCAAGAGACACATGAAAAAATGCTGAAAGTCACTAATCACCCAAGAGATGCAAATCAAAGTGACAATGAGGTATCACCTCAAAACTGTCAGAATGGCTATCATCAACAAATCAAACAACAAGTGCTGGGGAGGATGTGGAGAAAAGGGAACCCTAGTCCACTGCTGGTGGGAATGGAGACTGCTGCAGCCACTGTGGAAAACAGTATGGAGTTTCCTCAAAAAATGAAAAATGGAACTGCCATTTGACCCAGTGATCCCACTTCTAGGAACATACCCTAAGAAACCCGAAACGCCAATCAGAAAGGATATATGCCCCTCTGTGTTCATAGCAGCACTATTCACCATAGCTAAGATTTGGAAACAGCTCAAGTGCCCATCAGCAGATGCGTGAATTAAAAAAACTGGTACATTTATGCAGTGGAATACTATGCAGCAGTAAAAAAGAAAGAACTCTTACCATTTGCAACAGCTTGGATGGACCTGGAGAGTATTATGCTAAGTGAAATAAGCCAGTCAGAGAAAGATAAGTGTCACATGATCTCACTCACGTGGAATCTAATGAACAAAAGAAACTGAACAAAATAGATCCAGAGACATAGAAGCATGGAACAGACTGTCAAACCTCAGAGGGAAGGCAGAGGAGGGTGGGTGGGTGGGAAGAGATCAGCCAAAGACCTTGCATGCATATATGCATAACCCATGGACACAGACAATAAGGTGGTGAAGGCCTGGGGTGGGGGGTGGGGGTGGGCTAGAAGAGGTCAATGGGGGGAATAAAGGGGACATACTTTCAACAATAAAAGATTTGAGAGAGAGCATGTGAGCACCCCCTAAGTGGAGCATTAGGGCTCCTTTTGGATAATATCAATTGGATATATGCGGTGAAAAAAACAAACAAAAAACAACAACTGCTGCTGGGGCTAAAACATTGTTCTTTGGTGTCATTAGTCTTTGGTAAACATATTTACCTCCAAGTTTGCTCCTGGCCCACTGCTGTGGCAGCTGACTGCAGTGTTTGTTTATGGATGGAGTAGACCCTGGCAAAGTTAGACAGTACTGTAGGGATCTGAGGAAGTCCTCAGATATGGTGGGAGGACCAAGGAAGGGCAACCATGTGGAGCCTCAAGGCTGGACGCTCATCTCCCTTTTCTTTTTCTATTCCAGCTAGAATCATGACTCAGAGAGCACAGAGCCACCCCTTTTTACACAAACCTACAGTGAACTAATGAGTAATTGGGAAGAAACGGGTATTTTTCTGAAGGGACTCAGGAAAGGCGATGGTTCTTTTTTCCAGGTTTTTCTTTCCTTCCCCTAGGGCCTAGGCCCTCCTGCCTTTCACATTCTATGTACTGCAGACCTTTTCCTGGCTGACCCTTACATGCTCTTTTCTGGGGGAAATTTTAGTTTTTTTTTTCTTAATTTTTAAAATTGAAACAATACTTACCTGAAGGGAATGAGGCAAGTCAGAGAGAAAGGCAGGGAAGTGGCCCGTCTGAAGAAGACGCATAAGTTGAACCATGTACCCCTTGCACCATAAACTAGAATGCTCTGTCCCATTGTGAGAGGCCTGTTTGGCCTTCTGTGGAGGTGCGTGAGTAAAAAGGAAGTTATCCGAGTATAAAGGGTATATGTGTGTGTCCTTGCACATGTCTCCCTGTTCGCCTTCTAAAAATGGGCAAGGCGCGCACATCGATCTTGTGTTTATCTATACACATGTCTGTGTGTGCAGACATAGGCCAGATCCACACACAGACGTCCTTTTGTGTGCATAGTAGGGGACTGGGGACATAAGACCATTTTTCCATGGCGCTCTTGGTCTTTCATTGCCAGCTGTCACGGAGAATCTGAAACAGACAAAAATTTATTGGGTAGTATTTAGAAACATGTCGGTGGTAACGACTGCAGCTCTGATTTCAATTAACACCCACTAAATTTAGGCTAATGCAGTGCATTTGTAGACCTGTTGAATGTGCTTGGCATCACATTGCAAGAATCCAAAGCAGTCATGGTTTAAAAAACATTTCATGCTGACCACTGCTTTCGCATCTTCTCCCCACCCCCATCAATCTGGCACACAGTGGCGAGCTCCCCTGCGAACTGTCGAGTCTTCAAAATTCTCTGTTTGAATTTTTATAAAATGACCTTTCAATTGCAGAGAGCACAGTTAACGTTTTAGCGTCCAGTCTTGCTTAATGAAATACTACTTTGGAGTTCATAATTCATTATTCTTCACACCCCGCTCACCCCCTTTTCTGGCTATTTGGGTGAAAACAGCTGGGGAAGTACTGCATTTTATGATTAAGGCACTAAAAGATTAGCCGTAGGCACTGCCCATCTATGGGGCTACAGAATTCAGGCTGCTGACAGCAGATCTGTTTTGAATCGGAGTCAGATTAAAGTGAGTGAAAATCATTTGGGGGCCGAGGGCTCGAAAGGTCACACGTGTAATGAATTGTGGGTGCTTGCCTGGCTTCCCAGGCGAGAACCATAAGCAATTATTAAATGCCATTGTGCATTGGGAAGGGTCGGCTGGTGGTGACTTTGAAACTCTCCAGAAGTGAGGCTGGAGATTGCAAAAGGTAGTAATAAGACCTTGGACAGGAGAGGGTCTGGAGGGCTGTTGCCTTGTGTATTTGGCTTTATTTGGGGAGAGATTTTCATTCCTCTCCGGTCTTCACTTTGCTCTGAGTCTTCAGTGACAGCCTCAGCAGCCCTAGTGGGCGGGGTCTTGCTTGGGACTGTGGGGGAAATCCTGATAGCACCCTTTTTGTTGTGACTTGCTAAGTTCCTTCAAAAGCTCCCTGCTGTTTCCGGGTGTGGTGGGAGCCAGTGGTTTTGTAGCCATGAACTGTTCTATAATCGTTAACATGTCTTTATTGACAATTTTCTTTTGATCTATTGAAGTCACCCCGAACTACCCTGGCCAGTGGTACAAGCATCAGGACTGATAAAAAGGTCTGAGGCTTCTTCCCTTCTGAAGGTGAGGGGGCTTGAACTGCCTTGGCTAAGGGAGGCTGTGCTCTACCCTTTCCCCAGTATTTTTCCTCTTGCGTGGCCTACCCCTGTAGACAGATTCCAGAAAGTTTCTTCATCACAGTACAGGAACAACCCTGCTGAATTAACCCTTCTCATATTTGACATGTATCTCTCCCCCTTCTAGACCCTGCCCCTCTCCTTTAGCATTTGAGAAACCCTGGCATAGATCTTTCTGGATAAACCTGTTCTGAAATGAAAAGTAAAGCAAAACAAACAAAACAAATCCCCTTCCCCCCAAAAGACCCCCAACACTTAAATAATTAGGTTTAATTGGTGATTGTATTTTCTTTCAGTGACTCAACCAGTTTATTCAACAGTTACTGAATGCTTGCTATGTGCCCAAGTGGGAAAGCTAGGCATTCAAGGTACCAAGAGGACTAACATCCTCATAGAGGAGAAGGACGTAGAAATTGGTGACTACAGACCAGTAAAGTGATGAAATACTGAGAGATGCACAGGGTACTGATGATATAGAGGAGTGAGAGTTGACCCTTCTGGGGGTATGGCAAGGAAGGTTTCCTGGAGTGGTAGATGTCTGAGCTGAATTTTAAAAGATGGGGGTTGCCGTTCTCCCCCACGCATACGTTTATTTGCCCCAGTTGTCTTTAGTTAATTGGATGAGCCATTTGGGAGACACTCATGGCAGAAGGGACAGTACGAGCAGTGGCAGGGAAGGCTGAAATAGCTGGAGCCAAGACTTGGCTTGCTCTGGAGGATGACTTCTCCGCTGGCCATTTCTTGACCAGGGCAACATTTGACCATTAGTAGTCTCTGGTTATTCAGCAACACATAGGAAATGTTTACGTTTCTTTAGGTGCTTGAGCTACATCAGAGAATGAAGCAAAGACCTCTGCCATCTGTGCCTCTTGTTTTTCCTTCCTCTTCCTTGTCCTTCCTAAATTTCTCCTATATTTTGCCTTCTTTATGATAAGGAACTGATCATCAGGATAATAAGAGGATGGGGAAACAAAGGATATGGCCACTCTATCAATATGTAATGTGATGGGTTTCTGGAAGACCTCACACCTATATATGGCTAACTTGTGGATACCAGCGGCAGCACCAGTCAAGGTTGCAAGTTCATAATCTGCATTCCTTATTGCTGTATGGTATCTATTCTCTTTTTCTGTCCTTACTCAGGCACCTGCCACTTAGCCATACTTAGGTACAAATAGCTGATAGCAATGGGAAAATCCCAAAGGAGTATCTGCTTGTTTCCAGTGATTAATCCTCATGGATCAAAAACTAGTGGAGTATCAGGCAGCTTGGACCAGGAATGACGGCATATTTTTAGGGAGTGGTGGGAGGGTGCTTAGGGTGCATTCATAATAACCCAAAGGACTTCACATAAGGTTACCATTCTCCCCCACGAATATGTTTATTTGCTCCAGTTGTCTTTAGTTAATTGGATTCTTTTGGGGAGAGGTGAGGACAGATTATTGGCCGTGGCCCAGGGATGTAAGGAGAAGGACCACTAGAAATCTAGCACCATATTCGTTCCTGCATGATCATTGCATGCAGGTGATAGGGCAGAAGATAGGAGGTTTTCCGGAAGTTAGCTTTGTTTCAAGAGTTACCCAGGATGACCAAGCACGCATCTCAGCTAGCAATAGACTCCTTTCTGCAGTGGTCCCACCAGTGCAATGGCTTAGAGTTCGGTTGGATGTTCCCTTTGCTCTTGAGGTTCTGCAGTAAAAGCGATGATAATTATTTCTTTTTGGTTCAATGAACTTGGAATGAAAGAAAGCTTTATTTTCTCCTGTGGTAGAAGGTTTGTGCAGGTCTTCAGGGGAATGTTGGGCACAGGATTTGGGAGGGAGGTAGAGTGGGAAGGATGAATGCCAAGCCCCAACACGGGGTGGGATGGGTAGGTAGGGCCTTGTCTGTATTATCGGTCCATGGCGCCCATCCAGCCTGTGGCCTCTCTCACACAAAGCCTTCGTCCTGATTAATGGCATCCGTGTCTGGGAGGCATGGATTGTATTAGACCTTGTTTAAAAGTGCTTGCTATACATTCACTTCCCCTGGAAGTGCACCAAAATAGGACGAGAGGAAAAAAGGGAGCGAGAGAAAGAGCCTGCATTTGGAAAGGGTAGAAAGGAAAGCTTTTTTCACAAATGCTTTCTGTGACTTTCTGTACTCTTCAAGGCTTTATCTCTGCAGGGCTCCTCCGGGAGAGCAAGGGGACAAAGTGAAGACAGACATCTTGGGAAAGAAAACGGGTTTCCCTGCCAAAACTGGGAGATGGTGCTGGCTCTCTTGGCTTTTCAGAAACTCTCAGAAATCTGCTGACATTTTAAAGGGGGGAAAAAAGAGAGAGAGATGATTTATGATGACATCACATGTTGCTCAAGCAGATCCTGCGAGAGGAAAATGGCTTTTATAGAGAGCATGTTGCAATAAAGAAACGGTGAGTCACTGGGGGAGCATCATCAATTGAAATGCCTTGAGTTATTTGCCTTAACCCTTGCTGTCCCCCCCATCCCCCAACCCAACCAAAGGTCTTGACAGCATCTAGGGCCCTGCTGTAAAGGGGTTCAGAGAGCCTGAGCCCAGCTAGAACCCAGTGTGCTGCCTTGTCTTCCCTGCACCCACTCTCCTCCCTCTTTCTGACGACTGCATCCTGCATTGTTCTTAGCTCCCTGCAGGATAGGTGGGTGTGCAGGTGTGGTACTGGCTGCCCTTGGGTGTGTACCTATGTGTGTTTGGTGTGTGTGCTGCCCCCGTGTGTTTAAGTGATGGGTGATAGAAGAGGGTGGTGGCGCGGGGGAGCCAGTGAATTTTTGCATTGTTTTTGGAGTGGTAGAACCATGACTTTTGCAGAAGGGTGTGGGTTGTCACCATGCTTGTTCAGGGGCAGTACCAGGGGGTTGGGGCTGGGGTAGGGATCCAGCGTTTTGGGCCCGGCAATCCCAGGAATGCATGTTAAGCCTCAGGCAAGGTTTGGAACCTGACGACGGTCTCCAGGGAGTTCTCTTGTCTCAGTTGGTGCTATGGCTCATCACCTGCACAGTACCAATCCTGAGTCTCAGCAACATGGCCAGTGTAGTCCAAAAGGCTTGCCTCCGTGGCTCCACCCTCCTGGTTCTTCCATGCACTTCTCCTCTTAAATGACACTTTCTCTCTTTTCCCTCAAGACTCTAGTACCTTCCTGCTTTCCCCCTGCCATCTCAGAATGGGCTGAGGAACCCTTTCATATTCAGGTGGAGTTGACAGACTGGGTTCTAACTATCTTGGGTGCATTTCTGTGAAGGCCACGTTCTAAAGCTGAAGGCAGAGGTCCTTTTGAAGGGGTTTCAACCATTAGGAAGAGGGATTTCGGGTATTTCTGGGAGATGTCAGCGGAGGTAGGTGGTGCAACAGGCAGTTAGTTGGTTGGGCCAGCTGCAGGGTGGGTGGTGCTCTTCCTTTCCTGTGTCAGAATGGCCTGTGTGGCTCCAAGCTAGCCTCTTCGGAGCTGGTCCTTCATTGTAGGGCCGCCCGGTCTGAGCATCCCTGCCGACTGTCCCATTGAACAGTCATGCTCCCACAGTATATGAGGTTGGGGAATCTTCCCTTAGAAGAAGGGCCAGTCACTTCCTAGGTCAGTGATGGCGAACCTATGACACACGTGTCAGAGGTGACACGCGAACTCATTTTTTTGGTTGATTTTTCTTTGTTAAATGGCATTTAAATATATAAAATAAATATCAAAACTATAAATCTTTGTTTTACTATGGAGTTGCAAATATCAAAAAATTTCTCTATGTAACTCTGAAAAACCAGAGTTAAGTTAGGGTTTTTCAAAATGCTGACACGCCGAGCTCAAAAGGTTCACCATCACTGGCCTAGGTGATGGTTAAGAGGTCGTCCTGCCAGCCCAGCCCAGCCCAGCCCAGGCCTTGCCCTGCTTTTCTATATCCTGGAAGGATTCAGTGTAGGCCTGGGAAGTCCTTGAACCTTGGGGCCCTCCCTGTTGAATCACTGCCTGGGCCTGGGGCGCATCCCTGGGACAGAGATGCTGCTGGTTGGTCATGCCCGGGCTTTCTGCCCCGAGCAGTGAATAGTGGCTCTAGGGAGGAGAAAGGGCCTCATCATGCTCACCTCCTTGGTGTCTGCTAGATAGGCATTTCCTCACTGTCTTTTTGTAACAACCCACCCATCATCCCATCACCTTCGCCTTCTTTTATTGAGGTCTGGGAAGACAGCAGTGAGCAAGACACAACCCCTGCCTTTAGGAAACGCCCCTTGTTTAAAAAAGCTTACCACTTTTCTGTTGGAAAAGATCTAATTTCACCCAAAGAGCTATGTCTCACCCTGTACACATTGTGGGAGTGGGGGAATACGAACTCCAGTGCTAAGCCAGGCATTTGAAAACTTTTAGCAACACTGGAAGGTTTTTTTTTAATTATTTCCCTTTCAACTGCAAGGAAATGGAGGTGAAGCCGTCTGTGGTCTCACAGCTCCCAAGTTGCAGTCAGTGTTAGAACTTGGTTCTGTCCGGTTAAGGTAGTGCCTTCTCCCCTGTACCGTGCTCTTGGTGATGGTACACATGTTGTTTTGAGTTCTGCTGTTTTTCACTTAAGATGTCAAAAGCATTTTTCTGGGTTTCTATAGTATTCATGATAATCTTTTTAAATGACTACATGATTTTTCTACCCATGCTGAGGTACTCTAATGTAAACCAGGCCCTGAAACATTGAATGCTTATTTCTAATTTCTTTTTTTTTTTGATGCTGGAAATTGAGTGGAGAGTTGTCAGATTGCTTCATCCTTGTTTCCCCCACTGTCCCCTAAAAGAAGCAATTGGACCAACACAGATGGAGGGTCTCCAGGTTGTTTGGGGAACATGTTGCTCTTCATCAGTGAAGATTCATCGAAGGAGAGCTTGGCTTCTTGTCCTTGACCCTCTGGCTTCTGGCTCAAGCCAGACATCCTTGCTGGGTGTTTCAGAGATTCCTAACTTCCTCCTCTCTCCCAGGCAGGGCAAAACCATTTTGCCATGGGAGTCCCTTCTCACCAACCAACTTGTTCACCTTATTCACTAGTCTTACATCCATTCTCTTTATCTGGAATTCTCCCTGTTTCCACCTCTCCCAAATCTTCTCTACCCAGCTCTTCCTCAGCCCAACATCTGTAGCTTCCAGGCCCCTCTGCCAGAGTTGATTTCTCTTTCCTTATGCTTTTTGAAGCCCCATCCTCTTCAACATGACACCAAATTGTATGCTGTCACATGAATTCCTATCTCCTCAAAACTAAGGAAAGAGGCAAGGTGGCCTCACATTCATGCTCCCAGCACGTTTCCACTGCTATCTCATTTAATCCTCATAACAACACTTTGAGGTGGGATTTATTATCCCTGTTTCACAATGAGGAGGGGTTAAAGTTGGCCCAGGCAGGGCAAGAAAAAGGGGTGCCATGTAAGTGGCAGAACCTCTAAATGGCAGGGATCATTTCTTTAGCTTCTTATCCCGTCCCCTTCCTGACCAGTGTGTACTGCAAGACACACAATAGGTGCTTATTAAATGCTTGTTGAATTTGTTATTGCGGAACCAGCTCTAAATGGTCCTACCCTGCTTTAACAAGCTACTGAGTTGCTCTTCAGAGACAACAGACCCAAACCGCAAGTCATGAAGCCAAAGCATGTACAGAGGAGAGAACTTTGACCTTCAGCTGCACCTGGAATCAAAGTCCTCTCTACCCCCTCTCCCCCCCACCCCCCCACCCCGACCCCACACACGACTAAAGGATTGGGACATAGCTGGAATTGGAACACTAGAACAATTTCTGAAGTGAAGGGTCTTCTGTCCAGGAAGATCCAATGCGGACACACCTTACCATTAATGGCCGACCTCCAAGATCATCCAGTTAAAACTTGCAGTGCCGCCAGGCTGGTGTGGCTCAGTGTTTGAGCATTGACCTATGAACCAGGAGGTCACAGTTCTGTCCTGGCACATGCCCAGGCTGTGGGCTTGATTGCCAGTAGGGGGCGTGCGGGAGGCAGCTGATCGGTGTTTCTTATTAGTGTTTTTATCTCCATCCCTCTCCCTTCCTCTCTAAAATCAATAAAACTGTCTAAAACAAACCAAAAACACAAACCAAAACTTTGCACTGCCGACACTTCCTGTTCCCCTTAAAAGCCTGCCCGAATCCTGAATTGAGTTTGGGTTTTTCCAGCACTAGCTGCCCCCTCTCTGTTGTGCCATGTTATACAATAAGCACCACTTTCTTTCGCTGCATCCTCCTGTCAGTGTGATTGGTTGCCTGTAGCACCTGGTGGACGAACTCTTTGCTTGGTTACAAATGGTGACTCCGATGGGATTTAGCGACCCCTGGCTGGCGGTAGTTTCTCCAGGATCCATCCCAGCAACAGCTTGGACTGATTGATTGTCCTGGGACAGACCTGCAGTGCTCTCCACTGATGGGGGTAGCTGGCCTACAGTGCTTTCATTTTGCAGTGAGAGAAATTGGGTGCTGGGCTTGGAAGATGTCTCTTGGTTAGCAACGTCATGTGAGATGACACCATTGCTTGTGTAAGCGAACAAGCTTTGAGAAGGTACTTGGTAATCTGGGTTGAAATCTGATTTCTTTGAATCCAGCGGTGGGATTTTGTTTTACCTTTGATACTGATTGTGAATTTGGTCTAGAGCTGACAAATTAAGTTTTGAAAGTTGTGTATCTGGGTGGGGGGTAGGAAGGAACATGTATGAATGTGAGTGAGTGAGGTATATTGTTCATAGATGGAACTTGTTTTAAATGATTTGACTTTTGGGAACTGACCTTGGAGAAGAGGCACTGCTCTCTCCCTCTGGCCCCTGAGCTGTACCCGGGGGACTGGGACTTCACACACTCCTCCCGCCTCTCCCTGTACATGGGCAAAGCAGCCAGCAGTGGGAGCCTGTCCGGGCCTCACTCACCTGAACTTGGTTGGCGCCTGAGAGGAGTCCATATGGCACATGGTCAGAGTTTAACCCACATTTCCCTGGTTTCCCCACCTTGACATACATGCCTGGTTCACCCCCCTTTGGTGTGCATCCTCAGCCACAGCTTCCAAAGTTTCACAGTCTGATGGTAAAACAGCTCGTTTGGTTCATCATGGGAGAACAGAGGGTGCAAACTCTAGAATCGTTGCACAGACCAAACTCCATGCTGGGCAAACCTAACCTGACACCCAAAGCTAAGCCCTGAACTCCCATGCTCAAGAGCATTCAGTTCTCAGATCTGGCCACCCTGAAAAAGATAAGGGAAAAAATCCTCGCCTTGTTGTGGTTCACTGCCTGTTGAGGGCGGCAGGCACAGGGGTTGTTAATTGGCCTGCAAGTAGGAAGTGAAATGGCATCTGAGGCTTCTTCTCCATCATCCTTTCGTTCCTAGACATGTGGTAACAGCCATCCTGTGCTCAGGCTCCATCCTGGCACCTTCTTCCGATAGGAAAGTCTGCCGCTTAAAAATTCAGGCTTTCTGAAGCCGTTTTCTTTTACTTTCTGAACTTTCCAGCTTTATTGTGAACACTTGCTTCCTATTTCTTTTTTTACAGGGTTGCCACAACCCTTTAATTTGTAAAAACAAACAAAATGCAATGCAGTAAAGCTAAGTCCCCCCAAAATGAGTATGCCTGTAGTTCTATTCTCCTTTTTTGAGGAATCTAAAAAAATTGGTTGCACCAATTTCCATTGACAATACACAAACTTTCTCTTTTTTCTGCAACCTTCCTAATACTTGTCATCTCTAGTATTTTTCTTTTCTTTTTTTAAAAATATATTTTATTGATTTTTTTACAGAGAGGAAGGGAGAGAGATAGAGAGTTAGAAACATTGATGAAAGAGAAACATCAATCAGCTGCCTTCTGCACACCTCCTACTGGGGAAGTGCCCGCAACCAAGGTACATGCCCTTGACCGGAATCGAACCTGGGAACCTTTAGTCCGCAGGCCGACGCTCTATCCACTGAGCCAAACCGGTTATGGCTCTAGTATTTTTCTTTGTAAAAAATCTTTATTGTTGAAAGTATTATATAGGTTCTCCTTTTCCCCCCATTAACCTCTTCCAGCCCCCTCCTGTCCCCATCCCCCCAGGCCCTCACCACCTCATTGCTTTTTGTTTGTTGATAAGTTCATTTTAAAGGACAGTTTTAGAAGAGAGGATCTCAAACCTCTCAGAAACAATGAAACGTATTCTTTGATTGCTTATAAATTAATTTAAAAATGGCTTTACAGGAATTCTTACAGCAAGCAAAGGTTTGGTCATCTGGGCAAAATTGTAACCCAGTCCATCTGCCAATGTAGAGAAATAAAGTTGCAGGAATCACACTACTTGATATCAAACTAGATTACAAGGCCATAATTTGGATCCAGTTTTTCCTTTGAGTTTTGCATTGTACTTGGGACACAAAAGTTAGCATTTAGAATGAAAGCTGTGAGACCTATCTATATTTATATGTATGTTTATGTTTGTCTATGTATGTTATAATATGGCATATTTTTACTGCTGGATGGTATTGACAAAATTGATTTGTATTTTCAAAATTAGGTTGCAAAGAAGCCTTATTCAATTGGCTTAAACAAATGAGTGCTCATATGAATTGAAGAAATAACTGAAACTAACCCAAATGCTTTCTAAATGCATCTAATCTAGGGTTAATCTTTAGTAAATAAAAGCTAGCTTAATGTCGATTTAATTAAAATGGTCATACCTTTAGTTATCAATGCTGAAAATAATCCAGACATACAGTTACAAAATTTTCAGCAAGAAAAATAATTTAGGATAATGGCTAAACACGTTAAAGTTGCACAAAATCTTCAGGAGTAATTTAAATATGATCGTTAAAAACATATTACTTAGATGTAAATGGAATAAGAGTTTCTAGGTGAACTTTATAGCAAATTATTTTCAAAATCTTTGGTAGCTTGAAACTTAAAAGTTTTGCCAAGTTAAGTTAAATAATGAATCAAGTTAAATTCATTGAAAATCTAAATAATTTACAAACAAGATTAAATACTGAAACATTAAATGTTAAATAAGTCTACCTTTGTCTACTTTGATTTGTTATTATAGAGAAACTAAAAGATAAATTTAGATCTGTTAATGAAAATGTTTTGTGATTTGCCAGTAAAAGAACCTGTTTCTAAAGGTTCTGAAATAGATTCATAAATTTGTCAGTCTCAACAAAGCTATGATTTACTTACATTTTAGTTGTTAGTAGAAATTAAGGTTTTTAAGGGTTAAAATTCTAATTAATATGGAAGGAAATGATGTGTGTTTTAGTGAAGGAAGGTAAAAGGTATGAAAATACATTTTTTCCATCTGCCTATAGAATGGAAAGAATTGTGTTTATTTAATTGAATTTATTGGGGTGACATTGGTTAATAAAATTATATAGGTTGCAGGTGTACAATTCTATACTACATCATCTATATGTTGTATTATGTGTTCACCACCTCTAGTTAAGTCTCCTTCCATCACCATTTATCCCCCTTATACCAACTTCTAACCAACCCCCACCTGCCTTTCCCTCTGGTAATTACCATTCTGTTGTCTGTATCTGATTTTTGTTGTTGTTGTTGTTCTTAATTCCTTCACCTGGAAATACATTTTTTTTTGAAGAAATTAAAAGAAAGTGGCTTGTCCTAAAATAAGGTTGGTTATTTCTGAATGAGTAAGAAGAAACAAACGAAGAGGACTAGGAAAGTTGTAGAAGTTTTACAGAAAATAAATCCTGAGAAAGGAAATTTTTATGTGTCGTCAAGCTGAATAAGATTAAAATACATTTAGTAGAGTAAGTTAATTTAAATATCAAAAGTAAGCTGATACAGAACTAGTTCTGTTTTCTTTACACTGTGAAAAGGACAAAGTTTTCCTGTATTGTTCTGCTCCAGATAAGATATTACAAGAGCAGATGACAGATACTGTATGCTGTATACTGTATATAGAGAACCCTAAGGCTTCCACCAAAAAACTTGTAGAACTGATAAATGAATTTAGTAAAGAAGCAGGATACAAAACAAATATCCAGAAATTGGTTGCATTTTCATGCATCAATAATGAACTACCAGAAAGGGAAATTAAGAAAACAGTCCTATTACTCATGCAGACCCCTCACAGAGCTCACGTTACTGTAGAAGATGGCTAACAGAAGATAATGCCGCTTACTTTAAACCATATCTTTTGCACATGTAAAATTTTATGAGCTTCCTTTAAATTTATATTCAATTGACTTAAAAGGGACCCCCCCCCCCCTCCAATATTCTGACTATCTACCTGGCTCTTAGGAAGATGGTTTTTGGACAGTCTTTGGAAAGACATTATCTCCCTGGTGGGGAGTGGGAGCCCATGAACACATGATTAGAAATCTTTCAATAACTTTAGGAAAAATAGCCAACGAGGCTGCTCAAGCCATAGCATGTCAAAATGAGGTTAGACTCTCTGGCTAAAAGTGTATTAGATAATGCAATTGCTAGCTGAGCAAGGTGATGTCTATGCAGTGGCCAACTGTTGCTTAAGAGCTGTAGCCCAGGGCATCAAAATAGTAATGCAGAAAAACAGTGCCCAATTAGGCACATGTAAATATTTGCGATTAGGTGCAAAGCCATCCCATTCCTTAAGCACCTAGATTTACACACCCCTGACCATCAGTTGCAGGCTCTTTAACAATCCTCTATTTTGCTTGGGTGGGCGGAGGTTATTGCTGAGGCAGTTAGAAAAATGAACTCTGCCAATAATGGTACAAAGCTGGTTCCTCATTGAGGCTTAGGAGGTGCTGTAAAGGAAGTTCCCTGGCCATGTCTGTTAAAGGCTACAGCCTGATGCCTTAGCACCAGAGCTGACAGAGGGTCAACATCAGCTACTGTTCCGAGCTCCTCGCGATATTGAACTGGGGAGGGGGCACTTGAATGGGGCTGGACTGGCAACTTTTCCTGTGTAGGACAGATAGTGAGATATGTCCCAGCTAAAGTGGTCCCCGTTGATCCTATAGAAGTCCGGGCTCAAATGCTCTGTGGTCAGGAACTGATACGAAGAGTGCTAAAATAGGCCACTTAACGTGGTCTTTAGCCACCTTGCTCATATTGCAAATGATCCCAGTGCCCTCACCCCTGGGACAATGTGCCAGATCTTCCCCTCCTGCACAAAACCAACAAGCTGCACACATGTTAGCGGACAGAGATAAAGCCACTGCACTTGTTATAATTGGAGGGAGGGGCCTCAGGATATGTGGGGACCTTGAGAAGAGAAATTCAGCCCAAACTGTAGGTATTGCAGGTGACCTCTGATGGCAAGTCCTTGCCTTGGCTTTTCTGGCCTTGAGAAGCCTTTTTGAGTTCAATCTGAAGATTCCTTATGAAAAATTCCAGCAAATATTTAAAAGAGCCTATATGGTTAATTACTATTCTTGCTGGACTTATACAAGTAAGTGGCCAAGCTTATTGAAACTAGACTTACTTTGCAAATACATGAGTCTTAATTTGGCTCTCTTTGGTAATAGGGGGGTGATTTTTAGAAAAATTGTGTCAATAGAAGCTTTAAGTATACCTTTGTGGATATTAGTCTCTAGTGCCCTTTATTATGTTTTGAGTTTTGCTTTCTACTTCTAAACTGGACTGGATCCTAAATCCTTCAGTATTTGCCTGTGACTTTCCAAACATGTGTCCAGTTTCTCTCCCATCCTTTGACTTGGAATCATTGAGAAGTGAAAGGGTCTTTTCCTGAGTCTTGCAATTACAAGCTGCAGCTTGGTGACATGATAGGAATTTCAAGAGAAATCGTCACCACAGCTCATGTTTACCTCAGTGACTTAGGCTGTGTAAGCCACCGAGTTAACCTGAGCACCTGAAGACATCATCACATGCATTTCAGACGACACAAGATGCTTCTAGCCTTACATCTAAAATTTTCTTGACTAACAGACTTACAAATTCGAAAACTGGTTTATAATTTGCTCTAATTAACCTTTGTTTTTCTTTTGTTTCCGTAAACATACCTCTTATCAAATACTTTATTATGAAATTTAACCTGTACAGTCAGCCATTTGGCCCGTTCTACTGCTCAAGCTTTAAGACTCCAGTAAACCACCTTACAGTCCCTGGCGTGTGAGTCCTTAGACAACAGGATTGCTTTGGCTTGTTAGCTGACCAACGAGGTGTTTATATAGTAGCCAACTCATTATGTTGCATTTTTATAAACACTTCTAAGGAAGTTGAAACTCACCCAGTAAAATTAGACAGGAAGCCACCTGGCTCCAAGTCTCTGACACAGAAACAGAGTTTGACCCACTCCACGATCTTTTCTTTCTTTCTTTCTTTTTTTTTTATAATTTAATATATTTAATTTTATTGGGAAGACAGAAACATCTTCAGAACCTTGGAGTTCAGACATTCGACAAATAACTCTTTTCTTTTATTCACTGCAACACATACATGCCAGCCCTAAGTTAGCCAACATAAATATCACCACCCTGTCATGGGTGCTGTGCTTGAAAGGTAGATGAAATAGAGATGTGGGGGCAGAGAGGAAGGAACATCTAATCCTCCTTGAAAAAAAAAGAAAAGATGGGGGCTGTGAAAGGAGGCTTTGGAGAGAAATTAGTCCGTGAGAGAGCTGATTCCTGAACGCTGGTGGGGTTTTCAAAAGAAACAGATGGCTTGAAGATCTGGACCATGATCTTTCAATTGGCTTCCCCGAGGTATTAGATCCTTCCTCTGATCTGGATTGCAGATTTTTCTGCTTATCCTTTTACTAATATACATTATAGGAATGATGTTTAAGCTGCTCACTCTCTGCTGTTTGAAATACCTTCTCCCCAGAACCAGATCCAAACAACCTTTAAAACATAATCCTGATGGCAGGAACTTATAGTGAGGAGCAAAGCAAGTAGCTACCAAACCCCAAATTTACTTTCTCCCCAATGATCATCATCACAATGATCATCATGGTTTGTGGAGGACATATATTAGGGTACGTTTATTATTCTTTGTCTTATAGCAGGGTACATTTTTCTGGTCTGCTGCTACCTCTACCATTTCTGTGGTCTCTACACCCAGAATTCCCTCTCTAAGGCTCAGGGAACATCGCGGAAGAGGTAGGCATGTGAGATTGTAAGAGCTGGATTCAAGGAGCACAATGGGCAGACAAATCTGACTCCATGTTGAAGCTAATCCTCCGTCTTAATTGAACTCTGCCCAGTTTGCCCTATTTCCCTCAAGATGGAAGAATGAATATAACAAAAGGGGGATCTGTAACAGCAGAACCAGCACAAAATGGTCTTATCCTGTTTAGCAAGATACTGAGTTGCTTTTCAGAGATAACAGACTAAAACCACAAGTCATGAAACCAAAGCATGCTCAGAGGAGAGAACTTGTCCTCCAGCTTCACCCAGAACCAAAGTCTCAACCAATCCCCGCCCCCCCCCCCAACATGCATCTGTACATGCACACCCATATGCACACGTACATGCACATAGAGCCAAAGGAGCGAGACAGAACTCGAACGCTGGAATCCTTTCAGAAGTGAAGGGTCCATTGTCTAGGAAGATTCGGTGCTGACGCCCTTACCATAAATGTCCAAGCTCCAGGGTTTTCCAGTTAAAACTTGCCCTGCCAATGTTTCTGCATACATGTTCCCCCTAAAGCCTTAAAAACCCACCCTGAACCCTGGATTGGGGAGTCTGGGTCTTTCCAGCACAGGCTGCCCCATCTCTGTTGTGCAGTGCTATCCAATAAGCACCACTTTCTTTCATTGCACCCTGGTATCTGTGACTGGCTATCTGCAGCACCTGCTGGACAAACTCTGTTCTGTTACAAATTGAAGTGTTGGACAATTTCCTTTGTGGGAGTGAAAATTCCTCCTGTGTACTGCTGAATCAGGAGGGAAAATCGAGTCAGTTGTGCATATGTTGTGTGCTTGTAATTTCAAACAGTGATCTCTGCAGAATGGCAAGGGCCAGGCATGGACAAGGGGTGAAGAGGAGGGAGAAACACCTTAAAGTTGTCTTCTGTCCTGGGCAAGAGCAAAGCCTCACCTCTGTTCCTTGTCTCTGTCCAGTTCCCCTCCCTCACTGAGATCCTAACAGAAAGTGGGAGATTGGCAGTGGCCAGATCTGAGAACTGAATGCTCTCGAGTGTGGGAGTTCAGGGTTCAGAGGGCATGATATGCCTTGTTGGTCACCCTTAGCTTTGGGTGTCAGGTTAGGTTTTCCCAGCATGGGGTATGGTCTGTGCAACAGTTCTAGAGTTTGCACCCTCTGTTCTCCCATGATGACCCAAAAGAGCTGCTTTACCATCAGACTGTGCAACTCTGGGAGCTGTGGCTGAGGATGCACACCAAAGTGGGGTGAACCAGGCATGTATGTCAAGGTGGGGGAAACCAGAGGTACATACAAGTGGGGCCAAAACCAAGAGTGTACACTAAAGTGGGGGTGAACCTTAAGGTATTCTGCAAGGCCCAGCATCCTGTTTTGTGGCGGAATTAGGGAGCAAAGCTGCAGAGGCTATAAATGCTGTGTGATTTAGGAAGGAAGTGCTGGAGAACTAAAGCAGCAGTAGAGATGGTCATTCTACAAAGGTAAATGTTACTTAAATAGTGTTTGGAAGTGCTGGGTTTCCAAAGTTGAGTTCTTTCTTGGTGTCAGGATTTCTCAGAGCTTCTTATGCCAATCTCCCACTGGAATTTCCAGGCAGCATTTGGAGGTGAAATTGTTAGTACATTTGTAGAGCGGTTGGCCATTCAAAAGAGTTCTAGATTCAAATCTCAGCCCTTCTGTTGTCTGTTATGATGTTGGGTAACCTGTTTAACATTCTGTGGCTCAGATTCCTCATTTGGGAAATGCTGGTTGTGAAGATTGAATGAGATGATGCTTGCAGATTGCTTATGGTAATTTGCAGTGTCCTATCTGGTTTATGGTAACTTCTCGGTAGTGTTAGGAGCTACAATCTGCTCTTTGCTAGTATAACTACTAGCACTACTAACTAGTGTAATTGTGTCATCCTGATCATCTCACCAGTGACCAAGGAAATCCTCCCCCCTCAGCAGCAGTGTTTGCAGCCTATAGTTGGGACTATCAGCATCATGTAGGAGTTTATTAGAAATATAAATTCTTGGGTTCTACCCTACTGAGTTCCCAGTTCTGTAGGCCTGGGTGATGCTGATACTCCTGATCTGGGGATCACAGTGGTGAACATCCCTTTGAGCCCTGTTCCATGTACTGTAATTTAGAATGTGTAGTTGCATATGCTGCTCCTCCCACTGCACCACTCTGTCCTGGATGGTTAGGTGACTCATTGCCCAGAATTTCATTGAAACCTAGGATTGTTGTGATCAATGCAGGAAGACCTAGGGGCAGGATGAGGCCTCATGAAGAGGGAGTAAGCCAGCCTTGCTAGCGTACAGCAGACCTTCTGTCAGGTTACTATGGCGCAAGCGCAGTTTGCCTTAGACCTTTATGACAGGTGGTCAGAGTGAGACACATCCTGAGCCCCTCATTGTGATATCTTTTCACTTTGTCCTGGTTCCTGGGGGGCCCATCCCTCTGGATTGTAAAACTCCTGTGTGTGTGTGTGTGTGTGTGTGTGTGTGTGGGTTTGTGTGACCCAGTACTTGATTCATTTGGCGAACAAAGTCTCAAGGCACTGTTCTCAAGCTCCACACCAGGGCCACTTCCTACAGGAAACTGTTCCTGATTGAGCTGCCTTAACACTTGGCAGGCGTGTCACGTAAGTGTTGCTTCATGGTGCAATTTGCTCACCAACTGAGGGTGGACACTAGTTCTTTTATCTCCTGCACAGCATCTGGCATGTAGTCCTGTTCAAAAATGTCTCTTGAGAAACTACAGATGTTGTTTGGGGACATCAGTAAGATTCCCATGTCCGTGGGTCCTTGGCGAGAACAGGACCTCATGGGAGGGTGATGTGGCAGCTTCTGGTTGGCTCCTGAAGATCAGGAGAAGATAGCTCCTTGGGTTTTCTCGCTCTGGTTCCAATTGTTTCCTTTCTGTGTTTCCTGGGGAAATGGCCCTCCTGTGAGCCTCTAGGGAATTTCTCCCTAGAGCTTAAAGGGGTGTTGGGTAGTCAGCACTTGGCTGTGGAGCCAAGGCCTTGGGGAAGGGAGGGACCCTGGAGCCTGAGTGAGGATGGTATAGTGAAGAAATTGGGCCATTCCAGGGCAGGCCAGGTCTCCTCCCTCCTCCAGTTTTCCCAACCAGTGTTACTTTTAAGAACTTGGAACTGTTTCTGAGTGATAATTGGATCACGGAGTCTTGGTCATTAGGCAAGTAAAGTAGTTTTTTCCTAAAGAAACTGGCAAAGAGCTGATCATTGAAGTCCATTGTTTCAGGTAATTCATGGTTTGGTATCTGGGCTCCTTTGAAGTAAAAAGACTCCAAAATATAAACCTTTCTTCTCATAATAGAATCCGCTTGTGTTATTTAAATCCCAGGGTTTTACATTACAATAGTCGCCCATCAGGCTTGGAGAGAAATGGAACTTTCTCTGACAATACGGTTTGTGGTGTTCTTGCTGGCTCAAAATTAAACCTAATCAGGAGGTGTCACTGAAGCCTGTGCTGAGTAAATGATGGAGCATGAAATAAAATAATTTATGCAACTTTCTTTCCCAATAGGCAGTGCTTTTTAATGTTTTTTCCCCTTCTGAATAAAGGTGTGGGTGTTGAAAGAGATTTTTGATTATGTTATTAAGTGGTCCAAGACCACAACATTCTAAGAGCCTCCCTTGGTGCCCCCACCAGCCCCTTCACACATGGTTGACTCTTGCTTGAACTTTCACAATTTGCAAACATTAAAATGTTCTGATAGCTTCACCAGAGATTCTGACCCTTCAGAATGGAAATGGGATGCCTAGCCTTTCTGGAGTTATCGGGGATCTGAATTTAAAGTGGTGTGATTCAAGTCTTATTCAGACTGTTAAAAAACAAAATTCAACGGAATAAATTTTAAAGGTCTTATTGGCTTAATTCAGCATCCCATCCAGCAAGATAGGAAGGCGCTCTGAGGAGTTGTACACAATGAAGGATTTTTATAGGCAGAACAGGGAGGGGCAAGGAAGTTACATTAGCAAAGAGCAGGTTGTGGCAAGGTTGCCTTCCCTTAGTGGGTGGAAGGGGTCTCTCAGGAAGTTTATCATCAATGCTAACCCGGTAATTTCAGATCGACTGATTTAAGATTCCACTTCTGGGAGAGGTTGAAACTGGGATTAAATTAGGCATTAAGTCTCCGTTTGGTGACGTGGAGTGAGCTTAGTACAAGTGGCTCCATTTTGGGTTTCTGTTTTAAGAACATTGTGTTATGGTGAAATTGGTTGGTTGTAGTGTTATTGTATTAGGTTACTTTAAAAAATCACTGCTTGTGAATATGGGGCCCCAAATAGGAGTAGATGTGTTTGCACATGTGTGGACCCAAGCTTGGCAAGGGCAGGTGGTATCATTAGCTGGCAGGAAGTAGGGAATGGGTCTTGTCCTGCCTTCCTACCCTGAATATGTGCAAACAGCCCATCCAAAGCAGCTTTCACACTTTTCCTCCCCACATTTGTCTTGTCTCCTTTATCTCAGTTATTGGGGTAGCCATCCTCCCAGTATTCCAGGTTCAAGTCTAAGTTCATGTTCTCATACCCTTAAGACTCGCTAAAGCATCTTAGTTGCTTTTCCTGCCCACATCTCTTCTCTCCTTCAAATGTTGCCAACAGAGCAAGAATAGTCTGGAGGCACCATCTGATCCAAATTGTTCCCCTGCTTAAAAGGCAGGCCAGCCCCTGAGCTCACAAGGGGCTTTTCTAGCTCAGTTCCTCTTTTTCTATAGTTCTGGCCAAATGACCTCACTCAGTGTTGTGTTTTCCCAGCTCTTGATCTTTGTGTTGTCCTCTTGTATCCGTTTGCTATGGCTACTAAAGCAACTACCACAGGCTAAGTGGCCTAAACAACAGAAATTTATTTTCTCACAGTTCTTGAGGCAAAAAGATCTAAGATCACGGTGTTGGCAGGGTTGGTTTTCCCTGAAGCCTTTCACCCTGGCTTGTAGATGACTTCTCTGTTTCCCATGGTCTTCCCTCTGTGCATGTCTGTGTCCTGATCTCGTTTGTAGGTCACCAATCAGAGAGGACTAGGGCCCACCCTAATGACCTTATTTTAACTTAATTACTTCTTAAAAAACCCTCTATCCTGATATAGTCCCATTCTGAGGTACTGAGGGTTAGGATTTCAACAAATAGATTTTTGGGGTCACAATTCAGCCCTGTAATACCCCTCCCCCATGGAAGTCCTTACCACGTATCAAACATCTACATGCTCAAGGCTCGCAGTCTAAATGTCCCATTTCCACGAAGTTTTTCCTAACTCTTTGTGCATAATTGCCTAGCTACCTCCTCTGTTCCCAGGCGCCTCCCACCTCAGGCAAGTCCCCACGTGCGGCTGTTGGCATGAAGGCTGGATTTGTGCTTCTACCTCTTAAGGATATGAGGCTTATGTAACTCCCGGGGTCTTGCTGTCCCTACCACGAGCAGTCCCTCCTGATTAAGCACTGCCCCGAGTGTACTATGCATGGCCACCTGTATAATTCATGAGGGGGGACTTCTATCACCCAGGTCCTGCCGCTCATTTGCAAGAATTATGGACTTTCACAGAACCCCCTGTCGTGCAGGCCTTCTTATCATGTCTGTGGTAATTGCTATTCCTTTTCTACTTACTTAGCCATGAGGGCCCCCTTCAGCTGCTCAGAGGAGATGCCCCTGTCCTCGCACACAGAGACAAGCTGGGCCACTGGCGCTGCTGCCACGGTCCCCGCGACACAGCCCACCTTGAGGCCTCTTTTCTCTCCCTCCCTGTGTTTCCCCTTTCCCTGTTCTCTGAGCCATGTCCCACTTAAGAAACGGATTGCCATTCTTTTGATTTTTAGACCATTGCTCTGAAGGGCCAGAGGATGGAGAGAGTAGGTCTTGAAGCACTAGTGCTGCCTGTCACCTGCCTAGTGTTGTCTGCATTCACCTTGGGAGAGGCAGCTCTCCTAAGATTACAACCTGCTCCAAGTCAGGGGGAGAAAAATAGCAAGGGGAACATCATATGTAAGAGACTGAATGTGCTGAGTGGATGCTTTGGAAACCTAACCTCAGGCAAAAGGTCCTTGGTTCAGGCTTGGTGACGGATGTGGCATTGTCTGCTGTTAATAACCATGAGATTGAAGACCCAACAAGGCCATATTTTTGCTTGTCGACAGAGACTCTCCTCCAATCCTTTAACTTCTTTAGTTTTAATATTTGATTTTGCTTGGGCTCGCCTCTAGAATTGCTTTGCTTTGTCCCTTATCACATTACTATATTTAATTGACTGAATTAAGGAAGGTTTCTGTTTCAACTTAAGTACTTACCATTTTGCATTTAAAAGGCTGTTCTTTAATAACTTTGGAAGGAGTTGACTGATTTGAAGAAATCCTAACCATTATAAAAGGCATTAACATATACCTCGGGTATTATTTAAATGTAGTCTGCCCCCTTGAGACAAAATGACAATGAGTAAAAGTGTCCAAAAGACCATTTCTTTAATAATGTGTAATGAATTTCAGCATTTTCACACGTTATGGAGATTTCATGCCTCTTTAGTAAATTTCTGCATAAAAGGAGGGTATCCTGTAACCAGTGAAGGTGAGTTAGATATGGGGATGTCTGGCCTCATTGACTGAGTTCAGTCCTCCTTCTGATCCTTGTACTCCTGCTTCCTTTCATGGATGTCCCCTTGTACCGCCGAAGCAGGTACATGGTTCATTTTATCTGGGTCTTCACCCTCAGCTTCTTTCCTTGCTTCATTTTCATCTCTCTTTGGCGCCTTGCCTTCAGGGACCTCCTTCAAGGCAATGTCATTTCTGGTTCACTCCAGCTTCCAGGGCTCTTTCCTGAAACAGAAAGAGTTCCTACCTTCACAGAACTTCCATTTTAGTTGGGGCAGGGGTGGAGGGTATGGCCTAGTGAAGTGATTCTCAACCTTCTGGCCCTTTAAATACAGTTCCTCATGTTGTGACCCAACCATAAAATTATTTTCGTTGCTACTGTAATGTTGCTACTGTTATGAATCATAATACAAATCTCTGATATGCAGGATGGTCTTAGGCGACCCCTGTGAAAGGGTCGTTCGACTGCCAAAGGGGTCGCGACCCACAGGTTGAGAACCGCTGGCCTAGTGCATAGTGAGGTGATGCTACTGTAGGGAAAGCCTTGGGAGATGGGAAGACCATGAAGAAAGGCACCCTGAGGAAGGTATTTAGGTGAACTTGAAGAACCCACTCCTTCATTCCTTCACTTTACAGAGCCATTGTGTGTTAAGGGGGTAGTCACTATGCTGATGGCTGGCAAGCAGGAGTGAACACAGCAGGCAGAGGTCTTGTGCTCACAAACTTATATTTTAGTGAGGAGCCAAGTAAGGTGCTCTTGGGAGGTGAAGAGTATTTCAGGCAGAGGGACGGGAACAAACAATGTCTGAATCCCAGGAAGAATGAGTATACTGAAGGCGCACAAAGAAGGAAGGTGGGGGCCAGATCACAAAGGAGTTGAAATTTGTTCTAAGGCTAAGGGGTTGCCACTGAATGGTTTTAGGAAGGAGAGTGGTTAGGTCATATTTGTATTTTTAAAAGATTACTTTTGTTGTCATAAAGAGTGGACTGGTGATACACTTTATTTTTATTTTACTTTATTTGTTTAATATCAGCATTTTAAAGTTTTTTTATTGAATTTGTTGGGGTGATGTTAGTTAATAAAATTAAATAGGTTTCAGGTGTACACTTCACCAATAGATCATCTGTATATTGTATAATGTGTTCACCAACCCAAGTCAAGTCTCTTTCCTCACCATTTATCCCCCCTTTACCCTCTTCTACCTCCCCCCACTGCCCGTTCCCTCTGGTAATCACCATACTGTTGTCTGTGTTTATGGGTATTTTTATTTTATTTTTAGTTTAATCCCTTGGCCCTTTTCATCCAGCCCCCCAAACTTCCTCCCCTCTCACAGCCATCAGTCTGTTTTATGTATCTACGAGTCTGTCTCTATTAGCTTATTTTCTTCATTAGATTCTACGTATAAGTGAAATCATATGGTATTTGTCTTTTTTTCTGACTAGCTTATTTTACTTAGCATAATAATATTCAGGTCCTTCAACATTGTTGCAAAAAGTAAGATTACCTTCTTTTTTATAGTTGAGTAGTATTCCATTGTATAAATGTTCTACAGATTTTTTTTTAAACATATTTTATTAATTTTTACAGAGAGGAAGGGAGAGGGATAGAGAGTTAGAAACATCAGTGAGAGAGAAACATCGATCAGCTGCCTCCTGCACACTCCCTACTGGGGATGTGCCCGCAACCAAAGGTACATGCCCTTGGCCGGAATCGAACCTGGGACCATTCAGTCCGCAGACTGACGCTCTATCCACTGAGCCAAACCGGTTAGGGCTGTTCTACAGATTTTTTTATCAAGTCATCTACTGATGGGCACTTGGGTTGCTGCCAAATCTTGGCTATTGTAAATATTGCTGCATTGGCTGTAGGAGTGCAGATAGTCTTTCAAATCAGTGTTTCAGGTTTTTTCCGACATATTCCCAGAAATGAAATTGCTGGGTCATAAGGCAGTTTTATTTTTAAGTTTTTGAGGAGACTCCATACTGTTTTTAAAAAATATATATATTTTATTGATTTTTTACAGAGACGAAGGGAGAGGGAGAGTGAGTTAGAAACATCGATGAGAGAGAAATATTGATCAGCTGCCTCCTGCACACCTCCTACTGGGGATGTGCCCGCAACCAAGGTACATGCCCTTGACCGGAATCGAACCTGGGACCTTTCAGCCAACGCTCTATCCACTGAGCTAAACTGGCCAGGGCCTCCATACCATTTTTGACAGTGGCTGCACCAATCTGCATTCCTACCAACAGTGCACGAAGGTTCCTTTTTCTCCTCATCCTTAACAACACTTGTTTAATTTATTGATGAAGCCATTCTGACAGGTGTGAGGTGATCTCTCATTGTGGTTTTAATTTGCATCTCTCTGATAATTAGTGACATTGAACATCTTTTCATATGTCTATTGGCCATCTGTATGTCCTCTTTGTAGAAGTGTCTATTCACGTTCTTTGCCCATTTTTTAATTGATTGTTTAGTTTTTGTTATGTTGAGTTATATAAGTTTTTTATACATTTGGATATTAACCCCTTATTAGATGTATCACTGGTGATGCAGTTTAGATGAGTTAGGAGACTATGAAGCCCTCCAGATCAGGGTTGGAGGCCTGACTTGGAGTAGTGGTTGTCTGAAAGGAGAGTAGGTGAGTGAGCAGTATTTTAGGGGGCAGTTTTGACAGTATTTGTGTTGAGTAGATGTGAAGGGCCATGGGAGGAATTTATAGCTGACTCTTGGGTTTATTGTTGGAACAACTGGATGGATAGTAGTGGCAATCTCTGAGATGGGGGAGCTGGGGAGAAACAGAGTTTTCAGGGTGGAAGAGATGAGGGGGAGATGAAGTTAGGGCACATTGAGTTGAAGATGCCTATGGGAAATCCAGGTGGAAATGTCCAGGAGGTAGCTGGCTGAACAGACCTAGGGTTAGGAGAGAGAAGTGTGAAGCATTAACATAATGAAATATTTAGAGCTTGGGAGTGGATGAATTACTTGGAGTCCTGAGGGGAAGTTTAGGGTAATAAGAGATTATAGGACAGGTCTGAGGACTTAAGGAATGAGCTGAGGATAAGCAGCCAAAGAGGGAGGAAAATCAGGAGATAGGTGGTTTGTCAGAAACTAAGAAAAGGGAACAATTTAAAGAAGAGGGAGTGGTTAGCTGGGTCAGATGCTGCGGAGAAGAAAAATAGGATGAGGTCTTGTAGCAGCCAGTGGATTTAGTAATAGAGGAATGATTTGATAGAAGGGTGGGCCCATTCAGTGTCTTTTGAACCCCTTCTCTTTTCTCCATCTCCATCAACAGCCATTCTAGTTCCAGGCATGATCATCTCTTACATAGACTTTTGCTGTAGCCTCCTGATTGGCCCACCAACATATTATCTGTTCTGCAGAGAAAGTGATCTAGCAAACAGGCAAATCTAACTATGCTACCTCCTTGCTTAACATCTTTTAATGGTTTTCTGTTTCTTGGGATAAAGACAAATTCCTTCACATGGAGCACAGGCCTCCTGCCTCCTTCTCTCTTCCTATCTTGTACCATGTTCTCTTTCTACCTGCCAAGCCATCCTGAATGCATTGAGCTGGTCATGTCTCCCTTTGCCATTGGAACTTTGCTTGGAAGTTTCTTTCTTCCTTTTTTTAAAAAATACATTTTTATTTATTTCAGAGAGGATGGAAGGGTGGGGGGAGGAGAGAGAAACATCAATGATGAGAGAGAATCATTGATTGGCTGCCTCCTGCACACCCCTACTGGGGATCAAGCCTGCAGCCCGGACATGTGCCCTTGACTGGAATTGAATGTGGGACCCTTCAGTTCACGGGCCAATACTCTATCCACTGAGCCAAACCGGCGAGGGCAATTTTTGGAAGTCTCTTATCTCCACTTTCATCTACTTCCTTTCTATCTGTCTTTCAGAGTTTAGTCTCAGATGCACTTTCTTAGAGTAGTCTTTCCTGAACTCCCTTACATGGTCAGATTTCTCTGTCGGGTGTTCTCAAAGCATCACCTGTTTTCCCTTTATGGCTGTGGCAGGCTGTATAATGTTCCCAGTTCTTCCTCCTCCTTATATCCATGTCATGTTATAGGAAATGAATACAGGAGTCAGAGCATAGTCACTGCCGTTTATTAGCTTTGTGACCGTGAAAAGTGACTGACCTCCTTGAGCTTTATTTTCTATACCTGTAAAATGGGATTAATTGATGTCTCCTTCACAGTGTTGTGAGAAATACTTTGAAAAAATAAAACAGCTTATAAATTATAATTGGATGAAATAATTGTAAATGAAATAGTTAGGAGTAAAACTATTGGGTTTTAAATGCTAATTTTATATAATCCACCTCATTAATGTCTTTTTTCTAAAAGTTAGTCAGTTGATTCTGTTGTGTTTTGGCATACAGTTGTATCATATGGAAAAATTATTTTTCTGCTTTCTCATTTTTATACTTCTTAATTCTTTCTCTAATTGCATTGGGTAGTACTGAGAGGGTTTTTAAAATGTATTTTTAAAAGCAGTATTATTTTATTGCTTAAAAAACCCTACTTTATTGGGATATATCTGACATGCAAAAAGCCATACATATTTGATGCATACACCTTGATGAGCTTGGAGATAAGTATACATCCATGAAACCATCATCACAGTCTATGCCATTAACATATCCATCACCTCCAAAAGTTTCCTCCCAGTTTATTATTATTATTACTATATGTGTGTGATAACAACACAAGATTCACCCTCTTAGCAAAACTTTAATTAAACAATACAATATTATTAACTATAGGCACTTGGCTGTGCTTCACACCTGTTAAGATGGCTATTATCAAACAAACAAAAGATAACAAGTGTTGGCCCAAATATGGAAAAAAAGAACCCTGTATCCTGTTGGTGGGAATATAAATTTGACGCAGCTGCTATGGAAAACAGCATGGAGGGTCATTAAATTTAAAACAGAACTATCATATGATTCAGCAATCCCACTTATGGGTATATATCCAAAGGCATTGAAATCAGGATCTTGGACTGATTTTTAAAAGCAGTATTATTTTATTTTAAAAAAATCAAGAACTGATGTTGGATTTTAATGTTAGTGCTTTTTCATCATCTGTGGAGATGATTTTCTCTTGTCGTAAATGTTGTTGAAGAGAGGGTTTTTAAATTTCTGTGAAGTCTGATCAGAGATTGTCTGTACTTTTCTATTTCTTGGAATTCTGGGTCTACTTTATGACCTAGTATATATGGCCAGGTTCTGAAAATAGGCACTTCAAAAAACTGTATCTCTGTTTTCAAGCTATAGAGTTAGAAATCTGTCAATTAGATTTTCTTTGACATGATATTAGGGTTCTTGTGTTCCTTATCTTGGACCCATTTGACTTAATCTGGCCTGAAACTGAGTCACTCTGATTCATTATTATACTAAGAACTCCAGAGACTTTACAGAAGATGTAGATTCTATCTTCAATTGATTAAAGGAGACAATTTGACTTCACTTTAAAAAATACTAGTCATAGTAGGAGTTGAAAGACTGGAGAGAGCATTTTGAGCTTGGATAACAAAGGCTTTATTGGAGGACTTAGGAGGTGGAGAGTCTATAATGGGACATTCTGGGTGGGGGGTGAGCCAGGCAAGTAGGGGAGAATGTATACACTCTTTTCCCAAGATCTTACTCCCTGTGATTTTAAACAACATTTTTATTGATTTTAGAGAGGAAGTGAGAGGGAGTGAGAAATAGAAACATCAGTGATAAGAGAGAATCATTGATCAGCTGCCTTCTCCATGACCCCCACTGGGGATAGAGCTTGCAACTCAGGCACGTGTCCTGACTGGGAATTGAACTGTGACCTCCTGGTTCATAGATTGATGCTCAACCACTGAGCCACACAGGCGGGCCCCTGTGAATTGTTGTAGTGGATGAATCAGAGAGTGAGAATCACATGGGACCAGCCATCTCTATTCAGTTGACTTACACATAAGGGTCTTTGTGTGGGCCTTCCGAACCATGTGGTCAGCCTACAACACACGACAGGGCATGGAAATTTGTTCTTCAGGCTGCTCTACTAGTGTTTTTCAGCTTTGCTGCTTTATCTGGGAGCTGAAATTGGCGCTCACCTCAGTTTGATAGCATTAGCAGAGTATTTGGCCATTAATCAGGGAAATGTAGGCATTTCAGCCAAAGGATTACAGTGTCTGATACGTACTTCCTACATGGAGTTGTTTTGTCAGATGACCCCAGTAAATGACCAAATATTTAACACTGATGATGAATGATGTATGGTCTGTAGGAAGAAAAGGTATTTAAATAATGAAGCAGTTCTTTCTAGAGCCTCTTTATATGATGATTTTCTAGACTTCAAATCAGTTTTCCTCATCCAGTCTCCACATAATATATAGTTATTTCAAATCAGCTTTACTTACTGAGCTTTTTCTAGTAATGGAGCTTTGTCAGCAAAAGCTGTGCGTACCAGCAAATGGTGAATGATGGGCTTGTGTCAGAAAGAAGCTTGAGAAGTGCTTTCTGTTGTTAGATGGATGGGTCTGGAACAGGAGCTTGAAGCTCTCCAAGTGTAATAGTTTCAGAGAAAAGGTATGTCTGAAATAGGGGTGAGTGCTCCATCACTCAAACACTGGAATTTCACACACCCAAGCCAAATGCCACACGAGCTGTTGAAACCCTGGTTTCATGTTGGGATGTGTGAACTTATTTAATATAATCTTGGTTGTGGTTTCTTCTTCCCATCCCACACTCCCGTTCTCTTAGAGTTGATCAGGGCAGAATGGCAGGAAGTGCAGTAGCTACTGAAATAATAACAGGTAGGTTTATACAACCCTCACCACAACTCTCAATAAGCCAGGGTTAGTCTGTGTGAGTGCTCTGATTGCCTGAGTGCTAAGTGTGTGTGAGTGGCCTTAACCCTGCTGATTGGGGCAGGCTCTTGGAACAGCATTCTTGGCCGTCATTGCTCAGTGTAGGCGTGGAGGACAGAGCAAGCATCATGGGTGGACTGATAGAGATGGGGCATGGGACTCAGAGGGACTCGGAGGGTTTAAGCCAGTTCTGCTGTTTTTGAAATTCTGGCTGTAACTACAGGGTTGTGCTGAGTTTAGTACAGACTAATTTCTCTCCTGGCAGAATGTGATGTATCAGTTGGACGAAGTCATGTGTCTGTTGGTCTGATGCCGCTATGGACCTTGAGTGTTTCAAAGGACTGCTGGGGGAGAGACCTGACTTCTAGTGTAAAAATGGGCTCCTTGGATTTGGGAGGCTAAACTGTATGCGCTGCCTCTGTTTTATTGCTGAATTGTGTGTCTCTCAGTGGAGGTTCTTAGAGGCTGTTCAACAAAGCTTATGCTGTCAGCTAAAAGGCTTTTAGGACTTCTTAATCGCAGCACAGTACCTTTCACTTTTTCTTAATTTTTTTTCCTTTCCCTACCTTTTTGAAATCTTCAGCCTTCATGTGAACAGAAAGGACTTCAAAACATTGGAATAAAATAGTCTGAAAGCTCAGAGTGTGCTTGGCTCCTGGTAGGTATGAAGACTTGATAAAGAGGCATCTTTTGCACTGACAGGTGTTTGTGTGCCAGTGTGGAGAAGGCTTTTGATGACAAAGGTACTTAGTTTTCTGTAGCTCACCCTTATCTTGATGCAGAGGAGTTAGGAAAACTCTAATCAAGTAACTAAATAATAGGCATAAAAAGTTAGCATTGGTGTCATCTTCATTTCTTCTGCTCCTTGGTTTTTGAGATTCACTTGCCAGGCGTTAAGTAAGCAATTGGCAGGGGCGAGGGGGCCTGTGTCCTGACACTGTGCCCCTGGTTGTCCTGACACTGCCCCCATGGTTTTGAAGGTCCAGAGTCAGCAATGTTTGTGATGTGTGTGTGTGTGTGTGTGTGTGTGTATGTATGTATGTGTATGTATAAATAAATTTATTTTTAAAATATTTTTAGAGAGGAAGGGGGGAGAGAGAGAGAGAGAGAGAGAAAGAGAAAGAGAAAGAGACATCAGTGTGAGAGCAAGACAGGGATCAGCTGTTTCCTGCATGCCCCCTACTGGGGATCGAGTCCACAATCCTGGCATATGCCCTGACTGGGAATCAAACCAGCAACTTTTTGGTGAATGGGATGATGCCTAACCAACTGAGGCAAACTGGCCAGGGCCAGCAGCAATATTTTTTTTTGAAGCCAAGGGAAAATTTAGATGGGTGACAGAACTATAGGGTGTCCATAGAAAGGCGGGGTGCTCAGCAGAGATAATGAGCTGCCATCTGCCGTGGTTCCTGGAAGCATAATGCTTGCTTCATTCCCTCTTATAGGCGGGGAGCCCCCTTAACCCTTAATATACAGTTTTATTCCCCCTCCAAGGAACCAACTGAAATTGACAAGTTGTCACATGTTATCTTCAAAAAGAAGATGTGTTATCTCAGTTCTCACAAGAGTCCTTACACACATCCCTCTGTGATCTTGTGCACCTTTTCCAGAAAGGTAAATTGTACAGTTACAGCCAAGGGAGCATGTAATGCTTACTTGTTTAATGTGGTTCATAAAGAGCAGAGAATAACCTGTTTGTTGAACTGCCTCAACTATGGGGTACAGTGTTAGGACATCTTACTTTGTAGCAGTCACCCCATTATGGGCAAAACTTTCTATACCAACCCCTTTGGACTTTTGAGAAAAAAGAAAGTAGAAGGAATTTCCCCAGTGGAGGATTGTGTATTGCTGATATTGTTCTAAGTGGAAACTAAAGGAGTAGTAGAGCAAGTCTTGTTTCTCTGAAATGGTGTCTAGAAACATCTGTCCATTATTAATGAAGAACAAAATTGGACCAAGCCTGGAAAATGGATTCAACCCTGGTTTTGGTAATAATCTCCCACAAGTTGTTCCTGTAGCTCCTTTGGATTTCACATTGTTTATTTGGGGTCATCAAGCATTGAAACAGAGAGAGGAAGCTGAACTCCATGTGCCATGACACTTTGTAATGGCTGTCAGGTAGGATTGTACATAGTCAGTCGGAAGTGTCTCTGAGTTTATTAGCTTTTGCCTTCTCCTTTTTCAGAGGAGAAACTAACCTTAGTCTCCAAGTCTGTACTCTTTGGTTCTTCTCACCATGTCTTGTTACCACCAAGAAGGGTTAATACAATTTGGGTTGGTGATTTGTGTCCAGGGGCCTCACTGCTGGAACTCTTCCATTGAAAATAGTTTCCACTATGGAGAATATGATATTGGACTGAAGAGAAATGCTACAAGCTTCTCTGATGATAACAATAATAAACCACATAGATGATTGTAATAGATGACAAGAGTAATAGCAATGTTTATTAGTTTTTACTATGTGCCAGGTACTGATGCTAAGTACTTAACAAATGTTCTTATTTAACTCTAACAACCTAATGGGATATTAATAGAGGTAGTAGTGATAAGTAATAATAATCATAGCAATTACTGGGTCTGCTTTATGTGGATTATCTTATTTGAATCTCATAATAATCCAATGGGCAAGGTACTACTATAATTATGTTTCCCATTTTCCAGATGAAGCAACAGACTCAAAGAAGTTATATAAATTTACCCAAGGAGGTGGAATATGGATCAGTCATCTGATTCCAAAGTGTGCATGTATCAACTATGCATGCTTTTATCACCCTTTCTAACCACATAATTAACTAAATAGAAGCTTTCTCTAATGGGAACTTAATAAATATTGGGTTGTTATGATGAAGTAAGAAGTATTTTGGCCAAGAAGATGGCATGCTTGTGTATATGTATGTATCACACACACATGCGTGCGCACACACACACACAACACACAGAGTCAACTTCTGATTTTCTAATTTGGGGACCAATCTCTGACCATTAATTCCAGAGTTAACCTTTTCTTTTTCACCTACTACATTCTCACCGTTGTCCAGCTGTTGGGGTCAAGGAATGGAAACTGATTTGTTTATTTTTTATTACATTTATTGGGGTGACATTGTTTAATAGGATCGTATAGGTTTCAGGTGTAGATGTCTATGGCACAAGATCTGTATATTGCAGTGTGTTACCTACCACCCAAAGTCATATAATCTTCTGTCACCATATGGAAATAGATTTAAATGTAATTCTAAGCAGAGTATCTTCTTTCTTTTTTTAAGAGAGAGTGAAAGGGACGGCGGGGGACGGGGGGAGACAGAGAAAGAGAAACATCAATGTGAGATTGACACATCAATTGGTTGCCTCCCACATGCACCCTGAGTAGGGTCAGGGATCGAGCCTGAAACCAAGGTATGTGCCCTTGACTGGAATTGAACCTGGGACCCTAAAGTCTATGGGCTGACACTCTATCCACTGAGCCAGACAGGCTAGGGCAGTGGTCGGCAAACTCATTAGTCAGCAGAGCCAAATATCAATAGTACAACGATTGAAATTTCTTTTGAGAGCCAAAGTTTTTCAACTTAAACTATATAGGTAGGTACATTGTGATTAACTTAATTAGGGTACTCCTAAGCTGGCCTTTGCTAAAAACGTCCTCAATCTGATTGAGGTACGTTCGCTGAGGTCGACCCCTTCCAACTCTCCCATCCACACACGTCTTGTATACTTATTTTGTCTATCTCCTTTCCAAAAACTGGCTTCTGCGCACAGGCCACAAAGTTTCAATCGCACTGTACGTGCACGCCCGCACGTGGTATTTTGTGGAAGAGCCACACTCAAGGGGCCAAAGAACCGCATGTGGCTCGCGAGCCACGGTTTGCTGACCACTGGGCTAGGGCAAAGCAGAATATCTTGAGGACGATTATAATAACACAGTTATAGAATATTACAACTGAAAGAGCATATGGAAACTGTAAGTCAACTTTTTTGTTTGAGAGAAGGAGCATTAGGCCCTCAAGAGAGGTATGAATTGGCCCAAGGAGGCCTTTGGTTGATTAGTGCTAGAATTGGAACTAGATTTTGGGATCCAGTGCTCTCTGTATACCTCTGTATAACCCTACCACTCAATGGATTATTCTTTGAAGACAAAAAGAAGTTGTGTTTCAGTGATCTGTTTTGAAATATGGATGTCTCTAATTCTCCCTGTTGGTGTGGCTAATTTGTAGTTGACTGCCATGGTATTTTTAGATTCTTGTGGGTTTATGTCAACTTGGCTTTGGAAGCAACCTCTCCCTTCTGATTCCTTGTATCAGGAGCACAATAATTCATTTCCTTCTAACACAGAGGATATATTTGTTGGCCTAATGGATCAAGATAGTTAAGGAATTAAACTGGCCTCCACTCCCACCTACCCCATATCACCAGGAGGGAGAGTTAGCATTATTAATGGAAATGCATTTTCTTTGAAGTTTGAACTTATTTTTCAAAATACTGTTCTTTTCTCACCCAAAAGAATTGTTATTTGGTCACAGGCATTTTATTGTGTAGCTTCGTGTCCTTATTGCACTGAGTGTGTTGCTATGGCTCCCACCAACTGTTTTAAGCTGTTGTGAGACTGTGCTTCATATTATAAGGAAAGTATTTGTCACTAGGACTCTCAGAATTGAATTTGCCTGAATTAATTATGATTTCCACTCCATCCCCCTGGGCAGTATTGTGGGTGAGAGGTAATCCCTTCTGATGTCATATAGAAAAATCAATTCTGGCCCATGATACCAGCTAGTTGCCCGAGTGGGGGAATTGTCATCCACTGTAGGGTCTTTATTTCCCATTTTTCTTGGCCCTTTGCTATGGGTTCCTTTCTCTGGGCTGGTTTAAGAAGTCGCCAGGGCCAGGGAGCAGTGCTTGAAGTGATGGACAAGGATACTCTCTCCATAAAGAAAATCACAAGGGCCCCAAGTTGGGTAATAAAAGGCCTTGTCAGTGGCTTTTCTCATGTAGTCTGCATTGTTTATAGAGTGTTTCCCACTGAGAAGCACAGACACTCTTCCTTTGGCCTAGAGGGTAAGACAAGTTGAATGTTTCTGGGTTATATGTAGGATTGGTCTTGACTGGTTTGAGAATTTGCTGTCTTCTCCCACAGTCTTAAAATATGTCTCTTCTCCTTAATTTTAAAATATAGAAGTTTCTTTTTTCATTTTTTTCCAATTACAGTTTATATTTAATAGTATTTTGTATTAGTTTCAGGTGTACAGTACAGTGGTTAAATAATCATATACTTTACAAAATGGTCCCCCCAATATTTCAAGTACTCACCTGGCACCATACATTATTATTACAATATTATAGACTGTATTCCCTATGTGAAATGTAAAACTTTATCTAACAAAACCACATAAACAGTCTTAAGAGGCAGAAACAATTGATGATAAATATTTGAACCAAATATGACAAGCATAGGATAGATATCTTTACTATATAAATAGCTACCACAAAAAATAACCACCAACACCTTATTGTGCATCTATTAAAAAGGGCACTGTCAAGTTTTAGATGCCATGGGAACATACTCTCAAGATAAAGCTGCGCAAAATAGCGCGACACGGAACCGAACGCCCAGGTGTGAACGTTAACCCATATGCACTCAAAGAAAGGGCTGAAACTTCCCCATTTTCTTCCTTTCACGAGTCAGGAGAGCCTACAAATAGTTTCTCCCGTGGCATGTGACCACGGTGCCTTGGCTTTGCTCTTCCAGCCAAATGACCCTTTTGCTGAAAGTTTAATAGGGGATAAATTCACATGTGAATTCATAATCCCCTTATCTGTGCGAAGAGCATTCTGTAATGAGCCTGCAACAAAGAGAACCTTACATCTTGCAGTTTTGCTCTGACCCCACCTCTTGGCCTCCTTCCTAACCTCTCCACACCGCCTGGTTGGATGCCTTCGGCAGCGGCCCCTTGCAGAGCCCTCGCCTGCCTGCAGTGTGTTCCATGGCATTTTAAAGAAGTAGACGCACCCTCCCTGCCAGGCGTCACATGGAGGCATTTAAGGAAGTATGGTGGATGTGAGTGGGGAATGCATTTGGGCTTATGAGAAGAGCAAATAAGGGCCTGTTCTCTTCTAGTATTTATTAATTTTGAGCCTTATTTTCTTTTATGTAGTGTGACTTGGACTGTAAATCCACAAAGCAAAGTCATAGTTGTGCCACAGTTTAAGTTTTGAAGATTTATTGTTAAAATCTGCTCTCCCCCTAATGCTTTTATTACTTTCCCTTCTCTGCCCTGCCCATGATGTGGGTTACAGTTAATGCTATCTGCATATGTCTGTAAATACTGAAAATATTTTTGCTACAATGTGCATTTAATCAACTTTTTGTTACTGTTATGCCGTTTGTGCGAAGGAAAATTGTTTCTGTCTTAATGTTCTATTGAAGTGCCTTTGGAGTGATGATATCATAATCACTTTAATACATTTAAAAGCTTCAAGGCTTAGCATTTATTGAACAAAGCTCATTGAAGGAGTATAACGGATGTCTTGAGGCTTTCCGCCGCTGTAAAAGGACAGTATTGTTCATGGCCTCGGTAAAAGAAAATGTGAATTTTTATTTTATTTTGCACTGCGTTGCAATTATATTTCAAAAGCTCTTCAAGCGCGACTAACAAAGGGGCTGTTTTTACCAATTGTTGTAATGTCACATCTCAGGGCCGACTGCTGTGAGTTTAACATTAATAATGGACAGCAATTTAAAACTTCATCACCAAAATCCAACCTCTGAGATCCTAAAAGATGTCCTTGGAGAATGAGTGCTTCGGAGTTGGAAGTGAGTGGGAAACTTGCTTATTCCCAGGAATCTCCGGAGTCCTGGCCCTTAAGGAGCTCCGTGAAGAGGCCTGGGGAGTGAGGGAGGGGTCCCGAGGTGTGTGTGTGTGTGTGTGTGTGTGTGTGTGTGTGTGTGTGTGAGCCCATGGAATCAGATTGGGTAGATGGCACGTGGGAAGCCAAGGGAGCCCCTGAGAATGCGCGTGGGTGCCAGGGGTGTCCTCTCAGAGTCCCTGGTCTGACAGAAGAGGCAGGGCTGTACGCGATAAAGCCACGCCCCTGGAAAGCGCGGTGAAGAAGCTGTGGGTGCTGAAGAAGTAATGAAAAAATACTCGGCCATTGTCAGGGCTGAGATGGTAGCTCACGTCCTTGAAACCTGGCGCCTCCTGGGACCTTGGCCTCATCTTCCCTGCTGTCGGGTGACTCCTCAGCACTGGCCTTGGAACCGTATCCCCAGGGGTCCAGGCCTGGTGTCGGACATTAGCTCAAGAAATTATTTCTTTATCCCACTCAGTCCTAAAGACCACTCACCATTTCCTGTTTCTCATTCCCATGGTCCCATTGCTTAGCTTCTGGCCTTGAGACGCCCTGACTGACTTGCCTGAAATTGACTTGCTTGAAGCATGCATCTCTCCTGAATTTTCTTGAAGGGAAAGCAGGCCTTTCGGAACTCCCTTGCTATGAAGTAGGGCTTCTGAGGCCTAATTAATTATTAAATTATGCTTTTCTCCACTCCCTCCTGTAAGTACCATGCCCTGAGAAGGCGAATTTGCTTGAAATGATGGGTTTGATTTAGTAGCTTGAAAAGGGTGGTCTTTTACTTTGGGCCTTTCCCAGATGGTGAGGTGTGGGGGCGGCCATTGCTGGCAGCCTGCCTGTTCTCATTCGGGTGGTAGGGACTAGTTAAAGACGATGATTAGAGTGTGGTCCTTTAGCTAGCTAGTATTGTTAGACACTTCATAAAGATATTATTTATCCATCTACTACTTTGTACCAGTGAGGACTAGGTTCACTTTCATGGGATTGATAATCCCAGTTACCAGCAGCTTCAACGAGGTTCATGTGTATGTCTCTCTTACGTTAGAGAAGTCTAGAGGCAGACAGTCTAATTACCAGGAGCCCAGGCTCCTTTCCCTTTTCCATTCTCTCTCTCTGGGGTATGGCGTCTTGGACTAAACCTCATGGTCCAAGACGCACAGGATCCAGCCATCATATCCACACTCCAGGCTGGCAACAGGAGGAAAGGCTGAGGAGGACATTCCCTCCTCCCTTTAAAGAAATGTTTGTAGCAGTTCCACGCAGCATTCTAGATGTAAGGCCTTACCTCGATGCAAGGGAGGCAGGGAACTGCAGTCTTCTACCTGCGTGGCAGTGTGCCTGCTGAAACTCGAGGCTCTGTTCCTGAGGGAGAGGGGGAGGAAGAGATAGTGGGCTAGGCCACCTGTAAACTCTGCCGTACCATTTATCAATTTATTCATGTCATTCCCGCTCTCACATGTGTGCATACTTTACCATCTTCCAAGCTGTGGTTGGAACGCCCCTCCCCAGTTCCTTACATTCCCCAGACTGGCCTTTTATGACTTCTTTTCCCTTTCAAGGTTTCCCTTGATGTTTGTTTTAACCTGCTTTTATCGATATGAAGATGTTGGGGATGGAGGAATCCTTTTCTTGAGTGCCAAGTCTTTATTTCCCCCTGCCCCCCATAACATTTTTATTCAGCGAAAACATCAAGGCCTACCTTTCAGGGGGAAAAGGTGACTAAAGAGCTGCCAAAGTGGATCTTGGAAGCCGCTGAGCTGTCTTTTCACTCTTTGTGGGATCGCGACTGTCACTCTTCTCTAGACCCTGCAGGCGTCTGGGCCAAAATGCAGCCCCCTGAGGTCCCGAGTCCTGTGGCTTGTGGGATGATGTGCTCTCTACCCCATAGAAATCCTTGGAATCTGGGAGTCCAGGCCAGTGTCATGCTTTCACCCTCCTGCGAACAGATGACTTTAAAGAATTCTCAGATAGGAGATGAAGGCCGTGCCTCGGGGTGAGCTGGTTCTGGAGAGCCTCAGCTGTTGCAAGCCCCAATGATGATGCTTATGTTGGTCCCCAAGCTCCAGGGGCGAGGCCCCCCCCGCCACTGAGCACAAAGGTGCTTTGAAGCAGGATGCTGCTGCAGATGGCGTGACTGTGCCCCTTCTTGTTCCTCCGCCCAGCCTCTCTGTCCTTCGGCAGGAGTGAAGTTCTCCAAACCAGGAATTGGGACATGGAGGATGAAATTAAATGAGAACATATGTAAAGTGCCTGGCACAGAGTAGGTCCTTAGTAAAAGGAAATTTCCTTTTAATTCAATTTGCTATGCTAAATTCTTAGTAACTACTTATTAGTTTTATAATCAAAAGCTTTTTAAAAACACAGTGTATGTCCTAATTCTAGTTTTATTTTATATTTAACAACCCTAATCTTGTTGTTTGTGACTGAAGATGTTCAATGGCACAGGCTCTCGTATGACTATTTTTCAAGCAGCTCCCTTTCCTCTCCATGAGATGAGTATACCCCCAAAGGCACTTTGGCAATGAAAACCATAGTTGTGCCAAAATGCAGGTGATTTCTAAACTGGAAGCATTAACCTGCCCCAGCACACTTTTGGAAATGCAGTTGAAGAGGGCTTCAGCCAATCCGATGACAACTATGGATCCTCTTCTCAGAAAAATGTATATGTGTGTATGCATAGAATTTTTCACATAATTTCACATGATCTGTGGACTTCATTCTCCCTGCACCTCTCTTTCTCCCTCCCGTAAGGAAATCTAGATTAAGAATTCCTGGATGGCCCAAGTGGTGTGGCTCAGTGATTGAGTGTCGACCCATGAACCAGGAGGTCATGGTTTGATTCCAGGTCAGGGCACATGCCCAAGTTGCGGGCTTGATTCCCAGTAGGGGGCATGCAGGAGGCAGTCAGTCAATGATTCTCTCTCATCATTGATGTTTCCATCTCTCTCTCCCTCTCCTTTCCTTTATCTGAAATCAATAAAAACATATTAAAAAAAAGAATCTCTGGATGAACTTTTAATTTATCTTTAAAAAGGATTGTAGATATTGACACTAAAAAAAAGGTGAAGAGAAGGGAATGGACAACAGGTGTATGGGTGGGGAATGGTGAGTAGATACACACATTTATCAAAACTCATAGAATAGTATGCTCAAGGTACTATTAAATGAAAAGCAAGGCCACACTAGAATGAAAAGCAAGTGGTTGAGATAGTGTCAGAATGATAAAAATGATGTTGCACATCAATGTGACATTTATTCCTCCAGTGTCTATAGGAAGTGTAAAATGGAAAGGCTCAAGTTTATTGTGGAAAATTTCAATTATACAGAGAAGTTGAAGGAATTGTGTAGTGAACATGCATATACCCACCATTCAGGGGCTATTGGGGTTCTTCCGGTAACATTTTACTATACTTGCTTTATTCTACCTCTACTCATCCATCAATCCATCTCATTTTTGGAAGTTGCAGATGTCAGTACCCTTCACCCTAAACACTCGGCATCATATCATTTACTGGAGTTCAACATTGGCTCACTTCCTTTTTTTTTCTATAGAGACATTTTAGAACTTTAAGCATACTACTCTATGAGTTTTGATAAATGTGTGTATCTACTTAATCCATTCTCCTTTCAAAAAGGAATCCTGACCTCATCCTAGAAAGTGTCCTCATGTCCTTCCCAGCGATTAACTGCTTCCTCTGTTTAAGAGGCAGTCACTTCTGATTTTTTCCACCACAGCTTGATGTAACTGCTTTCGGACTTCATGTGATTGGACTCGTATAGTACAGTGTGTTTGAGACTCACCCAGATTGTGTACATAGTTCTTCTTATTGTTGGATTCTCTCCCCTTGTATGCATGTGCTACTTGTCCATTCTCCTGTTGAATGTCAACCGAGCTGTTTTCAGGTTATAACTATTAAATCTTAAGTGGCTATGAATATTTGCATACAAACCTGTATATGTGCCTATATTTTCATTTTTCCTGAGTAAATGCTTGGGAGTGGAATTTCTGGGCCCTGGTATAATGTTGTGTTTGGTTTTATAAGAAATTGCCAGACCTTTTCCCAAAGTGGTTGTTCCATTTTCACTTCCACCAACAGTGTCTGAGAGTTCATGTTGCTCCACATCCTTGCCAACATTTGATGTTGTCAGTTTTTTTAATTACAACCATTCTGCTGGGTGTGTAGTAGTGTCTAATTTTGGTTTTAATTGGACTAGGGCCTGGGGCTCCAAAATGGCCAGTTCTTAGGTTCCTAAATCCCCATTGAATTCAGAGGCATTATCTCTATTCTTATGGAGTGTGTGGGAATAGCTAGTGAAAATCTTATGGAGCTATAAAACTTCCTGCAGGTTTTCCCCCCTTTAAGTTCTGTATGACTCCCAAATGCTTAAAAGCTCTCTCATCTTTATAGTTAGCCAAAGCCACTTCACGGTGCTACTGTTGCAGAAAGGGAGCTGGGACCCGGCAAGGCGAGGTGTCCATCCTCCTGACGAAGCCGTTGTGTGTGCGTGCAATGCATGTGCATGCGTGTATGCGGATGCGTGGAGCTCTTGACACTCGGGGAGCTCAGAGAGTCAGCAGCTGGAGCCTCGCATCCAGCCTGTGCCACAGCATTATCAGAGACTTGGAGAAACTGGACGGAGTTCAGAGAGGAGCAGCTAGTACGATTAAAGGGCTTGGAGGGATTAAGGGATTGATTTATGAGGAAAGATGAAAAGAACTTAATGTGTGCTGCTTGACTAAGTGGGTACATGATAATAGCCTGCAAACATCTGAAGGGTATAAACACCGGAGAGGGAGAGGAATTAGCACAGGGTGAGGAAACTGATCCAGGCATAATGGGGGAAATTAAGTAAGGGGGGAGGGGAGGATGGGCAAGTTGGCAGAGTAAGAGTCAGGGGTGTGACTTCTATGAATTCTCTCTTTCAGAACTCGGAGCGGGGAGTGAGTGAGTTTGGGGAAGATGAACCCTAAGAGCCATTGTGGGTTCTCCTAAAGCAGGCAGGTAGAGGGAAGATATTGAGTGCCTACTGTGTGCTGTGTAAAGCAAGACCATGTGATGAAGTGCTGACCTGGACACACAGGCTGGGAGCCTGGAGGCAAGAACGACAGGTGGTGATGGAGAACGAGGTTGCAGAGCCGACCTGAGCAGTGAAACCTAGCCATGCCCCTACATCTCTCCTCGGTAGTTTTTCTGTGGTCTGGGAAGCACTGACAGTTTTGTTTTGCATCAGGTTTTCTTGAGTGTGAAGTTCCCACCCCACGTCTTTTAGCGGCCCAGGTATTTCCCCCATTCCCAAAATGCAGCTCTCCATGACTGGCCCATGGAGTTCATCTCTCACTGTCTGGGCGTCTTTCTCAGGTGGGGGTGTGAGATTGGGAAACAGTATGTGGACGGTGAAGAGGAGGGAAATGACGCCAGGCTGCCTGAGGCCAGACTCGACCTCCATCCTTCCCAGCTGGGTGAGTGGGCCCACTTCCTTATTCTGTGGGCTGGCCTCAGGTTTCTTCTCTGCAAAATAGAGAGAATAACAGCCCCTCGCTGCACAGAAGAGTCGTGAAGGGTACACGAAATAATGTGTGTGGGTGCTTAACATAGGCCTGGCAAAGAGTAAGTGCTCAACAAACGCTGGCTGCTGCTACAGTCACGGTTATCATTACCTTGGTACCATGTCTTGGGCCCAGCGCTTGCCTGAGCAATGCCTTTGGCATGGAGACAGCCTTGTCTCTCACAGCAAGTAGGGAGGTGCTCACAACAGCCTTGGGGCTGGAGGAAATGCTTGCACCCCAGGAGAAGGAGGAAATGGGTAGCACCTCTTTTTCCTGCGGTTCCAGGGTTTCCAGAGATGGCCTTTAGTGAGAGCCAAGGTCTGGACATTAGACCCCCGGCTTGGCTGGGTGAAGGAATCTGGTTCCTTCCCATCCCTGCACCCGCGTCCCCCTCTACCCCCCCCCCCCGCCCCCCACTTAGTTCTGTGAAAAAATAATTAGGCTGTGAGTTAGAAAACCTGGTTTTACTTGGTTTTTTCAATCTCCTCAGTGGTTAAAAAAGTGGGGGTGGGTTAAACTAGTGTTTTTTAAAACTTTTTTTTTTCCTCTCAAGCAGAACCCCTTAGTTATGTGCTATGTGGAACCTCAATATACATAATAGTCCCAAACTGAGCTGCTTCTGAGTGGGGTGGGAGGCTGGAGATTTGTGTGACTGACCCCTGTCATCCCTTGTGGGAGTCCTGGAGGTGCCCCCCGTGCCTCCCCAGAACACTGTGTCACACACACAGCTGAGCCCTTTAGTATGGTTACTGTTATCATCCTGGTGAGAGCTAAAAAGAACCTGTGGGCTTACAGTTTGCTAAATGCTTTGCATCTATTAGCTGATTATAGCCTCTGGATATTACCACAAGATGTAGAGCATTGTTATCCCTGACCTACAGATGGAGGAATCAAGGTTGGGAAGATCTTGTAACTGAAGTCACAGATGATCCCTCAGCTCTTTAATCTCCAAGACAGTCAAATCAGTTTCTCCAACAGGTTTTCAAGTGACATAGAGGATGCTCTGTAAATACATAGCAATGTGAGTCAGGCTGTTCCTTTGGATTGGCTTCCCCAGCTCTAGAATGAGGCCATGTTATCTGCTGCCCGTCCACTGGACAGACCCTTCGATTGCTCTTGGTATGTTGTCCCTACTTTGAGACACAGACTTTCCCATTGCAGGGGCTACTCATTCATGACCTCTCTCTAGGAAGATAAGGCTAGGCTTTCACCAAGCCAGAGCAGGCTTTCGAGGGTCCTCCTGAATTCAGGGTGCTGGAATGCTGTTTTGTTTTTTAAAGCGCCTTTTTCCTTTTCTACCTGTCACTCCAGCAGGAGTCAGTCTGTGGTTTATGCCTTTCTAAACATATGATAAACATCCCGAATAAACTGTTTACACTTCTTTCTTTGAAACAAGCATTTTTAATTGGCGGTGTCAGACACGGCAGCGCATAACAACTTGTTCTATTGATTGGAATTCATATTTATACCCTTGCAAAATGTGTTCCCAATTGCTCCCACATTTGCCTGATGTGTGTGTGGTTAAATCTTTTTTCTTCTTATTGCTAAAGTTCTAGCTGACCTAATAAGTTTCTAAAAGTAGTGGTTTCCATGTGTGTGTCCTTTCTGTTGCAAGAGAGGCCAGGGGAAATGAGTGAGAGGGACTAGGCCTGTTTATAGACACGGAAGTGGGGTCGGTTTGTGAATATTTGTTGTTGGCTTTTCCATATTGAGGGTTTTCCAGCGTGAAATTTTATCTCAGATGACCCAATGGAGAGAATAAAAACCAAATATTAACATTAACCAGAACCCAGCACATCAAGACGTTGAATCTGCTATACAGATAAACCTAACCAATATGGGCCTCAAACCCGATGCTAATGAAGTCTGAGTTATTCTGTTAGTCAGAGAAGATTAATTGCTACAAAACCAGCCCCAAATCTTCGTGGCTTAACGTGATGTAAATCTGTTTTGTGCTCTCTCAAGTTTGAAGCAGAGGGTGTGTGTATCCATGGGCATGAGGTGGGAGAGGACAGCTGTGTTTCATGACATCATCCAGGGCTCAGGCTCCTCTCTCCTGTGGCTCCCCTCTTCGCTCTGTTCCTGGAGTCCTTTCAGTTCTTCTCATGGATGAGGGCAGAAAAGACGGGAGAAGAAGGCATACCAACTCATAACCTTCTTAGCCCCGAAGTCTCACACCTCACTTCCTTTCACATTCCACTGGTCAGAACTAGTTATGTGGCCTCCCCTTTGTGAGGGGAGACTGGGAAATGAAGTCCAGCTGTGCCCGGAAGAAGAGAACAGGACGGTGGTGAGCCCTCATGGTCTCCTGTTGGTGGACATGGTTTGGGAGGGGATTATCATTAACCTACCCAGTCCAGAGAACAAGTTATATGCCTTCCTTCTTTTTAGACTTTCTTTTCTTTTCTTTTTTTAAAATATATTTTATTGATTTTTTACAGAGAGGAAGGGAGAGGGATACAGAGTTAGAAACATCGATGAGAGAGAAACATCGATCAGCTGCTCCCTGGGGATGTGCCCGCAACCAAGGTACATGCCCTTGACTGGAATTGAACCTGGGACCCTTCAGTCCGCAGGTCGACGCTCTATCCACTGAGCCAAACCGATTAGGGCTAGACTTTTTTCTTTAAAAAATTAACTTCTGATTCAAATAGATGGAATCATTGCTGTGTGCTTCTGTTTATTCTTTGGTAGAAAGAGGGTAAGGTAAGAGCCTGTCAAGCCATAGTGTTTCTTTGGGGAGAATTGGGTATAATAAACTTCTCATGGCATCTTAGACTTCTGAGCCTGGTTGGCCCTTGAACTCAGGAAGGTGTAAGCATGGGCCTGAGTTTACATTTGCTGTTTCTCCCAAGGGCTTCAGAGGCCTCCCAAGGCTAGATCTACTAGGTGCACTCCCCGCTCCTTGTCCTGACCAGAGCTTGTTCTCTCTTCCCTTCCCCAAACCTGCAACCTTCCCTCCTCAGTGAGGCCTCTATGCCCACACCACCCTATGCCCCATAGCACTCAGCTGCATCCCTTGGTGCCTTTGAATTTCATGTGAGAAGCCCAAACACCGAAGTGTCTGTGGCAGGTGAGATGGCACTGCTTTCTCTGGGGAAGGCAGCTTTGGAGATGAGGATACCCCTGTCAGTTAATAGCCCATTCTCTTTATTGCAGGTACTACAGTTGTGCCTGTTGTCCCTAAAGTCAAGTTTGCATTGGAATATGAAGTCAGCTGGCTTTTAGGAAGGTTTCATGGGATTCTTCCAGAGCACTTCATTATGCAGCTTGGAGGTTTCAGGTTTGCATGCTATAGAGTATTGCTGTTGCCGTGTGTGTGTGTGTGTGTGTGTGTGTGTGTGTTTAAGGCAGGTGTTTGGGAATGCAGGTGGCATTAGGCTTGTGGACATTTGGAGAGCTTGGCCATAGCCCCTATGATTCAGTTGTGCTGTTTTATAAGTGGTCAGGAATCCAGTATGCCCTGTTTCCCATTCAGTTAATAAAATATTAGTGTTATAAACTGTGACTATTGGTTTATAAAAACCGTAATCCCTTTGCCACCCTCTGTTACCTTGGTTTAGAATCAGTTTGTTTGAGCATTAACCACCTTCTGGCTTGCATCTAGGTGGTTGTCTAATGGGTCATTAAGTACCAGTGAGACTCAATTTCTCTGGGCTTTTTTTTTTTTGGTATCACAGTAGATGTACTGGGAATAAAATGCACAAGGAACTGCATCACACAGTAGGTTGTCTTTATGGGGGAAGAAGCTGAGGGAGGGAGAACAGGCAGGGTACTTCCCCGGTATTTAGTTATGAGAGCCTTAGCTTTGTTTGGAAAGATCCTCAACCTGGAAACATCCACAACTTGGGAACATAATGGTATCTGATTAGCCAGGTATCCTATAGACAAAGGGGTATTAGTGAAGTAAAAGCCATGGAAGGTACCAGAGTCATCCATTAATTCATTTCTGTTTTAGCTCATTCGTTTATTAAAGATTTATTGACTGTCTCTGTGCCATGCATCATGCCAGGTGCCAGAGATTCAGAAGTGAGCAATAGCCAGGATGCCCTATCCTCACTGAGCATGCAGTGTTGGGTAGGAAGCGGGGAACTGACAATCACATAAATGGAATATTCACTCCATATTTTATTTTATTAATAGGAAATAAGGCATAACAGATACTTGGCTAATTACCAATAGAAATACTGCAAAAGGGTCATGGGTAAAAATGTATGTATAAGTATAAATGTGCATACAGTAATAGGAGTTGACCTGTGAGAGGTCAGGGAAATCTTCTCTAACCATGTGATACTTGAGTTAAGAACTGAGGGATGAGTAGGACTTAACTAAATAAGGATAGAAAAAAGCATTCTAGGCAGTGGGAACAGCATGTGCAAAGGCTCTGAGGTGAGAGAAAGCACGTTAGGTACTAGGGACCAATAGAAGGTTGGTGTGGAGTGTGGTAAAACAGAAGCAGATGGGGGTCAGATTGTACTGAACCTTGTATATGTATTAAAGATTTGTGGGCAGACTCAATGGGTACCACAGCCTTGCTGAAGTAAGGACTGCTCTGTGGGGAGGGCCCCTGCACAGTTGACCATCCACAGTAGTCAGTGGTGGCAGTCAATCCTTGCAGCAGATCGGTATTGGAGTAAATCCCTCTCATTGATGTACTAACAACAATCAAGGCTCAACTACAACAGGAAGGTCTACATAGCCCACAGGAGGAGAGGTTGCACAATTGGAGTGCCCAGCTTGGGTGATCAGGGAGGCTGTGTCACCAGACCATACTGGACCCAACAATAGGCCTCTCTATCAAGCCCAGGAGACATAGCAGCTCCACCTAATACATAGAAACAAAGACAGGGAGTCTGCCAAAATGAGGAGACAAGGAAACACATCCAAAATGAAAGAACAGAGCAGAACTCCAGAAAAAGAACTAACTAAAACGGAGATAAGCAATCTGTCAGATGAAGAGTTCAAACACTGGTAAAAGGATGCTGAGGACCACAGCATCATAAAAAAGAACCAGTCAAAAATGAAGGATACACTAACTAAAATAAAGAATAATTTCCAGGGAATCAGCAGTAGAGTAGGTAAGGCGAAGAATCAAATCAGCAATTTGGAATATAAGGAAGCAAAAAAATACCCAACCAGAACAGCAAAAAGAATTAAAAAAAATGAGGATAGTGTAAGGAGCCTCTGGGACAACATCAAGCATACCAACATTCGTATTATGGGGGTGCTAGAAGGAGAAAGAGAGAGAGAGATCAAGAAATGGAATACCTATTTGAAAAAGTAATGACAGAAAACTTACTTCCCTAATTTGGTGAAGGAAACAGACATACAAGACCAGGAAGTGCAGAGAGTCCCAAAATCCAAAGAGGCCCACACCAAGACACGTTATAATAAAAAAGCAAAAGGTTAAAGACAAACAGAGAATCTTAAACGTAGCAAGAGAAAGCAGTTGGTTACGTACAAAGGAGCTCCCATAAGGCTGTCAGTTGTTTTCTCAACAGAAACTTTGCAGTCCAGAAAGGATTGGCAAGAAATATTTAAAGTGATGAAAAGCAAGGACCTATAACCAATATTACTTTACCCAGCAAAGCTATCATCTAGAATTGAATGACATATACAGAGCTTCCCAGACAATTAAAAACTGAAGGACTTCGTCCACCAAACTAGTATTATATAAAATGTTGAAAGATCTTTAAGAAGAAGAAAAAAAAAAGATAAAAAATATGAACAATAAAATGTCAATAAATACCTATCTATCAATAAATGAATCTTTAAAAACAAAGAAACAGAACAGAAACAGACTCATAGATACAGAGAACATTTTGATAATTGCCAGCTAGAAAGGGTTTGGGGAATGGGTGAAAAAGGTGAAAGGATTAAGAAGTATAAATTGTTTGTCACAGAATAGTCACAGGGGATCTAAAGTGCAGCATAAGGAATATACTAGTAGTCAATAACATTCAATAACTATATCTGGTGTCAGATGGGTACTAGCTAGATATATTGGGATGATCACTCAGTAAGTTGTATAATGTCTAATCACTGGGGTGTACACCTGAAACTAATATGACATGGTATGGCAACTATAATTGAATATTTAAAACAAGTTAAATGAAAAATGAAAAAATTTAAAAAATAAAAAGGCAAATTTGAGTAGTAGATACTAATTAGCATCAACATAAGTAAGAGAGAAAGGTTATAGGGATGACACCTGAGTGCTTGGCTTGGAAACTGGATGAATAAGGGTTGTTTTTTTACTTATGCTACAGGTTTAAGTTATAACATGACTGAACAAGATGGAAATGGGTTGCTTTTTCACATCACAGTCCAAGTGTAAGCCCTGCAGGGCTGGTATGGTGGCGCCATAACTTTGTACTTTTAGAATCCTGTTTGTATTGCTGCCATCTCCAGACTGTTGTCCTTATCAGCATGGTCTGGCTGGCTCACCACTGTGTTCATATTCTCCATGTTTCTTCCATTCAGAGTTACTACCCAGAGCTTGCTCACATCCCATGGGCCACAACTTAGTCAGATGGCCACAAATAGCTGTAGATAACCAGGGGACAATCAGCCGTCTCTACCATAGTGACAAGTCATAACATAGAAAGCACCAGAAGAGGACAGGTTGGTAGGAGAAGATCAGGAGCAAGTGTTAGATGTTTATTTCAGGTTCTGCTTGGGATCCTTATGGTTTCTCCCCTATTCTGTCTTAGTCCATGATCTCTTCATTGCTGTTCCTGTCCCCATGGCCCCCATATTCTTCCTACCTGGCATGCCCTTCTCTCTCCCCGTCCATGTGTCAAGGACCAGCTGATTCTCACAGCTCCATAACACTGTGCCTGATGCTTCCACCCAGCTGCTCCCACTCTGACACTCATCATTCCTGTCACTGCCTTGTGTCATGACAACAGTTCTCCCACTGCTGGCTTATCGTTTCTGTTTAACTCATGCTAAATGACTTAGCTCTTCACATCACTATTGCATGTCTCAGTTCAGTTCAACATGTATTTATTAAGTGCCTACTATGGGCCAGACTAACTTCTCCTCTCCCCCTACCGTTCCCTAAAACACAAACACAGACCTTTAAGGTCTTAATTATTTTTCATAAGAAAAATCCCAGTGAGCTTAGTGTCTGGGTGACCCTTGGGACTCTTTTGGAGCTATTTCCATGGTAGGAGGCAGTGAAATATAAGAGGCAGAGCCTAAAATAAACCTCTAAACCTCAATTTTCTCATTTCTTAGTACTCCTTCCTTGCCCACTAATCCTGTCCTGCCTTACTGCTGCAGTGACAGCCAGGCTGAGGCGGCCATAAACATGGGCCTTCGGTGTAGCATGGATATCAGCATTATGGAAGAGTGATGTGGATGAGTGTTCCAAGAGGACTCAGCTTCCTTCTTTCAGTCGCTGGGTGGAAGAGGGGCCTGAATTGGCAGCAAAGCTGAGATTTCCAAACCCACTAACTCTTCTGTCTTTTCAGTCGTTGCTTGTGTTATTGTTTGATTAAAAGTAATCACTCATTTTTTAAAATTCATATCTTGGTATCTGTTTCTTGGTTTGTTTTACAGCAGATCAATGAGACATGGTCCCTGCCCTGCAGAAGCTCAGGGGATGGTGGGAAGAGCAAAAACTCTGTATCTACTTGATAAGCCAATCATGTCCCCATAGCTGGGTTGGTTATAGGCTCCATGGAGACTCAGACATGCTCTTTGGAGTCCCATCTGTCTCTGACAGAGCTCAGCACCATGTCGGGCTGTTGGCTTGTGTCCCGTGACCTTGATGAATGATTTCACTCACTGATTGCTACATATCTTTCCTTGGAGCACTTGGTGCCTTGAAGTCTTGGAGTGTGAAAGTGGAGATTTCGTCTGTTTCCTGGATGGGGGTGGGTGAGTGGAAGAGGGCTTGTGGGAGGTTTCCTCCTCACTGATAGTGAAAGTGCTTTGGAAATCTGAGCCAGAGGTTATGGCAGAGGAAGCTTCTGGTGTGAGGAGCTTGGATGTTGGCTGCCCTTCCCCTAGTTATCTTGTTCCTGGCTCTTGTACAAGGAGTTGTGATGTTCTCAGGGGCTTGAGGATGTGGGTGGGTCTTCCTGGGTTCCCAAATGCAGATGCTCATTCAGGTGTCAAGTTCAGTGTTTGCTCAGCTATGCACAAACCTTGTGTTCTATCATCATTTCCCTTCCCCCCACCCCCGGTGACATCTTATGTACAAGGAATGACTCTCCCTGGGTAAATAGTGTATTGTCACTCTCCCCCAACATATAACCAACAAACAAGATGGCACTGCTTGGAAACAGAAGGCTTGTTTGAAGTATCACAAGATGGTGACACAATCCATTGGGAACCTTGGTAGTTAGGGACACCCCAGTGAGAGCATGAGCACCACTGAAGCAGCTCCTGCATGCCCTGTGCCCACTTTTGTCCTGTCATTTTCTTTTTTTTTTTTAAAAAAAATATATTTTTATTGATTTCAGAGAGGAAGGGAGAGGGAGAGATAGAAACATCAATGATGAGAGAGAATCATTGATCAGCTGCCTCCTGCACACCCCCCACTGGGGATTGAGCCCACAACCCAGGCATGTGTCCTGGCCGGGAGTCAAACCGTGACCACCTGATTCATAGGTCAACACGATGACAGTGACACACTGGCCAGGCTGACCTGTCATTTTCCAGAGCCTTTTCTGAACGATGAGTTAACTGAGTTCCTGAGGTACCAACAAGCCTACCTAGGCGACAGGCACAAGAGAAAGGGCCTCTAATCGGATGTCCCGATGCGTGTGTTCACTAAGGGGTCATGTTGAAGTCACCCAGTGGGGAGGGCATGGGACCCCACTTGGATAAATAACCAAGGGAGTGAAAAAGTTGGAAAATGTGGTATGAATTTCTTACTTGCATTGTTCTGGAGCCAGTTCCTACCCTGTCAGTTCTCTCTGCACTCCACCCCACCCTTCTTAATGACTTATTTGTACTGGAAAGCAAACTATTAATCACAAACAGAATGGCTCTGTAACTTGCAAACAAACACAGAACAGTTCTAGGGGCTGTGAAAAAGCCAAACTCTTGGCAGATATTTGAAAACGTGTTTCTTTTATATATATTTTAGAAATGCCACCATTTTTCCTTAGGCACAGAAGGTTCCCTTTAATTAGCAGTGAATTTCCCATTTCCTCTTTCTTCCCGAGGCATCTATAAAGCCCTGGCCTAGTAAAAGGCAGGTACACAGCTCTCACTTGAGCCCTATTGATGTGCTAGTATAGTTTTAATTGTGTGGAGATTTCCTTGCCAAAGTAACACATGCAGAAGCACTTTGAAAACGAATCGGGTTCGTAACTCTTTCGCTGTCTAGAGCTCTTGAATTATGAATGTCTCTTCCGCTGCCTATTCAGTTCTCCTGAATCTGTAAAATTACTTTAATAACGTGTGTGGGGGTAATGTTACTATGTTTGCTCAGTAGTGTGAATTTATTAGCATTCCTACCCCACCTCAGGGAGCTGGCTTGGTCCTTTTGATGCAAGCCCTTGGTTGCAAGAAGAGGCAAGTTATGGTGGTGTGTGTGTGTGTTTTTTTCCCTCCTTCTTCCTTCCACCATTAGCGATCATTCTGTTGCACAGAGTACGTGATAAATCAACCTCAGGAGAGTCAGATTTGCCATAACATGACATTACCTATCAGCTCGTCAGGTCTGAGTTGACTCGCAGCCTTTGGGCTGTATATTTCTTCAAAGTCTAGCGCCAGTTTCTTAGTCAGCTCTCACTAATTTCAGAGTGGAAGGGAAACTTGACTGGAGTGCTGTTTGGGATCTGCTTTTTAATCCTGGTCTGTTTAATGTTTGCTCCTGACAGTCTAGGCCAGACATCATTTTAATGGTATGTGTGGTGATAAAGCCAATAAACTGTCAAGATGATTGATAATCTAAGCATTATAGCAATATGACTTTCCTGTTCTCCTCTGTGCTTTAGATGATGGTTTCCAAATTGAATTCCTACAGTGTGTGCTGTATGTGTGTGCCTGTTGGAGGCTCCCCTCACAGCGTTTGAAGGAGGTAGCTGTGTTTAATGTAAGATTTTTAGCCCTCAATTACCCACACAAATATATCTGCATACGTGTCGGTACCCTCTAATTTGGGAAACATCAAGAATTTATGGTTCTGCCCTTGTAACAGTCCCCCAGCAATTTATGGGCACTGGTGGAACTTTTTATTATGTCTTTATGATGTTTTTTCACCTGGCATGCATCTTAGATTCCATGTGGTTGATTCTGTTATCTGTGGTTGAAAGACATTACAGATAACAAAGTGCACTGTATTAAAGGCAGGCTTCTGGTTTCCTTTCCTTTTCTCTTGCTTTTTTCTTTTAATTTAGCAGACATTTTTTAGCATCTGGTCCTCATCTCATTAATCAGACTCGACCAGGTGTTTTAGGGTGGTGACAATGGGAGTGCTTAGCCCCTCTTTGTTGGCCCTCATGGGCCACCGTTGCTGGTTTCCATCCCCCTTCCTTGGCGCAATGTTGCCTGGGAACAGAAACCCAATGGCCAAAGTGGACCTTTTTCGTGCATGAGTGCGATCGTGTGTGTGTGTGTGTGTGTGTGTGTTAAACACACTTAAGCAATTTTAACAGGAGGAAAAAAAAGTGAACATTAAACTCAAAACTCTTATTGTAAGTTAAAATTCTCTTCTGCTTTCTGCTAACACAGACCATGTGTTTTTGCATAGTTGTGCAGCGTGTGCTTGTTTTCTCAGTACTACTTTTAAGGTTGTGTGTAGAAGACACTGGACTATAACACTGGATCTCTGAGGGTCCCAGGATGTGACTGCCAGCAGGGTGTCTCTGCTATGTGTTGTGTGTCATTTGCTGTGTATTTCTTCCAGAGAAGGTAGCATGATTAGTGGCATGGCTTGGATTGATGTCCCTGTGTCCCTATTTGGTATCAACCGTTCTTTCTATTTAATTATTTTCCTCATCTTCATTGATTACTTATTTTTCTTTTGTTCAGGACATACGGGGCAAGTCACTTCATTTTTCTGGCCTCCGTTTCTTTATCTGTAAAATAAAGGGGGTTGAATTTGCTGGCCTCTAAACTCACTTTCATTGTAGAAGCCTATTAATTTTGATGATGAGAATTGAGGAAGGATTGGGCTTTGTACTGTGAACAGTTTCCTAAAAATGATTCAGTCTTGTCTTTTCTCACATTCTGTTCTGAATGTGTGGGATTGTCCCTTCTTCTCCTGCTGTCTAGAACCTAAACTTTTATTCCTGTTTCTTGTGGTTCACCAGGCCAAAAAGAATGGATGGTTTTCCCATAGACATACATGAAATATTCAGAGGAGATTGGCACATTAGCTTTGTTTTACGTTACCTGCCAGCAAATGTTTGTCATAGATCACCTTAATCTGAATTAAAAACTATGGCCTGGCCCCTGTGGCTAATGGTGGGGCATTGACCTATGCACCAAGAGGTTGCTGATTAGATTCCTGGTTAGGGTACATGCCTGGCTTGCAGACTCGATCCCCAGGAGACGGTGTGTAGGAGGCAGCCGATTGATGTTTCTCATCGATGTTTCACTCTCTCTTCCATTCTCTCTCTAAAAATCAATAAAACATATACAAAAATAAAACTCTACGTATATTTTTTAAGCATGATTAGGTGTTTGTATTACACGGTAAAAACAAGAAGTATCTAAACTCATGAAAGTTGAGAGAACTCTCAACATTTATTCTGATGAGCTGTAGGAAATTAGCCAAACAGATAAACTCCAAGGGCTACTTACTTTCCTGTGTGCACTCAAAAAGTTCGGGGGTGGGATGCCCATCTGGGGAGTTATATGCCCACTTTTAGGTAACGGGGGAATTGTACTTATGGACTTGAATCCATCCACGTCTTCAGGGGGCTTGCAGTCGAACCAGGGGTGCAATACAGGGCTGACATCTCTCAGAAGTGAGTTACTGTGCAATTCTTAAAGCATGCATACGTGTGGGGAAAGAGTCAAGAATGCATGTGTGAAGGGGAGGTTGCGTAGGGAAAATGTCGAGTCCCAAAGTGTGTCTGTCTTATCAAAGCTGAGGGGACAAAAGGCACTAGGAACTGGGTCACCCTGTAATGCCTCCCCTGAGTATGTTTGCACCTGAGAAGAATTTCCCCTTAATCCAGTGCTTTTTGCTGTGTTGGCTGCTGTGGTCAGTGTGCCCTGACATGGCTGGGAAAATGATGATGCTAATGGCTCACCTTGATTAAGGGCCCATTCTGAGTGAGGCACAACTCCAAGTACTTCTATAGGTAGTAACTTCTTGAACCCTCCAGCAATCCACTGAGAGAGAGGGAAGGAGGGATGTATGTCATGTACGGTTCTCACTACCATTTTGTAGGTAGGAAACCGGCTCAAAGCGGTTGGCTAGTAGTTACTCACCTAGTAGGTGCTGGGATCCAAACTTGACGCCTCATCTTAACCACGCTGCTTTACTCCGTGCATAAGAATGAACTCACAGCCCGGTCCGAGGCCTGACCACCTGTCTGAGGCAGAGAGCGCATGGACTGTGTGGCTCTGAGGAAGTCGTTAGACACTGGAGTTTGTTTCTTCCTCTGTAACTTGGACACAAGGTTGTTCTGAGCTCAAATGAGATGACAGAAATGAAAATGCCCGGCAGAGGACCCAGCATAGAAAGGCACTCAATAAATGTCTGTGTGTCAGGGTATGTGCTTTTTAAAAAAAAAATCTACATTTCTTTGTGCCTCTTGCCCTTCCTATCAGCTTGAGTATTTGATGTTTACTTTCTTCCACAATGATGACATGGCAGAAAAATAGAAGAGGAGAATCCAACCCCAGCTTTTGATTTCAAAGTTTAGGCCCAAGTATAGGAAGAAAGGTCTGGAAGAATGCATGATGATAGAAGACCTGCAGATTCTGCCTGCGAACTGGGAAAAGGTTTCCTGGGCTCGGGAAAGGAGAGGCGGAGGGTGAAGAAAAGTGTGGATGCTGTAGGTCCCTGAGATGGGCCCTGTATCTTAGATAGTTTTGGCCTGAAACTTGTTTCTGACATATTAGCTATTATCATGACCTCAGAGCACTTGGAAGGAGTGGGGTGATCCAAGATGTCTGAACACAGAGAAGGTGAGAGAGGCTTCTTGGAGGAAGGAATGGGATTTGAGCTGAATGCTGAAGGGGGATTGATAGGTGATTTGGATAGTGAAATCTACCAGCTTCAAGCCAAAACCCTCTGTGCCCATAGACACTGGTTCTTCTAAGTTTGAGTTCACCTCTTTCTTGGCTGACTGAATTGATGGTGGTTCCTGTGGGGAGGGAGGAATCTGGTCTGACGTCAAGGTTGGAAGAGGTGGGGATGTTGGCAGTGGAGGCAGAGGGAGGGTGGGGTGAGGTGCTGAGTAAGCTCAGGAAGGATAGAACCAGCCTGGAGAGTGGATCCCTCTCCTCTCAAATGGCATATACATCCCTGCAAGGCCAGGCCACTGGTCTGAGAGTGTACCTGCTCATTTCCCAGCTGGATTCCTGAGGGAACAATGGGCCATTGACATTGTAGCAGAGCCTGCCCTCCTTCCATGCTCCCACTGCACCCACACTGGCCCCTATTCTATCGACTTCTGGAGGAGCCTCACCTGTGGGTTGAAGATAAAATACAGGAGGAGTGAGGCAACCACGATTCTGGTCTCAACTTTACCCCTCAATATGTTGTGGGGCTGTGAGCCACTGCTCCCTTAGTGCTTAAGGAGGGGTTGGACTAAACAATCCCTCAGGTGCCTTCCTGCTCTTACAGCTGTGGACCTGTGATATTTGGAAGTAGAACCCCATGTATCTATTTGTGAATTGGGCCAGCTCGGGAGGCCTTAGCTTGTCAGACGCTGATCTCCTCATCCTAGGATGGCGGATGTTACCGTCTATGTGACGGTTCTCACTGTCTGCCAGATTCTGTAAAAGTAGCCTGTGCTTCGAACTTCTTGAACCAGGAATCAGAGGAGAAAGCTGCTTTTAAGCCAGATGGGTCAAGATGCTCGAATTGTCATTGTCTTCCTCTGTTCCCTTCATATGAGGCTTTCATCTTCCAAACTCCTTAGGTTGAGAGCTCCATACAGAGAGTAGTAGGTCTTCTGTTTTCTGGGCCAAGAACTGGAACCTCATGTTAATTCCTGCTTCTTCCTCTTCTGTTTTTCTCTGCAAATAGCTCACTATTCCATGTATGTCCACAAGTACCAAATCCTAGCTTGCTCTGAAGTTTGGAGAAGAGAGAGCTATTGTTCTGGAAATTCTTTACATTCCCTAGGGGCGGGAGGGTTCTGTCACATACCTGGTTTATAGTAGGTTCTCACTTCATATAAGACTACCACTACCACCACCTCTACATGCCCACCAGTTTGGACAAGTATATCGATATTACTGTCTCTGCGGAATGGGCACAGCCCAATAGAATGGCGCCTCAGAGCTGTGATTTCCACTTTCCATCTCTCTGATTGACTATGGTATGAAGTCATATTAGCTGTTATGCTTACTTCAGAGCACTAGGAGGGAATGGGGTGATCCTTCTGGTGCATGGGATTGAAAGTGTAGATATTGGCGGTCAAGCAGAAGTGGTGAATGCCTGTATATTCCCTGTTAATAGTTCTCTCTCCTTGACTCAATTTGAAGCATTATTTTTTCTTTTCCAGTTGATGGAGCATGGCTCAGTGCAGACTATTATTTTGACCATTTTGCTCCAGGAAAAGCATTAGTAACTTATAAATAAAATACACATAAAAATAGGAGAAGTCAAATATAGGTTTATTGACAACAAAGGCACTATTAATGTTGGAACAGGCTGGTTTGAAGTTGAGTTAGTTTTTGTTGCTGATTTATGTGCTGTGTGTTTTAGGAGGACTACAGTTGTGAGGGCGAGTTGTGAGGGTTCTTGGGAACTGGCAGCTGGGAAGGAGCAGAACTGGTTTGAGTCCTAGTTCCCAGAGGAACCACATGGGAGGGAGGGTGGAGGGGGTGGAGGGGGCGGAGGAGGAGGAATGATTTGCATCTCTCTCTGTGCTTGATGGTTGTGTATTTAAGCAAGAGTGCACTGCCAGGAAATTGAGAAAGTAAGTGTGTGTGTGTGCTTTATGTCAAGCATAGCTCATTTAAAGCATACCTGTGTGGACATGAGGGTTTGCAGAAAACTGTTATTTATTTCTTTTGAATTTACCCTACTTGTTAAACAAAATTTGACAGATGGTTTGCAACAAGAGACTATTACATAGCCAAGTTTTATCTTGACCATATCAGTTGTTATGTGGAAAAGGGGTTGGTAGAGTTTGATCCTTTCCCTATAGAGACAATCAGGTTCATTTAACTGGAAAATTAAGAGAATAGTAAGTTCATTTTGAGTCTCACCACATGGGGTAGTTGCTTGTTGAAGCTTTTCACCAGGGCCCATCTTATTCAGAGGTCTGTGAAATGTTTTATGACAAATGTGAAATATTTGCTATCCTTAATTTTTTTTTTTAAACCAGTATAAGAAACTTCAGGGTTAATTTTACTCCTTATTTCAGGTTTCCTTATGTGCATGCTCTTTCTCTTTCTCAATCTTTCTCTTGTATGTGTGCTGGCTTTGTTTCTCCCCTGACCCCACCTCCCATATTTATTGAGCTTATTAACATAATATTGTGTAACTTTAAGGTTACAACAGGGTGGTTTCATGGCTTTCTTCCATGTAGATGCCATGTTTTTGTCACAACACAAATATCATCTCCGTGGAGAACGTCTACTAGCAGAGTGCCTTTCTACGTGTTGGTGACTGGTAAACTGCAGGAGGGCTGGGTATGTTAGTTTGCTATTGCTGGTGTAACAAATTACCACAAGCTTGGTAGCATAAAATAACACAAACTTACTATCTTATTGTTTGGAGTTCAGAAGTCCAAAATGGGTCTTCCTGAGCTAACTCAAGGTGTCAGCAGGGCTGTGTTCCTCCTAGAAGCTCTGGAGAATCTGTTTCCTTACCTTTCCAGCTTCAAGGGCTGCCCACATTCCTTGGCTTGTGGTCCTTCATTGCTCTGACCTCTGCTTCTGTTTTAACATCTCTTCTCTGACTCTGATCCTTGTATTCCCACTTATAAAGGACCCTGGTGCTTACATTGGGCACATCCACGATAATCTCCTCATTGCAAGATCCTTAATTAATCACACCAGCAAAGCCCCTTTTGGCCCTGTAGGGTAACATTCACAGGTTCTAGGGAGGAGGACGTGGGCATTTTGTGGCATTATTCTGCCTACAACAAAGGATGAGAAGACATCAGGTGGTTAAAGTGGAACTGTTTCTCTTGGTAGTTTTCTGAAGAACCTTCTTGAGAATCACCTTAACTTTTATTATAATTAAAGATAATTATTTATTCTTGTTTTTAGGGTTTTTTTCTTTGTTCTCCAGAACATAAACGATACAACTTAGTTTTACTTCTGCCCGTAGTACAATGGATTCAAAGGCAACACTCTTTTACCTTTCCCCCCCTCATTCTTGGTTCCAAGGAGAAGATTCTACCACTTTTCTGAATATATTATTTTTTATTAATTTATTTTAAGAAGGAACCTAACAACCAAGCTCCAGTGTTGTATGTCACCCTGTCTCTGGTGGAAGGTCAGTGTCCTCAAGAGGAAGGGTGGGAGCAGATGGTCCTTTCTAGTGTCTGTTCAGAATATGTAGGGGTCAGAGTGGCTGGGCCTGAGAGAGGTCGTGGTAAGGGTGATGGGGCCTCTCTGAAGAAACTTAACAGTTTCTATTCTGAGCATTTGAACCATCATTATTCTGAACTCTGTATCAGATAAATTTCTCATCTCCATTTTATTTATTCTTCTTCTGGAGAATTCTCTCATTTTTTCATTTGGGGGTTGTTTCTTTGTCTCCTCTTTTGGCTGTTTGTTTGGGTTTGTGACTGTGTATTAGGTAGATCTGCTATGCCTCTCACTTCCTAGTGCAGGAAGTGTCAAACACTGTTTCTGACTAATTAGATAGGTAAAGACTCAAAGCCTCCAGAGACCACCTCTGCCTAGAAACTGATAGAATTCCATCTTGAATAGCCCTCAGGCAATCGTCCATAGGATTGGTGAGACTTTTTTTCAACAGGGTGGGGCAATTGCTTCTGCCTGGAGGCTAATTGTTATTCTCAGTCTCTTAATGGGCCTCAGAAACTCCGAACTGTGGGGCAGGGTGTTTTCCAATAGGGTGAGTCAACTGTCTTCTCCACAGACAAAGCTGCCTGTATAGCACATGACCTCCACAGTGTGAGGGAATGACTCAGTACAGGAAACCAGGGTGTCTGCCTTCTGAGCTTTAACCCCACAGCCCCTGATCCTGGCTTCTGCTCACACAGCTCCAGTCCACTCTGCCCTCCCTCTGTCAGAGCACAAGGTGAGTGGCTCCATAGGGAATTTTGTGCATTGGCCCTTTAAGAGGGTGCCTGCATTTCCAGCTATCTCTCCCTGACAGACAGCAATCTCACTGCTTTTCATATCCAGATGTTATGTGGGTACCCATCTCAGTTCCAGTGCTTTCTGCTGGGGGGCCCAGCTTGGGGATTAGACCCCATATTCTCAGTGGCCAACCCCCACAGCTGAGATATCTCTCCGAAACTTCAGTTGCTGTCTGTGGGACCCAGGCCAGCCCTTTTGCACCTCTGCCCCTTCTACCAGTCTCTATGTGGTCTTTCATTTTTTTGTCCTCGGTTACCAGGGTTCTCTCCAGCGAGTCTTCTGTTGATTACTCAGGAAGTTTTTCTGTATTTTAGTTGTAATTTCAGTTTGGTCCTGGGACTGTATCTGTACAGTATCTACTTACTCTGCTGCCATTTTTAATCTCTCAAAAATTTATATTCTGGATTACAGAAAAAAAAAGCAAAGGAAGTCCATTAACTGAGTGAATAAACAGAAGTAGTATGTCCATATAATGGAATATTATTCAACCCTAAAAAGGAACAAAGCGCTGACACATGCTGCAACATAGATGAATCTTAAAACATAAGTTAGGTGAAAGAAGCCAAGTACAAAATATCCCATTTTATGTTCCATTCATATGAAATATACCAGAATAGGTAAAGCCATAGAGATGGGAAGTACATCCGTGGTTGTCAGTGGCTGGGATGAGGAGAGGGAGTGACTGCTTAGTCAGTATGTACAACAGGGTGAATACACTAAATGCTACTGAATTGTTAACTTTAAAACAGTTAATTTCATATAAGTGAGTTTTATTTCAATTAAGAAAAAAGACTTCAGCTTTCTGATCTAACATGTAATAAGCTTGGAAGCCCACTACATCCTAACAATAAGTAAAAAGCTGAACAAATTGAAAAATCTATAAGAGAACAAACGACTGCCCCCCCAAATTGGAGAGACTGACATACCTCAATGCTAAAAGGCCATATCTGACAGGCACACAGTTAACATCATAACTCAACAGTGAAAGGTTGAAAGCTTTCCCTCTAAGATCAGGAACAAGACGAGGATGGCCACTCTCACTGCTTCTATTCAATGTAGTACCGGAAGTCCTTCCCAGAACAATTAGGCAGGAAAAAGAAATAAAAGGCATCCAAATCAGAAAGGAAGAAGTAAAATTTTCTCTGTTTGCTGATGACATGATTTTGAAGGAATAAATTAAGGTAAATTTTTCTTATTCTTACTTGATCTAACTGATAATAGTAGTTTGGTCAAAATAATAGCAACAACACTGTATTGAACTACAGATATCTATCTGTTTATCTATCTGCTTATGAATAAATGAAATGGGAGCAATGATACAAGGGATGGAAGGGAGAAATTAGAATTAGTTTTTACTATAAACTATGTGCACTACTTGTGAAGTGGTTTAGTGTTATTTGAAAGTGGACTTGGATTAGTTATAAATGTATATTGCAAATTCTAGGGCAACTACTCAAAAATGTAAAAAAAAGAAGAAGTAAAACTGATATACTAAGAATAAATGGAGTCATATAAATGCTCAATTAAAACCATAAAAGGCAAAAAAAGAAAGGAAGACAAAAATAGAAACAAAGAACAAGTACAACAAATAGAAAATAGTAACAAATATGGTAGATATTAAGCTGACTACATCAGTAATCACTTTAAATATCAGGGTCCAAATGTACTGATAAAAGCCACGTTATTTGAGTGGATCATAAAGCAAGACCGATATACATGTAGTCTATAAGAAACTCACTTTAAATATAAAGACACATGTAGGTTAAAAATAAATGGTTGGAGAAAGACATACCAAGGTAACACTAATCAAAAGAAAGCAAAAGTAGTTGTATTAATTACAGATGAAGACTTCAGAGTAAGGAATAAAAAGGGATAAAAGTTTTTAGAGATAAAGAGGTGCATTACATAATGATAAAGGGATCAATTCTCCAAAAGACATTACAGTCCTTAATGTGTATATGCCTAATAATGACATCAAAATATGCGAGTTAAATATTGATAGAACTACTAGTGGAATTTGAGATGAAAAACACAATAATATTTACATTAGTATCCCCCAAATGAAGTACTTGGATATAAATCTAACAAAATACGTACAAGATCTATCTGAGGAAAGTTATAAAACTATGAGGAAAGATAACAAGAAGAACTTAATTAATGGAGAGAGATTGCATGTGTATGGATAGGAAGACTCAATTTTGTCAAGATGTCAGTTCTTCTCAACTTGATCTATGGATTCTATGCAGTCCCAATAAAAATCCCATGCAGTTATTTTGTGGATGTCAACAAATTGATTCTAAAGTTTATATGGACAGGCAAAAGATCCAATACAATATTGAAGGAAAATAACAAAGTTGGGGGACTGACAATATCTCCTTTAAGACTTATTACAAAGTTACAGTAATCAAAATAGTATTATATTGGCCAAAGAAAGATCACTGGAACAGAGTAGAGAGCCCAGAAAGAGACCCACACAAATATTCTGATCTTTGACAAAGAAGCAAAGGCAACACAGTGGAGCAAAGCTAGTCTTTCCAACGAATGGTGTTGGGACAGCTGGATATCCACAAAAAATGAATCTAGACCTTTCACCCTTCACAAAAATTAACTCAGAGTGGATCATAGATCCAAGTGTAAAATGCAAAACAATAAAACTTCCAGAAGGAAGAAACCCAGATGATCTTGGGTTTGGTGATAAATTTTTATTTTTTTTTATTTTTTTTATTTATTTATTTATTTTTTTAAATTAAATCTTTATTGTTCAGATTATTACATTTGTTCCTCTTTTTCCCCCCATAACTCCCCTCCTCCCAGTTCCCGCCCCACCATCCGCAATCACTCCCCACCCACTGTCCTCATCCATAGGTGCACGATTTTTGTCCAGTCTCTTCCCGCATCTCCGACACCCCTTTCCCCCCCAAGAATAGTCAGTCCATTCCCTTTCTATGTCCCTCATTCTATTATAATCACCAGTTCATTCTGTTCATCGGATTATTTATTCACTTGATTCTTAGACTCACTTGTTGATAGATGCATATTTGTTGTTCATAATTTGTATCGTTACCTTTTTCTTCCTCTTCCTCTTCTTAAAGGATACCTTTCAGCATTTCATATAATCCTGATTTGGTGGTGATGAACTCCTTTAGCTTTTCCTTATCTGTGAAGCTCTTTATCTGACCTTCAATTCTGAATGATAGCTTTGCTGGATAAAGTAATCTTGGTTGTAGGTTCTTGGTATTCATCACTTTGAATATTTCTTGCCACTCCCTTCTGGCCTGCAAAGTTTCTGTTGAGAAATCAGCTGACAGTCGAATGGGTATTCCCTTGTAGGTAACTGAGTTTCTTTCTCTTGCTGTTTTTAAGATTCTCTCTTTATCTTTTGCTCTTGGCATTTTAATTATGATGTGTCTTGGTGTGGTCCTCTTTGGATTCCTTTTGTTTGGGGCTCTCCGCGCTTCTTGGACCTGTAAGTCCATTTCTTTCACCAGGTGAGGGAAGTTTTCTGTCATTATTTCTTCAAATAGGTTTTCAATATCTTGCTCTCTCTCATCTTCTGGCACCCCTATAATTCTGATGTTGGTACGCCTGAAGCTGTCCCAGAGGCTCCTTACACTATCCTCGCATTTTTGGATTCTTTTTTCATTTTGCTTTTCCGGTTGGGTGTTTTTTGCTTCCTCGCATTTCAAATCATTGACTTGATTCTTGCGCTCCTCTGTTCTGCTGTCGGGAGTCTGTATAATATTCTTTATTTCAGTCAGTGTATGCTTAATTTCTAGTTGATTCCCCAATATAACATCGAGGGTCTCATTAGTTTTCTTGTAGATCTCATTAAGTTTATCGGCGGCTTCTAAACAGTTCTTGAGAGACCTTAAAAGTGTGGTTCTGAACTCTAGATCTTCCATGGACAATTTTGTCCTGTTCCTTTGTCTCCGCATTTTGTTATGCTTCCTTGGTGCACCCCCTAGTGGTCTTTGTGCGCAGTCTTATAGTTAAATCTTGTAGCTAATTCCAGGGAGGGTTTGACCTCCAGGCCAAGTGGCTATGAGAATCAGCTGTGTCTGCAGTGAGAGAACTTCTGTCCTCTAGGGAGGTGCTAATCTGGCGTTTGCCTGAGGCTATCCGGCAAATGCCTGTGTGCAGGGCTTGGGCGGGGCGGGTCGCACAGGATCAACAGGGTGGGCCGGAGAGAGCAGTTATGGCCGCTCTCAGTCCTGTCCCCAGGGGCTCTGCCTCTCTGAGTCCCAGCACCCGCTGCAAAGCTCGGAGAGAAAGCTGCACTCGCTCTGACTGAAACCAGACAGTCGCGCTTCTCCCTTTTGAGTCTGGGTCCCTAAAGACTCGCCCGGATCTGGAGCTCAGAGTCTGCGACTCCCTCCCGATTGAAAACGCCAACCGCGCCCTCCGCCGCCAGCCCACTCCGCGCGCGCACTCCGCACCTCAGAATTTGACTTTAGCACTGCGCCTCCTCTGAGTGTCCGTATGCGTTTCTCTTTCCTCCTAGTTGTAGGACTTCCACTCAGCCAGCGTTCCAGTGGTTTTGGGTGATGTCCGTTCTGTCTTTTAGTTTCACTTTTGAAGTAGTTGTTCAAAGCAGCAAACTCCGGCGTTAACCTATGCCGCCATCTTGGTTCTCCGGTGATAAATTTTTAGATACAGCACCAAAGACATGTCCGTGTAAGAAATACTTGAGAAGCTGGACTTTATTAAAATTAAAAACTTCTGCTCTGCAAATGACAATGTCAAGAGAATGAGAAGACAAGCCACAGACTGAGAGACAATGTGTGCAAAAGACATCTGACAAGACTGTTGTCCAAAGCACACAAAGAACTCTTAACACTCAACAATGACAAAACAACTCAATGAAAAAATGTGCCGAAGACCTTAATAGACATTTCACCAAAGAGTCTGTCATCTCCTGAACACAGAATGTTGGACTGGGAGGGCCATAGAGGTCATCTGGTTTAGGGTTTGGAGATGCAGAAGCCTCCATGCAAAGGCCATGAAAGAGCGAAGCAGGTTTGTGGAAGATAATGAGGAATAGCAGGGGTCATGTAGAAGGATTAAAAAATGATATAAAAATGCCGTGTAGGCGAATTGGAGACATCCTGCAACCTCCTGGCCATCAGACTGCAGCCTCTAATTTAGTTCACCCTCGTTATTTTAAAGAGAAGGAAAGTGAAACACCAAGGGGTGAAACAAATTGTCTGAGTCACCTAGCTCATGAGTGGCAGAGGAGACCTGGGTTCCCAGACCTACTGAGTGCCAGACCCTCCTTGTTTCTCCTACCCAGGGGGTTGTTGGTGTTGTAGGGCAGTGGCCAGGCCTTGTATTACCTTCAGGCTGAACGTAGAGGAGTCATTTACTAAACACTAACTGAATCGAAATGAAACAAAAGTTTAAAGAGTGTGTGGAAGGGTGGAGAGAAGGATGAAGTTCTGGGACAAGAGAGACAGCTGAGTGAGTGATCTCAGGTCCTGGAAGTGTTATTGAGAGTGGAGGCTGGAGGGTTTTCCCTTTGGCCAGCCCGCAAGAGAAGGTGGCTCTGAGCTGAGCACAGGTGCTTGGGTGCATGTGGTTGGTACAGAAGGTATTTGAACATTATTCAGAAGCTGTTCATTCTTGTCCCAACTTTGCCTCCTCCCAGGAGTGCAGTGCTGGACAGTCCCTTCTCGTCGAACCTTCGTTTTGTCACTCATAAATTTGAGCTTATGATGCTTGCCTTCTTTTGTCATGAGGGTGTTGGAAAGCAAACAGGGTAACATGGGTAAAATAGCTTCATAAACTATGAAGTGCTATCTACATATAAGCTGTTACTTCTGCTACTGGCTCTCCCTGGGTGGAGGGCCTGTGAGGACAGGCGCAGGAGCGTGTGTGCACGTGTTCTCCTGGAAGAGGCCTTGGCTCACTCAGGGCATCCTTCTTTCAAGCCTTCCTGTAATTACATGGTGGCTTATGAGGGTGTTGGTGCTAAGCTTGCTGAGCAACCGGTAATTACTGTAGGAGAAAAAGAGCTTGAACAACGGGATGCCCAGTTCCACTGCCCAGGGGCCTCTGTGTGAACTGTTGTAACTGTTTTCTTTAATTTCATCTAAAATGGGAACAAAGAGCATTCAACTGCGCTCGAAACTCGCATAGCTGGGTGCTGTGCAGGGACTGTGGTATGGAGATCTCCCCCCAGTCTCTACCTGTGGCAGGCAATAACTGAAGTGACCATAGAATTTATTGTCCAAACTAGGACACTGGTGAAATGAAAGTGGGAGCTCTTAATTATTATTCTGGGAAGATAAGCATAATCCAGGACTATCCCAGGTGGGATGTGTGGGCACTCTAGTAATAACACTCGGGCATCTTGGCCCAGTGTCCCGTCCAGGACAGGTTGGGTGATAGCACAGTTAGCCCCTAGTCTCCTTGCTCTCTACCTCCCTTTTTCCTGGCATCCCCTCTTCAGTCTGCTCCTTCCTGAGGTACTGGTCCCCTTAGTGTGTAATATAAGGTGAGATATCACTCCAGTTTATAATTTTCATGTAAAAGAAGCACCTGAAAACATAGAATTGGAAGATTCAGGATGCCAGCAGTCTAGGGTTTTGCTTTGAATAGGCCTCTTTACTTCTCCGAGCCTTGGTCTTCTCATCTGCATTATGGGGATAAACACACCAGCTGCATGTGGTTGCTGTGCAGATCAAACAAAAGAATTTATGTGAAAGTGATTCATGACTAATGAAGGGTTAATGAAAATGTAAATTATTATTAGTAAAATTATGAATGAGGAGGCTGGGCTATTGCAATCTAAAGAATGAATTTATAGTAGAATTTCTAACCTCAGGGGAAGAGACATTTTATGGAGATTGGTCTTTTGGAGGGCCCTAAATTCACATCACGTAGGCATTTATCTATTTAAATAACTGACTGTAAGGTGCAGTGGATTGTGGAGACAGAAATTTATAAGCTTGAATCTGTTCCCTCTCTAATTGTATAACCCAGGGCAAGATTTTCAACTTTTCTTTTGGTTCTTCATCTGTATAATGGGAATTAAATACCTGTAATTCAGGACCCTGTTGATAATTGTGTGAGAGAATACTTACAAAGCACTTACTATGATGGCTCATATAGAGACGCTCAGAACATTAGACATTGCTTTCTCTTTTTTTCTGCTCTCCCAGGGTTATAGAAAATGGGAAATTGGTAAAAATTGATAGAATTCTCTATGTAGATGGCTTTTCTCTTATAACTGAGGCCTCTGTAGTTATTAGATAAAGACCTTATTGGAAACCTTATTCCAAGGAATTCAGAACAGAGGGAAAAAAATGAATTAATAAGAAACTAGGCAGAAACTACTATTTTTTAATTTTATTTTTAGTTGTATTTTTTCTGTCTTCTTTTTCTTAATTTTATTCCATCCATCCATCCATCCATCCTCCATCCATCCATCCAGCATTTGTTAAATACTTGTGACATATAAGTCAATGGGAGGAGACATAAAGACTGGGAACTGGAGCTTTTAAGTATAAGATGGTTGAGCCTTGGATATTGGGGCTTAGTGGTGCTAAGTATTAATCAGGACTCTTAGGTGCAAGTGACTAAAAACCCAACATGAATTTGCAAAAGCCATAGATGGAACTTATTGGCTCATGTAGCTGGATACAGAGGTTTGGGTGATGCTTTTTTATCTTCTCTCTGGGCCCATTGACAAGTCTGCAGACCATCCATGGTTTGCAGCATTCACACTATGATTCTCTGATAATTCCGTTTCATTGGAAAGGAGAACACATTTCTGGCCTTCAGAGGCCATTTGGTTACCACTTAGCAGCCATTATTTGCTCCCACCTACAGGGCTGAATCAGAATGATGGGCAAGACATAAGTGCCTTTTGTGTGGAAATCTGGGAAGGTGTGTGAGCCCAGGCTCCTCATGCCAAGGGTACTAAAATTCTGCAGCCGTTTGGAGTATGCATTTTATGATGATCTGTGCTGTTTATCTTCTCGAGTTGAAAATGGAAATGCCTCAGATTAAATCCAGTATGAAGGGTTCTCAATGGGTTGGCTAGTGCAAACACTTTAACTTGACTTATTATGTATCTGGAGAGTTGTTTTTTTTTTTTTTTTTTTTTTTTGTAAAGGTCATATAAGCAAATAAGCTCTTCACAGTCTGACCCCAGATGACTTTTTTTTCCCCTGTGAAGTAGTTCATTATAAACTGGCCTAGCTGCTCTCCTGACTATACCTTAAACATATTTGTGTTTTCCTGTGTTTATCTCATTTATGATCCAACTTGCTAGGAAAATATTTTTTAGGTTATTTCTTACCCAGCTCCTATTGCAAAGTCTTTTATAATATCCACAGCTACAACCCTTTCCTTTGATCTGTATGGCATATATTGTTTGAGATATTCTGACCAAAGTAACTTATTGCATGCTGTAGTTTTCTTTCATTGATTAAAAAAATAATCCCAACTTGATTGTAAACTCCTAGAAGTAGGATATGGCCTTACAATGCTTTGTATTTTCCATCACCCTTTTAAATGTGTTTTTAAAATTTTAAATGATTTTTTATTTTTAATTGCAGTTGACATGCATTATTATATTTCTTTCAGGTGTACACCCCACTGATTAGACATTACATAACTTAATAAGTGATCATCCAGATAAACCTTGCACCCATATAACACCAAACATAGTTATTAGAATTTTATTGACTATATTTCCTATACTATATTTTATATTCCCCGTGACTATTCTGTAACTATCAATTTGTACTTAATCCCTTCACGTTTTTCACCCATCTCCCCAACCCCCCTCCCATCAGGCAACTGTCAAAATGTTCTTTGTATCTATGAGTCTGCTTCTGTTCTGCTGCTTCATTTATTATTATTATTTTTTAAGATTTAGTTGTTGATAGATATGTATTTATTGCCATTTTATTGTTCATATTCTTAATCTTTTTCTTCTTCTTAAAGAAGACCCTTTAACATTTCATAGCTTTTAATTGTCTGGGAAACTCTTTATATGTTGTTCTATTCTAAATGATAGCTTTGCTGCATAAAATAATCTTGGTTTTAGGTCTTGGCTTTTCATCACTTTGAATATTTCTTGCCAATCCCTTCTGGCCTGCAAAGTTTCTCTTCAGAAATCAGCTGACAGCCTTTTGGGAGCTCCCTTGTAGGTAATTAACTGTTTTTTTTCTTGCTGCTTTTAAGATTCTCTTCTTTTTCTTTAACCTTTTGCATTTTAATTATGTGTGTCTTGGTGTGGGCCTCTTTGGGTTCATCTTGTTTGGGACTCTCTGTGTTTCCTGGACTTGTATGCATAGTTCCTTCACCAGGTTAGGGCAGTTTTTTGTCATTATTTTTCAAATAGGTTTTTAATTTCTTGCTCTCTCTCTCCCCGTTTTGGCAACCCTGTGATGCAAATGTTGGTATGCTTGATGTTGTCACAGAGGTTCCTTACATCATCATCATTTTTTAAAAATTCTTTTTTCTTTTTGCTGTTCTGATAGGCTGTTTTTGCTTCTTAATATTCCAAATCACCGATTTGACTCTTGGCTTCATCTATTTTTCTTTTCATCTACTCTACTATTGATTCCTTGTAAATTATTCTTCATTTCAGTTAGTGTACCCTTCATTTTTGACGCTTTTTTATGGTTTCCATGTCCTTTCTTAAGCTGGTAAAGTTCTAAGTTCAACTACTTTTCCCCTAAATTCAATGAGCATCTTTATAACCAGTGTTTTGAACTCTGCATCTAGTAGATTGCTTATCTTCATTTTGTTTAGTTTTTTGTTTTTTTCTGGAGATTTGTTCTTTCATTTGGAAAGTGTTTCTTTGTCTCTTCATTTTGGCAACCACCCTGTGTTTTTTTCAGTATATTAGGTAGAGCTTCTATGTCCTTTGGGCTTGGTAATGTGGCCTAATGTAGTAGGTGTTCTGTAGGGCCCAGTGGCACAGGCTCCCCAATCATCCAATCTGTGCAATCCAGGTGCACACCCTCCCCCACTTCATGTGGGCTGTGTAGACCCTCCTGTTGTAGTTGAACCTTAATTGCTATCAATGGGAGGGATTTACCCCCAGGCTGATCCTCTTCAAGGACTGGCTATGACCACCAAGCATCATGGAGTATCAGCTGTGTAGGAACCCACCCCACAGAGCAGGATTTACTTCTGTGGGGCTCTGGTGGCCGCTGAGTTTGCCCCTCGAATGTGTCACTATGGAGTTGGTTGGATGGTGTTTAGATATGGTCTGAAGCTGTCCACCAGGTGTGCTGGCTCTGGGGCCTCCTGGGAAGTATAGGCCAAGGTCAGCTGGTGCCTGTGTTCTGAACAAGGCCACCTGGGCAGAGCTACAAAGTGATCTTCAGATGGCTGCTACTTATGCTGGGCTTGGAGGTGCCCAGACAAGGCCAAGTTTTGAGCGAAGGCTGGCTGCTGCTAGTGCCAGGCATGGGCACACTGAGGCTAGAGACGCTACTTGTTTGAGAGATTTTAGGAGAGTCTAAAGCATGAGTCAAGACAGACCATTTGTATGGAAAAAGCACTGGAAACATCTTGGGTGGGCCTGCAAGTTTGGTGGGGCAGGGTCTCAGGGAATCACCAGGGTGGGCAAACAATGATAGCCAAGTTGATGGCAACTCAGATACGGCATTTGCCTGCTGTCCCTCCAATATAAAAAAATTAGTTATTTATTGACTTGAGAGAGAAAGAGATAGATAGATAGAGATAGATAGATAGATAGAGAGCATTGATTTGTTCTTATTTATGCATTCATTGGTTGTTTCTTGCATGTGCCCTGATTGGAGATCAAACCTGCAACCTTGGTACATTGGGATGATGCTCTAACCAACTGGTCTACCTAGCCAGGGCCTATCCCTCCTGATTTTTATCTGCCACACATTATTTGGGACCAACTTCTTCTGCATCTCTGCCCCTTTTACCAGTCTGATGTGGCGGCTTCTTTAAATCTATAGTTGTAGGATTTCTATTCAGCTAAATTTAAGGCAGTTCTGAAAGATGGTTGTTCTGTAGTTTAGTTATAATTTTGATATAGTTGTGGGAGGATGTGAGTACCACATTTACTTACAGCACATTCATGTTACTTAAACATATACATAGTAGATTTTGAGGTATTCTTCATCCCCATGCAACATTCTTCACTGCTTGGCTCCTAGGACTGTGGTAGTCAGGCCTTTGCCCCAAAGCAGGGGTTGGGGAGACATCAGCTGAAGAAGAGAACTTGAAGTTCCTCAATTAAAATGGTCAAGCCAGATCACCCTTGAGTAAAGCTCCAGATAAAAAGCCCTCCTCATTTTCAGAGATTCCAGTCAGTTTTCAGTTTTTCATCCCTAGTTATGGAACAGAATCTAAGGACTGCCTGATATCTGTGAGAAGTCTCAAAAATAAAAGTTAGAAGTCAGACTAAACGAAAGAAAGAAACTTGATAGAATTAGGGACTATGCTGAGTGAAGAAAGCATAAGAGAAACATCCTGTTATTAATAACCTTAGGCAAGAAGGTAATATCCTGAAATAAGAACAGGATATCATAGAAACAGTACGTGGAGAATAAAAAGAGCTCTTGAAAGTTAAAAACACGAAGCAGAAATAAAAAAAAAATCTATGGAAGGCAATTTTCCTAGAAAATAGAATAAGAAAAGGCAAAGAGATAAAAATAGGAGAGGAAAAAAAAATTAAAGAGCTTAAGAGGTTCCATTCACATAATTAGAGCTCCAGAGAAAAAGGAATAGAAGCCATAAATGATTCTTTTCAAGAAAATGTCACAGAACCAAAGAACATAACGTTCCAGATTGGAAGATCCCACGGAGCACCTACTATACAAATTGACTCACACCACTGCACATGAATGTGAAGTTTTAGAGTATTAGACACTGGAAAGCATGTCACACATAAAAATCGGGACTCAGAGGGTTTCAGACTCCCAAACTGCACCACTGGGAGCTAGGAGATAATGCAGCAATATCTTCAAATTTCTGAAAGGAAATGACATTTAATCAGGAGGTATGTCATCAGCCAAACAGAACTGAGGGTAAGATGAAGACAAGATTGAGGGTAGATGAATTAGGTCTGGAAATTCTCAACAATATTATACCATCTCAGGAAACTCTTGGAGGTGGTGTTCCATCAAGACAAGAGAGTAAACAAGAACGAGGAAGATGTCTGTCATCCTGGAGAGGGAGAGGGCATCTCCAAGGTGATGGACAGGAAGATCTCTGAGTGGCAGCTGGGCACCAGGGGAGGGCCACTAGCCTGAGTGGTCAGGGGAGAAAACTTCCAGAGACACTTCTCCAGAATGATGAATATGCTGTAATATCTGATGCACCTGGATATTTTGAGAGGAAGCTTTACAAATTGGCTAGAATTTGGTATTGAACTATCGGTAGACAGTTGTTAACTCCTGGGAAAACAGAAAATATACAGAAAGAAAAAGATATTTTTTCTACATCTTACACAATTATAGCATGAAGAATATGATTATGAACACAAAATATGGCCCAACTCAAAGTACAATGTGACTGTACTGGAAAAATGGAGGGGCAAATAGGCAGGGTTTGTGTATAGGAAGAGTGAGCTATAGTAGGAAATCAATAGATAATGCCTAAAACAGAAAAATCAAGAAATAGTACTTGCTTGTAAAATAGAAACATGGTGCAAGGAGAAATAAAAAAAAAAAAGGACTATAGATTTGTTTTTGAAACAAACCATGGGGAACTTTTTGATGTTTTATATATCTATACATTTGAAAAATATAAGAACCCAAACTTAAAAACCTTAAGGGAAACATGCCAGTGAGATTATGGATATTTACTTCTATTTCTTTATACATTTCATATATCTAAAAATCTCTATAATGATTATGTTCTTTTAAAATGTTAAAAACGTTAAAGTATTGATTAATGAGAATGATGGATGGGAATTCTTGGTGAGTCTCCATGGAGTCAGGCTCTGCTTGTGACTCTCCCAAGGGAGGAGTTGTTAATTGCATCACAGAATTGCAGGAATTCAAAGACAGAAATGTGTACAGCACCTCGGGTGGGTCCTTTGACAAGTGACCAGACGCCCGTAAGGTCTTTCCAGAATGAAGGGACCCTCGTTTTGCCCCTTTGCCGCTGCTCACCTCAGTGTTGGCTCATCCCCGATGTTTCCTGGCTGTGAAAGGCATCCCCCACTCCTCTCACTGGTTGCTGTGCCAAGCTGTGTGTATTTAGCTCCTTTAGAATCTTGCCTCATAAATCAGCTGGCCTCACTTCTCCGCTGTGGGAACAGCTTTTCTCCGCATTCCCTCCTATTAGACACTTGGTTTCAGGTAATGGCTTACTGAGACTGGGAAATAACACGGGGCTACAGGGAGCAAAGAGTAAACGTTCCTCTCCTCTGTATTCCCGTGTGTGTCTATTAGAAGCAGAACCTAAAGGGGCATCAAGGGTTTAGCCTTTAGAAAGTCTCAAATAAACCATTGGTGTAGCACTCAGGCTCCTTTTATTGAATTTGGTTACCAGTCTCATTCCATCACTATGGGTTTTGGTAATAAATAGTTCAATGTTAGCAGTCTCAATGAGATTATCTGTACTTTATTGAATATTGACTGTACTAGGCTGTGCTACATATATCATCTTTAATCCTCACAACAGTCCTGTAAATTAAACATTGTCTATTTCACATCTGAGAAGATGGAGGCTTCGTAAGGTCCGTTCTTGCACATCTATTGAGGATACCCATGAGCCCTGTCCTCATGGAGCTCACCAGAAGGCGAATAGACAAGTCAATAGGCAGATATAATGCAGTGTGATAAGTGCTAGGGTGCAGAGTGGTACAGGAATCTGTGGGTGCAGCAAAGGGAGCAGCTAACATAGTCAGGAAATCAGGGAAAACTTGCTGGACAATGGAGTTTAGTCCTGAAGGACGATGAGTTATCCTGAAACAAAAGGGAGGGCAATTGGGCAGTGGAAACTGTGTGAGCAAAGGCCCAGGAAAAGATAATATAGAACTAAAGTTTTCCTACTCCTTTCGGAGACTCCTAGTGATGTGGCTTTAGAAAGGGTCAGCAAAGGGTATTTATATGAACACACCCGAGGGTCTCAACAGTCAGACCTTCCCCTCCCCTAGACTCCCACCCTTCTTTGCTCTGTGGTAGATGTTGAGGACGGGGCCAAGAAAAATTGATGATTGCTGGTTTGTTTTGTATGAAATCTGGTTCTAAGCACTGCAGTGCTTTAAAGAAGAATTATCCTCACCCTCAAGAGGCTCACTCTAATGAGAGAGACCAGCCTTCGGGAGCTAATTTTAATACAAGATGAACACAGGCACGTTTGTTGAGTATGCCTTATTGATGAGAGGAAGAAGCTAGTTTATAGTAAGTAGACAAGAAACGTACTTGGTTGGTAAAAATCAAAATGCATATCCTAGCCAGTGAGATTTTATGGAAAGAGATGCCACCTTCTGAACTGTAGAATATTCTGCAATCTTTCAACTGTAAAGGGGGAGGGGCAACATAGCATAGTGGGGGTCTGACTGTACTAAAGTTAGTTCCAGGAAAGGCTGAGATGTTCATGTACTACCCTTCATTTTCCTAACAAATGGGCTTCTCATAACATTTTAACGAGTATAACTCACACACAAATGAAATCAACAGCCATTGGAGGTGAAGCAACTCATGGTCCATCCAGATCTACTCCAGGGAAAGGCCAGTGACAGAGTCTTGGAAGGGTTTTGTGCATCAGGAAAAAACATTGATTTTTGTGGGTAGAAAATTCTGAGTTATTTATAAAAGGTCTTACTGTTGGGACCCTTGGGTGTTCACATAAATACCCTCTGGGTCTGAGGAAGAGAGACTTTTGGGTTTACTCATACCTATTGTTTCTCCAACTGGCTTGGTTAAAGCTAATGTAAATTATAAATTATGCCATTGAACACCTATGCTTTCTTGTCTGTTCTGTATAAGGACATCACTCTCTGGAAAATCCTGGGGTGGAAAACTTAGTGAGCTTATTCTCTGGTGTCCCGGGTAAATGGGGCGGGATCAGGGCGTTGCAGCAGTCTGCTGCTGAGGAAGCTCTCCCGGCCCCTTTCTGTCACAAGGAGAGTCAACAAAAGTCCGGGGGGTACAGCGAAAGTAACCCCTGCTATTGGAAGAGTTAGCTCTTTGGAGGAACTGATTGATATATGGAGTGTAGTGAAAGGATTATTATGGAATAAGAAGGCACATATTATAATAAATACAATATGTGCAACGTTATATCAGGGCTCATATCTCAAGGGACAGAAAACCCAACTCAGATCGGCTTCGACAATAAAGGAAACTCTTTGCCTGGGTGTCTGCCTAGGGTTCAGGGTAGGTTGATCCAGTGGCTTAGCTGATGTCCTCAAGAACCTAGTTTCAGTCTTTTTTTTGGCCATTCCTCGAATCAACAGACAGGGTCCATGATCTCTTAATCACTATCACAGACCTGCTACACATGTGGCTTAATTTAGTCCTTCACAGAGAACTTGGTTGATGAGGGTGAATCTTTGAAGTGGTTCTGGTGCTCAAATACAAGCCTGTGACTAGTCTGTTCAGTTCAGCACATAACTGTGTATCTGTTAGGTGCCCATCACATTTGGTGGGCACTGGCCCTCTGAGACCTCTTATCTTGTGGAGTACTTAAATAGAAGTTAATAAAAAATAGTGAAAAAACCTGTACCACTCAACTGGGTGGCCTTTAAGACTGTTCCAGTCGCTTTGATTCTGGACAATTTTATAAGCTTTCTGGGCAATATGTAGGTGTGTTTTTGTCAGGCGGAGTTCTGGAAGATGACAGTAGTTTCTGATCTTTAGCTTTTAAGTCAAGGACTGCTTTCCAAAATGTGTGTTAGTTCTTGCGGGTGAGCTGACTTTGAGCACCATGTCGGGCCATGTACCTAGCCCCAGAATAGCATCTGAATTACTATGTCCCTGTCTTTTTTCCCAACCTGAGATTACTGACGGGCAGAAAATGCTTATAAAATCTTGACACAAACCACAGGATGATTGAATAATTCAAGCTTGAGGTTTTTTGTTTTTTTTGTTTTTTTTTTTTGAAGAATTTTGAATCCCAAAATAGGACTCTTAAAGAAATGGACATGTCTTCTCTTTTCCTCCCCTTTTAAACTTAACTAGGTTTACACAGGTAATGGAGGGCATATTTAGGGGAAAGTTTTCTTAGTAAGACCTTAAACTATACCCCAGGATTTCTCTCTTATCTACAGCCTTCATTAAAAAACAAACACAAACCCCAAACCCCAAGTAAGCAAAACCATGTTTACTTGGTGATGTTTCTGTCCACTGTGAAGGAACTTGGTTATGCCTATGGGAGAAAAACTTTTTGTGAATGTGTCTTTGAATCTTTCACAATTTTTGATAAAAGGCTATTGTTTTTTTTTAAATTTTCTAAATTAGAAATTCATTTTTTTCTATTGCTGCTTTCTTTAGCCTATTCTTCAGTGCCTTTTCCTTACCAGGATTGAACTGTCCTCATAGAGATATCACTTGAGTTTTTCTTCTGAATATTGACACCCCATCAACAACCGTAAATACTCAGTAAGTCTTAACCTGTTCTCTGATTTCTTCCCTAGAATCTCACTTTCAGTCCCTGTCTTTGCTTCACTTTCTTTTATTCTTTTTTCACTCTAGTCCCCTTTTTACAAAGTGGACTGTCAGCAGTAGCTTAGAGGTTCGTTATTTAAGTAATGGATCCCTTACTTGCGAAAGGCAAAAACCCCTCAAGTTTAGATGCTTTCCCATCTTTTATTTTCCCATCTCAATTTATTTTCTGCTCTTAGTGCATTATGGGAATAAAATGAACAGTGACCAGATCAAAGGTCATTTGGAAGAACCTGAAGTGATCATGAAGGGAACTTTATCATTCAATGGTTTTCAAGATGAAATCCTGGAAAAAAAATTAGGTGTAGCTAAAGAAAAATCAGATAGAGGCCCATTTAGCATTTTGGATGGAGTTGAAGTGTGCTCATCTTTACCATTGGAACTGGCCTCCCTCAGGTTCCTGGTGCCCACTGCCCTTGGAGGGACAGACGTTGCTGTGCTTCTAGGAGGAGGCAGTATGGTAGAGTGAAATGTGCACCAGATTAGGAGGCAGGGATTAGGGCTGTTCTGATTCATTTGTGTTACTAAACTGACTGTATGACTTTGAAGGAGACACTGAATTACTCTATGTATCCTGTACGATGAGAGGTTAGATTGGGTGGGGATTTGGATTGTGTGGTGCAAGGTAAAGCCACCTCCTTGCTGTCTGACTTGATTGCTTGCCTCTCTGCTTTGGCGGTGCTGCACTCACTCTGTCCTCCCTCACCTGCCTTTGCTCATGTCAGCCTCACCATCTGAGATGCCTTCCCTGCTTGCTCTACATTACCTTCTGTTAGCCTACTGTAATCTTAACCATCCTGTGGGGGCCAGTTCAGATTACTTAGGCATGTCCTAGCTACTTTGGTCTTTAATGAGCTGCTTCTTCTCAGATTTTTATTGTACTTGTCCATCCCGTAGTACTAAACACAACTATATATTGGACCACTTGCTGTTCTTTATTGTAGTGTTTTCGATCTGGAAGGGACTGTGTATGTTCAAGCCTTGCTTCACATTGAACTGTGAGAACCTTGGGAACAAAACCATGTCCTTATTGTGTCCTGCATAGCACCAGCATAAAATAGGTGTCCACTGATGGGTGATTAAAGCCTAGAACTTCTAAAGAGCAGAAAAGCTCTGGTATTTCAGCTACTCCTCACTTAGTTTAGGTTCAAGTCAAGAACAAAAGCAAAGAATGAAATTTTAAGTCCGAATTATCCAAGAGGCCGTTTTCTACTGTCACTTTAGGTGCTTTCCTTTTCCTTTGTGTTCCTTACATCTGGGGAGAGATTTTCCCCATTTAGTTTGAAGCCTGTAGGTTCATCATTTATTCTAACATGTAACCTCCGGGAGGAAGTATGCTCTCCCTCATCTGGAAGCATTCTCCTTGTTGCTGCCTCTGACCCAGCCTCTGGGAATAACAGTTAGGGTGCTGGTGTGGCTGAGAGCCTCGGTTTGGGGTCAGTTGCAGCTGGGTTTGAGTCCTGATCTGACTGTTCCTAGCTGTGTGGCATCAGGCAAGTTACTGAGTCTCTCTAAGCCTCAATCCAACATCCCCCCAGCCCCCGCCCCCAATGTTGATGTACCTATCTTCCTGGCTTTCAGAATTGAATGAGACTCTGCCCTTACAGCTCTTAGCACAATGCCTCACATAGATTGACTACCAAATATAAGAGGCCTTAGCCAGGCTCTTAAGGGCAGAAATTCAGATCTGGGATTTACAGATGTGATTAAAAGCATTGAATTAATCCAGGGTTGTTCAGTGGGCGTTTGCATTCATTACCAGTTGGGGTGAGTGTATCTTGGGCACAGGGGTCTAGGTAGAATCCTCAGCCTGCTACACAGGGTTCTGCTTTTATCACTTCTATTTTTCCCTCCCCGCTTCTGGGGGCACCCCATGCTTCCCCATGTTCCCAGGCTCTGCCTGTGTGCTTGCTTGCCGTTCCTCTCATTTGTGCCCTCTGTAGAATGGCCTTTCCACCCTCCCTCAAGCCCCGATCTCTGCCTTCTGAAAATCCTGTGATTATGCCCTGGTGTCCACATGCAGCTCATGTGACCGTGACCGAGGTATACGCTTCTCTGCATCCTCTTCCTCCCAAAGCTGGTACTTATCACGCTGATGTGACGTGTGTATCTGTGTTCGCACTCTACACAGTGTCACGTTGCAGAAGAGTAAAACTTGAGGGGACTTTGAGATCTAAGGACATGGTCACAAATTAAGACTTCAGCTGTTTTACCCCATTAATGATGAGGCTGCTGTGTCAGAGGGTCCCGGATCCTGTTTTCTCAGTCTTCATCTCCCCTCCAAAAGGCCTGAGGCCTTTTGCTGCTCTTTGGGCATTGCAGAACACATTTCGAAGGCCACCAGTCTAGCCAAACTCTCTCATTTTATAGATGAAAAAACTAAGTTTCAGAGACTCAGGGGGCAGTGGTGTGGCTGAGGCCCCACAGCAATACTTGAAGCTGTCTTTGGCCACCTTGCTCTAGCCTACCCGAGGCATTTCACATAGAGGTGCTCAGACAGTGAGTGAGTGCAAGGAATAATTAGGAAAGGTTGAATGATTTCCTAATGGATCTTACATTTGCGATGAAAAAAAAAAAGTAAGTGGCATTTTTGTTTCTTGTGTAATCCTCAACCACAGACTGTTCAAGTCACGGGGTAGGATGAAGGATGGCAAAAGGGGTCACTCGGCGTGAAGTTCAAATGTTTCTGATGGGCATTGAATAGTTTTTCTTGGCTTTGACCTGCAATTTCTTAGCTTTCTCATGTAGGCCCTAGCCAAGTTGGGTCAGATGAAAGGGTCTGTATGTTTTCAACACCCAAGAATTAGGAAAAGACTGCTGGGAAGACTTTCTGTTTTGTTACTTAAGCTGGGATTTGATCTTCAGACCCTCAAGGTGAAAGGCTAATACCTTAATTTGTGTGTTTTATAAACATCCCCAGGCGATGCCCTTCTTCTAGCCTCATGTGATATTCACATTCTACAGGACTTGTAACTACAATTTTTGGCCTGGATAAGAGTGATACGGTTGTATGCTCAAGTTTAGAACCAGCAGGGTACCGTTCTTCCATTAGTTGTTAGTAAATGTTGCTTGAATGCTGTTGAAGGAAAGCTTTTTGGGGTGATTTCCCAGAAAAGTGGACTTTTTTTTTTTTTTTAAAGAGAGCATATATCTTATGGTTTTTTTAAAAAAAACACACAAACCACCTCTTTCCAATAGGACATGTGTCCAACAAAGTAAGGTGTTTCCCCTTGTAGCTTCTCCCTTCTTAAAAGCTTTCCTGTAAGGGTCATCTTTATTTTCCTGGTGTCCGTCAAATTACTTTTCAGCAGAGCATGAGCACCGAGGTGGAGACGCTCCGTGGCTGTGTTAGAACCACACGGCGAGTTTTTTGTTTTATGTAAATAGAGATTGATGGAACATTTTACACAGAGTACAGGCTTTTGACAAAAAGTATTGATGGTTGCTTTCAGTGAGTGTTACTTGAGATGACAGAACATTGCATTTTAAGATGAATTACACGAGAAACTCCCTCTTTGGGAATGTCATACATTTTATTTCATCTGTTGTTTTATGAGAAAATGACTGAAGTCATGAATATCTTAGACTGAACTGTTTTTTTTTTTTTTTTTTTTTGCACATTATAAGTCCTGGTTTGGTGCACTCCTATTTTAAATATGAAGTTACAGGGAAAATATTTATACTGGCAAATAATATTGATAAAATGCTTAAATGTTCAGAAGCAGAACATAACTTCTCACATAGTTTCCCCCGGAGTGGTGCTGATTTGTGGGAAGCCTGGAAACCTAGTTAGAGTTAAATGTATATTTTTCAGAAAGATATCAGAGATTTCTGATAAATGGCATTTTTGGGGTGTGTGTTGATCATTTCCCTCCTCTGTCTATAGTTAGATTTCACAAATGCTCATTTGCATCCTATATTGTTATTTGTTCCTGATGCAAGGGTCTCTAGAAGTTGGGGCCTGTGGTCATTTTGCTTTTTGGGCCTTTTCTTTATAGCACAAGTTCAGGGATATTAGCTTAATGGCACTGGGCGAATTAATGGGTATTAATAGATTCACTATATATTTATTGTACTATTTTATATCAGGAATTGGGGATATAGCCCTAATCTTCACAATGCTTACAACTTAGTGAGGGGGAGAGAGAAATAAACAGGTAATAAAATTTCAGGTAGCAGTGCATGCTATGAAGAAAATAAAGCAGAGTATGAGGGGTTAAAGTGTCTCAGAGAAGTGAATGTGGGAGCTATTTTGGATAGAGATATTAGGGAAAATTTATCTGAGAGGCAACATTTAAGTGAAGAGCTGACAGGTGAGATAGCTTGAGCTGTGCATTGTGCTGGGAACCTGGTAGAAGGAACAGTCAGTGCAAAGGCCCTGGGGCCAGAACAAGCTTGGCATGATGGAGGAACATCAAGGCCAGTGCATCTCAGAGAAAGGAGTGATGGGAGTGCCTGAGGTGTGGGGTTGACATGGTGGGCTTACAGGGAGGCTAGGTATATGAGGAATGTGGTTTGTCCTATGTGTGTAGCTGTAGGCTTCTTGTTCTGTGACCTTGCTACCTACAGCCTGGCCAAACAGGCCTTCCCCTTTTCACCTTGTTTACTTCCTAAATGGCCCCAGATCGCACACAAGTGAAATGTCTCAGTACTCCGTTGGCACGCCTGTTCCACCATTCACTGGATGTCAACATAGGTTAAGTCTCAGTCACTTTTACTCCCTGAGAAGGAATCCCCAGTTAAATCTGCTCTCACTTCAAATATTACATACTCTCTTACAATACTTACCCTACATTATTATCATTAGTTGTAATACATGGTTGACTTTCTAGCTATAAGCAACTAGTTCAGGTTTGGGCCCCTAACGCTTAACACAGTGCCCGGCACTTAGTAAATGCAAAATGTATTTGTTGGCTAAATTCATGAGACAGTTTCCTACATGTTCCTTGGTTACACAATGTAAGTATTAGAAATTATGGTGAATACAAAGTCAATAAACTCCTTGCTTTTTGTAGAAGGAGCTTAAAGCCAACTTAAAGAAATAAATCTTTTTAAAAAAGGGATAAAAACAGTTTTGGAGCTGCAAGAGTTTAAATAGTTGTTGGTTTAAAAAGTTGTTGCTGGAATGAGAGTTCTTGGGGGGATTAAGTGCCTCAGGAGACCACATCATTCAAAGTCTGTTTGGATGGAAATCCCAGAGGCCAGCTGGGTCGTTAGACTGGGTCTTTCCTGCAGTTGAGCTTTTGTCCCAGGGCCTTACAGGATATGTCCTCCATAAATTTGGAGCCGATTTGGAACTAGCTAGTTGTTCTTCTCCCTGCTGAATTAATGTGCTGTTCAGCTGAAGCTCAAATATGAAATATATTAAAAGCAAACTAAAAACAGGTCAATGTTTTCCCTGTAATGCTATGGGAATATTTGTTTTTAAATCATCTTTTAGTACTCCACAAATCTTCCCCACAAGTATTTTTTTTTTTTTAATGCAGAGACTATTTTTTTCCCAGTGTAAAAGGCCATTTTTGAAGTCCCGATTTATTCAGAAATTTACATGGAGAAAATGGCCCCAGATCCCACACAAGTGAAACTTTATTTTTTAATCTGGGGCACAGTAGGGAGCCCTGAGAAATGCATTTTCCTGCAGGATTGTAGGAGGAATACACAGTGTTTGTTTAAAGCATCAGGTATTGAGAAATGTAATGGCAGGGTGAAAAGTTTGACCTCAGCTGCCAGATCCGATCTGCTAAGGGGTAATTGAGTTGCCATGTTTTTTTCCTCTTCAGTTTAAATCAAGTTTTGCTATAGCCCATTTAAGTGTCAAATTGGTAGCAAAACTTGACAACTTCAGGGTGCAGACATGCTTTTGATCAGAATTTACATGCAAATCATTTTTGCCTGGAACTGTCAACTCCTGTTTCTGATCCTCTTGAGGGGGACATGTCCCTCCCCAACCCCAAGCCAAAGGGGATGTTGGCTAATGTTATTAATCAGCATGTGGAAGAAAAATTATCTTGATAAATATGGTGGTTAAACTATATTTTCCCTTTTGTGTGTCAGCTGTTGCAGCTGGACATTTAATCTCCTTTTACCTAGAAGGAAATCAAACAATTACCTAGCGCTTGATGTCAAAAAGAAACTAGTGAATGAGGGGTGGAGGGTCACCAGTGTATTGGGGAATGGACTTAAGCCACTAAAACCTGACAAAGGGTGCTGACAGTCTGCATTTTCTTGGGCATTAAACAAAGTCTTTGGTAACTTTAAAGAATCTTTCCTTGCATGACTAAACTCATTGAGAGGGTTAGAGAGAAAGCTGCCTCAGAAGTCTTAAGCCTGAAACTTTTTTTTTTTTGGTCTTGCCTGAAACCCTCTGGACGTTAAAAGCACGTGAGCATGTGTAGCTCCATCATTCAGCGAGACAAAGCAGTGTTTGCACTTTCGCAGAGTTAATGACAGTAGCGAGTCTTTCTTGTTTCCCGCCATCCTGTCTTAGCATCCCCAGCCATCCACTTTCCTGAAGAGTTTAATTGTGACTTCCATTCTGTCTCTAAGTTCGTAGAGACAGCCCCACTCTGCACAGCAAGAAAACAGGAGGATCCAATGAAAAAACCCAGTGGTAGAAAGGAAGTTTCCAGAACTCACTGTAGGTTAATAGAGCTGATTATGAATATTTATAATTATCCATTATGGAGCCAGAACTTTGAGTGAAATAATGTGTGAGATTTTGTTTCCAGCCAGCCTGAAATTCCTTTCCATCACGGCACCCCCAGTGGGGTGAGAACATCAAATATGTCATCTTGCCAAGATGACAGCCAGCATCGTGTCAGATGGGAGACACATGCAAGCCCGACTTGTGAAGTCAAAAGACATTTCAAGATTGGATTCGCTTGATCTGACGTGGCCCCATTGCAGGCCCTTCGGAAATCTCCTCTTCCCCGGGCCCCTTCCCACCCCTGTCCAGCGCTGCCTGCCTGTGTACTGTGAAATTTTAATTGAATTGTTAATGACACTGAGGAGTGACACAACACATGAGAAACTTCCAAGAATCAGTCAGGAGGAGCGCTTTTTCTTACTGTTACAAAACAGAAGACACTGGGAAATTGACAAGTCCAAGCGGTGAGGCCAGGGTAGTAATTGATAGCAGGCTGCCTAAAGCCAAGGTCCTTCCCTGGTAATTGCAAGCAGAGGCTGCCTCTGTGATCTCGCCAGTGGTGTTGGCCATGCCAGAGCGACCCGGCTTTGACGGATTGCTTTCCCGTGGTAATGACTTAGGCATGTTCCCTCTCTCTCACACGAGGCCATGTGTCCCTCCCACTGGAGAAAATGAGCCGAGCATTTTGCTTCTTCTTTAACAGGGTGCTGTTAAAATAACTCTATTCTATTATATAAGTCCTGTAGTGCCAGGGGCTAAATTTATATGGTTATAAACAAGAGATATTACTTTGGAATACCACAATACTGTGTTTTGCTATTTCTTTAGGATTTCAAATGGTGTTTTCAAAATAATGGATTTTACTTCAAGAAAAAAAAAATTGGAGGGGGGAGGTGGCGGGAGGAAGGATCCCATTTCTGAACAAAACCCTCATCCTATTTTTAAATTCCTCTGTGTGCTTTCCTTAATTCGCTAGCCCCGTATTTATTTGTATTTGTGTTTGTTTTGCTGGCTGGATTTGACTCCCTATGGGGGCATCAGAAATATTATTTACTTCAGGATTCTGAAATAAGGTAGATATTTTATTTCATGTTTTTAAAATTCTCCAAGGGTTTCTTTTTCTTTTTTTTTTTTCCTTTCCCATTTCTGGACATTGATATATTTCAGAACTTTTATGTGGCTTTCCTCCCTCCCTTTTCCCCTCTTCCCCTTCCTGGAATGTAATTTTGTCTATGAAATATGATGGTGAGCTGAAACGTCCCTGATGATCTATAGTAGGTCTGGATTTTTACTCCCATCAGTGACAGAAACTTACTAATTCTGACATAGGGATCCCTGAGCACGTTTCCCCACTGTGGCTTGTGCTTTCTGGCATATTTAAAGTTTGGGTCCCTCACCCCACCTATGACCAAACACAGTATCACACCAAGAAGTAACTTCAAAAGAGTGTCAGGAAGATCCCTGAAAATGCAGCTACAGGTTCACTTAAGAATGAAAATAAGCGGTTTGCATGCGTGCTTGCATGCATGTGTGTTCATACTCACACGCTAGGTAAGTTTTGGTGCAGAACATAAGAGGAAGGAGACAGATTAATACTCATGGGGACTTCTGAGTGAAGAACAGAGAGAAAAAAGATTTGGTGGTTGTTGTTTACCTTATATCTAGTCTCTGACTTCCAAAATTTGTTAATTGGTAGTGCCTAGAATTTAAGAATTTATATTCTTAAAAATGGAGGTTTAAATGATGGTAGGTCCCCAGGCTCTGTCACGAAATTCACTTCTGCAGTAGAGCACTATTTTAGGTAAAACAGACTTTTGTGGGCTAGCCTGAGAACCTCACCATTATAGCATTAGTTCTGCTGGAAAACATTGGCAGGGTTCTAAGTTGGCTATCGGATCTAGGAAAACCGTTTTTGTTGCCTTCTCCTGCACGGCCTATAACTTGGAAAGGGAGACACACCCTCTTCCACTGTGACCTCAGCAGCGAAAGGATTGGCCCTAACCTTGGGGTGAGAGTGATAACCCTTCCTACTGCCCCTGCTGTAGTGTTATTCTTATGTAGGGCCTACTCATACTAGTAAGTCAGGTGGTTTTAAGTAGGGATGTGTTAGAATTTCATGCAATTATTTGACTTCATTTCTATTCTTACTATTCATATAGGTATTAGGCGAATGCTTTATGCTTTTGCCCCTCTTTCCTATGTTTTCAGTGTGTTTTGTTTTAGAGCAGTGGGTTCTCAATAGAATGTGGGGGACAATTTTGTCACAACTGAGAGGATGGTTTCTATCAGCATCTAGTGCAGTGATGGTGAACCTTTTGAGCTCGGCGTGTCAGCATTTTGAAAAACCCTAACTTAACTCTGGTGCTGTGTCACATATAGAAATTTGATATTTGCAACCATAGTAAAACAAAGATTTCTATTTTTGATATTTATTTTATATATTTAAATGCCATTTAACAAAGAAAAATCAACCAAAATAATGAGTTGGCGTGTCACCTCTAACACGCGTGTCATAGGTTCACCGTCACTGATCTAGTGGGAAGAGGCCAGGGATGCTGCTAAACACCCTATAATGCCAATGCACAGGACAGCCCCCAATACAAAGAATTGTTGGTCCCAAATGTCAATATGATTCAGCGCAAAGACATATAGAATGAAGCTCTCAGTAGAAGTCCATGAATGGAGTGAGAAACCACAATCTGTCAATCAATAAGGGTTGTTGAGAATTTGGAGCTGCTGTGGGGACCCAGAACCAGAAGAATTTGGGAAGTATAGAGCTTTCTGGTCGTGAACACAGGCTTTAGACAGAACCAGATTCAGATACTGGTTATACTGTCTGACTTTGGGCTTGTTGCTTAACCCAAATCTCAGTTTCTTTCTCTGCTAAATGGGACAAACGGCCATAAATATCATGAGATAAAACCTTTAGACTAGCGTTTGACTTACAAGTTACTAAGGGATGGTTGATATATAAATTGGTCACTTCCCTAAAGGTGGTGACATAGTGAATCTGGAGATTATTTTACTGAAAACTTTCATTTTACGGATAAGAAAACTGAGACCCAGAAAGGGAGATGTTTACCCCAAATGATGGCAGCTAGCAAGTGACAAAGTTAGGACTAGAACCCAGGTTTTCTGACCCCAAGTTCTAGGTTCTTTGCAGTATTAAGCTTCCTTTCATGGTCTACAACTTAACTGGAAAGGAAAGTACAGCATGTCTGAAATAATTAGAGAAACATTAGTGACAAAATTTCCAATCTGAGAGCTCTGGCTTCTGGAAGTTCACAGGAATAAGTAAGTAGGATTATCATTTATAACGGCCATGAAACTCATGCAGACTCTGTTATGATTCAAAAACTTGTGCTAGGAGCTAAAGGAAACAAGTAAAGACTTATGGGGTCTTGGGGTTCAGTCCTTTTAGTGCGGAGTTTTATTTCAGGGTGGAAGTTAGATCTGGAAGTTTCTTTGAAGACATCACACACACAGAAGAACATTTATTGAGTGTTGACCAGTATCGGGCATAGTGCCAGGTAATTCCACAATTTTCTGGTTCCATTGGTCTTACTGAGCTGTAGTGTCACAGGAATTTTCCATTTACAAGAAGGTGGATGAGAACTATGGGGCTCTAACCACAGGATGGCATCCCATGCTGCCTTCAAAGGTTATGTTATTGAAGAATGGTAGAGAAAAACAGCCATGAACTGTTCTTAAGTTAAAAAAGTCAGCTCTAGCCAGGTGGCTCAGTTGGTTGGAATATTATCCTGGACACCAAAAGGTTGAAGGTTTGATTCCCGGTCAAGGCACATACCTAGGTTGAGGGTTTCATCCCTGGTTGGGGTACATACGAGAGGCAACTGATCTGTGTTTCTCTCTCTCTTTCCTCCATCCTCTCTCTCTAAACAAACAAACAAACACAAAACACCACCCATATCCTTGGGTGAGAATTAAAAAGTAGTGTATGAAATAGTGTACTATGAATCCCAATTGTACTTTAAAAAACAAAATTTTATGCATAGAAAAAAAATGGAACAACACACACACACACACACACACACACACACACACACCAGAATATTAACTGATTATATCCTGTGTTGGAATCAAGGATAGTTTTGATTTTATTTTCTATCTGTATTTTTACTAGTCCCTACTTTACAAATAAAGTTTTTTTTTTTAATTGAGTGGTAGAATTGATGTGGTCAACAAGTCTTCATTGTGCCTGGGAGCCTTAAGCAAAGAAAGAGTAAAGATGGAATTTATGCCCTCAAGGAACTCTTATTGTAGTTCTGGAGAGAATCTATACATATGGAAAGTTTTTCTAAAAATAATGATAGTTACTGGTAGCTATTAACTATCTTACTATTATGCAGCTGATTAGATTACAATAGAAAAATCTCTAAATTTGTAATAATGTATTATGGTCATCTATGTGATCTACATATATTGTTTTACTGAATCCTCCCAACTCCCAACAGACACACAGAGTACTTATTAGTAGCCCCTTTTTACAGATGGGAAATCTGAGGTGTAGAGAACTTGGGAAGTGGCAGAGCCGGGATTGACTCCAAAGCTCACCTCTTCCACTACCAGTGAATGTTACCTCTCTGCTTAGGGGATAAATCACCTTGTGCTCATTGCCAGTGAGGAACTGGAAGAATTATCAGTTTTCAGCCTGGATAAGAGAAGGGTGAAAAAGATCAGGCATCTCATCCCAGCTTAGCATGGTGGGAAATAAAGTCCTGGTCCACCTTCCACCAAGATTCCATTTACTTATCAGTGAACCCAGCCTTATGTTTTTGAATGATTCTGTGCAGCATTTCTGAGCATCTCTGGACCAAAACACACAAACCACTTGTAGGGTTATGTCAGGGGCAGAGAAGGTGGATGAGACTAGGCCAGCACTGGAGGAGTGTCTTGGGAAGCTGTCTCTTTGTGCTTATCTCTAGTTAAAAGCTCTGGTTGCCCTTGTGAAGATTTGAGCACAGATTTGGGTGAATGTGGCTTCGAATGATGGTACCTTTCCATGATCTGGCTGAATCATCTTTCAGTTCACACCCTGCACTGGGTCTGTGGTGCCCACACAATGGCCAAAACCCACAGTGGCCACAGTAAATCCTGTGGAATATGTGTTTCATCTTTATCAGGAACATCACGTGGCATTTCCTGAATGTACCAGCAACTTACTGCCCCATCTGAGTTTCTAGACTAAATACCAGTGCTCAAGCCACATGTGTTTATGGTATATAATAAATCTCCATTTGTCATAATGGTTTAAATTTAAAAGAAAAAGAAAGGCGAGCTGTGATGTTAAAAAAAAAATGGGCTGTTATAAATTAACTTTCTTGGAGTTTCAGGTCAAGCCCAATTTATTAAGGGGGATAAAAAAGATAGAAACCTGGTCTGTGATCACAATTGTGATTTATCCACACCTTGAGTGGGTCCTCCTTTGGACCTTTTCTTGAACCACAGCTGGATTGGTTTATATAGGACCTGCTGGAAGCTGAGGTTATAATGAAAAACAGTTATTCTTTCAAATTACTCACAAGAAGAGGGCTCATTTTATCAAGCGCCCTCCTTAATTTGATTGTAAGGCTTTTCATATTTATTTTTTCTGCATTAATCATGCCATATCTTTGTGGCAAGTATAAACACAGTGGTGAAAGACAGCATTTAAAAGAGGAAAAAACACTCAGAGGACAAATGTTTCTTTAGAGGTGGCCCATTGGGAGCCCTGAACGGATAATTAAGGAAGTTATTTTGGGTTTGGTGGAAACATTGTGAACTTTTCCAAAGACTCTTCTTCAAGAGCAGGATGGCATTTAATATTTTTGCAGATTAACCTTTAGCAATGAAAAGGGTGTCCAGTATTGACTTCCCTGGTAGGAACCAGTAAGGCTTTGGCAGCATCGGCTAGCATGTTACTTTTGCTGCAAGAAGGTCTCCTCTGTGCCCTGGCTTTGCCCAAGGAGGAGATCAGGGAGCCCTTTTCCCAGTCAAGACAGAGGAGCTCTTTACTTAGTACTTTGGGGTTGTACCCAGGTATCTTGTACCCAGGTATCTAGGATCCAGCTGGTGCTTTTATCTTTGCCATTTAGGTTCTTTCTTCCCTGGACAACCTGCAATTTCCTAAACAGTGAAACAATGAAGGAGAGTTTGTATTCTCAGCAGAGGCTCCCAAGGTGGTCTTCTGCTTCCCCAAACTCTTTGAATGCTCTGTGTTCTTAGGGAGGACAACTCAGAACCAGATGCTGGGTGGTCCATTGCAAATAAGAAAATTTTCACATACCTTCATGTTATTAAAATGTATAGTATTTTTAATCTCTTTAATCTCTGACCTATAAAAGAGATCTAAGTGCACATTGGAAATATGTATACCTTGTTGTGCAGGCCTATCTGTGATGTAGTCTCCATAAAATTCTGTGTGAGGCAACAGGATGGGTTAGCTCTTCAAAAGTCTTTTCCAGGAACGTAAGTCAAGGCCTATGCTGATCTGACCACATTAAGAGATTATTATTATTAGCTTATTTTATTGCTACTATTTTCTAAATTAGGTGGCAGTACTGATATTAATGTTTTAAAATTCAGATGTAGTGATGTATAATCTACATTCAATAAATTCCCCCTTTAAATGAGCAGCTAGATGATTTCTGACAAATGTATGTTGCCATGTAAGCACCACCACAGTACAGTTGGTTCATAGTGGTGTTCAAGTGTCCTATAGCCTTACTGATTTTTTTAAATTTACTTTTTGTATAAATTACCTAGAAGCATATTGAAATTTCCAAATACAGTTGTGCCTTTTTCTGCTTCTTATTTCAGCTTATTAGATTTTTATGTATTTTAGAACTCTGTTTTTAGATGCATACATATTTGTCTTCTTGATGAATCAGCTCTGTTGTGCCTGAAAATATTCCTTGTTCTGAAGCCTACTTTGCATTATATTATTATAGAGATTTCAACTTTTGTGTGACATTTCTTTCTTTTACTCTTAATATATTTTTATATTTATAGTGAAATTTTTTTCATTTCCAATCTCATAATTTCAGTTTTTTACTTGGAATGTTTAGGCCATTTACATTTAATATCATTATCAATATAGCTGGTGTTAATTCTAACATTTTTCAAGTTGTTTTCTATTTGTCCCATTTGTTCTGTTTTTGTTACATTCTTTTCCTGCCTTTTTTTGAGATTATTTGTATATATTTATGATTCTATTTTATCTCCAATATTGGCTGATAAGTTTTTCTCCTTTAAAAAAATTTCCAGTGGTTGCTTTGGGGTGTATGTCATATATCTTGAACTTGTCACAGTTTAGCTTCAAATAATATACCTCTTTATGAATAGTTAAAGAATCTAAATAGGGTGATGAAGGTCTGGAGTGGGGCTGGGGACTGGCTAGAAGAGGTCAATGGGGGAAAAAAAAGGGGACATATGTAATACTTTCAACAATAAAGATTTAAAATAGAAAAAGAATCTTATAATATATACTTCCATTTCCTCCCTGCTGTCCTTTGTTTTATTGTTGTTTTACACATTACATCTACATGCTACAAACCCTACAATTCTTTACTATTTTTTCTTTAGGCAGCAGTTAACTTTTTTTAACTAAAGAAAATGTTTCTCTTTTTAAACTAAAGAACATGTTTCTCTATTTGCTTATCTTAAAACGAAAATTAAAATAGTTTCAAATGTTTCTAGTTCAATCTATTTGCAAAGTAAATATATTTTGTAGAGCCAGTTATCTTCTAAGGAGATTAAAATTAAGAAAGTCATATTACCCACATTTTTACTATTTCTGCCATTTTTTTTTTTTTAAATTTCTGTGTGTAGATTCAGATCTCTTTGGGTACCAACTCCTCTCTAAAGACATTTTTAAAAATTGATTTTTAAAGAGGGATGAAGGGGCGGTGAGAGAGAGAGAGAGAGAGAGAGAGAGAGAGAGAGAGAGACATAGACCAACCAGTTGCCTTCTGCATGCCCCCACTGGGGATTGAACCTGCAGCCAGGACATGTGCCCTGACTGGGAATTGAACCAGCGACCTCCTGGTTCATGGGGTGCTGCTCAACCAACTGAGCCACACCTGTATGATGGCAGTAAATTCTCTCAGATTTTGTCTGTCTGAAAAATTCTTTATCTCACCTTCATTTTAAGAAGATAATTTCACTGTATATGGAATTCCTTGTAGACAGTTCTCCCTCACCCCCCCAGTATCTTAATGATGTCATTTTATTTTCTTCTGCCTTACATTCTTTCTGATGAGAAGTCTTATGTCATCTTCAGCTTTGTGTGTGTGTAAATATATATTCTCTCCCCCGCCCCGGCTGCCTTCAAGATTTTTACTTTATCTTTGGTTTTTAATAGTTTTACTATGCTATGATGTGCCTGTGGTCCCCCTCTCCCCCTACCTTTCCTTGCTTTGGGATTTCTGAGGTTGTTTGAACCGTGTTTTGATGTTTTTCATTAATTTTGGAAAATTCTTGGCTATTCTCTCTACTGACATTTATTTTGTGTTTTGTTGTTTTCTTTCCTCTCATCTATGTGTGGGATTCCAAATATATATTATGCTATTTTATATAATTCCATAACTCTTGGATGCTCTACTTTGTTTTTCCACCTTAATCTTCATTATTAGTTTGGATAATTTCTTATGTACTTATGTTTAAGTTCATAAATGCTTTTCTGTGCTGCACCTAATCTGCTGATAAGCCAGGCCTATTGAAACCCTTATTTCTCTTTGCTATCATGATTTTCGTTCTAGCATTTTCATTGGACTGTTTTTATAGTTTCCATTTTTCTCCAGAAATTACCCATCTGTTCATGCATGACGTTTACCGTTTCCTCCAGGTTTTTAAAAGCAAATTAGTAAGTTATTTTAAGTCCTGTATCTGTTAATTCCAACATCTGTATCATTCCTGTTTCTGGTAATATTGACTACTGTGTCTTTCAACTAAGAGTCTTTCTCTTGCTTCTTCTGTGTCCTACACTTTTTAAAATTAAATGATGTACAATATGTGTAAAAGAACAGTGCAGACTGAGGTAAATAGCGTTTAGACCTGGAAATGGAGACATTTATGTTGGGATGTTAGTGTGGGTGGTTGAGTCAATATAGTCACTGAGCTGGATCTAACTTTTGTTGTAAGATAGACTTCAAATTCCTCCAGCGGTGGCTTGCTGCTACCTTGTGCTTACTGGGGAGCCTGGAGAAATAGGGTTTTCCTCATGTCCCCCCTGCATCCTCAGCTTTCAGCAGGATCCTATGTGTCTACACCAAGAATGGGTCTCTCTCCACGCCCTTGTCCTTCCTTGCGGGAGAGACTGCTCTTGCTTGTCAATGAGAGGCTTGTGTTGGTGGGCGGGTTTCTCTCTTATTTTGCTCCATTGTCAGCCATAGGCAGATCCTGCGTGCCTGAGGCATGAGCCCTTTTCTGTCTCACATTGGTGGGGGCTCTTGGGTGGGAGAGTGTTTCCTGTCCCTTTCTAGTGGTAGCAGGCCTCTGCTTTCTATCCTTCTATGCAAGATGTTGTCTATGAAGAGGTTTTTCTTCCCCTTCCCCTTGGGGCGGACATCTTTTGCTTCTAACTCTCCTTCAGCAGCACTGTACCTTTTTCTGGGGCTATTTCTCTTTTGTTGTTTATGACTTCTGTTTTTTGTGAGAGAAGGTTCTGGAAGTAGACATGATTTCATGCCTGCGCACAATGTAGGGGGTTCTCTTATGTCTACAGCTTAATAATCTCTTTTGTGGGCACCATGGGAAAAAAGGTGATGAGTGAGTATAGACGCTCTGTGTGTCTGGGACTCTCAGGAATTCTGTACTTTCTGGTTTGCCGACATTTAGCATTTACAGATTCGTTAAAATTTCAGCTGTTTTATTTTTATGATGCCTGTCCTTCGGCCTGTCCTCTGCCAAAAGTGAAACAGTTTACTAGTATGAGTCTTGTCTCCTGTTGGTGAGGGAAGAGTCATACTTTGGAATTTAGTTCACTTGTTTGCTTTACAGCATCAATTTTCTGATGGGCTGGAGGGAAGTTATGTTTTCTATATCCCAAGAAGGAATGGGTTCCTGAGAAATCGTATGTGACATTGGTCAATTGTAGTGTGTCCAGGAGGGTTGGGAGGATTCTATAAATCCTACCATAAGGGAAGTACTGAAAAGACCAAGAGACATTTAGACTGGAGAAGAAGAACTTTGTTGGAGAGAATATGTGGTGCATGATGGCCTCTACAAGTAGCTGTCAGACTGCCATGACGAAGCAGGTATAGACTTTTATCTGATGTTGTCTGTAATGACATTAATCAATTAACTGATCCATTATTACTAGTAGTCTCTACTGTGTGCTAGGCACTGGCAATGCAAAGACAAGTAAGCTATAGTTCTTGCTCTTAGTGCTCACAATTTGGAATTATGCATTGTAGACAGTAATGATAATTGTAAGGTGGCAAACTTCAGTTCAATATAAGGAAGAAGTTGTCAATATTTGAAGCCATTGAGGATTGAATGGACAATGTGCAAGGGATGTCAGCTCTTAGGGATGGAGAAACCAGAGTTCAAATCCTGGCTCCACCATTATCTAGCTAAGAGAACATGGGCAATGTAACATAGTTCTCTGAGGCCCAGTTTTCTCATCTGTAAAATGGGGATAATAATGCCTTGATTGAGTAGATGAAAAGAGCTGAAGTATGTAATCTGAGTAGGTCATTTACTTTTCTTTTTATGTCTCGTAGGAGTTGTGTACTTTTGTTAGTGGAGATAGTCAAGCAAAATCTCTCTAATCACCCAGTGTGGATGGGCTTTTTGCCCTGATAAGAGATGTGATAGCATGGTCTGATGATCCTGTACAGTCAGTCCTGAGGGGCTAGGATTTCAGAATTTATGTATATCTGATACAGAGGGACAGTCTCTGATCCTGATGAGAGGAGTGTGGTGTGGGCCCTTCGCTGTCTACTGCCTTATAATAAAGATGTAAGGAACACTAGAGAACAACTATACTGTTCTTACATGATCACTAAGGGAGGAGAAATTGAAACTTGAAGGAAACGAAAGGCATAGGTCAATTTCTCATTTTTTACAGGTTTTGTCTTGGGTTAGGCTTCAGTCTTTGTCATGTGGGAAGGCTAAAATGCAATAGGAAGCACACTCTTTATTGACTTGAATAATCAGAGACCAAGGTTTAGGGCAATCTTAGCTGTTGGGAACAGGGGAATACCTGATAAGAGTGAGCCAATGAGTGGAGCCCCATGTTCCATGTATAAAGTATGTACAAATTTATAGTTGAACCCTGAACCACAGGTGTGGGGTAGATTGTTTTAGTAAGGCTAAAACAATTGGACTTAAATTTGAACTGCTATCTGCCTCAGGGCAGCACTACTTTATAATTTTCTTTCAGCAAAATTAACTGCTTGTTTTAAAAAAAATATCTTTAGAGAAACGTAGAATCCAGAACTTCTACAACATATCATTCAAGACATCCAGGACAGAATCTAAAATTACTCATTGCATTAAGAAAAGCTCTCAATAGAGACCAACTCCAAGATGACCCAGGTGATGGTATGGCAAACAAAGATTGTAAGTAACTATTCTAAGTGTGCTAAAGATATAAAGAGAAATATGCTCACAATGTAGGGAAAGATAGGAAATTGCAGAAGAGAAATCGTATTATTCTATCCTAATAATAATATTACAATAATAATGCAGAACTGAAAATTATATAAAAGAAAAAATTCACTGTATAAGCTTAACAGCAGAATGCACAAAACTGAGAAAGAATCATAGAAATTAAAGATTAGTTGAAATTATTCAATATCAAGAACAGAGAGAAAAAATAAAAAAGTAATCAGACACAAAGACCTGTGGGAAACTACAAAAACTCTAATATAAGTTCTAATGTAATGGAGTCCTGAAACAAATGAGAGAATTGGACAAAAAAATTAAATAATGACTGAAAATATTGTAAATTTGATGAATGACAAGAAACTCAGTGATCACCAAGCAAGATTAATTTAAAGCAAGACCATCTCAGTTAAACTTCCAAAAAACAAAGATGAAGTAGAAAAATAATCTTGAAAATAACTAGAGAAAAATGCACACTGATTACAGGAGAATAACAACTCAAATGATCTTTGTGTCTTATCAGAAATAATGGAGGCCAGGAGACAGTAGGACAACATCTTTGTAGAGCCTATGTAAAGGAGAAAATTCTGTAAATCCAGAATTCTCTATTTGGCAAGTATGTCCTTGAAGAAGGGAGGTGAAATAAAAATATATTCACATAGAAGAAAGCTAAGATGATCACTATCAGACCTGCATGCTAAGAAAGGATAAAGGAGGTTCCACAGGCTGAAGAGTGGAAACTCATCTTCAGGAAGTAAGAAGAGCATCAGATAATAAATATGTGACTAAATAAACAGAAAAAGATGTTTTCCCTCTTAATTTCTTTAAAATTCATGTAAGTGTTCAACCCCAAATTCTCATTTTGTATTTTGGAGTTTATAGTGTATGTAGAGGTAGTATGTATGACAACTGTAGCATAGAATCTGGCGGTGGCGATGATCCTTTTCTGATCTGTAAAGGCCTATCCAGGTTGTAACATTCTATGATTTCATGACACAACCCATATAGTTGCACAATTTCTTCATTTTATGTGAAGTGGTACAATATTAGCTCTAAGCATACTGTGATATAAAGAATGAAGATTGTAGTCTTAGCATAACTTATAAAAAATAATGCATGATATAGCTAAAAAGCCAACAGATAAGTTGAAACGATATTCTAAAAACTCTAATGGAAGGCAGGAAAGGAGAAACAAAGGAACAAAAAATAAAAGAGGGAGTGAAAAGTCCTGGCCAGGGAGCTCAGTTGGTTAGTGCATCATTTTTACAAAAAGAAAATAGGAGTCACATGGTAGGCTAATTAACTCAAACCATAGCAATAATTACATTCAATGTTAATGGACTAAACTCCCAATTGAAATGGGACTAATAAAGTCTGACTTTTTAGTTGTCAGAGAAGTTTTAAATGGCTGTGGCAGTGCTTTGGGATTTCAGGAGACTGTGGCTCTGGACACCCACGTTCTAGCCCTGTGAGATTGATATTGGTGGACCAGATAAAGGAAATGAGCTCTTTAGAGCAGACATGAGGTGAGGGTTCTAGTTTCTTTTTGGGCCCTGATCCAACCTTACACAAAGCTACAATGGCCTCTACTTCGGTGCTGAGAACCAGCTGGAGCTGGGATTAGAGCAGGGGGCAAGCTACATAGGTGTCTGTTCTCCTGCTCTGCCTGACTGCATCCTGTCCGTCTTGAAGCAAGTTGTTCCTGTTTTCACTAACCTCTTCTTTTTTCCCTCTTCAGTCATATACTATATGGAGCTGTGTGTTGATTTGTTAAGTCCACCTGTCTTCCATCTTGGCCCCCAAGAGGTTTCAAGGACGAGGTATTTTGATGTATCCTTTCAGACTGATATGCAAGAGGCGTTGTGTGAGTGGCTTTATTAAGTGTGTCTAAATCCTCCAAGACACCCCTGGCATAGAGGATACAGCCAACACAATGGCATGCTTCCTGGTTCTCTGGTGAAGGAAGGCTTTATTGGGCAAATGGTACTCATACCCTCACACCTCGTCTCCAGAGAAAGGACTGGGAAACATATTTATTCAACGTGGAAAAAAAAGTAAGTCCGGTGATAGTCCATGGGATGATTTCTTGTCCTCCTTTTCCTCCTTGCCTGACTGGTCTAGTTACTAGTATCTGCTAAATACTTTTTAAAGCACTTCCCTGAAATTTAGGCTATGGAAAGCAATTTGGGATTTACGTGTGACCAGTAGGGTATTGACACAGTGGAATTCTATTGTCTTTCATAAGAGAACGAGACTGTTTCAATAAGACTTTGCACTGAATAACATAAAATTAGTCCTCAAAGTTTTCAGTGCCTTGAATCCTATTTAAAGGCCTAAATTAAATAATTGATAGCACTGTTATCAACCTTACATCCTTTAGAAATGAGGTGGAGTATGGCTTTAAACATCTGTAGTCTTAGGAAAGTCGCCTAAGTTCTAACATCTCTAGAGCTTATAAATAAAGCAAGTTAATTGAACACCCCTGGAGAGTTTGGGTCAGTCAAGGCCATTGTGTGTGGGATGGGGCCTGGGCATCTGTATTTTCAACAAGCTTCATAGATGATCCTTTTCTGATCTGTAAAGGCCTATCCAGGTTGTAACATTCTATGATTTCATGACATAAATGTCAGGAAAGATGATTTTTTGCATATAGGCTCTTCCTTTTAAATCGGTCCATTTAGGAAAATGTGCTATTTTAATCTTAATATCCTTTAGATCAGTGGTCGCCAACTGGTGGTCCGTGAGGTCCGAAAGGTTGGCAACCACTGGTTTACATCACCTCCTATGGTACCCTCTCTCTCAACAATCCATTTGGTCATTTTGGTTGACCATCCCAAGGAATGGAAATGGTTTGCAAATATTTTTCTAGTCAACTCTAGAAGCAAAAGCTCTGGCACCACCTAAAAGGGGAGGTTCTCTGTGCAGTTCTGACTTGTTTCAGGTCCATCATGTGACTTTGGCAGATCAGACATTCTTTGTGCGCTTGCAGGGATGATTTTGTTTTCTAGGGTGTATTAAGATGATGTAAAAGTTTCTTCAATTACAGTTTCCAATTGAAAGCACAAAGACAGTTGTCAGAGGACAAGGGGCTGAGAGCTGAATTCCTTCACTGGGGATTATTGGGGCATCTCAGTAGCAATTCATTGAGGATGCTTACCTGAAATTGTTGTTTTCTGCTTCTTAACTGGGTTCTGGTTTGACTGCATCAGGGCGAGTGTTTTGGTTAATCCTTTGCTTCACTCATTCTTTTTGGCATAGCCAAGGGCGTTTCCAAAGATAAAAATCTGTCAACAGAGATTAAGTTCTAATCAAACAGTTATGAATGAGTTGGGAAGGCTTAGAGCTGAAGTATGAGAGAGAACTGTATTATGGGAGCAGCCCTGTAGTCAGGAAGTATCTTGGAAGGAGAACGGGGCAGCTAATGGGATGTTTAACTAGCCAATGAATAGAATCATGGAGGAGTATGTTAATTTTTGCTGACCAACCTGATCATCAGACTCTACATTTCCTACTTAGCTTTAAACTCTAAATCACTTGGGTCAAGTAAGATGAAAGGACAGAGGCACTGAAATTATATACTGAATTCCCTTAGCACACTTATCAAAGCTCTCAGGGTGAGCTTCTAGGATAGAGGAGTTCTTTAAAAACACTATTGATTCCTTCTTCCTCTGATTCTTAATTCCTATAGCACTCACAATTTATATGATCTATTCCATCACTCACCCCTTCTCCTTTACTGCACTTCCTGAGAGAGCTGTCTCCACTCACTGCCTTCCTGTGCTCACCTCTTACTCACCCCTCGCTCTAGGTCTTTGGAGTGTGGTCTCCGGCCCAGTAGCATTCACGTCCCTTGAGCTTATTAGAAATGCCTAGATGTGGATCCCACCCCTGAAGTCCTGTTTCCGATTGTTGGCACTCCCCCTAGTAACTGAACATGACCACTGGCATCTGGGATAAGATTCTGTTACAAGGACGGGTAGTGAAACAACAGTTGTTTATGAGTCAGTTTGGGTTCATTGTGACTAGATCAGGGTGTATGATCTCCCTTCCTTTTTCAACATAATCAATAAGAAAAATGTGTGAAGCATCATGCATTTGAAGATCTGAAAGGCGTGTAATATTGGATTTGTTCCAAGCAGCTTTACCAAAAGAGGGCACCCAAATAAAGCTATATCAGTTTCGTGTGGTTCCCCAAAGAGCTTGGTTTTGTATTTGACTCTTGGCAAATATATTTACCAGTGACTTACGGTAGAGATACAGAAAGCACATGTATCACATCTGTGGGAGACAGAGCTTGGAAGGACGGTAAAATCAAATAATAGAATTATGACCTCATAATATTTCTTTTTTTTTCTCTTTGTTATTTATTGGGAAATTTCTTTACTAACAACAGATGGCCACCCAAATCCTAAAATTTCTTCTATCTTTAATTAACTATACTTTATTTACTCAGTTAGATATTTATTTGAAATTTCCTGAATGCTACTATGTGCAAGGCACTATAACAGAAACTGGGGTGTATAGAGACAAATATGGCATAGTGAGGAAGGTCAGACTGCCTTCTCATATGAAAATAGAGGCATGATCAAATACATACACATGAACATCTGAAGCCATGAATTTAAATTATGTTGGAATCCCAGCTCTAGGGTTCTGCTTGAAAAACAAAGTAAAACAAATAAATAACTACCCTAAATATAGTCATTAATATTTTTCAAATGAAAATTATATTCTCATAAACCTGTTAAAAAGAGATATATTCCTTTTGACCAGCTTTATTCAGTTAGAAGGATTTTCTTTAAATCCTATTTTTAGTGGTTCCATAGGAATTTGATTTTAGAAAGACCAATCATCTTGCATGACAGAATGCAGAAACGTTGTGTCTTTAAAAATGGTCTGGTTTTTATATCAGAATCTCAACACAATATACCTCTTGTATAACTCTCTCAAAGAAATATAGCCCAATCTTTCATTAGTTCAAAGTTACAGCGTTAATTTGCAAAATCTCTGGCTCTAAATAATCTAAATAAAAATATCTTCTATAGGACTGCAGCAAGTAACCTTTTTTTTTTTTTGCAAATAACTTTTATCCATTGTAAATTATTAGTGATCAGTCACATGGATTTGGGAATCAGTTTTTCTATCAGAGTTGGAAGATAAACATTAAGGCGGAAGAGAGGATATATTTATAATATTAAATTAGTTTCTGTTGGGTATTATGGTAGGCCCTTCATATTTATTACCCATCTTATATATCTCATACATAAATACCTGTGAGAGAGAGAGAGAGAGTGTGTGTGTGTGTGCATGTGTGCGTGCCTCATAATATTTCATCAGCTAAAATATAGCCAAATTAGGAGAAATGAAATGAAAGAAGATGATACTTATAGTCTGGCACCCAAATCAACTCTTACTTCTGTGCCAGAATAAGGGCAAGGTGTGAGGAAAAAAAATTAAGCTATACTTGGCACCTCCCAATATCTGAATATGAGTATTTAAGGGCCTCATGAGATTGTAGGTTCACTTACAGAAGCAAATAATCTTGAAAAAAGAGGAAAACCACTTCTAAAATATTGTGTTCAGTTCTGGACATTTTAAGATAGGGAAAGCACAGCCAGAGTCTCTTGGTCAGGGTGTGATTGAGTGTGAAGAGCTCATGGGTAGTCTTTGAGGTCCCTTGCAAGTCCAGCTTTACTTAATTATAGTCTCCTTATTGGGAGGGTATTTGCTGTCTCGTAGTTTCTCCGAAGGCTTTTAGGGCAATGCTTTGCTCATAGCACATGTCAATAAATATCAGCGAATGAACATTCTTAGTGTGATATAAGTTTTGTTTTCAGACCCAGAACATAATTTTCTTGAGGGCACATACCACATGTTATTTATTTATTTTTCATATCATCCCCAGCATCTTGCAGAGGGTTGAATTTTCAGGAGGTACTGGGTTCACAAAATTAAGTGTTGGGAGAAATCCATTAAACACCTTATACTTATTCTCCCAATTTCCCTTTTCCTGTTACATAAAAACAAAGGAACAACATGGTGAGGGCAGGGAACACTGACTGGGAGTTAGAATCTTTTGTTTCTGGGGGTGTCTCTTGCACTGGGTAGCTCACACCAGGCAAGTAAGAGTCCACATATTGTACAGGATCCGATGATGAGGGAGAAGTGGAATGGACAGCGACATGGCTGCTACAGTTCAGGGCCGGGCATCTGAATGTGGCAGCTGGGTTCCTAGCCCCTTGGTATTATAGTAAAGAAATGCTTTAAGATGACACAATTAAAGTACTTAATCATTTCCAAGTTTAAGTTCCTTTCAGTAAGCCTGGAAGCAGCAGAAATGGCGTAGTTTCTTCCTGGGAGACTGTAGCCTATGACCAATAACTCACTTGTGTCTATACAGTTGTTAGTTGCTATTCACTGGCAGGTGTGACTAATTCCACTACTGACACCACTTCTTGGATGAATGTGAGTCTCTAAAGCAGTGGTTCTCAACCTTCCCAATGCCGCGACCCTTTAATACAGTTCCTCATGTTGTGGTGACCCCCAACCATAATATTATTTTCGTTGCTACTTCATAACTGTAATTTTGCTACTGTTATGAATCGTAATGTAAATGTCTGATAGGCAGGATGTATTTTCATTGTTACAAATTGAACATAATTAAAGCATAGTGATTAATCACAAAAACAGTATGTACTTATATATGTGTTTTCTCCGATGGTCTTAGGTGACCCCTGTGAAAGGGTCGTTCGACCCCCAAAGGGGTCGCGACCCACAGGTTGAGAACCGCTGAAAGTAACTCGTTCGTGAGTGTGTGTGAGAGAGAGCATTGTTGGAAGGTGCTGGGCTTCTTTTTGTTGTTACTGGTGGGGTTGAACCCACTTTTGAGAGACTTGGATTATTGTTGGCACTGTTTTCTGAGGGCACATCTGCTCTCCATGGAGCCGCTCATGGCATACGCCCGCCAGTCTTGGTATTCGTTTTCTGTTCTCGCTTTCTCTGTTTTGTCATAGCTCTCTGGGTTGGTAGGCATGTTTCTGAAGGCGCTGAAAACACATTTATTTGAAGAGGGACAAAGGGATGGTGTCGAGGGAGCAAACCTGAAGACATCGGCTGGGCTTGGGCCATCCACTGTGTCAGAAGACAGCGGTGGGTTCTCTAGACAAGAGCAAGTGGCTAAGAAAGCATGTAAGAAAGTATGTGATTTCTGCTGTTCAATCTTAAAAGAGTTAAAAGGTGGGGTTATTTTGTACTACTTAATTGTGTTTAGCTTTGCTCTTTAAAAAATAAAAAAAGAATTTAGAAAAAAATAATATTTCATTAATGCACCAGCTTAGATTATTTTCCCCTGTCAGTTTAGCAATCAACAGTAATAAAAACCTGGATATAAAATTTTCATACATTTACAGTAGTATGAAGACATTAAGCGAAAAACCTTTAAAACACTTTCCATTTTCATTTCACTTAGCAGGTGCTACATATCAAGTTATTATTTACCCAGCTAAAAGGAGCTGGAAAATGATCCACGCTGGTGAAGTGCCTGGAGACAAATCACACAATGGTTGTTTTCTTCTTCCTATTATGCTCAGCTGAAGGGCTTAGTTGTTTCCCCCCCACCACCAAAAATCAGATCAAGGTGATGTGAAGTTGCTCGCGATTATTTGAAGACTGTTGAGATTAGTTATGGTCAGCTAGCCAATGGAAAACCTCATTCTTATGCCTTTACTGCCTGGATAGCTCATGTATATACAGGCAGGTTTTTTTTTAAGGTATAGCCAATGCTATTCTCTTGACTAGTGGAGTGAAGCATCATGGATAATTCAACATGATCAGATAATCCATAAGAAAGTTCTGTTTTGCTTTGGAAGGTACACAGTATATTAATAACCTATAATAATAAAAGCATAACATGCTAATTAGACCAGACAGCTGAACAGCCTTCCAGATGACCTTCTGGATAAAGCTGGGGTTGCGAGGGCTGAGGCAGCTGCTGCGGCTGCGAGGGCCGAGCCCCTTGCACGAATTTTGTGCATCAGGCCTCTGGTAGCTTATATTTGTGTAGTTATTTCCAGTTGGAAAAGTGCTATTGTGTACCACTGGTCTAATAGCTGGAAACGCCAACACCAATGAGGAAACCCAGGAATTACCCCCAGTTTTGCTCTTATTTATATACATGACCTTAGGCAAGTTATTGAGTCTCATATTTTCTCATCTATAATACTGTACTAATAATCAAAGCAATCCCTCCTAGATGGTAAGGGATTTGAGATAATAGTTTTGTAAGTATCTTGGAAGGTTAAAAGCATTCCATTGGTTACTAACTTAAAGGCCTTTGTTGATGGCTTACCTTGTTAGGAGTTCTGCTGGACCTAGGGATACAGTGGTGGACTGGATAGAGGGCAAAGGCTTCCCTGTGTTCACCTCACATTATGGGATTGCTCTTCTTTTTTTTCTTGGAGAGCGTTGAAAATGGATAGAATTTCTTGAATTTATACTAACTGGGTAAGATGCAATAGGATGAGCCTAGGGTAGAAGAAGGAGCTAACATGAAATTATATTCTACATTTATATAATTCCCATCAGTAGACGAGTGGATAAAAAAGCTGTGATACATTGATACCGTGGAATACTAAGCAGCAGTAAAAAAGAAGGTTCTCTTACCCTTTGAGACAGCATGGAGGGATCTGGAGAGTAAGTATTATGCTAAGCGAAATAAGCCAGTCAGAGAAAGACAGGTATCACATGAGCTCAGCCATATGTGGAATCTAATGAACAAAATAAACTAGTGAACAAAATAGATCCAGAGACACAGAAGCATGGAATAGACTGTTGAAACTCAGAGGGAAGGCGGGGTGGTTGAGATCAACCAAAGAACTTGTGTGCATATACACGTAACCCATGGGCACAGACAAAAGTGTGGTGCAGGCCTGGGGCGGGGGTGGGGGTGGGGGTGGGCTAGAAGGGGAAAAAAGGGGACATATGTAATACTTTCAACAATAAAGATTAAAAAAAATAATGGTATGGGAAACAATAACCTCAACGTAGTTATCTGACTGTGTGTGTTAACTATATCTAAGGGGGGGACTTTTAATCCTACGGTCCCTAGATGAGCTTCCGAGGGCCCAGGAACAACCTGAAATTGGATGCAAAATTTGGGTCTGTGACTGCCACAAAGGTTGAGAACTGCTGGATTAATGTATACTCTCTGTCCCTAGGGCAGTGCAATAACAGATATTTAAAAGGTTTCTCTTGGATTAAGTACTTTGTCAAATTGCCAGATTTGGTGCTACTGACTTGCACAAAATCTCATCTGTGAAATGTGGGAATCTTATTAAAATCTCTGAGAAGTCCCACTTGACTCTAAAATTCCATGATCATAACTTCAATTTCTCATAGACATGAAAGCATTTAATCTACTCTAGTCAGTCATTTCTACGATCTCCCGCCAAACTGATAATGTTGAAATAATTTGGAAATGGTCTTTAGTTAAAGGCACATTTCTTTGACATTTTATCTAAGAAGTGGCTCAGTAGCCTGAAGAGAGAGAATTTTTTATGGGAGCATCTGTGAAGCTTTACATATCTTCATAAATTGACCATGGTTTGGCCTCCTCTATGGGAAGTGTTCTGATCCACTGTCTTCAGGGATTGATTTTGGGGGTTAGTTGGACGGTCCTGTTGTTCTTGTAGTTTGGTTACTGAATTAGCCAAATAGAGACATAGGTTGGTTAACATGCATGAGACTCCTGAGCACATGGTATGGGCTTTGGTAAAGCAGTTGGAGTTGTAGAGATAATTAGATTAACATAAAGCGTTTTTCCCCCCAAATTCCTATGGTTATGTTCTGCCATGTTGTGTGAAGGTGTGCTCACTGTGTCACATACTTACCACTGTGTGGTGAGTTTTGAGGCAGATGACAAGGGGGGGCAAACACTGTTGGTGGTCTTCCCAGTGGGCATTGCTTTCTTCCTTGCCAGAAAAGCTGGATTTTGTCTAGGTGTCTCTCCTTCCCCATGTTACCTATACCCAGTTCCAGAGGTTAGGTCTGGATTGTTTTAAGACCAATATTGGGCGTCATATTTCCCTTGCTTGTGATTGGTTTAGACATGGGCATGTGATACTGTCTGGGCCAATAAGCACAGGGAAAATCTGTCAAAAGACTTCAGGGGAAGGTGTCTTTCCTTTTTTTTTTTTTTAATTTTTTTTTTAAATTTATTGCTTAAAGTATTACAAAGGGTATTACATATGTGTCCATTTTATCCCCCGCCCTAGACAGTCCCCTAGCCTCCCCTATCCCCCAGTGTCTTATGTCCATTGGTTATGCTTATATGCATGCATACAAGTCCTTTGGTTGATCTCTTACCCCCCTACCTCCTGCCCCCCAACCCTCCCGGCCTTCCCGCTGCAGTTTGACAATCTGTTTGAGGCATTATGCTAAGTGAAATAAGCCAGTCAATGAAGGAAAAATCCCACATGATCTCACTCATTCATGGATAATTGAGACCATTATAAACTTTTGAACAATAATAGATACAGAGGCAGAGCTGCCTCAAACAGATTGTCTTTGCTTTTAAGAAGAGATTCCTGCAAGTAGGAGATTGTTCTGCTTCTTCCACTAGATTCTGTTGGGTCTACATGAGAACTTTAGTAAGTCTAGTCTGATAGTCTGGGGATAAGCTGGCACATTGAAGGTGGCAGAGGGGAAATATGGAAAGAGCTTTGAAACTTGACTCTGGTTTCCCAGTACTGATTTCTGGGCCTTTAAAACCTATCTGATTCAAATAATCCTTGTTGCCTCTGTTTCCAAAGAAGTTCCCCTTATTTCTAAACCCTCACAATTCACCACTGTTATTACTTTTTAGTAATCAGTGCATATTTAGAGTTAAAAATATAGAATAGAACCTCTCTCTTTACTCTCTGTCCTCTTTTCCTGCTGTATGTTCCTTCAGTGCACTTATCACCATCTACTAGGTTAGTAGGTTATATGTAACAAATTAGGGGTTTTGTTTTATTTATTATTGGTATCCCCATCAAATATAACAGACCCTGGCACATAGAAGAACGCTTAATCAATATTTGTTGAATGAATATTTTATCAATTTAGTTGGTTTATTGCTTCTTCTATTCACTCATTCCTTCTAGTTTCAGTGTACTGCTAAGTTTAATAGATCTTTCAGTGGTGGTTTTGATGTAGGAATTTTCTCATTTTGTCTGAACATGTCTTTAGTTTGGCTGTATTCCTGAGGGGTAAATATAGTTGATCTGGGTATAGAATTCTAGCTTATATTATTTTTCTCTCAACACTTTGAAGATATTTTGTTATAGACTAAATTGTGCCCCTTCCCTCCTCCCAAATTTATATGCTGGAGTTCTAAGTCCCAAATATGACTGTATTTAGAGATAGGAACTTTGGGAGAGAATTAGGTTCAATGAGGTCACAAGAGTAGGACCTTAATCCGATAAAACTGATGGCCTTTTAAGAAGAGGATGAGATCACATATCTCTCTCTCTCTCTGCATGAGTCCAGAAGAAAGTCCCTGAGAGGACACAGCGAGAAGGCCAGGAAGAGAGTTCTCAAAAGAAACCAACCAAATTTTCACCCGGCTGATGTGGCTCAGTGGTTGAGTGTTAACCTATGAACCAGTTCAATTCCCAGTCAGGTGCGTGCCCTGCTTGTGGACTTGTGGGGGCTGTGCAGGAGGCAGCTGATCAATGATTCTCTCTCATCATTGATGTTTCTATCTCTCTCCCTTTCCCTTCCTCTCTGAAATCAATATATCTATCTATCTATCTATCTATCTATCTATCTATCTATCTATAACCAAAATTTCCAGCACCTATGGACTTCTCACTTCCAGAACTGTGAGAAAATGAATGTCTGTTGTTTAAACCACCTGAGTGTATAATATTTTTTATGACAACCAGTGCAGACTAATAGAGATTTCATTGTCTTCTATAATTTACTGTTACCTGTGAGAACTCTGCTCTAAATTTTTTATTTCTTTGAGAATAATCTTTTTCCTCTCTTGTTTTAAAGATTTTTTTCTCCTTGCTTTGAGTGTTTTCATAATACATATTATACATATAACATATAATCAATGTGTAGTTATATTTTATTTAAAATCCTTAGGACTCAGTGACCTTATTCAAGCTAAGAATTCATGCACTTATTTTTTTCCCAGTTCTGGAAAATCCTCAGGTATTCATTTTTATTTATTGCCTTTCCTCCATTTTTTTTTCCTCTTCTCTTCTTCTGGAACGCCTGTTAGTTGATATCATGGATCTTATTCTGTCCCCTTTGCCACATGGCTTTTATTTTCTATAATCATCTCTTTATCTCCTCATGCTGAATTTTGGATAATCTTTCATATTTACCTTCTATTTCACAAATTCTCTTTTCACTGGTGTCTTATACTCTGTTGAGCTCGTACATGAAATTTTATTTTTGAGGACTATGTTTGCTTTTAATAGTCTCTTTATTATGTTTTCCCCATAGTGTCTCATTTCATAATGGTTCCTATACCTTTTAATTCTTATTTTATGGCTTTTCCGATTTTCTATAACTTCCCGTTTTCCCACTTATGGCTGGCTGAATCTCCCTCATAATTATTTGTTTCCTTATTTTTTATAATTTTCTTTATAGTATGAGCTTATATCTGTCACGTGTTGTCTCTTAGGCCCTTGGTTGGGGAGCAATCACTATTTTTTAAAAGAAAACAGAGCTTTCTAGCACCAGTTTTATATTATTTTTCAACTTGGATTTGAAATACCGTTACTCTTTACTTTGGGTAGTGCAGGCTTGGAATTTTAGTTTCTTGCATGGGGCTTTTTTTTTTTTTCTTTTCTACCCAGAGCCTTGAAAAACAGCATGCCTTATTGTTTTTTTCTGGGCTGGTAGGTAAAGTTTCTCTTATCCTTTTTTCATAAGTTTCAGTCCTTGGAACTCTTAGTTCCAGCTCCCCATTTTGTGCGGACCCAAAGCAACATGTCCTGTCCCTTCGAGGACATTAAATGCCTGGATCCTGGGGCTTGTATCCAGCCTGATGTTGTCATGGGCTCCCCTTGTGCAGACTTGGGTTTTAGTCTCTGTTTCTCTTGCTTGGCAGTTTCTCTCTCTGTTCCCCCTTCCCCGCCAAGCTCTGCTGTGTATTAGAAGTTTAGGGGCGGGTTATCTTTCACCCAGGTTTCTTTAAGAGTGTTGTGATGTAGGTTTATGTCAGCCTGCTCTGCCATGTTGCTGGAAGTGACCTGACGTCTGAAATCTCTCCCTGAAGCCATCAATGACTTCCTGGACCTCTGGTCCTCTTCACTTGGGACTACTCATTCATCACTGATGTGTTAAAAGTTGCCCCTGCCTTGGCATTGATACCATTACACTTCTCTGATGCACGGAGTGGCCTTTCTGCCCATTCCTCTTCTGTCCTATTCATAGACCCTTCCTCTTCCACTCCTTCCTTAATGTTGGTGTTACCAAGTCCTCGGTTCACTGTTTGCACACCACATGCATTCTGTGATCTCATACACTCCAGGATTTCAGTTTCAAGTATGTGCTGATGGGTCCTTCTCTACCTTTAGCCAAAGTTTCTTCCTGCCAGACTCAGGTGTTTAACTCCTGCTGAACATACTGATATTCCCATATTCCCTGAAGTTCCCTAGGCATTTCACATTTGGTACCTCCAGTGCTGACCTCATCACCTTCCTTCTGTCTACCCCTGCCTTCTCTTCCTATTGTATTTTTTTTCAATTGTTGTCACCAACCTGTCAGTTTTCATCGACTTTCCTTTCTCCTTCCCCACTTTCACACCACACCAAATTAGTCACTAACTCTTTCTGATTTTACCACCTAAACATTTCTTGAATTTTTCTCCTTTCCAGCCCTACTTCAAAAGTGTTTTGGGTTCAAGCAGGTCTATGATGATACCTCCCTGCCTCTTTCTCCATTTCCCAGACAGTTCCTTGATGACAAACTTGACCCTGCCATTCCCTGGCTCACCACCCATAGTGACTGCTCTTCTCTGGCGTGAAGTCTGACGTGTTTCATGTGGTTTGCAGATACCTTTGTGATCTTCTCTCTCTCTCTCTCTCTCTGCTCTTTTTCAGATTTTACTCTCTGACTATATGGGGCTGCCTGTAGTTCCCCATGTGGTAGCACCCACATCCCCACACCAGGTCTTTTATTGCTTCCATATCTTTACTCATGAGATGCCCTCTGCTAGGAGCTGTCTTCATCTTAATTTGACTGGCTGACTTTCACTCATTCTTTAAGGCATATTTATGTGAAACCTCCTCTAGGAATTAATCCTCCCCTTAAACTTGGCTTACCCATTTCTTTCCTATGTTCCAACTATTCTCTGTATATGTGTCTCTCATTATAATCCTGCTCTTGTGTCTATTTTCCATACAATACTGTGACCACCTCAAGAAAAGGAATTCTGTGTTGCTCAATTTCATACCTTGAGCACATAGTCTGGTACGTGGTAGGTGATCAAGAAACGTTTAGATGGATGTGTGGATGGATGAATGAGTGCGTGAATACGTGCAGGAATTTTGTTCAGAGAATGGGAGTCTTGTTGGCTAGAGAGGTCTGTGATGGCCTCTTGGAGAAGGCAGCCTTTGGCCTTAGGTATGGAGGATTTGGCACGAGGTTGGTAAAGGTGTGTGGGATGAGAGAAGAACTAAAGTAGCACTATTTTTTGTCTCGTTTTGGGTGCTTTGCAAGTCTCTGACTGATTGCAGCAGTGGGAGACTAATGGCCAACAGCATTCTGACAGCGCCTGCTGACAGGCGATAATGAGATTAGTGCCTTTTGATTCCATTATGAACAAGTAGCCAAAGAATCATTTGGACATGTCAGGAGCTAATGATAGGAATTAAGGGTTCCTCTAACTTTGGGGCAGCAGTTCAGGTACCTGACACTTTGAAGAGTAATTGCAAGCAATTTAAAAAAATATTTTAAAAGAAATGTTTTGTTGATGTATAACGTACATACAAAAAAGTGCACAAATCCTAAATGCCCAGCTTGATTAATCATCACAAAGTGAGCACACCAGTGTATTCAGCATTCAGATCAGGATTTAGGGCATTGCTGACACCAGAACCAGAAAGCTCCCCGAGTGTCTGTTCCAGGTACTACTTGTACCCCTTCCCATAACAAGGGTCACTGACTCTGTCCTGTGCTCTGACAGCAGTGATGAGGTTTGCCTGTATTAAACCTTTATGTAAATAGAATTATACAGCATTCCCTCTTCTGTTTTTGGCTTCATTTGCTCAACCATATATGAGGTATAATTCATGTGGATGTAGCCATGGTTCATATATTCATTGCTACATAGTATTCTGTAGTATGGATTTGCCAAAATTAAGGAAAAAGCTGTTCTACCGTTGATGGACATTTGGATTGTTTCCCAGTAATTTCTGGCTATTATGTATGGTGCTGCTATGAACACTCTTGCCTGTCTTTTGATGAACATGCATATCCCTTTCTGTTGGATACATACCGAGGGATGGAATTGCTGGGTCATAGAGTGTACGTGTTGTTCGTTGTTAGAATGTACTGCCTAACCGTTTTCCAAAGTGGTTGTGCCAACTTATATTTCCATCAGCAGTGTATGAAAGTTTTAGTTGTGTCATATACCTGTCAAGATGTATTTTTCATCTATGATAAAATCCCGTTCATTTGGATTCCGTTGATATAGAACTTGGGGCAGGATGCATATAGGCTAAACAAATTTACATTCATAGTAGCTTTTGATAGTGGTTTGCAAAGGATGTAAAAAAAATACAATATTCAGGCTTATACGTTTTTTCTGTTTACAGAAACCCATTGCATATTTTAGTGGTCCCTGAAGACAAATAATATGAAGATAATGCATTATTATTTTTAATTGACGTCTTTATTTAAACTCACACATTTAAAACCACTTTGCTAATTACATATATAATTACCAAAACTTTATTAAAAAAAGGTGTGTGTTATAAAATGAATAGATCAAATGGCATTTCTTTAGAGCAGTGGTTCTCAATCTTCTGGCCCTTTAAATACAGTTCCTCATGTTGTGTGTGACCCAACCATAAAATTATTTTCGTTGCTACTTCATAACTGTAATGTTGCTACTGTTATGAATCGTAATGTAAGTACCTGATATGCAGGATGGTCTTAGGCGGCCCCTGGGAAAGGGTCATTTGACCGCCAAAGGGGTCGCGACCCACAGGTTGAGAACCGCTGCTTTAGAGTCTCGAATGATATATGTACCACAGTCTTCTGTTCATGGTTCTATGAGAGATGCCATGGCTAAGGCAATTGCTGGTCAAGTCTTAGGATAACTTGAAACAGGGACAATCTAAAATAGTAACTTTGAATGACAGAATTAGGCCCCAAAAGTGTTGTGGCAGGCTGGGGAGATAGATGGCTGTAACTCATGAGAGGATGCTGGCCTCTATGGATGGCCACCCTTCAGCTGAGTGCCCACCCATCCCCAGTCAGCTAAGGTCGTGAGCAAAAGTGTTCCTCCTGGTGCTCTCCTTCATCGGGGCAGTGGGCAGAACTGGCATTCTTTTTTTTTTTTAAATATATTTCATTGATTTTTTACAGAGAGGAAGGGAGAGGGACAGAGAGCCAGAAACATCGATGAGAGAGAAACATCGATCAGCCGCCTCCTGCACGCCCCCCACTGGGGATGTGCCCGCAACCAAGGCACATGCCCTTGACCGGAATCGAGCCCGGGAACCTTGAGTTCGCAGGCCGACGCTCTATCCACTGAGCCAAACCGGTCTGGCAGAACTGGCATTCTTAAAAGAGAAAATGCATGCTGCTATCTCTTCTACAACCCCCGAAATCCTGGCTCTGAGACCTTGTTTTTGTACTACTGAATGCTTGATAAAGAGATGATAAAGGATACTGGCTTATATTTTCCTAGTGAAACTAGACACCGTTTCCCTTTGATCTTCTTTTATTCGCTGATAATCTCAAGGTAGTAAGTACCATGCTACTGGCCTGGTCCCTTGCTGTGAACCCAGCAAGATCAGAGAGAAGCAAGACTGATGGGGTTAAGCGTGAGCTGTGGGGTTTTAGAGGGGGGAAGTGAGAGGATTTATTTACAAGGCCGAACAGAAGCTTGGGCAGAGGGATTTAAGCAAGACATGGCTGGGAGGACTGGGGAACAGGCAGAAAGAGAGAGGGCCCGGGGAGTGTGCCACCAGATATCCAGAAAGTCAAGGAATGACCAAAGAAAGAAAGTGGACCAAGTGGGCTGCAGTCTTTTTGTCAAATGTGGGCGGAGTGTGTGTCTTATTAACCTGTTGGTCAGTTCAAAGCCAGACGGCCTAGAAACATCCCACCTCTGCTTGTCCTGCCCAGCTCATGTGAGCTCTTTTCCGCCAGGGTCTTTCTTTCCCAAACTGAGCTGTGTTTTTTGACTTTTAAAATACTCTAATACTCTGTGAATGGAGTTTTTTAAAAATCAATTTTAATTTTGGAATCGATAACACCCCCACATGATTTGAAACTTAAGAGACATGAAAGATTATGAAAAATTTTCCTCCTCATATTGTTCCTTATCTTCTCCAGTCCTCACCCCAAAGGCAACTGTTTTTGGTTCCTTTTATATTTTTTTCAGTTTTCAAAATTTTGTATCTACAAGCAAAATTAAATATGGAAGGCTCTGGAATAACATCACTTCCTTCAATATTGTTTCATGATATCATTGATGAGATGTTGTAGGAACTTAAGTCTTGTTTTTATATCAATTAGCCTCCAGTAAAACTGGTTTCATTATATGTCATTTTGCTGCAATTCCAAGAACCCGTGGACAACATTAAGTAAAGACTTATTCCTTCCCCATTTATATAAAAGATAGCCTTCTAGTCATATAATTTTGCTCCTTGTGTTTTATACTTAATAAAAATACCTTTCCATAGCAGTACATAGAGAGCTTTTCCATTGAGTGTTCTAAGTGCGTAGTGTTCCACTGTATGAATTCATAATTTGTTTATCCAATCCCCTATTGACGGCATTGTGCTTGTGCTCTTCCTTTCACTGTCACCGAGCTACAATCAGGGACCTTACACTACCGTTTTTGAATGTTTGCAAGTGTATCTTATAGGATAAATTCCCAGAAATAGACTTGGTGGGTCAAAGGGCATATGCATGTGTAATTTTGATAGACATTGCCAAGTTGCACTCATTAAGAGTGAGGCTAATTTGCAGCCTCACTAACAATGTTAGGTGCATGCCTGTTTTCTCACAGCCTCACCAGTAGAGTGTGTGATTAAACTTTTGGATTCTTGCCAGTCTGGTGGGTTAAAAAAATGGTTTCTCAGTGTTTTAATTGCCATTTCTCTTATTATGAATGAGGTTAAGTATCCTACTATATATTTAAGAGGCATTTCTGTTTCCTTTTCTGTGAACTGTGTTTTTGTCCACTTTCCCATTGGGCGTTTCTCCTTTTTGTGATTGTTTTTGTAGCTCTTTGTGTATATATGAATGTTTTCATATGTGTATTTAATTGTGCATATGCTGTGTGTACCCTGTCTGTATCTGATTACTCCTTTTTCTGTGATAAAGTTGCATTTCTTCCCATGGTTTTTGGTTGCTTTCTGATTTCTTTTTAGTGTCTTTTTGTTAGCTTTATTTCTGTTTTGTCATGAAGTTTTTTTGGGCTTTATATTCAGTTGATTTTTTCTGAATTGAATTTATCATCTATTTAAAAAGGTTCTCCACAGTGTTTGTTGTGAGTGGGACTCACAGTTTCCACTCAGAGAGTGTTGTGCGAGTCTGACAGAGGTCTCTGACACATGAGGATATTTTCTTTGCAATTTCGGAACGGTTTTTAAGTAATTTATCAAATATGTATTGAGCACCTCCTGGGTGCTGGGCCCTATTGTAAGTGCTGGGGATATCGTTTGGAATAAAATAAAGTCCTTGCCTATATGGAGTTCACCTTCTCATAGAGGAGACAGGTCATAAACATAAGAGACAGGAATAAACTTTCATAAATGATATAATCGCAGGTAGAAGTAGTGATTTGAATAAAAGTCAAAAGAAAAGCAGGGGAGATGGTGGAGGGTCATAGGGGAGTAGGGGCCTGGGTTAGGTTGAGCGAAAGGGGAAACCTTTCTCTGAGGAAGTGATTAACGATGTGAATAATGAACCAAGCAAAGGGAAAGAAAGCTTTCCAGGCAGAGGGAACAGCATGATGTTAGACCAGCCGTGGGCAAACTACGGCCCGCGGGCTGGATCCGGCCCGTTTGAAATGAATAAAACTAAAAAAAAAAAAAAGACCTTACCCTTTTATGTAACGATGTTTACTTTGAATTTATATTAGTTCACACAAACACTCCATCCATGCTTTTGTTCTGGCCCTCTGGTCCAGTTTAAGAACCCATTGTGGCCCTCGAGTCAAAAAGTTTGCCCAACCCTGGGTTAGACCCTAAGGTGGCAGAGAGAAACGAGCTGGGCTGGGACAGCTCTTGGTCTGCAGGTTTAAGGCAGGGAGGAGTGTGGTGAGAGCTGGACTGACCACCCTCCCAGGAAAGTGGACGGTGCTGACCTGTATTTGCCTCCCCTCTGTTGTTGAAGTTGAGTGGCAGTGACTGCAGTTGCCTTTCCACTCTACGTCTGTGGTGTTTCTTTTTCTCATTCTCATTTTAGAGCACTGATAAGCGTCAAGCCAGCCCCAGATGGTGGCTAAAGTTATAATAAAGTCTTCAAAGCCTCATTTCCTGTTCTGAGGGGGCATCCAGAGTATAGGCCAGTGATGGCGAACCTATGACACGCGTGTCAGAGGTGACACGCAAACTCATTTTTTTGGTTGATTTTTCTTCGTTAAATGGCATTTAAATATATAAAATAAATATCAAAAATATAAATCTTAGTTTTACTATGGTTGCAAATATCAAAAAATTTCTATATGTGACACAGCACCAGAGTTAAGTTAGGGTTTTTCAAAATGCTGACACGCCGAGCTCAAAAGGTTCGCCATCCCTGGTCTAGGCTCTCCTCTTGCACTGCTCATGCCCTGTCCCACAGGGCTGTTGGCAGCTTGGAGACAGTGGAAGGGTGGGCCAAGGAGACAGGGTGTGCCTGCTTTGATAGCATTTCATCTTGAGTGGGCATGAGAAGGAAAAAGAAACGCGGAGAGGTATGGGGGCAGCTACTGCGTCGTCAGGAATAATGGTTTTCCTCCCAGAGCAGCTCTCCTGACACAGCAGGCCTCCCGGACTCCGCCTCGGCTTCCCTGTTCCCCAGATTCAGTAAAATGGCTGTCAATCTATTTTAAGCGAGAGGAATTGAGGATGGTTTTTCAGTGCTATCGCTGGCTTAGTTATGTCAAGCCATTTCTTCGGAGAGTAATAATAGGTGCTGTCTTCAGAAATAGTTGAGTCGCAAATGCCTAGTTCTTAATGCTCCCTGGCTTCCCCCTGCTCCTTTCCTCAGTCTCCTCCTGCCCTGGAACACGCTTTCTTCTGAGATTCCTTCATTTCACCAGCAGGCTGCATTTCATTTCTGCTTTCCTTTCATTCTTCGCCCCTTCCTCCTTCCTCCTCCCAGCTCCCCACTCCAAAGCTCCCATCAAGCACTCCAGCTTGGTACTTAGAAACACAGCAAAGCACTGAATGACATCATGAGGGAAGTAGTTCACCTGGGGATAGTGATGTTAATAGGGGAACTTCTTCCCTCCCCCAGCCCAATGTCAGATAATTTATTTTTTAACCAGTTTTTACCAACCAAATGCTAACACATATGCCTGATTGCTAACCTCCTCTGGGCACCAAACCTGTTTTTTCTTGAGTGCAATAAGTGATTATCCAACTCATGCTGCTCCGAAAAAGAGGTTTTGTTTTAATAAGCAGTTTGCAGTTTGGCACACAGTGCTGAGGAAAGCAACATTATCTCCAGCAGTAAACTCTGCAGTCATTGCAAAGCTTGACAAGAAAATGATTGAGTCTGTTTGTTATACCTTTGTGGGGCTGCCACTGCTGCTGCTGATGGAAATGTTGCTGTTTATTCAGCAATGCAATAACACTTTCTGTAATTTATGGATGCACATTCCCCAGATTACTAAAGGTAATATTGTTGACTAAAGGAAAGTATACGAATGGATAGTTTCAGTTGTTGCTGTCCTTATAAAAGTGATTGACTGTTCACTTTGCACAGGAAAGAATTTGCACAGGCTTCATCCCCCTAACAATTACAGATTTTCCTTCTTCTGACAGTTAAAAATAACATGATTTGTCTTAAGTGGTAAAAAATTTACCGATTCCATGGAAGTTCACGACAGAAGATGTGTGGATCCCCTCACCTTTATTTCCCTGCCAGCTTTCCCATGTCCCCCTGGTAGGTGCCAGAGAAGCCACGCCTGATCTCCTGGTGGCCTACAGACCAGGTGGGTAACACCTGATTAAGTAGCTTATGGGCTCAGATATGACTTTTTCTGTAAGTGTAGCGGAGGAGACCATAGTGACTCATGATGTGTGCTTCCTAGATGATCTCAGGTGGCAGGAAAATGCCTCTATGACCGACCACTTGTTCTGTGGGAAAGATTGGGTGAAGTTGGTCCTTTTGTTCCAGCAAATGTAGACAGAAATCCATGGGCAGTAGGAACTCAGCCACTATTTTCAATGTGTTGGTTGAAGGACTGAACATTTAGCCCTTAGTCACTGTAGATGCGCCTGCTGATGGGCCATGTAGAATGCCCTTAGGGGAGTTGCAAGCATGGGTTCATCCTGAAGCAGAGTAGCTCAGGTCTGGGGCACTGGGCAGCTGTCAAAGGCCAAGGGGTTTTCTTAGTGAGTGGCAGTTGGTACTTTTGTTTAGGTCTCAAGGTAATACCACTTTTTGATTTAAAAGCCTATCAGCTTCCAGGGACTGATGACTGACAGGTGGATGACATTCTGAGATTCCAAGTTTGGCCTTTATTCAGATAGAGAAAATAATCAGCTAAGCGAGGAGCCTCTTAGGAAAAAGGAAAAAACACACAAAACTTGGCAGGCTAATAGGTTTGAAAGCACTGCTCTTGGTTACTGCATGGGAAACAAGTAGTCACCACACACACGCAAATATCAAAGACACATAGACATCCTGTGTTTTGCGTCTCAAGTTTCATAACTATTTCTTCCTAAGCAAACTCCCAGTGGGCCAATGTGTGACTTATCTGACCAGCACTGTACTTGATTATGCCTTTGTCAGCCCTGCAATTCTCCACTGACTGATTTGTTATTTAATTGGTCATAGTAGGGGGGATCCCAGCATATGCGAGATAGTGTTTGTTAAATCTTGGTGATTGATGTCAGGGAGACACTAGTAAACAGAAATGTAATTTATCATTTTGTTAGGCCTAACATGGGCTGTTGAGAAGAGAAGGGTTAACATTGGAATAATCTAATTTACTAGCTCTGGGTGGATATTGGCCTGAAGTGGAACTTTAACTGAGATACCTTGTTCGCTTTTTTCCTATCCATGACTCACCTGTTCTATGTTCACCTTAAAATTGATGAAAGAAGAAAAAGAAGGCAGGTTTAGTTAATGTAATTATCATTCTCTTATCAATTTTATAGGTAGTTGTTTGTCTTTTCTCCATCTTATTCTACAAAGATTTGATGTGTAGTTGTTTTGCTCTATGGTTCACCAATTATTTTACCACATAAAAATTTAGTTTGACTTTGGGTTTTTATTTTATTTTTTAATATATTTTATTGATTTTTTTTACAGAGAGGAAGGGAGAGGAATAGAGAGTTAGAAACACCGATGAGAGAGAAACATCGATCAGCTGCCTCCTGCACACCCCCTCCCGGGGATGTGCCCACCACCTAGGTACATGTCCTTGACCGGAACCAAACCTGGGTCCCTTCAGTCCGCAGGCCGACACTCTATCCACTGAGCCAGACAGGTTAGGGCTTGACTTTGGGTTTTTAGCATGATATACAAATCTTCTGAAATTCAAACATGTTTGTAAAATTCAAATCCAATTTTATTTACTAATCGCCACTAATGGTTCATAATCAAAATACTTGCTCTCGGTCATACAAATAGTTACAAAATCATGGATTTGCTGATTGTTGAGGTTCAGTTGGCTCTTGTCAGGCTTGATATGATCCAAATTGAGAAGCTAATACCAAGAATGTGACAGAGTGGATATCATTTCATGTAATTTGGGTACTTTTAATCTCAGTTATATTTTAGGGTTCAGCTGATGTTGGGTTTATGGCAAATCTCAAATCATAACATTGCATTCTGTTCTTCAATCTCAAGATTTGCCAGCTAATACATCAGCTATAATTTGGGCCAAAATATTCTATTGCTCGCTCGCTCTCTCTCCATATATATGTATATGTGTGTGTGTTTGTATGTGTGTGTGTGTTTGTGTATATATATATATAATGTTTTACATATTTGTGTGTATATTACATGTATATATGTTGTTTTTATCTCCTTGCAATTCACATATTTATAGTATTTCTCAGTGATAAATGTGTTAAAACAGTGCAACTTATGTGCTTTTGAATTAATACATATATTTTTTCCGACACACACTGGGTGGTTGTAAGCTAATGAAGAAGCAAGTTAAAAGAGTAGACAAAGAACTTTATAAAATATATGGTAATAAAGAAATTCATTCCAGGTACATTAATCACTTATTTGCACATTTTAATCAAATAAGTTACAACATTTTCAGGGTATTATTCCCTACTTTAAAAAAAATGAACCCTATATTGGAAGTTTATACTCCATGAAAGAAAAGCAATTACATGTGGCATCTTGAAGAGAGTACTAATGATACTTATATTATAATGTGATAAGGTATTTATCACTTTAAATGTTTTTATATATGTATCCATGTCTATGTCAATGAATTAATGAACACATTCTTTACTTTGAAAACTTTTTTTTTATCCTCACCCAAGGATATGTTTATTGATTTCAGAAAAAGAGAGAGAGAGAAACATTGATGTGAGAGAGAAATGTTGATCGGTTGCACCTGCACATGCCTTGACGGAGCTCAAACCCACAATCTAGATTTGTGCTCTGACTGGGATTGGAACCCCCAACCTTTTGGTGTATGGGACTGCACTCCAACCAACTGGCCAGGATGAAGAAAACTTCTTATTTAATCCTCATTCTGAGGTAGATATGATTATGATACAGATGGTGAAACTGAAGCACAGGGAACATAAATAAAACTCCCCCAAAGTTACAAGACTCCTAAATGGGGAAGCCAGGAGTTGAAACCAAAACGCCCATCCAGTATCTGTTTTCCAGTTACCTTTGCTGGACCCTGCTGAGGAGAAGGGGCTTGCACTGTGACAGGATGCTTTGGTGGTGCCATTGTTGCTTCTGAGTTCGCCCAATTGGATGGATGCTCACTTTGCCTTCATCGTTGGTCCCATATCTTCTTCCCAGGAGTCTCCTTCGCACCCCCATTCAACATGCCCTTACAACAAGTCCTCAAAGGCAAGACTGAGTTTGCTTTCCCGTCTCTGAGTCTACTGAGAGATTTTACATGAGCAATGAGAACATGAGAAATTATGCCACCCACCTTTCAGCTATCCCTTTCTCATTATTGAATGGAATTAGAAGGGCTAATAGCAGCCATAAAGATAAACACTTGTTTTTATAAACTGCTCTTTCTTGTTTAAATGCTCATGTACTTATTGTCTGTCTGTTTCTCTACTTTGAAGTACCTTATTTTGTTAGAATATTTTTTTCCTTCGTTGTTACATATGATTATAAAACCATGCCTCCAAACCAAGTTCAGAGGCTCAATTTTGGCGACTGTTTTGTGATACAGATGCACTGACAAAAATAATATTTTGATAAATATTTTGGTTTATCTTGATATATCTGGATCATTTTAGTAAGAAAAGTGAGGTGGGGCCCCGGACCCATGAAGGTCCTTTGGCTTAGAGAAATCTTGGGGCCGTTTTGCTTAAACAACAGCCAACGACCTCAGACCCCTGCCTCCCAGCTCCCCACCAGTCAAACCACCTTGTTCTGGAGCAGCACTGGTCCCAGGTGAGTGGGGAGGGTACTGGAAGGTGCTGCCCCTGCAATTTGGGATATTGTTTAAATACCGTAAAAAGCCTCACTCATTACTCCCTCTGAGCACCGGAGAGGAAAATGGTGTGGTAATCCTGGCGTAGCAGGTGGTGCTACTTTCATATCAGTATAAAATGAAATTGTGTGGATGTTTTTTCCCCTCCTCTCTCCCGTTCACTCTTTTTAATCTTTAAATAAGACGATTGGTAGCCTGTTGGCAAGAAAATGGGCCCTGAATTTTTATTCAAAGTTATACAAGGATGATAGTTGGAATTTTTGGCAGGAGGCACGCCATTGCTTTTCAGAAAGTGCTGTCAAGGGAAGCTTTTTCTGAATTACCTGCTGGGCCTGGGCGCTTTTATGTTGTTGTTGTGACAGGTAGATTTATAAGGCTTGAAATTTGTACAAATCAGTTGTCATTCAGTGCGAGCTGTCAATGTGTCAAGCTGTCAGCCCGCTGCGAGGGGACGCCTGAGGGGGAGTGCAGGGGGCAGCCGTGGAGAAAGGAAATGAGTTCAAACAGCCCTGAGATGGAGCTCAGTTCTCGGGTTTTTGCCCCCGTAGAGCCGGCATTGATTTTTCTTGATGTTGAGCAACAGCAAACCTTAAATGACATGTTGTTAGCAATATAAAGTTGCTGTTTATTGTCTTTTAAATGGCAGCAAATCATGCAGAAGAGAATACAGTGTGCATTTTCGGATTGTGCATGTTTAGCAGCATCCTGTTCATGTCACTTTTCTGGCCTGGCTGGTTTCAACCAAGGGACCTGCTGCTTCGCTGATGAGTCCAACTTTCTGTAGCATTTTGCAGACACAGCGTGAAAGGAAGTTGTGCGTTCATCTCTCCATGGGCTGCGGATCACTAATAAACACAGTATTAAAGGAGCAGGAAGTCAGCGCTGCTGTTTAGCCTAAAAGACAGCGTGTCCCGAGCATGGCTATGGCTTCCTTGTCAGGCATCTCATTTTAGCTCCTTAAGACGGAGCCTCAGCAGAGCGGGCTCTTCGGGACAGGATTGGACAGTGTAGTTCTATTTTCTGGGCAGAATGAACTATGACATCCAACTCTGACAATCCCTTTACTCTAAACTGATAATCAAAAAAAATATTTTCACCAATAAAAAAGCAGTAGCAGAATGCTGTTACTCCCTAAAAACACCCTGGTGATTTTCTTGATCTTGTTTGAAAACATCTTCATTCGTGTCCCTTAGTGCATACTTGGTGTGGCTCAGATGGTCCTCGCTTGCCTTGTGCATGGCTCTGTGGCCGCTTCATTTTTAGCCCTCTTTTCATTGTCCTTCTCCCTCCCCAGTCTTTCTCATATGTATCCAGTATGTAGAAAAATCTAAACAGTTTGCTAGAAGTTATCTGAGCATATTTCTGAGAAATAAAATTAAATAGGCATGAAGGGCCATGATTTTTCAGTGTGTGGGCATTTAGCGTGAGGCCTGGTTTCCATCCAGATGTTTAAGCCTTTGCACCTCTGGGCAGAGTGTCCTGGCTTTAATCAGCCGTATGACTCCAGCTTATTTCACTCATCCCCTGTCCATCAGGTGGCACAGGAGAGAGGAGGTGGGGGTAGGGGGCCAGGGGAAGAGGGCATGAAGGGATGAGGTCGCTGGGGATGGAAGCCGGGAAGGTGACACTTGAGGAGCAGTCAGCACCAAGAGGTAAAAAAATTAATCAAAGATTTCCATCTAGCCATTGCCGGCTGGCGTTCGCAGCCTCTGCGCCTCTGAGCTGAGAAGTCTGCAGAGAGGCTCCTGGCGCTGCAGAGTTTGTCTTGTAAAAGTGCAGCTGTCCAAAACATGACAGCTACAGCATTAGCAGGGCCATTAAGAGGTGTAGAACATTTCCAGGGAAATGATTTGAAAAATGACAATGCCGGCTCCTGTGTGATATTAATTATACCCTGTACTCGTGGCAAATAAGCTAAAATAGTTGGCAAGGAAGACAAAGTGAGGTGTCCTGTTTCTGACCGTCATTCTGATCAAACAGTTGCCAAACTGGTGGGGCTTCATGGTTGGCAGGTAAACGTAAAGGTGAGAGGTACACGCTTGAACCATCAGTCAGGGCAGTACGTGGAGGGGGGTCTTATGCTGAATATGGAATGCAGGCGGCTGAGATAATGTGGGATGTACATGGCGAGTGTGTGGGGGGGTGGCGGGGGAGAGGTTGGCATGGCTGTCCTCCATCTAAAACAGGTAGGTCTGAGCGTGCCACCCAATAGAATGTTCTGCAGTGATGGTAGTTTTCTGTATCGTTCCTGTCCAGTATGGAAGCCACTAGCCACGTGTAGCTCCCGAACACTTGGAATGTGGCTACTGCGGCTTAGGAACTGAATTTTAAATTTCATGTACTTTTAAATTAAAACTTAGATTTAAGTAGCCCCCACACATGGCTGTGACACTGGGCAGAGCAGGACTCCAGAGAGTGGTTCTCAGATGAGAGTCTGGACTTTCACCTCAAGTCCCTGCTGGTGGAAAATAGCACATGGCTTTCTCTGGTTACTTGTCCTTTTATTTTATCCCAAGGACCTTAGCTTTGGAAGTAACAAGAAGTATTAACCCATTTTACAAATGGGAAACGTGAGCCCCAGAAACGTCAAATGAATCTGCTCAAGGTTACCACTGAGCAAGCCAGATGCTAGATCTGCCAACTCCATGTCCTGTGCTTCTTCCTCAGGATGCTGGCTTCTTTTTCCAAGGGCTTTGTTGAGTGACTTCCTTCTAGGACAGTGGTCGGCAAACTCATTAGTCAACAGAGCCAAATATCAACAGTACAACGATTGAAATTTCTTTTGAGAGCCAAATTTTTTAAACTTAAACTATATAGGTAGGTACATTGTTATTAACTTAATTAGGGTACTCCTAAGGCTTAGGAAGAGCCCCACTCAAGGGGCCAAAGAGCCGCATGTGGCTTGCGAGCCGAAGTTTGCCAACCACGGTTCTAGGATGTCTGGGGTCTCTGCTTCCGGTCTGCTTGGCTTCTCAGGCTGTAGCACAATCTTTGCACCACATTCTTTTTTTTTTTATTAAATATATTTTTATTGATTTCAGAGAGGAAGGAAGAGAGAGAGATAGAAACATCAGACTGTCAAATTACAGCGGGAAGGCTGGGGCGGGGTGGGGGTGGGGCAGTAAGAGATCAACCAAAGGACTTGTATGCATGCATATAAGCGTAACCAACAGATGCAAGACACTGGGGGAGGGGGTGGGGGGAGGGCATGTGGGGGGTGGGTAGGAGAGGCCGGGGGAAGGTCAATGGGGGGAAAAAAAGGAGACATATGTACTACTATTTGTAATACCTTAAACAATAAATTAAAATTAAAAAAAGAGAAACATCAATGATGAGAGAGTCATTGATTGGCTGCCTCCCGCATGCCCCCCACTAGGGATCGAACCCTCAACCCAGGCATGTGTCCTTGACCAGAATCGAACCTTGACCTTTCAGTTCGCAGGCCGACGCTCTATCCACTGAACCAAACTGGCTAGGGCTGCACCACATTTTTAATCTTCACACCCAATACCTTATATGTGAAGGGTGTGCCCAAGTCTGAAGCAGCCTAGAAGATAACCCCCACCCTCACACCTTGGCCCTGCTTTCTGGAAAGCAGTTGTCCCTAGGAGTGCCCCCATCCCACTTAAACCCGTGAGCTCTGCACATCTGAATTGTGCCTTCAACCTATGGATCAGATGCATCATCTGCTCTTGCCTCCTGCTGATCCTGCAGCCAAATTACCCTATATACACAAGCCTTTGTTCTTCCTGACTGTGAGGGATGTGGGGCTGGCTCTTGTTGAAGAAGAAAATAGACCTGGGAAGAAAGAGGTCATGAGCAGGTCAAAGTGCCAGAGGAGGCTTCTGGGGCTAGAGTTTCCAGATTTGGGGTGTGTGTGCTGCATGGGGCCTTCCACGGTGGTGTGTGGGTGTGTGCATCCCACGCATGCAGCCACCAATTTAAGTGGAATCCACTCATGAGATTTATTAAATGAAATATATGAAAGAAAGCCTTGGCTAAGGTCAGCCTAGACCTTTTGAAGAACTGTTGAAATGTTGGTGGGCTGTTATCTGGTAATCCTCCAAGTGAGCTGAACATGAGAAATACCATTCACTGCTAAACCACCAAGTACTGAGAAAATGTCTTGAAATTATAGTGTTGGGTAAATTAGAGATTGCTTCTATTTCTCGCCTTCCAGAGCTGAGGCAAGGCGCTTTCCCTCTTTCCTTGTTTACCTTGAAAACGCACTTTACTGCCTGTGGTGTTTCTGTTAACCTCCCTGAACCCTTGCGATTTCATTCATGTGATTTGTTATTGAATGACCTTTTGAGGATTTTACAAAACATGACCTTTTCTTGTCAAACATTCAAAGGTTTGTAAAGTGAAGCTGTCGCAGGGACTCTGCGTGTTTGCTAATTATAACTAATATGTTTCCCCACATCCTTGGAAATGCAAATCACTTATTTGTTCCATGAATGGCTGCTCTTTCTTGCCTGTTGGTTAGAGATGCTTCCTAGCTACTCAAAGGGACGCCTCTAGACTGGGAATTCTGACTCCTATTCTTAAAGTTAGGGAACAAGAATGCTGATTCCCTTGTTAATCTGACCCCTTGAGAACAAGGATGGAAGATGCAAAGAGAGAATGAAAATGTTTAGAACAATCCAATTCTTGAGAAAGTGATGGGCATAATGGATACTCTCCACACAGGCTCTAATACTTGCCTTCTCTGGGAGAAAGAGAGGTGTTTCTTTTTTTGTGTGTGTGTTTTTTTATGAAAAGAAAAACACAAAGAAGAGACTTTTTTTGGCACAAGAAAATAATTACATGTAGAATTAAGGAAAGAAACATTAGGGTCTTACTTTTCATTCCTTGATTTTGGTAATTAAAAATATAGTAATAACAGTAGTTAAACTAATACTTACTGAATGCTTAGTGTACTAGACATTATGTTTAATGGTTTACATGCATTTAGTCATCTCAACAACTCTATGAGTTAGGTATTAGTATCACTACTAGTTTACAAACGAGTAAGTAATTTCTACAGTGTCACTGGCCAAGGTAGGATTTGATCCAGGGTCTTTCTAAGTAGAATATGCTATACCATCTCCTCCGTGAAGGTGTGAATTTTGACTTGCTTAGTGAAAGTGATTTACTGCACTGTAAATACTTATTTTTTCATGAGAAAAATGATCTATTTGATTTCTTTTTTCTTTGCCATAAGTGAGTGAGTCATTTTTAATGAGAATAAATATCAGATAAACATAATGCACCAGGACTGATTAAAAAATACTGTGCATAGTGATTCTTGAATAATTTTTTTATTGAATTCATCGGGGTGACATTGGTTAATAAAATTATATAGGTTTCAGGTGTACAATTCTGTACACATCATTTGTATATTGTATTATGTGTTCACTACCCCAAGTCAAGTCCCCTTCTATCTCTATATGATTTCTTTACTGCTCCAGAACACTGTCTTCTGAGATTGATAATCACCCTATTTAATTATTATTAGTTTCCTTAAATCCTGGTGTAAGGAACACAGTACTAAGTCAAATCATATGCCATGTGTTTGCTGCTAATGGAAAAAGAATTGAGTAGGGTTCACGAGACACTTTTAAAAGTACATCCAGTGAGTTTCTTATTAGGAGGAAAAAGTAATCCCCCAACGTTCTACATGATGCTCAGTTACTGTCTCTCATGATTTGCAGTTTCTGGAGGACAGATTTTGATTTTGAGTGACTAAAAAATGGCTTCTTTTCCTCTAAATTCTATTTATTTTTTAAAAAGGCATAAAAAACCTGGGGTAGCATATGGACTGAATTCAAATTTTCTGATCTTGAAATTTCATTTGAATTGTGTGTAAGTTGCTTAAAGATACTGTTTTGTTTCAATTCCTGTCCACTCAAGGTATGGCTGTGTCGTAGAGAGGTTGGCCAGCTATAAAGGAGCTGCATTGCTGGGTTCTTTCCCCAAAGTCTAATATGCAGTCTCTTTTACAACTTTCAAGTGCTTGGCCCTGCTGCCTTGTTGTCTCCTAGCCATTTGGAAAACTATTTATCTAGGTAGGGGGATGACTGGGCTTTCCCAGCTTCCAAGTACAACTCCTAGGAGATGTTGTCCTTCAAATGACTTTCATGTGTTTTCCTTTCGCGTTCAGCTGATGGATATAGATGCACAAAATAATTTGTGTCTTTGAAACAATGGGAATTTTTGAAGTGTTGGCTCATATTGTTTGGAAAGGGTCATTACAACTTTATCTATTAAAACAAGTTCAGCTTCAGGATAGAAAAATATATTTCACTTCTTTTATGAGTCTGTTCTCAAGAGCCAAGCAATTTGTTGTAAAAGAGTATAAGAAATATCGAGAATGAGAAAAGTTATTCATTATATAGAGCCCTGTCCCTCTTTATACTTTTTTTCCCCCACCACAGCCTTTGATCGCTTCATAAATGACCCTCCGTGTGAGAACCTGTCCACCCTGCTACTTCAAATGTATTGAAGGTATTTATGATGGATAGTTAGGTTTCAACTACACAGTAACCCAGATGTCTACTTAATAGCAATGGCTTATATATTTCAGGTGCTTACCATTCTCAATATAGTCAGAGTGACCTTAAAGTTTCTAAAAAGTCAGTTTCATAAAGTGGATTTCAGGTGAAGAAGGAAAATCATGAAAATTTTATATTTGGAGCTTCTCTTATATTTATTTATTTTTAATTTTTTTAAAATTGATTTTTAGAGAGAGAGGAAGGGAGAGGGATAGAGAGATAGAAACATCTATGAGAGAGAAACATCATCAATTAGCTGCCTCCTACATGCTCCCCACTAGGGATCAAGCCCACAACCCAGGCATGTGCCCTGACAAGGAATTGTACTGGTGACCTCTTGGTTCATGGGTCGACACTCAAACCATTGAGCAACACTAGCCGAGCTGGAGATTCTCTTTTAAACTGCGTCAAGTTTAGGGTCTGTTTTATTATTAAGAGTCTACTTTTATGCTAAGTGAAATAAGCCAGTCAATGAAGGAAAAATACCACATGATCTCACTCATTCATGGATAATAGAGACCATTATAAACTTTTGAACAATAATAGATACAGAGGCAGAGCTGCCTCAAACAGATTGTCAAACTGCAGCGGGAAGGCCGGGGAGGGTTGGGGGGCAGGAGGGAGGAGGGTAAGAGATCAACCTAAGGACTTGTATGCAGGCATATAAGCATAACCAATGGACATAAGACACTGGGGGATAGGGGAGGCTAGGGGACTGTCAAGGGCGGGGGGAAAAAAGGACACATATGTAATACCCTTTGTAATACTTTAAGCAATAAAAAAAAATAAATAAATAAAAATAAATTAAAAAAAAAGTTAATCAAAGATCTACATGTAGAGCTTGCTACAATAAAATAGGAGAGGAAGGTAGCTTCAAAAAAACCCACAAAAAAACAAATAAACAAAAAAACGAGTCTACTTTTAAAAAATATTCTGTCCACTGTGGTTAATGGCATTACTCAGGACCACCAACACACTTCGCAGATGATTATTAGCCAAGAACTTGCACATTTATGATAGGGTCTGAGTGTTTTTAAAAATATCCCAAAACGTTATTGGACTAATTCTAAATATCACATAACGTAGTTTTAGGAGAATGGAGGTGAGGGGATATTGTGAAATTCACAAGAAGCACCAGACATTGTCATTTTAGAAAGAGAAAAAGGGAATGATTGTATTAGGATAGTGATTTCTCATATTTTTAAGGTGAAATATTTGAGAACCTGATGAAAACTATGACCATTTGTCACAGAAAATGCACATTAGCATAAAAGTTTATATTTAGTTTCAGAGATTCATGGGTCACCCTCAACATCGTCCTTGGGACCCCAGATCAAGCCCCTGAGATTGAGTTCCTCCCAACGCAGTTAGAGGATTATGCCTAACCAAGGAGGCGAGTCCGTCATCGATACCACGTTCAAGCATTTTTGTTGTTGTTAAATTAAATTAAGGCATACTTTTGCTCTTTTGATTCTAAAGCATTTATGCATCTATGCATTTATGTTATATACATGCATAAATACTATGTCACCTCTACTGAATTGATGATGACAGCCAAGGATCTTGGTACCTATTTGCTGAGCTATTAAAACCCAGGCCTGAATTGTTGGAATCGTAGCAATGTGATGTGATGAGAGAAAATGAATTTTGAGCGAGGAGACTTGGGTCCTAGTTTCCCCCGCAGTGTCATGAGGAGGAAGTGATTTAACTTTCCTAAGCGAGCATTTGGATTGTGACCCCCCAGTGTCCCTTGCAATCTTAAGTTTCAATCAGTTGACCATTCTTTTTTTTTTTTTGTCTCCTATTTGTATTTTCTAAGATCAAGCCCATTGAAAGAAGAGAAGCTCAAGACAAATTTCGTTTCTTAGAAAAGATTCCTATTTAATTTGAGGATTTTACACTTGATCTTAGCCAAAAGGCCGAGAAGTGATTAATTTGAGGATTTCAGAGTCTAGAAGAAATAGTACAGATTATCTGTTACAATAGGAACATTGAGCTCCCTTGGGGTGAAATGCAGTGAAAGACTTGAAATTCTGGGAATGTTAGTATGAGGCTACAACTGCTTTTCAGACCCGTTAGGACACAGGAATTCAGTTTGTCAGGGCCCATGTTGCCATTAGCACTTCTTCCATCTCCCAGTTAATCCTTACCACTTGGGCAGAGTTAGAGTTCCTGGCAACCATCCTGAAGTTTATCCTTTTTTTTTTTTTATTAAAAATATATTTTATTGATTTTTTACAGAGAGGAAGGGAGAGGGATAGAGAGTTAGAAACATGAATGAGAGAGAAATATTGATCAGCTGCCCCCTGCACACCCTCTACTGGGGATGTGCCTGCAACCAAGGTACATGCCCTTGACTGGAATCGAACCCGGGACCCTTGAGTCTGCAAGCCGACGCTCTATCCACTGAGCCAAACCGGTTAGGGCCTGAAGTTTATCCTTGAAAGGGAGTCCCAGGGAGCCACAGGAAGATATGTTACTTATGGAAATGTGTGATATTGATTAGAAAGGGAGAAATTCTTTGAGGACAACTATCTTAGCATCGACCCGGGTACGGGTAACAAAAACGAATCGGAAATAGTACACAATTTATGACTAAATGCTGTGTAGTGAGTGGAAAAGTCCTGGGTCAGGGTATAAGAGATTCAAATTCCCACTCCTCACCTCCATTTCTCTGAGCTTGGGGATGAGTGTCTTTTTCACAGAGTTCTTTCTTCCTGATGGCGTTCCTGTTGCTGGTTAGATGTCAGGTAGCTCAGCTGACAGTAGCGGCTCCCAGAAGACTCAAGTCTCTTCTCCTCTGTGTATGCTCCAAAGTTTCCCATGATTACCCCAAACAGAATAGCACCCAGAAAGCCTTCCCACCATGGGAGAATTAAACATTTTCCTCCTCAGCAGTAGGAGGACAAGAAGAGGAAGAGGTTACGTATCTGGAGAGTAACTGGGGGCACACTTTGATCTGACTGGAGGCTGACAGCCAGGGCCTCTGTCGTTGTGGCCCCCTCTGTTGGGATGGCGATGATGATGGAGGAATAGTGCCTGGGATAGAAAGAATTAGAAACGGAGACACAGAAATTAGTTCGCCTGCCCAAGGTCACATAAAAGGAGGCGGTGAAGCTGGGACAGAAATCTGAGTCTCTTTGGCTCGAATGTCCAGGTTCTTCATCATTATGTGAAGAGTTGAAGGAGGAAGGCGGTGCACTGGGAGTTAAGTGCTCTCTTCCCCGTCTTCTCCTCCTTTCAAATACCCCCCACCCCCACTTTTTTTAACACGAGATAGGACGATTTCACTACTGCTGACTTCCTTCTTTAAACAAAACAAGCCCGATGCCACAAGTATGCATGCTCATGCATGCATGTGTGTGCTAAGTGTGTGAGAGCGTGATGCCAACTCTCTTACCATGGGGATTAATTTCCTCTCCATTGATTCAGAAGTGGAAAGAAAATATCAGAACTCCTGAAGTGCCTCTAAAACAAAGGTGCAGTGCAAGTATTAAAACCAGAAATGAAAAAAAATTGCCATTTTGAAAAATGAAGTTCTGTTTTCTCACTGACTCCCAGCTCCTTGTTAAGTGCAGAGGGCCACTCCAGATGGCTCCTGCTCTCTGTAAGCTCACGGAGGTTCCGACGTTCTGTGTCCAACCTGAGGTCCTGGCTTCCCACCGTTCCTCTGGATTTCAGATGTTCCTGGGACTGGGAACGTTTAGAGCAGCTGCTGATCTTTCGGCACAGGGAGTGCTTCCCCCAAAGCTGCCACAGTCGTCTTTTCATTTCTTTTCACTTCCTTTCTGTTTACCTTTGGTTTGAGCCAGTCGATTGGCATTTCTCTTTGTACTGGGAAAATTCATATTTGCCACGAGCGAGAGAGAGGGCAGAGAGCAGGGTTACAAATAGATCTGAAGGTATGTTTGTGTCTGCATCTCTATTTCTGGGGGCAAGGGACCGCGTTGCCATCCATGAAATATTTATCGTGTTAGCAACCTCTGGTCATCCCTGCTCATGGAGGGAAGGGATGGTATGAGAATCCAAAATAGCATAAATTTCAAGTTGTGTGTATTTGATTTGGCAGTGCATTACAATAAAACCCCATGAATTCAGTCTAATTCGGAAGGAGGCCAGTTTGGATTAGTGAAGCCCAAGTAACATTTTATGGAAAATTGATTTTGTAGCTTCTAATTGATACAGTAATTTCAATTAGGTATCAAAGACTCCAATAGAAATTCTTAGGACAGTTTTAATGACTAGTTAAAAATATTTGGCACATATTGTAAAATTTTATAGAAATGGCAACTTCCAAAGTGATTAAAACATTTCAAAAGTGTCTTCCTATGACAGTTTTAATTTTACTTTTTTTAAAAATCAGATTTGTTTTTATTTTTTTATTTTTCAGGAGTTTTAGCTATTTCTAAAAGTCTTACATACTGAACTAGGCCTTTCTTGACATATCATGGGAAAGTAAGTGCCTGTTAAAATTTCAGCAATTTTTCAATCTGTTACATTTGAAATAACAAAATTGACATACACTATATTTCCCCCTCAGTTAATTTATTGTCTTAATTATTTATTGTTAGAGCTAATACAGATGGGGAGTCACTTTAAGTAATGTGTATTATATATTCCTTGGAATGTCTTTGTATTGAAATATGTTTTTCTCCTGATCCAGGTGATATTTTTGTGATGCTCCAATTTATTCCTAGTTCCTCCAGTTTTATTTTCCAATATACTGTCTAATTGGGTCTTTAGCCTTCTTTATGCACATTTAATGACCTGTTAACAAATAGTAAAGCATTATAGGCGAGCCTCTTTTTCTTCTTAAAGGAAACCCCTGCCTTGCTTAGATCTTGTAACGACAGCATCAGCTTTTATTCCTCTTGTGAAAAAGCAAGCGAGGTGACAGAGTGGGTCCCAAATGCTGGGTTGTAGACTGGCTGCAGCAAAACTGCCCAAGGAGATTTTAAAAATAGAGATTCCTGGACACCACTCCTGGAGCTTCTGATCATAGGTGTTGGTGGAGCTCAAGAATTTCTATTTTTAACCAGCTCTTTGGTGGCTTGTGGTGGGCACCCAACCACAGAGAGGTTGCAGCCGTGGGCAAACTACGGCCCGCGGGCCCGATCCGGCCCGTTTGAAATGAATAAAACTATTGAAATAAAAGACCGTACCCTTTTATGTAATGATGTTTACTTTGAATTTATATTAGTTCACACAAACACTCCATCCATGCTTTTGTTCCGGCCCTCCGGTCCAGCTTAAGAACCCATTGTGGCCCTCGAGTCAAAAAGTTTGCCCACCCCTGGGTTAGAGGTTGGCCAAATGGTTCAAAAGCCGGAGGCCAGTTAGAGACCCGCCTTTGCCTCCCAGCTGTGCACAGCAGGTTGGCAGGCCCTTGATTGGGGAGCTGTGCAGTAGTGGGGGCCAGTGCCTGTGAGGTGGGGAGCCTGGTCCTTGAGGATAAAGCTAATGAGGCAGATCAAGTTCGCATTTCACACCAGAGTTGGCTCCTCTCTGTTCACTGTTTCTTCCAAAGAACCCCTTTCTCTTACTCTCACTGCTTCTCCTTCCTGGGCAAGGGCCACGTTCCAAGCCTTGGTCTCCATAGGCCTTTACCACCAGCACCTGTTTGTCTGAGTGCAGTCCCTTCACTTCTGTCAGTGCTGTTCCCTCAAAGAGCCACCCTTCATTTTCTCCTTAGCCCCCCTCATTCGTTCCCCGGCCACAATTAGTCTTGCATAACACCTAACAGAGCAGGCCTGCCCGGGACATCATCAGCAGCCGGGATCATGCCAGTGACAAGGAGGCCGTCTTCTCCAGGCGGGGAGGTAGGGTTGGAATCAAGGAGTAAAGCCCAAAGTATTGGCAATAGGAAGCTCCAAAGAAATACTCATAGATTTGAATTGCTAGAGACAGTTGTTATTTACTCTACAAAATGGACTTGTTAAAAGGCCATGAGAGATGTCCCTCTTGACCCCCAAGTGACCCCCTTCACCCCATACCTGCCCCACAAAAGGGGACATCTGTAATACCTTCAACAATAAAGATAAATTTAAAATAAAGGCCGTGAGAGGAGGTTATGTCAAAAGACCTGCACTGCACAGCCAGTACCAATGATGTCCAGGGGTCCTGGGGAGGCTCAAGCAAAGGCCACTGCTTGGCAATGGGCTTGATCAGGGCACCTCCCCTTCATTTGTAGGGTTGTTCACGGATGAAGCGTCAGGACTCTGGTTCTTGTCCAAGGCAAGTTAACCGGGACTGAAAGCTCCAGTTTGGAAGAGTGAGATTTAAAAAATAATGATCAGTGAGCTTCATTTGAGTAATATCTGTGGCTCTACCATCCATCTTGCCAGCTGTCAGTCTCTGCCCTCCATTCCTAGTTCTGGAAGGAGTAAGTGTGGAATCTTAAGAGAACTCACCAACTTTCTCCTTTGTAAGAAAATTCTTGACTGTCATGTTCATAGAAGCATTTTACTTGCTTAAAAAGTTGCAAAGTTGAGATAAGAAGCATTGTCACAGTTTTAAGGCTGGTAAACACGTGTGATACACTGGAAAGAGCCCCACCCTGGGCCAAGCGAGGCGACGTGAGTGTATGCTGCACTGAGGTAGGCAACTGTGAAGCATCGGTGTGCGCCTCAGGCAGTCCCCGGCCCCCAGAATGCCTGCGTTGTGTGGCGCTCCTGTGGGAATAGGCATCAACAGCCATCTTCCCTACCAGGGATGTCACTGGTAGGCAGGGACATGGCCTCCCCAGGGGTAGAAGGTGAGGCCTTTATACTGTGTTGGCCAGAAAGACTGCCCAGTTTCCAGGACTTAACCCAAGCATAACACACCCAGATCTCAGGTCTACATTAAAAGCCCATCTGGGAGGAGTGGCTAGTATATTTTCATACTGCGGAATCCTACTAACTCAGACGAACTGGACTGAATTACAGCTTTGGAAGTGGTGAGCATACTTAATGTTTTAAAAGAAACGCAGCTTTGTCACTTTTTAAAAGCTGTGGTAAAATACACACAACATAAAGTTTACCATTTTTAGTGGCGTTTAGCACATTCATGGTGTTGTGCAGCCATCACCGCTGTGTAGCTCCGGCTTTACCATTTTTATGTACAGAAAATATTTCTAAGTAACTGACACGTGGTTTCTATCCAGGAGCAGACCTCATGATCACACACACACACACACGCATGCACGCACGCACGCGCGCACGCACACACACACACGCACACACACAGAGCTATATGTAAATAGGCAAAGTACGTTATGTGGATTTCATAGTCTGATGGGGCTCAGGAGGACCTTGGAAATTCTTGGTCCGAGTCTGTGGATGAGGAGACCTTGAGCGTGACCAGGGATTTTACGGGACTGGCTCCTGCTTGCGTGGCAGAGGCAGGACCAGGTTTTCCAATCCTGACACAAAAGGTTTTCTTTAATGTGTGTATAATTGGCAATAAAATTTCCATAAAATATGTTATTGAACTAAAACCTGTAAGAGTAATTTCCTCTCTTTGCTTGAACGTTTTCCCCTCAAGTCTTATTTACATTGTGAACTTGCACGGTGTGAACACACGGCAAACCCTTTCTTTGGCGCAGCTTGGACTCAGTTTTACCACAAATTATAGGAGTCATGAACTTTCCTTCTTCCTGAGTTGGCCTTGTACGGGTGGAAACTTAAAGTGTGTAAAGTAATGAACTGTTCTGTGTTATGTGGGGTGGGGGGGGGGGAGTAGAGGGGAGGCGGACTTGGGTGAAAGCATGCTTCTGTTCTTACAGGATTTGGGGCGGGGTGAGGCTGGAGACAGGGAGGCAGTGAGCCGAGGCCGAAGCTGACTGAGGATTCAGGCAGAGGCAGGACACGGTGAGCGAGGATTCTGCTGCTTTGGGGGCAAGGACCTCCCCTCCCCGCAGAGAGAAGCTCTGGCTCCTCAGTGACCTGTGGAAGGAGGAGATGGGCATGAGGGGTAGTGGTTAGAACAGGGAGTGTGTGGCTGGTTGTTGGTGGTGATGAGCACAGCCACATACCGTGACAAGTGGGACCAGGCTTGGGCTGTGGACGCCTGTCCAGGGGCAGAATCTTTATCCCAGAATCCACAGTGCTATGCAGTTGGGCAGTGGTGGATGTAGGCTTTTTCTTTCTGTCTTAGTGTAGTAAAATAAATAGGGCATAAAACTTATCATTTTAACCATTTTAGGTGCAAAATTCTGTGGCATTAAGTATATTCACATGGTTCTGCAACCATCACCCCTAGCCATCTCCAGGACTCTTCATTTAAACAACTCCCATTCCCCTCTCTCCAGCCCCAGCAACCCCATCCCATTTTCCGTATCCAGGAATGTGACTACTCTAGGTACCTCATATTAGTGGGATCATACAATATTTGGCCTTGTGGCTGGCTTACTCTGGTTTTATTTTATTTATTTTTTAAATGTGATTTTGTCAGCAGCTAACCCATACAGTGCCTTCGGAAGAATTAGAAAAAGGTACCCTGTTTCTCTGGGTAGATGCAGCTTCTGGCCAGAACCTGAGCTTGGCCAAGTGGAGTGTAGCCTGAATTTCAGTCGCTGCCTGTCCCCTTGGCCGACCACCACTGGATGCTGAACAACCGGAACAGCTCTACAAGTGGGCCCTGTGTCTCAGGCCCTCCACAGGACAGTTCCTGTTGCCCGGGGCCCTTGGCTGATGTCTTCCCCGTTTCCCATGTATGTTTTCCAGGCCCCTTCTCTTATCCTCCAGCTCTTTTTGCTGCGTCGAGGTTCAAGTTTGTTAATTCTCCTCAGAATGGGACTTCTCAAGAATGACAGGCTTTCTGAGGCCGACAGAAAAGGCGGGGGGGGGGGGGGGTGGGACTTCTAGGAACTCACAACTCATTCCAATGTCATTTGATGTGAGCTAAGTGCAAATGACTTCTGTGGATTAAGTTTCCTTTGGAAATACTCGTGGGGTTAAAAATTAAGAGAAAAGTGTACAGACAAATAAGTGTGAGGTTTTACTTATGCCACTGCCTCTGAGAACGAGTTGAAATATTCAGCAAACTGACAATGCAGCTGGTTGAGTGTGCTTTGAATCGTGCTGGGCCCTCAGCCCTACCTCTTCTAATAAAGCAGTGGCTGAACTGAAGGCGATCTAGGCAAGAATGAATATTCTTGTACATCTTCTGGTTGAGAAACTCTAAAAATGTGGTCATAACCTAAGCAGCACCTGTTTCCCCTTAATTCTACTATAATACTTGGATGATCTTTTATAAGGCATTAAACTTTAATGGATGCCATTTTTACTAAGCAGATTTTGAAAGCAGTCATGGCAGTAATCGAACTGATTAAGATGATTTTTAATTGTTTATTATGTATGATGTGAAAAGAGGTTTTTATCTAAAATGTTGATTATTTTTGTTCCGATACCCAAAGAGTTTGCTTATTTACTTGCCTTTTTTTTTTTTTTGAAGTGGTAGATGTAGAAGGGCAATAACATGGATGAGAACCCATAAGCCCAGATTTTTTGTGCCCTCTCACTGTGGAAGTATTGATGCAGCACTGGAAAAAGCTTTATAAAATTAAAAAAGCATAAAATGAAACAAACTTGGGTAAACTAGCTTTGGTGAGGAAGAAACGAAGGTTGAGACTTGCTTAGGTCACACCCGTGGCCCGACCTTTTCACTTTGCTTTTGTTGGTTTGCTGTGCTAACAGCATTCCTCCAACGTGTGCTATTGGGGTTGCACCTCTTCTTCGCCCTTCCTTCTTTGGACGTTCACTTAGGACAGGCCTGGTGCACAAGTGGGGAAAACTGCGGACTTGAAAATCTGGCCACATATTTTGCTGCAACAGTTAACCGTGGCTCAGGATTAAACAGTGAAGGAGCGCTATCTGGCTTTCCTTCCTCTTTCTACAGTCTTTCCCCCCTCTGAGATTGCTCATTCGTTTTCTGCCTTTGGAGTTTTAAAAAGTTGGATTGTTCCTCTGTTATAAAAATAACACATACATCAGACTTGCAGATAGCCATGAGCCAAGAAGAGAGGCATTTCAGAGGCAGGAAGGGCAGGGGTGGGAACCATGCAATGAGTGGAGAATGTAGGTTTTCACTTATTTCATGACCGGTGTCCTAAGACACAGTGGATAGAGAGGAACAATGCTGTGTGGACTGGTGAATTTAAAATATTTATGGATTGGACCAGATCTCTAAATCTCTCCTCCTCATCTGCACGCCACCCTTCCCTTTTTTTTTTTTTTTTATCCCTACCCCTGGGGCAGCTGTCCCATTTTCTGGGTAAAGAAAAATGAGAGGATTCCACAGTTGCCTTTAAGTGTGATTGCTATAGTGTTTGCAGAGTTCCTCTGGTTTTGCCTTGTTTTTTTTTTTTTTTCATAAAAATAAGATTTCTTATGCAAAATGGGTCACTTGAAAGCACCAAACAATTTCTCTAGAGCAACAGCCAGTGTTTCATGCAGGAGAGATGTTAGCAAACCACTGACATATGGATGTGATCTCTGTTACTTTGACCAGATTTGGTTTCTACAGAGTGCGTGAGAAGGGAAGATAAATTTTGTCCTAGTAATACTATAGCGACTCATAAATAAATGGTTACCCTTTGGTGCTTGCAGTTTTCATTAAAGTCGCCTGAGCTTTGTTATTGACACCATAGGTTGCCTATTCAGGGAAATGCAGTAAAATTTATCAGTGTGCTTTCTACACCTAATAAATCATCCAAACAGGGAACCATATGGCAGATAAGACCTTGAAAATGTGGCTTCAGCATGTGAGGAGTCAAGTTGCTGAAATCTTGAATGATTACAGCCTGCACATTTTCCCCTGGAATATCTTATAGTTATTTTACATGCCATTTTCTTGTTCACCCTATCACCTCTTTGTCTCTCTCTCCCCTTCTCTCTTGCTCTTTCCTCTTTTTCCTCCCTCTAGCGCCATTCTTTTTTGGCTGTTCTTTCTCACTCTCTGTTTTTCTTTTGGGTGGGGGTCTAGCTGTGATTGCAGCTTTAAAATAAGCGTCCAGAGCAGATAAGACGTTTTTATAATGCCTCTCCGGTAGGAAGAAGAGGGGCAGGGAGGAGCAGAGACTGACGGGAAGGGATGATGTATGTGGCGGCTGTGTCCCTACTCTCCTCCAGCCCATTGTCATTAATCACGGTCATTAGTTTTTTTCAGAGCTGCCTTGTCTGCACCGTGCCTCAGAAAAGCCATTGTTTTTCCATGCCACAGACTAGGGGAAAAAAGGGAAGAAAGAAACCTTAGTACTTTTTTTTCTCTCCTCCCTTATTCTGCCTCCCAGAATCTCCCTCCTCTCCTGTCTGTTCCCTACTCCTACCGCCAGACCAATGCAGCTGTCTTTTCTGGCTGTAGAAGTTGATGGTTGTTGTTGGTGGGGGACTCAACCCCCAAACTCTCATTGCCTCTTCAGTACCTGCGTTTTATATATTCATCTGACAACATAGCACAAGGCACACAATGGGAATGTATTTACTAAATAATAACTGTATTACTCATGATACACTATTTAATTGACGGGAAGGTTTTGTGGATACCAGCGTTGTTTCCCCCCTTCTTTTGGGGGAAATTATGCTCTAGATATTCTTGTTATAACCTGAGGATGCAGCAAGATAGGAGGAATATTCCTGTAGGGGAGTGTCTGTGTTGAGTGCCTGGAGGAAGAGAAGGCTGGCTGCTACCTGGGGAGGCGTAGTTTAGTGATTACTGAGCCTTGATTATGACTTGGGGACTCCATCACTGCTTAGCAAGCTCTTCAAGAACAGCCATGGATATGGGCAGTTATGGCCATTGTCCTTTCCTTCTTCTCTGCACCTGAAGTCTTGGGCTTGAGGAGAGAGACACCACAGACTGCAATGGCTTTCTGGCTCTGTGACAAATCATAACTGAGTCATATACAGGATGTCTGACTGCTCAGTAGTTGATATCTTTAAAAATGTGCATCGTGTTTTGTAAAACATGCAGGCCAACCTCAAAGAGCATTCAAATGCTATTTTAAGTATAATTGTATGAAATCTGCCATGAACATAGCACATTGTTGGTGCAAGGGGAAGCATAAGAATTAATGAGATATATGATAAATGTTTTTAGAAAGAAAAGAACCCCTTAATTACTTTCAGGTATAAACAAAGTTGTTCAAACTTTATTCTTAACTATTACCCAGTAGAGTTCTTCAGGTACTTCTGTTAATGAAAATACGGCAGTGATGTGCTATTAATGCATTGGTTGAAAAATCATGGTATAAAAGAAAACATTTATGAGCAAGGGAATCAGGAGACCAGAGTTATGCTTCTTCTACTTAGGGGCTGTGTAACTTTAGTTAGATTACTTTACCTCTCTGAATGCCAGTTCCTTCTTCTGTCAAATGAGATGGTAGATTCTAGATCAGTATTTCTCAAAGTGTGTTGGATCATGGATGACATAGGAAACAATTCTAGGTAGTATATGGGATAGACCTTTTCATTTTTAATAATTGTACATGTTTATGATTGACTTCTATTTATTTTACATAATATTGGCTATCCATTTATGACTATTATAATGTTTACATTTTAGTTTTCTGAATTAGTAGGAAAAATGAGCCAACTAGAGGGAAAATATAACATATGTAATAGTACAACTGTTGCAGAGATATGGTGAAAATTATAGTATGGTACGCAGATAACTAAAGTTGTTACTCTACAGACCACCAGATGATCAGGGTCTATGTCTTAAATGGTAGTTTGTGAAATGTGTGTGTGTGTGTACAAATATATTCTTTGTCATCTTCTTTACTATCTTTAATTCTTCTTTGATTAATAGAGCCATGTCAGTTTCAGTGTGGGTTGTGTTTGAATGATCTCAAATTCTAATTTAATTAGGTTTTTATGAAGATAGCAATATGGGTATGAATTTAATGACTTCACAGCATGATTCTAGACATTGGGGAAGTCTGAATGTCTGCGACATTGTGCTGAGGCCCTGTAGAGCACCTCTTGTATGGCTTCATTTGAAGGGATCGTGAAAGGCTAGAACATACTACCATACTCTCTGTCAGGATGTCTGCAATTCCTGTTCTGTGGAGTTTCAGTGGTTTCAAATCTATCAGAACATCAGAGTCACCTGGAGATCATTTAAACATGCAGATACCTGGGCCCTGTCCCAGACCTAGTGAACCAGAGCCTCTGGGGATGAAGACTGTCCAGTGTGTGGGCACTACATCACTGCTTAGCAAGCTCTGTGGGTTAAGGCACTGGCAGTCTCTGGGAAAGTGCATGTGGGGGAAGACACACTGCTGGCTTAGCAGTCATTGTACCTGCGTTGAGTCCCTCTTTTGGCTTCATGGCAGTCACTTCCAAGGCATGTGAATTCTGATTTTAAGAGGGATCCAGGTAAGATCCTGATCTTGGACAGTTCTAGATGGACAGCACAGTGCAGGGGAGGAGCCTGGGAGGCTGTGAATGACCCCCCCCCAGGCATAATCTCAAAATGTGAGCCTTTGTCATTTATCAAATAGCTGGTTGAGGGTATCTGGTGGCAACTGGTATCAAAACAAGTTGGTAGCCTGTGTTTCACTTTAATTGGAAGAATTTGGTCTATTCAGTATATTTCAGTTGCCCCTTCTGTGTTAAATAGTAGCATTAAATCTACCCTCTAAGTAATTTGTGTTCTCCCAGTACATTGCTTTTACCATGCTAGTCTCCTTTCTCAGAGTCATTCATTGGCTCCCACTGACTTATAAACCAGTCTCATTAGCTTGGTTTGCACTGCTCCCCTCAATCTTTTCTCTCTGGATTTCTCTCTTGCTCCTCCTTTACACACTCTCTTCACCTGAACCAGTCTCATTACTTCAGAACCATGTCTTGTTCTTTCCCATCTGTCATTATTCTGTTCATTGCATGGATTCCTTCTCTCAGTCATATACAGTTGTTGAGGTCAAGTGCCTTTTCCTATTTTCTCCATAAATCCTTGGACCACAGTTCCATCCATGTTTAAAAGAGAGAGCTCTTCTGAAAGAGAGAGCACCAGAATGGGAGTAGACATTGGAAGACCTGGTACTCCCAAAGACTGGCTGTGACCTTGGGCAAATCAACCTCACTGGGTCTTTATCTCTGTGGTTAGAAGATGAGAACATTGAGAATCAGCATCTTCCCCCTCTCCTAGGAAGATCAGAGATGATGAATGTAGGGGAGCTTTGTGAATAGCATCACACTATACTCAACTACGGGATGTTCTTTAGGAATTAATTACGGGCTGTGAGTGCTCTTGCATTGCTGTCTTATAATGCAACTCACCCACTGTATTATTGTTTAACATTTCCTGAGTCTGTTCTGACTCTTAAGTTGGCCTTTATTTCCCTTTGTAATTCCTGACTTATGAAAATACTATATTCATTATGAAAGAACACTGTAAAAATGATGGAAAACTATGCTTCCAAGATTCATTCTCTTTAATTTTCCCTTTTCTTCTCCTTTTGTCCACCATAAGCTCCTATTTTTGTATCATCATCCTTATAATATATATTTACATATACACACATATGCACATGTAAACATACACACATTTATAGATATAGATATAAATAAATATATATTTCCCATCCTGTTGTCTTGTTTACATCCTGTTCCTTTCTGTGTATACTAGATGCTCTTAAAGGGAAACTACCTGTTGCTATTAGGGAAATTTCCCTCCTAGTGTCTATGGTTGTAGCTCATGAATGGGTTTTCAGTGCTTTTTGCTGGTTTTAGTCAATAGCGAGAGTTGTAATTCATTATGGTCGGTCTTAGGGGATGGGTGCTCTAGGGTGGGGTGTGAACACAATAAGCTCCAAGGGGTTTTCTGTTCTTGAGCTGAGATTGAGGGAAAAATGCCCATATTGTAATGTTACTTTCCCAACATTTATTTCTACCTCATCTTCTCTGAACCTCTTCTTCAACATCAGCCTATCTCTTCTGAAGATCCTGTGCTGGCTCCCTATCAGATAGGAGCTCTCCTTTAGGTAGACGGTGGGGAGGGAAGCTTCTGTCCGAGTTAGATAGACCTGGGTTCACAGTGGCCTCTGCAAAACTGATAGCTGTATGACCCATGCAGGCAAGTTGTTTAACCTGAGTCCCAGTGTTCTAACCTGTAAATGTATGTTCAAGGGCCTAGTAAGTGCGTTCAATATTTTTTTCACTTTTTTCCTTTTCTTCTCTTTCTTTCATCATATTTTGTTCTGATAGCATTTGGCATGTTGTATTTTCTATGCTCATCTTGGGTGCAGGGTCTGCTTCCACGGTAGCTGGAGAGAGTCCTGGGTCAGCACACTCTCAATGATCCCTCCAGAGTGTTTGAGAGTGAAGGCCGAGAGTGCATGCTGCCTGCCCTTGGAAGGACAGTTGCATGTTCACAGATTGGGCCTGTTCATGTTTTCATCAGGGAGGCCAGTCATTTTTTTGGAGTCCTACCTCAATCTTGACTGTTGATATCAGGAAAGGGAAATACTGAATCAAATCTACCTATGATAAAAAAAAAGGTGTACAATTCAGGCACATATGTAAAAACTGAACCTAATTCCGCTTAAGACTCTTAACGTAGAGAGAACATCTCATTTAAAAATGTCAGCCTTGATAACCTAGGTGTAAGTGGGTTTCAGGTTGAGGAGTTTGCCGGTTGTTGTTCTGCTGTGGAGTTGGGCTGGTGGCGGGGGCCTGTAATGCAGGGCGGTCCACTTTTATATGCCCGTGTGCTGGCTCCTGGGTGAGCAGAGTGCTGTGGAGTTTGATGCCTTGTAGTCCTCCTCCTCTAGCTTCCAGTGCACATAGTCTTGCACATTTTGGCCATGTTCCCTTTCTTCAACTCTTGCTTTTCAAGACCTAGTTCAAGTCCCACCCCCTCTGTAATTCCTTCCTTAAGGACCACATCTTAGTGACTATGAGTTAGTTCTGTAGAAATTGCTGGGTGGGTATTCCATTTGGCAATTAATCCTTATGACTTTGTGGTTTCTCTTCTGTTATTTTCAACTATAACTTTGAACTTTGTGGTTTTCCGTTTTTACCCCTCTTATACTTTCTCCACAGGGTCTAGTGCAGTGCTCAGCACAGAGCAGGTACTAAAAACTGTTGTGTTGGTGGATTGACCGGTCTCCTCCCTCCTCCTTCCTGTACTGTCCCCATTCTCCCAGGAAGGTATCCCTTTTACATTCTTGGATTAGCTCTTCTGCCCGCTGTTGGTTGCCATGTACCTTGGCAGTTGTTGCACAAATAACCAGAGAGCTGCCCTCTCCCAGTGGTGGAAGCAGATTTCTGCTGCCCATAAAGAGGAGGCGCAGTGAACCACTGGGTGTTTATATACACTCTCTGGGCATGGAGGCCATCGAGACGTTCCTTTGAGGTCTATGTGCTCTCTCTGTGTGTAGTCAGGCTTTGGCCATAGTAGATGCAGGAAAGGCTTCTCTGAGGTTCTGCTGGATCCTGGTCCTGGGGTGGCCTTCCCTCGGCCCCATGGAAGGAGAACGCTGGGCTGCCTCTGAGTAGGGATTGAGGAAGATGAAGAAGGTCTGGCTACTGTTCTCCTTTGCAAATTGAGAGGCCATTTCCTGATCCTGGTTGCTGATTTCAACCTTTCTCTGCTTCTCCTCTCTATGATTATAAGGGGGTTTTAGCTATTTACCTAAAAAACAGAATCCAGGGGCCATGGCATGTTTAGATGAATCAGTCAAATGTTGTAGGCCAGTGGTTGGCAAACTGCGGCTCGTGAGCCACATGCAGCTCTTTGGCCCCTTGAGTGTGGCTCTTCCACAAAATACCGACTTCTGCGCACGGGCCATGAAGTTTCAATCGCACTGTACATGTGCGCCCGCATGTGGTATTTTGTGGAAGAGCCATACTCAAGGGGCCAAAGAGCCGCATGTGGCTCGCGAGCTGCAGTTTGCCGACCACTGGTGTAGGCAATTGCCTGCAGCTCAGGTAAAATTCACCTGCTTTAGTTGGATGCGATGAATGAATTGACTCTCTTATAACCTGTGTGTGTGTGTGTGTGTGTGTGTGTGTGTGTGTGTTTATGAAAGAGAATGGTGTTTGGTTTTTCAGGGGGATTGACTTTATTTAGGCGTGATAGCATAGGAAGAGAGAAGGTTTATAAGGTGTTTTCTGTGAGCTCGAGAAAGAACGAATAAATGCAGACATGAACAAAGACAGGACAAATACAAAATTAATGGTGTTTTACAATGAATTAGGAGCAATGAAAAGATGTAAGACACCCCATAGATAAAAGAGGCAAGACAGATCGAATGCTCATGCACAGAAAATGGTGTGTGTGAGTGTTTAATTATCTCCTTTCCCGTCCTCCCCCCATCTCCCTGTTCTGAGCAGGCACCAGGCCATTGTGAATGTAGCCTTGTCTACAGTTTTTACTTTCTGCAAAGTCATATGTTTTTAGCTGTGATTGCAGTCACTACCAAGTGGCTCACCTTGTCTTGAGTAATGAGAATAAACAACTGGTCACTGCACTGACCACTGAAACTAATAAAGATATATAGTGCTGGGCTGGCTTAGGGAGTCACAGACGCATTCTTAAACTCTATGTGACAGTTATACCAAAGGAACATGATTCCAAACTCACTCACTGCTTACCCATTCTGAGAAAGAACAAACTATTTGACTGATGGTTTGCTAAATTTAATATGCTTAGCAAGTAAAATTATTGCCTACTCTAATGCTGTGTAATTATTAAGATACACTGCTTTTAAAAATACCAAGTGAATAATATTGATTTAGTGAACTGCTATTTAGAAAAATGCCAGCAAAGGAGGAATATTTTATTTTAGCTGCCTTAGAGCTGTAATGGGTCTGGGCTGAGATATGCATGGGGAAATAAATTATGTACAAGGTAAACTATTTTGTTATACAGTACCCATAATATTAATTAAGCCGTAATTTTACCAACAATGCTTTAATTTAACAAATAAACAGGAATCATCTGTACCATTCTTTCAAATATATAACTTTGGGACCGTAATAAAGCATGCAGAAGCACCTGCAGTTAATTGTAAAGCAAACAACGAGACTAGCAACTTTAAAGGGTAATTGTAATTTATAATTTATTTATTTGACTTATGCTGGATATAATTACCGTTATAATGCGTTATTACTTTCAGTCCGGCTTAAGATCTGTCTGATTCCAATTTAACGCAGGCAGGCAGCCCGGTGGAGCTTTCTACTTGGGGCCCTTGAAAGTGTGCTCGGCGTGCCACCCTTCCCCGAGATGGGAGCTTGTAAAACAAAGAAGAATGGATGGGCTACTGTCAAAGGCAATCCTGGTTCAAAGCTGTTCAAAGAATATTTCCATTCCCATTAAGGCCAAGAGTTTTTCTGCCTTCGCAGTCTTTAGATAGCAGTGCTGGGGAGTGACATTGTGGGGGTCGGCACACAGCAAGTGCGGGGGGTGGATGGGCCAGGCCGGTGGTTCTGTGGGGAAGGAGGGAAGGAAGGAAGGAAGGAGGGTGGTGAGAGGCACCGGTGCAGAAGCTGAGATTGTCCCTAAATTCTTGTCTGAGGGTTTATTGTTGTGGTGCTTTTGGGCTTTGTTGTTGTTGTTATATCCAAGAGCATCCTGGAAGGAACAGCACGCAGGGAAGAAATACCACCGCGGAAGAAAAGAAGCAATTATAGCTGGCTGTTTGTTTGTGGCTAACAGAATGCTGAAATGGCAGATTTGCAAATTTGTAAGAGAGGAAAGCTTAGTGTTCATCTTTATCAGCCAAAGTGGTTTCTTGTTAGCTGAGCAGCAAGCTAGAAAGCGACCGATTTTGACAACATAATTTACATCTTTGTATAAAACTATTGCTGGCAGCCGAACTAATTTGTGCTGGATTAGGTTGTTTGTCTCTGCTGCCGACTAACCATGCAATCTATCAGAGGCCGTTTTCAAATATCACTTTTCAACTGTGCCCTTGAGAGGGGGAATTGATCGGGAATATACGGAGCAAAATTACTCCAATAACTTTATAGAAGAAACAATTACGGAATCACACAGATGTGAATAATTCTGAAAAGTAGAAACAAATAAAATGAATTTAGCCCTGTTTCTATCTTTCACATGTGCATGAAATTTATAAATAAAACAATAACACATTATTGGCCTGATTTCCTCTCTCTTTCTGGATCTTGGTCGATGCTGTTAATAGAAGAAAGACTAGGGAAGTGCTTGGTGGAAATGGTTCTTGGAGACCGTGTTTTTTTGAGAGGCAGGTTATGTGAATGTCACTTACAAGGTGTTGGAGACAGTAGTTAATATACACATGTCCCTTAGAATGTCTTTTTATCCCGTCTGAGTTTTATAAGTTTTAAAGTAAAATGCTGTGATAGAGAAAAAGAGACACCAGTCAGGCAGATACACTTGTGCTAGCAAAATGGGTGATAAACATGCGAATATATTTTATCACATATTCCTACATTATATTAATAATTTTACCATGCAGAAGAGGAATGGAGTCTCCCTTATTCTTCTAAGTGAATATTTTAGACATTTCTTCCTGTCTTCAGGGGAGATATGGGATGATAGAATAATATAAAGGAGCAAAAGAGGAGGAGGGGGCAGAATTCACAACTGATAACCGGGCTGGTGTTGTTTATAAGATGCCTGAGATTAGCCAGCAAACAAAAAAACCATTAAGCACCTATTATTTTAAAGCGGTGGGCACATTTTTCATCACTTTCCTCTGATAAATTTCCACTTGTGCATCCTGCTCCAGGTAATTAATTGCTTTCAGTTCAGAGGAGTAATAATGCAATAAATTATGCCAGTATTTCTAGTCAGGGGATCATATTGCAGCTTCCACTCAAGGCAGCACTAACCACGGTCCAGGAGACTTGCGGGCAACAACAACAAAAAGAGGCTCCATTACTATAAATTGGTTGTGTAAAGAGTCGAAGGACCAAGGCCCCCAAATTGGTTTCAAGTGATCTCATTCATGCAAGTTTGCACCTTCATGGGTTTGGTCAGGCTGCTCCTCTGTGAGGATTATATGGCTACTCTCAGCCCTGGGAGGTTTGCAAATGCCAGGTACACAGTTGTGATGGTGGGGTCATTGCTACTGTGGGGTACAGCTTGGGTGGCAGGGACCTTTCGAAGATGGCAATGATGCTGCTGCTGATGGAGTTACTGGTATGTTGAGTGCTTGTCATATACAAGCACTGTTCTGAGCACTTAAATGTACTGACTGTATTTAATCCTCGTAACAACACTCTGAGACAGAACTGTCGGTATGCTCATTTTACAGGTGAGGAAACTGAGGCACAGATGATCTAGGTGACTTGTCTGACTGATAGGTAGGGGAGCCAGGATTCAAATCAAGGCAGCAAAGCTCCAGAGCCCACGTTCTCAACCAACACAGTGCAGTTCATCTTAGGAGTCTCACTCCTGACCCTCCGCTAGACTGCAGTAGATCAGGGTGTTGGGGGTTGGAAGGAGTTGGGGAGGTGTCACCTATTTTTTAAAAAATAACTTGATATCTTCCTTGATTACTCACCCTACTTTGCTCACCTTCCGTTAAAAACTTCTCTCTCTAACTTGTAGATCTCCTGTGATAGTTTTAGAAGCTTAAGAAATGACCACAAATATCTGCTCACTCTCCTTTCTGTAAAGGAGTTCAATAGTTCCTCTTCTCTCCTGCCATCTCCTCCCATTCTTTTTCTTCTCAAGTTCCAACTTTAGGAAAAAAACTCAGAGGGAGGAAATTTAGAGAAATCCTATGCCTTTCTTTAGTATACTGAATACTTTTAATTTTCTAGACAACTTAAAGAGGAGATGATGCTTTATCTCTGCTTACCACCTAGGTACGTGCCCGTGTACAGACGCACCTCAAGCCCAGTTAGAACAGCCTCAATCACGAGAACCAGTTACCTTGACCGTCCCAAGTGGTAACAGTCCCACCGCCACTCTTTCTCTCAGTCATTTGACAAGATAGAGATTTTCTTGCTGCTTTTAACCTTGAGTGATTTCTTGTGCCAATGAGGCCAAAGGAAATGCCCTTGGGCAGAGAAGGTGGGCTGAAGACCAAATGGAGAACCAGGAGAGAGACTGGACTGCAGAGGAGAGAGGAGCTGCTGTCTGTGACCTGGGGCTGAGGTGGGCAGCATCTTGCTAAGTTGTTAGGAAGGATGGGCATCATGGAAAGGGTTTGGGGAACCGGGTTTAGGGAAAGGGTTTGGGGAACAGGGAACAGGGTAAGTAGGCTCCATGAAGTTTTGGATATGTTCACCTTAACTCCTGTCCTTTGACATGCCCTAAAAACCACTGTTTGGTAGGTCACAGTGCAGACAGGGAAGCAGAGGCAGAGAGCCTTCCACTGTCCATGGCTTTCCCTGGGTGGCCATAGCCAGGGAAAAGGGGGGATCTGTGGGGTGAAAGTTATAGTTGTTTTTGTGATGGCAAAGGCATCCGCATTCTGTGTGGCCTGACAGTTCTTAGACTGATGTGGGAAAAGGATGGGCTGGGCTTGGGGGGGTTCACGCTTCTATGTCGGCCACAACAACCCAGTCTAGTTTTCTGCATCCCATCTTGGGTGGATGCCCTACTTATGGCTCTGGTCACTGGGCTTTGTCCTTAGTTTATTGCCACTGATACTGTTCCTTGAATTGAGGTGCTGGTTTCCTCAAGGCTGGATGCTCCACTTACTGGTCTCACCTGCCAAACCCTCCCTGGAAGGTAGGGCTGCGTCAGTTCATGCCGCTGTGGTCAGAGACCATGCTTGGTTTGGGCTGACAGGTGGTCCGTGCTTATCCTTGCACACAGCCAATCTCATGGCCACCTAAAGTGACCTACCAGGATGAGTTTATATTTTGCTTTTTATATATTTTACCCGCCAGTGAGGTCTTAATATTTACCCTCAGATATAGTAATTTACACATATTAGTCTTCATACACACACATACTATTTCCATGTTATTTCTGAATCAGAGGTTGAGTTTTCTTGGAATGGTGAGAGGGGGAGGGAAGGCCCCAAGTAGGCATTTCCCTTTGAGCCTTTCTCCACAATCTTCTGTGTTCTGTATTCGCTAGATATTTGAAGATATGGAAAAAGTTGTGTGTGTGTGTGTGTGTGTGTTTAAAGATCAAAAGTCTTTAAAGAAGATGACCTAGGGCAATTTTGCTTCATATTTAGAGTTGATGAAAAGTCAGAGGTAGAGATTTGGGCCATGGGTGGGATTGTCAAGTCTGGCTGTTGAGGTACCATCAGTATAGAGGATTATGTGGCGCTGAGAAAGCAGGGGGCATCAGGTGCCAGTGTCCTCAGGATATACTCATAAAAAGCTTAGTTAGCATGAAAGTGGATTGGGTTGGGGTACCCATGACAGTTTACCTCAGTGCTTGGATCTTGGTTACTGATAGAATTCTTCTACCTCCACCATGGAGAAGTAAAAAATGTGTGATTTCTCAAGCCTCAGGTACATGCTGTGGCTTACTTCTCACTCTAGGACAGTGATGGTGAACCTATGACACGCGTGTCAGAGGTGACACGCGAACTCATTTTTTTGGTTGATTTTTCTTTGTTAAATGGCATTTAAATATATAAAATAAATATCAGAAATATAAGTCTTTGTTTTACTATGGTTGCAAATATCAAAATTTTTTTTATATGTGACACGACACCAGAATTAGGTTAGGGTTTTTCAAAATGCTGACACCCCAAGCTCAAAAGGTTCGCCATCACTGCTCTAGGAATATATGAACATGTTAAATTCAGAGATTTCAGGTTTATTCAAGACCCAGGAAAGATGTGTAGAATATTTTTTTATCTATTTTTTTCAGAGAGAGAAAGAGAAAGGGAGAGAGATATTGATAAGAGAGAAATATCATCAACTGGCTGCCTTCAGCATGACCCCTAATAGGGACTGAGCCTACAACCCATGCATGTGCCCTGACTGGGAATCGAACTGGTGACTTTTTGGTGCATGGGTCGATGCTCAACAACTGAGCCACACTGGCCAGGCAAGATGTGTAGAATCTTAATTAAGCAGTAACGGCTTTGTAAATCCTAAAAATCATACACATCATCACATTTGTAATTGCTTGTTTGATTTGTCTCCCTATTGTTTTCATTGAGAGGGCAGAGACCCTGTCTATCTTAATCGTTATATTTCCAGCATCTTACATAGTGCCTGGTCCTCAGTAAACATTCTTCAGTGGAAGAATGGACATAGCTAAGGTTTGGAAAACCCATCAAAGCTCAAAGAAAACAATTAAATATAACCCACAAATAGACTGCTCTGACTTGACTGCTGTTATACAATTTTTTTGTACATCTTTCCAATTTTTGTTCTATGCATTTCCCTGCCTCTATCACTACTCATAACTGATAGGTACATTTTCCCCCTCCCAGAGCAGTACGCTAGTGCATAAAGTTTTAATTTTTTAGTTATTACAATCTTTTAATTTGTAAAATTCCATGTCAAATGGCAACATGACATAGTGGATGCTGGTCTGTGACTTGAGTTTCATATTCTCTAAGAAACATAGGAAGAACGTTAAGATGCTAAGTTATAGGGTTAAAGGTGTGGAAAGGAGAATAAAACTTCATTCTCTCCTTTTTATATTGTTCCTTTTGGATTACAGCAGTACGACTGCACTCCATTTTCTGTTGGTATATGTACTGCTCATTTTCTGGCTCTGAAACAGATTGCACTAGGATCAAACGTATTCCTCTTGGGAGAAGATGGGAATATGATTTGGAGAAAAAAGAAGAACAAGGTATTTCTCAGGCTAACTTAAACTAGAGAAACAGTTCAGTCCTTTTCATAAAAATACCAAAGCCTAATTCTGCTTGCTAGAAGCCCAGTAAGTGTCTATGGAACACGCAAGTTCCTGCTGCAGTCCTAAGCCATGGTTCGGGCAGTACTTGCAGTCTCTAGCTGCTCCTTATTGGGCCTTAAGTTTGACAGTGAGCTGACCTCAGAGCACGCTCACTCATCAGAACTGCTGCCTCTGTTCAGTGGTGCCCACAGTGGACATGCTGGCTGGTTTCCAGAAGGCCACCGGGTAGTGCTCAGAACTTCCAGGGCAGGGTGACCTTGGGAAGTCATTCTGTCCCTACACAGCCACTCAAGACAGCAAGCAGCCTCTTCATTGTCCAAAGAGCCACAGAGTTGGAGCCTGTTCAGATCCCTTTGGTAGTATTTTTAGTGCTGCCTATCTTCAGGGGTTAGCCGCTTTTGCAAACGATTAACCTGAATTTCCAAGTGTCAAACCTTTCTCATCTTTTCTTGCCCTTGTTGGACCCAGCAGCAAAGAACTCTGATGCACTGTGGCTCTCCAGACACTGTCCTGGGTGTGGAGACCTGCTCTTGTCTGATAAGAAGAGCTGGGAGGTAGAGTTGCAATTCTGCATGAAGGAAGCTCTGCACTCATCATGATCATCATCATCATCATCATCATCATCACTGCCATCTAATTAGGAAGAAATGTTGGCAAACTGAGCCTGGCAGTTTTCTATTTTATAAATGATGAGTTCGTTAGAGAGTTGTAGGTCCCCTCCCTGGGGCTTGCTCTGTTTTTTCTTTCATTGTCCTCCCCTTGTCCCTTATAGACTTAAAAATGGGGCCTCAACTTCGTAATTTTAAAACATATTCTCCTACATATGTCATTGTTCTTTTTAATAAGATCTGCCTGCACCACTCTGTGTGGAGCTCCACGTTTTCACATTATTATCTCATCGTCTATCCCGAGTGTTATAGCCTTGCTCTGACTTCCTAACTAATCAGCTATTTCAACTTTCATTCCATAAGCTTTATGTCTGAGTGTAATTAAATGAGCATTAAGTCCTTTTTTTTTTTTTTTTTACTAGCAAAGCCTGAAAGTTCTGATATTACAGTAATAAGTGTGAAGTGAATTTTGAATGGCATTTATATCTGTTCATGGGCTCTAAATGTTTGATTTGCATAACTAGTTAAAATGATATCAGAGCAGCATATTGATTTAATCCCATCTCAGAAAACTGTTAATTAATAATGATAATAAATGTGTCAGTCCTTTATTATCTGCTTTGAATTGGTGATGATAGCTATATTAATACCACTTCAGTAATAGACCTCTGCTGGCTATTGTTGGCAAAGCTTTTGAGGCCTGAATCACCTGCAATCAGAATTTAGAAAATTTATTGTAGATCCGTTTTAAAAAGAACAGCCATTCCATCATATATGTAATTTTATTAATGCCTACATTTTAATTTAACATTTTATTTACATAAATCATCCTGTTCAGAAACTTCAGGAAGATTTTAAACAAAGGCACTTTTTCATTTTTATATCCCAAATTAAAAGTTGCCTGACAGAAGGACCAGGCCCAGGATGATCCCTTTTTCTGGGGTTGGCAGGTCCAGGGCCCCTCCTACTACCCGTCCTCCTGGCTGGGCTGGCCACTCTCTGGCTCTCCTCCTTCAGGGGAATCTGCTGGCTCTGTTCAGTGCCCAGGGGCTTGTGTGTATGTCAGGGGTGGGATTGCAGGGAAGGGGGGCATATTTCCCCCTTCATACTCTTTCAAGGACTATCCTAGTTTTAGAGGCAGGTCTCACCTCTGTTTTTTTGGGAGAGTTGCAAACACCAAGATGCAAGGGTAACATGGATAGTTACTTTGCAATGGCTTGTCATTTCCCCAGACTGACAGCTCCAGGGCCCAGTAATGCTGGCTTTCCAGAAGGATGTCAGGGGCCCAAGAAGAAGTCTTCCATGAGGGTCTTGGCGGCTTAATTGCTGCCACATATGATAGCTAGGACTGTTGGTGGATGTGTGATGGAAATTTTATAATTTCTCTCTGAACCTTAGTTTCTTTTTCTGTAAAATGGGTAGGATTAAGTGGGATTTCATAAACACACACACACACACACACACACACACACACACATCTCACAGTGCTTAGCACCAAGAAGACAATGATTGGTAGTCCTCTTCCTTTTTCTCTGAGGTAATGAGCATACACTTACCATTTCTTTTCCATTGCAGGTAAAATAAAGACTTGAGCAGCCTCTGACATTAAACTCAGCAGTTTTAATAACTATTAAGTCTACCGCAAGGAGCCTGAGGGTCTGCTGCTTTCCCCATTTGAGGTGTGAATGTCAACACAATTGGCTTCCGTTGGGGTCTGCTTCCCTCCCAATCCTTCACGTTCGGTCCATGTCTTTGGATATAAATGATTGTTACTGATTTGGAATCTGCATAAGATCTACTTTCTTCTCCCACATCAGAAATAGACTTGCCCTTGCTTTTCATCATTCTTCTGATCTCCATTCATACAGAACCAATGTCTAGCCATGAGACTCATTGCTGTAATGGAAATGTGGCCCAGAGAGTTTGTGACCGACCTACCCACGATCTCGTAATCTGTCACTTTAAGTCATGTATTCCTTTGATGCCACCTGCCAGGTAACTCAGGTAGCTCATGGGTCCTCAGTACAACCTCGAGAAAGAACTTCAGTTCTTCCTTTGGATGCCCCCTCCCCCTCCAGTTTCTGCTTATTACTCCCCTTTCCTATTCAGGTTCTACCAGTCAGCGAGGCTTGCGGCACCCCTCCCTCCCTTCCCACATGTGGCAAGAGGGGAGCCTTGGCCTTGAGAACAGTTCTCTCAGCCTCCCTCTGGACCATACTGTCTTTAGTCCTTTCCATCTCTTGATGGGAAGAAACACATCCTTTGTTTGAGCCTGTGATAGATTAGCGTGGCTTGGAAGGAGAGCTGGCGCTCCGAACTCCTGTGGGTGTGTCTGCAGCTGGATGCTCCCTTCCTGACTTTGATTTCTCTCTCAGCGAGTGGGGGTGTAATTCGCCTTGACATCGCTGGCCATCAGCGCCACACTGAAATGGGCCTTCTTTGACTCAAAGTGACAGCCTTTGGCCCCTGTGACATTGTTTCCATAGATTTGCAAGGAAACAGTTTTATATTTTGCAAAACAGAGTGATCTCCTCCGACTGGCATTGATGTGGTTTTTGCCATGGTCTTCTGGAGGGTAAAGCTGTTTCCATCGACCCTCCCTAAACTGATTCCCCTTATTCTGGCGTCTGGACACATTGCTTTTAGGTGCCTGGGATGATGATTTTGGTTTTTAAAATCGGAATTGGTTGTTATAATGTATTTTTTTTCCATGTATGAACACTTCGCCTATGATTTTATGGGCCCCTGATATTCCAAGACCTTTGCTGTCCACAGCAGCCTTTACACTTCTGCTCTTCTGCCTCCCAGCAGTGGTCAGTATCCTAGAGCTGAATGACCTTGACACCTTCTCCTGGCGGTTAGGCCCTCTGGTGCTGTTTACACGTAGAGATCGCTTGAGACACAGTCAGAGGGAATATGAACCGCCAGCCTTTGTCCAAGATGTGGAAATCGTTGGAGAAGGTTATTAGGGGAGGGAATTGGGTTGTCACTTGGTGGTCTTCACTTCTCAGAGAAGCTTAAATCACAATCTGGTTGTTCTCAGCATTTTCTAAAAATACTTGAAAGCAGACAAATAAGGATGTTTCATGATCCTGTCTAAAAAGAAGAGGAAACTCAGGCTATTATTTTTCTAGAAGGCTCTAACCTTTGGACTTTTACCATTGTAAGCTAGCCAAGATCGAGTTATTAGGGATGGCTTTACTCATAAACTCTTAGACTTATTAGAAAGTCTGGCATTTATACAGATATTTAATATTCAGTCTAAGCTTACACCCTTCCAACTCTCATTCAAGTGTTAAAATGTACTGTGGAATTTAAGAAAGATTAGATTTTTCTTTCTTCTCTCTCTCTCTCTCTTTTTGCCATCAGGTATGTCTTGTGGGGAGGGAACCATGTTGCCTTTATTGAAGTCCTAGGGAGAGCCTGCTGAAGGGGTCCCTAGGGAGTAAGATTTTTTGTTGTTGTTGCCAAGAATCTTTCCTCCTGGTGTCACAGGGTCAGGCAGCCATTCTCCTCACCCCACTCTCCCCAACATGTCGGATTTGGGCTTTGCCTTGTCATTGACTCTGCTGGTAAGACTATTGGGAAGCACTCCATGTGACTGTTTCTGCCTGTGCCTCCTCCTCCCTGTGGTTTGGGGGAGGAGTCCCAGGAGAGCGGATTCCTGGCAGAAGATGTGATGAGCACTTGAGCATGTGTTTTCGAGGAGATGGGATGTCAGGCTCTGGGAGGGTCTCTGGAGCATTGAGACTATTTATGTATTTTGAAAAAATTAAGACCAAACTTCTCAACATGATGCCTTTTCTTTTCACAGCCTCAGTCCACACATTCTTTTAGATTCTGGCCTGGCTCTTTCTCTCTGGTGGCCACAAACATAATGGCCCAACTTTCTAAATAGGGGCAAAGACTTTCCAATTTAGAGCCTGTGCTTAGAAGCTTGGGAATAGGAGCGGGGGAGGTTGGGGAAATTCACTCTTGTGAATTTTGGTTGAGGTAGGGGACCCACTATGTGGGAGTAGAAGTTGTTACCCCAGAGGAGCTTGAGCTTAAGCATCCTCTTTGATGGCATTTGTCTGACTCTGAGTATGTTTTTCCTACTCCTACCCACTCCCTGTGTGGGTTTGTATTCTTTAGTCCCAGCTGTTTGTGATATTTCACTGTCAAATACATAATTAACAATTTTGTAAGCCAAGTTTAGTGATGCTTTTACGTTCATGCACTGAATGTCTTTTCTGTCTTAAGCCAGTTACATCTTTTTTATTTAACACTGCACCCGCCCCAACCTCCCCCACCCCCCCCCAAAAAAACACCAAACCAAAACAAAACAAAACCCTGTTTCCAGAAAGTTTGTCATTCTAACATCTTTCCAAAGAATGAACTGTATCAAAGTGGACCTGGGAAACTGTAGCAAAGTGGACTTAAGACTACAGATGTGGATTCTTATGTGGAATTGCTTTGGAATTCAAAACTAGATGTGTAGACGGAATTGATGATTAACCCAGTTGTGAGTAATTTTTTAAAACATGATGTCAGTAGCAGTTTTACGACTGGGATTTTGACAGACTAGAATAAGTTGCTGGAATACGGGTGAGAAAGCAAGTCACAGCTAAGGGTCGAGCCAATAAAATAAAACCAAACAGTTAAAAATATTAGGGAATATCTGTTTACATATTTTCTTTGAAAAATACTGGGGATTCATCCACAGTATATTCTAAGAATTCTGCTTTTTTTTTTCTTTTCCAATGTTAAGAAATTTATTAATCTAATCACATAGGGTCAAAGGAGAAAACCAAATCATCTTAATGGAATAAAAAATTCATTTCTTATAAAATATTCACAATAAACTAACATTGCATAGACACTTATCCTGATAGAGATTCTTTACCTCAAGTCAAAAGCAAACATTCTCTTTGGTGGCCCAATATTCGAGAAAGTCAGGGCTGGGATGAGACTGTCCCATTCCCTGAGAACCCTGAGAATTATGATTTAAATGCAACACTTTCTCAAATTCTGGAAGATCTCCCCTAGAGTTTGTTAGTCACCTCGGAGGAATTCTATTTTGGCCAGCCCTGTGCTTATAATTTAAAAATTCAGTTGTGAACCTTTAAAGGGCTGGAGGTTTCACCAAAAAAATCCTTATTGCTGGCCAGAACAGCGCGCCAGCTGCCACCTTTAGATACGTGTCTGCTTTCTGTAGGTCACCCAGGCACTCTTCTGGCGTAGTTCACTCTCTGAGGCATCTGCCTGGCTTGTGGTCTTTTGAGTTTGCTATCATTGCCTTTGTTAATGCAGTAAGATAAGAAAGGGAAAACAGGGGTATAAATGACCAAAAGGAAGAGATAAAAGTAGCATTGTTTTTGAGTGAAGTGATTGCTAATCTGGAAAACGCAACAAAATGAACTGAAAAAACTATTAAATTTATTGGAGTTATATAAAGTAGTAAAAATATATAGAAAAACCCAGACAGCAAAATGGGAAAAGAAGAGATCTCATTTGCAACTAATATTAGTAATGAATGCCTACAAATTAATTTAGTAAGAAATAATGTAGGACTTATATAAAAGCCAATGAAATATCACTGAAGACGGCAGAAGTACATGAAGACAATGGCCACGTTTTCAAGTAGTTCATATTCACTAAACTGAAAACCTGCGGACAGAGCATCTTCCCAACCGCACATGGTGGATGAAATGCCTTGGCACTCTCTTTGGAGACATGCAAGAAGTCGTTGGCTTGCTTTGCTGTGGGTTTCTGAGGAACTGGGACTAGTTTGGGGTGGTTCTCAGGGAATGGGACAGAGCGAACACAGGCTCTGATGACTTCTGCACAAAGCTTTTGTGTTGTATTAGCAAACTTGGAATTGCTAAGTGACAGGCTGGTTCTCAGCTGTCTTTAGGAAGCTCTTTGCCAGCAGTTACGATTATTTCACTTTCTTCAGTGCCAGCTAGGGACCAGGGTGGACTGGAGCCCTGGGTGTTGTGCCTGAGTGTCTGAGAGCAGGACTTGGTCTTTCATGCTGGATTCAACCTTGTTTCCCACCTTCCCCTCTATTTAATGACTTTTGAAAAATTGAGGCTGTCATTTGCTGCGTAGATTCTGTTTTCAAAGTCTCAGGTTTAAATCTATCTGCTCTCCCCGCTGGAACAAAATTCAAGGTTCTGATCTTAAGAAAAACAGCCAGGAGAGCCTTATTTCTATCGAAGATCAATCCTACCATCAGCACCCACAAGGAAAGAGATGAAGAATGAGCCTCACATGGAATGTTTCTAGTTTTGCAATGATAGAAATTGGTGAAAAAAGAGACATTTGATTTGAAGGATTAGAAGAGTTGGCCATTCTTTTTTTTTAAACAGAATATGATTATATTTAATGCACAAGTTTGATACAACCAAAAAGTAAAACAGCAGAGTAAAATAGTAACAAAAAACATGGTATATCATTTGCAATGCATGAGAAATGGTTAACCTCTTTAGTTATAAACAAGCTCTTAAAATCTAGTGACACTATAATAATGCAAGGAAGCTGGAAAAATGAAATGAAAAAGTACAAGTGATGATTAAGCAGTGAGCATATATGATTTTGTTGAGCAGTGATGAAGAATAACTTCTTTACAGTGTCGGTGAGCAGAAAGTTGGCCATTCTTGATGTTTAATGGGTGGGATGCCTGAAGCTGATTTTTCTGATTAAAGTATTTGTACAGAAAGTCCTAGCCCTGCATGTTGTCGAGTTCAAGTTTTTTCCTTTCTATTTTTCTTTAATGTTCCTGCATTGCCCTGTTATTTTCTGATAAACTCATGGATCGTGGTTGTGAGTTTGTGTTGTAACCTGTGTTTGCTCATTTCTAAGAAGCCATGTCCAAAGTTGCAATGGTTGAACCTGGAGTAGAAAGCTCTGTGCTTGAGATAAGATTTGCTTGTATAGAAACTATCTTATTTGAGAAATTCAGGGTTCTCAAGGACTGAAGATTTTGTACCTGAACCAAATGCATTTTAATATATGTTACATATTTATATATATTATATATTAATATGTAATTATTTTATACTTAATTATTCCTATGTAAAATTTTAAATAATTCAAAGAGAATTTTTTTGTTTGCCTACCTACATACCTATCTTCCTTTCTAGGCTTAGGAAAAGGAGCTGAAGGAACTATATCAAAATATGAACGTTCATTATATCTGGGAAGTAATAAGACTTGGGTTCAAATGCTGGTGCCATCACTCAGGAGTGGTGTGATGGTGTGATCTTGAGCAAATAACTAAGTCTCAGTTACCTATGTCAAAGAATCGTGAGAATTAAAATAGGTAATACATGAAAACACTTAGCACAATGCTGGCATATAGTAAACTCTCAGTAAAATATTACAATATCATAATCTGAGTAAGAGGATTACAGGTGATTTTTAATTGCCTTTAAAATATTTTCCATAAACTTTATCAAGCTTTGCTCTGATAAAAATTTACATGTATAATTTTAAAAATTGCAGTAGTGATTTAAAAAATTGATTAAGTGATAAAAATCTAATAAAACTCTTAGCCTTGCTGTGTCTGGGTGATGACCCCCCAGCTAACCAACTAGAAACACTTAAATGAAGAGGCAGGATCTGTCTGATTAATCTGTTGAGCACCTATGCTACATTTTAGTTTTATTTGCAGCAATTCATTTGCTTTTCACAGGTGGGAACTATTAGGCCTGTTAACAGGAGACAGATTCTGAGTGAAGTACTCTAAGGTCCTACAGGAGGAAACTGGTCTAGTGGAGATTTGAACTCTGACTTTGAAGCTTGCAAAGTTAACTCTATAGCTTTTCTTTCTTTGGTATCAAGACATACTGGTTCAGTCCAACTTTTTTCTATGGCTATTAACTTCTTTTTAGCCGGCTTCTGTTCTGGTTGGTCCGTGCCAGTGTCAGATCAGTTAAATATTGTGAACGTGACCTCTGGTCAGAGACAGTTGTCCTGTTGTAGGAAGCCAGATATGCTTTACTTGGAACTGTTAGTGGCAAATTAGTGGAAAATGGAGACAGAGGGAAAGGAGGTGAGGAAGAAGGAGCAGAAGGAGTACAGGGCAGGGAGGGACATGGGGAAGGGAGGGACATGGGGAACATTATTTGCTTCAGGAGAGCAATCTCTGAATGGCCATTCTCCTGGAAAGCATGAAGCAGGTATAACATGTACTAATAGCTCTGTACTTTTCTCAGAGCTGCACTGGGATCCTAGCCAGAGAGATGTATGTTTAGCCTTCCTCGGAAAACGTTGTGAAGGAAAAACTCGAACCACTGTGTTCCTAAGCTTTCAGAGAACACAGGCCTTAAGTTTATTTTACATTGAGGAGAAGGTACAGCCTGTCACACACTGATTTGCCCCACCCCTCTGGGCCTCAGCTGTCTTCCTAATAGGCAGGTGCTGGGAGTGGAGTGTGGCATTGTTAACCATCAGGGGTGACCAGCCTGTCAGCCCGTCTGGCTGGAGCCCTGGACGCTGGAGGCGCCTGACAGCAACCCCATTTGCATCGTGTGCAGAGAGCACCATGTCCTCTCTTATTAAGAGAAGAGTTACCCCAAAACACCAGAAAAATGGTACCCAGTGACCCGCTTGTAACTTCTGGATCCCACACTTCATTAGGGCAGCGTCAGGGTGGTAGTGTCCAAACCCTGTTTTTCATGGTACAGCCTTTAAAACTGGTTTTGCAAGTAAGATTTCTTCTACAGAGCCTCAGGAGAGGGAACAGATCAGAGGGAAATTGCTCTGGTTAGAGAATGAGTGGGAAGCCTGAATCCCACCTATTTTTCCCAGGGAATACCGCTGTGTAATCCCAGGGTTCCTCGGAACATCGCTTGAGAACTACTCTTTGTTACAGCAGTTTTAATTGTGTAGGATTTCTCTCTCTCTTGCGTGTGTGTGTGCATTAACTCATGGACTTCTATATTTTGTTTGCCAAGATTCCTTCTCAAGTGGCTTTCAGAGTAATCCGCAAAGGGTTAAGAATATCAGCAATATCAGCAAAAATTAAGCCAAGCCCTACTTGGGACAATTTGCAAAAACTGTGTTGCAAATGGCTTTGGGGAAGGGGATGTGACATTGCGTAAATACTTCTTCGAAAATGTTTGTTTCTTTCTCCCCCTTTCTCCATCCCTAGTCTTCTTTCCTTCTTCCCCACCCCATTCTGATTTGATGGAACCATGATGTCCAGCACGTATTTTACTGCTCACTGTGTGCTGTGCTTTAGCAATTTATAACTATGATCAATGTTGTGACCTTAGGGAAATTGCTTATATAATTACAGAAAGTTTACAGTCGTAAGACAAGGAATGGGGAAAATATATCACTGTAAAATATAAATATGTTTAAATTACATTTAGGATTTGGAATAGTTCCTTGCTTGTGTTTTACAGAGTAATCTGTGATTTAAATCAGGTTTAGTTGTGTTTTTCCCCCCCCTAAATTGGGTATTATAAATCAAGAGTAGATGCTGGATATAGCACACAAGAGGATTTCTTATACATTTTAATGTTGCATAAGTAAGAAATACCAGTAGTTCAGCAGTAAAATTGCAAATGTAAGCAAAAGTGAAGATTTTTCCAAATTTAACTAGGTTGCATTTGTTTAGTAAACTCTAGCAATAATTTACTGTTTTATTACGTTTGCCTTTGAGATCTGGGCTGACTTTTTTGTTCCCTTCCTTAAGAAAGAAAAGGGAGGTGTGTACATTACTGTAATTGTCTGGAGCTGGGAAAAGGATGAGAGAACCATTTTGCTTTCTCCACCTGTGGTACATAAAGAAGAAGGCGGGAGGAGAGAAGACACAAGGATTAAGTATATTTGTGGATGTATCAGCTGCACAAGCAGGGCATTTTTGGGTGGTAGGGTCAGGGTTTCCATTTGTACCATCTGTGGTGAGACTGAGTGTTCTTGTGCAATAAGAAGTCAAAGGTGATGGTCCCAGCTGCTGGCCAGGGTGGAGATGAGCCGGGAAGGGTACCTAATACAGTTCGATTGTGAATGGACACATGTCTTTCTCCAGACTCTCTTGGGGTTTCTGAAAGACAGGTAGGTTTCATTCAAGATAATCTATTATGTGAATATGGGTCAATTTAGGCATGGGAAGAGTGCTCCAGAACCGGTGCTGGCGTGGAGAGAAGCTGGGCAGAGGGAAGGACTGTCTCAGCGACATGGCTTGGCCTGTGGAGCTCCTGACGCGGGATCGTCGCCCACCACCCCTCCTGCCGCCACTTGCTTCAGATGGTTAACATGGACCCCAGCTTAGTTTAACTGTGGTTTGAGAGAAGTGAACTCTGGGATTGGGTTGGATGATGTTGATTAATAGGAGTGAGAGGGTGAGAGACTCCAGGGCCAAGCAGTAGGTCCATCTTGGTGGCATCTGATGTTGATTGGCTTTGTCCTGCGCGGCTGCGCTCGGAGAGCGGACATTAAGATTAAGTGATGCTGTCGTGTTGAGGAGCACGGCACTGCATCATTCTGGGAAGAGACAGCTGGGGTGGTTAATCCTTCATCACCAAGGGAGCACTGCCAGCGGAAAGATATACAGCCAAAGATAACCCTCCATAACTTGTGCTAAAGATCAGAAAACTTTGAATTCACATCCATCTGCTTAGGCTGGGGTGAAGATGAAAGATAGGCAGAACAGGGAATAAAAAACTCCTGGGGGATTCATCTTCGGCACGGTATGTAGCCCACAGAGCGAGCAGGTGGAGAGAAACTTTTACGTGGTGTTTAAAAGGGACTTAAAGGTACCTGGTTTCACAGCAGCATCTTAAAGTAAAATGAAGTGGTACACACTCGCATTTTTCTGTTGCGCTGCCATAATTTTACCCCAAAATGCTGTTTGCCCCCATTAGATCTTCCCTGGATGTTTTCTTTTTTAAGGAGCTACTCTTACTTCTGTGCTTATGGACACGGCACACAGGCAGGGAATGCTGGAGTAGCTAGTCAGAAAGAAGAGCTTTTCCTCTTCTTGTCTCCCTGTGAGATTTTTAGGAGACACCACAGACTCGGACTGTGTGCGTGCATGTCCGCGACTCTGTGGCTGAACATGGGTCTGAAATTCTCTTGCTCTGAATATTTCTGAACAGCTGCAATGACTTTACATATCACGTGTAATCGAATTATGCATTGTTGTCATACCAAAGTGATGTGCAGGGGGAGAATAAATCAGAGAGGGACGTAAAGGAGAGGCCCCCTCACATCTGCAGCCTCTCTGTTAGCACATGGCCGGGCCTGGGAACGTCTGGCGCAAGGTGAGAACGTCGGGGAGAGCAGAGCTGCATGCTCTGTCCTCAAGTGACTTCATGCATTGAGTTCAAAGGGAAGCTTTTGTTGTTGTTGTTTTTAATCTTTTAGGGATATTTTTTGTCTTTTTTCCTTGGCCAGTTTGGTGCTTGAGAGTGCGAGTGGGGGTTCTTCATTTGGGGCCTGGGCCATTTGCACCGATGGAAGCTTTTTCTTCGGGGCTCAGCATCGCTGGGCCTTTACTGCACTGCAGCCATTATAAGGGCCTGAAGGGGGAAGATGCGAGGCTCCCGAATGCACACAGTAAAGTCATCAAGGAAGTCCGGGTGAAAAGAACAATTTATTGAGAATTAGAGACCTGGGTGAGTTCCTGCTAAGCTCTGTGAACTAGGACGGAATGTGTTACAATTGAAAAGGTTGAGAAAAAGGAGGTGAATTGTCTAAAGGAGGAGAAAGTATCAGTGTGCCCTTGGGGCGGGGGCTAAAAAGAGACAAATGAAGTTTTATAGTTTTGGTTAGAGGATGGGGCGAAGCCTTCAGTTCTCTGAGCTGCTGGAGAAGATCTGTGTGGATCGCTTACATCTCAGGCTGCTTAGGATGGTCTTGATTTTGAAAATGCAAATCATGTATTAATTTGTGTATCTACGAGTATATAATATATACATACATATATTATTAAAGTTAAGTTTTTAAAGTTATTTTTAAGCTTATAGAAAGTTTACTTTAAAGTTGGTGTTTTCCTTTCATAAAAAAACAATTCATACCATGAATGTGTGATTTAATTTTTATGACTTTGTAAGACTTCATTTAAGTCACTCTACAAAAATCACATACATCTCTTTTGTGAGATCAGGAGGTTTAATTTTGGATCCAGGAGAGTGTCACGGCAAATTTGGGGAGAAAGTATATTGCATTCATCATTCCTGTGCCAAGCTTGGGGAAGAGGATGTTCCTTATCCTCCAAGGAAGAGCTGATTCAAAAGCCTCTCTTGTTGAAAGACCACTGCCCTGGGTTTTCTTGCCTGAGAAGCTAGTGAAGATACTGAGATTCTTAGCAGATCATTCATGGGAAGAGAGGAGGGTGAATCTGCAAATGTGCGACCACGTGGAGGGGCAAGTGGGAAGGCCTGAAAAGAATAAGACTCAGCTGTAATGTCATCATCTCTATCTGTTTGAATCTTAGTCTTAAATGCCATTTGTTCAGCCTAGACCAGGGGTGGGCAACCCCTGGCACGTGTGCCAAACATGGCATGCCAGTAACTTTTGCTGGCACGTGAAACCCTCTCTTAAAATCTTCCATTTACAATTTTTTTCTTAATATCGACTTTTTTATTTTTCAGATAAATTCAGTGTAGTGCATCTTAGATAAATAAATAATTTTACATAGCAAGTTATCTTAAAGACCATAGACATGGGTTGATGCGAGAGAGGAAGAACAATTTCTATGCCTCTGCCTTAATTCTCCCTGCCTTCCTAGATCCGACCAGTGTTTTGGTTTCATCCACATAGGCTTGTGAATCTTTGTTCTCAGTGATGAATTTTGTTAAGTCTCATAATAGGAGTAGCCTGACGGATGAAAGTAGTAGCTCGTGCATATCTCTGAAGGTCACAAAATATAAACCTGATGTAAAATCTCTGTCCTCAGTGATGCAGCAGCAAAAGTCCCACTGATAATATCAAACGGAGTCATAAAGTTTTCTGTCGGACTATCAGTGTACATGTATACATTAAAAAATAAATGTATTTTTCATCATAATATACTGTGTTTTTGTCGCTCGAATGAATTTTATTATTTCTTCAAGGTTCTTCACATACATATACCTTAATAGATATCAAGTAGGCGTAAGTAACATGTTCTCAAAAAATTAGGGTTGGCATGCAGAAGAATTTTGAGTCAGAGATTTTTCTGGTTTTGGCACGCACTCACAAAAAGGTTGCCCACCCCTGGCCTAGACATTTCCCTGTGGGATTCAGAGTATCCAGACTTGAGTCACTGACCCAAATGGCCAGAGGATGAGGTTGGGGGTTGTTAACTCTCCAAACTGGAAATAAATGGAATCTGTGGGAGATGTGATATAGGGGCCTCCATTTGGGGCAGGATTGCTTTTCAGGGAATTTTATATTTGGGAACAAATCACTGGGCCAGTGAACGTCAGTGACTGCTGAACAGTACATATATTTTTTTTCTATTTGGATGCCCACATACCCAGCTTTTGCTGTTCCTGGTGAATATACGTTTTCCATAGGCTGGTCCTTTGGGAGGTTTGAGCCGTCTCAAGGGCAGTGGGACACCTCTGCTTATCTCCTGTGCAGATGATGAGGTTTTGGCTAAACTCTTCTCAGTTCTTACCTTACTTGCTGGCACAGTAAGTTGGTATGGGTGACACAGGTATACCCTGCTTTATGGAAAGTCTCAGAAGAAGAGTGGGAAAGGAAAAACAGTCTAAACCTGGAGTCAGCAGTCCGGGTTGGTTCTGACTTGGCCTTTGCTTCCCCGGGTTTACCAGTGTTTCTCTTATTTGTCGCTGTATTATCTTAAAACCTAGAGATTTAGAACAGCTATTTCATTATGTGCAGGGAGTCTGTGGGTTGGGAGTTCAGACAGGACACAGTGGCGCAAGTTGTCCGTGGTCCACAAGACTGGAGTATCCAGTGGAAAGACTCACAGGCTGGGGGCTGGAATCCTCTGCAAGTTCACTCACACACGTCTGGTACCTGGGCTATGGTGAGTTGAAGACAGGAACTGCTGACTGGAGCCCTCGTACGTGGCTTTTCCGTGTGGCTTGGCTTCCTCACAGTATGGCTGTCATGGGGGTAGTGGGGTTTCTTACATGATGGCTTCAGGCCCTGAGCGTAAGTGTTTCAGTCACGAGAAGGGAACATTTACGACCTTCCCTCGGAAGTCCCGCACTGTAACTTCCATGCTCTCTGTGGAAGGGACGGAAGCTTGCCCAGATGCAGGGAAGGGAAGTTGTCTACTGTTCGATGGGCAAACAGCAGGGTCACATTCTACAGGAGCATGTTGGGGGAGATGTTGTAGCCATCTTCGGAACATATGCCACACCCTGGTCCTTTTCTGTGAATGACTGAAAATGGAGCAGGGCTACATTACTTGCTAAGGCCTCTTCCAAGGTTAAAATGATGTGATTCTTTAAAATGAAAATCCAGTTTTCTTTAAAAAATGGTAATTTACAAAGTGATGATGGGCTTTATTAGAGAGTCTACTTTAGGATATATTTGCATAGATTGGTGCCTGAGTACAATCTAAAATAATCTCTTATGCAGCATGAAAGACACTGATATGAGGGTTATTCAGGTCGTGGTTCCCCCCCTAAGTTATTTCAATTGAATTTTATGTTACAGTGAGTCCTTTTAGTCCAGCTTTATTTCTCTTGACTTGAGAATAATTAGGTGGCATCCTGATATCTCACCAGGCTCATCATGAATGTTAATTTGGAAATGAATTAAGTGTTTGACACATAGGATTTAGGACTGGAATGTAGTTGGGGATCTGGGCAGTGATTGGATTTTGAAGTACAGTCCATGAACACTTGTGGCTCATCCTCTTATCCCAACACAGGGAGTGAAATAGAGAGGATGGTGAACTTCTGGAGAAAGATTTTCTTTGCTGAAGAGAATGTCCGTGGTCACCTCTGGCAGTGTACAGATCTGATACCCGGCATGAGATCTGAAGGAGGGTGACCATGGACAGCTGCCCCCCAGAAGGCATCACAATTAAGAAGGGAAGGAGTTAATGCACTGACTAATGTATCAGTTTACAAGCACTGGCCCTCTCTTTGTTCTGTTTTATCATACACATTCATCACGTTCAACCTGGCAACCCAACCAAATAGCTATTTAAATTGTAAAAATGAATCATAGCACAATTTCATGAACTGTGTGATATAACTGAATCGAGTCACATTGTACAACGGAGCCTTTGCCAGCCTGTTGTACCTGGTTCTGGGCTTCCTCAGAGTAAGTAAATAAATAAACAGACTCCATTAAATACAATAACAGTAGGGTGGCTGGGCCAGTTGGGTTATGGGTTCAGAGAAGGAGCCATCTAGATGTATCATACTGGACTATGGTGCGTTTCCAAGCTGGCTTACCCCTAAAAGACCTGCAAATCATGTTGACCATCTTCTGTCCTCTGCCTGTGACCCCCTAGCTCCCCAGTTTATTAAATAGATGGCAGGATGAGAACTGCATAAATGAGAACTGCAAATAAGGGCTCTACCCAGTTCAGTTTCACATAATTCCATGGCTTGCTTGCTTTGTACTCACTGAAAAGATGAATCAACACAAAGTCTCTACCCCAAGGACCAGTCTAAAGAATGGTGTCCACTGATGCCTCAAGCATCTTTCTAGTTGCTTTTTGTGTGTTTTTATTTGACTGTTAATGAAAATCTTGAGCTGAAAGCATATTATCCCCATTGTTATAGGTAAGGAAATGGAGGCTCAGAGAGGTCAAATAATTTACCTGGGGTCATGCAGTTAATAAATGTCAGGGCAGAGATTTGAACTACCTTCTCAGTGGTAGAAGAGGCCAGAGAGGAGGGGGCATTGGTAGGAGGAAGGTACAGGGTTGGCAAAAGTAGGTTTTCAGCTGTGGGTACACAAAACACAGTTAATAAAACTGTTGTAATAATCAATAACTTGCATTCCTTTTTCCATATGCGCAACTGTAAACCTACTTTTGTCCACCCCGGTATACTGAGCTTTGGGCAGCCAGGAGGTGAAGGTCCCCAAGTGGACTTGATCCTGTGTCTCACAAAGAGGCATGGGCTGGGGAATGACAATGGCAGAGCTTGATTGAGGGGGTGGGAGCAGGCAGGAGAGACCTGCATGGAACCCAGTGCCTTCCCCTTGAAGGATGTAAAAAAAAGGCTTAGACCAAAGCACTGGACAGTAAAACAGAGACGAGGCTGGACTGGAGAAATACTGCTATGGTAGAATCAGCTCCTTGTAAGAGAGTCCCTGCTCTGCCTTCCTTCCCAGTATGGATAGCAGCTTGTATTTATTCTCTCTTTTCTTCCCACTCTCCCCTGCCCTCCCCTTCCATCCATCGCTTTCCCCTTTTCTTTGTCTTTCTGTCTCCTTTTCATTCTTTTGTTTTCTTTCGTCTCCCTTCTCATTTTCCTTCCCTCTCCTTCATTGCCCTGGTGTTTTCTTTACTCATCTCCATTACTAAACATTTTTAGTCCACCCTCACCCCCATTCCTTCTTGATCTCCTCCCCTCCCTTCCCCCACATCCTTTCCCTATGGAATATATATGTAAATAAATAAATAAATATATTTAAATCTGTTTTTGTGTTGGTTGTGTCAGCATATTTTAGACTGCTGGGCTTTGCATGTTTTGCAGCTGGTTTTGATGCAGTTGTCAGATGGTGATGGATGACTATCATCATTTAAAGTGTAAAAGAAAATGCCTTGGCACAGAGAGGCATGATCCACTACTGTCTGCCAGCCTGGATAGGCACGGCCACCATTTCCTCCTCCCCTAGCCCGCCTCCCTCTCTGCTCACACTGCCCGTGCCAGAATCTACAAAAGTCATCGTGAGCCGCGCAGCACCGGGCTCTTGCCTTCTATAATATCACTTTGGTAGTTGTCAGATCATATGAAACGTCAAAATTCATGTGGCCTCTACGAAGAGATATATTTAGTACAGCTGCTGCATACCTACACGCTACCCCTGACACTGACATATTAGTTATGCTGTCTTTTGCAATCTGATATCTTTAAATTTGCCACCTTGTTAAGTTTTGATTAATGTGATTCCATTTCACTAAAGTAATTGGCTTGGCCTGTTGTAAAAAATAATCAGCCCCCTCTACGGAACAAATGCTAGAACATGCTAATGAGGGAGTGAGTTCGTTACATTGATGGCGTGGACTGACAGTTATTAATGATTGTTATGATAAACAGACGAGTGCGAATTGGGATGAGTTGGGCAAAAGTGACAGTTTAAAAATAACGTATATTGGAAAGTACTAACGAAGTAATATACTGTTAGGAAAACAATCATGCAAGTTGTCAAGGAAAGAAGTGTAATTATACAGCCGCATGGGCTGCTTAGGAGGACAGGGACCTGCCTGATAATGGACACATTTTTTGTTGGCAAGAGGGAAATATGTTATGGCAGAAAGAGGTGCAGATTGATAAATTAATTGGTCCTTCTCACAGCTCTGAGAGCAAACTTGGCTGGCAGTCCCCATGCCGATTAGGGAGATGGAGTTAGCCCAACGCCTCTTTTCTCCAGAATCTCCCCTGTCCTCATTGCCAAGCTTTTCTGGGGCCTCTCTTGTCTCCTCTCCTCACCCTTCTTCACGAGCTGCAACAAGTCATAGAAACCGTGTCCTGAGGCAGGCTGCACAAAGTGCAACTTGGAGCTGGAGTGCTTGCAACCGTGTCCAATTTTTTGTTAAAAGACCCTGAAGACTTAATGCTCTATTGTTGCTAAGTCTTTGGCTGTGATGGAGGTAATTATGGGTGGTTTCCAGTTCCATGAAGGAGACCATGAGGGCTCACACAGGCCAAAGACCAGGCGTGAAAGAAGTGCCAACTTTGTGCTTCTAATGCCAGCAAGTTGCTGTTGGCTGTTTGCGTAATTAGCCAAGCCAGAAGTGTGTGTGTGTGTGTGTGTGTGTGTGTGCCTGTGTGCACGCACAGGGAATGAGACTTGTCTCAGAGAACAGGCTGTGGAAAGTGAGGGGAGGAAGAAAGGCATGTTCTTGCAGAAAGAGTTGACCGAGCCCAGTGGTTCCTGGCCATCTCACTGTTTTTCTGACTTGACAAAGAAGAAGGCTGGTAGGAGGATGCGTAGACAAGAATTTTAGTGGTTCTTATATAGTCTTGAGTTATGGATTTGTATCTTGGTCAAGACTCTTGGATTGCATGAAAACAGTAACTAATTTGAGGTAGTTTAAGCATAAGTGGAAGCTTTATAAGGATAGTGAGTTATCTTATGGACCCAAGATCAAAGACTTAGGGAGCAAGATGACCAGTCTCTAATTCTCCATTGACCTCTCTCTCTCTCTCTCTCTCTCACCCCTAAACCCACCAGTTTCTGCCACCACCCGCCCCCCAACCCTCACTAAGCCACAGATCCAGGAAAGTGAGGGTAAGTCCTAGGGATCACAGATATTTTTTGTCTGAGGATAGGCTGTTGAAAGAATACCTTCTACCCACCTCCAAATGTTAGACTTCTCAGACAGGAATCTTGAGGTCCCTCTGAGTTACCCAGCAACTGGGCTTTAGAGGTACGAAGGAGCCTGCTATGTTCAGGCCGTGATACTTTGGTTTTCTCATAACTTTCTCATAACTCTCCTATCAGGCTTTATATGAACTCAGTCTTCACAACCATCTCATTAGGCAGATACTGTTCTCGTTTAACAGGTGAGGAAACTAAGGCCCAGAGAACTTAGAGAACTTGCTCCACAATCATGGTAAGGGGCAGAGCTGGGGTTTTGATCAAGGCTTCCTGTCCCTGAAATCTGATGCTTCCCACTCTACCAGATCACCTCTTGCTAGGATGCTGTGTATTTCCTTACAACTCAGGCTAGTAGATGGATCAGTGTTACCTGCCTGAGAATCAAGGAAAAATATCTTTACCTGTGTCCTATTTGGTCTCTCTAAGTAGAGACTGGACAGGGCCTCTTATAGGAAATTGATTATTCACAGTCAGATTTTCTGCTGTTCTACCTATACAGATATGTGACTATGGGGGTCTTGGTTGGTCCTGGTCTACTTAAGGAATGTGAGCCGAAATGCAGTCTCATTATCTGGCCATCAAGCCCAGCAAGGACTCGGGAGCCTCCCTGTACAAAACATCCAAAGGGAGCTGCCAGTTACCTCACGGCAAATCTGACAATTAAGAAAGAAGGCATTCACCTCCGGTGTTGGAAACAGGAGGTATTTTGTCTGGGGAAGGAGGAGGTAACTGAGATTTACTGAGCGCCTAACACATGTAAGGGGTAGTAGCAGGTATTCCCTGGGCATGTGTCTCACTGGGGTGGTGGGCACATCCCCATTTTACAGATGTAGAAGCAGAGGTTCTGGGTGGCTGAAAGCTTCCGATCTCCCAGTGACAGTTTCTTTTGTGAAAGAAGGCTTGGTCCTATCTAACACAACTACTTTTTTTCCCCCTCGCAAAGTTACAAATTTCCCCCCCATTCATTGTAAGTTTGGGAGATAGCAGAGTTGAACAATTTAGCCCCCTACGCTTAGAATTGAAACCCTAGTTTGAGTCCTGACTCTGACCTTGGAACAGATCACAATACCTCTCTGTTGTGATAATATTGGTGATTTTGAAGACAAAAGAGAAAACAGATTTGGAATTGTCTTTCAGCCCCTTGAAAGAAAGGGACAGAGGGCCCTCTCCCAATAGGAAGGCTCAGGTTTCTGGGTGGGTGTGAGGGCCACCATCTTCCTGACCTTCAGATGAACCTCTTCTTGCAGTCTGAAGACTCAACAGAAGGTCAGCCCAGAGGTGAGGATGGGGTCAGAGGATGAGCCCCTGTTGTGGGCAAACAGGGCCAGAGAGAACTGTCATCAGCATTACAGACAGTTGCCTCAACATCAAAGGGCAGCCCACTCTCCCCCCAGGTCAGGGGGGCGCTGTCTTAGCGTCTTTTTGCACTGTTGTGAAAAGAGAAGTAGCGACTCAGCCCCACTTTTCTACCCAGTTTTCTCCCCCTTCGTCTGTTGGCATTCTCCCCTCTTATCTTGGGAAAGCCCTGGGTCTTCCCTCTCTCTTGCCTTGTGGATGTTTTCACAATAGGATTTCTGTGCTCTCTGTGCCACTGCACCACACATTTCTGTATGACAAGAGACAGGACATCCCCGTAAGTGGCCAACAAGCTGTGAGATTAATCAGTGAGCCCCCAAACCTGGGCTCATGAACAAATCTGCTTCCAGCCCATGAGTCTGGACAGAAAGTGTTATTTTAAGGGATCATGTGTGAGGGTATTACTCACCCCTGAGGACTGTGCAGACTGTTATGGGCCCTTGGGTATTCACTCAGGAATTTATCCAAATTTCAGTCTTGTTAGGATGAATTGGAAGTCAGTGTATAGGAAGTCTGGTGGCCTCAAATAGCAAGCTCGTTCATGTATTTATTTATGGACACTCAAGGAGAAATGTTAACTCCTGTTAGGATCTGTGAGAACTGGCAAGGGCGTTTGCTCAGGCATAGATAGTAGGTTTTCAACCTTCATCAAAGGAGGGAACATAATGATCTTGTCTTTCCAAGTTTTGTCCATCAGTTGAAAGCCACGATGCTGTTAATAGCTCCTCCTGGTGGCCCCAAAGGTAGTCGTAGGACTTAGCTGATCTTGCTCAGCCTTCTATGGGGAGAGTCTGTTTAGCCCTAGTGACTGAAAACTTTGGGCTGTTTGATGGTGGATTTGTAGATTGTATTGAATTTTGATGAAAGATATGGTATGTTCCCCAAAAGCACTAAAGGATGTCGATACACTTGACCCTTCTCCACTTCCATCACACAACATTGCTATGAAAATGCAATCAATTCCATTTCTGACATCTTTCCCTCTACTCTCAAGAGCACCTACTGTATCAACATGACATTTTTTAATCTTGGCTTGTTTTCCAGGCCATGAATTTAATTTCTCAATGCTCCACAGTTTGGCTTTTATGTTCTCAGAGTAGAATGTTGTCCAAGAATAGTTACCACCATCTTGTTAGTCACATCCTCTTTCCCCAGGCATCCTAAAAGCAAATAATTTTTAAAAATTCATTGCTACCATGGCCACTCAGCCTTGTGCTAATAGTCACTAAGTTCTGACAAAGCGAGTCCGACATCCCTCGATAAGTCAAATCCAATCCTCCTGATGTTGTGTAACAGTAAGCAGATTGGCATGTCTTTGGATTAGTGGAGGCACTGAAGCAAAATGCTCAATCCTCAGTGACCTTTGGCAACTGGATGGGGATGTGTAGCTGTTGTCGGTTATCTTCATGTTCCCCGTGTAGACACTCAACCTCTGTCAGGCCAAGGCAAAAGCTGTCAGAGCAGATGCACTGAGTTGGGAACGAACTGTTTTTCTTACAATATCACAGTACTTTGCAAAACTATTTCTTCTGATAACCTGTTTCTTCTTTAAACTTGTCTGTGAATGGTTCTGTGAAGCATTAAGCCTTCTCTCTTGGGTTTTGATTCGCCTGTACTTTGTTTTAATCTTTGGGCCTAGGACTTTCTTTCATCTGACCTCTGTTGCAGAGTATTTTGTTGAGTTCCTTTTGTGGAGTCCATGTGAGATAGCATAGTTGGGTCTTACCAGGCTCCCATTTTGGGGGCATGTGAATATGTGTGAAAATTTCTATCTATTCATGCAGGAAGGATTATGTGAAAGTGGGGTTCCCTTTGATCACTTCTTTCTGAGCCCATTAATGCCTACTTCTAGTTTACACATATTTCATATGTTGATTTAGAATGTCATAAGCACTTGGAGAAAAAAAAATTAGGCAAACACTCTATACTATTAGGAGTAAAGCCTATACTTTATTTCCCCCCTTAATTGGAGTAGTGGTGATGAAAGGCCTGGGATGCTGGTTCTAAATAATAGCTTTGTGACTTTTAACAAGTTGCTTAACTTCTCTGGGCTCGGACGTGCTTCCTTTTAAAGTAAGGCCATTTTTAAGACCTGTTCCAGCTTTAATGGACTCCAGGCTCATTCAGTCAAGAATAGGAATAAAGCAGAGTATATTTTAGGGGAAGTGGATGAACTGTTGGGCTTTTCTTCTTTCATTCCTATTCCAGGTGAAGATAAAAGACTTTGCTCTCTATTGAGCTGACATGAATTCAGAATTCATTAGTGTTCAGACTTTCTTTTAAGCTTCAGACAGGATTGTGAAGGGAAAAGCCTGCCCTCGATTTCTTTGCCTTATTATTTCTTCTCATATAATGTGCTGCAGAAACTGTTAATTGTCACTTGAGGTGATGGGTGAGGGTCTGGTTCCTGAAGGAAAAGTCGGATTTTTCAGGTCTTTTCTCCCTCTTGCTTCAGTAGAGGTCTAGTCAGATTTGATAGAAAAGGAATCTAAATTAAAATTAATTAAATTTGCTCCTTTGCTGAAGAAGGGTATGGCAGAGTTGTAGGATAACAGTGTAAATATCTAGCTGTGTACAAAGTAATGTCGTAATGAAAATACATTTTTGGGGTATTCCCCATAATATGACAAGGAGAGATGTAAACATACATATACACTTATCAAGGAAACATTTAGATATAATTTAACTTACAAAATATTTCATTGCTAATCTTTTAAAGACTAGTTTTATTTAGTTTTAGGCTATAAAACAAAGTGTTTTATACTTGTATGTGAAAATGCACTCCTTGCACCTTGAGCCCAATTTTCCTGTGTTTGTGCATTGGCTTCACAGACATCAAGCTTAAAACATAAACACCATTTAAAAAAAATGCCATCAGCGTTCCTTTCTGGATCCTTGGTGCCTGGTGAATCGCCCCTTTTGTTACGTCTCTCCGACAGCCTTCTCCACATCTGCTGCACCGTTTGTAGTTGCCCAGCATTTGCTCAGCAGAGGCTGCCCTTCACAGGAATGTCTGCTCCCCAGTGTTGAAGGCACAGCAGCAATCAGCGCACTGCCCTTCGTGATTTGGCATTTGTCTATAATGTCATATTTCTTTGGCTGAGGGACACAGCTCACATGGAGCTGGAAAGCAGACCTTTGGTGGCAAGAGTCCCCTCTTGGCTATGGAGTAATTGTAATTTGGGATTAGATTGTTTCAGCAAGAGGCAGCAAAGGGTTCGGTTCTCAGCTCTATTAATTATTAGTTGTAAGACTATAGGCAAGTTTCACTTCCTTCTAGGATCCTTATTTGTACATTAGAAATTTATTTTCATTTGTTGCATCTTTGCAAGGTTGTCCTGGAGGTGACTGAGTAATGCTGGTCAGTCTACTCAGTTCATGCAAGTTGAATCTGAACCACCAATTCTCAGTAGTACATTAAAATCCCTACACAGAATATTTCTCATGGAACTTCAAGACAAATGAGAAGACAGAGGCAACCAGATTCAACTCTATCAATGGGAAATTCTGAATCATTTCCATTTTTTAAAAAAATACCTGGACTACTTCACCGTTTGGCCTTTGTCCCCTCCCCGCCCTTCTCCTGTCTTCCTTTTCTTTCTCTTTAATCTTTTCATTTAATGATTTACTGGCATGAAGATTTGCTAGTGACCACTTGTCTTAGAGTAAGTTGTGCACAGGAGGCAAAGCCAGACCTTGTGCGCTGCACAGATGTGAACACAGTGTCTCCTAAGAGTAATGCAGCTGAAAAGAATGTTAGACAGAGTGAGAAATCTGCAAATGGCTTTGTAGGAGCTTTCAGAGAAAATAGTGGGAATTTTATATATTTGAAGCAATTAAAACAAGAATGAAAAAAGCGTGTGTTTGAAAAGTCAGGAGATACAAATGAAAAGAAATCCTTAAGTTCAGGGGTTTGAAATCACAATGACAGTATTTTAAGTCATGTGTCACTTTTTCTTTGGTTTGTTTTAGAAATTAAGTTAACTTTGCTCTAGTTTTTATTGATTTATTTGTTGCATAAAAGTAACATAAATTTCTGGCAGGTGGACTGCCAAAGATTTCCAAAGCTCTCTGTCACTAAGGCAATGAGAACTATCTGAAAGTTATGTTTGTTTATTATGAAAACATTAATAATATTAGAAATTGGCTTGAACCAATTTTTGCTTTGAAACCTCGGCACTTTAACGGGTACACATAACTGATAAACCTTTTTTATGGTTGTCAAAACAAGCGAAGCTAACTTGGTGCATTTCCTATTATAACCCAAAGCACTTTGACAGTCTGAAATCGGGTATGTCAATACAGAAAGCAAACAGCCTATTTATTTTATCACCATACTTCTCTAAGAATTTTGACGTTTCTGAAATCTGTATCACTTCCAAACAGCGAAATACAAGATTCATAACGGGTGTGATGGGCACAGTTATGGGAGGCTGGCCATCCTTTGAGACTGCCAGTTTTCTCGGCAGGTATCTTGCTGGGCCAGCCTACTGCTCAGATGACCACATGGAGACCATCTGCCCATGTCCTTGAGGTTCCTGAGTGCTTCCAGCCATGCTGGCATCTAGATGAGTCTGTCAGTTTTTCGGTGGGTCAAGGCGAGGAGCATCTGATGGTGTCTTCATGTTGGCACCAGTCATGTTGAATCCGACCTGAGTTCCTGACCGGGCTGGGCTCTGTGGAGTGACTGACATCTGTTTTCAGGGGAATGTCTGTGTGTGCTCTAGGCAGGGAGAAGGCTGTGCTTGGGCTCTCTGTTTGAAAGGTATGGGCCTTGCAGCATCTCTGTTTGTGGGTGGGGGCTTTTATGTCACTGGCAAGTGACATTTTCAGCAGACCCTTAAGCTCGCTCTTTCCTTGGTTCGAATGTGGAGCCTGGGTCTGCTTCACCTTTACTCTTCCCTCATTCCACCATCAGTCTCCAGTTCTCATGTGGCCCATCTTTGGGCATTTCATTGGACTTATGTTGACTTCTTCTGGAGTATTTGCCTTATTTCTTCTATTAACTTTGAACTTTATTTTTAATTTTTGTTGTTGTTTCTTTTTAAGTGCTCATTTTAGTTGAACCTTTATCTCATTCCAAAGTATTTATTGAGCAATTATTTTGTCCTGGGGAACTGGTAGTTGTCTTCTAACATTTGGCTGAAAATTAGACCGATGACTAATGTTGTGTGTGGGATGATTAGCAGAGTAGATAGTGCCTATAAGCACAGAATCTGGAGCCCGACAGCCTGACTCGGCCATGTCCCTTACTGGCTGTGCTTCAGATTCTTCGTCTGCACAGTGGGGATAATAAATAACCTACTTCATATGGTTGCATTATATGAATTACCTATGTTGCTGATATTTCTTTTATATATATACTAGAGGCCCGGTGCACAAAAATTTGTGCACTCGGAGGGGAGGGGGTCCCTCAGCCCGGCCTGTGCCCTCTCGCAGTCTGGGACCCCTCGGGAGATAACGCCCTGCTGGCTTAGGCCTGCTCCCGGGTGGCAGAGGGCAGGCCCAATCCCTAGGTGCAGCCCCTGGTTGGGCTCAGAGCAGGGCTGATTGGGGAGCTGGGGCGCCGCCCCCTGTCATGCACAGAGCAGGGCCTGTGGGGGGGGGGGGTTGGAGCGCCGCCCTCTATCACCCACAGAGCAGGGTTGATCAGGGAGTTGGGGCGCCGCCACTGTCACACTCAGGGCAGGGCCGATCAGAGGGTTGGGGCGCCTTCCCCTGTCACAAACAGAGCAGGGCGGATAGGGAGGTTGTGGCCCCGCCCCCTGTCACACACAGAGCCACAGGGCGATCAGGGGGTTTGGGCGCTGCCCCCCTGTCACGCTGATCCCAGTGCCGGGAGGCCTCGCGGCTCCGCTGATCCTGGTGCTGGGAGGCATATTACCCTTTTACTATATAGGATAGAGGCCTGGTGCATCGGTGGGGGCTGGCTGGTTTGCCCTGAAGGGTGTCCTGGATCAGGGTGGGGGTCCCCACTGGGGTGCCTGGCCAGTCTGGGTGAGGGGATGAGGGCTGTTTGCAGCTGGTCACACACCCTTCAGGGTGGGGGTCCCCACTGGGGTGCCTGGCCAGCCTGGGTGAGGGGATGAGGGCTGTTTTCAGGCTGGGGGTGACTGAAGCTCCCAACCGCTCCTTTGTTTCTTTTTTTTTTTTTTATTCTGGGCCAGCTTTAGCTCTGAGGCTTGGCTCCAGCTCTTAGACCTCTGCTGCTGAAAGCAGGTATCTGGTTTGTTTGGGTTCTATAATCGAAACACTGTTTCCACTCCAGCTCTGATATCCCGGCTGGCTGAAAGCAGGTTTCTGGGGTTTTGTTTAGCTTCTATATTTGTAACAATGTTTCAAACTGCAAGCTCAGAGGCTGGCAAGGCAGGCGGGGAACTTTGGTTTCCTCCGTCACCGAAGCAAGCAAGCCTCATGTTCGCTTCAAGCTGCCTGTCTGCCGGCCGCCATCTTGGCTGGCAGTTAATTTGCATATCGCCCTGATTAGCCAATGGGAAGGGTAGCGGACGTACGGGTAATTACCATGTTTCTCTTTTATTAGATAGGATATATATATATATATATATATATATATATATTATATTTTTATTTTATTGTTTTTTTGCAGAGAGGAAGGGAGAGGGATAGAGAGTTAGAAACATTGATGAGAAACATCGATCAGCTGCCTCCTGCACACCTCCTACTGGGGATGTGCCTGCAACCAACGTACATGCCCTTGACTGGAATCGAACCTGGGACCTTACAGTCTGCAGGCAGATGCTCTATCCATGAGCCAAACCGTTTAGGGGTGTTGCTGTTATTTCTATACTGCTGTTATTCTCTTACTTGGGGAGGAAGATGAGGTAGTCATCAACAGTATTTTGGTGAATTTTTAACTCTTTTGTGAGGCTGATTTAATGAGGGAGTGTTTGGTTGGGGGCAGGAGGGAAGGCTACTTTTGCCCCTTTTTCCTGTCCTCCAGGCCTGGCATGCCCTACAGCTCATTTCTTTGGTCCAGGAGACAACAATGCTGTTTATACACAGGGAGTCTTTGTAGCTGTTTGCTTTTGTGAGCAAGCATCTCCTCTCTTAAGAGATTAGTGTCCTAATCCTAAATGATATTTCATGGTCTAAGACTGAAATTTATATATCACATTCCGAATAATGTATTGGATCACATTAAACAGATTGCAGATTAACGTGCAACTATAAAACAAATTGTCAATGCGTTGTTGACAACTCTAAGTGCAAGTTCATATATTTAACTGCATTTGGGGAATATTGAAGTGTTTAAAGCAGCTTAATGTGTTGATGTAAAATTAAGCATCAGGTTCTATTTCAATCTGTGGGCCAGCCTGAGAGACAATAAAATGGAGGCTTAGGCCTGAGAGGAATGGAGTGTGGAAGAAAATTTTGGAGGCAGGGATATCCTGGCATAGTCAAGTCATAATGGGCAGCTGTGGGAAGATGTCTAAGGGCCACATTGGGTAGCAGTAGAGGAATGTCCACCTATTTATTCAGCCTGCTAGCAGCTATTTGAAGCCTCAAGAGGTTTATAATCTAGTTGAGGTGAAAAATACAAGCCCTAATGCCCTTTAGCACTGAGCTGTATGAGCTAGGCCACGTGCTGTGAGACTTTACAGGAGAGGACAGTGATACTTGGAGAGATCTTAGAAGTGATGGCACTTACATTGATCCTGGGAAAATAGAGAGAATGGAAGGGGGAGGCGGGATAACGGTGTGCTGGGACAGTGTGAAACTACTATTGAACAGTTGGGTGGGGCCAGGTAATATGGCAGCCAAGCAATCATTGATCCTGGAACCTGGAACCAGACTGCTTGGGGTTCAAATCTCAGCTCCCCACTTTCTAGCAGTGTGACTTTGGGCCGGTTACTTAACATGTTTGTTTTTCAGTTGTTTTATCTGTAAAATGGGGATTATAGCAGTACCTAGGATTGTTGTGAAGATAAGTGTGTGTTAGAATAGAAGAGACACGTGGTGGAAGTGGTATTTGACCTGTAATGGTATTCAGATTTGATTCTAGGATAAGAGATTAGAATTAGGGAGGCAGACAGGAGAGGCTGTTTAAGCAATTTAGGTACAGGGTAATTAGTCCTAGCTCATTAAAAGATAGATATATCTATATCTATATCTATATCTATATCTATATCTATCTTTTTCTTGAGTTTTTATTATTGTTCTTGGTTCAGGATGTGGAGATCAGCAGTGTCTATACTGTGCCTTGGCTTTATGAGTCTTCTAGACAGTACATCCTGAGAGGGGTGTACGTGATCTGGCAATGTGGGACCTGCCAAATGTGGACCTTTCCTTTCCTCCTCTTCTCTCTTGCTTTACAGACTTTTTTGCAGTCTCTAAAAAACTGCTCCTAAATGACTTTGGAGCAAATAAAATAATAGATATGAGTTATTTGGAGAGAGACCTCATGAAAAACTTCAGTTTAGCCCAGAGCTGTGTTAAAGGAAATGTAATGTGCAAAGTCTTTTTCGCTTCATGCTGCATGAATGTGATCCTTGTACCAGAGTTCAAAGGGAATGTAAGAGGATGGGAGGTGGGCAGGCTTGTGGTAGAAATAGATTTATGGAGGACAGTCCTAAGGCTAACATGTTTAGGCTAGGGAAGGAAAGATACAGTGGGGCCTTGGCTTACGAGTTTAATCCGTTCCGTGACGGAGCTCGTAACTCAAATGACTCGTATGTCAAATCAAAAAGTGAACGAGTGAGACACGTGATGCTGGGCTGATGTTGTGGCGTTCACTGTGACGTTCGCTGCGCCAACTAGCGGTGGGGTATCTGAAGCTGGCTCGTAACCCGAATTTTAGCTCGCAACTCAAAGCAAACAATCGGCCGAAAGACGGCTTGTATCTTGAAAAAACTCATTAGTCGGGACACTCATAAGCCAAGGCCCCACTGTAGAGGGTAAATTAATTTCTATTCTCAAACAGCAAAGGGGTTTTTGCTGTAGAGCTGTTTCTCAGAGCGTGTCCCATGGAACCCAAGTCTCACAGCCCGGGTAGCTTTTGAAGTGGTCAGTTTGGGAAATGATGTGCTATATAACACCCCCCCCCCCCCCCGGACAATTCACAAAGCACATTAGCATCTTAAAGGGACTAAAAGCTTTCTGCAGGAAAGAACCCCATATCACTTTGAATAATATAAAGTATTCCAAACATTTTTAGTTATTTTTCTAATATCATTGGCAGGCAAAATGCTGATTTAAAAATTACTAAGGTGTTGAGTTTAAAACAAAACTAAGAGAATAGAGGCAGTAGGCCAAAGGCTTGGGTTTTTTTTCCTTTCTTGGTGCCCATGAAGAGAAGACACTTACCTCTCTGTTCAGGCCCAAGTGCAGGGGCCACTGCCCATGGTCCTTCTCAGTCCGGGGGAGGGGGTGAGGGGGGGGGCTCATCAGCTGAGTGATGTGGACTCGGGTCTGGGGCCTGCATTGTTGTCTGTTGTCTTGGCATGACGGTCCCAGTGGCAGGATGAATGGCCCTGGGGGCTGGCCCAGGAATGACAAACACAGGCCTGGCCACTGTAATGAGGCTGCCCTGGGGAGGCCCCTGGTAACCTGCTGACATAAAGTTCATAGCTGCCCCAGTCAAGGACCAGCCAGCCCGAGAGCAGGGGCTGCCAGCTCCTTGTGGGCCGTAGGAAGTGAAAGCACTGGAACAAGAGAGGCCCTCTAGGTTCATGGCACCTTCTTCACCAAGTAGCCTATTCTTTGCCCGGGTCTCACTTAAGACCCCGCTTTCTTCACTTCCCTTTGTTTCCTTTTTGCCCTCCCTCCATTTCCTCCCTCCCTCCCTTTCCTCCCTCCCTGTCTCATCTCTTTCTGTCCTTTCTCCTGCTCTCCCGCTCTCTCTTTTGTCAGCACATGGAGAAAACCGAGTCTGCCTGCTCTGTCATTGCTATAGATGATCAGTGAGATGATACCTTACCCTTTTGATCTTGGGAGAATCTATTTGTTTCCTAAATCATAAATGACCTCTCTCTTATTCTCTTCCCATCCCTATAGCAAATGTGTGTGCCTGAGTCCCCCCCACCCCCATCTCTTTGTCATCTCTCTCTCCCCCCATCTCATTTTACACACACACATTATCTTGAAGGTATACTATACGATACATCTTTTGTGTTTCATTTATTGTAAAATATTGCACACACCTGTAATTATATTACTCTTAAAATAAAGCCTTCATCCAGTCTTAACATCTTTTGATGTTCCTTCCCTGCTGACTATTTTTTTCTTGTTCCCACTTTACGTTAATGTGAAGAGACAGTTGAATAAATGCACAATGAACTTCAAAACCTAGTAATTGTTTTTCAGAAAGAATGAAACTTGCGAATTAGATATGGATTGTAAAAGAACACCAGGGCTGATTAGTGTTTGTGAGGGGCGCCTGCCGGACGGCTCTGACACCTGCCTGCCAGCACTCCCCAGAAATGCCACTGTTGATGCCTCTGTTCTGCCCATCACAGGCTGGGAGGGAGGGGGGAGCAGTGGTGGGTGGGAGTTAAAAGGCTCAGCAGTGGACCACCTTGTCAGGCTTGGCAGTTCATGGGATGCCTGACATAAAAGGCTGTGAGAAACAAAGATGAGTTGCATCCATTTTACAAGCAAACTCTAGTTATCTGTAAAAATGAAATAAAATAATAAGGTGTTTATTTTTATTTATTTATTTAGATGGAGAATGAGTGAGCATTGAAGGGGCTCACCCCCAGGGTTTTTTTTTTTTTTTTAAAAAAAAGGTTGTGGAGATAATGAGTTTTTTTGAGACTTGGGGGAGGAAAAGAATTCACAAGCCAAGTTTCAAGCTGCTGAAAAATTGCTTTTAGGAAAGAGAAAAAACACCCTTTTCCATGCTAACCATCTGCTTGCATCTTGTTTACTTCCCAGAGTGCCAGTTTGTGCTTATTAATCATGCTTACACAAGTATCTTAATTACTCCCTATGTAGCTGCTCTGTCTTGAACTCAGAAGTTGACCTTTCTCTTTTTATTCCTTTAAATCATTAATCATACACAATCAACGCCAGCAGGGCAGAGCCATGGAGAAGGCTACCCAGATTCTCACACCTCACGCCAGTCCCCGGCAGACAGGGACCGCGGTGACTGCTTCGCCAGCAGCCGGCGGATCTTAATTAATGACTCGGCTGTGCAGGGCCCGGGCTGGGGGAGGCCGCCCGCCCCGCCCCGCCCCACCCCGCGGCACTTCTCCCTGCGTCCTGTCCTTGATGGTTGTCTGGTTTGAGGCATGACTGCTGTACTCTGCTGACAACCAGGAAGGCCTCTGCTAGGCTTTTCCCATCCGCACACCTAGGCCCGGACTTCGGAGGGAAAGGACTGTTTCTTACCAGAAAGCGGGCGCTGGTACTAGCCCAGCGCTTTTCACACGTGGCCACGCGTGTGAGACCGTGGGGGATCCTGTTAAAATGGAGATTGCTGCTTCAGGCGGTCTGGCTGGGACTCGAGCATCCGCATCTCTGACCAGCTCCTAGGTGACACCAGTGCTGCTGGGCCCTGGACCTCACTTGGAGTAGCAAGGAGGTGACAACCAAGATCCTGCCTCTAAGCCTGAAGTTAGCGTAAAGAGACCGTAACCCCAAGAGAGTGTGGTGTGTGTGCGCAGAGCGCATAATTCTTTTCCTCCTCTAGCTAGATCAGTAAGATTCATGAGTGGAAACAAAGAATTTTCACAAAAGGGACATGCACACATGCGCAAAGGTGGCACCTTTATCTGGGCAAAGGAAACACACATGATAGAAGATTGACCTGGCCGGTTTGGCGCAGTGGTTGGAGTGTCAGCCCGCGCACCAAAGGACTGCAGATTCGATCAGGGCAAGGCCTTGGTTGCAGGCTCCTTCCAGCCCAGTGAGGACGCGTGTGTGCGGGAGGAAACCAATCCATGTCTCTCTCTCACATGGATGTTTCTCTGTCTGTCCTCACCACACCTCCCTTCTACTGTATCAAAAAAAAAAAAAAAAAAAAGATTGACTTTTCCTATGGAGGTAACAGTGAAATTGAGACTTAAAATTATTTGAACTTTGTAAACAGTTGCTGATAACAGCTGAAAAAATTCTACTCCTACAAAAATGAAGTGCTCAAAACTACAATAACAACAATAATGATGATAATAATAACAATAATCGGGTTGAGGCTTGGGTTTCATAAGACTGCTTCTCAGTTCTAATACACCAGACAGATGACGGGATGTGAAAGTAAATCACTCTCCCCTACACTGTTCTTTCAACCTCCTAAGTAGGGCGAGAACCTAGCAATAAGAAACGGGGGAATATGTAAACGGAGGGCCTCTGCTATTTGCCAGGTTGAATGTTCTACTTTTAAAGGGGAGGAATTTAGCTTCTCTGGCAAAATAGCTTGACTTTTCTACCCACTGTCATTAATTTTACATTTAAAAATAGCAATTACAATGTGCGACGTTGTATGGCAATCATATACACGTTAACAGTTTAGTTGATGCTCCTAGCAATGACACTGGGATGACATAAATTTGCAAGACATTCTAGCTAGAGCTTGAGAGTTCCATACTGTCCCATCTAAGGGAAGCTGGGCTGTTCAGCACTGATGCTAAGGGGTTTGCCATTGTAATGGTGTGGAAACAGTCACACACGGAAACACCGTATAACTAACCTCCATTGTTTCCACTTCATCTAATAGCGGGTGAGGGTCAGGGTGGGAAGGGATTTGATTAAAAACAAAGTCTTAAGTAAAAGCAACAAATCTGTATTAGTGAAAAATCACCTAATTAATTCAGATAAAAACTTTGTCGTTCCACGTGCAATAAGAGTACACGGTTAACTGGTTTTATTATTTACATTAAAAATTACTTGTTCGTGAAGTAAAAAAAGGAATCAATTACCCTGAATGAAGTGAATTAAGAAAATATTTCATCAGTGCGGCCCGTCTTTTCAACTGGCCGCCTTTCAGAGTTTCTTGTGGATTTATGGAGTGAAAATTCTGTCTTGTCTCTGAGAGGACGTGCTGTAGCCTTCCCACATAGTTTTGGTGTTTGGGTATGCGCGTGTTTTTGGCAGCCCGGAGAGTATCCTGGCTGGAATGACAGAAAGCCATAACTCATTTTCCTTTGGTAAAGTAATAATTAATATGAACTTCTGGACATGAAGCAGTTTGCGAACCGAAGCCGGGTGCCTTGCATAACCATGGTCTGCTGTTATACCCTTTATAGAAGAATCGCCTGTTCTGGAAGCTTCATGTGGACTTCAGAGCAGGCTGATTTAAGTGTGGATAGCCTGGTTTGGCAAGAGTTGTGTTTATGCTTTTCTCTCTGAAGGCCATGGATCTGACCCCTTTCAAGGAAGCCAAGCTATTTTTAGGGAAAGGCTAGAATAGCATTTTCTGGTGTGTGTGTGTGTGTGTGTGTGTGTGTGTGTGTGTGTGTGTGTGTCTGGTGGGGAGATCTGCCATTTTCATAGAAAATGCTTACAAAGGGTTAGGGATGGGCTGAAGCCTCACTGGGACCCTGATCTCACTGGGCCAGGGCTCTGCTTCTTCCATTAGCAGGTCCAGGTTTGCTACGATGGGAGATAGGCCTTTCCAATAAGAAGCCTATAAAAGCCCCCTGTCTAGCAAAGGGGATTCTTTTGTTATTAATATCTAATTTAATTGGTCTGAGGTGGGAGCCTGGAAAATCTGTAGCTTTTAAGGTTCCCCAGGTAATTCTAATGTTCAGCCAGGGCTGAAAACCACAACATAAGACCTCAAGTTTGTTCTGCTCGCCTTGGCCACTATCAGTCTTTAGCTACGGCCCATCTCTGGAACAGAATCAGTTCAGACTGTGATCAGTTCAAGCCCTGGAGATAAGGGGAGGACCTCAGCAGGGACTCTGCCTTGAGGCACCCACAGTCTCTAAAGACAGGACCTCGGTAGTGCCCGATTAATCACCCTGGACTTGGGTTCCTTCACCTTGTCCTGTCTCTGGCCTTCTGGCCTAGGCCCTTGTCTGTGGACTTGGTCTGCCATTCAGTGCTTCCTGAACTTTGCTATCTGTGTGTCCCATGTAGTTCTAACTCTGCACTCAGCCTGACCCATATTCCCAACAACATAGGGTGATAGACATCATAAAAAGGATGGGTTCTCTGGTGAAGACTGTTGAGAAAGCCCCTAGAATCAAGTTCAACACTTGTCTTTACCCCACAGAATATACTCAGGTGCTCCTGTGCATATCTGAGGGAGGGCCTATGATCCTCCCCACTGCTCTGTTCTTACGAGCTTTCTATCAGGGCCCCGCCAGTGGGTCTAATAGTCCATTAAATATACTTTGGCCAATGCTGTTCTAGCCTCTGGGACTTGGTCCAGCCTTCACTCTAGATAATGTGCTGTTTTTATGCTTGGTCTAGACTGCTGACTCATGTGCTCTTTCTCTGAGCTGACTGGCTCCTCTGTGTCTCCTCTTTTTCTACCCGCCTTGGCTTTTCTCCAGTGAAATCCAAAGCCATGTGCTACCCCTTCTGTTACTGACGACAGTGACGAACCCCAACAGAAAGAAACCTCTCCATTCCCTTCCTTGCATGATGAGGTGGTGGCATCATTTATTCATTTGCAACCGACAAATCCTGTATCAGGAGTTAGAGAAGAGTTGAAGTCAATTCTGAAAAGGTTTATATTGAGCACCAACTATATGCCAGGCACTGGGCTTGGTGTACAAAGCTGGGTGATATTCTGACTCCCTGAAGGAACTGTGTTCTACAGGAAGCATGGTGATCCTGTACCTACATCACACTCTGTTCTATGATGTGAGAGGAGGGGTTAGGTGGGAAGGGGTATAGGGTGCTATAGGCGTTCCATCTACAGGCACTAAACCAGCCTGAGGGCATCAGGGAAGTCTACATGGAGGGGGTGATTCCTGAGCTGGGGTTTGAAGGATGAATTAGGAAAGCTAGCAGAAGAAAGGCAGGGGGAGGCTCATTTGTTCAGGGCGAGGGATACAAAAAGGCAAAAATGCCTAGAACACTGCTGCAGGGTGAAACAAAATTGAAGGCATGATACCTGATTTTGAGAAAATGAGATATGCGCACTGAACATTACCCGAATATCCGTAAAAAAGTATATCCAACTATAAATTCTTAATGTTTCCACTGTATACAATTTTTTGAAGGAAGATGTGATAATGGAAACACTAGAAGAGAATGTAAGAAAAAAGAAAACCCAGAAAGACCTAGCAGCTCTTTGGGATTTAGAAGTTATTTCCAATTTACAGATGTAGAAATGGACGCTCAGAGAGGTTTAGTAACTTGCCCAGGGTCATCCAGCTCCTGCTTACTACAGCTGGAGTTGAACACACATCTGGGTTTGTTCAAGAAGCCTCCATAGAAGGAAGGATTTTTGCACTGGGGTTTGACTGGGATTTGAAGGTTTTTATCTGGCACTTAATGGAATGCTTTCTTCTGCCAAGTCATGGTCCCTGAGGTTTCCGTTGGCAGAGGTAGTATTCTGACCTTTAAAAATATGACGGGATCTTTGCAGGTTGGCAGACTGAGACCTAGAGGGGACAGGTGATTTGTCCCAGCTGAGTAGTAGGACAGGTGGGCTGGAATCCAGGAAGCTAGTACAAAACACTGATGTTCATTTGATTCTAACATGCCATTACATTGACAGGAGGTATTGTTCTCATTCATTAATGTTTGCTCCCCAAAATATGTTCTTCACATGGGAACCTTCCTGAGATACTGTGGTTAAAGTGATAGCAAAACCTGTTCACCTTCTTCGTGAGAAACTGACCAAAATCCCAAAGTTCTGCAAACAAAGTTTTAAAAACAAATTTGTGACAGACTGACTTGGAACAAAGTCTGACCGGAAGTGCTGTAAAACATCTTTCTTCAGCCTGCGTGGTCACGTCAGGAAACATTGTGGAAGACTTTGAAATCGGCAAAGATTCCTGGATGTTCTGCCGAGGGCATCCTTGTGGGTTATCTTCATTCTTGTCTTTGAGCTATTGTATAAACCCGCAAGTTGTAGGAAATGGATAACAATGCAAATAAAATTGTTTCCAATTTAGATGCAAATGCATTATGTCTTTTATTATGCAATTGTTTGTTGCCCTGCAGATACCAGTTTTGTATTTGTTTATAAATTTATCTTAGCTTTCCTGATTGCCTGTATATGCGTGATACTTGGAATTCTCCTTTGAATGATACAGCATCTTACTAGTGAATTAATGAATTCATTTAAATATTTTATATGTTCATTTTATATTTATATGAGAGTCGTGATTTTATCTTGTTTTTTAAAGATTATGCTTTTATAGTATGAATATTCCTATCTTTCGTGGTAGAAATATGAATACCTGCTAGTACTGTTAGCTTATATACAGTATATACTAGTAAACTATAAACCTTTCTAAAATCTGAGAAAAATCTGAATTTACATCTATCTCTATCTCTATTTCTATATATGTTTATCTATATATATATCTATTTGTAGATATAGATGAGCTTTTGGACTTGTGGTATATTATTTCTTTTATTCTCTTCGTGTTAAGTCAATTCAGTCACAATTTACTAAATAGTTTGAGAAAACAAGAGCCTAATTCAAATGAAAAAATCTTTTAATCATGAATTTTTAGGGCAAGGGAGAAGTTATAAGCTATAAATAATAAAACAACAACAACAAAACTTTAACAATTCAAAAGGAATTCATTGTTTGGGATAGACCAGCGTGGGCAAACTAGGCCCGCGGGCCGGATCCGCCCGTTTGAAATGAATAAAACTAAAAAAAAAAAAAGACCGTACCCTTTTATGTAATGATGTTTACTTTGAATTTATATTAGTTCACACAAGCACTCCATCCATGCTTTTGTTCCGGCCCTCCGGTCCAGTTTAAGAACCCATTGTGGACCTCGAGTCAAAAAGTTTTCCCACCCCTGGGATAGACTGTTGTTTTTTAACATTATTAGTCCAATATGCTGATCAGCAAATTAATAATAAGACAAGTACAAAAACAGGCACCAGATTATTATGACCACCCTATCAGTACTTCGTTGGGCCACCTTTTGCCTTCAATACTGTAGCGATTCATCTTGGCATTGACTCCACGAGATGTTGAAAGGTGATGCGAGGAATTTGACACCATGCCTGATGAATAGCACTGTCCAGTTCTGTGAGATTGGATGGTTGTGGAACCAGCTGCCTGATGGCTCTTTTAACTTCGTCCCACAAAAGCTCAATTGGATTGAGATCTGGTGATTGTGGGGGCCACCTAAGCAAGGTAAAGTCTCCCTCATGTTCTTGAAACCACTCCTGCACAATATGAGCACCGTGGCATGGCTCATTGTCTTGTTGGAAGAAGCCATCTCCATTGGGATATACCATCAACATGATAGGATGAACTTGATCAGCAACAATACTTAGGTATGTTGTGCTATTAGGACGTTTATAATGATCTGGCCCTCTAGCAACTTCAGCGCGAAATTATAGCTAATTTGCCTACAGACGTCATGTGGTCATAATAATCTGGCCACTCAGTGTATATATAAAAGCCAAGTGACCGGAATGCCAGAATGACTGGAACAACTGAAACGACTGGAACTACTGGTCGCTATGACGTGTGCTGCGGTGGCCAACTGGCCCAATCAGGGTCCCAATTGGCCCCTCTCCCCCAACCTCATGGGGCCCCTCCTCCCGGCCGCCCTCCCCCGATTGCTCCCCCATCCCGATCGGGGGTGGGCTGGCTAGACCCCACCTGTGCATGAATTTGTGCACCGGGCCTCTAGTGTTTGTATAATCACATAATGATTTTTTTTTTTTTTAATAATTTAGGGGGAGATTAAGGCTCCAAGTAGGGGCACTTCTGATGTATTATCTACAGGACAATTCTGATCATTCCAGTGACCTAAACTAGTCAGAATACCTATACTCTTCGCCCTCTCGCTTCTTATTTGCTCCACACTTGGGGAAAAGGTCTATATAGTTAATTCCTAAACTGTATGAGCCCCAAGAGTTCTTGGCAGCTCTGAATCTAGTTCCTGGTCTTTTTCTAAATTTTTAATTAAACCAAATAATTACTTATTTATTGTTTAACTTATCATAGTACCTAAACATAACATTATAAAATTCTTATATATGTAGATACCCAAGGATATATCCATGGGTCCTGGCTTGAGAAATAAGTACTGGTTTACTTAACCAGTTAGACAAGTAAAGTGCAGCTAACCGATTCTTTGTCTGGAAGTTGGCTGGGCTGAGGAAGACGTGGAGTGGCTGCGATGGGTGTGGAAATCTGCAGTGCCGTATTCTCCAGGAGGCACAGAATTGGAGGTGAATGAACGTCTTATTTATTAGCTGTGTGGTGCAGTATAACCATCATTAGAAATAAACTTATTGGATCAATGCAATATATATCATCTCCCTATTTTTCCCCTCTTCTATTCTTCATATGGCAATATTTGTCCTTTTCTAATGATTTCATAACCCCACTCAGAATACACTTTAAAAATACAGGTTAAACTGTGTGCATCCTTGGACCGAGGAGGGTTTGGTTTTCATTGAAGAGAAGGTCTCCTGCCCGGCTCCGTCTTTGCTGGTGTGTGAACAGGTGTTCTTAACAGAGCTTTGGTGTCTGTATTGCTTAGAATCAGAGAGCTGGTGGGATCCATAGAAATGGGTTGGTCCAAACTTCTTATTTTAACTGAAGATGAAGAAACTTAATATTTTTAGTTTTAATTAGTATGTCTACCTGTTCATTTTTAAAGTAAGATTTTTCTGGCCTTCAGTGCTATCCTGGGGCAGGATTGTTATGAATAGGCAGTTCAGAAGAAAGTCCATCCTTAGTCTTTAAAAATGACATCAACTACTGATAGTAATTACTGACACCACCCCCCTTTCCTTCATTCCCTTTGTTATTTTTAATAAGAAAATCCAATACACAAAATTTTAAGGGGCGGGGGCTTCTCCCGGGATTTAGAAGCAACGGGTTTAAATGAAGGGGCCTCAAACCAAAATTTCAATAAGGTTTTGGCACGTTGACTCCTGCCAAGAATGCTTGTGATCTGAACCATTCTTGTCTGAATCACTTACCCCCCAAATCCTTGTATCAGAAATCATCGCCATTTTTTTGGTAAAAAGCTCTTCTCCTCAAATGGACTGGAAGCTCATTGTGAGCTGGCTCTATGTGTTGTTATTATTATTTTTGTATGTACATGGTATCCTTGGCAAGCGCACTCCATCTTGGTCACTCGCTGTGATCCAGTGGAAGTGGCTACCTGGGCTGCCAGGTGGAGGGCTCTCAGTCCTGCCTCAGTGAACGTGTGTGCTGATTGCCAGGGTCTGCCAGGAGCCCCGGCGGCCAGTGGTGAAGAGCGCACAGGCCTGCCAGTCCTATGCTGCCTATCAGGAACATTTGTGGATTGGCTCAGTGACTTACATCGCCATTCTCAGCTTTGTTTCCATGAAAGCAGAACTTTTTTGTTTGCTTTTTTCCCCTCTCGTAGATATAACTGAAACTCCTGGAATGATGTCTCACAGAGAGTAGGTACTCAATTAAAAATAATTGAATGAGTGAATGACTGAAGGAATAGGAACCTTTGTACTAAACTTCATTTCAAATTAAATTTACTTTTAACTAGTGATCTAGCATTGCATAGTTAGTAAAACAGATTACTTCAACTTTCTTGAAGTTCAAGCACAAAGGATGTGATACTGAGGAATGTAAGAGCCGCAGAGATGAAGCCAATTGGAAGTTGCTGCTTTGCTAGTTTATTCAACAGATACTTATAATGCATCTTTTATGTGCCAAACACTCTGCTCCCTGTCCTCGTGCAATTAGAGGTGCTAGGTTCCTTCTTCCCCGCAGTATGGTTAGGACTAAGTCGGGGTCAAGTTTGTAAATGTCTTTTATGGCATATAAACTCTTCAGCAGCGTGTTGACTTTGGAGCACTTCCATTTTGGTGTAAGATGCTGACAAGTAGCATGCCACCAGCTATCAGCTTTCTCCTCTCCACCCATTGTGCCACTTATGTAGCATTCAGGATCCCCACAAATATATCCTTTGCTTACCAGGCCTTTGCATGCATGACCCGGTATCAGCCGCATTCTGAGGGTGTGAATTTGCTTTTGCTGTTGTCTGCACTTAGAAGTGATAAGGAATGGAGCAGTGCTTTTGCCGAGGATAGATCCCCCCGCCCCCCTGCCCACCTGCTCTGAGGTTCTTAGGGGGTTGTGGAGGAGGGAAAGGGAGGACAAGGGTCCCCTTGCTGAAGCCTGTCCTAATCCTTTAATCTGAACTCCCAATGGGCGGGGGGTCTGGGAAGGCTGGAGAAACCACATATGCTTCCTCATGTTTGCATTTAGACATCAAGAGTTGCATTTCTGAGCCACGTAGCATTATGCCTATTATGTGAAACCAAATTATTTTGTGAATTATCACAAACATTTGATCTGCCCTTGACAGGACTGTAGAGTTTTGCAGGGAATCTGCAGGTTGATCATGTTAGCAGGGTGTCAGTTGTCACTTAGAAGCTTCCCTCAGACAACTGCAGTTTGAAAGGAGTCCAGCATAACAAAAGCGTTACTCTCTCTTAAACTTGGCTTTAACCTTCAAAGACTAATAATTTATCATTCGGTGTTATGCCCCAGTACTTTTGGTGACAATACATCATTTTTTAATGTTGGTAACTTCATTTTTGTAATATAAAGACATATAAATAGGAGAAAAAGAAAATGATAGCTAAGTACTTTTATGGGTAGCAATCTGAATAGTGTTCTTGATGCAATTCATCCAACACTTATCTGCATAAATTATGGTAGTTAGAGAAGAGGAGCAGATGAGAAGTACACTTAAGGCCCGTTTTTATGGTAATATAAAATAGAGCAAAAATTACGTTCATTACTTTTTAAAATATAGCAACTCTTTATTATAGTTTTCATTCATTGAAAGCAAATGTCTTGTTAACTAATGAAACATTGTTTGATGTTAAGTGGATCTAGTGTAATAATAGAAGCAATATTTGCCTCTTTATGAAGTCTTGTAAGTAATTTCCCCCTTTGTCACTGGCCACTTGTTCTCAGAATATCAAGGGTATAAATGACCTTTAGGAGGAAAAAGGAAATCTCTTTTATTAGCAAAAACGAATACCTTGCGATGTGTGTTTACTCTGTAAGCTCTAAAGTGACTTTGAAATGTGCGGGGTCTCCTTTTGAGGAAGCCAGGGTGTCCAGAGCAGTGCAGAGGGAAGAGAGCTTTAAGATCTGTGGTCACCCCCTTCCCCTGACCAGCGCACAGCTTCCCTTTTTATACCCTACATTTAAAGGTAAATAGACAAACACGACTAGCTTGTTCTTTTTCAGTTGCTGTGTACATTCCCCTTCCAGATTCTGCAAAGAAATTGTGAGGCCTGAGAAAGAGTCCAAAGGTCTGTGTTTGTGCCTCTGGAGCGGAGGATGCGTATTGAGAGTGGCTCCCTCTCTTTCTCATCCTTCTTTTCCTCTTGGCTTCAAGGAGGCCCCTGCGGGCAAAGGCAGCCCTCACTGTAGGTGCTGATTTACCCGGCTCTATACACGGGGGCCACTAGGTCAGTCCTCTCTCCTTCCCACTTGTTTTAGCCTAGGCTTGTTTGGTTGGTTCTTTATTCACTCACTTCTCTGTCCTCTCTCCCATTGCTCAGGCCAAGGACAGAGAAGTGAGTGACTAAAAGAACCTTCAAGGTTCCCAGGGCAGGGGATGTGGTTGGGTCTCCTGAGCGGGTGAGCACAAGCTAGCAAGTCAGGAAGGCATTAGGCTCCTTACTGCCAGGAAATTTCTGTTGACTGACACCTCTGCTTCTCTCTGCCCCTCTGCTTTCCCCCTCTTCCCTGCAGACCAGCGCGCTCCCATTTCACCTTAACATGACCTTTTCTCTTTCATACAGACTGGAGTTGGAACTTTATTCCAAGTATGGGGGAGTACATCTCATGGGTCTTGTTTGGGCAAGTTGTGCAGCTCTGGTCCTATTATTGAGCCGGTGATGGCTGCTAAGGAGGTTATGGAGTTTATAGGGTTCCTAGATTAGAGGCTGCCAGTCATACATTTTAAAGAAGAGGGAAGTTAGGAAATTATTGGCCTTTCAACATTTAAAAAAGTTTTGCCTTTAAATTTATTATGGAATCTTCAAACACATAACAAGGAAGAGAGAATTGTATAATGAAACCCCATGTTCCCATCACTTAGCTTCAATACTTTATGGGCATCGTGACCCTTTGATTTCCATGCTGCCTGATGTATGGAAGGGAAATGCTCAGGTGTGCGAGGATCCTTAGTCATAGCTCCAGATGTCACAGATTCTCTCGCTGAGTTTTCTTTGATGCTGTAGATATCCTTGAGCCTTCCTTTAAACCAGTGGTCGCCAACCTTTTGGACCTCACGGACCACCAGTTGGCGACTGCTGCTTTAAATAACACACCTATAGGAAAACCCAGTCTTCTATGCATCTTGCCTTGAATATTTATATCTTACTTCTCTTTCAAGAGGCACAGTTTTACATGTATTGATTGTGCAATAAAGAGATGATAAAGGTTTACAAAGTAAATCATTTTTAAAAAAGGACTTTTCCTCTATTCTATAGCTGCCCTTTGATTCCTTCTCTAGTTAATTTTTTTACAAGAAGGAACTTTCTAATCTACTCTACTCCTTTATGGTCTTGGTAGATCCCTTAATTCATTCATGTTGGCTCCATTTCCTTCAGGCTACTCTGGGACAAAAACCTGGAGGAAACATAAAAGTATCACAGGTCGAAGAAACGGATTTCAAATGGGTTCTAACTTTATGAGCATAATCTTAGAGTCGATTTTTTATTTTCTTGTATGGTCATCAGGGAAGAATGTTTGTACACTGAGTTGAGTGGCTTTCCGAGATGTCTGTGGTTTACCTAGAGAAGCCTAGAAGGGGGGTGGTCTTGTCAAATGGAGAATGGCCCCTTTGAGATTTTGTAGGTAAGTGACAATGATTGCACTTGACTGAAAGACTTCTTTGCACTTGACTGAAAGACTTCTTTGAAGGCACTGGTTTTCTCCTTCATGGTACAATTTCTTTCTGTAGAACCACTAGCCCCTACCATTGGGGCCTCCTGCCTTTCTTGGCTTTGAAGCCTACTCATATTTTTTCCTTTCACCATTGGCTTCTGATGGTTCCCAGTTCCACTCAGGGGCTGCCTGATAATCCACACTGTTTGCCCCCCCCCTCTTTTTTTTTTCTTGCCATTACAGACTGTAATTACTCTTAAGAGATTAAATGATCCCAGCAAATGAATGATGCAGAAAGTAAGTCTTGTCCATTTCATCTTCTGCCTCCTTGCCACTCATGTATGGTGTGGGACGTGGCAGGAGCCATGTGCTCCTCGGTGCATTCTTTTAATAAAAGGGAGTTTGTGTTTGCTGGATGACAATTGCATTTAAGAGTGTATATTATGGAACCTTTTGGGTGGATTTTAGGGTGAAGGGTAAAGTCAGTTGGAAGCATGAGTTGTCACCTAAGCCTCCTTATCTATTCAAAATATAGATGAAGGAAAATCTGAAAATCGCTTAGGCCTGGCTGGATGGTAGCTCCCAGACTGTTGGAACCAGAAAAGACCTTGCTGGTCACCTGGCTTACTACCTTCATTTTTCAGCTGAGAAAACAGATAGATAACATTTGGCATTGACTGTATTATTCAAGAAGTATACCTTGTTGAATGACTAAAGCCCTTGCTCTGTGCCTTCGCAGGACCAGGTCTGTTCTGAGACTCATGTTAGACCTGGGCCCTGCCCTCTGGTGGCCCCTAGTTTCAGGGCAGAACATGGATGTAAACCCATGTATTCTCCAAGGACCCTTTGACTCTCAATTCTGTGCTCAGGAATGATAAATTGCTGAGCAGAAATGTGAAGCCAGCTCACAAAAGGATAACAAATTGGGTGTAGCATATTTTTTCTCTGCACTCTGCCCTTTTGTGTCTAGGAATGCTACTCGGGGCTAGGACCTCAATTGGACAGATAGTCAATATTCTTTCTTTATTCTTTTCCTCACCCGTTATTCAACCCTTCTTTACTACTTTTCATCTTTCATCTCTCAACCCAGTCTCTGTCTTCCTATTGGTATCATTTTCCTATTTATTTTCTCTTCTTTTTCAAAGCCCTGCCAGACACACAGTAGGAATGTAATACATGTTTGAAATAATGAAGGAAAGGAATGGTTGCCTTCCATGAAGACAGAATAAGAAAACAAAAAGGAACACTTTTAAAATCTTAACCGACTTGTTTTCCAGCTTGTTGTCTTTGAGAAAATATGTGAATAATATTTTAGTGCTGGGACTAGTTTTCCCTGGGATAAGTATTTAAATCGTTCCCTGCTTATGTGTGCATGTGTGTATGTGAACATGGGCACGTGACTAGTAGTGTAAGTTTTAAAGAAGATATTATGCCAAGCCATTTATTTCATTTGATTAAGCCATTAGAAAAGATTAGAGGTGTCTTTAGTTCTGGAAAGATAAGTTTAACAGGGAACGATTTCAGAAACATCTGGGCAACATACACAACACCTTTCTGTTCCCTTATCTTTAAATGCAGCTGTTCGCATTTTTTTCCCTAACAGATAAGAGTGATAAGGTGGAAACAGCATGTTTGAAAGCTCCAATTTCTTATGTCTCAGGCAGGTTTCTTCTCATGGCTTCCTTCAGATAAATAAATATATGGAGAACCTTGAGTTTCATTTTTCTTTCTTTTTTCTTCGAGAATATTATCTTTATCTAAATAAGTGTCATCGCCCAGTGATTGAATGTTTCTGTTTGAGCCTTCTGCCTTGAGTAAAGTTTTCCTTAAAGAGGCCTCCCTTCCTCAGATCATTGTCCCTTCCCGTTGGCTCGGAAGCACGTGCAGTGCTGAGGGCACTGACCAGATGAGGGCACTTTTATGATAGTCAAGGAGGGAGAGTCTTGTGGGTCAGGATTTCCTTGACTTCCTGCCTTTGCTTTGATGAACCCTGCAGAGCAGCAGAACTTCTGGGCTTGTGGATCTGGGGTCAGACATTTCTGAGCTGAAGCACCACTCTCTAGGCCTGCGGTCAGTTGGTGGGCAGAGGCAGGACATGACAGCTGAGGGCTATTGTCTGGCATGTGTAAGTTTCATCATGTTTTCTACAACATGCCCATGACGGTGGTGATGGTGATGGAGACATTCTTTTTTTCTGAGGGAAGGCCTGGGAAGTCAGTGCAGTAGCCTTTTCCTCTCAGCATAATTGTGAGGAATAAATCAATGTTGGTTAGGTTGCCAGCCTGTGTATTGATCAAAGTTTTCAGTCCTTGAAATGCTGCTGGAATGTGATGTTCTTCCTGTTATATTCAGTAGAGTGGAATTCAGAGGGAGGTATGGAATTCAAATAAAGTCTATTATTTATGGGCAGGGCTGACACAAATGAAAGCAAAGCATTTTACTTAGAGCAAATATGCACTCAACACTGAAAGTGTGGCCGTGTGTGAGCAGGATCTCAATTTGTACATTTACTAATTGCTGTTTGCCATTGGGAAATGTTGGATCCGAAAGAATTTGTTTTTCCATGTTGCCTCCTGAAGGAAGCCGAGACCATGGGCAGCTGTAACATGTGCTAATGGGGACTCCCTTGTGCAAGTGGGCAAGGTGGGCCAGGGGCTTGACCTGAGTCCGCCTCGGGAGGAAAATCTTAAACTATGAAAAGAGGTCCTTTGGACTAGGGCAGCGGTTCTCAACCTGTGGGTCGCGACCCCTTTGGTGGTCGAACAACCCTTTCACAGGGGTCGCCTAAGACCATCCTGCATATCAGATATTTACATTACGATTCATAACAGTAGCAACATTACAGTTATGAAGTAGCAACGAAAATAATTTTATGGTTGGGTCACAACATGAGGAACTGTATTTAAAGGGCCAGAAGGTTGAGAACCACTGGACTAGGGAATGCATGCAACCGAAATAGCTTAGAAGGCGTCTCAGAGCTAATCTCTCAGAGGCAGCTTAGGCTGGGTGTAAGAGGCTGGGTCTCTTCTTCCTGGAAACATCCCAGTTCTGTCACTAACTACCAGCAACGGGACATGTTAGGTCTTTGGGGTTGCAGAGGATCTGTTTATGAAACAAGAAGTTTGCACCAGGAAACTGTTGCTCAAACATTTTTTAAAAACTACAACCTTTATAGAGGTAAACATTTTACTCTGTTGTGCAGCGCTCACACATGTATGTGTGTATTTCCCCTTACACCGGCTGATGTTCGTTGTTATTTCCTATTGCATTTCCATCTAGTCCTTTTCATTCCATTAAAAAATATTTATCACAACTCATTAAATTGATTTGACCATGACCTGCAGTTTGAAAAGCCATCTATGCCAGTTGCTTTTTAAGGTCTCACTCCAGTCCTCAGTCTTTCTCTACAGGACAGGCACGCTCCTTTCATTTTGTGGGAGCCTCCTTGGGAATGTGGGTTATGTCCTGACAGCCTTTTCAAAGTCTGCTCTAATCACAAGGCCCCGAGTTTCTTCTGCTTCCTGTGGTTTGGAACATCTATCCCCAAAGTATGCCCACAGCCCCCCATGGCCCGGTAAGGCCTTCCTGCTGGATTGGAGAGTGATGCGCAGATGAACACTTTTGAAATGTTCTGAATGTTCAGTGATAAGGAATCTTCTATGTATCAGAGGTTTTGGTTGGTGTCACTCCCAGGTGTGGTGGGGACTTTAAAGTGCTGTAAAAACTTGCTCACTTTCTGGGGAAAGGACTCCAAGTTCCCTGCTTTGACTCCAGGCTTAGCTTTATGTTTGACCAGCACCTACACTGGTTTCTGGGCCTTGCCCATTATGGGATATTTGGCTTAAGGAAGGTATTTTCTTCTCTCATTCCAGAAAGTGGACTGCTTAGATTTCTAGACAGTCTTCTTACTGTGTCGGCAGGACTAACCTGTGTCTAAATGGAAATTTCTTATACTAAAGATGCTTTGGATAAAAATGACCTCTGGGATTTCTTCCAATATTTTTTTATCATCTCCAGTTCCAATTTGAAGATATAGCCCTTGCCCGGCCAATGTGGCTTAGTGGTTGAGCATTGACCCATGCACCAAGAGCTCTCCGGCTCCATTCTTGGTCAGAGTACGTGCCCAGATTGTGGGCTCGATCCCCAATAGGGGCCGTGCAGGAGGCAGCTGACCAGTGTTTTTCTCTCTCATGTTCTGTCTCATCGATGCTTCTTTCTCTTTCCTTCTCCCTTTTGCTCTCTCTAAAAATAAAAGCATATTAAAATAAAAAATATATATGCCCTGGAGGAGGGCTTCCTTTTTACTCTGATTCTTTCTGTTTGCACCTCGCTACATCATATCAGCTCCCTGTAACAGGTGGACACAAATTCACCATCGCTTCTCATTTCAGTAGCAACATGTGGGGTTGTCTGTACAATTTCTGTTCCCTCCTAAGGGGTGTCTCTTGCCCTGGCCTCTTGATAGCTTTTGGCAGTGAATGGCCACACTTCTGTTTGCTCTGGTTACCCACCCCCCTTTTCACCTTCTTTTCCAATGGGCTCATCCTGCTTCCCATTTTTTTAATGACTCCTCTCTTCAGTAATTCCCCAAAGGAGTCATTTTCCACACTCCATCATTATAGTTTTGCAGTCAGAGAACAGCTTCAAACCCGGCACCTGATTAACCTGTCTTTAACCTGGGGGAAGTGCAGCTCTTCACATTCCTACCTGCCACCTTAGGCCCCACCTTGCTCCTGCTCAGGCATCTATTACTCCAGAAAGCCCAAGCTGTGAGAACCTTGAGGTTTCTTCATGTGGTACTGCCATCTCTATCTTTACTAATATTTGAATATTTATTGCATTAGAGCCAGTAATGAAAATATCATGGTATATTAACTCTTAATTTTCTCAGATTTATGAGGAACACCAGAAGAGCATGCTATCTCTGGAATGTGTTGGAGAAAAGAAGTTGGTTTGCCACAAAATTTACTCATTTCCATGGGACTCGTGCTAGTGCCCAGTGCTACATGGAATTTGATTTGTTGCAGATCATTTTATTCCTCCAAAATTGTGTATGTTTGTTAATGACTTAACTCATAGCCCAAGTAGAAGCTTAGATATTCTCGGTAGGGAGATTTGCTAAAAGAGTGATATTGGCTGGCTGTCAGAACTCCCATCTGATTTAATTTCCTGCATCTGAAAGAGAGATGGGGGGACATTTTTGTGAATGTTTTAAAACATGTAGCTTGCAGATGGCCCAGGTCATATATAGAGATAAATTAAAGTTTAAAAAATAAGGCCTATTCATTTAGAATTATTGGGCTTTTCTCAGTTATTTAATTATATAGGCACAGTTCAGTGAATCCACAGTGTATGTTTTCCATTGCACAGAGTAGATCCCTCAAAAATGCATATAGGAAGAATGGATATATATTAACTAAGGATAGTTATACTCTATGTGAAAAGGGATCACTCAAGTGCATCGGGAAACCCTACTTTGACACTGATTGCTCTTATTAGTTGTTCTCTGTTTTGTCCTTCTCTGATATTGGAGAAGCAGCAGAAATATTGGAAAAACAGATACTACTTAATAATTAACAGTGTAGATTTTGGGTTAGAGTCTTACATTGAGGCCAACTACCCATTGAGTTAAGACCTTCTCCTACACTAAAAATTGGACTACCTGTCTCTGCTCCCAAGAGGCCATTTGGTTGGTTACATTCAGTTTATTTGTGATTAATATAGTGAAATAAAAATGGGAAAGAGCCCTGGCCCGGTTGCTCAGTTGGTTAGAGCATTGTCCCAATATGCCAAGGTTGTAGGTTTTGATTCCTGGTGGGGCACATAAAAGAATCAACCAGTGAATCCATAAATATGTGGAACAACAAATTGATGTCTCTCTAAAAAAAATAATAATTTTTTTTTTTAAAAATGTGAAAGAAACAGGTTATTTTTGCCTCCCATATTTATTTTGGTTTAGTTGGATGGCAAAAATTGAACATTATGTAACTATGGAAATTGTTGTTGTAAAATGTAGTGTTTGTCCCCAAAGATAAATGATGTTATAGATGAGATCCATTTAGAAATTGAAGAGGAAGAATTACATACACATATATACAGGGTGGGGTTAAAAGCGAGGGTGTGAGAGCTCTCTGGGGTCCCTTTTATGGGCACTAATCCCATTCAGGAGGTCTCCACCCTCATGGCCTAATTACCTGTATAATAATAAAGAATAATACAAAAATAAACTCTGTTTTACATACTCACAATTGTAAACCCACATTCGCCACACCCTGAACATGCATACACACATATATGTATACACATGTACACAGACATATACAGAACCACACATACATGCACACACAATTTTACACACAGACCTATTCATTTATACATGCCATAATAATTCATGATCCAGACTAGCATACTTCAATAATAATTATTTCAAAATAATGGATTTAAACTAGGAGTCTTTCAGTCAAAATGGGATGCGTAGTGACCTACTTAAATAGTACATTGCCTTCCAAGATGACAAGAAGCTCTTAAAAAGATTGGTTACTCTGTGCCAGGGATTTTACACATTTATTCCTATGCCATCATGGTGGGGAAAAGTTTAGTAAAGACTTCACATTCCTTAAGAGAATTAGTCACTTTCTACTGAGGTGTTGAAGCTAATTCTGATGATCTCATCTGCAGCATTGGCAGCATTATTAGCAGATTTGCCTCTATTGGTTTTCTCTGGAAGTCTTCATTGTTTGCATTTTTATGGCGGTAATTTGATTTTATTAATGTAAGTAATAGAGAAGTTTAGCAACTGGGTACTCCACAGACATGCTGTTTCCTCTTCTTCGTTTACTTTTCTCTTGTTAATGTCATCAAAACGTTGGCAGCTGCATAACTCTTTTTAAAGCATTCATAACCTGACAGATATTACAGATATTTGTCATTTTACTTGCAGGAAGTGACAGCTGAAATTAGCTTTTCGCAATATTGGAGGATAGCGTGGGTGTAGTGAGTCCAGTCAAATTTGTATCACACTTCTTTAATGTACAAGTGATTGGGAGCCTTGTTAGAGACTGGCGACTGGAAAGCTGTGGGGAAAGGATCTGGTAATCATTAGTTGCGGGATGCCGTGGCAATTACACTGGCAGGGCAGTGGTATCTCATAGGATCGGTACGTCTCAGTGATGAAAGGACGTTGGGGCAACGTCCTTAAATCCTCCTGCTTCTGATGGTCAACTTCCTGCATTGTGACCTTAAACACAGATCTTTCTCTTCTGAGTGGGAACCTCCAGAAGTGGAGGTCCAGTCCTTCTGAAGAGATCCACTGACTCCAGAAAGCACGAATTGTTTGAAACCCATTTCTTACATTAAGCCTAAAGCTTCCACTTTGTCATTTCTACCCACTCGTCCTGATTCTCCTCTTACTGTGGCTTTAGGTACTGATCCCATTTTTCTTTTCTTTTTTTATAACAATAACAAAAATAATTACTAATATTTGTGAATCATATACATTGCGATAGACGTTGTGGTACGTACTTTTTATGCATTATTTTGTTTCAGTCTCACAATCTTAGATGATGATGATGATGATGATGATGATTATTATGATACCTAATGTGAAGAAACTGAGGTTCAGAGAGGTTGAAGTAACTTGCTAAAGATTCACACACCTAGAAAATGGCAGATCAGAATTCTTGTCCAGTTCTGTGGGAGGCTGAACCAATCCTTGGTGACATTGCATAAGCCTGGAATTTCTTGGGGCCCTATTTTCCCCTGTGTATTCTGGGACGGTCATGAATTTCTCCTAGGGCCTTTGCGAGGATTAAACAAGACAGTGACGTGTGGTGTTTCTGTGAAGTGATGTACACATGTGTTAGTCTATTATTAGCATCATCAAGGACACGGACTACCATTCTGATGTCATAATCTAGGTCCCTAGGCTTGCTTTTGTTTCTCCTATTTTATTCTGTCATCACTCCCCCTCTCCTCAATAACTTAAATTTTATGCATTTTTTCAAGGCTTAGGACAAGTCGACTTCCTCTTTGGATTCTATTTAGATGTTCCTAGTCCACAATAATTTCTCTCTCTTTGGAAATCTGTTGCATGTTCTATTGTTTAGATGTTTTTAGTTGTAAATCACAGGGAAAAAAAACACACACCCACCTCCAACTGTCTTAAAGACAAAAAGAGTCAGTGTTGGCTCTCCTGGTAGCTATGGTTTCAGGTAAAGCATGAGTCAGAAACTCAGTCTTGTTCTCTCTCTATTTCTCAGCAACTATTCTTCAGTGAAGGTCTGTTACTGTAGGCCTTGCCCCATTGCAAGGTGGCTGCACATAGTTACTAAGACTGTGCATTTTCTGGTTCACATCCAGCAGGATAAAGTTCATTTCTCTTAGGCTTGAACAAAATTCACCAAATTGAGTTTCATTGGCCAAGTAAGTCTAAATGGGGTCTGCATTGATTGTGTCCTCCCAAAATTCATATACTACAATTTTAACTCTCAATATGACAGTATTAGGAGTTGGGGCCTTTGGGAAGTAATTAGGCCATAAGGGTGGAGACCTCCTGAATGGGATTAGTGCCCTTATAAAAGGGACCCCAGAGAGCTCTCACACCCTCTCTTTGCCATGTGAGGATACAGCAAGAAATCAGCAATGTGAACCTGGAAGAGGACTCTCACTAGAACCTGACCATGCTTGGCACCCTGATCTCAAATATCTATCCTCCAGAACTCTGACAAATAAATGTTTGTTGTCTAAACCGCCTAGTCTGTGGCAATTTATTAAAGCAGACTGAGTGGACTAAGACAGGTTCATATCCTATTCTATAACCAGTTACTGTGGCCAGGGGGAGTGGACTTTGCTGATAGGATTAAGTCAATTGAACCCTGTTCTGGAATTGGAAAATGGAGTTATTTGCATAATAGCCAAATTTGGGAAAGTCTAGGAAGAAATTAGCAGAGATGGATAAAAAGGAGATAGCGAACAATAGCCTAGTTCATATGACTTCTTTATGTGGCTTACTTTATATCTGTATTACTGGTGATGTAACCATTAATAAGTCGTGACAGCCTGATAGTTCCTTGAGGACAGGGACCTTGTAATGCTGCTGTTGTTTTTTAAACCTCTCTTTCCATGTCTAGATTCTATAGCACATCTCACACCTCCTTACATACGGTATATGCTCATTAAGAATGTTGGATGACTTTTTTCTTTGCTAGCTAATATTTAACTTAGAATTAAATAGCCAATAAAAGGAAATGCCCAGTAATTCCATAAACTACCGTGGGAAAGTATGTAGGACAGGAAGATAATGAAATTAAAGTTTAAAACAAGTTATAATCCTTGAGTACATCCCTCCGCCCTTGTTCAGGTATAACTTAATTACACAATTGGATATGCTTTATGATCCTCAGTTAACCTGTTGGCCGGCATTGAAAGAACATTTTGTAGGGGCAATGGTCCTGTCCTTTTAGCATGTTAAACGTGTTGTTAATGAGATTGGAAACTTCAGACCACTATAGATTTATCATAGGTGGTGCTGCACGGAGGTAAGGTATATTAACCTTTTGTTGATTTGAAGTCATTTTATCTTATGCTCAGGAGCCCAATTAACATTATTGATTTGAATGATACTTATCAAGATCAAGTTATTTTGTGTTAATTTCCTTCAACACAGAGAGAACTGAAACCAAGCACAGAGGAGTTGAGACAGAATGATTGATTTGACCATGAAAAGCATGTTTTGTACCATAATCTCATTTTAATGCTTCAGGAGTTAAGTTGTGCCAGATTGCTTGTGATGAGGCAATAATTTTCTGGTTGGGATTCTGCTTAGACCTTACATTGGTCAGCTATTGCCTCAATGCTGCATTAAGAAACCATCCCATTTATTTTCTTGCTTATATTCTGCAGGTTGACTGTGGTTTGACATGATCTAGACTGGGTCCCTCTGCTCCAGGCAGCGGGGAAGCTAGCCTTGACCCTAGGCTGTATGTTGGCTTCAGGTCTGTGTCATGTATGCTTGTTCTGGGACATAGACTGATGGAGTATAGGCTGACTGAAGCCTCCCATGGTAAATCATTGCATACAAGAGCCAGACCACATTGTGCTGTGGAGCACACTTAGGGCCTCTGCTCACATCACACTGCTAAATTTCGAGCAAATCTCCTGGCTAAGACCAGTATCAGAGGGGCAGAGAAATAAACTCTGACCTTAGAGGGATGGGAAGGGAATGACTGTTTGCTGTGCAATAATCCAGATTATCATGGGCCCTTTGGTCTTGTGACTCTTGGGGCAGAATGCTTAGGCCAGTTATTTGCCCCATCATCGTGATGCAGTCAAGGTGATTTCTTGACCTAAACTGGGAGACAAGGCTTCTGAACTTCACCTGGGATTCACCTTTGGAAAAGAACCACTATTCTAAATTGTGAGCTCCTTGAGGACAAGAGAGAACCCCGTTTTCTGTTGGATTCCAAAGGATCTGGCACATACTAGATCCTCAGTGTACAGTATATGAATTAATGAATGAATAATGAATGGCAACTTCGTACCCTTCCTAAAACAGTTAAAAATAAAACCAGAATGCATGATAGAGGTTAAATAAGGGTAAAAGCTGTTACGAGTTAAAGCAACAACCTGAAGAGTGTATGTGTATGAGATATACATGAATATACACATACAAATGTATGCATATGTATGCGCATATGTACACAAGTGCATATATTGATGCTATATATTAGATAGTATGCACACTTACTATTTTGTTTATCTGATAACCCTGTGAAGAAAGAAATTAAGGATCAAAGCAGGTAGGTTTTCCAAAGACTGAACTCCTAGAAAGAGTTGGAGGCAGGATTCGAACCTCTAAGTCCAAGCCAAACTTTCCATACTGGGGCTACTTCTAGGAAGTGGGGGGTGGCTTTTCATTTTCTCCCTTACAAGGACTTTTCTTTTACCTTGAGCCCAACCGTTTGACTCAGCGAAGCATCAATTCCCTTGAGACTGGTCCATTATAAATGGACACATGGAACTTAAGAAAAAAATGGAGCAAATGGCTGGAGATAGAGAACTGCTTTCCCTTTCCATTTGAAATTAATGTTCACTCTATAAAAAAATAAAGCATATTCGTCCCCAGGGCCTCGCCTGACATTTTAAAACTTTCATCTGCTTTAATTCACCGTATTCAGGGAGGGGATTGACACGTAGCTGAGCTCCGGTGGCTGGTTGGCTGCCTTGTGCATTTATTCTCTTGTCTTTGCCAGGGTGAGACTTCTATAGGCCCAAGGAAATTATATAGTTTTTATTTTTATTTTTTTAGCTCCCTCTAAAAACAATAATGGGCCTATTCAGATTTTATATGTAACTTTACTTTGTTGTTGAGCTATTATTAATAATACTGTTGGAAAAATGGCCAGGGCAGCACTCACCGAATTTCCTAGGCCTCAGTGATGGGATAAATAGCTGCTCACAGAGCACAAAGGGAAATGTGTGGATGGTCCCAGCGTAAGTTAGACATGCTCGCCTGGGTTGGAGCTGTGTTAATATCACGTCTAGCAGATTTGGCAAGGGTGTTAAGAGTCCTGTATTTCAAGCTGGTTTTTATAGAAACTTGCTGCAGCACTGGGCAGGATTAATCATGGCTGATATATATCACACTTAGTACAGTATTAAATTCTAGCCATGGAACGACGCAAAACCAGTTCATAACCTTATAAGAACATTGCGTGCTACAGTAATCCTGGAGAAATACTGTATATCCAAATTAATGGAGAATAAAATGTCTGGCACTCTGTTTTTGGTGTCAGGCAAGGTTCCTGGGTAGTATTTGTTTCCCCTCCTTTACTCTGCATGAAGTGTGGCTGAGGCAGGCCTTGTGTCCTTTGGGAGTTTATTGCCATGGCGGCCTTGTGTGTGTGGAAGGGGTCTGTCTACTCCAGGCAGCCTTGGCTTGGCAGAGACACTTAAGAAGATCTTCCTTCTTTCTTGCAAGATTGATTAAATACCTACTATGTGCTAGACACAATGCTGAGCATGGGGATTACAAAGTATCTGTGATTCAGCCCCTGCCCTCATGGAGCTACTTCTGATGGGCCCACAGTATGCAGGGAATTCATTGCTGTTCTGGAGTGCCCCCCGTTGCACTCCTATTTTATAGATTTTATGGATCCGATTCTTACCTGGGGTGGACATGCACATTTTTTTAAGGGGACCCTTAACAGATCTTTGGTGATTGGTTCTGGTATTGCCCATGCCCCAGATATGAGTTTTGCCATTCCAATTTGGCCGAAATATTTTGTTGGGTAACGATACATTAAATTATAAATTAGCATTGCGAGGGATTATCAATGTCTTCTCTCCTCCCCCCCAAATTATCAGCCAGTGAGAGGAACTTTTTAAAATTAGTAGAATCTGTAGGCTGAGTTAGGTCAAAGAGAGATCTCATGCCTGGGATTCTAGGCATGTGATGGGTGGAATTTTACCTCTGCCTTCCTTCTTTTTTTCAGTAATTGTCATTAAAATGAATTTCACCTTTGTGGCCATTTTAGAAGGGGCCTTGCCTTTAACTTTAGATTTTACTATGGGAAAGTACTAATAGTAAGAAAGCTCTTAGCCAAATACTCCCAAGTCTTATAAAAATGAGCAAAGCAGTGGCTTGGCGTTCGCCCCAGCCATTTAACTCAACCTGTTGCCTATGAAGTACATGTTGAAACTTGTTGAAGGCTCTATTCCAACGTACCATCAACTCTACTTCAGACTGGTCCAACTTTGCTTTTACATCTCTTGTGACATCATTAGCTTCTATTTCATTAGAGATGAAGCATTTTCCAGGGACTTTGGAACCTGCCATGTTGACATGCAAAAGGAAGAATGTGCCATAGAGGAATTATTTGGGGGTTAATGGATCACTATGAGCTGCCATGAAAACAATTCATGGCATGGCGATTTGAACCCAGTGGCTTTGGGCTCAGTGAGGTTGGTGAAAACAGTTCAGGAGTCCAAGGAGATGCTATCTCTGATCCCACCAAAGAGGACACGTTTCCTATCTTCCTCAGGTTGTTCCTCACTACTGTGCAGATGTCGTTGGGCATATGCATTTTTTTTTTAATCTTTATTGTTGAAAGTATTACATATGTCTTCCTGTTCCCCCATTGACCCCTTTTAGCCCACCCCTGCCCCCACCGCAGGCCTTCAACACCCTATCGTCTGTGTGCATGGGTTATGCATATTTGCATACAAGTTCTTACCATCTGCATTTCTTGACATACCCTCTACTTATTTACATAATAAACTCCTGCCAAACAGTAGTAATTTTTTTTCCTTTTCAGTTTTAAAATTGGATCTTTTCTCATTCTACTAGTTAAGTGAGTCACTTAAATTTAATGTTATAGTCTTTTTGAGTTCAGATAACACAGACACTGAGTTTGCCAGACATAAAGCTACTGCAGTCATGCCCTGCTGCTGGGGTTGTTACTATATACATAATGATACCAATAAATAGAAAGGTACTTTCAGGCATTTTAGCTAGAGGCTTAAGAAATATGTCTCACTACATTTAGAACTGTTTTCAGAATAGATTTCTCCTTAAGGATTTGAAACTTTGGAGGGTTGTCCTGGCTTCTTAAGGACAGGTCTACTCCCCAAGGTGCTCTTCAGATGGTGGTAAACATGGGCAGTGACATTGTAGCCTGGGGTCACCATATGGCTGGGAGGGTTTCAACCCATTGGCTCGGGTACTTGGAGGGATACCTTCTTAGAGAGAGAGGGCCAAGGTGAGTTTTTCAGTCTGCCCCCCTCTATGGGACCATCCATTAACAAGTCATTGATCTGTCTATCTTCTAATCTCTTCACTGAAATTTTGTTGATTTCCAGACACTGGGGGAAGCAAGATCAATAAGATGTGGCCCCTGGCTTGGGATCCACGGGTCAAAGAGATACATAAAGAATTTCACTATCATGTGATAAGGGCTATGATAGAGGTATGTGCCATATATTGGCAGGGGTCATATTGGCTAGAGGAAGCCTGGAGAGCTTTAGTAGAAGGGCAGTTTGATCTGGCTCTCTATCGAGAGAGGGGACTATATAAAGCAAAGTAGGAAACAACAGTCACAAAAACAGTCATATTTATACTAGTTACCATTGATTGGCTGTTTACGATGTGCTAGGTGTAGTTCTCAATGCTTTGCACATATTATCTCATTTAATCCTTATGTCAAAGATACGGGGTTAGCCCATTACTATCACTGTTTTACAGATGAAGACCTGGAGGCATGGAGGGGAGGAAGGACTTTGTTCAAGGTCACATAGCTGTGAAGTGGAGCTGGAATTTGAATCTGAATAAGTCGGAAAACTGAAATGCTGTAAAAAAAACATCCTCAGCTGAGGGAACAATGGAGTAGGGAGATGTGAAAGGGCCTGGCTTGGGGAGGACAGAGGGCCTTGGGAGTCAAGGGGAGGTAGCCTGACTGTAGCTCTTGGGTGTCTGAGAGAGTTTAGAGACTTACTGACAGATGTGATGGTGTGAGTGGAAAGGCAGGGAGAGCTGGGTTGCGAAAACTGTGCAGGAGGCCCGAGGAAAGTCCTCTTGCACTCCTGCCTGCCCCCTGTTTATCCTTCAGGTTTCAACCCCCAAACTGAAAGCCCCTTAATCTTCTTTTTCCTTCACTGTGCTGGTCTATTTTTATTACTTTATTTTTACTCCTCACCCAAGGATATATTTATTGATCTTTTTAGAGAGAGAGGAAAGGGAAAGAGAGAGAGAGAGCGAGAGAGAGAGAAACATTGATCAGCTGCCTTCTGTACATGCCCAACCAGGAATCAAACCCATAACCTTTTGGTATATGGAACAACATTCCAACCAATGGAGCCACCTGTCCAGGGCTGTGCTGGTTTATTTATAAAACTTAATAACTCTCTTGCCAGCCACACTGTATACTAGGAGAGAAGGAACAATATCTGCTCTGTTCACTCTGTATTCTTTACTCTTTAATTTGAATTTATTGGGATACAGGTTTCAAGTGTACCATCACTCAATAAAATATCATCTGCACACTGCATTGTGCACCCATGGCCCGAAGAAAAGTCTCTTTTTGTCTCTATTCCCTCCCTGCTTTACCCTCCCCCTATTCCTCATCCCCCTTTCCCCCTGGCTATCACCACAGTGTTGTCTGTGTCTGTGTTATGTATATACTAGAGGCCTGGTGCACGAAATTCATGCACTCTGGAGGGGGTCCCCTCAGTCTGGCCTGTGCTTCCTCGCAGTCCGGGAGCCCTCGGGGGATGTCCGACTGATGGCTTAGGCCTGCTCCCTAAGCAGGCCTAAGCCGTCAGTTGGACATCCTTAGTGCTGCCATGGAGGCTGGAGTGGCTCCCACCACCACCACTGCACTTGGCAGATGTGAGCCCGGCTCAGGGCTTCTGGCTGAGTGGTGCTTCCCCTGTGGGAGCACACTGATCACCAGAGAGCAGCTCCTGTGTTGAGCATTTGCCCCCTGGTGGTCAGTGTGCATCATGGCAACCGGTCGTTTTGCCATTTGGTCAATTTGCATATTAGCCTTTTATTATATAGAACTAGAGGCCCAATGCATGAAATTCATGCACTGGGTGTCCGTCAGCCCAGCCTGCACCCTCTCCAATTTGGGACCCCTCGGTGGCAGTCGGACATCCCTCTCACAGTCCGGGACTGCTGGCTCCCACCGCTGGCCTGCCTGCCTGCCCGCCTGATTGCCCCTAACCGCTTCTGCCTGCCAGCCGGATTGACACCTAACTGCTCCCCTGCCAGTCCAATTGCCCCCAACTGCCCTCCCCTGCAGGCCTGGTCCCCCCCCAACTGCCCTCTCTCCCCTGCTGGCCTGGTCGCCCCTAATGGCCCTCCCCTGCTGGCCTGACCGCCCACAACTGCTCTTCCCTACCAGCCATTTTGTGGCCATCTTGTGACCACATGGGGTAGCCATCTTGTGCAAGGGTGTGACAATCAATTTGCATATTACCTCTTTATTATATAGGATTTTTTTTTGCTTAATCCCTACACCTTCTTTCATCTAGTCCCCCCAATCCCTATCCTCTCTGACAGCTATCAGTCTGTTCCATGTATCCATGCCTTTGTTTCTATTTTGTTTGTCAGTTTATTTTGTTCATTAGATTCCACATATAAATAAGATCATATGGTCGTTGTCTTTCTCTTACCATAATAATCTCCAGGTCCATCCATGCTGTCACAAAAGGTAAGGTTTCTTTTTTCGAAAGGTAAGGTTGCTTTTGTTAATGGCCGAGCAATATTCCCTTGTGTAAATGTACCACAGCTTTTTTTATCCACTTATCTACTGATGGGCACTGGACTGCTTCCAGATCTTGGCTATTGTAAATAATTCTGCAGTGAGCACAGAGGTGCATATATCCTTTCAAATCAGTGTTTCAGGATTCTTTGGATATATTCCCAGGAGTGGCATCACTGGGTAAAATGGAAGTTCCGTTTTTAATTTTTTGAGGAAACTCCTCAGGAAACTCCATACTGTTTTCCCACAGTGGTTATACCAGTCTGCATTGCAGTGCATGAGGGTTCTCTTTTCTCCACATCCTCACTAGCACTTGTTGTTGTTGATTTGTTGATGAAGCCATTCTGCAGGTTGTTTAATTCTGTATTCTAATGTCTAGTGCCCAACGCACAGTGGGCACTCAATAAATATTTGTTGGCAGGCTAGCTGGATAGTTTCTAGACTCTTTATTTACTTTCTTTGTTAATGGCTCTTCTGCTGTTGTTTATTTTCATAGTATCATATCCTACACATCTTCCATAAACCAAGTCCCATAACCCTATGCCATCTTCATATAGGAGGTATTCAAACAACAGAAAATATTTTAGCTAAAGGAGCATTTTCCCTCCAGAAGCTTATACTCAACCTAATCTATACTAATAAAAGGGTAATATGCAAAATTTGTCATGACACCCTCACAGTCATGACCGGATATGCTAATTAGTCACAGCCAGTATGCAAATTGACTATCACTGCAATACAATACTAAGAGAGGGATATGCTAATTAGCCCTGAAATGCTAGTCACAACCAGTATGCAAATTGACCATCACTCCAACACACAAGATGGCTGCCCCCATGTGGACACAAGATGGCCGCCACAAGATGGCTGGCAGGGGAGGGCAGTTGTGGGTGATCAGGACAGCAGGGGAGGGCAGTTGGGGTAACCAGGCCTGCAGGGGAGGGCAGTTGGGGGCAGTTGGGCCAGCCGGGGAGGGCAGTTGGGGGCAATCAGGCCGGTAGGGGAACAGTTAGGCGTTGATCAGGCTGGGAGGGGAGTGGTTAGGGGGTGATCAGGCTGGCAGGCAGAAGCAGTGAGGGGCACTCAGGCAGGTAGGCAGATGAGCAGTCCTGGATTATGAGAGGGATGTTCAACTGCCCATTAGGCATCAGGCCTAAATGGGCAGTCAGATATCCCTTGAGGGGTCCCAGATTGGAGAGGGTGCAGACTGGGCTGAAGGACACCCCTACCACCAGTGCACAAATTTCATGCACCAGGCCTCTTGTGTATTTATAATAAGAAATCACTTTTTATTTGTAGATTTCTCTCCAACTAGTGCATCAGATCATAACTTACAACAAGGCACAGTAGAAATTGTTGAGTGGTAGGCTCAGCATAACTGGAGAAACAAAGGGTTTGGGGAGTTACTCATAGATCCTACTTCATCTTACGTGGCTTCTTGAGAGGTGGCCGGCGAGTTATCTGAGGCTGGCAGGACGCCCTCCAGGTCATCTTTCTCAAGTCCTGCGTAGAGAACAGTCCATGCTGTCATTGCTTTGTGCATGTGAATCATAAAGTAATGCAAGAAATCCTTGTTCCACAACTGATGGGAGAGCCAGCCCTTGCTTTCTGAGCTCCCTAGGCAGGAGCTCTGTGCATTTTGGGGGTTTCGGGGTGCCTGGTGTTCAGGTTTTGCATAGGAAGCGTGTGTGGCAGACCTGTGACCTCTCCTTCTGAACCAGTACTGCTCACACCAACCGGAAAGGGCACCCTGCAGGAGATCTTTCTGAAGTGAGCCAGTTCACATCTTTACATAGATGTGCGTCTTTCCTGGATGAGCAGTTTCCCGGTCTGTCGTTTTCATCAGAAGTGACGGATGAGCTGCTGTTAGAGAGAAGGCTTCTGCTTGGTCCTCTCCGAGCCACAGCTTGCACTTCCAGCCCTTGTCCCGGCTGTGGATGTGACCACAGAGCCAGAGTCTTTGCATTCAGCCCTTGGCTGCCCTGGATTGGTGGCTTTCAGTTGTTAACTTTTTGACTATGACTGACGGTAAGGAATATGTTTCCGATTGCAGCCTGCATGCACATGTATATTTACATACCTGAGTCAAAAGTAGCAAAACAACTATACTTGCCCTACTGCATGCAGTGTACTCTGATGTTGGATCCTGTTAAAAAGAGCTGGGAGTGCCCAGGTGTTCGGTTTTACATGCAGGTGCATCTTGAAAACCATTATATCTAATTTTGAGATGGACTCTGATATCCTCCTTGTGTGGATGAGGAAGAAATCTTTATGTGCGATCCTAGCAACTAGTTAGTGGCAAAGCCACGGTTATAACCCATGTTTCCTGACTCCAATCTAGCATTTTTACATAAATATATCTGAGTCAGAATATAGCTTTTTTTTTTCTGTGTGTGTGTGCTTCACTTTTCTTTCTGGTTAGGTATTGAATGGCAAACTAATATGTGTAGGTATCTACATCCTATACTGTCCTGCTTGGGCTCAAATCACACCCTCTCTCTTCCTGCAGAACCCTGTTTGTTACCTCTTGGCCAGACAGCTCAGCCAGTTCAAAGTTGTGTATGTTGTACACTCAGAGGCAACATGCCATCTTACCACTGCTCCAGGCTCACAGTACAAAATGCAGATGGTTCTTGTCTTCAAATAGCTTCCCTGCACATTGGGGTGACATGGCAAGGCTTTATTCTTTCAGCAGAAACACATGGATAAACAGGGTTATTGGAAATGTGCTTTGGAAAATCTTGTCTACGCCAAGATTTTCCTCCCTGATAAAAAGGAATCAGCTTCCGCTGCAGAAAACTTAAAGCTGTGATCACAAGAGGAGAGAGAAGGAGCTGCAGGTTCCTGCCTTTGGTTTGAGTGGGAGAGGGACACCATCCTGGTTTAGGTGCCCTGACCCCCTCCCTTCTCCGTGGGCTCTGGCTCCATTGCAGGAGCTGGTGCCTGCCAGGTATGGACATGGCAACTGTGTTTTGCAAGCAGAAATTTAAAATATGCAGTCTAAAAAGTATGGGCACCATAGGACAAGATATTAAATATCTGTCCTATTTCACCAAATCTGAAAAATATGCTTTCTGTTCTTTAGCCCCTCCTCACCTGAGTCCCCCGCCTTTAGCTGCCTGAGGTCTTTGTGAGCATTGCCACACCTGAGTCCCTGGCTGAGGCCGGATGGAGACATGGGGCAGCAGGGAGAGAGGCGGAGGAGCATCCCTAGAATGCACTGTGGTTGGGCATCATCTCAACCCCCCTCCCCACATCATGATGGGCAGGGCAGTTAAGGAATTCTCCTGCTACATGTTATTTTACGGCTTCGGATCATCTGCTTTGATCCTGGCCCTGGGCTATGGTTACCTGTGTATTTGAATTTGTGAGAGTGGGTGCCCTGCCTCCTGTTCGCCCTGCCCTATTCAGGAGCATTGAGCCACTTCCTCCTTTGAAATGCAAAAGGCAGTTGTTCTGCTTTTGCCCATTACTCCTACTGTTGGCTGAGTGGTGCAGGGGGACCCCTTTCTGTAATATAGTGCTGTAGCTGGTGTAATTCTGATTTAGAAAAACAGCTTCACTTGGAGAGAAACATTAATTAGATGCAAAGAGGGAGTTATTTTATTCTTCGGGTGGGGGAGAGTGGGGATCGAGGGAGAGAAAAAAGTACCACAAATAAATTATCTCCTATTTGTGCAATGTTTTATGCTTGTCAGCTGTCTGTTGCCAGAGCACCACCATGTAGCTAAATACTTGTGACACCTTGCCCAATCAAGGTATAGCAAAAGGATGTTATGGGAACCTCTTTGTGACAACCTGTGCTAGTTTACATTAGCTTAACCAATCGCTTTTTCCTCTGTGCTTGGAGAAATTTGTTAAATTAATTCAGTTGCAATTAGCAGATTTATGGGAAAGTACCCTGTTATCCTTTAATTGGAGAGCATAAAACTACAAACTGAATCCGCTAGTTCTATTTGTGTAATAGGCAATCTATCTACGACAAGATTTGATCGATGGAGTCGTATGATGCCCTTGCCTTGTTTTATATTGGCTGTCAGCGCTTAACTGGGACTGAAGTATCTGGGTAACAAAAATTGATATAATGACTTAATGCGCCTTATTCTCTTTGAGCTACATCAGTTTAGAGCACTTCTGAGAGAAAAATGTCTGGAAAATATCAGGGAGTCATTTATCAACCTGTTTTCATTAGCATACTGCCTGGCTCTGGCAAGGATTTGAATAAAAAAAAAGCAGGATGGTACAATTTATTTCAAGCCCCATATTTCTTGGATGAAAGGAGACTTCTAATAAGAGAAAAATACAGAAAGATGCTTTTTCTAGCTGGTTTTCCCCTAACTAAAATCCCTACCCCTAAAGCATTTTTGTTTGTTTGGATTTTTTGCTGTTAATATTCTGGGGAACATATTCCTGTGAAAGTAAATAGAAAAGTAATACACAATGTATGGTGGCTATGATTGGTAGAGAGAAAATGTTTAACCACAACCAAAAATTAAACACAAATACCCAGGTGTGTTGCCGGTATGTGTCTGTCTGTCTGCCTCCGTTGTGCATGTTGTGTGTTAATAATACACAGTTAAACAGTGAACAGGGAGAGAAGTTCCCTGCATCAGTGGGTGTTTAGTAGCATTAAAGGATTTCAGAAAGTTTAGATGCAGCGTTTTTAGCTTTCTGGAGTTGGAGCTGAGAGGAAATAGAGACAGATCAAAATGTTTGTATAGTGGGTAAAATGCATTTGGTGTATGGAGTCATTTGTCCTACCCACCGTAGGATGCGAACCACAAGAGGTAATAATAACCGAAAGGCAGTTGCACGGGAGCGAGTCCTTTTTTGCATGAAATTTTTATGCATCAGTCAGCCTGCATACAGTGTGCCTAATGTATAAAATAAATTGGTGCATAAATCAGATTAAGAGCAGCATGTTGCCAACTTCTGCATTTGCACACAGGAATTCAATATGGATATGGAGAAATCCCCATTTTTTAAATCTCTAATAGGGCACGGGGAATATCTCAGGTGGATGTTGCACACAGGGGCATTTTATTCACTTATCTCCCCCGCTTCTCACCCTAATAACAACAGAAACAGTGCCGTGGGTAGTAAGAGCAGCAGTGCGGGAGTTTTGCTATGCCAGCTCTACCAGGAGGGTAGTGACACAGTGTTTAAGATAATACTGCAACCCTGTCTATAACTCCTAATTATGGCGAGGAATTGGTGTGCCAATCGATAGTGATTTATGGTGGGGATAAGCAAGTGCACATTGCTCACATTGATCTGCATGTAAATTCCTTGACATAATAAGAAGTTATTACCAATGACAGTCGCTGTCTGACTGCTAATTCATCGGCACGTCCTTCCATCAGCGAGAGCCACAGGACCTGCGGACTGGGTGTGAGTCGCCCCATGGTTTGCTTGTAAGTCAGGCCTGTACATCTGGTGGCCGCCGAGTGGCTATTGAGTAGATGACAGTTGAGGTCACACTGACCGTTTCTCTGTCAAATAGCAGTTCCACGATTAGCCAGCAAGACAGGGCATTTCTTACCTGTTTTTAAAGCAAGAAATATCCTATAGAGGTTTGACTCGGGGTTAAAAAAAATCGTAAATAATTTTCACAAATATTTTATCTATTAAATTCCTTTTCTTTACACCATTTGCCCAAAAGCCTCAGATAGCAAATTATTTATCTGTAGATTAAAACAATAATTACTTTTATCCCTTTTTTCCTCTCCTTAGGCTTTTTGCCCATTATAGTTTTTTTAACCATGTACCTTTTTTTTGCGTCTTAAATCTCATTTGCATTTATCTATTTCCACATTTCGACTGCCTCCCAGCTTTCCTAAACACAATTTAATCTTTAAGCTTCTATCTCTTTGTTCTTCCTTTCCCCCCTTCCCTTCCCTTCCACCAAGGCCTCATAAATTCATCCTTTATAGCTGTACCTTCTCCTCTCCTCAGCAGTCTGTGTTAACTGGCCTGAAGTCTTGCAGTTCACATTCGGAGCCCTGGTAGGAGGCGACCTGTCTCCTCTTCACCTGGTTTCAGGGGGCAGAATCTGCCTGCCTTGCCCGCAGCATCACCTTTCCTATAACCGTCATGTGATTTTAAAACATTTTGTCATGTCTGTCTGTGGCCTGGTTCTTGTTTTCCTTACGAGTCCGCTATATCAAAAGTTACTCATGAAACTGAGTGCTGGAGTGTGAGTTTTGTGTCCTCACCATTTTTTTATTCCCACTGGAGATAGCCATTGTTCTTTGCAGGAGAACTCCTGAGAAGTTGGAGTAATGGGCATATACCTGGACAACTGAGTCATTAACTCCAGGTGTAGGGTACTTGCTTTGCCTTGAAGCATACAAAAGGTTATAAAGACATGCGATTGTTTACTCTAGGTAGTAGCTACTGTAAAACAACTAATAATAAAAATAATTTTAATTTCAGACTGTTGTATTACTTAGGTCTGGCTAAGTTATGCTGCAGTAACAAATAACTCCAGAATCTCCAAGGTATAAAAACAATACAGATGTGTTTCTTGCTCTGCTTCTTGTACAGTGTAAGTTGTCAGAGTGGCTCTGATTGTTGTAATCACACAGGGACTCAAGATGGCAGAGCAGTTGACATCTTCAGCATCGCTGGACACTGAGCCAAAGAGAAAGAGAACCTTATAATCGACTTCTCGTTGTTAACAGAAGGGATTATACTTTTCAGAGGCTCTTCATAACAGACCCAGGCTGGACCTTCTTGTTAGAAGAGTATTTATTGTTTTCCAGTGGTTAGAATTGTGGACGTAAGCATTTATCAGCAGGCAGGTGTTAGAACTCAAAGCCTGGGATTTTGGCATTGGATTTGTAAGTGGCTGAGGTCTGAGAGAGAGAAGGCAAAGGGTAGGGTAGTGTGCTTTCTTGTTCCTATGGAGGACCCTCTCATCTTTATGACTTCTGTGTGACCCTCATATTCCATTCAAATTAAAAACAAAAGCTCCATAAAAGCTCAGTGGGTACCAATTATATTCCAGATACACATGCAACTCCCTATTCTGTCTGTTATGTGTATGTGTGTGCATGCATATATGTATATGTATGTATTTCTCACTTGCTCCACAGAAAAGCCTTACAAAAATAGGTGCTACATGGCTAACATCTGAGTGCTGACTTTTGCTTGCTATGCATTCACTGCTGTCTTCAGTGCTTTCCGTGAATTAATTCACTTCATCCTCACTGGCACCCTCTGGAACAGGTACTCTTATTATCCTCAGTTTGAAAATGAGAAAACAGGTGTAGAGTCTAATGGACCTGAGGCCACACAGCTCGGATGTGACGGAACCAAAGTTCAAACCCAGGCAGCCTGGACTGAGAAGCGCAGCCTGAGCCGCTCTGCTGAGCCGCCTTCCTCGCCTTTCCCGTTGCTGAGGGGACGGACAGAGCAGGGGAGTGAGGTTCAGCTGTGGAACCAGAAGACGGGATTCCAATGCTGGCTCTGACACCTGCGCTCTCTGCTGTTTAGGCAGCTCCTGGAGCCTCTCTCAGCTTCATTTTCCCCATCAGTGTACGCACACTCACTCACCCTTAGCTCAGAGGCAATGGTCCTTAGAGCGAGGAGCCCGAGCCCAGGGAATACATCATAAGAACCACTGGCATGCTGGGAGACAGTGTTAGAATTCTTTTTCTGATTTTTATAATCTAAAAATGGGAACGGAGCCCTAGCTGGTGTGGTTCAGTGGGTGTGGGTCATCCTGTGCACCAAAAGGTTGCTGGTTCGATTCCCTGCCAGGGCACATGCCCAGGTTGCAGGCTGGATTCCTGGTAGGGGGTGTGGAGGAGGCAGTTGATTGATGGCTCACTCTCACACCCATGGTTCTCTTTCTCTCTCCTTCTCCTTTTCCCTCTCTCTCAAAATCAATAAAAATATTAAAAAACACAAAAATGGGAAAGGGATAGGATAGATCAATACTTAATATTCAGACTGAACTGGCATCCTCCCATGGTACAAGTGTCTACCACATTAGCATGTACCACACACAGAGGGGCTATTCCAAAGGCGACCTGAGAATTAGTTCTCTTTGAGGGGCAGTTCATAGTGCCACCTTCCCCCCCTTTTTTTTGTCTTCAGCATTTTGTAAATTTTATTGGCTCTTGAGATGTCAGTGATGGTGTTAATATTATTTTTAAAACACTAGGTTTCCATCATAGTGTGAGCTCAGAGGATGTCAGTGATGGGGTTAAATTTATTTTTTTTTTAAATCCTCAAGTAACAGAGCCTTTACATTATACTTGATTATGAATTGGAGACTGAATAAAAATAATCTTTGGTTCCAAAAGAGATTCCTTGATTATGTCATGAGAAAGAATTTGAGAGTTGCTTTTTTTTTATTATTATAAACACAAGTTCCCCATTTTTCTTTTACAAAAATTCAAGCTTTCTTAATTTTTTACTCCAAATGCCTACCAGAAGTATATATACTAACAGACATATTAGGCAAAAAGCAGTTGGGAAAATGCTTTCTGAAAGAAGCTTATACCATGGAGAGAACATTTTGAAAACATGTTTGGAAAGGTTTCCATCATCATGTGAGCTCATTGCTAAAAACTGTCTAGGTGTATCATCTATAAAAATGCTCATCTCTAAATATTGTAAAAAATTCAGAAAAGGAATTTTCTAACCATTATAGAAGTCCTCTCAAGAAGGAATTTTAGAGGGTTTTGAATTCATTTGTGAAAAATATAAAATTGCCACATATTCTGGATAACTGACATCAAGGGCCATGAATTTAAACAACAATCTGAGCACGACTAGTGAGTGTGATTTAAAAAGTGTACCATGATTTAATAAACTCAGCCAGTGATGATTTCTCCCTATGTACTGTGGTGAATAGTGGCCGCCCTAATCTCTGGAACCTGTGAATGTTACCTTCTATGGAAAAAGGGTCTTTGCAGATGTGATTAAATTGAGGACTTTGAGATGGGGAGGTTATTCTGGATTATCTGGGTAGGCCCTAAATGCCATCACAGAGTCTTTATGAAAGAAGGACCGAGGTAGATTTGATGTAGACCAAGCATGTAAGACTCGTGGCCTGGGGACGCATGTGACCCACGGTGAATATTTTTGCGGCCCAGCCAACGTAATGGTAGGTAAGAAACGTTTTAATAAAAATTTTGTAACTTAATTTTTACAATATCCTGTTATACATAACTAGAGGCTCGATGCATGAAATTCATGCAAGAGTAGGCCTTCCTTCCCCTGGCTGCCGGCACCAGTTCTCTGCGGCACCCGGGACCCGGACTTCCCTTGCAGCCCTGGCTTTGTCTGGAAGGTTGTCTGGAAGAACATCAGGCAGGACATTCAGTCTAATTAGCATATTATACTTTTATTATTATAGATTATTAATAATGAACTACAACGTTCTCTAATGACTGATTACTATAATCGTGTTGCATTCATTCCCCTTACATACCTTATGTGCAGGTGCACCATTTCTTTCCACTAATACTAGCAGTGAATATTTTAGCAGCCGATTGCCAACATCATTAGTCTTGGACTGGTTTGGTGTGCGCAACAGGAAATACTTTGCTTTCAGAGAACAAGAAAAATAGGTTTATTTGCATTATGCTTATTAATTTGTGCAGTTATTCAGTGTCTGATAAGTTAATAGTCAAGAAAAAATATTTTTATTAAAATGTTCTATTATTTTATGTTACGATTACTCATTTATTTCATCCCTATGTATCCAGCATGTCTCTATTGAAATAAACCTACGTTTCTATGAAAATTGAAGCTTTTGGGTTTTTTTTTGCAGCCCATATAAATCTAAACCTTGTTTATTTGGCCCGTGTTAGCTTTTGAGTTTGACATGCTTGATGTAGACATAAGAGGAAAAAATAGTGATTATTGTGATGATTAAATGAGATAAATGTGAAAACTCTTGGAACATGGTAGGCATCCAATAACTGTCGAATGAATGAATGGAGTATGAATGTATACTGAAGAAATGGAGGCTCCTACTTTAAGCAGTATGCCTGGGCAAGTGTGGGCGATGGGTCCGGGTGTGCTTAATTCCAAAGTAGATGCTCTTTACACTTTGCCATTATCTTGTGAAGAAGTACACTTGTTAGAATTATCCATCTGTTACAAGTGAGACTTAATGGTGATAATGTATGGCTGATATCTCAGCATTGGGATGGGGCAGGAAGGATCAGGAGGTGCAGTACCAGGGATTACCTGAGCGGGCAGAAGATTCCTGCACTGGGTCTGACTGTGTTGGCCTGTGATGGTGGCCTTGGAGTTGGGAAAAGGATTTGAAGGGGGTTGTGGTGGGCTGGACTGTGGGGCTGTGATCAGCTTTCCTGTGGTTCATTTAACTAGGCAGGTAGCTTTAGGCTTTTGCCTAAATGTGAGAGGCTCTGAGGACCTGCCAGTGATGGAACCATAAAGGATTCATGAACACCAACTCCTCTTCCCCAAGAGGAGTGTTGGAAGAGAATTAAATCTTTGTATACTAACTAATTTTTAGGCAACCGAGGCGCCAACACCCATGACTGTGAGGAACAGGGAAATGTCTGCATGATAAAATTCGACAACCCTCAGACCTAGTTTTTAGCCAATCGCTTCACTTTTCTTTCTGACCACAGGCAGGAAAGCAGCTTTCACTCCAAGCGTTAGCAATAAACTCCCTGGACTGGGAAGTGATCTCTCTTCCAGTTCATCTCTAGAGTTAATAATGACGGGTAAAATAGCCAGGGGGCTGATGGGTGCTGAAGGGAGATAATAAGGATTACTGAGCTGGGATCACCCTAGACCAGCCAAACTGCACCCGTGAAAAGGGGAGCAGACCCTACAAGCAGAACCATAAGCCTGGTCAGCTCAGTCTTTAAACACAAGAACGAAGGCCAGTTCTTGGGAGTGTACTATTACTTCTTTGTACTGGTGGTGATGGAGTAGGGGGCTTCTGTGTTGTTATTGCTCCTGTGGCTATAATAACCTCCAACGAAGGGAATTCCAGCAGTAACCCTGGCTCACTTCTGATCCATTTCCCATCCTGCCTGGGTCATGTTTCTCCCGGGCTTGAAACCGTCCAGTGGTCCTCTTTAGGTTCCGAATGCTTACCAGTGTGGCAGGATTTTCTCCGTTCCGCCTCATGCCCTTCAGCCAGGTCACAGGCTACTCTATTTGTTCTCTGCAGAAGACTGTTCTGTCCCTGGGTCCTTCCTTGCACTTGCTTTTCCCACTGCCTTCACCTGCCCCCTCCTATTTCACCCAGCTAACACCTTTGCATCCTTCAAGTCTCAGTTTAAATGTCACTTTGTAAGGAAGGCCTTTTGTTGATTGCTTTTGCTTCTTTTGCTCTGTACTCCCCTAGCATCCTGAACGTCCACTTTTGGGATGGTTATATCATGTGTAATTGTGTATTCAGTGTCTGTCGGCCCTAAAAGACCATCATCTCTGAGTGTCCATTGCACAGGACCAGGCACATGACAGATGGGTGGTACATGTTTGCCAGATGAACGGGTGAAGGTTTTCAGGAGAAATGGTACTGTGTTATTTTGTTCCTCCACAGCTAGCATAGCACCTGACATCTAATGAATGTTGGTTGAACTGCGCTCAGTGGACAGGCAGTGGGCAAGGGTTGTTAGGGGCTGTGACTGGGATGCAGAGTATCACACCTCCTTCCCTTCATCCCATTCCAGGGCCGACCAGGTCTGAGGACCTCTAGAGGCCAATTGGGGAAGGGCAATGATGGAGTTTGTGGGGTAGATCATATATCAGTTGGCTTTTTGAAAAGAAAAAAAAAGGGGGACAAATATGCATATTCATCAGTGACAGATATTTCTAGAATTAATCAATTTGGAAAATTTTATTGCTACATTTTTAAATTTAAAAGAGAACCCAAAATGCAAGAGAGGCAGTTATCATGGCAGCCTTTGAAATCTGTTTGCAGCCTTGGGCTTCTTAAAAGATTCCCATATGAGTTGTGGTTATAGTTTTCAAGTGCATGTCCCATTTTTTGACCTGGGAATGAGGAGAATAATTTTTAGGTGATGAAAATAAATACTCAGCTGACTAGTAAGTACAGAAATGGGTCTCAGGGCTCTTGATATCAGCCCCACCATCTGAAATGTAAATATCTCCTGAAATTCCCATTTAAGAGCAGATTTCACCTGCAAGTAGACTGTTATCTCTTCCTGAAAAATATATACACCCTAGTGAGGGAATAAACACATCATTACACTTTCATGACAGATAAGCTTGGCTCTGTTGGGGTGTAAACTCATTTTTCTTGGGTTGACCTTTAAATAGTATTGCGCTATTGTATGGGATTTAAATCAATAATTTTGTCAAAGCAAAATGTACTGCAGGTTTTTTTCTTTATCATTTAAGCAGTTCTGTAAACTCTCACGGAGTAATGGATTTAAACGTGTTGTCCACAGGAAGGGAACAGGAGGAGGAGATGGTGTGGGGCAGTGGGAAGAGGGGTGGGGGGTGGGAAGCCACATATACAAACAGTCTGAGCTGCAGAGAGGCAGAAGCCTGATGGCTGCAGATCTGAGAGCTCCGCTTCCTCTTCCCGCAGCTGGGCTGGAGGTGCGGTGTGGGCTGTAATTAGTGGTGTAATGCCTTTTCTGCATTCCTGTTGTAAAGCAACAAAGTGTCCCAGGTGTGAGGAGGTTAAAATGAGAAGTACCCAGTAGTTATGAAGCAGCAATAATGAGTTTCCTTCTACTTACCATGGATTTGTGTGATATACAGCTTGCAATTAAGCATGGCTTGGTGATTCAGTGATTAATGTATATACAGCTCCTCAAGGAGGGAAGCCGCCCTCCCGTCACATCCTTCATGATGTTTACAGCTGGGTACCTATTAACAGGAAGATGGAAAGGGCCATTTACAATTCAGTAACCTTTATGACAGTGAACTCTTTAATCAGCATTTTATTTCCTTTGTAACACTTTAGTCATCTACAAATGTCAGAATAAAATAGGGCCATGAAATATTTAGGATCGGCATGTGGAAATTGACTTCCCTTGATTTAAGCTGCTGTGTCTTTTCATTTTGTTGTTTTGGGAGCTTTTACTTTTATTGAAAGACAATTTATAACTAAATGCTCCCAACAGTGACTGGCATTAGGGTAGGGAGAATTTCAGAGAGCCAAGTTCTGGTTCTATAAAATGTGTTGATGCTTGCTATATTGGGTAATAAGTTATTCAAATAAAAACATTAGCCAAGGGTGTGCGTTTCAGAGCGGCATTTAGTAGAGGTACAGCGGACTCTGCAGAGTTTATGACAAAATACCCCGACATATTTTAGAAAGGTAATTAAGTCTGAAGTACATCCATAATAATTTAAGTCAGTTATAGTGTGTACCTGAAATATGCATTATTGTCTCACATTATTTTCTTAGTGGGATTCTGGGACTTTTTCAATTCAACAATAACCACCTTTCAGCTTTCTTGCATTGTTGTAAATGTACGTAATATGTATTAGCAGAATTGTCATGTTTATATTTAAAGAAAACATTTAAATAGTGATATTGTATTAAATGATTGCATTATCATTTCTTACTCATGTCTTTTGTTAATCCATTTTAAGACAGTGAACTCAAACTTATCTCAAATGATGTATTTTAAAAATTAATTTTGGCCCTAACCGGTTTGGCTCAATGGATAGAGCATCAGCCTGCGGACTCAAGGGTCCCGGGTTCGATTCCAGTCAAGGGCATGTACCTTAGTTGCAGGCACATACCCAGTAGGGAGTGTGCAGGAGGCAGCTGATCGATGTTTCTAACTCTCTATCCCTCTCCCTTCCTCTCTGTAAAAAATCAATAAAATATATTTAAAAAAAATTAATTTTGGACAATGGTATGCTTTAAGAATTTGGCATGGTACAGTGCTACCCTCCAAAGGTTCCTGGTGACCTTGTTAACCTTAGGATGAGCCTCAGTTTAGGGAACTAGTTCTTTTTCAGGGGAAGTGAGAGTCTTGGTCTCTTGTGGGCAACAGAGGACTGCCTTTCAGACTTTTCTAGAAGATGGTGAGAAGGGGTTACCTTTCTTTTCTGCTGTGGAAACCAGTGATGGAACCAGCATGGTGCAGTGGAAGAACCAGCAGGCACTTCCAGCTTTGACAGGAACTCTGTGTCAGGGACAACTTCTTCCTTACCTTCTGGCCTTCAGTTTTCCCACCTGTACACTGGGAACTGGTTTACTGGACTAGGCGTGCCCTCACGGGCGCAGTGAGAGAGGAGAGAGGAAAGGGAATCCAAGGATAATAAATTAGGACCTTAAATCCAAACTGCCGCAAGTAAAGGGTTTCTGTAACTAAATGGCATAGATATGACTCCTAAAGGGAATGCCTTTACCTGGATGATGGAAGGAGGACATTGAGGGCTGGAGAAGGTCTAAGCATCTTATGAATTTGTTGTTGTTGCTGAATGAGTTAAAGTATCTATTGCAGCACTTAGCACAGAACAAGACACCCAATGTTATTTTCACTTTTCCTTTTCTTTAATAAAAGGACAGGCTCTCCAACTGTCTTCTGGTAAAGAAATCCCAATCTGTGAACTATCAGCAAGTTATTTGTGTTGGAACATTAATGAAGAAAGTTGCAGTACTCACCTTCAACCTGAGAGTCCCCCGCTACCCCCCAATCCAGGGAATGGGATGCAGAAAGGAGGGACACCCAAGTCTGGAAATCTTATTCTGGGCAAGGAAAGGGGCTCAGGGCTTGGGACAGTGGCGGGACACCATTTTCTCCAGTTTTCCATCTTACCTCCTTGCCTAATTTCCAGATGCCCTCAACAGTGTGCTTTTGAAATGGTTCTTTGGGACATTAAATGGGAGGTAGCAAGCAAGATCTCCTAGGGGGCACAGAAGGAATCCCAGACTCTCAGACTTTGAAAACTGGGGTTTTCTCATTAGAAGTGAGTTATCTAGGAATATTGTGGGATGGGCTGAGCGACCTCAGCAGCAAAGCTGGAAGCAGGCGTGGGTGATGGGAAAGTACTGGCTGTAGGGTAGGTGGGGCATGTGAGGGATGATGGGAAAAGGAGGATGGGCGTTGCCCAACATTACATGAAAGGTCCCACAGTGATGTCTTGGATGACAGGGAGGAGTGGGAGTCTACTAGTACAAAATCTTGGTGGCATTCGGTTTTGCCCTTACAGTTCCACTTTTTAACTCGTTGAACTTCTTCTGAATTTTTAAATTCATTTTTTAAATTAATGTGTTGTGAAACATAATCATAGACAGTTGGGGAAAAAATGAAAGAATAAACAATTGTCTATAATTCTGCCACACTAGCACTGTTATTATTTTTGTATATTCTTGTCTTTTTCCAGGGGCATAATACTACATAGCTAAAATCAGAACCATGTCAATTTTGTGTCCACCTTTTTTCATGCTACATAATAGGTATTTTGCCATGTGGTTTCATTGTTTTTATAGACATCATTTTTGAAGACTGTATGCTATTCCTTCAAGCATTCTATATTAAAAATAATTTTAAACATATTTTAAACCTTAGTATGGGCTATTTAGTTTGCTTAGTTTTGACCATAATAACAGATAATGTATATTTTCATGCATATGAATTATCCGTATTTTGGATTATTTTCTCAATAATAGAGTCCCAGGATAGAATTATTGGATAGAGGTGACCCTGTTGTATTACATCACTTACCCACTTATAGCCCCCAAACCTCCTCAAAGCCTTAGATGAGTTTCTTCCAACTTCTGGCCTATGTACCAGTATTTGCTCAAATTATTTTCATAAGATGCTATGTCTCTGTAGATAATTTTTGATATTTTGAAGGCTCATAAGGATCTAAAGTCATATGAATGATACCATTTATTTTAATTCTGCGTTAGTAGATGATCAAAAATGAGGAAAGAGGAAACTGGAATGAGGACTAGCATCTTTTGGGCACACTGGTATGTTAGGAATTGTTTAAACCTGCAATGTCAACTAATCTCAAAATAATCCCATGGATTGGGAATTATAGTAGCAGTTGGTTTTTTTCCCAGAGGAGGAAAATGAAACTTGGCAAGATGCAGGGGGCCTACCTGAGGTCATCCAACTTGTGGAATCAGAATTTGAACTCAGGTTTACCTGCCCAGAGCTGGGAGGTGCTCCACTCCGCCATGCACCCTTTGTCTAATGAAGTGAGGGAGGTGAAGCAGTCGTGGGGACCCCACTGTGCTCTGAGATGCGTGTAGAATGGCCCTTTGCTCCTTTGTAATTCAGAAACTTTTATTTTAGTCCCCAGGATATAGGGCTTTGTAGTGGTTCTGGTGCCCTTTGGCTGACCCATCTCATGCAGGTCTCTCAAATCACAACACATAATTTTGCTTTAATACCTGGGGGTGGTGGGACTGTAGTGGGCTGACTGAAAGGCAGCTGGTCAGATATTCAGAGGTCGTTAGGATAGGGTGTGTGTGTGTGTGTGTGTGTGTGTGTGTGTGTGTGTGTGTGTGAAGGCGCTGAGGCGAAGGGACTGGAGATGGGTCAGACAGGGAGAAGGCCGGGTCTTGCTCGGAAAGCCCAGGCGGGGACTGCTGTAAGGGGAGAGCCCACCCAGAGAGAGAGGTGCTCTGGAAGAACTGTTCAATGCCCTTAGAGAAACTCTCCACCTAACCTGTTGGGAACAATAGGAAAGTGGGGTTGCTCAAGGTTAGGGGACAGGTTCAAGGTCACCATGCCCATAGATGCCCAACACATTTAGAACCAGGGTTCTCTATCATCTCTACATTAAAGAGCCCGTGAGAGACACACGAGAGGAGGTGATGACGCCTCCCAGCAGGGAAGCACAGGGGTGGCTCTGTGACCCAGCCTTCCTGCTGCCTAGCCCTGGTCCGCACTGTCTCCTCTCCTCTGAGGCTGTGAGAGCCGGAATCACTACACGGGGAGGGTGGTTTTCCACCACTGGGTGGTTCTTACATAAGGCAGGAGGGCGGACAGGGTGGTGAGGGCTTGGGAGGGGCTTGCCCGTTGGTATTTGGTTTCCAGCACCTCTGTGCCCCTGCCGCTTTGCCTGCCAGTACATAGTTTACACTGAAGTCTGGTGTTTCCCCCTGGTAGCAGTGGGGACAAGGAATAAGAGTCGGGCTTTTTCTCTCCCCCTGGTGATTAGGACATGCTAACCCGCATTCCTTCATTCCACCGCTTTGGCCCCTCCCGGTCAAGATTATTTAAATGCTTATCCTTCCTCCCTTCCTTGACCTTTCTTGTTCAGTCCTAGTTCCTGGGTCTCACTTGTTTTGTGTTTCATGAGCTTAGCAAACCGTGGCCTCCAATTCCCTAGTTCTAGTGTTTTCACTTAAGATGAGGAGTGATGAGCCAAAGGTTTCAGGCTCAATCCTTGAGCAAAGGGCCGCTCTGACAGGGATTATTATTTATTTGTCATCTTGGATGTAATAAGCTGTAGGTACAGCTTCGAGAGCCCTTGATTTATTGCGCTGTCTACTGCCACTAGCGGGACGCCTGCTCCACCGCGCAGGATGAATACCACACTGTCAGCTCCGTCGATCTGTCTCCACCACTGCTCTCTCTCATAACACATTCCCATTTCATGCCAGAATACATAAACAATCTTTCATTATTTTGATGCCTTTTTCATATTTGTTCTTTACAGAACATAAAGTTTGAATTTATGGGTTTCCTTTACATTATTTCAACACACTCCACCATTTTCCGGGTTTGTGGTTTAACTCTCAGAAATTGGCTGCCAGGTGATTTAGTTATTTTGGCTTTCTAGTTTTATAGTTATTTAATATCGCAGTGCCAGATACTGAGAAAATGGAGTTCATGGGAGGCGAGGGATTTGCAGTTTAGGCTGTTGTCATCAAGGCGACGTGTTCACAGGGACGCAGCGTGGGGGTTAAAAACGAGGCATGGGAGGTGGGAGTCATTTGCTTATTTAAAAAAAAAAATCCCATCACAAAAATGTTATTTAGCCTGGGTCCTTGATGGAGCTTGAAAAGAAAAAGGGAACATCCCACAACTGTTTGGAATTAGCAAGGTTTTCTAAATTGGCTCTCTAATGCCTCCCACATTTTTTCTGCTTTTCACATAGCGCGCAGCATTCCTTATTTCCACTCTTGCTTTCTCCTCTCTGCCTCTTGCTTCCTTCACCCCCTTTTGCTTCTGTATGCGAGGCTTGGCAATATGGCCTCATTTTAAGGAGTTTCCATGTTTTTATGTTTAATTCCCCTACCTGGTAAGAGATCTTGTATTTGAAGGCATGTACTGAGGGATAGGAACTTGCTGTCTCTTTTTCTCTGGTAGACAGACAGGTTTGGGGAATGTATCATATACCTGCTTATTTATTCACTTATTTGCATTGTCCTATTTGCATGGGTTCCCCCTACTTACCCCTTCCCCTGCCTGCCATCTTAGTCTTTTATCTCAAGCTTCATCGTCTTAGTTTTAACCGTACATAACAATAATATGCATTCTCTAAATTGGGTATCTTAATTTTTTGATTAAAAAAAAGTTTTCCCTGTAATTTTCCTTGAAATTACAATTTCAGAGAGCTAACAGCAGAAAGAAATTCATAGCGTAGGTTGAATTGATAATGCCAGTACTGGTGATAAGGACTTTACATGTGTGCACGAGAGTACAGTGTGTGTGTGTGTGTGTGTGTGTGTGTGTGTGTGTGTCTCTGCTTATAGGCTATAGGTCAGTTCATGGAGGAGCCTGGTGAAGTTCCCTCCTCTTGGTGGTCCCTGATGAATGTAAGCCATTGGTGGGTGGAATTGTGTCCCAGTCAAGGTCAGTTAACTGTGTGGAAGTCATGGCATTTGGGAAGGAAGTCCTCCTCAGTGACAGAGCTGATTCGGTTCCGGGGTGAAATTCAGGCTCCTTTCGGGGAAGGTCTTTTGCTCAGATGCTTAATTACATGCCCGTGTCCTTTCCCTTCCACTCAGCCCTTTGAGGGGAAGGGGCTCAAGGTGAGAGCTGCTGTGCAGTTAGAAAGTTGTTTGGAACCCTGTCTCTTCCCTGAAAGACGTTAATGAATGTGGATTTGAATGTCATAAATGCAGGATGATTTTGTCACTCCTCACTTCCCTTGGCCGCCTTCATTAGAGAAGGAGGGGATTTGCTCAGCTCACATCACACTGTACAGGCCTGTTGTGGCTGGACGGGAACCCTAGTTAATTAATAGGAGAAATTTGTTTTGTGTCCCTGGTTAACAAGGAAAAAAAAGACGGTGCAGGTTGGTGTTGTCAGCAGAAGCTGCTTGTCACTTTGACCTGTTCTGTTAAGTGTTTGGTGTGTTTTCTCAGAGTAATCTGTGAATAACATTATAGCCCAGCCAGAAGAGAAACCGAGGGTGCAATCGCAGAATTAATATCTGGGAGCGTTGATAATTATATATCAGAATCTAATTTTTAGCACAGAAAATGTGTTAATGACAGAGAGGAAAACAAAAACCACTAGCTTCTCCCAGCAGGCCCCAAATTGTCATTTATTATTTCTCAGCTGGATATCTATCAAGTTTATGGGTTAATTTTTCTGTAGACTGTTATTTATGGGTTTTTGTTTGTTTTCAGCCATCATTACTAACAATACGGTTAATAGCAATCATTTGTTATCCAGCACGAGGCGTGATGCCTCAGATGAGAGCACTGAACTGAGAATACTCATTTGGTAGCTGAATAAGGCCCTGACAGGGCCCATTTATAACAAGCTCATTCTATAATGTCCATCCTATTAATAAAATTTTGCTGCTGTCTAATTAGAGATGTCTGATGTGTAGAGTAGCACTGCAGAGGAGACTTTTTGCGGCTGCCTTTTTTTTTTTTCCATCCCCCTGGTCTCTTCTGTCACCGCCAGGGCCCATCTGGGCCTGTAGGTTGGAGAAACAAAAGGGAAGAGAAACGAGCTGTGGCCGCGGGTTCTGGATCGGATGTGGCAGTGGCTCCAAGGCAGGAGTTCTTGCTGGCTCTCCAGTCTCCCTTCTCTTCATGCTGTGGTTTCACCTGTCCCGGTTGGTTGGAGATCTGCTGGTTGCCTCCCAAATTTACAGCGATAGGAAGTGTGGCCACAGGACACTGATTAATTTCCTAACAAACAGACCAAAGCTTCAACATCCAAGCCAGTGCTTAGCTCTTCAGAGCCATTGCCTGGGGAGCCCTCACATTTATCCTTACCTCACTATTGTGTCTCAGATTCTTCTGGAAACTTCTCTGGGTTTGTTAGCAGAGGCAGTGAATAATTTCCCCACGTAAGACTTTGGGGTGATGAATGAAAACATCAATCTCAATATTGTGGTCACACTTTAGAGAGAAAGTGGTTCAGTTTTATCCTTTTTATCCCAGTGGATCTTTCAGGCTTTTAAAAAAATTATTATTATTAAAAATAAACTTTGGGGCTACGTGACAGGATGTGGTCATCCTGTTGGACAAGGACTTGGAATGCTAACAGCCATTTAAAAATCCTGACGCCCTTCCTTGGCAGTGGCATGATTTGGGGAAAGTACCACATTGCTGCGCCTCAGCTTCCTCAAGCAGGTTCGGATTCCTGGAGAGAGAGTAGTCAGGATCAAATGACATGTATGCAAATGCTCTGCAGGTAGCAGGACCTCCCATATACTAATTATAATGATCACTATTGACCATAGTTTTTTTAGAACCCTATACCGAGCTCCTTTTGAAAAAGTCCTATTAAACATAATCATATAAATAGTTTTACTAACTTTACTGCCCATATTTCAAGAGAATTTTTGGTTTCCACTCTAAGGATAAAATGTAAAGAAATGTGTAGCACTGAAAATGTTTAGCATCCTGATTATGGCTTATTGGGAAGTTTGTGCTGCGTAGGGCGAAAAAGAGTTTAGAATTCAGGGAAGAAATAGTTTATTAATTTGGCAGGTGCTCAGAATCATACACCTTTGAATTAAGAGCACATGATCAGGCAGTACACTGAAGAATATTTTAAAATAGTTTTGTTGCTAAGTAACTATTTTCCTCTTTAGTGAACCCCCCCCCCAACATGTGAAATGTTTTGCAAATGATTTTTTTGAATAAAAATGATCATCTAATGTTTTTTTTCTCCCAGTCTATCTGTTTGATTTTAAAGGTAAAACATATATATGTGGTATATCTGTATATCTCTATTTCTCTATATATCTATATTTCTATCTCTATCTCTATCTCTATGTCTCTATATCTATATCTATATCTATATCTATATCTATAATCTATATCTTTAATTTCCATCCTAAGCTGTCAATGAAAGAGCTGTGTGGAGTTGGGCTTTCACAGGCCTGGGTAGTCTGCTGTTATTTTCCCCCTAAACTGCACTTGACTACAGCGTATCAACCCTTAATTAGTGCTACATTTTCTCCCTGTGATTTCTATTGATGTGCAGTACAGGAGACTGGATTGAGCCTCCACCTGACCGGTGTGCAAATTGTTGTAGAAAATTCAGCAAACATCTCTCTCCATTATCCACCAGCCCCCCTTTCTCTCTTCTCTCGCTTCTGTGTTTCTCTCTCCTTGTGTCTTTCCCTCTTCCATTCCTCTGAATAGGAAAGGTGAGAAGGAGGACGATAGGAATCAGGTTGAGTATTAGTGTTTTTGCTGGTCTGTGCAATAGAAAACGACAAGCGGTCGACTGGGCCCTCGTCAGCAGATCGGGAGGCAGGGAGGTGGTGGCAGGCGGGCTCCCCCCCCCCCCCCCCCCCCCCCGCGGCCTGGGGATGGCTGCAGCCGATTGTGAGAGCTGGGATGAAGTCAGCACTGACAAAGTGAGGGGATTGATGGATGGACAAAGCGGGGAACTGGATGTGAGAATGGATGAGGGCAGAGGGGGAATTTAACACAGACAAACAGAATGAAAGACAGAGAGGAATTGCCTGCTAAAGTATGCCCGCCCTTAGCTCCCACAGCAATTTACTTACTGCTAACTGAACACCCAAGGATTGTTTGCATCTTTGCAGATTTTCCTACCAGCCGTGGCAGAGGGAAGCTTGCAGATTCCGGCTAGTGTATGCCAGGCTTTCTCTTTCAATCTTCCCCTACACCTCCAACTACCTTCACTCACTTTCATTTAATTCAAACTGAGCACTTGATTATTTCCAATAAGTTCACACAGTGTTTCTGCAGAATAAATTTTCTTCCCCTGCCATTATTTTAATGTTTCCACTAAATTTACCTTAATCAGTTATTGTGCCTTAGCGCAGTAAATAATAATATTTACCAGCTCCTTTTGAAAATGTTTCTAGAAGGAGATCTGTTGCTGCTGTATGAAGGCGTGTGATAGTGATGATAATGCGTGCCTCCTTTGTGCAGGAGAAACTTGGTGGCTCTCCACCTTCATCCAGGAGGTATATATTAATGAGCGACTCAGTATTTAATGCTTGCAACATTTTACTTTAAGGCAGAAAATATGTGCTAATATAAACCCCTAATATGCTATTGTAGGCAAGGAAATAATTTAATAGGCAGATACCATGCTAAGTGATCTTGCCATCACAAAACCAAATTTGTAAAAAAGAAAAAAAGTAATTGGGAGACAAAAAAGGTGAATCTTCTCTCCCCCCTTGTGAGAAAAATGTACAGTATTTTAGGATACCATTTAAAAAATGGTCATTTCAGAAAATAAGCGTCTGTGGTCAAAATGCTGTAGGAGTCTTTGTTTTGTTTGTTTAAAAGAATATAACCAGTGATTGTATGAAGAAGTAGAAGGTAATTTGAATTATTAAAATTGAATACCACACTCAATCGTATATGTAAGAGTTTGTTTCCTTGTATGATTAAAGAAAGTGATTTCCTGAGATTAGTTGATTTAGAAGTCTTAGATAAGAATTAGTGTTATTAAAATTCCAAAAGAGAAGCCCAAACACACACACACATATACACACACGCACACATGCACACATGCGCATACATGCACACACCTATACATACGCACACGACAGTTGTTGGGAAAGTGAAAAGCGAATTTATCTCCACATTAATACTATCCAGCCTTAAGTGTGGTGGTTTAAAAATAAGCCACTGTGTTTTTGGAACATTCAAGGAATCTGGGACCTTATGGAGCTGGGAAGTATTTTCTTCACTTTGGAATACACGGAAGAAAACTGCATTTTAGAATTAATGCTAATGGCCTAATATTTCCTTTATTTATTTTTCATCTAAAAATAAAGTTTGTTTTTTGCCCTCCCTCCCTCCCTCTCTCCCTCCCTCCCTCTTTTCCTCCCCCTTCAAAGTAATGTCCTGGAAAGAGGAAGAGTCCCTGGATTTTTTGCTCTTTATTACGTTTTTTTAAAAAATCTTTAAGGGTGCTGGTTTACATGTCCTCACACTGATTTTGAGGCATATGTCTTTCTCATGATGTATCTCCAGATTCCACAAACACTTGATATCTGAAGCAGCCACAGAGTTCTAAGAAATCTGGGCTCTTCAAGACTTTCCGAATGCAATGTCAGCACCTTCACAATTAAAGCCAGGTCTTGGGAGAAGACTGTTGACTTGCTAGACATGATGAATGAGAGTTTTTAAAAAATGAAGTTAATAAGTTTTCTATTGCATGAGATCCGTGAGACGTATTTTCAGGTATGGCATAGATTATCTATCACCCCTACAGTGTTTAAAAGTGGATTTGTCTTCGAGCTCACTCCCACATTTCTCCGGAAGACGAAAGGCTGTGGCAGCCTGGGAGCTGTGCCACCCTCAGGTGCACATCCAGCATCATTTGGAGATAATGTGAGTTCAGAGCTGGCTAACCGCTTGGATGTTATATGGTATATTAATCCTCGTGTTGAGTAATTTTTCAAAGGTTGAAAAACTTGACAAGTGATAACATTAGGTTTACTCAACTTGGCTTGCACGTGGCCCAGAGATAAGATAAAGCTCAGTGTAGCAGGCCATCCAGGGTTCTGGTCTTTTTTGAAATGTGGACACTTTGGGCAAAGGATGGAATCTCTTCTCCCGCGAGGATCCATGATGTGTGAAGGCAGGTCAAGGAGGATTGGTTTCCTTTTGCATTCGTTGGGAGATTTATTTTTTATTTATTTATTTATTTATTTTTTTAGCCCTCGTGATCTTCACAGCTTATTTAAAAGCACATAAATAAAAATCACTACACCTGTGCTTTGCAGAAGCAGGTGCCTGAGCCCGTGTCCTCAGAGATTCTGACACTGCCAGGTGGAATGAGGTCCACGAGTGAGAAATTTATGTTTGCTATTTTCAGAGCACTCAGGAGGATTCTGACAGGTGGCCCAGAGAGATTCCCTTCCCCTTCTGTGTAATTTGGAGCCCATTTGTTTTATTTTTTAAATCTATATTATTTAAAGTATATGTCCTCCTTTTTCCCCATTAACCCTCTCCAGCCTGTCCCCACACCCCAACCAGGCTTTTACCACCTAATTGTCCTTGTCCATGGGTTACGCATATATGTATACAAATTCTTTGGTTGATTACCTCCCACCCACCCACTCTCCCCTGCCTTCCCTCCAAGATTCCGCACTCTGTTCCATGCTTCCATGTCTCTGGATCCACTCTGTTCATCAGTTTATTTTGTTACTTAGAGTCCACATATGAGTGAGATCATGTGATACTTGTCTTTCTCTGACTGACTTATTTCACTTAGCGTGATACTCTCCAGGTCTCTTCATGCTGTCTCAAAGGGTAAGAGATCCTTCTTCTTTACTGCTGCATTGTATTCCATGGTATAAATGTACCACAACTTTTTTATCTACTCATCTACTGATGGGCACTTGGACCGTTTCCAGATCTTAGCTATTGAAAATGGCACTGCTATGAACATAGGAGTGCATATTCTTTCTGATTGGTGTTTTGGGTGTCTTAGGATATATTCCAGAAGTGGGATCACTGGGTCAAATGTGGAGCCCATTTGGATAGATGGATAGATGAATAGACAGATGCATCCCTCCATATCTTTATGGTGCATCCCTCCATATCTTTTGCCTTTTGAGTCTTATGTTGGACTAGAGGCCCAGTGCATGAAATTTGTGCATTCAGGGGGGGTCCCTCAGCCCGGCCTGCACCCTCTCGCAGTCTGAGAGCCCTTGGGGTAGCGAGCCTAAGCCGGAAGTCAGACATCCTTAGTGCTAACACGGAGGCGGGAGAGGCTCCCGCCACCACCCCTGTGCTCACCAGGCGTGAGCCTGGCTTCTGGCTGAGCAGAACTCCTCCTGTGGGAGCACACTGACTACCAAGGAGCAGCTCTTGCGTTGAGCGTCTGCCCCCTGGTTGTCAGTGTGCATCATAGCTACCCATTATTCCGCTGTTCAGTTGATTTGCATATTAGCCTTTTATTATATAGGATGGGTAATAAACAAAGGAAGGTTCACTTCAGTATTGTTTATGTCTCTCACATTAATTCAGTCTCATTTTCATTAAACACAATATCTGTTTACTGTAGAAAGTTTGATATAAGTCATAAAATTCTGAAGAAAACAATTATCTGAAATCTAACCATCTAGAAGTTACCACTGTTAATATTTTGTGTGTCTTTCTATCGTTAAGAAAACATTACAGTTTACAAAATGAGAATCATTTCATAATCTTATTTTGCATGTATCAATATGTATTTTGAGCACAATCTCACTTTTTCATTAATAATACTGAAAAATGGTGTTTAGTGGAGGCATAGGCTATTTGGCTAAGTTTTTTTGGTCAGTCCCTTATTGTTGGGCATTTATGCTACTTAAGTTTTTTTCTGCATAAATGTAATTGAAAAGCTTTAATCTAACTGGCAATTAATGATAATTTTATTATTTTTAATTAAAGTTAAATTGCCTTTTCTTCTCTCCCCCTTCCATCATTTATTCTTCCCTTCCTCCATCACATCTGTCTGTTCATCTATCCATCCATTCATCCATTCTTGGTTTATGAACATTTGATTGATTTATCATGGTTTCAAAAGACCAATGTCTGCCATATGAATAGCTTATTTCTAGAGCCTTAGAGAGTATAAATTCTTCATTAAGTCATGGCAGCCTTTTAATGTTATTAGTACTATTAGTATCATAATCATCCACTTTAGCATGATCGTATCTCAGTGCTAGGAAAGATAACTCTGAAGACTAAGCCAATGGTGAAGGCAAGAGGCACAGAGGGTGAGGCACTCAGCTGTACTCACTACAGCCAGAGCAGTTTGACTTTAGGGTACAACATCAGCTCTTTTTAAAATAAGAAAGTTCTCCTGTGTATTTGATCTAGTGTAACTCCATTCTTTTCAGAGATGAGGATACTAAGGCTGAGGAATCTCAATGACTGACATCTTTCACAGTTTTTCACAGTTCTCTGTCCCTGGCATTCTTTTTTTTTTTTTTTTACTGGCAGCTCTACTTTCATGCTCAGTTCCATTAGTGAGCTCAGACCCATGAGAGAAGAAGGATAAGGTGGCTTTCTCTTGTTCAATTGAGCCTTATTCCACTCTTTTTGGTCTGTCAGGGTGATCTGTTTTGTGTTTATTAGTGGAGGATTGTGTATTCATTTGTCATTCATTTTCCCCAAATACCCGGTAATGTAGCAGATATTTAAAAATTGCCAATTGGAGAATGTTCTGCTATAATTTTAGTACTGGTTAATTATCAAATGGGAACTACCTATGCTAGTAAACATTGTGCTGGGCAGGTCAAAACATCTCTGGGATTCTGTTTCCTCAGTTATAAAAATAAGAGTGCTGCTGGTACTTTCAGCTCCAGGTTGGGTTCAAGGAGAACTCTACGAAAAGAGTAACATGAGTTTTGCAAACTGAAAGTACTATTAGGAGGTCATGTGAGGTTAGGTTTCATGAAAGACATGGAATTTTAGCTTATCCTTAAAAACAGGATTTAAATAGGCAGAGGAAAGGTGAGGAGAGCATTCCTGGGCAGGGATAGTGTAAGAAAAAGGTGGTAGAAAAATAGAAAAGAATAAGGAGATCTGTTTTGCTGGCATGGCAAACTTAATAGAAGAGTAAGACATACCAGTGTTTTCCATTTTTTAATCCATTCATTCTACAAGTATTTGAATATCTGTTATTAAAAAATACATGCACAGATATGATGGTGGTAAGAGCTATGAAGAAAACCAGAGAGTAGAGAATGATGAGGGTAAGTGTGCAGCTCTTTGAGATGGAGTGGTCAGAGAAGATCTGAGTGCAGTTCTCAGTGATGTGAGGAAAGAAGCCATGGCGAGTGTGGGAAAAGTAGAGGGAACAGTAAGAACAAAATCCTGAGGTAGGGATGGAATCTATTCTGTGGCCGACACATTGGTCACCTACCCAATAAACACCTCAGTCCCTTTGTGGTGGCTCTCAGAACCTAAATTCTGTTACTTGCAACCTAAAGCATCATAAAAATATCTTGGGACAGTCTTCTGTGTCTAGTAAATTTGATTTAAGATCTGCTCAAATGTTACATTGTCTGAAAGTCTATCCAACTCTGTAAAATAGAACAAAGGCAGAAATACAAATCTGACATTGATTAAAAGTCTTACATACTGTTAGGTTCAAACCAGTGGGGGGTGGGGGCTCAGCCTTTATTCTGTGCACAGGAAAGGAGACCACAGGAGTTCAATAGTGCCATTTAGACTGAGTCCCCCTCCCCTGCTGTCTCCTCACATGACTGTTGCTCAGGTCCATCTTCATAAATGCTGATTTCAGGAGTTCATTTGTTTCACATAAAAGGTGAGTGACTCCATTTATAATAAATCTCAGTGTGGTGTATGCTATCATTCCCTTCATTTGACCTTGGTGGAACAGGCTGATGGGGCAGTGAAAAGTATGATATGAAAAATGAGTGAGCAGAGCAAAGTGAGCAGTGAATCAGTCTTGTGTGTGATTAGCTGTGAAAAATTTCACCAACATGACTCAGTACACTTTTTCTTTTCTCTCTTTTTCTATCCCCTCCTTTTCTCATAACTTGTCAGCCATCCCACAGGTGAGCTTTCAGACACCTGACTGCTTTGTCCCCACCAGGAGTCATCAGATCCTTATAAGGCTTCCTGGATTGGGAACTCTGAGGTGACAGAGAGTGGGCTCAGAGGAGGAAAACATTTTTGGGGGCAGTGGCAGCTAATGGAGCTCAGCTGAAGCCTTAGGGAGTCCCCTCCACGGGCATGATGAGAAGACACAAGTGTGACAGGATGACTTCGTAGGCATTGTAAATCTACAGCTATTCCTGGGGGCTCAGTGATTCGTGGTTGAGGTCTCCATCAGTTCCATTTGCAGAGTCAAGCCCTATAAAAACAGGGCAATGGCATGGTAAATCACGCTTCCTGGGGAATTGTGGGATCTTGCCACAGAGGGCTTGAGCATATAAAACGGGAACTTGCCTTTAATGGAATGGCTCTTATTGCTAAGCTGCAGAATGAAGCTTAGCAAATGAAGGTGTTTTTGGAAGAGAATACCCTACTGCCGTTTGTGTCTTCTGGGGAGGCTCTGTTTCAGTGTCCTCTTTGCATGATATCTATGGGGCAGGAGCAAAGGGGGGTGATGAGTGGCCGGAGATGCCTCATGTGGCCAACCTGGCCATACAACTTGAGTTACTCTTCAGTGTTGCTGTGGGACTTTTATATCTTCCCATCCTGCCCTTCCAAGGAGATGACATATGTTCATCTTAAGGACCAGCAGTTCATGGAAGTGGGCACCTGCTAGCAGTTCTTTTGATGGGGATTACGGAGGTGTCCTTCGTTCATTATTTGCTTCCTCTACATGTGTTCTTTGCCCACTGGGTTAAGCTTCAGTACTTCAGATATTTGGGGCCAAGTTTTGTCCTATTTATTGGACAAAAATTATTTTTTAGGTTTTTTAAATGTTTTATTGTCTCAAATGTAGTCTCCAGCTAGTGAAGAAGGAGAGATTCTTACAGGGTGTATTAAATGAACTTTAGAAAATACATTGTAATTGCTTTAAAATGTTCCTGCATAAATGGATAATTTTTCTCAGGATGGTCAAACATGACCCTACAATCTCATTTGCACCATTTATTGCATGTTAATTGTTGCAACAACAATGGTGCTCCAACACCTAGTGTCACTCACTGGTGAGTGGTTATCACCACACGCAAAGCTTTGCAGATTGGGGCATGCTTTACATTGCAAGGCACATCTTAGCTGGGCTGTTCTTCTCCTTGTGTCTCTGTTTTGTCTGGAACTAGTGGATGTTCCAGGCAAGTTCTTCTCATTTCAGATGTTAGAGGGGCAGTGGAAATATATGAGTCCTTAAGTGTTAGACGCAGAACTGGCCTATTGTCACTTCAGTTCACATTCCATGCACCTAATGAAGTGGCCAAGACTATAATCATTGGGTTATGGATTAATACTCTAGTGGTTGGAATTACAAAATCACATGGCAGAAGGTATAGGTACGGAGAGAGTGAATAAATGAGAATGGTTTTCCAATGTACCATTAACTGTTTATTTAGTTGACGTGTACTTTATTAAGCACCTGTCATCAGCCTGGTTTGGTTCTCCATCATAAATAGGACAAAATTCAACTTTAATTCCCCTCCCAATCTTCCATTGTCTTTGGTATTTAGTTAAAGTATACAAAAAATTAAAAGTGGAATTTAGAAATATGAGAACAATTGTGTCATTGAGAATCATTTCCATCATTGTGTGCTCTGTTACCATAGTCATATTAACACTTACGTTTATGAGTGGTTGTTGCCGAAAACAGGGATAAATATCTCAAAGCAGACAAATATCTCAGTCAATAACAGTTTATTCCCATCTTGGGTCTTGGTTGTTAATTTTGGTTACGTGACTTGACTTGAGCTTGTAGAAGAAAGTGAAGCAAGTTAACAAATCATCAGATAGATCCCTAAGAGAATAAAAAGAGAACTAGATTAAGGCAAATTTTCATTTGGCATTGATTTCCCCAAAGATATAGTCATACAGCAAACATTACAAGATTGACAAGTGGGTAATAGATGCATAACATGTCCAAACAGTTAAGCTGTTCTTCAATTAACACCCAGCTCCATAATGCCAGCTGGACTACCGAGTTTAAGAAGCATGTAGGAAATTTGGCAAGAGTCCAGAGGAACTGTAGCGATAATAATACTTTGTAAAGTGATATATCTGAAGAGCTTTTGGAGTTATCATTATTTGCCTAAAACGAGAAGCTTGAAGGATCTTCTTCTAATGTATTGGATGGTTCCATCTTAACCAGGAAGTGGATAAAAAGTTTAACATTTCAGCATGTTCAAATTGTTAGACCTGCTGGAGCACTCCTTTCACTAGCTGAATTTTCTAGTGATGGCCCAGGTTTGTTTCCAAGTTGTGGAGAAGTTGTCCATAGGGGATTTAATTTTTAACTTTAAAAGGGCGCTCTACAGGTGGTTGTGTAGTGTTCCCCTGGAGGCAGGGAACCGGAACCTTTCTGAAAACCTGTTTCTGGTTGTTGAGGGAGAAAGCAGGATGGCACGCAGCACTTTAAGGTAATGAGGGTGCACCCATCTCCCTGTTACCCTGGGAAGGCCATGGCCAGTCTGAGTGGGCAGGCCACAGGCCCTGTTGCCGAGAGCTGTGGAGTCGGGGAGAACTTCAGTTTCCATGGGAGATGGACGGTCTCCTTTCCCAATTAATTTATGAGCTGGATCTGGTAGGAGATAGCTTAAGGGTTTTGAGGGCATTATTTTTCCTGTATATTATAATGTTGTGTGGTTTATGCAAAGGGCTCATAAATTAGAGGCTGAAACCGAAAGCACCTCTGTGCATCTCAAGTACACGTTTACAGTGCCTGTCTTCCCTACTTAAAATAAAATTTAAAATTTAACAAGGGCTATGGCAAGCTCCTTGTGTTGTTTTCTTTTTTTAAAAAATATATTTTTTTATTGATTAAGGTATTACATATGTGTCCTTATCCCCACATTATCCCCTACCCCCGCTCATGCCCTCACCGCCCCCCCCCCCCCCCAATTCAGAGACAGAGAGGCATTGGTTGGACTGTCGGGCCTTGGAGGGAAGGAAGGGGAGGGTGGGGCTAAGGGGGAGAGATTAACTGATGTTGTTTTTTACTTAATCCTGAGTTTCCATGTATTCATACTCCAAGATTGTTTCCCTAAATTTGCAGTAATAAAAATTGCTGAGTTTATATCTTATCATATAACCTAAAACTTGAGAAGTCTGCAACAGAATATAAAACCTTAGTGAAATATGAAAAATTATACACATGGGAAGGAAGGAAAAATAAGAAGCACAAAGTTGGTGCAAAAAGGAGGCATCGTGTGTTGTGCAGAGAGCCCGAGTCCAGGAGACCTAGAATTTTGTTTCTCCATCACTGGTCGTGTGATCCTAAGTGACTCACTTCACAACATGTCCTGGTTTTTCCATCTGTGAAATAAAAGGCTCGGATTAGGTCATCTCGTGATTCTTTTTTTGGTTCTAACCCTTTGATCCACGGTCTGTGTTAAAATTTTGTTTTCTTATACCCATTCTGTGAGCAGAGATACTCTTAGAGTATTAGACTTTACCCAGCTTAACTGAATGGTCTTCAGGCTAGTTAAGGAAAGTGTGTTGTGCCTTCTGGATGCAGGCATGTGAATTTGGACCATCTCATCACTCCTGTGCTTGCAGCCCACGTGGCTAATTAATTGTGGCACCTTTTCCTGTTGAGCCAAAAATCTGCCTCAGAATCCTTCTCATCACAGCCTGGTACTTACCAGGGGACCAGAGTTGGCTCTGGAGATGAAACCTCTTTACTTTCCCTGACATATAGGTGTGTGTGGGAGGAGGGGATCGAGAAGAAATAGATGCCCATCTGAAATAGCTTCTAGTCTAAAGAAACAGGTAAGGAAGCATGAGAAACCATGTGGAGGGTGGGGACTCATTGTGGGCAGGAGTCAGTTTGGATTTTCATCAAGATGTTTTCGTGAAGATGTTTCAAATCACCAGCACAGCTGTGCTTTATCCATGCAGTCTCATCCTGTGGGTACAGAGAACGCTGTGGAAGATAGGTTGAAGTGATTTAATACATTTGACTTTTCAACAAATACATATTTGAAGTCACTAGTCTTTTGCATAACCATTTTGTGTTGGCTCTGATCTGAGGCTGTTTGTAATTTAATGTTTGTGACATTAGCCTTTGAACCTAATAGTTTCAACACTGCTCACGCTTTGGGAATTGTCATTTATTGCCCTGGATAGCTCTGCTCTGAGCATTTTTGAGACTGGACAGGGGGTGGGGGATGGGTGCGGGGGGGAGGGGGAGGGATGAGAGTAATTTTATATTTGATGACAGAGAGAAGGAAATAGTTTTTATGTAAGTGTTTACACATTATAAGCATAATGCATGTGTAATTTCTGCATATCTTATAAGGCATTTATTATTCTATATGTGCCCTCGTTGAAATTTATGGTAAGAAAGTGGCAAAGGAGAAAATATATATTAAGTTTTGGGGTTTCATTGTATTCCTAAAAGACTGTTGTCAAATCTCTTGACTTTTTACAATGAAAGAAAATGTCCCAGTGATGGAGTATTCAGGTTTCTGGATGAATTCTTCTGCTGGCACCTTGATCTTTAGGATGCAAGCAGCACTGCCAAGGCACCGGCTCATCCCCTGCTCCCAGCTCAGCTCAGCTGTGCACAAGGGTCCTTTTCTAGGTGACATATCATGTTGTATTCCAAAGTACACTTTCTTTTAATTTACAACTTAATTTTCAACCTAATTCAGAAGATTGATACTATAATGCTATTTGCAGAAGTATTGAAATGTCAGTAAGTTTTATTGTAGTAATAAAGAGTATTCCATATATCACACACTCTATAGGGATCCTTGCTTTTTGCATAGATCTTCATAGCAACAACCAGTGACTAAATGCTGGCAATCATTAATTTTTAAAGAAGACATGGTTATGATGAGTTGAGGAATTAAGGCTGGGGGTGAAGAATGAACTTTAATTTTTTGACACTTTTTTTTTTTGGGTTGCATACTGAGGTGAGGCGACAGCAAGATTATAAAAAATGGCCCAAATCCCAGGTTCCTAATGCTTAAAATGCTGTCTGCTCATAAAAAGATTTCAGTTAGGGAGAGGCCATCTTTGAGCTTCTCGTAACAAATGGGTATCAGTGGCCCATGAAATAATCAATGCCACTAATCCATCCTAGGGCCTGCCAATATGTTAATGGCCCTGGTGCATCGTTATTGCTACAAGACCATAAATCATTCCAGTACCAGAATGCATCGCTGTCGAGGCCTCAATCCTCTCGCCTGGAATAAAATGCTGTCTCCTAACAATTAATGTCCAAACATTTTGCAGCTTTGTGCCTTGATTGTTTTCAGATGCTAAAAAAGTAAGTAGGACGGATTGTAAATCAATAAAACTATAAGACAAAGTGTTTTAATAATAGGAAGGTTCAGAGTAAATCATAGTTCTGTGTTTATTATTGCTTTTGGGGTTATAAATAAGAGTTACTTTCTGCTACCCAGCAAGGCTACTGTGTTAACGGGGAGTACCCGGTCTCTGAGTGGGGTTTCCTTCTGTCATGCTACCCTGAGAGGCAAGAGCAGGCCAGTTGGAGCCACAAACCCAACTCATTGCTGTAGGCAGCATTGAGTATGCAGTGGATCTGTTTTGTAGCCGGTTCAATGAGAGAGTTCCCCGTGGAAGTGGTGAAAGTAGCTCAGCGTAGAATGGTGTTTTTGGCAGCATCAGGCTTCAAATAGCCACCTGGGTGAGATTTCAGTATGTGGTTATTTACTTGGCTATGGTGACACAGGTTAGAGGATAATTTTAAAACAACATTCAAGTTATTAGAGGTGTTTAGGAGCTTCCACTCATATATATTTACATTAAATTATTTGACCTGGGAGCTTGACTTTGGCCATAGACATACAGGGTGGGGCAAAAGTAGGTTTACGGTTGTGAATATGTGAAACACAGTTTATTCTTGTATTACTTATTGAGTATGGTTTTATTTTCCATACTAACAACTGTGAACCTACTTTTGCCCCACCCTGTACACGCGCTGAACTGGAGACAAAGGGAAGAAGATCTCATTTAGGAAACAGAGTCGCATCTAATTGATCTGACTCCCTTTGGTCGGTGCCAATTTAGTCCCGTGTCGAAGGTGTTGAGAAACATGATGGAAAGTCGTTAGCACATGTACAGACAAAGCCTGCTTCTGCCCATTGTAGTGTTGCTTGTTCTACAGCTGAGCTTGCAGCGTGAGCATCCAACCTGGGAAGGTGGGCTTGTCATTTTCTTGGGAGCAACACACCCAAGGGAGCATTGCGGGGTTCACCGTGAACTGCCCCTGGTAGGCTGTGTCGACTTATTCTGGATAATGACTATGAATGAAACGGGGACATTTAACCCTTGCCGAGCCCAACTCCATGGCAGGTTCAATGCTCTAATGAACCAAGAGAGGAAACCATCAAACAGAAACAGAGCAGAAGGTGGGGGCCTGGATACCTCTCGCTTTTAGCTAGACGGAGCTATGATGTTGAAAAGACACCCGGTTCCCACACAAACACAGGAAGTGTCATGCTCCCAGCACACATCCAGCAACCATCATGTGGCAGGAGAAGGAAGAGGCTCTTGACCTCTGACGGGACACCCCTTAATTGTGGATGCAGGTCCCTAGCACACGGCTCTGATGAGTGTCTATCGTTTATTTTGGTGCTCAGGAAACAGCACAGGAAAAGGCCACAAAAAACAGTGGCTCCATATAGACAGAAAGACAATTAAAACTGATATGGCTCTTAACAGAAGTGGCAAGAGCAGGCAGGATGGAAGTAATTTATTCAACGAATTGTCCAAATACATAAAATTGCACTGATGTATGGTGTAGCGGTGGGACAGTGGAAAATTTGATAGTTGTTTCCGTTGTATGAATTACTCAGACAGGATGCCTTTGTGAAGTATGGGGGTTTGTTTAATGTTCTGACAACAATTTAGATCCTGTTATGGTTATTGCAGTGTAATGCCGTAGTAAAAATTGAACATGACACACCAGCAATTTATTATTTGTGTGTTTTTTAACCTTGAGTATCGGATTGTTTGTCCAAGCATATCCTTTGATTTGCTATGAAATTTATTGTTGATAAGAATAATCAGATTTTCATTAGAAGCCAAAAAAATTATTTTTTTTATGCCATGAACCATAGATCTAGGGGAAAAATATTCAAACGAGGCTACAGGACTTATGACAGGTAGACTCATGACATTATATGGTAATTCGGCATGAAAGAATAATTGTGACACTCTACTTGGTTGTGGAGTATAATCGTGCTGTGAGGTTCAATTCACTGAAAGGCCAAATTATCTTCAACTACATTAGTCTGACAACCTATAATGCTTCACAGAGGCAATTTGTAGACGTTTCACAGAGAGCCAGCAAACAGGGCTCCCCATTATGCTACCCATTAACAAATTTGTTTAGGGGAAAAAGTAACTTTTCCATTTTCCTGACTGTTTTTAAGCTTTGAAACATAACAAATATTTAATAGTAGTATTTGCATTGTCATTTACTCTCTTAGTGTTAAAATTTACCTGCGGTTTGGGAGGAGAGGTTTCTCTTCAGCTATGCAGCCTGAGAAATATTGATATTTTCTTTGACTTAAACAAGAGCATGGTGTAGTGGAGGGACCATGGCATTTGGAGGCAAGAGGCCTAGATTGTGGTGGGAATCCACCCCAGACCTTTCTCTTGCTAGCTTTTGTGACCCATTCACGTTAGGCCTCAGCTGCCCCATCTCTCAATGGGGGATTATCTGAGAGCCTCTGTGTGAGGGTTAAGATTCGTGGTTCTTAGTACAGTAGTCCCCCTTATCCAAGGGGAATACATTCCAAGACCCACAGTGGCTGCCTGAAAGTGCAGGTAGTACGGAACCTTATACACTATGCATGTTCCTGCACATACATACTTATGGTAAAGCTTTATTTATAAAGTAGGCACTGTAAAAGATGAACAATAACTAATCAAACAGAACAGTTATAACAATATACTGTAATAAAAGTACGTGAGAGGCTTTCGGGGCTATCATTAAGGAAAAATAGGGGTTACTTGAACACAACCACTGCGATACCACAACAGTTGACCTGATGCCCAAGACAGCTGCTGTGTGACTCACAGTTGAGTAGCATATTGAGGCTGGATATGCTGGACAAAGGGATGATCTACATCCCAGGCGGGACTGAATGGGACTGAGTGGGATTTTACAGCGCTACTCACAACAGCGCACAATTTAAAACTTAGGAAACGTTTATGTCTAGAATTTCTATTTAATATTTTCAGACCACAGTTGACAGTGTGTATTTGAAGCTGTGGAAAGTGAAACAGTGGATAAGGGGGGACCAGTGTATTGTTTCTAGCCACTGGGAAGACAATTTTGAGAAGTTCAGGAGTAGCAGAGCACTGGCGTTTTGTACTGCTGGTTTTAGGGAACGGAGCCTTGGGATGGACAAGTGCAAGGCTCTCAGCCTGCGATGGGCAGAATTTCCTCCTGAGCGTGGGTTGCCTGACTGCACCTGTCTGTGGATGCCTCTCTCTAGAACAGAACCCAGGGCTGTGCCAAAACTGAGGGGTGTCCTTTTATCATCTCAAATATAGAATAAACATGTTTGCTTTTTTTGGTAATGAATGAAAAAAGCTACTCCTTTGCTATAGAAAAATAGAGGTGCAGAATATTTGATGGACTTAAAAATGTTATTCATAAGTCATGTCAGATGAGTCCTAAAAATGCTGGTTATGTATGCAGGTGTTTCTGCAGGTGGGTATATACAGAGATGTCATAAATATTTAATAGTGTTTTTCTATTTTCACCCGGATTTTTGGAACTGGGAGGATCCAGGCCCCTTTCTTCTAAAGGCAAGTGCCACTTTTATCTTTGTTCACTCAATTTACTCCTGCGATCCAGGGCTCATTTCCTGGCCAGAGCCCCACTGGATTAAAATGAGACTTACAGGAGTGATAGGTTTGCAAGAAAAGCTGGGACATCAGAAATGGCCCCAGGGACCCTCCTCTTCTTTGTTTCCCTCGTTCAAGGGGTCCTGTAAGAGGGTCTCACATCTTGGGAATGAATGGGCCTGGGGATAAATCAATTTCTCCACCTCCAGTAATTGATTTATAATTTATGATTTTATGAATCATCAAGCATCCTACACCGTTTTTGAGTAGGGGTTGTGTAAATCACTTGGTGTCACACAGTAGTGGTAGAGCCAAAGTCAGAGACTGACCCTGCATTAGACAGGCCATGAGGCCTCTACCTGCTGCTTTCTGAGGAGGTAATGGCTTTTCTAAAGGATAGATTTGGATTCAGCCCTTCCTGTTAGAATCAAAGAGATGCACTATCCTTTTGGTTGTTTCTGTTTAACTTGGTAAAACGTTCTAGATTCTTAAAATAGAAATGTTGAATCAGTGTGTTTTTTCAATTAGGTTTTTAAAAAATTGATTTCGAAGAGAGGAAGGGAGAGTGGGGAAGGGACAGAAGCATCAACAATGAGAGAGAAATATTGATCTGCTACCTTCTGCATGCCCCTTATGTGGGGGGTGGGCGGAGGATTGAGCCCACTATTCAGGCATCTTTCCTGTTGGGGAATTGAACCGTGACCTTCTGGTTCATGGGTCAATGCTCAACCAGTAAGCCACACCAGCTTGGCTGAATCAGTGGCTTTAACATATATCTTTACTTTCATAAATTGAAAAACAATGTGTGTGTGTGTGTGTGTGTGTGTCCTGCCCTGTGGTCTAATATGCTAGGGTTTTGGATTTCCAATGTGTGGCTAATATCTTCAGGGGGACTGTGAAGAGAGTAGTTTAGTGTGATCAGCCAACAGTTCTGGAAAAATCAGCCTAAAGTTTATGTACTATGGAAGGGGAGTTAGTCACCTCCTCCTTGGTACATAAGATGGCCCTTATATAGAAGGCATGGAAGAAATCAGGAAGGGCTATGTTACTAGGGAAGACACATTAAGCACGGATGCAATTACACCAGGGATAATTCCTGTGAAAAAGGAAAAAAGTTGCAGTGAGGTTGGTGGTGAGTGGGGGTAATGGATGATTTTGCAGGTCTGGAGTCCCAGTGGGATAGTTAAGGACAAGCCAGAGCACTCCTGTTTACGCATACTGCTCTCCAATGTAATTTCGGCTGAACTGTTGCTGACTTACTTAGCATTCGTAGGTCAACCACCTGCAGAAAGGGCATATAGGTAGATTATTGTTGACTTTATGGTTATAGAACCTGGCTAATCAGTGCACCCGCTGGGCTATAACTTGCTATGCCTGAGTGGTTTTTACACCAGGTCTTAAGATTTCTTACTGGCAAAAGGGAAAAACACTCATTTCTCATGGCCGAGGTCCCTACTGGGAGGGAAGTTCTCATATCATGGGAGGGAAAATACAGCGGGTAAAACTTGTGCTACAGAGGTTTCTGGAGTGTTTTAAATATGACCAAGTAGCTTGTTAGGCCTCCTTTGGAGGATGATGGGCTTTTGTAGAATGAAAGCTCATGTTGTCCAGCAAGATAAGCCTGCCACAGAGCAGGAGGTGTATTGCTTGCCGTGTTTTAAGCTTTTTGAGGCAACATCAGTAAGTTCCCAACCCACATGTTGGGGATCCGGTGTGGGTGCAATAGTGGACCCATAGATGTTCCTCAATGAGAGCTTCAGGTACTCTCAGGTGTGGAGGCATTTCTGTTCTGCTGGTTTCTCCGTGTTGGATCACACAGGGTCCTAGTCCACATATAGGCCAGCTCGTGGCACCTGGTAAGGACCACCTTACAAATTGCTTTGACCTTTGATGACCCGGTAAAGGTCACTGGTTAATTTTGCATTGTGTACTGCCTGCTTAGCTAACTTCCAGCTCGCTTTGTTCCCTTGACTAATTCTCTGAACCGTGTGCCCTGCATTCAGGTTCTAGCTTGCTCCTCTGTTGTTTATCTTTGTCATCCTTTACCTGTTTCACTCCTCTGGGGTGACGCTGTGTGCATGCTTCCATGGGATGGAAGCTCCATCAGTTAAAAAGCGTAGGAGTGATGAAAGGTCATATGACAAATCTGTCCTCTCAGCATCTGTATGTGTGTTGGGGTAGCTGAGCTCAGCTGACCGCAGAAGACAGATAGGGAATGTAAAGCTCGCTACCTCAACAGCCTTAAAGTTGAAAACAAAATATCTGTTGGGGAAATATGAGATTCAGGAGAAGAGTTATATTCTTGTCTTCATCTGGAAAGGTCACGGGCTTTATTTGCAGTAAGACATGCATATGGTTATAGCTTGCTTTTATTTTCTGTCTTTTAAAATGTGTAGTATATGCCCACACCATGTATATTTTATGAATGTTTATTTTAACCACAAGCGTGTTCTTTAGGGTGACAATGCAAAACAAATTCTTCAAACATGATTCCGGGAGGTATTTAACATAACAAAGGAAGATGGTAATCTGTGGGTGTTTCTCTTTCCCTCAGTTAATTTCTTTTCTATTTTTATTTTGTGGAATTGAAAAAGGACATTTCTAGTGATGGTGTGAAGCTCTTCTAATTTAATTTTATTGTTGTATACCTGTCTCCACTAAATATGCTAATGTTGGTTAGGAGCTGTGTGCTGCATTTCAACCTGCTGCTGAGATGGGCTTGTTTCCTGGAGTTATCTTTTTTTTTTTGTGGCGGGGGGGGGGGGGGTGGGGGGGGGCGCGCATTTGACTCAAATTTGCATTATGGCCATCTTTTGTTTTTGTTTTTTAATTCTCTTAATAAGAGGGAAAAGGAAACGAGAACACTTTTTTGACTGTCTACTATAAACAGACAGTAACCTATACGTTATTTCATTTAATTTTCCTAGTAAGCCTCTGAGGATATTATGATCCCAATTTCACAGATGAGGAAACTGAAGTTTAGAGAGGTTAAATAACTTGCCAGTAGACACATAGCCAACACTCAGTGGAACTGGGAGAGAAATGTTGGTCTGACTCCAAAGCTTTTGTTTCTTCCATGACACCAAACTGCACAGTCTTCCTCTTACACAGACCATATCGCTAGCTACTATACAAAGGGGCCCCAGGTAACAATAACCTATATACCGAAAAGTGGTAGGAGCTGTGCATATGACCTTTCATCATGAAATTACCGCTGGTCATTAAAAAAATTCTCAAATGCCTTTGAACGTTTATCACATGCTTAGTTCTTCCTGTGCTTTAAGAAATGCTGTATGTCAGTGTGTGCATGCATGTGTGTATGTGTGTGAGTGTGTGTGTGTGTGTGTGTGTGTATGTGTACGTATGGTCGGCTGCTGAAACAGAGATAGTAGGAGCTTGAAAACATGGTCCATATCTTCATGAAGGGCAGAGGAGATGAATTTGGATGAATCTGAAACTTGAATGAATGGTGAATGTTAGCATGAAGAAGGTGAAGTTACCCTTTGGGTTAGGGTGGAGGTGCTACAATAGCATATAATAGCATAGTGCTGGGGAGTGGTTAACATGGTAGGGACCATGAGACTTGAACAGAACCTTAGAGTGTCAGGTGTTATAATATGCAAGTGAATGTGTTGTGATTCTGGGGCTGAGGTGGGTCAGGGGGATTTCAAGCCTGGGTAGAGAAATACCCTAGGGAGATGGTGGCTAATGGGGGTGGAGTATGTATTTTTGGGTAGGTGGATAAGTAGGTCTGTGAGTGTGTGAGGCAAGAGTGATTGTGGTCTCATATTTAAATATTTATGTTTTACTAGTCAACTAGAGAAAATCAAGTGGTGCCTATTGAAGTCAGAAGGAAGGTTCATTTGCTGTTGCTCTGGCAGAATAGGGCATGTTCCCTAAATAAGACAGACTCTCACCAAGTGGCAGGTTCATCCTTCATTAACCTCTCAGGAATTCTGTATCTGTCCTTTGGTCAATGTGAGAGTCTGATCATTTTATCCGGACCTTCTGGTGGTAGAAGCCCTGGAATGGGTGCCCTTCCTGTGAACTAGTAGATTCTAGAATTGCTCAGCCATCTTTAGTAATTTATTTATTTATTTATTTAAATATATTTTATTGATTTTTTTACAGAGAGGAAGGGAGAGAGATAGTTAGAAACATCGATGAGAGAGAAACATCGATCAGCTGCCTCCTGCACACCTCCTATTGGGGATGTGCCTGCAACCAAGGTACATACCCTTGACCGGAATTGAACTTGAGACCTTTCAGTCCGCAGGACGATGCTCTATCCACTGAGCTAAACTGGTTAGGGCACCATCTTTAGTAATTTAAATGTGGCCTTAGAGACCAAAATTTCTTGAGGTGGGAGGGGAAACCAAAGAAACTGAGTCATTAAAAACTAGTATGGAAAGGGGTTTATGTGCATATATGGTGTTAACTGTCATGGACACTGTGCCATCTCTGTGTACAAATCATGAGTGACCAAGGACAGAACACTGTAGATTGACCCATGCCAAATGAAGTGATGGATGACTCCTCGGTTTTGTCCATCTGGCTGCTTTTAACCATCCTGGTGCCATCCTAATTTTCTCATAACACATCATATCCCTAACATTTTTTTCTCATATTCTGCCTGAAAGCCACTGTGACACACACCATCACTGGCGGTAACCGAAATTAGTAACATATACCTTTCCCTTTGGGGATCATATGGACTCAGGGTTTTCTATATAGAGCACTGTCTTTCTCTTATTAACTCAAATTTATCTTGTTCTAGGACCTTCTTAGAATTTGTCTCCTGCACTTTTAGAGCTCTGTTTATGCCTCCTGGTACTGCACACCTGGGCCACACCAGTGACAACAGTGTACCTCCTTCCACCACTGACCCATCAGCGGATGCACAGTGGCCATGGCCCCACCATTCACCTCTTCAGGATGGTGACGACTTCTGCCTCTCCATCCTAGTGGGGGCGGACATTGGACAGTCCATTCTGGCTGGTGCTCCAGCACTCTTAGGACTACTAAGGTTAGATTTTCCAGCTCATTGGTGATTGTGTCATGTGGGATCAGACGAGGGGGAGAGAGTCCACTACCGTTTAGGTGGATTGCATCTATTGCTTCCCCCTTATCTCAGCAGCCTGACACTCCATCATAAAAGGTAATTAAACTGGCTTGGCCTGGGTTGCTCTTCTTGTACTTGCTGCTTGTTTCCCATACCTTGGGCTTCTGTAGGTGATTGCAAATTTATTGTCTTATGATTTATATACAGGAGCCACAGCTTTCCTTTTGAGACAAGAGTTTTTTTTTTATATGGATCTCAAGCCTGAAATCTTTTTTTTTTAAAGAAACAAAATACATTTATTTTTTCTTTCTATATAAAATTAAATATATAGCAGACTTATTGGGAAGAGGCAAATGAAAAAAACACAAGTCCAGGCCCACCTTTGCTCATACTAATCTATACTTTTTAGCAGTTGTTTTCGAGAGAGTGATTTATTTACACTGACAGCTTGTTACTTATGGTAGCTGCTGCCAGCTTCTGAAGTAATCTGATAACGTCAAAATGTGAAGGGAAGCTCTAGGCTTTGCCTTGACTGACTTGCTATAAATCATGTACATTGCTGGTGTCTATATAAGGATGCTTGGGTTGATACTGATGGAAATACAAATCAAATACAACACATGGTAACCCAATTCAGAGCTAGATTTTGGATTAAGCCTATTGGATTCATATTTTTAAGTGAAACAGAGCAGATATAGCAGGTTATGTTTGGAAACTTCAAAACTGTCTGCTAGTCTAACTTCAAGGACAATAGCTGCCTTTGAAGTGCAAGTGCTAAGAGGTGGGATCATCCTGTACTTTTACTCCTTTATTCATGTAATAACCACCTATTCTATTTCAGACATTGCTTTAGCTATTTACTTATAAATTCATTGGTCTATATAAGTTCCATGAGCATAGAAATTTGTCTTGTTCACCACTGTAAACCAAATATTTAAAATAGTGCTTGGCCCACAGTAAGTGTTTAATAGTATTTGTTGAGTGAGGAAGGAAGCCCAGGTCTGAATATTATTGCTGTCAAATCCATGAAGTCATACCCCAGGCAGAGAGAGTCATCCCTATCTCTGGACTCTTTATAGAATCCTCTATGGCTTGTTTCTATACTTTCTGGTAAAGTGTCTTTCATATTGCAATGTAATTATTGGTTTATATGTTGATCTCCTTAACTACAGCACAAGCTGTATCTAATAGGGAAGTAACTGTGTCTTATTAACTTTAGACTTTCCAGTGCCTGCCACATGGGTGGTATTGAAAAATGGTTTGTAGTTCAGGTATGACAGTTCTTATAAAATTAGCCACCTGTGTCTTTGTTTTCACATGTACATAATGAGATTGAAAAATCTTAAGTATGTGCACTGTTAGATGCTCTTCTTGCCAAGTTCTGTAAGAGATGCTTTTTAAAGTTTTTGTTAATCCTTATCCGAGGATATTTTTCCATTGATTTTTAGAGAGAGTGGAAAAGGAAGGTGGGGTGAGAGAGAGAAACATCAATGTGTGAGAGACACATTGATTAGTTGCCTCCCATGAGTGCCCTGCTTGGAGTGCTGGCATCAAACTTGTGACCTAGGTATGTGCCCGTGACCGGGAATGGAACGCATGACCCTTTGGTTTGGGCCGGGGGGGGGGGGGGCGAGCATGTTCTAACCACTGAAAAATACTGGCCAGGGCTGTAAGAGATATTTTTTTTTATATGATTCCTTCTGTTGATCTGAATTTTCTGTTTTTTTTTTTTCTTTTTTTTCTAGAGTGACTAAATATCCATGAAATCAAACAATAGTAAAGGGGAAATTATTTAAGGGTTTTTTCCTAACACTTTTACTTTACACATGAAAAGATGAATTTGTGCCATTTCATGTGTTTGTGTGTGTGTAATAAATTTTTATCAGTTGGTTCTAACATATGCATCAAGGGAGTTTGCTGAATAATGGAATCCTTTAGTAAATGGGGCACTTACTCTCAAATGCACCTTTTATATAAATCCATGTTTGCTTAAAAATGGGCATGCCTGTGTTTGGAAAGGAAGCATTAATTGACATGGAGTCCTGAACCATGGGGGAAGAACATTGGGGCAATGATCAGGTTTACTCCTAACATTTAAGAATTTTGGGGCAAGAGTACAAATGGAAGCCTATATACCATGTACCTAAAATATTTAAATTATAAATGAAGCCAAAAATGCTAAATAAAATATACTCTATCTTTTTTTAAAATGTATTTTATTGATTTTTTTACAGAGAGGAAGGGAGAGAGACAGAGAGTTAGAAACATCGATGAGAGAGAAACATCGATCAGCTGCCTCCTGCACATCCCCTACTGGGGATTTGCCCGCAACCCAGGCACATGCCCTTGACCGGAATCGAACCTGGGACCCTTCAGTCCGCAGGCCAACGCTCTATCCACTGAGCCAAACCGGTTTCGGCTACTCTATCTTCTTATCATGACAAATATACTTTCACTAATGACTTGAAATTCCAGATTTTAATTTAGAATTCTTCACCTCCTTGGGGTTTTAAGCTGAAACATGGCAGTGAGGAGAGAGCCTGTCCTGGGTCCTTGGCCCATCTCCCTTCTCTGTGTGCCCCTGGCTCTGTCTTGTTCTGTAAGGAGCCTTTGCACCTGTGTCTGGATGAGCCCATATGTTCACATTGCATGTCCACCCCCAGCTCATCTTAAATAGACATCTTTCAGATTAGGGTTGGGCACACTGCTTTATTTTTGTAGAGTGGACCAGGGATATTCCATCTCTGGAAGTGGGGCTCTGGATCATTTGGGCAGCGCATTTGAGTTCTGGATACCCAGAGTGGATCTTACAGAGGGGAGAGTGCACTCTGGCATGCTCCTGGGCCCTGAGGACTTTGCATCCCGTGAGGAGGGGCACAGTCTGAAGAAGGCTGAGCAGGCTCAGCAAGGGGTCTTCTCTAGCGCAGACCTGAGAGCTGGCGGTAAAGAAATGTACTGGGAAACAAATGCACCATGACTTCTAATTTAAGGAGAAGCCCATGCTTCCTGAGTCACAGGCACAGAGATCACCTGAGACGTGGTCTGGTGTTAATAATCCAATCATCTCAAGTATAAATGTGTGTAAGAATCTCTCAGGAACTTTTTAAAATGAATACTTGGGCTATGCTGAATGAACTGCCTATACCCACATGTGATTATGGCAGCCATGTGCAGGCCACCACCAAATTCCCAACTTTGAAGACAACATGCATGGAAGCAACTTAGCACAATGATGAGCTCTTAATAAATGGTAGCTGCTATATTGTTCTTATTACAATTATTGTGGTCAATTCCTTTGTCTTACCATCCAAGAAAGGTCAGATAGGTTGTGTAATTTTTCATTGTTTGAGTGAGAACTGGGAGGGGTTGCATTTCACGTTAATCACTGTCATATTTGTCATGCTTATCTGTCAGCATCAGGTAAACCATTCCCACCCCGTAAACATGTTCTTCACCTCCTTGCTTTGACTTCAGAAGCCATCTCTCTTGGTTCTTCTATTTCACACAATTGACTTTATTTTCTCATGCATAGTGAACAGAAATTTGTGGGATGTTGCATTGAGATGATAATGGGCCTGTTGTTGAGGCAGAAGATTAGTTCAGAAGTTTAGTTCTTGCCTTGCCTTTGCTAGAAAGGAAAGTAAGAGGAAGGGAAATTCTTTCCTTGGCAGTTAGTATAGAGAAGGGAGTTAGTATAGTTTTTCTCATGAAACAGATGGAGCTTTTAATGTGCTGTATCTGTAACTAGGGTTAGAGTGGATGGAGGAGCACAATGATATTGGGGATAACCAGAGCTTCCGTATACCATTGGATTTATTGGTTGAAAGTAGGAGATAGATCACGAGTCCTAAAAGAGAGGCATAAATGGACTTTCATTGATAATATTCTGTTTGAAATAGAGGGAGAAATTTTATTTAAGAAGGAGACTTCTCAAACCCTTTCCCTTCAAGATTCTTACTTTTGCCTACAGCTCACTCAGCTCTTTCTAGTGTCCAGGAAAAGCAAGGGAGATAGTTTCTGGATTTATGTTAGTAGAGAGAGCCGAGATAGATATCTCATTCTTCTTCTGAGTGCCTAGACCTGGGGTATTTTGTATCTTCCACTTGTATCAAATGCTTTATTTGGTTTGTCTAGAATGATATGAAGGGTAAGAAAAAATTAAAAATAATAGGGCTGAACCAAAAGGGTAACATATCCAATGGTTATTGAGGAAGAGAATGAGGTCATATTTATGAGGACAGGGACAACGACCATCAAGGCCATGCTGGAGGGATAAAGCAGAGTGGTCAAACCACTATTGTTTTGTCTCTGGTGAGGAGTGAAAAGTCATACAATGAATATTCGGGAGAGTTGGTTCTAGTCCTGTAAATATCACTCGGGCTCTAGGTCTCAGTTTCCTCGTATTTAGTACCAGAAGAACTTTAATTTCCTTTTAGCTTTAAGAATTTTTTAATCTTATACATATAAGATATTTTGTATAAGCCTCAGGGTAACCACAAAGGAAAAGTCTAGAGCAGGTAGACAAAATGATTATGATAAGGGAGTCAAAGCATACGGCCACGAAAGTTATCAAATCACAAGAGAAGGCAGCAAGAGCGGAACAAGGAACAAATGATCTACAAAACAGTCAGAAACAATGGACAAAATGGCAGTTATAAGTCCTGACCTATTGATAATTACTTTAAATGTAAGTGGATTAAATTCTCTAATCAAAAATTGTAGAATGGCTAAATGGCTAGAAAAACAAGGTTCAAAAATATGCTGCTTTACAAGAGACTCACTTTAGCTTTAAGTATACATTCTGAGAGTGAAGGGATGGAAAAAGATATTTCTAGCAAATGGTAACCAGGATAAAACAGGAATAGCTATACTTATCTCAGACAAAATAGACCTTAAGGTAAAAATGGTCCAGAGAGATAAGGTCATTATAAAATGGCAAGGGAATCAATTCATCAAGAAGATACAACAATTGTAAATATTTATGTACCCAACATCAGAGTACCTAAGTATATAAAGCAAACACTGATAGAGGTAAAAGGAGGAATAAACAGCAATACAATAATAGTTGTGGACTTTAATATCCACTCTTAAAAATGGATAGATCATCTAGACAGAGAATCAATAAGGAAAAAGCAGATTTACACAACATTATAGAGTTCCTAGATTTAACAGACATATATAAGACATTCTGTCCAACAGCAGCAGAGTATACATTTTTCTAATAGATAAAATGTTAGGCCACAAAGCAAGTCTCAACTAATTCAATAAGATAGAAATTATATTAAGTATATTTTCTGACCACAATAGTATCAGAAATCAATAATGAGAGGAAAGCTGGAAAATTTACAAATACGTGGAAACTGAAAAACCAAAGATTCAAATGAGAAATAAAGGGGAAATTAAAAATATCTTGAGACAAAATGGAAAATTAAAATGGAAACATACCAAATCTATGGGATGCAGCAATAGTAATTCTAAGGGAATTTTATAGCAATAAATATATACATTAAGAAAATAGAAAGATCTCAAATAAACCTAATTTTGTACACCAAGGAACCAGAAAAAGAACAAGCTTAGCCCAAAGTTAGCAGAAGTAAGTAAATAACAGTTTACAGCAGAAATACTAGGTATACAAAATAGATAATAGGAAAATAATAGAAAAGATTAACAAGACTAGGAATGGTTTTTGGAAAGATAAATATAAAGGAGAAATCTTTAGTTAGGCTAACCAAGAATAAAAGAAGACCCAAATCAATAAAATTATAAATGAAATAGGAGGCATTACAACTGAAACCACAGGAATACAAAGGATAATACAAAACTACGATGAACAATTATATACCTAAAAATTATACAACCTGTAAGAAATGTATAAGTGCCTAGAAATATACAATCTACCAAGACTGAATCATGAAGATGGAGAAAATCTGAGCAGACCAAAACAAGTAAGAAAATTGATTCTGTAATTAAAACCTCTCAACAAAGATACCATAATCAGATGGTGTCACTGGTAAATTATATCAAACATTTAAAAACTAGTTAATGTCAATCCTCCTCAAATTATTCACAAAAGTTGAGAAGAGGTGATACTTCCAAATTCATTTTACGAGGCCAGCTCTACCCTGATACCAAAGCCAGATAAAGATACCACAAGAGCCCTAACCGGTTTGGCTCAGTAGATAGAGCTTTGGCCTGCAGATTAAAGGGTCCTGAGTTTGATTCTGGTCAAGGGCATGTACCTCAGTTGTAGGCTCCTCCCTGGCCTGGGCCCTGGTCAGGGTGTGTGCAGGAGGCAACCAGTTGTGATTCTCTCACATCGATGTTTCTATTTTCCTCTCTCTCCCACTCTCTCTAAAAAAACCAATGGAAAAATATCCTCGGGTGAGGATTTAAAAAAATACAGAAAAAAAAAGACATCACAAGAAAAGAAAACTACAGGCCAATATCTCTATGAACATAGATGTAAAAATTCTCAACAAAATACTAGCACACCAAATTCAGCAACACATTAAAAGGATTATACACCATGGTAAAGTGAGACTCATCAATGAAATTCAAGGATGGTTCAACATAGGCAAATCAAGTAATGCCATATACCAAATTAATAGAATGAAAGATAAAAAATCATATTTCAATCAATGCAGGAAAAGCATTTGATAACATTTGACATCATTCAGGATAATAACTGAACAAATTGGGTATAGAAGGAACATGCCTCAACATAATAAAGGACTGTATGACAAGCCCATAACTAACATCGTACTCAGTGGTGAAAGGTTGAAAGCTTTTCTTTTTTGTTTTTTTTTTTCAAGAATACACATAAAACATTTAAAAATGAAGCCAGTGAAATAAGCAAATATCAAACAAGCTCTACTTTTTTTTTTTTTTACAAAATTAGAGAATAAACCTAAATTGTCTGAATCCTTAAAACTTCTAAGTGACTAATGCAGATTTTGGAAGTAGACTGTAGTAGACCATAGGTTATCTCCAAGACTCTCTTTTTTAAATTTAAATTCATTATTCTTTAAAGTATTACATAAGTCTCCCTTTTCCCCCATTGACCTCTCCCCAGCCACCCCACCCCCCAGCACATGCCCTCCTCCTCCCCCCATCTCCCAATCTGTGTCCATTGGTTATGCTCATATGCATGCATACAAGTCCTTTGGTTGATCTCTTATCCCCTCACCCCCCTTTTTCCCTCATAGGTTGGACAATCTGTTTGATGCTTCTATGACTCTGGTTCAGTTTTTGTTCATCAGTTTATATTGTTCATTATATTCCACAAGTAAGTGAGATCATGTGATACTTACCTTTCTCTGACTGGCTTATTTCATTTAGCATAATGCTCTTCAGTTCCATCCATGCTGTTGCAAATAGTAAGAATTCCTTCTTTTTTACAGCAGCGTAGTATTCCATTGTGTAGATGTACCACAGTTCTAACGTTAGGAGCAATGCGATTTAACCATATGATCTAGCAATTACACTGTTACAGATATATCTGCAGTAAATGAAATCACTATCTCAAAGAGATATGTCCATCTGCATATTGATTGCATCATTATCTACAATAGCTAAGGCATGGAAACTATCATCTATTATCTATCTATCAATCATCTACCTACCTACCTACCTACCTACCTATCTACCTATCTACCTACCTATCATCATTTAGCCACAAAAAGAAAGATATCCTGCCATTTATGACAACATGGATGGACCCAGAGGCCATTATACTAAGTGAAATAAGTCAGAGAAAGAACAAATTTGGTTTGATCTTCCTTATATGTAAAATCTAAAAAACCAAACTCATAGAAACAGAGTATATTGGTGGTTTCCAGGGGTGGTGGTGGGGTAGTGGGGGAAATGGGTCAAGGTGGCCATAATGTACAAGCTTCCAGTTATAAGATGAATGCACAGCACAGTGACTATAGTTAACAATGGTGTGTTGTTATATGTTTGAAAGTTGCTAAGAGAGTAGATCTTAAAAGTTCTTAACACAAACATACAAACTGTAACAATGTGATGTGATGGATGTGTTTACTAACTTTATTGTAGTAATCATTTCACAATATGTACATATATTACATCACTGTGTTGTATACCTTAAATGTATGCAATGTTATATGCCAGTTATACCTGCATACAGCTGGGGGGAAAGAATTTGTCATTCATAAGGTCTTAATTATATCAATTTTAAGGAATTACTTGGTGTTCTGAAAATAAATGCGTTGTTGCCGATTCAATTATGTGTTTATTTACTCAGTGAATGTTCATTGAGAATCCACTCTTTGTGAGGCACTGTGCTCATTGCTGGGGACACTAAAGTGAAAAGGAGAGACAGGTTTTTCTTCTTTTTTAAATTTCTTTTTTCTTTTATAAATTGAATTTATTGGCGTGTTCAGGAACACAATTCTATAATACATAATTTATATATTTTACTAGAAGCCCAGTGCACAAAAATTTGTGCACTCGGGGGTAGGGGGTCCCTCAGCCCTGCCTGTGCCCTCTCGCAGTCTGGGACCCCTCGGGGGTGACCACTTGCTGGCTTAGGCCTGCTCCCCAGGGGATTGGGCCTAAGATGGCAATCAGACATCCCTCTGGCAGCCTGGCAGCCCTTGGGGGATGCCCACTTGCCAGCAGGGAGCAGACCTAAGCTGCAGTCAAACCTCCTTAGCGCTTCTGAGGAGGCAGGAGAGGCCACTACCACTGTACTGGCAGCCATCAGCCTGGCTTGTGACTGAGCAGAGCTCCCCATGTGGGAGCGCCCTGACCACCAGACGCAGCTCCTGCATTGAGCGTCTGCCCCCTGGTGGTCAGTGTGTGTCATAATGACCAGTCATTCCCAGTCTTTCTGTTGTTAGGGTCAGTTTGCATATTACCCTTTTACTATATAGGATAGAGGCCTGGTGCACGGGTGGGGGCCAGCTGGTTTGCCCTGAAGGGTGTCCCGGATCAGGGTGGGGGTCCTGCTTGGGTGCCTGGCCAGCCTCGGTGAGGGGCTGATGGCTGTTTGCAGCTGGTCGCACCCCCTTCAGAGTGGGGGTCCCCACTGGGGTGCCTGGCCAGTCTGAGTGAGGGGCTGAGGGCCTTTTTCAGGCTGGTGGGTGACTGAAGCTCCCAACCGCTCCTTTTTTTCTTTTATTTTGAGATTTATTTACCTTCTATGGCTGTCACTGGAGCTGAGAGCCAGCTTTAGCTCTGAGGCTGGCTCCAGCTTGAGGCCTCGGCTGCTGAAAGCAGGAATCTAGGGTTTGTTTGGGTTCTATAATTGCAACATTGTTTCGGTCCTGCTCGCTCCACCTCTGACGGCTGAAAGCAGGTATCTGGGTTTTGTTTAGCTTCTATAATTGCAACATTGTTTCTTAGAGTGCAGCTCAGAGGCCAGCAGTGGCAGGCAGGTAATCTTGGCTTCCTCCATCACTGGAGCAAGCAAGCCTCCTGTTTGCTTCAGCTGCCTGGCTGCCGGCCGCCATCTTGGTTGGCAGTTAGTTAGCATGTTGCCCTGATTAGCCAATGGGAAGCATGTCAGAGGTACGGTTAATTACCATGTTTGTCCATTATTAGATAGGATTGTATATTCACCACCCTTAAATCAAGTCTTCTTCCATCACCAGTTATCCGCCCTATACCCTTTCCTACCTTTCCCCTCTCCCTCTGGTAATCACCATACTGTTGTCTGTCTATGACAGGGGTGGGCAAACTTTTTGACTCAAGGGCCACAATGGGTTCTTAAACTGGACCGGAGGGCCTGAACAAAAGCATGGATGGAGTGTCTGTGTGAACTAATATAAATTCAAAGTAAACATCATTACATAAAAGGGTACGGTCTTTTTTTTCAATAGTTTTATTCATTTCAAAAGGGCCGGATGCGGCCCGCGGGCCGTAGTTTGCCCAAGGCTGGTCTATGAGGTGGGTTTTTTTTAGTTTTGTTTTTTTTTTAATCCTTTCACCTTTTTCACTCAGCCCCCTCCCCCCTCTCCTCTGACAGCTGTCAGTCTGTTCTCAGGAGAGAGAGATTTTTCAGTTTTGACACCTGCTCTCCTGCAGGGAAGTCTGTTCGCTCAGTGGATGCTAACCAGCCTTGTTAGAATATAGGGTGGAGGGGTTTCCCTGGAATTAGTAGGAGAAATTCAAGAGGTTGAAAACCTCTTATCAAGCATTTCCCTCTTTTTTTAAGTCTTTGCTAAAATATCACCTTCTTACAGAGCCCACACTGGCCACTAGCTTTAATATTACCACATTCCCTCTTTAAAGCTCCTGCTCCTCTTACTGCTCTGCTTCTCCTCCTCCTCTCCCCATGGCCCGTGACTGTGTATCACCCTCCTTCATATAACGCTCACATTTACTGGGATAATTGAGATGGTCGCCTCCCTCATGCTGGAATTCATGCTCCACACAGGCAGAAATTGTCACCTTCCTTGTTCAACATGTGTCCCAAGTGTATGGAACAGCAGTAGCACTTAAACTAAAAAAATATTTGTTGAATGAATTAATAAGTGACTGTGTGACAGAGGAGTGTTATGATGATGTTGGAGAAAACTCGGTGTTATTATTCAGTAAGGCATTAGTCTTGAGAAATCAATGGCACGCATTTACCAATGCTGTGAGTCTTTTGTTCTGAGGGATGTTGATGTATTGTGGCAAAATGATGAGTGTTTGCATTGGCATGGTGTGGCGGACCACAGGGTCACCTGGCATCTAGTGTTGCTCAGAGAAGACCCTCAGATGTCTATTTAGTTAGGTTGCACTGAGCTGTCAGAAATTCCTTCTCTTTGCTGCTGTGTAAAACAACCAACCAGCCACAACATCCAACCCACCCCGCTAGGTTAGCCCTGATGTGTATTCTCGGAGGGGATTGCTGCGATGTGCTGTGTGCTACCTCTGGGTGAGCCACACTGGGTGGTCTTGGCTCCTGCATTCTTCTATGATTCCAGGCCCCAGGCTCTGTTCCCTTGGTCAGAAACTTCTCTTCATATCTTCCCAAAGTACACTTTCCAGTTGTTGAGACAAAGTGTTTCTCCTTTGGCTTTGTGTGACACTTTTATATTTGTCACCACACACCAGGCAACAGCAGGTACTGTGCACTAGCCTCTCTGCTGAGATCCCCTAGTCCCGTGGTCGGCAAACTGCGGCTCGCGAGCCACATGTGGCTCTTTGGCCCCTTGAGTGTGGCTCTTCCACAAAATACCACGTGCGGGCACGCATGTACAGTGCGATTGAAACTGGACTAGGGCAGTGGTCAGCAGACTGCAGCTTGTGAGCCACATGCAGCTCTTTGGCCCCTTGAGTGTGGCTCTTCCACAAAATACCACGTGCGGGTGCACACGTACAGTGCGATTGAAACTTCGTGGCCCATGCGCAGAAGTCAGTTTTCGGCCTGGGCGAATCTATTTTGAAGAAGTGGTGTTAGAAGAAGTGGGGGTGCATTCACTGAGGTCGACCCTTCAGATGGACGACGTTTTTAGCAAAGGCCAGCTTAGGAGTACCCTAATTAAGTTAATAACAATGTACCTACCTATATAGTTTAAGTTTAAAAAATTGGGCTCTCAAAAGAAATTTCAATTGTTGTACTGTTGATATTTGGCTCTGTTGACTAATGAGTTTGCTGACCACGGCCCTAGTCCATCCCCGGCTCCACTCAGAAGCATCATATCCTAACTCCAGAAATCGACCCACGCGGGTGTGAACTGCAGAAAATGTGACACACACCACTGCTTTTAAAGGTCCTTACCTCTGTCTGCTGTAAAAGGCTTGCAAACTAAAGAACTTTTGGGGGAAGGGTGGGCAGGAGGTGGGCAGAGGGACAAGACAGCGGGAGGAGTGCGGCCAAGAATAATTCTAAAGGACTGAATGCATCGGCTTCCTCCCCGAGCTCCCCTTGTTGAGAAAATGAAGGCACGTGAACGCAGAACATTTGGCGCTTTGCACCAATATTATGGTGTAAAATTATAGTTAGGAATATTGTGTAAAAACCGTAATAGTTTGCAGTTATAGCTATGGTGAGAACAGCAGGCAAGACTATAAGCTTTAATTTATGTTGTGCTTTGGACATTTTTCAGAAACTATTTACCCATTACCTCTTAGGTCAGTGGCCTAATAATGCAACAAAGCACTTTTTGAAATTGCAGATAATTTTCAGTGCTCAGATCTCTGTGTAGTATTGATGGGGAGGGTGGTTGATTAGGACCTTGGGAATTGTGCTTGATGGGAACAATCTGGAAGGAGTGAAAAATTATTAAACACACACAGCAGGAGATGGAGGATTTACCATTGTCGTGCGGTGCTATTAATTCTCATTGCTCGGTACAGCGGCTTGATTGCATACTGTGAATACTGTTTATTGGAGAATGGGTACAATTTTGCTGCAGTTGTTGTAATGTAATACTAAATGCTAATTAGGCTTCTAACAATAATTAGAACCTCTTGCCAGACTTAGAAATAGAAACACTCAATTGAATTTACAGAAACAAAGACCTTTATGATACACCAGTAGCAACATCGACTTCAAGAAGTTGTTTACGTTTTTAGTTACAGAATTGCATATATATATTTATACATATATATGATGGTATGCATAATGAGTTCATTTATGTTCTCAATAGGATTATTTTCAAAATAAAATAAAGCAAGCCTCCTTCTCCCCATCAGATGCAGAAAACCTACACAAACACAGGTATAAACTGAAATGCACCTTTGTTGCCATGCTCTTGGGAGTGTGGGGAAGGCATGGCTGGGCTGGGAGCTTGGCTGATGCAGATTTTGGAGCCATTCTGAATACTTAAGGTTTTCCTGGAACTCCATGTTGTCTCCCTTTCTGTACACACACATATACACGCAGGCACACATGCGTGCACACGCACACATACACACGGACACATACACACACATACATGTATGCACACATACATGTATGTACTGGCACTCCAACATGCGCAACTCAAATACCACCTGATTGCCACAGTTGCTTCATTGATCGACTCCCTGAATTGCCTTTCTGAGGCTCCATCAGCCATCAGAAGCAAACCAAGTCCAGAGCATCCTGAGAGGATACGCTTGCTGCTGCCCTGCCTTTTCCAGCCTTGCTCATCTACCAGGATGGCAGGATTGTTGGCAAGGTAAGGAGCATGTCAAATATATTTATCAGTAAAAAATAGTTAACTGAAGATTTTCCTGGCCTTCCCTGGGCCTGTGGTTTCACCCCATCACCACTGGGCAGGATTGCTGGGAGGCCTTCCCGGGAACGCGGCCATGGGCATCTCAAGGTCAGGAGGGCCTGGCCATGCTTCTTGGCACCGGGCCACGCTGCGGCACATGATACGGGTTGGTTTAGCAGCACTTGAGCAAGGCCTTGGTTGTTGGGGTCTCAGTGCTGTATTTCATTTCCCCAATTTGTTTTGTTTTCTTTTTAAACCAGGAGGTACAAAGACTTAAGTAAGCCTCATTGACCTTCCCTTCCCACACACACCACATGAAACCCCCTCCTTGCAATTTTAAGGGAGCCCAAGTTGACTAGCTGGTCTTCAGTGCTAATAATGAGCTGCCTGACATGATGTGTCATGTTACCTCTGTGTCTGGAGAGCCATCAGGGTCATAGAAATAGAATCCCCAGCCCTCTTCTGAACCAGTATTCAAACAGCCTACACTCTGAGGCTGCGCGGGTGCCAGATTTCCCAGGGAAGGTTGCACTGGTTCCTGGGAAACGGGCTTTGTGATGGAAACACTGGCAGCACAGTGTCTTTGGCCTCCAGCGTGGCTGCTCTGTGCTGAGAAGCAATTTCCTGGCTCTCTCTGGTTTCAGGTTAGAGTGGCCAATTGTATAAGCTGTTAAGAAAGATGTTCATGGAGACTTCCCTTTCAGTGTCTTATTAATACTTCATTGACTTTATCAAACCCAACCCTTTCCCCCAGCCAAGCGTTCCCCTATTCTTCCAGGGAGAATTCCTTCCTTCCTTCTTTCTTTCTTTCTTTCTTTCTTTCTTTCTTTCTTTCTTTCTTTCTTTCTTTCTTTCTTTCTTTCTTTCTTTCTTCCTTTCTTCCTTCCTTCCTTCCTTCCTTCCTTCCTTCCTTCCTTCCTTCCTTCCTTCCTTCTCTCTTTCCTTCCTTCCTCCCTCCCTCCCTCCCTCCCTCCCTCCCTCCCTCCCTCCCTTCCTTCCTTCCTTCCTTCCTTTGACTTATTTTAAGCTTCTTTCCTTTATGGTTTTGACCTTCCCGCCTTGCCTTCTCCTGCCAAAGTGCTCTCCCTGCTAGTGGGGCATTCGTGGGGCAAGGAGCATGCCCCACATCAGAGCTTCTCACCCAGGTCACCCAAGCAGGCTCTCCCCTCGGAAACACTTGCTTTGTGATTTCTGTCTGCTTCTCATCGGACCGAGAGAGGCCTCTCCTTACGTGCCTCATTTTGAATCCCCCCTTGTCCCTGTATAAGTTTGGGGATTTGATCACATTCTCTTTCTCTCCCTGGTTCTTAAACAGCTTTGGTGAGGTCTACTTATTTAAGTGGTGGAAGATCAATTATTTGTAGTGATCTCTTAATGTCACACTAAATCTTCATATCCAGGGCAGAAGGAGTCATCAATAAATAATCAGTGACCAAAACTCCTTGACCCCGGCGGGGTGGCCGATTTCCTCCGTGCCCACCAGTGCTGGGAGCCGGGCTCGGGACGGGTTAACTCCGGCGCCGTGACTCGAGACGGGCCCGCACGTTTGCCTGCCTTGCAGTTTACATGAAGTATGCCAATGAGATTCCTAAGGAGGTACTGTGGGAGCGTTTTAGCACGCGTCTTAGCAAATCTCCTTGATTGCCGGAGGTGCTCACGTTGTGGTTTTTCCCTGTCTGTGGAGACAGTTTTTCTCGAGCTGGTCTGCCGAGAGTCTGTGAAAGATGAGGCCTCCGTGAGTCAAATGCTTTCTTTCTATTTTCTGCTTTCATTTTTCTTGTTCACAAGTCAGTGGCACCTGCAAATGGAAGACTTGCTGAGGTAGCACCTGGATGATTAGCAGCTCCTGCTTGGTCCCACTCCCACTCTGACCGTTGAATTACCTCCAGTCATGCCTGGGCTGCGTGGCCCGCGACCAGCCGCAGGCAGGGGTCAACTCAATATGGCTGACATGTTCTGTGTTTTCCCACCGCATGTCACATGTAACCAGCGTGGCGACTTTGACAAAGTACCGCGGGGTGACCTGGGAGTCTTGGGTCAGAGTGAGAGAAATTGGTGTTGTACTAAGATGTATGTTAATACATATATTATTTATATGGGCATTAGCGAATGCTATTGTTGCCTCAGCACAACCCCAGGCCCAGGGATTGGCCTTGGGGTTTTTGCAAGCTTACTTTATCATGTTTCTCCCCACCCCCTTCTTTCTCATGAATAATTAAAAACTTAAATTACTTGCCATGTACAAAATTCATATGCTGGGGAAAATAGCTACATGAAAATTAATTTTCTGTTCTGTGAGAGTGACGGGAAATCAATTAATCTTGATGTATTATTTTATGCAGAACAGGGTGCAAGAACCTGCAGAGAGAATGGCTACAGCTGTTCTTGTTGGTCGGGCCATATATTATCGTTGGCGGGTTTGACAGCTTCTGAAGGAAATGGCTGAGGGGTATCAGGCAGGTGAATCAACTGTAAAAATTTATTGGAGGATACAAACTGTTTCCAGGGGACTGATATAAAACTCACACTTGAGAACTGAAGTATTGAATGTTTTTGTGACTGAAGCAGCTTGTTGTCAATATTTATAGCTTTTCTCTTTGTTACATGTCCTATTTGTTTGATTAACTAGTCAGATGTTAGTGTCTGTCTGTAATTTATCTGTTGTGCCTTCTGTAGCATTTTTGATACATAAAGATTTACCACTAGATAAATAAGGCAGCTCACACAATGCAATATGCTAAATAAAATGACAGAGCTGTTTACAGCATGTTACAAGTTTTATAACTCATGAGGTAGATCAGTAACTTTTGTTTACTGGTGTCACTGTTAGTTGAAACATGTCTCAATGTATTAACTACCATGGGGGTAAACAAGGCTCTCTTAAATAAGCAGAGATTATAATCAACACATACCTCATGGTAAATCATTTAAGAGGCTCTATAAAAACGCTTATGTACAGCCATACATAATGCACACATTTCCGAAATAGAAGAAAATGAATGCGTGCTTTTAGAATAGGCTGTAGTAACATTCCTTTGCCACGCCGTTGACATCAATTTCCCCTGTGGATGATGGAAGAGCGATGTTCAGACAAATGCTGACACAGACCAACCCAACGGGAACCGCGGCTGAGGGGCGGTGGCCTGGCAGGTGCCTTCAGGAATGGCTGCTGGGAAAGCACGTGTGTGTCAGTGGCATCGTCCGTCACGCTGGGTGGCTGGTAGGGCTTGGGCATCAGGGCTCCTCATCCTCTCCTAGCCCTAGGGTCTGGGGTTGAGGCTGTGTTCCCATGACCTTTAGGGAGCCCTAAATGTGCAGATTTAGGGAGACCCCAGGAGCGTGGGAAGAGAGCGCTTCACTATGAGCCCATCTGTAACATCCTGTCTGGTGCCTATTAGTGGGCAAGGTGGGGCAAGCACAGCAGTGGGATTATTGGCCTCCTAAGAGCTTGGCATGAGCTCTCAGCTGCCCTTTCCCTGTGAAGAAGGAGGTGGAAGATTTATTTTGGTTGTGTCCTCTCCAGATGTCGGGCTACCAATCCGAACCTTTGTTGGTCAGAGACAGACTGCGCTCAGTAAATAGCATTTGACAAAGACGAAGTGATCTGTTACTCAATTTTTCATAATTCATAAATGACTATTTTATTAATAGCACTTAATATGGAAGCTTCCGTGACATTTTGCCTCCTTTCTCAATAGAACAATGGAATGCACCTATGGATTTTGAGAGGCATAGTGAGAGTACCTTGCTTTGGTCTAGTGAGTGATTCTCAACCGTCCTCATCTTGTGGCACACACAAACTAATTACTAAAATTCTGGAGCACACCAAAAAATGTTCTATTTTTTGCCGATCTGACAAAAAAAAAAAGGTATAATTTGTATTTATTTACACCAGATGGCTGTTGTTGTGTTGAGTGTTGTCATTTTTTTATTTGAGAATCTAAGGGAAAAGAGGTCCGTGCCCCTGACTAACAGTCAGGTACTGCACATGTTAAAAATTCTTGCAGCACATTGGTTGAAAATCGCTTGTTTAGGACTTATAACCCACATGTATATTAACGTACATTAATGTATGTTTATTAATTTATGAGAGGGACTTCTCTTGTTTGAGTAATTTGAGGGAGGAGTTTGGGGATTGCTCAGTAACAAATGACTGCAAACTTAGTGGCTTGAAACAATACCCATTTATTATCTGTAAACTGGGAATCCGGGCTGGTTGGCCCAGAGTCTGTGTGCAGGGCCTCTATAAGGCTGAAATCAAGGTGGTATGTGCTGGGCATTTTCATCTAGGGCAGTGGTTCTCAGCCTTCTGGCCCTTTAAATACAGTTCCTCATGTTGTGACCCAACCATAAAATTATTTTCATTGCTACTTCATCACTGTAATGTTGCTCCTGTTATGAATTGTCATGTAAATATCTGATATGCAGGATGGTCTTAGGCGACCCCTGTGAAAGGGTCGTTCGACCGCCAAAGAGGTCGTGACCCACAGATTGAGAACCACTGATCTAGAAGCTCCAGGAAGAATCCACTTCTAATCTCATTCAGGGTTTTGTCAGGATTCAGTTTCTCACCTTTGCTGGGCTCGGTTTTGTTACAGGTAGTTTACTGGGGTTCACCCGAGCTTCTAGATGCACCCAGATTCTTTCCTCAGACTCCCCTCCATCTTCAAGCCATAAAATCTCTGTCTCATGTTGATGCTTCCTGACATTTCAAGTCTCTCTGACTTCCTCTTTGGCTACCCGTCAAAGAAAAATCTCTGCTTTTGAAAAATGCGCACGCGATTAGATTAGGCTTACCCAGAGAATTTTCTGTATCTTAAAACCCATTGATTAGTAACCTTAACTATATCTGCAAAATCCTTTTTGCCATGTAGCATAACATAATCCTGGAAGTGGCACCACTTGGAATTCTGTCTGCCACAGGTGCATTTATTTGGCGTGATGATTATGGTGTAGATGTTTCAGAGCAAGTCTATTCTTAGTCCCACAATTTAGCCTGGAAGAAGGGGAGGCAACTCTGGGTGGTTCTAGCAACAAGCACATGTGGAGTGGCTGCTGTATGTTCCGCTTTGCCTTATGGGCAGGCGGTAAAAATCTCTGTAAGACACATGTTCCTTAATGTCTCCACAGCAAAGCTCCTCATACACATACCATGATATCATTAACCAGCCAAGGCACTCGAGAACAGGTGCTCCATTAGGTCGAGTTGAGTGGGAAAGTAAACCCCAAGGAGGTGAAGAGGTTAGCAGACCGTGAACCTGGCATACTGTTAGACCAGACTGATAGGCATGGGCAGGACACAAAGTGGCAAAGAACCTACTGTGTCGGGGAAAGAATGGAAAGTTAAGTTAGAGGAGTGGGTTCTCACCCACTTTTGAATAGGCGGCGTGTTACCCCTTGTGAAGGTGGGTGGGAGGTACACTGTGAACTTTGAGTGCTGATGGTAAGCCACATGGTGACAAAAGCTCTGGAATTACATGAAATTCCTATTCCTAGAGAAGTCCCTTGAAGGATTCATGCCCTCCATCCCTGCCTACAACAAGCCTTTGTTGACGGCCCACTGTTCTTGGGGTGCAGGTACATCCTTCTAAGCAGTATGGTAAATTCTGTATCAAAGGTTTGCAACCTGGACTGTACATTTCAATCACCTGAGCACCTTTAAAATGACAGCAATGTTCAGGCAGTACCTCTGACCAACTCAATTGGAATTGCTAAGATGGGGTTTCATTGAAAAGTTCTCTGGATGATTGTAATACCATTTAGTCAGGGTGAGAACTCTTCTACTATAGTATGGGTCCGCATCTGTGCTGTGGAATCTGTGCTACTCACTCTGTGTAGGATAGGAGCTGACGTTTGAAGTGGGGTCTTGGAAGCTGAGTTTACCAGGTAGGCAATGGGTGATGGGCATTTCAGGCGAAAGGGAAGAGCATGAGGATGGGAAGCTCATGGTCTACACGGAGACTAGCCAGCAGCCCCTGGGTCATGCACAAGGGAGCTGGGGAGTTGGGGAGGCGGCTGCTAAGAGAAGTTGGGAGGATGGATTGGGGGGAAACTTGAAATGGATGCATTGCATTTTGAAAAACAAAAAACAACCAAAACAACAAGAAACAAAACCTTATATTATCAAGGCTTTGTCTGATTCAACCTGACCTTCCTCCCAGTTAATTCAAATTGCTGAGGTTTGACTCCAGGTTCAGTTTCTCTGAGATCTGCTTTGATTTCTCTCAGAAGTGGAGCCAATGTTTATTCTCCTAATGGCTCTATGTACACACTCGGCCCGTGGACTTGCCTGGGATGAGCCGTGGGCCCTCTGAGAACTGCTTGCTGTTTGGTCTGGTAACTCCTAAGCCCGCCCGCCTTTCCCGCAGTCTGTAGTTGTGGAACTATGCAGTATTTGAAGTTTGGAGGAGATCAATTTTTCATCCTTTCCTTAGTGGGATAAAGAATATTTCAAACATCACTGGAGACCAAAGAGCTCCGAGGAGTTTTGAAATAGCTTGGGAAATACGCCACATTCTTCACACTTCATTTCCCCCCTCTCTTCATTGTTTCACTTAATTAAAATAATGTAACGCAAGAAGGAAAGATGAGGCAAATATTTAGAGACAGGAGAGGACATGGATTCATTTTAAACTGACTGTAAGCAAGCAAGGCACTCGTGGTTGGAAATCATTCTGAGCCTTTAGCAAGGTACACCCGAAATGTCCTTCCTGCCTGTGAGGCAATAAAGAAAAAACTGTGAGCTTGAACACAGTTGTTAATGAAAACCCTGGCCAGCGTGCCCCCCCCGCCCCATTCCCCTCCCAAACCAAAGACAAAATTGTAACATTTTTGAGTCCAAGTTTCACAGATGTTAAGCATTTTGTGATATTACTTAGGGGGTTTCCTGAGCTACATTAAAGTTGAACCACTAGGGTGTTGAAACAGTTGGGCCCATAATAAAATATACATGAAAAGGAATTGTGAGGCACTGGCTGCTATGTGCTGGTGACAATTAAGTTACTGCTTTAAAAAATACATATCCTGGACACTTCTGCGGGAGCTTTGGAGGGAGTTTCGAGGAGACGTAGAGTCAAGGCAGTTGGTAATTTCTCTGGTTGCCTGTGGCAGGTGGACATAATTTAACAATACCCGTCAGATATGACAAATTGTTTGTGAGTTACATTAGGGCCCTTAATAAGATCACATCTGTTCATATATCCTCCTTAACCACAGAGCCTGATTTAGAGAGTTTTCATACTGGTACAGTATTGTTGTTTAAATATTTAGAGGGGTCTAGACATGTATCATAAAAGAATAGACTCTTGTGTATTAGAAAAAACAGCCCTTTTATTCTCCGTGTTTTTGCTTTCATGGGCCTTGCATCATTCTCTTTACTTGAGCGAACCACATGTTGCTTCTGAGAGCCAGGAAACGTATTTCACTCCAAGCTGGAGGCAGCGTTTCAGAGCTGGAGGGGGCCGTAGAGAGCGCTGCATCCTCTCCCTGCCTTTGTGGGCTGGGAATCTGCGACTGAGACAGAGTCAGGGACTTGTTTAGGGTTTCTCACCCCATGAGTGGCAGAGCCAGAATTCGGACTTAATCTGCCAATGTGTAGTCCGGCAGTCTGTCTGTTGTGCAGGGACTTCACTGGGGGCTGGGAAAGGGGCCGTCGGTGCAGTAGGACTGGCTCCTGTGCCAATGTCACTAGTGGCTGCAGTCCTTTCCCAAGGACGTTCCCGGTCACTGGGAGGCCAGACTCATTGTTACGTGTGAAAGTTCAGAGCCCTGCCCAACGGTGTCCTTCCTTTGTCAGCGTCTTCTGTCACTTCCCTGCCTACGTGCACAGGGAGGTTTCTCTGCTGTCTCTGCCACACTGTACTTGTCCCCCACTCTGCTCACACCATTCCCTTCTCCTGGAATGTGTCTTCTGGCTCTTTCCAGTTCTTTTCACATCCAACATAAACAATCTCCAGTTCATCATTTAGTACTCCCAGCCCGCAGCAATGTGTTGGGTTGAATCATTTGAAGATGATGGTTTGTAGGTCAAAAAAGTCAAATGTTGGCAATTTCATACTATTCAACCTAAATGTAGTCTTTAAAAAAACTCTGTGTTACTTGTTGACATATTTTGTTCAGTTTCTCTCTCCATCTCCATCTCTCTCTCTCTCTCTCCTCCTCCCCACTTCCTCTTGCTTTCTCTTTCTCTCTTCATTTACATCTATATATAGAGAGAAGGGGACAGAGAGGGGAGAAACTTACTTTGGAATAATTTAGGGTTACAGAACCCTAAATGGAGGTACCACCTTGCATTGAGGTGTGAAGTCTCAGCCTCCTCCAGTGTGGTTATTCGGCCTGTCCGTGTTTGTCATGGCCTTGCCAGTTTTGAGGAGTGCTGATCAGGTACTTTGTAGAATGTCTCCCAACTCGGCTTTGTCTGCTTTGTTTTCTCAGGATTATATTGGGGTTGTGGGTTTTTTGGAAAATTACCACACAAGAGGTATTACCACATTACCTCCAGTGTTCATATCACCATGGCTTCTCACTGGTTCTGCTAACTACTGTCACTTGTTAGCTGGGACTCTAAGGGAGCCGGGTTTCTCTACTGTAGAGTTACTGTATTCGATGTGTGTCCACACTGCCATCTCCCCACCAGACTGACAATTCTTGCCTTGGGAGCAGGGGCAGGTTTATTTAATGCTCTTGGTGTCTTGGACCTACTGCTCTGCCATGTCTTGCACAGAGGAAGCTCCACAAAAGTTAGTGGAGAGGTCATTAAAGAAGTGACTTCGTTTCAGACCATTGGAGGTGTTTGATTGAAATAAACCAGAACACAAAATACCACCCACTGAATTCTCCCTGCAGTCAATTTGGAGGTCTTTGTTCACTGCACTTAGGGGATAAATTGTAAAATTACTTAAACTTTTGTCCCAGTTGCTATGAAGAGGGATCATCTGCTATCTTTACTAAGTTCAGAGTGTTGAGTTCAGGTCTCTGGATGATTCTGGAAAATTCAGGACTCTGGTGATTGTATATGCTGGATGTGCAAATTAGGGGAGGCCCAGACCTGCACTTTTGTAGCTTCTGTTGACCTACAACAAGAGTGTCCCTATTTGCAGAGACTGTTACAAATATTTGTGGGAGGTTTTGATGATTCTAAAGCTAAGGTATTGCTCAGTGGATTCCAAACAGCCCAAACTAATTGTTACCACTGCGAATTCATTTTACTTCATTGTCATAATAATCATTTTCAAAATACTTATCTGTGCAGGTGTTTGGTGGGGCACGGGCCCTATCCTTTTGGGGGATTTATATTTGACATGGCCCTACTGGAGCATAGAAGCATTCAGGACACATCCTACCGGAAAGTATGGAAGAAAAGGAGTTTTTGTTATGTTAGAGTTGAAAACTAAATGCTTTGAAAGTGAGATAAGAAGGAAGAGGGAGTAATTCTTTTACAAATCTCTTTAACGGGCACCTCACCAGTAGGACTTGTGAGGTTGGTTCTTTCTACCATGACTGAAAAGTTGGTATAACATTATGATGACTTAACCTTGGTCCTAAAGGTATACACAGGAATTACAATAGCCTGATTTATTTTCCTACCTAAAGAGGTTTATTTTATTTTATTTTTTAAAAACTGAGTTAAAACATTGCTTTTCAACAGCATAAATGAGTTCATGCTCATTTTTCAATCTGAGAGTCTCATGTTAGCTACACTTGCTTCATGCTTTATTATGTAATTTAATTTTTCATATCTTTTATTAGCTGTAAAGTAGATTTAGAAAAAATAATTAGATTATGAGGTTAAGCCACAGTTAAGATAAAAATGACAGTTCAATAAAAAAAAAGTGTTCAATATAATTCCTATCTTCTACAATAAAATACAGCTGCTAGGAGATTTAATTATGGTATTAGTCAAATAAATTTTGCCTCTATATTGAAAACACTCAACAAAAAAACTCCAAGAAGGACACTGTGTTAACATGAAAAAACGAATATGATACAATTTCTTATGGCCCTAATAAAACAGAGCGAAGGGCAGAGAGTGACTTGTGAGGAGGAGGCCTGATGTTGATACAGTGGCCAGGAACGAACTCTTTAAAAAGGCACATCTGGAGCAGAGAGCTGATTGGGGAGGAGACAGCTCTGAGAAGCTGGGGAGGGCTGTGTCCAGGCAGAAGGAGCAGCAGGTACAAAGACCCCAGGAGAGTTCCAGGAAGAGAAAGGAGACTGGTGGGCCTGGCCAGGAATGTGAGGAGCAGGATGCTGATAGAGGAGAGGGCGGCCAGGGCCCGTGTGGAGGTGGTGGAGCCTCGTGAGGAGTTTGCTGGTAGATTTCGTTCTAAGTTTGGTGGGAAACCATTGAAGTCAATGACAGGTTTTGAACAGTGAGATGACAGAATCTAACCTGTGTTTTTCAAAACCACACCGGCTGCTGGTTGGAACTTGGCAGGCAAGCGTAGATGCGGGGGGTCCAGGTCAGGTCGTCGTCATGGTAGCCTCTGAGATGGATGTGGTGGTGTCAGCCAGGGAGTGGGCAGGACCAATGCAAAGAAGTGGAGAGATCAGACTGTATTTTTAATATAGGGAGGAGTCAGAGGTGAGTTCTAGAATGGTGATGATGTTGGTGGCTATGGGAGAGAAAAGCTCCTTTGGCCCTTGATGACATCCCGTTTGTCATTTTGCCTGGTCTGCTGATGCACACGACTGCTTTCAACCTCTCCCAGGGAAGGACAATCCTCCCATGCTCTGGTTAGCCCGAAGGCTCTCAAGTTCTTCTTTTATCTGACCTGCATTCCTCATGCTGCACTTGAGGCCTTGGTTACACCCTCTGAAGAGCTGGTTATATAGGGGTCTTTGTGAGCAGGGGAGATGGTGCTATTAATTCATGCTTCTGTTAGGAGAACTGATGGCCTATGGCCAGGATGCCATGTTGATATTTATGACTGGTTTCTATGAAGAGTTCAGGCTCTCAAAAAACGTATTATATTCTTTTTTTCCAAGGAAAAGTTGAAGCCGGGCTGAGTGGCTATTTTTTTCCTTTTCATTTTTGCCAGCATATAATACAAGTTGCATTACAATAAATTCAGTCAGTTCAAATGTTTTTCATCTGAAAAATTGAATACATTCTTTCTTTTTTTTTCCGCTTAACTGCAAGGGGCGAACTTTTATATTTTTATGGGCTTTGTTGTTTTTACTTGTCACAGTTGCTGGTATTAGTTCACTAGTAAGTAATGACTTTTCTGTATTGAGAAAGACAGATGACTTATTAGATGTCAGAGGCCATCTGAAACATTTTCAACTCAGCATTTTTAATAACTGCTCTTTCTTTGATTTGTTTTCCTTTTTTCTGCCTGTTCTCCTGTTTCTTCTATTCCAGCTAACATGAACTTTTTCTCCACTGCCCTCCTCTCTCTTCCTGTCCTCAGCACCCCTTCTCTGCATCTTCTACATGTTTTGGCTACATCATCACATCCGCCCAGCGTCTGTGGGAGCCATAGACTGTTGCTGGGTGAGTTCTCCTGCACTTGTACTCTTGAACTTTCTGAAAGAACATCTGTGGGTATGTATGTATCCTTTAAGGATAAAAGAAATGGCGAATTGTGTCTGGGGCAAATGTATGTTCCTGAACTCACAGACAAATTTTTTTAAACCTCTGGCTACGATTCACTTTGGGGTTCTTAGGATGCCATAAATATAACCTCCTCTTCCTCCCTTTATCTACTGTTAGCGCAGATTCAGTATGTCACTTTACTGGACTCCTGGAACATCACTTTATTGGGCTCAGAGTCTCAGAAAAGAAAACCTTTTAAATTAAATGAACATCACTGGAACAGAAGTGTCACTGTTGACATGGCCTGCTTACATAGTAAAAATGGGCTTAGGTATCATATGACCATGTCATGTGTCTGTCACAGAGCAGGTGTTTGGTAAGTATTTGTTCAGTGAGTAAATGTCTGCTTAGATGAGGATCAGGAGTTGCAGTGGGTGGGAGTGGAGGGGCTTTTTGAACAGCAAATAAGATGAAGTTCCTCTAATGGGGGACATGCATTCTAATAAGGAAAGGAACAATATATAAACAAGAAAAGTATCAGATAGTGATGAGTGCTGTGCTGACAGGTAAGGTAGGATGATGTGCTGTATGTAAGCTGGGGTGTGACAGGTGGCGGTGCTCAGGAAAGGCTCTGATAAGGTTGAGATCAGAGTGACAGGAAGGAGCCAGTCAAGGGAAGATCAGGGAGAGGCGAGATTCAGGTCAAGAAAGCAGAAAGTGCAAAAGCCCTAGGCAGGTACAAGCTGGAGTGTTCATGGTTCAGCCACAGCAGCCACAAAGGCCATTGGGGCTTGGCTATGCAAGCAGGGGGCCATGGCATGCAGTGGGGTCGAGAGAGGTACACTGGGCCAGACCAGGTGGGACCTTATGCTACAAATAATATCCATACTCCTTAACTGGATTTGCAGTGAGAAGCCTTCAAAGGGTTTTAACTGGGGTATAGATTACATTTTTACCATATCACTGTGGCTGGTGTGTGGAGAATGGATTGGAGAGAGGCAGAAGTAAAAACCGCAGTGGTATGTGCTGGGTATTTGCTATTTTAAAGGATTTTTTTTTTCTTCAAAGTTTACTAGAGCTTCGGATGGGGGAGTGTAACTTTCTTTCTTTTACTGATTTTTTTGCTGAGGCAGAGATTTTTGGCTTCTTCCCATATGCGTTCTTTTCATTCTTTTACCTACAAAATTCTGGGTTTTTAACTGTGTGTATTGCTACCTCCTTTGCCGTGGCAGGTAGGAGCTAGATGTGGCCAAGTGGTTAAATGAAAGTGCTATGTGGGATTCCTGAAAGTCTTCTTAAAAGGCACAGGTGTTTTGTTTTTTTTTCTTTTTTGCTTCCTCCAGTTCTGCTGCATGGAGCTGTATGTAATTGGACAATGAGGACCAGGGCCACATGCTAGGAATGGCAGAATACAGAATTGGAGTAACTTGTGTCTCTGATGATTTCTTGGAATTCCTATACCAGCTCTGGACTGCCTACCTTTGGGCTTCTTTTATGTACTTTGTTTAGGCCATTGAGCATTTTGTTTTGTTTTTGTTTAATGCAGCTGAACATAATCCTAATCGATGCAGGTATTCATTTTGTGAAAGACCATAATAATCAGGATATTATTATTTGTTATGGGTGTTTTCTATGTGCACTTCACTGTTATAAGTATTTTATATATGTGTGTGCTTTTTAAAATATCTCACAAGAGTCCTATAGGGTAGGCATTATATCTCGGACTCCAAAGCACAGAAATATTCAATAACTTATCCAAGGTCACACAGCTAGTTTGAGGACCTAGATTTCAACTCTGGTTCAACTGATTTGGTTTTCTTTTATATGTATATTTTTTCCTGGTTCAACTGATTTTTGATCATGCATCACTCTGCTAGACTGTCACGTTCTTGGCAATGACTCTGAAACTACTTTCTCTATTATTTAGGGGGTGAGGCCAGAGGGATGATTCAGCAGGTAGAGATGTGTCATGTATTAGTCAGAGTAGGCTAACTGCTATAATCAAGCCTCTGGGGCTTTACATGAGAGAGGTTTATTTTTCAATCACATAAAATCCAACTAGCATTTGCATTGGATGGAAGCTCTGCTCCACGCAGTGACTCAGGGACCCAGACACTTTCTACTCCATTCCCCTGCACTTACAACTCCCCTTCCCCATTCCTGGGGACCTCAGCATTCTCTACTGGATGCTTTTTACCCAGCCAGAACCCAGGGGAGGAGAGAGAATGTGGGGGACTGTATGGGAGTATTGATGGGCCAGGCTTATATGTCATATGCCACTTCCCACTTTCCATTAGCTAGAACTCAGTCATATGGTCACACCTAACTGTAGGAAGACTGGGAAATATAGTGTAGCTGTATGCTCAGGAGGTAGAGGAAATGGACTTTGATGAGCACACAGTATTCTCTGCCACATGTGATTTTTGGGAGTGGGAGTTCTGAAGTTAGTACACCTGCATTTATATCCCAGCCTTACTGCTTATTAGCTCTGTGACCTTGGGCATGTTACTTAACCTCTTTTGCTTCTATTTTTTATGTGTACAATGCAGGTGGTAATAGAGCTATTTTGAGGATTAAATGAATTAATGTGGTGTGTAAAGTACTTAGAGAAGTGCCTGAGACATGGTAAGTGCTCAGTAATCATCAGCTACTTTTACTTAAAGCACAGCACTTTACTCAGACCTAAGTTTGTGAATCTCTTTTCAAAGATAGTTTTCTTATTGAGTCCTGATGTGAACCAGAGGTACTGTCAGACCCACACTCCGTAGCTTAAGGAAAAATGATGTGAGGGTGTCATGCCACTTGCTCCTACACGTGATATCTCCCAGCCTCTCTTGAAGGGCAGGTGAGAGTTAGGAATGATCAGGAGGCAGATTCGTGTCCTATGTTAGTCACAGTAGACTAACTGCGATAACCACATTTCTGGGCTTTATACACTAGACATTTATTTCTCAGTCACATAAAATCCAACCAACATTTGGGATGGAGGGAAGCTCTGCCCCACACAGTGACTCAGGGACCTTTAGTAGGAAACTAAGTTTTCATGTCTAGTTTCCTGCCTGCTGTGAGGAACCTTTCCCATGAAATTCTTTTCAGCTGGGATCTTCTCAAATCAACATTTTTTTCTGTTTTTGAAGTCTTGGTTGGAGCCTGGCCAACATTGCTTGTTCCCTTAACCATGCTATCATTCCAGCACAGGACTGACCCCGTCTGTCTCAGATGGTGATGAGTCAACTACCAGACCATGTCTACTGGATGGAAGCTTCTTGAGGGTATTGCGTCCGTCTTCCTCTACTCCACATGCCTCATAGGGGAAGGTGCTCCATAAGTGCTTATTATGTTGAATTATTACTTTTATTATCTACATCCATGTAGAGATTTGTGAATGTGATCTTTACACTTAGTGTCAGATAAATTGGTATGTAATTTGGAATAAAGACAAGTGGATTCTTTTTTATTTACACTGTTTAATATTCATGTGGAGATTTTTGCCTTCTTTCAGCTCAGCAGTTGTACAATTCTGTTTTAATTTCTGCCATTATCATAAACACCATCCTCTGGTTATTATCTAGGCAGAGGATGCTGCATCCTAGGATTCTGCTGAATTGAGATTAAACAAATAGCCAAGATAGGGCACAGCACCATTGCTGCTCTGAGTTATTTTCTTTAGTTAGGAAGTCCAGTTGGTTATTTGGGTTGATAGATTTCACCTGTGGGCTTAGAAGCCCATGTATACACATTTTTCTATTTTTGGTAACTCACAGGAAAGCACTCAGTTTTCTTCCTGAGTATTTGTATATACACCCATCTATAAAAATAAAATTACCTGCAAAATCACTGAAGAAAAAGGTTAGCAAATTCTGTATGTGGAGAACAGTCAGTGGTGCCACAATATATAGTTAAACAGGAAATGGAGTTTATTATTAAGCGTGTATAGATTGCTTGATATACTGAATATTTCTTGCAGTTCTATTATTTGTATTTTATTCTCAAATATTTTAAAAAGATAAGCTTCTAAATTCACTTTGGGGCTCCATGTCATCAAATCTCATCACTAGTCACTTAGATCCCTAATTAACTTATACTCTATAGACCCATTTTTTGCTTCTATTTCTCTCTATTCTCTCTAATGTGCTGTGAGTTACACTGGAAGGAACAATAAGATTTAAGGGAAGAATTAATTTAGAAAGTTAGGAATAGAAGAGATAAGGGAAAATGAGAAAAAGCAGCTTAGTATTTTGTCTTGTAAATGGCTTTCCTCTCGTAGGCTAAGAAGCCCATTTATCCAAGGAGAGGAGGAGTGTTAATGAAATAGATCATGAACATAGCTATTACAGTAATGAATTTTAACACTCACTTTGTTATGTGATATTTTATTTATGAGCTCCTTGATCATTCAGATAAAGACAAGAAGTTTATGGCACTAGATTATGTCTTATTTTCATAAACATATTCAGTAGTTTAATAAACATAATTTATTTTTTTCTCCTTAAAAATCAGCAAAATTTATGAGAGATTATCTTAGGGTTAATGAAGTCTAACATTAAGGAAATATTACCCTATAATATTGGAACCTTCAGAGCTGGAGTTGTAATTGCTTAATGCTTTTTTCTACAGGCTATTTTTATAAAGTACATGCTTTGTACCATTAATCCAGTTTTTACAAGTAACACTTAGACCAATTCATTGGGAATTATGTATCCATGTTTATATTTTTCCGTCACTGCTTTCATTAAAGGATGTAGTAAAGAGTTGAAAATTTAATATAGAAAAATGGGGAAAGGACAATTATGCGTATTTGCTCCTAGGGAGGTGCAGTGCATATATTATCACTGCTGTCTGTCTTTGAAACCAATTCCTCCTGTGGCTGTCTTCACCACAGGTGAGAAGTTAGTGATTTGTGGGCCCCAGGAGCACAGAAATGCAAATTCCCATTGAAAGCCATCAATAGTTAAAATTTGGAGGCCCATTAATATAGTTCAAGTCAGAATGCACTTAAGTAATGAAAAGCCCAGACGACTGGCTAGATTTTCTCCTCCCTAAGTCAGGCCTGCCAATTAGCCGAGTAATGGCTGCCTGGCCTCCCAAGATGGGATGGAGAGTGGCCGGAAAGGGCAGCCAGGGAGGCCCACTATGGATTTTGGTCATGTGTATTTGACTGTGTCAGCTCATTCTTTTTTTGAAATTGAATTTAATGTGTTGAAAAATACCCTCTTGATGAATTAATGAACTAAAAGAGGTATTGATATTTGAATAGTGGCGGAAGCAAAGCCTCCCATCACCACCACTATCCTCTCCTGTTCCATCCCCATATTTTATAATAGGAAGCTCAGCAAGGGCAAAGTTTAAAGGAATCGTTTCTGATTTTCTCACTGCTTACTACTGATAGGGAGCGACTGTAGAAGGCTGAGGTTGTTGGAAGAAGACTTCAGATTCATTAGTTAAATAGCTGATGCTTTACTGATTTTTTTCAACCCTTTTGATGTGTGCTTTGGATTATTTTGATGTTCTTTGGCATCAACGCATATGTGTGTTTGGGTGCGTGTTTGTGATAGAGTAAAATCGGGGACTTGGGAAAGTTGTGTAGACTTGAGTCATACCATGGGCCATGTGGGTTGGAGGGATTCCATAATTATGTGCTATCTTGCCCCTCACTGCGGAGAACTACAATTTTATTTGATTCATTTGTGCATTTATAAAAATACCCATTGAGCATTCAGTGAGAAATTTTATTATTCTAGACCAGGGGTGGGCAAACTTTTTGACTCGAGGGCCACAATGGGTTCTTAAACTGGACCCGAGGGCCGGAACAAAAGCATGGATGGAGTGTTTGTGTGAACTAATATAAATTCAAAGTAAAAATCATTACATAAAAGGGTACGGTCTTTTTTTTTTCAATAGTTTTATTCATTTCAAACGGGCCAGATCCGGCCCGCGGGCCGTAGTTTGCCCATGGCTGTTCTAGACCCTAGGATCCTATGGTACCCAAGGATTGTGCTCTTGTCTACATGGAACTCACCATCTACTTAGAAATGCTCAGTTTTTAGAAATTGAAGGAGGTCCCTGAAAAAGTTAAACAAATGGATATACTCTGTGATTTAGCAATTGCAATTTTAAGTATATACTCAAAAGAATTGAAAACAGGGACATGAACAGACATTATAGACCCATGTACATAGCAGCATTATTCATACTAGCCAAAAGGTAGAAACAACCCAAATGTCCATCAACAGATGAATGGATAAGCAACATGTGGTATGTACTTACAATGGAATTTTATTTAGCCTTAAAAAGGAATGAATTCTAACACTATTTACAACATAGATGAGCATGGAGCACATTATATGAAGTGAAAAACATAGAAGGACAAATGCACGATTCCACTTACATTATAAGTGCCTGATATAGTCAAATTCATAGAGACAGAAAGTAGAATGGTGGTTAGCACGAGCTGGGGGAAAATGATTGAGTTAATGTTTAATGGGAACAGAGTTTCTATTTGGGATGATAAAAAGTTCAGAAAATTGGTAATGGTGACGGCTGTAAAATAATGTGAATATATTTAACTATAGAGGCTCAATGCACGGAATTTGTGCAAGGAGCTCAGCCCTCACAGCCCTGGCTGCTGCCATCCTCTACGGGTGATCGATCATGGATCTCCGCTCCCCCATCCCATCTATCACCCAGCAGAGGGTGGTGGCCCTGGATGCCTCCTGACCGCCCCCTCCCCCCCAGGTTGTTCCAGAAGGTCATTCCAGAAGGTTGTTCTGCCCTCTGGTCTAATTAGCATATTAGCTTGCTATTATATAGGATACCACTGAACTGTACATTTAAAAATGGTTACAATACTGAATTTCATGGTACGTATATTTTGTCACAGTCAAAAATGGAAGACTATCTGAGAAGGTGTGTTAGGAAAATATAGCCTAAAAAAAAAGATGTAAATAAATTCCCTGAGGTTTTGGTTTATCCTTTTGAAGGCTATCAAGGTTTAATCTCCCAGAGAGCCGTGGGTGAGGAGGAGACAGTAACCGCACGAGGGCTTAGGCATTGCCGTGTTTTGACACTGGGTGGGTTCAGAAATGTTTTCTTTTTCCTGTGAATGAAGATGTTCAGTGCCCAGGACAGGGTGTGGACACAGTAGCCTGGGTCACGTTCACCTTATAAAATGTCACGGCCTTTGGAGATGGTTCACCCAGGTGGGGATCTTGGCTCTCCCACTTCCCAGCTGCAGTGCTTGGACAAAGCACTTAACTTCTCTGAGCCAGTGTTCTTAACTGTAAAATGGAGTTAATGAGAGTTATAGGATTATTGGATTATTGAGGATGTTAAATGATACAATGCAGATAGTAGGTTTTTAGAGGACGCACCACATAGTAAACCCTCAATAAATGTTTTATTAATTATTACTATTTTATTGATAACTATATATGGTCTCAACTACAATCAGATTTATCAGAACCTTCAATGAAGTTTGTTCATCCACTTTCTACTACTGTCTTTGCCAGGGAGGCACCATTTTTTTTTCTTTTTTTGGCAAATGTTAGATTGATGAGAAGGAAGGGGAAGCATTATTTCTTCTTATCAGAAAAGAAACTGACCCCCTGAGGGAATACCTTTATGTTATGTATATAAGTCTGTATGTATGCATTTATTTATGTATTTATCTTATTTATGTTTTTATTGGGTTTGAGAGGGAGGGAGGGAGGGAGGGAGAGAAAGAGAGGGAGAGAGAGAGAGAGAGAGAGAGGAGGATGTGGGAGAGAAACATTGATTGGTTACCTCCCATATGCACCCTGACTGGGGATCAAACCCACAACCTAGGTATGTGCCCTGACCAGGAATTGAACCTGCAACCATTTGGTGTACAGGACACCATTCCATTCAACTGAGCCACCCAGCCCGGATGAGGTCTGTTTCATTTTAATCAGTCACTGGGTATGCATACATTTTCCTTTTCTTTTTTCTATTTTCAGATTTCTCCAGAATGCTCAGGAGACAGGGTGTCTTTGATAATTTAACTTTCTGACTAACCAATGCCTACAAGACACCACTTTCATTTCAAGTTTTATTTGTGAAAAGTCTTTCTAAAGTCCAATAATGTCCCTTGTTTCCTTAGGAAGGATGGTTGATAATAAAATTTAATCTTTCCTCAACAATGAAAGATTTCAGAGCCATTTCAGAAAATCAGTTCATGTTGGGCAGAAATATATATGTGGGTGTAGAAGATTGGACTGCCTGCGTATGAGCCCAGGAATACCCAGAGACAGATTTTTGATAATGCACTCAAATCCAATCTTTGTAACTTTCCCTTAAAATTAGAGTATGGACAAGGAATTATGATTGATAGTTTGGGTTCTTTGGGTTTTACGTGTGTATGTGTGTGTTGTTTTTTTTAAAGAATCTATTACAGGAAGGTCTCTCTCATCACAAACCTTCAAGTAGTCACACACAGTGGGTGTCACCTTGAAAAGAATAACTGCTTTATTCTCAGAATCAAAGATGAGAGTGAGGAAAATGTTTACTACTTGGGGAAACAAGAGACACAGAATCTAGCTTTGTTCCAGCTGAGACATCTTTCCTATTCCCCCATGCAATGAGTTCTATCCAATTTCAAGTCAGTATACTAGTAAATGTGTTTCGGAGGCAGTGGTCTGGGATGGGGTGAGGTTGCAGTGTGGTTAGGTGGTACTGTGTTGTATTGGCTGGTTCCCTGGGGCTGGGACACTTGGCTTTCAGTCCTATGCCCACCTTGCTTAGCTGCATGACCGTGGATGGGTCAGGGGCTGTCTCTGAACCTCGGCTCTCTTAGCTGAACAATGCAACTGAGGTTTTCCAAAGTACCTTCTGTTTGAACATGACTAAGAGTTCCTTCGGGCTTCAATTGAACTGTCTTTGTTTCCTCTTTCATGATAATTAGGAGGCTAGAGGATCTGATGGTCAAGGAATCTGGGTGCCAGGAGTGCCAGTGTGGGAATGGCTGGCAGAAGGACCCACACCCATTCCATGCTTGCCTTTCCCTTCTCTTCTTCAGTGTTCTCTCCTGCCTCAGCCTCTCACTTTCTCTCTCTCTTTCTCCTGCCTGCCTGCTCCTTCCTGCTCCAGGCTCCTCCTTAACCCATCTAGATTATTGATTGGAACTCACCAAACAGTTTCTGTAACCATGTCATCAATGGCTGCCAAGGCTCTTGTCATTATTCCAGCCACACGGGGTAAATAACTGGGGGGAAACTGTGTTTTCCAGCTCAGGTGCAAAGCATTCCAAACTGTGGCGTAGCTGGGGTTTCTCATTTAACCCCCCTCTGAAAGTCTTTATGCAAAAGCAGCCTGTTCCAGTGAGTGAGTGACTGCACAGAGCCCCCAGTTTAGATGCTCATAATTTTCCCTATTTCTCTAGCTTGCCTCTGCTGCCTTCCTGCCTGCCGAGTGTTAGGGAGGAAGTACACAAAGGAACTGTGCAAAGTTTGAAGCAACTGGCAGGTGGGTTTGCATTTTTCCAGGTTAATTCACTTGATGAAAAGCTGCTGTGGGCGATGTGTCATATATCAAAGGCAGGGCATCAGTAATCTTTGCTCAAGGGCATGGCTAACAGACAGATAGACGGGAGAATGAGATGGAAAAAAGCAACTCATCCTTTTCTGCTAACACCACGAAGGAGATAAAGGAAGATTTATGAGTCATCTTGGACCACATACCAGCAGAGCAGCCTGCAGTATTTTTCACATGTTCCCAAAATCCGTGGCGGAAGGCAGTGTGGTTGTCACGGTGTCCATCCAGTCCTTTAGGAAACAATGGGATCCTTGAAGCCTCTGGCTGCAGAGTCAGCTCTTTGCCCTCCCTGAAAAGAGGTGTGTGTGTGTGTGTGTGTGTGTGTGTGTGTGTGTGTGCATCTCTATCGTCCTTAAGCACATGATCTCCTGCTCTGTGGTTTAATAATGTGACCTCTGTAGAATAAAAAAAAATGAGGTCACCTGAAACAGACATGGCTGTTGGGTCCCAGGCACTTAGATGGTGACTTGATAAAGACTTTTCAGCTGTCACTCATTACTTCATTTTAGTTTGGTAATAACCAGCCGCATGTGTTTACTGCTTTAGGGTATAACGAAGGGGAGGAGGAGAAGACTCTTAGTTGTTTTTCTTTTCCATTCCTACCTCCGAGATGAGTCAGCTCCTGCCAGATACACACGGAGATTTGCAGCGCAGGTTAATTTGGACGGGCTGTTCTGTGTGGAGTTAACTGAGGACAGTTATCGGGAGGGAAGTGCTCAGAGCTTCTTTATTGGGCAGCTCAGCAGCTGACTCTGGAAGTGTCGTGTGGAACAATTGATGGAAGTGCAGAGGTTTTAATATTTCTCGCCCTGGCCTTGAAAAAGGCACCTGGATTGCAGCTGGATCACGCCTGGGCTTGTGACTACTTCACATGGCAATTTAAAAAGTATTGTAAATTCTAAAGAAATGGTTTTGAATTTTTTTTCCTAAGGCCTCTGCAGTATGCTTTGTTTTATTTTATTTTTTATTTTTGGAGAGGCACGCAATTAACATTCCGTGCAGAAGGGCATGATCGATTGTGCACAGTGGTGGCTATATGAGCAAACCTCATTTAGACAGCTGAGTGAAATATACAGGGCAGAAGAATTTATGGGACCCGGAGAAGCTCACGTGCAGAATGAAAAGGAGCCTCCTTCCCCTCTCCTCGGCCGCCCTGCATCCCCATTCTTCACCAGCCTCCGGGGTGCCCACTCTGCGTGGTGATGCCGCTGAGCCTGACATCACCCAGCCGAGAAGATTGAATGCCACTTAATCATGCCACCCTCCTGTGGGAAGCATGGCGTATGTAATCAGATAGACAGGAGGAGCTCTTGGAATCCATTAGGTGAGGTTGACAAGGTGAGAAGGGAGCAAGGAATGGTGGCTCCAGGTACTACACCATACCCTGAAAAATGCCCGCCCCCTTCCCCCCCCCCCATCCCCAGGATGGGGCTTGTCAACGTGCTCTGGGCTTCAGCATTGACCTTCAGCAGGACAGATTATCTGGAGGGTATAGTGTGCACCTCAGAGGATATAGAACACTTTTTTTTGAGATATCACCAGCCTACTTTTGGTGGAGGAATAGATTTTGTCATTAGTCATAGAGGTATCTGACACATAGTAGGTCCTCTATAGACAGTATCTGCACTGAGTTCACTTGTCTCTCACTAGGGTGTGGGTTTCACAAGAGGAAGCACTTTGTATGGTTTGCAGCTCTATCACCGGTGCTGTGGGCAGTGCCCAGTGCATGGTAGGTGCTCAATGAGCATTTGTTGAGGAGTGAAAGAATGAACTTGCAGGATGGCGTGTGGTAGACAGGGTTTCTCATTTCCCTGTGGTCTGTGCATAGGGATGGCTCTCAGTTAAGGTGGGGAATGAGAGGGGAGCTTTTCTGCTTCCTCCTTCCAAGCTTCTCCCTGGGAGTCAGGTGCTTTCCCACTGCCTGGTTCATGGCCAGCCTGCACCTGCTAGGTACTCTGATAGACTCACCTTTCTGTTGTTTTTCCCCCCCTTAAACCAAATTCACTTTCATTTAATGACTCTCTTAGTGTAGCCAGGAAGGTGGATATCATTCATTCATACCCCTGGGAAAATTGGACCATCATCTTAATGTGATTTCTAACTCAAAGGGGTAATTTGAAGATTTAAAAAGGTGTTGATTAGCTTCTTTTCCTTTGTCCATTGTGTCTTTGATACTTAAGGTAGGCTTTAAAATACCTGCCCCCCAAGATGGCAGGTCTTAATCCCTGGAACCTGTAAATGTTACCTTTTATGGCACTGTGTTGCAGATGTGATTAAGTTCAAGTCCTTGAAATGGGGAGATTATCCTCAATTATCTGGGTAGGCATCCTTCTGAGGGAGGCAGAGAGAGATTTGACTCCCACACAGAGGAGAAGGCAATGTGAAGACTGAGCAGAAGTGAAGGTGCTGACCTTAGACATTGGCGTACGTGGCCACAAGCCAAAGAGTGCCTGCGGTTGTCGGGAGTTAGACAAGGCCATGAACGGATTCTCCCCCAGAGCCTCTGGAGGCCGGGTGGCCCCACTGACATCTCTATTTTGACTTAGTGATACTGATTTCAGACGTTTGGCCTTCAGAACTGTGGGAGAATAGATTTCAGTTGTTTTAAGCCACCATGTTGGTGCTAGTTTGTTAAGGTGTTACAGAATTTACCAGGTGATCAAAAAATATATAGGGAATACTCGGAGATCCAGGATAAACCCGTTTATTTTCAGCTGTTTGAGATGTACTAGTACAGTGACTCAGGGCGTCAGTTCTCCAAACCCTGAGTGAGCGAATATAGAGGAAGCTTTTCCTTTATACTTTTTGGTTCCTTTGTCCCCCAAATATGGATCAGGCTTCTGGACCTTTCGCCAGCTCTGTGAAAAGCCCGGTGTTTTGGGATGGGGGACATGAGAACACATGCAAAGGCCTTGCGCCAGCGCTGATAACCCCCTCCAGGGTTTGTGGATGGTTCATGGTTTAGGGCCTCTGCAAAAAGGGGGTATTCCAGGAAACAGCTTCTGCAAGGCAGGACAGGCATCAATGGAGTTAATTATGCACTAGCAAGAGTGTGTGTTAGAAGTCAGGGTAATGGCACAGATTTAGATTGCTAGCCCCCCAACAATGTCTTATATTCCCCATCAAAGCAGCAATAGGAATCTAATATAGCATCTAATGGCCTTGGGGCTGGCATCTTACCACTCCTAGAAGCTGGGTTGGTATCAGTATTGGGCAGCCCATTTCCCCCATTGATATACTTTATAGGTGGGACCTCTAAAGGACAGAGAAGGGGAAATTATTGTACAAATATCCTTACTAGTCTCTCCACTGTGCAGTATCTTTATTCCCATAAGAATCTCATATATTTTATGGATAATGAGCACCTCATTTTATGGGTAAGAAAACTATCAGTTTGTAAGTTACTTAAGGAAAGATATCCAGCTAGTAAACACTGAAGTTGAGATTTGAATGTAAATATCCCAGATCCTATTCCAGCGTTTACATCATGCTATTAGTTTTCATTTCCATTCCATACCATTTTCAGAGCATTGAGCTACAGTCAGACACAGATATTTCTCTAAGTTTTGTTGTTGTTCTCTGTAGTCATTCTGTTCCAGCTTCTGTTACATTAAATTAAACCCATGCAACCTAGAAAGGATTATTGTTCTTTCAGACTCTGATACCAGACGGCTCTTTGGAGGTTCTTTAGTGTAAACCCCAATTCTGTTGTAGCACAGAGAGAGAGAGAGAGAGAGAGAGAGAGAGAGAGAGAGAGAGAGAGATTTTGAGCAAATATCTAGGGATCTTTGTGAGTTGCTTGGGGGAGCTTTTTAAAAAATATTACTAAACATAACTGGTTCCCTAGACCTCCTCTTTTTTAGATATCTAGCCTTTCTCGAATCAGCCAGCACCCATAGTTCATAACTGAGCTGTCAGTGTTGAAAGAACACTTATTCCAAAAAGCAGTCAGATTTAGTGGAAGCTGGAACCCATCAGGGGTGGGCACAGTGTGCATGTCCTGTGAAACATGTGGGATTGGAGGGAGTTCTGATGGCAGAAATTGCAATCAGAGGTCTGCTTCAGCCTTCATGCTGTCAGAGTGGAGAAACTTGACTTTGAGCACAGCTACTAGAGACACACAAAATCACCACCCTCAGATGTGGCAGTCTTCGCCACTTCCAGCCTGTTATAAAATTATATGAAAGGAGCAGAGTATGATACCACTACTTGAATTGTTACTTACAAGAAAAGTCTTCCAAATCTGAGAATTATTAAGAAGTGAGAAAATCCCTTAATTGCATCAAGTTCCCCACTGCACAAAAAGTCTGTGGCCGAGAAAATTGGTGGTGTTCTGATGATCAGCTTTAACAGCTGGAAGATGCCCATTCAAACTACTTTTGTGGTAATAAAGCTAATAATTTTTTTCTCACACTGCGTGGTAGCCATAGTTCTGTTTTGTTAAGATGTCTCTTCTCAGTATTTGACTGAAAGCACACATACTTATTTTGGTACATCATTATTATAATGTATGTGTGTGTGGGGGAAAGGGGATAAAGCCCTATTTTAAATTTTATTTTATACTTAATTCCCTTTCCCCCTTTATTTAACTTTTATAGAGCAACTGTCATCCTGTATTTGAAAGTTTTTAATATATCAAAAATGACTAAGTGACGTTGGTAATTGTTTTCAATGGCTCATGCTAGACCTAGCAATTGTTCCGGTCCTGCTCTTTGTCTTGTATAGCTACTTGATCAAGAACTGTACTTTTAAACATTTAATTAAAATTTTTCAATGGGAAAAGTTGCATATCTGGTGATGGTGGTTATACAACAATGTGAATGCACTTAAAAGTGGTTAAGGTGGTAAATTCTTATGTGTATTTTGTCACGATTTAAAAATAAATGCATAAACACAGTTAAAAATGCAAATAGCACAAAAAAACTATCATAAAAATGGAGGGTTTTTTTTTTCCATAATCCTCTTCTCCCCAGAAGCCATTATTACTAACTTGTGTAGCCTTCCAGAAATGTGCTGTTTATATTCAAGCATAGGACTATATTTTGGAAGAATTGTGTAATGGGAAAAGATTCGCCTTGTGGAGGCTGAGGGAAGGAGGAAGGGCAATGAATATAGGATGAGAGGGATGGGTGGGTGAGGTGAGACTGGTCATGACATTTGTGCAAACTCTTCTTGCTTGGGTCTCATGCCATGCTACTTCATCAAGGAATAGGGCATGGGATTGGGGAGTTGTGGGAAGCTAGGAAGAGAAAGTGAGTTTCACAGAGTTGCCATTTGCTGTAGTCCAGAGGGAGGTAGCTGTGAGTAATGGGGTGAAGTTAAGCAGAGAGGAATGTAGACTGGGAAAATGAGGGCACATTTTGTAATGGGTAGAGTGTGAGGAAGTGTTCTTGAGGACAAAAGAGAAGCTGTTCCACTGGAGGGCTGGAAGCAAAACTTGATATAAAGTATGAGGAAAATGATGATAGGGAATTGTCCCTGAGGGTTGGTGCAGTGACCTTAATCAGGCTCTTCCTGCCTAGCTCTGGATTCACTGATTCAATCTCAAATGATCCAAGGGAGAATACAATTGCTTGGAAATTGGCCTTAGAGAATAATGGTCATTGACAGCAGATATTGACTGACTTTCCCGCACAAATGAAATCTGTCCATCCATCCATTCATCCACCCATCCACCCACCCATCCATCCATCCATCCATCCATCCATCCATCCACCCACCCATCCATCCATCCATCCATCCACCCATCCATCCATTCATCCACCCATCCACCCACCCATCCATCCATCCACCCATCCATCCATTTATCCACCCATCTATCCATCCATCCATCCACCCATCCATCCATCCATTCATCCATCCATCCATCCATCCATCCACCCATCTATCCATCTATCCATCCATCCACCCATCCATCCATCCATTTAACAAATAGTTTTTTAACATCTTCTAAGTCCATGTAGAGTATTGAGGGTACTTTAAATAGACTGGTAAGAAGATCATCTCAAGAGGGCACATTTATGCTGAGACTTGTGGAACAGGATTTAAAGAACCGGGGAAGAACTTTTCAACAGAGGATACAGCATACGCCAAGGCCCCAGATATGAAATGGCTTGACCGACAGATCCATGTGACTGGTTAGTTAAAAAGGGTTAAAAAGAGGTGTAAAGAGGTTTAAGTTTAAATCAAAGGGGTAGGCAGGGGCCAGATGACTCAGTCTGTCAGCTCTGGTTGGGAATTGGAATTTTATTCTAAGAGCAATGGAATTGGGGTCTGGATTTTGGAGGGCCTTTTGTTTCTGTGTTCAGACTTTCTTTACACCTCTGCTCTTACTTTTTGGAAGTCAGTTGTAGTTGTCAAACAGAGGTGGGGGAGACTGGTGGGCACTTTTATGAAGTGTCATCAGATGTGGAGATGGCAAGACTGGCAACAAGACAAGCCTGGAAAGAGATCAGCTTGCCTTGGCACTCTGCTTCTGCTTCAGGTGGGCAGGCTCTTCAGGAGGAGGCCCATAGTATGAAGGGAAACATGTCTCCTAAGGTGAATCAATTTGACTAGAAAGTGAAATGTATAGTAAATATGGGGAGAAAGTTTGTGATTTCATTTTGAAACCTGAAAATTCAAAATTATGTATATATTTTACATCAAAAAAACTTTTAGTTGTATTTGCTCTTATGGTGTAATTCTTAAAACAAAAAGATTAAGTTCCCCCATAATTTTTCTTACAAATTATATTATGGCACCATTTTTCTTTTACTTTATATTTGATTTTATTGCACAACTAGAGGCCCAGTGCATGAAAATTTGTGCATTCGGGAGGCTCCCTCATGCTGGCCTGAACCCTCTTGCAGTCTGGGAACCCTTGGGGGATGTCCACCTGCAGGCTTAGGCCCACTCCCTAGGGGATCAGGCTGAAGCTGGCAGTCAGACATCCCTCTGGCAGCCTGGGAACCCTTGGGGGATGTCTGATTAACACAGATGTGGGAGAGGCTCCTGCCCCTGCCTCTGTGCTGGCCAGCCAGCTCCTGGCTGAGCAGTGCTCCCCCTATGGAAGTGCACTGACCACCAGTGGGCAGTTCACATCATAGCGACTGGTCGTTCCCTGTTGTTCCCAGTGGTTCCCATTAGGGTCAATTTGCATATTATCCTTTTATTATATAGGATTATAAGAATTTTTTTTTATTTTTGCACAATTTTATAAGAGCCTTTCTTAATGCTTTGATATATAAATCAGTCTCATGAAATTCTTATTGTGTTATTCTCTCATTTTCTTGTTTTAAATTGGTCTAAGGATACAAAATCAGTGGTTTTGAGTGTAATTTGAATATTTTTCCACCATCACTTCAGTTGAGTTCATGAAACCCCACACCTTTTATTGAAGTTTCCATTTCATTTTGTAGTTGATTTCCTTATGTAACATTTGACTATCAGACTGGCTTAAACTGTTGATAATAGTCATCAGGGTTCAGTGCTACTCAGAAGGAAGGGATGCTTGAGTAGGAACCAATAAAATAAATGGTCAGTTTTTTAAATGAATCTTTTCAAGTTATGGTGTTTTGTTTCCCTATGTAAACTCAAAACCTAAAGTACTCAAATAGCAAATATTTGGATATTGTCTTTCCTCCCTGTTAAAACTAAAGTACGTACAGCATGTCTAGCTTTGGAAAGGTACAAAATGCTATTGTCTCATTTCTAGTTTGGTTTAGGTATGAGTGTATCATCTGCCCAAACACAGGACACATCTTATTGCCAAATTGCCTCCTTCCCTCAGTGCACTCTTCTTATGGGGTGGGGATCCATCAGGACTGCATGGATCAGGCATCTTGGAATCTGGGTTGAGCCTTTTGAAAGTCACTGAGACTGGGCCAAGTTTAAGAAAAAAGAAAGTCCTCTGTCTTGTTAAAATACATTTGTTCAGAAAATGTAAATATTCAGACTCATTGCATCTCAGTCTTGCCACTATTGACATATTGAGCTGGAAAAGTCTTTATGTGGGAGCCATCTGCATATTGTAGGATGTTTAGCAGCATCACCGGCCTCTACCCATTAGATGTTGATGACACATTTTCTTTCCTTTCCTCTCTCCTCCTCTCCCTCCCCTTCCCCTCCCCTCCCCTCCCTTCTTCTTTTCTTTTCTTTCTAAAACAAAAATGTTTCCAGATATTAGGGGGCAGTTTCACCCCTGGTTGAGAACCACTGACCTCAGGATGGCGAGGGAGGCAGGAAGGCGTATGGAGGCTACAGTAGAAAGGTTTTTAATATCTTAAATAGGAGAAGGGGGAGACCATTTCTATTTCTAACTAGTTTGATCCTTTCTTAAAATGAGCACAGGCCTTGGAGTTAAGAGAAGGAAGTTTCTGACACATATGATAATGAACCAGGTGGGGGTCTTCCTGTTTGGGTCCAGTGGAACAAGCTTGGTGAGAAAGGGATGCTGGAAGCTCAGAATTCTCAGTCACGTGGGATCTGATGAAGAGTAACTATTGGGAGGAAGGGGTTTTAGGGGTGGGCAAACTTTTTGACTCGAGGGCCACAATGGGTTCTTAAACTGGACCGGAGGGCCGGAACAAAAGCATGGATGGAGTGTTTGTGTGAACTAATATAAATTCAAAGTAAACATCATTACATAAAAGGGTACGGTCTTTTTTTTTTTTAGTTTTATTCATTTCAAAGGGCCGGATCTGGCCCGCGGGCCGTAGTTTGCCCACGGCTGGGTTAGATAAATGTTTTGGGTTCTTGAGTTGGGAGCAGCCTGTGGTCCAGGTCTTTGCCTGGGCCACTCCTTTCAGTGCCCCTTTTCCTTAACAAGTTATCTTTGTGTCAGCTTTTATGCCATTAGTTAAGCAGCCTCATCAACTGTAAATACCCCCTAGCCTTCTTTATACCTTTTAAAATATGACTCACTTTTCAAGATCCAGCAACATTTCTAGCTCTTAAGTGGGGTCTTCTCAGCTCCCCTGGCTCACGTTGAGTTCTTTCTGCTCTAACCCCACACGTTATGTACAAGAACTTTCATTTGGGTATTTCACCATTATTTTAAAATTTATAAAAATAAGTAAGTTTGTAAGCTCCTTTAAAGTTTTCACTGCATCTTTTTTCTTCCATGCTACACTGTTCAGTATGAACTCATGGTAGGTGCTCAGTAAATTCTAAGTGAATCAGAGTAAATGGAGGTAAATCTGCTTGTCCCTCTCCTCATCCTTGTCTGTATCTTGCAGAACGCTTCCACACACTCCAGCCACAGCCTTTTAAATAGTTTAAGGAGACAGTCCATTGTTTGACAGTTCTGCCAACATAAAAAAATAATTTAGCTCAAAATTAATTTTTATCTGAAGGTAAGTTTAATACTTTCAAGTATTACAATTTTATTTTTTAAATTCACACTTTTTTTTCTGTCTCTCTTAGTGTCATTTTAGCTTCTAAGGATATAATTTTGAAACTGAGTACTGTTGGACTTGTTAGTATTTCCCTTTGTGTATATAATGTTTCAAGAACTGTTGATGGCTAAATGTCATTTTTATCCTTTTTAGATTCACAACAGTTCAATTACATTCAAAAACAATTAATAATATTGTGTATCTTAGAAATAGCTGTCATAGATCTTCTGGTGGATATGACATATTGTTACATATTTTAAGTTAAAAGTTTTGTATCCAGGCCAAGTTTAGAAAGACGAGGAGCAGACGGTGTTAGAGACAAGCAGAAGGATATAGTAAATTTATGACAAAGTATATTACCATAGCATAACTATGCTTGGAAAACCATGTGGTTTCTCAACTCAAAAAATAAACCAGTAATCAGTAGCCTATCTCAAACACTCTTTTCTTTTGCTTTTTAAAAAATATCTGGTTTCATTCTGAAAACAGCAAGACAATCTGACAAGTTAAAGAAGATATTACCACTAAATACAAACCACCCAAGGCACTTTTCCCACATTCTTGAGGGATGCTTTCTCCATTTCAGACATATTAATCTTAGATTTTTTTTAGAACTTAAGCTGAGATGAAAGCTCTCCATAAAGGGTCTTTGTTTTCAAAATGGAGCTCTCCTGGCTAGAAGGGAAGGGAGCTCTCAAGAATGATGTCATGGAAGGTTGGAGGGGTGGGAGCGGGTCAGGTGGCCCAGCCTCAGACGGGAAGTGTGGTTCTCTTTACCTTCACTTGGCTCTGTTCTCGTCACTTGGACTTCACTGAACATCACCTGCCCCTCTGTAGACGTGAGACACTTTATGGTTTGGCCTTCCGCTTTGCAGGTTCTGTGGGGCTCCCCCTGGGAGGGGCCTCGCCAGGAGATTAGAGCAGTCAAGGATTCTTCATATTATTTTTATAGAAAGAGGTTAGATTCAGCCTTTGCCGTTCTTTTGGTCTGTCCCATATAAACACCAGAGAGTTTCTTCTTGTTATAAATTCTAAGTTACTCAGTCTGCAAAGAAATGAGCCACAACACTTCACACTTACCCTCACAGTGTTATGTCCTCAGGTATCAGAAAATTCCCCAATGGTCGCCTTCATAATGAGTCATAACATGCCAGGTAGGGCCACTGTGATTCTGGCCCAGGGGTTCCCTCCCCATGTACGAGTTGTACGCATGAGGTGATAAGAGCCCTTGAACATGGTTAGACTCCCCAAGTGCCACTGAGGGGTCCTGCTTCAGTGGCTCTGAGTGGCTCCACACACAGTCCTCTTGCTCCCACCTCAAGTCTTGTGCATTGCCCAAGTTGAAGTTCCCTGCTGTGTTTGAATGGGCTAAGTTTTCCAGAGGTTTCCTGCACGCAGGCAGAACTGGAAACACGACAACTGCATGCCTTGGGGAGCTGGCATAAGAGTCCAAGGAAGAAGAAAAGTGTGGGGAGCACATTTCTCCTGCTCACCTCAGACCTGTCCGGGAATGGGACAGAGCCAGCTCTGAGTACACAGCTGAGGAGTTCTTTGTATCCAAGACTTAAATTCACTTCAGTGCTGCCTCTTCCTGTTTGCTGTTGGAATAGTTAGCACTTCCCCAAACTCTAGGAGAAGCAGAGAAGATACTTAAGCTTCCTATTTTAGTCACTGACTCAGGACTGCATTCATTCGGTGCTATTTAGATGCTAAACAGTGAGAAAAATATTGTGGACACAAGATAGGGTGTTTTTGTTGTTGTTTCTCCTCCTCCTCTTTTACCTTTTCCTTCTCTTCCTTCTTTAGTTATTTATTTTCTTCAGAATCACAAAATTTTGGTCCTGGAAAGAAATCACAGAGGTGATCTGGTCCTGTGGTTCTCAAAGCCCTAAGAAAATTCTGGGGGCACAGGGGTGCAAGTGGGACCCTGATCCACCCCCAAAACACTGCCAAATTTTCCTGTTCTGTAACCTGGACTTGTGCTGGGGAGGGGGTTCTTCATGTCAACGTAAGCTTCAAGTGCAGCCTCCTTATTTTACAAAGAGAGAAAATGAGGTCAGTGGGCCAGAAGAAACTTAAAATGATGGGGAAAATTTTGGATTGTTTCCCATTTCATCTTTGGCAATAGCCCTATAGTATTTTCCAATGATGTTTTTGGTTTCATATTCTTATCAGTTCCTGGAGAGTATTTCCCTTGAGTAAATCCATTGTACACTATTAGCAAGGGAATAGCATGCTGTACATTACACTCTGTCTTAGAAGGAAAGTTGCTATCTCCTGTTTGCATATCTATGAAAACAATTCAAATGGCACCTGTTTAAACCTTTCCATAGACATGTCTGAAAGGTAAACAGTGGGCTTTGGAGCGGCTATAAGGTGGCATTGTTGAACATGGCAGCTTATTGATGGTCCTCTTTAATTATGGCCGTGCTGTCAACCCCTGAAGTCCCTGCTCTTTGTTGTAGATCTGATATAATGTTTGAGGTTTTCAAAGCTGCAGAGATGAAAGGCTCCCCCGTCAGATAGTGCTCATTCCGATATGCTTAGGGAGGGAGGAGGGGGCCTTGCCCACGAGGGCTGATGAGCCTTGGAGAGGACGCCATTGCCCTCCCAGCTTTAGTGACTACCTCGAGTGGGAGCCTTGGGGGACTCTGTTTAGGGTGGAGGAGGGCCAAGGCTGGAGGAAATGGAAATGACTTACTCACTGATGGTAAACGAGTGCAGGTTATGGATTGCCCAGCTTTAGGGGGCTGGTGGGAAAGCTGGCTGTCTGTTGCCTCTAGCAGTTGGTGCATTAAAGATGGGAAGCTCAAAGCAGAGCCATCAAGGCTTTCTGGAGCTGCTCCCAGCCCTGTCTTTATCCTCTGTTTTTAGTCTGCTAGACCTGTGTTCCCGATGCTGCGATTCAGGGCCTTCCCCCTGGAGTCAGTCCTATCTCAGACTAAAGGCATTCACTTAGGGGCTTGCTTCCATCCAGCCTCTGCTAGTGTTAAGGTGGGCTGTCACCAGCTCTTCTCTCACAGGGGGCTGTCCCCCTGCATCCGTGCTGCCAGACCCTGCTCCTGCTACCAGCTTCTTCTGTTAAAATCTGTTAGTTTGTAAGCCCCTCTCCCAGATACTGTTGACTGGGGGCTCCCTCCTCCACCCCTTTGCTCTTCCTCTTGAGAGGCAGTGTGGCCTAATGGCTGGGGGTATAGACTCTAGAGCCAGGCTGCCTGAATCCGAGTCCAGGCCTTGCCTACTTACTAGTCTCAGGTTGTGGGCAAATTCACCTCTCTGGGTTTATTTCCCAAATGTAAGATGCTGATCCATAATAGCATCTATGTGGTGGAGTTGTGAAGATTAAATGAGTTAATATCTAAGTAAAACAGTTCCTGATACAAAGCACGTGCTATAAATATGTTTTGCAAATCCTATATAATAAAAGTCTAATATGCAAATCCACCGAACGGTGGAATGACCGGTCGCTATGATGCATACTGACCACCAGGGGGCAGACACTATACACAGGAGCTGACCCCTTGTGATCAGTGTGCTGACCAGAATCTGGGCTCACGCTGATGAGCACAGCGGCAGTGGTGGGAGCCTCTCCCGCCTCTGCGGCAGCACTAAGGTTGTCTGACTGCCAGCTTAGGGGGAGCGGGCCTAAGCCATCAGTCGGACATCGCTTGAGGGCTCCTGGACTGTGAGAGGGTGCAGGCCAGGTTGAAGGACCCTCCCACCCCCCCCCCCCCCCGAGTGCAAGAATTTCATGCACCAGCTTCTAGTTGATATATAACACATATATATTATAATAGAGGCCCAGTGCATGAATTCGTGCATGGGTGGGGTCCCTAGGTCTGGCTGGTGATCAGGGCCGGGCCAATTGGGGCCTGCTGGCTGGGGGGAGGGACAGGAGGAGGGACCTTGGGCTGTTTGGGACCTGCCAGCCCTAGGGGAGGGACGGGGCATGGGAGGTTGACCGCTGGCCCCAAGGAGGGAGCCGGTCCTTGGCCCCTTTGGGAAAGTGGCCACATCTGCTGCCATCCACCCCTGGTTCCCATTCCAGGTTGGGACCCAAAGGCCATGGTGGGGTTGGGAGAGGAGGTGACGGTTGCAGGGCTGGGCGCAGAAGGAACGGATGCTGGACGACGACACCACCAGCTGGCCATGGAAGGTTGGCTGTGGGAGTGCACTGACCACCAGGGTGCAGCTCCTGCATAGAGCGTCTGCCCCCGAGTGGTCAGTGCACATCATAGCTACTGGTCGACAGGCCGTTCCAGTCGTTTGATCCTAACAGTCACTTAGGCTTTTATATATGTAGCTAACATATGTTTTGTGATGTGTACCATGTATTTTATTATAATCCCTTCATACAACTGTAAGAGTACATTTTGCAGACCCAGCTCAGAAGGGGTGACAAACAGACCATTAGCTGATTTATTTAGGGAGGGACCCACCAAATCCCATAGTGTCGCTGAATCCTGCCTCCTTTTGTTCTGTTTCTTAAGTGTTTCAGCTTCTGCTGCCTGCCCTCTGCTCTGTGAGTAAGTGCACCAGCTAACTTCAACACTTGCCCCTTATTTTGTGAACAATTCATGATATAGGAGGTCAAATCCTGTCTTAGTCATGAACTCTCCATCCTCCGTTCTCTCGGCAGTCAGTAAGCATGAGGTAGTCCCCGATGGTCAGTTTGGCATTGTGCCACAGATGCTGGGTTTACAGAAATAAGGTAATAAATAGTTCCTGCCTTCAGGGAGCTCTCAGTCTAACTGGAGGCTCAAAATGAACTCTCATGAAGTATTTAAGAGCAAAACTCAGCTGATAAGAGAGGTTAGACAGCCCATCCACTAACTTGTAAGCCATTTCTAAGGACTAGACAAGTAGTATCTAAAAGGGAGAATTAGAGAATGAGCAGAAAATGCTTGCGGGGTTGTTAAGACCAACGCTAAAGATCATGGTTTCACACCCACTTAGCTGTGACCTTGCCCCAGAAGGCGGTGATACAAGTGGGAATAAATTGGCTTGTGCATAGGAAAGTTCACATATACCAGTAACTGCTATGATAACAGCACTTAGCTAAGCACGTATCTAGTACCATGTAATTCTCACAGCCACCCTGAAGAAAAGGTGGTGTTTATTCCCACCCCCACCCTTTTTAAAAATATTAAAGAGATGTAGGGCTCTGTGACAAAAAGCAACTTCAGAGTATCTTAGCTGTCGAGTTTGCAGAGCTGGGACATGTCAGCCCAAGTTTCATGACTTTAAAATCTGGTGCTCTTCCTGCTTCTGTAAGAAAGGGACACTAGCTGCTGTTTTTCTTGGTGCACTTTTGGATGAATTTAGCTGGAAAACACCCACATTTGGCCCCTCTCTCCTTCCCCCTTGCCACAGTAGAAGCAAGAGATAACTCACACCGGCCACCACATTCTCCTGTGAGGTCAGTAGAGAAAACAGCGATGTTATCAGCAGAAGCCTAATGACCCAGGGAACATAAGAAACCTCTCCTACAGTCATACCCAGGCCAAGCAAAGCTCCGGAAGAAATTCCTGGGACATTTAGCAAGAACAACCTAAAAGGGCTTTTGGGCAAAAAATGACCCCAAATGGAAACACTGCATGTGAGCCCTGGGCCCATCATCCGTGTTTGTGTTACAGAGCAAAGGCATGAGGCTTGGGGTGGTAGCCAAGCCAGGCTGGCCTCTGCCATTGTAGCAAATTAACCCTGAAATCTCAGTGGCTTAACATCGAACAGTTTTATGATCATTTATGTGTCCAGTGAGGGGTGCTGTTGGGGGAACTCTGCTTCACACGGCCACTCGGAAATCGGGCTCTGACACCTGGCGACTGCATCAGCAGGAACACGAGGCCTCCAAGGGTGCATGGTGACCCACCTGATTCATGCCTATGTGGAACCGCAGAATGTGACCCTATTTGGAAATAGTCTCTTTGCAGATATAATTGCTTAAGGATCTTGAGGGGGATCTTAAGTCATACCAATTTAGAATGAGATATAAATAAAAAACCTCATGCCCTTTCCAAGAGAGAGGAGAGGGATATTTGGACACAGACACACAGAGGGAAGAAGGGCCACATAAAAACCCCAGAGGCAGGGTTTGGAGTGATGTGGCCACTAGCCAAGGGATGCCAAGAGTCACCAGGAGCTGGAAAAGGCAGAGAAAGATTCTCCTCTAGAGTCTCTGGAGGAAGGGGGCACCCTACTGACACCTTGATTTTGGATTTGTGCTATCCAGCAAAGTGAGAGAAGAAGTTCCTGTTGTTTTAAGCCACAAATTTTGTGGTGATTGTTATCGTAGCCTAGGAAACTAATACACTAGACAGTCTGCACTAGGATGTTTTTTTTAAGGGCCAGGCCTGGAATGAGCTTTTATTCCTCTATTGATCAGAATCCAAACGAACTGTTGTCAGTTTTTGTCTCTGTATGTCCAGGAAGAGGACAGTGAAACAAGATTTGGTGAACACCTAGCACCACCTTTCACACTTTCACTGGAAGGGCATACAGGGAGCAAGGGGCAGAGGTTTGGAATAGACACCTTCCCACGTTTAGGAACAGTTTCAGGAGCCATTGGGCTGTCCACAGAATCACCACAGGTCAAAGCAGGACAGCAGTAGGTTAGCATTAGGGAGGGAAGATGGAAAACGGACGACAGAGCTCACAACATGTAAGTGGGGACTCATAGTTGCACCACCGTCCATAGAAACAGAACAGTAGGGTCAAGCAGAATCATAGGAACCCACACCCACAAATTGGATAGGACGGACAGGTTCCATGGCCAGAGAAGAAGCCACGGGTGTTGGTGCCAGGGGGCTGGGGCACCCAGCGCCCCAAGTTGGGCAGGTACTCAGACATTGTTTGAAAGCAAGTAAGACTACCTCACTCCCCTCCCAGAGGGGCTGTCAGGTAGTTTTTTCCATGTTTGTGTCTCCAGTTTCCAGCACAGATTAGGTGCCCGGTGAATGTTTCTAAGCCATAGACCACGTCACAGCAGTTTCAAACTCAAACTCCCCTTTGCTTAAAGGAGTGAGTCTTAAACCCATAGGTTTTCTTGAACTTGCCCTCATCTCTTCCGGAGCATGTGATCTCTCTTGTGCCTCTGTGCCTTTGTACTTGGCATTATTTCCCCCCAAATGAGCTCTTTCTTCCTTTTCCACGTGGTGAGGACTTGCTCACCCTGGAAGACCCACATCTGACACATCATGGAGAACTCTCCCCTGACCCCCCAGGTAGCCACACCCTCCCCTCATCAGCATCCTCAGCATCCTCTGTGATATATATGGTGCAGCAGTATTGAAATCATTTATTTATTTATTTATTTGCTCCATTTGACTCAATTTTGCATTTTTATTCACCTCCTGGCTCATAATAACCTCCAGTAAATTTTTGTTATGGAAGAAATGTCAATTCTACCTGGTACTTCTTCCAGACAGCTGTAGAGGCAACTACTAATAGTTCTAGTGAATGGAGATGATATTATAATTATTGATTAATTAATGGGTGATTGATGTAATACTCACCATGAGAAATATAGATGGGTGAAATAAATAAGGAAAAAGATAAAAATGGGTTGGAGTATCCCATTTTTGGAGAAAAACAGTAACTATGGAAAATATTTCTGTATCGATTTAAAAATTTATCAAGTGCTTTAACATTATCTTATTTTTTTCTCATTGTAACTCAGTGGGGGACATAGGGCTAGCACAACTGATTTCACTTACTAGTAAAGTTGAAGAAATTGAACTTATCCGAAGATTGTATGGCTGCACAGCTGGTAAGTGTCTGCCCCAGGGGTCATAGGTTGGCCCCGTAACCGTAAATCTTGTGTTTTCCCCCATACCTCCTGTGAACTACTCTCTCATAGATACAAGTGAGCAAAGAGGAGAAGACGAGGAGAAAGGAATGGAAGGGAAAGTTTCTTTATTTAAGGTCCAAAAATAATTCTATAAAGTAGACATTCTGCAGATGGGGTAACAGAGGACTGGAGAGGGAAAGTAACTTGCTTCGTATCCCTCAGCTAATAAGCAGCAAAGATGGGAGTCAAACCCAGGTCTTCTCTCTCTCTGAAGCCCCATTACCTTCTTCTACTCTGCTGCTGGGTCACCTGTTTGGCCGGGGGTAACAGAACACGATTCTACCTATGTCTGCTGTCCCCTGCCTCTCCCGCTGTGGGAATTCATCAGACATCAGAGCTGCAGGTTTTTTTGATGCCCTGTCCCTTGTGAGCACTTGAGACCTTACACTTTGCATCTTGGCAAGATTTAAAAGGAATCACTGATCACCTGCTGAGCTTTTTTACGAGTAGTTTTGTTCCTGGAAATGATTCATCTCGAGGCTTTGGGATGTCTTGTCACAAATAGCCTTCCTTAATCCATAATTTTCCCACTTCCCTATAAGGCAATATTTTGCATTTAAGAAATGAACACAAGCAAACTAATCCTGTGATGACATGTGTTTACATTATATATATGAAATATTGACCAACATAGCATCTAACTGAAATGCATTAGAAAACATTGTTTTGCTTTGTTTTTTAAAACTCAATTTCTGTCTCATCTGGTCACTCCGTTTCTGTTACTCCCTGACTCTTTCATACATTTTTTTCTCTCTCTTCTTTCCCCTTAGCATATAGGATGATATATTACTTTGGTGTTTTTTGCTTTTAGTAGGTGATTTTTCAGATGCTTCTTCTACTTTGTATTTAGTTACTTGCAGTCCTGGGAGGCCAGTATGTTTAGGTGTGAGGTCTGCCGGGATCGTGGGATTCAGGGTGGAGAGGGAGAAGATGTTTCCTTCTCTGGCTGGAAACCGCATGCTCCCAACCTCGATTTTACTCTTCGTCTCTGCTGTCTGTGCAGTTCCAAGTCGGGTCAAGGTAACACAAGGGCACTTTTAAGGAGAGACCAGGGGCGAAACTACAAACAGATGTTCTTTGATAACTGCGGAGGAAAGAGGATTTGGCCCAGAGACCTGCAGCCTTCGCTTGGTGAGAGCCTTTAGCCCGTGCGTGCGTGTGTGTTTTAGTTTTATTCTTTCCCGGGTGCCCCCAGAGCCACGGCGTACCTGCTGTTGCTCTCAAGCCTCTTGCCAACAGTGGCATCTGCTCAGTGTAGCCATCGAGAATTTGAATGTCAATATCTTTGCCTTGAAATGAATGGAAAAGTATTTGTCACTCAGCGGCAATCATTCTTCAAATAAAAGGTTAGCCAGACAGGGCCCTTAATCAAAGAGTCGGTCTTTTCTGTCAGCAGTGCCTTTTAAATAGCAATGATGAAGGCTGGCTGTCAGGGTAGGACTTGATGAGCGAGATGATTGATCTGCATAAATCATTTTCTTTTTACATTGTCAGTGAAGAGTAAATTGGTGGGACATTCTGGGTATTAGCCGTGTTGAAATTAATATGCAGTATCCTAGGTGTGTCCTCGTTCACGTAGTCCCCATAAAAGAAGGTAGAAATTAAAAGAGGCTTTTAGACGTGCATTGTTCTAACAAGAAAGTTGCACCATTCTTCCTGCTGTGGTCATCATCTTGCATGCTAAATTCAGAAGTTGAGTGTGTAGCACATTTTACAAGCTCCAAAAGGAATCTAGTTAATTTGGGAATTAGCTAGAGTCAGTAGCATTTAACAACCAGAAAATCTCTAAAGACTCACTGCTCGGAGGGGAAAAAAAAAATCTAAGAATGAATTCTGGTTTAAAGGCAAGGGTATCTACTCCCCAGCATGCAGTTGCAGAAATAGCGTCAGCCGCAGATCAGGCTTTGGTTTAATCCACATACCATCGCTCCTGGGTGAGTCTCCTTGACCATGGTACTTAATCTTTCTGAGTCTGTTTTTTGTGTGTTTGTGTTTTGTCTTTCAAAACAAGATTTTATTAATAACCTTTGGTGGGTTTGCTGTTGGTATTAAAGACAAAAATGTGGGTGAAAGCACATAGCATATTACCTTGCACATAGCGAGAAAGTGCTCAGTGAATGTTAATCTCTTCTCTTCCAGTCAAGCAAACCACCCAATACCTGGAATATTGGCTGAGAGCTGAGATGTCAATATCAGGGGCACGTCTACATGGTCAAAATAAACAATGGTCTGTTTTCTGTCACTCTTGTGCTTGCTGGGATTTCTTAAGGACATTTTTTAAATATCAAAACATGTTTAAGGGGGCAGCACAAATACCTAATTACTGAATACTGGGAGTTTAGGGAGTGAGGTGGAAGGAATGGGGGGAGAAATGTGCCAAGTACACTTAGGGTTTGTTCTCTCACTATTACTCTTTGGATTATATATCTGGGTTCATATTATTCAACTTTGGAAAGAACAGGTAAAACCTATGCAATATACTGTTGGGATTAAGAGCAGGGCTGATGGAACCAAATTGCTGGATTCAGATTCTAGGTTTTCCAATTAATTGCTACAGGCCTCCCTAAGCCTCAGTTTCCTCACCTCTAAAGTGGGCTAGTAAGAAACCCATCTCACAGTCTTGTTAGAATGATTGAGTTAATATATAAAAAGAAAGCATGTAAAGAGTACATGATATGTACATGTTAGTGTGATTACTATGGAACAGTGACCGGTTGAGAAAGGGAGGTATTGCTACAGTTCCGGTGGGCTGGAAGTAACAAAGGAAGAGACACAGTTAGATACGGGAGTCCATGGTAATGGTATACGGAGTGAAATACTTTCTTCATTTTGGAGAAGTTTCCCTATTGAAGGAATTTAGAGCCAAGATGGTTCTAGAAACATTCATATCTGTATCTGGACAGTAAGTGTTGGAGTGACTGACGGGCAGCCCTGCTTTGCTCCACCCTGTCCTCACTGTAGGATCAAGTCTGATTGAGGTGGTCTCATGAACAAAACAAACACCAAAGAGAATTTTTTTTTTCTGGATTAATTTAAAAACATTATGGATTATCTCTCTAACATGTTATAAAGAGGTTTTACAGTGCCTACTGGTACCTAGTTATATTGTTATGTGGAATGCAAAGGTCACAAGATCACTGTCTGCTTCCCCAGGTTCTCCATGGGCCTCCTAGGAGGATAAAATCCACATCAGCCTCTGCTCGTGGGCACTTGGTGTGGACATTTAGGAGCCTCGGTAACATGTGAGTGGCATGCGCCTCTGTAAGTCAGCAGGTGTGGCCAGAAGAGGGACTCTGTTCCTTGGACATTTGAGTTCTCTGTATTCTTGGAGGTTTGTGCTTTTTCTCAGGCTTGTTTTTGGCTGAAAAGAGTAGTTGTATTTGGGTTGTGTGTTTTCCTCCCACCCTCTGAGTTTATTATATTTTGAGCTTTTGGTCGTCTTTTGCCTAATGGAAGTTTCCACAAGAAAACTTCAAAGAAATCCTCACCAACTTTGATGATTCGGTGGAAGTCCTCGGAGGGGTCTGGAGGCAGCAAAGGTCGCCCCGTTCTCAGCGAGCCAGGATGGAGATTTGCAGTCTCTCCAGTCTCAACTCTTTGTTAATAACTATGTTAAGCACTCAGCATGGCCATGCTTTTTGGAAGGCACTGTGAAATTATCCTAAATCTCCAGGGGCATGATGGCCACACTGAGGATTTCTAGAAAACATTCTGCTCTGGCTTGCAGTGCTCCTGGGCCGCAGAAGTGGTGAAATTGTCCTGTTAGACTCCTTCCCGATTCTGTCCTTGCTAGACAAAGCAGAGCCTGTGTTACCTAACTGGCTACTATTTAATAGGATCCAGCCATATTGGGTGTGATATGCTGCTCAAGATTAATTTCATGTAATGAAGATCTGAAGCAAGGTGTTTAAGAGCCCCGCTAATGTTTCATTTATAGCAATCTATCAAAACAATAGATATTTAGCCTTCTTTATTGGATATGAAACATTAACTTAAAGCCAGGGCTACTTTCTGTTTTAAATACCAATATCCATTACGTGTTTCTCGCTGTAAGCATCTCTGACCCCTGCCCTCCATTTCATCAACCACTGTGAAAATCTGCCACAGCTTCCCGGGGGACACGTGTCATGCTCTTAGCCTTAGGTTTTGATTCTCTGGCATCTGGGACAATGGACCAAACCTGGCCCTCACCGTACTTGGGCTTTACTGGGTACACACTATATTCAAGCACACTGAACATTGGGAGGGTTGGGGCATTGATGGGACACAACTTCATTGACTGTGAGATGCTGGGAAAGGGATATCTTAGCCCATGGGCATCGTCATCACTCTTGGGTTCGCTATTATCTTTTCTCAGTTATGAGCTAGAAATATCTCTGAGGCCTAGAAATATCTGGGCTGCTTCTCCTCATAATATCTTTCCACTTTTGAGAGTATGGAAGGTGTGAATTTTCATCAGTTCTAACGAGTAGGTGGAGCCCATTATTTAGCTTCCAGGGGCTCCCTATTGTCTGAGAGCCTTTAGTTTGGTATTTGAGGCCCTAGAACAAGTGCACAGGCATTTAATATTTGTTGAATTTATGAATGAAAGAATGAATAATTTCCACTTTTCCCTCTTCAACATTATTCCTCATGAATGCCCGGTATTATCATTTTCTTCTCGCCACTCTCCTTTTTTCCCCCCACTACTTTTATTATTGGAAATATATTTGTTCACACATTATTTGCCATTTTCCAGTATGGAATACATTCTTTCTAATTTTTTTCTGGCTCTAATTATTTATATTCTTTAGGGCCTGACTGAAGACCCATATTTCTCTGACCCATATTCTCTGTGTGGTTTTTACATTCCTCTTTGCCTTTCCTCCTATGAATTCTTGACTATTAAGTTTGACTGTACATCTGATGCTTAGACATAGATGGAGGTTCTCTAGATATTTTTACCCATTAACAACTCATGTTGTAAAAACTGCAGAATCTTCAAGAATAGGGGCCTATGCTTAGCCATTTTTCCATGGCATAGACCAGGGGTGGGCAAACTTTTTGACTCGAGGGCCACAATGGGTTCTTAAACTGGACCGGAGGGCCGGAACAAAAGCATGGATGGAGTGTTTGTGTGAACTAATATAAATTCAAAGTAAACATCATTACGTAAAAGGGTACGGTCTTTTTTTTTTTCTTTTTTTTTTAGTTTTATTCATTTCAAATGGGCCGGATCCGGCCCGCGGGCTGTAGTTTGCCCACGGCTGTCATAGACCCTAATCTTGGGCACACAGGGTGCATGTAGAACATAGTGACTAGAAATGGTCTCCAAAGATGCATCCTGAATACACCTGGCAGTTATTTTGTGTAAGACAAGGCAGAAGAATTACACTGCGATTGATTTTGCAATGTGTCACTCTCAGTAAAATATTTGTGACCCCTGGGGAATAGGAACCATGAAGACACCATTGGATTTGTCTGCGCTCTCCCCCAGGACTTTCCTAACCACCAGATTGCTGTTTGCAGCTCTCCCTTTGGGCCCAGAAACTTGAATGGGTCCCGCATTTTCTTGCTCCATCCCACGCTATGTGGTTTGAGATTCTGTCTTCTGTTTCCTTTTTACAGTCTCTGGGGTCCCCTTAATTGGGACAGCTTAGGAGCCTGTGCTGTGAGCCAGGGGATGAGTCTCGCTGCCTTTCCTCTCCGTGGGCAGGCTTCATGGGAGCTTTCTGGAGTGGAGACGTCAGCCTGGCAGCACATCCTGTGCTTCTCCATCACCTGTTGTGTGTTTCACCCAAGGCTTACCTCAGGAGGCCTCTGAATCCTTTTTTGGCCAGTCATCTTTTTGGCAGTTTGAGAACTTGGTTGGATTCCAGTCTTTCCCTTTCATTTTCAGGGCATGCCCACATTGTAGATTTGTGTGCCAGGCTTGCACTTTTTCTTGGTTTTCCTTGCCCCCGGCCCTGTGATCCATGGATACTGTCATAAGAATTGGCAACTTGGAAACATTTATTAAGTGTCCAACCGCTTGACTCTAAAAATTTATTTTGCCTTTTTAATTAAAAAATAACACATTCTCATTATAAAAGGTATAAGTAATAGAGATGTGAAAGCAAAGTCTGTATTAGTTGGGTGTCATGTAACAGAAAACCAAAGCAGCCATGGATTAAAATAGGAGTTTTATTTTATTTCCAATAGAGGAGCCCAGAGGTAGGCGGGCCAAAGCTCTTGTGTTGGCTTCATGAAGTCAACAGAGACAAGGCTCCCCCTTTCTTTCTGTACCTCTGTCTGTCTGTACCACCATCATTTTTTATGTTGCTTCATGGCTCAAAGTAGCTGCTGAGTTCCAGTCATATCATCTGAATTCCAAGCAGGAAGGAGGAAGAAGGGGGGAAGAAGAGAAAAAGCTTCCACACTTGCTTGTCTGTCACACTTTTAAGGAAGGACAAATTGTTTATACCTTGTTGCTTACCCCTAGGCCAGTGATTATCAACCTATGGGTTGCGACCCCTTTGGGGGTTGAATGACCCTTTCACAGGGGTCACCTAAGACCATCAGAAAACACATATATAATTACATATTGTTTTTGTGTCTAATCACTATGCTTGAATTGTGTTCAATTTATAACAATGAAATTGGGGGTCACCACAACATGAGGAACTGTATTAAAGGGTCGTGGCATTAGGAAGGTTGAGAACCACTGCCCTAGGCAGTCATGTGCTGGAGCTGGCTCTTCCTTGGTTGCAAGAACCAATTGTTACATTCTTAGGAATTTTTGTGAGCCTTAACTTGGTAGCTTAAAGTTGGCCATAGTGGGAATATTTACACCATAAAAACTGGTGCAAGAGCGAGCTGGTTATGAAACATTTACTAGCACACATCTATTAAATCAGAGTATTGTTAGTAAGGAAGAAGCGAAGATGGGTAATGGGTAAGCAAAGCTCTCTTTGCCGCATTCCCCCTACTTTGTACGGAATTCCCACATTCCATAGCGTGGATCTATTTCCCCCATTTAGGTTGTTTACTCTTTTCTCCCTTTCAAATTATGCAGCATATATATATATATATATATTCATATAAATTTCTGCACATGAGCTAGCTTCTGTGAATGAGCATTTCTTTGAGGTAGATTTGCTGAGTCAAAGGGTGTGCCCACTGCTTCCTTCTTTATGAGGAGCACTCACCAGACGGAGGCTCTTTCTTCCTAAGTAGTGTAATGGTGAAGAACATGGGTTTTGGAATTAGACGCACAAAATTCTCAGAACACTCTTACTGAGAATTTTTAGCTGTGTGACTTTGGCCCAATTACTTAACCTCTCTAAGCCTTCACTCTTCCCCCCTCAAAAACAAAGGGGATACCCTCTGCCTCTGTAGTGGTTTATGACAATGAAATGATAATATGACCACAAAGAACTAAAAGTAGAGCCTGGAGGATTGAAATGTGGTAACTAGGGCTTCTGCACACAGAGAGACGTACTCACACAGATGCGCAACATATACAGAGAAGAATAAAAACATGAAACCGAGTCTTGGGTGTTGAAGCCTAGGTCAGAATGAGTTGTGGAGGTGAGCATCAGATGGAAAGAGATGGATGTTTAATACACAGATTGAAAAGTTGTTCCACTAACCCAAGTGGTAGCTATAGGTTAATTGATGGTTAGAAAAACTTCAGAGTAAATCAAGCATATCTCCAATTCATAAGTGCATATTTATAAACACATTTAAAATCATCTTTATGACTATTCAGCTTTACAGTTTTCTTTAGCACATCCGATGCTTGAGTTGTGGAAGTTGACAAATATCAACATAAATGTTCTTTTTCTCCCTCAACTACATTGAACATTGCACAGATGTGTAGTTAAGTATTTATTATGAACATGCAAATATTGATGTCCCCAAGGCCCATTCTTTGATTTTCATGCTGCTGTTGCTATATTTGGAATGGTTGATGAATACAGGTCTTTGCTCTGACACATAGCATGTCTGACTTCAGGGCCGCTGAGAGCAGCATCGAGAAGAAAGAAGCCAGAGCTTGATGTTCATAAGGTTGGACAATATTTGAGGATGGGAGTTGCTCTGGGAAAAGGTCAGCCAGCAACCGAATATACAAGATGGTTAAGGCTATGCCTAGCATAGCACTTTGCACATGGTAGGTTCTCAGTAAGTCTTTGCTCATTTAAAGAGATAGGATATATGGAGAATAAACAGCCATAATGAAAGAATTATCTCACACTGATCTAGAGCAAGACTTCCCAATCTTGCCACTGCTAACATTTTTGGCTGAATAATTCTTGTTGTGGGGGCCATCCTGTGCACTGTAGGATGTTTAGCAGCATCTGGCCTTTACCCACTAGGTGCCAGCATGGCCCTCCCCAAGTTGTGATCACAAACATTTTCTCTGGACATTGCTAACTGTCTCCTGGGGAGCAAATTGCCTCAGTTGAAAACTGCTAAGCTAGAAGAAAGGGAAAGAGCTAATAGCATGTATTAAACAATAAGTATGTGCCAGATGTTTAACTCATTAAATCCTTACAACAATTCTGAGTTGCAGGTGTCGCTGAAATTATTTTTGCAGGAAGAAAGGTGGAAAGAGGTTAAGAGCATGGCCTAAGGTTAGACAGGTGGGGTCTGATTCCAAATGTGATGCTCTTTGCTTGTGGTCCTCTCCCTCCTCGCGCAGTCTGACTTACACAGCAAGGACCAAGGCTCATACGCTTCCTCTTCGTGATGCTAAGGGCAAGGACTTCACTTCCTCATGAAAACACTGTCAGATGCACTGTTTGCAAAGAAGCACGGACCACTTACATTTGGGGCATTGATTCAAGTTTGGCAGAGAGACTATGAGCTGGGCTGTACCCAGTGGGGGACAGCTGGTAAACAAAGGGGTGTGTACTCTTCTTAGCTTTTGAGAGCTCAGAGTCTCCAGAGAGAACTCAAAAGAGGTCCAAGGAGAGGTTCTTTTGGAAGGAGCTATCCAAGAGCTGTGTGGAAGGTGGTTTGGCTGTGATGGTAAAGCAAATGGGGTTTTCTTCTGGGGAACACCTAGACCAGCTACTTGCCTATCTGATCTTCTCGTAGTTAGTTTAGTAGATTTTAAACCCTGGTCGCACCAGACAGGGCTTTGTTTTGAGCTCTGGGTGCTGATTCTGTGAGGTGCGATGTTGGGGAAGAGCCTTTCATTTTCTACCATTTGGCGAGGCACTGGCCCGTAGCGGAGAATTTTGGGGTCTGCAGCTAATTGTTAGAATTGTGTAGCAGGCATAGATTGCTTTCTTCACAGAGTTGGGGGGAGTCAGGAAATGAAGGGATTAAATTATTGTTAATTTCTCCCCCTTTTTTGTACCACCAAGAGAATATAAACCAATAAAAGAACTAAATGTTAGCAATCCATAAAATTCCATAATTGGCAATAAAGAAAAACTGAAACGATATTGATATATAACCAAACAAGGTAATTATCATTATTTTTTAATAAAGCCATTTATCAATAAATACCAAAGGGGATAGGAAAAATTACAGGCACGACAATGCCATCTTCCATAATTATAGCTATTAACAATCGAAAGCGTAATTATATGCGGAAAGAAAAACTTTTAGGAAAGCTTTGTGTTGTTTTCTGAACAGAGAAGCCAAGTTCTCATATTTTAGTCAGGATTCTGTGAAAGTTCCTAAGTGATTGGCTGGGTGCCGATCCCAACTCAGAGTATCTTGTTTTCTGAAGACCTGCAATTCGGACCTTTCCTATCTCTCCATTTCCAAGTAGGCCAGCAGCCCTGGAGGAAGAGCTGGGGTCCAGGAAAAGGTATATGTGGTAATTATCTGTCCACTTCCTAAATGTCACAAGTCAAGAGGACTTTATTTAACAGAAAGCTTGGTTTGGGGAATCCTGGGTCTCATTTCATCCAAACAAACCCTGATTTAAGCAGCTACTGTTGTCTAAATGCCCATGATCCAGGCCCCTGGGGGTATCGACAGGAATGAGATGCTATTTTGCTAGTTTTGCCTTACTTTCAAAGGCAGACAGACCTATCTTGTTCAGTGTTGAAATGCAGGGTAGCAAGACGTTAAGAGTTTGCCTTGCAGCCTACTGGCCATATCCCAGCTCTGCCACTTGCTGCCTGTGGGAGCTTGCACAAATTAATTAACAGCCCTATGCCTCAGTGTCCTTATCTCTAAACTAGAGATGATACTAACTAGCACCTATCTGTAGGCGGGGATAAGGACTAAATGAAATGATATATGAATAGTGCTTAGAAACGTGCTTGACACCTGGTGAGTACTGTGTAAGTTAGCTGTCATTGAACCCAATGGGTGAAGTGCTCTGATTATGCACTTGGGGTCTGATGCAATAGTAGCAAAGTTTTCTCTGACTGGTGGTCATGGAAAACTGTAGCCAACATAATGACTGTGCTGAATGTTCAAGGTTAGGAATGATAGGAGAGGGTGTTCTACACAGGGGAATTGTAAGCTGTATTCCAGCATGACATTGAACCAGTGGAGAGATGAGGCTGCACGGTCTCAGAGGTGTGGCAGGGTCTGGGGCACAGAGACTTGACTTGTTCATGAGGACTGGAGTCCCTACTAAGTATTAAATGTGAAGGTGATGGTTGGTCAGATTTGCAATCTAGATCCAATATGAGTGCAGAACGCAGTGCTGGGCTGCTCTAACTAGTGACACAGGAGCCAAAGGGAAGGGTGAGGGGCAACTTTGGGAATGTCTAGGATTAGAGCATCTACCCAGCAGGGCAATATTTTAGTAGGGTCATTCATGTTTGTTGGAAATAAACACCTGGACTGATGGTTCTCAGTTTAATTGTGGTAGTCATCAGTGCTGGTTGGCAGATTTCCCAGTTCTCCACGCCCAGGCCCATGTCTAAACAAATGGTGGGATTGTCTTTTCTGGTCCCCTTGTGTGAATGGGGCCATGTGAACATTTCTGGCCCAGGAGTTGTAAGGAAAAGTGATGTGGAACGTCAGAGCCAGATCACTGAATTGCGGGTGTAAGGTCCTTTAGAGCCTGCTCATTTCCCTCATCACAGGGGCCAGCATCATTCCAGGTAGTCGCTCCATCAGCCAGGCCTGATAATGAGGATGACATGAAGCAGAGCTCTCAGCTGATATCTAATTAACATGGAGCATGAGTGAGAAATGAACCTTCATGGTTTCAAGCCAGGGGTCAGAAAGCAAACTTTGCCCATAAAGGGCCAGATAGAAACTATCTTAGGCTTTTACTCTACTTCGTTACATGTAGAAATATGTGAATAAATGGGCATGAGTGTGATTTAGTAAAGCTTTATTTACAACATAGGCAGCAGGCTGCTTTTGGCCAGAAGGTTGCATTTGGTTAGCAGGCGTACTCCTACTTAAGGCACTAAGACTTCCAGGCTGTTTGTTACCATAGCATAATTGAGCTGATGCTAACTACTGCGCTACCCAATTAACTTTTTAAAATCTTCTTTTTGAAAAAAATATTATTTGCTTCTTTTTAAATCATAAAGCGAAGTGCATGGATCTTATGTACTGCTCAATGATTTTATTAAATGTATACACTGATACATGAAGATATAGGGCATTTCCATCATCTCAGAAATTTCCCCTTTTCTGTTCTCCCCACACTCATTTTCTTGTTGATGGTTGGTTGTAGTTTTGGTTATTATGACTAAAGCTAATATGAGCATTCATGTGACAGTCTTATGTAGCTCTAGGCTTTTATATCTCATGGATAACACAATTGTTAGGCAGTGGAATTGTTAGGCAGATATGAGTTTAAATTTGTGGAAACTGGCAATATTCCTTTCGGTTGTGATTATACCATTTACACTTCGACCAGCAGTGTTTGCAATTTTCAATTACTCTACATCCTTTCCAATATTTGGTGTTGGCAGTCTTTTTGACTGTATTTATCCTGATAGATATGCAGTGGTATCTCATTATGGTTCAGTCTTTATTTTCCTGATGACTAATGATGCTGAGTGTCTTTTCATGGGTTTACTGGCAATTCATTTATCATCTTTGGTGGATGGACTATTAAAGTATTTATCCACTTAAAAATTGAGTTATTTGTTTTTTTAGTTATTGATTTGTCAGAGTACTCTATATATTCTGGTTACAGGTCCTTTGTCAGATATCTGTATTACATTTGCAGCTATCTCTATTTATTTCAAATATTTTTTCCAGTCTTCGGGTTATTCTTTCACATCCTTTACAGTGCCTGTAGATAAGCAGAAGGGTTTATATTGATAAATACAAATTTATCTTTTGTGGGGGTGGGAGAGGGAGATTAGTATTTCTAAGAAATCTTTGCCTTCCTTGAGGTTGTGAGATGTTCTATGTTTTCTTTTAGGAGCTTTAGCATGTTGGCTTTTATGCTTAAGTCTTTGATCCATGGTAAATTAATTTTCACATCTGTGAGTTAAAATTTGAGATTTATTGTTGTCCATATGCTTATGTAGTTGTTCCAGCCCTCTTTATCCTTTTTTGTTGTGCTTTTTCCATTTAGTTATTTTTGAAACTTTTTGTCAAAAAAAAAAATCAATTGGCCATACATGTGTGGATCTATTTCTGGTTTATCTGTTATGCTTCATTGGTCTGTTTTTCTGTCCTATGTCAATGCCATACTGTTTTGATTACTGTAGCTTTATAGTAAGCCTTTAAATCAGGGAGTTTGTGCCCTCTAAATTTATACTCCTTTTTAAGAGTCTTTGCCTTTTTTGGATCCTTTGTTTTTCTATATAAATTTGAGAATCAACTTGTCAGTTTCTAAAAATATGCTTGTGAGATTATGATTTGAATTGCATTAAATCTATATATCAATTTGTGGAGCAGTGACAACTAAACAATATGAAATTTTCAAATCCATAAAAATATTGCATCTTTCCAGGTATTCGTATGTTATGTAGTTTTTAGTGTAGAGGTCTTGCACATATTTTATTAAGTTTTTCATTATTTTATGCTTTTGATGTCATTATAGATGGAATTGTAAACAAATTCATTTTCCAGTTCCTTACTTCTAATATGTAAATATGAAAAGATATATAAGTTTTTTGTGTGTGTATTAATCTTGTATCTGTAACCTTGCTAAAGTCACTTAGTATTTTTTATTTTTGGTTTTTAAGTTTGATAGGAGGATTTGTATAAACAGTTGTCAGGAATAAAAGCAGTTTACTTCTTAGTTTTCAATTTCATGTCTTTGTTTATTGCTCTTGTCTTATTGCCCTGGCTAGGGCCTTCATTACAATGCTGAGTAGAAGTAGGACAGACATTCTTGCCTTATTCCCAATTTTAGAAAGAAAGTGTTCAATACATTATCATTTTGTATTATGTTGGGTAGAGATTTTCTTAGATGCCCTTTATCAGATTGAATAAATTTTCTCCTATTCTTAGTTTATCATGAATGGGTGTGAATTTTGTCTAATGCTTTTTCTGCCTCTATTAAAAAAACCATATGGGTTTTTACCCTTTTTACTGTTAATATGATGAATGCGTTTTGTTGACTTTTAAATGTTAAAATCATCATACTTCCCTGTAATTAACATCAGTTGGTCATGACGTATCATCCATTGTTTTATATTTCTGGATTCAGTTTGCTAATATTTTGCTCAGGGTATTTTAGTCTACGTTCATGACGGAAATTGGTCCGTAGTTTTCTTTTCTTGTAATGTCTCTGTCATATTTGGGGGTGTTATACAAGCCTCAAAATGAGTTGGCAAATGTTCCTTCTCTATTTTCTGAAAGAGTTTGTAATTTTGGTATTGTTTTTATCTTACTTTTATTTTTTTTTTTTGATAGAATTCACCAATGAAACCCTTTGGGCCTGTTGATTTCTTTCTCAGAAGGTTTTATGTTTTACATGTTATTATAAGATTAATTTCTTTAATAAATATAGGCTATTGAGATTTTCCATTTCTTTTTGTGTCCATTTCATTAAGCTGAATTTTTAAGGAATTTGTCCAGTTCATCTAAACTGTTAAATTTATTGACATAAACTATTCACATTATTCCATTATTATCCTTTTTAACGTCTGCAGATTCTTTAGTAATAGCCCTCTTCCATTGCTGAATTGACTTTCTCTCTTTTTTTGTTCAGTCTCTTGCCTACGGGTTATTAATTTTTTAAAGTAGCTTTATTGAGCTACAATTTGCATTCCATAGAAGTTACACATTTTATTTATTTAATTAATTTATCTTTATTGTTGATAAAGTACAGATTTGGAGGACACATACTCCCTGATTTGAAGACTTACGATAAAGCTACAGTAATCAAAACAGTATGGCATTGATATAAGGATCGAATAATAGATCAATGAAATATCACAGATAAAACAGAAATACACACACACATGTATACCTGTGTACTTGAAAACAGTATTCTGCAGTTATTGGGTATAGTGTTCTATAAAAGTCAATTAGAGTTATTTGTTCACTAGTGTGTTCAAATGTAGGGATCCTTACTGGATTTTGTTTTGTTATGTGGGTCTATCAGTTGCATAGGAATGGGTATTAATTCTCTAACCATGATTGTGGATTTGTCAGTTTCTCTTTTTGTATATGTCTAGTTTTTGCATCATATAATTTGAAGCTTTGTATATAAGTGCAAAAACATTCATAGTTTATATGTCTTCCCAATGATCTGACTCTTTAATAATTATGTAACATCCCTCTTTAAATCTCTAGTGGTATTATGTGTCTTGAAGTTAACTTTGTTTGATATTAGTGTAGTAATACCAACATTTTTATATTTACTTTCCAGATGTACATACATTTTTTTCATTCTTTCACTTTCCACCTTTTTGTATATTTATAAGTGCATTTCTGTAGATAGCATTCAATTCATCTTTGATATTTTATTCACTTTAGTGACCTTTTTCTTTTAATCATAGTGTTTAGACATTTACATCTTATTAAGTTTAGGCATAAGCCTGCCACTTTGTAAGGTATTTTCTATTTGTCCCATCTGCTTTTACTTTAATTTTTGTGCTGCCTTTTTGATAAATGAAATGCTTTTTAGTATTATATTTTAATTTCTCTTATGGCTTTTAAACTGTTTTAGCCTTTTTTTCAGAGATTAAAATTTGCAGCCTTAATTTAGCTTATTTTTTCATAGCCTACTAAGAGTTAATATTGCATAACTTCATATAAATGTAACAACTTTGAAACCATTTAATTCCATTATATTTACCGTTCCTTCTTGTTTTGGTGCTATTTTGTTATACATTTTTGCATCTATATAACAAGCCCTGTGACAGATTGTTATAATTTTTGTATTAAGCTGTCAGTATACATTTAAGTAAATTAAGAAAAAAAGGTAATTTTTATATAAATATTTGTTACTTCAGATACTCTTCATTTTTCCTGTACATGTTTTTATCTGGTAACACTTCATTAAGCAAAATTTAGTGTGGTGATGGTCAACTGGTAATGAATTGTGTCATTGTTCATATATCAGTAAAGTCTTTATTTTGTCTTCATTTTTGAAGGTTATTTTTGTGGCATGTGAAATTCCAGATTAATAGTTTATTTTTTCCTTTCAGCATCTTAAAGATATTCTCCAGTTGATTCTGGTATCCTTAGTTTCTAAGGATAAGCCAGCTATAAATTGTTTTGTTATCTCCTGAATTTAAAGTGTCTGTCCTCTGGATATTTTCATTAAACATTTTTTTTTTAAAATTTGATTTGGGAGAGAGAGGAAGAGAGTGAGAAAGAGTGAGAGACACATCAACCTGTTATTCCACCCACTCATGAAATCATTGGCTGATTCTGTATGCTTCTTGACTGGGGATCAAACCTGCAACCTCAACATTTCAAGACCACTCTCCTACCAACTGAACTACCAGGCAGGGCTATCCTTTGGGTACTTTTAAGATTTTCTTTTTATTTTTTTTTGTTGTCAGAACATTAGTGTGGTTTTCTTGGTATTTATCCAGTTTTTAGTTAATAAAGCATTTTGATCAGTAAATTGTTGATTTTCCCCAAATTTGGGAAATTTTTGTTTAAATACTGTTTTTGGCTCATTTTGACTTTTCATCTTCTGGGACTCCAATTATACATATGTTAGACCACTTGGTATTGTCCCACATTTAACTGAGGCTCTGCTTATTTGCTTTAATTGTTTTTCTCTGTTCTTCATATTGGATAAATATTATTGATCTTTAAATATTACTGATCTCTTTCAAGTTGAATGGTCCTTTATTTCCAGCTCCCCGCCCCCTAACATTTTCATCTGCTGATAAGACCAGCAATTTTTTTTCATTTTAGATACTTTACTTTTATTATAGCATTTTACTTGGTTATTTCTTTGTAGTTTAAAATGTTATGTTGAGAATACCTCAATATGTTTTAACCATTATGATGCCCTTTGAATTTCTTGAAAATATTTATAATAGCTTTTTTAAAGGCCTTGTTTACTTTTTCAAACATCTGGGTTACCTCAGGGTTTGCTTTTTTTGGCTGATTTCACTTTGACTCTGAGTCACATTTTTACATGTCTAGCATTTTTCATTGTATATAAGGCATTGTGTTAATATATTGCAGAGATTCTCAATTCTGTTTTCTTCTTCTGAAAAGTGTTGACTTTTGTTTTGGTTGATTTTTGCAGCTAACTTACTTTTTGATAACCTTGATCATGGGGAGGCTTGTTTGTATACTTTGTCATGGCAATCTGTTTTAATTTTGCTATTGGTTTTAGTTCAAAGCCATAATCCTTAGGTATAGTCTATACTTTTAAGGTGTCTTCCTTTAGGGAAGTTATTTACCTTGTCAGAATTCAAACTCCAAACTTTGACTCCCCTCTGATGGATAGTTTATGAAATTCCTGGTAGCCTTTTCAGACCTTTACCTGTTAATTTCTTACAGGCTACTTGGACTTCCCCTGTGTACCACTGGTTCAGGAGTAAGCTAAGGATTTGTGAGGAGATCTGGGCAGATTTCCTACCTTTGTCACTCTTCTGCTCTTGGATTTACCTTTACAATTTCCAGCCACTTTGATTACCCTGCCTCCTGCCTTTTTAAGCCAGTGGCACTGCAGCTTTCTTCTTGAGTTCTAGCTCCTGTGTGCAGTGCAGTGGGCTCAAGGGAAATGCCATTTAAACATAGGTATCACCTAATATGGTTCATTTCTTTCATAAACATCTATGGATTTTCTCCATTCCTGCCTTCAATTAGTTGTTGCGTATATTTTCTCCAGAGTTTATAACTTTTATCTGTGGGATAGTTAGTTGGATACAAGTTACTTGATTATTACTAGAACAGGAAGTCCCATATATAGCTTTCTTATATTCCTCTGTAAAGCTGGAAATAGGGATAGCAGTCAGGGGGTATTTCTGGTGTTCTCTGCATTTTTTATTTTTGGTGATTTGGGATATTTTGTTTTTACAAACCCCTTCCAGTAAACATGGCTCTTCAGCTGCATCCCTGCCTCAACTTACCTCTGTTTTTCATGGTTATGCCTTTTAATCAGAATGATCTCCATGCTTATTAGGGAAAATCTCTAACTGTGCTCACTGAAGATGCTTAGAATTAAGTAACCCAACTAGTGACTGATTTTATCACTGATTCTAATTTTATTTTTTCTTGCAAACTTAGGTTCATTCATTTATTCAGTCATTAATTATAGAGTGAGAACTTATTGTGTCTGAGGCAAAGTTTTAGGTAGTTGCCACCTCCTGACGCTTACTTTATAGGTGGAGGAAGGAGAAAATAACAAATAGTATACAACTATCAGTTGTGATAAGTGTGATGAAGACAATGGCGTGCAATCAAGAGCTAGGGAGGGGACCTGTGTGTGTGCTCTGCTTCAGGTAGCGTGTTTAGGTAAGAACTCTCTGTTGAGGGAAATACTTGTGCTGAAACTAGAAAAATAAGAAAAAGCTTCCCAGGGGCATTTAGTGGAAGAGCACTCCAGGTAGAGGGAGCAGAAAAATGCGAGCCCTGAACTGGAAGAGCAACTCAAGCCTGTGGGTGGTCCTTGTAAGCCGTAGTGAGTAGTGTGGCATTTTCTCTGGGTGAGATAGGGAAGCACTGGATGGTTCTGTGTAGAGGAGGAACATAATTAATGTATGTCCTAGACAGTGGTCGGCAAACTGCAACCCCTTGAGTGTGGCTCTTCCACAAAATTCCACATGCGGGTGCACACGTACAGTGCGATTGAAACTTCGTGGCCACACTCAAGGGGCCAAAGAGCCGCATGTGGTTTGCGAGCTGCAGTTTGCAGACCACTGTCCTAGACCCTAGAGAACAAGAGGAGAAGCAGGAAGACCTTTTGGAGAGCTATTGCTACTGATGACGATGATGATGATTGAGTTGGGTCAAGCAGAATTATTTTCTAAGAACATCCTATGGGTCTGTTGATACTACCCACTCAGTCAGTTGTGTTCTGGATTTCCTTCTTGCCTTGGTGGGGGTCAAAGCATGGGATTTTCCTGCAACATAGAAAAACATGCATAATAGAAAAGGAAACCAGTGAAGGAGGCAGCCCTAGCATGAAGCTCCAGGTATGGTGAAGTATTTGATTATGTGTGCATATAGCCACATACCTTGCTGGGTAAGTCATTGCAAATGTCATCATTAATGATTAGTTAATTACTAGAGTCCTGGTGCATGAAATTAGTGCACAGGTAGCTTCCTTAGGCCTGGCCAGTGATCAGGGCCGATCGGGCCTTCTGGCTGCCTGCTGGGGTCTTTCTTCACTCTGCACTGCCCTGTGGTGATCAGTGCACATCATAGTGAGCGATTGAACTCCTGAGGGAACAATTTGCATATTAGGCTTTTATACTGGTATATATAGAAGATGATGCTGCCATTTCTGTCTTTGGTCTGACAACTGGTTTATTTTACTGAAGGCAGTGTCTTTGGTAGAGTTCCTGTATCACTATATATATATATATATATATATATATATATATATATATATATATATATAATTGATTTTTTGACAGAGAGGAAGGGAGAGGGATAGAGAGCTAGAAACATCGATGAGACAGAAACATAGATCAGCTGCCTCCTACACACCCCCTACTGGGGATGTGCCCACAACCAAGGTACATGCCCTTGACCGGAATCGAACCTGGGACCTTTCAGTCCACAGGCCAACGCTCTATCCACTGAGACAAACCGGTTAGGGCAAGAGTATATTTTTAAAAAGTGGTAGCTTCAAGAACAGAGCAGAGTAAAGATACATTATTAAATAAGAGGACCAAGCTCAGAACCTGTTATTTGAAATTAGATGTATTGCTTTGTTTGACAAAAACCCCACCAATTTAATATATTAAGAACCCCTAAAGAGAGTAATAAGTTAAATAAATAGTATATTAGAGTGAAACTAGAAAGAGCAACTTATGTACATTTTCTTGATTTGTTAATTGATGAAGTTATTTGCTCTCCTGCCCAGATGCGTACATATATGTGTATCTTTTCCCTCGGGCTCCTTTTAATTCTGGCTTCTGGTTTTCTCTCTCTCCTTCATCCCCCTGCCCTTCCCCCTTCCTACTTTTCCTATAATTAACCAAGCGTACTAGTTATTGTTCTCAACACATTATGCGCACAGCCTTCTTAGAGTCTCCAGTTCAGTGTGGTGATGGAGAGAACAGCCTGAGAGTCAGACCCACTGGGTTCTCACAGTCATTTTACTAAACCGCTCTAAGACTCAGTTTACTTGTCAGTACATTGAAGATGATGATGTAGTTTTCAAGCCATGACTAAGAGTATACACACACACACACACACACACACACACACACACACACACACACCTTAGTAAGCTCAGTATATTTTTGCGTACTCTACGGGTCTGTTCTCCCTTTCTACAGATGAAGAAGCAGAGACCCAGAGCAGTCCCGAGACTTGTCCAGGGACACCTAGCACCATTTGACCTTTCACACAGGTTCACCTGTCATCTCCACTTGTTAAAAAGGAAAAGGCAGGTGTAACTGGGTGCTGCCAGGTGACCATCAGAGGCGGCATAGCCTGGTGTGTAAGAGCACAGTTTCAGGGCATGCAAATTCTGGCTCCGTGGCTCACTAGCTGAATGCCCGTGGGCAAAGAACCTTTACACACCCCAATTTCCTCACCTGTAAAATGGAGCCAATAATGCTACCTATTGCATAGGCTGTTGTGAGGCTTAAGTGAGGTAATGTGTGCAGAATTCTTAGAGCAGCGTGTAAGTATTATCTATTAATATTTGTGTTGATGACTAATGCTCTCCCAGTCCAAGTCCCACTGCCTCTGTGCTTGGGCTCAGACACCCCCCTTCCATCCCTACACTCAGTCACAGTTGTTCTCCCCCATTCTCAGCCTCCCCCTCCCCCGGCTCTGGGTGCCATCTGCTGACCCATTCGCTGCTCCTGTCAGGTCAAAGATAGCCAGGCCTTTGTGGGGTGCCCAGGCAGCATGTCATGTCCCAGCGCTGTTGTACATCGTGTTTCAGAGAAATTTTGCTGTAATGTTCTGTGACCTTTTCCATTGAGTGAGGCAGTTGGAGAGGCACTCAGTAAGGGAAAATTGAGCTGTTTTATTCCTCCCCAAGGAGGCTCCTGTTTCCTTTCCACCATTCATTTGAAAGCTATCATTTTCTTGATTTTATAGCTGAAAAACACCATTGATTCACTGGGTGTTAGATGCTAAGAGTTCTCCTATTGACATGCCTATTGACAGTTTTCAGTATATTCTGCGTCTAATTATCACTCTTGGCTAAATGATACACCTTGTGGACTTGAGCGATGGAGTCGATAGCTCTCGCCGCATTGTTCTAGCGGAGCCTATCGAGCCCGTGTCACGGTGACGTGATTTATGTGATCAGAAAGAAAATTTCTGTTGGTGTGCTGCATAATTAAAGCAAGTGCGGAGTGACTGGTGACAAAAAAATCAGGCCTGCCGATGTCATCCCCAAATGAGGAGAGATTTCTCTGGTGAGCAGCTGCGACAGTGAAGAATCTCTCCTGGCATTTTTTGTTTTGCAATTTTCAAGGGTTCGATTTTCCTCCCGGCCCCAACTAAGGATTCCTCCTCTCTGCCTTCCTGTCTCCTCACAGTCCAAGTCCCAGGATGCACGTGCTCTTGTTCCCAAGGACCTGGGCCACAGAGCTTGCTCTGGGAAGGGCTCCCTGTTGGTATGTGTGTATGTTGGAGGTGGAGCAGTTCATAGAACTTGGACAGGACAAAGCCCACATTACAATTAGGGAGGATAGATGGTTTTAAAAAATTCAACTTGCCGGGCCAGTGTTGCTCAGTGGTTGAGCACTGACCTATGAACCAGGAGGTCATGGTTCAATTCCCGGTCAGGGCACATACCCTGGTTGCAGGTTCAATCCCCAGTGTGGGGCATGCAGGAAGCAGCTGATCAATGATTCTCTTTCATTGGTGTGTTTCTCTTTCCCTCTCCTTCCCTCTCTGAAATCAATAAAAATATATTTAAAAAAGAAAATTCTTATCCTTGCTCTGGTTCATGCAGTTCAGTTGGTTGGGAGTTATCCTGTATACCTGAAGGTTGCTGGTTCGATTCCCGGTCAGGGAACATGCCCGGGTTGCAGGTTCGATCCCCCTTGGGGAGCATGCAGGAGGCAGCTGATCCATGTTCTGCTCACATGTTGTTTCTTTTTCTCCCCCCATCTCCCTTTCACCCTCTCTAAAAATCAATAAAAAATACATTTTTAAATCGAAGCATTTGAGGATCTGACTTTCATTAAAAAAAAAATTGTCATTTGTATCAGCCAGTTTGTGTTTCTTAGGTTACGACTCAAGGTTAGAATGCCATTCTCTCTGTGCATGAGAGGAGTGGTCCCTGCATGTGGATGGGATATTTCCAGAGAAGCTGGTGGAGATTTTTGCCAGCCCCAGGGAACACAGGGAAGTGCAGGAGGCCAACAGGAGGCCAAGTGCAGGAGGCCAACTCTGGTGTGTAGCAAAGTCCCTCCCATTCGACTATGTCTTCGCTGATACTGGGCCCAAACGTTCCTCAGATCTCAGGAGTAGAGGAAGGTACCCTCCGTGCTGGCTTAGAGATACTTTCTGTGAGACCAAGGGTCTTCTGTGGACTTATGTTTTCTCATCTGTAAAATGAATCCCTTTACCATAATATACTGAGGCTTAATGAGTTAGAGGCTGGAAGTAAAGGGTGGAGAAAATAAAGCTGTTCATCTGAGTGGTCCCTGAAGGAATCCAGTGACTGAGTTTCCATTGGCCAGAAGGAAGTACTTCGTGCATGCAGTTTATCTAAGATGCATCACCTCCGCCTTCATATAGGAGTAAAGGAGCCTTTGAGATGAATGTGTTCTAGGGAGACATTTAATGATGAGTGTGAATTGAACAAACATCCGAATCAAGCAGAAGCAGCAGACATTTCCAGGCAGTGGAGTTGGCAGTGGATTTGGCCTGGTGGCTGGCAAAAGTCATGAGTGGAATGGGACTTGGGTGTTGGTGGGTCATTGGGACTGTGGCTCAGGGACCAAGATTCTGAGGTATTGCATAGCTGAGATTGTGACGAGGGGGACTTTTGAGGTCATTGATGGATCCAGAGAGGTTACTCTCCTGGAAGCCAGAGAGGCTTTGTGTGACTTCTGTTACCATCAGTTCTTACTTAGTGAACCTCTGTGTATGACGCTTTCGCAGTTAAAAATTTTAGAATGAGAATGAGAAAGAAGAGGGAGGAAGGGAGAGAGAGAGAGAAATATTAAGTCATGGACATTAATAATTTGACTCAAGAAAGCTCACACATGCACAAGACCAGAGACTCTGTGATTTGAGTTTGTATTTTCATAATTGGATTGTTTTAATACAAAAGCTTTCAGACTACTCAGTTATCTTTGAGGATTTACTGCTAATTCATGATGGGAGTTAGAATACTTTGTCTTGAACATCAGGTAAGTCGTGACACTTAGCAGGGTTCCTGAAAACCCGAGAAATCACAGATACGTTATTTTGTGTTAATTGTTCATGTTTATTTAGATCTGGACTCGTTATTAAACTGCCGATGATCCTGGGGTAGAGGAGACATGCCTCTACAAATATGGGAGGATCTTCAAACGTTCTGGTAGGATGAGGGTTTTTTTCTAGTCTCTCTGTAATGATTACTGAACATGTCTCTGTGAGGACTCGTCAGTACATTAATGTATTGTTAGTGTGACACAGACCACTAGAAGATTCTGGGGGACCCATCAGGGTAAAGCTGACCACCTGCCCGTTGAGGTCCCTTTTTTTCCATCCTTTACTGGACAGATGGTTCAACTTGGAAGCCCTGAGAAGTCCTTACAAACCGCAGGCTGCAGGGATGCATGTGGTTATGGATCACGGTGGTTCTGCTGTGTGCTGGGGTCCCCATGTCTGAACCACAGTTGGTTTATCGAAACATTGGATATTAGAAGGAAGAATGTACCTTGGATTTTTTGACCTGCAGTTCTTCCTAATCTTTGTTTCTAGCTTGTAAATGCCTCCCCTTCCGGGTGCCCTGTCTGTCCCTCCCTGGAAGACACCCCCTGCTGCACAGGTGTCACTCGGTGGACTTCAGGGCAGGACAAGAATGGCTCTGGTGAGGTCGACATGTGATTTGATTTTTCTGAAACTGCTGCTGTCCTCTCTACCTGTTTGAGCTCTGAAACCCTTGAGGGGGGTGAGCGTGCGGAGTATGTTCTCAGCTCTCAATTCATTGTGACTTTAGCTACAGGTCTGTCCTGCAGCCATTGCTGCTCTAAATCCCTGCGAGTAGAGGGAGCATGTAGGATGGAGCGAGCAGCAAGCATATGGCCGGGTTTGTGTGTGGAGGGGCATGCTGTGCGGGGCGGGGAAGCAGCATTTTCCCTCTGGGATTGTCAAGAGCGGTACATCCTGCCAGGAGATGTGAAGGCTCAGCAGATCAGACAGGGCTCGGGCCTGGGCGGCCGCGGGTGCCTGCGAGCCAGGGGGCAGAGTGGCCTACATCGCCCACCCACTAACAGAGGGTCCGGAATTCAATGTCTCCCTCAAATAGCCCAGCTCCTTCAAAGGGCAAATTATTACGTTTGTTCGTTCCTGTCTTTGGGATTGTTTATGCATCGTAAATGAGCTGTACAGGGAATTTTGTGCATTTGACAAACTTTTACTTTAAAGGAGGCAGGTTGGAAAAAGGTTCGCCAGCACATTAAATGCTAGCTATTGTGCTTTTCATTCAACTTGACGAACAGTGGCCTAAAATGGCAGGGGATTATATTGACGTACTGACAAGAATTCCTAGAAGAGACTGGGGGAATGGGGCCGGATAATGCCCAGGCCGCACAGCACTGCGGCGCTCCTGGATGTGCCTCAGACGGACGACATAATACACCTGTACTTCTGTTGAGTCTAAACAGGGAGCGAGTCAGCAGAGGCATGTCATGTTCCCTACGGCCTTCGAGTGGAAATTAAATAGCTCTCCATTTTGAGCAGTGGACATATTTCTGAATAAGGAGTTAACTGCAGGTTTTGAACATTTGGATCTTATTGTACATCACAATCAGAGCATTTTGGTTGCTCAGTTGGGTTCCTGTTACACGGGCACACAGTACGTGGGCATTTGTGAATTATTCATTTGTTAAAGGCATTCTTTTCATTTTTAGAAAAATTCACCTTTGTCTTGGTGAATTTAAGCAGTAATCACCGCAGCCCGTAGTAGAATAAACACCTCCTTTTTCGATACCAGTCTTTGATGCAGGGAGCTGCAGATGCGACGTTCCTGCCTTCCGGAGAAGTACACGTGTCTTTCATCTGGGAAGCCTCTTTCTGGGGCAGTACCAGCTGGAAGATGTCAGCTGGGATGACCAAACACTTGATCAATAGGCAGGGGGTGCGTCAGAGGTGGCTGAGAGCCATTTGTGTGCAGTGTGTTTGAAAGCCCTTTGAAAAGGATAGCACGCGTAATGTGCATTTGTGTACAATAGGAAAGCATATTTTTTTAGGCACATTTTCACATATGGCTTCAAAAGGAGAAGGTGTTGCGCCGTGCTCAAACATGGTTGTCTTTTTCCCTGCATATACCTAGAAAGTCATCTCTGTGCAATTATTCGAGTACTGATGTTCACACTTTTTAGGCTTCATAAAGAACTGCCTTAATTTCTTAATACACCGTACTTATCACCAGCACACTTACGTTAGGAAAAGGGCGCTCCCCAGCCTGCGTTCAGGACTGTCCACAGTTGTGACCGACTCTGCAGTGAGTCCCCTGAACCGGAATGTTCCGCCAGCTGTTTGTTCCCGTTCCCAGTCTCACATTTGTGCTTTTGTTTACGCTGTTTCTTCTATTTGGGGGCTGCTCCCCCCTGACCTCTGCCATCAGGCGCAGCCCATACTCCATGGACCTGCTTGTTTCAGCCCCGGCCCCAGGCTTCCCTGCAGCTCCAGTCACTCTTGGAGGTGGACCTGTTTTGCCAGGAGCACTTGGTGAAGATGACCGATGGCCATATTGTGTAGTTTCCTCATCTCCCTGCTGGTCCTTAACCTTGATGGTTCAGGGTACTAATAGTAATGATAATGGCATAATACACACTTATTCAGCCAACTTTTACTGATTGCTGTTGTGTTGAGGCCAAGGAGGTAGAGGAGGTGATGGTAGGCCAAGCACAGCCCTGAAGGTTTCTGGTACGTGTATATATATGTATGTTTTTATTTAACATTTATCTTTCAATGACATCTGATATACAATATTATATTAGTTTCAGCTGTACAACATGGTGATTAGACATTTATATACCTTAGGAAGTGAGCACCCTGCTAAGTCCTTAGTACCCACCTGACACCATGCATCGTTATTACAACATTATTACAGTATTATTGACTATGTCCTCTATGCTGTAGTTTACATACCCTTGACTATTTGTAACTATCGATATCTATTTCTTAATCCTTTCATTTTTTCTCCTATTCCCCCACCCCCCTTGTCCCATAGCAACTATCAATTTGTTCTCTGTATGTATGAGTTAGCTTCTGTTTTGCTTGTTTGTTCATTTTTGTTTGGTAGGTTCCACATAAAAGTGAAATCATATGGTATTTGTCTTTCTCTTTCTGACTTATTTCACTTAGTATAATACCCTCCGGTCCATCCATGTTGTTGAAAATGGCAAGATTTCATTCTTTCTTGTGGCTGAGTAATATATTCTATTGTATATAGGTACCACTTCTCCTTTATCTACTCATCTGTCTTTATTCTCTGAGCCTTACACAGCTACTCAAGTGTTTTTAAGCAGGAAGCTATCAGAATCAGGCTGGGATTTTGTGAAGTCACACTGGCTGTGCCAGATACACAATGGTTAATAGCAGGAGTGAAGGAAGGGCATTTTGGAGGGCACTGTAATCATCTAGGGCAGACAGCCTGCATTGGGATCAGTGTGGTGGTGGAGAAAGAAGTGGAAAGTGTGGGAATGTATTGAGGAGACCCAGTCAGCAGGGCTTGGCAGGGTGGCCTACAGAGAAAAAGATGCCAGAGATGACGTCTAGATTTCTGGCTTAAACCTTATGATATTGCTAATATTCTGACATTTATGATCTGCAGAAACAGTAATTTCATATGATGCAGCCTAACAGATGGGTGGTTGGTAGGAAATTCACGTAGATAATGATTGCTTAGAGGGCCAGTTGGGTTTTGATTAGTTTTTGCTTTGGTAGTGGTGAGGTGCAAGAGAACCCAGTTGGGTTCTGATATGGTGTCTTTGAAGTGCCTTGGAAATCTCCACGTGAGGAGAAAGAGGGGCAGTTGCCTCAGTGGGACTGGCGCTTAGTGGAGTGTCCTGAGCAGAGATATAACGTTGATAAAACAGGTGCTGTATGAGCACTTAGGTCAGTGATGGTGAACCTTTTGAGCTCGGCATGTCAGCATTTTGAAAAACCCTAACTTAACTCTGGTGCCATGTCACATATAGAAATTTTTTGATATTTGCAACCATAGTAAAACAAAGACTTATATTTTTAATATTTATTTTATATATTTAAATGCCATTTAACAAAGAAAGATCAACCAAAAAAATGAGTTCATCAACCTGTGTCATAGGTTCGCCATCACTGACTTAGGTTGACCTTGTGTGTAATTTGCAACAGTCCTATGAGGAATGTATGAGTGTGCTCTCTTTGGAGATTCAAACATTGTGGCTCAGAGAGCCTAATTAACTTGTCTAAGGTCACACAGCTGGCAAGTAGAAGGGCTGGGTTTTGAAGCCTGTTAATGTCTCAGGGCCCAAGCTCTAAACCACTATGCATGCAGCCTCCCCAATGGGATGGCTTCCTCACACCAGGGTGCACAGCTCTTTGTACCAAGTAGGTCCTTAGGAATTTCTTATTGAATAAACATTTTATGAAAATAGTAGCATATCCCCTTCGGAATAAGAGGACTTTGGAAGAGGTCTCCCCAGGCCCAAAAGTACAAGTGAATAGAAGGAACTGGAATGCTTGGCTCCCTGTTCATTTTCATGCCACTTTTCTACTAAGCACATCCCAACCACTGTTGAGGTCTGAGCTTTGTAGATAGCCTTGGTTGAGGACATAGCAATTTCTCTTGGATGGGTCCATTGATGGTTAGTTAAGCTTTCTCTACAGTGTTTTTGGGGTGAATTTGACAGAATTTTGGCATTTTAGGCCTAAGAGCTGGGTGAGCTACTGCCATGCCCCCCTCTGGTGCCCCTGGAGCACACTGCTGATCACCAAGGCTCTCTTCCCTGCTGCTGCTTCTGGATGCTGATTCAGAATCCTTCTCAACACAACCCATCCCATTTTAGGACTAAGGAAACTGAAATCCAGGAGGATGCGCTTGAATGATCAGGGTTAGCATTAAAGAATAAGTATATTTGCTATTTAGGACTCAAAGAAACTAGATTCAATCCCTTCACAGGTCAGGAAGCCAAGGGCCTGAGAGAGCGGTGACCTGCTCGTTGCTGGCACACCTGGAGCTCAGACCCTCATTCCTACCTCCCGATTAGTAAATGGTCCCTCCTCTGGTCTGGGAGAGTGAAAACCCTGGGCCACACAGCAATCCCCCTCGTGTTTTGGCTCATTCGGCCAGACTGAGCACATCTGGTTGTGTGCATGCGTTTTTCACCAGCTGTTTCCCTGGACATTTCCTCATCATGAATGTGGACAGTGAATCAAGTGATGCAAATTATGTTTTATGAGGGTTACCTTTTGATACAACAAGTATGTAAGGTTTCTTGGTGTTCTCCGCTATGCCCACCTGGAATCGGTGTTTTATTCTCTTCGCCCTCGGTGTTGAAGTGAAGCATATTGTTTCCCTTCAGGATGCCATTAAAAGGCGATGATGACCTTTACAATGACTAATAGTTTTCATGGGGCTTTAATTGTGATTTTTTTTTTTTTGGCAGAGCAGCATCAGTCTGCTTCATGTGTCTTTTGTATCAGGGAATCGATGAAAACTGCCGCCTTTTGTTGATGCTATAGGAGATTTTATGCCAATGACAAGGGATTTGATTTAATATTCTCTTTAAATAAGATCAACACTGCTGCAGTTATAAACTCTTCGAAAAACTGTCAAGCCCATCAATATAGCATGAAACAAAAAGTCAGCAGCCTGGTATAAATTAGCTCAGCAATGTGTCTTTGGGAAGGGAGGTAGATATTTATGACTGCATGCTAAAATACATCTATTTAGAGATTTCTTTCTGCTCTTTCCACCGTGAGTAGGAAACACAGAGAGGAGCATTTCATTACCACTGTCTTCCAAACTGCAAACTTTCTTTGCCAGTTAATGATTTTTCTGGAGCAGTTCCGAATGTGGTGACATGATATAAACAGGTATTTATGATCTGTGATACAATCCTCAGTGAGTATGGATTTATAGTTAAATGGTGAACTGGGAATCCAGCTGGCCATTATTGACAGAGCTTCTAGAATCTATATTTTGTTTGTTTCCATTATTCACACACACTTTCTTTTGGGGCCTGATTATCTGCGTAGTGTCTGTTTCCTAATTTAGTTGTGAGCATGAGACTTTGAAATTCAGGGACATATGCCCTGTATGTTTGGGGGCAAAACCTTGTCCCCATACCTGTTTTCCAATATCTTTCTGTTTCCATTCAAGGTCATATGATCATTCCTTCTCTCCCAGGCTCTGTTTCAGGTGAGCAGGGAACCCAGGCTGGAGCAGAGCTGATTGACAAGACAGGGGTGGGGTGAGCACATGTGCTCAGGTTGTGGAAATGGCAGAGAGCTGGGGAGAATCCAGGGTTTCCCAGATGAGAATCCTTTTGCTCCAGGAACAAATGAAAGCTTCTTCAGACCCACAGCCAAGGATGTCAGACCTGTTATGGACAACCTGGGCAGCATGGAATTGTGAGCAGAACAGAAATAGGCAAGAGGCGGAGCCAGGCAGACATGAGTTTGCATTTCCGGGGCGTCTGGCACACTGAGAATATTGCAATGGAGCTGCCGACAGAGAATTCTGGGGAGGCCACTGCTTTCACGAGGTGCTTTTCTGAAAGAGGTTCACTCAAAGTTGCCTGCAGGGCCTGACCCACGCGGCAAAACCATTTGACCAGAGTTTCTGGAAGCGTAGCCAACGGACTGCCCACATCTTAGTCACCTGGGTGTTCAGTCAGAATCTCTTGTGGGGAAGCTGAGAATCTGTTTTAAAAAGTTCCCCAGCTGAGTTCCCTGCAAACCAACAAAGTTGACGACCACTGTTCCAGAATTAAGGACTCTTGCCAAGTTAGAACCTTAGACCTCCTTTTCATTTTTTTTCCCCCAGAATAGCGTAAGGTTTGTATCTTGAGAGGTCAGGATATTCTTTGGCTGGATCTAGAAAAGAGATGCTTCTTCACTTTACAGGTCCATTTGAGAAATGAACATTTTCCAGAAATGACACAAATACACATTTTCTTTAGGTTGTATTTTGGTATCTCATAGACATAGTTTCCATGCGATTTCCGATGCCCAAAGTTCCCCCATCCTGAACCGTGTGTTGAAAACTCTCGGCTAGAAGACAGAGTTATATACTTGCTGCACCTTTCACTGATCACATTATGTTGTTCCAGCAGTGGTGTTGAGGGGACAGTCATGATATGACCAGTAGATAAGGTCCCAGAGAAAGCTCTGCATGGTTGAAATGCTGGCTCTTCATCATTTTGAACACATGGGTGAAAGTTGAAGCATATGGCTCCCCAGTATAGGTAATGAATCCATTTGTCATCATTGGAAAGCATTGGTATTCTTGAGTTTGTATTTCTGTGTTCATTTGAATGTTTGGTCCCCTTACGTTAGCCTTAGTCTTACATATGTGAGTTATTTGGAAGCACCTTTTATGCAGGGAGAAAAGCGAAGAGCTTCCTTCTCCTGGGCTCAGGGACATTGAACTTGAAGATTCTGCTTTTCTGCCTGGCAGATAGTTCTCTAACATGGAGTGACTCACAGAAACATGGATTTATCTTGTGTGTGGTTTTTTCCTGATAGTTTTTCATAGGCATGAGTCACCCACTAGACCACACAGCTGTCATCTGCCCAATGTTTGTGTCATTTTGGAGGAGATGAGTGTAAACTGAGAAAGTCTCTCTGCTTGTATTCCTGGGTGGTACTTAAGCTGCCTGAGAGTTCTTTTCTGGGATTTATTAGTTAATGATTTTCTTTTCAATAAACATTTGTAGCATATTTAGTGTGCTTTCCTAAAGGGACAGGGGGAAATAATTTGGCAGCCTTATTGGACTTTTGTTTTGTTTTTAATCTTAGGACACCCTTTATTCACTCAACCACCCAGGGCTGCTTTCCTTTCCCTAGCCTCGGCCCTACCACCTGGGCATTCATGTTTTTTCTCTAAGACAGAATACCAACCGAGCTCAGGCAGCCGGTTGACACAGCCAGATCAAAACCCTTTGAATTTTGAAAATGATTCCCCTCTTGGTATTGAGCCCAGTGATAAAAGCAAAGCAGTTGTCATCTGGAAAACAGAGCTGTATGCATGGCAGAGCCTTTCCAATTAGCACACTTAAGATGCATGTTAGGATGATGGGAAGTGGGATGTTACAGAGTGAAATGTGGATAATAGGGCTTTAAACTTTCATGTTTCAGTTGATTTTTTTCTATTGTAGTTTTAAGAAAATTGTTGCACATTATTGGAGCTCCTAAGTGCATCTTAACATTGATCTTTCTGTATGCAATAATATCTTCCAAAACCACAGAAATGTTGGTCATGAAAAAGCTTGTATCCATTGGTTTTCCAAGTAGAGGAAGGGTAATCTACTAATTCAAAATTACTCTGCTACCAAATAACGCATCAGTTTAGGCCATTCTCCAGGTGGCTGTTCTACCCGCCACCAGCAACTGGTTTGATGGAATCCCAGTCCAACAACCTAGCATTATTTGTGTTCACCAGATCCAGCCTCAAAAATGAGTTCTGTCCATACATGCACAGAAATAAAAGGCAAATGTCCAGCATAATCCAATTGATTTGTTATGTTGTGCAAGAGTAGGCCTTCCTTCCCCCGGCTGCCAGCACCGGCTTCCCTCTGGCACTCGGGAGGCTTCCCTCTGGCTGCTGGCAGGCACCCAGGACCCGGGCTTCCCTCTCAGCCCCTGCTTCATCTGGAAGGTCATCTGGAAGGACGTCCGGGAGGACATCTGGTCTAATTAGCATATTATGCTTTTATTATTATAGATATATCAGAGTTGTTCAGATGTGTGAAGTACTGGCTAGAATGTGGATATCTAGCATAGGGCCTGGTATATAGTAATAATACTAGTCACGGTGGATGTTGTTAGGAATACTAGTGCTCACAAGTATTTCTAGTTCTGTAACCCTTCTAGGCATATAGGAGAGTCACATTTCCCTTCCCCCTGAGGTTAGGTGTGCCTTGCTTTGGTCAAGTCAGTGGGAGCAGAAGTGATTTGTGCCACCCACCATTAGAGAGAAGTACTTAAGACCCAGTGAACAGTGAGTGCCCCCCTTTCTTATGCTAAGGCAAACTCTAAGCCTTTTATTGAGAAGCCAGCATCATAAGATGTTGGAGACTCTGTTAGCTTGGGTCCTTAATAACTACAGTGGTCAGAGCACCTTCCGTACCAGTGGATGCACACTGGATTTGTAGAATGGGAGAGAAATAACTCTTTTTGCTTTAAGCTCCTTGAGATTTAAAGCTTGTTTGTTATTGCAGCATAATCTATCCTATCTTGGTGGATATAGTAATTAACATTTATTCCATGCTATGTGCTAGGTACTTAAATAAATATGTATTAATTTATTTGATGATCACCATAACACTGTGATAGAGATGCTGCTATTATCTCCATTTTGCAGGACAGATAACATAAGTGCTGAGGTGCTAAGTCACTTGCCTAAGATTACATTGCTCTTAAGGAGCAGAATTGAGATGGGAACCTAGGCAGTCTGGAAAATTCTATATAATAAAAGCCCAGAGACCAAACAGCAGAATGACCAGTTGACCAGTTGCTATGATGTGCTCTGACCACACTCAATGCAGGAGCTGTCCCCTGGTGCTCAGTGTGCTCCCACAGTGGGAGCACTGTTCCGCTGACTGGGATGAGCAGCTGCTCCTACAGTGGCCGATCCCCACGGGCCATGCCCCCTACCAGTGCCCAAATCCCGTGCATCGGGCCACTAGTATTCAATAAATGGTGAGTGAATGAGTCAAGATTAAAGAGAGTTCTACGATATGGTGGAACATACAGTATTTCATGTGGTATCATTGGAAGGGGCATCATTTGGATTATCTGTCCAGATATCTTTAGCTGCCTGTCCTTTTTCCATTATAATTACTTGTTTTTAGGGCCCTGCATTTATTTATTTATTTATTTATTTATTTATTTATTTATTTATTTATTTTCCCTTTTAGGAAAATAGTGCTCTGGTTGGCAATGCCCTATAAAGGTTTTATAAGGCTTGGTGCTCCAAAGGGCACATGAGTCACCAGGAAGGAAGTCAGGGACTCCAGGGGAAATCAAGGAACCAAGGGCTAGTGTTGTTCTTTGGCTGAGGGTTACCCTCTTGGAGATGAATGGCTGGTGTGTTGTACTGTGAGCAAAGAGAAGCAGTAGACCCTCTTGTGGGAGCTCCACCTGTGGAGTTGACCCATATTCTCTGAGTAGAAGTGGCGTGTAAGAGGACTGCAGGTCTGCGCCAATGTTACTGCTTTAGAAAGGTGGGCAGTTTTTCTACATGGGCAAAAAGGGGGATTGCAGTGTGGCAGGGGAGCTGTAAGGGATGTGATTTTGCTCAGTTGTTCAAATATGTTCTGATCAAGGGTAGCAGTTCACCCATTTCACTCCTCTGTCTCCAGCTGGTTTGTTTCAGAAACAACTTTCATAAACACTCACATATACTTTTACGCTGAGATAGCTGAAGGCCTTGGTCAAGGATCTTTTGGTTGCAAGTGACAGAAATCTCCCCAGTCTTCTCTAAGCAATACACAGGAATTGGTAGGGTCATCTTATGGAACTCCAATGCTAGACACTTAACCGCCACCCCCCCCCCCGGGGGGGGGACTGGAACAAGAGCCTGGAAAGCTCCTTAGGGTCACACCTACCCTCTTCAATTTTTAGCGGTTATGTGGAGCTCCTTTCAGTTCTTTCAGTATGTTTGCTTTCACTCCCTCTACCCTATTAGCTTTCTCTGCTGCCATATGTTCATGGACAATTGGCCATAATATGGTTCCTGAGCTTATGGACCTTCTGTTCTCATACCTATTAGAGATTGATAAGCAGCTTTAACTCCCAGTTCTACAATCTGGAAGGAGAAACATTTGTTCTACAATGAGTCATGGTCTATTCATGACACTATAAGCAATGGTGGTGGGTTTAGATCTGTCATTTATTCAGCAATATATGTTGAATACCTAGCATGTGACAGTCATGATGTTAAATATAAGGAAGGTTTTGGTAGTGCATTTCACTGCTCTTATAAGATGGCAACCTGCCTGATGCTGAAATTCTTAAATCTGAGTTAGGTTCGTAATGTTTATCATAGGATGTTATTTGAGGACATTCTCTCCTAATTCAATAGGTTAGACTAGATGATCATAGTTCTATCATTTTATGATATTGTGATACAACCTGTGAGGGATATAGAAATGAATAGGGAATATATATATGCTAGCAGTGGTCAGAAAAATCACTTTGGAGTAATTGGGACATGAATTTGGCCTAAAAAAGAAGAGAAAGCAGAAAGAATATATTCTAAGTTGACATAGTGAATTGTATAAAGACACAAAGATGGTGGATGTGGTATGTATGAGAGAGAAGAGACACATCTATTCAATCTGTCAGGGCAGGTAAAACAAGTTCAGTTGTAGGAGAGTGTTAGTTTGATGAGATTAGGAACTCGGATTTATAGTCATAATATTGTAGAACTAGAGGACACTCGTTGTAGGTAGAATACTCTACTGTAATTGAAGACTTAAGAAAAGTGGCTTAAGCAGAGAAGAGATTTTATTATTTCACATAACAGGAAAGCTGAGGTAAGCAGTGAAGGGATTGATCCAGCAATTGACATCAAGGACCAGACTCCTTCCATCTTTCTCTCTGCCAGCCTTAGCATATCGGCTTGGAGCTAGGGCTTGTTTCCTCATAGCCACTACCTGGGTGTGATGACTCTATGAATCACAGGAGGACATACAAGGTTATGTCAAAGCAGGGAGGGTGTTTCCTTCAGTGCATCCCTTTTACATCCCTTTGTGTCCTGTAGACCATAATTCATCACGTTCCCACACCTCAGCTTTAGGGGAGGATGAGACAGAGGAAGGCAAACTGCCAGCAAAGAGTGGGTTTGGTAGTGCGGGGGGCGGGGAGAGGTGCTGGGTAAGGGTTGTGAGTCAGCTCTGCCAATGGTGTGGGTCATCTTGTACCATTGACCAATTTCACAAGTGATATAGAATAACTGTCATATGTCTGGTATCTGTTATATGCTGAGCACTCTTTAGTGTTCTGTTTTTACTCTTTGCAATATTCCTTCCAGGTAGGTGGTATCATTCTCATTTACTGATGAGGAAACTGAGTGTTGGGTGGGTGGCTTGGATAGTTAGTGTCTAGAGGTATTAGATCTTATTGAATTACAGGGTGTTAGTCTCCAGTTTGAGAGGGCTTTAGGCCAGCATTGTCTCCTCCTCCAAAGGCATCTACTCTCACCCCCAACATCCCTACCAAGTGGCAACGGAGCCAACTCTTGAATACTTGCAGGAATGAAAGTTTCCTGAGTACTGGTCCAGTGTTGTTTCCAATTCACATCACTGGCAAAGTACAGGCCTGTCAAGGGATAGAGGAGAACTGGTTTTCCTCTATTCCTACCTACACACAGGGAGGGTTCTTTTATAGATGTCATGGTGGCTGGTATTGTAGGGCATACTGAAATCCATTAGTGGGTGTTCAAGTCCACCCACAGTGATGTGGGGGCCACCAGAACAGCTAGTGTGGCTTCCCTAATTTCCTTATGCCCAAGACCTGTGCCAGGTATAGCTATTTTCTATTTGAAAAATGTTAGTTGAAACAAAGGGCTGTTTTGTTGGGTTTGTGTTTCCTCGTGGAAAAGATCACTCTAGGCACATTTTAGAAAATGCTTTTTAAAAGAATCTTGTGTAAGTTGAAAACATAGGGAAATAAAGAAAATGTCTTGATGGCTTTTTATTACAAAAAAAATCGGAGTGAAAGCTCTCTCAACTTCCTCCCCACTTCACTCCCACTAAACAAACCTTGTCTCGGGGAGGATTATGTTTAAACAACAGGAGCAGAGATGGGGAAATGACATTATTTGGGGACCCTAGTTCTGAGAAGGTCTCCCTCAGTGACATTACTGAGTTTGTCACAATTAAAGAGGATGGTTAAGAATAAGAGTCTGTTATTGGTATTAGTGGGAAGGTGTTACCTATAGATCCAACAGAAAATATTTTGAGTCCGTAACATGAGAAGGTGGGGGGAAGAAACAAAATGCAAGCAGTGAAAAGATTTCTTTTCTTTTTTCTTTTTGAAAATGCTTTTAGTGTTCAATTGTTCTCCTCAAAAGCCTTTAAATTTGCCTTATCGTTTTTGACGAATAAAATGGCCTCTTGTAGAGATGTGCCAATTATGGGAAATGTACCTTCTAAACATTCTCCAGTGAGGTTTGGTGATGAGTGGCTCATGGTGTTGGCATCTGCAGCTCTGCTGATGCCCTAGGTGTGCCAGTGACTTGGGACAGGTCTCAGGAGGAGATGAGGCAGGTGGCCCTCTGGTGGTCTGGAGGACTGTTGTCCCCTAAGGTGCCTAAAACAGGCAATGGTCCATTTAGATTTCCACTGTCAATTACAGTAGCCAGTAAACACATATGCCTATGGAATAGTGGAGAACTGAGCTGTGCCACAGTGTGTGAGCAGAGGAAAAAATACAAAATATCTCATAATTACTCTTTTATTTTTATTGCATGTTTAAACACTAATCTTGTGGATATATTAGCTTAATCAAAATATTTTAAAAACTATTTTTATCCATTTCCTTTTACCTTTTTAATGTGGCTACTAGAAAGTTTTAAATTATCTTCGTGGCTTGCATTTCTCTTGGCCAGCAGGGGTCTGGATCAGGGTTCAGCAGAAACTATGGCCATTGCCTGTTCTTGTAAATCAGGTTTATTGGGATATGTATGGTCTGCTGCTCTTTTCATGCTACAAAGGCAGCGTTGTCTAGTTGAAGAAGAGACTGTATGGTTCACAGTGACTAAAGATTTATCTGGGTCTTTACAGAAAGAGGTTGCTAAACTCTGGTGTAAAGGATGCTGGGAGACATGGTAGGACCTGAGAGCAGTTCAGGAAACCCTGAGCCTTGCCCTTGTGAGCCACTCCCTCAGGCAAGGGGAGAGAACCCAAGAGTCCCCTGATGTCTTAGGGGCGCTTCAGGCATGTGCTCCCCTTTATCCCAGCCTGTTCTGTTCTCTCTAAACAAGTTGTAAACCTAACCCCCACCTTGATAGAAACCTGGAAAGAGAGATTGTAGAGCTGGAAAACTGACTGTGGACAGAGGGCAGGGCTAGGACCCTTTCCATCCAGGGGAGGAGTGTGGAAGCGTGGCTGTCCCTGCATCTCTAAAGGGTTTCCTTTAGCCACACGGAGGTATGGCTGGTAAGTAGGGGTGACCGTGTATGGTGTGACTTCAGAGGCTCACCTGCCCTAAAGGGCAGCCCCAGTGCATTTCCATAATTTGGGGTCCTAAGGGTATTCAGGTTTAAGGACTCAGCAGCCAGGATCTGTTTTAAGAGGGGTTGTAATCTTAACACGCTAGTTGTCAGCGGACACCTTGGGAGGTGAGTTTTTAGCTCTGGAGAATTGTGAAGACAGGGAAGGGAAGTTGAAACACAAGGACAGATGGCACAAGAGGCCAGAGCCGACCTTACCTAGACCATAGCCTTCTCCTGAGGCCCACCTGTGGGCAAGGGCCATGGGCGGGATGGTAGGGGTGTGGAGGCTGGGCAATAAAGCCTGCTCTCAGGTGCAAATTGTCATGATGCTGCTTTAAAAATTCCTTTCCACTTTCTCTTCTCAGAAAAAATGCATGTCCTAGGATAGACCCTGAATCGGAATCAAATTTGCAACAGATTTTGGGTGGTGTTGATGCCTGGCAGCTCGGGGCAAAGCGTGTTACAGTGAACGGAGTACAGTATTCAGAATGAATTACAGGATGTTAGGCACGTGATTTACCACCTATAGTAAACGGGCTTCACACATGGTGTATTTCTGCTGTGCTGGTTAGTTATTAACTGCAAAAAAGGGGAAATTCATTTAGAAGACGTGCCCATTTTTTACGAGCTTAGGCTGCCTGGAGATGCATGGCATTTTAAAGCAAACAAATTCCTGGGAGAGCCCGAGCTTACCACCCAGAACTGTGGCAACGAATGAAAACATTTACACCAGTTTAATATGAATGGGTGAAAAAAATATCTATTGCACATTGAACATGATATATGAAACCATAACCTACTCTTGTGTAGTAAGCAACAGAACCATTCACCTAACAGATTACTATTCGAGTTGACATTATTCTGCATCTTTTCGATCTTCTCTTGCCAAGTGCTGGAGACTGTCAGGGAAAGCCCGCCAGATGCATAGGCACTGTTGGCCTGGGGGTTGAGAGCTCATAAGACTCTTGAAGGCAGAGGTTACCCAGTGACCCCCATGCTGCAAACTATAGTGGAAATCAAAGGATGACAGCCAACATAAACAGTGGCTGCGTGTGGAACATCAAAGTAGAGACAAATAGAGGTGGGACTTTCTCTGTCTCCTGCTCCCTTTCTCGTCTATAAAATTGAGCTTATTTCCTATCTTTCAATAGAAGAAAAAGCACCATGTGGCTTTTGGGGGCCTCAGAAGCGATTCTTGGTTCTTTCTTATAACACAGGTGGAATTTGACCTCCTCAAAAATTATTACGGGGTGACTCTTGCTTAATCCTGCCATGAGTTAGCTGTTACATATTGGATGTTAAAGCTGGAGGAATCTTAGGAGACTTTTTTGCATAACTCTTTTTTCTTTCATGGATGTGGTCTCAGGTTAATTAATTGCCTAAAGTCAAATCCTAGTTAAGTGAAGGGCTGGTCCTAAAAACCCAAATATACTAATCCCTGGCCCAGAGTTCCTTCCATTCTACCTTTTTGCTTTTGTTCACAGGCTGCAGTTTCTTGGAATTGCTGATTTTATTAAAATAGAGCACAGCTGACCCTTGAGCAATGCGCAGGGTGGGGACACAGCTGAAAATCCATGTGTAGCATTTAACTCCCCCCAAACATAACAACTACTAGCCTACTGTTGACTGGAAGCCTTACTGTTAACACAGTCCATTAACACATGTTTTGTATATTACATATATATTATAAACTGAATTCTGACAATAAAGCTTAAGAAAAATTATTAAGAAAATCATAAGGAAGAGAAAATACATTTATAGTACTATCTGTATTTATTGGGAAAAATCCACTTATAAGTGAATCCGTGCAGTTCAAACCTATGTTGTTCCAGGGTCAACTGTAATTAAAAATGACTCTTGGTCCACCCTGGACAGTGTTCTCAGTGGTTAGAGTGTCAACCCATACACTGAAGAGTTGTGGGTTCGATTCCTGGTCAAGGGCAAATGCTGGAGGCAACCAGTTGAAGTGTCTCTCTCACATCAAAATTTCTCTCATTTCCCCTCTCCCCCTCCTTTCCAATCTCTCTGAAAAGCAATGGAAAAAATATCCTCAGGTGAGAATTAACAAGAACAAAAAAATGACCCTTGACCCCTTGTTATTTAAATGTCCTAGGTCCGTGGTCCGCAAACTGGGGCTCGTGAGCCACATGAGGCTTTTTGGCCCCTTGAGTGTGGCTCTTCCACAAAATACCAGGTGCGGGCGCATGTACAGTGCGATTGAAACTTCTTGGCCCATGTGCAGAAGCCGGTTTTCGGCCTGGGCAAGTCTATTTTGAAGAAGTACTATTGATATTTGTCTCTGTTGACTAATGAATTTGCCGACCAGGACATTGTCCATGGTAAGAAACGTTAAGAGGCTGCCGCCTGTTCCTGATTTGTTATAGGATTCTGGTTCTGTGAAGCCTTCTTTTAACTATTGTCTTTAAATAAAGTTTTATAGTTTCCTTTGCTGTGCAAAAGCTTTTTATTTTGATGTAGTCCCATTTGTTTATTTTCTCTTTAGTTTCCATTGCCCTAGGAGCAATATCAGTGAAGAAATTGCTTTGGCATATGTCTGAGATTTTGCTGCCTGTGGATTCCTCTAGTATTTTTATGGTTTCCGTCTTATGTTTAAGTCCTTTATCCATTTTGAGTTTATTTTTGTGTATGGTGATGGTTGGTGGTCTAGTTTCATTTTTTTGCATGTATCTGTCTAATTTTCCCAACACCATTTATTGAAGAGGCTATCTTGACTCCATTGTATATTCATGCCTCCTTTGTCGAATATTAATTAAGAAAGCCCACTGCATGGGAGAACATATTTGCAAATGTTGTCACTGATAAGGGTTTAATCTCCAACATCTGCAGGGAACTCATACAACTTAACAAAAGGAAGATAAAAAAACCCAATCAAAAAATGGGCAACAAACCTAAATAGATACTTTTCGAAAGAAGACAGAAGAAAGGCCAAGAGACATATGAAAACATGCTCAAAGTCACTAATCATCTGAGAGATGCAAATCAAAATGACAATGAGGTACCATCTTACACCCGTCAGAATGGCTATCATCAACAAATCAACAAACGAGAAGTGCTGGTGAGGATGTGGAGCAAAAGGAACCCTTGTGCACTGCTGGTGGGAATGCAGACTGGTGCAGCCACTGTGGAGAACAGTATGGAGTTTCCTCAAAAAAACTAAAAATGGAAGCCCCCATTGATCCAGTGATCCCACTTCTGGGAATATATCCCAAGAAACTAGAAACACCAATTAAAAAGGATATATGCACCCCTATGTTCATAGCAGTACAATTCACTATAGCTAAGATTTGGAAACAGTTTAAGTGCCCATCAGCAGATGAATGGATTAGAAAACTGTGGTACATCTACACAGTGGAATACTACGCAACTGTAAAAAAGAAGGAATTCTTACCATTTGCAACAGCATGATGGAACTGGAGAGCATTATGCTAAGTGAAATAAGCCTGTCAGAGAAGGATAAATATCACATGATCTCACTCATTTATGGAATATAATGAACAACATAAACTGATAAACAAAAACAGATCCAGAGACAGAGAAGCATCAATCAGACCATCAAACCTCAGAGGGAAGGCAGGGGAGGGTGGGGGTTAGGGGGAGAAATCAACCAAAGGACTTCTATGCAAGCATATAGACCTAACCAATGGACACAGACAACAGGGGGGTGAGGGCATGGGGGGGGGGGTGGGACACATATGTAATAACTTAATCAATAAAGAAATTTAAAAAAAAGAAATACATATCAAAAACATTTAAATAAATAAAGTTTTATAGTTCAGTTTACTGTAGGTGATGGTAACAGTTTTGTATTGGGGCAGATTAACAAAATTTGGGAGTTTTAGAGAATTAACTTTACCATCTAGTGCACTTGTGGAATATTTAAATAAACTGGAGAGACCAATCCTTACGAAGCAGAAGAGCTTCTTTTCAGTGTAAAAATATGGGCTTTGACATTCCTATAACGTTTAAACTCTCAAGAATTCTATTCTGACATTTTGTCTGACATCCCTAAACTCTTTAAGATCACCATAGAACTCTTGCTTTTTATTAATTCCATTTCATTTGTGTATTTTATGTGTTTAGTGGTCATATTTGAAAAACATCTCTTGTGAGTGCTCTGTATAATTTTGGCAGAAAATTACTTTTTTGTGTTTCTGTGATGATCCCCTGAGATCATTTTTGCATAAATCCGGCCTTCTATTTTCAGATACAAATCTGTTGTACAGATGATTCTTCTTAGAAGAAAAGATGCATTTGTAGCTGAAAAATGTAAATTACTTTTCATGGAAAATACCTCTCTGGGCCCCCATTTCCAAAATGCGATGATTGCATATTGCGTGTTTTTGTGCGTGCTCAGGAGACGGCTCTCCTCACAATTAGGGAAATCCTGATTGTGTGGCAGGTAGGATGCAGCGACTTGGCTGCTTTTGCCACATAGGCAAGTGAGTGGTGGTGCCAGAGGCCAAAACAAAAGTCCTAATAGGGACGTAGCACTTAGCTAAGGGGAACGGGTTTTGGTTTTGAAGGGCGTGGGCTGTGGGAGAGTCATGACATTCTTTACAGTGTGGGTGTGTTAGCAGAGGACCTTTAGGCCTGGGGCAATTTAAATACAATTATTATCCCCTGTTTGCCGTTCATCCTTGCTTTTGCTTTTTTCATTCCGGATTCAAAGTTTTATTTGGTGTTATATGGAAGGGCTTTTGGAACAAATATGCTCCCCAACCCAAATGTTATGAAATAGGGAAGGACAGCAGAAATATCTTCCTAGAACATCTTCTGTTCCGTACGAGGGTTCCTATTTGAGGTACATTGGGCAGGGCTGTAAAGCAAAGTGTAAAATCAATGTATTCAGATTTGTGCCAAAGAAAGACTCGAGTTTGAGAACATTTACATCTGTTTTCAATAATTCCTCACATATGTTGCAGAATGTACGTTATCCATCTTGTTATCCAGGAAATAACATTTGTTGCAAACAGTTTGCCAATTCGTAATTTTATTGAATTTGTTTATCATGCTGTGGCTTCATATGAGGTCTGAAAGCTGGTGATCTTTGGTGTTCCAGCTGTCGTAACATTCTGCATGGGGCCTTCGTTCCGGGACGGGCTGGGATTCCTTGGGGTGTTTGGGCTTTCTTAGAACTGCAGTCTAAGAGCTGGCATTGTTGATGGGTGATTATTTGGGGGGAACACAGAATAATGTGCTTTGCTTGCACACCCTCACACCCATGTTCATTTCTGGCTTTCCACCAGTTTTGGGACTGATGTGTTGAATAGCACTCCTTGTGTGCCCTTTTCGGTCTCCTTTGAAACCTGCCCAAACTTTCAAACTGTTTTCATGTTTGGTTTGCGAGGACACTGTCTGCCAGGGGGTTGGGGGGGGTGGGGGTGGGGAGAGACTCTTAGAACCATTCCAAGCTATCTCTAACCTGAAAATAAGTAAAGTTTCTTCCATATAGAGAAGCTACAAAATACCTTTTTGCTACATAAATATTATCATATTCTTAGGAAGTTGTTGGTAGATGAAAAGCAAGTTCAACCAGGTCTGATTTTATCATTTTCCTATTTTTCTATAGCTGCTTTTTCTTGCTGAGCTTTATGTTGTCCTTGCCAAAACTGAGAAGGAAGAAAAAACCTAACAACCTTGAAAGCTCTTTCAATCTGAATTATTCCTTATTGTTTTTAATGGTTTATTATAACCACACAAATGTGATCTTGGGACCATTTGGAAGTTATTGACTTTCCTTAGAGATGAGACTTGGCATTTTTTAAGCCAGAGTTTGCTTTTGTGGCCTGGAAGTTGCAAGGCATGTATATTTGGAAGGCTAAGGATTCTTCCCCACCAAGAAGTTTTGTCAACCTGACCTTCTCCACTCTTACAGCGCTGCGCACACAGCAGTAATCTCTGCAGAGGAGAGCAAATAAAGCTGAGAAATACAGCAGTGCGCGTTATTTTTACATCCAAAAGTAAATTCTCCAGCGTGAAGGCCGACGGGGAATTTTCATCTCAGCGTTCTCATGAATGCTGCTCCGCTTCGCGTCGTCCTCTTGAATCTCTTTTTATTATAAGTCTTTGAGGCAGGCATTGCTTGTAGTAATTTACTCAGCCAGACAGGTAAGTGAGATGTGGAACTGCGGGCACCTGGGGCTGAGAGGCGCCTGTCAGGGTCAGCCTGAAGGGTGAGGGACTGCGGCCGGTCAAGGTAAAGGACGAGTGCAGTTGTATTTAAAGGACTTATGTCACCTAGAGTTTCTGTGACAAGATGTTCTCTAGCACTTGACTCAAAAGTTAGCAAAGTGAACATTCTTTGAATGTCATTGAAGCCGAATGACTTTCCATGGTCTGCTGAGCCCTTTCGATGAGGCGATCGTCCAGGCATCCCAGAAATCCTAGGTGGGACTTGTGTGGGCATCTTCTCTAGCTCCCCACCCCAGAGAAGGAATCCATCTGGTGCCACTCACACGGCTGCTTAGTCTCCTGCTTGAACCCTACCCGTGGTGAGGAGCTCAGTGCTTCAAGGGGCAGCTGGGCCATCGACCGGCAGCTCTCAGGGGAAGTGTTTTTTTTGTTGTTGTTTTTTACGGGATGTCTGTGGCCCTGCAACTTCTCTCAGTTGGTCTCAATTCCAAGATAAGCAGTTTTTAAAATCATTCTTTGATAAGAAAAATGAAAATTCCAGGATATTAAAAGAGCAAAATGACTTTTCTACTTTCTTTTTACCCCATTCTGCTGTTCTGAAAAAACCCCCAAGGTCAATTGTATCATTTGAAAGAAGAAAATAGATTCTTTTCTTTCTTAGAATATGTTAGTAACACTTTTGAGGTTTTCATTAACTCTCTTAGGTTTCCCGGAAGAAATATTCACATGAGTTAATTAAATTAATCAATTCTTCCCTATGTTCTTTGTTCTTCCATAAATTCTTTGGGGTAAAGAGTATTGTCTTATGGGTGTTAAATTCTTCCAACTCCTTTCATCACAGATATTCTCTGCTCTATTATCACTGGAGCAGTTACTGGCAGCATGGCAGAGTGGGAAGTGTTTTGGGGTCCTAGCCCAGCCACTTACCTGTTTATAGAGATTACCTGGGAAATGCATCTAACCCCTTTCAATACCCATTTCTTACACTTTTAAATTTATTTATTGATTTTAGAAGGAGAGGAAGGAAGAGAGAGAAAAACATCCATTTGTTGTTCTACTTATGCTTCATTGGTTGATTCTTGTATGTGCCCTGACTGGGGATCAAACTCACAACTTTGGTGTATCGGGACAATGCTCTAACCAACTGAGCTACCTGGTCAGGGCTAAATATCTGTTGCAATATCCTCTCTTGAGGAGCTCTTGTGAGCAAAATTGTCTATGTGAAGCTCAATGAAACTAGGTAGAAACAAGGTATTCGGGAGGTAGAAACGACCATTAATTTGCTTTAGTCTATTACACTTGACCCTACCTAAGTCTCTTGCTCATCTTTGTGCATATCAGGGATTTGAATCCTGTATTCAGGTGCCTTCATTTTTGTGAACTTTGATTCTGAGATCCCATATACATCACCACTCTCTCTCTAGTTTCCTAGATAAATAAGTTTCTACATATTACAGATTTTCTGTGGAACTCCCATTTCAAAATAGTGTCTCTTTCTGTCCTCTAAACTATTGAAATGGCTACAAAAAGTTTAAACATTTTGGTATCTAGTTTTGGAATCTCCCAGCCAATCTCTTATACCTGAAAATAACACAGAATATGTTGTCTGATGCTTCCTAATTTTAATCAGAAAATATAATTATCCTATTTCTGGCATGTCATGGACTACCTGACTGGAACAAGAAAGAAAGGGTTTTACAGGGCAAGTATAACCTGGTACTACAGTATGAAAGATGCCCTGAAGGGCATCTGGACTCCAGGGTGCTGTAATGAGAAGACTTAGGCTGTTTCTTGCTACTGTCAAGGGCTGTGCTCTCTCCATAAGTAAGATCATTCGTGGTGCAGGCCTTCTCCTCCTTCGATTGCCTCCTCTCTCCTGGCCACATTAGTATCTTATTGCCACTGTAACAAATGGCCACAAACTTAGTGGGGTGAAACAACACATATATTTTCTCTCTGCCTCCCAAAGATTTATAGCAGCCACAAATAAAAAATTACTTTCACCTCACCCCAAGGTCCCTAGATGTCTCAACCATTACAGCTTCAAGTCCAAAATCTCATCTAAGTCTCATCAGCTCAAATCTCAAGATCTTCAGTAATGTATATTGCTTATGAGTGAGTCTCTGGGTATAATTCATTCTTAGGCAGAATCATCCTCTATTTGTGGACCTGTGAAACTAGAAATCAATTATTTTCTCCCAAAATACAATGGTGGGATATACTTAGGATAACAATTTTAGACATTCCATTCAAAAAGGGAGAAAGTGAAAGGAAAAAGGATTCATTGAGCAGTCCCAAGCAATTTTTAAATCCAGTAGGGCCAGCTTCCTTAGGTTTTAGGGTCTGGGAGTAGTACTCTGTGGCTTGTGTCTCTGGGTCTAAAGTTCTACCCGTTCAGTTTGAGGCTCAGCTCTGTGGGCCATCCTCCCTTTTTCATGAAGGCAGCATGCATTCATGAAAGTTACAGGTGAGTAGTTTTATCAGCTTGTCCCCTGTCTGTAGAATTTTGGTCACCTGACAGTGTTCTTTCATTTCATTTTTTTTTTGTTTTGTTAAAAGTTTTAGTCTAAGCTGTCAGTGTTTCTGCTGCTATAACATTCTCAAAAACCTTGTGGTCTCCCATTATATCATGGATTCATTCCATGAGGCAAGAGGGTCCTCCATAGATTTTTCCTGGATAATCCTATTTCTATTTCTGGCTTCTGCTAAGATGGTTGAGGGAATTCCCGAATCACATGCCTAATCTTGTTAAGAGTTATCTTTGTGCATAAATACTCTGATCTTTTTAGTCTTCTGATGAACTAGCTGGTATCCATTACATAGTTGGATTTCTCACCAGAGCATCTTTCCTGATAGTATATCTCCTAATTTTTCAATCTGGCTAGGCTGAGAATTATCAAGCTTTTAAAAAATATACTAGTATATATAACAGTTCTTTAATTTATCTTTTTCTTGCATTTTACAATAAACAGCAAGAGGAAAATAGCACCTTGAACATTTTGTTTGGAAATCTCCTCAGCCAAATTATTTCTTCCAAGTGATGCTTTCCATCTAACTGTAGGACACAGCTCAGCTACTCTTTCTTCCATTATAACAAGGGTCTCCTTTCTTTCAGTGTCTAATAATGAATTCCCCGTTTCCTTCTGAGCTTTCACCAGGAGCTCCTTTAATGTCTGTGCTCCTATAAGCAGTCTGTTTACGATGATTTAGATATTCTCTAAGAGAATATTGGTTTTTCTCTTCCACGCTCCTTACTTTCTTATGAGTCTTCACTAACAGAGTCATTAATGCCAATATGTCTACAAATAGTCTACTGCAGGCAATCTAGGTCTTTTATCATGCTCCTTGAAATTCCTCTAGCTTCTACCCATTATCAAATTCCAAAGCCATCTCCACATTTTTAGGTACTTGTCACAGTGGCCGGCACTCCACTTCTAGGCACTAAAATTTGTATTAGTTTCCTACTGCCACTGTAGCAAATTCCCACAGACTCAGTGGTTTAAAACCACACAAATGAATACTCTGATAGTTGTGGAGGTCAAAAGTTTAAGATGAGTTTTGCAGGGCTAAAATTAAGGTTGGGCAGAGACAGTTCTTTCAAGAGGCTCTGAGGGGGAGAATCTGTTTGTTTGCCTTTTCCAACTTTCATTGGCTGCCAGCATTCCTTGGCTTGGGGCCCCTTCCTCCATCTTCAAAGCCTGTCGCTCCATCTTTGCTTTTGTCCTCTGACTCCTCCAGTGTCCCTCTTTTAATGATCTTTTTTAATACATTGAGCTCACAGTAGCCCTGCCATCTCAAGATCCTTAACCTAATCACACCTGCGAAGTCCCTTTTCCCATGTAACATACTAGTCACAGGTTTTGGATATGGAGATGTGAACATACTCTATATTAATCAGCCTATCATACTGCTGTTCTTTCAGTTTTCCCAACTTTTAGGAGGCTGATAAACATGTAGTAGAGGAAGGAACTAATTTATGAGTCAGGAAACCTAGATGTTAGTCTCAGTTGAGCTACTAAAAAGGGATAATAAGCCATTTTGCTTCTTTGGGCCTCAATTTTGTCTGCTGTAAAATGAGGGGATTAAACAGTGATTTCCAAGGCTCTTTAGGACTCTCTACTCTTATGGTTCTCTGGTTCTGGGCTGTCACTGCAATCAAAGGCTCCTTGACAAAGAAGAGATGATGACTTCAGTTTTCAAAAAGTGGGAAGTGAATCAGTCAAAGTGTCCCTGCAGTTGGTGCTGAGTTTCTTGTGAGGTGACTGTTTAGTTTCCTGGGGTTGTTCTTGCCAGATTGTGGACCTGTTACACTCAGCACCCATCAATCAGGGCAAAAGTGTTATGAAGCACAGTTTCTATTAGAAGGTAGTTGGATGGAATAAGGAAAAAGAATCATCACCTTTAATGTGCTGAGGGCTCAGGATGACTTAAATGTTAGAAATTGAGGTCTGAGTAGAGAGTTTCTTTTACTCTCTGCAGTGGAGGTTGTAGCTGAGAAAGGTTGGGGAAGTATTTCAAAGGTCCATGTCTCCAACAGGAGAAAAAAGACCTTCAGAGCAAGTATGCTGTGGCTTTTGCTGAATTCTTGGAGCTGCGGACACGGCTGCTGCGGCCAGCATGTAACCGAGCTCCAGAGAGTTGGAGGTGGCATCGGGTGCTAAGCCCTCCACAAGCAAACTGGGAAAGTTAACTCGAGCCAAGGCCTCCAAGAAACCAGGTCACGAAATTTAAGCACCGTGCCTAGGAGAGTTCAGAAGAGGAAAGTTATTTTTTTCAGCTTGTCCTGTGGGACTCTGTGCCATGGGGGATTCATATGCAATATTTCTATTGCTTCTAAAGGGCAATGAGTATGACAATGAGAATTTGGAAAGAGGCCCTTTCAGTAAGGCCATAGGATTTTTCTAAACTGGTCTGCAAGACTAGGTTCAATCTTGTGTTTTTAAAAAGAGGAATCTTCTATTCTGCACTCAGATGAGCATCCCACCTTTGAGCCTTTATAATTTCAATTGTGTTATCTCCTCTGCCTGGGAATCCTTGCCCATATCTTCACATGCCAAGCATCTTCCTCTTCTTCAAGGAGTGGCTCAAATGCCATGCTTGAAGATGAAGCCTTTTAATCCCTCTATTTCCAGTGATCCTCTCTGTCTCTTAATCTCCTGTTTTATTTCTGGTACTTAATATTTTAGAGGCTTGGTCACAGTAGGTATTCAAATATACTTTTCTTTCGTTACATTATAATGTCATTGAAGAATTTATTTATCTTTGCATCTCTCATAGTACCTAAAGCAGGAAGGGCTTAATATGTATAAAAATAATGAATAGAATAAAGGTCTAACTTCACAATTAAGCACAGACTCAGTGGTTATATAAGACACAATAAATGAGTACGTGTGGATATCTCTATTGATATACAGTAAGTCCTCACTTAAATAGGTTCTGTGACTTTAAGTAAAACAATGTGTAAGGGAATCAGTTTTACCATAGGCTAATTGATAAAAACAAGAGTTAGGTTCCTATGGCATCTCCTCAAGGTTATACCAAAACGATCAGCATAAGGATGTTACTTGAGGACTTGCTGTACTGATACTGAGATCAATATTGATATAGATGGCAATGACGTAGTGCTCAGTATAGAGCTGAGTATAGGTATTATGGGAGATGGAAGGAAGTATAAAATGAGATCCTAGCCCTTAGTAATACCATATTATGTTGTAGAGAGCAATATGTCAGTGAGCAGTAGTGCTGGGTGGGGTTAAGTTGTGTGGCAGATACCACTCCTGTGTTTTAGAGAAGAAGATGGTCTCTGTGGACTGGGGTGATTGGGGATTGTGGAGGAGGTAGAATTGAGTAGGTCCTTGAGGACATTTTCATCAAACACTGCAGGTCTTTTTTCAAATATGAAACATTTTTATGTTTGCCTACATGACAATAGTTATATCTTTAGTGTTGGTAGTTTATAAAATGGAATGAACAAAAGTGGTGCAAGTGCAAGATTAATATACACGTATTTTCAATACATGGTTTTAAGTCTGTCTCCTGCCAAGCTTGTGACAAGTATGGATTTGAGGGCTCAAGAGCTCCAAGGCGCCTTGGTGGACTGTGGTGCTCAGGGAACCTGCAGAGCAGCACCTTAATAAATACCAGTGAAAGTTGATGGATTTCTGGTTAAGATTTCTTAATTTTTATACTTTTAATCAATTCTTAACTGTGTCTGCTAAGGTTTAGCTTCTTTGTTGTTGAGTCGATATCTCCTAAAACTTTTTGTACTGATCTCAGAAGCTTTATTAAAAAAAATAGATTGAAATGTATTAACAATTCAGTTAATGAAGTATATAAAACCCACAGTCACTAACAGTGCATTTTAAAGAAGGTTGGGGTGGGAGAAGCAACTAAATTTGATGACTGAAACATTTTCCTATTCAAATGTTCATAACATTCAGGAGGGGTAGGAAACCAGAAACCATTGTGGTTAAACTGGTGATATGACAGTGTGGCTTTATTGAATATATAATATGATTATTTTATCTGTAAAGTGTTTTGCAATGCATGCTGAGTCAAATGCAATAAAAATACTAATACAACATTCAGCATTGCAAATATAGAGAAAAATGTATTGTCCTATGAAATAGCATTTAATATGATTTCCAATGATTCTGAATATTTAATATAGAAGAAATGCCTTATTTTTTTGCTTTTCATGCTCCTAACCAAATGATCAGAATAAAAACAACCACTTGAAAATAAATTCTGAAAGATTATTACTTAACATATTATCATACCTTTGCTATTTGAACTCTTGGGTTCTATCCAGCTTGACCTGACTAATGTGGGTCATTCAAAATGTAAATCCAGGTTTTGCTGGGATAAGCCTCTTGGTTTAGCTGAAGTTTCTGAGTTTGTGATAATTTAAATATTATCTTGTCTGTCACAACTAAGCAAGCATCTTGGCTTTCGTCTGGAGAACTGGAGAGAAATACTACTGCTCAATTTAACAACTATTTATTTGTTCCTTACTCTCTGATATAATATGTGACATTCTTGGTAATACAGATAGCGTTTCCTGATTTCCTGCCAACGTACTGGTTTAAAATCCTGCCCAGTGAAGAGTAAAGGCATATGTTTAAACACCATGCTGTGGGATGGAGATTCCAGGAGTGGCAGGTAATTAGAGAGCAGAGACAGGATCCTCGAGGTGGGACATAGCCAGCGGGGCTCTGACACCCAAGATTCAGGCAGGCTGCCCCAGCGTGTCCCCTCCAGTCCATGGCTGTGGGTGTAGAAATACAATGGATGGTGTGCTGAAGTTTCTGGGGGAGTCAAAGGGAAGGGGAAAAAATCCTCCAGGCCTATCCTTCACTTAGCTTTTTATTTTTAACAAATGAAAAATACGTAGAGCAGTTGTCATTTGTTAAAGTGTAGCAGAAAGAGCGAAACAGGCCAGTGGAGGCTTCATCAGGAACACTCATTCAGAATGATGAATGTGGCTAAACACACATTTGTTCGTAAAACTTGCAGAGTGGCTGAGCATCATTAAGCATGAGAAATAGGTGCAGCATGCTGAGAAGAGAGGGGAGCAAACAGATGTTGTGAATTTTCACAGGCATCCTTCATCCACCAGTCCATCATTAATATAGTTGAAGGTGATCCTTTCCTTTTATTTAATAAGCACAAACAAAGTACATGCACTAGGATTCTGCTGAACACACTCTTTCCCCCTGTAGAAGTACAGGCATGTAAGGATGGGGAGGGTATGCAGACAAATCAACTCTCTGAGTGCCCACAACATGATATGAGCTTTGGGGTTACAGCTAGAGCAGGTACTTCTTTTACCGTATTTTTCCTTTTCACTCGCCCTGCAGTCACCCTAACTGCATGATCTCCATGCCTGCGCCCTGGAAGATGGTCGGGATCTTCTGCAGAGTAAAAAGCTTTATAGCTTATGACCTTGATACTTTTTCTTTTTGAAGGGAGAAGTTTTTAGTTATTTTGGTATTTTTATTATTGATTTATTTTAAATCTCTATTGTTGAAAGTATTACATATGTCCTCCTTCTCCCCCCCCCCCGCCATTAACTTCTTCTAGCCTGCCCCTCTCTGCACCCCCACACACACCTCAGGCCTTCACCACCCTATTGTGTGTGTCCAAGGGGTATGCACATATGCATACAGGTTCTTTGGCTGATCTCTTCTCACTTAATCTCACCCCCACTTCTCTCTGAGATTCCACAGACTGTTGCATACTTCTGTGTCTCTGGATCTATTTTGTTCATCAGTTTATTTTGTTCATTAGATTCCGCATATGAGTGAGATCATGTGATACTTGTCTTTCTTTGACTGGCATGTTTCACTTAGTCTAATACTTTGATGCTTTTTAATTCTACTTCCTTCAGATGCACCCAGTTTTTGCAGTGATGCTTTACAATTTGTTTTATAAAGTCAGTTGGCCAGAAACATTTCTTTTTCCATGTTGACAAAACTTTGACTCTACCTGTAACATGCAATTCTTCTTCTTTCTCTTCCTTCTCTTCCTTCTACTTTCCTGGCCGGTGAAAGCATAGGTTCTTGGCTTTCACACTTACAGGCTCCCTTCACCTCATGTATAGTTCAGGCTGCTGCTCTTCATCCCTTTGCTGTTTCCTTGCCTACCATCAAAAAGAGGGAACCCTGGCTTTTGTAACCTCATTTCTCAGTCTGCCAAATGAAGATAGTAATGTTTTCTTCCCAGGCTTGGTCCAAGTAAAGCATTTTATGAACTCTTAAAAAACACTCTAAGGTTATTTTCAATGTTGATTTATAATTAATTGAACAATGAGTTCTCTTTAAGGCGTTTTCAAGTAGGAAACTTAAAATCCTTGTAGTCTGCTTTCCTTGAGTTTCACATTTAGCACCAGAAATATAATATTGGACCTGTGAAGCTGTGTCTGTTTTCAGTGTGTGTGTGTGTGTGTGTACATGTGTGCCAGACTACCTGGGGAAAAAATCCGAAGGGATGGAAATCTAATACAGAGCTACTAATGAACTATGAAGAATAAAATAACTTACAATTTTACACTTGCCCGTTTCTTTGTACAAACTATGCATTATTAAGACCTTGAATACCTTAAGGCAAAGTGAGGAGCTCTGCAGTAAGTCATTTGGAGGAGAAAGTATCTGCTGGTCGCCTCATATGTTTAACTTGCGACGTTTACTTTCTGAGCGTTGCTGCCTTCTGCACATGCTTTGATTCAGTATGTTGAGTTGAGTGTGTTTATTTGTGTACGCTCTTGTTTAAAGACCTACATGTCACTATCAGAGGGACCTGTTTGTGTTGAAAATACTAACGCTGCCAGGGTTTTGTGGCAAGGCTCAGACTTTCGCTAGCCCTGGGGGTCATGTTGAGCAGCGTTTACAGACCACAATGCTGGGGACTCAGGGTAAGTAGTGAGAAGCGTTATTTTAGCTAACATCGAGTGCACATTCTTTCTAGAGGTAACACACTTGGTTCCCAAAACCTTACCAACATGACCATGTGTTTACATGCTGCCTGTGTTTTAATCATCTCCTTCCACGGGCCCCCGAACTCTCCTTGAGACACACGTGTCTTTGGAAACTTTGAGTAGCCCTGCAGTTTCTATAGTTTATTATTGAACATAAATATATCCCGAGGTTTGGAATGCTGTGTTTTGTCTGCGTGAATGATTGCCCTCAGGAAGAACATACGCACAACATAGACTCAAGCCAGTCTTGGGAGCCTCAGTCATGGACTGTGGTTGCCACATGCTGCCGCCGAGACTTGGAGAACCCTGCTGGTCTTTCTCACCGCGCGGGCACTTGGCCAAGTGCGCAGCACGGTGGGGAGTGAACGTGGAGACTTTGGGTAGCGTGATTTGTCTTCTCGCTTAATACCCTTTAAGACATGAAAACCTAACTATGAATGAGGTTCAGGAGTAACTGATGTTCTAGCCCAAATGATTATCATTCGGGGACTTTGAGATCCAAGCGTCCTGCAGGTTATCTATGTTATGGCACAGGTAGCGTTAACTGTGGTACCTGTTGGTACCCTGAATGGTATAAGAGAAAATATGTTTATTAGAGTGCATGCTAACCTCTGCTGGTACTACCAGAGGAGTGGGGGTTTGTTTTTCTTCTTGATCATCTAAGCCAGACCCTGTCACGGCTTAGACAGGTGTCATGTACCTGGGCCTGGGCTTGGAAGCTAGTAGGCACATCCTATTATCCCTATACCTTAGTTTCTTCATTGATAAGATGGAGATAAAATGGGACCAAACCCATAATTTGTTGAGAGGGTTAAATCTAACATCCCTCAGTTATTTAAATATCCACACTTTTTCTGGGTCTTTCTCAAGCACCAGTTGAAGGTAGTTGATATCCAGCTTTGCAATGAAAACAATTGACATTTTAGGCATGTCAATAAAAACTGGTTTTGCTCTCAGTCAGAAGTTGGCAAGCTATGGCCCGCTGCCTCTTTTCATATGTCCATGAGCTAAAAAGGACTTTTACATTTTTAAATAGCTGCAAAAGTCAATAAAACTTTGTGACATGGGAAAATTATATGAAATTCAAATTTCATGTTCAATAATAAATTCAGCTCTTCTCATTATTAAACCTGTGTTATGCAGAATTATACTCATTGGCTATAATATTTTGAATTTTATGAATAAAACTTAAATAGAAAAATATTTTTCTCTTGTTAATGCCTATGTAATGTCCTTTACTGATGGACCCACAAAGCCTAATAATTCGGCTCTTTACAGGAAGTGTTTGCCGACCTCTGATCTGAGTCATTCCACAATCATAGTGCATGAGTGATTTTCAAACTGTGGGTCATGATTCTTTATTTGTTGGTGAAATTAATTTAGAGTGTTGTAAATAGTATTTGCGAAATAGATGAAATAAAACAGAATAAAATAAGATGGAAAATATCAGAGTGTGAGAACTATTAGGTTAAATTGCACATGGTAAGGTAAACATTGCTCTATGAAGCTTTTTTTTCAGAGGGCTGTGTGCATGCATGTGTGTGTGTGTGTGTGTGTGCATGCTGAGTCATTATGTGGGCAATAAAGTGGATCATGGCAAAAAAAAATAGGAAAGCTATATCACTAAACTATAAGTTCTATGAGGGCAGAGAGCCTCTCATCATCTTTGTTTTCTTGGGCCTGGCATAACGCTGGAAAAATAGTTTTTTATAAGTGTTTTGAAGAGCTCAAGGAATGAATTAAGGGAAGAAATAAGGCATGATTATTGACCATTAAGGGTGCCGGCTATTAGAGAAGCTCTGGACATACCTTCATGTATTCAACTCAATGCATGTGGTTTCCCGAAATAAAGACATGCATATCAATGGGTAGGCAATTTTTTTTTTCTGTTATAAAAGATTCACAAAAGAAAATGAACTTGAGTTCCATCCTGAAGGCTAGATATGCCGGGTGATGAGTGTGCTGCATAGAAAGGGAACAGCATTGGTTAGAAGTCCTGAGTGCTGGTGCCCACTCCACCCTGAACTCCTGTGAAATCACACTAGTCACCCAAGCATCTCTGCCAAATTCCTTTCACCCAGCGGACACGAGGCCTGATGATGATGAGCTACTGTTCACCTCAGCTCTGAGGCTCAGATGAGGAAATGTGCCGGGGAATCCATGAAAAGTATCGATCCCCACACGGAGGCAATGCTCATTATCATGTCACATTAACATATTTGTATCCGACCTCTACTGTGAGCAAGGCCGAAGTTCAAACAGAATAGAAGTTCAAAAGCTGTTATCCATCGTTTCACCAGTTAAGGTAAGGACCTATGGTTTTCATGGTTAAATTGGTGACAAGATTGATTACAACATGATTTCAGATAAGACAATAGCAGAAGAGATACTGTAAGTTCATCCATACCATTGTAAATGCCCTGGCTCCAAAAACAGATGCAAATGCTCTGGAAGGAGCTGGGGAGAGGAGGCAGTGGAAGGGAGATGGTGGGGAGAGCTGTGAGGTGTGTGAATCTGGGATGGAAGGGAAGGCTCGCTTGGCTGTGGTGGCGGCAGCAGGGGAGGCCCCTGTGGATGAAAAAGGCCCTTCTGAGTGAATGACTCCCTGGGCTAATTGGTGCATTACTCTCTGTGATGGGCCTGATGGTGCTGAGATAACGAAATGAAAAATCAAATGAGAAATGGAACCCGGGAGTCTAAAAAGTTAGTAAATTTTGACATTAGAAATATAATCAAATTTTACCAGTGCTTTTCTGTAGTGACAGCCAAATCCATCCATGTCAGAGCAACAGCCTATGGAATGTGGTTTCATGTGGCTTTTCTTCCCCCTTTCCCTTTTCCTTTTGCAAAATCAGCATTAGGCTATTTGGAAGACAGGCGAGAACTATTATGTTAAATTGTGCTACCTACAACTTAAGCTTCTGTCTTTGCTAAAGCTGCCAGTTTTTATAAACAACAGAAGACAGAAAGGGTTTACTAAGAATAATGTTGAAGCCCAAAAGAATCCTACAGCCTATAAATCTTAATAGAGGTTCTGAGATTCCAGCAGGCTGGATGTGTCTCTTTTACCCAGGCTCACTCCATCTCGGCTCCCCCGTGATGACTCCAATTTCCTTGAAACACAGGCACGGTGCCTTGCATTTACTTGTGGTGCCATTTGCCTACAAACAGGAATACATGCATATAACCTATGCAAATCAATAAAAACATGTCAAGACCCCTTAGATCGTACGACTCTTCTAAAATGCAATTTATCTTGCTGCAAATGAGAGTAAGGGACTAGGTAACAAATAGCGCCTGATCATTTAACTAGCACCTGTTGTCAATGCATTCGAAAACTGCATTTTTCATTTGACATACAGTAAATTGCATTTTCATATATATCGAATAGGAAAGAGAGCTGGGATGTATATATCCAGCCCTTTATGAATTTTATGAGCAATGGATATTTTGGAGCTGTATGTTTAAAGAGGTCACGTCAAATGCTGCAAATCTATTTGTTCCTTCCAGTGCTGGTTGGAACACACTGTACTTTTCTTATGGCTGGGTGGGGAAGTGCAGCATGCTGAAAGTATAATTACAACATTCATGTTAGGTGAAGGACAATTACTATAATTTTTGTATAAAATTGAATATAACTTAAATGTGTAAGTGTGAAATATTATTTTTGAAAAAAAGTTTTTCAGGGGAAAACTGCTTTTCATAAATTACATTTTTTAGTCAATCCCTTTGTCGGCTTAAATTATATGAGCCACAGGATTTTTTTTTAATGCAATAGTTTGTTTGCAGGTGGGTGACTGTTGAACAAATTCAACAACACATAGGCTTATCAGCAACAATGGTTTTCACATTAGTGAGCATGGTTTGGCAATATTATTTGACATCTGGAACAAGCTATATTATATCAGACATATCAAGTATAACTGAATGGATCCTTTAACTGGCATTTGTTTCAAAAACTCCCACTCATCTGCTTTTGCCTGCCTGTCATGATACCCTGCAGCGGATCCACGTTCCCCAGCTCCCATGCCACTCATCTGCCTTTGACATTCTCACGCTCACTTCCTACCTTAAGTCGGGCATGTCATGATATGGCTATGAGGACATGTTGTTGCATCTCTTTTTGGGGGAAGGCCCTAATGCCAGGCAGCTGCAGAGGTGAGGGGCTTCGTGACCATGTGAGCCAGGAGTCAGGCCATCTACTGCACATTTTTTTCTCATTTTGAGTTGTTGGTTGTGGGCCTGCTGGCATGTCTATATTTTTTTGTAACTGTGTCACAGGGAGATCTGCTTAGTTGAATTTCATGTAACTTGGATAAAGGGGGAAAAAACAGGAAAGAGCCCTCTTGCATTGCCTCCATAAATAAAAGAACCACATGGGGGCAGAGAGGGAAGACATTGGAGATAGGAGGAAGTGGTAATAGAATTTCAGTGCTTAAACTCTCAATCTGTCTAGTTAATTTTCCCTAGCATTTTGGGATATGTAGTCACAATTTGGGGGCCTGGTCCCAAAATTTCATATTATTGCTGCTACTGATTTAACATTTGCTTCTAACATTTGCTCTGCCCAAGCAATTGAATCCGTAGGATTTCAAAGCCTAGATCATAAAGAACTTCATGGAGAAACTGGTATGAGAATGCCAAAGGTGCTTTCTAAGTAAGAGGCAATGTATTTACTTCATGTAGTATAGCTGCTGCTGCTGCTGCTGCTGTTGTTTTTTGTTTCTTTATTTCTTTTGGATGGGAGCTTCTCTCTTAAACTCAGCACGGTCCAAATAGACCTTACCAATATTACTGAGCAAATTCATACCAGCCATTTAAAATAATTAAGGGGACTTAGAGCTTTATTAAGTGAAGTGAATAATGATCAGATCTCAAATACAAGGCTAAAGTCAAATCATGAGAGAAGTCATGGCTTAGTCTTGTCATCACTGCATTCGATGAAATTGCTTTAATTAACACAAATAAGTCAGAAGTTGAGGCTTTGGGCTAAAATGCCTTTATTATTGATACTAATATCACTGAAAGGAACTGACCAAAAAACAAAGGCGAACAATCCCAATTACGAAAGCATCAAAGAGGATAAAATACTTAGGAATAAACCAAGGAGTTGAAAGACTTATACATGGAAATCCACAAAACATTGCTAAAAGAAATACAACATAGAAATAAATTGAAAAACATCCTGTGTTGGTAGACTGGAAGACTTAATATTATGAAAGTTTCCATACTCTCCAAGGCAATGCACAGATTCAGTGCAATCCCTATCAAATTACCAATGGCATTTTTTTGCAGAAATAGAAAGAACCATCCTTAAGCTCATATGAAATATTAAGAGACCCTGAATATCCAAGTCAATATTGAAAAAGAGCAAAGTAGGAGGCCTTACACTTTCTCATTTAAAAACATACATACCACAAAACAACAGTGATGAAGATGGCATGGTCCTGGCTTAAAGACAGACATATAGACCATGAGAGTAGAAGAGAGAGCCCAGAAATAAGCTCTCTGTATATGATCAAATTATTTTTGAAAAGGGTCTCAGATTACACAATGGGGAAAGGACAATCTCTCCAGTAAATGGTGTTAGCAAAACTGGATGTGCATATGAAAAAGAGCAAAGTTAGACTCTAATTTTATACCATATTCAAAAATTAATTCAAGATGGATTAAAGATCTAAAAGTATGACCTAAAACTATAAAACTTTTAGAAGAAAGCATGAGGGAAACGCTTCAGGACAGTGATTTCTTAGCTATGACAGCAAAGGCAAAATAGACAAATGGGGCTACATCAAATTTGCTTCACTGGCTAAATTACACATCAAAGGAAACAATCCACAGAGTGAAAAGGCAACCTACGGAATGGGAGAAATAGTAACGTATTATATATCTGATAAGGTGTTAACTCCTAGATTAAACCACAAAACAACCTGATTGAAAAATTGGCAAGTTAGTTGATTAGACATTCTGCAAAGAAGATATACTAGATGACCAAGAAGTATATGAAAAATTGCTTAACATTATGTATGAATCATAAGAGAAGTGCAGATCAAAACCACAATGAGATATTACCTCATACCTTTTGGGATGGCCACTATCAAAAGAACAGAAAATTACATGTATTGGTGAGGATATAGAGAAATTGGAACCTTTGTGCACTATTGATGGGGATGAAAAATGGCACAGTCATCATGGGAAACAGTATGGAGGTTGCTAAAAAAATTTAGAAATACAAGTACTACAATACCCATCCCACCTCTGGGTATATATCCGAAAGAATTCAAAGCAGGAACTCAAAGAGAGATAGTTGCACATACATGTTCATTGCTGTATTCACACCAGCCAAGAGATGAAAGCAACCCAAGTGTCCACTGACAGATTAATGGATAAAGAAAATGTGTTCTATATGTTCAATGGAATATTATGCAGCCTTAGGAAGGAAAACCTGTCACATGCTACAACATGGATGAACCTTGAGGACATTAGCTGACTGAAGAGCTAGTCACAAATGGGCGAGTACCATATGACTTCACGCATATGAAGTACCTAAAGTAGTCAAAATCATAGAAAAAGAAAGTAGGCTGTTTCAAGGGGTGGGGGAGGGGAAAAAGAAGAGGAGAAATCAAGGTTAAGTGGGTATAGAGTTTCAGTTTTGCAAGATGGAAAAGTTCAAGAGGTTTGTTGTACAACAATGTGAATATACTCAACACTACCGCACTGTACCCTTAAATGGTTAAGATAGTAAATTTAAGGTTATGTGTTTTTACCACAATAAAAACAATAACAGCCACCACCAATGTAGATATCAGTTTTGTTCTCTACCCTTGAGATCTTGGAATCTAGTCAGAAAGATGCAATTTTAGCTTCTTCGTGACTGGAATTATTGTAGGCAGAGGGAGAGCGGTGGGCTTCGTAGGGGGAGTGGGTCTTGGTCCTTCTGTTGTAAATATTGGGAGCAGTTTATATTTTCACGTGCCTAGGGACGTCTTGGTGGTCCATGGGCCTTCAGAAAGCCCTGAAGAGTTTTATCCAGTAAGAACCCAAATATCTAAGGAAAGCAAGATTGAAAACAAAGTGTCAATTTGGGTGTGGCCACACATTTTAGTAATAGTTATAGAAAAACACTGTGTACTGCGCCTGCAGCCAAAAATGAAAGCAGTTGATGAAGAGTGTAAAAATAAAGTGGTTTGTGTTTTACGAGTCTTACTTTACTTGTGGTAACATATAAATTGTGAATCAGGATGGAAACCAGTGCTGAAATCCCAGACTTTGAGATCATTAATATGATAAACATGATGTTTACTTATTAAAGAAAATCCCATAGGCGTACCTCAGCATGGTTACTCTATCCAGTTTAAAGGCCATATTTATTACATGAGTACCTTGACAGTCTGGTGTCAGGCAAGATATAAAGGACAAGAGCCCAGTCTAAACTAAAAGTGGTGTTTGCATTTGGAATAAAAAGATTAAAAACTCCTCTGCAGATTATATTTATTAGTCTGTAGGCATTTTCCATGTTGAGATAAAACAATGTAGTAGAATTATTATGAAAATTGAAATGATATAGCCTTTGATTTTAGGGGCCTTGTGTTCCCTTTGAGTTATGTTGGAGCTGCCCCAACAGGCTGTCAAGAGTTGGGTATTGCCTTATTAGCTTCCAGAGTTGGGTATTGCCATTATAAATGAAAAGTATTCAAAAATTGATGTTATTTTCTACTTTTTTCTTCCTCCTTCGTTTCTAAGCTGCCAAGAAATACTGGGTGGATGAGAAACTAGTGTTTTCCTCTTACCCATGAAACGCCATCTAGTTTTCCTAAGGGGTAAACTTTAGACTGAGAGAATGACTGTTAAATAGTATAGAAAACATTAAAGTCAAAGCCACAACATATTCAACATTATTGACTCAGCAGATGCATGGGATCCTGGGGTATAGCAGCTAACAAATCATGTGGTTCCTACTCTCATGGCGTTTATCATCTGCTGAAAAATACAGACAATTAGGACCACGACCCAGGAGTGTTTCAGGGAGTAGATAGACCTGGTGGGAAGACATTGGAAAGACAAAAGGAATTCCCTTGGTAACATGGAGAGAGTAGTTTTCTGGTCAGAGGAATCAGAGTTGTCAGAAGTTGGAGGCATGAACATGAGAATATATTGCCTTACAGGAATTTACATAGAAGTATTTTAAAGTTGGGTCTTTTAAAAAGTAAAATAACAGCCTCTCCACCCCCTAAATTGTTGTCATTTTCTTAACCTTGCCTAGGAGAGGATCATTTTGGTAGAAGTTGTTATTCAATGTGATTGAATATGATTGGGTGTTATTACTTGCTGATGGGACTTAATTTTCTCATGTTTAAGTGTGATCCATTATCTATGTCTAAAACATATTAAAATGACTTTAAAATGAGAAACAAGGGAACTCTGCTTATTTCAGTGCAAACATTTATTGAACTAAACTGAAGGATGCTGGGATATTTTACTAATAAGGTTATACTCTCTGATGCTCAAACCCCAGGGTTGAAGGGTTAGATTAGTCTTTCTCAATGATGGGGCTGATCAGCCTGTGGTGGTAACTGCAGGGCTTATTATGTTTTTCTAGCCTTATTCTGTTTTGCTGTTTTTCTCCTGTCTTCTCTTTTTTTTCTTTCCTCCTTTCTACCTCAGAACTCGCCAACTTGCAATATCCCTGATAAAACTAATTTATAGTGCTGACCAAATTTTCTGGCTTCAGCCAGCTGTTCAGTTTTTTCTTATGGAAGGCCCCAAACTCTTCTCACTACTTGTGCTGAAGATAAATTAGCGACTTCTAAATAATGCAGTGAACCCTAATTCTCTTTGATTAGTAGCGAGTTAGATGATAGCGACCCATTGAAATTGGCCATCAGCATAAATAATGAGTGAATGAACTGATAAAATGCAAAGTCACCGGCCGTCATAAATCAAATGAAATCCACTTTCTCTGGAAGTCACTGAAATTAGAAGTCCATGCTCCTATTAATTATTTTGCCTTCTGAAGACGACAGTGTTATAAATCAGCCTTGAAAGGCCCTTCACTTAGAAAGCTGAAGGAGTGCGGCTGCCTGCAAATTGCTTTGTGTACGCACCTAATTGTTTCTTAAGTAATCCACCTTCATAGCATGGCTTCAGGAAACCAGGAAGTCCCCTGTCGTTGAAGTCTGTGGGTGTTGCCTTAGGAAGGGCCCTGGGAAAGCCCTTGGGAAGGATGCAAATGGAGGGGCAATTATTCACCCCCTTTCTAGAAAGGGCATCCCTACCTCCTTTATTTTATGTCTAGACCCCATCAAGGACAGTGAAGTAGTTTTCCATGGCAGGATCCAGAAGGCTGGCGGAAGGCCCGGGGCCATTTCATGACCTTGTCTCACTTCAACTCCAGCCAGGCCGGAGAAGCCAGACTTCACTTGATTTCAGTGAAAACCAAGGTTTTAAAAATTGGGGGTGGGGCGGGGGGAGGACAGTGATAGAAAACATTGACTTCTCAGGTTCATTTTAAGAGTTGTTGTAATATGCATATATTAGGTGTGAAAAGACATAATTTTTGCTAAAAGGTGGGTGGGAAATTATACTCATTTAGGAGCCTATTTTGCAGCACACATTTGAAAAAAGCAATATTCTGCAGGAAAAGAGGTTAATTGCATGATAGGAAATGCTGTAAATTAGTTTCATTTTTGGACCACTGCGTGTCATTTCTGAAGCTCTGAAGTTGAGCCTGCTGATATAAAAATGGTTTTCCCCTGGGTGGGGGGAGGGTTCCAAAAATTTGGTCCAGCTTTGACATGGGACCCTGGATCATTAGCAAATTTGGATGGAGCTCAGAGGAAATTCTCTGCTTCCCATTGAGCGTGTGTGATTTTTGTTGGCCTCTGTGGAAAGGTGGATGGCAATTTTATGGGGGTGAATACAGACCTCGGTAGGAGGTAGTTCTTGGGACCTTAGCGCGAGTGTCCACAAGCTGCCGCTTTTAGTGCAGGCTCCACTGATGGGGGTGAGGTGGGGTGGGGATAGAGTTTTAAAAGAGAAAGCATTCTTTCTTTTCTCTTTTCAAAAACCTCTTATCATCTGCAGGCCTGCCAGATTCCCCTGGTGGCCAGTACAGTAACTATAAATGCTAGCTGTGGAAAATGAAAATTATCTCCTGGGTTATAAGAAGCACATTTTTTTACTTCTTTGTGTTGTGGTTATTTGGGTGTCCTGGCTTGTTCTGAGTTATCCATGCAAAAAGGTGTGTGTGTGTGTGTGTGTGTGTGTATGTGTGTGTGTGTGTGTGTGTGTGTGTGTGTGTGTGTTCCCATACTGCTGAAAGAACAATCTAGCATTAAGGTGGGTGGTGTACATTCTCCTGTGTGAGTGGGATCTGACGCTGGGGTTAGTTGCCACTAAATCATTTGTGAATCTGAATAACCCATCCTGAAAACTAAACTTAATGATGTATAATTGAGCATTCTGTCATCAAGTAGAAAGGAGCAATTACTCCCTGGGATACTGAATCCCGATTGCAAAGATGTTCTGGGTTGTGTCCTTGAAAGCAGCCAAGTCTGTAATTTCACAGCAATTCCATGGGCCATTCCCCACTGCTGGGGTGGGAAGATGTCCTGACCCACCGGACACCCTCAGAGCTTCCTAATCCAGGTAACTGACCGCTCCTCTCTAGCTGAGGCTCCTTCCTCCCCATAACAGTCCAATGCAGCTTGTTGTGGAAGATGGGTCAGGGGAGAAAATGCAGTTCCTGGTCTTCCTGACCTGCTTCTGGAAATCCAGGAGGCACCTGCAAGTGTGTGCGCTCCAGGACGGAGCAAGCCCCCCAAGGGGACAGTTCCCCTGAAGCAGATGTTCGGGATGTCTGTGTTGGTCCTGCTTTTGCCTGGGTTCAGGCTTAGAGTTGTGGTTACATGCTGAGGGCATGCAATAAAGGTTTGTTGATTGTTGGAAACACATAGGGGCAGGAGAGGAGTTCACCTGAGCTAGCAGCTCTAGTGTTTGTTGGATTTCCTTCTGTTTCTGAGGTTTGTAGAGGATAAGCTAGGTCCTCGCTATCTGCATGAACGCGTCCTCCTGGAATGAAACATTTATCACTCATGGTTTATGGGTTTTAGAACATCCTTGTTTTTCTTGGGTGGTGTTCCTCGTGTGGCACATAAGCAGGGTCAGCATATGTCCTGCTTTCCCTGGGATAGTCTCAATTCATGCCCATTTTCCTGGTTATTAATAACAACCCCCTTCTCTCTTTCACTCTGAAAAGTATCTGGTTGTGAATGAGCACTCTGTCTGTAAGACTTGGAAGGAATTTTTATATTTGTTGCCCCAGGCCCATAGAAACATTGGTGTATTGAGGGGCTTTGGAAATATGCAGATTTTGAATTTATTCCCTAGCATGTGGCCTTGGGAAACTTAACTTTCCCGAGCCTTTGTTTCTTTATCTATTAACATGTAACAACAATGTTTATTTGCCTGCTATGGTGTTTGTGTCCACCCCAAAATTTATATGTTGAAACCTAACCCCCAAGGTGTTGGTATTAGGATGCGGGGCCTTTGGGAGGTGATTAGAACATGGGAGTGGAGCCCTTACGAACGAGGCTCCCGAGAGCTCCCTCACCCTTCTGCCTTGTAAAGACACAGCAAGGAGTGTGTGACCTGGAAGAGGGCCTGATCTCAGACTTCTAGCCTCCAGAACTGTGAGAAATAAATTTGTTTATAAGCCACCAGCCTACGGCATTTTGTTATAGCAGCCAAAACCCACTAAGACATTGACCAAGCTACACACCTTAGAGCAGTGGTTTTCAACCTTCCTAATGCTGCGACCCTTTAATACAATTCCTTATGCTGTGGTGACCTCCAATTTCATTGTTACAAATTGAACATAATTAAAGCATAGTGATTAATCAAAAAAACAATATGTAATTATATATGTATTTTCCGATGGTCTTAGGCAGGGGTGGGCAAACTTTTTGACTCGAGGGCCACAATGGGTTCTTAAACTGGACCGGAGGGCCGGAACAAAAGCATGGATGGAGTGTTTGTGTGAACTAATATAAATTCAAAGTAAACATCATTACATAAAAGGGTACGGTCTTTTTTTTCAATAGTTTTATTCATTTCAAACGGGCGGATCCGGCCTACGGGCCGTAGTTTGCCCACGGCTGGTCTTAGGCGACCCCTGTGAAAGGGTTGTTCAACCCCCAAAGGGGTCACGACCCACAGGTTGAGAACCGCTGCCTTAGAGAGTGGTGGAGCCAGGATTTGCACTCGGGCTAACTGACACCACACACCTTGCTTTCAACTGTTTGGTTCCCATCCTTCTCCATTATAACATCGATGTTTTTGTTTGGTTTGTTTCTTTTTTATTTATTTTATAAATTTCAGAAAAGACTATAAGTGCTTTGGAGAATTTGGGGATGGGGAAGTCGCTTTGCTGTGGCTTTTTATTTACTGAAAATTGAATTTTAATTACACAAGCACAGTATTCCCCATACTGAGTGCTAACTGCTAAGTCTCAGTCTTCAACCTAATTCTCTCTCTTTGCCCAAGACAATCAAATGGAGAGTTTGCTATGCTTACTCATCCTTCTGGGAATTTCTATGTTCCCACACACAGGCACCTATGCACACACCAAGGAGTTTATAGTACTGTGTAAGATTAGCAGCTTGCTGTTTTCACTCAATGGTGTGTCTTGGATATCTTCCCATATCGTGATATGTTGATGTACTTACCTTTTTGACTTGTGCACAATATTCCATAGTATGGATATGCCAAAATTTATTTGGCCATTAAGTTTTCTGATGGGCATGTGTGCTTGGGCATTCCTCTTGTCTTCTCAGTAATGAATGGTCTGGGTATGGGCCTTTTTGTGTACATATGCAAGTGTTTCTCCTGTGTATATTTTAAGAAACGGAATTGCTTAATCATAGTGTATGCATATTTTAAATTGTAATGGGCACCATAAAATTGTCCTCCACAATGATTTTATCAGTATTCACTCCTACTAGTGATGTGTGGAAAGTAATGTTTGACCCACTCTCTTGTCAGCCTTTGGTGTTCGCCCACTTAGAAAATTATTGCAGTCTGTTGGGTATGACATGGTATACCTCACTGCCATTTAAAAATCATTTTCTTGCCAAGTTTGAGAATCATTTCATATATTTATTGTCCATGTGTTTTTTTTTTCTATTTTGAATTGCCTATGTATATAATTTGCCTACTTTTCTCTTGGCTTGTGAGACTATTTCTTTTAAATCTATATATTCAGATATATCTAGCCTCACTCTCTCAAATACTGCAAATACTTTCTTCCCATCTGTTGCTATCTTTAAATTTTATGAAGCTTTTAATTACATACAGTTTTTTTTTTAAATTTTGATGTCAAATTAACAAATCTATTCCTTTACACTATTTGTGTATTGTTTAAACAGCCTTCCTGAACCTTAGGCCATAAACATATTCTCCTGTATTTCTTCTAAAACTTGGATTGCTTTAACTTTATCTTTTAAGTGTTGATTCATTGGAGATATATGTCTATATATCTATATTTTAAATATTATCTATTTATTAATATACATGATGTTTTCATATTGATATCAAAATTAATATTTATGTTTTTCCAAACAGATAGTCAGTTGACCCAAAACCATTTGTTTCCAGGCTATTTTCCTAACTTTCTTGAAATACTATTCTTATCATGTAAAAATTTTTAAAAATATATTTTTATTGATTTCAGAGAGGAAGGGAGAAGGAGAGATAGAAACATCAGTGATGAGAGAGAATTATTGATTGGCTGCCTCCTGCACAGCCCACACTGGGGATTGAGCCTACAACCCAGGCACATGCCCTCGACCAGAATGAACCTGGGGCCCGTCAGTCTGCAGGCCGATGCTCTATCCACGAAGCCAAACCACCTAGGGCATGTAAAATTTTTTAATTAGATAAACTGGACTCTCTATTCTGTTTATTGATCTATTTGGTTTGCTTTTAGAAATGCTAAAAAGAAATAGTGAGTGTCTAAACTGCCTGAGCAATGTTTCGGTAACTTTGTGAGCTCCAGAGGTCACCTTGTGAACCCTCATCATTATGCTATTGGCGTCCACCGTAATGTATTCTCTAAAGTCCAAGGACTGTATTAGGTTCTCTAAAGTCCAAGGACTGTGTTAGGTTCCCGTGTTCTTGGGAAACTAGATTATTATGGTGCTTCCAGCTTTTCTTTCAGAGCCCACTATTGCATGTGTAGTTCATCACTAACATAGGGATAGTTCTCACAGGTTCTAAATGAGGCAAAAGGGCCAACATGATTTTTGGCAGGGGAATGCCCACTGGAAGGTACAGGTTCTAATTTTAGTTCTGTTCTATGACTATGGATCACTTACTTCCCTGTTACCTGCTGGGGAGTAAGTTGGATTGAGAAGACTTGGGGTTTTGCTACTGTTGACTATGGAGTCTTGAGCTAAATGTTTAATTCTCTATCTCAGCTATTAATAGGAATATTATCAGCTACCTCTCCGAATGGTTTTAGGGAATCTTTATACAAACAATGTCTAAGGGAACAGTTTGCTAATGATACACCACTACAAGAACTAGCACTACATACTAATGTGTATGGGCTTTGTTTTTATTTTGGTCCAATGAAGATAATAAATCTTTGTCTTACCCACCTCAGAGAGCTGTTCTGAGCATCAAATGGGATGTGCTTTGATAAAATTGAAAATGTCATACAAATTATTTATTACTGGGGAATCTCAACAGATGGACCAGAATTGGCAAATATTAACCAAACCCAAGGGGTTATTGCAGTGAAATAGGGTCATATTAATAGGGTATCCTCAGGGGAACTTGTTGAAACAAGATTTATGGGGGCCCTAAGTCTTCACCCACTTGATTGAAGGAAGGTAGAGTGTTGGTCCTTTAAGAGGGCGCAGACAGCCTTTTACGTGTGAATAACAGGCAGAATGAGCGCTGTGTGGACTTCTTGTGCTATGAGAATCAAGAGGCAGAGTGAGTGGGACTGACTGCATGCTTTCTTGTGTTTTCCGTGGTCATGTCCAGTGTTTGTTCTGTTTTAAAAATAGAAATTTAATCTTTATTTGTTTATAAATTGTGGAGTGTGTCTTTCTTTCTGGCCCAACTTACCCCCACGTTCATGTTGAACACAAATCTCCCAAACTTAAGCAACTATCAGAACACTAGGTCATTGAATATTAAAATGAAAGACTAGGTAAACAAAAAAAAAACAAAACACACAAAGGGGCTTTTTTTTAAATTGATTTTCTTTTACAGAGAGGAAGGAAGAGGGATAGAGATTTAGAAACATCGATGAGAGAGAAACATCGATCAGCTGCCTCCTGCACACCCCCTACTGGGGATGTGCCCCCAACCAAGGTACATGCCCTTGACCGGAATCAAACCTGGGACCCTTTAGTCCGCAAGCCTACGCTCTAGCCAAACCGGTTACAGCTAAAGGGGCTTTTTATAATAATGCCAACAGTCTCCCCCGAGCCCCTGCCGGGGAAACAGTGCTAATTGTGGTGAACTGTTTCTTTGGTGGCCCCAAATGAGCTACACTGCTCAGTATTCACACTTCTGTAGTTCCTTTCCACAGTGACTCTGAAGTAGACCAATGGGACGTTCTCAGGTGTGGGATGCAAGTAACTGCAATGCACGTTGGAGCTGGTCTCGGAACACTTGCTCTCAGAATCCACCCACCAGGTAAAGACGCTCAAGTTAGGTATGTGAGGGAGAGGTCACAGCCCTGCGTCAATGCCCAGGCTCTTGACATGTGAGTGAAGTCATCCTGGATGTCCTACCGCCTGCCACATCTCACAGCAAACACGTGGAGGCTTCCAATGAGATCAGCTGAAATGCCCAGTTGAGTCCTATCAGGCCACAGAATTTGGGGCAAATAAAATAGTTGCTGTTTAAATATACACTGTTATATACCAATAGATAACTGAAACATTGGATTAAAACGCACATTCACAACTTCGTTTGTGAGAATCAGCTGTTTTTTCACACTGAGACGTTAGTATTTTTGGACTTGGGTTCAGGATATTTTATCAGAAGACTTAACTCGCATGTACCCTCCTAATTTGGACCACCACCAGGTGAGGGGTAGCATTTGGGGTATGCTGTTTCATTAAGGAAGAAGCATTTGTCCCTTTCCCGTTGAAGCCAATTCTATCCCTACCCAGGCCCCTCAGTCCAGAAGGGCCTGTGGGCGTAGGCGACTGGGTAAGGATATTTATTTTTGCAGCTTGCATCCACAGGGGGACCAGGAAGAATTTATATATCCATCATTTCAAGTCATTAGGCGGCATGTTGGTCAGTACAGGAGACTCTCTTCTCATTAATTCAGGGGAGATTTACTTGTGTCACCCTCATTAGTATTTATGGGATTTATCCACATCAATCGCTAGTGCATTAACAGGGAAATAACTAAACCTCCCAGGGTTTGTTGGCGCTAATAAAATGAGCTGAAAGTTCTAGAAATCACCATGATCAGAAGTATTTTAAACCAGGGCCTGTAATTGATCCTTTCAAAGTACCCTCAGGATGTTTTCCTGTTCGCTCCCCTTCCAGCGGCATTTGCATATTAGCGAGGTATCTCAGACCTGTGCAGATTTAGAATACAGCCCATTTCTTACCACGAAAGGATCCGGGGAACCCAGTGGAGTGTTGAAAATGGCATTGTTGAACCAGAGCATCTAGGTAAACCAAAGGTTAAATTTCTTATAAATTTTTTTGTTTGGTCGTGACATAAAAAAACACACACCCTGCATGTAAATATATTTTTTATGTATTCTGAACATAAAGATAGCTCTGTCCCACCATATTGATTTATTAGACTCTCTGACATTTTAGTTGTGGTCGTTATGTTATATTTATGAGATGAATGTTGGATTCCCTCATTATGTTATCCTCATTTATTTTACATACTTTTATGGCTGGTGGTGCATCGCTTTACAGTTAAAGCTTTATTGCAGCTGTTAGCAATGGGGGGAGGGGAAGGCAAGTAGTTATTGATCAGAATTTACATGTTTACTGTTGTAATCATGATTTATTTAATCTGTTTGCACATATAAATATAAGCCCACTCTCTGAAATAAAAAATACATACATATGTTGTATCTATATTTTAGGAGCCCTCATACCCTTTGGAGTAGGAGGAGTAGAAAATTTGGGGATGACCCAGTGCTCCATAGAGTAGCATTTTCCATACAATCTGGGGCTAGAGAGAATGAACTTGGAGCCAGACAGCCTGGGTTCAGATCCCAGCCATACTGCTTCCTGCTGTGTGGCCTGCATCAAGGTATTTACTCTATGCTTCCATTTCCTCACCTGTAAAATGAGGATGATATTAGTACTTACATCCTAAGATTGGCATGTGGATTAAAAGAATACTGGTAAAGTGCTTAGAATATGCTTGGCACAGATAAGTTGCTTTTTTAATGTTTGTCATTAGAACTGTAATGAGTAGGTGTAGGTAAGTATATTGGGAAGGTTCAGTTACTTTCAGGTGTAAACCTTCACTTTCAGATTTCACTCAGCAGGTATGCATGCCCTAGACAAGAAAGGGAATGATTCATTGGGATCTGAATGTTAGTTCTGAAAAGTTATTTTTCCCATATATTCTCTTTCAGGTCTGCCATTAGCTAACTTCTAAGGTTTAACTTCACTTTGCCTCAGTCTTCTCATCCATTACTTGGGTTTAATGATACCTGTCTAGAGCATGATGTACTAGTGACATGGGCACTGGAATAGAAGTCACAAGACATGCTACACTCCCAAGCCTCCTTACCTTGGCAAAAGACTCCCATGTTAAAACGGGGTAATGTCTCTGCCAGTTTTACAGGGTTGTGTTGAGAATCAGGTGAGATGATGTTTGTGACATAACCTCAGATACTCTAAATAAAGCACTACATAAATCTTAGGGGACTATTCATACAGTAAACAGACGACGTGTTGCAGAATTGTATACCTGAAACCTATATAATTATATTAACCAATGTCAACCCAACAAATACAATAAAGTAAATAAATAAAATGCCACCTAACAAAGTTGTTGCAAAGGTGAGATGCTATAATTGGTGTGAAAAGTCTCAGAAAAAAAAAAATCCCGATGTGCCTTATGAATATAGAGGATGCCACAAAGATTCAGCTCTTTTACTTCCTGCTGCTCCAGGTGTGAATCCCAACTGTGAGAAACAGAGGTCTAGAGCAGGGGTGGGCAACCTTTTTGTGAGTGCGTGCCAAAACCAGCAAAATCTGACTCAAAATTCTTCTGCGTGCCAACCCTAATCTTTTGAGAACATGTTACACCTACTTGATATCTCTTAAGGTGTACGTATGTGAAGAACCTTGAAGAAATAATAAAATTCATTTGAGCAACAAAAACACAGTATATTATGATGAAAAATACATTTATTTTTTAATGTATACATGTACACTGATAGTCCGACAGAAAACTTTATGACTCTGTTTGATATTATCAGTGGGACTTTTGCTGCTGCATCACTGATGACAGAGATTTTACATCAGGTTTATATTTTGTTACCTTCAGAGATATGCACGAGCTACTACTTTCATCCGTCAGGCTACTCCTATTATGAGACTTAACAAAATTCATCACTGAGAACAAAGATTCACAATTGTAAATGGAAGATTATAAGAGAGGGTTTCACATGCCAGCAAAAGTTACTGGTGTGCCATGTTTGGCACGCGTGCCAGGAGTTGCCCACCCCTGGTCTAGAGAAAGCCAGGTTCCAAGGAATTTTACCTCTTTATATTCAACTCATATTCTACTGTTTGGTTATATCTTTTTTAGGGGGGAAGGGGGAGTCTTGCCCTTCTTCCTATGTTTTTTTTGGGTTAAAGACCATGTATTTTATCTGTGTCATTTAGTGTAAACCACACATTCTGCCTCAGTACCAGCAACTCGGCATGTGCATTTTACATTTTCCATTTTGGCAGTGATTCTTCTAAATAATTTACTTTTATTGTCTTGCTTCAGATTTTCAAAGAATAATCCATCTAGCAAGGCAGTTTATCCTTTCTATATGTTCATTTTTGTTTTGAGGCTCTTTACAGAACTAATGATTTTTAATCAAACTGCTAGACCACTCATCATAATTAGGTTTAGCATTATGAATTATGTACAACTCAGCATTACATCATAGCTCCCTATGATAGGTGAGTGAATTTGCGATCATCACAGGATTTCAAGAGCTTTTCAGGTTGATTTACGACATTTAAAGAAAAATCTCCAATTTCCCCCTGTCACTTAAAACATTCTAGGAAAACCTGGGACTTTTCCCCCTCCCTTCCTTTTACTCTCTTCCTGAAAATGCTGTTGCTTGTCAAATTTCTCCCCAAATCACTTAGCTTCTGTAGATTTTCTGTAGCTAAGTTTGTAGATTTTCTGTAGCTAAGTTTCAATCAAAATTGAATCTAAAAAATATGCTGAGCAAAGTAAGTCATGCATAAAAGATACTTACTGTATGATTTCATTGATATGACATGCTGGGAGTAATCTGGGGTGATAGGAATCAGAACAGTTGTTGCTTCTGGGGAACATGAAGAGTGTTGGTGGGACGGTGGAAATTAGAAACCTAGATCTTGATTGAGGTGGTTATACATGGGTATGTGCATTTGTCAAAACTGATTAAATTGTATAGTTAAGGGCTGTGCATTTTACTCTATGCAAATATACCTCAATAAAAATATGAAAAAATTAATTGTTACCCTTTCTGCATATGTGTCATTTTAGATGTATCTTTAATAATGACTAAAATCTATGGAAACTTTGAGGCAATAGGATGCCTTTTCCTTATAGCTCTTTATGGCTTAAAGGAAAAGGTGTCATATCACAATAGCAGTTCCTCTGAGTCATTGGATATTAGGAAAAAATTTGTCTGTTAGCTCTGTTAGCCAAGGAGATTCAAGTGGGTACCTGCAGCCTGGGATAGCTTTTATAGGAAGCCATTACTCATTCTAAAAATGGTCCCTTCTTCTGCTGTTTGACTTATATGGAGGAATAATTTCTTGGCTAATTTTTTTTTTTTGGTGCGTACTTCTGAAAAACCTATCCACTTTTCTAATGAATCATTATCATGTACTACCATCAAAGGTTATTCACTGAAAGCTCAAGAAAAAAAAGCAATGAAAACTAATTTTGATTGTTAATGGAAATGTATTTTTAGTCTTAAAGAGCTTCCCTCAGCAATAATTATAGTTATGCCTCTTGGGTGTTTTGGGACTTTTAAATTTACATCTAGTAGCTCTTTTTCATTTAGCAGTTAATCTTTTAACAGAGCTCTGCAAATTTGTTCTTTAGTCTCGTGTTAGGAAAGGACTGACAGCTTTTATTTCCTCCCCTTCGGTTTCCCCCTCTTCATTGTGCTTGTCAATGCCCAGGCTGTGCTCATTTTTGTGTCATTCCGTGGCCTGGTGTGACTGTGGGGGTGTGGGCATCCAAGGGCCAGCAAAAGAGTGAGACAGAGACCTTGCTTCCCCGAAGCCAGTGGGCATCCATGGCACAGCTGGCTGCCCCTGCCCCTGGCAGCACAGAATTGTGGCACAGCAAGTGAGCTCGTAAAAACGTGTTTGCAGGAAGTGTGGGCAAAGCTCAACATTGTGGCCCAAGAATCGGGAAACCCAGTCAGCCTGTAAAAAGCCTGGCTTATAGCTGCCTGCCCCTGTTCCGACACCAAGTGTCTGTAGGCGTGCAGGGAGATTTCAAACAACAAGATGAAAGCTTTTGTAGCAACGAAGGTTGCTTGCTGGTTTTGCCGAGTCTTTGCTGATATCAGAAAGAGGCAGGGACAGCTTGAAGGACATGGGAAGAAAAAAGGGTTTTGGAAAGAAGTTTGCTCAGGTTCCGCCCTCTGATTAAAAACCCGGGTGGTGGCAATTCAGTGGACTAGAGAAAGCTCAAGCCGCTCCTGAGAACCCTGCGCCTGGTGGAAACTGACCTCCCTCTGGAAGCCACAGGGCAGCCAGCCATTTGAGTATTTGCAAAGCAGCACTAAACATTAAGGAACAGTTAAAATTAATCCTGTGTGCTGCAGCTCCTAAGAAAGGAAGCCAGCCCCACATGTCAATAAATCTAGATCTGTTTGAAGCTAACGTCAGTAAATCTTCGTCTTGACTGTTTGCTGGTGGTGTCAAGAGCTGCCCTGGAAGATGAATTTGAGGGGAGGATGAAAAAGGAACCATATTAAACTGCAGCTCTGATAAGTTTAGTTAAGAGGCAGGAGATGTGTCCTTGCCATGACATTCAGCCGCTGATATTTGTTTCCCTTTAAATAATATGCTGTACATCTGTGAGAATGATGGTTTAGGCTGGTGACATTGCATCTCCACCAAGGTTACTGCCTGCTGGACAGGCAGCCTCTCTCCTTTCTTTCTCTATCCCACAGCCTGTCAATAAATATCCACTTGTCTGAGAGGTGAGACACAGATTTTAGAGTTGACACCAGAGCATCTTCATTTCTAGAAGCAATGAGGTTCAACCCCTGTGAGCACACAGGGCAGGGTGGGGGAGGAGGGCAAAGGAAATGAAAGGGCCTGTCAGAAGCAGTTTTAGTCATAAAACTCTCCCAGGAACCCCAACAGTACCCAGTGGGGTGGTACCAGCACTTTGAGAATTTCTCCCTCAAAATCCTGTGTTCACAAGCGACAGATATAAAATCTTGGAACTCAGGAGTTTGGGCTCTGTTTTCTCCTGCAACAACCCTCTCTAGTGAGTTGTTTTATTCCTATTGTAATCGCAGATCTATGACTTAACGATCGCGGTCAGCAAACCCCTTCTGTCAGGGCCAGGTGGTAAATATTTTTGGCTTTGTAGGCCATACGATCTCTGTTGTAACTACTCACCTCGGTGGATGCAGCATAAAGACTGCCATAGATAGTCCATAAATGATGGGTGTGTCGGTGTTGTGGACACGGACATTGGAATTTCATATAATTTCCCATACCATGAAAGATGATTCTGCTTTGGATTTTCCCCCCAGACATTGAATAATATAAAGACCGTGCTTAGTTTCCAGGCTATACAGAAACAGAGGATGGGCTGGATTTGACCCAGGGACTGTGGTTTGCTCACCTCTGACCTATGGTATTGCTCTGTCTTGTTACTTCCTCTCATCTGTGAAAAGATGGTGGCTGTCCATTTTGGAAGGAGGGTGTTGCCAACCTAAAGACTAGGTCCGCGGTCATATTCAACCGACAGACATAGTGGATATAGACTTGCTAAAACAAGTCTGGGCTCTGAGCGGACCCTCCAGGCTCCCACACCAACCTTCTCATGACACTTCCACCACAAAGACTCAGGTCGGTCCCTTAACCCCTCCGAGCCCCATTTTCCTTTTTCTTTTTATGCTTTGGGGCGAAGTATATTTTCCTCGCCTATGTGACATTGACTGTTCTGTAGAACAAAGAGTTAAGAGAAATGAGAGTTCTTTATAAACAATAAATTATTATATCAATGAAAGGCTTTGGGGTTACTATCACTGTTTTTCCAGTTTTGGCTCTTCTTGTTAACTATGATTGTTGTTAATAATAATGGATTGTATCTCCTGTATTTCAACTGTGAAAACAGAACCAGAATTTGATTGTACAGAGAAGAAAACAAATCTTCTCCTTCTCCCTCTTTCCTAGACTCTGATATAGGCTCTCTATTCCTGAGCCTCTTCTTTGGCTCTTTCTCCCAGTGCATTCTGATGCTCAGCCTACAGGAAAGGATCCAGTGCAGTTTGTTAAGTCCCACTGCTCAGAAAGCCCCACCCTCCTCTGTCTACCCAATCCTTGCTAACCTTCAAGGCCCACCTGAAGTGTCACCTCATCCAGAAGGTCCTCATCCGGGCCCTCAACCCACACAGCACTGTCCTGTGCAAATGGCTTGACCCTACTCCAGGACCACACTTCTGGAAAGGTGTCCCGTTCTCCAAAATATGTACATATTTTAGGAAAAAGGTTAAGAGCAAAGGATGGAAGTTGCAGGTCAGCCAAGAAGGATGCTTTTTGACAAGGAGTGTCCTCCTGAAATAATTTACTACTGCCCACTGGGAGAAAGATTCAGATATGCGATAAGGGAATGGTCTAGAGAAGTTACTCTGGTAAGTGACATAATAGAACTTTTCTCTTTTCAGCTATAATATTCCATCTGTATAGCCTGTTATACTTTTAAAGCATTTCAATGTCCACTAGCTCTTCTCATTCTTGTTACAAACTTTTGAGGCTCATGGAACAAAATTGTAATTCCCATTTGACCCCAAGAAGGCTGAGGCCCAGAGAGGTTACTTTACCTGTCCTGGTATCATGTGGATAGTCAATAATGAAGTTGCTCTGGTTACCATACTTCACCCTACTCCAAACCCCAAGTTGCTATAACCCTGTGTCATAGACTCTTGCTATATTTAATACTCAAATTCTTGAGGGTAAGAACGCATTTATATATGGATATATTGAACTAACTGTCTTTGAGTATGTCAGTTTGTCTTATCTTTGCTTCTCAGAATGCATTTGTGAAGCAGGTTTTTGAGCAAGAGAGTCCCTTATCACATATTTTCAGTTTCTTCTATTCTGGTCATACCTACATTATGTAAATACATATACACAGAGTGTTTGCTTATTTATTCAGTCTGCAACGGGAAGACTGGCGCATTACTGATTCCTGGGCTGCACTCCTCGGCATAAACACCTTTGGTAGCTCCTCATTACTCACCTAATGAAGTGTGAACTTTTTGACTTGGCACTTCAGGTCCTCCATAATCTGCCTCCAGCCTGACTTTCTGCCTAACCCTCATCTCAGAGGAAGCCACCTGCTTCTCCTTCATCCAGCTCACTCCGCCATTCTGTCTCCTTCTCCCTCATCGCCCAGCACTTTGATCTACCAGTTTCTCCTACTTTCTCATGTACCTTCAGTTTCCCTTTTCCAAAGATTATTTCCTATTAACCTGTCATGATGCATGTGTTTTTCCTACTCTTAAAACAAATTCTTCTCATGGACACAGACAACAGTATGGTGGTTACCAGAGGAGAAGGGTGTGGGGGACCATAAAGGATAAAGGAGGCCATATATGTGGTGATGAAAGATTTGACTTTGGGTGGGCATACAATGCAATATACAGATGATGTAACATATAAATGTACACTTGAAACCTATATAATTTTATTAACCAATGTCACCCCAATAAATTTAATTAAAAATAAAAAAACAAATTCTTGATCCTAACTATCTGTCATACTATTGTATTTTCCTCTGTTTATTCTTTATTTAAAGTGTCTACGGACATGTCCGACATAGGCCTCCAGTTGATAACTAGACTCTGATCCCAAGGTAGGGGCAAACTGTCACTTGAAAGCCAAATCTGGCCTACCATCTGTTTCTGTAGGCCTTGGTGAGCTAAGAATGCTTCTTACATTTTTATTAAAGTTGAAAAGTTAAAAAAAAAACACAACAGAATTTTGACACATGACAAATATATAAAATTTAAATGTCAGTGTTCACAAATAAAGTTTTATTGGCACACAGCCACACCCATTCATTTTGGTATTATTTATGTAGCTGCTTTGGAGCTACAATAGGAGAGTAGAGAAGTTGTGAGAGACCATATGGCTCTTTATAGAAAAAGTTTGCTGACCCATGTCCTAAGGCCGTGGTCGGCAAACTGCGGCTCGTGAGCCACATGCGGCTTTTTGGCCCCTTGAGTGTGGCTCTTCCACAAGATACCACGTGCGGGCGCACATACAGTGCGATTGAAACTTTGTGGCCCATGCACAGAAGTCGGTTTTCAGCCTGGGCGAGTCTATTTTGAAGAAGTACTGTTGATATTTGGCTCTGTTGACTAATGAGTTTGCCGACCACTGTCCTAGGCAGGGGTCCTCAAACTTTTTAAACAGGGCCAGTTCACTGTACCTCAGACCGTTGGAGGGGCGGACTATAGTTTAAGAAAAAAACTATGAACAAATTCCTATGCACACTGCACATATCTTATTTTGAAGTAAAAAAACAAGAAGGGAACAAATACAGTATTTGTATTTGCATGTGGCCCGCGGGCCGTAGTTTGAGGACCCCTGGTCCTAGGCATTGATTGTTACTTCTGTGCATTTGGAAATGTGCTAGTTATGTACCAGTCTTGGGAGAATTGAGAATACAATCATGGAGATCACATTCAGGGATTTAGATGATGAATCACCATTGAAAAAGGCTGGCTCTTTCTTATTCCTTAGAACTTTGTCAACCAGATCCTGGAACTGGCTGTCTCTCTACTGAAATATGTCCCTTGAAGGTCTCCACTGACTTCTCAGTCACCATCTCCAGTGGACACTTCTAGGCCTTTATTATTCTGTCCTTTCTGCACCATTTCAGCCTCTCATTCCTGACAGGTTTTGTTTTTTACTGTAATTTTTCCTTTTCTGTCCTCATTATCTCTTTCTTTCCATTTAGTAATTGTAGATGTTTCTTTAGTTTCTAGCCTGTACTCTTTTTTCCTCTCTTTCTTTTATAGTCCTCTTAACAAAACTATGAATTCAGCTACCATCTCTACGCTGACAGTTTCCAGTTCACTCTCTCCAAAACTTTGTATTTCCATCTTTCTCCTTTGTATCATCTTCTCTTAGCTTCTCTCTCATGTTCGCTTATCTTCTGTCCATGACTGATTTGTTCTCAGGCATGAAGGATTAGAACCTCAGTTATCTGTAATAGATCTCTGCAGCTCCAAACAGTTCATCAGTTGTTTAATCCTTGATGATAATTCCTATATCAGCCCCCTTCTCACTACTCCCACCATCTTTATTCAGCTCCCCATTATCTTTCTCTTTCCCAGGTTAGAGAGTGGGTGTTTTTACTGGCTCTTTCCCTTCCACCCTACCCTGCCTACAGACTGCTGCCTGCCTCCAGCAGACCTTTTCTGGCCCTGTCACATCTGAGTCTCCCTTTGGTTTAGGTCACAGTTATAATGCACAGTTCCAGGTGAGCTCAGACTCCTGCTGCCAGTGTCTCACCTCAAGTTACTCCATGATTCTTTCTGCTTTTACCCAGGATCTTCCCAGGAGTGGTATGAGACTATGTATAAGCTAAGCTCAGCCCGGAAGTGCAAGAGACCAGTGCTTCTCGCAGGGGCAACCTCTAGCTAATGAGGACTGTAGCTGATGGAAAACTGCCCAGCCTCCTGTCCTTCAGACAGATAATTCTGGGAGGACTCCTATATGCCTCTAAGGCAGTGATGGCGAACCTTTTGAGCTCAGCGTGTCAGCATTTTGAAAAACCCTAACTTAACTCTGGTGCTGTGTCACATATAGAAATTTTTTGATATTTGCAACCATAGTAAAACAAAGACTTATATTTTTGATATTTATTTTATAGATTTAAATGCCATTTAACAAAGAAAAATCAACCAAAAAAATGAGTTCGCGTGTCACCTCTGACACGCGTGTCATAGGTTCACCATCACTGTTCTGAGGCATATTGGAGAAGGAATCATCTCAGGTTCTGCTTTCAGAGGGATTCAAACTAAGACACAGGCCAGTGTCCTAAAAGCTGCTGCCCAGACATCTCAGGGCTTCCCACACCCCGCAGTATAGGACTGGTCGTGTTCAGAACCCTAGGCTGTCATGGTTTGATACCAGTCTGTCTTCCCAGTTTTATATTCCCTTACTCACCTTTACTCCGTTCAGTCAAACTGAGTTCCTTAAGGCAGACACTCTGCTTTGTTCATCTTTGATTCCATTATTTTACTCAGTATCCAACATATGAGAAAACTATGTTTTAGTGAATGAATGAATGAATGAGTGTGTTTATTTCCACATGTCCACTCTTTAAGGATCCTCTTCTCATTACTGCTTAGTAGTGACCTTTCCCTCCACTCAATTTACAAAACACTGTATCTCTTCCCCTCTATCTTAGCTGCTAAAATGCAAATTCCTTGAGGGAAGTAATCCTGCTTATTTTTCTTTATATTCCCCCATAAATCTGATGGGAACATGTATAATCACCAAATATTAGTTGCATGAGAAATGTTCACCCTACTTTCCTAGGCATCTAGCTCCTTTGGGTTTGTTTTGTTCTCTCTTCTCCAAACAGGTCCCATCGTGCCCTGTTTCTATGAATTGAGGCTATTTGTTCCTCTGTTGCTCCTTATACATGCTTCTTACAGTGTTCACCTAATGGAAATTCTGTTCATCATTCAAAACTCAGCTTCAGTATCATCTTTTTCATAAAAATCTTTCCAACCTGCTCCTTCACCCTCTCCCTCTACTTCCTTTATGTTATGCATGTGTATTATTCTGCTTTAAGCAGAACAATTGTATTTGGCTTTGTTTTTCTTCCTTTTGGGAGATGATAAGCACCTTTAGGACAAGGCTGGTTCCTTCCTCATTGTACCTAGTAGCTGGCTCGGTGTCCTGTAATCAATAAATATCTGTTGGAATGAATTAACGTGAATAGGTTAAATCATACCATCAGGCCTTTTCATTCACAGCATCTTAACTAGTGTCCCCTGACCTATCCTCGCGTGAATTTCCTTGAGTTTCATTTTAGTAACGGAAGAAATATCAAGCAGAAGGAAAGATATATATCTAGAGCCAGTCAGCATGATCTACTATGTTTGAACATGAATATTGGAATGTAACTTATAAGAATGCTATTTCAATTATTTGTAAAATATTTAAATAGTATAATCCAATTTACATTCTATCATTTCCAATAGCTGTAAAATTTACTTTACACCAAAGTTAGCTCAATCACTTTAATTCAGTCTGGAAAAACAGTACAAATGAAAGCTTAATTTGTATTTAATCTCCCCTTTTGTTTCTACATTATTGCCTTCAAATCATTCCTTTTAGTGATTGAGATTTAAACCAGAGGGAGGAAAGAGGCTTGATAAAGTATTTGAGAAGAATATAACCCATAATGAAAAGTTGGGCGTAAATGTTTTACAATTTCAACTGGCTTTGTTCTTTGGGGTTCTGATGCACAGCAATGTATTTGTTATAAACCCATGATAGGAGGGATGTGGGTTACTTTGTCAGAATCATAGGATTGTGACTCTCAGGCATCTAAAACCAGGTGATTCATTTGGAGCAGGTTACCTTTATGCCCTGTATATGAAGATTGGCAGGGAATACAAATGTGAGTAATTATTATTTAGTGTGTTGATCATGCTCATATATTCCTAAGTGGCTTTATGATCATTTTGGTGAGTTTTTCTCTCTAAGCTCTGGCAGTCTTCCAGCTGATGTCATTAGCAGAGAGTTCTGGCAAGGAGAGGTGGCAGAATAGTGACTAACCATGACTTCCCTGCCCCCATATAGCATCAGGTCTGATGTGGGGGTTGGGGGATCGGAGAGAGAGGTACTAGGAAGGGGTAGAATGACCAAGTGGCATGCTAGAGCTCAGAACAAACAACCCTGTTGTGTTTCTTCATATGCCAGTTGGTGGGGTTTATTGAGCTGTTTAAAGAGACTCATACCTGTGGTCACCTGGGCCCTCTCCCTCCTCTGCTTGCTCACCCTATCCCTCCCGCCCCCAATAAGCCTTCCTGAGATTGAGAGGTGCTCCGATGAAGAGACCCACATTGCCCTGGGATAATGAGTGAGTGAACGATTACGGGAGGAAAGGCAGGGTCCCAGCTCGTTCTTAGAGCCAAGAAGAGTTAGAGGACACAATTGAATGTTACACTTTAGAGAGATTTCAGAAGGATGGATGTGATCTTATGGGTTTGGACTCTGAAAGGCAAAAAAGTTGAAGACTTTTTCACAGTGCCATCACAAACATTCTCAGAAAAGAGGAAAAGGGAAAGGTATCTGGATACCTACATGTCTCCATGGGAAAAGATTTTAAAATGGGGCTGAATGGTCATGGGAATGATGAGTTAGGTTGACAAAGCATATTCCTCTCTGTGATGTCTTTGCTTCCATGTGGTGGATGCTTTCCTGAAGTCATGGCATGAGGAGCAACCTCCTAGATACTTAGCACTTTCCAAACCTAGGCCAAGGGAGTTATTTTTCTCACACTTACCTAGCTCTGCATTTTTGGACTCTGCTTCTTGCCTGAAGAAACACCTGCTGTTCCCCAAAGTGACTACAGGGATAACCTTACTATTCAGGTGAGCTCTTGATCACCAGTCCACAGAGGTGTAACCTTCTAGTCAACACTTTACTATATCCTAATGCGATGGCAGCAGCGGATTCATGACTTGAGTCATGCAAGATGGCAGGGTGGTCTTTTCTCACAAGAGTCGGCAAGTCTGGCATATAGGACCACAGGGGTGAGGCACCAGGAAAAGGGACACAACTCCTGAATACTCACTTGGCTTCTGCAAAGTTTTGCTCCCCGTAACCCTGCTTGCAGGCTCCTTTACCCTTGAGACTCCCTCTTCCTCCCTCCGAGTTCCTGCCACACAATGATGGCAGTCACACTTTAACTGTCAGCCACCTCGAGCCCCAGGACAAGCATCAACAGTCTGGCATTCATGGTGGACATTACTGCCTCAGTAATAACATGGTTGTGCTGATGGAAAATGCCAGGGAGGTCCCTGTAGATGTCACTGCTTGTTGCTGTGCATGCGCTGGCTACAGCAGAGTATGGAGTCTGGGGGAGGAGATGGGAGGGGGCGGAGGAGATGCGGGCCTCCTGCCCCTTCGTTGGTCATTTTCACACCAGGGCATGGGGGTTGGGTGCCTTGAGGTGGTTATGAGAAATCAGTGGAATTGGGACTTTTGGGGGGGAGGGGTTTTATTTATCTTTTCCCTGTTTGGTGATTCTCAACTATGAATATACTTTTCTGTAGGCATATGCCATATTGATTTACTTTTTCCATTTCTTGGAATGATGCAAAATGTCTGGGCTATGAAGAATATGGAGCGGTAGTCTCCATATTTCCTTTATGGAATATCAGAAAGTTACTTGAACAAACAGCTCGTTTGCTGTTCATCCTCATAAGTTCTTGTTTTGATTAGCTGCTTCTACACATGTGATTCTTAAGAGAAATATAAAATTTCTGTAAAGCTAGAAATGTTCCCTTAGATTTATGCAGTAGGTACAATACTTAAGCCAATTAAATTAAAAAATATATATTGCTGCTTGTCATCCTGTTTCCTTTGTTTGCATGTCAGTGTCCAATGAATAGTAGGCATTTCTTCTAGTCATTGCTGAAACCCAGTGTATGGAAACAGTGTTTATTCCAGCAACTGTTACATATCCGAGGCTATGGATTAATGTCAGCTTCTGAATGTAGAGTGCTTTAGTTAATTCCACCCAAGGACAGATGATATCATCTGGGAAGAAGGAATATATTAGAAACTGTCAGCCAGAAGGTAGTAAAAGGAGGTGATATGTTATAAGGAGTACTAAAAGGTCATTCAAAGAAGAGATATTGCTAATAACTCAATTAAAATTTTCACACTGACATTTTACAAATTTCTGTGTAAGCCCTAAAACATTTTCAAAGCTAGCTAAATTCATACCCTAGATTGGAAAAACAGGGGTCAAACAGGATTCACACAATTCCTTTGTGAGATGAACAAATTGGGAAAAATCTCCTTTTCCAAGAAGTCTGACCAACTTATTCAACGAGGCTCCTTTGCTATCTAGATGAGACAGAGGAATTTTACAAGTACCCCATTTTCCTGGGGATTTTCCTCTTTCTTGTGCTAGGCTTTAGGGCAGCGCAACCAACTCATCTCGGCCTTTGACTCTCAGGAAACCAATGTCTGCCAGCCTGGTGCTTCATTATAGCTATTTTCTGTATTTTGGTGCCTGGAAAACGAAAGAATCCATATTCTTCCTTGGAGCCAAGTGCTACAGTTAAGAGGACAAAGGCTGGCTGCTGTTGCTTGCTCCTGCTCTTGGCGTAGAAATGCTCTTGGACCTGTGATGAGACGTGGCTGCTGTGGCTGAACAGTCAGGCTGCTAGGACAGAACATGGGGGAGTGACAGGGTTATGAAAGGCCATCCGGCCCATCTGCCTGCTGCCCTGTTTGGAAGGATGTTACCTTCTTGAAGATGTTCTCACCTGTAGCCCACCTGGCTTCTCTTGGCAGCTCTTCCTAATGAAACGCTGTTAGGGTCAGTCAATCTGCTTCCCACCGAATGAATGTGAACATAGTTATTTCCGTAGGTATTTTTTCCACAGTCATGGGGAAGTGACCAGTAGGTGTGAATGTATGTATTCAATGATTGCTCTAGCGGCCTACTGTATGCTTGGTGCTAGGGATTTGGTCTTGAGGAAACATAAAGAGCTGCTGTCCACACGGAGCTTACACTCTCGTGGAGAGTCATTAAGAATCACACCTACGATCACTGACACAAACAGATGTCGCATCACAGCTGAGGCTGTGGCTGGGGAGGGAAACAGCCATGCTGCTATGATGAGACCAAATTTCACTTAGGGAGCTTTGGAAAAGTTTCCCTGATGAAGTGATGTCTCCCCTGGGAGCTGAAGGAGTAAGAGTTCATTGGGAAAGAGGAGGAGAGAGAAGAGCATTGCGGGCAGAGGGGACATCAAGTAAAGATTCTTGACTAGACAGAGCTTGGTGATTGTGAGGTACTCTGACGAGGCCGGCTGCCAGGGAGAGAATGACAGGGACAGAGCTGAGCCTGGGGAGGTGGTAGGATCAGTCCATGCGAGGCCTTAAAGTCAGTGGGAAGGTGTTTTACTTTTTAAAACATTCAATAATTTTAAAGACTACATTCAAGCCAAGCCAAACCCAAACTTCCTCTTCTCACAGTAATATAATCCCAGTTCCTTTTCACTTTAACTCTGAGGACCTGTGTTGAAACTTGCAGCTTTTTTGGGGGGTGGTGTGGGGGTTGTGTGGGATTCCTTCTTCAAAGGTGATTGGCATTTAACTGAGAAGAGCAGCTATAGAGCGCCTAAAAAGTTGCCATGGGCATGTCAAGATGGGGTGTCTTTGAGGCAGAAACTGCTGCCAGCTTGTCACATGCACAGAGAGATGTGTGACTTTTCTATGTATTGTGTACACAGGAGGCACTTAATAAAGGCTCACCGATGGATCAGAGGTGACACCCAGCTCTCAGGAATGCAAACCCCAGTGTTACCTTTTCCAGCCATCTGAACATGGTTCATAAAGAGGGCCTTGGGAGAGGGATGGGCATGGCTGCATCTGCTTCCCCGTCCCGTGTGTGTGCTTGGGTACCTGATGCCAGGTCCACGAATGGCACATTTGTCTTGTTAAGTGTAAGCCAACTTCTCTCTCTCTTCTGGGGCCTCCGGACGATGGCTGTGGAGGACGGGACAAGCCATGAAAGCCCAGTTAATATGGTCTGTAAAGGGAGGCGGTGGCTGCTGGGGAACGCTCAAATGAAGACAAATGCATTGTTAAGCTTTTATGGACCAAGGCTGCGTTTTCATTAAGCATAATTTACATAACATAACTAATGCTCAAGGCCAAACAGTCCTTGTTACTCAATGACAGCCCCTGACAAGCCATGGATGCCAGGCCTGGTGTGGATTCCCCAGGTCAGGAGGCATCCGCCGCCTTCCCCTTGCTGGCTCAGCGGGCTGGTTGCTCCGAGCTCTCTCTGACCTCGCAAGCCACATGCTGATGGCATCAAAGCTTCACATTCTCCTTCACAGCGAATCTCCAGGCAGAGATCGGTTGCCGGGTTCCTTCCTCTCTCTCCCTTAGGGGTTGGCTTCCTGGTGCGAAGCCTCTCTAAACCCTAGCTGGGAACTTTCTGGTGTGCAAGTTGGCCCTGCGTTAAGATGTTGGAAGTGTGAAGAGTAGGCGCTAATTAGAGCTGCCCAACTAGTCAGCAGCACGCCTCAGAGGTGAGGATGTCTCTGGTGTCCCTGGGGTGCTCAGCAGAGGCCTTTGTCTGCACCCATCTTCCTTACATGTTAATACCAGCACAGACACTTTGCGGGCGGCTTCCCCACCTCACACAGCAAAGCCACGGTCATTTCCTCTCCCTGCAGGGGTGAATGGTCAGTATCACATGATGGATTTTTGCTGGTAATCAGAACTTTCTGCCCATTGGTCTTCAGGACATAATTTTGTCTTGACATTTACAAGGTATGTGTGAGGCTGAGCGGGGTACGGAGTGAGAGAACGAGAGGATGAGAGGGGAGAGAGGACCGTTATGTTCAATTTAATGATGACAATTTTCCTACATTTACAACTTCCAGAAGTAAGAGACAATAGATATGTGTCTTCTGCTTGCGTGCACACTGAAGGAGATGACACGAGGAGATTCTGTTAGCGGGAATGGTGATATATTACCTTAATGATTTCATTGCTTGCCAAATAAAAGAAAAATTCTCACTGTGCCGCAGAGCCGTGTCCTCATCAAGCTATTCATTGTGAGGCATTTGTTGCTAAATTGGAGGCATAGGGAGGAATTCTGACCTTCCATAAGCTGCTTTCAGCTTCTTATTTTTTTCTTGGCTACCTTGAGAGTCTGGTTCTTCTCGGTTTATAGGACATGCATAAGCATCTGTGTATTTAATATTGAAGCTCATTAATGGATATAAAGAGCTCTTAGATTTGGGCAGGTAGGTGTTGAATTAATGGAAAATTTCAGAGTTCACTGAAAGCTCTCTCCATTATTGTAACTGGAAGGGCAGGTGACTGTTGTGTGTGGGTTTGTCTGTGTGTGTATGTGTGTTATTGTATGAATTATGGATAATTTGAACAAATCCCCAGTACTATGCATGGGAGGTTTAAGCTTGAGGTGGGATCCTATGATCTAGGTAGGATCCAATATGTAAATATAAAAACAATAGCAAAATATGTGTTTATTTATGAATGAAGTTCTATAACAATATTTGCTGAGTACAAGGGTATGACTGTTTATTATAGTTCAGTGCCAAAATGAGAATAAACCTTCACATAAAAGTATGTATTAATAGAAAATAATGATGCATTAGAATATATTGACTCAAGCCCAATTTCAGAAATGTACCAGAGAAAATGAGATCTTCATAACTGTGAATTTTAGTAGAGGGTAGTACTGGAGGCCAGGGCAGAAGAATTCATCTCCCCCCAACTGTCACCCCCAGCAGGTTCCAGTGTGGTCTAACTCAGGTGTTGGCAAACTATGACCCATAGGCCAAATCCTGCAGCTGCCTGTTTTTGTAAATAAAATTTTATTTGTCCATTCATTTACTATCATTTATGATTCATGCTATGACTTCAGCTTTGAGTTGTCTGGACATATGATTTATGGTCTGCAAAGTATAAAACATTTACTACCTGGTTCTTTACAGGAGAAGTTTGCAAGCCTCTGTTCTAGATGCATATCTGTTTTATGACACTGATTGTACTACCATCAGGCAAGGGGGGTCTTCAGTTGGAATCTACTAAGTTACACTAAGGAAGGAAGGACATGGATTTTAATCATCTTGTTCAGAAGTCTGTTTTAAAATCCAGTCACCAGCTGCTCATTTGTCGTGTCCATATGACCTCCTGGTGATCCTGGGAGAATGAAATTAACCACTCTGGAACAAACATTCAGTCTTTTTATTTTTTTCACTTTCTTGGGAGAGTAATAAATATAGTCAATGACTCTGGATTCTATTACTATGTAAGAGCTCCTTAAAAACATCTAACCATCTGCTTAATGGCCGGTAATATGTGTGTAATGGTCACTCTCGCTAAGACACTTTCAGTTCACTGCTGTATAATAGTCATCCGGCAGCCAAAAGGCTCCTGAAGTAAGAGGATCCAAGGCCAGTGCCACCCTCTGTGGTGGCAGAAACCTGGGAACAGTTCTGTAGAGAAAAACAGCCTTTCTAAGAGTTACATGTGAAACAGTCTCCTGTTTGAGGAAGCCCCGGGCATCCAGTGAGTGCCCAGCCTCCAGGTAGCTTAGACCAATACAGACTTAGGACTTGGACTTTTTGGCATTCACATCTTCAGCTCCAGTTGCATGTGGAGGTTAACTCCATTCATATCTGTCCCTCCATTTCAGATGACACACACTGGACTGTTGTCACTAAGAATACTGCATCCCTGGTCTGGGCCCAGCAGCTGGGGATGGCTTGGCAAATCATGAGTTTCCTAGCTTAAAAAAGACTAAATTGCAGACAAAACAAGCCATTAGCTGAGTAAATACTGTATTTCTGCTTGGCTTCTGTTAGAATAAGGAGATTAGCACGAGTGTTTACTGTTCATAATTATTAGTAGGAGGCAAATAGTAGGCTCAGGCTGACTGGAGATTGTTTCATTAAATCCAATTAACACCCACTTGTTTATTCTTAATTACTTCTGCTTGATGACAAAGGAGTGTAGATGTCATACTTCAAATGTACAAATAACAGCTGGGTCATCAGTATACATACACTTGTAATGTCCTATCCAGTTAATTTGGGGCTGGCTGTTTAGTATGGTCTCTCAGTAGAAGGAGGGAAGTGAAATGTCTGCTTGTCAAGATTTTGGTAAATAATAAGGGGAACGAAGACAAGATTCAAAAAATTAGATATTAGGATAAAATGGTGTGTGTTTTTCTGTAGCAATCTGGCTTGGAGATGTGTTCTTTGAAGTTGCCTCACTACCCATTTGTTTGAGAATTTCTTTTCATCTATCCATTTTTACCGTGGCACAGAAAGTTAGGCAGTAGCATAAAGATCAATTATGGATTGTAGTGTCTGAATGCAAACTTTCTAAAAAAGAGGCCAGGTGTGTGTGTGTGTGTGTGTGTGTGTGTGTGTGTGTGTGAGAGAGAGAGAGAGAGAGAGAGAGAGAGAGAGAGAGAGAGAGAGAGAGAGAGAGAAAGAGAGAGAGAGAGAAATGGCATGAAATGGAAATCCCCACTGAAGGGGTTTTGTGGAGTTTTGAGAAGCTGAGGCAAAACTAGCCTCTTTCTGAGAAATTTAATGACCAGCCTGGTAAAGAACATTAAATTGTAGCAAGTGATATAATGTCAGAGGAACACACAAGGGATAAATTCAATGAGCCAGATTTTCTTAGGTTCAAAGGAGAAATTAAGACCACTATTAAGAACATTAGAAGCCACCTTTTCTTTCTCAAGCTTTTAGGGAAAGAAGGAATAGACCTTCAGTTATTTTCTTGGGCCTGGAGGAGTTTCCATTATGGCTGAATGGGAGGAGTTCTTTGCTTTTCTGAGTAGAGGTCTCACCTCTTGAGTTGCTCCTCCTCATTTGCTTGCGGAGTTGGGGATCTTTCACTGGAAAAATTTGGATTGTAATATTTTTCCTGGATCAGATTTAGGTATTAAATCATACATCATACTTAGGTAAAGAGGGAAGGAACTTGGCAGTAAGGAAGCATGGTGAGGATTGGCGGTTGTGCCAGGACACTCATAGAACTGGCAAGTTGCTTGAAGATCAGAGCTGTACTTGCAGTGATGGCATGTTGGTACCAAGGAAATCCAGTCAGTTCTCAGATCAATCCGCGGTCAGTTACTGAGCACTTGCTTATGCACAACATCAGTCCAGGCATCTGAGGGGGTATGGAATAGACCACGCCCTCCCCAGCTGGGGAGACAGGACTTTATATTACATGGTCAGGTTTAGTTAATGCCTAAATTGCATGGTTCCAAATAAGGGCTGTAGAGGTTCAGCAAAGAGGACTGGGCTGAGCAGGTGAGGGCAGACCAGGATTTCAAGACTGCAACCTGAAGCACATGCAGACATTAGCTACTTGGAAGATGTCCCAGTTTTGGTGGTTGAAAGGCTGGTGGGAGCAAAGTCTTTCCCAGGTAAGCAGAAACACAGCCCCCTTGTCCTTTGTGCAGCTCACCCCAGGTCCGTGCTGGGGCCCAAGACCAGCGACCTTAGTATGTCTCACGTTGAGCAAACCCACGGCTGAATCTTAGATGGAAGGTCATCTTTAAAGGAGAGGGCCCTAAGGAGATAGAATTAATGAGGATTCCCTGGGATCTATTTCCATTATGAGGGAAGAGACATTAAACAATCTGTTAAAGTAAAAAATTTATAAGTGTATTTAAAGATTTAAGGCTAAAATGGAATATCTTAGACAGTCATTTGAAGTCTCTCTATATATGTGGTGGCTGATATTTAAAAGGCACACAAAACATTTAAAAAACGACCTCAGAATAGTGTACCCATCTCTGAATAATAAGCGGGTAATAATGGGGAATGGAGTGGTGTCAGGGCATAATTGATTCCAGCTTGACTGATGATGATGGTCGGGGCATCTCTGCTGTTGAGGTGAGAATCCAATGAGGTGGACAGAAGGGGTTGCTGGGCAGGTTGTGTGAGAGTCATGAAGTTTAGATCTTGGTAGTTCTGTTTTCTGTGTGTGTTTGTGTGTCTGTGTGTGTTGGTAACGATGGAGAAGGGAGTGTGCATAATGCTTCACAGAATGCTGCAAGATTGATGTGGCTCACACAGGTTGAAGGTTAGGAGTGCCAGCAGGTTGTAGTACAGAGTTTGTATGGTATAGCGTAGAAGTTGGCCCCCCTGAAGCCAGGATGCTGTTGAAATGCTCAGCCTTCCCCACGTGGAGAAACAAGAAGGGATTCAGTTAAGACTACTAGGTCTATTAGGTCCTTGCTACTAAAAGTGTGGTCCATAGACCATCAGCAGCTCCCGGGAACCTGCCAGAAATGCAGATCCTTGGGCCCCACCTTGGATCTGCTGAATCAGAATCAGCATTTTAACAAGATCCCTATTTGATTCATAGGCCCATCAAAGTTGGGGAGCACGGATTCAGCCTTCACTGGTCATTTATGGAACATGCTTGTCCCGATTTCAGTCTGGGAATGGATAATCAGGGGACTGTAAGTTAGTCCATTTTTCAGACTCTGTTTCTTTTTTCCTGATGGGGATAGTATCAGCATGTCCCATTTCTGCATTTTACTGGCATGTTAGACTTGCCACCCTCAGTCCCATGAATGCTTGTTCCTGTCTCTGTGCAGACTGAGCACTGTGAACACGGAGAGGGCAAGGCCCGCCCTCTGCTTCCCAGCTGGAGAGCCAGCATCTCACCTGAGCAGGAGGATGTGCTTCAGGCCAGGACGTGGGGTGAGGAACAGGAGGCCTGAGCTAGATGTTGGCACCTTCTTATCGGTCTCACCCGTCTGAACTATCTGGAGACATGGTCACATTCCAGTGTTCAGAAGGGAGAATTGGAAGGATTTGCTGATTAGAAATGCCACGTGAGAGACAGGAGAGCAACAGGAAGAATTCACGTGTTGTTTTTTGGCATGGATGAGCAGGGTTGGGGCCAATCACAAGTTAGTTTCAGGAACTATTCAGTTTGAGATGCCTATTAGCCATCCAAGTGGAGATGTCAAGAAGGTAACTGAATTGGGGAGGCTTCCATGGGGAGGCGTAGGCCTGGGGATAGAAATTTGGGACTTTCTATTTATATGAAGGTGATATTTAAAGTCATGAGATGGACGAGATCACTTTAATTCTGCACCAGATACAGGGAAGAAATTAGTGTGATGGTGATGATCAATGGACTTTGATGACTGTGATGGCATTACTGGAACTTAATCAGCTTTACTGCCCTCTACAGGTAGTGCACTTGCTCATTCTATTCTCTGTCTACTCCAACTTTGAATGCATTTTAATGTCTATCAGTTGTAACAAAGGGAAGACAGTATGTTATCAGTCGAATTCTTTGGCTTCTGTCTGTCTACGCCAACTCCCGTGCACACGAGGGGAACCCTTACTCCACACTGGCTTGGACGAGCTTGTCACCTTGAGCGGGCTCGGCCCAGAGAGCTGTGGGTTGTGGGGGGAGTGGTAATCGGGGCCTACTCCTTAGGACTGCAGCACAAACCAGGATGGATGAGACATTCCAACCCATTACTTACAGGTGTTCTTTAAGGGAGTGCTTAGGAAGTTTTACTCAATTTAACTTAAGACATAAGTAATGCCATTCCCAATTCAGAGCAATGGCTTAGAACCTGACTCAATGTCCTTTTTACTAAGTAATTATCCAGATTTCCTTACTAAATGTTATTTTATGTATTATGTTTAATAGCCTCTTTCTTTCAGCTATGGTAGGATGGTAATAGCAGCTGATAATGGATCACATACTCATCTTAAAGTTCTGCCTCCGGCACCTGTGGTCAGCATGGCAGGAGGCTTCGGGCCAGGGCTCTGATCGATCCCTTAGCCCTCCTCCCTGGCCCTGGGCTGGCTTGCTTCTCAGGGGCCTAGGGGATCACAAATAACTTCTTAATCTTCAAGGCATTGATTGTTTTTAAAGATCCAGGGGAGCCTAAGAAGCTCATCCACCAGACTGCTCTTTTGCCTCAGTTCCAAGCCCCCTTTGGATAACTGCATGTGATGGGAGGTGAAGGCCTTGTGGGAGCAGTAGTGCAGTGCAGTGCGGACCTGGCTTGTGGTTAGACATCAGAGATGCCTGATAAAAAAGTAAGAACTACATTGTATCTCCAGGTGGCCAGTTCCTTTCAGTATCTGATCACTGGCTCTCAGTAAAGGTCCACTGGGTTAAACTCCTGGTAAGAATGACGTTCTTCATGTTGTTCGTAGAGTGTGTATGTTCAACCCCATGTGTGATGGCTTCTTAGTGATGACTTAGTGGCTACTGAGCACCTATTATTTCCAGCTGGGCTCTCTTATTGAGAGCTCAGTGGGTACAGAGCACCAAAACAGACAAAATACGTGTCATTCTTCTCCACCTGCCGTGAAGTGTGTTCTCTAGAGAGTCACAACTAAAACCCACATCAAAGTGCACATGGTTACCAAGGAGGGGTGTGCAGCATCGGCCCAGCATTTGTAAACAGGCCCTGTCCTGAGAGAGTTTCCAGTCCTTCTGGGCGGCAGTGCACGCCTGCACGAAACGTCAAGTAACAGAATAATGCTTAGTTCTCATTGGAAAGCAGACGTGCCAGTGCTTCCAGGCAGCAGGAGGAAGTGTACCCCTTTTGGCTTCAAATGAAAAAAGGATGCCTGGGCCCCAGTCCAGACCTGACCCATTAGGCATCTACGTGTTTTAAAAGTTCCTCAGGTGTTTCTGTTGCATAATGAGGTGTAAGAACCACAGCTTTGGACGGATAGGTAGGATTTGGGTGAAGGGAGGTAGGAATTATGGTTTGGCATGAGAAAGATGTGGGCCGTACCACAGATGAGTACAGCAAGACTCCTGGGTACAGTGACGGCTGCTCCCAGGCCTGGGGGTGGGGCTTGTTTGGAGAAAGAGTGGAAATCCAGTGGAAAGGGGCAGCTTTCAAAATAATTTGAAGATCTGAAGAGGAGACTGAACTTTATCCTGGAAGCAAAGGGAAATCCTAGGGTCACCACCATTTTCATGTGACCTCCTTTTCAATTGTATTTGGACTTTATTCACTATGATGGGAAGCTTTTGAGGCAATGAGCAATGGAGAAAAATGGCTTTTTAAATGGAATCTGGCTGCCAGGTGCTAGGTGTATTCAAGGAGAGGGTATCTGGAAGCAGAAATTAGTTAAAACTAAAACTATTTACAAAAACAGCACCATCAGCAAAAACACTATTAATTGAGCCCTCACTGTGTTTCTGATGCTGTCTTAAGTCCTTTACATGTATCATTTTTTTTAAATCTTCACAAAAACCCTATGAAGTAGCCCTAACCGGTTTGGCTCAGAGGATAGAGCGTTGGTCTGTGGCTGAAGGGTCCCAGGTTCAATTCCTGTCAAGGGCATGTACCTTGGTTGCTGCAGGCACATCCCCAGTAGAGAGTGTGCAGGAGGCAAGCTGATTGATGCTTCTCTCTCATCGATGTTTCTAACTCTCTATACCTCTCTCTTCCTCTCTGTAAAAAATAAATAAATTTTTTTTTTAAAAAAAGTATTAAAAAAAAAACCCTATGATGTAGGTACTCATACATAGCATGGCCATTTTACGGATGTAGATCCTGAGGTACAGAGAAGCAACTTGTCCAAGGTCACACTGCTAACGAGCATCAGAGTTGTGATTAAAGTCGGATTGCTTGACAAAAGCGCCCCTCTCATAGGAATATTGAGAAGACTGAGCTAATGACTGTACTTTAATGACTATACGTATATAAAGTATGTGACATAATGAAGATTCCATCAGTTCTAGCCATTACTACTATTATGATTATGATTCTTACAATAATTCATGGGCATTGAAATGTATTAATGACAGCACTGTTTTGGAGAGAATACTTTGGTATTAATGGGTACAACATAAATGAGGGAAATGCTAGGGTTCTGATTCTAGCTGCATCACTTGCTAGTTGTATGATTTGGGGTAATTTATTTAACCCTTTCTCATTTTCCCCACCTGATAATATATAAAGCACTTAGAATAGCGCCATACTTGTTTATTGATGTTCTAAAATGAATTATTGTTTTCTTTTGTTATTTTCCCCTCTTCACTGCCTGTTGCCTCTGAAACCCTTAAGCCTTCTGTTATCACCTGGGATAGAAGAGGTACCTGTGTGCTTAGGTATCCTTCTGGTTGAATCCAATTTTAAGTGTTGAGCCTGGATAACTAGCCCCTGCTGCCCCAAATATAGATTTACTGAGCAAAGTGACCATGACTGCTTAGATGTGATATGTGGGTGGTGATTTCACACAAAGGGATGAGTCTATCCATTGCAGGATTCAGGCTGTCTGAGATCAATCTTCTCATTGATCATTTATCCACCCCTCTTCTCCCCTGCTGGGCCCATGCTGAGGCTCAGACCCTGATCAACCAGGAGCCTGGAGATCATGGTGCTAAGTCTGAGAGCGCGCATTTGTGTGCATGCCTCTGTGTGTGTGTGTGTGTGTGTGTGTATTTGTAGCCTAAAGGTAGTTCTTATGGTGCTTTGCTTTGTTTCTTTTTTTTTTTTTTTTGGTTGTAAAGTTGAATAAAAGGCACTTAGTCCAGAACTTTAAAAAATTGCTACTGGGCAAAGTAATTTTGTGTCAGGCTTCTGTTCAGGGCAGATTTACACTGGTTATAAATCTCTGAAATTAAGGTCTTACCATAGAAAAGCTGAAATGTATTCAACATTAGCAGACACCCATCCCTGCTCCTTACCAGTGGCCATTCTACCCCCATGTATCATCATAATATTTAGCTATGTGTTTGGGGTAATAATATGTTTAAATGTGCCTCTTAGAACGGGTAATGGCTCTCTGAAGAGTAGCAGAATTTCCTATCAACAATTCTTTCCCTAGAACCAAAGGTTAAGTTGAAGAGTTTGATTTAATGACAAAGTTAATTAGGCCTTTAACATTACAGGGTTCTTGCCTTTCGTTTTCTAATCAAGATCATGGTCGAGGGTCAAGAACCTTGTAGAAGTAGGGATATAATGCTAACACTTGTTCTTCTGATGTTTGGGAAGGATAGGGGTGCTTAGAAATTTCTAGAATTGACAAAGGATGTGTAGAATATCCCCTAGTCCTAGAGTATTTTTTTCTCATCTTCATCAAACCTTAAATTTGTAATATATCAAAGCTGTTAGGAACTTCAGGAATCATCTGATCAGTACTTTCATGTTATATCTAGGGAAACTGAGGCTCAAGTGACTAAGACATTTATCAGCAGTTACCTAGGTCATATGGGGAAAAAAATGGACCTTCTAAGTTCAGACCAGCTACTTATGAAAATAGTCTATCTGCAAGCACTCATACTAAATGGACTGCAAACCTCTTTTTGTTCATGGGCCAGTTTATGCTGCTTATGGAGTAGTTTTGCTAGAGCACTTCTTCTAACTACTTTGCAAGGCAAATCTACCTGATTCGATCTCGGTCCATGGGTGTACCAGTAAAGAACTCTTGGTTATAAGCAGTTGCTTCTTTCTCCCTTAATCAACAAAACAGAGCAAAACAAACAAAATCAAATAAAAATAAACCAAAGACTCCATTAGAAGGTTCTCAGAAAGGACTGTGGGTAGGGAACCTGGCGGGAAGTTCCAGAAACAAGGGCACCAGACAACTTTTTGGAGGCAAGGACCTCTGCCTCCCGTGCTTGACAATGCTTCATCTCAAATGAATGGTCACCGCCCTCTGCCTTTGTTCCACTTGTTCTGGATTCTATGCTCAGGTAGGAGAATTCCAGGCACTGGGCTGATGGACTTGCCAATGCTTTGGCTTCTGGGCGGAAAAGGCTTGGGGTGGAGGGACTCAGCCTCTACTGAGACTTGGGAGCCAGCATTACCCACTCCAAGACCTCACATAGTGAGAAATCGCCCCCCTCCCCAAAACAACAACAAAAAGTGTTTAGGTTTTGCATAGTCTGAAACTTCAGAAATGTCCAAGATAAAAGGTTTCATGGGTCACCAAGAAGCCTGATTATGTTCTAAAAATCTGCTTTTGTGGGAAAATATCTTCCAAGTTACAGAATAATTCATAGATAACTTCAGGGTGCAATTTACTTCTTGGCTTGGCCTGCTCACATTTATATCTTAAATAAAGGCCTGCTGGTCCAGGGTTTTAACCCTGAGGCCCACCTCTTGCGGCAGGATTTTGGAATAATACAGGGGTCCAGAAGTGAACATACCTTTAGAAACATTGACACTTCAGAAATGCTAAAGCCACCCATCCCTGCATCTTTCAACCTGGGGCATGTTTCTGAGCACATGCTATATGCCTGCCATTGCTGGGTGCTGGTGACACAGAGGTGGGCACAATGGTTATGAAGTGCCCTCCTACAGCTTGGGCTTTCATCTGATTCAGATGCAGGTGCTTTGACTTCTCACTTGTAGTAAAATGTTCAGATGCAGAGAAGAATATTGAGGGAAGTCAGATTTTTGGTTTTAGGCCAATAATTCAAGAGCCCCAACCCTGTCAAACAAATTGGTGCTTGCTTTTCTAGGAGAGATACTTCTAGCAAACTTGGCTAAGAATTTTCAGCAAACATTTCTTATCAGACCTGGTGCCAGGGTAGGTCTAGCCTTGCAGACATTTATAATCCAGTGGAGGAGGCAGACATTGATGTCAATCTTCTCCCTGTACTGTGTTGAGTTCTGAGACAGAGGTATGCCTCACATTGTAAAGACAAAGACAGAAATTGTTTAGATGTGCCAGTGTTAGGAAGGTTTTACTGTATAGCTTGTCTTAATTCTAGAGCTGCAATGTAAACCCATCCTTTCTGTTTATCTGCACAGCCAATTCTGCAGATAGTTAATGGACAACTCTTACATGCAAGGCCAGAACCAGAGCCTCTGAAACTAGCAGCTAAGGACATCCATTCAGTCAGAGGTGTCTTCTTGTCTTCATTTTCTTTCTATCAGTGGCCCACTACTGCAACCTCTTGGCTTTGGGGATGGAATAGGTAAGGTATGGACGGAACCCATGGCTTTGGTGCCCAAGTCAGCTCAGGCTTGCGACATTCCTGAGGTACTGGCTCTGCAGGGACAGGTCAGAGTCCAAGAGTACTGCCTTTGGTTTTGTAGTCCCCTTCAGTGGTATGTAGTTGACTCAGTTCCCCCGTAGGCATGTTCTTAGGGGAGCACTATGTAAATCCACATCAGGCCCAGAAGATAAATGTTTCTTGACTGACCTTGCTCTATTAATTTGCATAAACATTTGTGTGTGATTTCATGTAGGTTGGTGAAGGAGAACAGTAGTTCTTGGGCTTTGATGTGCGTGAGCCTTGGAGATTAGAGCCAGGGCCCTTCCTTTGGGAAAACAAATACTTTTGTGTTCCTTTCAATGAGATATAAATCATACCCAGGAAGTTTACAGTTGAGTAAGAATGGTATAATTACTGATTGTATACCAGAAGAGGACATATTTATGAAACGACTTGAAAAAGCTTGTAATCCCTGCCCATATTTTGAATAACTAATTGCTATGTCATTGTGGCATATTTGCACCACAAGAGTTAAGTCTGTCAGACGTTTCCCTCCGAAAACCTTGTTTTAAGGGATTTCTAACTTGGTCGTAAAAATGTGCTCCAAGTTGGGGCTGACTTGATGGGAGTCTGTGCTTGGAACCCTTGATTTGAATGGTGCCAGTCAGAGTTAAATTACAGGCTGGGAAAAAGGAAACAAATTTTTTAAAAAGAAGGTGTTTATGGTTCCCAGCTCCCCTAAGTACTTCTTGAGGATCAAAATAGCCTCTTTAAAATAAATTGCAGACCATTAGTATGTGATGGAGGAAACCCCTCTGAGCGAGGGCTGGGGGAGGGTAAGGCAAAGAGAGACTGATTTGGGCCATTTCAGCTCTGTGGACACAGTGTTTGCTCCTTATGCAGTAGACCCGGGAGTGGTCCGTGCACACAGATGGTGCTTCCTGAACCCACGGATGTTTCTGTCAGAACAAGTGGACGTCACTGTGGCTCCACTCCAACTCTGCATGTTAATGGACACTTGGGTTTCTTGGAACATGTTATCCCCCAGCCCCCATGTTTTCTTTTTAAATAAATAGAACACTGTAGTCTGCCTACCACATGCCATAGAGATCATAAAGGCCTACTACAAAGACCTCAAGTGTGTGCTGCCGCTGAACAAGGAAGTACCCACCTGATAAGCATGTTTGTCCAGAGATTACCCCCTTATCTGGTGCTTGACATTCAAGCCAAAAAGGTAGTCCATGGCTAGGAATATTTATTTGATTCCTTATATAGAGCCTAGGTGTCTTTTCATTGGTCAACAGCAGAAAATTCAAGATAATGAGAAAAAGAAAGAGAAATAAGGAAACAAGGAAAGAGGTAGAAAAGGGGAAAGGAGGAGAGAGGGAGAGGGAGAGGGGGAGGGAGAGGGGGAGAAAGAGGAGGAGGGAGGGAGGGAGGGAGGGAGAGAGAGAGAGAGAGAGAGAAAGAATTGGTTGGGATTGTTCCTACCTCTTTGTGAGTCACCTTGAACCCCAGTGGTCTGGGCACAGCCTCTGTTCTCGAGCATCTGCAGGCATTGGAAAACTGAGACAGATTTACAATCAGGCTTATTCAACCTCCATTCAAATTTCCTTGTCTTTTTCAGATTTCACTCATGCTTTAATGACATTTTTTTTTTAAGAAAGCTAATTGCATTGGTTTCTCCAAGAGGCATCACTTTAAACAATCCATCCAGACTGTGAAAACAAATACATGCTTGACTTATTTCATTTATTTTCCCCAATCCTAAATTAGGATAAAGCCATTTTGATAAGAAGACATGTGTGTGTCTTTGTCACATCTTTTATCATCACGACTGCTTTTCCAAATAATACAACTTGTGACAAATGTGAACATTAATTACAGTTAACAAAGAAATGTCATGTGAAGTGTTCATGGGGTGGGAGAAGAAAAAACACACAGCATCAGACAATCAGTGAAATTACATCTTGCACCAAGTTTCAAGTCAAAGTGCAAAAGTCAGAAATCAAATACCATCAGTTATCAAATTATGTTAATGATGCTAATGAAAGCTTCTGGTATTTTGTTCAAGAGTGTGTGGCTGTAATGGTAACTAATAGAACAAGAGAGGCTGATTGCCATGAATTAATGAGAACTGACTTCCTTTTTATTTATTTATTTAAATATTGGCAGTCTGTTTAGAAACCGAGGTTTTGCACGTGGTCCTTTTCTCCCCTCCTCACCATCCAGTCCCAGAATGAGAGGTAATTGTGTTTTCTCGGACCACAGGCAGCCCTCTCTAACCCCAGGGTTTTGGTCACTTTGACAACAACCAAATTAAACTAAAGTGGAGATGGACATGGGTATTCACAGTCAGGTCCACCCCTAACATTTGTGGGGCTCAGGGTGAGAGTGCACATGAAGCCCTTGCCCTTGCTCCCTTTCCTTCTCCTTCTACCCCTGACTTCATTCTCATCCACTAAAGGCCTCTATATATTAGTATATATAACTAGCATATATATATTCTCTCTCTCTCTCTCTCTCTCTCTCTCTCTCTCTCTCTCTCTCTCTCTCTCTCTGTGTGTGTGGCCAGATTATTATGACCACCTGATGTTTGTAGGCAAATTAGCTATAATTTTGTGCTGAAGTTGCTAGAGGGCCAGACCATTATAAATAGGGAATCAGGTTATTTACCATGACAGTAGAAGTGATTTTTTTCTGAAGATATGGGTAAACAATGTGATTTAACAGCCTTTGAACGTGGGATATATTTGAATGTGAGTGGCCAGATTATTATGACCACCCCATCAGTACTTTGTTGGGCCACCTTCTGCCTTCAATACTGCGGTGATTCTTCTTGGCACTGACTCCACAAGATGTGGAAAGGTGATGCGAGGAATCTGACACCATGCCTGATGAATAGCACTGTCCAGTTCTGTGAGATTTGATGGTTGTGGAACCAGTTGCCTGATGGCTCTTTTAACTCCGTCCCACAAATGCTCAATTGGATTGAGATTGGTGACTGTGGGGGCCACCTAAGCAAGGTAAAGTCTGCCTCATGTTCTTGAAACCACTCCTGCACAATATGAGCACCGTGATGGCGCATTGTCTTGTTGGAAGAAGCCATCTCCATTGGGATATGCCATCAACATGATAGGATGAACTTTATCAGCAATGATATTTAGGTATGTTGTGTTATTCAGAGGTAGTTCCACACGAATTAAAGGGCCCAAATCATGCCAGGAAAACATGCCCCAAACCATAGCACTGCCCCCACCAGCTTGAAGGGTTGTACTCATGCATGTCGGGTGCATGCTTTCATGCTGTTTCCACCAAATTCTCACTCTGCCATCTGCATGATGCTACTGGAAATGTGATTCATCGGACCACATGCCTTTTTTTCCAATGCCTGACTGTCCAATCCTTGTGTTCCTGTGCGAATTGGAGACGTTTTATCTTGGTAACTGCATACAGCAAAGGTGTTCAAACAGGCCTTTGGCTTCCATATCCCATATGATGTAGTGTATGGCTAATTTGCTGCAAACATCAGGTGGTCATAATAATTTGGCCACTCACATTCAAATATATCCCACGTTCAAAGGCTGTTAAATCGCGTTCTTTACCCATATCTCCAGAAAAAAAATCACTTCTACTGTCGTGGTAAACAACCTGTTTTCCTATTTATAATGGTCTGACCTTCTAGCAACTTCAGCGCGAAATTATAGCTGATTTGCCTAAAAACGTCAGGTGGTCATAATAATCTGGCCACTCAGTGTATATGGGGATGCCCAGCTTTCCCATTTAAGTTCCACCCACCAATAGCTATTGTTTGGCTCCCCTTGTACTTAGAAGCATGGGCCTTGGTGGTACCATCCACTGTTGGGGAGTAGGACCCTGAGAAGAGGTGCTGGCAAAGAAGAAGCTTGGGCTGTTTGAAAAGGGGATGTGGGGATCCTGGACATTGGTAACAGGGCCTCCTAACCGCAGAATGGGCACCGGGTTAGAAAAGCCCTTCCTGGTGGACTCCTTATCTCAGAGGGGTAGAGGGAAGATGGAGAAGGGCCAGAGTGGGTCATCCTTGGCCTAGGACAGTGATGGCGAACCTATGACACATGTGTCAGAGGTAACACGCAAACTCATTTTTCCTTTGTTAAATGGCATTTAAATATATAAAATAAACATCAAAAATAGAAGTCTTTGTTTTATTATGGTTGCAAAGATCAAAAAAATTCTATATGTGACATGGCACCAGAGTTAAGTTAGGGTTTTTCAAAATGCTGACACGCCGAGCTCAAAAGGTTCGCCATCACTGGCCCAGGATGAGGACTCTGGTTACTTGGATGTAAAAGTGGTTTCACATATGCAGTTTCTCTGTTTTGGGGTACCTGAGTGTACATCTGGAGCTCTTTCTTGCTGAAGCTACTTTATTCTATGTTGCTGCTTATTCCTTCATTATTCTATATTTATTCAATATCTATGGGGCATGCATTTGCCGAGAACTGGAAGCACAAAAAAAAAAATAAGTTAAGGTTTCCACCTTCAAGGGCCTCACAGGCTTTTCAAGTTTGTAACTCAGGCGTAAGTACTAGATGGAGATCTGTGCAAAGTTCCTGGCCTTCTAGGTCCCACATGTGTCCTCTTCTGTGAGTGCTTCCCCTAGTAAGGAGAAGGAAGGAGCGAACACCACAGGCTTAGAAGAGGGGAGCTCCCCCAGCCTCCCCCAGTGGCTACTGGGCATGCTGTACTCATGGCCTCCTTTTGTGCCCCCCTGGGGTCCTTCTAGGTCCCACCATCTAGCCAGAGAAATGCCCCCACCAAATCCAGATCAGAGACGGATAATGGGGAATCTGGGAGAGAGCTTTCTGCGTCTCTGCTGAAATGGCTGGACCCAAAGAGATTCTGCTCTGGCTGGGGATCCAGGCAGCCCAGTTGACCCACGGACCTCTTCTGTAGCCATTCTGCCTAGAAAATGAATTATGTTGAAATGAATACCTCTTGCTCCCATGTTAAAATCCTCTCTTGCCCTAACAGGTTTGGCTCAGTGGATAGAGCATCGGCCTGCGGACTCAAGGGTCCCAGGTTCGATTCCAGTCAAGGGCATGTACCTTGGTTGCGGGACATCCCCAGTAGGGAATATGCAGGAGGCAGATGGTTGATGTTTCTCTCTCATCGATGTTTCTAACTCTCTATCCCTCTCCCTTTCTCTCTGTAAAAAAATCAATAAAATATATTAAAAAAAAAATAAAATCCCTCTCTCTATTTCAGTCAGTGAGGGCATTTTCTAAATCTTTCACCATGGAGTGAAGGTGTTGGCCATGACCAAACTTATATTGACAGGGCCACGCCTTAGAAAACTAGTCATGACATTGGGTAACTGAGCACAGGTCAGCATCGAAGCCCCGGGTGTTGGGAAGCACATCAGACCGTGCTGAGTTCCCTTCGCTGGCTAAATTGGTACATTAGGGTAAAAGCGATTTCCACATTTGCATAGTTGATTTCATTACTATCGCCATTATTGATGCCCAGCTCCTCTGAACGAAAGGAGCCATAAAAGCAAATAAAATCACTTTGCGATTCCATTATTGGATAAATTACCACATTACTGCCTGCGTTTTAGGGCTAAAGGCATTCCCTATATTTGCATAGCTTATTTCATTATCATTATTAATAACAACAACAATAATGATGATGATGACTAGGATCCTTGAATGAAAGGAACTAGAAAAATGCCAGAGCCTCGAGCGATCTTTATGGACTCACTGCCATCCTGGGAGTCCCTTCATCTGCTGCTGAAACACAGTCACTGCGTGGAGTGGAACAGCAGCTTCTCACAGAACCCAGGTTAAACCAGTTGAGAACTGGTGGGGCCGATGGCTAGTGTGAGAGGGACTAGCTAGTTACTCAAGTGACTACTAAAGCTTTGGGTTGGAAGACTGCTCAGCCACTTACCTAGTTGCATCTCTTCAGGAAGGGTGCTTGAACTGGCTGAGCCTCAGCTTCTTTGTCAGTGAATGGGGATTAGGCACTCGCTTTGCAGTGTAATAAAGAGCAAAGGGAATGGCGAATGCAGACAGGTTCTGTGGACCATAAAGCTATCCGTAGATTTCAGAGATTCACATCACTGGGTGTTGCTGTGGCTGCCATGGCGGGCAGGGACTGTACCTGTTTCTCTCTTAGGCTGGGAGAATCCTCCCAAAGCGTCCTTAGATTTCTGATCCATTGCCCTGTAACTAGGGAGAGAATACTCATTCATAGTTACCAACCTTAGATATTTACAAACAGCTTACTTTGATAACAAACATCCCTGGACTGGCCTAGTGGCAGTGATATCGCTCTTTCTTATTCTGTGACTTCTGATTATGCCTATCTGTTCTCCTTGGCCATGGAGCACAGAGTCTTTTTGTCCATTAATTCTGCAGTCCTGTAGTGAAAGGAAGGTCCACTGGTGGCTGGCTGTGGTTTGCTGGAGAATTTTCCCTCTGGTTTTGTTTTTATTATTTTATTTCTGCTGCACCAGGGGCTCCAAAAAAATGAATGTGTCAGTAAAGGATTTGACAGTATGTTACGACAGTCATCAATCCACCAAGCCCCGTAGCCATAAATAAGCTTCATACGCTGCCACACTAAAGAGGACAGTTTTTCTTCTCCAGGACATTGAAAATGTCACAGCCAGGGAATTGTTTGTCCCTGTCTCCACGGCAACGCCACCAGCACTTATCATTAACTTTCACACCAAGATTTTAATCAGCGCTCTTTGCGGCCTGAGACCAAGTCAACATCAGCCCAAATTTTCAAAGCCGTTATTCTAATTATGACGAGAAAGCTATAGATTGATGAGCCGAGTTTTCTGCAAGGACTGGTGGCAGTTAATTCTCGTGACCTGCATGGCTCAGGGAGTCTCTCTTAGAGATGGAGTCTTGAAAGTTCGATTATTAGTGACAGCTTGTAAGTGAGAGGAGCCTTATCTCTCCAGAGAGTGTTGATAACTTGAGACAAGGTTTAACTAGGAAGTAGTGAGACAGTGGAAGGAGGGGAGAGGGGGGAGAGGGAGAAAGAAAGTGCACACTCCGTCTGCAGCCAGCATCCAGCATAATGAGAAAATACGGACAGGCACAATTTCACAAGTTGTAAATTCTGGTAGCCTTCAGTTGTAAATTCTGGTGGAGGCTGTTTTACTCGGCTATCTGATAATGTGTGAAAATATTTGTCCCTTTGCTTCATAGGCGTGGGCAAGCACCATGTTCCAGAAAATGCATTAAACTTCCCCGCTCTCTGCTGCCTCTCATTTCTTTTCTGTTTCCTTTCATCAGGGGACCTCTAGAAACAGAATTTGCAATTGAAATGAAGTAGCAATTAATTTTTTAAAAAAGACCCTTCTTTTCCCTTAGCTGACCCTCACCCCCAGCCTCTTTTGAGTCCATCTAATTTCTCGAGCCTTTGGGTTTGCAGTGAGAGGGGGTAGCTAGGTAGAGTGGCCCTTACAACTCGTTTCTCTCCTGGTTCTGTTAGTCTTTCATGTTCTCTGCCCTCACTCAGCGGGCTGATGCATGTCCTTCTTTTCTTGGCCGCGCAATAGACAGGATCTGCTGTTGGCTTTATGCCTCCTTCAGGTTTGCTCTTGGGTAGCGGTTTCTATTTCCTCTCCAGATTTAAGAGATTCAGCTGAGCCATCAGTCTGATCGGGAGAGGAGTGGGGTGATGATCACTGTGCTTGTCTCAGGCCCACTAGCCAAAGGTTTTGTTGATCTCAGATTATAAGGGAGAGTGCAGGAAGGGAGCACAGAGAGGCCAGAGAGCCTCATTCGAGATGCTGAGTCCAGGCTCTCCGCCCAGCGCTGCACCTGCCTCGGGAGTGATCCTCTCCGTGGCTCTGTTCTCTGATGTTTCAAGCGGTGATAACAGTATCTTTCTGGGCTCCTTCATATACCAAGTGAGAAAATAGGAATTAAATTGCTAATATTTAATGTGATCACGGCATTACAAAAATGATGCATGCGTGAGCATCGTCGCCTGTTGTCTGCTCTCTCAGTTTTCTCTATTGCTAGAAAATGATGATGCTATTATGTTTTATAGTGTTTTCTTTTTCAAATTACTTTTACTTGTTTAAAGCAATCACAGTTATCTCCATTATCTTTGTTTTGTCCCTGAGGACACTGAGGCACAGAGAGGTGAGGCATCTTGCTTGTGGTCACACAGCCAATTAGAGGCCTCACCAGGTATAGAACTGTGATCTGCGGCTCTCAGCATGCTGCTCCCTAGACCACACCGCTTACCTTATTAATAGGCTGAGATTAACGAAAAAAGCAAACCCAATTAGTTTCTGCTGCGGCCCTTTTACAATCCTGTCTTGTTTCCCTGTGTGTTTATATGTATATTTTAATAGCACTCCCTGCCTTTTATGCTGAGGTTGCTCGAGGTGTGTTTATAATGGCGGTGTAATTATAATAATAAAATACAAATCCATCCACAGAGCGAGCTCATTACCGGTTGGCCAGGTAAAACAAATAGGCTTGGTGTTGATTCTGGGACAAGGCAGTTCATTTCTAAGGTGGTGCCTCTTTGAAACACAGGATGTGTTGCTTTTCCAGCAAAGGAGGCCTATGTTGTGAACGTCCTGGAGTTTTGGGGGTGGGGGGGAAGGGCAAGGCTGAGGGGCTCATTGAGGTGGCCAGGTTGCTTTAACATGGTCTCACCCTTTTCATCTCTCTTTTCCCAGGGAAGAGATGAGATAAAAAGGAAAAGCACCCCCCTCCTTCTCTGTAGCTGTAAGCTCTTTCCTCAAATTCAGAAGTAGGTGCTTTGGCATTGAAACTCGTGGACATAGAGTTTCTAATGTATACAAAAGAGAAATTTACTGTTACGAACAGAGCCAAAGGGGAGAGAGAGTGTGTTTTTTTAAATGCCTGTCTGTCCTTGTTAATTAGAAGTGCACATATTGGGAAATTAACTATGAAATACTAAAAATGATAAATTATTCCTTATTTGAAAGTATAAATTAAAGGTTTAGTGTATATAAAATTTGTCATGTTTAATTGCAAGTTCAATTAAAATTCAGGGTAATGATGATTTATACAGGTTTCTGTGTAATTTGATATTCATTAGCTTAGCCAGACACATGCTGATATTAGCTCGTTAATTATGTTTCCTTTTGTTGAAGGCAGCCTTGTGAAAGCAATCTGCTCAAAGTTTTCCAAACTCATTCTGCTAAATGAATATTTGGCAGCTGTTCATGTTATTGAGATGGTCACTGTGGCTTCATTTCACTCCTAGGCCGCATCAATCATACCTTCTCTGTGACAAACAAGGGTTTCTCATTACAAACCCATTTATGAAGGTTATGGCTGATGTTAAAGAGTGATTGCGTGGTACTCTGCTGTTACTTTACAGCTACGTTGGAGCAGAGCTGCAGTGAATATGTGCACCTCCCACATGGCCAGACTGTTTAAAGCACGTGGAGAGGGAGGGTGGAATCTCCAGTGGCCAGAGTTCTAGTTCTAACACCATTGGCTCAAACTTGGGAATCAGAACTTGGGTCTTGGAAGAAGGACCCTTAAGGGAACAGTGGACCAGAATCCTTACTTAGGCCTCCAGACAGTTGCCCTACCCAGTGAATCGGTGTGGTCAGATCCAGAGAGGTTAAGGGATCCTCTCACGGTAACGTGTTGACTTTGAGCAGTGGAGTTGAGCATGGTTCTTGGGGAGGAGAAAGTGGAAACACGGGGCTCACTGATGAGCAAGTTTCCAGAAGCTGTCATGATGATGAGTTGGAGCAGCGGTTCTCAACCTGTGGGTCGCGACCCCTTTGGCGGTCGAACAACCCTTTCACAGGGGTCGCCTATGACCATCCTGCATATCAGATATTTACATTATGATTTATAACAGTAACAACATTACAGTTATGAAGTAGCAACGAAAATAATTTTATGGTTGGGTCACAACATGAGGAACTGTATTTAAAGGGCCAGAAGGTTGAGAACCACTGAGTTGGAGGACTCACCATCTGGTTTGGGAAAACAATTATGTAAGAGTCCCATGCCCTGTGTTGTGTGGATGATTTAAACTATTTTATAGATTTTTCATAGCTCTTATTACATGGTCTTCATACTTAAAATATTTTGGAAAAGCAGGTGTTGTTTTTCCCTTTTGACAAGTGAGGGAAGCTGAGGCACAGGAAAGTTGGTTGATTTGTCCAAGTTCACTTATGTGGGTACCAGGAGGGCCAGACTTGGGGCTCTGGGCTTTTCTGCATGCCACAGTGTTGCAATGAGGGCTCTCCAAACCAGACATTATTTCCCGTTTTGTTTTCTCACCACTAACACCCTCTTGTAGACGCTTTGACCATGGCGGGAATGCTGACTTTAGGCCTATCTGTATTTTAGTTTCTAACCATTTGTGTACCAATAGGTAGCAAGCCTGGTTTGTGATGGTAAAAGGCAATGAAAATTTCTTATGAGAAATTATAATTTTGTATCTGTATAGCTGTATTTATATACTTGTGCATTTTTAGGCAGGAAATGGTTAGGAATTCATTTTTCTTTTCCTTTGAGGGTCATCTCGTATGTATTGTGTTTTGCTTTCAGGATGTTTCTCTTAAAATCATTGTGGAACAAATGGCTGGCAGCTGTCCCCCAAACTTATCATCTTCTTCTATAGTGAGGAATAGTATTTGGAACCACATCTCCCAGCACCCCTGTTGCCAGTGGGGCCAAGTGATTGCTCTGACCCCAGGCTCCAAATGCTTTCTTTCCCCATCTGTCACTCACAAAAAACTGAAGTGTAAGGGTTTGCAGAGTCACAATGAAGAAGGAGCCTGGGTCCCTGAATCATTGTGTAGAAGGTCACCTACCGGACATCTGATTGCACTTTTCATAAGCGAGAAATAAACATCTATTCTATTATGTCTCCAAAACTGCATAGTTTACTTGTGAATAGCAGTTAACTTTACCTTAACTATCCCTTTATTTATTCAAATACTTCTTGAAATTTTTACTATGAGCCAAGTCTGAGGCTAAGGATTGGGAACATACCATAAAGATAAAAATGATCTTATTTCTGATTTCAGGGAGTTCAACTGTATAGAAAGGGAGTTACACAAGTAGACATATTTCACTCTAGTAATAAATGCTGTAAAACGTATTAAGAGATCCCAAAGAAGGAATTTTTTTTTCTGAAATGTCTAGTGAAATAGCAGACTTAAACTTTAATATTAGTAGAATCTTATATTCCAAACGAAATTCTATGTGAACCTCCAATTCATGAAACAGAAAAAAAAAAATCCGATGATACTTTGGTAGAAATGGTGGCCTGTAGGCTTACAGGTCCTCCCTCCTAACCCTTTAGGTGCTGTGGAATTCCAACAGAGAGCCTGTAGAGAGAGTCAAACCCAAAGGTAGACTGTTCTTTCACTGTTTTGTCTTTGTTTTGTTTTGTTTTGTTTTCATTCTCTAGGTTATGGTAGCTGGTACCCTTTTTATAGAATGCTTACCTGTAGTCAGTGAACGTTTGGCTGTTGCTGGGAGGATAGTTTATTTTTGAGTTTGTTTTTAATAATTGCCAATTGCTAGATCTTGGGCAAATTCCTTAACTCCATTTTGCCTCAGTGTTTCTCCTGTGTGAAACAGGAATAACAGCGGAGTCTTTCTCCTAGTACTGCTATAAGAATTGAACAAGGTAAGCTACAGAAAGGACTGCTACAGGCCTGTCATGTGTGAACGTTCCAGTGTCAGCTCTGCCCAATTCATGTGTTCAAAGCACATCGTATTTGTGAGCACTTCTAAACTTTGACCAAGTAAACAGGAGACAAGGACCTGGTTCAACCTTTGGGGAATGATATCTTGGTAAAAAGACTCTGAAACCTCTGAAAGCAAATTTGCAGTTTCTTTTTGGTTCTCTGCACCAAATTCTTTTTGGAATTTAGGAGCGATTGGAATTTTTCCTCATCATGGTTATAAAGAAGTTCATCATAATTAGGAGAAACTCAAGTTTTCTTTTTTTTCCCTTCAGCCCCGAGGCCAAAATATAGACCTTGACAATGTAACATGGAACTTTTGATTTTTTAAAAATTTATCTGTATTGTTGAAAGTATTACAGCTGCCCCCCCCTTTTTTCCCCATTGATCCCCTCCTCCCTGGACCTGGAAAGTATTATACTAAGTGAAATAAGCCAGTCAGAGAACTTTTGATATTTAATCTTATCACCTTACGTCTTATTAATATACTTTCTCAATGTGGATAGCCCTCTGGTGGTCAAAGTAATTCCTATGTGGTTCTTATAGGATAGATGGTGGAATAAAATCAAATTTACATTAAAGAGCTGTGTTCAAATTCTGTTTCACTCCTTTGCTGATTTCTTTTTCTTAATTAAACCATAAAGCAATTTTCCATTGGAACTTTTTAGTTCTTTAGATTGTATATGGGATTGTTAGTTCTTTAGAACTAAAATGTTTGGGGGGAGGGGGGGGTTGTGGGGAGATAGTACTAGGACAGTTCCCTGTAGCCAGATGCAAATATATTAGTGGTGGTCTTTACATTTAGGAGAATTTACATATTGGTGCCCAATCATTGTCACTTCAGGGATGAGAATGAACATACATTCTAGCATAAGAATTCTTAGAAGTTCATACAGAGTTAAAGCTGCATGGGGTGATTTGGGGGTTATTCTCTCATTATCTAGAAAGGGTTATTGAGGCCCAGAGAGAAGAGGTGATTTGCTTGTGATGTTGTCAACAGAACCACGTGTAGAAGCCATGTCTCCTATGTGCTGCTTCTGTACTGCTTGAGGGGTATCGTGGCTGGATCAAGCCAGTGAACCCGTGGTCTTCAGACGGGTCCAAACTCAGCCAGGCAAATCTCAACTCACATACTGCCCATGGGTTATTCTCTCCCTCGCTTGGAACCAAACAGCGGGCAGGATTTTCTTTTCCTAGTTTAGTGTTGGAAACTGGTTGGTTTTGTTGCCTGGAATGACCTGGCATGAACAGTCACCCTCAGCATATCCTTACCATTAAACAGCATTTCTTGGAAAGGATGTGCATCAATCTTGACTGTGTGCTGGCCACTACAACTCATCATAAAGATGAATGACTGACGGGTGACCTGTGTCTGGTGTCCTACGAGGGCGGGTACTTCGGAGGTGCAGAAACATCTGTTCTGCTCTGAAATTGGCAAGACAAGCTGGCTTGTTCCTCCCTTGCCTGATGCTCTTGCATGAGCTTACATTATTTTTTCTTTGTTTGAGTCATTCAACTGTGTCTGTATAGACTGGGCCCCAAGGCCACTTCTTGGTGTACCCAGTGTGACATGGTGTGATTACAAGGAACCTGGAGGGATGGGATGGGGGTCACTGAACACCTCTAATATATTCTCCATCCCAGTTCCTGGGTATAGGCAGTACCACCTGGAAGGCTGCGGTGCCAGAGGCTGCATGAGAACAGCAATTCAGGGAATTGTCCAGAATCTTGGCAGTGTTCTTGGGTTGTTCCTCTAGATACAGGTACATTTTCTCAAGAGACCGTATAACTCCTCACATTTTCATTGCTAAACCTCACAGGGCAGGGTTGGTCTGTAACACTTGCATGAATTAGGTAACATTTATGAGATAGAGAGTGGCGAATAAGATGGGAATTCAGTTTCTTTGGCATAGTCTCATTTGGGAGGTAGAGCGGTGAGTTGAATCACTCACTGATGTTCAGCTGGTCTGCTTGACTTGAGTCCTCATTTTGAGGCAGGTAGAAAATAAAGTGTGGCCCTGCTTTCAAAGAGCGCAAACATGATTTCTTTCTTTTTTTTTTTTTTTTAAATATGTTTTATTGATTTTTTACAGAGAGGAAGGGAGAGGGACAGAGAGTTAGAAACATCGATCAGCTGCCTTTTGCACACCCCCTACTGGCGATGTGCCTGCAACCAAGGTACATGCCCTTGACCGGAATTGAACCTGGGACCCTTCAGTCTGCAGGCTGACGCTCTATCCACTGAGCCAAACCAGTTAGGGCCATGATTTCCTTTTGTGAGCAGTTCCTGAGTGCCTGCTGCAGCCCAGGGTCCTGCTGGGGGCTTCTGGCTGCAGAAGTCCATGCTGTCTGCAGCAGACCTGATGGTCTCCATGTCTCCAATCTCTACAATTTCCACATATACCACACGGGCACCAGCCATGAGCACCTGCAGCTGTTTCCCTGAGAGCTTGCCCTGGCTGCTGGGCACCCTTGCCTGTGGCAGGGTAGGGTGGAAATGCCGGAGCATTCATGACCCTTGGGAGCAGCCTCCCTTACACCAGTGACTGACAGGGGTGGGTGGATAGCACCCCATCTGCCCTGATTGGCATCAGTCTGAGGCAACATCCTTTCTGTTCCCCATCGCTCCCCAGCCGCAGTGAGCTCTAGTCGTCCACACTAGGCAACTGAGAGGTCTTTCATGATCTACAAATTCCTTTGTAGAAGTCAGGTTCTGATGAATGCCGCAGAAGACTGAGGGAAGTGCTGAGGGAAAGGAGGAGAGGGAAGGTGATAGCCTTCATAGAAGGATCTGGACGGCTTCTTGGAAGAGGTTATACCTGAACGAGCCTTTTAAGGATTGAGGTGTAGAGCTTTTGTTAGGAAGCTATGAGAAAATAGGGCATCCCGGGCTGAGAGAAACGCTTCTATAAAGGCCTGGAGGTGGGAGGGATCTGAGGCATTCTTGGAAAACAGTGAGCATCTGGGAATCTGGGATAGCTGTGGTTCAGGGTACATTGGGGGCGGGGGTGGGGCGGGGGATGTGAGGAGAGGCTGCTAGGGATCTAATTATCAAGGGTGTGAGTGTGAGCTGAGCCATGTAGACTGTTTTTGTGGACAGAGGTGAGCCTTCCATTTAGCTTAGCCATGACGGGTAGTACTTGTCTTTTAGGATGAAGGAATAATATACAGAAGATATAGAAACTTGCAAGTGTGAGGGTATTGTATGGTTTCTAACTGCTGGAGAATTTCAAACGTTGGTGAGAAAAGTGTTAGTGATCAGAGTAATCAGGGAAGAGGTGGGAGTTGAGTCTGTTTCAGCAGTGAATTAAGGGAAAGTTGAAGCAAAGCATCAAAGTACATGCAAAGGCCCGGGGGCAGGAATGATCTGGAGTTAGGGACGCATCTTGACTTCCATGAGCCCTAGGCACTGGACTTTGTGGGCCACTTCCTGCATAAAAAGTACTGAAAATATTGGTGTCAAGACAAATCTATTAATATCATGTATTAAACCATTTCTTCAGCCCAAAGTTAATTTTTTCCTTTGCTACTAAAGGAAATTTAAACATTTTTGTGGTCCCTGAGGTCTCATGGGCCTTAGGCAATGTGCTCCCCGCGCCTGATGGGGAAGTGTGCCCAAGCCTGGTGGAAGGGGAGGCTAAGCTAAGTTCTCGCAGCTCTGCTCACGCAGCTGTAGAATGTTTGCATGAGGAGCAAGGCGACCTTGGAGTTCATCCTGCAGGCCCTGTGACAGGCACAGTGCAGGGCAGCCTTTTCAGATACCTCCTGGCTCATGTCTGGAAGCCCCCTGGGGATAGTGAGGGTCCAGAAAACTGCCATGGGCCCAAGGAGTTATGTCTGGCTTGGCTGGCAGGGTCGGGTGAGTGGGATCCTGTTTGTCTTCCCTCCTGAATCCCTCATGAACTTATCCTTCAACAAGCTCATTCCTCCTCCCCAGAAAGTGAGCGTTTCTCTGCCTTTGGCTACATGGCCCCTCCTTGTGCACCACTGACTATGAGTGTTCCTGGAAAAGCACCCGCCTGTCTTTCCACGTTTCTTAAAAGATGATGACAACGAAGAGGTTTAGTAAATGAAGCGATATCATTTGAAAAAAGGCCTGCAAAAAGGAACCGTGGTCTGAAGCCTGCCCAAGCTCTTGTTTTCTTTTTGTCCCCCTTCTTTTCCAAAAGAGTCCAAACACATGCAACACACACTGGCAAAAGGATCAAAAAAGGAGAGAAAATTGCAGCTGGAAGTGGTTTTCCCCGCTGTTATTGGGTTGCTCCTTAGCTCCCAGCTGTTGAAATGGCTGGTTTATTGTAAGGGCTGCTTCACCTCTCCTATTAGTGTGCTGCGTTTTGCTCTAAGTTTAAAAATGAACTTGTGACTTCATTAATCCCATGTGCTGGGAAAGCAGAAACGCGGCTTTTTGCTGTCCATCGGCTTTGCGTCAGAATGCACTTCCACTGCGATATAAGTACATCATGGTTTGATGTTGGTGAGCAGGGGATAGTTTAACATGCATTTTTTTTAGTTGTTTATTGATCTAAGCATATTTTGATCAGTGAAAGCTCTTTCCCAATGTCAGAACCACATCTTCTGGCAAGATAGGAGATCCATTAGTTCCCTTTTATGGATCCAGATCTGTGATTGGCATGTCTTAGTCCAGACGTCAGGAGGACAGATCTCATAGGTGGCTCACCTCTCCCGTGTCCTTTTCACTGATCTTTCTGTGTAAACAGTGTTTATTTGGCACCTTAATTACAGACAACTTTCTCGCTGGCTGAGCAGTCTGCTAATTAATTATTTTAAATGTCATTCAGATAGATCAGCAGACGGGTGTTCTATTGGAAACATGGGGCAACATAACCTCTGTGGCCCTGGCTCCATGCAGAGGTCAGAGTCAATGTTGGGTGACCCAGTGGCCAAAGAAGGCAGATCCTCAAACTACAGACCCCCTCCCCAAGCCACATACTGGCCCACTTAACAAAACAAGCTGTCATCTGGCTGGTTCAAGTTAGAATGTCACTCTTGGCTACAAATACCAAAGCTTTGTATTATAAAGCCAGGGAAGTCTAAAGCGGACAGGAACCTTAGCGACTCTCATGTCCAATCTTTTTTACTTAATGGTTGAGAGAACTGAGGTTCGGAGAAGCTAAGTGACTTGCCCAAGATCACAGCTCTCAGGGCATCCGTGTTTGGCTCCATGTCTCATTTCCACGCCTGGCGTTGTCTAGACTGAACTCTGCTGCCTCGCCTGGTTCAGGAGGCAGGACAGAGGGGCATTACAGATGTGAGTAGAGATGGTCTCTGTTCAAGAGCCTGTTTAGTTCTGCAGGGAGATAAGATAGGAATCCAAGTAGCTAGAAAAGCAGGCCAGCTGGTAGGTGTCATAGAAGTAGCCACACCTGCTATGGACTTAAAGAGGGGGGCGATCCCACCTCCTAGTGGGGAACAGGAAAGGTTTCTTGGAGGACACAGCATTTGGAGTGGGTCTGGAACGAGAGGCCCTGGAATGGCCTGTTGGACCCATTGGTGTAAATCCTAAGAGCAGAGAGATCTGTGGGGGAGTTGGAAGGACCTGATGGTTTTCATAGTCCTGTCTTTTCTTCACCTTGACTTTCAGCGCTGGGAGGGCCATTAATGGGCATGGTGTGTGCACCCATGCATGTTTGCCTGCACGTGTGTGCGCATGCACTGACTCCCACATCCCGTGAGCTGCTCCTGTAGGACGTTTGCTCTGCAAGTACCAGGCACCAAGGCGTTTGGGCAGTGAGTGCAGGCAGGAAGTTCAGTGCTTGGTAACAGAGATGGCCCGGCCCTGCACTGCACGTGTGACCCTCGCTGGCAGGGCTCCCCTGGAGCTCTAGGCTAGGGGGTAGGGGAGGTGGGGGCTGAGGCAGCAGAGGTGGAGACAGCTGCTTCCTGGATAGATGGCTGCTTCTCAGAACCTCACCCAGCGAGGTCACCTCATCTCCAAAGGTGCCTCCTGGCCTGTGGATGGAATCGGAGCTGCCCCCGGGAGAGCCACAGGTGACTTCATCAAACCCGCCCCACCCTCCAGGGCGGCCTGGCATAGGCCCTCTAGTCTGCCCTGCTTTTCTGAATCTGTAAAATAAGTTTTTGTTAATTTTAGCAAACAGCGAAGGGAAGTAACTCGTGGCTTATAAATAATGGCAACAGCTTTATGGAAACACCTAAAAACCACCAGGGGCATATAATAAGAAAGTTCTCCATCTCCAGGTGCGAAAACACGCCGGTGATTACTTGTTGAGCAAGACCCTGTCAGCTTTTTTATTACAATACATTATTGGGTAATAGTTTTAAAATTATTTATAGAAAGAAATTGAGCCGTGCGGAAAATTCCATCATTTAATATGTTGTCTGTGAATCTCATTAGCCTGTTTAGCCTAGGGGTTAGGAAGGAAAACAGGGAGTTGGCTGTGTTGTGAAGATGGAGCACCGCATACACTTTTTGTCCGGGGGCTTGCTGACCGTATGTTAAGCTGTTTCTTTGCATGTCTTCCTGTGTTAGGCCCCCGGTTTCCATGGTGTTGACATAAACCTAGAAACAGTTTGCTGGGTGGAAATGGTGGCGGGCTGCGACCTCCTCTGCCCGGGAGCGGGGGCAGGATGGGGTGCCTGCTCTGTGGGCCACGGACAGGGAGCAGCGCTTCCGAGTACTAGTAAGTTGAGAGAGTGTGTGGGTGTTTGGGGGGCATGTCAGCACCGCCTGGGATGCTGTAGCCTCTTCCTGAGTCCAGGTGGCAGGCAGCTCCAGTGTTCTGCGTCCTTGAACCCCTCCTGTGAAATCACCCATCTAGCAGCGCGCCAAGTGGCATGGGAGCCAGCGGCATTGGGTGCAGGCTTCCACGTTGCGCTGGCTGTGTTCTCAGGGTCTTGGCAGCTCCCAGCCTGTGGGGTGCTCTAGAGAGCACAGGTCTCCGCTATTCCTTGTCTTTGCTATCCACTGACCCCACAGCTGACTGGTCAGAGGCCCTGGGCTCAGTTCTGGGAAGGACCCAGCCCAAACACCCCTTCTAAATGGAGTGCTGACTTCTTGTATCTGTATACTTCTTGTATAGTGTAGTCAGACCAAGGCTGGGTGGAATCTGGGGAGTGAGCAAATATAAATTAATAGATAATTATCCTGTGATCTCTCCAGCCAACCCTGTGCCAGCCTTGGGGGCAGTTAAACTGTGGTCAGAAACTTGCCCCAAAATGGTACATTGAGTCCTTCCCACTTCACAACAAGGGGCATTGAAAAAAGGCATCAATTAAAAGGGAGTCACTGGTCGCAAACACCACAGAAGGAGGGAAGAGTTGACTGTGAGCACAGAGACCTGGGGCAACAAACCTCCGTAAGCCTCAGTTTCTTTGCCTGCCAAGTGGTAATAAGAGTATGTGCCCCCTAGGTTTCTGCAAGGGTTTAATGAGACCTTGGCAGTAAAATGTTCAGAGTAGTACATGGCACCTGGGTGCAGTTGGCTGTATGTTAGGTCACACTAGGGCAGTGATGATGAACCTACGACACGTGTGTCAGAGGTGACACACGAACTTTTTTTGGTTGATTTTTCTTTGTTAAATGGCATTTAAATATATAAAATAAATATCAAAAATATAAATCTTTGCTTTACTATGGTTGCAAGTATCAAAAAATTTCTATATGTGACACGGCACCAGAGTTAAGTTAGGGTTTTTCAAAATGCTGACATGCCGAGCTCAAAAGGTTCGCCATCACTGCACTAGGATCTAGTTAACAGTGGTTCTCAACCTTCTGGCCCTTTAAACACAGTTCCTCATGTTGTGACCCAACCATAAAATTATTTTCATTGCTACTTCATAACTGTAATGTTGCTACTATTATGAATCATAATGTAAATATCTGATATGCAGGATCATCTTAGGTGACCCCTGTGAAAGGGGCATTTGACCCCCAAAGGGGTCGAGACCCACAGGTTGAGAACCGCTGGTCTAGTAGGTGGAAGAGCTAGGATTTGAACACAGGCAGTCCAGTTGTGGAGCTGTTGCCTTAACTACTATACTGCCTCTGCCTCCCAATACCTTGGGGAGCAGATGTCTTGAAATGATCGTGACATTGTGTGGAACCATGCCCCAGGCAGAGAGGAGGGCTTTGGCCTTGGGGAATAGCAGCATAGGCAGGTGAGTATGGGTGTGGGGCCTTCATAAAGACCTGCCCCACTCCTGTCTTTATTCACTTATCCAGCTTACAGACACTGATCATATGCACCTGTTATATTTCAACCCAGGACTGTACATGAAGGAAGCAGACATGGATGGGACAGTTCTTTTCTCATATAGTTGGGAATTGGGAAAGGACAGTGAAGAGAGGGACATAATTGATATGGAGGGTTTGTCCTGCAGAGTAAAAAGAGAAACTAACTTTTTTTGAGGGCTTACTAAGCACCAGGCATGGATCCACCTGTTGTACATAGCTTAACGTTTAATCCGCACAGCATCCCTAGGAAACAGGTGGCATCATGATGGCCAGTTTTAAGAAGTTTAGTCATTTGACTGAGGTCATAGAGCAAACCAGAGCCGGAGCCAGGAAGCCTAGCTGAGTGGCTTGGCCCAATTCCTGCTGCTGGGCCTTTTCTGCATGGCCTTGCCTGACCTTCCCCAGGGACAGCCTGGAGAAAGTCCGGAGGTGGCCCTGTGGATCTGGAGAAATGCTCCACTTTGCTCTGGGTCCTTCGGATGCTTCCCGGCCATGTCTGAGTAGATAGATTTTTTAAAATTTAGTTTTCAAAAATGCTTTGTCCCTGAGTTACTATCTCTTCCTCTGTTATCCTCTCCCCACCCTCTCTCTGGAAGTCAACATTTCTTTAACCAAATCCCTTGAGTGGACCTTAACCTGGTTTGGTAGTTTTCTTCCATTTGCAGCTCGATTCTCAATGATTCTCCTTGGTTTTGGGGCACTTATCTCTCCTGCTGTTTCTCCCCACATCCTGGCCCCGGGACAGCAAGCACATCCTGTGGAAACCCTCCCCCTATGCAGTGCTAATTCCTCGGGGACCTTCATCTGTCTTCAGTCAGAAAGTGCTACCCTAACCAAAACTGGAATGTACACCACCCTCAGGGCGTCTAGATTTGAGAGGAGTCACATGGACTTGTTTTGTTTATGACACATTTGACTTACATTACAACCATTTGTAACTTTCCTATGAATATCCTCTGGGGATGTCCATGATTTAGAAATGATTGGAGCAGCTTCATGTGCAGAGAGCCAGATGTGTCACAAGAGAACAAAGGGTAGAGGTCACCCAGCCAGTAATGTCCGTAATCTCGATCTAATAGAATTGACAGGAACCTGACTTTGACCGACACCAGTTAGTTCTACATCCATCTGATCTCACCTCCTACGTGCATTTTACAGATGGGGGGCCCGTCTGGAGAGGAAAATTCCTAAGGATAGTCACACAGCTGCTCATGGCAGCGCTGGGCCACGGTCTGAGTCTTCTATCCGTAGCATAATATCACAGCCTAGACCCTCCTTCCTTTCTGGCACTAGGGTTTTCTAGCACATTCTCAAATAGCCAAGAGAAAGAGAATAGAAAATGAAACACAGCGGGGCCTGGTTGTACAATACCAGCCATAGGATGTGCTCAATAAACACTCATGACTTGCAGAATCTCCGAGAAGAGCTGCCTCCTCCCCACACGGGCAGCTCTGCACAGTTGCAGGCATGATCTCACCCTCCAGAGACAGGGTGAGGGTGGGTGGGTGGGCCATCTTGTTTCACTAGAGTAATTGCCTAGAGAGGAGGGAGCTCATTTTGTGTGTGGTCTGTCTAATGCCTCTCACATCCAATAAGTTTAAAACCAATCAAATTAATAATGTAGAAAGAAACAAATGGAGTCACTCTTTAGATATTTAAACAGGAATATTTCTGCCACTGACATGTAAATCTTTAATAGGATATGAGATTTGGCAATACACAAAAAACAATAAATAAATAAAAATACCAAGTTGCTAGAGACCCAGTTCTTATGCACTATTTTAGGTTCAATCATTACTGCCTGATATTATCTTCCTCAAATAGATGCATTTGTCGAGGTCCTTTTATATATTAGGTGGTAGGTTTTCAAGACTGGGTCATAAAGTAGTGGAGTATATGGTCTTTGCTATCAAAGGACATCTGCTTTGGTGATAGGGCATATACATGTAGAAAGATGAATCCAAACACAGATCAGGATGTGCCAATGTGAGCCTGGTGCTACAGGCAGTCTCTGCTCCAGGCATCCAGGGGGCAGTGGGTGATGTGTAGGGCATTGCCTTTCAAACAGGGAAGCTCATGCTATGAAATCTCTTCACCAGACAGAGTGTGCGGAGCTGGGTCTCCATGCCGTTTGGAGACAATCTGGAGAATTTTAGAGTAGCTACTGAAGATCTCCAGTGGAGGTAGGAAAAAAGCCATGCATGTATGTGTATTTGGCATGTGCATTGAGATGCTTCTATCTTGTAGACCCTGGAGTAAGGGACGTTGTGGGGTGGACCATGGATGTAGATGTACTGAGAGCAGGAGGAGGTGTGGAACTTGGTGGAAGCCCTGTTGTCTGTTTGCTTGGTTCTAATTGGCTGGTTCAGAAGTAGCCTCTGCCACCCAGTTTTCAGTTGTGTGATTAAACGTGGACTCCTCACCCAGGTTCTTATCCTTACTTTCTGTTCACCCACTGATGCAGGGTCCTGTTTTATACCACCCTGTGCCTCTCACCACGGCATAAGTCACCACCCTGGGCCTCTCACCATGGCACAAGTCACCACCCTGGGCCTCTCACCACAGCATAAGTCACCACCCTGAGCCTCTCACTGTGGCATAAGTCACTACCCTGGGCCTGTCACCATGGCATAAGTCACCACCCTGGGCCTCTCACCGTGGCATAAGTCACCACCCTGGGCCTCTCACCGTGGCATAAGTCACCACCCTGGGCCTCTCACCACGGCATATGTCGCCACCCTGAGCCTGTCATCATGGCATAAGTCACCACCCTGTGCCTGTCATCGTGGCATAAGTCACCATGTGTGAATCTTTTTCCAGAAAGTGGATGAGGCCTCAGAATCTTTCTCAGCAGCATCCTGAAAGCAGCCACCAAACCACCAGAATCATCGTTGAGACCTGAAACCTATTGCTGTCCCCACTTCTAGCCCAAACACTCATTTTTATCACCAGTCTAGACCTGCTGATAGACTTTTCCCCCTCTTTCCATTTTATTTTCTGTGCTCTGTTCTTCATCTGTTGCTGGTAGAGGTGGTAATGATGATTACGATGATGCCCCATGTTTATCAAACTCTCACAGTGTGCCAGAATATACAGGAACTGTACATGGATTATCACATTCAATCTTTTAATAACCATAAGGAATGCTTGTCCTCATTTTACACATTAGAAAGGAGGGCCCAGAGAGGTTAAGTGACTTTCCTAAGGCCACACAGTAAATCATTGTCTGAGCAGAACCCACAGCACACTATGCTTTTCTCCCTGCCTCAGCACTCACTTCCTTAGCACCTCCTTACATCTTCCATTGTCACTGAATTTTATGCTTTATCATTGTGTCTTACCTACATACTGACAGTATTGGCAAAAGTAAAATTATGGTGTCTTTAATAAAATAACTGAACAGGGGTATAGATGTCTGCATTGGGAATACTTTTTGTGTGTGAAACAAAAATTCAACTTGTTATAGTCAATGAAGTCAATGGTTCAGTTAATAATGCCCCTAATGGCATAATTCTGCTCACACTGGTGATGGATACCTTTAAAATCAGAGACTAGATTTAATGACGAGACATGGAGAAATCAGTGCTGTCATAAATACAGCTGGGAGAGTCACTCCATGGGAGACAAACCCCTAGAAACCACTGCTGTTATTGGTTCCAGTGTCATAAATCCATCTCCAGTTCTCCTTGTAACTCCCCCATCCACCCCAGCAGCACCGTAAGCACCCCCTTTGCAATGTATGCGCATTGCCCGTGAGATTCGCTTGCACGCCAGTGGCGTTACCTGTGTGCTGCTGGTGCAGGGAGGAGCCGGTTCTTTGTGCTGGTTCCAAACAGGAAGAAAATCTCTTTAAAGGCCTTTTTTTTAAGGCTGTCTTAAGACTCCCCCAAGTATAATGCCCTTCAGACAAATGACCTTCTATTTTACAAATTCCCTTTCGGACTTCTCCCTCCCCCCTTGTATTGCAATAAGTCTCCCGACACACACTGTGGCCTGGGACCAAGATGTAGGCCAAATGGAAACACACCAAAGTGATTTAATAGAAAAGGTAATTCCTATTCAAACGGGATGGTCCCTTATTCATTTCCTCGGATTATCATCAAATTTATGTCACTGGCAAAGGAGCTTTATTGAGTTTCACAGAGATATTCCTTTTGCTCTCATTGTCGTTAGTTGGCACGCTGACATTTTCATATGTGTCTCAGCTAATGCCTCAAAATTACTCCATCTACAAATGTAACAATTGAACAGATAATTTTAATAAGATTCAGCTTGACTTCAGACTGCACTCCTTCCTTTCTTTATAGAATGCAAATTGTAACCTGTTTTTAAAGCCGTGCAATGCAGTGAACTTTAATGGGATTTGACAACATCATATTAAGCACAACAACTACGCATAATGTACCGAAAAATTGGACGTGAAATTGGAAACATAGCTGAGAACAAAGTAAATTTACATGGTTTGGTAGTTTGAATGTCTGATATCATATTCTCTCATGCAAGCCCCATAAAAAAGCAGAGGATTTAACAATGGATATCAGCAGAAAGTGCTTTTAAAGTTAAACCTGATGGATGGCTTGTCAAAAAAAATAATTGCATTGGTTGGGAAGTCGGGATGCGTGCTGAGGGGGAGAGACGGGATCCGGAGGATGATGGGAAGTGACAGTGGTCTGTCAGGAAGGACTGGCTGCCCAGAGGAGTGTGAAGCAGAGCTATACGGTGCCGAGTAGAACAGGCTGTCAGAGTGGGAAAGTGGCTTTAATACCCTGCAAACCAAAGGAATCCGCCTGTCAGCTTTGCTCAGCCGTGCTGAAAGGGGAAGAGAGCATGGCATAAAGTTAGAGACATTAAATAAGGGGGTGGGCAGGGAGCTGCGCTGGAGGACAGGCAGGGGGAAGGGGACGCGGAGGCATCTTCAGGGGGTTTCTGAAGCTTTCCTTTTCTATTATCTTTCCCCTTTTCTCAAGGGCCAGTGAATTGCAGCGGAGGGCTGGGGCTTCTCCCTGCTTTTTGAAGAGAAGGGTGACTTAAGAGAAGGCACATGCGCATCCCAGCGGCCGCCTGCCACTCGGGTGGAGGAGGCGGCTTTCTTACACGTACACCTGGGGATGCTTGGGCATAGTGGCTTTCAGATCCACAGCCTCATCTGCTGACCTTTTCTTCCCTTCAGGTCATGCTGTCCATTCTCCCAGGGATGACACTGACGTGGAGTCACTCTGGGGCTGGCTTATCTCCTGCCAACGATCTAAAAGGACTTCACACTTCAGCCATACAATGGGGCCATGATGAAAATGCAATAATCTGATGATTTTTCCATAAATATTTTTCTGCTCTGTCAGCATTAGGTTTTGAATAATTTATTCTTCTTCCTTAATATACTCCTGGCAGCGAGGTTAATTTGGTCATCTTGCTGGGGCTTGGCTGGTAATGATCATTTTTACATCAGGCCTTGGAGTACTCCCTGCGTAACACACATCACGTCTTTACGATTTAATTGCCCCAGTTGCTTGAGAGCATTAGTGTCTAGAAGGGGGTGGAATATGGTCGTTGATCATATTAAAAACACAGAGTGGGGTCCTGGCCTGGTGGCTCAGTTGGTTGGAGCATTGTCCCATACACCAAGAGGTTGTGGGTTCAATTACCCGTCAGGGCACATATCTAGGTTGTGGGTTCGATTGCTGATTGGGGTGCGTAGCGATCGATGTTTCTCTCTCACATCAATGTTTTTCTTTCTCTCTAAAAACAAACAAACAAAAATAAAAAAATACCATAAAAACATCCTCAGGTGAGGATTTAAAAAACATTTTTTTAAAAATACAGGGTGGGGCAAAAGTAGATTTATAGTTGTGAGTATGCGAAACAACAGAGTTTATTTTTGTTTTATTATTAATTATTGTATGTCCATACCAACAACTGTAAGCCTACTTTTGCCCAGCCCTGTACTTTATGTATCTGATACTTTTATGTGTCTTAAATAACATGTTCTGAAAACCATCTGAATTCTTGAACTGTATATAGCCACACTACAATTTTAGATTTGCTGTAGCAACTTGCATTGGGGACTTTCTCCAATGAAATAACTGCCAGTTGTGGAGGAAGAAGATGGTAGTAGTAGTAGTAATAGTAGTAGCAGTAGAGCAGCAGCAACCACTCATATTAGTACTTAGTTTGTGCCAGGCAGTATTCTAAATGCTTATACATATTAATTAACCTACTTAACTCCTGTGACAACCTTCTGAGATAGATTCTATTAATATTGACATTTTGCAAATAAGGAACCTGAGATCCAGAGAGGTTAAGTAACTTGCACAAGATCACACAGCTAAGAAGTGGTAGAATGCGGATTCAAACTCTGATAGTCTGGCACCAGAGTCCATACTTGTAATCAGTGTGCTATGTATATGTGGCTTTGTGGGTACCCACTTCGGTGCCAGGTTGATTCCTGTTTTATCTCTGCTATTTTTGTGTGTCTAGTGCATCCTGGGAAGGATGTTATTAGAATTAGGCATCGATATCAGTCAAAGGGCTGCCTTGGCAGGAGCAAGGCCCCAGAGGTCTCTTCTCTGTGCTGTTACCAGTGTTAAAAGGGGCAGGAGAGCTCTAGCTGGTTGCTCAGTGGTTAGAGCATCGGCCTGCGTACTGAGAGGTCTTGGATTTGATTCTGGTCAAGGGCACCATACCTCCATTTCAGGCTCAGTCCTGGGCCTGGTCGGGGCGTGTGCAAGAGGCAACCAGTCAACGTGTCTCTCTCACACCAATGTTTCTTTCTCTCTCTGTCTCCTTCCCTCACTTCCATTATCGCTAAAAAATCAATGGAAAAATATCCTTGGGTAAGGATTAACAAATAATAATAATAATAATAAACAGGGAGCGGAGAGAGAGAGAGAGAAAATAAAGGATGGCTGGAAGAGGTGTCCTGGTCACAAAGGTAAACCATCTTCTGAGCCAGATAGAAACATATCTGAGGTTTTTAGTCTAGTGCTCAGAAAACAAACACATACTTACACAGCATTCAGGTCTAGGTTGTAATAAACCACTTTCCGGAAGATGGAGGCCCCTGCTCTGTCTCCCTAGGGCCTGGCTGGACACGTGAGATGGCACACTTCCCCCCCTTTAAAAATACAGTATGAAATTGCTCGTTACGTGGATTAATCAGCGGGGACTTCCCCTGGGGGTTTATGGGCATAAATGACCATGTGGGACTGTGCCCACATCCTCCAGTTCTGCCAGGCCGCGCCTCGAGGGTTCCAGTGGGTTACACGTCAGCACGTCGCCATGTTGCCAGGCTCCTTCTTTGTTGGACCCGTCACTTTGCTGGAAACAGCAGCGTTGGCTGTCCTAAGCAGTGAGCTGTTCTCCTGCCCAGCAGGAGACTTTGTTGTTTTTCTCCTGGGAACCTCTGGCCTGTTCTTATCCTGTCTGATACCAGGGGGGACCTCCCAGAGTCCCACTCGGTGGAACTGTCACTGTCTGCACCCGGTGAGAAGGGTGGCTGCAGGACTCCTCGCTGCACCTGGCCACCGTCGCAAAGCAGGACAGCGGCACTGCTAGTCTCAAGTCGCATCTTCAGGGACATGATTGGGATTTCGACTCTTGAATCAAAGGGTTTCAGGGTTGGGGTGAATGGGGCTGAATCATCTTTTCAGTGTCTCCTGTCGGGGGTCTTCAGCGAGAGGGAACTCACTGTCTCCAGGGGCCTGCTAACCAACTTACCTGAGACAAGTAGGAAGTGTGTTGTTGAAATGAGCCAAACGTGTTTCCCTGGCATTTCCACCCCCTGGTTCTCGTTCTGACCCTTGGGACTACACTGATTCCAAGTGTAAAATGTGTACATCGCATCGTACAACCCACTGTAAACCATGTCAGTCTTCGGCCAGCACAGATGTGCCTGTCTTCTTCCACAGCTGCTGGTTCCGTTGCGTTTCATAGTCATAGCTAGAGAGACCTTCTCACAAAACCCTTCTCTCCCCTTCCCCATCCACCCTTCATTTTCCAAGCTTACTTCTTGCAGTTTGCATGGCATACCTATTCTTGCTGCACCAGAACTCAGTTCCTTTTATTGATTTGGGGTAGCCCTGAGCCCAGATTAACTATTAAGGGAAAGGACCTTCTGATTTGAGGCAAGGGAATATGACATTCCTCACAGTGAAACCACAAGCGAGTGGTGCTGTTTCGAAATTTACAGTGAAGAAAGTGAAGCTCAGAAAGGTTAAGCTACTTATCCCAGGACACACAGCCAGTGAACAGTATAGCAGATTTAGACTCAGGCCTGCTGACACCAGAGCCTTGGCTATTTACAAGGCAGGTCCAGTGTACCTGTTATCAGGGTAGGCTTCAGATCTCAGCAGGCCTGGGTCAAATTCTGGCTCTAGCACACAGTAACTGGTGACTGTTAATGAGCTGCTTAGCCTCTCTATGCCTGAGTGTCCTCATCTGTGGAATGGTGACAATAGCAGTGCCTGCCTCATAGGTTTATTGTGAACGTTAAATGAGATAATTCATCTGAAGAATGTGGCAGAGCACCTGTTTGTGATACAAAGGTTTACTTAATATCATCATTATTATTATCATTTGGGGGGGGGGAGGGTGGTAACAATAGGACATTCCAGAGCCTTGCACAGTTGGCTGTGGAGCCTGAAGTGTAGCCTCCTCGCTCTTGGACGGGGAGAGGCTCAGCAGATTCACGGGGAGGGGTGGGGCTGGCTGCAAACAGCCCATCTTGCTGATGCTTTACAGCGGAGGCTGGGCAGGGCCGGGGGAGGCTGGCAGTGGCTATTTTTTTGGTGGTTGTTTTGTTTTTTACACGTTGAGAAGATTGCTGCAGTTATCTGGAAATCTATTGCTCGGGCCAAAGCAGGATTGCGTGATACAATTTAAAAGGCCGGCAGCTGCATTTCATCCTTTTCACAAGAAAATAACCCCTTACTCCAGTGAAGCTAAAAATAAAAATGGCAGTACATTTGGCAACCCTGCTTCTTCCTTTATTACCTCAGCAGTATCTGAATAAAATGTCTTATTAAGCAAGATATAAGGGCAATGAAAGGGAGAGTAAGTCAAATTAGTTGACATCTAAAGCTTGGTGCATCATGTACAGCGAGGGTAGTTACTGTTTAGTAAAATGGATTTAATGCTTAATATAAATGCTGATATTTAGATGGCTATATTTTGGGCAAGTGTGGTGGCTTTTGAGCCAGTGGATCTCGGTTTAGGACCTACCCTGCCACACACTACCGTGCGGCACCGGCTGATCCACGCTCTCACCTTGGCCCCGCTTTCTCCACGTGCTAACTGAAGGTGTTTTCTGGAGCCCAGTGTCTCTGTGGCAGGATCTCAGGGCACCTGGGGAGGGCGACCATAAGCAGGGGCCTGGATACCCACAGCATTCAGACGGGGGCAGCGGTGCCTCTGCTGGCTTCACATGCTAGTGTCATGGGTCAGATTCCCTTTGAAGAAAGGCTGGCACCCCTAGAAAATCAGTTTCAGAACCACCAGGTTGGATTATTTCTAAGATGCCTTGCAATTCCTACTTGTCAAAGTTCTGTGATGCCTAAGAAGGAGTTGGCTGTGGGAGCACATGGGCCCCTTTTCAGCTCTACTATCGTCCATGGTCTAAAAGACTTCAGTGCCCAGGGGGCCCGGCAGTGCCCAAGAACCCAGCGTAAGGTAGGTGTGACCAGGGAGGAGAGTGTGGCGAGCCTTTCACAAGTGTGGATGGCTGCAGACCTGTGTCTGTGCATGGGCATGAGCCCCTATCTGAGCATTTTTGATGCACGATGTGTTTGTGTGAATACATGAATATAAGTTGGTGCATAAGCTGGTAGAACCCATGTATAAAATCTGTATCTCACACACCTATAGAGAGAAGACACATGCATAGCCATACTGTGAGGCCCGTGCTCCAGGCACCATCCTTGGGCACCATGCCCGCTGCCACCGTGGTGGATTAGCTTTTATCATCATATTTAATGTGAGGAAACTGATTCTTGGAGAAGGTGAATGATTCCCCCAGGGTCACACAGCTATAATTAGCAGAGTAGAGGGATTATATTGGGTCTTTGTTTAACATATGGCTGCGGTGGTATGCCTCTAGCAGATAGATGGACACTCTTTCCTGCATTGACGTTCAGAAGGCCTTCCTGTCTGAGAGAGGATTGTCAGTTTAGTAGCTTCCTATGTTCAAAGAAAAGAGGATGGTTCATTCTCCCGAGTTGGGATCTTAGCACCAGAGACAGGGAAATTAACCATCACCTCAAAGGGCCGCTCATCTACACAGCCCTCTAGTTTCTGTGAGAGGAGGGGTGTCTCCAAAGTGCCGAGACTGCTTAGTTAGTCTTTCAGGGTTCTTGGTTTGGTCTGAGTTCCTGCTTTATTACTTTTGGGATCCTGTAGATGAGGTTTATGTCATAGGATGAGTAGGATTTATCCCAACTACATTGTCCCTCCCTTTTTGCCAAAAAATACTAACACATGGTTGTGGGCTTTGCTTAGGCCTGCCTTCTTTGAGGGCTCCCTTCCCAAACTTCTGTTGTGACAGTTGGGAACCTGTTTTAAAATAAGACTGATCAGCAACAAGTACCTGACAAATCATTCTCAGGTGCTCTTGGAAAGTAACTGCCTACAATCTCCACCTTGAGACCTTAGCAAATCTTGTTACTTTTTATTCATACTGTGAAGTGCATTGCAGACTTTATCAGTCATTCTACTTCCTTGGAATCATATGCTGAGAGGCTTTTATTCTAAAGAAAATATCATGAGAGCCTAAGTAGATAGATGCTCTGCTTCTGATGGCTCATGAAGCCTAAACATATCTAATAATAGTTCTTTCACCTGCTTTACTTAAGACTAAGATCTTTTATAAACATTCTCACAGAACCATCAATCACTGTTTGGAAATTTAAATTTTCCTAGGCAAAATGAGAATGGATTAAGGGCAGGCTTTTTGCATTGTGGAGCTTAGGCTTTTCACAGATACAGCACTTTGAGGAATTTCTTGATGCCTTATTTGATGATGAGGGGATAACGGAACCCTGGCACACTGCTGGTGGGGGTATAGACTGATGCAGCCATTTGGAGGAATCAGGAAGTATTGACCAAATCAAATATATGGACTGCATGACTTAATAGTCTTACACTTGGATTTGTAACTCAGAAAAGTTCTATGATAAGTAGACATTAGATGATGGTGATGATGATGTTGTTGTTGGTTTTAGTGATCATAACTGTTAGATGGAAGGTAATTTAGATTGCAGTTTATTGATAACTGGTCAAGACCCTTTTGGGATATAATTCTTAGTAAGCCATTTGTCAAAGGCTGAGATAGTCTTTGTTTTAGCTCCTAGCTTGTACCTGCTATGTATTCTTTCAGAATGCAATATTCATTTAGTTCATGTTGCTGCAGTCTGTACGCAGATCCTTGAATGACATCATTTTGTTCAACATTATTTTGTTATACTGTTGATGAGATACCATAGGAACTTAACTTTTGCTTATATCAATTAACCTATGGTAAATTGCTTTTGTTATATGTCATTTCACTTAAAGTCACAGGACCTATTGACAGTGTTAAGTGATACTGTATTGTGAATGTAAATGGTAATTTCTTAGAAGGGAAGTAATCTTGGACGATAGAAAAATAGAATCCCAAATCTGAGATTTGAGGTTATTTAATCTGTGCTCGCTTCAGCAGTACATATACTAAAAATAAGGTTATTTAATCCAAATCATAAGCCTAATAAAAATTCCATCTAAAATCTTCTTTATAGGTACTCTGCTTGGATTCTCCCAGAATGAGGGTGTTTGCCACGTTTAGAGTTATTAGAGCATCTCTCAAGGACAAATAATCAGACTCCAAAGTATTGGCACCATTACGCCAAGTTGCAGGATTTTTCCGACTGAATTCCTCAGACAATTCCTAGGGAACAGGCCAGGGGAAGATGACACCATTCTATTCCATCTAGTTCTAGTCACTGCAGTGATTTGCACGAGAGCCAACACTATCTTTTACTCCAAGTTCAAAACAAGTTTAAGAACCCAAGTGCCTCTGCAGGGTGGAATCACCTGTATGTAGGAAGGTAAGACTTTCTGGAGATGTCACTGTGGATAGGCACAGCAGAGCCCACTTTCAAAGTCAGAGGTCAGTCATCTCACAGGTGTTCTTGAGGAACACAAAGACAGGAAGGACACTGCCAAATTTGATCTCACCCAAACTTATACACACCTGTTTGTGTGTCTAAATTATTATCACTAATTGAGTGGCATTTTATATTAAGGTTAACCTTCAGTTCACAGAATTTCCATTGATGTAAAAATGTCTATAGTCTTGTTGAGGAGACCCAGATTCTTAGGATATCAGCTGGAGTACCACATACTATTAAAATGATGATAATAATAGATTTCCCTACCTCCTAAGTGGGGATAGAATTTCTAAAATGCTTTTGGGAATCAGTATTGTTCTTATAAGGCAGGGATCTGAATGGAAGGGATGCACGTGAAACCAAAGTGTCTTATTGTTTCATTCCGCTGAATTTCTTCTCAAGGAAATTCCCCAATAATGGTTACACCTAAATGAGACTCTTTAATAGGGAGAACCTTGAGGTTCTCTGGGGCTCTTAACATCCTCCCTCATCAGCATAATTGAGTCATCTGATTTTCCTACTGGGGAAATCCTGTCCATGGAGCTGGCTTTGCCAGCTGTGTAACCATATTCAGGGTGTTCAATGTTTATTGATTTAAGAGTCTACATTCACACATCATGATCAAACAAAAACCATTGTGCTTTATCTCATGGTTTCTCCTCACCATATTGAAGCTATGTTTGGCCACAAAATCATTAGGCATACGTATACTGCACAATTCAACAGCAAATCACAGGTTCATGAAGCTGACTTTGCTGCTATTGTGAGAACCAAGAAATCCTGAACTATCTCAATAACCAACCGTTATTATTTGTACAGTAATGAATTTCTTTGAGTTCTTATTTCCAAGCTTGATTATGTTAGTATGTATATAATCTCTTTTGTTCTTTTCCTATGACTATATTTTGCTTACAAGTCTGGAAGATAAATAAACACTGATGCTCTCTTTTGCCACATGATTTTGATTTAAAGTTTTCTAATCTGGCAGGTAAAGCTACACAAATGCAAATTGCATGTCTTGGAATCATCTCCCAGTTGTTATAATAGAAGGGGCAAGCATAGAACAGCTCGGTAGGAACTCAGCTATTTTAAACAACTAGCCTGAATTATCTGCCTACAGAAACACTTTTTAAAAATCATATTGTTTATTCCATAGATAGTCATCACTTTATCTTGGCCATTCTATATGCAATACTTCTGTGAATTTTATGCATTAAATTGACTAGAAGTTAAATTTGAGAGTCTAGAATGGATTGTAATGTTAAAGACTTAAAGAAAATGTCAAGCTACTGGGCATAATCTATCCAAAATGGTATCTATGAATATGCTTTGTAAACTATAAAGTTACCAGAACCTTCATGAAGAATTAGTCTTAATTTTTCAGAATTATTCAGGTGTAGATTCCTTTTCAAAATGACCCAAGATTCTCACAGATACTTTAATTCTAGCCCTTTATGAAATAATCACAGGTGCTCTCAATACCTGGCTTTCCAGACACTATCATTTCTGACAGTAGGTCTGAATTTAAGGAAGTTGTGGATAGGACTCTTATCTCCGCTGTCACCATCCTGATCATCGCCTTCAAGCAAATGATCAAGCTAAAAGGATAGCTAGGCTACTGGGATGTCTTAGGAGGATGCTGGAGGAGATTGACCAATGAGATTCACCAAACTCTTCATTCTTCAACCTGTCACTCCAGGTTCCACCAAGGAAATTGGCTCTAATGCATCACTAGTAGGGAAATAACTACCGACAGGATTTGAGCACCTATATCCATACCTCGATAAGGACTCCGAGAGCAAGAACATATTCACATATGCTAGATACTGTCATGGCTCCAGTATACCGTTTGCTTAAAAACATAATGAGACTTAGTCTATGTAAGAACAGTGGTTCCAGCCCATAGTAGTTTTCTGACACAATAATTGAGGTCACAGAAGATCCATAGTGCAATATAGGCCCCTGTAAGATGCCGTAGGGTCATCATGCAGATGAAGCAGTAATTCTTCTCTGGTGCTGCCTTTGCTAGAATGGTGTATCTGGTACTCCAGACCCACTATCACCACATAGAAGTAGCTTCACAAGTCCAGTGGAGGACTGATGATGATATATATGTGGGAAGATGTTAGTTAAGAAGAGGAGAATGTGGTGATATAATATTTTTTGGTGCCTTGATATTCTTGCTGAGGATACATTTTTAGGTTTCTGTAGTTGTCTGGAGAAGCTTTCACCTATGAAAGGGTTTTTGCTTAGCACCTTTTTTTTCTCCTCACACCTATACAGAATTTCCAATGTCCAGCTGTGCAGATAATATACTACACAACTGTAATCAGTAGCACTAGAACACCATCAACCATAACTACATCAGGGACCTTCTCAAGATTCCCGTAGAGTTAGTGATTGGAGGACCAAGCAACCCCTTTTCTCTTGGTTAACTCTGTAGCTTCAAGAAAGCTATCCAACAATGACAGGCCTTAATATTGACGTAAGTTGTGTGTTTGTGAGTCTTGGGGAGGGGATAAGTGGCTCCTATTGATGTAAGGAATGAACTAGGGATGAATGGTTCTATCAGTTACTTATAATTATGCTTATTAATACCATAGGGTTCCCTTTTTTCCTTTATTTTCTTTGCATGAATATGTTGGTTTTCTCAGACTCTTATTTGTTTGTCAAAAGGAGGGAAACAGACATTAAACATGCCCAGAAATTATCATCATTCCGGGTCTTATTTTGCTTGGGGTGTCTTGATGGGAAAGGGGAGAGTCCAGGAGGGGCTGGGCAGTCATCAGGATCTTGGCCACCTTTGGAGGGGTCACATCTCTGAACCCTGAGTTGAAAGCATTTATAAGGAAGGAGAAGACCTGGATTTCTTCTGTTTAGAGATTTCCTTCCAACAAAAGACGGTGTGTACCAATGCTGGAGACCAGGGTAATAATGAGAACCCGAGGCGCGGAGGCATAAACGGTGAGCCTGTGGCAGGCGGGGGAGAAAAGCCTGCTCATTGTGTAGGGCCCAGGTGCTGCCAGAGAGCCCTCTGGGGGCCTCAGCGCCCACTAAGGTGTTGGTATCAGTCCCAGGTTCACCTGAGAATTTCATAGCAACACATACTGGTTTGTTTCAGGTTCAGCAGCCTGGAGGAGGTGTGCATTTTTAGAAAATGGGTTTCTCCCTTTCCCTTTTAGAGCAATTTTTTTCCTTTAGAATTCTATATGACAATTGGAGCCAATATGCTTATAACAGGTCTTATTAAACTCAATGGGACTTTGCTCTCATTTACTACATCGTGGGAATTGTCCCTCTTGGAGTCTTCATGCTCCAGGATTTCCTGGCTTAACTGTGCTCTGTAATTGGGCGTGAAGCCTGATCCAATGTCTCTCTTGGTTTGCATGTTTCTCACAGAGAAGGGACTTGCCTACAGCCACTCCCACAGACACAGAGCTCCTTGTTCTTTTCCTCTCTACCCATCCCTATCTCCGTCACTGCACTCCTTCCTCCCCACCCCCCGATTCCCTCCAAGCATTGAAGGTCCTGAGGAAGAGGGCAGGGGTGAAAAATTTGAAACTGCCCAAGATGGATAGTGAAAACACCCTGCATAAATAAATTACAGCACAATCCCCAGATGAACAATGATTGTGTGGTTGAAGACCTGGCTGAATAAGTGTGTCAGGCACTGATTGGAAGCGTGATAAATGCAATGACCTAACAAAGGATTGACTTCTGCAGACAGGCCCCTTTTAATGGATGGAAAGGGAGGAAGCTTCATTTAGAAGGGAAAGGCTGTTTGCCGTGAAGATATGACAAAGGGGAAGTAGACAACCATTGATTTACGTTTGGGAATGACAGTTGAAAAATTCAGCAATAATCATGACAAATGAGAAGAGATGCAGTCAGAGGAAAAATGCCAATACGTTAAGCCTGCAGAGAAATGCCAAGGTCACAGAGAAAGGTTCCCAAACTTCTGGTTTTGACAACCTTAATGGAAATAATAGAAAAGATGAGGGTTCAGGTTAAAAGAAATGGCTTGGCATGAAGGGCTGCAGGTGTTGGTAATTAGTGGTGAGTCTGAAGAGGGAGTGTCAGGAAGTCCTCCTCACACCACTGGGAAGGCGTCTGTCCACAAGCAGCTGAGATGCTTCCCGCTGCTGTCAGTCCTGCCCTCCTCATGGAGCTTTGGAAAATCAAGCAAGTGATTTTAATGTCAGTAGCAACGGCAGGAAGGAAAAACGTGGGTTGGGTGTGCTTGCGATGCTTGACGGGGGATGTCAAATCAGAGGTTTTGTTCAGGCCTCTGTGGTGTGTCACCTCCTTTATTTTTCTTCTTCTTTTTTTTTTTTTTTCATCTGAAAGTCTAAGTGAGAAGGAGATGAATGTTAGGTCATCTTCTTGGTTGAGATTGGTGAGCTACCTCCTATTTATTTTTGTTATAATCTTTGTTTATAAGGCACCCAATGTGTTGTCTTATATTGCTATACTCCAATAAGAGAGACACAATCCAGAAAGTTCTATGTGTGGCTGTGAATAGGGGTTTAAAATATGTGTACATGCCTGGGAAGGAGAGGCTGTGAAGAGTCTGGAGCAGAGGCATGTGGCATGCGCATCATCAGGTCCGGGATACTGTTCTTGCTAACTCCTTTGTGAATGTGGGGGGGGTCACTTCCCTTCTCCAGAGCTCAGTCATCTCTAAACTGGGGAAAGCCTGAGGGGTGTGGAGATCATTCCTGGTGTGATCTGAGGATTCAGTATTATATCTAAACATGGTCTGTGGGTGTGAGTCTCTTTGTGTATCTATCTGCATACACAGACATGTATCTCATATGTTTATCTGCACATCTATATCTTTTATTCCCCCGGCCAAAGATTTCAGTATTTCATATCTTAACTAGAGGCCAAGTGCATGAAATTCATGCACAGGGTGGGGAGGGGTGTGTCCCTCAGCCCAGCCTGGGCCCTCTCACAATGCAGGACCCCTCAGGTAGGGTCCCTAGGCCTGGCTAGTGGTGATCAGGGCCTATCAGGGCTTTCCTTCCCCCACCCTCGCTTTTGCCACTGCTTGCCATCTGTGAGGCGCTATCCCCCCCCCCACTGGTTGCCTCCCTCTGCCAGTTGGGGTGCATTTGCTTGGCTGGCCTGGGCCTCCCTCTATGGGGCAATCCTGCAGAGGGAGGCCCCGCCCATCCGGCTGGGGCTCCTTGATTGATCACGGTGCAGAGGGTGGCCTGGGCCTCCCTCTTTGGGGCGATTGCGGAGGCCCCCACCCCTGATTGATGGCCCCCCGGCTGGTGGCCTGGGCCTCTGCAGGGCGATCGATCGCGGAGCTCCCCCCCCCCATTCCCCCGCCATCGATCACCACACAGAGGGTGGCCTGGGCCTCCCTCTGTGGGGCAATTGTGGGGCGATGGCAGGGCTCCCCGACCAATAGCATCGCACCCGCCTTGTCTGGCCTGGCACTAGTGCATGCCATAGTGTGGTTGTCGGGAATAAGTGTTTTACTTATGTCACATGCAATGTTATCAAATCATTCTGTTTACTGAAAGACTATATGACTCAAATGGAGGAAGAAGTTCTAACACCCCCAATATGCGTATATTGTGAGACCCGTTAGCAGTTCAGAGGATGACAGAGTCTTCTCCAAGGAAATTTCTCAGCTTCAGAAAACATTAGCACTATGGTTATAATTTTGCTGAATTAGTTGAAGAGAAATAAATATTTTTTTAAGAAACCTTATTTTATTTATGTGAAATAAAGTGTCAGGTAAAGTGTTGGCAAATATATCTTAATTTGTGAATAATCCACTCTAAATGAAAAATGATTTTATTTAAGTCAACCAACTCCCTTTGGATAAGCCTTGAAGAGAAGTTATCTCATTCAAAAGAATGATCCACTTTGGAGCTGAGCTGTATTACAGTTCCTCCTCTTAACCGAGTGGCTTTGGAGGCCTGTCCAGACAGGTTAAATCCTAGCCCCGTGCCACCAAGAGCATGGGGCCGTTTTTATTGAATTGTCTGGGCATGCTCAAAATGAAACAGGTGCTTTGTTTAAAAACAATGCGCCACCAACTCATGCACGTGAACCATCCAGTCGCCAAAAGCTCTCCAACTTCCATCTGCAAACACACCCTTTTAACTGTAGAAATGAAGGAGGGGAGGGCTGGGTTATAAATGAATGGGATCTGGTATTTGAGATCATCTTGAGTCTATAATGGTTTCACTTCTACCTGGGGCTGTGGAGCAGGGGTGTAAGGAAAGTGGCCTCTTTAGATTAAACATTTTCTAATCAGCTTTATCACTCATATCTGAATTTATCTTATTTGAGGAAAATGCCAATATATTAGCAGGCATGTATGATACACAAGGTGACCCTACCAACTTAATGACATAATACATTATCCTTAATGAAGTCAATATCTTGTCTTTTAGCTGTCTGTCTATTGGGGCGATTAATTGCAGTGTCATTAAAGTTAGCTCTCTTTTCATTTGAGCTTGACAAGTCGCATAAAACTAATGTTCTTAGTTATCAGCTACTGGAATAGGATGGAGGATGGAGGAAATTGTAGGACAAATAAGGGGGTACTGCTACAGCTAACTCGGAGGACTTTTTTCAGTGACTGTTTTCTTAGGTCTCTCCTCACCCAGGCTTTCTTGTTAGTTGAATTTCAAGGCAAAGCTAGACAGCTCTTATTTCCACCTGGGCTTGGGGTGGGGAAAAGAGGGAACTGGTGAGAATTTCACCCTATTTGGGAGACTTTGAGCTGTTTAGTAACAGGAGCTTGATTACTGGAAGGGCTTCTCCCCTAAATAAATTTGCCAAGTTACCCCCTGAACCGATGTACGTGAGCTGGTAGCCTGAGAGAGGATGCGATAAAGAAAGGTTGAAACTGTATTTTCATTTAGCTTTGAAGTTTTTTAAATTTAATGGAATCCCTGACAGAAGGGAAGATTGAGGGTAGAGAAAGGGATTTGTGTCCGAACCACACTTTGCAAATGATTCTAATAAACACAGCTAATCATGAGCAATATGGGAGCGATAGCGCCTGGCCCACTGCTAATTGTGAAGGCACAGAAAGCCTCACTCCCTGCCTTCCCCCTACCTCTGCAACCACGAGGCAGGATGGCTGTAATTTACAGTGTGTTATCTTTGTCTATAGCGGCAAGATGATATGAAGTAAATCAAGGTACGAGTAATGAAAGACTGAGAATTTATTCCTTGGAGCACACTTTAAAGTGTAGTATCTGTTATAGTGGCACTGCCTGAAGACCCTGAAATGAGACTTGGATGAAGGGCAATAAAGCAGCATAGAGGCTCATGTTAATGTTGTTTGTCTGAGGTTAGTAATTGGGTTCCACTGATGAGTTGTGTGAAGACAAAGTGAGAATCCCAGCTAGTATTGTAAATCTTACATTGTTGGAACAAGAAGCAATCCTAACAAATATTGATCCTCCCCGTGCCCAGAGGCGAGGAGGAGAGCAGCGAACTGCAGAGCGCTGGCTGGCTTCAATAGCACCAATTACCTCTGTGAAGCCAGCGCTCTGCATGCAACCCCAGGGTGGCCGCACACGCTGAATTAGCGATGATTAGGCTTCTTAGATGGTTCCCCCCCCAAATCACGCAGGCTTAGCATTCTGTCTCAATTATCCTTGCGGCCCTTAAAAACATATTTTGTGGGAGCGATTCCTTCCAGTTATTAGAGGCCCTGGTCAGATGTGGATGCCAGATACGAGTATATACATGGCTGGACACTGCCTTATACACAAGGGGGCCAGAGTGAATGCCTTTGCGTTTGACCCTGGCAGGATATAGCCTTCCACTTTGAATTTCACTGCCCAGTGCCACGTTTGGGGGGCCCGTACCCCACATGGACTGGACTTTGTTGCTGTGTTGTTGTTTATTTCCCCGATTTGTGGTGAATTTATGTCCTAAGGATCCTTGCAGAGTTGAACTCCCGGGAGAAAAGGTATCCCCGGCTCTGTGTTTTGGGTCCTGGCTTCCCATTCTCCATCTGTAATGTGAAGGCTTCCTTCCTTGGAATCTTGCCTGAGCCTCACTGGGAAGAAGTTGGCCCCAGGACAGAGAGTGCTGACAAAACCTGGGAAGGTCACACCTTGCTTCTCCCAGGAGGTGAGCACTTACTCTTAGCAGCCCGTGGTTCCTGCTCCCTGTACCATCACCTTTGGCTGTGAGCTTGCAGGAGCTGCTCTCAGAGGACAATCTGTAGGCGAGACCTTGACTTTGGGATGGTTTGGAAAAGGTGATGTTTGGCCCTTGGGCCCCTGTCCCTTCCCCCCTCAATACTGTATCAGCTTTATTCATGCTGCCCAGCCCAGTGGCCTCTACTGGGGAATGAACCATTCCTGGGGAACCTCAGAGCATTGCTTTCTGATATGAAACTATGACATATTTATGCACACATGTGCCTTGAGGCAGGCAGGCAGAGAATAAGGGTTTGAATAGAGAACCATGCACTTTCTGGAAGTAAAGTTGGGTCTAGGGTATATTTCTAGGACTCCCTGACACAGTAATTAATTAGGTAATTAATTCTACAAATGTTTATTGAGTGTCTAACTCAGTGCCAAGCAGTGTTCTGGATGCACCATCGTAGAAGATGGAGTTTACATTCTAGTGGCCGGGGTGGTGGTAGTGAAGGCATGTGAGCTAACGTGGGTGATTTCTGATTATGGAAACTGTAGAAAGCATAGAGCTATTACCACACTGAGGGGCTTGGGATGGAGAGTGGGCTTCTTTCATGAGTTTGGTCTGAAAAGGCCTGTGTTCTCACACTGCACACCAGACCTTGGAGCCAATGATCCCTCTCTACACCCCCACCCAGGCTTACCTGTGCCCGTGTTCACACTGTTTGGGGGAGACCTGAAATGCCTTGCACCCCACATGTCTCATTTCTGTTTATTTCCCAAGGCCCGGCTCAAAGACCATCTCTTCTGTGAAGCTGTGCTGGTTCTCTCAACTGAAACTGGGTGTTTATACTCAGCGTCCCTGTGTGCATCCCATCCTCACTCTCCTCTGGCACTTGGAACTTTCTCCCTTGCATTATAGTAGCTCATGTGTTGCTCTCAGCTCCGCTCCTTCCTTGCCTGTGAGATCCTTACATACAGGAACCATGTGTAGTTAATATTTTGTTCCTTATAGCACCCAACAGTGTCTTATACCTCGTAGGCACTCCATAAGTAAATGAGAAACTTATATGGAAGAGCTAGGAAAATTTATAGTTATGTCTGTGTGTGGCGGGAGGGGGGCTTTTGAGATTGTCTGAAGTTTGATCTGATACATAGAAATGGGTTAGTGAAGCACTGATTTACTGTTGCACAGGTATTTCACTGAGTGGGTTTATTATATCTGACTGGACTGGTGATGCCTGCCTTCCTCTCCAGGCAACAAACACATTGTGGGAAGGATTGTTAACTTGAAGGTTGTAATAAAACCTTTACAACTCTGAACAACAAGCATTGATGTCTGCTAAGGGCAAACAAATACAAAAAAAAAATGGTTCCATTGTTGAAAATGGTTTGACAATGTTTAAAAAAATAATTGGTCTGTAAATACCAATAAGCTCATCAAATGCAAACTAGCTGCCTTATGGTTCTGATGGAACCTTCACCACCTGCAGCCAGCCATGTGCTCTGTGGGCCAGTGTCTGCTCTTTGGACAAGGAAAGGGGCATAAGTGAGCCAGCCCTTGGCCCGCTGGCTCCTGAGACACCTCAGAGGATTAAGTAACTAAGGACTGTTAAGTGGTCTGTGAAAAGAGAGTGCTCTATGAAGTGTTATTGTTGGGGCTGTTAAAAATGGAAACTGACTTTTAATTTAGAAAGAGAATACTCAGTGTGAAGAGGGGTAGGTGTAAAGCTTTTATCACCACTTAGCTTTGCTGCGCTGCTTAGCTATGGTGTTGGCACCATGGTTTGCTGTCCTAGGAGTCCACTCACCTGCTCAACAGGACTTAGGAAAGATGCCAACATCTCATTGGCATGGATCTATTCTGGTCTCTTTCTTGTGTCACAACCTCTTGGTTGGATCTGTGACTTGATTGGCCTTGGGTTGCCTGCCATTGACTGGAATTTCAGAGCAAGAGTCTTTGCCCGGGATCCATCTGGCTGGATGATAGAGTATCTTGTGATCTGGTAGCACCAGGAAGCCCCTGGGTGGCTGCACAGACCACAAACAACTTGCAAAGGCCCTCCTTCTATTTCTTGGGAAATGGGACTCATCTCCTTTTCCATTCCAATGATAATATTCAGCTTCTATTATAAAGTTCTGATTTCACCAGTTATTCCCAGGCTTCTCATTCACATTTTACGTTCTCTAAGTCACATTCATGCGGGATGTGTTTGGGAGGTTTAAAATACATTGTTATACCTCCACAGTCTGTGTTATTATTTCATCTCTTATGTGTTTTGTATGTAAGTTTTAATCACAGTGTGTAGGATTTCCTTGGGCAAGTCCTCATTTTAACATGCAGTGCTTTGAATGGGAAGGGGGCTTGCTGGTCTCCTTTTCCTTTGGCTCCTCAGACTCCTTTGATAGGCAGCTCTCCCCAGCAGCAACATGCAACCTCTTCAAGAAAGGAGCCCATAAACTCAATATTTATCATACAAATGCAGTGATGTGTCTGCATTTTTATGACCCTGCTAAGTGGTGAGTGTTCATTTGTGCCACCTCACCCCAGATGCCCATCCTGAGGCTGAGCTGTTTATCATGCTCTCCTCTCCTTCCCAAAGCCTGAACAAGGAGCTTGGGACCACTATAAACATGTTCCCTTTCATTAAAGAGGAAATTATTATCATATATTTTTGTAATAACCAATAACATTTCAAATTACTCACATTTATGGCTTATAATCAAGCTTATGCTTAACCTCTAATCCTCATGAAGCTGGTAACGATGAACTCATTAGTTAACCACTTAGGGGAAGTTAAGGGCAGGTAGAAAGCCACCTGACCAGTAATCAACCAGACAAGAAACTCATTTCTGAAGTTGATATTATAAACACCAATGCTTGGCAACATTTAATTGGTAACGACTGAGGTAAGTCCTGTTGGTTTTGTGGTGATGCCTTAGAAGATTTGGCCTTAGTCAACTTCCACTGGTTAATGTGCTGGATGGTGAAGGATTGCTCCCTGGGACTTCAAGTGTGGGGTCTTTGTCCCTGAAAATGAATATTTGGGGAGATTTGTTGCAACACAGTTCATGGCTAGCACTTGAAGACTCACAGAAGGTGTTCCTACCCCTGTAAGGATGTGTTCTGATGATGGTCTTCTGTAGACTCTTGTATGAAGTCCCATCATCCATGTATCTGGGGTGCTGTGGGATATGATTTACTGTGATGCTACATGTCATGTACTTAGATTAGCTTTTGAGTTGACTTACTTGTTTGGAGGAGAAATGGGCCAGTTTGTGGTCAGGGAAGCTTGGCCTGCCAGAAAGATGAGAGTAGGTTCAAGGGAGTGTGGTTCCAGGATGGCTTTTCTTTAACTAGGGGATATAGTTAAAGGGCTATGAATTGGATGGCTTAGCAGGAGCATTCATTGATGCATTCAGAAAGCAAGGAATATAAGGTAGAATTATTAATTTCACTCTCATTTAACTGCTTTGAGGATTATATGTTTAAAACTGATTTTAATTGTTAAATTATCCTACCAGAAATCTATTATTATCACTCATTTTGATGCCAGCAACTCTATAGACCGTCTCTCATTTAATCACCTCAACAGCTCTATGATAGAATTATTAAGTGACCTGCCCTATGTTATACATCTCACAGCCATCTATAACTAGTTCTAATATCAAAACTCATGTTCTTAACTCATGTACTTTTCTCTTACCTATATGTCATTAGAGAGAAAGATATCCCAAACAGGTGGAGTTCACATGGACTTTCTGTCTGTCATGTAACCAAGACTGTTATTGATGTCCTGTGATATATTGGCTGATATATTGACTGCAATGGCCTATTGGGAGCTGTTGACATATTATTAATCCAAATTAAACAAAGACATTTCCTGATGATGTGCTATTAAAGATTATTTGCAGTTGATTAGAAGTAATGGATAAGAGATTGGCTGTAGCTATTTGCTATCATGGAAGAGTAAGGGAGCCTTAGGGTAGTTATCTAGCTCAGGGGTGGTAGTCTAAGTGCAATAAAAGTTATTGAATGATAATTTATTGAGGACCTGCTACACGCCAGCTATGATTGTATGCTCCAATGCCTCACACATACATACAGTATAATCACTATACTATAGTGAAAATTTTTTGCTTTATATCAATATATCTTATTAAAAGAAGAATAAATATTGCCTTTACATTTGATTGCATATTTTCCATTTCCAGTGCTCTTCATTCTTTTTAATAGAATAGCAATCCATCTGGTAATTTTTCTTTACAACCTTAAGAATTTTTTCGAGTTTTTTTTTTTATAATTTGTGTTCTTGCCAGCAAATTCTCTATTTCTGATTATCGAAAGCTATATTTATATTTCTTAGATTTTTGGAGAATATTTTCATTGAATATAGAATTCTGGTTTGAATTCTATTGGTTCAACCATTTAAAGAGGTCATTCCATTGTCTCTGGCCACCATTGTTTCTCATGGGAAGTCAGTTGTCAGTTTTAACCATTGTTTACCTGTATGTATCTAATGTATCATCTTTGCTTTCAAGATTTTCTACTTAACTTTGATTTTCAGAAATTTGACAGTAATGTTTGGAGGTATAATTTGCATGGATTTCTCTAAGTTTCTTGTATCTGCACATGTATTTTTTTAAAATTTGTTTTTACTAAATTTAGAGATTTTTTGGCCATTGATCTTCATACTTTTTCTGTCTCACTTCTTCCTTTTTTCCTACTGATACTCTAGTTACATGTATGTTAGACCATCTTAAATTGTTTCACAGGTCACTGGGTTTCTGTTTATTGTTTTGTAAAATACTTTTCCTCTTTCTTTCTGGTTAGATAATCTCTATTGGTCTACTTTCAATGTCACTGACATTTTAGTTTCCCATCTACAGACTTTCATTAAGGTCAAGTATATATTTTTTCATTTTAAATATTGGGCTCTTTAGTTTCCAAATTTAACTTGTTTAGTTTTTAAAACAATTTATTTCTCTGATAAGATTCCTTTTCAGCCCATCTGTTTATTCATTTTATGTTGCTTAAGACCTTGGTATATTACAGCTATTTTAAAGTACTTGTGCATTAATTCCTCATTCTAGGTGGTCACAGGGTTAGTGCCTATTGATTTTTTTTTTAAACCTTGACTGTGAATCATGATTTCCTATTAGTTAGCTTGTCAGGTAATTTACTATTGTATCCTGGACATTATGGGTGATACATTGTTTAGACTGATAGACTAATTTCAGTTACTTAAAAACTACATATATAGCTTTTGTCACTATACATATATGTTTTTATTCTAGTAAGCAAGTAACTTGGATGTGCTCAAACTTGGATGTAAGTCTTTTTCTTGTTATATGCAGCAGCTGAGATCTCTAGTCAACTCTTTCAGACATCCGATTGTTCTTAACTCAGCTTCTTGTAATCTTCCCAGCATATAGGCAGTTCAGGGTCGCCCAAGGATTTGGTTGTAAGTTTTTTTGCAGATTTTGGAACATCACCCTTCAGTGTTCTTTCTTTCTGGAATCTCTCATCTAACTTTCTAACTTCTATCACTGGTAAGATCCATCTCCTGACGCTTTCATCCACTAAGACTATGATTTTCTATGATTATGTTTTAGCCACTCGGCCCTACAGACTTCTGTTAAGACACAACTTCCATCCAGTTTCTACCCGTTTTCTGTTGCTTTTCAGTGATTTCACATAGTAGTTTTTAAAAAATATTTTCTCCCAAATTCACCATCATTATCTATGGGAGGGGTTAATCAAATATATAAATGACTCTGTCATTACGGGAAGCTGAAATTCAGATCGTCTCCTTATTGAAGGGAAGCCAGAAATGTAGATTATTTACATGAAATCTCTTGACTATACATTGTAGGCAGCTACGTTGATATATAAATATCATACACACACATGCACACACACACACTAATCATGCCTATGCATCATGTTCAGCCCCCGTTTTCAGATTTTGCATTAGAACTAGTGTTTCTGACTCAGCCAAATGCATTCTCTGTCAGGCCAAGTTAACATTCTTTTCCTCTATCTGTTAGAATAGGCAACTTCTCAGCTGGTCTGATACGGGGAGGTATCAGAGTAATCCTTGCAGAGTGTGGGGAAGTAATAAAGCCAGCTGGAGAAAGAAGTGCCATGGCAGGCAGTTATTGGACTGCTTTCTTCTCTTCTGCTTGGTCCACTGAGTGTTTTTGGCACAGTGAGGTCAGGCAGACTGGTGGGCTGAGTCCAGCTTGCCTCAGATCATTCTTATATTTAAGGTTGCCAATTCTCCCCCGGGCCTATGTGCGCTGTTTGATATTTTTCTAATCCAAAGCATTCTCATTCTGGAGAACTTTCTCCTGAACTCTATCTTTTCACCAAATGTCATTGTGACCCTCTGCGGCCAGCCGTGGAGCATGTGGCTGCACCTGGGACCTTGGGATACCTCCCTTGGAAATGGCAGATTTAGGACCAGGCAAGGAATTGGTACATCAGCCGTAAATCCTGAGAAGGATAATGCCAGATTCATTTGGCTGCTGGTGTGTGATTTGTGGGTGTGTGAAAGGTCTCTGAACCTCTTAGAAGGCTATGATGAGAGAAATGTGATTTAGCCTGCCCATCCCAGCTTCTTGTCGGGCTTTGGGTATGCAATAAGTAGGCAGTTGGAAACATTATTAATTATCCTATCTAATAATAGACAAACACGGTAATTGACCCTACCTTCACTATGCCTCCCATTGGCTAATCAGCGAGATATGCAAATTAACTGCCAACAAAGATGGCGGTTAATTTGCATAGGGAGGCGCGAAGGGGCGGAGCGAAGACTGAAGGCGGCTCCCGTTAGGGCAGTGAAGGCTTGAAGGCGGCTCCGGGTGGAGCAGCAAAGACTGAAAGTGGCTCCAGCATGAGCGAAGGCCTGGGTCCCGGGTTCTGGAGGAAAACCGATGCCAGCAGCCAGGGGAAGGGAAGGCCTATTGCATGAATCTTTTCATGCAACAGGCCTCTAGTTATTAAATATTTGGACCTTTAGGTCTGGTCCTTTCCAATTTTATTTAATTAGTAATGTTGTTTTTAAACTCCAATTTCCCCATTCTGGGTTCCTGTCTTCTACCGTCATTCCCTCCTGCCCACTGCAGTCTTCTCATTCCCTTATGCTCTCTGTCACTCGCCTTAGCCAAGCACTCACTCTCAGGCGAGCTTCTGATGTTGGCCACAGAACACCAGCTTGGCAACACTTCAGAACTGGAAGAGACTTTCCAGGACTTATGGTTCAACACCTTCATGTTACATCAGAGGAAACTGGGCAGAGAGAAGGCAAGTCACCTAAGCTGTATAGCTGGTTAGGAGCAAGACACACCTGGAACTCTGGTGTTTAGACCCATCCACACCAGTCCAGTACTTTTCCTCACTTCACTATAGCATTTTCTCTTTGCCATGAAACTGAGGCAGAATATTTTCTCTAGAATAAAAATCCTCTCCACCCCAGATGAATGATTCACCTCACATTCTCCTGCTTTGAATTCTGGTGTTGTACTTGTTTGAACCATATAAAATTGCCAGTATTTGATCACTTTTGAACCTACAAAAATGTTTATTTCATACTAGAGGCCAACGCACAAAGATTCGTGTAAGAATGGGCCTTCCTTCCCCTGGCTGCCGGCACCGCCTTCGCTCTGGCCAGAGCCGCCTTTCTGCCTTCGTTCTGGCTCAGAGCCACCTTTCTCCCTTCCCACACTTCCCAGAGGCCCAGAGTGGCTGAGGCGTGCGAACGCCTGCATGCCCAGCCCCTGGCTGCTCAGCACCTGCATATGCAAATTAACCCGTCATCTTTACTGGGTTAATTTGCATACCCCTGATTGGCTAGTGGGTGTTGCGAAGGTATGGTCAATTTGCATCTTTCTCTTTTATTAGTGTAGATGGTTCAACCAGATACTTAGATTTGACAAACAGTACATGTAGATTGTAAAAAGCCCAGGCCATCTAGCCCTTTTCTTTGGGTGATAGTTGGTTTGGGGGGGTTGCTTGGTCAAGGTGACTGCAGCATAATGCTGATGAGCTCAGTCATAGGTCAGAGGGTTGTGCAGGCTTCTGATCATCTCTCTTCCTACTTCCTCATTGGCAAACCCCACTCTAGGCAGCCACCTGAACAGTGATGTTCCTCATGGGGCCATGGATGGTCAGTGTGGAGGCTGGCCTCTCATTGGCTGCTGTGGCGCCAGGAAAGTAAAGGGCTCTCTGATGTCCTTTAGCCTGACTTTCCATCTCAGGTCCAGTCCTCTGTAGCTAGATAACCATGGACTTAAGTTTTTAAGTTCTTTGGGTTTTAGTTTTCTCATATTGAAATTGGGAGTGAAAGAATTTTTTTCATGATTTGTGAAAATTAGGTCACAATATACAAAAGTACTTGGATAGTGTTGGCATTTAGTAGGGGCTCAATAAATAGATATTTTTAAACACAAACGCACACACACACACACACACACACAAACCCACCCTTCATGGTACCAGGTTGTAAAGCCAGTAATGTCCCTTCTGACTCTGCACAGCACCTTGTGCCAGTTCATAGGTCTCTCCCCTTCCTGCCCATCAATTCTGAGCATTATAACTGGCTGTTTCAATGTTTTCATTAGATGATTGGATTCTATGGGAAAAGTTTATCTTCCCCAATATATTGTGTTTTCGTTGATGGAAATGATATCTTTGGGACCCCTACGGTTCCTACTACAGCTCTAGGTTGCGAGCAGGGCCTGGAATGAAATACATAGGTGAATAAAACAAGCTTCCTGTAGACTGGATGGTAATGTCTGACACTGGCACCCTGTATGTCTTTTGTGGGACATGCTGCTTCACCCACAGACGAGCAGGGGATTGCGGCCAGGCTGTGGTTGCCCTGTGATCACCCAGCACTCTGTCCCTAGCAGGGTAAGAACTGATATCCCCATTATGTAGCATATCATGAAATGAACATTATTGTTAAGGACAGGACATATTAGTGGTATCTTTTATTACACAGTCTTCATTATAAAAGAACAGCTCTTGCTAAAGTAGTCCCCATGTGATTGGTAGTGGGACATTGTTCTTGTGCTGTGGGCTCCGATTAGGGCTGAGAGAATGCACTGTTCCTGCCTGTTATGTCTGTGGGGAAACAAGGCAGACCCTGGCAGAATAGATGAGCATATGTTGGCAACAGATTAAAAGGACCGGTGTAAAGTCCATTAATAATTCTCATATTTGGGATTTGCTTTCTACTGTACTTACCGAATCTGAAACACTTAATCTCTCCTGGGTGAGCCCCGCGGAGAGAACCTCTCTCCCTCGCTGAGTGATAGGCCTGGGTTTTCCGAGACGGAGCATTTGTCTGTCAGGGCCCATGGCTGCTGTGCTGATTTACTTGCCGTCAGATGATGTTGGTGTCCGGTTGGTGATATAGCCTCGCTGGATATGGGGAAATTTGTTACCTTTAGCTTTGACAGGAAGATAATTGCTGATGGTTAACAGAACTGAGCCAAATCCATTGGTTTTTCAGTAACGTAAGCATGGGATTGGCTTTGAGAACTCAGCTTTTCCCTTCATAAACTTCAATTCCAGGCCGTGTGTGTGTGTGTGTGTGTGTAAAATGTGTGTGCATGCTTGTGTGTATCTTGATGGAAATACACCAGATTTCTCTCTCTCTTTTTTAGCTAATAACAGCATAATGGCACAAAGAAAAGGCATTAGTGGAGGGCTGTGTGTGTGTGTGTGTGTGTGTGTGTGTGTGTGTAGGAGGGGTGTCCTGAAAGACCAGAGGCAGCCAGCCATTTGCAAAGGAGGTCATCAGTGGAACATTGTTTTGTTAGGTACCTCCCCTGAGAATACATAAATCTAGGCCTCCGTCATGTGGCTTGCCAATTTTTCTTCACACCGAGCAATCAAGAGATTGGTTCGACAATGCTTTGTGATGTTTGAGCCTCGAGAGCTGCTCAGTAAGTCTTAAAAGCATGGGAACAAGCTCAGAGCACCCAGGGGACAGACGTGCGCTTCACAAAGCACTGGTCAGGTTCTGGACCTGGGAGGCTGACGGCTCATCCAGTCGCGGAAGAGAGGGCCAGGAGCAGGTCACAGGGTATATTTGGGGAGTCTCTAGAAGGAGCGTGGAGAACAGAATGGAGCTATTCTTTAGCCCCTCCTCTTTCATCCTCTGGCCATTAGAAGATGGGCCCCTGGGAAGCCCAATGTTATGATTCTCTCCTTTAGAGACCTGAGTTTGGAGTTTAGGAGGATCTACCTCAATAACTCAGCAGGCTTTGAATGTGTCACTAATGAACTACAGGGAAGCCTACTTTCTGAGGAACTGTGCTTTGATCTGCAAATGCTATGTGCTGAGAGTATCTCCCTTTTCTTCTGCCCTTTAGAGGGTTTCTAACCTGCCCCAAGATGTTGGAAAGAAGGCTGGAAGTGTGGATATTGTCAAGACTGTTATAGATTGGTGTTACAACTAATTTTTTATATTTTTATTGACTTCAGAGAGGAAAAGAGAGGGAGAGAGAGATAGAAACATTAATAACGAGAGAGAATCATTGATCAGCTGCTGATAGGCTGCTTCCTGCATGCTCCCTACTGGGGCTAGAGCCCGGGACCCTTCCGTCCTTAGGCCGACACTCTATCCATTGAGCCAAACCAGCTAGGGTGGTATCATGACTTTTTATTGGCAACAGGAATCTGTTCCTGAAAGCCCAGAAAGCTCTAGTTACAGGAGAGGGCCTCCTGGATCAACATGTCTGGAGGGGGGAAGAGCCCTTGCCAAGATGCCAGGATTTGTAAGAGGAAGCAGATGTTGACCTCCCTCTTTAGTCTTAGGTATGAATGACTGTGTGCTTTGGAGGCTGAGCTATCACCCTTCCTCACCCCTCACATCCATCTGGTCATCAAGCACTCATAACCCTTTGCCAATAGAGTTCTCATTGCTCTCGCTCTTTCCCTTGCTATAGCCGCTGCCCTTGCCAACACCCTCATCACTTTCTGCTTTGACTTTTGTGCTGGGGCCTCAGCTAGCTTGTGCCTTTACTTCCCTTCCCTGGAGCATATCCTACTGACTGGTTCAGTACTTAACTTTCTAGGACCTGGATCTGGCCTCAGAGCTCTGACAGCAGTTTCCTGTTTATCTCCTGCGACCTCCTGCCTAGCTTGCCCCGACCTCCTCTTTCACTGCAGACTGTTGTTCATTCCAAACACTCTGTGCCTGTCCTTGTGAGATGTTCACTTCCCTCATCCCTACCCATTAAATTCCCTTATCAATCTAGTTCCCCTGATTGAAATGAAGTTCCCTTTGGGGATCATTGCTAACAATACTATGTGCTGCGCACTCATGTCTCTGTCGCTCACTAACTGGTGAACCGCCTTGAGGGCCAGAGACATGTCTTACTCTGCTCTGCCACTCCGCTACCTGGCACTGCCCTTGTGCACAGTGATCGCTCCGAACACTTAGTGAGTGAGTGAATGGAGTTAGAGTCGATGAAAGCCTTGGTAGACAACTCAATTGTTTATTGCTCATGTACGGTAAATTCCTAATTCATTATTTAAGGTGGTTCTTTATTGAGAACCTTGTGTGCATATATCAGTATTTCATCCAGGAATAGGGAAGATGATCCATGCCTCACCAAGGTAGACACCACCAATCGGTCACGCATCCTCTCTCAGCGAGGTCTGACACTTTCTGTGAATTTTGCTCCACGTATCACTCCTGGAAGCGGTTCCCCATCCTTTGGAGTTAGCACTGGAAGTGGAACTGTCCTGCCATCCCTAGCGCAGTTCCGGTGAGAGGTCCTGAGAAGGCTGATATTGTTCTTTCTCAAGGGTACTTGCAGTTCACTAAGGAGATTAAGGAAATATTTTTAAGTGCTTAGTATATAACATTTAGATAATAATACAAGACACTAAATGATTCAAAGCTAAATGAGTATGGGAAGGCACAGACAGTAAGTATCGGGAGTTTGGAAAGTGAGAGAGCATGCAAAACCAGTGCAAGCTGAGAAGACTTCCTCTAAGAGGTGGGTCTGAGGGCCAGAGGAGGTTGGAGGACAGCCTAGGGCAGGGGGAGAAACAGCAGAGCAGCTACTCAGCAGACACAAACTGAAGAGAGAAGAGCTCTGTGTTCTTTTCTCACGATCGGTTAACCTCTGTCAGTGGAGAGGCCCGAAGTCACAAGGGCCTGGGACACTACAATCACATTTCTTTGCCTTGCATCCTATTGAAGAACTCCTTTTAAAATGCTTTACTCTGAACAATCATTAAAAAAGCATCATTCTTAAAATCTGCCCTTAAGCCCAGATCATCTTTCCCTGTTTATACTCTCTGGGCAGTGAAAAACAGGAATATTTTTGTGTTTGTTCTGCTCTCCATGGGTAACCTCACTTCCTGCGTGATAAACACACATTTGAAAATATTGATTTGCTGCTGCCCCTTTGAAAAGCTAAAGAAGGCTGACCTCTGCCTCGGCGTCCTCAGACGTGAATGTTTTAGACTGACCAGCTGACCCCGCAAGGCTGGGAAACGGTACCCGGGGCCCTGGAGGGCCTTCCCGGAGAACCGAGGATGTAGTGGTGGCAGCTTGGCAAAGGCTGAGAAGCGGGCCTTTAAAAAATGTTGTATGTCCATGGCTCATATCGAATGACTTTCAAATAGTGCCTAGGCCCTACGAAGAGGGAAATCTCCATCGTCGAGTATGAGAGGAGAATCACCCCAAGAGAAGTGCCATTTTGCAGACATGTCTCAGAACCCCAGGTTCCCCCAGGCCCAGGGTGTAAGATGGCATGTTGTGCCTTAAAGTTTGCATCTTCCTCCTGCTGCCCCCACCCCACCCACTGCTCCTCGTTTTATTTTCTTTCCCTGGTTTTACCACGGTGTGACCTCCTGTTGTATTTTTTTCTGAATGACAATGAAAGTAATTGAAAATATTGATTGGCAGTACAGTTAAGTTGTCAACACAGCCATTTAATTTGTCAGGAGGACTTGTTAAATTGTCAAAAATCATATAAAAAACTCCTTCAGTCACTGATGATATACATTAGAGATGTTCATGAATCAAATGGGCCATTTTGGAGATAAGTGTTGAAGAGAAATTCTGAAATGGTTTTCTTCAGATACGCTTGTGTCCTGTCCTTTTTTTTCTTATCTCTCTCTCTCTCATCACACATTGCAAAGGCTACTTTGGCAAGTAGAGGCCTCACTAAGTGTGTCGGATGGCACAATGAAGATCATTTTATAACAATTTCATTTAGCCCAGCGGTTCTCAACCTGTGGGTCATGACCCCTTTGGGGGTCAAACGACCCTTTCACAGGGGTTGCCTAAGACCATCGGAAAACACATATATAATTACATATTGCTTTTGTGATCAATCACTATGCTTTAATTATGTTCAATTTGTAACAATGAAAATACATCCTGCATATCAGATATTTACGTTACGATTCATAACAGTAGCAACATTACAGTTATGAAGTAGCAACAAAAATAATTTTATGGTTGGGGGTCACCACAACATGAGGAAATGTATTAAAGGGTCGCAGCATTAGGACGGTTGAGAACCACTGATTTAGATGATCCACGGCTTAGAAGTTTCCTTTTTGTTTCATATTTAAAACGTGGGTCTTGGGAAGTTTGTTTTTTGTTTCTATTTTCTTTTAGAGAAATTGTCGTTTAGGGGCTGTGGGCTCTGGGCTCTGCCAGCCCTGTCTGAGGGTGGGCAGGCTTCATCCAGCTTCCTGTCCAATACTGGGGACACTGCTGTACCCTTCTTGCCTTTTCACTGTTTCTTTATTCCTGAAGGAATCCTGTTCCCTAATGGAATTGAACTTAGCTTTATTTAGATGAATTTGAGAATGCGCTATTTGCTACCCATTGATCAAAATGAGTCAGGTTGTTCTTGGTATTATTAGTCTTTAGCTCTGTTTAATGTAAGAGTGTATAGAGTTCAGAAATTCAACTTTCTCTTGCTTAAGGGAATGAAGGGCTTTGTTGGAAGGCTGCTTGGGTCACTCCCATAGTTCACAGGAGGGCTAGCATGGTGGCACAATTCTAACAGTGGTCCCCAGCCCTGGCAGGTGTGGCCCAGTTGGCTGAGCGTCATCCCATGCGCCTAATAGATGCCGATTCAATTCCCGGTCAAGGCACATGCCTGGGTTGCAGGCTCAAACCCCAGTGGGGGGGCACATGGGAGGCAGCAGACTGATATTTCTCTTCCTCTCTCTCTACAATCAATAAAAACATATTTTTTAAAAAATAAAAATGCCCCTCCCCAAAACAAAAATTCCTAAAGAATTGTAAATACGGTGTCACTGCCATGATTATGTTGTGGGATGATGCACCGGGGACCTTAAACCAGGGAAGATTATCCACGCGGCCCTAATCCAATCACAGGGTCCTTAAGAGACAGAGCTTTCTTCAGCCGGTGGAGGAAGAGGACGTCATAGATATTCGAAGCAAGGGAGGGGGTTGACATGCCGTTCCTGGCTTGGTGATGGAGGGGCTCCTGTGAGGAGGTGTTCGGCTGCTCTAGAAGCAGAAAGTGGGTCCAAGAGGTGGCCAGGAAGGAATACCAGGTGTCAGATCTATGGCTGCAAGGAACCAGATTTTACCAGGAACCTGAATGAGATTTAAAAGTGATTTTTTTCCCCTAGAGCCTCTGGATAAGAGTCTAGCCTGACCAGTGCCTTGGTTTTGGCCTGTGATACCTCAAGTGTAGAACCCAGCTAGGGCGGCAGCAGGTGAGCAGTCCTGGGATCGCAGTCATGCATCCACTCATGTGGCCAGAAGCCAAGGTCTGTCCTTCCGTGATAGGCAGCTCCTGCCGTGGCTCATGGACACCCTCAAAAGAAGGGAATGCGGTTCTGGAAAGATGATACAATAAATGCCCACCACCAGTCATTCGTGTGGATTTTATGCTGCTGAGGTGCATGTTTCTCCACATTTTAATATCTCTGAGATGGGGATGAGTCTTTTCAAGCCACGCCTCCTTATGAAAGAAAGCTATGGCCAAAGTCTCCCCTACATATGCCTCTGCCTGTGCCGGGGCAGCTGGCAGTTATGGTGGTGACTCCTCTGAACTGTAACCTCTATTGTTTCAGTCAACAAACCCCTGGAGGAAAGACCATGTGTCTGGTTATTTATTTATTTTTAAAATATATATTTTATTGATTTGAGAGAGGGAGAAAGAGAAACATCAATGTGTGAGAGAAATATAGGTTGGTTGGTTGCCTTCCCCACCCACCCTAACCGGGGTTCAAACCAACCACCTGGGCGTGTGCCCTGACTTTTGGTTGCACGGGACGATGCACAACCACTGAGCAACACCAGCCGGATGTGTCTGGATATTTTTTAAAAACCTTCTGTTGACATTTCCTAGTAAGACTGAGAATGTGCCCGTCTCAAAACTTGCAGAGTACATATCAGTGGCCACATCAACTTCACTCTTCACCGACAAAGAAGGTGACATTTTGCATAGAAAACACGAACCTCGGTAAACTCTGAGTTGAAAATTGATTCCGAAGAGTCAGGCAATGAGTGAACCAATTTTTATGAAAGACCTTATCTCATGTGTTTCCCTTAGATATGTACATAACTTATAAATGCACATGATGGTTAAAAACCTATGTCTACATTAGTCTAAAAGAACTATTTTAATAAGTATAAAATAAAAATTCAGACTATTGAAAAGCATTATGTTTCAGTTTAATAGCTTTGTTTTTCTCAGTAGTACATAAAATCATGGAATATTAAAATCAATGGCACATTAAATTCAAGTAATTTTAAATAAAACATTTTTGCATATTACACATTAGTTATAAAATAGGTATATTTTACCTGGAAAAGCAGAGATTGATATCTTGGCTTTGTGATTGCCTAAGACATTGGTGCCCTTTTTAAATTCAGTGCTGCTAGGGTGCCTCTTGACTAGAATCCCAGAGAATAGGTTGAGAGTCTGGTGTAGGTTAAAGTTACACTTAATTTTGTATTTCAGCCCTTACACTCCACACATGTCTCAATTGGAACTTGCATTTAAACAGGAATGGATTGAAAGGTGAGGAATCTGGACCAAAAGTGGTTAGGGTACGTGCCCTTGGTATTTATAATGTGGCTTCGCTTTTGTTTCTGGTCAAACTTGGTATTCCATTTAGCAGAAAAGACACAAGAGAACACATTCTGGAGGCATCTTTGTTACTAATGTGAGACCTTGGTCTCAGCATTTACCTGCCTCGAGGTTCTCTATTTCTGCATCTGTATAATGGGAGCTCTACACCATTGCACCTCAAATGTTCCTTGCAACACTGTTTTGTTTTCACAAGATGTGCCCAGTGTCGCCCTTACTGCATGTCTTTGTTTTCCCATTTCTCTGTAAATTGGCGCAAATTTTTTGAGTGCCTGTTGCTTGCTGAGCCCTGTGCTGAGCTGAGTGTGAGAGAGAAGCTAAAGATGTGATCCTTACTCTCAGGGAGCTTACATTTTCATTCAAGAGAGAGGACAGAGATCTGAAAAGGGAATAGTTCAGAGAATATGTGAGCACCTAGCAGAATGAACGTTGTGGACTGTTAGGAGCTACAACATTCTGGAGAAGGGTTTGTTTTCTTTAGCAAGGAACAAGCTGGAGGGTAAGGGGTGAGTGGTCTGTGAACTTAAATAAATCAGGAGTGCTTATTGTGTTTGTCTATTGGGGTATCTGAATTGCCTCTCATTTGTCATCATTCTGGGCATTTAAATGGGACTGATGTCAGCTGTGAAACACATGAGGGCCTGTAGGGCAGCCCTTTTCCTCTGGGCTTCACTCAGAGACCCCTCAAGGTCAAAGTGGAAATTCGATGAGTCCCCTTTCTCCTCCCCACATCACACACGTCTAGACTCTGCAGCCAGGACTTAGGTCACTGCCATAGCCAGTGCAGGGCTATTTCATACCTACTCCCTGAGGTCATTCAGGGACCCAGACTATTTCTACCTGGTTGCCCTGCCATTCTTTAAATAATTGTCCTTATGTTTAGGCCAAAGCTGGCTCACCAGCACCGTGTAGGTGCTCCATCCCATTGGGAGTGGAGAGGCAGCGTGAAGCATGGCCAGCTTGCTTGTTCAGGCTATGACATCAGCTTTGCACACTACACCATACTGATATTCCATTAGCTCGATCTTAGTCACATGGCACCGCTGAGTTGCAGACCAGCTGGGCGATGTAGTCTGTAGCTGGGCTGCCATGTACTCTGCCACAATTCCAAGGGAATTCTGTTGCTACGAGGATGGCGGGGGAAGTGTGCCAGGGGTCATGGGGCAGTCTGCCACAACTGCTATTGTTGACATCTTTGCTTTTTGCCTTCCCTCCCACTAGCAATGAGCTCCTTGCATCCAACATTTATTCTTCTCACCTTTATCACTCCGATGTTTATCACTAGAACTTAGCAAATACCAGATGTCTAAAAAGTGTTTGCTAAATGAAGGGACAACTCAGTGAATAAGTGAAGAAATGGGTTGGCGATGGCACCTGCGATTTGGGGCCCTTCTTTCTGTTGCGCCCCAAGCAATGGTCTTGGTATTTGAGCACATTTATCTGATGCTTGAGTGGCTGTGCTGAGCTCAGCCTGAGAGGATGCTTGGCTATACCCGCCACGCAGTCTTTGAACCCAGAACTGGCGGAGGTGGGGGTATATTTCATTAATCCTTGCACCATTTAGCCTCCTTATCGAATAGCCCAGGCCTATTCTTTGTTGCGGACAACAATGAAGGGTGCCTTTAAGAAATCTCCAGTGAGTGCCGAGGCATTGCAGATTAGGTCAGTGGACTGCTGCTAGGTTGAGCATGATGGATGAGCAGGAGAATGAGTTTCTGCTGCACGGTATTGTGAAATCTTTTCATTGTCACCAACGGGCCTATGAGGAACTGATGAATGAGGGAGCAAGTGTCAGAAACGCCCTTCCTTGCCCCAGTACAGCTTTAATATCTCCCTGAGCTACAGGATGAGTATTGATAAAAGTAAAGTTTAAAAATAGCCACAGAGTGATGGGTAGCCATGATTTAAGGAGAACAGCGATGGGGTTAGAGAGGGTTCATTTTCCTGAAAGTGCATGTGAGGGAGAGAGCAAAAGGGGGTGGGGGGAGAGAGAGAGAGAGAGAGAGAGAGAGAGAGAGAGAGAGAGAGAGAGAGAGAGAGAAGCAGAGCTGGGCCGGGAGGGGAAAGAGCAGGAGGCTTTTATAAGAAGCTAATGTGATGAGGATGACGAGGGCTTTGATGGATGAGTTAGATCCATCTGGTCGCAGTATATGTAATAAATAGCTGTGCTCAGGTTTGACCTCTCCCACTTACCAGACACATCTTTCTCTTTTGGGATGTCCAGGAGGGAGCTTCCATTAGAGGAAAGAACCCGTCACGAGCCAGAGCCGGGGATGTTTATGGGCTTGTGCAGAGGGCAAAAAGGAGATGGGATCCGAGTTACAGGTTTATAAACTGAACACTGGCCTGCCCGCCTTGCTGAGCATGGTGCCCGCGATGGAGATGCAGTTTCAGGGCTAAGGCTGCTGCTGCTGCAGGAGGGAGTGGGTGGAGGGAGGGGCAGGCGGGGGGAGCAGTGCCAGGGCTTCCTAAGGGACGCTCTGCTGTCTTGCTCATGGCAGATCGGAGCTTTCTTTGCCGAACCTTCCCTTCGCTGTGAACAAATGTTAAATGAAGCTGGAAGTGAATGGGTCTGTAACTAGGTGTATCATTCTTACCGGGATGGCTTGGGGATGGGGTATTCTGGTCAATTAAATTTTCCGGTTACCTTGTTAGAAACATTATAAAATGTGTTTGCTCACATTCCTGCCTCGGAAAATTCACAAGAGTGAATTTATTACCGCGGGCCTTGGTTGGGGTTTGGGCTTATCATTTTCCGCATCGATGACGGTTGTCTTCCCCTGGAAAGAGAAGCTGTGTCCCGGGCTGGGAGGAAACTCAGGGAGGAGTGCAGGTTACCCAGACGAGCCCCATTGTTTCCTAGTAAATGTAGAGTTTTTATTTTAAAAAATGCGGATGGCTGAAGTTTGATGAAATGAAACTTTACATTCAAGAAACGAGGAGGGAAGTGGAACTCCCGCCTGGGTTGTATAATTTGGAGCAAATTTGGAGAGAAAATGAACCTGCCTTCAAGTGTGAGAGGAAACTCTGAGAACATTGGCAGCTTCCTTGCTTCCTTGGGTCTTGGGGAGAATATTGTAATCACTGTGCATGGTGTCACCTGGATAGTGGACTTCGCAGGTGATCACTTTGTAAGGTATATAAATGTCTTATCACTCTGCTGTACACCTGAAACTAACATCATAGTGTATGTCAACTGTAATTGAAAATTAAAACATTATACTTAAAAGAATGGTCTTAGGATCAGCCCAGTTAGAGACCCCTCTCGCCCCTCCTCCCACTCTGGCTGGAGGAACTGGCAGGACTTCGGGGAGCGGTGCCTGCTGTGAGGAGCTTGCTGCCACTTCAGCCCGTGGGGAGCGGGCTGTTCCAGCAGCACCCGCCTAGCTTCCCCCTTCCTGTGGAGCCCTCCTACCTGAGAAGCGGGGTGCGCATGCGAAGACTTGGAGCTTGGCACCGCACGTGTTTGAGTCAGAGCTTCTGTCCTGACCAAGGTAACTCCTGCCCCGTGAGAATCTGGTCGAAGCTGTGCTCCCTCTGCTCAGAGCCTGGCACATTCTTGTGCACGTGTTTACATAGAATTCAAGGGAGTTTGCTCTGAATTCATTCCTAGGTTAAGAACTCAGCTAAATAATCAGGAAAGCCTATCACGCACACATTTTATATATAAGCACGCAAACATATATATATATATATATATATATATATATATATATATATAGACATGCACATATGTTTGCTTATACCTGTAAAACGACTAGTCTCATTAAACTCACGTACAACTTATTAATGATCAATATTCAGTATGAAAGGACTCTCAAGACCTGCCTGCTTAAGTGCATTTAATATTAGTCATGTAATTTAAAAATTGTTTTGGTGCTTCTGTTTATTTTGAACATTATTTATAAGCTACAGCAGAAATTCTCCTTTTGCAAAAAATATAAGAAGATTAGACTACTCAAGTGGGATCACGTGGCAGAACTCCAGCCCAGGTTTAGACTGTCTGTGGTACGTTCCCATCACCATCTTCCCACCTTCTCAGCCATTGCTACTCTTCCTAACTGCCCAATTCCCGTCTTAGCCAGTGCCTCTCTCCACAGCACACCCACGTGCTGCAAGCCACCTTCATTCATCTTCCCTTCAGAACTCCTATCTTCAGTTTAATTGTCTCAGCTGGATATTCTAAGAAAAACCAAGTTCTGGAGCTAATTCATACTCAAGTGTGACTATCTCATTACTTCAAATTCCCCATAGATAGTTATATTTAAAAGACAACATTTTTAATCCAAATCAATGTCAAGCTTCTAAATTTTGGACAATATAGCAAAGCAAGAATTTTCAACGGTAGTATTTTTTTAAAAATCCCCCACCCATAAAAAAGAAAGGGGGGAAAAAACTGGTTACAGAAAAGAAAGCAGCTGAAGAGACAAAGGATGATAAATGTGGGTATTGTTCTTTATGGGAGAACCACTTGGAAAGACTTGAAGGCAGAAAACCCTCAGTCACCAGGGACAGGAAAGGGAGAAAACCTCCTATAAGTGCAGAATCTCACCGTCTGTCTAACTAGAGACTTTCTGAAATGGGGAGGGAAGTGGTTTTAATCAGATTTATGGAGCAAACCTAGTCTCCAAACAGACAAATCCCTCCCTACTTGCAGGGGCAGAGCTATCAGCCCTTTGGAGATTCCAGGTGATGCTACAGGAGGAGAGAGAGGCACGCTGGATGCTGGCATCAGGATGAACAAAGGGAGGTTATGAATCTCAGGAAGTGTGCCCCACCCCCCACACTATCTTCTCTATTATGGAAATAATAGATGCTTTTTAGAGGAAAAAAAAAGCAGAGAGAAGAAAAATAGTTCCAATAGTCTTGCCAGCCCCCAAATTAAAAACTCTTAATATTTTGATGTATTTCTTTCCTGTATTCTACTTTTTTAATATCAAGTATTTTTATACCCTGACTTTTTTACTTGATTTTATAGCATGTGCGTTTTCCGTATAATTATACACTCCTAATGAAAAGGACCGTAATGACTGCATAATACCTTTGTAGCAAGCTTTTGTTCCACTTTGTTTTACCATTATTCAATTCCAAGGCACATGCATTCCCCCTGCGAGGGTTTTGGTTTCTTTAGTTTGAAGACTAAAAAGTCGAAATGCCAGGTCAGGATGAGCGTTTTGTTGAAGGGTCCCTGAGACCTGTTGCCACATTGCTGTAACAGTGGTTCTCAACCTTCCTAATGCCGCGACCCTGTAATACAGTTCCTCATGTTGTGGTGACCCCCAATTTCATTGTTACAAATTGAACATAATTAAAGCATAGTGATTAATCACAAAACAATATGTAATTATATATGTGTTTTCCGATGGTCTTAGGTGACCCCTGTGAAAGGGTCGTTCGACCCCCAAAGGGGTCGCGACCTACAGGTTGAGAACCGCTACTTTAGTAAGAAGTTATTGAAGTCTACATCTTGATTAGAGCCAGTCTAGGGCAGTGGTCGGCAAACCGCGGCTCACGAGCCACATGCGGCTCTATGGCCCCTTGAATGTGGCTCTTCCACAAAATACCGACTTCTGCGCATGGGCCACTAAGTTTCAGTCACACTGTACGTGCACGCCCGCACGTGGTATTTTGTGGAAGAGCCACACTCACGGGGCCAAAGAGCCGCAAGTGGCTTGCGAGCCGCAGTTTGCCGACCACTGGTCTAGGGCACAGACTTGCAAAGACAAGAGAGTCCTGGTCCAGCTGAGGGGTGTGGAGAAACCCCTGGGAAGTGGAGAGAGGCAGGACGGGCTTGGCTTTGTAACATCCCTGCTGGAGAGTGCTGATCTTTCCTTCTGATGTGTGCTCTGAAGGGTATGACTTTATCAGGGCTTCTATAGCAAACAGAGTACCCCAAACTGGTTGGTGGCTCAAACAACACAAATCTATTGCCTCACAACTCTGGAAGAGAAGTTCAGGGTCAAAGTATTGCAGTATCGGTTCCTTCCATGGGGGTTTTGCCTGTAATCTTAGGTGCTCTGTGCCTTCTAGATCCATTACTCGCTCTCTGCCTCCATGCTCATGTGGCTTTCACCCTGTGTGCATGTCTGTTTCCAATCCCCCTCTTTTTATAAGGTCACCGGTCATCCTGGATTAGGGCTCGCCCTAATGACTTCATCTTAACTAATTATATCTGCAACAACCGTATATCTAAATAAGGCCGCATTCTGAAGTACTGGGGTTAGGGCTTTGGGGGCGGGCGAGATATGATTCAATTTATAACAAAAAGGACCCATGAGGCCCTAGGATCTGAGCCTTTGGGGACTGGTCCTGAGAGGAAGTCACTTTCCTTCTCTGGGCCTGGCTTTCTACTTCTCTAAAAAGAGGTTATTGGATGAGAGCAGTGGTTCTCAAAGTAGGGTTCCCAGGCAAGCAGCATCAGCATCACCACAGGGCTGTTAAAATGCCAATTCTCAGGCTCCACACCAGACCTTCTGAATCTGAAACTCTGGAGATGGGGCTCAGTGGCTTGTTTTAGAGAGCCCTCCAGGTGGTTCTGGTGCACACTGATGTTTGAGACCCACTGGACTACAGCATCTTCTGCACCAGAATTCTGCAGTGGCAACATCGGGAGCCCATGTCGGAGGCAGCCCTAGGCACCAGGCCTGCCTAAAGGGCTGCAAGTGTAGCAAATGAGCCCAGCCAGTTTTAAAAACTCAAATGATAAACTAGTTTTTGTCTTAGATAAGTAACTAAGTAACTAATTCCAAAGTTTTTGGAAGGCCCTTTTCTGTCTCCTAGTCTGCTTTCTATAGCCCCGGAAAAATACATTCACTCAATCCAATATTTATTGATTAAAGCAATGTTCTAGGCCCTGGCCCCACATTTTTGAACACTACGCCATGTACAACAGCGTGGCTTCTGTTTTCTCTTAACTTCAACTTGCCCCTGCTTATTCCTATTTTCTAAGGGATGATGTTCAAAGCTAGCAAAATGATTGGCCCCTGGACCCGGATATAGAAGCATCCTGTTATTGATGTCTGGACTGTGCATGAAGACCTAACGGAGCCTGCTGTGGGGTTCAGGAAAGACCAATTAAGAGCTAATTCATTAGAGCCCAGCATTTATGCTGCTATATCTATTTATTTATTTAGGCTAATGTCTTTTTGCTTATCTTCTTACAGCCATAAGTACCCGTCAATAGTTGATAATGTACTTGCATTTCCTTAAGCATATTAAAACTTTACATATTGAACATTTTATAACAGGAACCTAATTTACTTTTTACCTTCCCATCCTGGTAAGTAGGGTCTTAATTAGACTAATAACACAACACAGCAGTAAAGCCACACAGTGTCCAGTTAAGTTTCTCCGCATCTGACGTTACCTAATACAATTTTCCTCACCCTCCTATCTGTGTGAATGCGTTTGTAACTCTTTTTGTAGAACAAAGCTGTGCAGAGAACATTGCTAATTTCCCTCATCATCAACTGCTGGATAACATCTGGTTTGTTTTTACCCTCAGTCCCTGGTAAGACACCTTCTTTCTTTTTTTTTCTTACATTGTCTTTTGTCCTTTACCTTTTCATACATTGACTATAGAGTCCTTCTTGCCACTGTGCCTGTGTCATTTATTTTTTTAAAAAAAAAGCTTATTTTAGTGAGAAGGTCATAGATCTGGGTGCCAGGGAGCTTGGGTTCTAACCTCAGTTTGTTGATTCACTGGGTGAATCAAGGAAGGTGACATCTTTCTTCTTTCTCCCAATTTCAGTTGTCAGGGGAAATGGGACCTGTTACACCTGCTTTTGAGTGAGTGTGATAGGGATACAAAAAAATGAAATAGTGGATGTGACATTGTGTTGAAAAATGGAAAGCGGTGTCCAGGTGCCACGGATTCTATGCATATCCGGGCACATTTGAAATTTTTGTCCAGTTCAGATTAAAGACAACTGTATTATCACCACTAAATCTGCTTACAGAGCACATATGCTAATGTGTGTGTTTAATGGTGGCGGCCTTGCTCGAATCCTTCTCGCTTTGGGGGGCTGCACTTCATTTTCTGGCGGTGCGGGCCTGGTAATGATCACCACTGATATTTACCACATTTTATTAATGTTATTTTTATGATGCTGCAAGAGATAATTAGGATTGGGTTTGTTTTATTCATTTTCATATTGTGAAATTTCAAGCTAAATAGTGACATGGCAGGGAGGCGTAAAACTGCACAGAGAAGGAATG